>NC_135540.1:42327959-44794626 GCF_045843805.1 Urocitellus parryii | reverse complement strand
TGTGAAGCTATGTCATATCTATACAAATTTAGAATTGTTGTATCTTCTTTAAGAAGTGATTCTTTGGTTATTAAGTAAAGTTACTGTTCATCATTAATGATAATTCTGGTTTTAAAGTTATATTGATATTTTGGTTTGTGTTCACATGGTTTAACTTTCTTTCTTTCTTTTTTTTTAATTTCAGCTATGTGTACTTATCTCCTCTGTGTGTATGCATGTGCGTGCATTTGTACACATGTGGTACTGGGAATTTGATTCAGAGGCATTTTATCACTGAGCTAAACCACCGGCTCTTTTCTTTATTTATTTTTGAAATTTTGAGTCAGTGTCTTGCCAAGTTGCCCAGGCTGGCCTTGAATTTGTGATCCTTCTAATTCAGTTTACCCGGTTCCTGGGATTACAAATGTACACCACATTGTCCAGCTCTGTATCCTTGTCTTTAAAATTGATCTCTGGTTAGCAGCACATAGTCATATTGGATTTTTTTAAAACTCCGATCTGGTGAGTTTTTAATATTTGGATAATTATAGCCTACTAATTATTAATATAAACACTGTTTTATTTGCATTTATATTCTCCTTGCCATTTATAGATCTGTTATTCTCTCAGTTTCATTTTCATTTCCCTGTTTCTTGTGTTTGAGGTGAACAGTTTTTTTAAAACTATTTTGTTCTTTCTGTCTATTCACTTATTAGTAATACATTTTTACACTTTTTTAGTGATTTATAAATCACAACAAACCTTTGAACTTATTCAAATTTAATATAACTTAACATTTTTACCTCTTTTTGAAAAATGTGGAGAACATAGAATATTTTATTCTCTTCTAAGATTTCCATTATTTTTGTCACGCATTCTAATTTTCACATGCATTAGTATTTTGTATAGCCATTATTTATTTAGGTTTAACTACATATATACTCTTTCATCTGTGTTTTTAACTAAGATTTTATTTTTATGCCTCAATAATTTCTTTCAATTTTTTATTTAATCAGCTGACATAAAATTTTTCAGTTTTTATTTTCCTGGAATTGTTTTTATTCTACCTTAATTTTTGAAATATATTTTCTTAGTGTGTACAGTTTTCTAAGTAGAAAGTTTCTTGACTTTGTTTTATTTTTGTTTTCTATTGTCTCTGGCCTCCTCAGGATGTTAATTTTTAGTGTGCTGCTAATTTGAAAAGAATATGCTTGTATTCTAACTGGTTTTTTAAAAATAAACATTTTTGAGACAACCTCCAGAGCTCAAGCTCAGGCACAGGACCAACTTTTCCAACCAGCAGACCCCCACTGGCGCTCAGGCCAGGCCAAAATCCACATACACTGACCTGCGTGGGACCCAGGTCCAGTGGAGGGCTGGGTGCATCCTGCCACTGGCAGACACCTGCCAGAGCTCAGGCTCCAGCACAAGACTGCCTCCTCTGACCAGAAGTCCCCGCCCCAGGCCCAGGGTAGGTCTGAGTCACCCATCCCCTTCCACCAGGGAGCCCAGGCCTAACTCACTTCTGTCTTGTTACATGCAGATATCTTCATAGTCTTCACCATGCAGTAGCCCCAACCTTTCAATAACAGACAGGGCCCAGAAGCAACTGTATCTTGGAACAGGCAACCCAAAGACAATGTAAGGGCCACCTTTTCAGCCCCATCTCTGAAAGCCATTTCATCCATCTTGGGGCACCTCCACTGCTATCTCGAGTTACCTGTTATTGACAACACCACCTTTAGATGAAGTAGCATACATCTAGGTACACCTGCATGGTCTGGAAGCCCAACATCAAGGTGAGGTACAGATAATCTGTAGGGATAATATAAGATTACAGGGTAGAAACGGTAATATCTCAGATCCACACTGCAAGAAAGGAAGACACATCTACAACATGAAAAAACAAGGGAGGAAAGTGCCCCAAACAAACCAGGACACTATAATAACAGAATATATGTACAGTAAAGTTGATGAAATGTCAGAGAAGGAGTTCACAAGGTTCATAATTAGAGTGATTTGTGAATTAAAGGTAGACCTAAATGAGCAAATACATGCAAATACATGCAAAAATAATCACTCCAACAAAGAGATAAGAGAGCAAATACAGGGCTGGGGATGTGGCTCAAGCAGTAGCGTGCTCACCTGGCATGCACGCAGCCCTGGGTTCGATCCTCAGTACCATGTACAAATAAAGATGTGTCTGCCAAAAACTAAAAAAATAAATATTAAAAAAATTCTCTATTTCTCTCTTTCTCTTTCTTTAAAAAAAAGAGAGAAAATACAGGTGGCAAATGATTACTTCAAGAGAGAGATAGAGACTCTGAAAAAAATATTTGAAATTCCTTAAATGCAGGAAACAATTAACCAAATAAAAAACTCAATAGAAAGCATCACCAACAGACTAGATCACTTGGAAGGCAGAACATCAGATAATGAAGACAGAGTATACCATCTGGAAAATAAAGTTGGCCACACAGTGAAGATTCATCATCACTAGCAATTAGAGAAATGCAAATCAAAACCACTCTAAGATTTCATCTCACTCCAGTCAGAACAGCAGCCATTAAGAATACAAACAACAATAAGTGTTGGTGAGGATGTGGGGAAAAAGGTACACTCAGACAGTGCTGGTGGGACTGTAAATTGGTGCAGCCAATATGGAAAGCAGTATGGAGATTCCTTGGAAAACTGGAAATGGAACCACCTTTTGACCCACCTATCCCATTCCTCGGTTTGTACCTAAAGGACTTAAAAACAGCATACTACAGGGACAGCCACATCAATGTTTATAGCAGCACAATTCACAATAGCTATACTCTGGAACCAATGTAGATGTCCTTCAATAGATGAATGGATACAGAAAATGTGGTATATATACATGTGGAATAATATTTAGCATTAAAAGAGAATAAAATGATGGCATTTGCAGGTAAATGGATGGAGTTGGAGAATATAATGCGAAGTGAAGTTAGCCAGTCCCAAAAACCAAATGCTGAATGTTTTATCTGATATAAGGATGCTGATTCATAATGGGCTTGGGGGGAGGATCATGGTAGGATTAGACAAACTCTAGATAGAGCAAGGGTAAAGGAGGGAAATTGAGGGGGCCTGGGGTAGGAAAGATTTTGGAATGAGATGGACATCAATACTCTAATACATGTATGAAGATACAAATGATGTGACTCTACTTTGTGTACAACCAGAGATATGAAAAAGTGTGCTGTATATGTGTAATATAGACTGTAATGCATTCTGCTGTCATACATAACAAATTAGAATTTAAAAACTGAGAAAAAAGCCAAAAAAAAAAAGAAAAGAAAAACAGTTGACCACAAAGAGAAAAAAATAAAATAAACATTTTACTTTCATTTGGTCTTGATCAAACTTATGATGATGTGTCTGGGTTTTCTTCATATGTCTACCACTTAGTGGTCAATGTGCTTCATGAATTGCTGATTTGGTGGTAGGAACATTCTTGGCCAATATCATTTCAAATATTGCTTCAGTCCCACTTTAACTCTTCATCCAAACTCCTATTCCAGTTACATATATTAGATCTTTCACTACATTCCATGTGTCCCTTATGTCCTTTTGCATTTTCTAAACTTATTGTTTGTCATGCTTTAGTTTGTGCATTTTCTACTCATCCATTTTACATTTCTCCGGTGTACTTTTCATGTATTTCCAGGCATCTTTTAAACCCATTCATTCAGTTCTTAATTTCAGTAATTTTATTTTTTCAGTTCTAGATTTTCCATATTACTTTTTATATATTCTACTCCTTTGATATAAATCTCCATCTTGTCATTTTTGTTTTTTCTTGGAAATCTTGAGCATCATTTATCTTAACACTCCTGTGTCATTACCTCCATATCCTGGTCAGTTGTAAGTCTGTCTCCATTGTTCCTTTTTTTGTTGAACCTTTTTTCTTGTTCTAACTGGATTTTTATTAAGATTAGGAATTACACATAAAAGACTATAGTGTCTCTGGCTAAAAATTTTATTTCTCCAGAGAAGATTTACCCTAATTGCAAACAGCTGAAGTAAGTGTATTAACTTAATACAATCAATAACTGTCTCTAGACTTTGTAAAGAAGGCTATGCGTGGTTCACAGCCACTCCTACTTTTCTAGGTCTAACTTAGAGCCTGAAATCTTTTCTTTGTTCCCCCTTTTGTTGCTGTTCTTAAAATCTTGATGACTTTAAGATCAGGAGAGAGTTGGCTGAGACTATTCTTTGTGCTATAGCTGCTTTCTACTTATTTCATGGTTCATTATTCTGAAGAGCTTTAAAATTTATGAATTGTCACAGAGCAAAACTGTCAGATACTAGTGTAAATGTTTTTGGCCTTTGGTCTCTCAGGAATTTTGACTCTTCGAGCACTGGTTATCTTTCTAACCTTATTTATTATTTTTCTTTCCTAGATTTATCTTTGAGAGATTGCAGAAAGCTGTCTTCTTGTCTCTTAGCAGCTATCTTCTTCCGGGTTTCTTGCTTTTTTTTTTTTTTTTTTTTTGTGCTAAGAAAAAGCAAAATACTTTGAAAGGGAAAAGCAGTCAGGAGAATGCTGGGCTCATTTTAGCTAGGTTCTTAGTGTTGGAATATTTTCTCCTTAAGTCTTTGCTGCCTCATTCATATTCTCTCTCTCTCTCTCTCTCTCTCTCTCTCTCTCTCTCTCTCTCTCTCTTTCTTTTTTAGTTACATATAACATTGACTTGTCTGACTTTTCTAATTGCTTTTTGTAAAAGTTGTGATGTGCCATAACAGGAAGTAAAAAATTCTGTTTGTTTTAAAATAACTACTTGATATAATTTTTAGGAACAAACTTTTAATTTAATATCTTTAGAGATGTTTCTATAACTAAATTAGGATATATATATATCCATATATGTAACTCTAGTTTACTTATAGTGTAGAATAATTTTGATACTATCATTAATTCAGTCATTTGTTTATTATTAGATGTTTAGGTTGTTTTCTTTTTTTCTTTTACAATTAAAAACATTGCTTCATAAAACATAAACATTTATGTTTATGTAAATCATTAAGACATAACTGCAAGTGAAATTACTAGATCAGAGGGTTTGCAAATTTAAAATATTGATAAATACAAATTATTCTCTACAATTCTTTAATATTTTACTAGTTTTCAATAAACAGTAAATTTCAATACCCTGAGGTTTTGCATATATATTGAGCAAAATATAATGCTTATTTTTATTTAGCATTTTCCTAATTACAAATGAAGTTGAACATCTATTTACATGTTATCATTTTTTTTATTTTGAAAATTGCCTGATATATGCTTTTCCCAATTTTCCAATGTGCTGGTTTTTTTTTTTCAAATTGACTTGTGGGCATTATTTACATATTTTAAATATTACTACTTTCTTTGTTATGCATAGTAAAAATATTTTCTCCTTGTATAGTCTATTAATTTTCTCTTTTAGTATCTTTTAGTGTCTCTTGGTCACATCAATCTTTTTGTGTTGATTCACAATTTATTTCATTATGTTAAATATTATAGCCCATATGAATGCTTCTTTCTTATTTGCAAATTATTGAGATTTTTATGTGTAATGTATATGTATTGTTGATGTTATGAGTTTTCAATGGTTGTGTAAAAAGAATGTGTTTTCTTCTGTTTGCTGATATGTTAGAAAGTTTTCTACAACTATAGTAAAATACTGGATAAAATTAAATAATGAAAAGATTTACTTTGCTTTATGGTTTGGGAGGTTCCAGACCATGATTGAGTGGCCTCAAATGCTTTGGGCCTCTGGTAAGGCAGCACATCAGGGGAACATGAAATAGAACAAAGCTGCCAAGGCCAGTGTTCCACAATCCTTGGAGGGCATACTGCAACACCCTAGGGATCTCTCACTGGGCCCATCTTCTAAAGATTCTACCATCTGCCAATGGCAACTCGCTGGAAAAAAAGACTTTAACATGTGGACCTTTGAGGGACACTACACATATTCAAATTATACCAGTTGAGAACAGAAAAGAAAACAAAATTCTTTATTCATCTGCAGTCCTTCTTCTTACTCTGCCTCTGCTTCTAAATGTCTTCTTGGTAATTGCTTTGCACTACCTCTCTCCCAATATTTGCTGTGAGTATATATGCATGTTAAAATTGCATGGGAGCCATACATTAGATCAAATTGACTTATTGTTATAATCCAGAAGATTTACTCAAAATGTTCCTTCACTGTCTCTTGATACACAAAGCCTATATATGTGTTAGCATTCTTAACAGATATCATCTATATCTTCCTAAATGTGTTTTGTTGTCTGCTTTTAGAAGATGGTGTGAAGTATAGGAGTAGACATTCACATTTCTCCATATATTTCTTTTTCTTTTTTTTTTTAAAGAGAGAGAGAGTTTTTTAATATTTATTTTTCTTTAGTTTTCAGCAGACACAACATCTTTATTTGTATGTGGTGCTGAGGATCAAACCCAGCGCTGCGCGCATGCCAGGCAAGCGCACTACTGCTTGAGCCACATCCCCAGCCCTTCTCCATATATTTCTAAAAATTTTTCTTCTGCATATACTTTCAAACACAATTGTTAGGCAAATACAACTTAATGTATTTCATGATTGTTGATTCATGCTTTGATAAAAAGCAATACATAACATCAACTTGATGCATGATGCCTTGTATTTTGACTGATATTAATATTATAATTTTTTTTACCTATTTTGTTTCCTTCTTTTTGGTTTACTTTTAAGAAGTGCTTCATATAAATAGTATTTATCTAATTTTAACATAAACTGAAATGTCTTTATCAAGAAAGATTGTATTGACAATACAATTCTCATATTTACTTGGCTTTAAAAAATACAATTTGCATCTTATACATTTTTGATGTCTGTAACAGGTTAGGAGAAATGACCTGTTCTTGTGATTATTCAGGTGCTAGACTATAGGGACCTATCATCTTAAGTATTGATAATTACCTGCTAAAAGTAAACAGTACTCTGGTGGTCCTTACATCAGACATTATCACTCAAAACAAGTCACTTACACTCATTGGCAAGAACCTATATGAATCTGCCAATCCAAGATGAGGTGAGGAAGGCATATTATTAAATCATACTGTGTGTTGGTAGATAAAGACCTAGAAGGATTAGGTTATTTGAGTAAAGGTCTATCAAAGATATAAATTTTATTAGAAAATTTTGGCACATTCACCTTGGTTATTAATAGTATTTTTGGAGCTAGTCAAGTAGCATTATTTAATATTTATTCTCCACATAAGATTTCTTTCACCTCTCTACCTCCCACTTGATAAATTAAATTGCTATAATAACTACTGGAGAAAAGTAGGCCTAGAATTTTAGATGTGTTGCCTCATGAAATATATATAATTTTTATTAATCCAATTTTATTCATTTTAATTGAGATTAAATTAAAATTTTAAATTAAAAATTTAGAACTTTGTGATGTTTTGATAGTGCATATGTTGTGAAATTATTATAACTATCAACCTAATTAACATATATATCATCTCACATAATTACTTTGTATATGTAGCAAGAAATCTGCCCTTTTAGAAGTTTTAAAGGATGTATCATTATTAATGATTGTTATAATGATTTATGTATTGCAGTACATTCTTATGTCTCCAAGAATTATTAATCTTAGAAGGTTTTTACACATGGGCCAATGCTTCCCCTGTTTTCCCATTCCCAAACCACTATCTGCTTCTATAAATTCAACATTTTGGGGATTTCACATTTAAGTGAAGTCATGACTTATATCACATTGCATATTGTACTCAAATTTTGTTGCTGTTGTCACAAATAATAGAATTTTCTTCTTATTTAAAGCTAAATAATATTTCATTATAATGTTCTATTTTCTTTATCAACTGAAATGTTGACAAACACTTAGGTTGCAGCCAAATAATTCTGCAATAAATATGGAATTGCACACATCTTTTTGAGAGACTGATTTTACTTTCTTTGGATATATACTGAGAAATGAGAGAGACTGATCATATGGTAGTTCTGTTGTTAATTGTTAGGAACCTCCATACTGTTTTCCATAATGGTTTATCAATTTATATTCTATGTTCACACCAACACAAATCTGAACTTTTTGATAATTGTCTTATGGGTATAAGGTAATATCTTATAGTAGTTTTGATTTGCATTTCCCTGATGATTATTATAATAGTGTTCTCTAGAGACATCAGAAACGATTGGCTGTATGAATTTTTATGTAGGTGGGAACGAAAAGATTTTTAGAAGAATTAGCTCACACATTTATGAAGTCTACAAGGTAGAGAAACAGGAAGTCCTCCAGTGTAGAAAAATATGTAACTCTGAGTTTAAATTTGAAGGCTTGTGAGACTGGGAGACAGCTTGTACTGGTCTAAGGGTTCAGAAATTGGAGGACCTGGATTTGTGCTGTCCAAAGACAGAAGAATATCAAAGTCCTGAAGAAAGAGAGGGGGTTTGTTTGTTCTCTTTCTTTTAGCTGTATTTGGGCTCTAGGCCAATTTGATTTGGTGACCACCTGTACTGCATGAGGGAAGTTCTTCCTTATTTAGCCCACTTATTCAAATATAAACACCCTCACAGACATACCCAGAAATAAAGCTTTACCAGCTGTCTGGAAATCCTTTAGTTTAGTTAAGGTGACACCTAAGATTAACCATGACAATTAATGATGTTAAAAATATGTACCCGTATAACTGCTGGCTGTTTGTATGTATTTTTTTTTTGGGGGGGAGGAAATGTCTATTTAGGTACTTTGCCTAATTTTAAACTTGTGTGCTTTTGTTTTCTATTTTTGCTATTGAGTTGTATGAGTTCCTTATATATTTTTGTTTTCAACCCTTTCGTGGAAATATGGTTTTCAACTATGTTCTTCCATTCTGTAAGTTACCTTAGCATTCGGGGGTTTTTGGTTTTTGTTTTTGTTTGCCTTGCAGAGGGATAATTTTTAGTTGATGTAGTCCTAATTATTTGATTTTTATTTTGTTGTCTGTGCTTTGTAATGACCAATGTCAAGGAGCTTTCCCCATTATTTCATAATTTTATCTTATTTTGGCCTAAGGATTTTAAGTAGTAGTAGGGTGGGAAGAGGCAAATGGCTGAACCTGTTTTAGTATGAGGTTATTCTAATAAAATATATTAATATTTAAGGTGAAATACTTCAAATTGTTTAAAACTATGATTTTATATCCATGAATTGAAATTGATAGAGAATTTTTAGAATTAACCAGATATTTTTATTTGCTTATAATAAAATCTATAATTAGTTTGACTAAAGCTAGAAGTAGGTTACCTAGGGAAGCCTGGAAGAACAACTCCCCAAAATTTTAAAATATGGCACAACCTTTGGAAATTTATCATTACTCAGGCTCTGAGTCTCAAACATTCTATCTTAGAAATCCTACTTTTCAGTATACCAATAACAGATAAAAATTATGGACAGTCTTTGTAGTCAAGCTCAGGAGATTGATATATAAACCCGAATGTCAATTTGCAAGAACAAACTTAATTACTAAAGATACCAAATAAGGCAAGCTATGGAGGAAGTCTAATTATAATCAAGGTGCTATTTTATAAATTTACAATGAGAAATGTAAATATTAAGGAGACTAAACTCTTGAGTCTTCAAATAAGCACATTTTCCCTAGGTACAGTGTGAGAAACTACACTAAATCAAAAGATGGTTTGCTGAGCATATAATCGGAAGAAGGCAAATTAGTTATGTGATTTGAAGTTTGATAGCCTCAAGTTAAGTTCCTTCTCAAGGACAGTGAGGGTGCTATTCATTTTTTATACTGACTGCATGGAACATGCTAGGGGTTAAAAAAGACCAGTGGATCAATGAACACTCTATAAAGAATACATATATATCAGGTGCTAAAAATAATGTTTGCCACATCAAAGATCACAGCTTGGGGAAAATGGAATCATTTAAAGTACAAGATTTTTTCTTAAGGGTTAAAAAAAGAGAGAGAGAAAGAGGAAAAATTAAAGTTTTAGACCCTTTACATGTCTCCCAGCCCATCTTTTTAAAAAAATATATTATTTATTTATTCTAATAAGTTATATATGGCAACAGAATCTTCTTAGATTCATTGTATACAAATGGGGCACAATTTTTCACTCCTCTGTATATGAAGTAATGTCACACCATTTGTGCAATTATACATGTACCTAGTGTAATCTTATTCCACCATCTTTCCTACCCCATGCCCCATCCCTTTCCCTTCCACCCCTTTGCCCTATCCAGAGTTCCACCATTCATCCAATGCTCCTCCCCATTATGGATCAGCATCCACTTATCAGGGAGAACATTTCAGCCTTTGTTTTTTGGGGGATTGGCTTACGTTTCTTAGCATGATATTCTCTAGCTCCATTCATTTACCTGTAAATGTCATAATATTATTCTCTTTTAGTGCTGAGATATATTCCTTTGTGTATATATACCACAGTTTTTTTTTTAATCTATTGATCTATTCAAGGACATCTAGGTTGATTCCATAGTCTACTATTGTGAATTGAGCTGCTATAAACATTGAGGCTGTGTCCCTATAGTATGCTGTTTTTAAGTTCTTTGGGTATAAACTGAGGAGTGGGATAGCTGGGTCAAATGGTGATTCCATTCCAAGTGTTCAAAGGAATCCCCATAGTACATTCCAGTTTGGTTGTACCATTTTGCAGTCCCACCAGCAATGTATAAGTGTTCCTTTTCCCCCACATCCTGGCCAACAATTATTGTTGCTTGTATTCTTGATAATTGCCATTCTGAATGGAATGGAGATGAAACCATAGTGTTTAATTTTCATTTCTCTAATTGCTAGTGATGTTGAACATTTTTTTCATATATGTGTTGAAAATTCATATTTCTTCTGTGAATTATCTGTTCTGTTCATTAGCACATTTATTGCTTGTTTTTTTTGTTGTTGTTTGTTTGTTTGTTTTGGTGTTAAGTTTTTTGAGTTCTGGTGATTAGTGCTCTATCTGATGTGCATGTGGTAAAAATTTGCTTCCATTCTGTAGGCTTGCTATTTACCTCATTTTGATGAGAAGAAGCTTTTTAGTATGAATCCATCCCATTTATTGATTCTTGATTTTATTTCTTGTGCTATAGAAGTCTTATTATGGAAGTTGGGGCCTAATCCGACATGATGAAGATTTGGGCCTACTTTTCCTCTATTAGGCATAGGGTCTTTGGTTTAATTCCTAGATCCTTGATCCACTTTGAGTTGAGTTTTGTGCATGGTGAGAGATAAGGTTTTAATTTCATTTTTCTGCATATGGATTTCCAGTTTTCCCAGTACCATTTGTTGAAGAGGCTATCTTTTCACAAATGAATGATTTTGGTACCTTTGTTTAATACAAGATAGCTGTATAAATGCTCCAGCTTATCTTGAGTAAATGCTTTGACATTTAGTTGGATTGGTACTTGAGTACAGTATTATTTATTTATTTGAGCCTTTTTGGGGACTAAGTATCCGACTCAGATTTTCTAAATGAAGGTATAATCTCTGACTGAACTAGACTACCATTGTGATTGTCCTTGGATCTCAGACTTTCCCTTTTTACCTCTTTTATTTTGAGCAAGGCTAATGCCTATAAATATCAGTCTTGCCCTGTCTATAACAAGATGATAACAATTACTTCTTTTCAGAATTGTAAAAAGCAAAATATATTCCATTAGATCAGAGTTACCACTGAATAGTCACTGGGACAAAGTATGTTTTTCTTCTGACATTCAACTGTTTATAAATTAAAAGGAATTCTTTTAATTAAAATGCTAATAACATTTCCTTCTACTTTGAGTTTTAACAATCCCATAGGAAATTCCAAATTAATACTTTATCACCCTACATCATTGTAATTTTAATTGTTGTTTTCCCATATTTCAAATAGATAGTTAAAATAGAATATGCAGACATTAGGTTTTAGAGTAGAAAGTTTATATATATATATATATATATATATATATATATATATATATATACACACACACACATATATGATGTAATATGTATATATAATGTAATAATTGTTCTATGGAACATAGCTTAGAATTTTAAATATATGAAAGGTGTTATTTTTCTCATATTATTTCCCATGGGTGTGATTTATTTTTTTCATTATCTAGTTCTATTCTCCCTGCCCCCCATATCCTTTCCCTGCCCCCAACTACTATAAAGTTCATTTAAATGCAGAAGTGTAACTTGGATGTCAAAACTAGAATTAGTTGAGTAGTTTTAGCTAGACAAGTTTCAACTATTTAGAGACACAGCAACAATCTTTTTGATTATTTTTCCAGGGGCAGGGGGGGTGGCGTGTCCCGGAGATTGAACCCAGGGGCATTTAACCACTGAGCTACATCCCCAGCCTCCACCCACTTTTTAAAATATATTTTATTTACAGACAGGGTCTTGCTGAGTTGCTTATAACCTTGCTGGACTCATTAAGTTGCTTTGAACTCTTGATCCTCTTGCCTTAGCTTCCCAAGCCACTGGGACTACAGGCATGTGCTACTACACCTGGCAACAATCTTAAAGTTAATATTTCCTTCCCATATAATCTAAAACCCTGAATACATTTTAAAGAAATGACCATAAAATAGCAGGAATAAGCATAATTGTGAATATTTTGGAAAATTTTAAATATTCCTTAAAGTCTGGAAGATTGATATACTGTTATTTCCATATAGTGGAGTAGCTTATTAAAAGGTTGCTATTGAATAAATGTAGGAAGATATGTATATTAAAGTGCAAACCATGAAAAAGAATTAGAATTTTTATTTGAATTTTTATAAACATATATATTAAAATCTTATAGAGAAATACACCAAAATATTAGCAGCAATTATAATTAGTTGTTATATTTTGAAATATATTTTTTTTCTGCTTTTAAAATATTTTTTCCAATGTGCATTCTTTTTAAGAATAGTTTTGTTCAGGTCTTTTATTTGCTCTGGCTTCATGTGATTAACTTATCCTTGACACATTTTCCACCTTTTCAGAAATTTTGTCTACATTATTGTATTTAAAGGCTAAATATTCTGATCCACACATTTTGTCTAGCTTACATTTTTGGTACTGTTCATGAACATTTCCTGTACCTCCTTAAAAGCTCATCTCTAGTGATATGCTAAGTTGGGTCCCTCCTCTTTTAAAGTCATCTCTTCAGAAATTCCCTTCCACCCTTTTATCATCAGTATTTTCCTTCTTTACCTTGAGTCTAGTAGCTTGCTTTCCCTTTCTACACTGCACAGAAACTGCTTTTGTCATGGCCAACACTAATTATCATGTGGCTAAATACAGGGTTCTTTTCTCACTCCTCATCTAATCTGTAGCATTTAGCATAGCAGTTGACACTCATTCTTGCTTGAATGAGCTTGTTATCAAGGAGACCATTGTTTCTCATGGAACACTCATTTTCAATTTTTTTTCCTGATTTCCTCTGATTTTTTTCAATTTATTAAAGTTGCAGTGTGCTTTGGTTCTGCATTTTATCTTCTTTTCTAACAGCCTTGGTAATAGCTTTAAATGTTGTGTTGACAAGATCTTACTTTTTTCTTTAGTCCAGATCTCTTTACAAAACTCCAAATATTGAATCTTCATGGGATGTTAAATGGGCATTTCAAAATTTAAATATCCAAAGCCAAACTCCTGGTTTTCACAAGACCTACTTTTCCCATATTCTTTCATACCTCAACAGCAACTTTATCCTTTTGGTTTTCAGGACACAACTTTCTAGACAAAATTGACCCGTCTCTTTCACACCCTCACTCAATAAGTCAGAAAATCCTATTAGCTGCATACTCCAGGTATAAACAAATTTCAGTTCTTTTTACAACTTCAACTGCCCTTATTGTTATCATTTTTCCTCTGAATTATAGATATAGTTTCATAACTGGTCCCTGTGCTTCTATACTTGTTGCTTATATTATCTGTTTTTGTGATCATAGTCAAAAGTATGTCCCAATTAAAATTTATGCATGGTTTGATATATCACACTCTATCCCATTAATATGTATTACATGTTAAACAATTTTTATTACATGTTAAACAATTTTTTTAAAAAAAGTTAGATCAAGTCCTCAGCTCAAAACTCTCCATAGCTTTACTTCTCATTCCACGTAAAAGTCCAAATACAGAATGACAGAATGCCCATATAGTGTTTCTATCTCTAGCTCTACCCCCATATTTTTTATTTCTATTTTTTATCTTTTCCCTTACTTGCGTCCACCTAGCTCACTCTGTGTAAGTGGCACTATCTAGCTAACTGTTTCTCATTCCTGACTTTGTACCAGCCATTTTTGCTGCCTGGAATCTTCTCCTTCAACTACTAGTGTAGATTATTCCTTTCCAGTCTGCTCATGTATTACTCTCACCTTCCCTGACTACGTGTTAGTTTTCCATTACTGTGAAAAAATACTAGATAAATCCACTTAAAAAAGGAAAGAGCTGTTTGTTTGTTTGTTTGTTTGTTTGTTTGATAATTTCAGAGGTTTCAGTCCAAGGTAGATTAGCTCCATTGCTTTGGACCTGAAGTGAGGCAGAATATCATGATGGTAGAAGCATACAGCAGAGAAGGCTGCTTACCTCATGGCAGCTAGGAAGACAGAATTGGGGAGTCCAGAGATAAAATATGCTCTTCAGAGGCATGCCCCCAGTGACCCATCTCTTTCAACCATGTCCCACCTCCTAAAGAGTTCACTCCCTCCCAATAGTGCCACCATATGGAGGCAAAGTGTTTAATGCATTTGCCTATGGGGAACATTCCATATCCAAACTTTAACACCAGCCTATTAAAATTTGAATCTTTCTCCTAAGACCTCCTTTTCCTATCTTTTTTACTCTTTCTTCTCATACCATTTATCATATTAAAAGGTAAACTATAGATTTATTTGGTTTGCTTTTTAATATCTCCTTCTAACTATTACAGTGTAAATTGTGTAAAACTAGAGGTTTCAGTCTGGTTTGTTTACTGCTATTTCCTCCGTGTCTGGAATGATGCTAAATATATAAGAGATTCTCGATAAAGAATGGTTGATTAAATAAATAAATAAATAAATAAAAGAGTGTACAAATTAATTGTGAAAAGACTTGGCCTCAGCTGCATGTGGTTGTCATCTATGCTATGTGACATGGACTCCATTCCATATTGTTCCATTAATTGCCATGTTGGGGCACACTGCTCCCACTTAAAGGTATGGCACTACTTTAGTATTTTTGTTCTTTTGTTTAACTCAGTGTAGTGCACCAGACAATAGAAACCCCTCGTGATATTTTCTTATGTTTCCTGCATCCTGGAAGTTATTTGTACTTCTTGGATTTATCCTGATTTTCCTGACCGATCACTCCCTCAGGCAGCTTTACTCAAAATTAGAAAGTATTGATGAAAATTTGCAGAATTTTCTTGACTAATCATGCCCTGAATACTGTTTTAAGGAGATATAGGGCAAGGAGTGATGCAGATTTTTACTGAGATCATCTGTTGTCTTGCCTTTTTCAGATTGTACATCCATTGTACCCATTTCTCAAGAATAGATTCTGCTGATAAGGGTTTTTTTTTTCCCCTTTGGTACTGAGAAGTGAATTCAGGGGCTCTTAACCACTGAGCCACATCCCCAGCCCTTTTTTGTATCTAATTTAGAGACAGGGTCTCACTGAGTTACTTAAAGCCTCGCTAAATTGCTGTGGATGGCTTTGAATTTGTGATTCCCCTGCCTCAACCTCCTGAGCTCCTGGGATTACACGCATGCACCACCATGCCTGGCTCTACTGATGAATTTTGTTGGTTATCATTTTTACTGTTTTTCTTTATGTTTTTAAATATGAAAGAAGATAAATTTTCAACCTTGTTTCCATTCTCTGTCTTTGCAAGATGTCCATATATTATTAATTTTGAAAACTGAAAGAACATGTAAAACTTACTCAGTACTCTGTGCTATTAACATGTTGTTTCTTATATCTGTTCAAATGTGCAACTTCTTGTTATTAGGTATTTTTAAATGAAAATTTCTAGGTAACATCTTTCTAAACCATGATTATGCATTTTCTTTTGTTGTATTATGAAAGGACTTGGGTTTTGATTTATAAAAGCCTTTATAATTTAATAACAGCAATATTAAATAATAATATGTATAATCAAGAATAAAACAGTCTTCTCAAATATTAAAGCAAATATTTAAGAAAGGGTTTTTCTTAACCTTAGACTTAGTAAAAGTTGAACATGAACCTTTTATTACTAACTTACATGGAAATGGCATATACCATTAAAAATACTTCAGTCACTTAAGCAAATTGTGCCTTGTGAGTATATCCTTTGCTATTTAAAGATAGTATGGTTTGCTTCAGAAATGACAACTGAGTCATGATTTGACATTTTGCCTAACCCACAATGGACTGACTTAAGATTAGATTAGTCCTGTCCTTAAATTCCTTCTTTTTGCTAAACATATGTCTTAATAATATACTACCATTATTTAAAAAAAAAGACAAGGTCTGGAAGATCTGAATTCTGATCTTTCATTAGGGCTCACTTAGTAATGATTCCCTATAACTACATCATTCTACTCTACTTCCTATACACATTCAAAAGAACTGTCTGTCAGCATTAAAATTTGTTAAGCCTCAGCATTAGTAAATTCTATTGAGTCAAGTAAAGAAAAGGAATAAATAACAAAAAACAGGGTTAATAAAAAAAATGAAGGAATCAGAATATATAAATGAATGCAAAAAATCATAGACATTTATAGTGGTCATTTATGAATTTGTCTTTCCTTATCAATATTTAGAAATCTAATGCATTTACCTGACAGATATACTCTAGCATGTCTCTTTAAGATATAGAAAAAGAAGGGAAACTAATGTCATATGGACACTGGGAGTATTATTACTGACATTACTGAAATTCAAAAATTCTAACTCAGTTTATCAATCCTCTAATTATAGTTTCTAAGTAATTATTTTGAATAAAATGCAAGATAACTGAAGTTAATTTAACTGAACAGAAATTGTCAGAAATATATATTTATTTAAGTGAAGGCTTTAAATAAAATACCTTATCTATTAATTTGAAAATTTCTATTGGTAGATGATGCCTCAAAAGTTTAAAATTAACTTGGGAAAAATATGATGGGGCAAAAGTTTTTGCCTTTTTTTGTCACATTAAGAAATGAACTGGAGCCTTTTTTATAAGTGTTACATAATTTGTTTATTAACCTAATCAATATGGTTAAATTTTTGACCTTATTAAATTTCTATTTCCCTTAAACACTCAGTAAGATGATTATAATTGGGAATGGAGTAAAGAATGTGTTCATCAACAGTTTTCTATAGTTAATTTCTAGCTTTCCTTAAGACAAATTGGCAAGAAATCAGAATTGTTTGTGTTGCCTGCACATGTTGCTTTCTGATTTGGTTCTCTTTACTACTTGATGAGTAATAGAAGTAAATAAAATTTCAGAATTTTATCCTTATTTTTACTTTAAATAATGCTTATTTCTCCTATACAACTCATCTTGAATAATACTTTTTTGTCTTATGTAAAATGGTCACAGAAATATTTGGTTTAAAAGGTGGAATTAAGCATGAAAAATTTGCTTAATTATTTTTTGTAGGACTTAATTTTTAATATTACTATCTCTCCTTTCATGGAGTTATAAGCTTCTACCCGAAGTAAAAAAGCAGAAAGACAACTCCTGAAGAAATATGTGGTAACATGTGGTAGACAAAATGAATGCCCCATGGTGAGTCTCACCTTTTCCGAAAGTCAAACAACCAAAGGTATATTTGTAAGAGATTATTAGATAAGAGAAATGATTCACATACTGCTGGGCGACACAGACTTCTCTGTGGGAACTTCCTTTAGACTTAGAATGCTTCAGAGAGAAAGTACTAAACTGTACAGATGCCTACACAAGCATGGGGGCATGCCCATGACTTTCCAACAGAAGATCATTTTATTTTCTTGCTACTGCCTAGATTATGCAATCTATTTTACTGGGAAACCATGGCAGTGCAGTAATTCTCAGGTTAAAGCTATTCATGAAACAAAGCTTACATTTTTTCTAACAGCAAGAAGCATTTGACTGAAAAGCAAATCACAATCTTTTGAGACTAGATGCATGCTGTGTAATTCTGAGTTCAGCATGTGTCTTGGGGGCATGTTTAATATTTTTTTTTTCCCCAGGAAGGTATGTTTTGTTAGAGATACAAAAGACATTCTGTCTGACTGTAAAAACTCCATATTGATCTAGGCAAAAACTTATAATTGTTTAAGTCAAATGAAAAGTTGTAAAATTTTTCTACTCTCTTTAGAAGATATTTTGATTGAAAGGACTTTCGTCCTTTTTAAATACATAAGTAGGTTCTTCTAAGATATTTTCAAGTTTAGGGTAATAGTATTAAAGTAAAAAATGATACTAATTTTTTTTAATCTTTTTAATGTTAGTTGTCTGTAATTTATAAAACATGTTTGTTCTTTCTCATTTTTCAACATATGTATGCATATTTTTGAGTATTTATTTAATGTGTCCATGAAATCTGAGGCACACAAAAAACTATTCTTTCCTCTCATGAGAGGAACCTTGAGGAAAAAACACCATAAACATTTAGGCTCATGTAGATAATTTCACTTACTGACATATGTATATTAATTAACTCAATAAAGTAAATCATTTCAGCATTTTTAAAACAAACTCTTGATAGAATTCAATGGAAACTTGCTTATAAATTTTGTTTCTCCTCAATATTACTTTATTGAAAAATAATTTTATATTATTGGGTAAAAATGATTTTTTATTTATTTTAAAGTAAAGCAGCTTTATTGCTGAGAGGCTGTTTCTTTTGAACATTGTAAATAAAGATAATTAATACAGTGTCTACCTGTGTTTATGACATTTTGGGGATCTAAATTATATTTCAACCTGAACTTCATAATATATCACTCTCAAAGAAAGGATATTGCTTTACTGAATTTAAACACTAAATACAGAGTTGGAAAGTAAATTCAAAAAGTTATATCTTGTCCAATATGATGTATTAATGCATAAAATTTGTGTGACTTGTTTTAAGGTTAATATTTGATTCCTAATATTTAATTTGAGATTTTAGCATTAAAAACTGATGTTTTGGGTCTATGTGTCAGATTTTATGTTGTATTTTAGGCTACTAAGAATAATGGAAAATATGGAGATAAGAAGATAAAAAAATAGAAGAACATAAATAAAATTTGTTATTTAAAAAAGGAAATACAAAGAAACAACTAAATAGGATGATTGAGAGAAAAATACAATTCAGAATAAGAAATATTCTCTGTATAAAAGAAAAAGTATTCAACTAGAAGAAGCATATGATATTTAAAAATTTCTTTGCCATTTAAAATGCTTATTATATACATGTATGTTTTCAATTGTTACCAACACAAAAATATGAATTCTAAAATTTGCATTATAGAGATTAACTGAAACACTGTCCTTTATTAATTATTTTGGAAGCATTTGTTAATTGTTTTGTATCCTCTTTTTTTCTCATATATTCTATCAATAATGGGGATGATTTAGGATTAGGGATAAGTTAGTATGCAGCATATATATATTCTTGATTTTGCATCATCTAATACATTTTATTATTATGATAGGAGAATGGTAATGTCATAAAATCTCAAGGACTTGGAGAGATCGTTGAAGCTATCCTTTGAAAATACAGTTTAACAGTGTCTGTTTTCTGGCCATAAATGTTCAAATCCTTCCCACATTGGCAAACTTTATTATACCCCAAGACTCAAATCCTGTTATTTCAAGCATTAGCCTGAAGTCTATCATCTCATCATCCATGTCATATCAATTTGTGGATAGGATGTCATATGGATAGTGCAGCTCCTTTGCTATAGCTTTTTTAATGCAAAGATTTACAAACTAAAAGGACAATTTATTTGCCTTCCCTTCATCCAGCATATAATAGGGAAACAAAACAAGTTGGCATCAATCATACAATAGGGAAACAAAACAAGTTAGCATTAGTAGATCCATATAAGGGAAAGAAAGGATAGAAGAATATAGAAAACACTGGTTCATAGCAGTTTCAAAATTCATCTAGTAGTTCTTTAATGGACAAATTTTGAAAGTTCTTTGTTTAGGGAAGTTTTGTTGTCTGGGAATACTTCTTGTTTGCTCTTCATTCTGTCCACTGAGTGAGTCTTCCTTTACTTTCAAGAAGGCATTTATATGAAGTAAAAAAGCTTAGTTAGCTTGAAGGAGTTTAAGAAGTCGTACACACGAGTATCTCACCATCTCAGCTCATGTATGTACATTAATACATCACTGAACTATGAGAATAAGTTATGAACAATGCATCATTAGGTGATTTCATCTTTGTGAAAGCATCATAGAGCATACGTATATAAACCTTTATTTTATAGCCTACTAAACATTTAGGCTAGCTGGTGTAGCCTCTTGCTCCTAGGGTACAAATCTGTGTTGAATACTGCAGACAGGTATAACACAATATCAAATATCTGACTAAATATATTGACAGTTTTGTTTACACTAGCATTACCACAAATGTGTGAATAATATGTTGTACTATGATGTTACAATCACTATGACATCACTAAGTTATAAGAAATTTTTAATTTCATTATAATCTTATGGTACCATTGTCATATATGCAGTTCACTGTTGATGAGAATGTTTTTATGTAGTGTGTTACTATATGAATTCTCTTAAGATGTGTGGGTTTCCTATGTATCAAAATATAAATTCACTCCATTTAAAATAGGAAATAAAGAAAATGTTTTATCGTTGAATGAGCATTAAACCAGACTATGATGCACACCACAGACAATCCCTAAAGATATTGCAAAGAATAAAAGGAATCAAACCTGTTAATTTTATCCAGGTATGTGCAAATTATTGCATACATGTCAAATGCTTTTACCCAAGCTAAAAATAAAACTTGCATGTTTTCAAAAAGTAGGAAATTACATCTTGAAGTTCAGTATCTAGGCTAAAACTTCCAAGGAGATTGAAAGAAAGGGCATTCCATTTCTTAATGTTCACATTTCAAAAAAGATGGATTCAGAATTTCCCTGTAAGATATTCCTGGAATGCAAAACTGGCAAGAGACTCATTAAGTTTTAAAAAAAGACCAACATATATCCTAAAGAAATAGATATTTCACAATTTCAAGTGTTCAAAAGGAAACAGAGAGTAGTTCTTTAATGAGTGAGAAAGGAGTTCTTTTCCTTTTTGGCATAAGGAAAAATTTTAAATGTAATTATTTTTAGATTTGTATTTACACTTACATTCCTACTATTCTTATGAGATAGTTATCTAGGCATACACTCAGTGCTTTTAAAAAGAAGATTGCTATGGCATTATAAATTGTGCCATTGTTAGATACTAATCATAGGAAAGTATTCTTTACATTAAATAGAAAAGTTATATCAGCTTTTATGCATTTATCCTAGGGCATCATTTATTTCCTTCCTTATCTACTTGCTTTCTAATTGCTTGCTTACATTATTCTATCCTATCAAATTTATCTTCTTCACTGCAACTCTAGAATTCTTTGCAAATCTGATCATGTCACTACCCTTCTCAACTTGTCTATCATGTCTTCAGTGCTTTCAGAATAAAGTCCACACTTCTTTATTTATCACACAGGGACCTTTGTGAGTCTTCCTTTGCGTAATTCCTCACATTTGTGCAATTCTTTGGCTATAAATTAAAATCTTCAGTTCCTCAAGGGTCTCATGCCTTCTTAAATTTTTGTGCATTTTCATATACTCTTAGTTTCACATTAAGTATCCCCTTATCCCTTTTCCATTTATCTAGTGGCTGTTTATCATTCAAAGATTCAAATGATGCTTTATCTCCTCTAAGAGGCCATTTTCTTACATCTCTAGTTTATATTTAATGACATGATCCCCTATATTTTTCCTATGTCTTCTGAATCTCTGTAACTCTGGCACCAAGAAAAGCATTTGGTGCACAGATTTATCAAATAAATGTTTGATAACTTATTAAAGAAATAAGTTATTTGAGGTAGGTATTCTGATTCTGTTGGGTGCTGAGATAAAATGTTATAAATTTATTAGAGGTGTTTTTTAGATTTTAGAGACAGAAATGAAAAATATGAGAACAGTTTATTTCTTCTGAGAGGGGTAAGATCAGAATTGCCAATATTAGGGCTTTATGGGAAGAAAATACTTACTAGGATAGTTTTAGATTGATTCCTGAAAGAAAAATGTCTGCCAGGTATTGAAATGATGGACTTCAAACTCATCCCAGTGAGGTTAATACCCCTCCAGAGTTAGACTATATTAGGAAGATGATAACCTTAAGTATCAAAGTTAAGGAACAAAAAGGACTTAATCATTTACAAGTTAGTAAATCAGAAAGGGAATAAGTAATGCATTTTCCAAGCCAGTTGAGATCAAATTAGTTAAATCCCCCATTCTAAAATGGGATTTAGCTACACATTTGCTTGCTTTTTAGTTTTGAGTTTTGACTCATAAGGGCACATTTCTGTCACGTCTGTACTGTGAGTTTTCTTTGCAGAATCCCTTACCTGTAGCAGCCACTATTTTGTTTTCTGAAATTGATTCCTTTCCTAGAAATTAATATAAATATTATAACAAATGTAGTTTTTATCTAGTTTATATTACTTAGTTTAATGGTTTTCAGATCGATCTATGTTGTTGCATGAATAGTTTGTTCTTTTTATTTCTCAGTAATTTTCTATTGTGTAGTTGTATAATATTGTGTTAATCTATTCACCAACTGATTAGGCATTAGATTTGCTTTTAGTTTTGAATCATTATGACTGAAGCAGTTATGAATATATATATGAGGATAAGTCTTTATATAAACATATGTTTTTATTTCTCTTGTGCGAATGAGGAGTGGGGCTGGTGAGTGAATATGTACTTATCAAACAACTGCCAAAGACTTTTCCACCGTGGCTGAAAAATTGTATATTATTACTAGAAGAGTATGTGGATATCAATTGTTTCTTGTCATCAATACTAGATTTTGCCTTTTTAATTTAAACTGTCATGGTAGGTATGTAATATAGTAGTTTTTTTTTCTTTCTTTCTTCCTTTTGGCACCAGGCTCTTTTCATATTTTGAGAGTGGGTCTCAATAAGTTGCATAGGGCCCCACTAAATTGCTGAGGCTGTCTTGGAACTTGCTATTTGATTCTCCTGCTTCAGCCTCTGAGGCTGAATAGAATATATACCATATTTTCTTTATCCATTCATCTGTTGTAGGGCAACTAGGTTGGTTCCATAATTTAGCTATTTTGAATTTTGCTGCTATAAATATTGATGTTGCTGTGTCCCTGTAGTATGCTGATTTTAAGTACTTTGGGAATGAACTGAAGAGTGGGATAACTGAGTCAAATGGTGGTTCCATTCCAAGTTTTCTTAGGAATCTCCATACTGTTTTCCAGAGTGGTTGCACTAATTTGCAATCGTACCTGCAATGTCTGTTTTTTCTCCACATCCTCACCAACATTTATTACTGCTTATACTCTTGCTAAATGCCATTCTGACTGGAGTGAGATGAAATTTCAGCATAGTTTTATTTTGCAATTCTTTACTTGCCAAAGATGTTGATAATATTTTTCATATATTTATTGATCAATCATATTTCTTCTGTGAAATTTCTGTTCAGTTTTTTGTACATGTATTGATGATGATGATGATGATGATGATGATAATGATAATGATTTTGGTGTTAAGTTTCTTGAGTTCTTTATATATCCTGGGGATTAATGCTCTATCTGAGGTGCAGGTAGCAAAAATTTTCTTCCATTCTGTAGGTTTTCTCTTCATGTTCTTGACTATTTTCTTTTTTGTGAAGAAATTTTTTAGTTTAAAATCATCCCATTTATTGATTCTTGATTTTACTTCTTGTGCTTTAGGGGTCTTATTGAGGAAGTCAGTTTCTAAGCCAACATGATGTAGATTTGGGCCTACTTTTTTTTCTAGTAGGTGTAGTCTCTGATCTAATGCCTAGGTCCTTGATCCACTTTGAGTTGAGTTTTGTGCAGGGTGAGAGAAGGGGGTTTAATTTCATTTTGCTACATATGGATTTCCAATTTTCCCAGGACCATTTGTCAAACAGACTATCTTTCCTCCAATATATATTTTTGGCACTTTTACTGTGAGATAACTGTATTTAGTGTGGGTTTATCTCTGTGTCTTCTGTTCTGTACCATTGGTCTTCATGTCTATTTTTGTGCCAATACCATGCTGTTTTTGTTACTATAGCTCTGTAGTATAATTTAAATTCTGGCATTGTTATACCTCTTGGTTTTGTTTTCTCACTGAGGTTTGCTTTGGCTATTCTGAGCCTATTATTTTTCCAAATGAATTTCATGACTGCTTTTTTTTATTTCTCTGAAGAACATCATTGGAATTTTTATAGGAATTACATTAAATCTGTATACTGCTTTTGGTAGTATGGCCATTTTGATAATGTTAATTCTGCCTATCCAAAAACATGGGAAATCTATTCATTTTCTGAGATCTTCTTCAATTTCTTTCTTTAGTGTTCTGTAGTTTTCAATGTAGAGTTCTTTCACCTCTTTTGTTAGATTGATTCCCAAGTATTTAGTCTATATGAGGCAATCAATAATGGGATAATTTTTTTAAATTTCTCTTTCAGTTGATTCATCATTAATGTATAGGAACCCAATTGATTTATGGGTGTTAATGTTATATCCTGCTACTTTTCTCTCTGCTACTAATTCTCTGTTTACATCTTATTTTAGCTTCCTGAACATTTCAAATATGAACTTTCTAATTTTTTTCTCTGACATTTCCTCCACTGTGTATCTATGAAGTCAGTTGTTGAAGTGTTGTGGGCTGTTTGGTATATTTTTTTTCCATTACTTTTTTATACTACTTGTATGTTACTCATCTATTGGATGATTTATTGCTTATTCTTTTATGCAAGGGACTATGTAGTGATCTTCTTTCCCTTAAGAGCCCCTGGATAGGTGGTGTTAAAGTAAGCTATTCTCAGTATTAGTGCTACTTTGAGAGAAGCTACTAAACTGTATTTACTACAATCACTTCAGAGCAAAGTCATGTATTATTCAATTTTATGAAACACAAAATACTTGTTGATATTCTGCCCCACAGTTCTTCTAATCCAGGTATAAACTTGAAATAAAGTTCTGGATAGGTGTAAAAATCAGTTACTATATAAAGTTAGCTTGTTATAATATTATACAGGGGCTTAAAGGAGGAGGAGAGAAAACTTTTTAAAAAAGAAAAAATATTTTTAAAAGAATAATACACAGCAAAGTGAAAAGGAGGAAAAGATGAATGAGGGAGGATTTTTGGCAGTACAGGTAATGTTAGATGGAAAAGCTAGGGTAAGTTGAGCAAGTGTAAACCTGAGCTAAGAAAACAAGGATAGAGATAATGATTCCAATTAATACTTTAAAACATAAGAAATACAATCAATGGTTGAGGGCATAGCGTTGGCTATTAGAGTAACAACTATCATATCAAAATGAGGAGTGATATGTATGTGTGTGTATATGTGTGTTTGTTTGTATGTATGTGTATACATATAACTTGATATATATCAATCTTGATCATATGTAAATATATGATCAAGACTAATGTAAGAGCTATTTCTAATAAATCATGCCAAGATGAGGAAAATTGTTATTGAATCTTAGTTTAGATTTCATCAGTATTTGAGACTTTAAGAAGATGCCAATCATTCTTTGGCTATGGATCCCTCCAGAGTTGCTGGGGCAAAGGAGCCACTCCCCTAGTTTTGTTTCACTACTCAACCCCACTAGGTGGTTCTTGTTTTTCAGTCTTATAGGCTGAGGCTGAATCTCAGAGGGTGCAGTGTTTTATTTGTTGATTGTTTCTATCATGTGCAGATAGATGCTTAGGATTCAGGGCTATAGGCTGCTGCCCTGATTGGTACTACTCACCATGTACATGCTCTCTTTCACAGGATCTTTTCCAAAGTGGCCTAGAGCCTGTGGCTCTCTGCAAGCATGGGTCCTGTGGGCTCTCGCTGGGTGTTCTGTGGTGCAGAAGTGTTCTCCTGATAATCCTATCTTGATAAGATACTATCCTTACTATGGGTAAAGAGACTCAGATGGTTCATCTGAGTTCTAACTTCCACTGCCCAAGGTTGTTATTGTGAGCATGCTATGTCATTAACACAGACAAAACACATTTGTGTCTTTGTGTCTTTCCACAATGTCAGAATGCATTGAATAAAAATAAATTCATAAGTCACACCACTTTCATCAGTTGTAGTTCACTGAATATTTGTGGATCACAGAAAGATACTCATAAGCTCAACAAATACAATTTTTTATTCTAATATTAATTTTAAATAACTATAACAAGTCACCCATACTTTACATAATGATACATAAATAGTTCACAGAAAGATTAAGAAAGATTAAGCAGCCATAGGGTGACAGGGTTCTTTGCCAAGAGTATAGCCAGAGAGAGATATGAATGCAGAGTCAAAAAGCCACTGCAGGAGGTCAGATATGAATTTTTAAGGAACAAATTCCACAGAGTTGTCAAAGCAGAGGATCCAGACAGAAAGTGTTTCAATTTCAGAGTGTTATCTCGAGGTGTCAACTTAGAACAGGCCATGGAAAGTCATCACAGGCAGGAGAAACTGCCCTTGACAGGGATAGGAAATAAGAGGTTCATTGTAGTGATGATTTTCCTGATGAGGGTGGTGTTGAGAGACCAGGTGACAGGATTGGGGTGCCAACATGATCAGTCTTGGGGGCTCCTCTTTTCATGGTTATCAAGTGAGAGGTTCTCATCAGGTGAGGTTGATAAGTCCCTATATCTGGTGTTCCTGATATGATTTGGGATGTCTTCCTGTCCAAGTATTTCTTGATTTAATTTGATGCACCTTATGGTGGTGGTAGGCAGATGGTGGTTATTTACTTGTACAATCAAGGTGTGGAGAATCTTGGCACTTATACTCAAAATGGAGTAGCTCATGTCAAATTATTCCTTTTCAAAAATGGAGTAACTAAGGTTTAGGCATAGCCTGAAAACTATTGTTTTCTACATCCAAGCAAAATTCAGAGCAGGGCATGGCCTCCCCACCACAGTTGTTAACCATGGGCACTGTTTTCCTCCACTGACTGGTACAAAGCCAGCATCCTGCCCATGTATAAGCTACCCTTAGCTGTGGCTGTGGTCCAGGGACCTTCCCTCTTTGCTGCTGGGACAATATTGCCTTCCCACCTGGATCTGAGCTCTCATTTCCCATTGTGATGAATCTTCAATGTCTGTTCTGTCTTTGCCCAGGCTTCTGTGGAGGTTGTGTGCTGTGTAGAGCACTAGGTTAAATTAGCAATTCCCAGGGTAGGTCTACTCCACCTAGCTCCCCTTGTTTTCAAAAAGTGGGAGATGTTTTAGCAAATTTCAGCTAGTAGTGATTCCTTTACAAGTTCTTTCTAGACATATTATTGAGACTAGAGTTGGGGAGATCCCCTGTTGATTTAATTTCTTCTAGGGAAGTTGGTCAGCTGGAGGCTACAACAAATGGCTGTCGTGACTACCATGACTTTCTTTCCATTATTTGGTTAAACTACTTGATCTTCAATGACCTGATGCTCTTACCACATTTTAATTTGGTCTGTTTTTCTTTCCAGCTGTTGTTATGGGAATGAGCTTATATGCCTTCATCTCTCCCTCTTTCTTTCTCTGTTGCCACTCCTCCTGCCCCCACCCTAGACCAGGTTTAGGTTGAGGAACTCTGTCCGCTTTCTGCTCTGGTAACAAACATTAAGTCTTTCTAGGTATCAGACTAATATTTAGTCTTAGACCATTTATTCCATCACTCACCCCCTCCAGTTTGCTGTTCCTTTACTGCCTACTTTCCATGCTGTGGTAAGATCTGGTATCACCCTTTAGCTCAACTCTGGTATCACCATTTAGCTCAAGAAGTTGCCCTACTTGGAAGTAATAAGGAAGTATATTATAGAAAAAAAATTAAAATAATTATCTAATCCAGTAAAAGTTGGTGAACTAGTTTTATTTACAATTAAGAGCCCTTTGTCTGTAAAAGCAAATGTTTGCTTCTATAAAAACTTTGGTTTGTGTCATATGTTAAATTAAAAAAATAACCTCACTCAAGTAAATCAATAAACACTCAAAAATACTTCCAATAAACACTTCCAAATTCCTCTGTATAAATTTTAGAATCAACTTGTCTATTTTTATAAAGAGGATGCCTGGTATTTCTAGTCTGTTCCATCTACAGATGAATTCAGGGAGAATTAACATTTCATCTTCCACCCTATAAATAAAGTATAAATATTTTTAGGACTTTTAAGGTTTTTCTCACTGTAGTATACATGTTTTATATACCTTGTTAATTTATCCCTAACTGCTTTATATATTTTAATGCTAATATTTATAATATTATTTCATCATCAAATATTTCCTGGCTAGTGTTAAGAGACACAATTGATTTTTGTGTATCAACCTTCTATCCTGTTTATTAATAGATAGTAAACTTATCTATTAATTTTGGTGTTCTTTTAATTATTCTGCATGAACTTTCATTGTTGTTTATGAAAAATATTTTAGCTATTAATTTTAAGTCAACATGTTTATTTTTTCTTGCCTTATTACAGTGTCTAGGAATTCCATTGCTGTATTCAATAGAAGACATCCTTATCTTGCTCCTTATTTGGGAGAAAAGCCCATAAAAGATGTGAATTTGGATGACTAGTCAAAAGAGAATCCATGTAGGGCCATACACACATGTATGTGTTAGATTGTATTAAGATTTTTTTCTAATATCATTTTGTTTAAGCAGTGAAAATCTCTAGTATAAAAAATTCTCAAAACATCTAATATACACTTATGTTATTTACTGGAAGAAGGTTAAATGAACATAATAATAACTTCAAATTCCTTAACAGATAAATATAAATCAAAACAAAAGTCTATTATTTTCATCAGATTTGGGCAAAATGACAAACAATACAAGCATTCAGTAAAATAATATTTTTGGAGAAACTATATATTTTCTTCAACAAAACCTATTTTAGAAAGTATCCCAAGAAACACATTGTATGTAAGGATTATTTGAAAGACTTTTTAAAATATTTTTGTAAAGCAACACCAAATAGCCTATACATCTACCCATTGGCACAATGTATACCTATCCATTTGCTTAAATGGATAGTAATGTATGTATACTAAGAATATACTTTAAGAATGAAGGAATAGATTAAGAAAATTAATTGGTGCTTTATGAAATGACATGCTGAGGTGTCTATTAACAAATCTAAGTTAACAAATTATGTATAATTTATAATGAGATATATATCTCATTATAGATGTCGATCTATTTGAGCAAGAGAAAAAAACTAAGGGTAGCTCCTCATGAAAAATTTATTATGTGCTACCTGCTAGAGAAGAGTTAGCTATTAAAGAATATTCAGTGATTAATTATTTTTATAATGCAAACTTGTTTTATTTTACTTGTTACAGTGAATGTTCATTACTTAATATTTTATAAAAAATTAATAAATGAAAGTAAAGAGGAACATAATGACATCAAGGCCTTTTATCTTTAAAAGTCATAAAAGGCTCTGGGTAAGCTTCATATTTCCATTATCCTGATATATATAATACGAGATATTGTGAAGTTGCCCTACTTGGAAGTAATAAGGAAGTATATTATAGAAAAAATTTAAATAATGATCTAATCCAGTAAAAGTCAGTGAACTAGTTTTATTTACAATTAAGAGCCCTTTGTCTGTAAAAGCAAATGTTTGCTTCCATAAAAACTTTGGTTTGTGTCATATGTTAAATTAAAAAAATAACCTCACTCAGGTAAATCAATAAACACTCAAAAATGTTTTGTTCAAATTCTAATGATATTATATTTAACATATTAAGCCTTAACTGACATGAACATCTTCTTAGAATATTAGTTATCATTTTTCCTAATGATATTTTAATAAGATTCCAAATAGGATAAAAAGATACAATTGCAGTTGTTCTGAGAGAAAGTTGAGTGCTGATCTAAATGTCACACTTCTTTTCAGTTACCCCATACAAGATCATCCCTAACGTAGCTTCTCAAATTTATGATGGATCCCCAGAGCATTCTTTTAGTATTTCACTGTGGATGAAATGTGATTCCTATGCAGTAATCACTTCAATGACTGGAATTATCCTGAGGATTTTTTTTAATGAAAATAATAGGAGTGGCATTATTCTAATATAATATGAATATGACTCTTTGCATTATTTCAATGAGAGACTGTGGTCAGTATACTTTCACTCAGATAAATGACATTAATGTTTTACCTTAATGGGATAATCTATATATTTTACATTATATAATTGTATATAATAATTCTATAAAGATGCACTGTGTACCATAAATCAGTTATATTAAGAATTAGATATTTCTTAATATATATTATTAAACAATATAAATTAAGTTATGTAACATACAAATTCTCCTTTGCAAAATAATATATTTTTCTCTGACATTATATTTCACAGAATATGTTTAATGAAAAACTTTGACAAAGTAGCACAAATTAGAAAAGCAAATGAGCCTTATGTCTCAGTCTATCATCTGTATTTTAAAATTATCTAGCTTTCATTAATTATAATTTCATTAATTAAAATTTTTAAATTATAATTTTTCCATAATCTCCTTATCTCCTTACCCCATATTTTGTTTCATTATTAATTACTTATCCCCTAAGGGAAAATATGTTAACAAATTATAAATAATTTATAATTAGATATCTATCTCATTGTAGATATCCATCTATCTGAGCAAGAGAAAAAACTAAGGGTAGGTCCTCATGAAAAATTTCAAAATAATTTCAAAGCGTGATCCAAAATCACAAAATAATTATATTAAATTTTATTTTTATTTTATTTTATAATATTAAAACATGTCATTTTATAAGTACAAAGCATTCTCAATCATAGCTTATTGTATACAGTGGTTCTTGTAGTATCTGATGCTATAATAGGTATTTGTTATCCAGATGTCAAATTCTATTTCTGTGTAGACTAACCCGTGGCCTAGAAATATGACATTCTAGAACCTCCTTAATTAACTATTTTTTATTGTTATTGGACCTTTAAATTCTGTCAGATAATTCTTGTATGATTCTTCGACCTGCATTTAAAAGTAGACAATGATTAACAAAACCTGTTTTAAGTACTTTTGCTGGAACCTGACTTCCTGACATAGAGATCTCTGCCTCTCTGTTTTAACCTCTGTATCTAAGTCTTTCTGTGGCATTTCCTCAGATTTCCTTTTTGGCACTTTGAAATTGGTTTAATTGATTTCGTTTGGGTCTGACATTTCATCTTCCTTGCAGACACAAATAATAAACAACTATTTTACTTCTCCTGAATTCTAAAATGTCTTCCTTGTCCTAGTTCTCCTCCAGACGTTTCATACACAAGATGTCTAGAACTGAACCTAGTCTCCTCCTGATTTTGCCCTCTATTGTACTTTCTCTATTAGTGAATTGTAACAACATGTTATGCATTGTATTTGGTTCCTTTCTCTATATAATTGCTATATATAATTGGACAACTGAATTTTTCTGTCAAGCCTGTTCCCATCATTCTCTTCTATCTGTTACATATTATCATTGGTACATCATTTCAGGTTTTGGTTCATTTTATCCCACAATAAGTGGGAAATGACCTCAGTTATTCCAAATCAAATTCTTTAGAGTAAACTCACTTCCTTAATATAATATAGTAACATTTTTATAAATGCTAATAAGTTGATATTACAGAAAACTGAAGAGTCACTTAAGCCAATAAACACATAGACCTTTAATAGAACTGTTGGAATATCATGCTGATATATGGTTGCCTGGGTTTTAAAAAATATATACAACAATATTTTCAACCTATTTTTCTGACACATATTTCCTAGAAAGGTGGAAGCTTATTCAGTTGCTTGACCCACATATTATAATATTTTGAAGGTACTAAATGTTGGTTATGTGTGGTCTTTCTTTTGATTCTATTATAGATTTTGTTAATGTGTAGAAAGAGAAGCTAAATAATAGAGAGAAGGAAGTTTGTGGTTTTTAGTTATCTGTGAGAAACCTGAAAGTAGCTTGACTAAACAAAATATTTTTCTCAAATTTCTTTCTCTTCATTCCCCAGTTCCACTGAATAGGCCAAATTACTACAAGTCTATTTGATATATGGAAGAGCTTTCTCTGCCTCAGGGTAAGGAAACAGGAATCAATTGGACTAGGATGGAGTTGATTTGCTGCCTTATAGTGTTTTTAGGGCAGAGGGCAGAGGAAAAAAAATGATCAGTCTAGGGATAATGTTTATAATGACTACCTCCAGAGAAACTGTTTGAACTATTATTACCACTTTTATGTATCTTTTCTTCTGAAGAACTTGAAGGTAAGAGATATAGAACTTTAGATAGTAGTGCATGCTATACATTTAGAAATTTGAGACAGAAAAATGGCATAAAGCGTGAAAAAAGACATGCATCTAGGGAACTCTCATTCTAGATGATGTCAATGATAGCAAATTATCCAACTACATTCTCATTTCCAGATAATACAGGAGTCACTGGAGTTTTTCTTTCTTCTTAGTCCCTTATGGTCAATTATAAAAAGTGTGTGTGTGGGGGAGCGATTAACATTGATAAAATAAACAAATAAAAAATAATTTCATTATTTATATCATTAATTATATCATATGATAAATATGAGTAGGATACAAATATGAATTTTGAAAACCCAAAGAAATAACTTTCCATTATTGTTTTCAAATATTTTTTAAAAAATTTTATTAATTTTCACAAGTTTGTCCCTACCAGAAATTTTTAAACAAATCATTAAATCAGAAAAAAAGTTTGACAGAAATATTTTATATTTTGTGGAATAACCTCTTAAAGTCTTATAAAAATTTATCTAGAAGTTTTTCCCTCACTCTTCATTGGTTATACAAGAAATCAATGACAGGTAGTTATAGTATAATTTGATCACAGGATTAATCTTAAAGAAGATATATAGTAAAATCATTTAAATATGCTACTGTCTTTTTGCCTATTATTTTATTCCAGTTTTATGGATAATATAGTGCTCACTCGGGCTGGGGATGTGGCTCAGCGGTAGCGCGCTCGCCTGGCATGCGTGCGGCCCGGGTTCGATCCTCAGCACCACATACCAACAAAGATGTTGTGTCCGCCGAGAACTAACAAATAAATATTAAAAAAAAAATTCTCTCTCTCTCTCTCTCTCTCCCCCCTCTCTCACTCTCTCTTTAAAAAAAAAAAATATATATAGTGCTCACTCTCTGTAGTGTATAGCATTTCATGTAGATGCCTTATAGATGCTGTACCAAGTAGAAAATCCATTCATCTGGAAGTAAATGGAGTCCTGCCTTTAAAAACCAATTGCAAAAGCAGTTTCAACAATTCCATCAGCCATATTCTGACTCAAACTATGGGCTGACTTTTATTTAGTCTGGATTTCCTGGCAGTGTTCCTTTCTCACAATTTAATTATTTTGCATTAGTCTATTCTGAGTTTGCATTTATCTCCTGACCCAGTCAACAAATAGTCTAAAAATTTTAACCTATTTGCCTGCCTTTTTCATTATTTTTTCTCTAATTCTATTTTTTGTATAATCAGTTAACAGACTGAAATCCTTTAATAGATTTTTTTTAAAAAACCCTTTATTATTAATATGCTTAGTGGTTCATATAACGTGAATACTGTATGAATGTAAGATGAAATCTTGAACTCATTATATATGTAATTTATTTTCAAGTTGAAAACTTCTGGTGAGTCATCATATGGTTATTCTGTTTTACTTTTGCCATTAGAATTGAATGATGATGCTTTTGGATATTTTTAAATAAGAATAAAGGAAGAAGTGTATTCAATTATGATAATATACAATTAAGAATTTATATGCTTTTATCTCATTTAAAATATTAAAATCATCAAAGTAAAATTTTATACTTTTAACATTTTAAAGAAATGAAGAAAACCTCTTATATTTGTCATAAAAACTAAAAATGATCATATTGTAAGATTTTGACTGTAAGCAATGAATTTGGCTCATCTCCTGCACCTGTAATAATGTCAAAGTAGGGTCTGATAATTTCTTCCCTGGAAGATCAGGTTAAATTCAGTGGCTAGGCAAATCTTATGACCTTTTTCAGATGCTGGAGATAACTTAGTCATTTTCTATTTCTCAGCTATAGTATTTCCTTTGAATGTTGTGAACTTTTAAAAAATGTCACTAAAATGTTAACTATTTTTTTCTTCACACATTTGTGGGTTTTAACTATACTAGTATGAGTACCAGAAAGTCTATTGCAAATATCTTTAGCAAACTCTATAACTATTACTGAACTTGCAGGTAATCCTATTTCACACTTGAATGCATGATTTATGCCATAAAACCATCTATTATGTAGTCTTCTGAAAAGACATGAAAAATGATCACCAGTTTCCTTTTTATATTTATTAATTTAACATCTTTATTTTAAGCACATCATTGTTTATTCTAACATTTTTACTATATTTATATATTTTGTATGGTTTGATAAAATAAATCCTGGAAGAATATAAAAATATAATGATAAATGCAATGGAAAAATTGAACAGAGAAATATACTTATCTAGCTAAAAAGTAAAATCTTTTGAATGAAGAATAAGCAAATACACTTAAATAGAAAGAAATAGAAAACTGTCATTAGCAAATTCTACTGATATATATATATATGTCTATATCTATCTAGATATAGATCACTTACCGTGTTCTAAGTTCTTTTTAAGAACTCATTCCCATTATTAGAAAATTAAAATGAGCACCTAGAATCATTTGCAAAACCATTAAGAGGTGGACCTTGGCTCTAAAAATAGCCAGCACAACTCCAGAAAAACACTCTTCTTAACCACTCCAGTAAGAGTCAAAATAGTTTACAATAATTTCCATGACTATTAAACTAAACAAATTATTTAAAAGAACTAGATAACACTGCATTTTAATCAAGTTAGTAAAAAATATTTTCAAAAAGATACATAGTAACAAGAAGTATAAGAAAACAACAGTGTGAATCAGGTCTTCTAACAATTTCAAAATATTCACTCTGATTGAATAATTCTTTGTTCTATGATCTATCTTAAAAGGGAAAAACTGAAAACAATATAAATCATATTAGGTAATAGTTGAAGTAAAATATGATATGACCACACAGTGGCATATTATGCAATCCTAAAATATGTTTCTGAAGGGTTTGAAGAGCCTTGTGGAAAGCCTTGCATTGTACATATGTACAGTATAATCATTATTATATAACACAAAAAATAAACAAGGAACAGTAACAAAAATCCATAAAGAAAATGCACAGAATAATAATTAGGGAAGATCTGTATATTAACAAATTAAACTGATACAGATGAATCCTAACATCTATCAACTATACTACTCAGTAAGGCTCTAAAAGAAATGTTTTATCACAGACATGGGCTCTGTGGCCTGGCTGCTGGAGACTAGATATACTTGGGTATTTATCAGAAGGAATTGATGTGATAGTACTAAATCATAGGTTTGGATACAGTTTTTATTACATTTTGCTATAATAATAAATAGATATGACTATTTTAAAACCCTGAAATCTTATAGAATATAACAATGCTTTTTTGTAGGACTACTTTCAATTTTAAACAGTCTTTTCTTCTGTAACCATTGTTGAAAATAAACTAACAATAAAAAAATTCACAAACTTCTCTGAAGGAAAATAAATATAGATAAACACTTTGAGAATCAACACTCAAGACAGTATGTAACAAAATGATCTGATAAAAGACTAAAATTTTCATGATTTATATGATTAAATGAGATAAAAGAACTCAGGATAAAAAGCCTAGAAAACATCCACCCATTCAAAAAGAGCAGAATTTTTAAATAAGTAAATAGATGTTTGCTTTCAGCTATAATATGTGGAAAGCTTAGAAGTTGTCTTTGTTGTCTTTACAAGAAGAAGTTGGACAAACTGAAAACTAATGACTTTTCTTGAACCCATCTAAAAATTAAAGTTATAGTGATATATACCATTTTCAAATGTGGAGAGAGAGGCAAATGTCTTGAGTGTTGATTATCCAAGTGAAAACTTGACCTGGAGTCAGTGGAGTAAAACTGGAAGGAGTACTTATATGGTAATTTTGACAAATTATTGGTGGTTGAGTATGGACTAGTCTAAAATGAGAAAGTCCTAGAGGCCGCACACTTGGTGGGTCCCCACACATCCAAGTGTTCTCTTTCCAGTAGCTGAATACAAGGTTCTCCTACTGATAATACTAGAAGTATCACTTTAAAGAACCTGCCTGGTGAGAACAATTATCATTGTAATGCCCATAGTCTTCTCCATAATAAAAGTCTACTCTCTAGGAGAAAGAACATTGCTAAAATGATTCTGAAATTTCATACCAGGTGAAGAAAACTGAAGCACCAGAAAATTAAGTGATTTTTAAGGATGTGTTAAACTCACAGTTATTTGAATTGACCTAGATATAGTAAATATGCCTTTTTTGATTATTGTTATATAACTATAAAATAATGTGTTTAGGTTTCTTTCAAATATTCTGTTAAAAACTTAAGTTTACCCACTCTTTATTACCACTTGTACATGATGACAATAACTAGGCAAATATACATTTCAAAAAAGATTAACATTATTATTAGAATATGCAAATTAAAATAGTGATAAGATTCTACTGCATATCAATAAAAATCACTAAAAACCTAAGAACCTATTATACAGATTGCTGGTGAGAATGCACAGCAACAAATACAGGAACTCATTCTTGTTAGGAGTCCACACCACTACAGCTAGTTTGAAAGATCATATTTAGATATAATCATACCATAAAGTCTGGCAATCATGCCTACAGATATTTACCCAACTGATCTGATCCCATACAGAATCTTCAAGCAAATATTATAGCAGCTTTTTGCTTAATGACCAAAGAGTAGACTGGAAGAAAATATGTATGAACAACTAAGATATTGTTCAGCAGGTAAATAGAAAAACAAATTGTGTCACATCTATGTAATGGAATAATATATAGTAATAAATAGGAATGAAGTATGAAGCTACACAAAAATATAGCTATGAAATGTCTTATGATATCAAGATGAGACCCTGAAATAGAAAAGAATATTAGGTTAAAAATGAAGAAAATCTGAATAAAATATTGAATTTGTCAAAAATAATGCATATGTTATGATTTGGATAAGTGTCTCCCAAAGGCCCATGTGGTGAATATTTGGTTTCTAGCCAGTGATGCTCTTATGAGGTGGTAGATCACTTAGGAGGTAGGACCTAGTGGAAGGAAGTTAGGCCACTGGGGACATGCCCTAGGAAAGGGTATTGTTTTCCCAGCCCCTGATTTCCTTCTGTCTTTGTTTCCCAGCTGTGCTGTACTGCCTTGCTATAGGTTCAAAGCAATGGGAACTGTCAGTCATGGACTAAAATCTCTGAAACTAAGTTGAGTATCTCAGGAATTTTGTTTCAGGAATGGAAATCTGACTAATTGCATTAATATTGATATATTAATTACAACAACAATACTGTAATATTAAAAATATTAATAATGAAGAAGGTAGGGGTATTGTATATGGGAACTCTAGGTAACATCTTTGCAATTTTTCAGTAAACCTAAAACTATACTTAAACAAACTATTTATTTAAAAGACAATACAACTTCTGGAACTTATATACACATCTATGAAAAAGTGTACTTAAATAAAAAATTATGAAGGCTATGTACAATTGAGAGATGAATTGAAACTACATGTGAGGAATCAGAATATAATTCAAAGAGGCAAAGAATGAAAAGTATAAAAGACTCCTTGAAAACATGAAGAAAAATAAGGGTAACAAAAATAAAATATTCAAAATCATAATTTACCACATTTATAAATTGAATAAAGATAAAAAACTATGTGTTCATTTCAATAGATTCGGGAGGATAAAATTCATGCTCACTCTTCTAGTTTAGATTTTAAATGACCCCCAAAGCCAGATGTTGAAGATTTGGCTTCCAACCTGTGCCACTATTAGCAGGTAGAAGATGGAGCTTAGTGAAAGGAAGTTAGGTGATTGGGGACACGCCATTGAAGAGGATGTTGGGACCCAGGTCCCCTTCTCTCTTTGTTCTCTGGCCACTATGAGGTGAACAGGCTTTCTCATCCTTGCACTATTGCTATGATTTATTGCCTCACCATGAGCCCAGAAGGAATGAGATTAAGCAGTATAGACAGAAACTTTGAAACTGTAAGCCTAAATAAATCTTTCCTCCTTTTAAAGTGCCTTTCTTGGTATTTTATCTCAGTGATAGAAAGCTGACTAATGCATCCACTCATTAAAAAAAACAAACATCTTAACAAAATAAGAGATAGAAAGGCACTTCCACACATTGGATAAAGAATATTTCTTTTTAAAAACACAGTGGTAAATTATTAAAAGATTTTCCACCTCTGATTGGTAATTAATCAAAATGTTAGTTGTAACCACTGCTATTTAATCTTAAACTGGAAATTTGAGTGCAACAAATAAAAAATACAGAAATTTTAAATATATAGAAATTACAAATGTAAATATTGGAAAAGAAGAATTTAAATTGCAATAATTTTAAGAAAATACATTATGAATGCAAAAATCTAAAATGTTATAAAGATAAGTCACATAAGTAAATGAATTCAGCAAAATCATTGAAAACAATATAATTTTTAGATATCAGCAACAAATGATTGGAAATAAAATGTTAAGGTACCATTTCAATAGCATAAGACATATAAGATACAAGAAACTATCTAAAGTGAGGTAGATAAGACCTCTAAACTGGTAACACTAAAAATTACTGACAAAAATTAGGACTGACTGAAATAAATGGAATAATATGCTATGTTGATAGCCTGGAAATCTCAACACTTTAAGAATATGACCTTAAAATTTACTTTTATAATCAATGCAATCCCAATTAAATATTTCAGCAGTTTGTATATGGAAATTGACATTCTGACTTTAAAATTTATATGGAACTCAATGGCCAAAGCAAGTATGAATAAGAACACAGCTAGAGAATTTATATAGGAATTATCAAAGTTTATATAAAACTACTATAGATGAGGGAATGTGGAATGGATGTAAAATTAAACAAGGAGAAAAATGAAATAGATGAATACATTTAAAAATATACCCATAGATATTTCATGAAAATGTAGTATATTTTGAAAGTTAATTTTACCAATAAATTTGTTCATTCAATTGAATTTTCATATGGGAAAAAAGGGGGTGCTATCCCATACTACAAAGAAAATCAATTCTATATATATGATAGGTCTAAGCATGAAAAATAAAAAATAAAATAAATATTCTAGAACAGAAGAAATAGAATATTTTCGTGACTTGAGCTAGTCAAATGCTTTTCAATAGGACATAAAAATGCTAATAATGACAAATTGAAAAACTGGATGATATAAAACTAAGAACTTCTATTGATTGAAAAATGTCATGAAAATGCAAATCACAGAAAAGGGTGAAGATATTTGCAATACATGTATCTAAAAGTAAATTCCTAACAATATGTTAAAAAGGGGCATGAGTGAGTCCTGGTGAGGGCCCTCTTCTGTGTTGTAGACTGCCAACTTCTTACATACTTACATGACAGAAAGAGAACTGCCTAATTCTCTGGTATCATCTCATAAAGGCATTACTAATCCCATTTGTAAGGGTTATACCTCTATGACCATATATTTCTTATTGGCCTCAGGGCCTAAATACCATCATATTGGTTAAAATTTCAATATGTGGATTTGGGAGAGACATAACCATTCTGGTCACAGCAGTTTTATACTACTACATTCCAATTAACATGGCTAGAATGTGTGTGGGGTGTGTGTGTGTATGTCAGTGTGTGTGTGTGTGTATGTGTGTGAGTGTGTTTGTGTGTGTGTTTGTGTGTGTGTGTGTGTGTGTATGGTATGTAAATGAGAGAGAAGGAGAGTGCAAGCACACCACATTTGGAAAAGATGTGAAGAAAAACAAAATGCAAATATGCTTTGGGAAGGTGCTTGGTAGGTTCTGTAAAACAAAATATATGGGTAGTTTATAACACAGTAGTTACACATACAGGTATGTAATCAACAGAAATGTGTACATGAAAGTGCCAAAATACATGTACAATGATGGACAGCAGCACTAACTTTAATTATTATAAATATAATGGTCATCAGAAGTAGAATAGGTAAAGTACATTGTAGTGTATTTATAAAATGGAAAAAGAAACATAAAAGAAAACGAAGAATTAATGTTATACACAACCACATGGACCCATATCATAAGCATGATGTTGAATACATGAAGCCAGACACAAAAGGAAATGCACTGTGTGATTCCATTACTGAAAGCCCCAAATTAGGAAAACTAATCTAATAACAATGGGAGAAGGCAGTACTGGTGACTCTTGCAGGCTCTGAAATAGATATGGGGGTTTGTGCTTGAGTGGGTGCACATAGGAACCTTCTGGAAGACTGGTGAACTTTTGGTTCTTGACATGAGTTCTGCTTACACAAGAGTGTTTACTTTTTGAAAATTTATTATGTCATATTTGCATACTTTTCTATAATGTATATTATAATTTGAATAATTTGAATAGCAGCTGCTATTACATATTTAACCTTCTAAAATTAATCATGTATTACTTAAATACATGATTAATTTTAGAAGGTTAAATATGTAATAGCAGCTGCTTGGAGAAATGGTACATGCTTGTAATCCCAGTGACCCAGGAGGCTAAGGCAGGAGAATCTGGTTCAAGTCTTTCCCAGGAAACCCCATTAAAGATTTTCAGATTGCTCTCCAAATCCAGCTTGTGATAGCTTCCTTCTCTTACTTTTCTACTTATTATGAACTTGTGTACTATGTATTGGGTTATGTATTGTTGGGAGTGCAGTATAGTTCAGTGATATAGCATGTGCTTAGCATGCATGAGGCCCTAGGTTAAAGTCCCAGAATTTTTTTTTAAAGCCTGACTTCTTTGTTTTTAAAGAGGCTTACTTTTCATTGCTTGGTGCTAGACTGAGTAGAGGACTTTTTTCACGGGAAGATGATTTGCAACCATAGAAGTGAAAGGGCAGTTTAACACATGATAGTCATAGAGAAGAGTCTTAATTTTGAGGTTACATTTCAACATTTATTTTGAAAAAAATTCAAATGTTGCATTTCACCTAACAATGAAGATATTCTCTTGTGTAAACAAAAGCTATTATTAAATACAAGAAATTTTAAATTGTTACAATACTATTATTGATCTTTCTAATATGCATTCAGAATCATCGATTACATTCAATTACCACGTACTTTTAATCTCCTTTAATCTAGGAAAAGTCTTCAGTCCTTGTTTTTTTATTATAGTGACTTTTAAAAAACTATCTGGTAAGCTTTGTTTTAATATTTATTTATACTGTCTTCTAAAATTTGAACTTCTAATCACTAGAACAAAAGTTAACAGGTCATTGTCCTCTCATTTTTCTTGGGAACAATGTTTTGAATTAGTTTTTTCCTTACTATACTTTGAAAAGGCATTCATCACCCCACAGTTGTCAGGGGGGAGCAGGGAATATACATGGTTTTATCCTAAAAACATAGAAATAAAAAATACCCTAATAACCTGTGACTAGAATGTTTTAAATAGTGTATTTTACTGCACATAAAGATGTACACTATGTTATAATTTCAGTGAAAACTATAAATGATGGCAAATTCGAATATATTCTAATATATTTCATAATGAGTTTGAGCCAGAAACATAGCTTTTAACATTGTATTGATTTTACCTCAATTGTAATTCATATTTCAAATACATTTATAATAATTTCAATGAAATGGCATATATAAATTGTTCTTTAGCTCTGATTAATTTTAAATCAGTTTTGCAAACCATAGAACACAGAATATAAAAAGCCTAAGTGGACATTAGACTGCTCTTTGCTGCAGTCAAGTACTTTCAGATACTTTGGTATTCTGAAAGCTGCAATCTGAACATGATTTCAATGCACATCAAATACACTGAAGACCCATCTCATATTCATTCCTATCTTCAGGTGGAAAATGCTTTGAATTTAAAATAACTATTTTCATCTCTCTAGTAAGAATGCCACTTTTTTTACTTCTGCCACTTGCATATGATTTCAGAGGAAGCAAGTTGTTAATTAGATATTTTTGCATAGTTAAGAACTTATGATTATGTGCTGTCATCCGTATCACTTCATTTTTTTTTTCACTCAATGTAATAATCTTAAAGTTTAGCTTTTTGGTCATTGCCACATATTCATCATGGTTATTTATGTCATTAAATATTAATTCTGTCTAGCTTCCTGTTGATATTGCCTAAAGACTATCTTTATGCTCTAATTACTGCCTCTGCTCCTTTGTCAAAGGTCAGTTGAATATATTTGGGTAGGTATATTCCTGGGCTCTGTGTTCTGTTTCATTGATCTATTTGTTGTTCTTTCACCAATACCATAGTGTCTTAATTGCTTTAGCTTTATTATAAATTTTGATATTAAATAGTAGCCTTGTTTTCAAATTAGATATTCTAACTGTATAAAATAGCTTCATATTTTAGGAATAATTTCTAAAACATTGTCAAAAGTTCTTTTTTAGAAAATTTGAAAGACTTTACTAGAGTTCTTATTATGTAAAAGGAGCAATATAATAAATACTATTTCAGGTACCTTCCAGAGAAGAATCAAAATAATTTCCTAAAATAAATTCTAAATCAAATATGCATTAGCATTTTCTTCTAGGTATTGTAATATTCCAATTTTCAAACATTTACATTTGCACAAGCCTTTAATGTCTAGAAATAATAATCATTTATTTCTTTAGAAATATGAAACTGATAATTCCAGTACTTGTTACCTTTGAATATATCCTTTCCAGTTGATTGAAATATCAATTTTATTATACACTAAATGCCTACATGCATATTACCCTAGACAACTACTTTCTACTGAATTTACCACCTGTTTGGGGGATTTAGCCACATTTTAAAAAAATTTTAAAATATATGATACCATCTTAGTCTCCTAATCTTTCTCATATGAACTTTCAATATCAGGCCTCTTTAGAGCCAGGAACCTTTGGGAAAGGATATAGAAAGAACTCATGTGGTGTATAGCCACAGGAATAATTTAATTTCTTGCCTCTACTATAGATGAAACCTCACACTTCCATTCTACTTCGATTTCCCTGGTGTCCAGCTTCAGACATGCTAGTATCTCAGGTTGATCTTGATCCTATGCCAGAAACAAAGTTGACTATGCTTATTTCTATGATTGTGCAGAGTCTTGAGTCAGGACTTAAAGTTGCAGCCTCTCAATATTATATTAAGTCTGATATTTCACTCCCAATGACATTATTTGATTTCTTCATTTCTAAAGAACAACAAATTTTCAACTTTCTGAAGACAGCATTTCTACTTGGAAGAAAGTTGGTTGGGAATGGTAGATAGGAGTGCTGAATTGGTTCTCTAACTCTCCTTTCAGGACATTGCCATCTTCATTACATCTTTCAGTAATTCTTTAAAAATCTCAATTGATCAGTATTCTATCCCTGTTTTTCAAATTAGGATTTTCCCTAATACATATTTCTTGGGTCATTCATTTCTATGATAATTTGAGTGAAAAAGAAAAACAAACAAGAAGACAAAATGGAAATTCCCTCAGTATCTTTTATTTATTTCAAAACATAATGGTTTTATCCTATAATCCTTTCAACAAAAGACAACACTTTTTACCAATGCCAATACCTCTAAATATCTTATGCTGTTGGAAATAATATTCTTTCTAATTTTACTTTAAGGGTATGCTTGGGTAATCTATCTCAATGAACATTCAGTATTGTGTACATTGCTGAACTCAGGTCTCATTTTACCTTGCCAGTTATTTTTCTCTATCTACAAGAATGAAATTTGTTTTTAAATAACTTAATACAAATATTTACTCTCAAGAGGATACTATGCAAGATATTAATAGTTGCATAACAGTTTTGGTACAATAGATTGATATGCTTTACACATATTTGTTTGTTTATTTTTGGTACCAGGGAACCCCTAGAGGCTTTATTTATTTATTTATTTTTGGTATTTTTGAACCCCTAGAGGGATAGCCAATGAACCACATCACCAGCCCTTTGTATTTTTTATTTTGAGACAGAATCTCTAAGTTGCTTAGGGCCTTGCTAAATTGCAGAGATTGGCTTTGAACTTTCAGTCCTCTTGCCTTGGCCTCCTGAGCCTCTGGGGTCACAGGTATGTGCCACTATGCTGGGCTCACATACTCACTCATTGAATCCTCATAAAAATACTACAAGATAGGTATTATTTTATCATTCTTATTTCCAAACAAAACACAGAGAGGTTAAGAGGTTACTCATGAAGACACAGAAAAATTTCAAGCTGTTATCTACTAAACCATATTGTTTCTAAACCCAGGAATACTTTATATATTTTAATTCAATTAGTATACCTACAAAACATATATAAAGTAGGTAGCATTGAGTCCTTTTGAAAAATTGGGACATTGAAGTTCAGGAAGTGGTGGCAACCTTCCTGAGGTCACAGATAATTGGAAGTGTCCAAGAGTCTAAATTTGTACTGAGAGCTCTTAATTTTACTTCTTCAAAAAACTGACTTTAAACCTGTAGCTATCATCTTATAACATGCAGGCAACAGTGGGAAACTATCAACCTAACATGTACTTGGAAACTTAATCTCAGTTCTCAACTTCTTCATGTATCCTACTGTATATGTTCTTGGGGAAGGGAGTGTGAATCAGAAAGAAAAGTGTTGTCCTCAGAGATATTTATAAGTGCACCGTTTAATTTTGATGTAGTTGAGAAGTGGGGATGGGGTTCTGTATTTCTTAAGATGATTGATTTCTAAGGTAATAAATCCATGCAGGTAACACAGTTGTTAAAAAAGTTAAAAAAACATAAAATAAAAAACCTTTTCGTATTCATTGTATTAGTTACATATATGTCAAAACTCATCAAGTATGTGCATTTTATCGTACTTCAATTTTACCTCATTAAATCTATAGAAAATAAAAAGAAAAAAAAAGAAAGGGAAGTGTTGATAGAGCTATGTTAAAGACTGGTACTTGTCACAAAGAAGGCACTCAAATAAATATTGGCTAAATGAAAACTCAATTATTTTAATATTGTCTTAAATTCTTGTTTTATCTCAATGTTCTCATTGGTATGTTAAATAGTTGAAGGTAAATACACTCATATTGGTACTGCATGTCCACAGTACTAAAAAAAGTTTGGACATATGTATATAATAAATACTTGTTGAAAGGATCAATGTTGAGAAAAAATTAGTATATGATTTTATTGGAAACAAAATGTATATTAAGAATAGCAATTGTTGATATTAATATATACAAAAATGCACATTTTAAAAAATATTATAGGTTTCACCAAATTCCTAAAATATTATTATGACTTTTGTTAAGAATATTAATATACTTTAGCTAAATTTATGACTAATAACATTTTATATTTTCAAATGTATTTATAACTATTAACCCTAGGAATCCATATGTAAGATATTAATGAGTAGTGTTGATAAGTTAGTTTACATTAATGAGCTCATTATTCATTATGAAAAACAATTTTTCAAAGTTTATGAGTTGTATGATTAAAATATGCTTTTGTTGTGTTTGAATCTCCACAGCTCAGTCCATTTATAAGACATTCTGTCCTGAAGAGAACATTCAATATTACTCTGCTAAATTCTTTCCTGACTAAGAGACAAAATTCTCCTACTACAGAACAAAAAGCCAAAAAAAGAACAACCAGGAGGCAAATAGAAGCTTCTAATGGTGAGTGTGCCTATACTCACTGAATCATATAGTTGCTATGTATTTACAATGCTAAATTAACTGTCATACTTATTCATATAATTTTTCTGTTTTCCAAATAGTATATTTACATCCCTATTCGAGAGATTGGCTATGTTTATGACCCTGAGAAGTAACTAACACATTTTAACAAAGGATAATTTACGTAATTCTAGAAATAAGTGCTGATCTGATATTTATAAAGTCTGTTTTTCATTTTGCCTTTGATCCCAAGATGGAAGAGTTACCTTAACGAGGTGTGACAGCCTTTTAATCAACATACTTTTTGAATATAAACAAATAAAAATTTTATGTTATGCTTTCATTAATTATTCTGGAATTGCATCACATTGTAATATTTAGGCACTTTGTTTTGTCAAATTATTCGATGAAGAAAATTTGGACTAAGGGTAGATATTTTCATATAAAGAACTAATAGATACTGAACTATGAGTTAAATATTAAGTATATCATAATGACTTTAGGCTTTGATTTTTTTTTTTTTGGAAGATGGTATGGAACTTAAACAATATGATGCTATTGTATTCCAGAGATTCCTTCTCATTTCAGTTATCTAATCAATGAAATGGTATTGAATTTTTGTAATCTACCATGATTAGATTAATTACTAGAAAACTAGATTCTAAACAAAATTATACATTAAAGCAATAAAATATGTTTTGTATCTTATATATCATTAAACTATTTATTGGAATAATAGATCAACTTTATATACTGGAGATGAGATCTAAGTTTATTCTTGCTACAGATAAGAACCACTGTTATTAACAATAGTTGTCACTAGCCATGTAAGACCACTGAGTAATTAAAATGTGAGTATATTTCAAATTGACATATGCTCTAAGTCACCAGATTTTGAAGATGGAGTTTTTAAAAAAGATATAAAATATCTTATTAGTAATATTTTGTATTTATTACATGTTAAAAAATATTTCTGATATACTAGGTTAAATAATTTTTTATTAAGATTATATACATTTAACTGGGCATGGTAGCACATGCCTAGAATCCCAGCTGCTCAGGAGGCTGAGTCAGGAGAATTTCAAATTCAAAATCAGTCTCAGCAATTTAGCAAGACCCTTAGCAACTTAGTGAGAACCCTGTCCCAAAATTTAAAAAAATAAAATAAAAAGAAGGGAGGCTCTAGGGATATGGCTCAGTGATTAAGCATCCCTTGGTTTAATCCCTAGTACAAAAAAAAGTTTATATATACTTTTTATTCTATATGATCATTAGAAAGCATAACATTTTTCTATGGCTAAAATCATATTTTTGTTAGTCAGTGACAGTCTAGAACTACCAAGTATAGGAGTAGTGAATTTATCAATAAATTTGATAGAAAAACAATGTCTTCCTTCCTTCCTTCCTTCCTTCCTTCCTTCCTTCCTTCCTTCCTTCCTTCCTTCCTTCCTTCCTTCCTTCCTTCCTTTCTTTCTTTCTTTCTTTCTTTCTTTCTTTCTTTCTTTCTTTCTTTCTTTCTTTCGTTCTTTCTGGATATTTTTGCTAGATAAATAATTCCAGGTTGGCACCAATTGTCTTTCAGCATTTTTAAGATATTAGTGTATTATGTTCTGCTTTCTGATGAAATATTTTTTCTTTAAAGATTGTGTTTTTATTATCTGATTGTTTGTATAACTTTTCTTTATATATTAAAAAATCAGTTTGCACTAATTTTCTAGGTTTTTGCCTTCTGTCTCAGTGCTCCCCAATGTTTGTTAATATTCTGACTCATGTGGGTTGATGTCTTTTTATCAGTCATGGAAAATTCTCACTTATTTTCTTTTAAAACTTTTTGTTATAATACCCTTCCCTCCTAGTTTGAAAATGCATTTACAGGTTCTAAATCCTTTACCATGTCCAATATATCTCATATTCTTTTGTATATTGTCACTCTACTTTTCTCTTTGTATTTCAATCTTTTTATCCTCCTCCTGACATGCCTAATAAATTTGATCAAATGTTGTACATTGCTTATGAAAAATTACAATTTGATTCTTTGCCTCATACTGCCTCCAGACAGGATATCCTTTTGCTGTCTCTCAGGTACCTTGAATGTGACAGATCCATTTTTCTAGAGTTGGATTGTGTTTACTGAGAGCTAGGTTTCCCATTTTTTTAGAGCTGATGTAATTCTCATTACTCCTATTCCTAGGTTGTAATCTTTGTAGATTCTATCAAAAAGTCAGGGATAGTCACTAGAGCATCTCTTGCAATTTCTTTTTCCTCACCCTCTGAAACTCTAAGTACTCTGTCAGGCTGCCCAACCCTTTAGCTGCCACTTACAGTGCTACAAGTTAGCTTTTTGACCTCATACCAAATAACATTTGGCAAATACCTTGAGGATCCCAAATGATACAATATCAGGTTCCCTCCATATTTTTCCCTTCTCTGTAATCTGGCCTGCTCAAATCTTACTTTCTTTTTGTCTCTATACATCCTGAGCATGCCAAAATGTCAGGTTAGATTTCTACCAACTTTGTGTTGGTAGAAAAGAATACTTTTCATATTGTACTATTTAGGAAGTTATTCCTCAAGCACAAAATAAGGCTCACTTCAGTGTTGTTCCCTCCTCACCTTTCTCACCAGGTTCCTGACCTTTCAAGACCAGGCGTGCTGATGGCATGGTGAAACACCCATTCACTTAAATAGATTTAGGCAGAAATCATTTCTCTAATTTTTCTCAGTAATATACTCTGCAATATATTACCCTCTGCTACATCTGAAATTCCCTCTTTACCACAATTTATCAAACTCTTTTCTTTTATCTATCAAATAATTCCTAAACATCTTATATCTTCAGTGAACATTTTCAACTGGAGCAGAATATCTTCTAGACAATGTATCCTGACACATAACCACTTACTCATCATCCCACTGGAAGCACTTGTCCTTTTTATAAGTGCTACTGGGAATGGAATCCAGGGCCTCATGCATACTGGAGCAAGCACATGTACTTCATAAGGAAATACATTTACTTGTTAAATTTATTTGCATATTTATTAGTTTTAAGAATTATTATTTTTGTCACATTATAAACCAAAGCAATACATCAAGGCCATGTGTTTAATTATTTAACTATTTTTACATGGTGTTGTACAAAAACAGTTCCTTTCAAAAGGGTTTAGCATTCCAGATGTGCCCACATCCTGAACTCTCTGTGAAGAAAGGCTTCAGAAGGCAAAGCCCCCTATTTAATTTTTCCATTATACATGACAGAGATACCTTTCTATCTTTTCTGTTTGTACACATGCCTATCATTAAAATTGGAGACTCAAAAAAAAAAAACTACTAGATTTGCATTCAGAATTGTTCTGCATTTCAGTAAATATAGTGCCATTTTTGAGGCTCCCTTCTTTAATCAACTTTCATGAGAAACAATTTTATTCCACAATTAGCAGTTTAATGCTTGGCTGAGCTACTATACTAACTCAAAAGAAAAGTAAATGAGTTGACATGTTCAGATGACTGCTATCAGCTTAACTCAAGTTTGCATGAATGAAGAGGGAAAAAGTTAGATAACAGAAGAGTGTGTGTTGCATGATTGAAAATGGGGAGAATCACCATCTGAACAGGAAAATCATGTCAGATGGCAACAGTGATGTCACCAGAAAAAATTCTCTGGACTATGTAGGTTTACTTTGTGTCAAGTCATGTTTTCTTCAATGTTCCTAGTCACAGAAGAAACCAGCATAAACTATTTTTGTCATATGCATGAAGCTTGGTGAAAAAAAACTGATATTTTTCCTAAGGTAGAAAATAGTAGAGCCTCTTATATGTTACAAGTGCATATTATAAGTAACTTCATTATAAAAAGAGCCTCATTCCTAAAATATTTATCAATGGTCATATCAATGTGTTAATTTATGTTCTGACAGATTCAATAGCTCATTTTGTTGGTACTTTTTTTTGCTCTCTCAGTCAACACATCATCTTATTAGGTGCCCTACTATCATGATATAATGTCTACAAAATTGCAGGTATAATTGTAGGTATTACTTTAATATTCATTTTTAACAAGCTCAAGTCCCCAGCACAGTCATTAAGACAAACCAAATGGCAGGATTATGACATAGTATGAGTTACCTGATTATGCTTAATTAATTTACTTAGCAGAAAGGGGCATTCTATAAAATGTACCTTTTATTTCAGGTAATGTAACTAGAGGAGAAATCTGAAAGAATATTTTGGCTTTGTAGATAACTACAATATAAATACCATTTACTAAAAACCTTTTCTTTCCTTACAGATATATTATGAAGGTAATATCTGTTAATATAAAGGTAAGCTGACAGTTCTCTTACAAAGAAATACTTCCAGTTTGATGATGTCCTCCATCACTTGCTCAAAGGGACATAATTGCTCTTCTAACCTCTAGAGATAGAAAAATCTGTTCTTATAAGATTTAATTCTTTTTCCCCCTCAAAAATTTTCCTGTTACAAAAGCATTATATATATTCATTGCCTTTTTTTTCTAAAAACAAACTATTGATGTTTCAGTATAAAATACAGTGCTGAATAAAGACAAGTGATGAAAAAATTTTCAGTTTTAGAATTTCATTCTCTAAGCAGAGAATGAAGTTACTTTCCAAATTCCAGGCATGCTGAAACAAAGTAAACGATGCTATTATGTGTATGGGCCTTTCACCTGACTTATTTTCTTATGCTTTCTTTCTCTAAAACTTTAAAACTAGATTATTCAATTATGAAAAGAATATTCAATACGTTTTATTTATGTAAATTTTATGTGCAAATAACATAACAGGGAAAATGAGATTATGAGATTTATATGAAACAACAATGAATTTTCTTTAATAGCCTACATATTTGGTGTATAAAATGCTACTTTTTATTTTTTTTTCCAGTTTACAAAAGATACCCCAAAATTTATTGATATAGTTTTTAAAAATCATACACATTTCTCTCTCAAATATATAAATATTTATACAGTCGTACATCTTGGTTCTCAATTTAAATGCTATACTTCACTTAATGTTTTTTAAGGGTTTATACATATTACTTTTCCATAATTCATACACATTTGCTTATAGCAAAATAAAGAAGTGAAATGTAAGAACAGAACTGTATTGGAATTACTTTTTTTTGTTGTTGTTGTTTTTTTGGTTTTTTTTATTGATTGTTCAAAACATTACAGAGCTCATGATATATCATCTTTCATACATTTGACTCAATTGGGTTTTGAACCCCCTTTTTTAACCCCAAAACAGATTGCAGAATCACATCTGTTACATACTAACATTTTACATAATGGCATATTAGTGACTGTTGTATTTTGCTACCTTTCCTATCCCCTACTATCTCCCCTCCCCTCCCCTCCCCTCCCATCTTCCCACTCTACCTCCTCTGCTGTTGTTCAATTCTCTCCCTTTTTTTCCCCTCCCCCTTGCCCCTCATAACCTCTTGTAATTTTGTGTGTCATTGAAGGTCTCCTACCATTTCCATATGCTTTCCCTTCTCTCTCCCTTTCTCTCCCCGCATTCGTCTTTGTTTACTGTTAGTCTTTTCCTCATGCTCTTCCTTCCTGTTCTGTTCTTAGTGGCTCTCTTTATATCAAAGAGGACATTTGGCATTTGTTTTTTAGGGCTTGGCTAGCTTCACTTAGCATAATCTGCTCTAATGCCATCCATTTCCCTGCAAATTCTATGATTTTGTCATTTCTTAGTGCTGCATAATACTCCATTGTGTATAGATGCCACATTTTTTTTATCCATTCATCTATTGAAGGGCATCTAGGTTGGTTCCACAGCCTAGCTATTGTGAATTGTGCTGCTATAATCATTGATGTGGCCGTATCCCTATAGGGCGCTCTTTTAAGGTCTTCAGGGAATAGTCCGAGAAGGGCTATAGCTGGGTCAAATGGTGGATCCATTCCCAGCTTTCCCAGGAATCTCCATACTGCTTTCCAAATTGGCCTCACCATTTTGCAGTCCCACCAGCAGTGTACAAGTGTACCCTTTTCCCCAAATCCTCGCCAACACTTATTGTTGTTTGACTTCATAATGGCTGCCAATCTTACTGGAGTGAGATGGTATCTTAGGGTGGTTTTGATTTGCATTTCTCTGATTGCTAGAGATGGTGAGCATTTTTTCATGTACTTGTTGATTGCTTGTATGTCCTCCTCTGAGAAGTGTCTGTTCAGGTCCTTGGCCCATTTGTTGATTGGGTTATTTGTTTTCTTATTGTTTAATTTTTTAAGTTCTTTGTACATTCTGGATATTAGGGCTCTATCTGAGGTGTGAGGGGTAAAAATCTGTTCCCAGGATGTAGACTCTCTATTTACCTCTTTTATTGTTTCTCTTGCTGAGAAAAAACTTTTTAGTTTAAGTAAGTCCCATTTGTTTATTCTTGTTATTAACTCTTGGGCTATGGGCGTCCTATTAAGGAATTTGGAGCCCGACCCCACAATATGTAGATCGTAGCCAACTTTTTCTTCTATCAGACGCAGTGTCTCTGATTTGATATCTAGCTCCTTGATCCATTTTGAGCTAACTTTTGTGGCTGGCGAGAGAAAGTGATTCAATTTCATTTTGTTGCATATGGATTTCCAATTTTCCCAGCACCATTTGTTGAAGATGCTATCCTTCCTCCATTGCATGTTTTTAGCCCCTTTATCAAATATAAGATAGTTGTAACTTTGTGGATTAGTCTCTGTGTCCTCTATTCTGTACCATTGGTCCACCTGCCTGTTTTGGTACCAGTACCATGCTGTTTTTGTTACTATTGCTTTGTAGTACAGTTTGAACTCAGGTATCCCTATACATCCAGATTCACACTTCCTGCTTAGAATTACTTTTTGCTATTCTGGGTCTTTTGTTTTTCCATATGAATTTCATGATTGCTTTATCTGTTTCTACAAGAAATGCCATTGGGATTTTGATTGGCATCGCATTAAACCTGTAGAGAACTTTGGGTAATATCGCCATTTTGATGATGTTAGTTCTGCCTATCCATGAACAGGGTACATTTTTCCTTCTTCTGAGATCTTCTTCTATCTCTCTCTTTAGGGTTCTGTAGTTTTCATTGTATAAATCTTTCACCTCTTTTGTTTGCTTGATTCCCAAGTATCTTATTTTCTTTGAGGATATTGTGAATGGAGTGGTTTTCCTTATTTCCATTTCAGAGGTTTTGTTGCTGACATACAGGAATGCCTTTGATTTATGCATGTTGATTTTATAACATGCCACTTTGCTGAATTCATTTATTAACTCTAGCAGCTTCTTTGTAGACCCTATTGTGTCTGTTAAATATATTATCATTTCATCTGCAAATAGCGATAATTTAATTTCTTCTTTTGCTATTTTTATGCCTTTAATTTCTTTTGTCTGTCTAATTGCTCTGGCTAGTACTTTGAGAACTAAATTGAATAGAAGTGGTGATAGAGGGCATCCCTGTCTTGTTCCAGATTTTAGAGGGAATGCCTTCAGATTTTCTCCATTTAGGATGATGCTACCCTGAGGTTTAGCATATATAGCTTTTACAAAGTTGAGGTAGGTTCCTGTTATCCCTAGTTTTTCTAGTGTTTTGAACATAAAGCGATGCTGTACCTTGTCAAATGCTTTTTCTGCATCTATCGAGATGATCATATGGTTCTTGTCTTTAAGTCTATTGATGTGGTCAATAGCATTTATTGATTTCCGTATATTGAACCAGCCTTGCATCCCAGGGATGAATCCTACTTGATCATGGTGCACAAGTTTTCTGATATGTTTTTGTATTCGATTTGCCATAATTTTATTGAGAATTTTTGCATCCAAGTTCATTAGAGATATTGGTCTGTAGTTTTCTTTCTTTGAAGTGTCTTTGTCTGCTTTTGGGATCAGAGTGATGTTGGCCTCATAGAATGAATTTGGAAGAGCTCCTTCTTTTTCTATTTCTTGAAATAGCTTGAAAAGTATTGGTATTAATTCTTCTTTGAAGGTTTTGTAGAACTCCACTGTATACCCATCCGGTCCAAGGCTTTTCTTGGTTGGTAGTCTTTTGATGGCTTTTTCTATTTCTTCCTTTGTTATTGGTCTGTTTAAATTGTGTGTGTCTTCCTGTCTCAATCTGGGCAAATCATATGCCTTAAGAAATTTATCGATATCTTCACTATCTTCTATTTTATTGGAATATAGGGTTTCACAATACTTTCTAATTATTTTCTGTATTTCTGTAGTGTCTGTTGTGATATTGCCTTTTTCATCCCGTATGTTAGTAATTTGAGTTCTCTCTCTTCTTCTTTTCATTAGCATGGCTAAGGGCTTGTCTATCTTATTTATTTTTTCAAAGAACCAACTTTAAGTTTTATCAATTTTTTCAATGGTTTCTTTTGTTTCAATTTCATTGATTTCTGCTCTAATTTTAATTATTTCTTGTCTTCTACTACATTTGCTGTTGTTTTGCTCTTCCTTTTCTAGGTTTTTGAGGTGTAGTGTGAGTTCATTTATTTGTTGTTTTTTTCTTTTTTTGAGGAAAGAGCTCCAAGAAATGAATTTTCCTCTTAAAACTGCTTTCATTGTGTCCCATAGATTCCGGTATGTTGTGTCTGTGTTATCATTTGACTCTAAGAATTTTTTCATCTCCTCCTTTATGTGTTCTGTAACCCATTGATCATTCAGTAACATATTGTTCATTTTCCATGTGATGTAGGATTTTTCCTTCCTTCTTTTATCATTGATTTCCAATTTCATTCCATTATGATCAGATATGGTGCATGGTATTATCTCCACGCTTTTATATTTGCTAAGAGTTGCCTTATGGCATAATATATGGTCTATCTTTGAGTAGGATCCATGTGCTGTTGAGAAGAACGTGTATCCACTTGATGATGGTTGATATATTCTATATATGTCGGGTAAGTCTAGGTTATTGATTGTGCTGTTGAGTTCTCTAGTTTCTTTATTCAGTTTTTGTCTAGAGGATCTGTCTAATGGCGAGAGTGGTGTGTTGAAGTCACCCATAATTAGTGTGTTGTGGTCTATTTGACTCTTGAACTTGAGGAGAGTTTGTTTTATGAACGTTGCTGCTCCATTGTTTGGTGCATACAAATTGATAATTGTTATGTCTTGTTGGTGGATGGTTCCTTTTAACAATATATAGTGCCCTTCTTTATCCTTCTTGATTAACTTAGGTTTGAAGTTGATTTTATTCGATATGAGTATGGCCACTCCTGCTTGCTTCCCAGGGCCATGTGAGTGGTCTAATTTTTCCCAACCTTTTACCTTCAGCCTGTGTATGTCTTTTCCTATCATATGAGTCTCCTGAAGGCAGCATATTGTTGGATTTGTTTTTTTGATCCAGGTTACTAGCCTATGTCTCTTGACTGGTGAGTTTAACCCATTAACATTTAAGGTTACAATTGAGATATGATTCGTACTTCCAGTCATGCTTCTTTATTTATTTATTTTAGTTTGGCTAGTTTTACTTTTTGGTTATTTTCCTCCCCCTTTACTGAGATATCTCCTGCTGATAGTTTTGGGCACTATTTTTCAATTCCTATTTTCAAGTTGATAAACCTTGTCTTCATTATCTGATGTTCTGACTTCTACTTCATCAAGTCTATTTGTAATATTCTCGTTTGAGTTTTTAACTTGGTTTATAGTTGCCTGAAATTCTAGGATTATTGTTTGATTTTTTTTAAGATCTCTATCTCCTGGTAGAGCTAGTTCTTTGCCATTTGAATTTGTTTGTTTAATTCATTTTCAAAATATACTTTTATTGCTTGGACTTGCTGTCTCATGTCTTCTCTAATATTCCTTTCCATTCTAGTTAGGTATGCCTTGAGTTCTTTCCCTATCCCTGCTTCTGATGTTTCTATGTCCTCCTGTAGAATTAAGTTGTCTTGCATTGTTTGTACTCCTTTTTTCCCTTGTTTTCTCATGTTGTCCACGTTACTTTCCAGCTCTATTTGATTGTTGTGTTTCTGCTCTCTTCTATAGATTTGTTTTGGTTCTGTATTACTCTGATGTCTCTCCTTTGTGTTGTTAAACTATGCCTGCTAAAGTGGATTCTGCTGGGAAGGAATTCCAACTCCAGTGACGACACTACTCTGCTATGACGGGCCCCAGGCTCCTTGCTGGGGTGTCCTAATGGGGGTGTGTGACTGGACTGTCTCTGTTTAGTTTCAGCTCCAGGTTGCAGCAGGTGGGTGGTCTCCAGCCGCCCAGTATCACAGGCCGCGGGCGGGTGTTAGGTCGCCAGTGTGCGGGCGTTCTCCTACCGCCCAGTTATGCGAATTCCCCAATGTATGGGGGATGAGCTGAATGACACACACCTGTTTTGTTGTTGCAATCTGTTGGAGATTGGCGGTGGATACTTCAGCTTTCCAAGATGGTGGCCGCTGATTGCCTTTGTGGAGTGTCCACTGTGGGGGATGGGACTGTACCGCTTCCTTCCCCGTCTGAAGTCCCGTAATCAGCCCGGGGGTCAGTGCGGGCTTGGCTGGCGGGATTCCAGTAAAATGCTACTTTTTAAATATGTATCCTATGACTTCTGAATTTGTTCAGCAGTTTAAACAGCTTTTTGTAGAGTATTTAGGTTTTTATGTGTATAAAGTCATGTCTTGTGCAAACAAGGATAATTTAGTTTCTTCCTTTCCAACTTTGATGGCTTTTATTTCTTTCTCTTGTCTGGTTGTTCTTGCTAAGACATCCAGTATTATATTAAATAGAAGTAGTGAAAGTGGACATCTTAGTCTTATTCCTGATATTTTAGTTAGGGGAAATATTTTTAGTTTGTCTCATGCAGTGTAATATTGGCTATGGGTTTTTCATATATGCACTTTTGTATTTGGAGTTTTATTCCTTTTACAACTAATTGTTGAGAGTTTTTATAATGAAGATATACTGAATCTATCAAATGCTTTTGTTGCACCTATTGGAATGACCAGGATTTATCCTTCATTCTGTGAATGTGTTTGTCACATTTATTTATTTGTGTATGTTGAATCATCCTTTTATCCCTGGGATGAATCCTATTTGATTATGGTATATGATATTTTTGATGTGATGCTGAATTTGTTTGTAGTTTTTATTGGAAATTTGTGCATCTATAGACACCTATGATGTGGATATTTCATTTTTTAGTTGTATATTTATCTGATTTTGGTATCAGAGTACCACTGACCTCATAAAGAGTTTGGCAGAGTTCATTCCATTTCAACTTTTGGAACAGTTTAAGAAGAATTGGAATTAGAGACTCTATAATGTTTTATAAAATTCATCAATAAATTCTTCAGGTCTGCACATTTGTGATGGAAGACTTTGAATTATTGCTTTATTTTCATTGCTCATTATTGGTCTGTTTAGATCTTCTATTTCTTCTTAATTCAGTTTTGATAAGTTGTATATTTTCAGGAATTTATTAATTTCATCTAGGTTTTACAAGTTTTTAGCATGTAGTTGTTCATAATAGTTTCTTATGATCCTTTGTATTTCTTTTTTTCAGTTCAATGTCCTTTATTTTCTACTGGTAATCATAATAGCTAAAAAATATGATGCTTAACATGTCAATTGTTATTCTAAATGCTTTTCATTTATTAACTACTTTAATCCCCACAATTACCTAAGGTAGAAGTCACATTGACACATAATTTTACAGAATACATTACAATTTTATGCCTAAGACCCATGACATAAAATAAACAAATAGTAAAAAGAGACTACTTACAGTAAAATTATTCCAGTAATGAACAATTTCCTCAACATTTCTGACAGGTTTAAATAGGAAATGCTTCTTACATTCACCCCAGTCCACTGTCATTGACCCATCAAGATCTATGCTGTACATTTTTAAAAAAAGAATATGCTCAAATAGAAATTGTACTTCATAAGTTTCAAAAACATCAAAATGAAATCAAGTCAGAAAATCTGGATTATAGTAAATCTCTGTCCATTGTTACTTTGTGATATGGAGGCCACCTAACAGCCCTGGACTCCAATTTGTGTGGGAATAATTCCTACAATAAGGAACTATTCAGAGTATTAAATGAGATGATATATACAATGTCACCATAAAGTATAAAGAATTTCAGAAAATGATCCTTTATATTTCTGTACTATCAGTTGTAGTCTTTTCTTTTTCATCCCTGGTTTTTATTTTGGGTCTTCTTTATTTTTTTCTTGGTTAGTCTAACTAAAGCTTTGTAAATTTTATCCCTCTCAAAAAAAATAACTCTTGGTTTCATTGATCTTTAGAGTGCTTTTTAAGATTCAGTTTATTTCAGTTTTGATCTGCTATTATTTCTTTCCTTATATCAACTTGGGTTTTGATTTTTTCTTTCAGTTATCAGTCCTTGAAGTGTATTATTAGATCTGTTATCTGAGACTGAATTTTTGATGTATTTGTTGCTATAAATTACTATATCTGTGTTATTTTATTGTATTCTGCAAATTTGTTGCTGTTTTGTCATTTTTCTTTATTTCTACATTTTTTACTTCCCTTTTGATTTCTTCTGTTACCCATTGGTCATTTAGGATTATGTTATTTAATTTCCATATATTTCTATACTTTCCATTCTTTTTGTCATTGATTTATAGTTTTGTTCCATTTTGGTCTGAGAAGATAAATAGTATGATTTCAATTTTAAAAATTTGTTGAGACTATTATAGCCTAATAAATTACCTATGCTGGAGAATGTTATATAAACTGATGAAAAAAATTCTCATATATTCTGCTACTGTTGGATGAAATGTTTCTTAAGTATCTATTAGGTTCATTTGCTCTATAGTATGGTTCAACTCAGATGTTTCTTTGTTGATTTTTTGTCAGGACAATTTGTTGAGGAAAGGTGGGTGTTGAAGTCCTCACTATTATTGTGGTGAAGTCCATATCTCCCTTTAGATCTAATATTATTTGTCTTCCATATTTGGGTTGCATGTTGGGGGTGTATATATAATTGTTATATCTTTTGCCAAATTGAACTGTTATCAATATATATGATCTTCTTTGTCTCTTTCTGTTTTTAATTTGAAGTCTGCTCACTTTCTGTTTCTAATTGCATGATATATTTTTTCCAACTCTTCACTGTTAGACTTTGGATGACTTTTTCAGTAAATGAGTTTCTTTCAGGTAGTATATAGTTTGGTATTTAATGAAAAAATCTTATCAGCCTATATCCTTTGATTGAATTTAATTTATTTAAAGTCAAGTTTATTATTGAAAGGTATAAACTTTCTCCTGTCATTTTGCTAATTATTTTTCCTTGAGTTTAACATTTTTGTTCCTTTCTACCTTTCTCATGTTTTTTTATATAATTTGATAGGTTTGATTCTCTTTATTTTCTCTTTGGAGTATCTATTTTTCTAGTTAGTTCTATATATTTATGTCTGTTCATAATGATGGTTATTATCTTTCTATCTCTAGGACTCTGTTATAGTATTTCTTATAGGTCTTATCTGATGGTGATGTATTTTCTCAGTTTCAGCTTATCTGGGAAAGATTATTTTTCCTTTATTGTTTTGAAAGGTAGTTTTGCTGGGTATAATATTCTTAGATGGTAGGGTTTTTATTTCTTTTTTCTTTTATTACTTTGAATAGATCATCCAGTTTTCTTTCTGGTCAGTAAAGATTTGCTGAGATTTCTGCTGTATGTCTAATGGGTACCCTCTTATATGTGGCTTGACATATTTCTCTTGCTATTTTCAGGATTCTCTCTGTCTAGTACTTTTGATATTTTGACTATGATATGCCTTGATGAAGGTCTATTTTGGTTAAATCTGATTGGTATTCTTTGACATTCATGTATATAGACATCCATATCTCTGCTTAGAGCCATAGCCAAGTAGGAATGACACATTGCATTTTGGTTTGAAAGGTGACCCTGCTCAGGGATTAGGGTGGCTCCAGGTTTAGGGTGGATCCTGCTGGAATAGGGTGGCTCCAGGTTTAGGGTGGATCCTGCTAGAATAGGGTGGCTCCAGGTTTAGGGTGGATCCTGCTGGGAATAGGGTGGCTCCAGGATTAGTGCGTATCCTGCTGCCTCAGGCGCCTGCTCCTTTAGAGTTCCCGTTGAGTTCTCGCAGGGTTCTGAGAGTATTGGTACGCAGAGCCCGGTGGAGGGAGTGTATTTTCCCAGAACGTGCATGTAGAGTGTCGGTGAGAGTTCGGGAATAAAGAGTTGCTGTTTGAATCTACAAGGCTTTTGGTGGTGGCTCGGTTATTTTGTGCCCAGCCAGACTTCGGCGTATCTCTTTGAAAATTTGTGAGGTTTTCAGTTATTATTTCATGAAGTAGGTTTTCAGTGCCTTTCTCTTCATGTTCTGAAATCCCTATAGTGCAAACATTTGTTCAGTTAGTGTTTCATAAATCTCATAGGCCTTATTCATTCTTTTAAATTATCTTCCCCTCCTCTTCCTTCTTTTTCTTCTCTTCTTCCTCCCTCTCCTTCTTCTCATTTTTCTTCTTCTTTTTTCTGACTGGGTTAATTCTAAAACCTGTCTTCAAATGTAGAAATGTATTCTTCTACTTAGTCTAATCTTTTTTGAAAGCTCATCATCATATTTTTCATGTTATTGATTTAAGTTTCAACTCCATGTTTTATATACTTTTTAATGATTTCTATTTCTTAGTGAATTTCTCATTCACATTTTGAATTGTTTTTCTTATTTCTTAGTATAGAATTCTCTTGTATCTTACTTAGTTTCCTTGAGATTAATATTTTGAATTTTTCAGGCATATCATAGATTTCCTTTAAATTATGATCTATTCCTGCAGAATTATTGCTTTTCATTGGAGGTATCATTTCCTTTCATGTCTCTTGTGCTCCTATATTGATGTATGAACATCTGTCATAACATCTGCCTCTTCTAGTGTTATGGAGTAACTTTTGTAAGACAAAATTTATTTATTTATTCATTTAGATGGAATATAGGATGTCAACTGAGATGGCACTAATACTTTAGTTACAAAGGAACTCAAAAGTGTAGTCTGTATGTGATTTATTCATTTTTATTTTTGTCATTGATGTATATGTATACCTCAGTGGTCTAGTGCAGCATTGCATGAAGGTAGATGTGTAACTCTGCTGTGTTGTAGACTTGCAAAGGTGCTTGTCCTCAGCTTCCACAGAGTAAAGCACTGATGGCACTTGGACTTACATAGCATTTCTCATAGTCTAATTAGTGAATATTATGGAGAGAACTGTTTTCAGGTCCCGGTTTTCAGGAAAAGTTGATGCCAGGATTGTGGCACAATCAGCCACAGTTTTGAAGCCATAGAATGACATGGGACATTCTTCATGTTCCACAGGATGAGAACAGGTAATGTTGAAGTATATGGTATCAACAACTTTATATTTGAGGTTGTAGATCAAAAAGATAATATACTTTTTGATCTGTATACTGTATACTGTGGGTCCAGTGTTGATCACACTATGAGCTGATTTTTTGGAGTTGTGGTAAACAAATGATTATCAGTACTGACAGAGGTTTTTATACCAGAAACCGTGGTTTGAAGTCCAAGAGCTGTGAAGGAAGCCTTTCCTACTTTCCCAGGGCATGCACAGGAAGTGTTTGGACTTGCAGCACTGGCACTGATATCCATGATCCTGAAGGTGTAGGATGTGAAGGAGACCTTCCCTAGATCCCTCAGGTCAAGTTCTGAAACTTGTAGCACTGATATTTGCAGTTCTGGATCTGAAGGATATGGATGGGAATATCCCTAGGTAACACAGGCAAGCTCCAGTAGGAATAAGGTTTGTGGCATTGGTAGTCTGTCTTAGGGTGTCAGGATATGTATGGGACTTTTCATTTAGCTCGAGTGACACCTTGGGTGATGCCATGGCTTTTTGCACAAGCATCTGTAGTTTTAAGGTCATGCAATGAGAAGGATGAGAAGGAGACTTTCCCTAGCTCCCACTAAGATGAGCACAGGTGGTACAGCAGTTGGGGTCACTAGTAGCCATGATTTTGGAGCCACAGGATGCTGCTGGAACCCTTCTAACCTCCTGATGCCTGAGCATGGCAGGAGTCTGCACCAGTAGCCACAATAGCAAGGCTGTGGGCTAGGGAGGAACATTTCCCTGGTTGTCACAATGTGACAATGTGGATAGAACTCAGATTTGTGGCTATGGTGACTGCTGGTTCTGAAGCTATAGGACACTGAGGTGGGCTGTCTTATGCCTAGTAAGGCATACACCAGCCCAAGTCTTCTGGAAGCACTGGGGATAGCTGCTGGCTCTCTAGGCAAAATGGAAAACTAGCAGTGGATTTTGTAGCAGCTTGGTTTCTGGGGTTGAGTTAGTTCTTTCTTTGAAGGACAACAGTCATTCTCAAACCATCTAGCTCCTAAAAGTGGATTTAAAGCATATGAAGACTGTAGAATTCTGCAGTTAGGACTGTTGGTTTATCGCTGTGACTGGGGTTGTAGCCAGTTTCTCACTGACCATATAAGCCTCAGCAGTGTGGGGTGGCTCCTTTCTCCCAGGATAGGGGAGTTGAAGTTATAATTTACTTTCTTCTTTTCTCTATCTAGGTTGCCTTTCTGGCTCTCCTTGCTGGTTTAGGTTTCTGTCATTTTCTTACTGATTTCTAGGGCTCTCCCTCATTTACTCTCCTTGAAATGCATTTTTCCCCTGTGTTGTCCTTTTTCTTCACTGTGACAGATTCATGTTCAGGGAATTTTTATGCAGTCACCTTCGCCACAGTAAGTTTAGATATTAAATATGAAAACTTAAGTGTTAATGCTCTTCTTCTATTTTGGCTTCAAAGACAAATCCATCACAGATAAGGATTTAGATCATTGGTTCATGCTTTAGGAGGGTCATAGCCTCTTCAAAATTTTGACAAAAGCTATGGAAAATTTATTGATTAAAATGGATTTGTACAAATAATCTTAAATTATTATAATTTCAAAAGATTTAAGTACTCCAGAAATTTTTCAATGTATTCTGATTTTAGAAATTTGATTTAAAATATCTCCATTAATGTACTTAAAATTAATCATCAAAGATTATAACAATAAACCCCAGAGTAAATGGTCAGTGAATACTCAACTTGTCCATTGGACTGAATAAATTGAACAGAATTAAATTCAGAAGACAACACAGATCTGTTGGGTGGTGGATATTGAGCTCCTGTCCTAGCTATAGAATCCTGAGTAAATTACTTACTTAAATAGTTCTTTGTTCTATCGATATAAAAAAAAATCAGTGTTATAGGTCAATCATTTTCAAACACATAGGCTGCTTCACATTCACTAAGAGATTTGGTTAAACAGCTTTCAAACTTCTAATCCCTTACTTACTATGGTGTATATCCTGGGATTGGTCACAAAATCATATTTTTCCTCTGGGTAATCACATTATGATTAAGCTCTAGCTACTTCATTAATAAGTTTTCTCTCAATCTTATGATTTTTCTTTCAGAATTAGCTATTTTTATGTCATGTGGACCATATAAAGCACATTTCTTTTTACAAAAACTTCAAACAACCAAGAATATTTGAAATACATCATATAAATTTTTAACACCTTTGCATCTATTTTTAAATTTTTTTTAAAGTCAAACTTTATAAAATGATTTTATTATCTCTTTCTTAATTCTATTCCTTTATATTGAATCATATAACATGCACGTCTTTTCATAAATGAATAGAAAAGTGAAAATCCTAAATGGGGGAGAACATTGCCAGTCAAATTTTAAGGTAATGTTTTAATTGTTCAAAGGATATGTTTTATGTCCATAATATCATTTAAAAATTTTTCAGACCAGACACACATCCTACTACCATAACAAAACAATATAAACCTCTTGTCACCTAAAAGCAAATAAAGTTGAGAATAAAATATATGAATATTTCATGTGAAGCATCAGTATTGTGTCTTCAGAGCATCAATTGGGTCTTCAAAGTATTAGCCTTTTAAAACTCTTTCAAAATAATAACATTGAGAGGACTTCAGAAGAGATAAGCAGAAAATGTAGAATAGTAAAATAGAACAGGCATACGTACACACACATGTCTTTAGAAAAGTGTAAAAATGTCAACATAAGACAACATTGGAGATTATGAAGAAGTTATGTATCATTAAAAATGTAAATAAAACAGAAGGTCTTGGAAAATTTATCTTCCTCAGAAACTTACTATAAGAACTAAGGAATTATTCAGAAATATAGATGATTCTTGACTTATAATAGTTTAGTTTACCACAAAAAATGGGTTTGTTGGAGGAATTAAATGAATTTTGACAGTATATTTTAATATAATGTGTTTATTGGGAAGTAACCTCAAGTCAAGGAGCATCTGATATCTGCTTTGAGGCTCTAAAATTTTTGAAGAATTTTCTTCTATTAAAGAAAAGTAAGCAGTTTTCGAGATGGGACAAGCTAAAGTGAAGTAAAAACTCAAGATAGTCAGAATAAACACAACATTATGGACAAGGCATTTAGCAATTCAAAAAATTAAATTAATACTGGAAAGTTCAGCTTTAAGACAGGTATTATGAAGTACAACCATAGTTCCAGCTACTTGGGAGGCTGAGGCAAGAAAATTGCTCAAGCCTGAGAGTTGGGGGCCAGACTGGGAATATAGTGAGGCCCTGTCTCTAAAAAGTAAATAAAAAGATAGATAAATTCATTTTAATAGTGCTTACCATATTCACAGGAAATCAGTAATAAAAATAATGAGTAAATTAGGTTGCTTAGGGGATCCCAAGTCTGCCTCCTTCTGCATTCTTAACCATTTCAGTGGTTATTAACTCTAGGGAAATAGATTTTCTTTTTCAAAAGTTTAGACAAGAAATATCAAGAGGAAAATATTTAGGCCACTTTCTGAGAATGTATTATGCAGAACATAGTAAATGTTTTAAATTAAAAAGGTCAAAAGGAATGGCTAATCTCTATAGCTTTGACTAAAAATGTATATATTAGAAAACAAAACAGCTGTATTTTTAGCCCCAATATCAACACAACTGAAGTATCATACTGATTGATCAATATCTTTCACATCCAGCTTTTAAAAGTATGTGTAAGTATTCATTTTCTCATTTACAGCTATAGTAAGATGAACAGCTAGACTACTTCCTATGTAAGTGATTGTATGAATAAAGATTGAATATTTTCCCGAAGAATGTTACTGTATGTGGTTTAGTTTATAAAGTTTTATGAATGTAGAAAGTTTTATTTTCTCCTTATGGTACCACCTGGCTCTTGTTAATCAGATCAGTTTCTCTTTTTACCTGATAATTATCTGCAGAAACATGACTGAACTGTGGCCAATGAACTATGGAAAGAAATAACAGATACACCACTTCCAACTTTAGACCATAAACAACTTCTCAGTTAAGGCTTCCTTCCCTCTCTTCCACCTGGAAGAAAAGGAATTCATGGAGAGCAACAAGGAAGCACTGAGAAGACAGAAGAGGAAAGGAGGGTGGATCATGAGTGACCATCTGGATTACCTACAATAGACTTTACAAGAATAAGAAATAAAGTTGCTGAGTTACTAAGATTTCAGGATTTTTTGGTTATAGCCTTACCTTAACTAATGTACTCTTGTCCCATACACACATATATAACAGAATACATCTCTCCACATTTAAGGCATCCAAGCTTAAATGGTGGCCACTGCCCACAGGAATCAAATAAAATAAATATAGGGACAGTGTTCTAGAAGAGTAGACAACAAATTTAATCATTAGTTCAGAATCCTTTGCTTAGAGCCAGGTATTGGATTTGAAATTTTCTATTTCCAAGTACCTTATATAGGTTATGACACCCTCTATTCTTAAAAAAATGCTACAGGTCACACAAATTTTAATTCCCTATAATTGTCATGATTGAAATCAGCTGTCAGAATTGCATCTTATCTCAACTTAAAGAGGAAGTTTACCAAATATTAGTAATAATAATAAAATATTTATAAAATGAAATTTAAATTGTTGATCAAATTGATCATTTTGTGGAGTTTTACTAGTTTCCACTTACACATTCCCTTCATTTTAAATAACTGAGTAGGTTTGTTTGTCTCATATATGTGAATGCTGTCAATCCTCCCCAAATGAAGCCATATGTTAGGAAACCACATGGGCCTAAGACTTTAAATTATGTTCCACTTGTATTTGTTGTTTGTATCAAAATTTATTATATGCTATATTTTCTATTGAATTTATATTTACTTAAAAATTATCTATATGTATTTATATATTTCTTATATATTACATATAAATATATAATATATAAATATTTATATATTATGTTATTTATATCATATAGTTTGCTTTGTAAGTGAAAGATTATTTATTGTTGCTATTGTTTTTGAATAGTCAACACACCCTAATGCTTACCCCACCTCCTCTTGTCCTTTATTCTCTTCTCTCTTTTACACACATGTTTGTGTGTACACACCCACATGCATGCATATACAGATCCTTTGGGAAAGGGTTTCCCCCATTATCACAGGCCCAAACAAAGCAGATGGCATATGATTTAAGCCTGTCAGCTTAAAAATATGTAAGACCTTGTATAAAGTGGATGAACACATGATCCAGAAAAAATCAAATTTATTATTTTCTCAAGGACTTATTTTTATTCTATTGGAAGAATGTAATTCTGAATCTGCTAGCAACCATCTTTTGGTTGGAGATTATTCATAGCAAAATGAGGGAAACCATCAAGAGGCAGGGAGGGAAGGAGGAAGTAAGGGAGAAAGGGTGGTAGGCAAGAAACAGAAACAGAAACAGAAAATTGATGGGAGCCTTTTCTCATTCCCAAGAGATTCTTTCTAATAATGTCCTCCAAGAAATCTCTAATTTATTTTAGTCTGTTTTCTTTTCTTTCAACTTAATTAATACTATCATTTAACATTAGATTTTTTTTAAAATGCATCCTTTTTGATAATTACAGAGCTCATTTTGATGAGGCAGCTCTAATGTCAAGTACTATGCTTTTTTTCTCCTGTGCTGATTTTTTTTCTGTAATCCCTATGGAGGTAAAATTGATAAATACAGATTGTGGTCTATGTTTATGAAGTGCAATGCAACATTTTGATTATATTATTACATTGTAAAATGATTACTATGATCAAGTCAATTTACATATCATTAATTTCACATAACTAACTTTGTGTGTTTGTGTAAAGAAACTTAGATTCCAATCTTTGCAATTTTCAAGTAACATTATTAAGTATAGTCACCATCTTGTACAATAGATCTCTGAAATTTATTCCTCTTGACTAATTTAAACTCTTGTTCTTTTTGCTCAACTTTTCTTCATTCCTATTCCACTGACCAACCCCTGACAATCACCATTCTTTTTTTTTAAGCATTTAGTCAATTAAATTGACAAAAATATCTATATTTATTATGGTCAACACGATATTTTGAAATAAATAGAACTAATTAACATATCTTTTCTTGGGGTGAAACACTTACACCTGCGATTTCAGTGATTTTTAGGAAGACAAAGCATTGTTATTAACTATAGTCACCATGTTGTATAGATATCTTAAACTAATTCCTCCCTGAATGAAATTTGTATGCTTTAACCCACATCTCCCCAAGAAAACCTGATCTCAGCCCCTGATAACTGTCTCTGAGTTTATTTTTTTTTTTACATAACTGAGATTATATGGTATGTCTTTGAATGACTGATTTATTTCATTTAATGTCATGTCTTTGCGTTAGTCAACTTTCTGTTTCTCTAAAAATTGAGGTAATCAACTGATAAAGAAAAAGTTCATCTTAGCTCACATAGGAGAAGTCCATGATCAGTTGGCTCCATTGCTTTGGGGCCTTTGGCAAGGCAGTGCATCATGGTGGGAGTGTGTGATGAAAAAAATGCCTTACCTCTGGCTCAGAAGTGAAAATGGAGAAAGAGGAAGGGGCTAGGGTCTCACTCTCCCTTTCAAGGGCATACTCCTAGTAACTGGAAGAACTCCCAAAGGGGTCCACTTCTTAAATTTCCCACCATACCTCTGAAAAATATGGGAGTTTGGGAAATGTTTCACAGCCAAATTGTAGCAGTTTTCTAGATTCGCCCTGTTGGCATAAATGACAAGATTTTATTTTGTAAGGCTGAATATTATTCCACTTTATGTGTGTATATATAGAGAGACATACAAACATACACAAATAAATATGTGTGTAATGTGTGTGTGTGTGTGTGTGTATAATTTTCTTTATCTTTTCATCCATTTATGGACACTTAGGTTGCTTCCACCTCTTGGCTATTGTGATTAATACTACAATAAACATGAGAGTGCAAACCTCTCTTCAACATACTGTTTTCATTTTCTCTGAATATAAACTCAGTAGGAGATCTTATGGTAGTTCTGTATTTAATTTTTTGGAAACTCTCCATGCTGTTTTTCATAATGGCTGAACCAACATACATTAACACTGAGAGTGGGAAAAGAGACCCTTTTCCATATTTTCATTATCAACACTCATTTTTTTAAAATAATAGCTATTATAACAGGTATGCAGCGATCTCTCATTATGGTTTTAATTTTCATTTACTTGATAATTCATGCTATGGTCTGAATGTGGTTTGTCTTTTCTGAAATTCAAGTTAAAATTTAATACCCATATGGATTCAAACTAAAAAGCTGCTTCTCAGCAAAATGAACAATCAGTGAGGTAAACAGAGAACCAGCTTGGGAGCAAATTTTTATCACTTGCACATCAGATACAGCCCTAATTTCTAGGGTATATAAAGAACTCAAAAAGCTAAACTCCAAAAAAAAAAACAAATAACACAATAAATGGGCCAAAGATTGAACAGACACTTCTCAGAAGGTGATACACAATCAATCAATAAATATATGAAAAAATGTTCACAACTCTACCAATTAGAGAAATGCAAATCAAAACTATTCTAAGATTTCATCTCACTCTAGTCAGAATGACAGCTATTAAGAATGTAAACAACAATAAGTGTTGGCGAAAAAGTAGGGAAAAAGGCACACTCACACATTGCTGGTGGGTCTACAAAATAGTGCAGCCAAGACAGAAAGCAGTATGGAGATTCCTTGGAAAACTGGGAATGGAACCACTTTTTGACCCATTTATGCCACTTCTCAGTCTACACCCAAAGGATTTAAAAACAGCATACTACAGGGACAACACAATTCACAATAGCTAGACTGTGGAACCATCCTAGATGCCTTTCGGTAGATGAATGGATAATGAAAATTATATGTATATATACATACATACACAACTGAATATTTCTCATAAGACTAATTTCTATGTAAGAAACATTAGCAAGAGTTACATAACATAAACTGGAGGATCAAAGAAAGTCCCTTTAAGGAAATGTAATATAAGTTGAAATTTTAAAAAATAAATTGTCAATTGTTTTTCTCCTCTTAAAAAAAATCCCCATTGTGAGATATAAAGAGTTGGGACCTTTAAATGGTGATTAGGACCTTTAAATAATGATTAGATTTCCTATCTGCCCTAGTAAATGCATTCATACATCCCTTCAGTTAATTAATTAATTTATTAATAGGTTATCTAAAGAGTGTGTCTGTTATAAAAGCCAGATTGACTAGATCTCTCTAATTCTCCCCATCTCTCACCATGTGACGTCCTGCCCTGTCTCAGTCTGCTAGCAAGAACTCCATCACCAAATTTGGCCCATTTACCTTGGTCCAGAATTGTGAGCAAAAATAAAAATCTCTTCTTATAACTTAGCTGGTTTGTGGTATTGTGTTATTAGCAGTGGAATATGGGCCAAAGAAATTAGTGACGTTGAACTTTTTTTTTTTCATGTACCTGTTACCCATTTATATGACTTCTTTTGAGAAATGTCTATTCAGGTCCTTTAACCAGTTTTTAGTCTAGTTGTTTTTCTTTCTTGCTGTTGAGTTGTTTGAATAGGTATATTTTTAATCATATCTTATCCATTAATGTTGTTGACCAATAATCTTTTCTTAATGTGTTATTGTTTGAACAATGTTATTATGAAAGGGATTTCATGAGCAGGAAAATCCATCAGGCGTGTAGTGTCAAGATTCATGTTGTTAACTGGTATACTATTAGACTTTCCCCCATGTTGTCAGGGTTGTATTAAACATGTAACAAATAAATGTGTGCTCTTACACTTGAGTATATTACCCAGAAATTCCTTTATGAGACAGTTAAATTAACAACAGGACCTATAATTTTAATAATCTTCTCTAGTGACTTCTGCTAAGAGCCACAGCCAAGTAATATGATGCATGGCATTTTTGGTTGAAAGGTGACGCCAGCTAGCCATTGAGATGATATGATTATGTTAAGATTTACATTCATATGGATATTGGACTCCTGCTGTCTACCTTGGCCTGCTACTGGACTCCTGGAGAGTTCCCATTGGTTGAGGAAGTGCGGTAGGAGGGATTTCCGGAGGAGGAACTTCCTCTTGGGATCTGGGAGAACACCATGTGAGTTGGTTGGCAACTTTTCCCGGGAGCATACTGGGCATTGGCGGCAGTTTCAAAAATAAAGTTTGTTCCTGCTTGAGTGGCTCGTGATTTTGTGCCTAGCCAGACTGCGGCAGACTTCTATTTCCAATTTTAAACACACTGTGTTTTCCCATTCTATAGCATATTAATTGTAGTGATATGTGTCCCTCTTCCTTTTCCATACATCCTCACCAACACTTATTTTTCATCATTTTAATAATAGTAATTTTAACAAGAAATGAGATAATATCTCATTATGGTTTTAATTTGAATTTACCTGATAATTAGTACTATTTAAAAACTAGTATTGTACCTCAGTTTTAGCAGTTATAAAAATAACTCCCTATCTCTTTGAGAGGTAGCCAAGGTTGATTAATGTGTGTGTGTGTGTGTGTGTGTGTGTGTGTGTGTTTTGTGTGTGCATGCACACACTGATGGGAATTGAACCCAGGGACCTGAACATGTGAGGCAAGCACTCTACCAACTGAGCTATATCCCCAGCCCAATCAAAGTATATTTTATATGCCCCATTTTCCATTATTTTAAATCAGGCCTTCTCAATGATTACTGCTAAATTTGGAGGAAAATTCATTGAGTGGTTTTCATGGGAATTTGTAATAAACCCCCCAAAATTAAAAATATATCTATGGGATGATTTTGTTCCCCAGGCTAAAGTAAGTCTTCTGAACATGTTTAAGGGAAGATAGGCTAAACCATGATGTCCAGCAGATTAAGTATATTAAATGTATTTTTGACTTAAGGTTTCATTTCACAATGGGACATAAAACATCAGTTGTAAAGCATCTGTATATTCTATATATTCATCTCTTCATAGATATATGCTTTTCAAATATTTCATCCTATTCTGTGACCTGTCTTTTACTTTGTTAGTGTTATCTGATTCATGAAATTTTAACATTTTCATGAAGTCAACTGTTTTAGTCAGATTTTTCACTGCTGCAACTTAAAGATCTGCCCAGAACAGTTTTAAGGAAGGAAAAGTTTATTTGGGGAGTCACCGTTTCAGAGGTCTCAATCCATAGACATCTGGCACCATTTCTCAGGTCTTCGAGGTGAGGCTGAACATCGTGGCAGAAGAGTATAGCAGAGGAAAGTGGCTCGTGTGATGATCAGGAAGCAGAGAGAGAGAGCAACTCCAATCTCCAGATACAAAATATATACCCCAAAACCATTCCCCCAAGGAACCAATTCCCCCAGCCACACCCCCACCTGCCTCCAGTTACCACTCAGTTAATCCCATCAGGAATAATTTCGTTGATTAGATTAATGCTACAGCCCAATCATTTTTCCTCCAAACCTTCTGCTATCATCTCACACAAGGGCTTTGGGGGGGGGGCACTTCACATCCAAACCATAACATCAATTTACCTAATATTTTTTGATGTTGGTGCCTTTGGTGGGATATCAAAGAAATTATTGCCAAATATGAAATATTTGTACTATTAAAACTTTTGGAGTCTTCTCTCTAGAATTATGTCATGCATACACATACACCAACACAGAATAGAATTTTAGCAAGCTATTTCTAATTTTTTAAAACTACTTGAAAAAGTTAGAAATATATTTATGTGATATTGAAAGCAAGGTAATTCATAGAGAAGAAAGGACAAAAGTTTTTCAGAGTGCTCAGTTGGAGATGTTCAAAACTTTGAATTAATGGTGATGAACTAGGGAAGAATAAGTTTTTCTGGACAATATAAAAGTCACATAAGAGAAGATAAATTCCATCAACTCATGCTTTATCAATTAAAATTGGTGTGCTTTTTTCATGAGGCATCTTTTGTTGTGAAACAGCAGATAATTTAAAAAGCAAATTGACATCAAGAAAGCAAAATTTAGAACCTACATCTTGGTCACAGACCTCTCAGAATTAAATGTCTTTATTACATATCCTAAACTCATGTTTTCTTATATTAAATAACAAATATTACATAAGGATGATTGAGGTGTCAAGAAAGTTTTATTAGACTCTACTTAATATGGTAGTGAAAGAGCACAATATATTTATGACAAGTAGCCATTAAAAACAATGAAAAATTTTAATAGTAGCTATAGCTCTATCTATATAATTTGTATATCCAGAATGATATATACTTTAAGGATTTTGATTTAACTTCATGTGAGGTGGGTCTTATTAATCAACTATCTTCATTCACATTGGTGCCATTACATATTATTTTTTCTACAGTCAAATAATAAAAGGTCTGAAGTTTTGTTTAACACCATTCTTGGCAGATGATTTCACAGGAGATAGATAAGTTCATTGCTGAAGTTTATCTTCCTTTTCCTGTGTGTTGTAGCAAAAATTATTTATAAAAGAAAGTCCTATATTTCAAAATACAAATTGTTTCAATTTAAATTTAATCTTATAAATGGCTTCAGAGGTAAATAGAGATCTATATAATCTATAGAATTGTGTGCAACTTGACTTTTAACTCCATTTTCTTACTTGCCTCATTTCTTATTATTTTTTAAATAATAGTAAGATAAGTAAATCAGAGGTAACATTAGTTATGTTTTTAAATATACAAATAATAATGTGTTGCCTATTGTTTTGCTAAATGGCCACAGAGCACAGTTTTAGCAGAGGAAAGATGACTTTCCCAGATCTTCTACCCAAAGTTGTTGCCCTCACCTAAAGCCATGATATTAATACCTAAGGTTAATTTCTTATATTAGTCAAATAAATATAAACTGCCAATCTTAAAGCAACAAGGAATTCTATCAGTTCAAAATTTTGTGCAAGAGATCATTATTTTGTCCAACAACAAAAATGCTTTAAATTTTCTTTAATGATTGATATGTTCTTGTTCTATTTTAATCATTCCCAACATAATTAATTTTTAAAATTTACAGAATTTCAAGATTCAAGTACTTTTAACAATTTCCAGAGTTCAGAGTAAAACCCAAATAAAACAATGATGAAATATGTGCACAACTGAAGAACTATATAATATTTTTCTTAAACTATAAAGAGTAAACTTTATTTTCTTTGTGGTATTTTTACAAACATAAGAATATAAACTTTCAAAATCATCAATTTGTAGTCTTCACATCACCCAAAATACATAGAAAAATATTTTGATTGTAACAGGCAATCAATTATATATTGACAATACTAAGATGAATTCTGCCCATGGCAGATATGCCAGATATATGCTAACAGCTAACTGTTACAGCAATGTGATCAGAAGGATTAGGATACCCACAACGTACATGTCTTCCTAGAACTTGTAGTTTTCCATATGAAAAAGAATCTTTTTAAGCATGTGTGGTTTGAATGGTGAATCTAAAAAAAAAAAAAAAAAAAATGACTTCCTGACTTCCAGTATCAATGAATGTGAACTTCATGGGGGAAAAAAGAAGAGGTTTGCAGATAATTAAATATGTGATCATTAGGGTGACTGCGTAAGGGCTCAGTATAGCTGTGTCCATATGACAGGGGGAAATGTGGACACAGAGATATATACTCAGAGAGAACACTATGAAAATGAAGCTGATGCAGCAGAAGTTAAGGAATGCCACATATTGCCTGCCACCAGAAAAGAGACTGAGGCATGGAACAGATTCTGCTTCCCCACCAGTAAGAAACCAGTCCTGCCTGTAATTTGACTATAATTTGACTAGAACCATAAGACAATAAACTTCTCTTGTTTATGTCTCTCAATTTGTGACAATTCTCCATATGTACAAATCATGAAGAATTAAAACTTTAGATACAGCTACTGAGGCTTTCTTAGAATGAATTCAGTAATTAGCTTTTACAATGAGTTTCTTGAGGCAAGAGAGACCATTTGTGACTCAAAATCAACCAAAATCTTTTTGCAACACCATTTTTTTTAAAAAAAAAGTGTGTATAGACCAGTGTCGGAAGTAAAAATCTAAAAGAGCCATAGATTAACTAGTACTGTAAATTGATCAGTGAATTCATCCCTTTTTTCCATTCCATTTTTTTTCCTCTTTAAAAGTTTGTTAATATTTCTTATTTTGTATATCAACAATAAAGGGTAAGCAAATTCTATTTCCTTATTCATGGTAGAGTAGAAGAGAATTGTCTTTTTACTTTCAGTAATATTCACGTTAAAAGTTGAAAGGCATATTATTCAAAGTATATTCCCATATATTTCCTTTAACCACTATATTTAAATATCTTGAACCTTATTGCATATTATCTAAGTCTTTAAAATTTTTAAAAATCATTTCCCTTCGATCTGTATTTTCTTCTATGTGTTTTCCATAATGTTATACGTTGGACTTCTTGGAAAATAGTCTCATATGTGGAATTTAACATGGTGAAAGCTTTTAAAGCATCTTTGGAATCTACACTGATGTAGGGAGGAAGAGGAAGGGGGATGGGTCAGAGGGAGAAGTGGGGCTGCCATTCAAACTCTGCAGTAGCCATAGTCAACTCCCCAGAGTGCTCTGGATATAGAATGGACCTTCAGTGCTGTATTAAATTGGGTTAACAGGCTGACCTTAATATCCCAGCATGGATTTGTCCTAGATATGGGTTACCTCGGGAACAAGTGTGACCTTATATGAGGTGACTTTCTGGCTGAGTCAATTCTTTGAAAGGTTGATGATTCAAACTGTCTGGTAACTAAACAGCTGACATAGTAAGTCCTTCACTGAAAGGAACCTGAGTACTAAATTACAACATCTACTACATAGAAGACAAAGTTTCCCTAGGAGTTTATCTTACCTTAGTATAAAATTTTTTACTCTATAGTAATTGACTTTTTTAAAAGGTTGAAATCTTTTTTTTTTTTTTTTTTTTTTTTTTGGTACCAGGGATTGATTGAACCACTCAACCACTGAGCCACATCCCAGCCCTTTTTTGTATTTTACTTAGAGACAGGGTCTCACTGAGTTGCTTAGGGTCTCACTAAGTTGCTGAGACTGGCTTTGAACTTGCAATCCCCTTGCCTCAACCTCCTGAGCCACTGGGATTACAGGTGAGCTCCACTGTGCCCAGCTAAAGGATTGAAATCTTTTTGATTACTAGGTGTTTATGAATGAACATCTATTTATTTCATGAAGGGTATCCCATCCACAAATCTTCATTTTTAGTTTTAAGTTGACTAGTATATTCATACATTGATATTGCTGGAGGCCAAGATTACCTGTATGTACAAATTCCCTATTAAGTTTTGAGAGCCAAGTTACTCCATACACTGATAGATGCTGACGTGAACTTTCAAATGCTACTAAATTTACATGATTAAATATGCTTAGAGAAACTCCTAGAATAGTTCCCCCTGTTATTTTGCCATCAGTCACCTGTTACTACTATTGTTCAAGGGAATATAGGATACATCCTTAACAAGAAGTTATTTTAAGTAACATGCTATTTTTTTAATATTTTTTATTCTAATTTGTAAATATGACAACAGAATACATTACAGTTAATATAACACATAGAACACAATGTTTTATGATTCTGGTTGTTTATAAAGTATATTCACGGGCTGGGGTTGTGGCTCAGCAGTAGAGCACTCGCCTAGCACATGCGAGGTGCTGGGTTCAATCCTTAGCAACATTTAAAAATTAATAAATAAAATAAAAGTATTGTGTCCAACTACAACTTAAAAAATATTTTAACAAACCAAAGTATATTTACACCATTCATGACTTCATACATGGACTTAGAGTAATGATGCCATCTCATTCCACCATCTTTTCTACCCTCATGCTCCCTTCTTTCCCTATCTAGAGTTTGTCTAATTCTCCCATGATCCCCCTCCAAACCCCACTATAAATCAGCCTCCTTATATCAGAAAAAAACATTAAGCATTTGGTTTTGGGGGATTGGCTTACTTCACTTAGCATTATATTCTCCAACTCTATCTGTTTACTTAAAAATGCCATGATTTTATTCTCTTTAATTGCCAAGTAATATTCCATTATGTACATATTCCACAATTTCTTTATCCATTTATCTACTCAGGGGCACCTAGGTTGGCTCCACAGTTTAGTTATTGTGAATTGTGCTGCTATAAACATTGATGTGGCTGTGTCCATGTAATATGCTATTTTTAAGTCTTTCAGGTATACACTGAGGAGTGGGGTAGCTGGGTTAAAAAAAAAAAACTGGTTCCATTCTCAGTTTTCCAAGGAATCTCCATATTGCTTTCCATATTGGCTTCACCAATTTGCAGTCCTACTAGCAATGTGTGAGTGTGCCTTTTTCCCCACATTCTAACCAACACTTGTTATTGTTTGTATTCTTAATAGTTGCATTCTGATTGGAGTGAGATGAAATTTTAGAGTAGTTTTGATTCGCATTTCTCTAATTGCTAGAGATGTTGAACATTTTTTCATATATTTATTGCTTTTTTGAATTTAACTTTTTGAGTTTTTTATATACCCTAGAGATTAGTGCTCTATCTGATGTGCAAGTGGTAAAAATTTACTCCCAAAATGTAGACTCTCTATTTACCTCACTGTTTCTTTTGCTGAGAAAAAGCTTTTTGTTTGAATCCATCCCATTTATTGATTCTTGATTATGATTCTCGTACTACAGGAACTTATTTATTTATCCCTGAACTTATTTATGCCTTGAGCTCTTATTAAGGAAGTCAAGGCCTAATTCGACATGATGGAAATTTGAGCCTACTTTTTTTTTTTTTCTATTAGATGCAGGGTCTCTGGTTTAATTCCTGGGTCCTTGATCCACTTTGAGTTGAGTTTTATGCACAGTGAGAGATAGGAGTTTAATTTCATTTTGTTTCATATGGAAATTTCCAGCTTTCCCAGCACAATTTGTTGAAGAGGCTATCTTTTCTCCAATGTATGTTTTTGGTGCCTTTATCTAATATAAGATATCTGTAGTTATGTGGTTAGTCTCTGTGTCCTCTATTCTGTATCATTTGTCTACAAGTCTATTTTGGTGTCAATACTATGCTGTTTTTGTTACTATTGCTCTGTGCTATAGTTTAAGGTCTGGTATGGTGATGCCACCTGCTTCACTCTTCTTGCTAAGGATTGCTTTAGCTATTCTGGGTCTCATTTTTCCAGATGAATTTCATGACTTCTTTTACTATTTCTATGAGGATTGTCATTAGGATTTTGATTGGAATTGCATTAAATCTGTATAGTTCTTTTAGTAGTATGGTCATTTTGACAATATTAATTCTGCATATCCAAGAACAAAGTAAATCTTTTCATCTTCTAACATCTTCTTTAATTTCTTTCTTTAGTGAGTAACATGCTATTGTCCATATAAACTTTGTTCATTTTACTCTACTGTCTTTAAAGTATTTTTAGCCAATTACTTCACACTTCAGCCTAGAGACCTCAAGTACTAGAAGTTTGATAGACAGGTGTATTATAGGTTCATAATTATATTGCTAAAGCTCTCTATACATTGTTTACTTAGTTCATGGAAATCTGATTGAACTTGCAGTTCTTCCTTAGATTTTTATCTCCTGTATTTGTCCACGAGTCATCTAGCTCCATCAGTGTTTCTTTGTTATCAGTCTCATCTCTGACCTTATTTATGCCTTGAGCTCTTTTTATTTATTGCTATAAAATTAGATTCTTACTCCTACCCTTTTTGGTAATAAACTTATCTCAGAGTTAGATTATTGCCATAGCATTAAGTCTTTTCTCTTTTGTCATCTTTAAGCTTTTAAATGTTTATAAATCCTTCTTGCTTACTGATTAAATTTGCTTAACCCTTTATTACATGAATTTTGGGTATTTATTTTCCATATAGTCATGGATTTTCTGGTGGTCTGGTTTAAATTAGTCTGTTGTAAGTACTATGATTTTTTTAAACCAATAAATGCAAACATAGGAGTTATGGTCCTACCATATCTGAAATGCCATTTAAGATAAATTTTCCCAAGAAATATCTACCAGTCTGAGAGGATTGTAGTAGCATTTCTTTGTATTCAAATGTATTTTGCTAAACTACAAGTTTCTCTTTATTTCTCCAAAGGTTCATAAGTCTTGACGTAGCAGGCTTATCATTTACAAACAATATTTTGAAACCATAAATAATAGTCATTCTGAAAGTCAGCTTACATTATGATTCTTTTGGATACAGGTCAGAAGGGTTTATCTTAAATCAATTCCTATTTTATAGATAAAGTATATTATGATAACCATTGCTAACTTCTGGATCTTGAATGTACCCTAAGGCCTATGTGTTCAAAGCTTGATCACAAGCTTGGTGCTATTGGGAGGTGATGGAAACTTTAAGAGATGGGATCTAGGGAGAGGTTTTATGTCACTGGGGTGTGCCCTCAAAGGAGATTATGGGATGCCCTTTGTCTTTCTCTTTTTCTCTCTTTGCTCCCTGACTGCCATAAAGTGAACAATTTATTTCACCATATGCTCTGGAAGGAATGGGCCAAGAAAACAAGCAAGTGAAACTTTTGCAAAAGAATAAAACTTTCATCCTCAGACACTAATTATGTCAGGTATTTGTTACAGTAACAGCCAACTAACATACTCATAATATCAATTAAATAGAATCATTGAAAGAAAATATCATTTTTAAAAAGAATTTTTTCTTTAATAGTTTGCTCTCCTCAAGTTATGAAGCTCTTCTCTGTTTTTTTGTTACTGTAACAAAAATTGATTGATAAAATGAATTAAAGTTGTAGGATGTAAGATCAACATGCAAAACTGAGTTTTATTTCTATATTCTAGCAATTGGCAATGATGTGGCGACATTCAAACTCTAATACATGGATTGATGATATGAATGTAAAATGGTGCAACTACTATGGAAAACATTGTGGTGGTTAAATATAAATGACTATTTGGATCTAGCTATTCTACTTCTAAGTATATCCTCCAAACAATTAAAAACTCAAATATAATTCTGTGCATGAATGTTCATAGCAGCATATTCATATTTAGTCAAAAGAGGAAATATCTCCGATATCAATGAAGGTTGAATACATAAGCAAAATATGTTACATCCATACAGTAGTTTATTTTCTAGCCATAAAAAGTAATAAAACATTGGCACATGCCATAGTATGCTTGCTGGGTATGAGATTTCCTTTTGAGATGATGTAAGTGTTCAGAAACCAATTAATGATGATTGTTGAGCAGCATTGTAAATACTCTAAATGTCACTGAATTGTATGTTTTAAAATAGTCACGATGGTGAGTAATTCAACATTTTAGTCTCTACTGGAATTGTGGGCATTAGGCTACGAGGTCAAGGTGACTGGCTGATACAAATTTTGCCACAATTAAAAAAAATGTTTAATGAAAAAAGGTCCTACCATTTAAATGGATTATTTGCATTCTTTTGAAATTTAGTTTCTCCTTAAAATAGGCACTTCTTTTCAAATATTTGTAAGGTGTAGGATTTTGTCTGTAATCCAAGTGAAAGAATATTTGAGGACTATTCCCCATTTATTGTATATAATAACCTTTAAGGTAATCAATCTACTTGTTCTATCAGAAAGTTATTTAGCTCAGTAGATACTATGAGCCACCACCAAACCAGATACTGTATATATTAAAAGAATGATTTTTATCATACAATTAACTCTAAATATGTGTTCTTTGTACAAAATTCTAAGTTAACTAAAAGAAAGTGTGTATTCTGTATCATAGATTTGTGGCAATTTTTTTCTCTACTTGTTACTAAACAAACTATAACTTCAATATCTAAGTGTGTATGCTAATAGACCCTTCAACTTGAGTGTCTTCATTATAAATAGATTATTAAATTGATTCTCAACTGTACTGCATCTTTGTGGTTGAAAATTGAAACAAATTTAGAAAGACCACATTTACCCAGCAGCTTGTTTGTGTTTTTATACTTTATTCAAATTTGTTATATAGGACATAATATAAATTGAAATGCATTCAACAGCTTGTTTTGAAAGAGCAATCATGCTTTGTAATCATGGGCAGCATAATCATTGATTTTAGATTCAGTGAGACATCAGGACTAACACCCAGTCTCTGAGTGGCAGAATGAAAATGGGTTAGAACATTTCAAACTATACGAAAGAAAAGCAAGTAAACATTATATTACATAAAATTACATCTATTTTGTCTGCTTATATCTTAGGCTTTACCTTGAAATGTACATGATATGTTCAACATTCAGCTTTAGAAATTAGAAATTCAGTCATCTACCTTGACCTTAGAGCCTAATGCCTAAGATTCCAGTTGAGACTCAATTCTTGATTTATTCTGAAGTACTCTTTCAGATATCTCACTTGAAATTTTTATCAGTTTTTGAAGATCTGGAATATAGAATGTAGGCTTGAATATGAATTTTCCCCCAAAACATTCACAACAAAAATTCAGCATTGTTTTATAAGTAATAACCTCACAAATGCTGGGTTTATATGCTACAAAAAACAAGTGAGAATTGCTTGTTTGAATAAACATCAAGTCATAGATCTCACAAGTAAGTGACAAAGTAAAAATAGTGATTCTTTTTCAAGTTTATATGTATTTTTAGATAAAATTATATGGAGTAATGGAAAAATTTGTTATTTTATCTTTTTTCCTAAGCATTTCTTTGTCCTCTACATGCCCTTGTTCTGATGCTTTTAACTAGATTCAGTTGTAAAAATAATGACCAATGTGAAAATATATTTGTCCTTAGTCCTCCTTACATAGTTTTAGAGAGTCAACACTAAGTTATCATGCATTTCATTCTAATTTTGCAGGCATTTTTGATCTTGAATATTTAAAATTCCAACACACTGTACATGATTTGTTCATAACTTTCTTTGTACCTTTAATGTTTGACAGATGGCTGCTGCCAAAAATCAGCTTGGGTGGGGAGCTAAAGTTCCAAGAAACACAAGAATTTGTATGCATAGCTAATATCCCTTAGGTTTATTCCTGCACTTCACATGATAAACAGAGACCTGAGCCAGAGTTCCTGCCTGCTGGGATGGCCCTTGCCAATGATGGCTTTGTCTCTTGTTTGAGTCCCAGTTCCCAAGTCTGTAAATCAGACATAATTGTGTTTGTCATCCCCTTTACTTCACTGGGGGATTTTAAGGATTGCAAAAACACATAGCACTTGACAATATAAAATACTAAGGTAATGGTTAAAATGAAGAATGACCTTGTCCTGCCAATGAGCAATCTACTCCCAGGGAGGAAGTTAGGCATCTGAGATATGAATTAACTCTCTCTGGCCATCAGGGCACCATTTTTAGCTGAGTGCTAGAGGGCATGAAAGAATATACTATTTCCATGTGAATTCAGAGTACTTCTGCCTTCCCACTATGCCTGCATTTTTAAAGTAACTAAAAATATACAAGGAGATATTAGATGATCTTAGGAAATTCTAAAAATTAAATCTGAAAAATTATTCTCTTCATAATTATTAAAGTAATTAATCTTCAATGATTGTCCCTTTTAAAATAAAGAACTAAAATCTTAGCATGCTTTCTATCAAGTTCTCCCTGAAATCAGTTTCAGCCTGGAAGCATGAACAATATTGCAATTGTCCTTCATAGCTCATCATAGCCTTATGATTTATACATTTTCACAAACTTCTTTTTATTCTATTGATGAATTATTATCACTCTGCAGTAATATGTATCTTTAAGTTTATAACTTATTTTTGAAGTTAACAATCAATTTATATTAATTTGTTAGTTTATTATAATAAAGAACCACAAGGTAGGCAGTTTGAACAAAATAAAATATTATATATGGTTCTGGAGACTAGAAAACAGTTAAGTAGCTGGCAGGATTATTTCCTTCTGAGGGCTGCTTGATATCTATTCCATGCCTCTCCTACTTTCTGGTCCTTTACAGACAGTCTCTGGAGTTCCCAAGTTTCTGCTGCACCACCCTGAACTCTGCCTTCATCTTCACATAGTGTTTTTTGTACAAGTCTGTTTCAGATTTCCCTTTCGTAAAGATACCCATTCCAATGTGTTAGGAGCCTACCTTACTCCAATATGACCTCATTTTAAATTAGCTAATTACCTCTGTAATAACCTTATTTTCAAACAAGACTGTCTTCTGAGACACTAGAGGTTAGAACCTCAACCTCTGATTTTGGCAGGGGTGGGGAGCAGACATAATTCAGCCCATAACACAGTTTTATTAAATCTACATTAAGCAATAAGAATCAGTAACTCACTAATGTCTATACTTGAGGCCATGTATTTTTTCATATACTTTATTTAATTTTGAGATTTCGGTAATATTTCCCTTCAGTTTTTATTTTCCATCTTTATAGCATTCCAAATGGTTTCACTCAGGAAACTTACAGATACACTTTCCTACCCTTCCTAGTGTCATTTCTGCAGTAATAGGGCTCTCAGATCTGTTACCATTGTTTGCATTAGCTCTTAGTACATGTGTTAAGTATGATCTATGCATTGTGAAATTCATAAATGCTTGAAAGCAGGCACTTGAAACCCGGGTTTTAATTTGCTTGGTAATAGATATATAACCTTGAGGAAATAAGTTTCATTACCTGTGAAGGAATTAATAATATTTTAAGTAGAATGTTAGAGAGGACTAAATAAGGTACTGAAAAATGCAGTAAAAAACACTCTTAGCATAATGCTTAGTAAATTCTCATGTAATTTACTTATTTTGTGTTCAAAATTGCTTAGTTTTATCTGAATATTAAAAGGAAAACTATGCAGCTCATTCTGTAGAACATTCAACAAAATTTACATAAGACTGTGTCAGCTTTTTGCAATGTTAGGTTGCTATGAACCTCCCCAACTGGACTCAAGTAACTTGTAAGAACAGTGGTTATTGGTTTTGTCTTTTAGGCCCTGGTTCATGTTCTGTACTAGCTGTTTGACAGTAGTAGTTCTACTTCTGCCCCACATTGCTTCCTTTTTCCAGAATCCAGGATGAAAATAGAGCCTGGAGGCCCCAGATCAGATGTGCTGTTCTTATATCAGAATAAAAGATACCAAACCAAAGAATGCAACGTACCTTAAGCCTTTTGCTCACAATTGACATATTGTCATGTCTACTCACATTTCATTGGCCAAAGCAAATCATTTGGATAAGCATGGGACCATGGAGATTGGCAAGTATTCCCCTTCCATAGGAAGACACTGCAAGTCACAGATGAAAGGTAGGAACGTATAATCTTTCAACAGAGAAGGAGGGAGAAAATAATTTGAAACATAATACCTAAAAGACATCATCAGTATTTTTCTCTTCAGTGGTATACCCTTTAATTTCTATATTAGTTTGCCGTTCAGCTTCACTTTCTGTGGTATAAGTTACCTTTTGGTCAACCATGGTCTAAAATATTAAGTGGAAAATTCCAGAAATAATTCATAAGTTTTATATTATGTTATTTTCTGCACAGCATGATGAAATCTCACACTCTCTTGCTCTATCCCCATCTGCGTCCAGCATATCCACACTGTACTTGCTATCCACCCATTTTGGTTATCATACCAACTCCATGGCTCCATAGTACTTATGTTCAATAACCTTTATCTCACTAAGTAATGGCCTCCAAGCACAAGAGTAGTGATGTTGACAATTTGACTATGCCAAAGAGTAACCATAAAGTACTTCTTTTAAGTGGAAAGGTGGAACTATGATAAGATATCTTGAAAGAGAAAAAGAGACCACATCATACAACTTTTATTACTATATATTATTATAGTTATATTTTATTAATAGTTATTGCTATAAATCTCTTAGCGTGCTAGTTTATAAATTAACGTTATTATTGGTATTTATTATATACAGTTTACATGGGATTTGGTACAATTCTCACTCTCAGGCATTCACTGGAGGTCTTAGAAACAATGACCCTCAGATAAAGAGAGAAATAATATATCTATGTTTTATTTATTATTGTTTCTTATCTCCTAGAAAATGTAGTAATTGTAATCTTTGAGATGATTAATATAGTTCTCATCAAAGATTTTTTGAAAATCATCTAATAAACATACTTTCATTCACACACATTTTATCTTCAAATCCTCAACATAGTGTTTCTTTACATGGAGATTTGTATTGCCTTTTTCATAATTCATATCCAAATATTTATAGGTCTATTACACATTCTGATTTTCCTACTCAGGAAAATTTCCTCACTTTTTGTAATAGTATCCAATTTTATTTTGGAAAAGTTCTCTCTTAATCACTTTCAATGCCCATATCTCATTTGAGTATTCTGCATGTTAAAGTGTCACAATGATTGGTTATTCAGTGGGCATGTGACTTAAACTGGGCCAATCAGAAAAAAAAAAGGTCTGAGTCTGATAACTTTTATGGGAACTATGGGAATAGATAATCCCTGTTTTTATGGGATTCATGAACTACTAATATTTATTCCTCCAACTGGTGGACACTTAGCATATAGAGCTTATATGAAAATTCTCCACACCAGAGGCAGGAAACAATTATAGAATTACTAGCATCTGAAGATAAAATACAAATATTAGCAGTATTGTTTAAATACCCAGATATTCCTGAAGTGAAGCTCAACCTTCTCCACTGGTTTGAGTTGTTGTTATTGTTTTCTTCAAGCTAGTTTGAGTTAAATTTTCTGTTATTTGCAACCAAAATAGTCTTGCCTCACATATGTGATTTTATATCATTTTCTGAATCAGCAGTGATGTGAACATGCTTTCTTTCTGTTTGCTTTCCAATTTCCTTTCTTCTGTAAAATTTTTGATTTGGTCAGAGTTGTACAGAACCATATTCTTTTTTTTTTACCCATTTCACATCAGATTCAAATAATCAAAGATTAATAAATAAGTTGACTCTATGATAAGAGAATATTATTGTTGAGTTCCAGGATGGCAGAAAACAAAAAATGTTTTAACAACAAACTAATTTCTAGATATTATTTTTAAGATTCAAGAAAGGCACTTGACAATATGATGTCAAGGAAAAGAATAGAACTGGACCCGAGTTGGAAAGCTGACTCTGCTACAGACTAGAAGTGACTATGGAAAATCATTTAAAATACATATCCTTCTTTATTTTTAAAATGGGGACAATACTAGAAATCTAACAGAGGTATTCTAGGGATCAAACTAAATCATATTTGTCAAAAGCATATATAAAATTTTATAGAAATTGCCATTATTTTTACTATTGTATAAAAAGTGTAGTACCAGGATTATCAGTCTTTGCTTCACCCAAGAGCTTTAAAAAAAAATACAGATTCGCAGTCCTATTGAGTAAGAATTTGTAAGAGTGAAGCCCAGGAACATATGCTTTAAGAAGGCCTCCAGGGGATAATTGTGATAGCTGTAGATTGAAAGCTATAACTTTAAAATTACTGGAAACAACAGAGCCAAGTTGCCTGGATGTCTGTATATCTGAGTGAGCTGGATTTGGTGAGCTATAAGAAGTCCATGTACTGAAAAGTTTCTGATCTAGCCCTAAAATGGGTGCTGATTTAATGATCATAAAATAATGGTAAGAGAGATATATAATAAGGCACTATATTTGTGAAAGGAATGTGTGTTAGTCAGCTTTTTTTCCACTGGACAAAAATACCTGACAAGAACAACTTAGATCAGGAACTGTTCACTTTGGCTCGTGGTTTCAGAGTTCTCAGTCCATTGTCTACTGAACTCATTGATTTGGGCCTGAGATGAGGCAGACCATGATAATGGGAGAATGTAGCAGAAGAAAGCTGCTCAACTAATTGCAGCTGAGGAGGAGAAAGAGAGAGAGAGAGAGAGAGAGAGAGAGAGAGAGAGAGAGAGAGAGAGAGAGAAAGAGAGAGAGAGAGAGAGGATCAGAGACAGATTTAGTTCAAGGCTACACACCCTGTGACCTGCCTATTCTCTCTTGCCAAGCTCCATCTGCCTGCAATTACCACCCCTTTGTCCATTCAGCTATCAGTGGACTAATCCATTGATGAAGTCTAAGCCCTAATCATCATCACCTGAAAGCTCCACCTCTGAACCTTGCTGTCATGGGGATCATGCTTTCAACACATGAACTTTCTGGGGGATGTTCCAGATCCAAATCATAGAAGAATGATATACAATAGGGTGATATTGGATTAAAAAGAAAGTATTCTTGTATTCTACACTTAGAGGAAAAGATATTTTGAGAATAAATTCTCCAGAATATTAAAAGAATTTGGGTAAGTTAAGTGAATAGGAAGAATTCCAGATAAAATAGTTATGGTGGAAAATAAGATAGGCAAGATCAGGAATAAGTTCAGTACAAATGGAGTGCAGAGTGCTTTGAGGGAGAAAAAGAAAAATAATATGAAAAAGGAGCTTGGGACTGTAAAGAAACACCGGTGGAGGAATACCTGTGAGGATGTGCACAAAGAACAGGCACAGACACAGAAAGTGCAAGCAGATAGACAGAGGAGCAGAAAGGAGTGAAGTGAAGTGGTAAAGAAGAGGAGTTCATTAACTCAAAGAACACATACCTCCCGTTACCATGACAATATTCTAATTACTATTTCTGTAACCCAAGTGCTAGCTAACTGAGATAAGGTCCAGGTTAATACAAACACAGAGCCCCTTTTCTCCAAGGACATTGCTAAGGGAACCAGATAGTGGCTGCATAGTTGTCAAATTAACTTGGAGGGAGGAGGTTGATCATTCCAATCCTGGGAATCAAGTCACCAGTCCACCCCTACCCCCTGGAGTTTGCTCACAGGGGGCATGCTTTCCTGTCTATTTCCATGGTCAGAATATCTACATAGGACAAAATAAAAATGATTTTGGTGACAAGCAAAGGGATCTGGACTTCTTATTGGTAGGATTTGTATGGGGGAAATTGAGTAGAGAAAGAGCATGCACTTTATTCCACAGTGATTAAAAGCATGGTCTTAGTTCTGTCTGGATTGAATCCTAAGTTCTACTTACAACCTAGATAAATTTAAGAGCAATTTAACTACTCTGGCTCAGATACATGGATATGTATTTAGTCCTCAGCAGTTAGCATAACACACTTTGCCTAGTTTATTATTATTATTATTATTATTATTTATTATTATTATTTAATTTATATCTGACAGTGGAATGCATTATAATTTTTATTACACATATAGAGCACAATTTTTCATATCTCTGGTTGTACACAAAGTATACTCACACCAAATCATGTCTTCATACATGTACTTTGGATAATAATGATCATCACATTCCACCATCATTTATAACCACATGCCCCCTCCTTCCCCTCCAATCCCTCTGTCCTATCTAGAGTTCGTCTATTCCTCCCATACTCCCTCTCCCTACCCAACTATGAATCAGCCTCCCTATGTCAAAGAAAACATTTGACACTTGGGATTTGGGGGATTGGCTAACTTCACTTAGCATTATCTTCTCTAACTCCATCCATTTACCTGCAAATGCCATGATTTCATTCTCTTTTATTGCTGAGTAATATTCCATTGTGTATATATGCCACATTTTTTGAGCCTATATCTTAGGAACAAATCTTTACCCCTCACACATCAGATAGCACACTATCTCTAGGGTATATAAAGAACTCAAAAAGCTAAATAGCAAAAAAACCCAAATAACCCAATCAATAAATGGGCCAAGAACCAGAACAGACACTTCTCAGAAGATGATATACAACCAATCAACAAATACATGAAAATATGTTCATTATCACTAGTAATCAGAGAAATGCAAATCAAAGCCACTCTAAGATTTTATCTCAATCCAGTCAGAATGACAGCTATTATGAAAACAAACAACAATTAGTGTTGGTGAGGATGTGGGGAAAAAGGTACACTCATACACTGCTGGTAGGACTGCAAATTGGTGCAGCCAATATGGAAAACAGTATGGAGATTTCTTGTAAAATTGGGACTGGAACCACCATTTGACCCAGCTATCCCTCTCCTTTGTCTAAACTCAAAGGTCTTAAAAATAGCATACTACAGGGACACAGCCACATCCATGTTTATAGCAGCACAATTCACAATAGCTAACCTGTAGAACCAACTTAGATGCCCTTCAATAGATGAATGGATTTAAAAATGTGGCACATATACACTTTGCCTAGTTTAAGCATGGCAAGAGTTACCATAGAATCTTAAATGATCTTAGAAAGCATTGACTGGATGGAAGAAAATAGTTTTAATACTGAAATTTTTAAATAATGTCCAAAGCCACACCACAGAACCAGACCCCCATGAAAACATCTGTTCCTGTCACAATCAGGATGTTCCTACCAAACGTCACCATTATATCACTTTCATCCAGAATCACAGAAACTTTGCTATAGTTTACAACAGAAATATAGGTACTTCCATTTACTATCTTTCTAGACTTTATTCAGTTCTGGTTATTTTGCATAAAGCATGTGGACAATGCACTGAATAATGTCTGAAATTTTAGTAGGTTTCTGAGGGATGTGGCATGTGGATTGTCTATCTGCAAACCCTGAAACACACACAAAGAAGAATTAAGAATAAAGGGTAAAAGAGCCATCTAAATTATCACCTCTTAACTCTCAACATGACTAAGGATTAGATGATATTTTCACCTAATTCAAAATGATGATGTCTAGCATATAGTAAATCCTTAACAAATGGTACTTTAAGGATCATGGATTTGAATAAAGAGAAAAAAGAACAAAATGGAGCCATTTGTGAAACAATTTCTATAGTTTAGAATAAAAGAAATAATGCCAAAAAATGAAAATAAAAGTTTTAAATATAAACAAATTAATAGGTATCTATGTTATGTCAGAGATCTCACGGACAGGAGTCAATTTAATTTAATTATAGTGTCAAAGTTAGTTATTCAGATAGTTCATGATTTTCAATGTAACACTACTTGTTCTATTTCAAGAAGTATACTAGAAAGGAAAGCAAATCAGTTTCAGATAGGAAAATTGATTATGCATAGGCTTTTTGTGTTCTTAGACTCAAGTATTTTTGGCACAGACATCTGAAAAGTTTGTGGTAATTTATTCTCTCAAAAAGAGTAAATCTTAATAAATATATTAATGATGTCAATGGTAGATGTATAGAATATCTAGGATCTACTAGGAAGACCCTAGAAAGATGTTTACCTGGAACCAGAAATGAAATTAACATGCTGTTTTCTTATTTCATAAATTCAAAATATTTTAAGGTAGAAACTATTTGCACAAAGTACTTTGAGCTATTTAAACCCCAATAAATTATTTCTTTGAAAAATGATTCCTCAAAGACCAAAGAATGTATTGAATCCAAATGCTCAGTAGGATGTCTAGCTTAACTATAAAGCCAGTGGCAGATTTTGTAGTAATTTCTTACAGTTTGGAAGGGAAACCTATCATTCACTTAGCACCTTTTTTCATGTACTTAGAACTTGAATAGTGGCCTTTTTCTCTGAGCTCTTGTCAGGGCCTTTGGCTCTCAATCTTCTGCTGGCTTCTGTTCCTGGCCCTCCCCCTCCCCCTTTCTTCTGTTTACTTGAAAGCAAAGCAGACTAGTTAATTTAACTAATGCCTTTTTACCGATCACTATTTTGTCTGCTTCACTGGTTTGTTTAGCTAGTGCAAAGTGAAACAGTGATTTAAGTTACCCTGATTAATCCTCTGAGGGATGCTGATTCTTCAAGTAATAAACTCAAGATTTACTTAATATTGTTCTAATCTCTAAGCCCTGATATTATGGTAGATTAGAGGAATATTGCATCTTTTCTCTTAAGAACATTCACTGTTAATTTTCCTACATAGAGGAAGAAAATGCACAAGTTTAATGATGAAAAGTTTAGATATGATGTGAAAGATTAGAACATGTTTATAGTGCATAAGTAGATCATTAATTAATGTAGCTATAGAAAAAATATAATACAAACCAGAAAAATGAAGATGTATTGAACATCTCTTCTGTACCCTTTATTGAGAGGAACACTTTATATATATTCTTCTAATTATTCCTTTGAAAAATATACGTGTTAAAGACTAGTATGGCCATTTTACAGATGGCAAACTGAGACTTGGAGGGATCAAGACTCACCCAATGTCACACCCATACAGTTAGGAAAGAGCAGTGAAGATATTCAAATCAAACAGCCTGATTCCAGGGGAAGTGTGTGTGTGTGTGTGTGTGTGTGTGTGTGTGTGTGTACCCGTGCATGCAAGTAAGAGTATAAAGTGAACTAAGATCTTAATTTCTTAATGCTAATATGAAATTGATTCACTAAGCAGTTTCTCAGGGAAAGCAAAAAGCAAATACTAAATGTCACAACAGATGGAGAGCTCATTTGTTGTCTTATTCTACCCTTTGGATGTTTCATACTGCTGCTTCCTCCTTCAAAATTTCAAAGAGGAAAGTCAAAATTAGGAAAAGTAGATGAGAAAGAATAGAACCATAAGGGACCAATCTATCAGAAAAACACATTCAGGAAGTTCTTCAATAAGGAAATGAAAACAGAATACTGCTTATTTCTAAAATCCTTTTTAAAGAACAAGAGTTTTAGGGAAAATTTTAGAGGAACAACAAGGAAATGAAATTTTATGTTAAAGTTCCACATACTTTTTCAGGCCTGCACTCCCTAAGCCAGTCTCTTTCCCAGGCCTGTTACTTAAGAGTCTGTGGGAAATCTATAAATCTACCTCTGAACTGTTAATTAAAACCCAATAAATAAATTACATGAAGAGAGGTATGATATCTCCAGGAGCCTATAATTTTAGGGACTTTCTAGCATTATCTTGATCAGATAATGAAGACCACATCAGTCTAAGGATCCTGAGATTGACCAGACTACTAGAAACTGTCTTGAGATCACCAGACTGTTTGGAGAGCCTACATACTTTCCCATACCCACCCTTCACCAAGTTACACATTCCCCTTGAATGTGTAACCGCTTTCCTAAATCATCTTCTTTGTATCCACCTGATGTATGCGCCTGATATGTGCTGAAATTTTTTTCCATCACGTGGGCCTAGGACCCCACTGTCCTGGATTTCCCCCTTCTCCCTAGGAATTCCCTGGACCAGGGTACTGAGAACTCTTTTTTTTTCCTGTGACTTGCTTTGCTTTACTTATTTGAATATTTCATCACATATAATGAGAAAGCTGTAATTGTAGCCAATGAAATGTCCATTTCAAAGCCTCTGGACAAGCAGAGTGGTTTTCAGTATGTTTACTTCTCCTGAAAGTCATTTGGACACTGCAAGCAAAGACACATGAGCTATTGGCCTGCATTTTAGGTTTCATTCCACCAAACTAATCTCATAAATCTAGTGGTCACTATCAGAGAAGGTGTTCATGCAATTTCCCTTTGATTTCTTACTATTTCCAGATTTTACAATAGCTGATGGCCGCTGAGCTAGCTAAAGGCTTTGTTTGATTAAATCCCAAGAATCTTTCTGTCTTTCTTTGACCCAACTTATGACAGTGAAATCAGCCTGAAGGGCCTGGCCTGGCAAGGTATATCCTCAGTGATTTATGTAATGTCACTGTCTTGATGATTAACCTGAATAAATCATGCTGGTATTTTCAGCAGTGATATAGCCGCCCTTTATATTCTTATCAGTTTTCAGAGCAAGAAGAAATTAGCCTGTCCTCCCATTGATCTTGTGAGGAAAATTTTACTTCACAAAAGGGGTTCTACTGATAAACAATGAACTCTACAAATAACTCGCTGGTTTACTTTTAATCAATAAAATTTCTTGAGATGCATAATGCTAGTGATTGACTTAAATCATTGTGCCTATAACTGTTGTTTTTCAAAACCTTTTAATCTAATTGGAAAATCTTCCTTTGCACTAATAATAAACACTCACTAGACTGTCTGCACCTAATTGAGCTACAGTAATTTATGGGTGTTCCCCACTGTTGTTCCCCTCTTTAATCAGACAGACTGCTTTATGTCTTTACCTAATGAAACCTAAGAATCCACCTAGAAGATCTGATCAAATGTCACTAGTGAATAAATCTTCATTAACACTGGCAGGTTCCAAACCTAGTCTCCATACTGACTCAATTATGGTCTCACAACTGTACTTTTGTCAGATGGCAAATACTTTTTCCCCATTTTTTCAAATAGCGCCTTCATCTGGAAGCAAAAGTCTGTGATGGCCTGATGACTGGAAGCAGAGACTATTAGTAGGTATGATCAAGCCCATGGCACCCTGACTGTAGTCATCGCAATTGCTCTTTCCACTTGCTGTGCGACTATTCTGCTTCTGACCTTTGCCAATGCAAAAACATACTTCTACCAATTCACTATAAGTGAAATGGCAAACAAATGTTTGCTACCCAAATTTACAAAAGAACAATATATATACCAAAATACTATTAGGTGAAAGAATATCCCACAGTTGCTTCTTATCCCAGTAAGAAAGTTTCTTGTAATATCAGGTTGATTTCTTAAATGGGTCTTTAATCTAAGATCAGTGCAAATGGAGTTAGATAGTACTAAGCTTGGGATAGTTATAAAACTGGCATCTCCTGTGATCAAACAGGCCCCCTTGGAGGACTTAATTAACTGTATTCATAATAAACTGAGTGGGAACTTATTTCCCTACACTGTTCTCAGAAATACTGATAGATGAAATTAATTTTAAGGGTTCCTTTTTATCCCCCCTACCTCATTTTGAAATATGCCTTTATTCATATCATTCCAATAATTCCAAAGAACTATCTACTCACTAATGACTTGGGTACATACCATTAATAAAAAGAAATACACACAGACAAGCAGAAACTGGATCCTAACATAACACAATAATATTAGCTATGAAAATGAGTTTAGTTCTTATTTAACAAATACTTTCATAGTATTTACTGTGTTCCGGATACTGTTCTAAATACTTCACAAATTTTATTCTTCATAACAATGCTAAGAGATTGCTCTTCTTTAAAAACCACATTTTCCAATCATGGGAGCAGAGACACAGAGCATTCAGTTTTGTTGCTAGAGTCCCATAACTAAAAAGTGGTAGAACTGGGATTGGAGTCCAGATAGACAGGTTTTGGAGTTATTGCCTTTTCTCCTACATTATGCTCTCTCTTTGCACAAGTGAATAGTTGCCTTGATTTTGATTTCTAATATATGGGGGAAAATAGAGCATAATGATACCTCAGGATATCTGATATTTAATTATAAAATGATATCCTATACTTATTCCAGAGAACCCTTGTGTTATGATTTAGATGCCTTTTGTCCCTGTAAAGTTTCATGTATTTATGGTTTGCTCTCCAGAATGGTGGTGTCTGGAGATGTTAGATAATTTTAAGAGGATTAGCCTAGTAAGAAGTCCTTTGGTCATGGGGGATGTGCTCCCAAAAGCAATTAAGGAATTTTTTTGATACTGGTCAGTTCTTATGAGAGGGTTGATACAAAAGACTGATCCCAGGCCCAGACTCTTGGATTTCTTGTCTGATGAATGATCATCTGTTTTGACATACTCTCCTGATGTTGCCATCAACCATGGAGTGATAGTCAGCAGGGTTGTCATCAGAGCTGAAAAGATATTTGTGCCATAATCTTAAATCTTCATTTATAGCAACCAAAACTGGATTAATATATCTAGTCTCTCATAATGATCATCTATAAAAGATGCCATGAATTTCTTGAACATTTCTTCTATTATAACTCCCTTGGAAATTCACAAAGCAAGTTAAAGTCTTTGAGAAGATGTATAATGAAAACATAAATATACAGAGGTGTAATCTAGTTTTTGCAGACCTATTTAACAGATCCACATTTTCTTCAAGATTTACTATGATCTTGCAGAACTTGTGTCTCACCATGAATCCTATTTATGAAAAAGTCTATTACTTTCTTGTTTCATGTGGGTTCTTTGAGGGACACTGAATGATACTTTTAACATTTGCTTTATACAACTCCCAAAATCAAATGCCAACCCCCCCCCCAACCCATGGCCTAGCTATCTTCAACTTCCCACCTTCCTTGACTTAAGTTTTTGGCACTAAAATACAATGTGTGAAAGACGGCACTAAAGGGAAGCTAAACTACATGTACTCTTCAAGTAGTCACTAGATAGAATAAAGAAGGAATACAGGAGCCACTTGCTACAATTTCTAAGATTATGCATGATAAATTTATGTGCCAGATTACTTGCTTTCCAATTGAAATTTTGGAATGCACTTGTTAACATAATCTTAAGCCATGTTTTAAAATGGGGTACACCTTCTTTATTCCACAGTGTAGAAGTTCTTGTTTCCATATGGAGGTCATTTTTTCTCAGCATTGACTCTCAGACCCTTGTTTTTTTTTTTTTTGTTTTGTTTTTTGCAAAGACTCTATAACCATCTTTGAGTTATAGTTTGCTTTTCTATTATCTATACTGTGTATCCATACAAAATTAGGGAAGTTCTTCTTCTTTTTTGTTATTAAATATTCTTCAGTGGTTAAAAGTATGAGTGTCACACTGGTCAGAATGGAATTGGAAACCCAGTTTCTGTTTGTCATCTCAGTGACTTTGACCAAGTTATTTGGTATGGACAAATTTCTGATTTCTGACCTATACAATAGAGATAATAATAAAGCTTTTTTTTTTTTTGCATGGTTGTTGTGATGATTAACTAACATAATGCTTGTGGAGGATCTAGTATATAGTTCACGACATAATCCAGTAACTGCTATCAATTTCTAATACCATTACTAAACTTCAGTTTTCATAAGAAATACTGGATGCTTATTAAAACACAAATTTTTGACACCTGTACCCATAGTTTCTGATTCAGTGGATCTGGGATGAGGCCTGAGAATCTGCATTTCTAATAACTTTGTGGATTGTGCTAAAGCTGCTGTTTTGGGGTTACATGATGAAAATTACTGCTGTGAGTAACTGACAAATGCTTTATACAAGAGAAGGTATCAAAGTCATCAATTTGTATCAGGGATATTTTTCAGGGGTTTTGACCAGATGTGTATTTCAGAGGCATTTAAGAGAATTTTAGAAATAATTATTATCTTCCCTAGAGCTGGCTGAGTATGTCTAGTGAAGATGTATATTAAAAAAAAAAAAAAAAAAAAAAACTTCATTGCTCAGCACTTGTCTTACACTGGCCTGGGTTGGTGTCCTTCTTCCAAATAGCATGGCATTCAAGATGGATACTTAGCAGTAGTATTTTACTTCATTGTTGTTTTGCATCAAATTGCCTTGCTATGACATAATGGTTATCTGACATTTTAGAGCCCATTTTTCTTTCTCCCAGGTCTGTCTCATTTGCTTAGTTAGGATGGCAGTCTCCTAAAAGTTATCCAACAAGAAGTAGGATTCATGAGTCATTGGGGGCCCCTGAGTGTGCAACCTGGACTAGAATCATAGAATAGTTCATCTTTTCACCTTAGAACAGATGGAAGCAGCTTGAGTAAATGATAGACAGAAGGGGAGCAGACTTCATTATACCCTCTGAGTTAATATTGACCTGGGAAAAATATGATGATTTCGAAGTTTGTCCTGATAGCTGAGAAAGTCTTCTTAATTAGAAGTAATGTTGAAAGGTGGCTATTCCCAAAAATTCCCGCTCACCTGCCATCTGCTGCTGATAAAGATATGTCAATTAAGGAATGTTAAGAATAAGTTCTAATTACCTTCCTACTCTTGTATTTGTTCCCTTGATGCTCTTTGATGGCCTTAATTGAAGCTCACATGTGAATCACATCTTCTGCTACATGCCAACTCCCACCTGGATATGCAGAAATAATCATAAATCGAGTTGCCCTCTGCTAAATGTCTGATATTTTAAGAACATAGTCTTAGATTTCTCCTTTTGTGGTACTTATCATATTTTACCTGAATTATTCCAAATCATGTAATGTTGATAGCAGTTCAAATCCAATGTCCTAGAAATGACACTCATCAGTTGTCCTAAATCTCTTTGGTGAACATGATGACACAGTAGAAGTGGCAGCCTTTCTCACCAATCCATACATATTGAGATTTCTGTGGTCACATATTATTGGTATCAATTCTTGTTTCAAAAGTCACTGGAACAAATTAGAGAATCTCCATTTTCATAGGGAAACTTTGCTTTCTGTACTTTGAGAACAGCCAAAAAAGAACAGAGAAAAGAGCAACAATATTTTGGAAGTAATTTAAGGTTGCCGAATGTCTGGTTGTATAGGAAAAAAGCTTGTTTGTTCCCCTAGATCCAGATAAAAATGATGACATTCTGATTCTGTGTTGTTTTGGAGTTTTGGGGAGAGATTCACCTCATTGCACTGACCTGGAAAAGTACAAAACAATTGTTTGACTGAGGCACCCATGAACATTTCTCCAAAGTGGTGCCTGGAATCCATAGAAAATCTCTAAATATCTGAGTTTATAAAATTTATCTATATTGAGCATCTGGTCAATTTTTTCAGTAATTATTTTACCAAGAGCTGGGGAGCCAGATTCTGATAGTTTTTCCACTTTATCACACAATCAAAAAAAAAAATGCCACAACATGCAGGCAGTTATTTTTCATGGAGCACTTATAGAAGCAAAACCATATGCTGTACTTGTTTGGGATAATTGTAAATCTTTAAAAATCTAAATGTCGTTGTCTTTAAAATGTTGTTAACTCCAAAACAAACAATTTAATGTGAACAACTCAACACCTAGAATGTCATTGTGCAAACAGCTAATTAGGTTTATGCATGTATTAATGCAGACAAGTACAAATGGCTTTTATGTGCTTGCATAAATAAGCATGGTAGGGCAATAAATTAATACATTTAAAATTTCCACCAGAACTTTAAGTCATTGAATTTTAGAATTAAGCCTTCAAGATTATCTAGTTCAGTTGTTCTCAAGATTGACAAGGCATTATAGACTTTGGAGTTAAGTTTGCATATATCTCAAGCCCACATTTGAGACTCTCATTCATTAAGTCTTTTCAATAGGAATTTTGTACACATGGATATTTTTAGATGTAGATCATCTGTTGGAACCTGTAATTTCCTAGAGTTACCATTACATATTACCACAAGCTGTGTGGATTGAAGAAAAGTTATTATCTCACAGTTCTGAATGCTAGAAGTCCATAATCAAAGCTCTGTCAGAGCCATAATCTTTCTGAAAGCATTAGGGGATATTTTTTTTTTCCTTGGTACTTCCTAGTCCCTCTAGTTGCTGGCAATCCTTGGCATTAGCTGTGTCACTCCATCCTGTCCCTGACTTTGTTGTCACATGGCCTTCCTTCCTGTGCACTTATGTCTCTACATCTCTCCTTACATGTACATTTTCATTATATTTAGAGACTAACCTGATCCAGAATGATTTCATATAAATTTGTCAATATTTCCAAAAAGGTCACATTCGTAGTTACTAAGGGCTAGCAATTGAACTTATTTCTGTGGTAGGGATAGAGTGACACAATTCAATCCAAAGTGAAAATGGTGATACATATTATTTGTAACTCACTGGTATTATTGAGTTTGAAATAGAGAAGTTAAGCAACTTACATTGGTTCTCTGTTAACCACAAATATCACCCAAGTTAAAACAATAGTTTTCTTGTCCAGTAGTTCCTGAGGAGAACCTTAGTTGGGTGATTATAGCTCTGGTTCTCTCATAAGTTTATCTGGAAAGTATTTTAATGGCATTGGAGGATCCACTTTCAATCTAACTTTGTTCCTCACCTTCAGTTGGCAATAGTCCTCAGTTGATTATCATGTTGGTGTCTTCATGGAAATGTTACTTATATGACTGTTAGCGTCCACCAGAGTATGTTATCTGAAATAGAAAAAGAGATTAAGAAAGGCAGAAACCACAGTATATTTGATAACTCAGTCTTGGATGTGACATACCATCACTTCTACCAAATTTGCTTAATAATACAGAATAACTATGGTGCAGTATTTGTTTATATATAATACCAGCAGGTATGGGTCAATGGAGCCATTCTAGGATTTAGCCAACATAATAAGAAATCAATAATTCTGATTTCAGGGCTAGGAGAATAAATCATTATTACTCAAAATATAATCCAAAGGTGAACATAACTTGGAAGCTCCATAGAAATGGAAAATCTCAGGCCTCACTCCACACTTATTGAATCAGAACCTATACTTTTAATAATACTCTAGGGGATGTGTATAAATGTTGTATTTTCAGAAGCATAAGACCATAATAAGTTGCTGATTATATTGTTCTTTTCAAAGTAATTGCCTAAGGTGGCAGCACCTAGTCCAAAGAGACTTGTCATTGCTTAAAATCCACCATGAACTTTGGTTCATATCATGACACATGAGGAAATCAGTATCTTTCCATTGTGTCCATACCACCTTACTGTACTGGTAGTAGTATTTCGGATCTATTATATTAACTTTAACAGAGTTGAGACAAAAGGTTTTCTTATTTTTAAAATACCTTGAGTACATGTGAAGAGTAAGAATTCATTCTACAATAAGAATGTTAAAAGTATATTGCATCTTCAGAGCTCTTTTACAAATCATAATGCTATTTTCAGAAAAAACACCATGCATTTCTAGCCCTTCAGTTTATTCTGAAGGAAACATTATACTCATCTTGCCCTCAAATAACTTCAAGCAAGTGGTTAGTTGAATCTAATAAGAAGTACAATAAAACTCATACCCAAATCAAATGCAAGTTACATTAACTCAGGCCACTATACTAGCAATCTAGAGGAAAAAAGAAATAAGCTTTTCTGAGTGAAAAATAATATTTATTTAATTTCATATTGTTTTTGAGTTAATTTACATACAATAATTATCATATAATCAAAACTTCTATGACATTTTAAGGAGAACAAAGACATATAGTTAAAAGAGTAAAGTGTCAATGAAAATTTAGAGATGACCCAGATGTTGACACTTTTAATTAGTATTTAAAATAACTATTAGAAGTATATAACATCTTCAAGAGAAAAGTTTAAAAACATATGAGAACAAGAAAGAGAAAAACTTTGGGGATTCCTAAGGGGGGAAAATGATCTAAAACTAGAGAATTTAGTTGATGACTTAGTGTAATATAGGTGCAAATAGGAAAGAGTCAGTACACATAAACTGATATCAGTAGAACATATCAAATCTGAAAACTGAACTTAGACACAAATTTTTCAACAAAATATTTGCAAATAAAATTAGGCAATATATAAGAAGGATAATACATCATAATCAAGCAGAGTTTATCTCAGGAATACTAAATTTGTCCAGCACTAAAATATTTATCAATTTTATTCACCATGTTAAGAAGAAAATATAAAATAACTTCAATAGTATCAGAATAGACTCAGTACCCATTTTAATAAGAACTTTCAGAAATTGAGAGAGAAAATTCCTTACTTCCATTGATTTAGAACATCTATGATAACCCTATAGCCAACATCAAAGTTAATGATGAGACCAGGAACAATGCTAGGATGTCAACTCTGATCATAAGATGATAGAATAATGCAGTTAATATATTGTAACCACAGGTTCTCACCAAGTAGTATTACATATTCTTATTCAGGGAGGTCTTGTCCTATAGTTGTTCCTCCTCTCCCAACTTAGCAATTGGATAAGTATAGTATAATGATAATCTCAATATTTGATTTCCTTCAAGGTCTCAAGACTTCATTCATTTTATTAATGCATAATTCAATTTTTAGCAGACACTGTGCAAGTGTAGGGGGCAATAAACAAGAATTCATAGTACAGAGAGACATGCTACTAGAGAGACAAGCAGAGGCTACCAAGTAGCACAAAGAAAGTGGAAAGGGCGTGGGGAAAGGAAAGAATGTCTTCTATGACTGGGTGAATATTAATCTTGATTTGGCCTCCAGCTAGCAGTTTCCTGCTGTAAGATCCAAATCACAAGCACCAAACCCAGTATAACCAGAAGATTTTCCCAGAGACCCTATGTGCACTTAGTCTTCCTCATTGGCCATAACCCAGAGACAATATGGGAAATATATTAGTTTATCCCCACTTGAGAGCAAGGGAACTAAGCCCAGCAAGACTCAATGGTACAGTAAAACAGACTGTCAGATTTTCTCTCAAACCTGGGTATTGTATGTGACTACTCATGCTGATCATATCTTCCTTGTGATGATACTATTCCTTCCTTGTCTGGAACCATCTAACTTACTCATATTTTCTGTTTTCATTGTGCCCAATTCATGCACATTTATATGTTTCCACAAAAGAAAGGGGAAGTCAAGAGATATATTGACAGAAGGAATCACAAGGGCAAAGTTTTGGAGTTAAAAAAAGAGGATGGCTCTTTCCAAAGACTGTACATGCTTCACAGTAGCTTGAATTAAGTAATAAATGCAGGAGACAAGCAAAACAGGTGGGGTGGAGCTGGGGAGGGTAGCAGGAGCTGGGTCATAAAAGGGCATGGATTTCACACTAGGGAGTTTACACTTTTATTTCCCTGAGGCCAATGGGCAGCTATTGAAGGGCTTTAAGAAAGGAATTGTGTCACTGTATGATTCACTTTCATTTTAAGAAATATTACTCTAGTGACAATGTCAAAAGTGAACTTCAGGGGCAAGATAGGAGTCTTGGAAACCATTTAGGAAATTGTTACCATGGTGGACTGCAAAATGATGATGGCATAATTCAAGGTGCTGGGGCTCTGGTGAAGAAAAAAGGACAGATTCAGAGATTGAATAGATGGCACTTAGTGGTTAATTGGACATGAGAAGTGACATAGGATAATTGTGTTTTAGCCCTTCCTCCCTCATCATTCATCAAAGGACATTTTTGTAATGCTGTATGTAACCCTCCTACATTTTATACTTCTTCTCGAAAGGATGCGTTTCTTCTCAATTACCTTGTTAAAAGCCTGAAAATGTTCATCCATTTATAATGTTTTTTATTGTCAGTTCTTTGGAGAGCAAAAATAAAATGTATCTTCGAACAAACTATCATACCACTTTCAGCATAAAACCTTGAATGTAATATTCAAGAATTCATAAGATAAATAAAAGAAGCAATTTTCATCTACTGTGAGACAGCTTTACATGTTTATTTCAGTGGAACTTGAACTAAAAGAAGTATAAGGAAAGAGATATTTCAAATTATTTCCTGTTTAGCCTAAATCACCTAGCATTCTCTCTTTACATTAATATCTATTATTGAAAATCTTTAAAAAATTAAGTTGTTGTTCTCTGCCTTACTAATTATACCATACCAAACATAATCTAATTTACAATGAGTCAAAGATATTTTCAGACTCTTAAGTCATTATTATAAATATCAATGATTAATCACCCTTCAACCCATTTTATATTCAATAATGACTTGATCCATTAAGCATACCAAAGGAAGAGTGAGACCAAAATTTTTTTAAGAAACTAATGACATTGTATGACATAGTACGGAACGTAACATAATTTCAAGGGAGAATTTTAGATTTAGCTTTCAGGATCACTGTTGAATGCAGACAGTGTGTGTTGGGGGAGAGAAGGGAACATTTGAATTATGGGACTAGCGTAAAACGGTAGTATAAAGGCCTAAGGAAACAGCATGCCTGGTGTGTTCCAGGGATAGAAAGGAGGTAAGTAGGACCTAATTGAGCAAGAGGAGGAAAAGGAAATAAGGTCTGAGAAGTAACCAGTTACAGTGGTTTTAAATGTGACTCCCAAGTTATTTGACACTTTTCCATTTGAGAAAGAAGGCTCAGAGCCTGTTCCTTAGAAAAGACTCAGTGGCTGACAAGTACTGTATAGCAGGAATGGTGCCCTACCATTGTGCAGATCTAGAACCAGGGAAAATGGCACCTTTTTCTTTCTACACCTTGAGATACTTGCTCTTGAAACATAGCTGCCAGGCTATTGGGAGTGCAGTCCACATGGAGAGGCTACCTATGGGTTGTGTCTAACAATTGATAGCCAGTATCAATTGTTAGACTTGTAATTAAGCAAACCTCCCAGGTGATTCCAGCCCCACCAGCCACCATCAGATGAAATGCAAGAGAAAACCTGAGTGGAAATCACCTAACTGAACTCAATCAACTCCAGAATCCTGAGGTGAAATAATAAAGTATTGCTGAAGTTTTCGTCCATTGGGGTGATTTGTCACATAGCAAGAGATGACTAATTACAATAGATCTGCACATAGCAAGGATCTTTAGGCCATTGTGAGGCCTTGACTTTGACTTTGAGCGAAAGACTGTCAAGTTTGAGCTGAAAATTGCTTGAATTTGATTTATATTTTAAAAGAAAACTATAATGCTGATATGACAAAAACACTTTGAGAGCAATATGTGGAAGAAAAGAAAATTAGGCCATGGATGTAACTGAGATGTAAATTCAGTGTTATGGACTAAAGTGGTGAACACTAGTCACCACCAATATATATTTAAAGGAGGATTTAACAAGATTTCCTGAAAATATTGATGTGAGTGTATCCCATTTGTATATCTGTGGTCTCCTGGAAGTGATCTTTATTTGTAAACATTCTCTCTTTGCACAGAGTATATGCTCACATTTATGGCTTTTGTCTTTCTTTATATTTGCGTTTTTAAGGGGTATGTTGTTGTTCAAGAACTTGCTTTTTCTATATATTCAGTGGAACCTATTTTACCTGGTCCCTGGAACCCACTTTTATAGCTTTCTATAAACTTTTACAAATAACTAGTCCCTCTTCCCTCTTTGCTTAAAGTAAGGCAAATTAAAATTAGAGAAAGAGTGGACTAGATGCTACCTGGAGCCCACCTAAATGTTTCCACCTGATATCTAGCACCTAGGGGAGAGTTTTAATTAGATGGCTACTATTCTCACAATAACACTGGGAAACTTTTATTTGAGCAGATCACTTTGTTCAATAAAAAAGAAATATATAATTAAGGCCTCTGGGAAACTATGCACATTTGATAGGAGTTTCCATATTTGTTACACTCTTATAAAAATGCAGCAGGTCAATGCAACTGCATTAAATTATAGTTTTGCTTCTATGAGTACTTTGTTCAAAAATGGAAAATAAAATGAGTAAGAGCAGGGTCTAGGAGGTAAAAAAAAAACAACAAAACAAAAAGAAGTAGTAGTAAAATGAATGTAAAAGTAATACAAGAAAACAGAAAGGAAAGATTCTGTGATTTCACGTACAGAAAGAGGGCTAATAAAAATATGAGCTGTCATCACAAAGACAAGTAAACTCTCTGAGATGAGCTGCTCACAAGCTTTCCTGTGACACTGAAAGGTGAGCATACGGCTTGAGATATGTGTCATATCAAATCAAGAGCCTGATTATTGAATCACATCAATCATCATTTACAGGAATTTCAAGCACAACTTCTCAACCAGGAGAACAACCAGTCCACCAAGTAATGCTTAATTGTGCTAGATGAGATTTCAAAATTCAATCTATGAATCATGAAATGAGAGATCCAATACTTGAATCTGAAAATATTTATTATGGAAAATGGAAAAGTAATATTTTTACTTTGACTTTGCATTTAAAGATAAGATGACTAAGTCAGAATTTCTATAAAATGGTAAAAAGGAAAATTTGATGTCTGGTTAAAACAGCTGATGGACCATGTGGGGAGGCATGTAGGAAACGAAGCATGAAAATATAGTAGAGTCACCATCCAAGAGCCACTTGAAGAACCTTTTGAAATTATAACCTAATTAGGCCTCTGGGAAGAGGCTGCCTTGCCAAATGCAGGTATTCATTTGTCACATTCTGAAATATCATTTTCTTCTCTTCATTATTCAAATGTATGTATTGAGAATAAGTGTTGGAATACTTGCTGTCAATTAGGGGAAAAAGTGAAGCACCATATGGTGAGAAGAATTTTTAGAGTTCTAGACCTTCCTTTATAATTAACATAAAAACCTGGGCTATTCATGACCTGTCTGGTTGTAGTTTTACCCACTTCAATTTAAACACCTTTTCCCATATTTCTCCCCAGCCCCCTGTTTGTTGAGGCTGGACTGTGGTGGGGAAATGTGAGTGTTGGACCTTGACTGATTTGACTTGCACAATACCCAGCCAGCATCTCTGGGCCTCCACTTGACAATGCTGGCCACCTTGCAGACTCCTCTCTGTCATACAGCCTGCTGTCCAGGAGTTACTGCAAAACTTCAGGTAAACCAGGCCTTCGTTACTCTTTGTTATTTATGTCCTTCAAATAAAATCAAGACCAGAAGGGAGCAGAGTCAAAGAACTGTTTCACTGAACAACTGGGGTACATTGAAAGGGTAATTATTATAAAGGAGGGCAAAAGTAAATATTATTCATTCTATAATATCTTTTCCAGAGTAAGTACTGCTCAGGGAGAAAATATAGCCATCCCTCACCCACCGTGCATGTTTTCACCTTCCACAGTTTCAGTTACCTGCAGTTAATTACAGTCTAAACATATTAAATAGAAATTTCCAGAAATAAACAATTCATAAATTTCAAATTGTTTGAGGTCGGGGTAATGTTAAATCCCATGACAGCCCATTCTGTCCTGCCTGGGACTAGAATCATTTCTTTTCCAGCATATCCATTCTGTTGATGTTACCTTATCGTGAGATGGCCAGCACCTCGCCAGGGTGATTTTTCCTGCTCAGAAGGAGATGAGTTACCTGAGAAAAATAAAGTCTGAGATAGTTAGTGAAGAATTAAGAGACAGAACCAAAAATTAGTTTTAAAAGCAGAGCGCCTGATAGTTTCTTCCAGCCGATACAGGAACTGGGATAGAACAGCCAAAAAATGGCTCTAGTTCTTTAGGAGTACATCAAAGGCAGGGATAAGGTTTCAGTGGGTGGAATCTTGCTTCAGTGGGTGGAATCTTGCTTCATGATGTGTTGCAGTCAACAGGTTGATTGGCATCTTACAAGCCACACCTATCTCTAAGAGGCTGTGTGTCTATGTGGCTGCAGCAGTCACCCCATCTCCAACTTGCATGGGAACTTTGACAGAGCTGGTGGGCATTCACATGTATTTGGACCATCTCACCAGTAGGAGTGCTGCTGTGAATTCCTAGATCCTAGACTTTCCTACTCGATGGCTTCTATGCCGATCTGATTCACACACATTTCTTGTATGGCTGTTGACACTACCTGCCTGTGAGTCACCTAATAGCTGCCTGATTATCATCTCAATATGAGCAGGCTCAGCTGTGCATTAGCCCATGTGCATTAGACTAACAGGACACGTGTGTACCATCTACCTCACTTCATCTCATCATGTAGGCATTGTAGAATCTCATATGGTCACAGACAGAAGAGTGTGTACAGTAAGATATTTTTAAAGAGAGAGACCACATACACATACTTTTATTACGTTATACTATTATAATTGCTCTATTTTATAATTAGTTACTATTGTTAATCTCTTCCTGTGCCTAATCTATGAATTAGATTTTATCATAGGTATATATGTAAAGGGCAAAACAGTATATGTAGTGTTCAGAACTATCTTCAGTTTCAGGCATCTACTGGGGGTCTTAGAAAGTAATCAGGGGGTTACAATAGCACTCAGAAGTACACTTTTTTCCTTTAGCCTGGCTTCACAGCTCTTGGGCTCCTTAGGACATTGGATGTGGTAGCCAGGAAAGTGTCTGAACATTAGGTCCCTTCAGCAGGTGTAGAAATGCCTCTTTCAGGTTCTGATGCTTTTTGTAGTGGTGTAAACTACAGTAACAGCCATCTCTGGAGTTTTTACTTTTAAATTATTAATGGTTACATTGTGTGTGATTATTACATCTACTCATATCTCCCCAAAACAAGTTTTGTTTATTCGTTTATCCATTCATTCATCAAGTATTGCATGAGAGCCTACTCTCTGCCAGGTTAATAGGGAAATGGAGACAAGTCATTTAAGCAAGGTAATGCTTGCTTTTGATTAGTGCTCTTAAGATTTTAAACAGAGCAGTGAAAGTTGCATAGAGATGCTACTTTAGGTAAGATGATTAAGAATGATCTCTCTGAGAAAATGATATCTGATATAAAATTTTGTCCGTAAAATCAGGGTAATAATATTATCTTCCTTGAAGATTTGGTGAGTATTAAATGACATAATGTGTGCAAAGTGATAACTGCTATGTGACTCATAGCACTCAATAAATACTAGCCATTATGCATACTATTATCATTAGTCTCCATAACTTCCTGGCAAGACAGGCAGAGAAGAAATTATTGATTCTATTTTATAGATGAGGAAACTCTAACTCAGAGAAGTTAAAAGACTTTCGGTATCTGCACCAATAGTAAATGTAAAGCCAGGACTTAAATCCCAGTCTTTTGTTTATTATCCCAATACTCTTTCAGCACATGAACTCCAATCACTTGGAAGCAACCTTAATTTATCTATCTATCCATCTCCCCATCCACATTCATTCACCTCTCTGTCCATCTATCTAACATGCTCGGAAATGGAAGGTGATCCTCAGGGTTATACAAAATTACATATAAGAGGAAAGGAGGGGTAAGACAAGACAATACAAGTGGAAGAAATGATTTACGGTAGAGGTGGTAGAGAGAGAAAAGGGGAGGGGAGGGGAGGGGAGGGGAAGGGGGATAGTAGAGAATAGGACAGACAGCAGAATACATCAGACACTACAATGGCAATATGTAAATCAATGGAAGGGTAACTGATGTGATACAGCAATCTGTATACGGGGTATAATTGGGAGTTCATAACCCACTTGAATCAAACTGTGAAACATGATATATTAAGAACTATGTATTGTTTTGAATGACCAACAATAAAAAATATATATAAAAAAAATAAAATAAAAATAAAAATTGACTAGCACAACTATGGGGATAGCAAGTCTGAAATTTGTAAGACATGCCGGGAGGAGGCTGGGTATGAGTTCATGTCACGGTCTTCAGTCCAAAGTTTGTCAGGGTTGCCCTCTTTTACAGGGGATCTCAATCTTTCAGTTTAAGGTCTGCTACGGCTTGAATGTTTGTGTCCCTTGCAGATTCATACCTTGAATCTAGTCGTCAATGTGATGATATTAGAAGGTGGGCCCTTGGAAGGTGCTTAGGTCTGAGGGTTCTGCCTCATTGCTTGTTACAGTTTAGATGTGATGTCTGAAAAAAGCTCACATGTGAGACAATGCAAGAATGCTCAGAGAAGAAATTATCAGGCTGTGAGAGTCTTAATCCAATCAGTGAACTGATCTCTTGATGGGATTAATAGGGTTGTGGCTGAAGTCATTAGGTGTGGCTGAAGGAGGTTAGGATGTCACTTCGGGGTATATATTTGCATCTGACAAATGGAGGTCTCTCCATTTGTGAACTGATCACCATGTGAACTGTTTCTATCTGCCACTCTCTTCCACCATGGTATTCTGCCTCAACCTGGAAACCTGAGGAATAAAGCTGGCTATCTATGGTTTGAGACCTCTGATACCATGTGCCCTTAAATGAACTTTTTTTTCTCTACAGTTGTTCTGGTCAGGTCTTTAAGTCACAGCAGTGAAAAAGCTGCCTAAAATATTGCCCTTATAAAAACAAAAAAACCACAGAGAATTAGCTAATCTTTTTTGCCACATGAGGACATTACCAGACAGCATCATTTATGTGAAAGAGGATCTTCATCAGATAGAATCTGCCAACATCATGATCTTCAACTTCCCAGAACTATGTGAAATAAAGTTATGTTGTTATAAGCTACCCAATCTAAGGTATTTTGTTCTATTAGCACAAAAAGGCCACAAGGCCTTCAATTGATTGGATAAGCCTGACCATATTATGGAGGGTAATCTGCTCACTTAGTCTATGAATTTCAAAATGTTGTGTCTAAAAATACCTTCACAAAAACATCTAGAGTGTTCTTTGACTAAACAACTGGACAACCTTAGCCTAGCTAACTTTATACAGAAGATTAAATCACTCTCTCTACCTATTAATCAATAAAATCAATCAATGGCTCCATTAATCAATGTATATTGCACTTTGTCAAGGAATTTACATTAAACTTTTGAATAAAAGGAAACTTGCTTTACTTTCAGCTTTGGGTTTAGGAGGCAGAAGCACTCAGATTTCTGACAATGCATCTTCCATGGATGCTTCTTGACAGAATGTACTTTTTGTTCTAAATGCTATCATAAATCATATTTTATTTTAGCTGTATGCATTACTGTGGATATGCACCACTGTTTCAGGTATCCACTCTGATTCTGTTTCTTCAGCTCAATTGAACAAAAGAAGTGCTTTCACAAAATGATTTTTTCACCAACTTGATCTAACATTATAATACCAAAGAGACTCCCCAAAGAGAAAACTAGCCTTCCTTTTCTATGTAAGGTGGTAATGGTTTGCTTCTTATCCATTCATTATATTATATAAAACAATGTTTTGGGGGGTATGTTAAAGAAGTTAGTTGTTAAAATAAAATAAAACATATCAAATGCATTAATTGATTCTATAGTGTAATTCATAGAACCTTATTATAAGATAATAAGATGAAATAATATGATGATTTAAGCACATACATAGTATTTAGAAGTTGAAAATAAATACAAACTGAATATTTAATATTTGGAAAATGGCTAAATATATTAGAATATGTTTTAAAGCTCCAGTATGTTTTATGAGACTCTCAAGGATATGGAAATTTCTTATACATTTATGCAATTAAAGAGAGTTCTCTCTATATTTTTCTAATTGTAATATTTCAGTTGTGTAAAAAGTGCATAGACTAGAAGTAATTTTACCCCCTAAAAACTATGATCTATAGTGGCTATTATCTTTGTAGGAAGTAGTGTGAATGACTATTTTTAAAAAAATAAGAATTACAACATAATAGCTGGCATGCATGAGGTAGAAGAGTCTGTCTAGCTGTGTTCCCATTACTGTCATATTTGTATATTCTGAGACCACTACATATGTATAAAACAGTGAGAATTTGATTAAACTGTTAATTCTTTAGCCTCTCCAAAAAATAATTTTTATACCATATATGTTTGCTTCTATAACAATTAGAAGTAAAAATAAAGTTAGCCTATAATTAAAAATAAAAGTAAATTAAATAAACTTAGTTATCTTTGTGTGGTGGGTTTCAGTGGCGTAGTTTGTGGCATGTGTTCTTCCCTTTTTGATTCTGTTTTATAGAATAATAAAAGAAGAACAACATGGCAAAGTGCCATAGTCCATTCCATTGTCTATCTAACTCTTATATGTTAATTTAACTTAGTTTAAAACTCTCATAGATAAATTCTAGAAAAAAAATGGAATCATTTCTCAGTTGCTGTTTGTACCTCCACATCCTCACTTGAAGTTTCACTGAAAATTGATGAGCAGCTATGTTACTGTCTTGCGTTGGTTCCCTGCCTGGAATTGAGCATTGTACTATGACTCCTATGAACTTGATCTTCCTTCAAGGTTCTGAACAAGCCTTGATACCACTAAAAATGCTCTTAGATTCCTCTAGCCTCTAGTAATCTTTCTTTTTCACATTCAGCACATCATGTGTTCACCTAAATCAATTGAGCCCTTGATTCCATCTCAACTCCTTAATGTGTTGTCCTTTATTTCCATTAATATGTCCTTATATTTCTTAAAAGTTGGGCCCTTTTCTGTAATTGAGACTTGAAGCTTCTCATTCAGTGACCTTTCAGCAAGCAGTCCTGCTTCTCCTGGTCTTCTCAGCCAGGCCAGACCATGGTGCTACTATTACTCCATCTTCAAGTCATAGAGGCAGGTTTTGACATCATGATGTGGCTGTATAACTGAAGGCTACCCAAACCTTCTAATTCTTAAGTCAATTGGCAATTTTCAGTATGTCCTATATGGCATTTAATTTATATTGTCATTTACTACTTTGTGCATAGTCTTTTATTTGACTGCTGCCCTATACTTCCTTCTACTATTTAGGTATACTTTATAAATCTTCTTTACTGGATCCTCTCTTCCTTCTCATTTAAAGCTACATTTCCTTGGGAGTATAGGGTTTTTTTTTTTTTTTAGTCCTATTTTTGGCAGTTATCACTGTTCTTCTTGATTCAGACTCCAAGATTAAGTTCTAGTTTCTCAGAAGGGCAAAGGAGAACTTCCTTGATTGAACTTCTCCAAACTCTGTTGTGTTTAACTTTTGCTTTATGGTTAGATACTGCCCTGCTAGTTCCTATATTTGTTTTATTTTGTTTCAATCTGCTTCTGTTCTTGAAACATAACACACTTTGTTACAAATATACTGCCATGATTTGCCTATAAACTCACTATATATTTCCTTCTTGAAAATAATCTATGGAAAAAAAGATATTTCTTTATTTCTTGTTCATTAAGAACTAGTGAATCTCAGGTGTTTCTGTATCTGTTCATTTTCTTCATCTTTTATATCTGAATGAAATATATATATATATATATATATATATATATATATATATATATATATATATATTCCATTTATATATGTATATAATATATATATAAAATATATATTCTACCTAAATTTATCTTTATTACTAAAATGTGAAAATGTATATTAAAATACATAATGCAATTATTATAAGCATAATTATATATAATTATAAACATAATTGTAAGATTCATGAAGATAATCTGATTCTGATTTTTCTTTTGAATACCTTATCAAATTTAGTACAAGTGAGAAACACAGATACTGCTCAGTGAATATTCAATGCCTGAATTTAACAACTCAGAAAAGTCCCTTCAGTGGTTCACATGAATTTGTTTCACAGTTATTCAGTTAATGTGTCTAGAATTCAACAAGGACATATAGGAGTAAATAAAGTTCATTGGATTTCACCACTGGCCTGCAGTTTGAGAAAGCCCTGCTCTTTTCATGTTGTCTGTCTTAAGAGGAATGAGTTTAAGAAGACTTTCTTACAAAAAGAAACAAATATGCATTGAATCTTATAGGGATTTTGAGACTACCTATTCTTATTTAAAAATGCATGGTTACCTTCAGGCAAAATGATTAAGTTGGTGATTTGCCCTGTTTGTACTCTCACTGTGTTCTTTTGACATTTTGTCCCATCTTTCTACAATCTCATTTTTTTATTTAGAACTCCAGAATATATGATGCCTTCTAGCATCATGAAAACCCAAATCTGAAAATTTTCTGTGTACTATCCTTTCTTGAAACTATTCTTCACATTGTGATTACAAGTTGCTTTTATTCATCTTACAGAATAAACAACCTAGACATAGGTAATTAACAACACTATGATGTGTTTCCAATCACAGATATATTTGGATTTTAAAAGACATATCTGAAGATATAGGGCTTTCAATTGCATCTCTTTGATGTAATTTCAGTTGCTTGACTTGCAGGGTTGAGGCACCAGGAAATTCTGGCCTCTGATTACCTGGTTATTTCCTTTGTAATACAGTATTTGAATAGGTACCAGGATCTGGCATGTTATGGTCTGAATGTGAGGTGTCCCCCAAAATCTCATGTGTGAGACAATGCAAGAAAGTTCAGAGGAGAAATGATTGAGTTGTGAGAGTCTTAACTCATCAGGGAATTAATCCTGATAGAGATTAACTGATTAGGGGCTGTGGTTGTGGCTCAGTGGTAGAGTGCTTGCCCAGTATGCACGAGGCACTGGGTTCAATCCCTGGCACCACATAAAATAAAATAAAATAAAATAAAGGTATTGTGTCCTTCTACAACTAAATTAATAATAATAATAAAGAGATAAACTGAATGATAACTGAAGTGGTAGGGTGTGGCTGGAGGAGGTGGGAATTGGGGCATGGCTTGGGGGTATATATTTGTATCTGGCAAGTAGAGTCTGTTTCTGTTTTCTGATCATGAGGTAGGCTGCTTCTCTCTGCCACACTTTCTCACCAGGATGTTCAGCCTCACCTTGAGCCCTGAGAAATAGAGCTGGCCTTCTATAGACCCAGGCCTCTGAAATCACAAACCCTTAAATAAACATTTTTTCCTCTATAATTGTGCTGATTGGGTCCTTTAGTCACAGCAGTGAAAAAGCTGACTAAAACATGGTGAAACTAAAATAGAAGGGCACAGACCTCCACCATACAGCCCTTACTTCAGATATTGGCTACATGTTGGCGGATTCTGAGAGCCACCTTCAATTCTGACCCACTGTCTCTGGGGTTCCCATGACTGCTTTTAGTTAAATAATTTATGGAAAAGGCTTACAGAACTTACTGAAAACCCCATACATGTGGTTCTAGGTTTAATGTTGAAACAGAATACCAACTAGAACCAACCAGAAGAAGAGATGCATAGGGTTTGGGAGAGTTTCAAATGCAAAGCTTCTACTGTCCTCAGAAATGTTTTATCCTTTCAGTATTAAGATATGATGTTTCTTGACTTATGATGGGGTTACATTGAAATAAAGTCATCGTAAATCATAAGGATCCTAAGTAAAAATGCATTTAACACAACTTATCAACCCAGCACCACAATTTGGCCTAGTCTACCTTAAACATGCTCAGAAATTTACATTAGCCTGCACTTGGGCAAAAATCATCTAAAAAGGGGCTGGGGATATAACTCAGTTGTTAAAGTGCTTGCCTCCCAGGTGCAAGGTCCTGGGTTCAATCCCTAGCACCCCACACAAAAATCATCTGAAAAAATTTTTTCATGACAAAGTGTTAAATACTCATGTAATTTATTGAATACTGTACTTAAAATGAAAAACAGAGTGGTTATATAATTATGCTTTCAAACTACTGTAAAGTTGAAAACTCATTAAGTAAAACTTTTATTAGGTTGAGGAATGCCTGTGTAAACAATCAAGTTTCAGTGTACAGTTATTTTGGGCTTCATTATATAGATATTTTTCACTGAAAATTTGATCATGTGGTTGAACTCAATTTTAGATCTCCCTCCTCTTCCTATGTGTAGGACTAATATCATGTGATACAAAGCCCAACCCCCTAATTACAAGGTTAGTTTCTATGACAATACCAGCTCCCATCCAGAGTCATCTCATTAGCATAAAGTATCAATGGGTGATCCATTAGTCACTCCATTATCACAAACTATAAAATGTAATCCAGAGGCCCTCTATAGATAACAAAAAAAAAAAAAAACTTGTTACACAAATTCCAATTCTTAAAAGATTACTGTTATGGTTTGGATGAGTGTTCCCCCAAAATCCATGTGATAAAGGCTTAGTTTTCTGGGTAGTGCTGTTGGAATGTAGTGAAAACTTTCAGATGTGGGGCCTAGTGGGAGGTCCTTAGGTCACTCCCCTGAGGATTACTGTGGAAACTAAAACTCTTCCACTCTTTTCTTTGCTTACTGGATCATGAGGTGAGATATTTGCTCCACCATGCATTCCTTCTATGATGTCCTACCATCACCAGAAGCCCAAAGCAATGGGGCCACTCCATCTTGAACTAGAAACTCTACTGCCAAAATAGTTCTTTTCTCTTTATAAGTTAGTTGCTTCACATTATTTCATTATTGTAATTGGAAACTGACTGATACAGTTACCTTGGATGTGAGGTCGGACAATTTTTTTTTTTTTTTTGTACTGGGGATTGAACTCAGGGACACTCAACCACTGAACTACATCCCCAGTCCTATTTTGTATTTTATTGAGAGACAGGATCTCACTGAGTTGCTTAGCACCTCACTTTTGCTGAGGCTGGATTTGAACTCAAGATCCTACTGCCTCAGCCTCCCCAGCTGCTGGGATTACAGGCATGCACTAATGGGCCCAAATTTCCTATTAAGCAGAAGAAAATTTAGCTCCCTAGAGTTGTCTTTGTGTATCTTGAAACCATACAAGGAAAAGTCAGGCAACTATAATTTATAAATTGTCAATATCTTCATTCTGTACTACTTTTATTAAAATAAATAAAACACAATATCAAGTAACCAAATATTATTTGTTCCCTAGATTTCCTTTTGAAACAGAAGAAGGGGGGTTTCTTTCTTGTGACAATCTATTACAAATAATAATAATGTGAACACTTTTTATCTGAATTGAAATATTAAAATATGGAACAGTAAACTGTTTTAGTCAGCTATTTCACCACTGCGACTAAAAGATGAAACCAGATCAATTATAGAGGAGGAAAAGTTTATTTGAGGGCTTGTGTTTTCAGAGGTTATCCATAGAAGACCAGCTAGATTCATCAGGGCTCAAGGTGAAGCAGAACATCATGGTGAAAGAGTGTGGTAGAGGGAAGTGGCTCACATGATGATCAAGAAGCAGTGAGAGAGAGGTTTCCACTTGTCAGATACAAATATATACCCCAAAGCCATGTCCCAATTCCCACCTCCTCCAGCCACACCCTACCACTTCAGTTATCACTGGGTTAATCCCCATCAGGGGATAAATGCGCTGATTATTTTAAGACTCTCACAACTCAATCATTTCTCCTCTGAACCTTCTGGCATTTTCTCACACATGAGATTTGGGGGACAATTCACATCTCTACCATAGCATAAACTGTAAGCTTGATAGTCATGAAAACTCAAAATATATCAAAGACTCAAATTGTAGAATTGAAACTATCAAACTTGTAGGAAAAAAAAGAGAGAGATAATTAATCTTCATGTCCTTGAATGTGGCAATAGTTTTTCAAATATGGCACCAGGAATGTACACAACAAAAGAAAAACTAGATAAACTGGACTTCTTCTAAATCAAAGACATTTGCATATCAGAGGACATTATGAAGAGAAAGATAACTCAGAGTAGAAAAAATGTTTTCAAGTAATATATATGCATAGGTTTAATATTAAGAATAGATGAAGAACTCCTAGAATTCAACAAAAAACATAAGCAAAATAAAAATAATAAAAAATATAAGCAAAGGACTTGAATAGCTATTTTTCTAAAGAAAATATCCAGAGGGAAAACAAACACATAAAAAGATATTCAACAATTCAACACCACTAATTATCTCATTCTTTTCAGTCTACTGTAACAAAATACCTTAGGCTACATAATTTATAAATAATAAATTTTTTCTCCCACTTGTGGAGATTGGGCCCAAGTTAAGGCATCAGCAAATCCAGTTGCTGATGGGAGTGCTTATGGGAGTTCTCTACTTCATATATGGTACTTTCTGTGTGTTCTTACAAAGTGAAGGAGTAAACAGGCTCTTTGGTCCTCTCCTTCTGGGCACTTATCCCATTTATAAGGGTGAAGCCCTTACAATTTAATCATCCCTTTAAAGCCTACTTCTTAATAATATCTCATTTTTGATATGGTTTCAATTCATGAATTTGGGGGTATATTCAGTATATAGCACTAATAATTAGGCAAATGCAAATCAAAAGCACTGAAATATGTCGTTTCACCCTGTAGCAAACTTCAATTAAGTTGAGAATGTCCGTGTTAACTATTAAAAAAAAAAAGTATAAGCTAACAAGTGTTCAAGTACTGGCAAGGATGTGGAGAAATTGGAGTCCTTGCATATTGGTGGTGAAAATGTAGGAAGGTCCATTCTAAGGGTGGGGAAAAAAAGTTCCTTAGAAAATAAAAAATAAAATTTACCACATTATCCAGAAAGTTTACTTCTGCTTGTATACTTCCAGAAAATAAAGCAGGGTCTCAAAGATCTATTAGTACACTCATGTTTGTAGCATTATTCACTATAAAGAAAAGGTTAAAGTGATCCAAGAATTTACAGACAAATGATCAAGAAAATGTGGTATAAACATACAATGAAATTTTATTTAACAATGAAAATAAATTAAGTTCAACAATAGCAATGGATCTTGAAAATATTATGCTAACCAAAATATCCAAAAACAAAAGCAAATTATTGCATGATTCCACTTAAAGAGGTTTCTAAAAGGGAAAATTTTAGAGACATAAGGTTACTAGAGTTGAAGAATAGGGGTGGAAATTGGGATAGTTTTTTCCAACTTTTCTTTAATCAGCAGCCAATCTCTGTCAGCTCCTCTTCTATTCTTCCTGTGAATTTTTTACTTCTAGTTTCTCTCTTCCTCCCTCACAAATATCTATTTATTTCTATTCTCTCATCCACCAGTTGAAATTATGAACAATTTTAACAAATTTTCTGTTTATACTATAAATAGCTATTGAACTCATCATTTTGGTTTAATGCAAAAAAAGAGTACATGCCTTAGTGGGAGCTATTAGATTTAAAGCTATGTAGTGTGTACACTGGGTGCTATTGATATTGGTCTCACCATTAAAGGTGAGGTGCTAGAAACATTCAGGGACACTATAGATCTACAGGGTAGAATTTATGCTGCCTTAGATTCATATTTCTAGATGGGAAAACACACTAACAACATGAAAAAACAAGGGAATAAATCACCCCAAGCAAACCAAGATGCTTCAACAACATAAGCCACTGATAACACAATAGAAGAAATGTACAAGAAGGAATTTAGATTGTACATAAATTGATATGTGAAGTAAAGGATAGTATAAGGAGTGAAATCAAATAAAAAATACAGGAAGTGAAAGATCACTTCAATAAAGAGTTAGAGATTGTAAAAACAAACAAACAGAAATCCTTAAAATGAAGGAATCAGTAAACCAAATTATAAATTCAATACAATTATAAATTCACTAGACCACTTGGAAGATAGAACCTCAAACAATGAAGACAAAATATACAATCTTGAAAGTAGAGTTGATCATGTAGAGAAGATGATAAGAAACCATGAACAGAACATTCAAGAATTATTGGATAACATGAAAAGTCCAAATTTAAGAGTTATCAGAATAAATGAAGGAGCAGAAATACAAACCAATGGAATGCACAATCTTTTCAATTATATAATAGCATAAAAATTTCCCAAACCTAATGAAGGGAATGGTAAATCAAATACAAGAGGCTTACAGGACCCCAAATGCACAAAATTACAGCAGACCCACACCAAGATGCATTATAATGAGAATGACTTACACACAGAATATAGATAAGATCTTAAAGACTGGATGAGAGAAAAAAATCAAATTATGTATAGGGGGAAACTAATTCAGATCTCAACTCATTTCTCAGCCCAGACCCTCAAAGCTAGGAGGTCCTGGAATAATATACTTCAAACTCTGAAAGAAAATGATGCCAACCAAGAATTTTATATCCAGTAAAATTAAGTTTCAGATTTGAAGATGAAATTAAAACCTTCCATGATAAACAAAAAATAAGAGAATTCACAACTAGAAAACCTTCTTAACAAAGCATTATTAACAAAATATTTCATGAGGATGAAGTGGGAAAAAAAGTGAAAACCAGAAAAGGAAGGATCTACACTAAAGGGACATTCGACCAAATGAGAAACGAAGACAAATCAAAAACTAGAAATGAATCAAAATGACAGGGAATACAAAACATATCTCAATAATAACTTTAAATGTTAATAGCCTAAACTTTTCAATCAAGACATAGATTGGCAGATTGGATTAAAAAGCAAGAGCCAACAATATGCTGTCTTCAAAAGACTCACCTCGTGGGCAAAAACATTCACAGACTGAAAGTGAATGGATGGGAAAAAACTTATCAAATTGTGTGAACTTGTGTGAACAAGCAGGGGTTTTCATTCTCATCTCAGATAAAGTAGACTTCAAACCAAAGTTAATCAGAAGAGACAAAGAAGAACACTTTATATTTCATAAGAGAAGTATATAAAAGCAGGACATAACAGTTACAAATATTTATGCCCTAACCAATGGAGCATCTATGTACATCAAACAAACCCTTCTCAATTCAAGAGTCAAATAGACCACAATACAATAATACTGGGTGACTTTAGCACAACTCTCTTACTACTGGACAGATCTTCCAAACAAAAACTAAATAAGAAAACTATAGAACTAAACAACGCAATCAATAATTTAAACTTAACAGACATATATCGAATGTTTCATCCAACAATGAGCAAATATAATTTCTTCTTAGTAGCACATGGCTCCTTCTCTAAAATAGACCATATCTTATGCCACAAAGCAACTCTTAGTAAATACAAAAATATAGTGATAATACCCTGTATTCTATCAGACCACAATGAATAAAGTTAGAAATCAATGATATAATAAAAAAATACAAGCTATTGTAACAAATTGAGACTAAATAACACACTATTGAATGATGACTGGGTAGTAGAAGAAGTCAAGAATGAAATAAAAAAAAATTAGAGTTAAATGAGAATGAGAACACTGCTACAACATGTCAAAATCTCTGACACTCTGAAGGCAGTACTAAGAGAAAAGTTTATTGCATTGAGAGCATTTATGAAAAGAATAAAAAGTCAACAAATAAATGACCTAACGGTACATCTCAAAGCCCTAGAAAAAGAAGAAAAAATCAATACCAAAAGCAGTAGAAGACAGGAAATAATTAAAATCAGAGCTGAAATCAATGAAATTGAAACAAAAGAAACAAATGAAAAAATTTACAAAACAAAAAGTTAGTTCTTTGAAAAAATAATTAAAATAGATAAACCCCTGGTCATGTTAACAAAGAGAAAAAGAGACAAAACTCAAATTATTAAAAAATAAGAAGGAAATATCACAACAGACATGTCTGAAATACAGAATATAATTAGAAATTATTTTATATTTATATTTATATTGCAATAAAATAGAAAATATGAAGACATTGACAAATTTCTAGACATAGGACTTACCCAAACTGAATGAGGAGGTCACACATCATTTAAACAGATCAATTTCAAGTAATTAAATAGAAAATGTCATCAAAAGCTTACCAACCAAGAAAAGCCCAGGACCAGATGAATTCTCAGCCAAGTTCTACAAGAATTTCAAAGAATTAACACCAATACTTCTCAAAGTATTCCCTGAAATAGAAAAGGAAGGAACTCTTCCAAACTCATTCTATGAGGCTAACATCACCCAGATACCAAAACCAGACAAAGAAACATCAAGGAAAGAAAACTTCAGGCTAATATTCCTAATGAACATAGATGCAAAAATTCTCAATATAATTCTGGCAAATCAAATACAGAAGCATATTAAAAAGCTAGTACACCACGATCAATTGGGGTTCATACCAGAAATGCAGGGTTGGTTCAACATATGGAAATCAATAAACATAATTCATCATATTAATAGACTTAAAAACAAGAATCATATGATCATCTCAAAAGATGCATAAAAAGCATTTGACAAAATACAGCAAATCTTCATGATGACTCATTTTAAAACAAAAAATCATATGGTTTTCTGCTATGAATTTTTGTTATTATGTGTAATCAAAATGGTCTGCCCTACTCAAGACTGACTTCATCAATTCTAAATCAAGATTAGAAAGTGTGCACCCAGTACTCCTTTGAGATACAATTTCCTCCAATTTAAAGAGGTTTCTGGATTTATATGGATTTCTATAATTTATGTTGCCAAGTTAAATCTCAATTTACCTGAAGAATAATAAGGTAGACAGAATAATGGCCCTCCAAAACTGTCCACTCTCTGATTCACCAAACCTGTGAACCTGCTGTTTATATTGCAGATATTAGTCAAGTTCTAGTGCTTCAGAAGGGAAAGTAATCATGGTATAGCAGGTATACACAATGTGCTCAGATGATCACATTGTGTATACCTGATATACCATGACTATATCCAGAGAGATGCAACAGAAGAGAATGCCAAGGAAGAGGTGAAACAGAGGGATTGGAACTGTGAGAAGGGCTTGAGCCATCTTGCTAACTTTGAAGATGGAGGGCAGTGTTCCCAAGTCAGGAAATACAGTTAGCTGCTAGACTGAAAACTGCATTCTCATTCAACAGCCAGCAAGGAAAGGGAAGCTTGTGTAGGACAATCCTGAAGGACTGAATTCTGCCAATGGGTGGGATTCTAAATGGGCCAGGAAATAGTTTCTCCCCTAGGATTTCCAGGGAAAACAGCCTTGATGACACCCTGATTTGGCTTTGTGGGACTCAGAGCAAAAGCCTACTGGATTTCTTACCTACAGCAGTGTGATAATAAATTTGTGATGTTTTAAGGTGCTAGCTTTCTGGTTTATTATGGCAGTGATAGAAACAGCACAGATAATAAGTCAGGAAACACTACAATGCCAGTCTGTACATCTGGCTAAATTTCTCTGAAACACTATTCACAATTTAGCAAACAAAGAAATATCATTTTCTAATATTTTTAAACTTCCTATCAAATAATTCTCTGACATTTAATAGTCTCTGAAATTAAGTATTATGAGTCTAAAGTCTCTGATATTCAGTTCATTTTCCCTTGGTATGTCTTGACTTTTTATAAAGGGCACCCAAGAAAATCAAGGGAAAATAATAAAAATAAAAGAATATTGTTATTTTTTTTCCTAATGAGCTGGCAAAATCTCAGTTCAAATATTGCATATTTGATGTTGAATAATAATGACTCAGGAGATGATTTCTCATTTTCAGAGTAAAAAAAAATACTTTGGAGAAAAAGAAAACTTCTGCATTCTATCCATGATGGTACCTTGGGTACTATTCATTTTGGAATTTGTTCCAAACCTCAAGGCCAAAACTGTGTGGTAACCCCAGAAGTCTAGAGTAAATTTCTCAGGATAGAGAAAGTACACAGATATGATTCAGATGCAGAAATCTGAAATAGAGATGTCTTCTTTTCCTTCTGAAATGTTCCTTCCAATTCTGTTTCCCATCCAGAAAATTAGTTTTATATTACTTCATAGCAAATTAACATAAATGGTTAAAACAAAAGATATTTATTTCCTCATACAATAGGGCAGGAGTCCCAACCCAGACACCTATGGGTTCAACAGGCTCCAGTCAAGGCATTCACTGAATACCTTTCATCTGCAAGCTCAAGTTGGAAAATATCTGCTTTTAAGCTCAGACAAGTTGCAGAATTCATTTCCTTGTGACTGTGTGACTGAAGGCCCCAACTTTTTCTGGTTGTCAGCTATCAATGTAGACTGCCCTCAGATCCTATAGGCCATCAGCTTGGCCTTGTGTCCTTTCCCAATATGACCACTCATTGATCCAGCCAGCAGCTGATCTAAAAAAAATTAGCTAGTTTATATAATGTGATTCATCCTAAGGGAAACATTTCATCACTTTTTCCATATACTATTAGTTGAAAACAAGGTGCAGGTCCCACCCACACTCAAAGGGAGGGGATTATTCAAGGTGCATATACCAACAGGCAGGAATTTTACAGTGAGGGTAGAGTCACCAGTGGAGTCCATCTGTCAGACAAATGTCATGATTCTATGTTGCTTTCTATGCTTAAAAAATAGACTTGGGTTGCTTAAAAACAAAAACAAGAACAAGAACAACATATATATATATATATACATATATATATGTATATATACATATATATATATATATATATACACATATGTATATATATGTGTGTATATATGTATATATGTATATTTACACATATACTCATTTAGAAAAAAATATAGCGATATAGCAAGCATGGGTTAGGAGTACTGTTGTTGAACTATTTACATAGACCTGGGATCAATCACCAATTCTAATGTGGGATTTGGGACTAGTTTAATTAATCTAAATGTTGACTTACTTGTATGGAAAGTGCAGATAAATTATCTATTTATTAGGTGTTTTTGATGAGAATTGTATGATAGAATACATGTAACATATTTAGTAAAGTGAGAAAATAAAAAATTATTTCATATATTTTCTTTTCATAAAAAATGATTTCCTCCTGATTCTTAGGCAAGGATCAAAATTAGTAAAATGACACATGTTTGCATAGTATCGGTAGCATAATCCAGTCTGTCAATAAGGATGCAATATGTGCTATGTTAAAAGATTTATTGAGTATATATTGAATTTTAAGTCATTTTTATTCATTAATATAAGGTTTTGGAAATTTGAATTTCATAAATTTCTATCTTAAAAAATACCAAAATTCAAACTTACATTTTAAATGATGTCATTTCTAAAATTGGTTTGAAATTAAATGACTTAATATTTATTTATTAGATGAACTTTGAAGCAGTTTTATTGTTCTTTCTTCATTAACCCTTCCACTTTAAGTAATGAGTTTGTCTGCATGAAGTATGAAATCATACAAATCCTTAAATATACAAATCAAATGACAGGGATGGGTACAATTTTCCTAAAATCCACTGTTTCATTATGCCATGTGGATCCCATTCAGTTTCACATAAATTGTTGAAGTATAAAGCTTGGTTCATGGTATGAGTTCATGTGCCAGCTGAATTTATTTTTGTCAATTAACAGCTGCATATGCTGATGAGATTTTTTGGCTAATATACTGCATTTTGTTTTTATTACAGCATCCAAATCATATCACACCAGGCTAAAGCTGTCTTACAGAGAAAAAATTTATTGTATTCATTTTTGTGGTCAGGGAATATTTCCTTTTAGCTTTTGATTTTTGTGCTGTGCTCACGGTAGATTTAGAGATAACTAGACAGGTAGATAGGCAAATAGATGTTTCTCACGAGTACCTTATTGTCTATGTTTCAACCACCTTTTTCTTTTGATTCTTTGTCCATCATGAAAAAGAAGCAAACATGAAATTCAAGATTTAGATATGCAGTTCAAAGACCTGGTACTGGGTCTCACATTTAATAACTCATTCTTCTATGGTAACCACCAAATTCATTTTATCTTCACTTCCTCTCTCTAAAAACGGGATTGCTAAATTTGCCCTAACTACCACACAGTCTTAGAATGATTAAAGTGATATAAATAACACATTTAGTGGATCACATGGTTTTCTACTTTAGTATGTCTCAAGCTTCTATGGATGTAGACATGTCATTCCGGGAGTGGGTGGCTAAGTCTGAATCAGTCACACAAATACAACACTGCTTTATTTTTTTAATGAAAAATAGATATAACTTTGTAATTCTACCACCTATTACACTGCATTGCATTGCTTTAATAAAAATGTTTTCTATTCACTTCTGAGGAAAATTGAAGTTATGCAAAGAGGTGCTTTGACTTTAAGAATGTTCTGACATATGGTTGCTTTGTAAATAGAATTGCTTTATAAATTATAAATATTTTACATATCTGAATTATTATTATAGATAAAGGAAGATGGATATCACAGACTTTCTCTGAGAAATAAGATAATGCTAATTTTATCTCTCTAATAAAATAATGTGTATGGGTGAAATTTAGGAAGACCAAAATATGCAATAAAGGGATAAATATGAACATTCTATAATGGTTACTAAAAGCACACTCAAAGTAGTTATTCACAGCCAATGGAACATCTTAAAATTGTTAGTCAGATCTTAGAAGATAAATATCTTTTAAGCAAGGTAATACTAAATGCTTCCTACATCTCTTTGTGCAATAGCATTAGATACCATCTTATGAAGTGTAGTGAGCCTTTCACTGATCATGACAAAGTAATTGAAAGGGGCAATTTAGTGTCAATTTAAGTAATTCAGTCTTATCAACAGTTATAATGGCTATTTCTAAGGCCGGTGGGTATATTAACCACCTTAATTTGACACTCAAGATGAAGAATGGGTTCAAGGTACAATGTGACTGACTTTTGTTTGGGAGTCCATCACATTATTCGTGACTCATACTGGCAGCCCTGTGAAATAGCTAGGGCTATATTGCTTTCCAAATGTGTACATTTTCCAGACTCCTTCTTTACCCAAGAAAAATCTTAGGTTAGTGAACATTTAAAAGTCATCATTTGACTGATGTCCATAGGGCTTCTTTGCATTTCAAAATGATGGAAGAATCATGGAAGGCCATCTGGAGCATATATGAGGTCATGTATTCTTACATTCCTCCTCTAGAGTTACATAGCTGTATCACTGGCACTATGCTTATAAAAATGGGTTTCCAAGGAAGCAGAATCATTTGATATATAGTACAATAAATAGAGGAGAGAGCATAAATATGAAATCGAGAAAATTTACAAGGTGACTAAAGTCTTTCAATTTTTATGCTTCTACATTATATCATTACAATTCTGTTCAGCTGTTCATTCTTTTAAAGTTGGTTAAACTGCCCCATTTAAAGATTTATGTACTAGATTTCTTACAAATATGGAACATAATTGTCTGTGAATTATATTCTGAATATGGCACTTCTGAATCATTGTCACTTAGGCCTCAGAGAAAGAAATAGAAGGTCATATTTATGTTTGCTTGAGATTACTACAGCTAACAGATGATTCTTATTAAACATGGCTAAAAAATCCTATCAGGTGATCCTGTTGAAATACAAAACTAAGTCTAACTTTTAATACCTCATTTTCTAATTATTCATCCCCATTTTACAGCCTCAAACTGGATACACAGAGTATTTTCCAAAAGAATTTCCAGCTAATTAAAAGCATTGCAAATGTAAATGCTCTGATGATTGTATTTATCATCTTCAATATATTAACTCCTTTAAGGTAAATTCTGACACTGAAAAGTGCACCCCTCATTTCTAGATATTGTTGGAAAGTCTCCTTTCTAATTCATTCATTATCTGGGAGGAGGGTGCTCTAAGAACATTTGGTTGTAGAAAAACTACCAGAAGCTACCAGTACAAAGCAATTCAGTCTCTAAAGACTTGGCTGGTAAGTAGAGCAGATAAATATAAAATTGGTTAATAGTAATTTATTTCAGCACCCATTAAGCCATTTGATGGGAAAAAAATTATACCATATTCTCCAGATGTTCTCAACAAGCTCTTTTGCTTCCTCTGTTCCTTCCTTTCTTTCTCTCACCTTCCCTTCCTCTTTGCATGATATTCAGATTTCCATCCAGGTTACCATCATCATTTCATGTGTCATTTATTAATTCAACAAATATTTGCTGTATATCAACTATGTGTCAGCCATCTCTATTATGCATTTGGGGTGTGGCAATAAACCAAAAAAGTGAAAATAAGCTGCCTTCATGATGCTTATCTGGGTGGGGTGAGGTACTAGGTATAAAAATAATAATAGGTGCTAGAAGAAAAGCAGAGCTGAGAAGATGGTTAGGAAATTTCAGTGGGGGGTAGGAATTGTGATATGGGACAGGGTATTCAGAGATGGTCTCACTAAGATAAGAGTGTTTGAGGGAAAATAGAAAGGAATAGTAGGGGTGAGACATGTGATGGTTAGAAATGAACCTTGGGCACAGTACAAATACCCTTTGAAGTCAGAGTCTGCTGTTGAAAAGAATTAGGATTACAGCAGCAAACCAGACCAGAGTGAACTAGCAAGAAGAGGAAATGAAATCGGAGAGGTTATGGGAAAGGCAAGTCATAGGAAGAGTTGAATGGCATTGTCAGGGCTTCAACTTTTGCTCAGAGTGATGTAGAAAACCAGTGAAGAATGTTGCACAATGATGAGACATTTGACTTATGTTTTAAAATGATCACTCTGATTTGAGAAGAGAACGAGGATAGGCTAAATGGAAACCACATTTTAAGTGAGAGATAACAGCAGAGAAGATAGAACTGGTCAGATTCAGGACACATTTTAAAGGTAGATCCAATGGGATTTGCTAACATATTAGGTATGAATGGGAAGGACACAAACATACACACGCACACACACACACACACACACACACACACACTCAAATAAAAAGAGAAAATAGAAGTGAATCTTAGGATATGGGTCTGAGCCTTTGGGATAATAGAATTAAAGTGTATGAGAGAAACAGATCTTGGGAAAACTTCCAGGAGATCAGTTTTGGACTTGATGGGTTTAGATGGCAATTAGAAATTCAAGTGAAGAGAATAAAGAACTAGTTGAATATTGGCTGGTGGTATAGGATGGTGGTAGAGAACTTACCTAGCATTTAATGACCTGGGTTCCATCCCCAGCAAAGCAAAACAACAACAATAACAACACAATTTGAATATATGTCTGGAATTCCAGGGAGTGATCTGGACTAACCACAGAACACTTGAAAATGTGACCCTAAAGATGGTAGGAAACCCACTGAACTGCAGGAGATCACCTAAAGAGGGAGTGTAGAAAGTAAGGAAAAGGTCTAGGTATCAAAGTTTTGGATTAATTTTTGGTTTGTTGGCTTTGTACTTCTGAAATGCTTTGTATTTTTTGGTTTGACAACTTATTTGGTGGGGAAATAACAAAATCCTGTTTTTGTTACTTATTTGTATGCTGATTTACTTGTAAAATATCATTTGGAACTTCAATATAACAAATATATTTTATTGAGTTTTATATATGCATATTTTAGTCTCCAATGTGTTTAAAAAGACAGTAAATAAGATCTTAGCAGTCCAGTAAAAATTCCCATAGCAATTACTGATTACTTGTCATATGATAAAGACATTTTTCACTATCAAAAGTAACAAAGGAGTATAATTTCTCATTCCTCTGGTTGTACATAATGTAGATTCACACCAGTTGTATAGTTATATATGTACATGGGATAATAATGTCTAATCCATTCTAATATCATTCCTACCCCCAAACCCCCTACCCTCCTTTCATTCCCCTCTAACTAATCTATTATTCTTCCCTAGCTCTCTCTCCATTGTGAATTGGAAGAGCACTTGCCTAGCATGTGTGAGGCACTGGGTTCAATTTTAAGCACCCCATATAAATAAAAAAAAATAAAGGTCCAAAAACAACTAAAAATATATTAAAAATATTTTCTTAGGAGATATTCTAGACTTAGAATATAATAAAATTTAAAAGGTATTTTAAACTATTTTAGAGTCTCAATATCAGGATCTATCTGTTCATACAGTATATGTCATATTGTAATATTCCTCAAAATAAAGTCTAATATTCTGATTGAATGTTTAAACTTATATGTTGAATGTATCCATGCCTATATTTCTCTATGCTATCTATAATTTGATATATGTGCAAGGTAACACAAACATATTAATGCTTTAAAGAGAAAATGATAATTAAGATATTGTGTCAGGTGCACTGGTGCAAACTTGTGATCCTAGAGACATGGGAGACTAAGCAGGAGTATCATAAGTTCACAGCCTCAGCAACTTTGAGAGATCCTCAACAATTTAGTAAGACCCTATATCAAAATAAAAAAGACTGTGGTGTAGCTCAGTGGTAAAGCACCTCTGGGAACAATCCCCAGTACCAAAATATAAAAATAAAAATAAAACAAAAGATATTTTAAAATAAGTAATGATTTAAAATACCATAGAAATCTTGGATACTTGTTGAAGTAATCACTCTTCAGTGATAGTCAGAAATCAGATGAATAAAACATGACTGTCCTTGTGAAGAAGACTAGAAAGAAAGAAATACTAATAGAGTATTATAGCCCATAACTTCAGAGGTATTGCTGATGTGCACTTACACGATCACATTTAGAGAATGTGATACCACTGTTCAATGACCTATGGAAGTAAGACAAACTTTCATGTATAAACATATATCCTGAAGAATCCAGGCCTACACATCTCAAATGCCCCATTCATCCACCATAACTGATTTGGAAACTCATATCCCCAATCATTCTTTCCATTTTGAGTTTTCTTCTTCTCAGTTTCTCCCATTACTCCAGTTGATTTAGCCCTTGTAATCAAGTTTTCCATCTTGCCTCCATTCTCTCTTGGAATCTTGTTCCTTCAGTTCATAATTATCCAAGAAGTTTTATTTTTCCCTTGGGAAAGGGGGAAATAAAGCAGACCGTGGAGCAGAAATATTCATATGGTAATAAGTCTAGTTCCTGTCTCATATTTCTTCCATCATTATTTGAAATTTATATAAAAAAGGCTCAGTATTTAATTGTGCCACTAAAACCACAAGTCTTTTTTTTTCAAGAGTAAATGGAATTTCACACGGTCATTTCTGGAAGTGCTACCAAGCTTGATCTATTTGTGGCAGTCAAGATTCTTTCTCTGGGGTTTTGGAGATGGGTGTCAGATGGGAAGGGAGAGGAACCCAGTTATCAGGATTTGAGAATAGGAGTTCTTCAGGAGAGTGATCGATCTATCCTTAGAGATCCCTCCTGGTTAAAATCAAATACACACAACTTTGGGGGTGTGGATTTGGATATTTTATATACCCATCCCCAAAAGGAGACTTCTTTCCTAAGCCACACTAACACATGGGAAGCAAATGAACTGCAAATGAGTGACCCTGAGAACCCCCGATTGGGCTTCCTTTTCTTTTTATCACCCATGTGTACCTTAACAAAAGTCCAATCTGAACTGTATAAGAATCCTATATACCAGCAGATTCCTTCTCCAATTACTAGCATTCAGATAAACTATTGGTAGAACAAACTGAATAAAAAAAATTCTTGAATTCCTGCTTTTTGTTTTTTTATCATAAGTATTTTTCCTACTGGTTAAATTCTAGATGCTTAGATTTTGTACATATTAAAGCAACCATATGAAAATTTCAAGAGTGAATTTAAAGAGGCCAAAAAGAGACAGAGAGGTGTGAAAAATTGTAGAATATTTGTGAAAAGTGAAAAGGAAATTAATTAATTAAAAAATGGAAATGGGAAGATAATTGATAGACCCAATGGGTTTTGACCATGTGAGGATATATTAAATAGCTTGCTCTGGAATTCAATACATATTACTTTAGTAAATGAACCAATCTCCTGTCAAAACTTTAAACAAAAAATCTTAGTTTAGAGATTTACATCAATAGAAATGTCAAATCCTCTGTGAAGAATTCAATATAATTTTTCCTGATGGGAAAAAAAATAATAAAAACACTCATCCTAAAGTCTCATTCAGCCTCATGATTTTATGTATAACTTCATCTTTCTTTCTTTATTAGCATGTCTGAGTAACTTTCTAGGAGCAGATGTTGATTTGTCAGAATTTTTTTTTAAGTCTCAAAATAATTTGCAAAGTTGATTCCCATTTGCATTTGTTATCAACTATGAATTTTTCATATTTGTTTTTAATGTACAATTTTCTAACAAATAGGTTGTTTCAAAATAATAACAAAAAATAATAGCTATGAGCACATAGAAATAACTTTCATTTTCTTTCTGTATCATTTCTCTAAGAATTAACAGGATTTGTAAAAAAATTTTTCAGATGTTTATGGACCTTTATTTTATTAATTTATTTATATGGGGTGCTGAGAATTGAACCCAATGCCTCACATATGCTAGGCAAGCATGCTAACACTGAGCCACAACCCCAGCCCCAGGATTTTAATATTGATAAATAGCTCAGAATCCTGTCCAATCACATACAGCAGTGCAAAAGCTGGAAATGCTGTTAATTGTTACACATGCAGGCCATCATGAATTGATTACATAGCACCAATATTTGATACCCAGAGGGTTTTCAATAAACATTTGTGAATTTAAGTGAATTGACTCAATAAACTTGAATTGAGCCTCTTGTGGTTTGTTCATTTCTTTCCATAATTCTGAATTTTATAAAGAAAGCCACCAATTCACTAAGGAAAGAGGATGGTATTTTCTCATGTTATTGAAGTAACATATAACACCTCTTGGTAAGGTATTGTAAGATACACACACACACACACAAATATGTGTGTGTATACATATATTTTTAGAATCATCTAGGATTCAACAAGAATGATGATACTATAATAATTCTATTTTGCTTTCCCTACTTTCTTTCTATTCTGTATATGAGTAATGGAAATGCTATCATTGTAAACTTTTTAACAATATTTAAATCAAATCTAGTAGTCACAAGATTATTAGTTGAAAATGAAGGAAAAAAGAGAAAAAGAAAAAAAATGACATTAAATGAGTTTAAAGTTATATGATCCCTAGATAAAAATATTTTTATCTCCAAGTTGCTTACTGCATAGTATCTTATAATGATAAGAGAGAAAAATAATGGAATTAGCATTTTTTTTTCTTTACCAAGTTCTTTTGATCATTGGTAAGAGTTACTTTTGGACATCAACTTATATATATATAGTTATCTTTTACATTTAGGCTTCACTTTTAGGTCTGTGCCTGATACAGTAGATGCTTCATTAACATTTGACAATAAATGGAAATGTGAGTTAGCATTAATTTTATTATTCATTTATTTAGTTTGCTACTTGATGAAAAAAATAAGGTAGAAAATTTTAGCAAAATAATTGAGATAAACTTTTACTGTTTGCAGCCTAATGATATGTCTTGAAACACTTTATAAAACATAGGAATTGGCAGAATAATTTTAAAGGGTAGAGTTAGAAGAGACTTCAGATTTCAGAAACAGTTTTATCCTTCTTTGCTCACCCTACCCATGACAGGGAGAATAGAACTTAAGAACTTGCTCAGAGGGCTAGATGTATAACTCAGTGGTAGAGTGTGCTCAGCATCCACAGGGTTCTGGCTTCAGTTCCTAGCAACACACACATGCTCACACAAACTTACAAAGAAATAAATAGTTTAGTAAGATTTAATTTGCCTGTCAGGGAATTATATGACCCATGTAAATAGTATAGGGAAATACACTTTCCCTCTGGAGACTTGATAATTGAGTCTCTGAAACAAACTGAAAATAGATTAGCAGGAGAAAAGACTTACAAATTTATTAAAGTACACGGGAGCCACCTAAAATATGAAACTCAAAGAAGAGTATGTTAGCTTTTCATTGCCATGACAAAATGCCTAAGATAAACAACTTAATGGAATAAAGTTTTATTTTGGCCCGTAATTTCAGAAGTTTCAGTCCCTAGTTGCTTGGTTTCATTGCTTTGGGGCTGTGGCAGTACAATAAATCCTGGTAGAAGTGCATGGCAGAAGAAACTGTTCACCTCATGGTTGAGATGCAGTGAAAGAAAGAGGAAGAGACAGGCATCCCAAAATCCCTCTGAAGGCTTGCCCACAATGATCTAACTTCCTTCAAATATGCCCCACCTCTTAAAGGTTCTACCCTTTCCCAAATTCCACAGGCTGGTGACCCAGCCTTTAACACACAGGCCTTTAGGGGATATCTTAGATCAAAACTAGAGCAAAGAGTCAAATGGTTGTGGTTTAAATAATCTTTTTGTAGGGAATCTGGGCTACTTTAGAGGGTTAGTGAATGATTTTAGAGGACATGAATGAGTCCAATGTACAGACATTTGCCTTAGACAATATGACTCTAGGGTATAGGTGTGATGTTTGATTTTTAGTGTCTTCCTCTCTGACATGAATATAATCTTCCTTGGTTAATGAAACTACAGTAAGAAGACTGAATAAATTGTGTTTCTCTATGGTGAATCCTGTCTTTAATTAGATAAGGGAACTTCAGATAAAGGTTTTATCCAGCATCTTTTGAACCCCTAGTCACCTTTAAAATAATCAGCATACCAAGGTGCTATATTTGGGGTGTTATTTTCTGACTTCCAACAATATGCATTAACATGTACCCCTTGACATGGTGAAAGGTGTTATTTTTATAATCAGGAGATATATACAGATGCTCCTTGACTTATGATGGGGTTATGTTTTGATAAACCCATTCAGGTCAACAATATCACAGATTGGCAATACATGAATACACCTACACTTCCAAACACGGTGGCTGAGCAACATAATAAGCTATGGAATATCAGTTGTTTACTCTCATGATTGTGTGGCTAACAGAGACCTGTGGCTCTCTGCCACTGCCCCCCATCCCACCACTGCAAGAAAGTATAATATCACATATCACTAGCCTGGAAACAATCGAAATTCAAAATTCGAAGTCTGATTTCTACTGAATATGCATTGCTTCCATGATTCAAGAACTTTTTGTATGATGTGGAATGTTTATTTCTTTCTCAAGATCATGCAAACATTGAGTAGCATCATTTAAATCTTTGACTTAATAATAACTGAAATTATCATTGTTATTTTAATGATCATTTTTACAGTAGCTAGCAGTTTTTGAATTCTGGCCATGTGTCAGCCAACAATGTATTCATCTAGTGATTCTCAGAGAACCCCATGTGGTAAGAACTAACACTGGTTTTCTTTTATGAAAGAGAGAGAGAGAGAGAGAGAGAGAGAGAGAGAGAGAGATAGAGAGAGAGAGAGAGACTGAATGCCTTATGTGTCTTGCTGTGGACTTTGCTCTTTCTAGAGCTGTGCTCTCAACAGGAAGCCATTGGCCTCTCCTCGTGAAAATAAACATTTACAAACTTCATGTCTTTGTTGCTGGCATATTATAATACCTGTTTCTTATTTCCTCTGAATTGTCTATAAATTTTCTTGCTGATTTGAAAGAATTTTAAATCTAAGGCAATAATTCTGTCCTACCATATTTGGTTTGCTTTTGGATGTTATTCACCATTAGGCAATAATTCGGTATATCCAAAGGATTCTGCAAGATTTCCATACATTAGAAATAACTGATATAGATTGTTCAGAATTTGTGACTTCAGATGAAGTATAACACAGCTTGAGTTGAAATGGTTTAACATAAATTCCTTCTAAAAGAATTTCAACTATCATCTATTTTTTAAATTTGTTTTAATTAGATACACATGACAGTACAATGATCTTGACATATCATACATTTGAATCAGATGGTATCATCTATTTTTAACAATATTCCAAATTATAATCCAGGCATTAAACAACTAAATTTATCTTCCATAGTTTTCCTTCTATGAATAGTAAAGTTCATGACTGGCTTTTTAAATCTTTCCAGATAAAATATATGCTATTCTTTGAAGTGCTAACACAACAACCACCATCATCAGTAAGTAAGGGTAACATTTAGTTTTAAAAATGTCTTTGTAAGGCATCATTTTAGATAAATTATCATCATCTTTAAATTAAATGGAAAAATGGACCATTGAGATATATATATGTCAATGTGTGTGTGTACACACACACACACACACACACACACACACACACACATATTTAGCAAGTAAAGAGATTATAAATTGCGCTGATGAAATGGCTCAAATGAAGGGCGAATGCTTGACAGCAAGGGTCTTAAAAACTGCTCAGCTTCCCTGTGAGTTTTTGAATGCAATTTCTAGATAGAATTAAGTTTTTCCGTGATGGAGTACTACCTTAAATTTATTGGAAAGCTTCCTGAAGTTATTCAGCAGGAGTTCTATAAAATGTATCTTTAACCCCATTTTTCCTTCTTTTCTCTCATCTAAAAACAGCTTGAGGATACTTGCCCAGTTGGTTGTTACTTTGAGAGGGTCCTTTAGTAAACATGTGCTGTGCAGGAACTCTGACTCTTGTAAGAGACAGCTGGCTCTTATTAACAAACTTTGCATTACAAAAACAGGCAAGCAGATCACACTTGGGGGCTCAGGCATCTATTTTTCTTGCATCCCAGGCAGGTGTTCTTCCCACAGAGGCCAACTTCCAGGCACTTTCATTTTAACTACAGATGAGTTATAGGGAGCATGTGCTCTCCTATGACAGTACTGGGTAGCCCAGAAACATAGTTATCTATCTTATACCTTAGAGGTGGAATGATAGTCCCCCAGAGCAAAGATAAAATAGGACTCAATATTCTTGGAAAAGAAAAAACAGCGCTAATAAACTATATAAAAAGATGTAACAAAACAATAATAAAAGAAACAGTTTGAGGGACTGGGGATGTGGCTCAAGTGGTAGCGTGCTCGCCTGGCATGCGTGCGGCCCTGGTTCAATCCTCAGCACCACATACAAACAAAGATGTTGTGCCCGCCGATAACTAAAAAAAAATAAATATTAAAAATTCTCTCTCTCTCTCTACCTCTCTCTTAAAAAAAAAAAAAAAGAAAGAAAGAAAGAAACAGCTTGAGGGGTTTTGGGAAGTTTTTTTTAATTTTATTTTTTTTTTTTGCAAAAATCATTGGTAAGAATATATAAGAAGAAATATTCTCATGTGTATTTGCAAGATTTTTATTTGCAAAGGTCACTAAGTGACAGCACAAAGAAATTATATAATTGAAAAAAAAATTTTTTACTCATATTTCCTAGAGAGAAAGGGAGATACCATTCATGTCATAGAGGGTCACCAAGAAAACACAGAAGGAGTAGATCAGAACCTTTCTTGAGTTTTCCAGACAAGGTGGGGGGTGGGGGTGGGGGTGGAATGGCATTCCAGGATAGTCTAGTTTAACTAATTCTAGAAAGATTTGGAATATGGTTGTGATTTTTAGTTGCCTGGTATCCAGTCCTGGGATGGATGATCTAGAATAGGGGATATACTAGCTTAGTGTTTGAGAAGTACCATAAGTGTGTGAGAGTTGGGGATATAGAGTCCTCAATGTTTGATTTGCAAATAAAAGACATTCTCCCAGTTAATTGTTTACTATCTTTAGTGTTAGGTCTTCATCCTTCCCTTCCCCCTCCTCCTTCATGACCACTGTGGGCAGGGACTTTCCACCTGGCTGAGGAGAACAAAATGGTCAATCAGAAGCTGACATGGCAACACACCCCAACCACCACAGGTTCCCAAGCTGAAGCAATCTCCCTGTCATCTCACATCAGCCCTGACCAACCAGCAACAGACACCATCCCCCTAAACTTGGCCTAGGCCCTCCTACCTCCAGTTTCCCTTATTAGCATTGTTCTTGCCTTTCCTGCCTGTGACTTCCCTGGCCTTCACCCTTTGAGGTCTGGTGAAATCCCTCCCCCACCCGAATGCCTCCCAATAAACCTTCTTTTGGTGCCTCATTCTTATTCCTTGGTTCCTGATCTCCCGCATCCCTTTCTGCTCTACATTTAGGAATTCGGATATCCTTGATACCACCTGTCATGGGTGACGAGTCCTGCTTCCCCACATGTTGAGGTCTGAATATTAGAGAAGCACGCTGAGGCAAACATATAAAGCAGGGTTTATTCAAAAACACGTAACATAGATTTCTCCCAGGAGGGAGAGGGGGCTATAGCTTGCATTCTGGTATTCCAAGAAGCCAGGTGTTCTGCCCTTTTTATATGTCCTAGGCTTCCTTTTCTCTCCTGCCTTCTTATCTTTCTCCTTCTTGATTACTGACTAGGCCCAGGAATGCTAGGAGGGATGGCCAAAAGGTGGGAAGCAGATGGGCTGAAGGGGGAAGGGCAGGATGGAGCAGCCAAGGACACATTAATTAACAACCTTATAGCTTCCTGTAGGGAGGAGCAATTCCTGGGACAGGTTACCTTAGCAACAGTTTGGAGCAGGGGCAGGTTCTTGGTAAGGGTGGAGGAATAAAGGAATTCATATTTCAGTCCCTCAGGGGACAATCTCCAAGTTGCTGGACTCAGAATTGGCCTCCTTGATCTGACCTGACTCAATTTACCTATCTATACTGACTGCCTGTCTAATTCTGGCTTCATCCTTAGGAATTAGCTAATCCTGATGGTCTTTCCTAAGTCTATAAGGTTCCCAAATGCCATAGAATAAAAAATGCTTACTGCAACATTTACCATCATAATAAAACTAGCTTAAATGATCATTGGTGTGGGATTAATTAAAGAGGTCAAATCACATTTCCTAGCTGATGTTCAAGAGGATGAGGGCCTCTGTTAGTGATGTAACCTTAGACAATTTTCCTGACCTCTTTGCACTTCATTTTTCTCATGTGTAAACAAAGATAATACTTGTATCTAACACAGTGGTTATTGTAAAAATAAGATCAGTTAATTTCTGTCAAGGACTGAGAAAGATGTCCAACATATAGCTTTTATAAATGCCAGATTTTATTATCTGTGATATATTTTAAAATATAGTTGCATTGTGCAGTTGGTACTGTGGATAAATCACAGTACAGGACAGCCTATGATTGTATATGCATACACATGTATAATTACATGCATGCACAATGAATATTTTATACACATATGCAAATATAAGTCCTTTTTAATCTATATACATAAACAAAACTGAATAGATATTTGCGACTCTTAAATGCAATGGTCTCTAGGATGATTTAAGGAACAAATTCAGTTTCTCCTTTACACATTTTTTTTCAGTTTAGAATTTTCCATATATGATATCTTTAGTAAGTTTTTCATAAACAAAATGAGGTCATTTTGACAATAGACTGGAGAGCAAAAACATCTTCCAAATATGGGATAAAATTAAATCTTGCAAAAATAGGCCCAATATTTACTAGTAATTTAAAAGAAAATAATATTTGTGGTAAGATGTTATTCTGTAGACTCAAGTATTATGATAAGATATACAATCTTTTCATTTTTATATACTTTACTAATTTCCATCAAGTATTCTTTTCTTTTTTAATTTATTCTAATTAGTTACACATGGCAATGGAATGAACTATGATACCTCATACATAAATGGAGTATAATTTCTCATTATTCTGGGTGTACATGATATAGAATTCCACTGGTTTTGTAGTTATATGTGTACATAGGGCAGTAATGTCTGATTTGTTCTTCTATTCTCCCTACTCTCGTACCTCCTCCCCTCACTTCACTCCCCTCTACCCAATCTCAAGTAACTCTATTCTTCCCTAGTCCCCCCACCCCCTTAGTGTAAGTTAGTATCCACACATCAGAGAGGACATTTGGCATTTGGTTTTTTGGGAATGGCTAGTTTTGCTTAGCATGATATTCTCCAGCTCCTTCCATTTACCAGCAAATGCCATAATTTTATTCTTACTTAAGGCTGAGTAATATTCCATTGTATATTTATTTATACCACATTTTCTTAATCCATTTTTCTGTTGAAGGGTAGCTAGGTTGGTTCTATGGTTTAGCTATCATGAGTTGAGCGGCTATAAACATTGATGTGGCTGCATCACTGTAATATGCTGCTTTTAAATCCTTTGGGTATTAACTGAGCAGCAGGGTAGCTAGGTCAAATGGTAGTTCCATTTCAAGTTTTCTAAGGACTCTCCATACTGCTTTCCATAATGCACCAATTTGCAGTCCCACTAGCACATATGAGTGTACCTTTTTCACCACATCCTTGCCAACACTTATTATTGCTCTGACAAATATTCATATGGAAGTCAAAGTAAAATATTTTAAACACATTTGTTTCATAAGCAATTCATCTTGGTTTTTATGATTAGTCCACTTAGTTTGATGCATTTATGAATATGGTTGTCATCTTCAAGTTTGTTTTATTTTTGTCCTATTTGTTTTTTTAAATTCTCTTTTTTGTCTTCCTTAATATAAGTTAAGTATTTTTTATTATGCCATTTTATCATCTTCATCAGCGTTATATATACAACTTCATGTGTTAAAATATGTATCTTTAATTTACCACAGAATATCTTCAAATATTTTGCAATTTCATTAGCAATGTAAAAATATATAACAGTATAAGATGCTGTTATTGTCATATATTTTACATCTATATTATATATATACATATATATGTGTATATATATATATATATATATATATATATATATAAAATATTATAAACATGATATAATATGCTATTTCTTTTTTGGTACTGGGGATTAAACTCAGGGGCACTCAACCACTGAGCCAAACCCCCCAGCTCTATTTTTTTATTTAGAGTCAGGGTCTCACTGAGTTGTTTAGTGGCTCGCCATTGCTGAGGCTGGCTTTGAACTTGAAATTCTCCAGCCTCAGCCTCCCGAACCACTGGCACTATAGGTGTGTGCCACCACACCTGGTTTAATATGCTCTAACTATCATATATTTTCTTCTATATATGATACAAAATTATTTAATGTCAATAAATTTAAAAAATATTTTAAAATAAAATTGGATAGTAAAATAAAACAAAAGTTTATTTTACATTTATTCATATTTTTACCCTATCTGGTCCCTTTATGTATTTGTTCATTTACTCTGGCCAAATGCTGTCAATTTCTGAAGAATATTTTTTAGCATTACATATAATGCATGCCTGTTAGAGACAGATTTTCTCAGCTTATATTGGTCTGAAAATATTCTCTTTTGCTTATATTTTTGAAGACTTTTCACTTGGTATGGAATTCCAATTTGACAGTTTTTTTTTTTTTTTTTTCCTATCAGCACTTTAAAAATGTCATTCAGTTGTACTTAGTCTTCATTATTTCTGGTGAGAAGTCAGCCTCAAATTCAGCTCTACATGAGTATTCTATTTTCTTTCACTGTTTCTGATTTTTTTTCTGTCTGTTTAGTTTTTACCAGTTTAATTATAATGAAACAAGTTAGGGTTTTCTTTTACTTATGCTGAATGGGTATTATTGAGTATTTTTTCTGGATTATATGTTAATATGATTTATCATTTTGAAGAAAAACCTCAGTCATAATATCTTCAAATATATCTGGCCCATTTTTAATTTTCTATCCATCTGGAATCTCAGTGACCCATATATCATTTGATACTGTTCCATGGCTTTCACTCAGGTGTTATAGTCCTTTGTAATTTTTTCTTTCTTTCTTGGGTTTACTCTTTGGACAATGTCTATTGATAATGCCCTTCGAATTCACTGAGTCTTCTGTTGCGACTGATCTGTTGTTAATTTCATGGAAAAATTTAATACTGTATTTTTCCTTTCTAGATTTTCCATTTTGTTTGTTTTCATGGTGTCCACATCTCTGCTGAAATTCTCCATCTGTGCATGCAAGTTGTCCTTCTCTTTCAGGCATTTTCCTTCCGTTTAAGTCCTTATCTGATAATTCCAGCATCAGAGCCAAAATTAGTTGTTTCCCATTGATTATTTCCTCTCTTCCCCAAAGGTCAAATTGCTTGTTTCTTTTTCTCTCATTATTTTTAAATGACAGACATTGTATTGTAAGTAAGAGACCAAATAAATAACAGTTGTTTCCAGAAAGTTTCTTTTTCAGTCCTTAGTGATATGACTAAATTAGTGTACTCTGTATTTGACCTCCATCTGGACTTTCTTGCAGCTTTAGTTAAATTCAGTTCATCAACTGGCTTAAAACATGTTGAGGAACCAACTTCAGATGCCTTCCTCTGGCTAGGCTCCGAATGACCACTGGCAAGAGGCTGGTAATCTCCTTCCAGCTGTCTGGTCACAGGGAAGATCTCTTTGTGGACCAGTCCTGCTCCTTGGGAGAGCTTTCTCCATCCAGCAGTTCAGCCTCCAGATTTGGGAGGCCTGCTGCTGTACCCTTGGTGAAAGTCCAGAATTTCTCAAAGGGACTTCCTTCTGTTCTATGGCCTTGTCTTAAGCCTTTGGCATGCTATAGTGCAGTCAGCAAAATTCCAGACATGCTATAAATTTTACTTCTTGTGGCGAGATATACTTTCAGGGGTACTGCTTTGCACTTGGAAAAGTCCCATACACTTTTGAGGGTATCTCTCTCAGCTATCTTTGGTCCCCAGGCTTGGACATAACCTATTTTAGTGAATACATGAACCAAGATTTGGCAAGTAGGTACAAAGTGTGGCTGAAATTCCACATGATTCTCATCAGTCATAGCTGTCTAACTGCTGCTGTGACAGTTCAATAATGATTAGTCAAGCAACTGTATACCTTACTCTTATCTCTGCAAAATTCCTATTCTTTTTATCCTCTGTCAGCGGTGAAAGCAGCTGCCCAGATGTTCTTAACTTTCTGGATCTTAATTCATTTTAATTTCTTTGCATGCTCAATCCTATGATACTTTTTAAACTATGATTTTTTAGCTTACCTGGTTGTTCTAGTTGTTTGGTGGATTAATATTCACTTGTGATTTCCTACATTCTAACTACAGTTGATGATTTTAGGGGATCAAACCTTAAAAAGTAGTATTAATTTGAACACTGTTACTCTGTAACACTGTGAAATTCACAGCCAATCTCATGAAAATATCAAACATACAAATTTGTCTATTCCTTATCTCTTCCTTTGTCTTGCTTCAGGTTCCTGATTTATACTCAATGTTTGCTCTGATGAATTCCAGCTCATTTCTTCAGTATTTTGCTTTGTGTTGACTTCCTCAATTGATTTGAATTCAGTTTCTTTCTTTAAGGCAGTATATATATATATATATATATATATATATATATATATACATATATACACATATACACACACACAAATTTTCTTCTCTTTAACCCCCTTCCCATCTCTTAGTGACTTCATGTAATTAGACATTCAGCAGACTTACTATTCATATTTTTTTGTATATTATGCTTTAAATAAAGCATGCCCCTATAAATCTATCCTATAATTGTGCTGCTATGCTTAGTTCACAATATTTTCTCAATTGTTTTTACCTGATTTAATTCTATTTGTTAAGAATCATAATAAATAGGGTGTTCCGTTCTATGAAATTTCTATTTCTTTACTTTTTTCTAAGATATTTTTTAAAGTTTATTTTATTTATTTTTTTTATGTAGTGCTAAGAATCAAACACAATGCCTCACATATACTAGGTAAACACTCTACCACTGAGCCAGAACCCCAGGCCTGGAATTTCTTTATATCTACTGTTATATTTTTATATGTTCCTAAATTTCATAAATATGTGATATGGATTAGCACAGATTATTTGATGATTTATAAACACATTTTTTTATTTTCAAAATTATTGAAGTAATTGAACATTTGCTTCAAACTCTATGTAAGTGCAGATGTTTATTTCAACTATTATAGTTAAATTAAGGGTGGATTTATGAAAACTAATATGAAAAAAATGAATTCTTCTTTTCATTAAAGTTAAACTGGTATGCTGAAGAGTTTACTCCACCATATGGAAAAATCCAGTTTCTAAAATATAGTGGGAAGATTTACAGATTAAACTGCATATAGTCAGTAATGCTACCTAAATATGTGATGTACTTAGACAATTTTAAGTTTAAAAAATTGGCTTTGATTAGGAAACAAAAATCTATACAATTTCATTGATTAAAACATCACTTAGCTAATTCTGCCTCTAATTAAATGTTGAAATTCATGTGTTCAGTTCTTCTGTAAATCCCATTATTACACATTTGCCCAAGGCAGATAATCCAAACTGGATATATTTAAATTTGAAAAACATTTGGTAAAAATTTGAAATTTGACTGAAGTCCAGATGTTTGAGTTTCCCTGATTTCTATTCAAATAGGCATTTGAATGTCTATATATGTTTTAGTCACATTATGATCCTGAGCTAATCAGAGTGGGATGTCTTGTATAGTTGCTGTAATACTTTCAATTCCTCAATTTTCAGAGGAAGGGAGGAAACTGTCATTCTTTTGTATTGATTAGAATATTTTGAGATAAAAATCTTCTTAATGAAGACTGGAATGAGAGTTGCTAGGGAAATTTCCTAGCTAGAAAATAGAAGTTGTAGAAACATCTGGATTGGATTTTTGGCATAAGAAACCAAACATTGTGCTCATGAGGAACAAACCTTCCCAAAGAAAACACCACTGAAGCTGTCTGCTTTTATTAATGTGCCTCACTGGTGCATCTCTGGTGGTGACGGATCACCCTCATTTAAGGAATGATGTGCTGGAAAAATGCATTATTTTCAAGAGTAAGAGAGTGGATTAATGCAAGTGTGTACGGAAAAAGAAACTCAAGACTCTCATGATATGTGCTGATTTTGGGGTGTTTCCCATTTGCACGGCTGTTTAAGCAAGCACTCTAAATGGAAATGCACTTGACATTTTTGCAACTGTATCTGATCAAACAACATTAGAATTTAGCTGATTTTTCAGAAAATGATTAAACCAATTTCGTCCTCATTTTCAATACTTGCAAGGGAAAATAGATGAATGAAAGAAATATTAATAAAATAGACCTTATAAATGAAAAACTGCCTGGAAACATGTAAGGTTTGATATCTTTTTTTGCCCCCCATACCCTCCCTTCCTTCTTCTGTCACAATAGTCCTGGGCTGCATGCATCATCAGAGGAAAATGTTCATCACCTGTTTCCAGGCCTTGGTAAAGCAATTCAGGATAAATGTTCCATAAGGTACCTTGAGACTGAATTATGCTTTCCATTAATGTTTATGTCACAAGGACTTGTTAATACAGAAATATTCTTAAGCATTTTATAATAAATGATTTTGGCCTTGCAGTGCCACAGAGTAGACAACTGAGCATTAAATTCTGCCAGGGAAGTAAGAGAGAACACAATAAGATCACTTTGTCTGCCACACAAGACAACCAGTCACAACTGCTTATTCAAGGACTCAGTACAACAATGTAAGTTGGCTTCTGAAGCAGGAGGATAAGGGTAAGCATGATTGTTAGGCCTCTTTGTAGCTTTTACCTACAAAAGGATTCTTGTTGCATTGAAATGCAAGTGGTCAAATTACTGCTTAGTTGTTCATTGCTGCATAAAAAATGATCTCAAATGCAGTGGCTTAACCAACACATATTGATTACCTAGCCGTTCCTGTGATCAGGAATCAGGGCTTGGTTTATCTGGGGCCTCTGTTTCAGGTTCTCTCTCTAGGCTGCGGTCAAGGTGTCCATCTTGCTGGGAATGGGATTTCAGCAGAGATTTGACTGAGGAAAGATCCTCATCCAAGCTCATATGGTGGTTGGAAGGATTCAGTCACTTTCTGGCTGCTGGTTAAAGGTCTCCTTCACTTCCTTTCCATGTAGCCTTTCCATATGGCAGTTTGTTCCATTAATGCCAGCAAGAAAGAGAGCCAATAATAAAAGCCTGCCAGAAAATGGAAATTATAGTCTCATGTAATGTAATAATGGACTTGACATCTATCATCTTTGCTGTATTTGTTGGACAGAAGCAAGTCATAGGTCCTTTCCAAACTCAAAGGAAAGAGCTCAGACAAGGCAGGGAACATCGGGAGGCATCTTAGGATCTGCCCACCCCAATTACTAAGCCCTGAAGTATTTCTCTATTTTTGGAATCCAGTTATGTATAAATAACTTCATATTCCTACAAAGTTTTATATAAATATTTCTGTAAAAAAGAATTTGTAGGCTTGAGGAATTCTATGTATTACTAAAACAGTCTAGAAATCAGAGACCATAGTGTTTTCAATAAATAAGTTGCCTATAATTGTAATATATATGCACAGGTAATCTGCATTTCAGAAGTTTCACTAGTCTGAGACCTCATGTACAGTAATGACTGGAAGCAATTTTGAATTATATCTCACAAGTTCACACCCCCTCTAGAAAATTTCCTTCTTGAGTTTTTCTGTGCATTTTCACTTCTCAGATTCTCATAAATATTCTCAATCAGTTGTCAAAAGCCATCTACTGTTCCTCCCATCCTGGCCTCCTCTTTAGGATCCTGGGCAGCTTCTAGGTCCATTGTCTTCCCTAGGAACCATCCTTGGAGTTTCAGAAGGTGCAGAATTGTAAGCTGTGGGTTTACGCACTTTGCCCTCCGCCCCCCCCAGTTCAAAAATAGACACAGGTGTTTGGTATAGACTAACATATCAACTCTATTGTCATGGAGATAGATTACTAAACATAGCTTGGGTTGTGATGGTACAGGGACTTCCTCATAGCCTTTGCCTGAGTTGTAATATTGGAAAATCCTCTTCAGTGATACAGCGTAGACAGGTTGTTTACACAGATAGGGTATAAGGGGAAATCACATTCTCATACCCAGCAAGTCCTGGGACAGAGCGAGTAGGTTATTAGGACAAAGGCCTTGCTAACCAGTTGAGGATCATGAATTCAGTACTGTCAGATCCTCCTCATCTCACTGATCAAGTCAGTCAATCTTTTTCTGTGCAGAGAAGCAACTAAAGGAAGGACAGATTGTCTGGACAAGGAAACTCATGTAAAGTTGGGTTAGCACATCCCCTAATGCTAGGAAGTGCTCTAGGTAAAGGTGGAGGCTGATTAGGCTTCCCTTGCATTTGGTTGCCCTAAGATAGAAGGTACTGATAGTGCTACTTTTGTCCTGATGAGGAGTCTGAGAGGCGTGAGCCAGCCAGGGTCTAGCTCTGCTACCCATATGTAATAGAATTGAACATTTCCAGTATGTCCCAGGCTCTTTACTTACTCTCTGTGAAATGGACCAGGCCCTGGACTAAAATTAAACCAAATGGTATCATGGTGCAGCAACAGAAGCAACTCTTTCTAACACAGATCTCCTCCTGTTGATCGTTTTTATAAGTCAACACCTCAATCGATTGAAAGTCAGTGGTCACAGTTAACTGAAAACCTGAATCCAATAATACATGGTATGGTGCTGTTAAGTGGGAGTAATGTTCTTCTTTTATTATCTAAGTTGTAAGTGGTTTAACGTGCCTTTCAAGAAGTTTTGGAAAATCATAGTAGAACAAAGAAGAACAAGTTCTAACAAAGGTGAGATGGTTTTGCAAGCCATTTTCAAAATACCAGGTCTGACTCAATGAAAAAATAAATGAATTCATTTTCAAACAATGTAAAGAAGAAAATCAATTTATTTTCCCCCCTTTAGTGTACACGGAATGGAAAAATATATTAAAGCTGTTTGAAGAAGCATCAAATAAAATCAGTCCAGGGAACTCATAGTCTTACTTTGGTCTCACTGTGTCTTATCATCTTATCAAGTTCTTAGTCAAGCAGATTTTTTGGCTTTTATTTTCTGGACATTCAACTTAACCACATATCCATTGGGTAATCTCAGTAACTGCCTCTCTTTGCTCTTTCCCTTCAAAGAATAGCACCTGTCTCTAAGCCTGAATTATTTCCAAGGAAATTTTTAGTGGTTTTACTGCTCTTCAAGTTTCCTAGTTATGACCAAGAATTTTAACAGCTTATGTTCAATCCAGAACTTCTGCTATTTCCACATTACTCTACTTTACCTATTTCTAGTAATAATTGGGAATATGATGGTAGACACAAAACTGGAATTAGGAGACAGGAATAAAATGTGCTTACTCAGCAAATTTTCTATCAATGGGAGTGAGGTTCTGTCATTTTGATTAGATAAATTTCTCAAACTCTGAATGTACGCAAGTTGGGATCACCATATGCTAAGAGTTTGTCATAACGTGGCATATTTTCAGCCTGTGATTCCTGGCCCTGTGTGTTTTGTTCCATAGTTGCACAATGGCTGCACAAAGCCAAAGGTGGAGTCTAATGCAGCATTTTTCGCTCCTTGGTTCAGGGTGATCTTGCCTTTGAGATTTAAAATGCATTATATTGCAGGTGTTGACCCAACCCTTGCTAATGTAGAGGAAAGTGCACCCCCATGACAGGAAAGGGAACTAAAAATGTTTCCTGCTGTGCTTATAGCTCTGTCATCACTGTCCATTAGTCTTTGTAGATGGTTTTATTGGCTGCTTTGCCCCATAACTCTTCCGCTAAGCAGTTCTTATCTCAAAAACAACTCAATCATCCACCTGTCCATCACCCATCATGAGGCCCATTGTGTCATGACTAGATGGAAAATTGCTGAATAAAGTACCTCACTTTTAATATAGAACCAGAGCAAGACAATAAAGATTGTGTTTTGATCTTTGCATAAAACGGATAGAGCCTCTAAGAATGGATGTTGCCACAGCTAAGCATATTTATGTTCATAGTATAGCTCTTGGGATAGGACCCCTAATTTATACCTCTTCCCCAAATGCTGGCAGGACATTAACAAGAGGAAGGTCATTCATAGAGTGAAGAGAATGTCTTGTCTTAAGGTTTCAGAGTTTTGACTTGTTTCTTGTCACCTAAAGTTACTTGGTGTTTTGTCACCTAAAATGATGTGAGCCAGGAGGGTTTGTAAGAGACTGTGTTAAATATCATGTTATATAAAATCAGTCATGTTGTGATTTTATTTTTGATTAAATAAGTGTATTTTGGACATTTAAATGAAATTGCTGAAAAAGAAAGAAGTAGATTTTCAATCATGCTGAAAAACGAGTAAAAAACGAACCACCCATTCATTCTAATTTTTTTTCCAGATTTCAAGTCAGATAATTATATTTGTGTGTTATATACTCTTCTTTTGCAAAGGTTTATTTCCTGTAAAGGACTCAAATTAAAACCAGGCAGAGTTGTGGAAGTTGGGACAGCAGCCAGGGTGTCCGGGCCCCCTCAATTCTTATGTTAATGTTAGTCATTTACTTTTTCTTTCATTGAGGTTGAAATTGTGGAGATATGGTAGATAATGTACTCAGAGCACAACTCTGATTAGTTATAGGCTCTAGGATATTAATTTATTTGTTCAAACTAGAGAGAATACTTTGATTGAAATGGGCCTATAAATCCTGAACCACAGAATCTTATAACTGATCATATTTTCTTTGTTACCACTTGGAAACAGAAAGACACTTCTGAAAAGTTTTGTGTTGTGTTTTTTCAGATTCCAAGTAGCCTGACGTTATTGTGTATTTGTGTGTATGCTGTGTTTGCCCCCACCCCATATATGTATTTTGCATGTTTTGCATATTAGAAATGTGTTTTGTATTAAACTGGACAATTATTAATTTATTAATTGGCTTATTAAGGACTGGAGTCACACCAACAGCGTAAATCGCCCTCCCAGTTAGATTAAGTCTTTGTTTCACTGCCTTGTTTGAAATCTCCTGATAGATGGTGCTGGTGCTTTATTTTGTCATGCTAAAAAAGGATCAGATATTTCTTTGTTTTTTCTTTTCTTCCCCACTCCAAATCTCATGGGTTTGATTTTGTTTAATAGATTCTTTCAAAAAGGTGGGATCTTGCCCTTGGTTTCTAAGGAAGCCTTTTGTTAAGTTCGAGCCCAGTAATCACAGACAATGTAGAAAGTAATGGAGTGTGGTAGACATAGTTTGCTCTCCTAAGGATTTCAACTGCACTTCAGTTTTTATATTCAGCAAATGAGAATGCCTTTAAAACCTCTCATCTGTATATAAAAGTGAGTAAAAAATGAAAAGAATAGGCAGTTTGGCCACGGAATTTGTGAAAGAAATTCAGAAAGCATTGATCCATGAAAGAAAGAGAACAGCATCTTTAATATTTTCATAAGCAAGAAACGTCTCTGGATTACAATTTGCATTGCGTGTTTAATATAATTAATTTAAGTGATGTTTGATAGTGGTGATATCATAATCAGCTTGTGCTTGGGCAGAAGGAGAAGGGGAGGAAACAATCTGACTTGTGCAGATGCTCATTCCTTCACCCTCCACTACCCTACATCAGGTAGCCTGCCACTGTCTGAGGTCCCTCCATCCTCCAGCACCCAAAGCACAGACAGTTCTCTTCAGCTGGGTGCTGTATATTCAGGCACTCTGTTTGACTAACCTGGGCTTATTGCTCACACATGAATAGTTTCCTCCTACCACACAAGGGCTATATTGGGTACGTAGGTTTCAAAGTTCTGATTAAACTCCTCTCCTTTTTTGCGTCCTTCCTCTGTCTCTCTCTTTCTCTTTTTTCCCTTCCCTTTTCTTCCTCCCTTCCTTCTTTCTTCCCTTCCTCCCTCCCTCCGTCCCTTTCTTACTCTTTCCCTTCCCACCCTCCCCGGCTTCATGATAGCTATTGTTTAGTGCCTTGTGCACACTAAACCTGTACTCTATGACTGAACTACACCCTAAGCTCAACTGCAGATTTTTTTTCCTAAACTCATTAGAAAATAACTGAGGCAAATAAAATTTGAGCAAATTTAAACTATTTTCATTCTTCCTTCTGAAAAGCAAAGGGAAATAAAGGAGGAGGACAAGTATAGAGCTACTAGCCTGCTATTCCCCACCTTGAGAGTTGAAGGTGAAACCTTTCTGTGCTTCAGTTCTTCACTGAATGTGGCAGCCACCTATTGCAAAGTGTGCTCATGAGATAATTCCTTGTAGCTGTAGGGTGCTAGACACAGAGTGAAGGTCCGATTGCCTTTTTTTTTTCCTGTTGAATCCTGTACCCATACTTCTGGTCTCTAGGTTTAAGGGATCCAGAGTTTGACACTGTGGCATAAAAGTTATTTTGAGCCAAAGGCATTTGATTCCTGAAATCCCCTATGTGTCCAAAAGCAAAGTCCCTCAAAAGAATATAAGAGATTCAATTATCATAAATTTCCTTCCCTGATAGCAGACAGGGAAGAATGACTCTATCATGAAAGACCATCAGAAGTTGGCACTGCACCTAAGCAGACATGTCACAAAATGGTACAGTCTCCCATCTGTTCTCCTAAGTGTCAATTTATATTTTTAAAATGTAATTTGTTTTCCCATAACTGTGCCCATTTTCCCTGCTTCTTTGAAGTCATTTGTTTTTTCAGAAGTGCCCTTCACATACTAAGAGGGTATATAAACCCTAAACTCTAACCACCCAGGCTGAGTCACATTTCTTTGTAAACTCTCTTATGTACATGTATGGTCAAACTCTGCTTTTTCTCTTACTAATCTGTCCTTTTGTCAGTTTAACGCACAGGCCCCCAATTTAAGAATCTGAGAGTATAGAGAAAAGTATTTTCTTCCTTACAGGTCTTCTTGTTTACATCTAACAATTTTAGCAAAATTTTCTTTGTCAATTTTTTAATTGGTTTTATAAATTCATATATATATATATATATATATATATATATATATATATATATATACACATTCCCAGATGTTATATATATAAAGTTATTCCATGTATGAATATATGAATGCATACATTTATTTTATAAAGTTTTCACAAATATCCACTCATATAAAAAACTGTGCTCTCTTGCTAATGAAGATTTTCCTCAAATCATTTCTTACTATACAGCCCAGTGATTCAAAGGGAGATCATTTTCTTTCAAATGCATAGAAACTTTAAATCTGAGCTTATGTTAATAAAGAATATTTGAGGGGCTGTGGCTGTGGCTCAGTGGTAGAGCACTTGCCTAGCACCTGCGAGACACTGGGTTTGATCCTCAGCACCACATAAAAATACATAAATAAAATAAAGGTATTGTGTCCAACTACAACTAAAAATATTTAATTTTTTTAAAAGGAATATTTGATACTTTCCCTTTCTACTTTTTTATAGTTGGATGCATATAGGAAGGACAGAAACGTAGCTCCTTATTTGTTTGCTATCTCTTGTTTAGTGGCTAAATTATGGATGGTGATAAAAAGCAGAACATGGAAGTAATGCCTTTCAAAGGACATATGGATATGGATGCATCAAAATATGGACTTAAAATGAGAAAATGATTGGCATTGCACTGTCTGAAGTACTCTCCATTCTTCAATAATGTGCTCTACAAGAATCTTTATTCTTTTACTAATAATGCCTAATCATTTCACTTCCCTGTGTACTTGTCTTTATGGTATTTCCATGTCACTTATCATGGTCTTCAAGCTTAATTGTTTCTCTTCCTCTGCTCATTAATAGCTCCATCGTAGTAGTTTTCACATTCTATTATGATTATCTGCTTACTTTTCTGTTTTCCTTTCTAAATTAATATTCCATCAAGACAGGAGCATACAATGTCTGTATCCCCAGACACCAACACAAATTATATCTGTATGCCAGCTCCTAACTCTTACGTTTAGCACACAGCAGGTGCCCAATATATGCATGTTAAATGGACTTGTATTTGGAATGTCTCATCTGATCTTTCTGCCTGGATACTCTTACACTTCATCAGAATTAAGTTCAAAATTGTCTTGTAATGCTTTGTGCAATCTCACTGACTGAATTAATCACACTTTAATCTGAACTCCCAGGGCATTCTGCTTTTACCACTAGTATCACACTCGAAGGTGATATTTTAATGCATTTGTTTCCATATCTCCTTATAGGTAAGAAATAGGACTAGTTTATTTATTTTTTTCACTCAGAATATAGTATTGTGTCTAAAAAAATGTTACTAAATAAATGACTTCAAAATAAATAAAGGAGCAACCTCCACTGGCAGGAAGTTTAGAAGATTTTTTTTCCCTAGCGTATGAGTTGAATTGTATCCCCCAAATAATATTTTGAAATTCTGAGTCCCAGCACCTCAGAATGCAACCTTATTTGGAAATAAGGTTTTCGGTTTTCACAAGTATAATTTGTTTAAATGAGATCATGATGTAAGGGTGTGAGCTTATAATTCTATTTCACTGGTATCCTTACAAGAAATGAGAGATAGACACAAAGATGGTCAGTGGAAAAGAGATAAAGATCAGAATTATACTACCACATGCCAAGGAATACCTGGGACTACTAGAAGCTAGAAAAGGCCAGAAAAGGGCTTCTGGGGCTATAGAGGGAGGAAGGCCTTGCCAATATCTTGACTTCAGACTTACAGTTTCCAGAACTGTGAATGAATACATTTGTGTTTTCTAAAACTTCCTAATTTCTTAATTTCTGGGGCGTTTTAAAGGCAATATTAGGAAACAAACACAGGTAGTGTATTGAAACCATCTTACTTTTATTACTCAGGGTTATCTCTAAATTAAAACTGATTGAAGCAAGAGAATAAAAGAAAATGTCATACTGAAGGATTGTCCATGATCTGAAAGGTGTTCAGTGTTGTTATCGATCCCTAAACATGGTGTCCATTTGGAAGGCAAGTTCTTCCAAGTGAATAAATGAATGAACTCAAAAGTATACAACACAACGTGTAGCATGTGATGATCTTTGTTTCCACATGTGTCAAAACTGGGAGCAAACTCTCTTTAGAACCATGAAAATGTAAGGATTCTTAAGTGCATTTTTACTTGGATTCTATAGTAAAGGGGAAAACAAAAGTGGGGATAATATATTCATCTACCCAACTATATTCATCTATTTGTTCATTCACCTCTGTTTCAGGGTGATAACAATAAAAAAAAGAGTCAAGAACTCTTCTCTCTGAGATTCCATTCCATTGAAATAGAGCAGAAAAACAACAACAACACACAATCCTTGGGATAGATTGCAGGATGTTGTAAAAAAAAAATAAAATAGGATAAGAAGATGAAGAATATTTAAGATGGGTTATACTTTTACTTGGGATTGTCATATAAGGTGTAATTCATAAGGTGGTATTTGAATATAGTGAGGGAATGAACCCTATGTATGTATGTATTGGTCTAGCTATCTATCATTTATGTATCACCTACTAGGGATTCAGATCACACCAGCCCAAAATATGACACTTTGACATATTGATTATTTTAGATTAAAAGCACTTAAACAGCACATGCAAGAGTTTTCTGGCTTCCCTATTTCTTCCTAAGATTAGGTGATGAAACTCCCACATGAAAAGTTTTCTCCTGGTACCAGAAGGAAAGAAGACATCCTTAATACTAAAGATGAGGAGCACAGCCTGGGAAACATCTTTACAAGCAAATTTTGTCACATTAACTCTGACTTTCCTTGTCCCTTTTCCACAAATAACTGCCTTAGCCCAAACCTTTTATTTTGTCATGTTTCTACAATTTACTACTCTTTGTCCAACCTAGTGTTAAGATTTCAGATCCAACTACATCTTTGAGTCCTCATTGTTCTTTTTTTTTTTCCAGAAAGCTCCCAAGTACATAAAAGTCTTATTTTAAAAGGCACATACACTTTTTTTTTCCTTTTTTCCTGTTAACCTGTCTTATGTCAGTTTAATTCTTAGGCATTGTCAAAGGATACAGGAGAAATTTTATCTTCCCTATAATATATAGTTAAGTCTATCAATATATGTATACATGAGCTATAAGCTATATAGGTAGGGGTAGGGGGTATGGAGATAGAGTGGGCAGAGGGGGAAAGTGCTAAGGCATAATTGTGTTGCTGGAAGAGCAAAGGAACCAATATTGCAGATGTAATATGAAGGCTGAGAAGAAGTGTGACATGAGACCAGAAAGGTAATTGGGCATCAGATCATGTGGACTGTGCAGAGTTTGTAAGGATTTAGATTTTGAGCTCAATGATTGGTTATAAGCAGAGAAGAATAGCAGTCTCCACTTGTCTGTAGTTTTGCCTCCTATGGTTTTAGTGACGCATGGTCAATTGTGGTATAAAAATATTAAACAAAAAATTCCAGAAATAAACAATTCATTAAGTTTTAAATTACATGCTGTTCTGAGCAGCATCATGAAATTTCACTCTGTTCTGGGACATGAATCATGCCAGAGTCTGGCATATCTATGCTGCATATGCCAACTCTCTGGTAGCATCTTAACAGCCATCTTTGTCGTCAGGTTAACTGTCATAATATTGTATTTACATTTCAGTAACCTTTATTTTACTTCATAATGGCCATAAAGTTAAAAAAAACAACAAAATAAAACAAACAAACAAACAAAAAACCCCAAACCTAATGATGCTGGCAATTTCTCCATGTGCAAGAGAAACCACACAATGCTTCTTTTAAGTGAAAAGGTAAAACCATAATAAGATGTTTTGAGTGAAAGAGAGCAAGCTCATTCATATAACTTTTATTAGAGTGTGTTGTTTTATTATAATTATAATGTGTTGTTTTATTATAATACTTTGTTTTAATTGTCCTATTTTATACTTTGTTAACATCATTAACCTCTTTCTATACCTTATTTATAAATTGAACTTTATCATTGGTATATATGTATAGTAAAAAATAAAGTATATATTGGATTTGGTACTATCTGCAGTTTCAAGCATCCACTTCAGTTCTTGGAGTATGTCTTCATGGATAAAGGGAGACTACTGTAATCTGACATAGGATTTTTAAGGGCTCTTCTAGCTGCTGCTTGTGGGAGGAATACATCTGGGGCTTATCAAGGGTAGAAGTCAATGGAATAGCTAGATAAATATTACAGTAATTTCATTTGAAAATTCATGGTGACTTCAGTTCAGCTGTTAGAAGAGTTGGGGAGGAAATGGTTGAAGTCTGAATGTGCTCTGAAGATGGAGTCTGTAAGGTTGGTGTATGGTGCATGGGGATAGACACCAGCAGAGCTTTGGCAGATAATTAAACATCATGATGAAGATTGGATTGAAAATGAAAAACATTCTACACATGTTAGAAGGCACAGATGATTACACAGAGAGCATGTGCTTGAAGAATTAGAAATCCTTCAAGCATTAGAAATGAGAAAAAGTCGGTATGCTGGTACCTATGATTCCAGCTGCTCAGGAGCTGAAGCAGGAGGATAGGAGGTTCAAAGTGAACCTCAACAACTTAGCCAGATGCTGTCTCAAAATAAAACATTAAAAAGGTTGGGAATGTGGCTCAACAGTTAAGTGCCCTTTGGTTAAATCCCTGGTACACCCCCCAAAAAAAACGAGAGAGAGAGAGAGAGAGAAAAGGAAAAAGAAATGATAAATGGAGTAAGGTAGCATCATGTTTATATTTTGTGATATTCATGATGATAGTCGAAGATAGAATTATCTTGAGAAAATGAAGAGTGTGAGTTTAGAGACGGGGTTGAAGACTTACAGTTGTTTATCTGAGAGATAATAGGTGGCAACAGCATTTGAATTAGAGAAGAATGTATAGATAAAATATATTTAATGAGGAGAAATGGCTAGACTTAATCTTATGTTGAGTATAGGTTATAAGTCAGAAAAATGGTAAAGAAAATACCAAATATTACAACTTGGGTAATTGGGTTGTGGTGGGCCATGGCTAGGATTGTCCGTAAATAGCTCTTAAGAGCACATAAATGGTACATAAATGGTGACAGAGACATAGAATAAGGAATATAGCTGAAGTGCTGGTACAATAATAATATCAAATCTGGGGGTTGCACAGGAACCTTATGTGATAATTTTTATCAGGGTGCTGATGTAGCAATAGTGAAGAGCTAGTGAGCCCAGGGCTTTATTATTTTCTTACCTGGCTGTTATCTCTCTCCTTGTGGGTTAATAAGAACACCAAATTTTGAACAATTTTTCTCATAAGAAAAGGGAAGCTAGGGAGCATATCTACCATTTTTATCCTTTTTATTTCTTATTATCACTTCATGAATAGACAGAGAAAAGTACATTTGAGCCAAGGTGAAGTCATTACTATGTCTAGTCTTTCAGTGTAACCAGACTTCAGTATGCCCTATCTCCTGGGTGGATAAAGATGCTATTAATCACAGTTGTGACTATTAAAGAAGGAACATGCTAAAGCGTGGAAGGTTGGGGGAGGGAGGACAGGATATTCACAGAGATTTCCCAGGTGTGTCATTCAAGTGGAAAATCTGTGTTAGGACCTCAAAAGTGAGTCCTAGCTTCAAGAATGATAGGATACCATTAGGGGACATGGAGAGAGACCCCAAAGAGGTTAACATTGGGAGAGAAAAAAAATCAAGGATTAATTTTAGGAAAAAACAGAATTCAAGCTTTCAAGGCAGAAGGAACATTCTAGAAGAAGAAACAAAGATGGAATGACTATCAAGAAAAGGAAGCAAAGAGAGAGTGAATCTTGGCACCCAAAGGGACAAGAAATATGTGTGAAGTTGCAGACACTAACTGAGGTAAAGAATGAAGATTCTCCATCTCCATAGATGATGTTAGGTATAGAAAGTGAGGCACGAGACACAAAAATCAGAGTTCAATAGGTACATTATAGGGCAGGTGAAGTCCTGGAGACAGTGTGTACTACTGTTCCTGAGATACAGGCTTTGAAAAGAAAGAAGAGATTAAATGATGGTAACATGAGGTCAAAGATTTATCAGAAATGGTAGAAACTGGAGAGTGTTTATATGTTCAAAGAAGCAAGTCTTAAGTGTGTATAGAGGCATCATTTGAAAATGCAACAGATGGGATGAGCTAAGGAATGAAGTAATGAAGAAGGCAGATAGTTATATTGTTTTGAGATTTGGGTTTGCCTGTGATTTTGATGAGAAATTGGATGTTAGAGATGTGAAAGAGGAAGAGGTGAGAGGTTGAGAGCTGTTTTTTTATTTTTTATTTTTTTTTCACAGAATACCAAATTTCTGCAAGTTAGAACTAAAACGTGACCTCCGTGTTGTCAATGCTACTTGGTGACTAATAAAGAGGATTAACTAAAGTCATCCTTTCATCCAACATATACTGGGAGGCTATGGTTGGAAAACAATATTATGGCACATAGTATGCTTTTAATTAATATTCTTTTATTTTATGAATATTCAGAATAGATAAAAGAACAGGAGATGCCAAAAGGTGTTAAAATTAGAGCTCATTATGAACTCCAAGCAAACTGTCTTAAATCAGATGCTGCAGAAATAGGACAGAGGAGACTTAACAAAGGCAAATCAATTATGCACAGCCCAGTCATGCACCTTAATGAAGGTAAATGCTTGAGGAAATCCAAGCTAAAATGGCACATGATTCAGACAGCTTATCAAGAGTTTATGAAATGCTGCATTTTTGAGTTCTCTTCCAGTAGATACTACAAATGCTAGATTCTTAGGAGAAGAAGAAGTGCTAGAAATATACCAAGTAATCTCTGAGAGAAATGGGGCAGAACAACTCTGTGACTGATTTAGGTAGATGCCACTAAGTGTGGACCCATTTGCAGTTGAACTTTTCTCATCATGTATGCATTTTAAAATAGACTTTTCTTTTTTTGCTCATCTTTACATCTCATACTTTCATTTTTTTTTGCCTTTTCCCAAAAAGGCTTTGATGAAAGAGTCTTTGCTGAAAGAACCTAGATTTCAAATCACCCACCTCTCTTCTCCAGTTTGGTATTTCTTTCCCTTCCTTGTCCTTTCCTAGTTTTTTAATGACTTCCTCAGGTCAGTCAATGAACCTTGCTCTTTGCACTTCTCAGGGCATCATTAGTTCTTTCAATATATTACATAGAAATGATAAAAGAAACATTCATTTGAAGGCTCTTTGTTATTTTTATTTTTGACCCTTGGTAATGAAGACTTCAAAAAGACTTCATTGAGATCTAAGAAAGTAATAGTGGGAAAGTTAATTACCTGGAGCCCAAAATCCTATTTTCACTTTAACAACCCAGGGCTTCACTTTAAAGGCAATCAAATGCAGTGCTGTTTGGCAAATAGTCAGCCTTCTTGACATGCTGAGTGTAATTAGATGCTCTCTTGTCTGTCATTAAAGACAAATTGTTTGTAAATGGTTAACATTTGAGTACTGCTCTGTGTCTTCAACCTTTATCATAATTATATTTCCAATATTGAACGGAATATTCTAAACTAAGAAGTGGGAGCTTATTACAAGGCTAATTGCTTGATAATGAATTAGTGCTGCTCTTAAGAAAACTCGCACTATTTATGTATTATTTTGGCTTCGTTTTCTTTAGGGATTTTGACATTTGCAATTCAAATACACTCAGAAGAAGTCTTCTGTGACAAGAATCATCCATCCCGTGATAGTGGCTAATTTTGTTCCTAATTGGGGCTATGAACCATTCAAAGACAAAACTCTCAACCCTGTCCAAAAGCCACTGACTTGAAAGAAACCCAGATGTCATTAGGGTTGTCAATGCTCCTTGGTGACAGATAAAGAGGAATAAAGCAGTTCTGACTTTTAGGGAAGGTTTTGAGACTGTGATGTCATCATCAGCTTCTCCCATGTTTCATGGCAATTTATTTCATTACATTATGACCTAATTATTTTAGTGCACAGGATTCAGTTAGTAGTCACCCCACATAGAGCTAGGAAGTTCAAACAAAAGACACTAGATCACAGCTCCTGACCATACTATGGTTATTCAAAAGTAAACTCTGCTGTATCTTTCTAATGACAGCTTTCCAACAGCTATTTGTGCCTATTTTATCTTACTACAGAATTATGAACAGAATAGGAAGGACCTGCTCCTAGTTATAGAATACATTGTCTAAATTCTTAGCCTCACCTATTGTCTTCGAGTATGGTTATCATTAAAACAGTATGTTCTAAGGTGCAGATATCAAGTCTATTACAGGGACATTAGAGCCTAAATTCATACTTATCCATTGTCTGAACTTTAAAAGTATTTAATAAAAATAAAGTGTAAACAATAATTTATTCATTAATGATTTAGTGGTTACTAATGCTAGAAAATATGTTAACTACTTCTTTTTGTTTCCCATTAGTTTTCACAGTGACTGTATGAAGTAGATTTTTTTTATATAATTAACAAAGAAAGTGAACTCTGGAGACATTATTTCCCCTGTAACTGTAGAGAGTAGGTGGTTTCCAGCAATGAGAGCCCAGAGAGCTATATCTTGTCTAAGGGAAGTATGTCACTGTTGGCAAAAGTTCCTTCTACCAAATGTGCCTAATTCAAATTCCAATCTGATGTACAGTGTGTATATAACACAATAAATACTTAGTGGTTTGTGTTGAAAAATCACTATATTCTGTATTTTAATTTAGTTCATTTAATGCTTAGTCAAGCATGCTTCCTCATCCATTAATGTTCTGGTCAATGACATATATACAGGTGAACATTTATTTTACTATTGAATGCTCCTTTTGTATAAAAAATATATTTTTAAAACTAATAACATCTGTGTTTCCATATGTATGTATCAATATTTATTTAGATATTTGTGTATTTAGAAATACTTAACCTATCCTATAATTTTTTGTTATATTTTCTTATGATATATTTGAAATTTTTCAATTAGTTCTTTATTAGTACATAGAGAATTGATGCAGGAATTTGTTAAGTAGTATAAGCTAACACACATGTACACACATATCTTACCTTCCTGCCTTTCCAACCACTACCACACCACCACCAAATAGCTAACCATATGCCATTGATGAAATGTGTTGAGGACTGGAGAATTGGTAGAAATTCTAAGGAGAAGACGAGAGGAAATAGAAGGTTCAGTGAATTTTGAAGAAAGCAGTAGGTCAATGTGATGCTATTCTTTACCTTTTGCAGAACATATCAGATGCTTAAAGTCACTGATTTTATTATTTTGCAAATCAATTCAGGCCTCATAATGTGACATCTATATATAAGAGACATAATGAAAATTAACAAAAGTGGTGGAAAAACAAGATCTCATCTCGTACTTCTGGGTCACTGGAGTAGAAAAACAATGAAGAGTGTCCTCAGTTTTCGTTTTGCTTCTTACATCTCAGACTTGGAGCAGAAGAGGTTGTCAACCCAGAAATATCTGGACCAAAACCCAAAACTTAACACACTTGAAATAATTAAATTTATACAGTGTGTATTCTATGACCACTATAAAATCAGACTATAAATCAATAAGAAAAAGATAAAGAGAACAATCTCCAAACACTTGGAAACTAGACAACACACTTCAAAGAAACCCATAGGTTAATACATATATGGAAATTAAAATGAAATATTAAAATTAGTATGATACAGCTGAAGCAGTATAGCCATATAACCAAAAGGCAAATATAATTTAACATTGAAAAATTCCCCCCCAAAGAAATCTATATGTGTAGATGGTTTCATTGGAGAATTCTATAAAAGTTTAAAGAAGAATTAACATCAGTTTCATACAATTTCTTCCAGAAAATACCAAAGGAAGTAACACTTCATTTTTATGAAGATAGTATTTTCCTGATACCAAAACCAGATAATAACAATATTTTTTAAAAATTCCCCAAATAGAAAAAGAAAGAAAACTGTAGGTAAATATTCCTCATGAAAAGAAATTAAAAAATCTTTTAAAATATTTTCAAATAAAATCTAAAAATGTAAAACATATACATCATGACCAACTGAAGCTTATTCTAGGAATAAAATAATTGTTCAATATGGAGATTGCAATATTATCCACTAACTTGAGAAATTAAAAAAAAATCATTAGATAAAATTCAAGCCTATTCATGAATAAAATCTTCTTAAGAGTAAGTAAATAGGGAAACTTTCTTAACTTGATAATAATTATCTATGAAACAAACAAACAAAAATTCCCTATTGTTAGGGTCTGTAAACAAGTCAGGATAGTGCCTGGCATTTTGCCAGAGGGAGTGGTTTGTGAAGTAATGCCAGGGAGCCATTAAGTGTGGAGATTCCTTATTGGTTGACTGCTGTATCTAGTTTATGTTAATTAAGATAAGCTGTGTGTAATGTATATATACCCCTCTGGTCCTACAATAAATGGCTCCCAGTCCTGCTGTATCAATGTACACAAGTTGTTCGTCACCCCCCGGTTATTTTGCTGCAGCTGGACTTCGGCACCCTATAGCTACCCTTATACTGAATGCTTTTGCTCAGAGATCAGGAATAAGGGAAAGAGGCCTACTTTTTGCTTTTATTTAATATAGTGTTTGAAGTGCTAGTATAAAAAAGTAAGAAACGAAAACAATAAAGATTGGAATGGAAGAAACATAACTATCCCTATTTTCAGATGACATGATTGTCTACATAGAAAACTCCAAATAATCTACCAAAAAACTCCTAGAAATAATAAATGATTTAAGTAAGGTCAAAAGACAAAAGATGAACAAAGTTCACTAGTTCCTTCATTTATCAGTACATAGATTTCAAAATTAGTAAAATATTATTATTATCAATCACTCAAAAAAATTAAATTCTTAGGTGTGGATCTAGAAAATCTTGTGCAGTATTTGAATGCTGAATACTATACAAGATTGATGAAAGAAATCAAGGTAAATCTAAATGTATAAGTGAATGACTATATTCAGTTCATGGATTGGAAGATTCAACACAGTAATATGTCAATTCTTCCCAAATTAATTTCCAGATTTAATGTAATTTCTATCAAAATTCTGACAAGTTTATTTTTGTACACAATGACAAGATTGTTCTAAAAATATATATGAAAAGGTAAAGACATCATAATAAAGCAATTTTGAAAAAGAGGAATAAAGTGAGTGGTATTGACTTACTTAATTTCAAGGTATTGTATGGCTACAATAATCAAGACTGCATGGTATTGTAAGAGATCAATGGGAAAGACAAGAGAACCAAGAAATAACCCTTCATAAAAATGCTTATGATATTGTGATATAGATCTCTGTCCTTGGTTTCTGGCATACAGTTCCTAAATCCTTTAGAATTTACTGGGTGATGTAAATTTCTTTTGTTCTAATAAAATGACTCTTGGTGGGCTTCTAGATGGTTCCAGGGGAGGGCTAGCTGCCACAAGACCCACCCATGTTAGAGCATTACAACTTCAGCTCCACTCCTGATCTTCGAAGAGAGGAGAGGAACTGAGGTGGAATAGAGGTGAAAAATGCTTTGATTTTATTTTATTCTGAAATGTCAAGTGACATTTGACAATTTTGCAAAAATAATCCATTGGAGCAAAATTATGGCATGTAAAAAAATGGTGCTGTGGTAATTGGACGTTCATAGATGCATGCAGAACAAACAGCACAACAAAAATGCCTCAACCCAAGTCTCACACCTCATGCAAAAAATGAACTCAAAATGCATCATGGATGTGAAACCTTAAACTATTTTTAAGAAAGGCTAGGTAAAGAGTTCTTAAGTTTGACACCAAAAGCATAACCTGTATAGAGAAAAAAAAATGAACTTCATCTAAATTAAGTGACCATCTAAACTTCATCTAAATTAAGTGAACAAGTGATCTTTGTTCATCTTTTGTCTTTTGACCTTACTTAAATCATTTATTATTTCTAAGTTTTTTTTTTTTTAGATTACTTGGAGTTTTCTATATAGATAACCATGTCATCTCCAAGGAAGACCCTTTTGACTCGATGAAATGACAAGATTCAGACTTGGTAAAAATATTTGCAAACCATATATTGTAAAAGGACTAGTATACAGAACACATAAGACTGTCTGAAATCTCAAAAGTGAAAACAACAGAAAATTTTTAAAAAGGGAAGGGGACACTCCAATTTCAAAATTAGCCAAAGACATAAGATACATTTCATCAGAGGATATACAAATGACACATAAGATGAGCAAAAGCTGTTGGACCATAAATAATCATTAGGGAGATGCATATTAAAACCACAGTGTGTTATAATAATATCTGTCAGAAAGGCTAAAAGAATAATAATTTTAAAAGTGAAAACAAAGTGGCAAGGAGGTGGGAAAACTGGGTCATTCATACTTGTTGATGGGAATACAAAATAGTATAGACTTACTTTAAAACAATTTGTAAGTTTCTTAATAAATAAAATGTATAATTACCATGTGATACTAATCTCAGAGAAATGAAGACTTATGTGCAGACAAAGAACTATACACAAATATTTACAGCACTGTTATTCATAATAGCCCTGAACTGGAAACAACCCAGTTGAATTCATTAAGTAAATAATTAAGAACCTGAGGTAAATGCACAACAACCTAGATGAATTCCTGAAAATGATTCTGAGTAAATAAAGCCAGTTCAGGTGTATAACTGAATGTGTTCTATTTATATAACACTTTTGAAAGACAAACTTCTAGAAATGATAGTAGAATACTGGTTGCTAGGGAATGTGAACACAAAGTTGTACTATAGGTGCTTGCAATCTATGGAGAGAGACAGAGTTGTGCAGGAATAATTATTCTAAGGCAAATAATGGCAAATGTAGTGGTTGAAGTCTGAGGAAAAACAAAATGTCATGAGAAGGATAGATAAGCCACATTTGAGAGAAATGACATAGGAATTGGGTATAGAAGAGAGTAGACAGTATGAGCTGAACAGGTTTCTGATGATAGGCATGGTTTCCTTAATAGATTACACAAATATTTGCATTTCCTTTAACTGGCTAATATAGATGCTTCAAGAAAATCTGGATTGTGCTGAAATTCTCTAATGCTTGTTTACCAATTTCTCTTCAGTGCAACAGCAAACGTGGTGATGATAGTGTATTCTAATTCTCCTTCAAATGCTTGCAGAAAGGAGGCTGCATCCTCTTTTCAACTTTTAGGATAAATTCAGTGTACAAAAGCCACATTAGTGGCTATTGTGATTTTGGGTATCCCTGTAGTCACTGATGAGCCAAACTGAAATGAATGATCACATCTTTATTCACTTACTCAATAGTGGGAACAATAGGCAAGAAGAATACATAAATCAAAATATCACATTGTATGCCATAAACTTACAGTTATGATTTGTCAATTAAACTGAATTTTAAAAAGGAGAGAGGCCCTGGTTCCCTATTGTTTGTTTTTTCTCCACAAGAGGGGCACAGGGTGAGTGTCAGGTGGATGTGGCACAGACAGAGGGAATCATCTTACACCTGAGCATCCCCAAAGGAGTTTCCTTCCTTCTGATGGACTTGTGGGCCCAGTGACAGAAACAGGGAAGGTCTATAAGTGAAAGAGTATTGAGTCAAATGGATAAAATAATCTCAGCGGGAGGACCCCTCAGGAAGCTGCATCTGAATGAAGGACCATGGTTAGCATGCTGATATGGCTGTGAGAGTGTAAGTGTGCCTGGCTTAGGAAGGTGGGCTGAGGCTCAGACCTTGACTACAACTCCCTCCATAACACTGCAGTGCTCTGGTTGTAGTGCAGGGTGGACAGTTTCCTCCTGTTTGGCCTACCAGACAAAACCTTGAAATCGCCTAAATCTGAAGAATCATACGTATGTTTTTGGCTTAGAGCTCAACTTTCCCAAAGCCAAGCAATGTTTTGACTTTGGAAAAATATCCTGTAGTCATATCTGTATGTTTTTAGGGAATCTTTCATCAGAAACATATTTTTTTTTGTTTTTTTTCTTGTATTAAGCTAGTTCTGCGAATGATTAAGAATTTAGCAGTACTATGGGATCATTCATTTACTTTCTTATCAATGTATTAAGTAATTTAGAATTTAATTTTGATAAATAGGAGAGCTTCAGATTATATCAGAAACTCTAATTTAACAAATTATCCTAACAGAATTACAATGAACAACAGAAGTTGCCACACTGAGCAACATTAAAGGTGCCTCCTATTCTAATTTTGACACATTCAATTCTTTGTTGTACCCTGGAAACTTCTAATATGAACACTTTCAATATGGGCAACCTAATAATTGTGGATAATGTATATTCCATTAGTCCTGTTTTATAACAAAGTAAATCTATAATAGGAATAAATAAATAAATAAATATATATATATATATACACACACATATATATATACTATATATACATATAGTAGGAATATATATAAATGTACATATGTACATATACACATACATATAAATGTATAAAGCTATATCCATACATAGGTAGATATACCACATGCTTGTCTCTTAATAAATATGGTTTTAAAGAGCTTGACAGTTGAAAGACTACCCCTTTGGCACATTTGTGTTGGACTTTCTGCTTTTTTAACTGTTGATCTCCTTGTCCATTCTTGGGTGTCTGTGCTGTCAGACTTCATACTGGCTTCAGATGATGCATGCCTTCTGACAGCAAAAACCTAGGAAATAAATTCATGGATGAGCACACATGAAGGAAATGGTACAAGTACAATCAATCTCTTGGATTTGCATAGTCCTACCTCCAAGTATATAACAAAGACTAAGAGGACAGTAAAGATAATTAAAGAAACTTCATAATAGGTTTCTTTTGATGTATTTGGGTTTTAAGTTTTTGTTTTGTATTTTATTTTGTTTTTATATTTTACAACTATGGAATACTTAGAAAATTAACAGACAAGCATCATAGGAAAAGTTGATAAATAAAATGGGTCATTCTAAATTCAAAGAATTCTCCTAAGAAAGTACATTGTAATGAGTCAAAGCAGTTTTCTGAGTTTAATGAGATTAAATTTATACTCAAAATTTCTAATATTGTCCTACAAGTAGCAATAGTTATCTCATTTATTATAAGATAATTATAATATTAGTTTATTTCCTCATGAAACCAGAAAAATTTAAGAGTGAATGGTTTAAGTTATATGCGATTATGTCTGGGCAACATGCACACAGCTCCAAATGAACATATATCATCATGCCCTGATGATATTCTATAACTATGAGATTCATTACAGAATTCAACCACATTTCAAGGCTTTGTGGGCTTGTTTTCCTTGATTTCCTCTTATTTGTTCTTGTCTTTCCTGTGGCTTGGAGTGTGTGTTCCCTCATATCTTCATATGATGACTCTTTATTATTCAAATTCGTTTCTAGAGGGCCTTTCCCTAGATCTCTTTATTTAAAGACATTCTCTCCCTTGCCTACCTACACGACTCTGTCATTCTATTGCTGTCTTTATTTTATAGTTTCAGTCATGATCTGAAGTTATTTGATTTATTTAGTTAGTTGTTAGTTCTTTTGCAAATACAACCTCCATGAAAAGGGAATTTCTCTCATACACAGCTACATCTTTAGAACATGGGAGAACTTCTGACTCAATGAAAATATGTCCAGTTCAAGAGCAAAGAACAAAGCAGCATAACTAATTTATATGGTGTTTAGATCTGGAACTAGGAAGATTGAGAAATAACTTGAATTGATTGTATAGATGATTTGAGGTTTCTACAACATTTGATTGTGGTTTTGAAAAATTTCAATTTGTTTCTAGGTTAACAGGATCTGAAGTTTAAATTAATCTGAATGAAAGACACAGGTTTTGGTTTGGAATAGAACATAATGATGTTATTTTCAATCTGTTCACATTATAATTTACCTTTGTGGAAAATGTAAATAACACATGAAGTATTCCAGGGATGAATTCCTTCCACTTGGAAGTCTTGATAATAAATCAAAGTCATTTCATGCTGTTAGTTTTATCATGTAGAAATAACTAAATAAATGCTGAATCAAGGGGAAGATTTAACATTTACTTGCAAACTCCAGGATATTTATAAGTATTATTAATATGCAATTACAACCCAAAAGTCATCTATCGTCTATGTTAGGAAAAACAACTTGAAATCCTCAGTGGTATATTCTGCTGTCTTCTTGGACATGGGACATTCTAACTTTTCAAAAGTGCTCCTATTATCTTAATATTAATTAAATCAAAATTCCTTGATAAGCACATTACATGCCATTGAAAGAAAGGGAAAAATTTCTGAACTTTTCTGGTGACTTTACTTTTTTTTCTAATTAAGTAAATTGTTAAAATAATAAATTCATAAATAATACTTAAAAGTTGAGGAAGAGATTGTGATTCTTCAAGTTTTACAGGTTTCAAGATTCTTAAAATAAAAGAAAGATAATTGAAAATGAACTTCATCTTTATAAAACACAATTGTCTAGCTGAGTCTAAATCCAGTAACAGTACTAGACACTGCATAAATAGAGCCAGCAGCACTCTACATCTTAAGGACATTGGAAGGGCAACCTGTCTAAAAATCTCTTAAGTGTTATTGTCCTTATCCCCCCGCCCTTTTTTTGTTTTGCTCTTAAAATATTACCTCAAGTTAAGATTTTATCTACAATGTCTTTGATAAGACATTGTCTTTTTGTTCTTTTTCACTGTGTTTTTATCTCAGCTCCTTCCATCTCAAATTTTCTTATGTTATTAATAAGAGTATTTTAAGTTGTAAGTCTGCCATGAATCCCTGGTGACATCTTTGTAAACAATATTTTAAAGGTTATTTCTAGATCTTAGCTAAATGTTGCCAAGCCTTTAGGGAAAGTGACAAGCATACTTAGTGATACAGACTAAGAAGCTTTCAAATTTGATGAAATTTCCAGTAACAGTTAATAGGAAAAACTGCTTCTGATTTCTGACAATTTGAACTAGATTGGCAGCTGGCTTGCTCCTCAAAAATAATACCAGAAATAGAAAAGAGAATGACACTGATAATTCCATGACCCAATACAAATGGTAAGAAATCCCTGTTAACGGAAAACATCTGGGACTCCATCTGCAATGGGAACATCTGGAGTTGATATTGGAGGAGAACTAGAGACTACAACTGGATGAGAAATGTACAATTGTTGTCTTTTCCTCTCCCCCACTTACCCATGGGGGATAGTTGCCTACATCTATACGATTGTGGTCATAAAAGCCAGTGACAGCAGAGCAAAGCCAGCCAGAGATGGCACTGGTCAGGTCCAGCTGAGGGAGTGAAAGGATAATATTGAAAGCCCCAAACGTGGCTATGCCCTGAGAATTTTCTTCTCATTCTTTGTCTATGTAATTGAGAGTAGCAACTCGGGGAAAAGAACAAGTATCTGATAGAAAAAGAGGTAACAGGAAAATACCAACTTAAAGGAAATTTGTGAATTGATTTTATACTTAATCAAAATAGAATTTAAAAGAGAATCATCATACTAGCAAAAGTATAGGAATTTTGGTTTGAGGTAAGGTAATCCTGTAGGGATGAAGCCTGGGCAGTTATTGGGTTAGAATGTGTCCAGAAAAATACAGGATCTTACAAATGAAGAAATCATTAATTGAAGCAAAGAAATAACCAGAAAGACTCATGGTTTAATTTATTTATTCTATTTCTTTATATATGAATATATACATTCATTTTTATCATGTTACAAATACAACATCAAAAAACTGAGATGACATTTCAGATGATGGAGAAAATATTCAAAAAATATCTGATTATTAAATAGCATATGTAATAGAATATGTAAAGAACTCTTGACTAAATAATAAAAGACAACCCAATTTAAAAATGGGTAAAAAATCTGAGTAAAATATATAGGAACCATCAATATGCATATGAAAAAAGTTTAATATCATTAGAATTTGGAGAAATGCAAATTAAACGCTCCAGGAGATACTATTTTCACATGTACCAGGATGGCTATAACCAAAAACAAAGTAAAAGTAGAAAATGAAAAGGAATTGTGAGGATGTGGCAGACTGTTTAAAATTGGTTAAACATGGAGTTTGTATATAATCCAACAGCTCCACTCCTAGGTATGTATCCAAGGATATAAAAAACACAATGATCATAGAAAACTTTTTACATTAATGTTAGTGGTAGCACTATTCCTAATAGCAAAAAGTAGATATAACTGAGTGTTGATCAACTGAAGAAAAAATAAATAAAACATGCAATACTTGTACAATGGAATATTATTCAACAAAAATTCTGAAAAGGAAAAGAAATGAAGTACTGATACACAGTACAGCATGTTTGAACCTTGGAAAAAGTATGCCAAAAAAAAAAAAAAAAGAATCCAGTCACATAGGACTGCATATAGTATGACTATTTACAGGAAATGTTAGGATAAACAAAACTTTAGAGGCAGAAAGTATATCAGAATTGCTTAAGTTTGAGGGGGTTGCAAAGAAATTGGGAGTGAGAAATGGGTATAAGGATGTCTTGGGATAACAAAAATGTTGAAACATGATTTGTGGTGATTGTGCAACTGTGAACATAATAAAAATACTGCTGAGTGCTGTTCCTTAAAAGGTGAATTATGTGGTATGCGGATTATATCTCAAAAATTGTTATATTTTTAAAAGTGCAAAAAAGAGTGGATAAAGCCAAAAAAAAAAAAAAAAACAAGTTAGTAACTGAGCACTTTAGGTTGAGAAATTATCATAGAAGGTATCAGGAACATTGAGAATAGATTAAAAATATGGGAATTATGAAAAGCCTGGAGGATAGACTTCACAGGATCAATATCCAGCTATTGGAGTTGTAGAAGAAGAGAGAAAAAATTTGGAGGGCATTTGTGGACACGAGAAAGTAGAAACACAGGAGGCGAAGAATCTGCAAAGATACTTGTTTTGTTTAAAGAAACAGCTTGACAAACAAAGGGGACAAGACATACAGATATGAGTATTAATAAGTTATCTCTCCAACCCCTAGAATGAAAATCGAATGTATAATTAAAACTGTCAGTTAAAAATGGTACCTGTAAAGGAAGGAAGAAAAAGAGAAAATTAGAAATAAAAACTGCAGCGATATGTGAAATGTGAAATAAGATGTCAAAAAGAAATCCATATGAAATAATAATTATAATGAATGAATATAGATGAGACTCAACAATTAAAAACAACCCACAGAGTCCCACATTGTGTGAAATAAAAAACATGATCCTGCAATATGTTTATCAGGAAAGACATCCTATAATTTAGAATTATAGAATGAAAAGGTTTAGAAATGAAGGATGTACGTACTCAGCTTTAGCTCCTATTCTTTTTTTCAAAATCTATTTAATATTTGGTTTTATCTAAGACACTGGAAGGGCAGTAGCTGGCTGCAATATTATTCTGCCATCCCATCTTGATTTATATTCATATAAGATTTCAAACAAGATGAAATATCGGTTTTACACATCTAAAAGACTGCTTGAGGGAAATATATTCTTTAGTACTAACTTAACAGAACTTATTAACAATGATGCGTGGCTTGTATATAAAGTAGGCTGATTGTTAGTACCTGATGAAATTTCTTTGCCTAATGGCTTAAATATTTCTTCATGAGTCTAATCAGCTGTTCTTGTCGGTACAGATTCAGACTCAAATCTCTCAACCACATGTGTGTGTGTATGTCTGTGTTTGTATTATGCACTCATTTTAAACATATATTTAAAAATATTTGTAAATCTTAAAAAGAATACACAAGCCTTGGCAGGAATGCACAAATTATACTGCACTATAACCCTGTTTAAATCTGGATTTGAAAAAGTGACAAATTTTTAATCTGATAAAAAGTAACTTGTTGGCCGTATGAACACCTACACTCAAGGAAGCTGTTATTAGATACGTTTGTTTTTCTACCAGCCTCAGTGGGAAGTGGGCATCTATTTCATTTATCCAAGGACATCACAACTGCAGGGACAGGACAACAGCTAACAGTGCTGACAAATTATTTTCTGCATTAAAATTCAAACTATTAAATTTTGATAACTAAATAAAATTATTCTAATAGAATTATAAATTTCAGGCAAAGGAACAGATTATCGCTTTTATTATTGATGACATTTGACTTTTGCTTCAATCTTGGACAAATATTAAATTTCACATCTGGCTATTTTTTTGTATGGTAAAATAATGTGTTGAGAAATGTGTGGAAAAAGATAAATGAGGCAATTGTCATTCAAAAGAAAAATCTCAGGTAGAAATTATTAAATCAAGCTAATAAAAACTTTATAGCCAGTAAGTAATATTTAAGGCACACATGGCCTACCCAAAAATGTGACCATGCAAATAAGTCTCAAAAAATGAAAAACAAAATCTCAAAAAATGAAAAACAAATTCATACAGTTTTTAAATTTATTATGCAATAAAATTTGAAATATAAAGTGATAGCTAAGAAAATGTAATATACCTAGAAACTAAAAAAAATAATAATATTGGAGTTAAATAAAATGGAAAATTAAAATTATTAAAATTGAATAATGTGAAAACATTATCAAATGTTAGGAGACACAAATGAAATGGTATGTAGGAAAATTTGTATCTCCAGCTTTGCAAATATTGAAAACAAAAGAGTCAAATGGTTACCCCAGAAATAAAAAAAATAACAACCAAATAAACTCTCAAAATACAACAAATACAGGAAATTTTAAAATAGACTTTTATATTTTGTCCTGCTGGGATTGAAAATAGTACCTCATATTTGCTCAGTGAGTGTTCTACCCTGAGCTGCTTTTCCAGTCCTAAAAATAGTTGTATTGGAAAAATTATTAGGCAATGTATTAAAAATATATATAAACAGATTACAGAAAGGTAAAAGAATTAGGTAGACATAACATAATTTTTAAAATATTTCAAAAATATAGAAAATAGTAATAAATCTGAAAACAATGCATCTCTAGATTTCTAAACTACATAAACATTTCTTCCAAAATTATGTTGACATACAAAAAAATTTTTGTGAGAAGAAACACTCGAATTATACAGAAATTGCTAAAAATCATGTCTAAGAATGTAAGAATATAAGGTCCAGATATTTTTACATATTATATATAACTAACATGTAATATCAACCAAACTTTTCTATGATGACTCATCTCTGTTTTTGATTAGCTGTTCCATAAAAAGTGTAAAGCTCTTGACTTTATAATTCTAATAAAACTTCGAATCCAAACTGATGAAAGACAATAGTTGGAGTATTTTTAGCTTCACATCAGATAAAAACTAATTTAAAATGTTTTAAATAAATATTTTTTTCTTCATAAGAAGATATTGCGAGGTATGATATTATTTTTTTTAGCTACATAATAATAAAATAAGCAAAGCAGGCACATTGTAATCTCTTCACTCATGTAACGAATTGTTTGACTTTCACCCTCAGCCTGGTAATCTCATGGTTTAAGGGGGCAATTAAAACTCTGGTATCATGACCACCTTTCAGACAAGGAAGGAGGAGCCAGGAAGAGTCAGGCAAATTCTCCCTTTTATCACTGAAGTAAGAGCTCTTACAGAAACCTTCTCACTTGGTTTCTGCCTAAGTCCCCTTGGTTAAAATTATATCCCAGGGTATACCTGGTTTAAGAAGATTTGAAAACTAGGGACATGACTATTTTGATTTAGTTTTATCAGTACCTCTCAAAGTGTGATCTGGGAACTTCTCATTTTCAAAGGATTTGCAAGGTCAAAACAACTTTCATAATTAAATATTTAGATGTTATTTTGCCCTATTGCAAGTGTACAGTGGCATTTCCAGAGACTATGTAATATGTGATAATGTCATTGCTCTAATGATTATGAAATATAATGCTTATGCATTTTTGCATTGCAAATATCTATCAGTTTTCATTTTTAGTACAATAACTATTAATAGACTTACCCCACATAATAAGAGCTTTTGGGGTCCTCCAGACTTTTAAAAAATGTAAAGGCATTCTGTGAAAAAAGGTTTGAATATTGCTGGCTTAGACTGAACAATTTCCACAAGCTGTCAAGATGATCATTATGCTGAACAAATTAGTTTTATTAATAGTGAAGACATGAGGGTTTGATATTGAGTAGGGACTAATGAAGGCTGACCAGTCCATATAAAAAAAATTATAGTACTACTCAACCGCAAGCATAGACAATTATTAAATTAATTGTTAGAAAAATGACTATGATTTCATGTAAAAATTAATATATATGACCAAGTAGACTTATTTCTGTAATGGATAAATTGATCATTATAAAAAACTGTATTAATATAATTCAACACATACATAGTCTAAATTATTAAAATAATGTGACTACCTCAATGTATGAGTTGAAGTTCAAAATAAATTTTATGATAAAAATTACTAGAAAATTATGAACAAAAGGAACATTTCATTGAATAAGGAATATTTACCAAAGCATTTTAATCAAACACCATATTAAATGCATTTTAAAGGATCAGAAACTAGACAGAGATGTGATTTATCACTATTGCTATATAATATATGTTTGGAGAACCTGGCTAAAATATATATAGATATACATATATATTTTTTTCTTTTTTTAGTTGATATGATTATCATCCAAAATCCAACAGAATCAACAAGTTATTCAAGCTAAAATGAAAGTATGCCAAATACAAAATAATCTCATAATCATCATTTGATTTCTTCTATTTTAGCAATTATCAACTAGAAATTAAAATTGACAACATAGAAACTGATTGATGTAAATATAGGAACTTAGGCCTTTGGTCTCTTGTTGGATTTTAAGAGAGAGCAAATATATCATTTAATTAAAATTTATTGACAAGCAAATAACTGGTTTTGGCTCAAGGTGTAGAAAACAATACTCTTGTTTTCCTCTTGCAAACACTAGTAATTTATTTTAAAATATGTATCCAATTCTCTGCCATCAATTAAACTTAAACTGTAATTATACAGTAGGTAGTACATGCAGGTCTTTTAGACAGCAAATAAAAAATATGATTCTTTACTGTGAGGCCCTTAGAAACTAGCCAAGGAATTAGAATGTGGGCATGTGAAACAACTTGGTTGCGATTACAACACAACTATCACCTGTGCAGGAAAGTCTCCATAATGAGAGCTCAATAGAAGTAATCCAGGCTAAATTAGTTGAGTATATATTTTCTTCTTTCAATGTACATAACAACTCACACTAGGCTAAATAATGCTCCATAAATTAAAATGTGCTAAATAATTATGCAGGAATAGGAGTGATTTAATTTCAAAGTATTAATTCACATGACTGAATATGTTTTCCAAATTCCAAAACTGTGTCTATCTCTGGTTAAATATTCAAAAACTTACCTTTTTTTTTTTGATACTGGGTTTTGAACTCAGTGGTATTTAGCCATTGAGCCACATCCCCAGTCGTTGTCGCTGTTGTTATTATTATTATTATTATTATTATTATTATTATTATTTTTATTTTTATTATTAACTTTGAGACAGCATCTCCCTAAATTTTTTTTAGGGCCTTGCTAACTTTCTGAGGCTGGCCTTGAACTTGTAATCCTCCTGCCTCAGCCTCCCTAGTGACTGGAATTATAGGTGTGTAACACCACACCTGGTTTAAAAACTGATCTTTATGTGAATGAGGTGATTAAGTGTTGGCTCCTTTAAAACAACCTGTTTTCAACCACTTTCATATCCCTTCTCGATGTGCATTCCTATTTCTCTAGTAGTTGTTTCCAAGAAAAAAATAAGTAAACAGTAGTCTCAACTTTTTCTCAACCATAATTTACATATGGTGGTAAAATCCAACTAAAAGCAGTTTCACTTTTGTACAAAATAGAATCACTGACTCTTTAAATAATATTTCCAGTTGTTTTTATGTATAATCTTACAATAACCTTGATTAAAAAATAATCTCTAATTTCACATAGATTTATTGAGCAAGCTAAACCAGTTATTAAAGTATTCTCTTGGTGACATGCTGGTTAAGTGTTTGGGGTGGTTAGATAGCCATGTCCTAATATAGTTTGCTGATTTCCCTGGTGTAAATGCCCACGCTGTGGAAAATTTCAAACTACCAATTCCTTAATATTTATAAAATTTTCTCAATAATCGCAACCCAGCAAATCACAGCTTATATATATATATATTTTTTTTTTTTTTTTTACAGCTTATATTTTAAAAGCATACTCTTTTTATCCTTTCTTAAAGTTACTGGTTCCCTTGCCACTGATTATCAGAGAGAGGTGGGGAAATATATTCTTTATGGACAGGGAAAGTGTCAAAATGTCTTATTTTTCATGTATTTTGTCAGGAAAAAATATCTGCAAATGTCATCTGAGATATTTTAAATCTCACAATCTATGAAATCATACCCTTAACCAATGTTTATATTTAAAACACTTTAAATTTGTGACAACATATAGAAATAGGTTTTATATTTATGATGCTACATTTTCTACTTTTCACTAATACTATTTTCATACTTCAGGGAGTTGCCTCATCTGAGAGACTTCATCTTCTCAGTATCCTCCAGCCAAATTCATTTTTCTCAAATGTTCTTTTTCAGATTAGCTTTAAAAACTCTTTCAGTGTTTCATAAAAAACTTAAGCACTTGGTTGTTATAAAACATCTCAGGCTTGGTTTATCTGAGGTAGCACAATAGTGTGGGTTGTGATAGGAATGTTAGAGTGTTAGAGCTCCAGACTATTCTTTGTGACAGTTGTTTCCTTGATGTGTTTTCATTAGGTTTGGGCAAAGCTGCCAGTTCTCTGGAGCCCTTTGGTATCACTGTGTTAGTACCACAAGCAAATGGTGGTGTCACTGGCTTTGAGCTTGGGGCTTATTCAAAGTAAGGGGAAATCATAGACAGTTTGACTGCCTGGTATTCTAGCTGTCTACCTCCTGTGTACATAGAGAAACAAGGTTGACACCCAGATTATTTTAGTTTCCAGGAAATACTATGGGAGTTGCATTCTTTTAAATTGTCAAAACAATTTCACATCAAATCATTTACTAAGGTCTTTACAGATTAATATCCATAAATCTTGATAGGCCACTTAGAGAAATAAGGGTATGACATTCTACAATATAATGTGAGCAGGGGTAAAGATGAAATTTTACATGAAAAGGAGGAAGGAAAATGTATTGAAAATGCATTCATATAAAAAGACAGATTAAAACTGCCATGTTTTGATAAAGTAAACAAAAAATAACTCATTTTTATCCAGGGCCATGGGCAGGTACATATATGTAACATATATTGAAATCTCAGAGAAACAGTACCCTGCAGGAAATTTTATTTCAAATTTCATTGTCATATAATCTAAGCCAAGGTGATGAGGGAGGGCACAATCTTAGGTTTGAAAGCATGTGTAAAGATGTTTATATGTTCAAAAATATGATTTAATAGAAGTTGGTGATTATTAGATGGTAATTTCAATTTGAATTGTGCAATTATTTTTTGATTATGCAATACATACAGTTTACCCTATAGATTACATGGTGACCATGGGTTTGAAAAACTGAACGTTCTTAACTATTAAGAACTTATAAATTAGCAGAGGAAATAAAATCCATATAATTACTTTTACTATATAACCACCAGTGACAAGAGCTCTATAGTGGTACAAATAAGCCATGAGAATTAAAAAAAAAAAAAATAGAACTTAGTTCTGGACAGAGGGTACCCGGCAAAATAATGGTGAATTCTAGCTTTGAAATGAATGAGATATCTAGGGATCAAGGACATCAAACTATAGACCTTCTCTTTTTATTGTTCATTTATTAATCAAACTTAATTAATGGATCTCTTAGGTGTTCACCCGGTCTGTTTGATGTCAGGGGAAGGATGAATAGGGCATGATCTCTGACCTCTGAGAAATAACAATGACTGTTCATGTTATGAAACAACTTATTTTTCCCCTTTTTCCCTTTATAGTATAAATATATTGATACCATTTTTTTTTACAATGAATTTAACCCAGTAAGTTAGGGTCATAAATGGAGAATAGAGAGAGAACAGAGATAGGAAATTAATACATCACAGAAGATGGCATGTAAATGGGATAGATAAGGAAGGTCTTGAGAGTATGCTGTTTAATGCCACCAGAATCATTGAACTTTAGATCCAGCACTGTAATAGATTGAGAATATCCGACATCTTTTTAACACTCTTGTGACAAAAATTATTTTGTGTAATAGTTATATTTAGAAGTAATCATTTTGTTGATTCATTCTTTATTAATAAACAATGAACAATTTAAAAGAAAATTATTTTCAATTTTAAAGCTATTCTAAAAGGGAACTAGTGCAATCAGTTAAACACCAACCAATTGCATTTGTTCCCTATTGTTGCTGTTACAGATTCCCACACACTTAACAACTTAAGCAACACAAATTTACTATCTTATGCTGGAGACCATAACTATGAAGCAAGTCTCAGTGGGGTGACATCAAGCTGTTCAGAGCTGTGTGCCTTCTGGAGCCTGTAGAGGAGGGTCCCTTTCCCTACCTTTTCCTGCTTCTGTGGTCACCTTCCTTCTCAAAATTCAGCCATTACATCACCCCATCCTCTCCTTCCTTGATTACTTCTCCCACTCTCTTGATGTTCTCTTTCACTTATAAAGACCTTGTGATTACATTGGGCCCACTTGGATAATCCACCATACTCTCCCTGTTGAGGCCCTTAACTGAAACACAGACTCAAGGTCTCCTTTGCCATGTAAGGTGATATATTCACAGATTCTAGGGATTAGGGCAAGGGTATCATAGGAGGGTGTGTCATTATTTGTTATTTTGTCATCCATTCCAATCAAAATTATTATGTCATATAATTCACCCCTTGTTTCACTAATCTACAATTTTTACACAAATAAAAACTCCCGGATCCTCACATGGGCTGACAGAATTAAAGGAACTTCAGATCTTCTTCTTCTTCTTTTTGTCTTCATAATCATTTCACTCTATTTCTAATCTATAAATTAAATATGTATATTTAATTTGTAGATTAAGAATAGAATATGTATATTTCTAAGCTAACTAAAAACAGAGGTTTTAGAGAGATGAAGTACACCAAAAATTAGTTTGAAGAATTCTGAGCTGCTATGAGTTTATACTTGTAATGGATTTACATAATTAAGTTCATGTGCTTCGTGCCAATTATGTAAGTGAAATTTGCCAAAAATCACTTTAGTTAGAAAATAATCTTTATTAAAAGATAAGCAAAAATGTGCTAATGCTCAACTTATTGGTAGATTAATAAAACTACAGTAACTGCAACAATTGTTTAAAATTTAGGCCACAGAATAATTTTTTATGGGAGATAATTTACCACTCAACATATTTTGCTTAGAATTATTGGTGTATGGTGATAATTCAAAACAGAATGATACACCTCCTCTTTTGCAGGTACCCAAGGGCAAATGTTCCCGCTGCTCTATCCTTGATTTACCACTGAACCAATTATATTCTTTCCAGGTATGCATTTTTAAAAACTCTTTGTTTATTAAAGTTGTTAGCCAGATTTTCATTGCTGCAACCAAAATAGATAACACAAACAATATAAAGGTGAAATAACTTTTTTTAGCTTACAGTTTTAGACTTTTCAGTGCGTTTTTTGCAGGTCCTTTTGCTGAGGGCCTGGCATGAAGCAAAACATGGTAGAAGAGCAGAGAGGAAAGCTGCTCAGCTCATGGCAGCTAAATCAGAGAGAAAGGAAAGCATCACGGACAAGATTGAGACCCCAAGAGCATACCCCAGTGACCTACTTCCTCCAACCATGCCCCACCTGCCTACAGTTTCCACCATCTCAACAGTCTAATCAGATTAATCCACTGATTATAAACCCTCACTATCCAATTATTTTCCCAAACCCATCTCTGAAAATTGCAACATTGAGAACCAAGACTTCAACACATGAGTGTTTGGGGAACACTTCAGATCCAAACAATAACAAAAATCTATTTTGGTTATTTCTGTACAAAAAGTGCTGATATAAAAAGAAATCTGCATTCTGAAAAATTGCTATGTAAATATCCACAATAAAATTCTTAAGGATTATGAGGAAAATGAGATTGGAGGCACAATATTCAAAAAACTTCTTAAGTTATAAGTAAAAAAGAACGAACTCTAATATACATGAAACCATAACTTACACATTTAAGATGTATAAGAGATAGGTAAATAATTCATGTGGTACTTTACCTTGACATAGACCTGAAGTTTACTTGGGAGTTGTCCTTGGAAGGGTGACTGCCTGAGGGTTGCTAAGAGATGGTGCAGGGAGGGCTGTCTGAGACCAGTCAGAAAGCAGAAACACCTGATATGGAACATCCAGGTGTGGCTTGACAAACACTTGTGAACTTAGATAATGGGCAGGTGTTTCAGGAATGTGTGTATGTGTGTTTTTTCAGGAGTGTGTGTGTGTGAGTGTGTTTGTTTCAGGAATGTGTGTGTGTGTGTTTCAGGAATTTGTGTTTGTGTGTGTGTGTGTGTGTGAGAGAGAGAGAGAGAGCGAGAGAGAGAGCACATGTGTATGAATTTTATTTTTTATTTTAAATTTATTTTTTATTCTAATTTGTTATACATGACAGCAGAATGCATTTCCATTCATAGTACACACATAGAGCACAATTTTTCATGTCTCTGGTTGTTCACAAAGTAGAGTCACACCATTTATGTGTTCATACATATACTTAGGGTAATGATGTCCATCTCATTCCACCATATTTCCTACCCACATCCTCCCTCCCTTCCCCCTTCCTCACCTTTGCCTTATCTAAAGTTCCCCCAATCCTCCCATGATCCTCCCATGACTTCCCCATTATGGATCAGCATCCATATATCAGAGAAAACATCCAGCCTTTGTTTATTTTATTATTTTTTGGATTGGCTTATTTCACTTATCATTATATTATTATAGCAATAAATAATAAGTTATTGCTGCTGATTTGTTCTTCTTTTTCTAGGGCTTTGAGATGTAGTGTGAGGTCATTTATTTGTTGATTTTTTCTTCTTTTCAGAAATGAACTCCATGCAATGAATTTTCCTCTTAGTACTGCTTTAATAGTGTCCCAGAGATTTCAGTATGTAGTGTCTGTGTTCTCATTTACCTCTAAGAATTCTTTAATCTCCTCCTTTATGTCTTCTGTAACCCATTGTTCATTCAGTAGCATATTGTTTAGTCTCCATGTGATGCATACATTTTTATTTATTTTTTATTTGTCATTCATTTCCAATTTCATTCCATTATGATCTGATAAAATACATGGTAGTATCTCTACTTTTTTGCTTTGTGGCATAGTATATGGTCTGTTTTAGAGAAGGATTCATGTGCTGCTGAGAAGAAAATGTATCCGATTGATGCCAGTTGAAATATTCTATATATGTCAGTTAAGTTTAAGTTATTAATTGTGTTATTGAGCTCTATAGTTTCTTTATTCAGCTTTTGTTTGGATTATCTATCCAGTGGTAAGAGAGGTGTGTTAAATTCACCCATGATTATTGTGTTGTGGTCAATTTGACTCTTGAACTTGAGAAGAGTTTGTTTGATGAACATAGCTGCACCATTGTTTGGGGAATATATATTTATGATTGTTATGTCTTGTTGGTGTATGGTTCCCTTGAGCAATATGTAATGTCCATCTTTATCCCATTTGATTAACTTTGGCTTAAAGTCTTCTTTATTTGATATGAATATGAAAACCCCTGCTTGCTTCTGTAGTCCATGTGAGTGGTATGATTTTTCCCAACCTTTCACCTTCATTCTATGTATGCCTTTTCTTAGCAGATGAGTCTCCTGTAGGCAGCATATTGTTGGATCATTTTTTAATCCAATCTTCTAGCCTATGTCTTTTGATTGGTCAGTTTAAGCCATTAATATTTAGGGCTACTATGGAGACATGGTTTGTATTTCCAGCCATACTTGTTTATTTTTGTAATTTAATTTGACTTGGTTTTCCTCTTTGATTAGTTTTTCCTTTAGTGTACTACCTCCCTCTGTTGGTTTTCATTGTTGTTTTTTGTTTCCTCTTCATGAAATATTTTGCCATGGATGTTTTGTAGTGCCAATTTTCTAGCTATAAATTCTTTTAACTTTTGTTTATCGTGGAAGATTGTTATTTCATCTTCAAATTTGAAGCTTAATTTTGCTGGATACAAGATTCTTAGTTGGCACCCATTATCTTTCAGAGCTTGAAATCTGTTGCTCCAGGATTTTCTAGCTTTCAGGATATGTGTTGAAAAATCTGTCGTTATCCTAATTGGTTTACCCCTATATGTATTCTGATTTCTTTCTCTTGTGTCTTTTAAAAGTCTCTCCTTATTCTGTATGTTGGTCATTTTCATTATAATGTGTCTTGGTATGGATCTATTGTGATTTTGCACATTCGGCATCTTGTAGGCTTCTTGGATATGGATTTCTGTTACATTCTTCATGTCTGGAAAGTTTTCTGATATTATTTAATTGAACAGATTGCTCATTCCTTTGTTTTGGGCCTCTATATCTGGCTCTATCCCAATAACTCTTAATTTTTTTTATGGTATCCCATATTTCTTAGATGTTCTGCTCTGGTTTCTTATAATTTTCACTATGCATTCTACATTGTTTTCAAGATGATATAATTTATCTTTATTGTCTTATGCCCTATCTTCTAAGTGGTCTACTCTATTTGTGATGCTCTTGTTTGAGTTTTTAATTTAGTTTATTATTTATTATTTCCTTCATTTCAAGGGTTTCTGTTTTTTGTTTTTTTTTTTTTTTGTATAACCTCTATCTCCCTGTTGAGTTGATCATTTGCTTCTTGGATTTGTTTATGTAGCTCATTGCCAAAGTGATCTTTTGCTACCTGTATTTGTTGTATAATGTCTTCTTTGAGATCCCGATGCATTTTATTCATGTATATCCTGAAGTGTTTCTCTGTCATTCTTTCTGCCGTAGCTGCCAATTCTTCTAATGATGTGTTGTCTTGAATTATTTGTGGTACTTTCTTCCCTTGTCTTTTCATGTTGCTCACGTTTCTTTTTTTTCCCCTGCTCTATGGGACTTGTGTGTTATTGTTTTTACCCTATAGATTTGTAGTGCTCCTGTATGGTTCCAAGATCCCTCCTTTGTGGGGAAGCACAATGTTAACAGACCCTAATATCAACAATACATCACCTATGAACAAATTATTGTTATTAAGATATTTATATTTAGACTAAATGTCCAATAATGTTGGATTCAATTATTATTTAAAATATAATCAGTAGTTTTGTAAAAGATGTACAGTTTCTGGTGGCAAACAATGATGGGAGTAGGACAATATGCTAAAGGGGAGAGATGTGAGGGTATGGGGTTAATTTACCTTAGGAAATTTGAAGGAGAACTCTAATGAAGAGGGATAGAAGCAGGGAAATAGACAGGAGGTAATTTAGAGTAGACAAGTATGTGGGAGGACAGTAAAGTACATAAAAACAGATGCACATATGTATTTAGAAAATTATAGGCTGTTAAAATAGAAAAGTTTGGAGGGTGCAAGAAGAAAAAAGAAGAAAAAAGGGAAAGAAAGAAAGAAAAAAGAGAGAGAAGAAAGGAAAAAAAAAGAAAGAAAAGAGAATTAAAAAACCACCACAACAAACCAAACTCTTAGAATTCCGTTTCCTTTCTGCTTCTCTTCTCTTCCAGTAGGTGGAGTTGTCTTAAACAGGGTGAGAGGACTTGAGCCCCCAGTATTGTCTCCCCTCCTGCCTGGAGCTTCCCAATCCTGATTTCTCTGATTTGCTTCAGGTTTTTCACTCTTACATCACTAGACCTCCTCCCTGCCTTTGCTTATCAGGTCTCAACTTCAGAGCCTCTCACCCTGGTCACACTGCGCTACTGGTCCCATTCAGCTGTGAGCAGTTTTTGTGCTGGGTAGTCAGTGTGCCCAGTAATTTCAGCTGGGGAAGGGCGAGTGGGAGGAAGTTGGGAACCAGGTACCTGTTCAAATGGAGGTCCACCCTGATAGCCATGCCTATCAAAAAATAGTGAGAGGGGTTTTCCAAGATGGAGACGATGTGTTTCCAGTGTCCTGGTGTCTGGTGAGGTGGGGGAGCTGGGATGGCTTTGTGCAATGGCTAGATTGCAGCTCCCTGTGTGGCAGTGGGTGCAGCTGATTAGGTGATTCTGTTCTGCAGCTTGAGTGTCATGTGTGCTAGAACTACGGGCTTTCGGTCCAGAGTTCTGAGTCTTACTGGAACGCAGAGGCTTTGATTTCTGCACAGATGGTTGCACGTCTGATGGCTTCTGCAAAAATCCGCTGTGTAGGGGTCCTGTAAATGCTCTAAGAAGTTGAATTCCATCTAGGTGAGACCTTGTGGAGACAACACCTGACTGTTTTCTTGTTTTAATTCCACAGAGCAGCCAGAAACAGTGCCTTCTCTTCTGCCATCTTGGATCCCCGGCATTTTCTATTCCATTGCTTGAAATTGATCTGTTTAACTTGTGTATATCATCCTGATGCAGTTTGGGCAAATCATGTGACTCTAGAAATTTGTTGATGCATTCAGTATTTTCTATTTTATTGGCGTAAAAGTTTTCAAAATAATTTCTAATTATCCTCAATATTTCTGTAGTGTCTGTCGTGGTATTTCCTTTTTTATTATGGATGTTAGTAATTAGATTTTTCTCTCTTCTTCTCTTTGTTAGCATGGCTAAGGGTGTTCCAAGATGGACGCAATCACTTTCAGAGATGGGGCTGAAAGGGTGGGCTACCTGTTGGGAGATGCAGCTGTCTTCAGGCCCTACCAAGGTGTAGGCTAGTTTATGGGGAAGGCTACAGTGATGGCCACAGTGTCCCAAGATGGGGGTGGGGTGGTCCTAAGCCTGGGGCTTGGTGGGGGTCAGTCCTCGGCTGGGACCTGGGCCTTGGCTCCCACATGGATAGGCAGGACAATCCTGGGCCCAGACCTGGTTCCAGTGTATTCTGCTGATTGGCTAGGCCATCTTGGGGCTAACCTTGGCCTTGGCTTCTGCCCTAGTTGGTGGGACAGTCCTGGGCCAGGGCTTGTGCTCTGGTATGGGTCTGCTGGTTGGCAGGTGGTCCTAGGCCTGGGCCTTGGTTCCCGCATGGGTTGGTGGGGCAGTCCTCTGAGTATGCATTTTATATATGCCTATGTGTCTTGTTTCAATAAGTTACATTTTTCTGCCTTAACCTAGCTTTTCTCATGGATTAAATTCTGGATAAGTATATGTGAAACTACATTATGCTCAAGTTGTTCCTTAACATATCAATCTCATTGGATGAAATTTGTGTTTTCAAAGCAAGTATTAAAACTGAACCCTCTGAATGTCACCTTCACTATGATTGGCCGCATAAAGAAATCCAAAACCCTGTTTTCCAACATATAGATTAAAGGCCATGCCTGGTACTAGGAAACCCAATAATGTCAAATCAACAACACAGCCCATGTGACAAAACACCCCCTCCACTAGCATACAGATCCTTTTCCCCAAGAGGGAAAAGAATCCTGACTTCAGAATCCTTTCAAAGACAATTTTCTTAGAGTTGGCATCATTGATAACAAAAGGACAAGTTTTTACATCACTGAGATATGGGTTCAAATCTTGTCCCTTGGCTCTTACTTCTAAGTATGAGTCTTGAAGTGTTCCCTAAACTCTCTTGGCCTTTCGTCTCTGAACTATAAAACTAAGCTAATACTTCCTACTTGAAATGGTTGTTGTAAAAATAAAATAAGACTGTATGAATGAAGTATCTGGTAGAGTGCTTATTTCCATTTGCCTTTGGGTAATTTCCTTAACTTCCTTTTGACCACAGAGGCAGAGAAATGTAGTTTGGGCACTGGTTTGGAGGTAATGTTTAAGATTGAGGCATGTCCAGAAACACAAGCCAATATGACCGTTGTTCTTTCAGGGTGTGTGCCTACCTTATCCTTTCATGAAGACAGACCAAACTGTATAATGTCACTTATCAAACCATATACCCATGAACTATGTGTTCTTGGTTCACATAGCAGTCCTGGGTGAAATATTTCTTTCTTTTTCTTGTACTGGGGATTGATTGAACCCAGGTGAATTCAGGGGTCCTTAATCACTGACCCAAATCACCTAGCACTTTTATTTTTTAAAATTTTGAAACAGGGTCTCACTAAGTTACTTAGGGCCTCGCTAAATTGCTGAGGCTAGCTTTGAACTTGCAATCCTCCTGCTTCAGCCTTCCAAACCATGGGATTAAAGGCATGCACCACTGGGTGTGGCTGCAATCTTTCTTATCACTTCTTGTCATCCACCTTAGATACCAGACAATGCTCTACAGAACTTGAATTTGAACAAAATATATTGGCTGCTCTTTAGAGTAGGCCAATATATTTAAAATACATGACATGGGTTTTAAAGCTAACCCAAAGCAAAGATGCCAATGTCAAATGCTTGGTTCATTTCTCTCTAAAAATGTTGATGATTTGCTATGTGAAATAAGGCACTCTGTATTGAAGATGAAAGGTCACACTCATTTCTTAATGACATCACAGAAAATTAAGTACAGGAAGCAGGGGTGTGCTAATTTTATTCAAAGAATAATGAAACAGTGAGACATTTAAATAATTTTAAAAGATACTATTGAAAGGATATCTGTATGTTTCTTTCAGCTGGAAAAATAGAGACCATTTTAAAACTGATTACAATCTGGCTAAAAGGTAAGTACTTTTGCTCTGGGATGTAAATTGCCCAGCTACAATTTTTGCTATCAAAGGCACTCTGTGTTCTGAAAGCTTTAGTTTTTCTTTCAGAGGCAGAGACCTATTTCTTTTGTACTGTAGTCTTTATATAAGAAAATTCATGCCTATAAACATATGCATGACATAAAGCTGCCTAGGAAAGATGGAATGGAATGTTGGCAGAGCACCGAGTTGCATCTGCCATGCCAGTTACATGATGCCTACTGGAATCGAATTGTTGGCTTAGACATTATTTCAATTCAAAGGAACTGAATACCAGGGAGGGCTCTTGCTCGAATATAAAAATGGCAGTACTGAGCTAAACTTAAATAAAAGTCAGAGCTCCAGGAAAGTATAAGGGGAAATAATTTCTGCTTCAAGTTAATGGTAAGGTTGTACAAGTTCTTGTCAAATTTAGTCTGAGTTTAAACTAAAAGTGTCAGGCATGTTTTCATTTGCCATGAGTATAATACTGATGAGGAATTTTATTTCTTATTACTTTGATTATTTCACTGAAAATGAAATAATGCCTTTGAAAGTAAAGATTTTCAATTATTTGAGGTAGCTATACTTCATGGGGGAAAGAGAAGTGCTGTATCACTCATTTATTTTCAGCTTTTATGAAAAGCTGTAGATTGTTTGTCTGATGCTATAGAGAAGATACAGGCTAGCCTGTTAAACCAATAGTATTTCCAGAGTATGGAATAGAATTATACTCCCTTCTCTGTTTGAAAAATTAAAAGGCAGAAATTCACCTGGAAGATAGAATGTTTTGTCATAAGTCTCCAGGTGTACACTGTTTGAATAGTCCAATGACTGCCCCAGATTCTTTATTTTCATGTGTCAGCAGCAACAGGTCTGATGGAAAGCAGCAGACAGCCTGGTGGTGTGTCAAGGTGGCACCAATGTCCAATGAAATTGACTTCCTGCTGGAAGATGTCACTTAATATGGCATTATCTAGACTACCTACCTAAACCCAGTTGACTTGCCATCTGCTCCAAAGTGGAACTGGCATAGTCTCTGTGAGGAAACATACTGCCATCCTATATAATGGCCTTTGGGATGGAAAGCCAATTGACCATGATAAGTTATGTTGATTAATTGTTGATGTTAAAATCAAGATTGCAAGCCAAAAAGGGAAAATAATTGTTCAGAATCTTGTTTGTTCTGAATTTATTTTCTCATTATAAATGTTTATGCTGAAAATGATTTCAGGTTATCTGCTAAGGTACCACATTCTTAGAATTCACATTTACAATAAAGTACTTTTATCTATAGATTCTTGCAACTAATAAATCAAGTTTATGACATCATAATTACATGCTTCCTGGTCTTGAGACAGAATACTGACTTTGTAGTTATCTACACATTGCACATATATACAGACAAGAGCACATGGATGCGTGTTTGTGTTTGGACTTACCAAACCATGACTTATCTGAACATTCAAAGATATCATCCCAATAGGCAATTATTCCACTACTGAGAGAAAATGACCTCTGTGGTCATGCCCCTTGATTTACATCATTGTACACTCAATACTATTCCCTTACAAAGGAATTACCATGTCGGAACTAGCATAGCATTATGAACACAGAATGAGCTTTGTAATATCTGTTGGATACTAACAAAATGATCTGTGTGAATTCCTCAGGCTATAGTTTGAGAGCACTTGGATTCTGAAGCCACCAGTTTAGATTTTTCTTAGTGTGTGTTCCATAACCATCTTACCCTGATCCCCTGTTGCATTGAAGTCTGTATTCATTCTATAGTTTATGGTCAGGATTAGTATCCTATGTAAAAGGATGTCCATGATGTAGTTTAAGTTTATGCCTTTTTATGGTTTAAATATGTGCTCTTATTACAGTTTAACTCATTGTGTTCCTTTTGTTTGTATGACATTTAAAATTTATTATATTAGTTTCTTTATGAAGTTTCTAATGGATCCATGTTTCATCATAATGATAGGTGAACCCATGTTTGGTACTGGAGGCAGCTCTATCTGCAAGAGCAGTAGAGAGACAGTAACAAATCTGAATGGCCCTTGGTTACACATGGGCAGGTGCACCAATCAACCCCACAGTGAGAAAGCCATAATGATGAGATATGTTATGGACTTGTTGGCTTTGACTCCATCAATTGTGGGAAACACTGAGAGCAATTAGATTTGACATTGATAGACCTTCACACTCAAAACTTAGGGGGAGGGATCCCCCCTGCCACTGCTTTGCAAACAGGATCCTTAACTGTTTGTCTAAAATATCTGGCTCCTTAAAGAGTGAAGTTATCCAAATTAAACATAAGCAAGGGGCTGTATTAATTCTGAATGTAGCTTTATTTTAGGTAAGAAGACAAGTGGAAAAGATTGTAAGATGACCCTTGAAAATGCTTCTGTGCTTTGTCATTCCAGTATGTAGAGAGAAATTTATAAAACATCAAGGAGGAAAATTGTGTTGGCAATTTACCAAATTGCTTTTCTGGCTTTATCAGTACCTTTGAACTTCACTTTCCTGCAACCTGTGAAGTATAAAATCTTCTATGAATGTTTTATATTTATAAATGCACAACTGGTGTTTTCTTTTTGTTACAGAAGATTTGGCTGATACTTATTTAGAATATTCACTTATGTATAATATAGATGTGTTATGGAATGAAGACAAAACAAGCAGGAAAACATCTTTAGTAAATTTATATACAGAGTAAGTATTTCAGTTTTGTCATTACTGTGAAGATAATGTGAAGTATTTTGCACATTTCAAAGTTCAGTGGATTAGACAAAAGGAAATGAAGGGAAGGGAGGGGTATAGGACTAGGAAAGACGGTGGAATGGGACAGACATAACTTTATTATATTCATATATTAGTACACCAACCAGAGAAATGCCACATCATGCCCAACCACAAGAATGGGATCCTAATTAGCTATACTCCATGAATATATAACATGTCAAATATACTATACTGTCATGTATACCTAAAATTAACAAATTAAAACTAAGGAAAATAAATAAATAAACTATACTTAATAATTTTGGCTGTTAAACATTTAAGGAATGTTTCTTCTAAGAAGCAAATTTTTAACAATTCTAAGAATTAGTTCATGTTACTCTTTGCTTAAGATTCCCCACCTAAGATAAATGTGTCAATAATTGAAAGATGATATAATTGCTTTTAATATGCAACTTCATTACTAAGCTTTTTTGTTATTTTCGTTGGCTGAATTTTTTGAATATTTGATTTCACCTGACCTATATATTTTTAATTCCCTCTATGGTTCCATTTTGTAAGTAATATTCTATTTAAATGTATTTATAGATTTTTTTGAACAAAGCACACAATGATTAAATTATTTATGACCACTTGATCTTCATAGCAAAATTGATGTGTGAAATTGGCCTCTATTTTATCAATTAAAAAAAAAAACAATTCAATCCAAATTATTGTACCTTTGAGATCATCTTAGGAAATAACATCAAGAAAAGAAGTAATATTCTTGCCCCTTTTCTAGTGTGGAATTCCTGGTAATAGATATCGTCTTTTTCATATTTCCACCAACGAAGCCAATATAAAGAAAAATTTTCATTTTATGTCTCAGACAGCAAGACTTCCTCTCCCTATCTCTACCTGTGTTTATTATAGTCATTAGTTTAGGTTTGGCTGCCTATTTTTAAATGGTAGAACTATGTGTGAAATAGGAGTTTATTACTTTCTATCACAGTTTGAATCTTAAAATTGCTCCAAGGGCCCATAAACTAAAAGTTTGATTGCCAGCATGTGGAGCTATTGGGGGGTAGTAGAACTTTCAGGAGGCTAGGCCTAATGGAAGGAAGTTAGGCCACAGGGGGAGAATCATGCCCTGAAAGGGGATATTGGTACCTTAATCCCTTCTTTCTCTGTCCTTTGCTTTTTGGCTTCCATTGTATTCTCCATTTTAAGTCTTTACTAGAATGCTTACAGAAATGCTCATTTTTAGGGAACTATGAATATATAGTCGTTTTTTTTTTTTTTTACATTTACACTTTTGTTATATAGGATGTAAATTAGTTCATTCCAAAACAACAGGTCAATCCTTTTCAAGGTTTCCCCACACTATCCCATTCCTTATTCTGTAAGAGTCAATGTTGAGAGAATCCCTCCTGCTACACTCAAGAGGGAGTACCATGTTTGCTGACTCACTATTCTGGCAATCTGACTGTTTCTAGCATAAAAACACCATATCTCACATGATGCTGGTGGAACTAAAATCCTGTTTAACTAGGAGTTCTTACAAATGAATGTAGTCCCCATCACCAGCTTACTGCTAAAATTTGAAGTAGAAACAGTGTCAACATATTTCTGTTTCCAACTTGAAAATCCTGTAGTGGGTTTTGGGCTCTGAGAACATACCCAAATCTAAGTTTGATGTAGTTTACTTTCTTTGAGAAGCAGAATGTATGAGGAGAAATTTACAAAAGGACCAAGACTAATATTTATTTATAAAACTCTAAGATGTGTTGGTCTGACCAAAATCTCAAAGTGTTCTCTGACAACAGCACTCCTTCATTTAATCCCAATACACCACTTTTCTGTTATAGTGCTCTAATTTTGTTTGTGAATGCACCTGTTCCCCATTTGACTAGGAGGAAACTGACAGGGATACCAAGTCCTGTTTTATCTAAGCCAATAAATGCATGGCACTGCCTGGTGGCATTATTTATCCAGAAGTGAACATATGAACTGAATTTGTCTAATTATAGTCATAATTGGAAGTATGTTTCTCTGTTTTCTTCAAAAGATATGAACAAAGATGGATAATAATTCACTTGAAACTGTCAGTACTGTTGGGACTCTGAGACCTAAACCAATAAAATACTGATTAAGGATGACCAACAGATTTAAAAATATTTATTTATTTAGTTATTTTTTTACTTTTAGATGGACACAATATATTTAATTTTTTATTTTTATTTTTATGTGGTGCTGAGAATCAAACCCAGTGGTTCATGCATGCTAGGCGAGCGCGTCACCACTTGAGCCACATCCCCAGCCCAACAAACAGATTTTTTTAAAACCTGTGCTCTCAATTATATCACTGGGATAGTGAGTCTATAACCTGGGCATGAACATTCCCTAATTCTCAGCTTCTTTTTGCAGGAGATGATAAATACACTCAATATTTAAGTAAGTGTGAATAAATGTCCTTACTTATAGTCAAAGTAATTATTTCTTATAAAACAATGTTATGAATAGATGTTTATGGTAATCACATGAGAAAATACTGGAAAATAAATAGAAAAAAGTTTATAAGAGATGTCATTCTTATATTGAGGGTTTAATTGAAGTTTTTCTAGTTTCTTGCATGAAAACACCATACTTCATATGATGCTGGTAGAACTAAAATCCGGTTGAACTAGGAGTTCTTACAAATGAACCAGTCCCTGCCACCAATAAATAATTTTATTGGTTTAGATCTCAGAGTCCCAACAGTATTGACAGTATCAAGTGAATTATTGTCCATTCTTGCATGTGCAGGCTATATTTTTTGTAAATGTGACTTGAAAGGCTATATATATGTATATACATATATATACATATACACACATATATATAATTATATATTATTCATTCAATAAATATTTATGAATCACCTACTATATGCTAGACACATATTGGACCTGAGGGTACATTAGTAAGTAAAAACAGGTAATGCCTTAACTTCCTAGAGCTTCATTGAGCGCAAAGTCCACGGAAGAGCCATGTTTATAAAATAATCATTAAAAATGCATTGTCCCAAATAAATTTGTTGTAGGATAAGGTGTATGATGTTACAAGTGCCACTGACAAGGAAGCACAACCTACTAATTAGTCATGGAAAGATTTGATGAAGTTAACTCGTGAGCCAAGCTTTGAAGAATGATTCAAAGAGCAGGTGGGCTTGAGTATGCTCTAATTTCTGTAGATGGAAGATTTGTGGTACCTTTGAACAATTGGAATGAGGTCACTACTATTGGATCACAAGGAAGAAGGTTATACCAGAGGAAAAAAAGGGAAGGTTTGATCATACAGCATTTAGAAGAAAGCTTGTCTGTATTAAATGATCAGTGGAGAACCACTGAAAGTTTGAGGATAGGGGTAAGGGCAGGGATATGATTGTTTAAAAGATATTAATTCTGGCTTCAGTAAGGAAGCTTTATTGCAGGAAGAAAAGTACAGGTGGGAATAAAACTGATGTTGAAAAGAAATGGAATTGATAAAAAATTGGGGTTATAGTTAGTGCTAAATTGGTGCAAAGGAATAATGGTGCATTTTCTTGTGCTCTTTTCCTTTTTTATGTTTTTACATTACTTCTATGCTTCCTAAATCTAATAACACGGCTTTCATTCTATATGCTCTTATTGCATGAAATTTTCATTTATAAAATCTTAAATCTTTAATATATTTCAAAATTACTCAGAGGTAAGGCTGTAATTTAAAAAATGAAATTCAATTAACATTGCTTATGTTAATTGTAGAAGATTTTTAAATTATAAAAATATTAAAATGGTTAATTTTAGCACAATATTATTATTAACAATTACAATCACACTGCTTTTTCAGACCTATTTCTACTATGTAGACTAATTTTTAGAAACTTAAAACCATGAAAGATAGTGTTTACTATTTTATTTTCACTTATGTTATGATCAGTTTTCCATTGCATTTCTCTTTAATGTTTTGATTATTATTTTATACTTCCCTTGTAAGAACATATTTTAAATTATTACTTTACTTAGCCATTGCTACTAAATAATGTTGCCATGAATATCTTTAAATAACAATATTTGAATACTTATTTTGACAAATTTTTGGAGTTACTGGGCTTAAAAGAGTTTTATGATCCATGAATAAAATGTTGATTTATATATCTTAAAATATAGATTTTTTATTCATTATCACTAAGGCAGAATAAAAAACATGCGCTTAGTATTATGTAAGTTTAATAGGACACTTATTGCATTTTTGAATGTAATCAGTATAGAGAGTCAACACTTTATATGGTGTTTGTCTTAAATTCAATGCATAACTTGTCTGTGAACAATTTGTGACTTGATTCCTTCTCTTGGGAACACCAAAATCTCAGAGGCTTAAAAAATAGAAATGTACTTTCTCACAGGTCTGGTGGCTCAGAAGACCAAGATGAAATTTCTTGCAAGGTGGGTTTCATCCTGAGATCTGTTCTCTTGTCTTTAGTAATCTGTTATCTCCCTGGGGTTGCTCACCTGGCCTTTCCTTGGTGTGTGGAAAGAGAGAGAGGAAGAGATAGCAGCCTCTGTAGGGTATTATTCCCTTTTAGTGTCTACTCTTGTAGGATATGAATTCTGCAGATTAGGGCTCCAACTCTATGCCTTCTTTATCCTTAATTGCTTCCTTAGAAGCCCCATCTACAAGTATAGTCACATTGAGGGTTAGGGCTTCAACATAGGCATTTGGGGGAACTACAAAATTTCAGTCTATAACACTAAGAAAATATTTTCTCTGTTAGCATATGTCTTGTACCATAATATGGATATAGAAAAATAATAGGGATTCATTATAGATGATATGGAAAATAAAACAACAAATAAAAACAAATTAAAAAAAAGTGAATCTAAAATTCTTCAAGATTCTACTGCTGACAGGTAGATGTAATTTCTTTAAGTCTTTTCCCATAGGAAATTTATTTTGAGTTTTTCCTTTCCAAAGTTATAATTATGTACTATAAGTTATATTTTACATACATATTGAATTTTACTTTTATGTAATACCATTGATTTGCATTGTTGTTATTGATGATGTTAAAGACATAACCTTATGTTGATACCACATATAATTTGTATTCACCCTTCATTCAGCTAATGCTTATTGGACATTTAGAATGTACCTGTTCTAGTGGGGTAGACAGATAAATAATAAATACATAAAATATGAATCCTATTGGTATTTGCATCTTAAGGTAAACCAAGGATAGGAATTACTTGATATGCGGTGGAGGAGGAGGGAAGATCATTTTCCACAGGGAGATCAGGAAAACTTCTCTAAGGAGTATCATTTGAGCAGAAATATGAATGAAGAGAGAGAGCAAAACAATATGAAAATATAAAGGAATTTTCAGGCAGAAGAACATCAAGTTCAAAAACTTGAGGGTTATAAAAGTGTCTTAAGTCTTAGGAGCAGCACAGGAGAATGAAAGCAAAAGAGATTAAGAGATGAAATCAAGGACATAATTTCAGGCTCACTCATGTAATGTATTTTAAGGTGTGGCAATGGTTTTATAATTTACCCTAAGTGTACAGGAAGCTCTTGCTAAATTTTTAGCAAAGTAATGATGTAAAAGGCTAAATTTTTTAAAAAGATATTTGAAAGAAATGATAAATATTTGTAATACGCTGGGTGCTATAGCTTCTACTAGTAATTCAGCTCTTCAGGAAGCTGAAACAGGAAGGGTAGGCTTTGCAACTTAGTGAGACCCTGTATTAAGATAAATTTAAAAAGAGCTCAGTAGTAGAGTGCACTTGTGTTCAATCTCCAGTGCTGAAAAAAAAAACCCAAAAAACAAAAATGCCTTTCTACTGCCTATGAATATTCTTTTTCTTTTTTGTCATGATAATGTGATTAATTTTAGAGATAATTTGTTTAACAATTGACATTCCTGGAATAAATTGTCCTTGATCATATAGGGTACCATATGCAATATAAAGCTTCTTTCACGAACATCAATTGTTTTTAGAATCTCACAACATTTTTATAATAAACACTCTGTGAAGCTTGGTATTCTAAGGTTTTAAGAGAGGCATTATATTAAAGTGGCTAAGAGCATGCAGAATATTGAAATACAAATTCCATCTTTAATTCTTATCAAATGTGTAATTTCTGGTAAATTAACTATTTCCCCACCCAATTCCATTTTTTTCTAAGACAGAGATAAATATATCATGGTTTTATTGTGTTGCTTGAAGTAAGGCATTTAGACTAACTTCTACAATATAACATGTGTTCAGTAAATATTAGCTTACAAAGATGTTAGGGGTATTAAAGGGCAGTTCGAGTTGTATGAAGCAGATCTAGCCTCAAACTGAGACAGAAGTTGTCTTGCGTTAGTATTCTTTTCATTACAGAAATCGAAGGAAAATACAATCATGAAGGGCATACTAAATAATTTGCTCTATCAGCTCAATGTTCTCATGTAAAGAGAAAATGAATGTTTAGCACTATGCACAGTAACTGGCACATAAGTGTTATGGTTATTATAAGTGCATTTAGCTAAATTAAGGACCTAATTATTTTAAAGCTAAAACATTTATATAAATACAGCAGGTTGTTAGAGAGAACATGGAAAACTGTCCCCTAGTCAGAGATTTTGCTACTTGTCTCTACTGACTACAGACAGTTCTTTTCAAAGCACAGCTTGTTCTATCTTCTAAAAGCCATTCAACCCAGTTTTCCTCTAGGCGTCCATATGGATGATGGTATTTTGCAATGTTACTTATTTGATCAGGAAACAATGTCATTTTCAGATACTGGTGATCACTATGTGATCTAGCCAAGGTTGTTTGTTGTTCCCCTACATTCATCAGTAAGCATGGCAAGAGGGAGTTCTGCATACACTGGCACCTGTGTATTCAAAAGCTTTTACTCCCCTTTGCTCAGAATTTGGAAGCTTGTCCAGGTTCTGAAAGTCACATAACAGCTGGGTAGGAGGAGAAGATAAAAGTCAATCTAGAAAAATTCATCCCTGACCACCTGAAGATGGATTTCTAAACATAACTCTTAACCTGAAATGTTCTTCCTGAAATAAATGCATGTACTTACTAACAGGAATGAATGTACAACACAGAATATTTTTTTTCATAGTGTAATAAAATTAGATGAAAGATGAATAATGAGTCCTGTTTATGCTATTATCTCCAAAATTTGGCAGTGATAATTATAGTTTAACTAAAATTTGACATTTGGGAAGTTCTTTGTATATCTGTGTATGTGTATATACATGTATGTGTGTGTGTGTTCTTATATTTGTGGTCAAGTAGACGCATATTTTAGCCAAATATATGTTTTCCAGAGGTCACCTCTCCTTGTTGGGGAAGTAGAGAGAGACAGAATTTCACGTTGATTCTTTATTTTGGTATTGAAATATTGTCTTTTATGGTAAATTCTTTATGGTGTATTTTAGATACAGTGTTAATAATAAATGAATATAATTACATTAATAAATATGTAAGCACAAACAGGGAAGAGCAGTATTTAAAACTATAAATATGTGCTAACATTTTTTAGAATTCACATTCTCTTGAAGTACTTCTTCTATAATACTTTCCCGTTACTCATTCTTCTGTGTGGAAAAATAAGTTATCCAGTATACCCTTCTGCAAATATAAAGTCAGGCTGAACTTAGTGATCTTGCTTTTAAATTTAGTTATTTCTTGTGCTCTTTTAAATGAATCTTATTAATACAGTTTTAATCATAAGGAAATTAGGTGAACCCGTGACGAAAGCTCTTTAGAGAATAGTCTGAAAAGTCTGGCATCATATTTCCCCAGCAATCTTTCTGCCTTGGAAAATGATTTATTAACCAGAGTTCAGTTGCCTTTTGCTTTTGTGGTCGGTGACAAAAGACATGTTTAAGCATGTTAAATTGGCTTAACAGAGTGGACAGAAATGATGGTTTCCTGTAGCAGAATTTGCTGCCAATGCATATTTCTTCTTTGTGTTGCATATAAGGAATAGTTAATCTGACCTCAAAGAAAAGAAACATGTGCTCCCCCAGATAAGGTTCTAGAGATGAATGAGTCTGTCTGCTATACAGCATTTGTTGGTCTGGGAGAAGAAGGAAAAAAGGAAGGTGGGAAATAAGCAAAAAATGACTTACTGAAAGCCTGATTCCAAAGGGAAAAAAAGTGAAGTAAAATAGAAAAATGGCACATAAAACAGATTGGAGGTAGAGGGGAATGGAGGGGGAATGTAAAATAAAGCACAGGTATATTGGCAGTCAGCAGTCTCTCGGGGGTCATGTTTGTTATTTGTCCCTTAGCAAATGGTTCTGGAATGTTAAACAGTCAATGTGCTTGCTCTAATGAATTAGGCTGTCAAAAATAAATAAATAAGCTCAATTTGGGGACTATGGTCCATCAATTATATAATTCCGACAGGCACAAGCACCGTCCAGGTTCTATTTAGGGCTCTGCCTACCTGTACCAAATGAACTCATTTAAGACTGCAGACTTCTTGGTCCAGTTTGGTGTGGTTCATGTGGAAGCTGAGAGTGATGATTTCACCTCTGCACAGCATTAAAACAAGTTAGGATGGCCCTATTGCAATCACACACCTGCTTTAGCTTTAATGACATTGTCTCATTGAAAGTCTGCCTCTCTTACTACTCTTTTCCAATTTTCTTCCATTCCACTACATTTTTCTGAACTGGTTATATCAATTTTGTTAGAAATACTTATGAACGTCGAATACTCCGTGATCTTCCTACATTACTCAAATTCATTAAACACACTTTAAAATTGGACCTTTCATATTCAAGATTTTTTCTTACTTATTTTTGTTCCCTTTTTACTTTTCCTATCACTTTTTGTTTAGTTTCCGTTCTTCCTCTTTAAATGCTGGTAAACTAGTGATGGTTAGTAAGAAAAAATGGTTTTTGATCAAGTAACTTCTTGAGGATTTACCATAAAGTATAAAGATTTTTCCAACTCTGAGAATAATTAAACCTGCTTAAATGTGTTTAACCCAACTTCTAGCACTATTTTAAACACTTTTCTTGGTTCTCATCTGCTGCTATGCTTCCAAATATCATTTGTTTGCAGGTAACCCAAAAATCTATATAATGGACTCCAGTTTCCAACTCAAGCATCAATTCAACATTTCCCTGTGCCTATTGGACATATTGTTCTAAATCTTGGGCCAGAAATTTGAATTCAATATTTTCAAATAAAGACTCACCATTTCCCCCCTTAATGAGGACAATTACCAATATGCTTTGATAAGCCAGGCCCAGCTGTGTGCTAAGGATAAAAGAGGATATTGTGTGTGAAGATAAGTAAACCAAAAACAATGTGAGGGTTGAGAAACTGGAGAGCTAAATCAAGATTAAATCATGGAAAGCACTGAAAGTCTTTCTAAGAGTTGGAAGTTTTCCTTAATAGCAAATGGAGCCCTTGAAGGGTTTTAAAGTAAGCAATGATCTGATTTGCAGATTTACGACCATTCTGACTCCAGGATGAGGTATACATTAGAGCAAGGCAAGACAAGGGATTATGAAATCAGTTACCATAAGTCAGTGAGAAGATAACTTTATGGAATTTACCAGAATATGTCATGTATTATTCTTTGATATGAGTACTTTTCTATTTTATTCTACCAAATATGAAATACTTATGGACATTAACTTTATCTTGTTTATCCTATACTGGCCTATCCTTAGCACATCTTTTTTGCACACTTTAGATGTCTCTTAATGTTTCTTGGTGAGCAAATAAATATGAACTTGTTATTGTTTAAAATATTTTATGGATTATTTTTGTCTTGATAAACAAAAAGATACAAAGAAAATAGTGAGAACCAACAGCCATAGAAAATTAGTGATGGGTAAAATACCATCATAACCAAAGAAAATAAAATTTGATGACAGAAATTGCATATTTAGGAGACACAGGAGTTGAAAGGATTGATAATTTAATACAAAGACTTCTAAGTCACAGAAGCCCAGTCCTCCAATGACGATAACAGCTAGTAGCTAATTTTGTTTGCTATGTTTGATGAATATGCTGGACACACCCTTAGTTAATGCTTTATGTCTTCTGATAGATCACTTAAAAATTCTCTTATTTTTAGATTTTTAAATATGGTCTTGGCCTCTCAGTGAATAAAACTGGTACTGAGATTGGTTTTGTACCCTGTGCTTAAAAGGAAACAAATGCAGTGTTTTAAAGTATCAGGTGAGGTGTGTGCAAAGACTGTGATTACTCTGATGAAGAGTAGAGGTGTCTCGCAGTCTTAGGTTGGCTCATCTAGTATCACAACCAGTGCTCTGAGAAAATATATGCTTTTATATTCTGTGGGCAAGAAATAGCTATGTCATATTTTAAAGTAAACCATTGATCCTGGATCCTTTTTCAACCTTGAAATACATAATAGAGTGAGGAAAAGAGAAAAGAAAGTTGTTCTGATTATTTTCCATGAAACATGGGGTGGAAAGGCCTAGGTCTAATAGGCAGGTTGTTTTGGAAAAGCTATGACTGTCTCACTTTCAAAGTAGTGTGAATAGATGTGCAACCTTGAACAGTATGAATGAAACACTGCAGAACTCCTAGATGCCCAGGGAGCACCTGCAGAAGACGATGAACAAAGCCTTTCAGGTAGCTCATACATTTTTTCTTAAGTTTTCTGTTGAAGCTGAAGGCTGAAGTAGAATAAAAATAGACAATTCTCATCTTTGTGACATTTACTGACAGCAAAAAAAATGATATTATGAGTAGAGTTCATTCTAGGAACTATAAGGCACCAGGCCCTTTACTCCTGGAAATATTTGTGTAGACAGAGGTTATGTTGTATAAATACATAGATCAAGGACTATATCCCTTTTATAATACTATCCTGCTCAGAATAGTTCCTTTGTAGAGGTGGTTTTGAGAGTTTTGCTTATTTAAGCCATAAAAGTTTCTACCTTTAACCCTATTCAGTAATGTTTTATCTTCTTTTTAATGAAGAACCAGCAATTTTTGTTTCCATGATTAGAGGAATAGCTTAAGTAGCTATAGAAGCATCACTAATTTATATTAAACAAAAAACAATTTGTATTAAATTGATCCATTTTGCTTTGTTGATTAAGGGAGACAAGTAAGAAAAGACCTCTGTCTTCCTGGAGTTCAGATGCTGAATGGAAAAGATAACATGTAGGCAGAAGCATAAGGAAAAATGTTTAGTTACTTGGTAAGGGGCAATATACCCTTCTGTAATGCTTGCAGAGGCATTTCTCATGGAGAGTCCTACTTATATGTTGAGTTCAGGACCCCTGAATGGATGAGCTAAAGGAAGAACCAAGGTTCAAAAACTCATTTCATCTGACTCTCACAAAAATCAGGATTTCTTCTTATAATGAGGATATATTTTAATAATATCAAAACTGTAGAAATAAGGTTATGTCAGTTTATCACCTAGACAGACATTTTCCCATGCTAATATTAACAGGTAGTACTCCCTAAAGAAGGGGACTAATGCTAATAGCCAAGTGGGAACACATAACCCACCCTATGTCCAAATATAAATTACTGCATAAGCCACTGAGGAAAATGCCCACCTCCCTAGTAGTGTTCAATCAAAATGCAGTGGGAAAGCAATACATCTATTGTGCTTTAAGAAACTTCCTAATACCAGATGACCTAAAAGGGTTTGAGCTTTAAGAAAATATACCAGTCTAATAATTTGTTTCTCATGTTACTATTAAGGTAGGAAAAAAATGACCTTTTAATTTTTATTTTAAAAGCAATTACAAAAGTTATTTGCTAAGACTGGCTTAACACCTTATTGTATTCAAAAGTGAACATTGATCTTGTCTATATAATTTGCTGGCTAATATTTTGGAAAGATTATCTTTAATTGAATAAATTGGTTCTCAGAAAAATAATACAGGTTTTTAACCTCTAAGTTGCCACTCTCTGAAGCCTTTGGCTCATAGGTTTCCAGCTGGTGCATCTGGCTCCATGACAGGATGTGTCACATTGTATCAATCTTGATGCTCCACATGACATCATGGATCAGACAATGAAAGGCATTGGTGTCACTTCACAATATGAGATCTCAGCTGGAGAAAGTCTCAGAAATCCTCCAATCTATTATTAAAAGGAATACAAATTGGAGATGAAAAGTACAGTTTGCTTAGCTCCTTGAACTCATTTGATTCAAAATTTTACCTCAAAAAATTTTTTTTGAGGATGCCTGGAGTAAACAAATATTTCCCAATTGGGTTCAGAGACATTGATTAGTTTGGAGCTGGATTATAGAATTCTCCCATTAACTCAGCCTAGGTTTCACCTCATGGAATACTTGCTGAATTCTTTAACTTATCTAAACATTATTATAAAATATATATGTCAAGTTAGGTAGGGAAATCTATTTTAATGAAAAAATTTATTCTGGTATTACTTAAATTGAAACAGTACTTATTACCCTTCAGGAACAAAAACTTGGTTTAGCATTTTTAAATTTTTATTGTTAGTGCCAAATATCCCCTATGATCTTCACAATGACTGAGTTTATAAAATACCCTCTCCATGGAAGAAACTGAGGTCTGCCTTGGTCAAGAAGAAGATCCAGAATTAAAAACTTGTTAGTAAGGGTAGATATGAAACTATAGAATGTTAGAATTGGAAATTTTTTTAAACATCATCTGATTTCTAAGTTTTATAGACTTAGTTTACTATTAACACAAGATGTTCTGTTGAATCAGAGAAATATGAGTAGTGACTCTTTCTCTTCCTCTTGTGGAGAGGCTCATTGTATTAAAGAGATTTTTTTTAAAGCCCAAACTTCTAAAATAAAGATTTTTAAACTAATATATTCATAGTTTTTTCCAATATACTGCAGTTTAGTGGTGACACTTCAAATAGATTTGGTTCACAATCCTAATTTTATTATTCATTGACTGTATTTATCTGGCAGATCAATTTACAACCCTCAATCTCAATTTCCTCAACTATTCATGAAAATGCTGTATAAACCAGAAAGCTATCTTCAAATATTAATTAATATGGCCAGTTAATGCTATTGACCACCATGGGGTTTCTCTGTAATTAACTAAATATGTATATGATTATGGTGTCTTGAAATTTTGTTGTAGGAAAAAAAGAGAACAGACTCTTAAAATGTTTAAAAGTCTATTTTAATAACACATCCAAGAATCCAGGTTCATCTTGTTCTGTGTTTCACTGGGATTGTGATTTGTAGCTCAAAACTTAAGGGTACCTTTTTTTAAGCAACTGTGGACATGGACTTGTCATAAAATATGTGAAAGAACCCACTAAAATTTCAAACATATTAGTATTCCAATATTTTCTTATGAGGGAGCTATAGTTCAGACAAACCAACCAGGTTTGTGGAGCCAAGACATGAATACAGTATTTACATTCAAAATATAAGTTATCTTCTAATGTGTTTGAATTATGAAGAAGAAAAAAAATTAGCAGATAATTTTTAGAACTCAGTCTTTATCATATCAATCTTATTTAAAGGTTAAGCTAATTTACTTTAAATATGCCCTGGGCATATATTATGGTTCAAAATTTATATAAATTTAATTCTTTTATATTTATAACTAGTTACCAAACTTTCTTGGGAAATGCTTATCTTCACGTTTTTTGAGAACAAGAATTATAACCATCTAAACTATCTCTGTACAGATAGAAAGTAGGCTGGTTAAATCTTTGTTCAACTCTTAGGCTACATTTATTTTTTTTTAAGTATTTTATTTTAGGCCAATTTTTGGCCCATGCCCAAACCAGAGATTTTCCATGTAGCCACTGCTAGCACACATACATAGCCTCCCACATTATCAACATCCTGTAGCATAGTAATAAATTTATCACAACAGATGAGCCTACATTCACACGTCACCTGGCATATTATCATCCAAAGTTCATGGTTTACATTGTGATTCACTCTTTGAGTTGTACATTTTATGAGTTTGGACAAATGTATAATGACATATTTTTAATCATTACAGAATCATACAGAATAGTTTCACTACCCTAGGATCCTAAAATTTATTTGTGCTCCACCAACTCACCTCTTATTCACCCCAAATCTTTTCATTGGTCTATTTGTCTCTTTTTCCACCCAGGATTTTGATTACTACAGCTTAATAGTAAATCTTGAAATTAGGGAGTCAGGCCTCCAATTTTGTATTTTTTTTTACTATTGTGTTAGATATTCTGGGATTTTTGTTTATTTGCTTTAACTTGAAAATCAGCTTTTCAGCATCCACATAGTAAACTGCTGAGATTTTTGACACTGCATAGAATTCAGAGATCAAGTTGGAAAGAAGTGACATTTTGATAATATTAAGTTTTCCTGATCATAAACATGGAATGTCTCCCTATTTATGTAGTCTTCAATTTTGTCATATTTTATAGATTTTCCTTATATAAATTATATATGTATACATACAAAATATTTTATTATTTTGAAAGCAATGTAAATGGAAATACTTTTAATTTAAAATTCCTTGTGATAATTATTTCTGGTGTATATGAAAGCAATTATCATTTGTATATTAATCTTCTATCCTACAACCTTGCTATAGTTACTTATTATTTCCAGGAGTATTTTTGTTGATTTTATCTGATTTTTTACATAAGTTTCATATCATCTGCAACCAAAATAAGTTTGGTTTTCTACTTTATAACTTTATTTACTCATTTTTTCCCAATTTTCTTCACTTTTCTTGCCTTATTGCATTTGCAAGGACTTCCAGAATAATGTTTAAAAGCACTGGTAGGAGGGACAACTTTGACTCATTTCTGATTTTAGAAGGAAACTTCTAATTTTCCACCATTAAATATGATTTTAGCTGTGGGTTTTTATAAAGTTGAGAAAGTTCTATTTCTCATGAGCTTTATTGAATGGAAATTTTCAAGTGTTATTTCTGTATCAATTAATATGATCAAGTGGTTTCTTGTTTAACCTGTTGATCTGCTGGATTATATTGATTTATTTTTAACTGTTGAAACAACCTGGCATACCTGGCATAACTCGCACTTGGTTGTGGTGTATAATTCTATCTATACATTACTGGATTTGACTTGTGAATATTTTGCTCAGAATATTTGCATCTATTCTATGAGTGATATCATTTCGTACTTTTAGTTTCTTTTAGTTTTAATTTTTATTTTTAGTTATTGCATTAAAAAATGAGGCTGGCCTTCTAGAGTTAGTTGGAAAGAATCCCTTCTCTTTTTATCCTCTGAAAGATATTAGAGAATTGGTATTATTTCTTCCTTTACATGGTTGGTATAATTCATTTGTGAACCCATTTTGCTGGTGTTTTTTAAAAAAGATGATTAATCATTTAATCCAACATCTTAACAGATATAAAACTACTTAAATTATCTATTTCTTCTTGTATTTCCATAATTTTGAAGGAATTCTGGACTCTGCTTTTTTTTTCTCTCTTTAACATTTTTCATATTTGACCCCACTGTCTGCTGGTTTATGTGGTTTCTTTTATAGTTCATAAATTGAATGTACCACAAAAGTGCATGTGTTGAAGGCTTGGGTTCCAGTCTATGGTGTTAATGGGAGATGGCGGAACACTTTTAGGAAGTGAGCCTGGTGAAAGAAGTTAGGTCACTGGGGGGCATGCCCTTGAAGAGGATAAGAATCGGATCATAACCCCTCCTTTTCCATTTTCTTTTTGCTTCCCAGATGCTATGAGGCAAGCAGCTTCCTCTGCCACATGTTCTAAACATGAGATATGTCTTTCCACAGGACCAAAAAGAATAGGCCAATGGGCCATGGGTTGAAACTTTCAAAACTGTGAACCAAAATAAACCTTTTCTCTTTTTCATTGATTATCCCTGATATTTTGTTATAGTAATGGAAAGCTGTCTAATAGTTTCTGAGGAGAAATTAGGTAGAGTTCTTAATATGACTCCTTTATATGTGAGCCTTTTATAATTTTTATTATCATCTTTTAGAATTTTTGCTTTTCTTTTTTAATTTTCTGCAGTTTGAAAATGATATTCATATGAAAAACTTTGGGGTATTTATTCTAGTTGGTGTTTTCTGAATTTCCTGGATGTGTGGTTTTTGTGTCTGACAGTAATTGGGAGGAAATTCTAAGTAGTTGTCATTACAAAGTTTTCTCTGTTCTTTTACCTCTTTCTAGTATTCTCACTATGTGTATAGTTTCCACCTTTTATAGTTGTGCCATATTTCTTAGCTATTTGTCTCTTTTTTGGGTCTTTTTTCACTATGACTTTAAGTTTTGAAATTTTCTATTGAGATGTTCTCAAACTCAGAGATTCTTTCCTTAGCTTTTTCCATTTTACTAATGTACAACAAAGGTCCTTCATTTCTGATGCAGTGCCTTTGATTTTCAACCTTTCTAGTTAGTTCTTTCTCAGATTATTATCTCTGTGTTCACATTGCCCAACTTCTTGTATGCTGTCTATTTTACCCATGAGAGCTCTTATCATAACAATCGCAGTTTTGCAAAATAATTTCACCATCTGAGTGAAATTATACTGCCATATCTGACTGGTTTGGATGTGATGCTTGTTCTATCTCTCAACCCACATTTATTTATTTTTTGCCTTATAGTATAACTTGTAATTTTTTCTTGATAGCTAGACACATAATACTGAGCAAAAGGAGCTGCTGTAAGTATTTGGTTATGTGGTGGTAAAGTTCAGGGGGAGAAGGAATGCACTGTGTGGTCTCATGATTGGTTCTCTCAGTGTTTTAGTGAGGCTCACTAAACTTCACAAGTAACCTTCACAAGTGCTTTTCAGTATTTCATACTTCCTTGGGTAGAATGGGATATTTGGGAGTTCAACGGTTAGATGTTTTCCTTCCTCAGGTAGCTTTGGCTATGATAAAGCCCTAGCAGCTTAGGGTTTGGCTAGTTTCTTCTGAAAGTAGAATTTGTTAAGAAGAACAGAATGTTCTGGCTATTTGAGATGGTTCCCTTTGCCCTTCCTAGATAGAAGAACAAAGGGATTTTTCTTTGATCTTCCCTGTAAGAACCTGGTAGAGCTCAAGAAGGTAAAACATACAAGTGTGGAAACACCCTTGGCTGTTTCCTCTTGGAGTTTTGAATTGGATTCACACTGGGTCTCCAATAATTTATCAATTATATTTAAAGATTTTTTTTTTCCTTTAGACTTGGTTTCTTCTTCAGGTTTCTGTTTGTGTTTTTCTGTTCTTAGGCCTTTTAAATTATCAGTGACTTTATAACAGTGAAGCATATCTAACAAGTTACTGATAAATTGGCTCCTCCTATCAGGACTATTCCTGGGAAGGAATGTCCTTGGGAAGTTTTCTGAGATAAACAAAACAAGTAAAAAGAGCCAATGCTTGCAGGATTTGCAATTGATTTGTACTTCTTCTTTTGCAGTACTCCCTTTAACCTTCGCTTACTTTTGATTATTCATTGTCTCTCACCCTGAATATGAGTTTCAGAAGGGTCATGGTCATCTTGTTGCAGACTGAGGAGCCGTTTCCCCTGAGTTCCCCAGCACCTGCAGCACTGAGTTAACACTGATTTGGATTAGCTCTGGGTCAGTTGTGCTGGAAGTAGAGGGTTTTAACCCCTTGTGGACTTGGTTTCTTTCTTGGAGTGAGTCAAGAAAACCTATTCACGGGGCTCCCCTCTCCCTGATGTTTCCAGCTTGCTCCCGGTCCCCTCTCCTGAGCAGGCCATATTTCCCCTCCTCAGCCTGCAAGCTTCTGTTTTCTGCCTGGCTGCTCACCGCCTTCCTATGGCACCTCAGGGAATTGCCCTCTTATTACCACAATTACAATCTGTACACATTTCATTAAACTAATATCGCTTTGCACAGGCTTTCTCCACAGAACTGCACAGCTGGAGGCCCATTTCTTTTCCTCAGCTTAAACACTTTGACAGGTTAAGAAAGCTATTATGGCTGAATAACAGGTGTTGCAAAACAATGTGCATTTGATGTTTAAATGAGAGAGCTTCTTTATTGACTGCCTTTATTGCAGCTAAGGCTCTCCTTTTTCACGATGACTGGATTTTTATTGTTTTTACTGCTTTTTAAAGTGTATTCTGTTGTTTCAGAATAGGTCCGAAGTGACTGTGTGTGTGGTTATTTGTTATTCTGCCGTCCTTTCCTTATTATTATTATTATTATTATTATTATTATTATTTGTGCTGCCTGCTTTCCTTTCCAGGTGAAGAACAGTTGCAGAAATAGAAGGATTTTATTTTTGCAACTCTCTCTATCTCTCTTTTTTTCTGATAGAAGCACACTCACTTCATGAACAACCCCCCAGGGCCATTGAGCAAGCTCCTTCTCCATTATTTTGCCTTTGTTTATATTGTCTTCCTTAGTCCACACATCTACCTTCCAGTGACCCAGTGAACTGGCTCCCAAATGAGAAATGATAAAATACAGAGAGATGGTTTATGGTAGGAATTTCCTCATCTGAATATTCTATCTTGTTCTATGTTCAGAACCTCAGAGCATGGAACACATACACAGACTGAGGCACAGTATTTGGTATTTATCCTTTATCTCATGACATTTTGTTTTTCTTTCCACTCATCAACATTAAGCAAGTCTTTATTCCTTTTTTTTCTAGTTCCTCACAGAATATCATGCTCAGCAGGATGTAGTCTGTTTTATTATTTCAATAAGATGACTTTTGCTGAAGAGACAGTCAAGTGTTAAAATACCATTTTTTCAAAGCAAGTGCTCAGTGAGAGAGAACATATGATTATGAAAGCATAGAAATGGATGGAAATAAAAGATGGCTTTGAAATATTTAGATTTGTGCTTTGGAAATGTCTACAGTAGTGCTCTTCATATTATAGGCACTCAAAAATGCTTATTAACTTTGACTATAGGCATAACATACTTTTCTAAAGCAAAATTTATATTTCATGCTTACTTACATTTTATGCTAGTAAAAAGCAACAAGAAAGATAAAAATAAAAAAACACCAAAAGAAAAGAAAAAGCTAATTGTCTTTATTAGGTGAATAGTTACTGTATTCAAAATTGTACTCAATTTAATCACTTACTGTTCATTTTTGTGAGAGCAAATAAAGTCATTTATGTGAAGAGTTGTTATCCTTGTTTTCCCCAGTACATGGACCTTAACTGCCACAATTGAGACAGTGCCTATTTTTTTTGCATGTCCTCATTGTCAAGAGCCTTTCTTAGAACACTTTAAGGTCTCAGTAAATGATTTTTGACAAAATCATATGCACTTCAGACATGAAGAATTCTTCATGTAGATTTCAAATAGATTGAAGACCTCTTGAAATTCTCAGTACAATTTTGTTTATACACCCAGAAGTAACGGCAGTAAGAAATCTTGGTTTTCATTTGGTTCTCAGAGAAATCTATGGCTCAAAAATTTTCTGAACACCTACTTTAGAAAGAAATGTTTGAAGGATAATTTGATAAACATTTGGTTAATAAAATAATTACTTGTTGAGCCAGTAGCTTAAATAATTTTTCCATTATAAAGTTATATCAAGTTATATATGCGATTTAGTAAACCTAGTAAGCTTTACTTGATTTTATAAAAATATAGTCTTAAGTTGGTGAATGGTTTGTCCCCAGAGCTAGAAACTAGCATCTCCAATCCACAATTGTGACATAGATACATATTTTTAATAATAATGCTAATACTTGTACTCTCTATAAGCTTATAACAGTTCAAAAAGTGCTTTCTAATTTCAAAGATTACCAAAATCCATCCCACTAGAGTATGGATTCACCAATATTCTGGGAACAAGGGAAGCCAGTTCTACTTCCAGGAATTTCCAAGTATAGTATGTCTAAATCCCTGTGGTGTCTGACTCAATTATTAAAAAAAAATGCTAGTACCTTAAAGTTATGAGGCACATTTCTCCTAAGAATTTTAATAAACTTCATAATATAGAGCAGGACTGTTATTCTCCTCACTTAACAGGTATGGAAATTAAAATGCAGATAGTGCTCAGTGATTTTTCTCATGGCTATTTGGGCTAGCAGTAGAGATGCAAATCAAAAATATTAGCCCTGAATTTTTAGCTGCTTGGTTGCTTCTACAATCATAAGTTTAGAAAAATTTTTAAATATATATTTATAGCTTTAAGAATATCTTTGAAAAAACATCCCCTAAAACTTATTTCTCCCGTAGGTCTCAAACTGAAGGAAAAATAAATTTACCTTAGGAAATTGGTTATAAAATGAAAGAAAAATATTTTTATATGATTAAGCCAATAAAGCTCAATAAAATGTTACAAATACTTATCAATATATAAAGTGCAATAAAATAGTTTATGATACAGTAAGTGTTCAGTGTAAGTGTTAAAGAATTAACTGCTTTTTCATATAATTCCTTAGATATGTAAGTAATGCATGGACTTTCAGGAAGAGGTCTTGTTTTAATGAAAGATGGCTATCAGATGGAGAGAATTTGATTTTTCCCCTTTAAGTTTCAATTAAGATAATTAAATGCTTTATCAAGACATGGATTCCATTTATCAGATTTATACTTTGGGCCATTTTGAAATGTTTCATCTTTATATATTCATGTGAAAGAGTATGAAAAAGTTAAATTAAAAAAAAATCACTTTTGCCTCTGTACCTTCCTTTTGAATACTATTACAAGGCATGCCTGTTTGAACAGATTCTCTGATTCAGCCTACTGAAAATAATAGAATCAGTTGCCCATAGCTGTCTGCCAGTTAAGATTGTATTTGTGCTATCTTCTTCTTGTCCTAGAAATTCATCATCTTGAAAGCATTTGTATTATTGAAAGCAACAGAGCCTGGTTAGGCTGCCCATTACCTTTACTTCATTTGCATTTTTTGCCCAATATTTTTCCCGAGTTCCTTTCTCTCCCCCGAAGTCTCCATCACTCCACTGCATCTCATCAAGTGCCATCTCAGCCACACAGTGGCAGCTTGCTGTGCGAAAATGAACTGGGTACAAAACACAGGTTCCCAGGAGTCTGGGGCTTCCCAGCCTTGTCCCTAAGCCAGCAGCAGCTGAGGTGACCCAGATACAGGAACTGCTTTCCCCTCCCTGTGTTTTACCATTTCCAGGAATGACCACTGTTGCATTACCACTAGAATTTGAAAACACAGCATGATTTCTGTGGGTGGTACAATTTCCTCTGCTGGAAGAATGAAGGCACAACGGGAAACTTAAAGCCCTAAAGAGCGAAGGGGTGAGTGTAACAAAGCAGAAAATATTTGCCCAGTGTTCCATTGTGCCAGCAAGTGTTCTTCCTGTATGTGTGGGAATAGTAAAGAGAATTACACACTCACCTGCCTGGTTGTTGGCAACAGGCGTGAAGATTCAACGCAGCTTTCAAATACAATGAGAAAATGAAAAATTTATTCAGTCTGGGAATTAAGTCTAAGCAGAAAATGAAATGTCACAAAGAAAAAGAATTAATGATTTAATTATGTATATAATAATATGATTCTTTTTTTACCTAATAAATTCTAAATAGCATTTAAAAGTACAATTCCTGAATCCCTAGTCATAGAAAATGACTATTAATCAATACCCCTAAGAGACTGTATTTATTTAATTCATTGGTTCTAAAACTCAGGCATATATTAAAATCACTGGGGAAATTGATGAAACTACACAGACTCAATGCTATCCTGCACCAGTGGGCCTGGGCTTATGCATGCTCTGTTAGATCTCCAGATGATTCTGCTATACACTTACAAAACTGATTTACACTGATTTATTTTTAAAAAAATTTATATCATTTTAATTCATGCAATTTAGTGATAACTTGGAGACATCTCTGACTCTTACTTTCATATTCTACATCCAATCCCTTCTCTTGGCTTCTCATTTTATTATAAATTGACAAGCTATAATTAGATATATTAATGGGGTACACAATGATGTTAAGATATTTGTATATAATGAGTAATGATAAAATCGAGCTAACTTATCCATCACTTCTTTGGTGGTAAGAATATATGAAATATACTCTTAGCAATTTTGAAATATAGAATATATTACTGCTAACTTTAGTTACCATGCTGTACAATAGATTTCAAAAAAATACTCCTCTTGTCTAGCTGAAATTTTCTACCTTTCAGCTTATGTTTTCCCATTCCTCTCAGCCCCCCAGACTCTAGTGAGCACAATCCTACTCTCTCCTGAATCCAGTTGCTTTAAACTCTGCATACAAATAAGATCATGTGGTATTTGTCTTTTTGTGCTTGGCTTTTTCACTTAGCATACTGTCCTGTAGGTTCATCCTGTTGTCACAAACTACAGGATTTTTTTCTTTATACAATTGGTATTTCTTTGTGTACATATGCATCTTTTATGTGAATATATAACACATTTTCTTTATCTATTCATCCATTAATGAATATGGTTTGATCAAATATCTTGGCTATTGTGAATAATGCCAGAATGAACATAAGTACATGGATAACTCTTTGATATACTGATTTTTATCCTTTGGATACCTAGGACATATCCCATAGAAGGGGAATTTGTTGGATCATATGTTAATTCTATTTTTAGTGATTTGAGGAAACTTCATACAGTTTTCCATAATGGCTAAACTAATTTACATTCCCACTACTAGTGGACCAGGGTTACTTTTTTTTTTTTTTTTTTTTTTTGGTTACCGGGTGGGGGTTAAACTCAGGAGCACTTGGCCACTGAGCCACATCCCCAGCCCTATTTTATATTTTATTTAGAGACAGGGTCTCACTGAGTTGCTTAGTGCCTCACTTTTGCTGAGGCTGTCTTGGAACTCTTGATCCTCCTGCGTCAGCCTCCCACACTGATAAGATTACAAATGTGCCATCATGCCTGTCCAGGGCTTACTTTTTTACACATCCTCATCTGTACTTGTTACTATTTATCTTCTTGATTATAGTCATTCTGACACATATGAGGTGATATCTTATTATGATTCTAATTTGCATTTCCCTGATGATTAATGATATTGAACATTTGCTCATATATTTGATGACCATTTGTATGTCTTCTTTTGAGAAATGTCTATGAATGTCCTTTGCCAATTTGTAAATTGGGTTGTTTTCTTATGTATTTTAGATTTTAACTCTTTATCAGATATTTACTTTGCAAATATTTTCTCCTACTCTGAGTGTTAAGTCTTTAGGTAAAGCTTATTAGTTTAAAGTGATGCCACCTGTCTAATTTTGATGGTCTTATAGAAAATTTTGAGGACAAATATAAAAAAAAAACTCATCGCCCAGACTCATGTTGTGTGGTTTTTGATCCATATTCTTTCTGGTAGTTTTAAATTTTAATGTCTTAAATTTAAGTCACTAATCCATTTTTGAATAGTTTTTTTTTGTTGTTGTTGTTGTTTTTTGTAGGTGGTATAAAGTCCATTTCCCTTCTTGGGCATGTGAATACCTACTTTTCCTAATATATGTTTTGAAGAGACTGTCTTTATCCTATTTTGGTTTTTTGGCAACTTTGTTGAATCCAATTGGCTATAAATGCATAAATTCTTTTCTGGGGTCTCTAGTATTCTAGTCCATAACTCAACTTCTCTATTTTACATTAGTATTATGTACTAGCTGTATTACAGCTTTGTAATATAATTTGAAATCAGCATGATGACTCTAAACTTGTTATTTCTGCTCAGGATTGCCTAAGTTATTCCGCATTATTGTGAATCCATATGAACTTTATGATTTTTTTTCTGTTTCTGTGAAAAATTAAAGTTTTATAGATATTATATTGAATCTTCATATCACCTGGGACACTATTTTATTTTATTTTACTGTACCTACCATAAATGAGTGTTTTCTTAACTTCCTTATTGTATAGTTTGTTGTTGGTGTATAACACCATTACTAATTTCCATGCATTGATTTTATATTCTGCAAATTGACCATATTCATGTGTCAGTTCTAGTGGCCTTAGGGTGGAGTTTTAGTGTTTACTTTGTATAAAATCATGTCAGACACCTGAAAATTTTGCTTATTCCTTTTCTATTTAGGTGGCCCTTATTTCTTTTTCTTGCCTAGTTGTTCTGGGAAGAAATTAGAGTACTGTCTTGAATAGATCTGGTAAGAGTAGTCATCCTTGTCTTGCCCCTGTTCCTAAAGGAACAAGGGGCAATATTCACCAATGAATGTAACATTAGCTGGCTTTAATAGTGTTGAGGTTAATTCCTTCTATATACAATCTATTGAGAGTTTTTATCATAGAAAGACATTGAGTTTGTTAAATGATTTTTCTATTTCTAATGAAATAATGTTTCTTGTTCTTTCTGTAAACATGATATATCATATTTCTTAATTTGTGTATGTTGAGCCATTCTTACATCCCACTTGATCATGGTAATTCATCTTTTGATATGCTGTTGAATTTGTTTCTAGTACTTTGTTGAAGACTTGGTTCTTTCTTTGATGTAGACCAAATTTGACAATTTTCCACTATCTTCATTTCTATGCAGTGTCATCAAGGCTATCACAGTAGAACAATTTTCTTAGTCCCTCACCCCGAGTCATTCTTTCACTTAGCAGCCTAAGTGAGCCTGCTAACCTTAATGTAAACAATGTTCTTCCCTTTTAAGAGTCACACATGACTTGCAGTGTAATCAGAGTAAAATCTCATGCATTCTGGATCCCAATACTTCTCTTTCCCTGCAACTTTCTTCTCTTAGTTATACTTTCTTCCGTATGTTTGAACATGCCACTCTTACTTCTAGTATTTTGGAACACCTTCATTTACCTGAATTACTCTAACTCAGGGAAATCACCTCAATCAATAGCTTGCTTCCTTGAAACCACTTCACAGTTCACTCCTTGCCAGAGAAGATTTCTGACAATCCTTTGTAGGATAGAACCCATGTTCAAACTAACTTCATTTTCTTTGTGTGTGTGTGTGTGTGTGTATGTGTGTGTTTACATTTATTGTCATATGGTATAGTATATTTTTATCACTCTGTTACCCATGATAGAATGTTAACTTTCAGGTCTAAGTCATATCACATATTGTCTCATTTGGACTTTACATTTAAATTTGAGATGACTTGTGAAATTTAATTATACATGTTAATAAGATCTGGAATTTGGTAGTCATTCTGTAGGCCTGCAAAAATGTATTTAGTTGCTTAAAAATACTTGGTTCCCAAAAATGTATTTAATTGCTTAAACTACTTGGAGAATGTGAAACTTAAACTAATTTATTAAGAATTCAAACCAATGCATGTTCTCAGGAAAAATGTGTAAATAAGAGTGATTAACTTACATCATTCATGCACCTCTATCTCTGCTTCTTCATCTATGAATTATGGTCATCAGGACTCATCATCCATACAAATCCCTATTTGTCCCTATATAATATCCCAGTTCTCCAAGCTCATTGTTTTACAGTCAGAAAAAAAAATCTAACTTCACATAAGATACTAATAACCGAAATAGGTTTTAACATACTAACCAAGGGTCAAATTCTTTTCTGAACCCAATACCAGAGCCTATTGTTTGACAAATAATTTTTGTGTTACTATTGTGCATAAGCGGTACTTTGCATCTTTGATTTTTCAGTATGTTTATTTAATTATAAGGATAACACAGCAGAATGAGACGTGGACACTTTGGGATAATATATGTTACATGAAATTGACCCCCAAAGTATTTTATTTTTCATGATTTAATACTTGTAGAATTTTAGATTTTCACCATTGGAGAGAATATTTACAGGTAGAGACAGTATAAAATGCCACAGATACTTATGATACTAAATGAAAGCAGTAAAAAAAAATACTAAGTAAGTATGTTACTAATGTATTTACCTTTATTAAATATAAAAGTGGATTGATATGCAATTTACCAATGTCAGTCAGCTGGGTGCATAATAGTATGGTTTTTTTTCTTCTGAAAGAGGATTTTCACTGATGGTATACTTTACAAGAGTCTATTCATAACACTTAAGGTTATATTATATTGAATATTTTTGGAATTGTGAAAACTAGAGTATAGACTTCAAACTGCTGTGTGACATGAGAAAGGCAGGTGAGGAGATGGAGTGGAAGTTGCATCACTCATGTAAACATTTGGATTGAGATTTCTAGAACAACTTGCCCATCTGCTAAGAAAGTCAGAAGTGGTTTCAACAAGCCTCATCTCACTACTTTCCTCTTCCATAAGTCCTAGTTTTAGGGCACAGGGAACTCAGAGAAAAACTACAGACATATTTTCAGAATTAGAGTTCAACAAATTTCCTCCAAGTATGATTAGCATAAAAAAGTATATTCTCTGTACTAATAACAGTTATAAAAGGCAATTTATATTAAAAATAACAAATGCTATAAAATACTGAAGAAAAATCTACCTGAAGATATGCACAAAATGATAATAGATTTTTGCTTTATGGCCTGATACTAATTTTCCTATTTTTTCTATGTGCTTATAAGAAGTATGTTTCTATAATTATTAGAGACATGGATATGTCCATTATGGATATGTCCATTTCTGTTACTGTAAGTTTATCAAGTATGCTGTTTCAATGTTTTGTATCTTCACTATTTTTTACATAATGTATTTTATCTGAGAAGAATTATTTTTGGTGAATATTTTTTTTTAAGTATCATGAATATAGTGCAATGGATACTGTAGAGGAAACACAATTGTGAATAGAGTGTAATTGTCTTTGAGATCATAACCTAAGATGAATCAAAATATGAATGCCACCACCCATGAATGCTATCACTTGGAGGAAAGCAAACAGGAAGAAACAAATGAACAAAGGAAAAAAAACTACTATTTTCATATGTATAACTAATAAAACCTTAATATAATTGTACATTGGCATTTTCCCATTTTCTAGGAAAAAATGGAGCTTTGAAACAAAGAACTTTCTTTATTGCTCCTTGTGCTTCCAATGTATGACTTTTATTGTGTCTCAGTCTTATCCAAGTTATTTACTGGTCTGAGGTTTTAGTAGCAAGGAAAAAAAAAACACGAAAGGCAAGTATAAAATAGGTCACATCTTTTTTTTCATTACAATTGTGATTTTTTAACTTCTTCTACATATCAATGCATAGAGTGGTGCTTTTGATAATAGGTAATCACTTTAGATAATAAGTTTTAGGCATCTTAACAAGCCTAGTAATTAAAAAAATTGGTTTATCTTTTAAAAGAGAAATAAGTAAAGATGACAATGAGTCCTCTGGTTATCCAAGATAGCTGTGTTAAAGTAAGATAAGTAGGTAAAGGAATTAAGTTTAAATAATTTTTATCAAATTGACAAGATTCATTTTTTGCCATATATTTTTAAGATAAAGGTATAACATATTGCATTTTTCAAAGGGAGTGCATGTTAATATTTCCATTACATATGTTTTTCCAGATTTGTCACTTCCTCAATGAAGAGATAGAAGCTTTAAGCCCTATTAAAATTGGTCAGGACTTTGTGACTGACTGCCTTGTCAAATGGAATGCAGTAGAAGCAATGCTACAAAAATATCAAGGGAAAGTCACAAAAATGATAAGCTTTCTCTCAGAATGCTCACATTTGGTACACAACTAAATGTCATGAAGAATTTGATGCACATTTAGTTGTCCTAATATCCCCAGCTAAGGTTTCAAATGATTGACTTCACCAGCTTCAAGACACTTGAGGTATCAAGCCTTCAGATGATTATAACTTCCAGCTTTTGAGCCACTCTACATGGTACAGAATAGAGCGGATGAGACAAGTTATTTTGGCTGAGCCATGTTGAAATTGCATATTCAAGAATGAAATTTTAAAATGTATGGTGCTAATATTTGATATAGTTTGTTGAATGAAATTAAGTAACTAAAAAAGAAGAAATAAGAATTTAATATCATAAAACAAAACTATAAACTCTTTACAATTTTTTATATATTAACAATATCAATTGAATTTTTTATTTCTCCTAATTCTGTTAACTTTTGTTTAACATACTTTGGAATTGTGTTACTAGGTCCATGCATGTTTAGAATCACATTTCTGGGAATTCAATTAATATTTATTAGGTCAAAAGCATCTTATTTCTAATAGGTTATTTTTAAATCTTAGAGCATCATTTAGTTAATTTTTATACAGTCAGACCAGTTGTGTATTAGAGAGTATACAAAAAGTCTATTTTATCCATTCTGTTTTTTTCCCCAAACTTCCTTTTTGTCTTTATGATTTAGGCATATTTATTTTTAAAAAAGTATATCATTGGATTGTTTGAAAAATGTTAATCTTTGAATTATAACAGGTAAATTTAATCCATTTATACTTATTGTGATTATCAGCATATTTTATTTATTATATCATTTTTCTACCATATTTTTATCGAGGTATTCCCATGTTTCTTTCCACTCTTTCTTGCTATCATTTTATCTACTTTATTAATTTCTTCTCTTTTGGTTTAGAAATTATACATTATTTCTCTATTTTATTAGTGAATACTCAAATTTTAGGTTTTAGGTTGCATTTTTTTTAAAAAGAGAGAGAGAGAGAATTTTTTAATATTTATTTTTCAGTTTTTGGTGGACACAACATCTTTATTTTATTTTTATGTGGTGCTGAGGATGAACCCAGCACCCCGCGCATGCCAGGTGAGCTTGAGCCACATCCCCAGCCCTTAGGTTGCATTTGTAACAACATCTGAAATGAATCCATATCACAACACAACTGTGGAATACTGCAAGGAATTTAGAAGGGTTTTAATCTTTCTCATTTCTTGATATGTTTTAATGTCATTATTTTTCTATTTTAATCCCATCTAGTTAAGACTAGTCAGGTTTTATCATTGTTTTATGTTGTAAATATTTACCACATGGTAGACATTTTCCTTCTTATAACAGTCCAGATTTTGAGATTCAATTTTCATTTTCCTAAGATGGAGATATTTTTATTTTTACATTTTTTAAAACATGGTTTCAGTTTTATACAACGATATCAAAGCCCAGTTATCTATATTGGCAACCTATTCAATAATGCACAGCTTATTTGCTCTCTCTCCCTCCTTGTTTCATTTCTGTGTTCTCTTGCCACAGCTCCCTAGGATCATGTGCCAAATAAACTCAGATGATTTTCTCAAATTTTTTCTTTTGGGGAAAACCTAACTTAAGAGAGTCTGATCCCATTTGATTCTTTTGATAATATAGTAGTAGCCACTGCAAGACAAAAATCTGATTTTTAATAATAGCCAGCCACATTATTCTATCTGAAATCTCTGTGTGGTGGATATCTCAGCCATGGCCTACTTTGACAGATATATTTTTTCTTTCTTCCTATATATTCTTCTAAAACATTTCTGTAATTTTGAACCCCCAATCATCTTTCACTCTAGTTATTGTAACCCCTTTACTATTTTTGCCTATTTTTATGTTCATTTATAAGTTACCACACCTTTTTAAAAAACTTTCTCATAAACTTAAAATGTGTTTTCATTATTAAAGTCTCAACCCATATGATGCACAATATATTGCTAAAGAATCAGTATTGATGGGTTGTGTTCTCACAATTTCAATGAAATCCATTTTATGCAACAGCTCAGGTTTATTTACATTGGATAAATTTGGTGATTTTACAAAATGAAGAGTTCTAAGAAAAAGATCTTTCGTTCAAAATGAATATGTAAAACTTTCCTTTCTCCTCCTCCTCCTCCTCCTCCTCTTCCTCCTCCTCCTCCTCCTCCTCCTCCTTCTTCTTTTTTTAAATCAATTCTTCTTAGCAATGTATTCCATGATGCATTTCCCAGTTATCTCTTTCAGGCTGAAAGATATATTTCCCCAGTTACTGAGACTGAGTCTGGTTTATAGCACTCATCTTCAAACCCTCTCTGTATTTGCCCTCAGTTGAAGAGAGCTGCTTCAACCAGGTTATGTTCCTTTCTCAGGGGTAAACTACACTCAATGATTGATTGATAAGGAGGTATAAAGGTCTGGCCTCCATTCCACAAGATGGTTAAATCTAAAGGTTATTCCAGCTTTACAGTTCTGCATGGGGTCATCTAAGTCTTGTGTGGATTATATAACAACTTAACTTCCCCCTTGCTCTGTCCTACTTCCTTTCTTTTCCTGGATTGGGTGTTGACTCCAATAGTACTTCCTAATAGACATTTTGAATATTGATGTTCATCTCTTGATCTTTTTCCAAAACCCAACCTGCACTATTTGATTCAATAAGATATTTTAAGGACTATGTTAGAAAGAAAATGTTAAAGATAGGATTCTGGAGAAGATCTTCCTAAACTCTGGCACCGAGGACTTGTCCTATAGCAGTTGGTGGAACCCACAGGGATGATGACATAGAAGTAATGGAATCTTAAAACTCTCAGTGATGGTGAGCTAGGAAATATGACTGGGGACATGGTGGTACTGATGAGGATATATGTTAGGTATTTAAGAATGATGGAGAAAGAGTGATTTTAAGTAGTGGAGTTGGATGTCTGTTGCACAGTATACTCTGAAAAAAGAAACCAAAAAGGTAGGAGGATTAACTGGGATTCAAAACTCAACATGAAAACCTGCGAGGATCTGAGCATCTTACTTCTTTAAGCTTAAGGGATATAAAATGTGTAGATCAGGTCTAGGACTTAAGCATCATCATAGCAAAGTTCCAACAAGGTTTCCATGCAAACAAAGATCAGGATCCAGAGTTACGGAATGGGGCACTCAAATATTGAATCCTCAACTATTCCTGAACATCCAAGGCTTGGTGAATTGGACACTCCTTAGTAAGAGTTAATGATTCCCCTGGTTTGAAGAAAACACAAATGGCTCTATAGTAAGGAAACAATACTTATGACTCCTCCAATCCTTCTTAATCTTCACAACCTCCACTCAAGGGCAATTAGACAATACTAAAGGGTGAATCCTAAAATAATTTTGCTAGGGAATTACTGTACTTGCTAAAGGAAGAAAAGGACTATAGCACCAAGGAAATAGAGAACCCAGGCAACATGTGCAAGTATGCTGGGAGGACATTCAGAGAATCGGATTCTGAGAGTGCTACACAATAGAGGGAAAGAACACAAAGTTGGATAAGTTAACAATATGGGTGCTCTTTCCTAGGATATAGGATTTAACACTCTAATACATAGGGATAGTACAAAGTGAGGTGAAAATGCTGAAAATGTCATAGCAGACAGAGAAGAAGGGATTTAAAACCTCACAGCATGGGGTATATTGGAATGATTATACCATGTGAAATCTGAAATATCACCACAGACTATGTTCCATGGAAGTACCAGAGGATTTTTTAGCAAAGAAATTAGGGATGTGTTTATGATAAGGGAACCAGTATCATTAAGCAGCTCAGTTGTACCTCTTCTCTGTAATGCCAAGGCTATGCCTTTAAAGAGCTGCATTCTCTAGAGCAATGGAGAGGCAGAGCTCCCTAACAATAGAAGACAGGTGTGGAGGCTTAACCAACAGAATCCAGGTGGATGCAATTACTGTAATTAGTGGCAAAGACATGGTGAGGAAGGAAAAGGATGTTTTGACACACACAGAGTTATGGAGACGGTTAATGGAACATGGATCCCTTAGGAACAAGACAGATGGTAGCTAATAATCATATGACTCAGTCTGAATAACCACAAGTAATCAAGGATGATGATCAGGAGGTTGAGGGCAGTTGTCCCAATAAAATTTCATGATGCCTTGCCCAGTTTTCACAACAAGAACCCACTGCCTGTACATATCATATGCCACACCATCCAGAAACTTTCAGCCAGATAGAGTGATAGACTAATCTATTAAAGGCATCTAAGTGTCCCAGCATATAGATAATAACTTAAGATCATGGGGTGCTATTCTTCAGGATTCTACATAAACTGAATGATCTGTATCTCCAACATGTCAGATATCTATATCTATATCTATCTATGTCAATGTCTATGTCTATATCTATACCTCTCTCATCTTTATCTACATCTACATTTATCCAGAAACCAAAGGGTAGGAAGAGGAATGTTTTTGTCTCCCACCACTTCCAGTAACTCGCTTAGGAAATTTATCTTTATCATTCCATCAGCTTTAGTCTTTTTAGAATTAAAGGTTCTAATTCCCAAAGGGAGACTGCCTCTGCTTTGCACATATCAAAGTCCCATTGAACCACATGTTATGACTGTTATCTGAGGATCTGTGGATTTGGATCCTTGTGATGAAAGACCAGAGGACAAGTAAAGGAATCACCATCCTGGCAAGGGTAGTTGACTGATACTGTAACTGAGGGCAGGTAGGAAAGTTTTGGGCACCAGTGATTCACTTTAGTACCTATTATTACTCCCTTGCTCCATTTGATAGTAAATGGACTAGTGCATACAGAGATCATGACCAAAGAAGACATGCTCATGTCCCATAGTGTCATGGCCACATTACTTGGTAACTCACCTAGACTAGCTGAAATTTCATATATATATGAAACTAGAATGTGAGGAAAGTCATGAGTTATCAGCTGTGGTCCCTGAAACCAACTGCAGTAATGGGAGTAATGGGGCTCTAGTTTGTCTCATCAATCTTTTCTCCTACATTTTCCTAAGCAAAATAGATATACCAAAGTCCTCAAGAGTTTGCTCTAAGCTTTTATGCTAAAAACTAGATCTAAGAAATACAAGGAGTGTAGTGTAGCATATGCCATAATATTGGCTGTTTTCCAAGAACAGAATCTCTTGGCTACCAGCTAGCTGCCAGGCTTCTCTGGAAATTGTCCTTCCTTCCTAGGGGAATTTTGCATTCAATGTTTGGGTCAGCAAAACTTTATAGAGACTAAGTCCTTGTTCTGCTGAAGTTCAACCCAGCTTTTGCATTTCCTCTAGGGTTTAATGAGGCTTTGTTGAGCCTGGATCTTGCCTTCTCTCTCTCTGCACAATCCTATTGCTCTTTCTTTGGGGCCAGGGATGTTGATCCTGAGAGAAACCCTTATTTTGTCTCTTGAATGCTAATTTTCATCTCTGCTTTTAAGATCTCCTTCCGGGGGCACCCAGCACCCTTTAATTCTCTTTCCTCTTCAATCTATCTTATTTAAGTACAATTAATTTGTTTCCTGCTGTAAAAATGTGCCATGCTAAAGTAATTCATATTGTTTGCTTAGAATGGCTGGACCCAGTGTCTCAGTTCACCCTGCATTTCCATGTCTTGATTATCTGCAAAGTTATTTGGAATCTGCCATTTCAGCTAAGTATGAGTTTAAGAGTCTTCGTTGATGAACATGAGGGGCATTTCCTACAATTTGAGAGTAATTTTTAAAAGCTTTTCTGGAGCTCTCTAATGACTCCTATGTAAAACTACACAAATTATGAAAAGGCAAGAAGTTATTTGTTGATGATCTAAAGGAACACAGTCTACACCATTACTTCTCTTCCTCTTAGCTCACTGAATTTGAATCTTATCTTTAAGTTCTCTAAACCATCCTTCCCACCATCCATCTCTAGAATCAATTAGCAAATAACTTATGGTTTTTTAATAAATTTTCAAAAATTAGCATCTGAATGAAAAAAAAAATGATCAACTAGATTATGTCAAATTTCCCCAGACCTAGAATCCACAGACTGAGTTCTAATTTATGGATTCTTTAAAAATATCTATATACCTCCAGAACCTTCCTTACCTCTCCACAAATTTATCAATATCCTCACATCTTGTCTACGGCCATATAGATAAAGGATCTGATGCACTGGTAAGGAGAATAGTAAAATAGATGGAAGCCAAGTCTTATCCAGGTCTGCCGTGTAGCATTTCCTAGCTTTACATGATGCTGGGAATCTGCTTGTTCTCCATCCTAGTCTACTGGGTAATTAAGGGTTTTAGTCCTGGCCTAAACTTCAGTCAATGCCTGAGAATACAAGAACCTGCTTACTTTCATTTCCTATACCTAAATCCTGCTTGGCTTGACTGGCCTGCATTAGAAGGTCCTTCTTTTCATGGATAAAAGCCTGACACAGTACAACACTCCTTGTTTAAAAGTTAATTTAGCGCTTAATCTCCCTATTTTGCCACATGACAGATGCAGATTGGGATGCTGGGTATGTAATAGTGCCCAAGTTTATACTTCTTGGCACAGGGCTTCAAATGCAAACTTACTCTCTTCTCCTCTTTCCTAGTTCCACATGGTGTGGAAGAAACATAAATACAAATATCACTTCCTCATTTTCCATCCTGGATTCCATTGCCTTGATGGTTAATGGGCCTTAGTCTTTCCTAGTAATTTAGTTTGCTAGGGATGCCAAAGTACACTGGGTGGCTTAAAGAACAGAAATTTATTTTCTTACAGTTCTGGAGGTTAGAAATTCAAGATCGAGGTTCTGGCTGTAGGACAGTTTTTTCTGAGGCTTCTCTCCTTGGCTTGCAGATGGCTGCCTTTTTGCTCTGTCCTCATGTGATCTTTTCTGTGTGGGTGCATCCCTGCTGTCTCTTTTTGTGATTTAATCTTTCCCTTAAAGGACATGCCAGTTTGGATCTGGGCTCATCTTAATAGTTTCTTTTTAACTTAATTATATCTTTAAAATCTGTCCAAATATAGTCACATTCTGAGGTACAATTTGTTAGGACATCAACATGGAGTTTTGAGGGGACACAATTCAGGCCCTGACACTTAGCATGCATGTTACCCTGTGTTCCTGAGTTCTTAGCAGTCCTTACATTCAAGCTATCCCAAATGTCAACAATTAATGTCTTCCAAAGCAGCTCATTACTACTGAAAAATGAACTAAATAGCTTTCCCAAATGCTTTGAGGGAATTGCTACTTTTAATCCAGTATTGGTTTTATATATAAATCAGATTAATTTGGTTTGTCAAATAAAAGTTGTTAACAATTAAAAAATACAACACTCTTGCTCCCTTAAGATTATAACTATTTTTGTACATTCCAAGGAAAAATATTATATATGTTATGTATTTTTCATAATATATGTGTGTTTTATTATATAAATACATATTTCAAAGATAGTAAACTCTTAAATTTGGAGATTTGCCTTCTTCCACTTCAGTTATTTTCTGTTTAAAATTAGTTTTATTCATTCTTATTATAATCTATCTGGCATATTATGCTCTTCTGGATGAGTAAATCAAAATTTTATTGTTTAAATAGTCAAAATATGTATAAGAGATTTCTAAAAACCACAATGAGTATTTGAGAGAATGTGGAGATCCTGAAAATTTGGAAACATTAGTGTAAGATATCATATGTTCATACATCCCCTCATAAACTTATCAAATCTATGGCTGCATTTCAATCCTAGAGTACTCAGATACAGGCATAGGTAAGGATATAAGAATACAGAGCCACCATAGGATCTGTAAAGATTGTCTCTTTGTTACAGTGCCAAGGAAGTACTAGGATTTGTGCTATTTTATTGCTGCCTGGAGACTGACTATTGCTGATGGTAAATCTTAGATGATAGATTTGTCAGGAAATTAAAACACCCAGGAGTGAATATCAAGGGCTGGCTGAAGAACCCCCATTATTGACATCAGAGAAGAGAAAACTCGCAATGATACATAATTTTAATTGGATTCTGTTATGACAGGCTGACTATTTGCCAATGGTTATCCTAAGGAAAAAAAAATAACATTTGGGGCTATAAAATATATTTTGTATCTTTCCATGTTGCTTAGAACACTTGCGACAGTTTTCAGTTTGTTTAGAATGTACTTTGTCCTGGGATTTCATTTAAAAAATTTCTTTGACAAAGAAGTAATTGAGGGAGGCTCTGTCTAATCAGTGTGAGATTGTCTAATGAGGAACCTGTACATTTGATTTCATTTGGGTAATGGAAACTGACCTCAGTCTGTGTACTGTAAAAGCCTGTTTTCTCATTTCACATTTTAATATGTGTCAAAAAAGAAAATATTTTAAAATCTCTCCTAGAACTTGTTATTTTAGGATTGAAAACCAAGGATTAGAAGTTAAATAAGACACTGGGTTTACATTGATAATATTGATTTGACTGGGGCCCTACTGGCCCTCAACTTAGGTAAATTTAATTATTTATTTTTCTGGTAGTTCCTGGAGAACAGAGATAGTTCTCCTGATCTCAGAGCTATAGGTTTTGGCCCTCTAATGTTGGATCTTGTAGAAATTTTTGAAAACAATATTTTAGCTAGCTATTTTCACATGGAATAGTTTTTTTCTTGTCAAAGAAAATTACCAGATTTGATAATATCTCTGTCTTATTTGAACATCACTTGTGAATACATCACCATTGAGTTTATCCTTAGAGTATTAAAGGTAGACTGAATTTTGATTTGCTTTTTTAACTATAAATTTTATTTCCTGACTCTAAAAAATGTTACTCATAATCAAATTTTGAGTTTCAATTTTGTTTACTTCTCCAAAATATGGTTATAAGCGAAGGGAAAGATGGTACTTGTAACCTTTGCCTTAAGGTCCTCCAAAAGATATACCTAAGATCATGCAGTATTAAGGGAAACTTAAAGTCATTAAATATATGGGTTTGATCATCCTGTTATTTTTTACTTTTCACTTTGAGCTATTATTGAGCACCTGGACTGAGGTCACAATTGTACAGTGGCTTTGGGTGACAAAAATGGATATGCAGCAGTATTTTTAAATAAGGATATAAAAGTTTTTAAGAGTAATAACAAATGTACAAATTGAAAGATACTAAAATAACATGAGAACTTGCATATTTAGAAACCAAAACAAATTGTACAGATAATGTTAGAAGCTTGGGAAAGTTCAGTGTCAATCCAAAGCAGAGTGAATGGAAAAAACATCAAGGAAGGAATGATTCATAAATTGCATATGCTAGGCCTCTGGTGTCAAAAACAAAAATAGGAAAGAGTATTCAAAATAGTGAAAATGTGGAAGCTCTGCAGCAGAAATCTGTCATTGTGTTATTGAAATATTCATAAAAAAACTGAAGAAGTCTAGCCAATCCCTTAAAACCCATCTTAAGCAGCTATGATGGGATGGATATGATATGATGTAATAAAGGATATATTACAGAGGTGTACTAATGTTACTTTCTTAGTCTCTGATACCCAGACTTCAGGAGCAAGGAAAATAAATTCTTTTCTTACAAAATATTCAGGCTAGATTACAAAAAAATTCAAGGTGGACATACACATGTCACTAATGTTGCACACACATTCATTCAAAAAAAGAAGACATATGCTTCTCTTGAACAATTACACGATCGTGTAGATGAGATAAAACTCATATACATGTTAAAGTTCTTTGTATATCAAGACAGATATGTGTTTATTACCATAAGACATTTAAGTAGAAGCCATAAAGAAGTGTGGCCATGCTACACATCGTGGCAGAGTTATCAAAATGGAAAAGGTGATTCCTAATCAGGATTTAAACCAGGGAATAAGGTTGCATATGACATATTGAGATGTATTCTAAGCAAGGTAAATGGACAAAGTCAGAGAGGTTCAATGCTTGTAAAGTTAAAGGGACCAGAGGTGTTTTGATCTTGAATTTGGAAAATGATAGAAGGGTAGTACTAAGAAGTAGTCAGAAACCTGATCATTATGTAGTTATAGCTTCATTCTCTAGGCCAGGGAGAGCCACTGAAGTATTTAAGCTGGGAAGAAACATGATCAGATTTCCATGCTAAAAAGATCATTCTGGGATTGAGGTTCTGTTTGGGGGAAGAGTCTCTGTGCTGTATAGGTACTAACAACGGACACCCAGAAGGACATTCAATTCCCAAAGCAGCAGCCAAGGAGATATATCTGTGGAGAAAGTCACATAGAAAATGAAATAAAATACAGGGATTTAGTCAGATGAAGAGAATATGAATACAGAATAATGTACAAGAAAATAACCAACAGATTGATAGTTTCTGATGCTCACTGAAACCTGGGAATTCAGAGCAGTGTCTTCCTTTCTACTTGGACTTGACTCACTGATGTTTCTCCTTGTTGTCTAGCTTTTGATTTAGCACACTTATCTAATGAATACATGTATATACATATGATTATATTTTATTTCATTTTTCAAACTAGTATCTATTAATTATTTGTATAAAGAATATTTTGTTTAATTATATAGCTTTTAATTTTATTTTATTGTATTATGTAATATGACATAGAATGAAAGTTTAAATTGCTTCCCCAAACCATGTTGTTAATCAAAGGAGCAAGGAAAATAAAAAGGTTTGTTAAAAATTCAGATTTCTAGAACCCTGTGAAGGCCTGGTTAAATAAGTTCCTTGGAAACCGCGAAAAGCAAAGAAAAAAGGAAGAGGCAAAAAATTCTAGTAGGTTGTCACTGCAAGAATCCAAGTAGACATTATTGAGGGCTGCAACCAAAGCACAACAGTGAGTGTGGAGAGAAAGATGTGCCTCTGAGACCTACATAGAAAACTGAATTTACACAACCTGATTAATTAGTAATTATAATAATGGTGATCATGATGATCATAGCGATGGGTAAAATTTATTGAAGGCTTAGTTTAGGCCACACTTCACTGAACGCTTTCATTTTTATATTAAACCCAAGAGATTAATACCTAAAAATTATTCCCCTTAATGTGTACTGGCTTAGTAATTGGGCCCACCTTTCACCTAAAAGCCTAGGACAAATGTCATTACCCTGGAACATCTTTCTTTTCAGTCTCCATCCAAATCATCAGCAAAGAACACGATCACTTCTCAGTTCCCCCATGACAACTGTCCAGTCCACTCTCATCTTTCTCCAGGATTACTTGAAATTGCCCCCTTCCTGGTTTCCTTGCCCTGGCCTTGTTTCCCTACCCCTTACTCTTCCTCTCACCTGTGAGTTTCCCCTGCTTCTCTCCTGCTCTCAGCGCTCCTCTTTGCTCTTCCTTGAACACACAGAGACGTGTTTCTGCATCAGGGCTATTGTGTTTGTGATTCCCTGGCCTGAAATTGTCTTCACAAGATTTCCTCTCACAATCAGGTTCAAATGTTCAAGTGTCATTTCCAAAAAGATGCTATCCTGAGCATTGTATGTAGAACACTATTCTCCCTGTTCCACCATCACTCTGTAAACTCAACCAATGTCTCCTTATTTTTTACAAGTATTTCTATTGGACAACTGTAATTATTGTTTATTCATTAATCAACTGACTTCCCTGGTAACATAAGTGGGGATTATATTTGGCTCCCTTTCTGTTGCATTTCTAGGCCTGAGGGCAGTATCTCATACTATTGCTATATAGTACTTGCATAATGTATATATGAAAGAATTCATGGACCCCCTTTTAATAGATGAAGAAACTGAAGTACAGAGAAATGAGTAACTTTCCTAAGTTATACAGCTACTAGATATCAGGATCTAGGTTTCAATCCCAGCAGTGCACCATGAAACAAACATGTTCAACCACTATAAATAGCTTTATGTACCTAGTAACTCAAAAGGAAACCACTGTTTACAAAAGAAGGTATTAGGGGAAGCATAAAAAATTTCTCCTTACATAGTTAAAACTTTAAAACTAGATATGATTTCATAAAGCATCTTTAGTGTGGCAAAAATAGAGGAGGGAGTCAGTCCTTGTGGTGTGTTCAAAAATGAGAACTTTGAGTCAAAATGTTGCTTCCAAATTTATCTGGACCACATGGGGGGGCCTCACTCCTCCTGTATATAAAGTGGGTAAGGATAATTCTGACCTTAAATATTATGAGCTCAAATGGGTTAATAAGCAAGATAGTTTATAAAAATTAACATGGCAGTTTTCCTTTTCATTGTGATTAGGGTATGATCTTATGTAGATATATACAATAACTGTGGGTGAGAACACATAACATACTTGCTTTGTCGAATGTGCAGTGGTGTCTACTGTATAGATGTGTTAGATGACCAAACACTTGTTTAGATTCTTCTGGCTCTTGCAGACTCAGTCACTCTCCTGAGGAACCACATACATACTGTGGAAATTTGGCTCAATATGTGCTAACTACATGATGTAATTGACCTTCTGTCTTATACTGTATAATTGCAGTCCTTGTATCAGTACTTGCTAACAGTGAGATCCACAAAGAAGTTCAGAGACAAACTAACCCTTTTCACTATTTTCCCCATTTTATTGAATTCATTGCAAATTGTTGTATCTAGATAATTTGAATAAGCTCTTATGTGCATAAAAGACATGAAGAGCAAAGTGGTATCTGTAGAATTGTTCAATGTTTATTCAAATCAGAGGTTTTTAAAGGACTTGTTTCGTGAGGAGCAAAGGGAAAAGTTTAAAAGCTTAGCTGTGGCAATTATAGGGAACATGTTTTCTGTCTCTTCTTGTAGAAACGCATGCATCTTATCCGCAGTGGCTGCCAGCCTTCTTGTCAGACCAATTACTTTAAAACAATTGTTTCATTTGGAATAGATGCCACAGCCCAAGTGATTGTCCCTTGTCAGTGACACATTCAATTAAAACAGTTCTGAATAGGAATTCTGGAGGGCCTACTGTGCCTTGTCCAATCTTATCAGTCAACAAAGAACAACCTCAGAGACTTCAGCACTGACTGGTTCCACTGTCAGGTGGTTTGAACATGTTGCACCTTCCCAGGGTTCCTCAGAGTCTCTCGTCCCTGTGCCTTTTGCAGCCAATGACAGGCGCCATCTCAGCAGTGTCTGGGTCCACAATGCCAAGAAAGCTTATGGCAGTAAATAAGATGGCAGCTGTGACAGTCCTGACAGCTGGCTAGAGCTCAGGGTGGCAGGCTGAACCGGACTGTGAGCAGTTGGAGTAGCAGTGAGGTATGACCACCATTACTGGTTGGCAGATGTCAGTTTCCACGCTACTAGCTACAACATGATGTGACGGACACACGCACATCGTTACATAGGCAGGCAGAACTTTAAACAAACTCCTGGCACCTAGCAGGTTCTATATCTTCTTTTGAGTGCAGGAAAATTTGAATATTCTCACTTAAAAATTCTTCACCCCTGTAATACTTGTGCAAGTGGAGAACAATTTTAGGAGGTAGCAATAGGAGAGAACTGACTCTTCCAGGTAAGAGTGGCATCCAAAGCAAAACTGATTTCAAAGAATGTTTTCTTGTGTAGGTCATCATTTTAGAAGCACTACTCTAGGTGCAGATTTACACACCAGAGGATCCCTATGTGGAGAAATTATACGTGCCCATTCCTTTAAATATCCTCCTGTATCTTTTTTTTCTTATGCAAATTCCCAGCACTTCTGACTCCTAATTAACTTTCCTATTTTCTGAATAGTTTATGATAAAATGATTCCTATTAGAGGAGAGAGGTATTTAAAATATACAGGATCAAAACAGGTAAAATGCAAGGAAATAGTTATATTAAATAGTGTGTAAAAGACATTTCTATAGGCTACTCAAGTCTATGCAGAACAGACTCTCACTATTTCATCCTAGGGTCAACCAAGGTGGGCAAGCAGGCGCCAAGTCTGGAAATTTGTGATAGATCTCAGGTTGAAAGCTGTCACAGGGAATCTGGCAGCAGAGCTGAACCTAGTCACAGATAGAAGTCAGCAAAATGACATGGGTACAAAGTGATGGCGCTGTTTTTCACACTCAATTCTTTAAGAGATTTGAGGTCAGTCACCTAAAACCAATTCTCCTAATGTCCAATCCCCAGGAATACCCATTAGCCTAATAATCATGCTCCTAAGACAAATCTATCTTCGATATTTCATGTATAATAAGATGCCATTCTAAGCATTTTTAGATAAGTTGTTTTGTGTTTTAAAGTGTATTTTATAATACTTTAAATATTCAGCCTTAAATGGGTGAGATGCCTTAGAAGCCCTCAAAGGAAGGCAAAATAGTCACTATGAAAGTTTTCACAGATGCCTGTAAGCTAACACTATTTTAGCACAAATGAAAAGTATATTTGATAAATGGGCTTTTAACATAAATATGTCATTAGGAAAATTGATAATTATGCCAATTGATTTTAAGTAAATTGGTCTTAGGCAATTTGACATTCTTCCCCAAAAGGTGCCTTCCTGCTCTGAAATTCTAGGATTCCTGACACATGCAACAAACTCACTGCCTAAGATGGGATGTGCTAAAAAAAGAGTATCAACTTTTGCTTGGTTCTATCCTGACATGAAGCCAAAAATTTCTAATATAAAGTAATAATGATAAAAATAACAAAATAACCACATGTTTACTGTTGACTTCTTTCATCCCATATGTACATATTGAATATCTACTATATGCTAGTAGTGTTCTGAATCAACTCATGTCATCCTCACAATGACCCTGTGAATCATCCCCAATACAACTGGACATAGATATGGTAGTTGAAGCAAAGAGAAGTTAAATAATTGCCTAATTAAGCGGTAGAGGTGGGCTTTGAACCCAGGCAGCTTGGGTCAGTGCTTTACTGCATCAGCAGAGAGGCTCTGCTAAGTCATTAACTACGCTGCTCCAGGTGATTTTTCAAACTGGTCAAAACACAAGGGCAGGTTGTGGGGATAAAGATGATATTCCCTGAATGGTTCACAAAAAAAGTAAGGGCTCTGCCTTCTCAGTGATGGTTTTTCTGGAAGATCAGAAATCATTGCTTGAGAATGGTTCACATTCTCTCTGCGTATATCTGAGAATCTGAGGTGAAAGAGATTGCCTATCAAAAGGAGACGGTGATGTGTAAGAAATTCCAGACAAAGCCTATTAACAGAGCAACAGCATGACATGCTGGAGGTGTGTGTGTGTGTGTGTGTGTATGTGTGTGTATGTGTGTGTGTGTGTCTTCTTTTTCCTGATTAGTTGTTTATGGAGACCTGAACTCCATTTTCTCACTTCTTTACCTTAATACCTCTGCAATATAAATGAGTTGAATGTTGGGAGACTGCTACTTCAAGAAGGACTTCTGTGCTGGCCCTGTGAGCAGTGTGCATCAGCAGAAGCTGGTGAGGGGCCTTATTTCTGTATCTTTTATGCTGTTGAACTAGTGAGTGACCAGAACTATCAGAAGTCCATTATATTGAGATATTATCTAGCTTTTGGTGCTAAACATCAGACACAATTCTAAACAATAGAAACTGTTTAGCTCCTGTATTACTATGACAATAACGTTATGTGTTATTCAAACAAATGTTCCATTCTTAAATGACAATAATGAAAATACTACTATATATTTCACATGTAAATTTTTAGTAAACAAAGAGGGGCACAGTGGCACATGCCTGTAATTCTAGTAACCTGGAAGCTGAGGCAGGAGGATAACAATTTTGAGGCTGGCTTGAACAATTTAGGGACACCCTGTTTCAAAATAAAATATTAAAAAAGGGCTAAGAGTATATTTCAGTGGTAGAGGGTCCCTGGGTTTAATCCAAGTACCCCTAAAACTTAATAAACAACCACAACCACAACCACAACAAATACAATTAAATAAAAATAGACTACTAATTGGAAATTTAGGAAACAATTTTTTTAAAGTAGAGAAACAGGTGAACATCAGATAGGATTTAAAAATTGCAAATCATTTTATAGTATTGCTGAATGATTTGAGAAATTTGCAAAATGAAGAAAAAAGACTCAAAGACACTCTGGTATGGTGAAGAATATTTGCAAGATGTGAAACGTACCTGCAATGTCACTGACCCACTGGGACCAGTCTTTCCACAGAAGCAAAATGTCTTCTAGAGCTCAGCTGGTGATCGGTTTATGCCCTAAAGCATGATTATAATGTTAACCTTGAAAGGTCCTAATGAAATGAGTCTGGTGGTCTCAGCCTATATATTTTTATATGCACTGGTGCATGCCTTGGAACATATCTTGATGGACTGTCTGCGGAATAGCACAGCATGTTTCTGAGATTATGGCGTGACCCACAGTCTCCACACCATAACTCCTATTTTTCCCACATGATGCACCTTTCAAAATTCAGCCCAGAAGGGAGAAATGACTTCTTAATGACAGTCTGTACATTATTGATGGGGCAATAGCGTGGTAAAGAGATAACCCTAGGTGTCTTGTTTGCCAGTTGATTAACCAGAGTGAGTGCATTCCCTAGGGAAAACATGCTTTGCAGAAAGCCAGTTATCCATTCTGCCTCACTAATAACAATATTGTGAAATTTGAGATGTGCTCCCCACCTCTGTTCCTCAAAACCTTCGTGGAGTCAGACTCTTTAAGGGTTATACATTAAGACATAAAATTGAGATGTATATATACCATTTGGGTCGATGGAGTACTATTACAAATGTAGGTTGAGGTAAATGACAGAACTCTATTATATGCCCTTCATAGGGAGATGACAGGTCTCCCAAGTGATCTTCCTAATTTTTTAAGACAAGAAATCTATATATACCTGGAAGGGAGAGGAGGTTGCTATGTCTATTACATTGGATTGAAATAAAATATTTAAAAGTGAAGTAATCCCTTGAGGACATTATAAATCAAGGCTTTAGAATTAAGGGATTGTCTAGTGAAGTTCTAATGTGACCATGTCACTCTTTCATAAAAACAGAGGAAGTCTAGCTGTAGCTGTCCAGTCTTCCTATCAATTTTGGAACCAGTGCAGCAATGTCAGCAGTTTATTCTCTCTCCTGGTGGAAGAGATATTAACTTCTCTTGATTTCACTGCTTTATGACATAAACCAGCCCAGGATGGCCCTTCTGTTTTATTACATGGGACTCAAATGTTGGGTAAAATTCTGTAGCAAAACTTTTGCACAACTTAGAACTTTGTGTGTCTTGCTTCTTTGAACATGAATGTCAGGCTGATAAATAGCTTGCATTCTTTGTATTTAAGTTCCCTGAATGGAATTCAAGATTTTTTTTCTCTGAGGCCATTAGGAATTTATGAACCATTTTTCTTTTCTCTAGTCTTCAGAGAAGACTCTACTTTTACAGAGAAGACTCCAAGGCATTTGTCATTTTATAGAGTGAACCTACTTAGCGGGTATTAAACAGGAAAATTTTTGGAGTTGTGACAAGCTATAAAACAGGGCCACATATATTTAAGGAATATTGACTAAGCACCAAATCCTTTTATTCTCCCTCATTGAGCATCATATTATTTCTGTGTTTTACAGAGAAATAAAATTGTAAGATTATTCAGATATTAGCAATTTTTAGATGATTTCTATTAGTTATCCTGTATTAATAGTGATATCTCCACATATCACTTCTGTTTTTTCATTATTCTTAATATACTTAAGGAATGTTAGGTTAAAATCCTCTGTGACTACAGCATTTCTTCTCCTGGCTAATGCGAGAAACCCAGACAAGACTGAAGCAGAAAAGGGAGATGAATTATTTAGCCTGCAGAAGAGAAGTCTAAGTGGGTTTGAGGATCATGAAGAAGATTTAATAATAGTCTTTGTGTAAGAAACAGATATAGTACAAAGATTGATGGCTAGGCAGTCTCTACATTTACTGAGATCATAATAAGAGGAAATAAGATAGGAAGGACCTAGAGTAGCAATGAGGAAGCATTTCCTGATGTCAAAGTTTGTTGGTTATGAATGGGTTCAGTTCATCATTCAATATTTATTAAGTTTCTATTATATGAGGTCATACTTGCTCAGGATTGAATGGTTTACTTGGAGGTCTTTTTTAGAATATATTTACATTTGAAATGATTCAGATGGTCTTATTTAGAGATAGAGAAACAGATCAGAGGCTTTATGATTTTTGTGATTCCTTTAAAGATACAGAAGAAAAAGTGTGATGCTGAATCAAATCAAATGTCACACTATGGTTTTCCCCTATGTTCATCTTCAGAAGCATGAAAACTAAAGCATACTAGAATTGTCACTATAGATAAACTGTGTAGTCAACTGACAAGTCAGTCTATGGCAGTGAACTACTGCACATGTTATAAGGACATGGAATTACAAGGTTGTAGATTGCAAGTTTAATTTGCACAGAATTCAGTAGCTCATTGAGACTAAGGGATTCTTTACACACACACACACACACACACACATACACACACACATACACATACTGAGAGAGAGAGAGAGAGAGAGAGAGAGAGAGAGAGAGAGAGAGAGAGAGAGATATTGAGAAACTAGAGGCCTTGAGATGTGGCATAAACCACTGTGGGAGAAGTTCAATATAGAATTAAAAAAAAAAAAGAAAAGCTAAAGAGTGTTTCTTAAATTTCACATTATTATGTAAATCACCTGGGTTTATTAGAGAATTTCTAGAGAGCTGCAAATGAGCTCAACTCCTTGTTGACTGTGGTCAGTACAGCCTGGTTAATAAATGATATAGGTGTGTATAAATAAGAACTCATCTGTTCTCATCCTATACTGCAGCTTGGAGAAGCCCCAACACCACCCCCATCCCCTCACTATTTGGGAAACTGGAGTGTTCTAGGCTGCCTGTGGTGTTACTTATCTTCTGCCTTTGATCTCTTTGTCACCCAGGAAGCAGGAGGAGGACTTCAAGACAGCAGAGCCTGTCACAGAGTGTATACACTGTTCCAAAAAGGATGGGCTTGAGGCTGAGGGTGCATGTGAACTCTGCATAGCTAACCTTCCCTTCTGGATGGATTCCACTGCCTGGAGGAGGGGCTGAGGGAAGGTTGAACTCACAGCCAAATTTCACAAATAGAATCATCTACCTACTGGGTTACTTAGGTGAACGAAGCAGGTGACTTAAATTGCATTCTCATTGACTGTCTTGGGAGAGTGAACATTGACCAAGGATTGTGTTCTTAAGTGTTGTGGTTTCTGGAATAGTCTTTCAGTGACTACTTTGGAATTTATGGATGTATTAAATAGTATGGCCTGGAAGGAAAACATTACTCCATTTGTTTGTATTTAGGCTGAAAGCAATAAAATTAGCACTTCTTTATATTTGGATGATGGTGACTTTCTTTGACACCCAGGGATTGATTTAATCAACTGCTTTTTTAACTTCTATATTCAACAACTTTTCTTTGAGGTAATATTTCTACATAGCTAACTCACCATGTCTTCATCATGTCAAGCCACCATTCAACCCCCAAATCCTGTCATTTATTTTTGTTGTTTCCTATTATTACCCCTTGAAATTAGTAATTCTATAGATGAATATATCTCTATTTCCCAGAAAAGTTCCTGGCATCTTGTTCATGCTAAAAAATATATTTTGTAAATAAACAACAAATATATAGAGAAAAGAGTCTTCATTGATTTTTTTAAAGAATTGCATATTATTCCAATAAAAGTATTTTAAGATTTATCAAAAACTTGATCATGCACTTGGCATTAAACATATAAACACTAATTTATTCCCTTTGATTCATCTCAACATAATTTATGATCAAGCACATCGGAACATTAAAATGGGTTATGCATAATGGTCATCACTTTTTCTTTGAGTATGTATAACTAATTTTTTAGATATTAACAAAGGATATATATGCAGCTATTTTTTTCCTTGGTTTTCTTACAAATTTCATCTAGATATTCTATCTTCATTGGTTTTTATGGATGCTTTTTTTATTATTTTTGTGGATCAAAGTACATTCTACTGTCATATATAACTAATAAAACAAAAATAAAAATAAAAAAAATTAATTTTAAGGGCTGGGGATGTGGCTCAAGTGGTAGCACGCTTGCCTGGCATGAGCGGAGTACTGGGTTCAATACTCAACACCACATAAAAATAAAATAAAGATACTGTGTCCACCTAAAAAAAAACCCTAAAAAATAAATATTAAAAGAATGTAATTTTAAGATACTTATGACAGAATTTGGGGGTTTGGTTAATATTTTACAATTTAGTAATTAGTAAAAACCTATAAGATCTGATGGTTTTCTAGTCCCAGATTTGAGAAAGTAGTCTACCTGAAATTCTTTTGCTAGACGAGGATTTAAAACAACCCCTTCACACCACAACATCTCTATTGCATTTTGGAACAGTGAAACTGATCACATCCATTTTTAGGACATATTCTTTGACAATTTTCAGCTCTCTTGATTCCTTCCTCTCTTTGTCAACAACCATATATTATTTGTGCACATTTCTGCCTTTCTTTGAAGGTAGAACATTTCTTTTCCTATCCAATAACTAAGAGTGTTCTGTGAAAAATGGATACAGAATTAATTTGATTAAATTGCAGATAATTTGTAAAGTGAGTAATATTAACATTGTACTGTTTCTACTAAAATTTATAATTCTTCAGCATTCTGCCAAAGGGCTAAGAGTATTCTTCATTGATTTCCTGTCAATCATTAAATTCATAATTTACTGTTCTGTTTTACTCCATTGTTCGGAATTACCCATTTCAGCCTAATTTATTACTTATTCTGTGCTATTTAGGTCTGCATGCTGGTTTTGAATGACCAAAATATCATTTTACAGATATAATTCACATGAGATAGAAAGCTTAATATAGATCCTCAACATTTGATCACTTCATAATGTCATGTTTTTGGATTAATGGTATATTGTATCCTATTTCACTAAGTTAAAATGAGAGTCTAATAAAAATTATGGTGACTAAAAAGTAAAATTTAGTATATAAAATAACCTAGGTGATATATAACCTTTTTCCCTTAATTGATCACCATAGGAATATTCTGATGGAACTGTTGCTAAAATTAGGTCATTGTCAAAGAACATGATTTAATAGAACATTGAAGAACTTATGGGAAGATATAAATTGAAACTGACTTTTTTAGAATCTTCCTGTCTTTCCTTTATTCCATAACAAATATATATATATATATATATATATATATATATACCTAATTTTTACTTTTCATTATCTTATAAACTTTTTGCATGTAAGACTAAAAATTTTGGCTGAGAACACTATATGGAATCACTTTTTGGTCAATTCATTTGCTGCAATACAATATAAATTTCAAATTGAATCAAATGCTCCTAATTTATTCTTATGAACAGAAGCTCAATAAATATTAAGCCAATAAAAGTGTAGTTCTTGTGAGAAGAAATATTTTAGATAAAATAATTATGAAAAAAATACGAGATCACAGAAGCAAGAATTTAATGGCATGAGAAAATGTCTCATGGATTGGGGAAAAGAAAGAGTGTCATGTGTAACAAACCAATTAACTTTCATCAAGCAAGGGAGTCAATGTGTTCCTGACAGACGTAAAGCATTAGGCATAATTTGTAGATTAAAAAGCCTCTTTGACATACTACCACATTATAGAAATATGAAGTTATCAACTTATGTATGGAGAAATTATATGTTGAATGAAAAAAGTTCATAGTGTTCATGAACATTGACAGGCATTTTGTGTTAGGACAAAGATCTAAATAGAAGGAGGGGGCTGCAGATTTGCCTACATGCCATCCTTGCCCAGACAATTAAAGGGAAAAAATTGAAACCTAGGAGTAATTAGCATTGCCAATCAATAGTAATGTCAAATAAATGATGATCAAATTGGATGTATTATTAGAAATTTATTTCATTGCCTTTCCTTAGAAACCTGAAAGAACTTTACTTCAAGTTAACTATATCTTCCAAACCAAATGTATTTCACACTAATAGATGGTTAGAAAGTTCTGCCCAAGGATATACACAAATGATACTAGGTCAGATCTTTACTATACGCCTTCAGTAAAGAATCATATATTTATATAGATTTTTTTTCATATACTTCTGTCATGAACTTATATATATTTTCTCTTTCTTTTCACTTCCTGTTTTACCAGACCTACAAGCCCAGTATAGCACAGCACAACATTCTGTCTTAACATTTTGTATCAGCAAACTCCAATGGAGTCATATTTTTCATGTTGGTATTGGAATAGGTTACAATATTGTTGTACTTCAAATATTTTAATAAATTTTCAATGCAAGTTCACTCCAGTTGCATTGGAGCTATAATTTATGTAACTCCAAGATTATTTCCTTTTTCTGTAATTCCAAACTAGATTAGTATATTATCCTCTAGAATGTTATTTTTTACACCACCCTTTCCTTCACCAACCTGAGGCTTCCTTAATGTGTCAAACTTTATTTTTCTCCATCATTCACAAACTAATTAATTAATACCTCCAATCTTTCTAGCCAGTATTATTGCAATCAGTAATAACAGCTTATAATTATATGTATAGTTTTTGAAACATACATTTTGCTAGTTATTGTACAAACAATATTTTCCATAATTTTTATAATGCTACATCAAGAAAAGTACTACTATGCTTACTTTACAAATGAAGTACAAAATTCAGAAAGGCTAATGCACAATTAATAAGAGAAGGAGTCAAGATTCTGAACTCTGATGCTGTAATGCTTTGATTTGGTAGTATTTCTCATATTTTGTTTGTTGTCTTTGATTTATGTAGTGAATCCTTAATAATATTACCTTTTCCCCATGTGTTGGGTATTGAACCCAGGACTTTGCACATACTGGGCAAGTACTCTAGCACTGGTTAAATACTCAGTCCTCAAAATACTTAAAATGGGATGAGTAAGTTAAAATTTAAATTCCGTCAGTGCAGCCCACTGTTTCATCTATATTGCCTTCTAGATAAATATAAGCTCCTTAACATATCATATCAAGCTCTCCATGTTCTGGCCTAGTTGACCTTGTCTCTCCCCTTAACCCTTCAAACAACTCCAGCCTTACTGAACTATCAACTTTCTTTATGTCAGAGTCTTCTCCTGATCTTCATAGTGTTATTGCTCTCTTGGACTCTCCTCCTTCATTGTCCACTAAGAAATGTGTCACAATATCATCTTCTCCATCATATTCCAATGTTTGTCTATAAGGTTCTTTCAGGGGAAGGGTCTGCCTATTTATGTTACCCCAATGTCCAGCACATTGATTTTAACATAAGATATAAGTAAGAGAATGCTGATTGAATGCATGGATATGCTTTTGTGATTTTCTTTTGTCTTAAGTGTATGAATTTTGAAAATTTTTAACTTCTATTTCTACTTTGAAAGTTTAAAAGATTACGGTTTTGTTGCCTGTCCTTATGTACACACTTTTATGTGTACTGCATTTTTCAATATTATGCATTTTCATAAGTTAGTTTAGGCAGATTGACCTCTAGTCAATCTGTTTGACTATTTCTTTGTTGTTAAATTGTTAACCAGTTAACATTTCTTCCCAGTTGGATAGCATTGCAATGAATACTAGGGGGTTAATGTTTCTTAAAAAATTATTCTTGGAAATACATTGCTTAGGTCACAACCTGACAATAGGATTAGTAGATCTAGACATTAATTTATACTTTGCACCAGAAAAGGGAGTTAACAAAGTACAGTGCACAGACCACTACTTGTTTTTATAAATAAAGTTTTATTGTAGCACAGATAGACTTTTTCATTTGTATACTGGCTATGGCTTTTTTCAAAGGGAAGAGTTGAATAGTTTAGAATATAAAGCTGAATATATATGCTATCAGTCCCTACATAGAAAAATTTTCTAACTGCTGAGTAGCAACATAGTGTTTGGCTTATTTCTATGATGCATTTTTCACTTCAAACAAGAAAGTTAATGAGTGATACTCTTGTTGGTGATGGGAATCATGATTGTATGTATGATATTTATGAATTGTCTTTTCTCAGTGATATTCTCACAACTTTTCCCTGAGAGGTAAAGTGAGAGATAGACTCTTACTAGAGAAATCTGTAGCATGGGAAACTGGCAGCTTAGAAAACTTCCCTGGAGTTTGGTTATGTGTGCTTCCAAAGAAAGTATGTAGCTTTTGGAGTTACCATTAGTACTTTGATGATTGCCAGATGTTTACTATCTCTAGCTAATGAGTCCTGTGAAAATCACACCCTCAACTAGTTTTCAATGCTAACAAATCCAAGAGAAATATAAAAGCTCTATCCATCAGCTTTGTTATCTGCTTTAGCACATTGAATTGCAGATGTTTTGTCTTCTAATAGCACAGTTTAATATAAACAAAAGTGCCTTAAAGCAAAATTTAGGTTATTGCATAAAGGTCTGCTAACTTGCTCCAGCATGGAATTATGCTGAGATGGCATGCCAGGTGCAGAGGGCTATCACGTCTCATCATTTCTGTGTTACAAAATCAAGCAACATAGGCATGTTATAGGCCAGATTATTTTCTTGTAATACAGTGTGACTCAATTTGCCAAATAAAAATGAAATGAAAGCAGCAGCTTGTAGTGACACCTAAAATATCTTTTGAGTCATTATCTCTTTAATGAAAGGCAGCACTGGACAATTTCAACACAAATTGTAGTTTAGCATCTCATTAACTGAATAATGACTTATACCCACCATGCATTTCTAAGTACCTTAAGTGTTATAAAAATGTACTTCAAAATGAATCAATAGTTCATTCTTCTTTCCATGCTCAGATAACAATTAAAATCTTTTTGTCCTTCAGTATTTCATAATTTTAATTTGTTTCTTTTATCTTCATCGGCTGTTAAGTAGATCGGAATGAGATTTCCAAGCAGCCTATTTACTACATTCCTAGGTATTTGGATAATTTGTTGCATTGTGGGTTATATTACTATTTGATTCTGATTTGTCATTTGACTGATATTTTTTTTTCCCTTGGGAGACTGAAATAAATAAAATAAATAAAGAAGGAACTGACTTTGTATAAGAAAGACATCCCAGCACATAAATCACTACTGGGCATCCCCTAGTGCTAGTAAAACAAATCTTGCAACTTTTTAATTGAAGCCTACTGAGAGCAGAATGTTTTTCTTTCTTAGTTCATTTAGAACATTCCTCTCCATAAGTGATATTTTCCTTTCAGTAATCAAGTAATTACTAAGCTGATATCACTTCTTTTGTACAAACTTTGCCTTGTGTTCATCAGCTTGGATCTTTCACCCTGATAAACCTGGGCATTTTGGGTTGGAATGGCTGATCCCTACCAGGCTTGAATATCTGCAGGCATTTTGCTTCAGTTTCACACTGAGATAGCAATCAATCCCATCTGTTCTTTATCATTAGGAATTCACAGTGTACCCAAAGCCATTCTTCAAGTAAGAATGCAAACTTTCAAGGGAGTTTTCTAGGTACACACACACACACACACACACACACACACACACACACATCATCATCATCATCATCATCATCATCATCATCTAGATATATATTCACGTAACTTTTTATACTCTACAATTCTAATATAGAATTTGAATAAGAAGAATATATAGGCATCTAAAAATGAGTATTAGTGAATAAACCTCATTTGTATATACTGATAGGCTTGATGAGAAAAAAAAATATTGTGTTCTATCGACATTATTGTTTTCCGTGAAACAGTATCAGATGACTAATTGTGTCATGTACCATGCTTATGCTATTAGTAAAAGGGGGCAAGTTGCTTTTCAAAACAGTTATGGATTTAGGCCAGATCATCAATCAGATATTAACATTCTTTGATTTTTGCTTTAAGCAACTGATCATTGACTTAGTATTCTTGTTTGATAGGTTGTCAAAGTCAAGAATAATCAGTATTAAATTCTTCACACTTCATTCACTTAGTATGTCTAAAATAATAATAAATCATAAAATTATAATATTAATATTAAAATATGTCAGCCTATTATTTAGCTACTGTACTACATGTTTTTTTTTTTCAAAAAAGTACAAGAAACCATGAAATTTACGAGTCCTGTTGTACAGTCTTCCTACATTATAGTATAATTGAAAGTAAAATCCCTTAAAATTTACTTTAAACTATAGACTAAATTGAGTTAATATGAATTTTTCTAAGTATGAAGTGTGTGTGTGGTATGAAGGCATTTTAATCTAATACCTTGCTTGATCCAGTGAATCCTTCCTACTTTTACAGGCTAGTACACATTTTGAATAAATAAAGTTATTTAATCTCTTTAACATATCTCAAAGAATACCTAATATTTGATAATCTTAAAGCTATCTTCAAAGTCTTTAAAACTACTTAAGTGTTGGTCAAAATATTAGATGTTTCTGTAAGAGATTTAATAACACTTCTGTTGAAGATATCACTTCTTATTTTAATTTTTCAATAAAACTAAAGCTATAAAAATTAATCATACCACTTACAAAAGCATAACACAATGTCCTATGTTTTAAAAAATAATTTCACAAAACTCCTTGAAACCACAAACAAAAACATGGGAAAATCCAAAGAATGAAAAAATATCCACTTCACACAAATTATATTTTCTATTACTTACCAAGATATTCCTTACTCTCTAAGTGGATGCAAAATACACTCACTTTAAAATATCATGTTTGAACTACAACTTTTGTACAAAACATGGGAATTTACTAAATGAACTTCCCTTAGCAGTTACTAATATGCAACTCTCAATATGTCTCAGTAAAGAGAGAACAAATGTAAAAGCCTTTGAAATAAGATCTAGGAACTTTTAAAAGCATGTCTTTTGTATAATATTCATTAAACCATAATAATTGAAACCCCCTAAATTCAATTTACCTAAATGAAAAAATTATGAAAGCATGAACAGAAAATTTTAATTGTGAAATTTCTAAGGTCTGCAGTGGTGATTTAGCTCCAGGGAACAAAGCAGACTTGTGTATATTTTCTTTGATGTTTCATATTTCTTTCCATTATATAATTTTTGGGGCATTTTTTCCTTCATTGATCTTTTAGTTACTTTAAAATATTAAGCTTGTGAATATGTGATCTGAAAGTACAGTGGGATCTGTGACAAAAGTGTCAATTAGAAGCAGTTAGCACTACAATTTGCCTCATAATTCCATCAGAAACTGAACAGACCAGAGAAGAACAGAAGGGAATATGGGGGAAGCGTAGCAGGAGGCTATAAGCTTCTCTCTTTATCTTTTTATTTGTTTTAATTAGTTACACATGACAGTACAATGATCTTGACATATCATACATTTGAATCAGATGGGGTATAATTTCTCATTTTTCTGAGTGTACAGGTTGTAGAATTACATTGGTCATGCAGTCACGTAGATACCCACAACAATAATAATGTCTGGGGATATAGCTCAGCTGGTAGAATGCTTGCCTCGAGTGCATATGGCCCTGGGTTCAATCCCCAGCCCCACCAAAGAAAAAAAAAAAAAAAGCTTCTCTCTTTGTGTGCTTTTGTTTCCATACCTGAAGAGAGGAGAAAAACAAATAGAGTCTATTTCTCCTGTTTATTTTTAAGGCCTAATGAAGAGGGAGACAACACATTACAAGCAATTTTTCTTTCTGGCTTATTAAATTTTGGTTAGCCATATTTATTGAAAATTTCTTACTTCTCAGTCTTCATTCAAATGAGTCTTCCAAGTCTCCAAATTTTAAATGATATGTTACTCATCCCACCCTATTTTTTTTAAAGATTCAGCAACGCATCCAATTTTATCAATTTTTATTTCAAGATATCTTCTATCCAGAGTAATTTCACTTTATTTTCATTGTAGTATCCTAATCCATAATATCATCACCTCACAAGAGATCAATCAAAGAACTTCACAGGTATTCTAATTCCATTTGGTCTCTTTGGTCTGGACCATTGTACATGCAACTGAGAGATGAAAACTCACTTAAATACTTAAAAAAATGTTATCTACTCACTCTTCACAACCAGTGTCAAAAGTACATTCCATATTTTCTTTCCTAGCACACATTCATATGTCATATGATTTCTCAAATGCGACTTTAGCTTAGGATACCTCAGCCCCTACACTTCAGGGTTTAATATTGCCTAGTCTTTGTTTGGATTTTGTGTTTTAATTAACTTTTAAAACAGAATGTAATTCCATTCCTAGAAAATAAGCAGGTATTTTAAGCTGATATTTACTTAATAGTTATCTTGGCTGCATTGATTCTTCCCACCACTGTGATCTAGCTTTTGATTTAACACTAATAACTTATTATTCATCTATTTCTCATCCAGCAATTTTCAAGGTACACATATATTTTAGACAATATTGGGAGGCACCAAATTAGAGATGGTAAAATGATCACAAATAGGTCTAAATACAAGAATATTTTCCCCATTGTTATGCAAATGTTAAGCTCTCTTTATCTTTTTTTTTATGTTATAAGACAAGGTTAAACACCTATTTCCTAAGGTCTGGAATAGAGGAAGTCTGGATCATTATACTTCAGATTTTTCTACTTAAGCAAATCATGATGGATACTCTTTCTCTGAAACTCTAAGAAAGATATTCAATGAATTGAGATGAAAATGTCACTGTGCATAATCAAGTGTTCATTTTGTTGAAAATCAACCTAAGTATATAAAATAGATTTTTGTTATGTGTTGAATGGTGTCCACCAAAAAGATATATTGAACCCTAATCCCCATTCTTGTGGTGTTATTTGGAAATTGAGTATTTGCAGCTGTAATCCAGTTAAGATTATATTGATTTGGGTGGGCCCTGGCCCAGTCAGATGACTTGTAAGAGGGTAACTAGGACATAGTGTAAACAAACACACAGGGAACAAAACCGTGTGGCAATAAAGATAGAGATGGCAGCCAGGCATCCACCAGCATGCATACATCCTTCATTGTCATCTATCAACCCACTGAAATTTCATCTACCCATCTATTTATTTATTTATCCTAATAAAAAAAGCACCAATATTAGTCAAAGTCAAGTTGCAGGATTTTATTGAGTTTTTAATTTTTCAAAGCCTGTTTCCTCCTATGAAACATGAATAACTTTTAGGATTAAATAATATATAATTTAGAATAGTGCCAAAAACATTATTCAGGGATCAATAATTTCACACGTGCATGTGTGCGCACACACACGCAACATGGTTTTGTAGCAACTTCTGCGTGCTCATATTTATGTCCCCTTTATTCATTAGCAATACCTGTCTAGGAAACTATGTGTGTATTACCTACCTGTCCATCTATGTATACAAATGTTTAAGTGACTTTACAGCAGAAAATACTAATTTTCCTCAATATCAATTTTCTACTCACAGATTTACTTTGAGTAGATAAAAATCTGTAATAGAAATTACATTTTTCATCTGCTCAAACTCACAATTTGTGACCATAGAATTGCATTTGGCCATTGGAATATGTGTGGATATGTCGCGTTACTGTCACTGTATTTAAAGGAGACAGTGCACTCTTCCTTGTCATGTTGGATTCTGTTTTCTGGTACAGCAGGAGCTCAAGTGGTCTTTTTGACTATCAGGTAGGTATTTCTTTCTCTATTTAGAGTGGTAGAACAAAAGGTAGAAGGAAGAGTGCTCAGTTACAGTTTCTGTAGGAGTTAATTGATTCTAACTGATGTCTATGCACAAATAACTTGAGAATAATAACACTTCAATCCCTAGCAGTTAGAGAAATGCAAATTAAAACTATACAGAGATTTCTTATCACTCCAGTTAGAATGGCAATTATCAGGAATATAAGGATGTTCATGAGGATGTGGAGAAAAGGGTACCCTCAAACATTGCTGGTGGAACTGCAAATTGGTACAACTCCTCTGGAAAGCAGTATGGAAATTCCTCAAAAAGAGTGGAATGGAACCACTATTTGACTCAGTTACTCCAGTTCTTTGTATGTATCTAAAGGACTTAAAATCAGCATACTACAGTGACACAGCCACATCAATGTTAATAGCAACATAATTCACAATACCTAAGCTATGGAACCAATCTAGGTGCCCTTCAACAGATGAATGGATAAAGAATTGTGGTTTATACACACAATGGAATATTACTCAGCCATAAAGAAGAATGATATTATGACATTTGCAGGTAAATGAGTGGATATGGAGACAACCATGTGAAATGAAACAAGTCAGTGCCAAAAACCACAGGTCAAATTTTCTGTCTAATATGTGGATACTAATACACAAGAGGGAGGAGAATAGAAGTTAGACAAAGGGTAATAAAAGGAAGAGAGGGGATGGGAATATTAAAGACAATGCAATGAATCTAGCACAAATTTCATATGTATGTATGTATGTGTGTGTGTGTGTGTGTGTGTGTGTATATATATATATATATATATATATATATATATATATATATAAAAAATACGTCACAGTGAATCTCAACATCATGTACATCCACAAGACTAGGATCTTAATTAGAATGATATACTCCATATTTGTATAAATGTATCAAAATGGATTCTGCTGTCACATATAATTTAAAATAAAATATAAAAATTTGAAAAAGTATAAATTAGAAACTAGAAATAGCAAAAAAATCCATATAAACAATAAAACATAAATATGAATGGGTTGAATACAGGGACATTCTGCAAGTGCACTCATTCATAATCAAGCTCTTCACATTTACAATTAGGTTCCTGATGAATATGGAATTGTCAAACTAGTCCCAAACTGCAAACAAGTCCTCATTTTGTAGGAAAGAAATTTTTTCTTATTTAGAAAAAAATGTTGACTGTTGCACTAATCTCTATAATTTCTGTCTTAGTATTAATCTTTATAAACTCTAATCTCTACACTTGCTTAAGATTATTCTTAAATAGTGTATATAAGAGGGAAAATATGCAGTTAATTTCTTCTCAAATTTCTTTGGCCAGGGCTCGCCATAGCAGAACTATAGGCCCTTTAGTTTCTAGAATAGAGCAAGCTCTCAGCAATCCTAGAACTGGATCTTTTTCACTTTCATTTGTTACATGTTGTCTTGCATTTTATTTTATTTTTTTAGTCTCATGCTGATTTTGAATAATTGATGGCACCTCTGACTTTCTCTACAGAATTTTGGAATTATCTATTATAAGTACATAGAAGTAATTTTGGCTTTTTCCTGTTGTTTTTCTATCTCTGTGCTCATCTCCCCCACACCCTCCCTCTCTCTCCTTCCCTCTCTTAGAGGGGTAGTAATTAACTGGAAGAACCTATTCGTTGACTACAGAGGTTTTATACAAGAGAAGAATAACTTGTGAGAAGTTTTCTAGGAATATCATGTTTCAAAAGCATTTCCTGTATTGTGCTTTATTATTATTTTCAAGACAACAATAGAGAAAAAACAAAATTAAGACCAAAAGTTATTATCTGCTCTTGGTCTGGAGCATGACCAGAGCCCCTACCCACAGGCATGTTGACTACCTGCTCCACCCATTCACAGGTGCTCATGTTTAGCCATGTGCTGGGCTCTGTTAGGCCATGAGATGACCAGTGTGCTTTGATTAATGTAAATTTCAGGAGTTTGCCTTTGAGCATCTTGTCTATTATATGCAAATGAGAAAAACATGTATCCCTGTGACTGGATAATAAACATAGTAAATAAATTTAGCTTAAATTAAAAGTCAATTAATTGACTATAAAATGCCAGTCAATAAACTGCGGTCACCAATTATTCCTGCATATTCTTCAAATAAAAAAGAAACCACAGAACATTTCTTTGAATTGACTGGATCTTAGAAAAACAGTGACAAAAATTAATAAGCATGATAACTATAAATTATGTTACATTGAGATTCTTATTTTGAATTGTAATTTCTATGTATTAAATCAATCTAAAATGAGAAATTCATTTTTATTTTATATCCTTAAGAATTACTCCTTTTATGAAACACTTAATTATGTGAGAGTACCTTAAAACTAGTACCTTAAAACCTTACTAGTACCTTAAAACTAGACATTGTTCCACAAATCTATTATTATATTTATCATTTAATTATGTATATTAAATAGATATGTATACACAATTATATCATGCATCACATATTTTATAGATATATAACAATAATACCTTTTATGTTAATCAATATTTCATTAATATTAATATTAATTAATAGTTCATTACTGATTATATTTGGCTATATAATTTGGCTTAATATTGAGAAAAATAAATCCAGAAATAAGTACTTTCTGACAGTAAGAAAACATAAAAAAAAATCAAACATGGGAGAAATACTGAGGAAATTTGGATTATAGTGAGAAATGCAAGCCTTCTCTTAAAGCCAAATCTCCCATTTGCTCCTGATTTCCTCATGGTGCTTGTCTGTTTGAGAACTCTGTTCCAGCAATCATACTGCCCTTTTTTGATACATCTTAATATTTTTCCCTTTGTAGTGAGCATTTTGTGTTTGGAAATTTTTCATTAAAAATGAAAAATAAACTTACCTGACCCTATGTTCCAGCCAAACAACTTTCCAGCTTCCCACTCTCTTTTACAGTAAAACTTCATAAAAGTGTTAGTTCTCAAAAGGGATCTGAACTACCATCAGCATCTGACCTGTGTTCTCTCTTCTACTACCTGGTAGCAGGCACGTCTCTTGCCACTGCACATAAAAGACTTCTGTTATGAAATCCAGTGATGTTTGTTTTGCCAAATCCTACATTTCATCCTTTGTTCTCATCTTAGTCTCTCAGAAATTTTCAGCATAGTTGGTGTACTGCTTGACTTTCACATCACAATCACAGTTCCTCCTGTCTCATGTGATGTTAGGGCTTAATCTTCTTGGCTTGTTTCTTTCTGTGAATGTCCTCTAAATCTTGGAGGCCCCAGGTTTGACTACTGATTCATGTCATTCCTGAATATACATTAAATGATGATCTAGCAGTATCATGACTTCATAACCCCCTGGCATGCTTTTGCTTCCCACCCTTACATTTCAATCCCATGGTATCATTCATTATTCAACTGCCTACCAAGAGTCACCACTTGAATATCTATCTACTAAGTGTTGCAAACTTAGCATGATCCAAAAATAATTTTTGGTTCTTCTCTTTCTTATATCCCATTTCTGAACATCACTTTTCACCAATATTTTGTATCTCAATAAATGCTACAGACAGCCATTCCCATCTGATGATGTCCAAATTCCAGAAGTCATTCTTATTCCTCTCCTTGTCTTTCCAATCACTTAATATTACAACTCATCCACAAGACCTGTTGGCTTCACTTGAACTTATCTTGAATTTGTATTTCCCATTGTCTCTGCTTTTATCACCTTCATCCAGTATTCCTTTGCTGTAAAGAAGCTTTTTAGTTTGATCATCTCTTTTCCAACTCATTGTACTTGTCCCAAGATGATCATCCTGCTTTCACCTTCGTTATTTTACTGTGATCTATCATGTTATGGTAACTTGAATCTTCTTTTGTAAATAATGGATCAATAGCTTGCTGATAGGGCACTTGTCAAACATGAGTGAAACTCTGGGTTCCATCCCTAAAGCAATCACATGTATAAATAATGGGCCAAAGGATATGTTAATGGCTTTCACTGAACCCACATCAAACCTCCTAAAATTTGTGACCACTTTCTTGGTCTGACCTGGTTTTGTCTTGACATATATAATAAAATATCTACCTTACATACATGCCATATATATATTTTTTTTCAATGAAAATGAATTATTTTCATTTATTAAGCATAGAAATGTCATGTCATATTACTTTTTAAGAGAGAACACTGTATCTAAATTTGTACTATTCAAGTACACACATTTAAATCACTGTACTAACAGTCTATGTCAATACTATGTATTATATTTTATAGAGAGTACTTCTATAGTGGCTAAAATTATCATATGCATATATGCATATACATGTTTATAAGTATATATATATATATATACATATATATATATATATATATACTTATTTTCTATTATCCCTAACTGGAATATAAGCATCATGAGAATAGAAACTTATCTATATATTTTATCTCTGTATCAAAGTTTCTAAAAACGTTTCTCATATACATATGTGCTTAGTATATATTTGATGAATAAATAAACTCAAAACCAATGCTTATAAGAAATACATAAGAGTTCTGGGAATAGTTAACCAATACAAAGGACTCAGATAATACATGTGAGTATTTGTTAATAAAATAATTGGAAAAGACTCAGAAGATGATGGAGCAGAGCTAGGCAGCAACTCTTGATTCCTCCACAGTCCAGAAATAAAGCAGTGAATGAACAGTTGACAAGAGAGATGAGTGACAGAATAAACACTGTGAGAAAGTCAAATGGGTTGTTTGGAAGTTTTTGGAGAAAAATCTAAATGACCACAAGCAGGATTACTGTAGAGAGGATTTAGGCTTCTGATAGAAAGTATACTTATACGTAAAGTCAAGACCTATATATGTTACGAGAAATCCAGCTCCTCACAAAACTTCTTTTTTTTTTTAAATAATGTAGTCTCATTTTTCTTTTCCTTCTTAATTTACCATCAAAATTGTGGCATTAGTTTTTGAGGACTATGGGAGAAATATTATTAAGAGAGGCAGTATAAATCAGCTTACTCCTGGAGCCATTACTTGTCCCCCAAGAAGAGTCTTTCCATCTTTTTCTTATGGATGCCTATAGGGAATATAGGATCTAATGGGCATTTTTGCCCTTTGGTGTTAATCATAATCGGTATTGTATGGAAGGAAAGATACTCCTTCTTCCCTCAATAGCTAAATTCAAAAGCTGAAACTATAAAATAAGCTGATCATAGAAGATTAACAAGAGAATATGTATACTAATGTGTTAATTCTTAATAATAATAAAACATGGGGGAATCACAAGAAAAAAATTTGAACCCAACAACAAAGTGTTGAGATTTTGAGAGCTCTTATGTCATCCTAATTAGAGACAGGAAAGAGATGTAGGGCAATTGAAGAGAGCAAATGATTCTGAGGATACCAAAAGGACCCTAAGAAAAAATAGATGGGAGATATGAAAATTTATAACAAACTTTGTCTGGGTGTGGTGTTGACTTCCAGGCAACACTTTTAAAATTTTATTTTATTTTTTATTTGTTCTTTTAGATATAAATGGCAGTAGAGTGTATTTTGATATATTATGCATCCATGGAGTATAATTTATCCTGATTAGGATCTCATTCTTGTGGTTGTACGTGATATAGAATTTCATGGGTTGTGTATTAATACATGAACTTAGGAAAGTTATGTCTGAATTAATTTACTATCTTATTCCCATTCCATCTCCCTTCTCTTTATTCCTCTGTCTAGCCCACTAAACTTCTATTCTCCTCTCACCACCTTGTTTTATTGTGTATTAGCATCCACATATCAGAGAGAACATTTGGCCTTTTTGGGGGACTAGCATATTTTGCTCAGCATGATAGTCTCCAGTTTTATCCATTTACTGGAAAATGCCATAATTTCATTCTTCTTTATGACGTAGTAATATTACCTTGTGTTTATATATGCTACATTTTCTTTTTCCATTTTTACTATTAAAGGACATCTAGATTGGTTCCATAATTTAGCAATTGTGAATTGTGTTGCTATAAAAACGGATGTGGCTGCGTCACTGTAACATGCCGTTTTCAAGTCCATTGTGTATAGACCCAGGAGTGGGATAACAACATCAAATTTTCTGAAGAATCTCCATACTGCTTTATAGAGTGGTTGCACCAATCTGCAGTCCCACCAGCAATATATGAGTGAACTATTTCCTCCACATCCTCATGAACATTTATTAATACTTGTATTCTTGATAATTGCCATTCTAACTGGAGTTAGATGGAATCTCAGTATAGTTTAATTTGCATTTTTCTTAACTGCTAGAGATATTGAACATTTTTTCCATACATTTACTGACTATTTAATATTTCTTCTGTGAAGTGTCTGTTCTGTTCCTTTGCCCATTTATTGATTGGTTTCAATGTTTTGTTGTTGTTGTTGTTGTTGTTTTAGTTTTGGTGTTAAGTTTTTGAGTTCTTTGTATATCCTGGAGATTAATGCTCTATCTGAGGTGCACATGGCAAAATTTCTCTCCCATTCTATAGGCTCTATCTTCATGTGCTTGAATGTTTCCTTTGCTGTAAAGAAGGTTTTTAGTTTGATACCATCCCATTTATTGCTTCATGATTTTACTTCTTGTGCTTTAGGAATATTATTGAGGAGGTTGGTTCCTATGCTCACCTGATGGATATTTGGGCCTACCTTCTCTTCTAGTAGGTGCAGGGTCTCTGGCCTAATGTCCAGGCCTCTCTTTTGAGGTAACTTTTAATCTTCCCTGGCTGATGAAACTTCCAGGTAGAGGATGTATGACAATTGAATTCTTGTTGGAGACTCTGTCTTTAGGTAGCATACTAGTCATCTTTGTTTTGCATACCAAAATACTTGACAGGAGCAACTTAGAGGAGGGGAAGTTTATTTTGGCTCATGGTTTCAGAGATTTAGACCAGGGTCAGCTTATTCCATTTCTCTAGGCCCAAAGTAAGGCTGAACATCATGACAGAAGGGCCTCGTGGAGGGAAGCTGTTCTGGTCATGTTGGTCAGGAAGGAGAGAGATGGGGGAGGTAGCCTAATGGAAGATAAACCCTACCAGAGCAAGTTCTGAGTGACCCACCTCTTTCAGCAACACCTCACCTCCCTGGAGTTAGCAGTGTGTTAGTCCATTCAAACTAGGATGGCCTGATTAATTACACCACTCACAATTCAATCATTTTACCTCTGAATATTCCTGCATTAACACAGTAATTTTGCGGGGACTCCTTTCATCAAAATAATGGTAGGTTGATAAAGGTAGAGAAAATGACTGCTTGTTTTTCAAGTGTTTTTAATCTTAAAATAACCAATATGCCAAAGTGGCATATTCTGGTCTTCAACAGTGTTAATTACCCCATAATCAAATAGCTAGCATAGCATGGAGTCTGTATAATATATTAACTGAAGAAGATCAAAAGTATAGAAAAATTCCCAATGCATAACACAGTACAAACATCGAGGATAAAGAACTTCAAGCTGAAGTACTGCAATTGTGCTGAGTGCACAGTGACAAGGAACAGAAATACCAGCTTCTCTCAATTACACTGAAACCAATTTAACTAGTGAGGAAAGTTGCTTGGGATCGGAGGTCACCCAACAGGCTGGAATCTCTGTGTTCTCAATTAGCTGCAAGAATTTAGGCAAGTGACTCCTCTCATTTATTGCACCTAATGGTGGCACTCACGTAGTAGGGAGGAACAAATAAAGTTTCATGTAAAATACTTATCAAGGTGCTAGATGTATCATAAATGGCCCTCAAATAATATTATCTGCTTTGCATGCTTTTCGAAGACTTTCCTAATCCTGCTTCCTTTATCCTTTCACTTGGTGAATATTTCTTATCATGTTGGGAATAAAGAGAAAATGGTGACATTAAACATCAAAAAAAAAAAAAACTAGGATAGAGAATGAAAAAAGAAAAAGAGAATGATGATTCAGGATAACAGAGTATAAGTAATGAGGTTGACAATTTTGTTCCACAGTAAATTGTAAAGGCAAATTCTTAAGAGGAGGAGTTTCATTGTGAAAATGCTCTGAGCAAAGACAGTGAAATGGAATAAATTCTGTCCCCCTAAAGGGACCCTTTGAAGTAGAATAGTCATTTCAGTTATGTTGTCTGTAAAATATCCTAAAAAAGCCCACTTGCCTTGTAATTTTATTGACAAACTAATCATTAAAATTGCATTAGAATCTTTTGCAAATAAAAGACATATATATATATATATATATATATATATATATATATGCTTGTGCACACCACACACACACAAACACACGCACACACACACACACACACCACTTTTCTACAGTAATTGCAGAAATTCCTATCATAAGGCAGAAATCAAAGTGTTATGAATCGGGAGTAAATTACACTGCAGTCTTTTCAGCTTGGTCAGATTCAAACAACTGCTTTGATATTTCAACAAACATTTATTAAGTTTTTATTCTATTCAGGTATTGAAGTAGGTGCAGAGAGAAATTAAACAACAAAAACCTATTCTGCTATAGTTCTTCTATGATCCGGTGGGTGAATCAGAGACATAAACAACTAAAACTGCTGCTGAGGGCTCTTTTGATAGAGACAGGATATGTGTAATAAGAGGGTACATGGACGAGGACAACAGTCAGGACAATAAAAGGGGATTTGAGGTTTTCCTTCGACAGGTGTAGCTTGACCTATGCCTTGAAGAATGGATGGAACTCTGTTAGGTAGAAAAAGTGAAAGAAGCTGAGGATTTGAAAGAAATAAACAAGTTTCCTTGAAGTCATTGTCCCTTAACCATCTTTAACTTTGATGTCTTCTGATGCTAATCGCAGATGTTAGATGTCCTGTAGTCCTGGTTCCAGCAAACACACCACAGCCATCTACACCACTCCTACATAGCCTGTTAGTCTTGGGATATTTTCAAATGATGGAGTTGGCAGATAAGGTGGTTGGAGACCATTTGGAGAGGCAGATTTTCAGTTCTGAAGAAACTCTGTATCTGATATGAGCAAAAATACCTATAAAAGATGCTGGCAGGAGTCCTCCCAGATCATGGGAAACATAGATCTGTGTATCATCTCACATTTTCATCACCAGCCAGAAAATTCCTATTAATACTTTTCTTCAGAGCCTGGATGCTAAGTTATCAATTACCGCCTAAGCCAAGCAAGGGACTGCAAAGCAATTTGCTGATTCTCTGCCATAATCCTAAATTGAGCACCAGCTCTGCTCAATGCATATGCTATTTTTTTCTTTTGCCATGCTTCATTTTAATTAAAAGTCATAAATATCTTATATTTAATGGCAGGTCGTTTTGTTTATTTTTTGCTTCAGGTGAACAATACAGAAGAAAGCCTATGTGGACTGAAGACTCAAATATGGTGCATGGAAGTGTTAAGGCCCACTTGTTTCTTTAGGAATGTCTAGAAAGAACAGAAAAGCTCAGTCTAAGAGTTGGGTTTAAAAGGAAAACCCAGTGCTCTACCAGTGAGGGAGAAATTTGTCATTCAAATGCATTTCTAATGAGAAAAGTAGTGCAGAGAATGATGTGACAAAATTAAACAACAAGAAAGTAAATGATTAAGAGGGACAGAGAAAAAGTGATAACAGTTTCATTATGATGCAAAAAAGATTCCACAAACTCATCCAAGATAGTAACCAACTTCTTCTTAGTCTCCATATTAGATTAACAATTTAAAATAAAAACAATTAATTACTCTGCTTTCATGTGTCTCATCTGGCTAAATATTTAAGTAGGGAATAGTTTAATTAGAAAATTCATATTTTGGATTTCTATTTGTAACATGTTGCAATAATTTCTTCAGTTAAACTTCATGTCTTTGTAAATGTCTTTAAGTGAATATATTGACCAGAAATGGGTAATTTGGGAATGATGTAGAAAGGTGGATAATTGAGAAAAGTATTAATAATGGCTAAATTTCCTTAATTCACATGTACAATGAAAATAGGAATATAACCCATATTAATTCTTAATAATGCTTTTATTTTTGAAGATAAAATAAGATTATCTCTAGAGACACTATAATTATGTACAAGGGGGGAAATGTTTTTCTGAGTATGCTTGTGGAACTTCCTCAAAGTTCAGTTTCCAAGCTTGCTTTTATTTTATTTATTATTTGCTATCTATATTTAAAACACATGACAACCTTGTAGATAATGAGAAGTTACTTTAACATAGGGAATAACCACTTTGAGTTAAATCTTAAACTAACAATAAGTATCTTCGGCATTTTTAAGGTAAGACATAGTGTTGGGAATAAGAAATGAGATAAGTGATGGAATGAGGAATCAGAATGAGGCTGAGCAAAAGGGAATAAATGGTTAAGGCTTCCAGGATGGAGTTGACCAAATGACACAGGGCCAGGACACCTGACTCCTGACCTAACTATTTACATATAATCAATGTTTATATTTTAGCATAGAAATTATATATGTATCCACTTATTTCAGGTAGGACAATGTTTATGAATTCTGTCACACTCTTTTTTTGGGGGGAGGAATTCTAAATTATCATTGTTTTATTCTTCTGGGTTATAATGGAATTAAATATTTGAACTGTGTTGGGTAGATTTTCTTTAAAAATAAATGGTCCCATGCTGTCATTTTCTTCTCAGCATTTAAACCTGCTGTGTTTTGTTCTTTCTTGATATCAAGCTGACAGGAGTCATCCTGCGGTTAGTACACCTGCCACAGAAGTCACCTCTTGTCTTCCCAGGGGAAACAGGACAGTATACTTACAGTGAAAACAGAATTAACCTCAGAACTGGACACACCATAGCTCCAGATCTCTTCTAGTAGACAGGTTACTTCAAATGAGGCTCATTCTTTATCTAAAAAATGAGGAACTCACATTCTTTTTATGTGAATTAAGTGAATAAAATCTATGAAATTTGTAATACAATTCCTGATACATAAAAAGCACTCAATACTTTTGTCCCCACCTATCTTCCCATACAGGTGACAGTGCTACTGTTGGAGAACACTAAGCTAGCTCCATTAACTCCTGCCTGAAAGAGTGAATTTCCTGTGACTGAATGCATGAGAGACTGAATTCACATTTGTCTATTTTGACTACTTATTTCTAGGTTTTTGGCTATAGTTCAAAGAATTGAGATTATTTGAATAAGTGAACTGTCACAATACTATTGCAAAATCTTAACATTCAATGTTCTTCATGTTCCTATATTAAGACAAAATGTCTATGCAGTAAATTGAGAATCTGAGTTTCCCCACTCACCTACATTATAAGAAAATTAGTGAAAAGTAAAATGTACCAGTTTTTTTATCATTGAGACCATAAAATTTTTCCAGGTTGTTTATTGTATTAAATATTTTTCCTCAAAAGCATTTTAATTTAAACTGTTTTAGTCTATATGTTACTAAGTATGCCTCAGATGATAGCAGTCTAACATTTCTAATTTCTTTTTTTATAGATAATAACATTTAAATTGTCATTGAGTTCTATGTTTTCAATAATTTAAAAAATTTTTGAGCTGGGCCTGGTGGACTACACCTGTAATCCTAGCTATCTGGGAGACAGAGGCAGAAAGATCATAAGTTTGAGGCCAGCCTGGGCAATTTAGCAAGACCCTGTCTCAAAATAAAATAAAAGGGCTGAGGTATATCTCAGCAGTAGAATGATGCTTATTTTTCTCAACACACACACACACACACACACACACACACACACACACACACAAACAAAAGCACGCACACATACAATCTGAAAAAGAAAATCCCCACAACATGAGTTCCAAAGTAATTTGTTTTAATGAAAGAGAGCTCATTTTAAGGGTTTTAACATTTAAATATAAATATCCTCCAAGATCCATGTGTTGGTTCCAAACCATGATGAGGTTGGGAGGAAGTGAAACCTTTAGGAGATGGGATCTAGTGAAAGGAAATTGGGTAACTAGGGGTGTGTCCTTGAAGTGGCTATTGGGACCCTGGCCTCTCATCTCTCCCTCTTTACTCCTGGCAACCATGAGGTGAAGTTTTCTCTGCCAGATTCTTACCACCATAACATTCTGCCTTACCACAAGCCCAAAACAAAGAAGTTAACTGCCCATCAACTGAAACTTCTGAAACCATAAGCCAAAACAAACTTTTCCTTCTTTTATTTTTATTTTTCTTAGTCATTTTGTCATAACAACAGAAAGGTGACTAACACCAAGACTTTATTTATAATCTGGCATTTTACAATTTGGTAATTTACAGCAATAATAGGATGCTTATATGTAAGAATGCACAAACAGCAATAAAAAAGCTTAAATTCCATCTTTTAATATGTGGATCTCTCTCCCACCCCCTTTTAAATTTGGGATCAATAAACATTTTCTGTTCTCCTAATAGTTAAAAAATTATCTTCTTTTAACATTTTGTTTAACTTTTTCTCTTTTTTTTCTATTATGGTTTTAGTTATATCTACATACAATTGACAAAAATTATATGTGTGTTTGATATTAAATTATTTCAAATATTGAAGCAAAAAGGCATGTGGAAATCACAGAACAAAGATATAAAATGTACAAAATGAAAATTGAAAATAGACATTAAACAGAGAAGAAAACTTTTAATTGATTTTGCTTATATCTAGATTTTATCTTTCTCATGATTTACTCAAGTGAGTGACTCTAAGGAAATTACTTGACTCGTTCTTTCAAATATACAGTGTTTATTGAAATTTCATAAAGATTGTCTTGTGTAAGAATTTTTTTTTTCTTCTTCAGAAACACATGTCAAGAAAGAAAATTGGAAGAATAAATATCTATGGATTTTTTTAAACTAGTTTCTCTTGAATCTCATAGATCTGGGACCAAGGCTACAAATGAGATTATTTTAACAACATAGACAATAATATTTTGCAAAAATAACCACAAAATTCTCTCCCATTACACAATTTTCCTCATATAATATGATTTAAACTTTCTTCCATCAAGATACAATGTCCATTTTCCCTCTCTTTGCATCTGGATGTGATTATGTCTATAGCAAAATTGAGGCTATGTGACTTCTGAGTCCACATAATAAACAGTGACAAAACTTCTGAATAATATTCTTGAATAACTCTAGAAATTCAGCCACTACGCTGTGGGTAAGAACAAGCAGCAAGTAGAAATGTGCACAGGTAGAAAAAACAAGACCTCCTGGGCTACAGCTGAGCTCCTGGTTAACCACCACCACTGACTTTGCAGTCAGGTGCATAAGCAATCTAGAAAGTGGATTCTACAACTTTTACTTAGGGAATCCCTGCTGTTGTGATTGAGAACAGTGATAGACTGTCCCTCTGAAACCTGTTCTAAGTGCAGATTTGTGAGCAAATTAAATGGTTGCTGTTATTTTAAGCCACTAAGTTTTAAGATAACTGTCACATATGATTTCCTTAAATGATATCTAATATTTTGACTATTAACTTTGTATGAGTTAAGAAGAGTAAGCACTGGCCAGTTTCCCAGCTGTGAGTCAAGCAATTTGTCTTTATAACCTTTAAGTGTTTTTCTACGATTGACATATAGTCTTCCATGATGACATGCCATTTAAATATGTCAGTGTTAAAAAGGTTTTTTTTTTTACTTGCAGAAAATTCTAATAAAGCCCCTTCACCTATCTGAATAACATTTTTACTTTAAATTGTCTAGCTGATCTCACTTTTATGTAAGAACTGTCAATACCATGGAGTTATCTTTTAGCCCCATTTGAAAAGTATAGACTCTAGAATTTTCTGTCCTCAAGAATGTGTCTCCTATGTGCCTTCGACTGTGACTAAACAGCAACAAATGAAAGGGAAACTTTTTCAAAAAAGAGTGTTTGTCATCAGTAAAATAGCCTACCTCTTCTCTAACCAAAGAAACTTTATTAAATTATATAGATCAAATAGAGTCACTGTCTAATAGGGTAAGGTGCCTCTACTTAGCGGCATTTTCTCCATTATAGTGGGTTCAACAAATGTCAAAACTCAGACAATTCCAAATACTATTATTATTCATTATCTCATCTTTCTCAGGCAGCTGGAAGGTAGAATGGATTGAATAAAGCCACAAAATCCTCCCTGTATATCCGAAATTTTAGAGAAGGTTTTAAATTGAACTCAGAGAAAAACACAGAAGGAAATTAAAAATAGAATCTACATATAGTCTGGGGATCATACAAAGGCCAAAAGAGTGATGTTCCAATTCAAATATGAAAAAAATATACAACTCTCTATAAAAAGCAAGTTGTAATTAGCAAGGCAAGGTGATGCCAAATAAAGACTATAATCTCAAAAGTGATATATATGCAAAGAAACATAATTGCTTTGAATGTCATGGAAATGAAAGGATTTATTTATTATAATAAGTGAGAGCTTATAGATGAGATTACATAATAGTTACATAAAGTGATCTGGCAAATTAAGAAAATATTTCAGAGTAAAAATAATGATAATTTAGAATAATTTTAAAAATAGGAATTAAACTGATATGTAAAGAAAGAATTCATAAAAACTACCAACATACAAACCATCAGTGGAAAAAATAAATACATATGCAAAAAGGGCAATATGCACTGGGTTTTAGTTACCAAAGGTACAAATATGAAGAGATAAAAATCACAAATATACATGGTAAATATTTCAAACTCATAAAAACAAATGCATGTTTAAAAATTATAAGTTTATATTTTGTATTCTAAAATTATAGTTATTAAGCATATGAATAATACCAAGTTTGACAAGATCGTGAGGAATATGTTAACTCTCATACAATGCTGATAAAAAGACAATCTAGATATTCCTTTTTGTAATCTTTATTTATTTATTATTAATTTTTTAATTTATATATGACAACAGAATGCATTACAATTCTTATTCCACAATGGTGAAATGTGATGGACAATATTATCCAAAGTCCATGTATAAAGGCATGAATTGGTGTGAATATAATTTCTATACAACCAGAGATATGAAAATTTTAGTATATTTCTAATGAATAATACAGTTCTTGTTAAAGTACTATGATGTAAAACTTTGATAGAGATGGCTATGTGTTCAACAAACCCTGTTTCCCTCTTCTTTCTGGGTACCATAGCTAGATAAAGATTTTTGTGAGACAGTAGACCTGCTGTTAGATAGTAATATGGTTAAAATTTGTCCAATGGAATGTGGCTAGAAATGCTTTATACTACATTAAACTCTGACCACTAAAAACTATCTTTCATGCTGGGTGTGGTCACACACACCTTTAATCCTAGTGACATAGGAGCCTGAGGCAGGAGAGTTGCAAGTTCAAGGCCAGCCTCAGAAATTTGGTGAAGCTCCAAACAATTTTGCAAGACTGTCTGAAAATTAAAAACATAAAGGTCTATGGATGTACCTCAGTGGTAAAGTGACTCTGGGTTCAATCCTCAGTACCCCCACCACACACACACAAAAAAAAAATCTCACATGGTCCATTATGTATGCTCTCTCTTTTCTGTCTATTATCAGTTAAATTATGACAATCCAGCAAAAGATTTGATGGTAGAAAATGGAGAAATGAGTTGGAGGGTGTCTGCGTGCCTGATTCACCCTCTGTGGAAGAGAACTACTCAGGGCAGTAAATATGAACAAAAATCATATGTTCCACCATTGCATGATTAAAAATAAATACTTGTATGAATTCACTAAAATTGGGGGCTTGTTTGTAACAAACACTGACTTATACAAAAATTGCTCCCTTAAAAATGTGGTGCTGCCATGAAAAAAATCTAGTAGAGAAGGTATTGTTTGGGTAAATTGTCATTAAGGAAACGTAAATCAGAGGCTGAGAAGAGGGCATCCCAGTGGTGAAGATGTTAATACGCTTCTAGAAAATTTCAACAGTGAAATATTTGGTAAAATTCTTGCCTATGGTAACTTGGAAAGCAGACCATATGTCTTTTTTTTTGAGGGGAGGGGTACCAGGAATTGAACTCAGAGGTCCTTTACCACTTAGCTAAGGCCCCCAGCCCTTTTTATTTTTTATTTTGAGATAGTTGCTTAGGGCATTGCTAAGTTGCTGAGGCTGCCTTCAAACTTGAGATGCTCCTACTCAGCCTCCTGAGCCACTGGGATTACAGGTGTGCACCATGGTTCCCAGCCAGACCCCATGTCTTACAGTTCTTTTAGTTTTAGAGATAGTGATTGGAGAAATGAATGTTTGTTTGTGTTGGCTATTATTGCCTGCCTTTGGCAAACTACAAAAAAGAGATGAGCTCAAGAAAATCTGAGGTGTTTTATAGTTGAAAGTAAAAAGGAATGTAGAGTGTACAGAGATTTGGAACAATACTGAGATTTGTAAAACCATGTTTCCTAGACCTAAGCTGTGAAAAGGCAAGATTAATCAAACTGTCAAGCACCAAAGGTCGTAAAGCTTCTAAACTGAAAAGAATGAATCATTTCTGTAGCAAATACCAGATTAAGCATAGGGACTTCCAATCTCTTGTTTATGTTGGCCAAAGTAATGTTCACTGTGCTGAGGCTACCATGTGGCCTCGGTCACATTCCCCGTACTTATGCAGACACTTGTCATTTGCTGAACTTCCTTCACTTCCAAAATATTAAACAACCTATTCTGACTATAGCCTAATTTGTTTCCTTTTTACTTGTTTTCCACTGTGTCTTTTATTTTTGTCACTCTTTGGGGCTTCCAGTTCATTGGTCCTCCTACTTCCCCTGATCATCTGTTGTCTGTTCATATTTCTATCTAGTCTCAATTCTGTGGTCTGTCTTTACTTTGGCCCTGCCTTACTTCTGTCTTTGTGTGACACACATCTATTATGACCCCAAATTTTGAATGAATTCAACTATACCTTTGTGCTTATATCTGGGATATTTCAGTCTTTGTGCACAATAACTTGCAGAATCATTTTTTTTGTTATTATTGTGAAACTGGCATAAAATATAGATTGACATTTAAACACTCCCTAATAATTATTCTTGATACCTTACTTATATAGGACCCTTCCTCATTTTATTCACTTATGACTAAATCCTGCTATAATTTTTATCTCAGCAGATGATCCTTGGCCTATAGACTGCTTTTGGAAATGTTCTGTCCCATGGCTATTATGATTTTTCCTGGGCACTCTTTCTGTGATGTTGGTGTATATGTAAAACCCAAGATGCTTTCTAAACCTATTCAAACCTGCTCTTATTCTATACACACACTACCAAAGCAATACTATCCACTACCATGGTTTTAACTAAAATTTATATGTTGAAGAATTTCTATTTTTTTATCTCCAACTATGTGTATTTTCTAAGCATCAGGGCTATTTTTCAAATGATCTACTGGATGTATTTTCTTGGTCTTAAGGATATATCAACTATGATACATTATATAATTATCTCCTTGCTTCTACAAATAAACCTGTTTTCTGTGTTGTAGAATCATGTCAATGTTAACCCTCATATCCAAATCAAAAGGCTTAATCTTATATTTGCCTTTTTCAAACTTTGTCATGTGGTTTTTTCAAAATACTTGAAATACTTGAACACCTACAGTATTTCAGACAATGTGTTGGACGCTGGGTCAACTATGAGCAGGAATAGGTGTGCTTCCATCCCTACTCGAGTTCTCATTCTGTTGTTGGACATAAATCATAAATATTAAACTGATAAACATATATAAAATATAAATATATAAAATATAACAATTTTTATTAGTTTTATGAATGAGATGGACATGGCATTAACATAAAAATTTAACTTAGGGATGTCAAGGAAAGATATGCTTGGAAAGTAAAGATTGGTTAAGGTGTGAAATAAGAGTAAGTTGTAAAGGAAAGAAGAGAAGGAACATTAGCAAAGGCCCTGTGGCAAAAGGAGGTATCATCAGGACAAGACTTGTAAACCAGGAGAGTGGTGTGAGATGAGATTGACAAGGTAGAGCAAAGTCTGAACAGCGTCTAGTGGGTCTTGTTCAATGAATTTTCTTTCAAAGAGGTGAAAAGTTTTGAAGCATTTTAAGCATGGACTGTGATAAGATTACATTTTATCTCAGAATGATTAGTATATCTGCAGTGAGGAGAGTAGTTATAGAAGGCCAAAGTAGCCCCATTAGGAGGCTATCATCACTATCCAGAAAAGAGATGATGGTAACTTGGACCAGAGTGATATCATTGGGAAATGGAGCAAAGAAGATAGATATAATGAATTTTTATGAAGTAAAATTGACAAGATCTATGGTGGTGTATACTTAGTGAAGGGAGGTGGGAAAAGATGTCAAAAAGAATCTGAACTTGATGGTTGGCATAATTGGGCACATAGCAAATGACCCTTTAAATGCTCATTCTCTTTAGTATCTCTCACTTAGATCTTCACACCAGCTTTCTCACAGGATTCCCAGAATTCCCACTGCTTCCTTATAGTTTCTTTGCCTTATTTTGTCAGGATTCTCTTTCTAAACCAAAATTTAATCTATTTATGCCTCTAGTACCCAGGAGAAAGCCCCAATACTCCATCATACCTCAGTAAAATCTTTCCATGATTCAATCTTTGTGTATCTTCCCCAAATCACTTCTTGGTTTGTTCCACAGAAGTGTCATATATCAAGTTAGGCTCAGAAAAAGGCATGGAAAATCTGCAGAATATTATTAGATAACATGAGTGCATGTTTTTTCCCAAGATGATAGTTAGCATTTTTCCTCTGCAATTACATTTGTTCCAAACATTGCCATAGTGTCTAAATATATCTGCATACAAAAACAAAAAAGAAATTTTGTTCAGGATATAGTACAAGAATAAATGAGTGAAGCTCATATGAAAATCATAGGAGGGAAAATAGAAAGATAAATTAAGGATCTATGGATAGAATTCAAATTTGTTTGTGCCCTAGGCACAAATAAAAGTAGTATGAGGAGTTATGTCTTTAACTTTTATTGAAGAGGGTACTTAATGGAGACACTGAGAATGTTTGAGAGTGATTTTCATTTGCTGTATGTGTCAAAGTTTATGTTTTAGAGCTATTTTTTCAGACTATATAAAAAGGGTAGAAGGAGTTATTGGATGATATCTTTTTCTATTAGAATTTGTTTTTTTACCTATCTGTAGTTACAAATGTCAGTTATGTGCAAATATTATATAATAGGGATAGGCTTGTTAATATGAAGCTGTAACTACAGTAATTATTATTCTAATGAGTTATTTTGCAAATACTAATGGAATGAGTATTTAAAACATTAGGAGTTTCTTGTTGGATGTGTTAAATCTTTGATGTGTATTAGGTATTCAAATGTACATATCAAGAAATTATTTTTGTATAAAAGTATGAAATTTGGAGAAGAGATCTGGCCTTATAAATTTGGAAATCATCATCCAATATAATAGATGATGTTTAACACCATGAAAGAGTAAGGGGAACTTCAAAGGAGGGGAAAGTAGAACTGCACTGTCTAGTATGGTACCACATCAGATGTTTCTATTGGACACTTTAATGTAGCCAAGCTACTTCCAATTAAGATGTTCTGTTAAGTATGAAATATAAACCAGATCGCAAAGATTTATTATGCAGAATAAGAATAAAATGTAATTTTTACTAACATGTCTACAATATTAAAAGTTGAAGTTATAGGTAGAAATATTAGAGTAAGCATATTATTAAAATTGCTTTCAAGTCTTTATTTTTACTTTCTAGTGTAGCAACTAGAACATTTAAAATTACACATATGGCTCATTTTTGTGGTTCATATTTCAATTGGAGAATGAGGATATTGAGAAAAATAAATTCATAGATTTAGCCCCGAACAATTCCTAGATTAAGATATTCAGGAGATGAAGGAAAACATAAAGAGGGGGGCAGCTAGTGATGTGGGAAAGATGCCAGAAGATGGTTTTATCCAGAATGTCAAATGAAAAAAGTGTCTCAAGAAAGAAGGGGTGATCTATCATAACAAGTTTTTAATTGACTTTGATGCTCCAAATAAATTTGGGGTTGAGGTTTAACAATTGGATGGGCAGCAATAAGATCATTGGTATTGAGAAAAGAGAAGTATCTGTGGATCTGAAGAATAAAAACCCAGTTGAAAGGTTTATTAGAGAGAATTAGAGGAAAGAGATTGGAGAAAATTATCTTAAAAACTATTTAAAGTGTATTGTGGCAAAGGAGAAGATATAAATATAATGATAATTGAAGGTGGCAGGGCAGTAAAATCGAGAGATAATGGTTTTAGAAGGTTTTCTTTTAGGAAGAAATCTTTATTAATGTGAGGGATACAGGACAGAGAAAGTACCTGTTCATGAAGGACAATCTATTTGGTGATTTCCTGGTTAATCTACAAGGATTGAGATTGAGAGCAAAATGCAGACCAACATGATGAACTGATCTTCTCACAGTAGAGGCTGTGAAAAAGCAAATCTAAAAAGCAAATCAGCATAGAGATTTGCTACTTAAGGATAAAGGCAAGCTAGGGATGAGAGGGTGAGATTCTCCGTTTAAAATGTGAAGAGATGAGATATGGAAGGGAGGTAGTTTAATAGTCATAAAATTCAAAACCTTAATGTGAAAATCTGCCTTTAATTAATAAACAACAACAGAAATTGTTCTTGGGAAATAACAGATTAGTGTGTTCCAAAATATTATTTATTTTATTTGAACAAGTGATGAATTCTAAGGGAGTAAAGAGAACAATTACGTTTCATTTCAGTGATGATGGATAACACTGTGGCTTTTCCTTGCTTTACTTCCATGAGTACATTTTGAAGATTTTGTTTTTTACTATTTATTGGAATTACATAAACTAATTAATAATGAATAATGAATATATTTTGACATTAAAACCAACATAAAAACCATGGATGCTTGAAGATGAAGGAAAATTAATAGGCTGAATCATGAAAAAAGCCTTTTAACTTTTATATAAAGAAATAAATGCAGAAAGTCCAGATTCTGCTTTTGCAATGCCTATTAAAATAAATAAGAATCCAAAGTGCCATATGTGTTTGAATACTTGTTTTTTAAATAAATAATTCTAATACTTATTTTATGTTGCCTAAATAATTTTTAATTGCAATCAAGGCTTTGATTCACAACCCAATCAGGGTTTGGTAAGGGATATAATGCACAAAAGCAACAGGAAGAAAACAGGAATAAACCCCATATGAATCACTTGGCAGGCAGTTTCCATTAACAAGGAAAAAGCTCCCGTCCATCTTTTAATTTTTTTTGAAAAATTCCTAACATCACAAAAGTAAACTGAATTGTATTAATCTTCCACTTTTACATTTTCTTAATAAGCAGAAAAAAAAATCAGGAGTCAACAAAACAAAACAAAAACATGGAGATACTTACAAAACTAAATATGGATTTCAGCATTAACAGCTGAACAAAAAAGGGACTAAATTCTTTAATTAAAAAAATTACATGTGGATGATAAAGTATAGAAACTGAAAATTTGCAAACTATTTAAAACCTGGAATCACTGACTGACTGAAGACTCCTCAGATGGATCATGGGTGGTAGTGAACAGCAGAACAAAATTATGCATGAATCTGTATTGCTCTCTCTGATTCCCATGCCACCCACCTTTGATATGAGCCTGATGTTGATTAGAGATTGAGCCAACCCAATGCTGGCAGCAGATCCAGTGATGGTAATCTACCTATCAGTACCTCCTTCCACTGTAATTTGACCTGCACCCCAAACACCGGATGGATCACATTGATTTTGGCACCTTAATGCTCAATGAGACAGCCAGTCAAATCATCTGGAAAGGTGACTTCTTGAGAAATAGTCTGAGCAGATGCATCCAAATCCCAATAGCCTCTCAACTCTTGAGAGCTGAATTCAATGTCACTGAATGTATTGTTGCCACATGCCACAGGAAAATCAGTCTATTGCATTCCCAACTGGATGTGGAGGGTCATACTGTTCCTTGAATGGTGTAGGCCTCCTAAGATGTTCCTCCAAGTCAGGGTTGAGAAACATGGATGGAGGGATATGGGGAAGCTCCTCCCTGTCACTGCCTGTGCTGTACCCGTCCTGAGTCCTGATCACTTGTAAAGATGACTGGAGAACTTAAAAGACTTGGAATGGTCACACCCTTCATGGAGGACACCAGCATGACCACTCCCATCTGTTTGACACACTCAGTGATTAATTGTGGAATGCAGCAACAGAGACAGCCCACTCAGTTGCATTGGGGAGCATATTCCCTGCCACCTGGACTTGAGCTTCTGGACTCTCTCCTATTTCCTTGACCTTGCAACCACCTTTTCCAATGAGGGAACCACCTTGACTAAGAGGGACCACTAGGCTCAGAATGATCAGTGTTCCACTGACAGCTGTGCTATTTGTCATGGAGTTGATGATGTCCTTTTCCAGTTTGTCAACAATAGTAAATCAAAGTCTTTGAAGATGGGATCAGTGGGTCCAACCAAAGTGATAATTCTTTCAGGACAATTCTCTTCTTAGATGTTGACACAGACACCACTCTCCTTGAACATCATGTTAACTGACTCTTTTTTTTCCCCCAATGATACTGCCAACTTCATTTTCATGCATGAATAGCCAAATGGTGAGGATGACATTTAATCTGCCTTTAACCACTCCTATGCCCATGTTGAACAGTGTTATGGGGAGGTGGACTTTGAGTGATCAGGTCTTTGGTCATTGATTGGGGTGAATGTTAAAAACTGCAGGCAGAAGTTGATTGAGGGGAAAAAAAGGGAGTCAGAAGGAAGGAGAAGAAAACATCTGTGGGTAGGTGAAAGAGGAAGGAAAGAAAGGAGAAAAAGAGACCTCAATGTGGGTGGAGGATGGCATAAGTCAGGCAGGCAGGAAAGAACTCATGCTCCAGCTGCTCCAATTACTGCCTCTGCCGGTCTCTGCTTAAGTATTTTAAGTTCGACATTTATTATTGAATACCATATGCCAACTGATGAGATACAAGTATAGATGAAGACATTCTTTGTGTTTAAGAATCTAATATCTATGAAGAGTGATTCCTATTAACAAATACTATGCTAACAATAATATCAAGCATCTACTATTTGTGAGGTATGGTTCTTCCAGCAACCCTGCAACATAGATATTACATTTAATCAGTAAGGAAACTAATTTGTCCAAATCTACTATATTAATAATATAGCAGCAGAAGAATTTAATTCAGTTTGGTTTAGTTCCAAATCTTGTATTATTTCCTTTAATCCACATTCCTCTTGATAAGCCTCAAAACTTAATGGACTTAAAAACAGTAAAATTTATTATCTTGAGTTCTCATGGGTCAGGGATCTGGAAGTGGTTTTGCTGGGTCCTCATTCTGGTCCTTCACAGACTACAAGAGAGTGGACTCGAGCTGTGGCCTTCTCAAGGCTTCACTGGAGGGAGGTCAACTTCAGGCTCACCCCTGTGGTGTTAACACAGTTCAGTTCTTCTTGGATTGTTGGGTTGAGGATGTTGTTCCACAGAGTCCTACCTTAGTTCTTTTTCTCCTGCACCTCTCCATTGAGCATTTCACAGTATAATGGATTTCTTCATCAAAATGAGCAAATGAGAGAGAAAGCAAGACTGAGCAATAGGGAAGTTGGAGCCTTTTTGTAACTAATGTTAGACCTGATGTTCCATTGCTTTAGCTGTTTTATCTTATTCATTAGAAACAAAGAACTAGGTTCAGCTCACACCCAAAGGGAGGAAATTACATTAGAATACCAATACTAAGAATCAGGCATCATGTAGAAACACTTTAGATGCAGTTTACCAAAGGAAAATACAAAATATGATAATGACTCAGATGAGAAGTCAGTAAATCTGTTGGAGTGAGAAGCATTGAAAATAAACAGTACCTAAATTGTAGGCTGAAGATTATATAGAAGTTAATAAGTAATTTTGTTTTAAGAATTTATTTTTTGTCTGGCAAGGAGATAGAAGTAAAACATAAGATAGGAGGGGAAAGTCACTCTTGGAACCTTGAACAATATGAGAAAACGTGTTGAGTCACAGCCATGGAGGCAAAGTTGGATTTGAAATTGCAGAACCACAGACATTAGAATATGGAGAGGATGTTAATCTACTTGAATAGTTGATGAAAAATATGATACTGTTCTCAGAAGGAAAGTGTACATAAATACATTTGCTGATTTTCTGAGATTCTCTATGGACTCCATTTTAAAACAAAAATCTTGTAGTTAATTAAGCCTGCAGAAAATTTTGAAGACTAAGTAATTAGAATTTTATGCACAAAGTGGTGATCGGTTTCCAAAAAACTTCAAGGAGGAGAGTCATTAACAATGAATGCAATAACACTAACTGATTAGGGCAAAAGGATCCATATATGAAGCTATTATAGTAACCAAGACAATAAGATAAAAAGATCTGAACAGGGCAAGGGATTGGGAGAGATATAGCTGATCACTTAGAGGTATAAGAAATTGAATTTGCTTAGTTAATATAGAAAGAAATGACTAGCTTTCTAGTTTTAGAAAGATATTTTTAGAGATATAATACAAGGGGGATAAGAAGACAAAATTTACCAACATATTGTGTGTGTACAATATTGTTAGAAATAAAATAATAAAAGTAATATCGATAAAAATAATCTTATATTAAGTATTTACAAGTCACTAGGTACTACATTTGCTTGCAATAAAAATGGAACTCATGCACTATAATGGTACCTATAGGAAATTAAAATAGACAGGAACTGTTGACCATAGAAATTAGAAATAAAAATGCTGAGCTGTTCATTAGCTCTATTAGAATACTGTAGTCTAAATTAATTAATGGAATTGCACTTCTTTATGTAATTAATGAGGTTTGAGCCAGAAAGTGCTTCTCACTCTGCTATAACTCTGACAGTCCATTGAATTACATACACCAAAGAATATTCCAACTCACCTTTGGCTCATGGTCATTCCCCATATTTCATTATTTGCTTCTTGTTCTTCCTTTTCCTATCCTCTTGAGAAGCCCTGCATTAGCTATGGTAATGTAAATATGAATTGATTTCTTTCTCTTGGTGATGATAAACAGGTGATATTTTGAAAATCATGGCCAGGGGAATGACTAGAAAGATCCAAGTTTTGGAAAGCAATTGCATGTCCTTCTGTTCTCCAGCCACTTCCTTTACCACTGCAGATTTAGAGGCTATAATTTAGAGAGCAGTACTTTGGCCCGTATAGAAGCATGTCACTGTGACAAAATGCCTTATGAATTCTGATGTTCTCTTATTTGAACTTTGGCCTGATGATGACTTCAATTTAATTCACTAAGAATATTAAGGCCATTTGGCTGAACTATCAACAATAAAACTTATGTTTACAGAGTTGTTGTGTTGGAATACAGGAATGAACTTAACATATTTATTAGCTATGACCACCCTCTTCCAGACTATAAACCTAGTAAGAGGTCATAAGAGTACATAAACAACATGAAAAAGTTATAATGATAATATTTTTATTATGAAGTATTATGGAGGTCTAGAAAATAAAGAGACATAATCCTTGTCATTAGGAATCAAAAGAGTCTCATTTAGCTCGGTTTGGTGGCACACACTTATAATCACAGCAGCTTGGGAGGCTGAGGCAGGAGGATCTAGAGTTCAAAGCCAGCCTCAGCAAAAGAGAGGAGCTAAGCAACTCAATGAGACCCTGCCTCTAATAAAACGCACAATGGGGCTGGAGATGTGGCCTAGTGGTCTGGTGCCCCTGAACTCAATCCCCAGTATTCCTCCCCACAAAAGAATCCACATTTAAAAATTGGCATCTGAGGTAGCCTATGAGTGGTAGGATTGGGAGGTAGAGATAGAACAGAAAAAAATAGGAGAAAACATAATCATAGAACTTTTCACTAAGTTCCAAGGCAATTCATTGGAGAAATGTCAGTCTTTTCAATAAATGATACTGGAACAACTGTATAACCATAATCAAAAATAAAGATAAAAAACCAGGAAATGGGTCTCAACATATATTTCATACCTCTTACAGAAAGTGAAAATGGAAGTCTAATGTAAAATATAAGTGAAAATGGAAGTCTAATGTAAAATATAAAATTCTATTCTGGTATCTGGTAGCCCATGCCTGTAATCCCAGCAGCTTGGAAAGCTGAGGCAAAAGGACTGCAAGTTCAAAGTCTTTAACAATTTAGCAAGAGTCTGACACACTTAGTAAGACTTTGTCTCAAAATAAAAAATAAGAAGGAGTGGGGATGTGGCTCCATGGTTATTAAACTGTGGCTCCTGGGTTTAACACCCAGCGTAAATAAATAAATAAATAAATCTAAAATTTCTGGAAGAAATCATAGGTGAAAGTCTTTATGATCTTGGGTTAGGATGAGTACTTACATAAAACACCAGAAGTATGATAGAGAAAACAGTGATTTATAAATTAGATTTTATCAGAATTAATACTTTGTCCCTTGAAAGAACTAGTTAGAAAATGAAAAGATCAACCATAGAGCAGAATAATGTGTTTGCAGATTACATTTCTGTCAAAGGACTTGTATCTAGAATTCCAAATATCTAAAAAAAAAAAAAAAAAAAAACAATAGGAAAATAAACCAATCTAACAAAGGAGCAAGAAGAGATGACACATGAGCATATAAAAAGATACTCAACAAAATTACTGATTAGATAAATGCAAATTAAAACAACATAAAATGCTGTGGTACACTAATTAGCATAGCTAAAACAAAAGCAGAAACAAAGATACAAAATCTTAAGTCCTGGTGAAGATGTGAAACGTCTGAACATCTTTGCTGGTGAGAAAATTGAAATGACACAACTGCTATAGAAAGCAGCTTGGCCATTCTTGCAATGTTCAACACTTGCCATATGACCTTGCACTCTCCCAAGATTTTTCTAAAAGGAAATCAAGACTTTTAATTTCACAAAACTTGTTTCTGAATATATAAGCAGTTTTATTCTTAAATTCGAAAACACCATAACTGTAACTTATTTCAATAGTTCTTTCACAGGAATAAGGTCTTAATTTCGATAAAACATAATTTATAAATTATTGTCTTCTGTTTTCATGCTTCTGGTGTCTTATGTAAGTAGTTGGTCTAACTCAAGATCATAAAGATTTGCACCTATATTTCTTCTAAAAGTATTAGAGTTTTACACTTTAGTTTTGAATTTCAATAATTAAACAAATCGTAGTACATCAATATGTATAGCAATGAAAGGTACAAAATATTGATTCATGAAATGATAAACCCAAAGCTCAAATGCATTTTGCTGAGTGGAAAAAGTGAAACCTCTACAGTTTACATATTATGTGATTCCATTTTTATAACATTCTGGAAAATGCAAAATCATTGCAATGAGATCATATCAGTGTTTTCCAAAGATGGGGACAGGGAAGGCAGGTAGGCCATAAAAGAGAATTTTTGGGGTAATGTCACCATTAAATATTATAACTGTGTTGGTGAACATACGGCTCTACCCATTTTCTAAAAGCTACCAAAGTTTATAGTAAAGAGAAGTAATTTTACTATATGTAAAGTGAAATTTAATAATTCAAAAATTTAAAAAATGTAAGAACAAAGAATCCCATAGTTTCAACTTTCCTGGTGCTAGAAAACCTATTACTCTTCTATAAACCCAATTCACAGAAAATATTAATACATTCTAATTGACAAAAAAAAATTAGCAACAAAGTGCATTCTTGGCTCTACACATTCTCCTTTCCAAGATAGGTTAAGGATGTCAATAAACAAAAAGATATGGCAAATAGACTGCTTGACGGAGAGTAGCAAGATGTCAAATCAGAACTCTGTCCTAAAATTTCATCTCCATGTAAACTTGAGCTAGATTCTCGAGCTTGTTTTACCACCTATAAAATGAGGTAATAGAATCCTCAGAACTTTCCTGAAGATTGGATTCATCTATTTACATGCAGGTGTTTTGGAGAGTGCCTGGCATATGAAACTTGTCAATCAATGTTTGGCAAATCTAAATCTGAGAGTGTTTGTGAATGATACCATTTATGGTAACATAACCTCTAAAGGAGAGATTCATTGTAAACTTAATCTATTCATTCTGCATGACAGAGACTTTTCTATGATTAAAAAAGAATTATCTCTCCTAACAAACCTTTTTGACTTTTTCTACTGTCTTAGCTCAGGGATCTGTAACAAAGTACCATAGACTGGGTGGCTTAAACAATGGACATACATTTCTCACAGTTTTGGAGGTTGGGAAGTCCATGATCAAAGTGCTGAGAATTCTGGTTTTTGGTGAGAGATCTCCTTCTCTTTGTGGATGGCTACCATATCCCTGTGTGCTTACATGGTATTTCCTCAATGTTGTATTTGTTGAGGGCCCCATAGCAGGACCTCATCTAAACCTAATTGTCTTCCAAGGACTTTCCTCCAAATAGTATCACATTGGAGGTTAGATCTTCAACATACAACTTTTAGGGGAATAAAAACATTCAGGCTCTAACAAGCTCTATGGATTGCTTCTGGTCTTTGACTATAAATGCTACTAGAAAGAGTTCCAACATGTGTGACAAAACAAAACAGAACAAAACAAAACACCCAGAAAATTTAACATTAGTCAGGTTTGAAGTTTAACTCTATGTTGAGCACCTACTAGCTTTGTCAACTTAAGTTAGGAAATCAGTATTAACCTGAAGATCCTTATCTATATGATGGAAATAATAATAGCTACATTAAAATTTTGCTTTAAGGATTAAATGAGAAATGGTAATTAAAGTACAGCATTCAAGTACATTAAAGATAAAAGTTACTTTATTATTATAATTTTTTATTAATAGTATTTTCATATTCCTGAGTTTATGAAATACTATTTTTTTCTAAATCATACACAATAATGTTGAGAAAAAAATTTTAAAGAATGTTTCTATAGTTTTCAAAATATTAAACGTGTTTCAATTAATTTCATTTTTTTATTAGTTGCTCAAAACATTACAATGATCTTGACATATCATATATCATACATTTGTTTCAAATGGTGTATGAATTCTTATTTTTCCTACGTGTACAAATTGCAGGATCACATTGGTTATACAGCCACGTTTATACATACTGCCATCACCCCAATTTGTCAAAGATGAGTTTGCAAGTAGAAAATAAGTGGATAGTAAGATAGTTTATATGCATTTGGTGAAGGAACTTCTGTGTATGAATTAACCATAAGATTGTGAGTTTGGAATGCTATATCCTTGGTAATAATAGCAATTCTCTCATTTAGCATTATATATTATTGTAATTGGACCTTTTTTCAGTATATTTATTTGAGCATCGTGCCTGATTACATTTTTAGAACGGTTGGTGGTGATATATGTGCTATCCAACTCTTCAAATGATACCGTGGTGCCTTTATAAATAGCAATCTAAACAAAGAAGTAAAATTATCTAAAATAATAGCTAAGCTTATTAATCAAATTCTCTCTGGGATACATTTGTCTTTCTCTTCTTAAGAGGAATACCTATGTATTTTAAATGTATTTCCAGGAAAAACACTTTAGTATTAATTTCCATGCATAATTCAACAAGGTCAATTCTGACATTTAAAAAATCTGACAGTAGGTGCTAAAAAGAGTTCAGAAATCATATTATCAGATATAGGAAAGGCATGGTCATCACTTACTATTAGAAATTTTGCATGTTATGCATTTTACCCAAGCACATGATATGCAAACGAACAAGAAATCACATATTTTGCAGTTTCTGATTTTACTACTCTCATTCATGGATTCATCAATTTCTTTCACTCTGTCGAAACACTTAAATAGAAAATATTTTTAAAGTTATCTTTTTAAACTTGTAGTCCTATATATTGTCTTTAATTGAAAGAAAAAACAACAGAGGGGGAAGGGGAGGTGTGGTGAGTAGGAAGGAGGAGGAAAAGAAAGAATCCTAAATGAAAACTTTAACATTCAATTTTAAGTTGAGTTTTGATTTAACCTACTAACATCTTGATTGAAACTAAAATGCCCATCACAAATATAAATGTCTTTTGTTCCCAACAATTTACAGCATTTTATGGCCTATTTCATTGCATCATAAATGTCATAATGACCAAATGTTCCATGAAATGTCATAAAATGACATGAATTACAGCTCTCATCTAGATCTATGCCTGGAAAACCGAGTTTCTGGCTCATGCTCAGGTAACATTCTGCTTTTTGTGTTTCAAAAATCTCTGTGTACTGTGACCACTGAGTTAATTAATTTTACTTCATCATCCAGATGTACTATGGTTCTCTCTGAAAAAGTAATTCATTAGTCTGTAGAGTACACACGTAACTGAATTAGGCATCTTCCAAATATAAGCTATTATTTTTTTAACATCAGCTAAAGATTCTTAAAATCTTGTCTTAAAAATTCTGTCATGATAGTACCTTACAAGTACTGTTTCATTTTTAATATTAGAACATGTGCTGTTCTGGGACTTATTAAGGTGTATGAGGCTTCATCAAACAGTCTGTTCCAATTCAGTAATGAATGCCATTTTCTTTGGCTACCCCATTCTCCCATTATCCTGTATGAGCCAGAATGTAATTTGATGGTTTCCTAAATGCAAGCAAGGAAAGAAGGGAAAGGATCATAATGATGCTATTCACACAATGATGCTGCTTATGCTTGCATCACTAAACCTATTTTCACAGGTTAGTTTTACTACATAGCTTTGATCCAGCTGGAAATTTAGCTTTCTAGATAAGAAACAGTTTTTAAAATATTAATTTTCAACTTATGTCAACACTTCTAAAGCATTGGCTTATCTTTTTTCCTAATTCAAACAAGGAAATGATGCAGTTCATAGACTGTGTTTTAACGTATCTATTCATTTATTCAACAAGCATTTATCAAGCCCTTACTGAATCTGCACATTGTGGCTTGGAGGAGGAAATAGGCATGGCAATTTTTGTTTTTCCTTCATGACACTTATCCAGAAACTCAGAAAACAAACATGTATTCATAAGTCCAGTTCCAAGCATCTGGCTTTGGTAAAGTAGGACATTTTCTACAGAATACCATTTTCTAAATCTGCAGAGGAATAAAAATTTTAATACTTGAGCCAGCATTTCATTTTTTATTCTGTAGGCTATTATTATTCCTTTCTACTTTCTGCTGAATTTTCCCCATTCTTTATCATTGAATAAATTATAGGCAAGCTAACTCAATCCTTCCTTTCCAGAAGGAGTTCGTGCTATGGAGAACCAATATAAATGTAATAATGGAAACTTTGGTACTCTTGATTTTTCCCATCTCACTAAGTATATTCTGGAGGAAAGGAGTAAAGAAACAGAGACACCAACAATAATCTGAACTAATAGGGTTAACTAAGTCCTCCCTAGTTTTTTTTTTTTTTTTTTAAACCATTCCATCATACCCTTTTGCCCTCCAATCAGGCTTCAAAGCATGACTATCCATAAAAAGTTTTCTGTGTCTCTATAGGCATTCATTTCTAAGGGCTCCTGGGTCATGTAAAATTTATATGAAATAAATTTGTATGCAATTCTCTTGTTAGTTTGCTTTTTTGTTATAGGGGCCTCATCTATGAACTTTTTGTTGGAGAAGATGTTGGTTTTACTCCCCTATGCCTTTATGTAGGAAAATTACAAAATGATTTTTTGACATTTTATTAGAATTAGAGAAAAGAATCTAAAATAATGAGAGTTGTTATATTGTTGAATAATGAGATTTAAAACAAATAAAAGTGCTTAGCTTATTATAATTCCCCAAGAGGAAAGTTTAAAGCCCAACTCAGCAAAAATAGTCAGGTATATGCAATTTATATATTCAGAGGTGGGGTGGTATTTACTACAGAGCTTGGGGCACTTTATAATGTGGAATAATACAGTGAGAATACTTGTCAAACCAAAATTTCAAATTACTAAGTACATATGTGAATAATTCCCTTGACTTCACTTTCTATAAAATGAATCTAATCACCAAGGGGAAAGATTGGGGGGGAAAATGTCTATTTAAGGATTTTTAAAATTTTGAAACTTCCCATCTGTGTCCATTTGCCTAAAATGTGTCTGTCATGCCAATATAGGTTTCAATTTTCTTCTTAACCTTGCATTTTTTATCCTTAACATATCATATTTTTTTTTTTTTTACAAATGAGGAGACTACATATTTAGGCTTGTATGACCAAGCCGATGGGGAACATGTACATTATATATAGAGAGAGATATTAAACTTTGTAAGTCATGTTTCCCATATGGTTTGTGTAAGTCTTTTGAATCACAGAACTTTTCTATTTAATGTAATCTCTTGATGTTATTGTTTTGACACTTTAACATTTGTGAAAAATTTTAAAAAGAAAATTCAACTACGTTTACAGGATGCTTTGCTTGTAAATGATATTATGCTATGCTTACTAAAGAATATGAAGATAAAAGAGACATAGTCTATTCCATGGAAGAGTTTAAGCAGTCTATACGGAGAAATGAGCTGAGTATACTTAAAAGAAGAAAAATGTATAGGGAAATATGGTAGGAAAATGTTGCGAATATTAAAGACTTTTCTCAGGTTTTTACTTTCAAGTGTATGCTAAATTCTTCAGTTGTTAATAACAGAGGAAAAAATCCATTAAGAGTTCATCTCCAAAACATGAGCAACAAATATATGTGCATTCATTATAGTCTCAGTCTTTTTTAGTTCTTTTGTTTTGAAGGAGCAGAATATAGGTAGAAATTTTCAGGCCTTTGAAAACATTTCACACCTTTATTTATTTTATCTTAATGTTTCCTGGGGAAGCCTGTCATTTCTTTAAAGACAGAATTAACATTTTAAGGTTTAATGTGGGATAGTCAAGACTTGTGAAAACTAATTGAAGTCAAATTGAAAAGATGTTCAGGAAGCTGTAGAATTTGAACTTTGAACTAAAACACTGTTGTTTGTATGTTATATTATAACCTCTTTTTGTTAACTTTTTGGCATGAAAAACAAAATGTGTTCTTCTGGTCTTCATTGTTTCCATAAGATGAGTGATGTTATTGACTTGCTGTGATAATAGAATGTGAGGGCTTACAGAGCAAAGTGAGCTAACTTGTTATCTTGAGGTTCCATTTTATTATCCCTCATTTTCACTGTAGAAAGCAGTCTGAAACAGCCCACTTTTGAACTCGGGTTTTCAATTTGAAGTCATTCACATCTCAATATGTGCTTATTCTTTGTGTGACAATAAAGTTTAACATTTCCTTTACTAATTTAATTTGATTTTTATTTTTGACAGACTTTCCTTTCATTATTAACAGGTTAAAAAGGAAACAATAGTATCATTTAGTTGATAGATATTTAATGTTGTATAATATATTTTAGGACCAATCACTGAAATCTCTCCTTTTTTTTTTAAAAGAGAGAGTGAGAGAGGAGAGAGAGAGAGAGAATTTTTAATATTTATTTTTTAGTTCTTGGCAGACACAACATCTTTGTTGGTATGTGATGCTGAGGATCGAACCCGGGCCGCACGCATGCTAGGCAAGCGCGCTACCGCTTGAGCCACATCCCCAGCCCCAAAATCTCTCTTTTTTTTAAAACAAAGAATGAGATATTCTAGCCTGGCACAGTGGCACATGCTTATAATCCCAGCGGCTTGGGAGGCTGAGGCAGGCTAAGCAGTGAGATCCTGTCTCTAAATAAAATACAAAATAGGGCTGGGGATGTGGCTCAGTGGTCAAGTGCCCCTGAGCTTAATCCTTGGTACTTAAAAAAAAAAAAAAAAAAAGGATTTTCTATTGACACCTTAAGTCTCTCCTTGCAGGGAAGAACATGCCTCCATTCATACGTCTTCATTTTGCACTGAAGAATATGCTAAAAACTTAAATAAATTTGCTTGATAAGTTAACTCCTCCCAAAGTTGTTGTTGTGTAAACCTTTATTTTTCTTTAACAATCCATTATGTATCATTTTTAAAAAATATTTATTTATTTTTTTAGGTGTAGATGGACACAACACAATGCCTTTTATTTATTTTTTTAATGTGGTGCTGAGGATCAAACCCGGGTACCACCAACACTAGGTGAGCACTCTACCGCTGAGCCACAATCCCAGCCCCCCGATTATATATCCTTAATCCTTGAATTATTGGAGTTTTTTTGGACCTCCTTTATGATTATGTATGATTAGATTGAATTATTTTTCTGAAATTAACCTCAATTAAAGGTGTTTGCAATCCAACAGACTTGATTAATTCTTTAATATTTAGAGTGCATTTTTTTTTTGTAGAAAATAATGCTTCTAGGCTGGTACATGAAAATTTATTGATACTGTAAAATGGACTTGATGAGATAAAAATAATTGATACAGTCAATGTAAGTGCAAAGCAGGAGTAATACTGAAATAGTGAACTAAAATACTTTTGTTACCATTAGTAAATTATAGATGTAAAGCATATAATGGAAAGTTTAACTATATGGAGGCTTGCTACAAGGTTTTGATAATTGCATTAAGTGAATGGAATATAAACACCTAAAAATAAAATTTATAAATTAGTATTCTGTAGCTAAATTTACTTGTATGTTCACCAGCTTTAGTTTAACCAGAAAACATGAAACACAATGATAATTTGTTGTTTTGTAGTAAAAACTAGCAATATATTTCATCATTACTCTGAATTAAATACTATGACAACTACTACTAATTGTCGTCATCATCATCATCATCATTATCATCATCATCATCATCATCATTATAAAGGCTTGTGGTAAGAGTAAAAAACAACAACAAAAATGACCATAGGGTACTTGAGCAAAGTGGCCAATAGTGTGAATTGTGGTTGGAGCCAAATCATCCTTTCACATTATTCTGGATATAACCAGGAGGCTAAGTGTACGATATTATAGCCATGATGCACATTTTCTCTCTTTCTGGTTTGAGGGATCAAATAACCAGATAATAAATTAAATAAAGGGTTCTCTATGTTACCTCAGGGTGATTAGTCCAAGAAATGGGATAGGAGCTTAAAGGTGAGATAGACCTGTGTCCAGGTAACTAGAACTACAGAATCTGCCACTGAGAATGACCGAAGCAAAACAAAGGGAGTTTATGGATACATGTAACAGAAAAGGCAGTGGGAATTCCAGCTTCAATCACAGCTGGATACATATGCTCAAAGGATGGCTGCAGAAAGCTATTGTTGGGGCTTGGAAAATGATGCCCCAAAATCTTGTGCTTTGAATTTCAAAGTGAGAGCACCTGGGGAAGAGCAAATGCAGGGAAGGGATGTCTCTGAAGCTCCCTTATCTACCTAAAGACTGGATCTGCCAAACAGGAACATAATTGCCTTCAATCTTCTTACTGAAATACCATTAACCAAGGACGATTAAACTCATATCACAGAGGAAGAGACTGAAATTTAAATCCCAGGGGAATTTTGTCCCAGCCTATTGTCTGTTCTATGGGTCCATTCATCTCCCCTAAAAATCATTTACTCCCTCTCTAGAAGGGGCTTTGAAAAGGGTATCTAAGCCTAAAACATCTGGTCCCTTTTGAGTCTCTTATTTTGTTCGGCTACCCTGAACAACTGCATGTTAATAAATCTGTATGCCTTTTCTCCTGCTAATCTTTTGTTAGGTTATTGCAGCAAGCTCAATGATCAAACCCTCAGAAAGAAAGTTTAAACTCCCTAGACTATATTTCACTGTCTCTGAACTCTGTTTTTATGTATGTGATTTTGTTTTTCATAAGGAGTGACACAGATGGGCAATAGCATCTCCAAGGTCATATTTTTCCAGTTAAATGAATCCAAGAAGATAGTGCTTCTTCTTCAATTATTCTCACAATAAAAAGACTCCTTCAATTTCAGATCAACTACCCATTCTTGAACCAATCACTTTCAGCTGGGAAATAGAATACCCTTTCCTGTGCAGGCCTTAACATGCCCAATCCTCAAGTAGGTATAAGGTTGGCCGTTTCTGAATCACATTGTCTCAACACAACAGGTTTCAGAGGTGTTCATGAAAGGCAAAACCAGGAGATATTATTGGAAAATGTAAAAATGGATTAATGCTGGATGACAGATGAGAAAACAGAAAATTATAGACAATCAAAATACTGAGAATCGGAGAAAGGGCTGTAAGAAATTAAAGGATGGGAGACGGGTTCCAATGGAATTTCTAAAGCAAGTCCAAGAATAGCATACAAGTTCATATTCCAGATCTTTACCTAAGATCCAGAGAATCAGTTTCTCTGGGGTGTAGCATGTTGGTGTGCATTTAAAAATAAGAATCCGGTGATTCTTCAGTAATCTAACGTTTGAGAGCCAGTGGATAAAATGGTAACCATTTGAATTATAACCAAGGGAAGGCTTGAGGCTTTCATTAATTTCAGTGGGTATAATGTCTCTGTTCTGTGAATTTATATGATTTGTATGTTGCTTATTATCTGAGGGAAGACAATAACTAGATAGAGAAAATAGACATCTATCACATAATATTGAAATAATAAATGAAGGTATTTTAATCAGTTTGTTTGTATGTACAAGTAGATATATTTAAGATCAATTAAGACTTTTTGGTGATTTTGCTTTGACCCTCAACCTTCCAGATTTTCTCAACTTAGTAAATTATAGCTGATGAATTGAGTTCTTAAAAACTCATTTTTTCAAGTTTTCAGGTGTGAAAACTTAAAAATGAATATCCAAGAATGTCTTTGAACATGAAAAAATTATAAAATTTACTTTGACTGAATTTCTTACCCCCTTAGACTGGAGTAAAGTGTTTAGTGTTCCCTCAGGTGTGTTGTAAACTCTGGATCTTTCTGGAAGGCAGCCTGGGACAAGGTTGGGGAGATGCTCTTCTTTATTTATTGCAAAGACTGTTGAGATTTGGCCACAAGGTGTCAGTAAGACTTGAAAAACAATAGAGTTTTGCAAAGTCCAGTAATTTTTTTCATTTGGTTTCTAGAAGCAAATTAATCTAGTCTTTGGATATATATATATAGTTCCAGGGAAAGTGAGGCAATTCATTGACAGACCCATTGAAGAACACAGAATTTGAATCCCCCCTTTTTAAAAAAAAAAAAAAAATCTTTCTCTGTGCCAAAGCTTTGCTCACCACACTTACAGAATATGGGCTTGTTTTTAATTTCTAAAATTTGAGTATCTCAAGATTCAAGTACAACGAGACAGTTTAACACCCCCAGAAGGGATATGGTACATCTGAAGCAGGTGATGAGCAGGCAGGGTACCTTACCAATTACATATAAATTGTCATGAAAAATGGATTAACAAGGGAATAGTAGAAAAGGCAACCATTCCTATTCAGTGTATAATATAAGAAGCCAATATCCTCTGGCAATTTCAAAATTCAAATGAAATTTCTCTTTCTTATTAACCATCTAGGTGTCTGTGTTAGCATTTGAGAATAGTGAGCTATTACTATCTCTACTTTTTCCCTCTGCTGTTGTTATAAGACTTGAACATTAATCCATTTGACCTTGCACCGAATCACTTAAATACTTTATTTTACCTGTTTAAATAAACCTAAGTTAAAACTTGAAGCTAAATGTCCTAGCATATACATAATATCAAGATCAAAATTTATTTTATTATCTATTGTTCTGGGTCCCAGAAGAGATTTGTGTGGTGTTCTGAGAAATCATTTGCTTTAATCCTGCTTCACTCTCAGTTTCTTCTGAGGCAGACATTTCAAGTGCTTGTTGCAACAGCCTATCTAGTCAAAGTCTGAGCAAGGTCACAAAGTCTGTTGACTCATGTGGCAATTCTTGTGTAGAACACAAAATTCTACATCATCTTTGAATCAAATCCAATAGAGCAAGATCCCAGCTGTCCTAGTATCTGCTGAAAACATAAGATTGACCTAGTTTAAATTGGTTCTCAGCATTATTTTAGAAAGCATAATTTTTCAAGACTGCAAGGATAATACAAGTTTACTTTAGAAAATTTGAAAAAGACCAAGAAAAGAGATAGCAGCTATTAATGTGTTACCCAATAATCCTTAAGATTTTTTTTTTACTTGTTTCAGTGTTCACATTTTTTAAAAAGAAGAAGCAATGGGTACCGCTAATTTTGAATCAGAAATTACTTACTTGTGATCAAAGGAAAGACTTTCTAGAGCTTTCTTCCCATGATAATACACAGAAAGCTACAGTGGAAAGATTGCATTGTTCCCACTCCTCAGCAAGACTCAATCCCTTACAGCTGTTGCCAGAAAAAAAAAAAAAAACAAAAAACTAACATACATTTTGTTCTCTTCGTTCAAATGCAGCATGTTTCTAGAAATTGAAGTAGAAAAGAAATAGTGTACAAAGAGAGACAGGGGGTGGGGGAAGGGTGAAAACAGATTTGGATGCTAGTTCTGGATGTGAAGTCCAGTGTTATAAGGGAGTGGCTTATTTCCCTCTGTCAGAAAAATTTCTGGGACTTTGGGGCAGGTGTGCTGGTGAGTCCTTACAGAACTGGTGAATGAACACAAATGCATCCTGATGTTTCTTTGTCTGCACCTGCTGTTTTGCCTCAAGGCTTCATGAAAACTTTGGTTAGTGAACCTTATATTGGTATTTGACAGATTTTTTAAAAAATAATTTTAATTTTCAGTGTCATTGAACCTTTCCATATCACTTATTGTTTTGTGTAGGTTTTTTTTGGAGATGTGAAGAAGGGTCAACCAGGCACATTTAACTTTCTGCTGTTTAACTCAGAAGGTCTTTATCATGGTTGCTATGGATGTTCTTATTCTGAATGATTAGTGAGCACTTTCCCATTTAGGGCTTTTCAGTGTATTTTCAATACCCAATAGTGCCCAGGACATAGTAGGTGCTGACAATACATGAAAAGTGCCAGTAAAATTTTATTGTATTGGAGATAGTGATCTATTGCTAGGTATTAATAATATAAGATAGATCTATTTTTCATTTTGTCATATGTAATCAATTTAGTTGTGGCCTCAGTAGACAGAGTCCATGGCAGACACTGTTCCTATATATAAGTGGCAGAGGGCACAGGAACATTTGAATAAGAAACATCAGACAAAATTATAAAAACAGAATATTGGAATTTAGATTATATACAATGTAAGTACAGTTATTTGGGGGGGCAATGAAAGACAAAGGAACTAGTGGAATTCAGGGTTTTTTTTAGGAGTAAGTGGAACCCCCTTTAACAAAATGTTATACTGTCAAGAAGGAAACCATACTTTGGTAGTATGTAGGAGAGAAATTGGATCGCAAATTGAACTTTGGTTATACTCAAACTGTGAAGTTGGAACATGACCTGAGAATATCACTAGATTTATCACTTTTGATGGTTTTCAGATTGGTTAGGCAGCCAGGATGCCCTTTTAAACTCTCCATCTGACTGACTGTCTGCATCCTTTCCTACAGAGCCCAGGACTCTGCTACAGTGAGCCCTACATTTATCATGTTCAGATGTGTCTATTGCAATGTGTTTTTCTGAAACTGGAGCAGAAAGCCATGTGGAGATTGCAGCTGGTACCAAATGCAGTGCCTTGTTCATGGTATAGACATTCTTCCAGAAAACATTACTCAGACTTCCCTGTACACAAAGAGAAAGTATCCCCCAGGGAGGATTATATAGCTCACTGCATGAATATGCTAGTTGAAGATTTTTCCAAAGTAATAGGAAACTTCCAAGAAGCCACACAGATATCTTAAAAATATTACTCACGATACCCAAGTAAGTTCAAGACAACTTGTATCTTCCCAAGAAATGCCATCATTAAAAGATATAAAGTTGAAATATTTAGGAAGGAATCAGTTTTGATATTAACATCTTCCTCCACAGAGGTCACAGTCCTTTTTATTTTAAGTATTTCAGTTCTAATATGCATTAGTGATTTTGATTTCACAGAATAAGAACATACACAATTTGACTTACTCTTTGTTTGTTCAATAAATATTTACTGAGCACCCCTGCCTTTAGACAAGTTGGGTATACCTTAAGGGAGATATAAAAATGTTTAACACATAAAAATAAGTAGATCCTCCAGGAAATTACAGGCCAGGTCTGAAAATGAGAAAATCACACAAATCTCTATAATACAAGATATAAAGTAGTAAGCTACGTGAAAAAGGTGTAAATCAGTCATTTTCACTTAGGCCATAGGGGATAGTGGAATTTTCCAGTTTTTTTTTTGGGGGGGGCGGTGAGGGAGTATAAAAATCATATGTTGAATTTTTAAAATGTGATAAATTTGAAATCAAGCCAGTAATTAATTGAAGTTGAAACTAGTAAGTATAGCAGTCCTGGGAAGTCAGGTTTATGTGTTTATATTTAATTGGCAAAAGTTACCCGATTGAAAACCTGTCAATCATGGCAATGTGAATGGCTAACTCCATCACCTGAGTGACTGATGCAGTGAAAACATTGTTATTAAAGTAACTGGGAAACCTGTTTGCTATAAAAAAAAAATTAGTTATCTGTCTCAAACTTACATAGCAGATAGGAATCTGTTTAACCAAAAGTTTGTTTATTTTCTATTACTCAATTACATTTTTACTAGAATGACAGAAGCACAACTTTATTCAAGGTATACCAACCTCTCCATTTTTCCTGAAGTGGTACTGTTTTATAAAATTTTCCATAAAGGAAGACATTGGAGTGACTCACTGAGTCTTAAATCTTCCTTTTATATGGGCAAAATCCATTGTTTTGTCTGGAACATTTACCAACCTGTATACCACTAAATAGCCACATAGGGCATCTCATTCCTCCCTGGCTTGTCCAGTGGCTCCATTTCTTCCACTTCCATGAAACATTCATAGATAAACAATTATCCTGTTATTTCTCTGCAAAAGTAGGGCACAGAAATCCCTGGAAGTCTAAGTGGCTGTCTTTTCTCTCAGTGTTTGTGATACCACCTGGGAAGTAAGTATCAGGCTCCATTTGGGAGGAAACCACCTATTTTAATATCCCATCCTGAGCACAACTAACTTCCCATCTCTTACTTACCTCTTTTCCAAGGGAAAACATTCTGCTTTGTATAACAGTGGAGATTCCCCTTTTAAATATTTATTATAGACGTAGTATTTATCTATTTATGAAGAAACTCACCTATTGCAAAATAAGAAGAAGAGAAAGTTTTCTTTCCACCTTGTTTCATTTCTCCCATGAGGTATTGAGTAACAAAAGGTCTAGCTGCTTGAAATAGAACATAAAAAAAGAGGATATCCGAGAAAAATATTACAATAGGCTTTACAAATATGGCTCTTTCTACATTTGGGTGTGTAATGATCATCTTATGAGTTTTTTATCCCCCCAAAAAATCAAATGTAATAAACGAAGCTATAAAATGGAATAACATTTTGGAGCATGTATTGATTATTTCAGTATCAATCCTTGAATAGACATTTGGACACTGTGTCTAGGTGTTCAAGATGCAAAATAAAATAGGTCATAGGCTTCATTTCAGAAGCCTATGACCTATTTGGGTATGATAGCACATATGTAAGTCCCAGAAAAATATCAAAAATGATGAAGATATGTAGAAAGTAGGCTTTGGATAAAATTCTAGAAGTGGTCAATTCTATTTGGCTGGGGAATAATTAGAAAGTCTACACAGAAGACTAACCTTGAGTTGAGTATTGAGAGATGGTTAGATGTCTTTAGCTGATCAGAAATGTAAAGATCTTGAAGGAATAACAGAAATAGAAAAAAAAAAAAGCAGCAGCCAGCATAACCAGGTAAGGTATAGACCAGAGTGAGGAAATCTGACAATTACAGGCAACCTAAGCAGTTTCGCAAAGCAATAGCTCAAGGTAGGATAGGTTAGGAGAAAAGATGACTGACTGAAGATAGGAATTCTGAAGGACATTGCATGCCATTCTTCAGGAATCTATATGCCATTTTAAAGGCTGGGTATTCAGTACAAAGATATTGAGAAACAATTGTTTTAGAGGGGTTGGCTTGGTAAGACTAGATCTTAGAGATATGTTTATCTCAATCGTGGAGGAAAGACATGAGAGATGCACAGAAGATGCAGAGAGACAATATTGAAGAATATTACAGAAGTATAGGCTAGGCATCCTTAAAAGGAATTTGAAAAGCTGGGAAAACTGAATTCTCAGTGTTGTAAAGAGGTTGAGTTAAAAAAAAAATCCTTGAGATCTGAAACATATATAGAGGTTAACAGAGAAGTGAAACCCTGGAATGACTCTAGATCTTTGGCTTGGGTCTCTGATGTAAGGCAGTATTTTTCACAAAGAAAATAAAAAAGAAAGAAACAAGTCTATTTGGGGAAAGAAATAGTTCAGTGTATAAATAAAATCTAGATTAATAATGTGAAGTTGACCTTTTTAATGCTGAGAAAGACTTTTTTCACGTCTTACAATAAATGAAGGTTTTGAAATGCTAAATTTAGGGCACATATTCCCAAACTGACCATATATTACTCTTCTCAATGATCCATTATGCATAGTTTCAATATTTTATGTTAAATTCTAACTGCCATTTAGAGGTTATAGATCTAGTGTGACCTCAACATCTAATATAATTATTCTCCTCATAACATAATATACCAGTGAATATTTTTGTGTAAGTATGAAGAAAATATTTCAGATTTACTAAAATTGACCTGCTTTTAAAGATTTATTTGCTTTGTAAAAGTCTTTATTTCACCTGGCCAGTTGGACTGTCATTTTTCTGTGTTATGTTCCTCATAGTATGCCCCATTAACATTATGCCAAAGCTGTCAACAGCACCAACAATACCACCTTATAAGAGAAAGCTGTAAATTATGTTTATGCATATAATACAGTGCTATTATATATTTCTCTGTGTGTGTGTGTGTGTGTGTGTGTGTTTCCAGGATAATAAAGATGAAACCCAGGGCTGCTCTAATACCAAGCTACATCTTTAATCCTTTTATTTTTGTGTTGAGACAAGGTCTTGCCAAGTTTCCAAGGCTGGCCTTGAACTTGTGATCCTCCTACCTCAACCTCCTGTGTCACTGATATTATAGGTTCATGCCAACATGCCCAGTTCTATAATATTTTAAAATTAATAAAACTTAATCTTAACCCACCCAGTAAACAGATAGCATTAGTCAGGGACATCTTTTAAGTAAATAAGATAATTTTTTTTTAATCTCACACTTACAATAAAGTTAGCCAGAGCATTTATCGGAGATTTCTGACTCTAGACCTGCTAAATGTAAATGGTGTTAGCTCATGGAGTAAGTGTCAGTTTGCTTTAGCTGCACCTTAATATTAAGACAGATTTTAACTTTCTAACAAAAGGGTGGGGGGAAGAAGCAGCAGCTCTACATACTCTCTTTATTCTTAACATTCTCTCCTGTGTTTGTTCTTTCTGATGGTTGTCACTGTCCAGCAATCTCCACTCTAAAGGAAATCAATCTGATTACTGTTTATTTATTTTGTTTATTAAACAAGCATTACTGAGCCAGTGAATAAACATAAAAAAGGAAATATAAGTTGTTTTATAAACTATAATGACTCTGACAAAGGACCAAAAAGTAAGAACCTCATACTGGTCATTGCATTTGACTAACAGACTGGATTGGATAGTGTTAGTTTATTTGGGTGTGGCTTCATGTGTGAGTATGTGTCCGTGCCTGCACATGCACTTCTAAGAAAGAACAAACCATGGAATTAGACTGGTAGCCATGTATATACTTTTTCTGAGTGCATTGTGTATAGTGAGTAACGTAACTGCTTTAATGGACAGTCTTGGGAGACATGATCATGATCCGGTGCAGAATAGGATATGATAAAATCAAGCAAGGAGCTCATACTTAGTCACAGGGTGAGGCTACATCACTTGCTCTTTGGGGAAGAAAAGGTACTATGTATCCATCTTGAGAAAGAATACTCAGGCTGTGGAAATATTACAGCTTAAACCATGGGGATAAAATAGGGGAAAGTTGATTGGTGCCAATACACCACTATTATATTGCCATTACAGACTATATATGCCTTGTTACTATTTGCACCAATTATCTATGGCTGCATAGCAAATTACTATAAATTTAGTGCCAAAAAATGGCACATATTTATTATTTCACAGTTTCTGTGTCAGGGATCCTGACATAGGTAGAGTGTCTTCTATTTCAGGGCTTCTCACAAAGTTGCAATCAAAGAATTGGCCAGAGTGGAAAACTCATATGAGGTTCAAATGGTTATTAGCAGTCTCAGAACCTTGTTGATGGTCAGTCCCTTTCTGATTGTTGGGCCAAGGCCATTCTCAGTTCCTTGTCATGTGGGCCTTTCCAATAGCTAGTTTAGTTCATGAAAGCCAGCAAGAGGGAGAGAAAATAAAGCATCACTTTTCAGGATGGAAAGTACAATCCTATGCAATGTAATCATGGAAGTGCTTTCTAAGCCTTTGCTACATTTTATTGGTTAAAAGTAACTAATAGGTCCCTTCCACATTCAAAAGAAATCAATGTATTGACTACAACCCCACTTGGACATAATTGTGACCTGAAGGTACTGCTTAGACCTGGCTCTAGCCACTGTCCATCATCATAATACCCCTCTCACCTCTCCTCCTCTCCCCAGAAAATGACCTCTTGCTTCTCCAAAGAAGCCAGGATCTTTCTTGCCCAGGAACCTTGAAGGTGCTCTTTCTTCCAATTAGAACACACTTTACATAATGAGATTCCACGATGGCATGAATGCTAAAGAGTGGATACAATTTGGGGTCACCTTAGAGTCTGCTTGGGACACTACTTATCTTTTTCATTAGGAAATATTGCAAATTACAAGCAGTGTTGTACAGACATCAGTGATGTGTCTAGAAACATAAACTTTGGAGACAGACAACCTGTGTTCAAACCCATCTCTGCTAATCACTGGCTGTGTACTTAACATTGGGTTAGTTACTTCTTTTTGCCTCATTTTCTCTACGGAAGATAAGTAAAATAATCATGCTCACTACTTAAGATTGCTTTGAGGGTTAAACAAGTTCATATGTTTAAGCAGCAGTGCCATTCCACCAAGTGTTTGTTGCTATACTTTTTAGATAATATGGTAAAAACACAGATGTACTCACCACCAGGCCAGACCTTGGAACATGCACACTCAAGAGAATGTGTGAGTTTGCAAAGAAGGTCTGGATAGCTAGAATCACTCTTCCCCAAAAGAAGACCAACTGACAATTTGCCTCTGGAAAGCAGGCCTAGAACCTGACTTTCCTCATGGAGGACAGCAGGATATGGAGGGAACTGTACCCATCCTCTAAGCTGTCCTGTGAACCAGGATGCTTTGGGGAATGAGTCCAACATGCTCCTTTTTTCTTCCTAGGTGTTATGGTTTAGATATATGGTGTCCCCCAAAAGCTCATGTGGGTGACAATGAGAGAAGGTTTAGAAGTGGAATGACTGGGTTATGAAATACTTAACCCAATTAGTGAATTTATTCCCTGATTGGAATTAACTGAGTGATAACTGAAGGCAGGTAGGGTGTGGGTGGAGGTGGGTCCTTGGGGCAAGCCTATTGGATTTATATTCTGATATGTGTAGGAGGGCTCTGTCTCTGTTCTTCTCAGTTATCATGTGCTGAGCCATTTTCCTGTACTGCACTCTTCCACCATGATGTTCTGCCTCACTTTGGGTCCTAGGAATGGAGTTGGCTGTGGCCATCTATGGATTGAAATGGTGAGTCCCTAAATAAATGTTTCCTATTCTAGTTGTTCTTGTTAGGTCTTTTGGTTACAGCAGTGAAAAAGCTGACTAAAACACCAAGTAAAGTGATCAGAATCCTTATACTATGTTTTCCTTCTGAGAAGTGGAAATTCTTTTTTTGTTGAGTTTCAAGGAATATAAATCAATGTATTGACTATAACTTGGACACCTCTGTGACCTGAGGTACTGCTTAAACCTGGCTGTAGCCGCTGTCCATCATCACAATACCCCTCTCATTCTCCCCAGCAAATGACCTCTTGCTTCCCCAAAGAAGCCAGGATCTTTGTTGCCTAGGAACTTTTCAGGTGTTCCTTCTTCCAATTAAAACACACTTTCCACATCTCTTCTCACTGTCACAGAATGGCTTCAGCTTCAATGTTCAACTTCAATGGCTTCAACTTTTCTTGGAGATCCTGCCATGAGAGGAGTTTTACCTCTTCCGGAAAGCTTCCTAGCCCATGTCTCTTTCTTCCCTACTTTCCTTACTTTCTCCCCTTATTAGAATGTGAGTTACATGAGTGCCAAGCTCTTTTCTATTGGTTTCTGCAGTTTGGGAAACATTTACATGTTTCTGGTAACAAATATCATTGAATGAATGAATGAATGCTTGAATGGAGTTGACTATATCATTACAAAGGTGGGGGGGCTGTTTAAACATTTTAAACTTTGAAAAGTTTCACATAAAATACACTCAATAAAATGTTCATACAAAGTTAGAGTTTATTATTTTTCCTCTAACATGATCTAATGTTCTATTTTACTTTTCACATGAAGAACATTTTTATAAGTGATAAGATAGTTAATTTAATAATTTTATTCAAGAGCTTAGAATCAATGATTTATCGATTCTTATAGTCATAGTAGCCAGGAGGCTGGATTTAACATTAGCTATTAGTCATGTGTTGATTGGTTTTGTAACAACTAGTTGTTTGATCTGGAATATCTGTTGGGGGTGCCACATTCTGCATGTCCAATATTGGACAGCCAATAGAAATCACATTTCCAATATCATGAAAAATTTCTCTCAATATGTTGTTAAAAAGAAAGAGTAACATAAAATTTCTATTTATGATGTGGCCTCAATTATTTTAGAAATATTGTCTAGAAATATAAACAGTTCTTAAAAATGCCTCTTTTGCGGGGGAGGGGTACCAGGGATTAAACTCAGGGACACTCAACCACTGAGCCACAATCCAAGCCCTATATTTTAATTTAGAGACAGGTTCTCACTGAGTTGCTTAGCACCTCACTGTTGCTGAGGCTGGCTTTGAAACCACAATCCTGTCTTAACCTCCAGAGCCACTGGGATTATAGGCATGTGTCACTGTGCCTGGCAAAAGTGTCTATTTGTATGGGTTCTTTGACTTTTGGGTGATTTTGGTTTTATTTCATTTGCTTTATTTTCCCAAAGTCTTTCTACTGCATAGTTATTAATAAGGGAATTTTCTAATGAAACTACAAAAATTATTTCTCTGTGTGAATATCTTCCTAGTTGAAAAAAAAAAATCAACGAGTAGTTGTGACCAATGTGGATTTAGGTCCTTTTAAATGAGAAGGGGATACAAACCAGCTATATTAATTAGCACCCTAGGGCAGGGACAAATGGACTAGCAATGGTTAAACAAAGTTTGGACAGAAATCTCAAGGAAGCATTTCAAGCAGTGGGTGGTGTCTGTGTAAGAAACACCCTGCCAAGAGAAGCAGTGGAGCAGTCCCCTGATGCCACTTCAGGAGAACAGAAAGAGCACTTAGCATGAAAAACCCCTGAGGACTGTTGGTATATTAATGACTACTTACTAAAGATGTCAGGTAGGAAGTTGCAAGGGGTTCTGCCAAAGTCTTGGTGCTTGATGTATCTGTGTTTAGACAAAAATGACATATTTTCTAGAAAATATGCAGGCCAAGTTCACAATTCGGTGGATTGTTTTTTCTAAAAGATTTGTCCATTCCCAAGACAGTTCTGCACATCCATTTGAAATTATTTCTGAACCTTCTTAGTTGCTAATTAATTCTCTAAGTAGCACAAAGGAAGGGGAAAAAACTTTTAGAAAAAAATATATAAATATATATCATTCATTTTTACATTTCTTTTTCTACTCTACCCCTTCTCCATTAACACAAAGATTCTGTCAATTTCATATAGCTGTAAAAACCAGCAGGCATCTTTCTTAATCAGTGTTGTCTAAGGTTCATTGCCTCAAGGCCCAGGTCGTTAGTAATAAAGGTCATTAGTTGATGTTTCCAACAGACAGAGACTGTCAAATGATCCCCTCATTTAATCTCCCCATGATTAGAAACAGGCCCACGCTTGTAGTATTTAGTAATCTTATTTTCTTGTTGTGGGAGAGGTAAAAGGCTACCTCTTGGAAACGAAAGCTTTTAAAACTAATAGCTGCTTCACAGTAGACTTGAAGGAATAGCAGACTATATAAAGACATTCAAAGCCAAAGGAAGGGAGAAAATGCAAGGAGCTAGCATCTACTGCACACCAGGTTTCTTCAAGGAGTTGAATTAAACGTGAAAGGAATCTTTCCATGGAGCCCTAGGCAGCCCTAACTTGCCTGCCCTCGTTACCTTACATCTTCCCACTGTCTGATTTCCAGCATTCTAATTGAAAAGGCACTTTGTAGTAAAAAGCTCTGTTTGAGTCACTTTGAAATCGTGATCCTCAGGTTTTCTTTCTGGGAAATGTTTCTTAGAGATCACTGAGCTTATTATAAACAATTCTCTGTTCAGAAGCTTCTAATGTCAGAACAGGCTTAATCCAGAGACCTTTGGTACAGGAAAAATAGCAGTCAATTACCTGTAGGCTCTTTCCAAAAGGGGCGTGTGCAGGTCTCCCTGCCTTGATATGTTTCTTGGGGACCTCAGTGCCATGAACACAGGAAGCACCGGTGTCTAAGGTGTTAGATCATAAGTACATAGACCAATCCCTTTTCTCTGGGAATCATCTTATTTCTTCCATGCAGCCTTAGGAAGAAGGGGAACTTATAGAACATTAAAAACTTTATAAGGGAGAAAAAAAAATGATTGCATTGCCTGGAATTTAAATAATCTTTAGGGAGATAAAGTGCTTATGAAGTCTGGACCTAATAAATTTCTTTTTGCAATTCATTTTCAAATGTTGAAAATAAGATTAATGAATGTAATTATAGGTTTGTTTCCCTATTCTTCTAACACTTTCTTCAGCATTGTTATGCAATGAATTTTGTTGTATAATAATTGTCCTAAGAAAGTGATTTTTAATGAAAAGTCTTTGTTTACATAAATCTTCTGCAGTACAGAAAAATGGCCTATTTGATTTTTTAAAGTTTCCTGAGACAGGACAATATGCAAGCCAATTAAAAAGAAAATGGTGAGCTTAAAGAATTTAAAGTGCAGCCTAATAAAAAGCATAGTTTCATCAAAGGTGACCGCCATTGAACAAATACTCAGCTGATTTAGCTGCTCTGGGGAATCCCCCCCCCCCCCACTCTGGTATGCTTAGTCAGCACATCTTTGAGCTTTCTGGGCTTCACTAACTTGAAAGTGAGGAAGAGAACTACAGCCACCTGCTTGTTGCTATACATACCCTGTGATGGTTAATTTTATGCATCCACTTGGCTGGGATAAGGCATAGCTGGAAAACATTATATCTGGGGGAGACTTGAACGTGTTTCCAGAAGAGAGAAGCATTTAAATCCGTAAATGAGTAAAAAAGATCTGCCCTCACTAATATCATACAATCTGTTGAGGGCCCACTAGAACAAAAAGGTGAAGGGGAGGCAAATTTGCTCTCTGCTTCAGACAGTAAACCCACCTTTTCTCATCCTTAGATATCAGCACTCCCAGCTCTTGGGCGCTGGGACTTGGATCTGGACTTACACCAGCAGCTACCCAGGCCTTTCACTCAGGATGATGAACCCAATGGCTTTTTTTTTTTTTTTTTAATTCTCTGGCTTTTAGACAGATCTTAGAAGTTATTGGGCTCTATATCTCATAATGTCTCATGAGTCAATTTGGATATTCTCTCTCTCTCTCTCTCTCTCTCTCTCTCTCTCTCTCTCACACACACACACACACACACACACACACACACACACACACACTACTAATACACTATCTTTAGTGAATTTGGTGGAAAAGAAAATGAAGAAAAAATAACACACTTAATTTCTATGTGCCAGGAACTTTTCCTACTTTATCTTTAGTCTTAATGAGAGTTAAACCACTACACCCATCATTTTTCTCACTTTACAAGATAGTGAGACTGTGAATTTTGACTTTCCCAGGGCCTGAAAGCTGGTTAGGAAAGGGAAACAGATTTCAACCCTACATTTTTCTGATTTTTAATTTCATAGTCTCTTTTCAATTCCATGTTGTTAAAACAACAGGCTTTGTACATCTATGACATTTATTCCTCTCTGCTAGAGGGTTGGCAGCAATAAAGATTGTGATTGATGAAAGTCAGAGTCTAAGGGAGGAAAATGTGCTTTAAGCACAATGGAGACCCCTTTGGGTTTTTCAGTCTTCAACAGAAGGACAGGTATGGAGTAAAAAGGTTAGAACCTATTTTATTCTGTTAACTGTCACTAGTCAGCACAAGGTCATGGTCTTAAGTCATGATTGTGCTTTTCTATTTATAGATAAAGCAAAACTTCCCTAATCTCCTATATATTCCTAGTCCTTTATGCTGACTCTTCACTTCTGACTAGATGATATCTTGATTGGTGACTGAACTATTTAATAGTTGATCATGGTACTATCAATTAGGGCACCTCTGACTAGAGACTAGAAAACTATGAAACAGAAAATTCTAATCTATTTATAAAATTATGAGGCTGGGGTTGTGCTGAGTGGTAGAGTGCTTGTTTAGCAATATACAAGGCTCTGGGTTTGATCACCAGCACTGCTCTACTCTTTCCCTATTTAATTTCTAGCAATCAGGTTGTGGATTATACAGAACTGAAAATCAAATTTCTGGTTATATGAAACCATTTGAAATAATCAGAAATTCATGAGTCTTTTGGCAGACTTTGAACTAATGTTTGATATAACTTGATATCTGTGATATATGACAACTCAATAAAATAGATGGTAAGTTTGTATACATGTCTCTGTGTTTATATATAGTATGTGTGTGTGTATATATGTATATAAAATGCTTAATATTTATCTCAATGTTAATATGTTCAAACATAAGCTCTTGATTATTTTCCCTAAAAGATAATCTATTTATGATCTCTCAGTTAAGGCAACCATTCTTCCAAATTTTTCAATTAAGAAACTTGACTATCTTCGATATTTGGAAAATCCTATCAGTCATATTTTCAAATAAGTTCAGAATCTTACAGCTTTTTGAGGGCTTCAAGTTTGGTATTAGTTCTCAAAAAGAATGAGGCAATAATATGGAAAGATCAGTTTATATGTTAAGTATAATCATCAATTTACAAATTCATTAAATTTGCTGTCATTTGTGTTTCATAAATTCTCAATATCTATAGTAATTTATAGATAATATTTGAATATGAATTTGTTTTGCTTATACAAAAATAGATAAAAAAAATACCTTTGGAAGATTTCTAGAGAAATTGGAGTAATGAGTTGCTTGGGAACAAAGTGTGTAAAAGACTTTTTTTTAAATTGTATAATATCTTGTACTATCCAAAATTACACTAAGTGAATATTTTTCCAACTTTTAAAGGTGAAATTTAAGATAATGTAATTATCCAAGAAAACATTGTGTTTATCTTTCTCTCAAAAGGTACTTTAACTATATGGTACTTTTGAAAGGTAACTGTTTCAAGATATAGTTCCATTTGCACAATGTAATTGGTGAAAAAAAAACAATTTGGTGTTATGTGGTATAGATAAAATTACACTATGATCATTTTATGTCACTATCTTATGTAGTGAAAGTAGTTGTTAGAAAATGGAGAGAAATTACTTAGGCCATTATGAGGTCTCATATCTAGTGAAAATGAGTTCAAATTAAGAAAATGGAATGTCTGTTTTGTGTATAAGAGGAAAAAATCATAAAAATCCATTAAATTAATAATGGGTCAAATGATGTTTCAGGGAAAATGATAGAAATCACGTCTCTGGAGACAATTGTAACTGAAATGGACAATGTGCTAGAAATGTCCTTTGGGGAATAATCCTGCTATCAGCAGGGAAAATACGTGGCTTCAGAGAATGGTTTTTTCCTTCTTTCCTAATGATCCAATACTATGGTTATGAACAGTAATTAACTTTAAACCAACAGAGAAGTTGGATGGAAAGAACCATCCCTAAAATGTAGGATAATTAAAGAGAATGGAACAGGAAGCATCCACTGGGGACATAAAATGTGCTACTCTCATAGAGCTATTAACTATTGCATTAGAGCCCCTAAATCATATGCAATTTTTACCAGTGACTTAGGTCAATCTGGATCTTTCTATGAAAGAAGTCAAAAGAGCTTAATGTTTCAGCTACTTGATGCCAATGGGAAAGAGACCTTAAGATAAACTTTTAGGGAGATGTATGATAAGGTGGCATATGCTTTTCTCCATTAGTGTAGTAGGTCAAAATATCATTTAATTTATTTCTTAAAGTGTTTTTTATGGTAACACATACTATTCATCATTCAACTCAGTTCACCACACATTATACACTAATGTTTTATTATCATTTTAGGAATAAAAAGGGAAGGCCTTCTAGGCCTTTGATTCATATTTGAAAAGGCCCATCATTGCTTCAGAATTCCTAAAATGATAAACATAGGTTTGAATGGAGAACACATGAATGCCCCAATTAAAGCTTTCTGTTGCAGTTTTAAGCACATGTTGTACAATAAATATTTATAGAATCCACAGAAAACATTTTTAAATTTCAGAGAGGATATTAAAATAGAATCAGTGCCACCACTGAATGGCAAAGGGAGATAATAATAATGGCATCAGATACCAGAAATACACTATTACTAATATGATATTGCTAAATATTGTGCACTTTTTAAGGTATCTGTATACTTAATTCACATTTTCTCATGCCACAGATTACTTGCTTGAATAGAACCAATGAATCCAGATGATACACTTGGTTTCATATAAGAAAAAAAATTGAGGGTTCAATTTTGCAGTTTTTTTTTATACTTTAATAACAGATAACATAGATACTATTTCATTTGTTTTTTGTCCAGAAACAACAAGAAGTTTGGGGACATAGATGAAGCAATTAACATGATTTGAGTGAAATAGGGAATAAAGTAGTTATGTTGTGAATCTAAAAAATAAAATAAGCAGTTAAATACTTTGATATGGTGTTGCATATACGTGGCAGTTATTGAATAACAATGCAGTATTTTTGGATGCAGTTTTTCATAAGAACATCTGGACTAGAATCAGAAAATTTTGGTCCAAATCTTGCTGATGTTATTTTCTTACTTTGGAAATTTAACAAGTTATTAAAATATCACTGAATCTCTATTTATAAAGAAGTTAAAATAATAATAGTAATAATAATTTCTACATGATAGGTACATTATAGATGTTAATTTGATAGACATTATCTAGAATAAAATAAGTGCTGAATAGCCATTTTTTTTCTGTGAGAATTTTGCTGTATTATGAATCTCTTGAAGAGGCTGAGGCTGGGGCTCAGTGGTAGAGCACTTGCCTAGCATGTATGAGGCACTGGGTTCGATCCTCAGCACCACATAAAAATAAACAAATAAAATAAAGGCATTGTGTCCATCACAACTACAAAATAAATAAATAAAATAAATAAAATTTAAAAATCTCTTAAAATGTAATAGTTAACATACTTTGTTTAGGTAATGACCTAATTATAACTACTAATCAGGTATCAGCTTGTTAATGTATATGTACGAAATAAGCTTATCTTTAAAAATTAGAGCTTTAGATTTGGCGCCAAACTGAGGTTGACCCACTTTCCCCCATCATTCATTTTCAAGGGATTTGTAGTTTCACCTTATAAATGCACTCTGGAGCCCTTTATATGTTCCCATCAAGCTACGGGCCCAGGAGGTGGCAAGATCCTAGAGGAAGATTTGAATAAAGAGGATCCTGAGTCCCAGAGGACTTGAAATCTTCTAAGATTGCAAAGAAATCAACTAAATCAATAATGAAAAGATCATATATTGCTTTAAAAGTTTCTGACATATCTACTCCAAGTGACTTCCTCATCAAAGTACACATTCAAGCCACACCAAATAAAACACACAGTAATTTGCTGCAAACTTCCTTTGGAGAAGAGTAACTCAGAAATAACCTCAGTTTAGTATCAGAACATTCATTTGATTTCTGCCTCAATTGCTGCTCCACCTTTCATAGTTCTTAACTGGGGCAAACCAAAGGTGAATTAGCAAGAGAAAAGAAAACAGAAATTCATTAACAAATAAGTTTCAAATACATGGAAGATTCCCATTGAATGAGTGTCATAAACTGCCTTAAACATCTGATTTATGCAGTTTCTTCAACAATGAAAACAATAAACTTTTAGAGAAATGAATAGACAAAAAAAGACTTGGCATCTCTGGGAGCAGTAACTTTGGAGAAGACAAATAAATTGAAATTTGTTATATAAGTTCATTTGGCACTGCATAGGCTGATGAAGGTCACAATCATCCTCAGTGATTGGCCTTCCCGGTAGAAAGGAGAGGAAGTTGAGGGGTTTCTTTCTAAATGTGTCCTGTTTTAAGCAAATGGAGTAAAACAGAAAGCAACTCTTGGTTTTACTGCTTCTCAATTGCTCTCAGCTCAAAATTGCCTTATGCCAAAGTGGCCTATTTGGTATAGTGTATTCTGATGTCCTATATTATTATACTTCTTCAATCAAAATTTAGTGTATCTTTCCCCTAATTTTTTCTTGATTATTCTTGTATCCATAACTTTGTTGATCACGTGGGAGAATCTGATGACCCTAGCACATGAGCAATGCCTGATCCCTGCCTACTTCCCCGTCTCTGCCTGTACTGCACTGTATCACCACGGTCTTTGATAAATTTCCTCTCCCCCATGAACTAGAGTCATCACACTTAGGTTATAGCCCCTAGTATAGCTATAGTCAAACTGAGTAATAGAACAGTTGTTTTCCTACCATTCATGATAGTTACATATTATTAAAGCAAACAAGCAAAGTACAATTTTGAACAGCTACCAATTAGATGTGGTTATCCCATTCTCCCAGCCCGTTATAATAAACTGTTACATTATTTTCCCAAATGTTTATGTAGTACACTGTAAGCACCAGTTTAATGAACCTTCATAAAGTAAACAAAATACTTCCTTTGGGCCAGCAGAACCCTGTCTAGTGCAAATATAATTAGCCATGAGCATTTTCTGAATCCTATTACCTTTTAAGCAAGAATTCATTTCTCTTTGTCTCACTTTCTGTTCAAACAAACAAACAAACAAACAAACAAAAACAAAGGTATTCCAGGAAAATGTATTTGTCTTAAAGATTTTCAAGTCAGCTTTAGCTGCTTTTACACAAACCAACATGTAGCTTACATTAGATTAAGTGCAATATGAAATTATTTTTTCTTTCCTTTCTCATAATTTACCTTGAGTGAAAGAGTTGTCTTCAGCACATCTGGTTGCAACAGAGAACAATACGATATTTATAACAAATAATGTTGCATAATGAAGCATTTCAGGTATATGAAAAGTGAATCTTCATAGTGATTAGAGTGGTAATTTATATTTGGTTCTGAGGATGAACACCTGTAATTGTCATTTCCCCCCAAGGTAACTATCTTCATAAAATTAAAAGTGACTCAGATTTATATTTGAAGATTAATCTGTATTAAAGTTGAGTTTTAGGGAAATTTCAAGCAAGTGAAAAAAAATTTTTTTTCCTGTATGACAAAAACAAATATTGTGAGAGTACAAGACTGTGTTTAAAAGTGAAATGGTAATTTTTAGAAAAGTGGCATCCATCTCTGGCTACAAATGTTCTCTTTGAATGTCCAAACGGATATTAAGAAAAGAGGTAAGGTTATTTGTGATTAACATCTTACTGTATCTTAGTTGAATCAGATGCTTTTTTTTCTGAATATCTAATTGAGATGATGTGGTAGAATGTTGGTGAAATATTCTTTTTTAAAAATAATATTTTTAAAATTTTTCTCCTTGCATTGAAACATACTTGACCTTTGATTAATATAAAAGAAAAATATTGGGGCTATTATGAAATATAAATAGGTGAATACAAATCAATGTGGTATCTATTGTGTTTGAGAAATTAAATAATTCAAAAGAATTTATTATGGATTCTTAATTTGACCACACAACCCTGTATGTAACCATAGTGATTATGAGCATTAGGTCTAGAACCTGCTCATCTGTATTTAAATCTAGTATACTCTTGTTCTTAGCTCTTTCACCCAGTGCTGATACTTCTCAAAAATCTGTTTCCCCCTTTCTGAAACAGGGAAAATGAGAGCTTCCACATAATGAGGTCAAGGTTGGAATTCAGTATATTAGCACACATAAAGGCCTCAAAACAATGCCCAGCACATGGTAGCAATTATTAAGTCATAGTTATCATGATTATTATAAGGGCTTATGAACACAATCCTCCAAAGTTGACACCTTGGCATGCTGAGTATTTTATGCTGAAAGAAATTGGGAAAAGCACAGAAGCATGAAGGTCTCTCTGACCTTTTCCCACCGCCTCGCTCCCTGAAGCAGGCTAAAGAAAGACACTTTCTGACCTTCTCTCTCTCTCCTCTCTCCCCTGAAGACTCTCATGTGGCAGGTGTTCTGCCCTATATCCAGAGGGAAGAAATGTCACACAGGGACACCAAAAAGAATCTGAATAAAAGTCCTTGCTAGTTCCTCCAGTCTGTTGCTATTAGATCATACCTTCTGCCCTCCAATCACACTTAGGCCCGACTATCTAGAAAATGTACACAATTTCCCCTGTGTCTTGTTGTAACTTAACACAATGGTTTCAACCCGAGTCAGTGGAAATCCTATAAACACAACTGGAAGATAGAAGAATAAAGAAACATTTATTACTTGCAGTAATTAAGGAGAGCACTGGGAATAATTCCCAAAGATATCTCTCCAAACAAAGACAGCCAGAGACTTTTGTTGGGGAAACATACATACTCATGTAAGAAAGACTTGTCATAACACGCAGAGGTGAACATGTCCTTGAGCATGGTCAGTTTAACATCACACAGCACATGTTTAAAAAGATGGCTGCCAGGAATGCCTGTGGGCTTGGAATTGAGTGTTAAAAAGAGCAAAGTGTACACTAAGTCACCTAAAGAGTGAGTCAAAGTAACTTGGAGATTTGTCTGGTTCCCTGTACATTTTTGTGGAGGGCCTTAAGTGGAGCAAAAGAATAATTTTGAAGGAATATTAACAATCTTTTAAAGAAGCAGTAGCTCCTCTTCTTCACCTTTAGGCAAGCATAAAAGTACCTACAATACCCAAAAGTGCCTGCCTAGTGTTTATGCTTGGGGTTTTCATTTATGGTTCATCTTGTATCACATAAAACTTACGCTAAATTAATTTGAACTTTTTTCTCTTATTAATCTGTCTTTTGTTATAGAGATGTCAGTCATGAACCTTTAAGCAGTGGAGGAAAATTATTAATTTTTTTCTTCTCTACATTATCATTTGAAGTGACAGCATATAGGAAATAATATAATAATGTGTCATATTTTTATCTTAAGTAAATTAATTTGCAAGTAAGGACAATCAGGACTTCATCCTTAAGGTGCTACAGATGTTTAAAGTTCCAGATCTAGAGCTGGGAATGTGGCTCAAGTGGTAACGTGCTCGCCTGGCATGCGCAGGGCACTGGGTTCGATCCTCAGCACCACATACAAATAAAATAAAGATGCTGTGTCCACTGAAAAACTAAAAATAAATATTAAAAATTTTTTTTTCTCTCTCTCTCTCTCTAGCCTCTCTCTTTAAACAAAAATAAAAAATAAATTTCCAGATCTAGACATAAGACTGAACACAAATATCTGCTTTATACTGTATAAAACAATTTTATAGTCATTGTGTCTTTCAACATTGTTTGTTATAATACTCAAATTTTTAAAGAAAATAACAGGTACCCAAGCAAGTAATTAAACAATACTGAAGGCATTAACTACAAAAATGGGTGAATAATAAAGTTACCATATCATCTTGGAATTTAAATTAGGCATATATAAATGAACTTATATTCAGATTGTCAATTCAGATTTTAAGAAAACTTGCCTCAAAAGCTATAAGAAAATAGAGGTGTGATCTCAGAGCTGCATACTCTCAAAGGAGATGGCATAGGAAGGATGGATAGGAATATAAAAATCAAATTCTTAAAATCTAATTATAAATAATTATAAAGATAAGCATGAAAGTGTTTTTCTAATTATTGTCATGTACTATGTGTATCAAAATCACATGGGACATTGAATTAAAATGTGCTGAGTCAAATTATCTGAAGCTAGGTTTGAGATTGATAACATTTTCTTAACAGCTTATTGGGTGATCTTTATACAGACCAAACTTTGATCTAAGGAATGTGTGGAGTACACTACAAGTAATGTAGAGTACACTGGTGAGAGGTGTCCATCCCTTCAAGATCAGAAGCTACAAGTTGAAGAACTTTATTGGGAGTCTCGGGAATTGCTAACTGTGAAAAGGGGTTCAGAGAGCCCTCAATTAGTGTTCTGAGGAAGACAGGAACAGTGGGAACTTGTATAGGCTATTGAATGTTAAAAAGGCACAGTGCTGCATATATATGGAACATGACGAATGAATGTATAAACATAATGGCAATGTTCACAAAGCAAGAGCCCAGTAGCCTGTTAAGTGCCTCTTGAGCCTCTGGGTCCAATGTAATGGATTGTTCAGCTGGTTCTGGATACCACTGCCCCAGGGTAGAGGTGACCAAAGATCACATCCAGGCAGCAGCTGGCATGGTGCTTGAGCTCTGTTTCCTAATGGCTTCCCGACTTCATTTTGAAAGACCCTTTTAATGTTGCTTTCATTGTTTAATTTTCCTTTTATTTTCATAGAGGCAAAACAGGAACCACTTAACTTCTACCAACCTTTTCAATCAAACGATGTTTAACGTAAAAGAATAAATAAAACTGAATTAAGAAAAAAAAAACTTCAGCAGTGAATTATTAAATATTAACTGATTGATTATATAAGTTCAAACTGCTTGCCAAGATTATATTCAAGAAATAAGAAAGAACGTTATGTGTGCATTCAATACCCACTTTGGGTGATAACTGAAGAATTACATATAATTTTAAAGATTGGAATGAAGTTGTCTTTTCTTCCTATTTTCTTCCTTCCTTCCTTCCTATAGAGGTTTGGTGTGTTAAATACATAGACAAGTGAGTTCATCAACAAGGAACAAGATTACACAAAATCATGTTAGGACTTAGCAAAGAAAGTATTGATACTTAGGACTTTGATTATCATTGAGAATAAAATTAAATCTCCTAAAATTAAATTTCCTAATTTTTATTCTGTTTTATTTTTATTTTATTTTATTTTTTTAACCTTGCTGTACTCTTTTATTACTTCTTTTTTTTTTAATTTTTTTTATTGGTTGTTCACAACATTACAAAGCTCTTGACATATCATATTTCATACATTAGATTGAAGTGGGTTATGAACTCCCAATTTTACCCCAAATGCAGATTGCAGAATCACGTTGGTTACACATCCACAATTTTACATTTTTATTCTGTTTTAAATAGAATTATTTAACTGGGAGTGCCATAGACATCTAGATTCAATGAGTCTTCTGAAAAGTTTTCTCATTATGTTTTTCAGAAAATTTGCTTAAATGAATTTCAAATATGATTTACTTAGTGATATTAAATGACTATAAACTAGTACTAAGATATCAGTACCTATGGTGCAAATAGTATTTTAGGACGCATTATTAGAAGTGCAATGTTTCAAGCAAGGGATACTGTTGTGATAGATGTCAGATCCAAGGGAGTTTGGGTCTGAAATGTTCCCTGAAGTCTTAGGTGTTTAAGGCTTTATCTTCATTGCAGCAATGTCAAAAGGTATGGCTTTGGGGAAATGATTGGATTGTGAGGGTTCTGATCTCATCAATGGATGAACCTATTCAGTGGAGTCATAAATGAATAAAGTATTAGGTGATAGTGGAAACCGTAGGATTAGGTCACTGAGGGTGTACCTCAGAAAGATATATTCTGATTAGACCTTCTCTCTCTCTCTCTCTCTCTCTCTCTCTCTCTCTCCTTCCTAGCTGCCAGGAAATGAGCATTTTTTGCTCCACCACATGCTCCCTGCCATTATATTCTGCCTCAACATAAACCTAGAAACAAAGGATTCAAGTCACCTTGGACTGAAACCTCTGAAACTATGAGACAAAATAAATGTTTCCTCTTTTAATTGGATGTTCTCAGGTATTTTGTCACAGTGACAGCACATTTCCTATTACTGAAGTAAAAATTCTCTGTGTAAGGGAAATCAGGTCATCTGTTGATTCTTTTGTTTGTATAAAGCATACTTTAATTAGAAATTTTTTCCTAAATTCTGAAGTTTATACAAACTAGATAATGATCTGTTAAGGTGACACAGAGGAATTTTTTTATTGAATTTCAAATAAGAATTATTTGAATAGAGCCCTAATATCCAGAATGTACAAAGAACTCAAAAAATTAAATAATAAGATAACAAATAATCCAATCAACAAATGGGCCAAGGACCTGAACAGACATTTCTCAGAGGAGGACATACAATCAATCAACAAGTATATGAAAAAATGCTCACCATCATTAGCAATCAGAGAAATGCAAATCAAAACCACCCTAAGATACCATCTCACTCCAGTAAGATTGGCAGCCATTAGGAAGTCAAACAACAATAAGTGTTGGCGAGGATGTGGGGAAAAGGGTACACTTGTACATTGCTGGTGGGACTGCAAAATGGTGAGGCCAATTTGGAAAGCAGTATGGAGATTCCTGGGAAAGCTGGGAATGGATCCACCATTTGACCCAGCTATAGCCCTTCTCGGACTATTCCCTGAGGACCTTAAAAGAGCGCACTATAGGGATACGGCCACATCAATGATTATAGCGGCACAATTCACAATAGCTAGACTGTGGAACCAACCTAGATGCCCTTCAATAGATGAATGGATAAAAAAAAATGTGGCATTTATATACAATGGAGTATTATGCAGCAATAAGAAACGACAAAATCATAGAATTTGCAGGGAAATGGATGGCATTAGAGCAGATTATGCTAAGTGAAGCTAGCCAAGCCCTAAAAAACAAATGCCAAATGTCTCCTTTGATATAAAGAGAGCAACTAAGAACAAAACAGGAAGGAAGAGCATGAGGAAAAAACTCACTGTAAACAAAGACGAATGGGGGGAGAGAAAGGGAGAGAGAAGGGAAAGGATTTGCAAATGGTAGGAGACCTTCAATGATACACAAAAGTATAAGAGGTTATGATGGGCAAGGGGGAGGGGGGGAAAAAAAGGGAGAGAATTGAACAACAGCTGAGGAGGCAGAGAGGGAAGGTGGGAGGGGAGGGGAGGGGGGATAGTAGGGGTTAGGAAAGGTAGCAGATTAAGACAGTCACTAATATGCCATTATGTAAAAATGTGAGTATGTAACAGATGTGATTCTGCTATCTGTATTTGGGGTAGAAATGGGAGTTCAAAACCCAATAGAGTCAAATGTATGAAAGATGATTTATCAAGAGCTCTGTAATGTTTGGAACAATTAATAAAAAAAAAAAAGAAGAATTATTTGAATATTTGTTAAAAACACACACAAACAACAAAATATTTCATATAGCTCACAATTATTACAGTTTTAATGCTTAGTTTACTAACACTTATTCTAATTATTAAAGAGGATGACCATTCACCTGAATATATTACCTGATTATTTTAGATTATCTACAACTATGATTAAGTTTTTAATGATCTCATATTTCACACATGAATTTAATTCTTTGTGGTTTTTAAGAAGTTATTATTTATATTATGTTATATTTAGTGAATTGAAATAATTATAATATCAAATGTAAAGTCACTTTTTATTTTTTAATTTATTTTTTTTTAAATTTATTTTTTAGTTGTAGTTGGACACAATACAACTGCAATACAATTTATTTTATTTTTATGTGGTGCTGAGGATCGAATCCAGGGCCTTGCACATGTTGGGCCATGTGCAAGCCCAGTCCAGCTTTGAACTCTTGATCCTCCTGCCTCAGCCTCCTGAGCTGCTGCACTTGGCATTAGACATTGTTTTTGGAGGATATTTCAAGAGCAAAAAGGAAAAACAAAGGAAGAGGGTTATTCTGTGTGGCTGCATTGGGTAGAGTTACATAATGGAAAGTGGAAGTTGTGCCAATATAGGCTGTGGTTCATTTTTTTTTTAATTGGTTATTCAAAACATTACAAAGCTCATGACATATCATCTTTCATACATTTGACTCAAGTGGGTTATGAACTCCCATTTTTACCCCAAATACAAATTGCAGAATCACATCGGTTACTTTTTAAATGAAGAATCACATTAGAATAAACATATTTCTCATTTACTCATCACTGAAACTGAACAAAACCCCAGTTATTTTCCCCATGATTCATAATATGTTTCTCAGGTTTTAACTCTTATGATATCCATTTCTTAATAATCTGAAACATTATTATTTCCTCAACAAAGTTTTTGCTTTCTGCCTATTTCACTGAGTGAAAAGAAGTTTACAGAGTTTATAGCATTCCTCTAAATTATTTTAATATGATGTTGTCAAATAAATTAAACTTGCCTCCATTCATTTAAAAAAAATAAATCAACAGGTAACACTTTTCTGAGCACATCACTGAGTCTATATTTCATATTCCATAAACTATGCTGTACATGAGTATGCAGAGTTAGGAAATAGTATAATTCAAAACATGAAGTCATAAAAGTAATAATTGAATAGAACATAATAAGTGAATAGAACACTTGATAAATTGTAGGCCAATTTACCAAAAACTGCTAGTTACCCTTAGTATTCTTTGTCCCCTTTCTTAGAAGAAATACTCTGATTTTATTCAGCTGGCACCATGTACAGCTAAGAGACTAAAAGCTCCCTTCTCTTCTAATTATGGCGTCTAAGTCAGTCCTGAATAAGGCAGTGTGCACACAAGCTGTTGTTGGTACTTCTGAAAAGACCTTAAATGCAGTTAGTTAGCTGGAAAGAGTCCTTTTGCCCCTGTCCTTTCTTTTTTCTTGTCTTTCTTCATGAAGCAACATGTACCATGATATTTGGAGTCCTGGTGCCGTCTTCTCCTGTGGGTAGACACAGAGGGATTTGTAGCAGAAGAATGCAAGGATCTTGAGTGCTTGATGATGTCATGAAGCCACCTCGCCAACCTGTCATGTCTGATGCTGCTCTCCTTCTTTTGTGAGGTGATAAACATTAATTTATTTCTGGTGCTACCATCTTACTTATGAGTGATCAAGCACGGCACCTAAGTGATACTGACACTCAGTGTAGTAACAGGGGGTGAACATAACTTTCAGGTCTCTAGTGGTGGTGAAGGGATTTAATTTACTTTGCTCAAAAGATCACAATGCAGAAAACCTTTGGAGGAAATAAAAGGCTGCACACACACACACACAAAAATCACTTTAATGTGATCTAATAGAACAATTGTGATGAAACAATATAAAAACGCTGTGATTTAATAATTTTTTTTCTTAACTAAAACATCTGCCATGGGTCAAATTAGAAACATCTGGGTCAAGCTGGGCTTGGTGGTGCATGACTGTAATCCCAGCTGCTCTGGAGGCGGAGACAGGAGGATCTTGAGTTCAAAGCCAACCTCAGCAAAAGCCAGGTGCTAAGTAACTCAGTGAGACCCTGTCTTTAAATAAAATGCAAAATAGGGCTGAGATGTGGCTCAGTGGCCGAGCACCTCTGAGTTCAATAATCCCTGGTACCAGAAAACAAAACAACAACAACAAAAACCTGGGTCAGAAATAAGTTTCTAGAGTGCTCATCCATGAACAGGTTCTCAAATATTTCTGCCAAGAAAATATAAAGAGGGAGGGCTTCCCACAGGCAGAGATGACCATGGATTACTGCATAGAAAAATAGACTTAGTGTTGGAAAACTGAATAGCATGCTACCCAAAATGGGATACAACCTACAGCATTGTCTGGAATGAATTCTCTGTTGCTTTTTGGCATAAGAATTGATTAGTCTCGGATAGTAATAATAAATATTCAACAAAATATGAGGTCATTGGAGAACAACTGTTTCTAATTAAATATTTGCCATAGCAAAAATACCTTATGATACTTGATTAAAGATAAAATGTAATAATTCAGTGATTTCTGTTACTACACACAGTATCCCCCATTTCTTTTTCTCCTTCAGATAAAAGAAAAATAATTGATTAAAAAAACTGATTTTAAAAAATTCACCAATTTATGTTCATTCCTTGAAGCAGTAATTCTTGAATTTTGGATACCTTGATACACATTTGACCCTTTCTCTTTATTATTACTCCAGCTTCTAGATGTTTTGACCATAAAAGATATGAAGCCAGGAAAGTTTGTGTCAGATATGGGTTGTATTTGTTGGTAGGGACCAGAAGACCTAAATAGTGAGTTCTTAGGTTCCTCTCATTTGGACATTCTTCATGGTGTTATGTTCAGGATCTGTGTTATGTACAGGAGCTCTATGCTGTGGGCCTTCTCCTGGCACTATGTGAGCTGGTTCATCATTGAAGGAGTCATTTAGGCAAGATTTAGGCAAAATGCAAGGTAACAATAACTTATTCAATCAATCAGAATATCATCTATTTGTCATCAACGGTGTGCAGAATTCTGAAGAATAGGAAAGAAGCATAAGACACAGTACCTGACCCTAAGGAATTAACTATTTTGTTATTTTGTTAGACAATTTTTTACACATGTAGGATATGTGTGTGTGTGTGTGTGTGTGCATGCATGTGTATGCATGTACAATCATGTGCATGTATGTGTTTTTGAATAGATCAGTTACTCTATAGAATTTCATCAAAATTTCATTGCAATTCATGAAAAGAAGGAAGAAAATTATATTCTCTCACTTATCAATGAAAAATGGGAGAGAAGAAGGAGGCTCGGGTTAAGGAGGAAGAGGGAAAGGTAGTTGAGAAATTCAGTCTTTGGACTCTGAAGCTCTCCACAGGTTGGTGCATCAATGGCTGTTCAAAATCTCTTGGCCAAACTCCTGGAGAGAAGAAGCTTAGAATTTGGCAAGAAAGATGGACCACATGGGGGGTAAAGTGATTTGATATAAAAAGAGAAATGAAAAGAAAGCAAGCACAAATGGAACCAGGAGCTTAGAATGTTCTAATGACTCTATTTCCTAAAATTTGACTTAAAAAATTTCCTTACAAAAATTTAGATTTATGGCACCTTTCCTAAACTTGCATAGAGGTTTTAAGTAATTTTCAAATATTTTTAGGAAGTCATAATAAATAAATATAAATTACCTATGAGAGTATATAGCAGATTATATAGTACACAGAAATATATATATATTATATATAATATGATCTATATATTATTATGATGTTAAAATATTAAAAGTTTTTGGTGCCCAGAATTTACACAGTTAAAGTTACAAAAAGAAAAATTCAAAACTGCTGTACTTTTCAATGTGTTGTGCAATGAAAAACATTGAGTGGTATTTTGGAGCTGAAACCTTTGGGCCCATTTCTTTCACCAAGTGTCCAGTTGCCCTTGGGTAAGATAAAAGTTTGGAAGCCTCAATTTTCTTTTCTGATGATCAGGGAGAAGATGGGTGATTTCAAAGATGTTTTCTAGTTTTAAGTTTATGTAAATCTAAGGATCAATCCAAGGTCTACAAGTATCTATAAGATGTATCCTGTGAAATCCTCCATTCATAAACCTGTGTGACTTAGAAATAAGAGAAAAAAATGTTTTGTTTTTTTTTTTTCTCAGTGTGGACTCCTTTTTCATATCAGCTTCCCAGCTTTGTACTGCATGTGTAAACTCATTCTAGAGACTTCCAAATAATTAACACTGATTAGGGAAAAAGGGAAATTTAGTTTCTACATCATATCATGGGGGATGAATATGCTTGTTTTCCTTGGCATTAACAGGATCTTAATTCCATCTGAAAAGCTGACTTAACACAAGTTTAATCTTGTATATGTGTTATTATTGAGAATGAATCTGCTTTTACATTTGATAGAAAATATGATTGTGTTCTGATGAGAGTGACATTTAAAATTGGTTTCCTAGACCGGATGTGCCCACAGAAACCCCACAGATGGAAGAGGAGAAAAATGTCAGAGAAGCTCATACATTTGGATTTGTTTCTGCTGCCTACACTTTTCTCCTGATACCTGCTTCTTGGCATTGCCTCTAGTGCCTCAAAAGGAAAACATGTTGCGAATTGATATATTATAGCATTGTACAATATGTTAATACATTTTAAAAAGGAACAGCTTTCTCTGTTCTCCTATCTCATCTTTTTCCCTTCCCTGGATTCTTCAGGACACTATTCTGTTTTCCTGGGGGACAAAAGCAAAAGGAAACTTAGTGCTTTAACGAGGCTTACATCTTGCAGGCAATTCCCATTTCTCAACTTGCACCTTTCAACAGCAGTTCAAGAACTTACTGTTACAGAGACTAATGTATATATTTTGAACAAAAACAAAGAGGGGAAAAACAAGAAGTTGAGGTCTTTTCTATATGTCACAGTGTTTTTTAAATTGCCCAATCACTTGATAACATATCTTCCTCTCTGAGGCAAAAGTTTAGAGGTTCCAATTCTAGGATAAGTCTGACAAGTGACTTCTATGGTTCTAGTGGTTAGAATTGTTAAAACCTGTAAGTCACGTGGCATGAGGAGAAAAAAATTCTGACCCAGAAGCAAAAGGTTATTTTATTTATTAGATAACCTCTATTGAAAGAAATAAATTCAAAATGGAACAAATTGATTTAATCTAGCAAAATTACAGTACATTTTGAATTCATGTATTCCTCAGTAATGACTTTATGCTTCCTTTTGTATTCCTTATCATTCTATTTTCTGGGTCTTGGATATGAAATCCATATGTATTTATCTGTTTTCAGTGACATCTCTCTAAACAAATTTCATGTTAAATTTCTGTGGAATACTAATCTCATCCAAATATCCTAAAAGAAACAATTGTCAATATTAAAATTCCAATCTTTCTCTGCAGTAGAAAAATGTTTAAGTGCAGTTTAGTAAAAATGCAAATGTACTTTCCCTAGTCAATTTTCCAAATGTGCATCTTTCTCATTGTGACTTAGCCAGACGGACTGAAACTATGTTGGTTTTAATAACAGCTTTGGAGCTAAATGACTTAAGTAACAGAAATCAGAGGCAAAGGATCAGAGTGACCCTGTCCCTTAACAAACCTGTGGCACTCAACAGGAGAGAACTCCAGGCTGGTCACTGAAACTGAAGAGAAAACATCATTGTTATGATCATGAAACAGGTGGAGATAAGGGATTACAAGTTAAATGAGGTTTTTCCTTCAAGAAATGAAAAGCAAGTTAATCCAAATGACAAATTGGATGGACAATCTTACAAAATTGTGGGCTCCCCATTACTGGAAGTGTTCAGAGAACAGATGGTCACTAATCCATGGGAATCCTGCACTGGGTGGAAGTTACACCAGGTGAGCTCTAAGCCCTGTCTGAGGCTGAGATTCTGTGGTTCTAGGAACCATATGGTGAGGGTATTAAAACAGGACTGAGAGGAAAGAGTCAATGTTAATCCTCCGGTTTTCTTCCAATTTTTCTCCACTTGCTGGGATTTGGAAAGGCAATTATATTTACAACAGAGATGGTAAATCTAACTGGTATTTCTAACTTTATCTATAATGAGCTAGCCAATATTCTAAGTTTGTTTGTATATGATTATAGTCATCATTAAAAAGACATTAATAATTGTGTCTGTTAACTACATTTCCAAATGTTCTGAAGCATGATCTCAGAGATGAGTCATGTGAGGTGGCTGAAGCTTAGAATGAAGAAGAATATGAATAGTAGTCCATTTGTAGCAGAAGGGAAAGCACAGGAGATTATTCCCCAGTTCATTTGATTTTTACCTGATGATTTACAAGGTATGTAAATTAGGAGACAACCACAGAAGGTACATTTAATGACATCTTAATGCATCATGGAATTTACGACAAGGCATGAATAGCTTGTGCACTCAACCATTGGAAGCAGATGCTGCAATAATTCTACTTAATACTTAGAAGCAAAGTAAAGCATATTGTTTTTTGTACAAATGTTTATGAAACATTAATAAGAATAATATGCACCATTCAATGTTGAACATATAATCTGAAATCCTTTCCTATAAATATTTATAAAGGAGACAGTTTTGGTCTAACATAAATTGATTTCAAGCCCAGATTTTAAGATGCGGCATGATTTTCTTTCTCTTGGTATATATTTAACTAGAGTAAGACTAACTGACTCATTGGGTAGCATCACATTTTACTGTACCTACTTAGCGAAACCCTAAAGGATTTGCTTTGAATCAATTCATAAAATAGAGTCTCAACAACAATAGCTCAGTTAGTGGCTTGGAAATGGAACTTTTACTATTGTGTTAGCTAGTAACTGCTGTGTTTGGAAGAAATAATGAGCTTCATTAAGCTCAAGGAAGTACACGGTTTCTAAATCATGTGGTAATAGTTAAAATTTAAAATATAAATAATTTTAAAAATGGCTTTTTTCATCAATGTCTGAAATGTTGGCTTCGTTATTCACAATGACCAATTATGGATATGAAAAGAGGGAGAATATATTTGCGAAAAATCTCTAAATTCCAATATTACAGTAAATTTGATTTACTGTTCAGAGTGCTGTAGTTCTTTCCTGCTAACAGCAGCGGCAGGGCTCTTAGTCACACAATTTTCTTTCTGGCAGTATCTTTTCTATTTCCAGTTGTATCAAGTTTCTCTTAATGACTATTACTAGCCAATGTCAGGGTTCCCCCCTCTTTAATGGAGAAACTGTTTTAGAGAAATAGGATACTCTTAACTGTGACTTTCTGCCAGTTAAAATGGTCCTAATTGCTAATTGCTCTTCAACATTGTGGCACGGTCTATTCTTAGCTTCCTGAGTTTGGTTGAAAATGGTCAAGATTATGAAATTAATCATTTTTATAACTTTATTTGTGTAAGTATTTAAATATGGAGTAAGGGTAACTTCTCATGCAATACAGTGGATTTTGAAAAGCATCAGATGTAACGTGAGTCTTGGGAAGAGTGAAAAGGCTTTATGTTCTAAAGACTATCTCACAGCAATGAAGGAGAGAAAAGACAGATTGAAGGTATTCAGAGCTACAAACAGAAGTGATTTTAAAAGTGATGCTGTCCTGCCATGGTGGTGCATGCCTGTAATCCCAGTAGCTCAGGTGGATGAGACAGGAGGATCACCAATTCAAAGGGAGCCTCAGCATTAGCAACATGCCAAACAACATGCTAAACCACTCACTCTGTGAGACCCTGTCTCTAAATAAAATACAAAATAGGGCTGGGGATGTGACTCAGTGTTTGAGTTGCCCCTGAATTGCATCCCCAGTACCAATAAATAAATAAATAATGATGCTTATTAGCACCTCTTAAATCTATCCAACCCATCTGAACACAATATAATTGATTATTTAAATCAGTCTTGAGACATTTTATCCCAACATAATGACGTCTACAATTTTCTAATCCATCGCCTCATGTCTCATCACTTAAAAATGCTGACATTTGTAAAATCTTCTCTGAATTTTGTGTTTATATTAGATTTTCAAATATTGCTAAGCACATGAAATATCCAAATCTAAAGGGATCTCTAATCATGTCTTAGAAAATTATTCCAACTATTAGAACATTTAAAAAGCTGAAAATTATTCCACCTCTTAGAACATTTAAAAAGCTGTTTTTGACCTACCCTTGTCATACTAACTGCCAGAAACTGAGAAATTATGAAAGAGAACTGATAAGTTTTCTTCTTTTCCATCATGTGGATCTACTCCATATATGACATTTTTTAACAAGTTTACCTTAACTGCATCTAGTCTATCCCTGTGAAATAAATTGTAGCACCAAAGAAAATGTTCACAAAATAGTACTAAAAATTATGTAGTTTTTAGATGTATATTTGTTTTAAATGGTATGAAGTAGGATTACTTATTAGAATTCATATTAGAAAAGAACAGTGGTTATTGTAAGATAAAGGATTAAAAAATATTTGAATTTTCTTAGTCTCAAAAACTTTGTTTTGCAATGGGAAGAAAAAAATTGCAAATAGTGAATATGTACTACAGTCCACTAAGACTGGAGAGAGGCAGAAATGATGATTTAAACAAGTTTTAAAGTGAACATAGGATAGTGATATTTCAGAGCCCAATTGTGTTCTAATTCTACATAAATGTCTTTCTTTTAAGGCTATGCTCTGTATTCCTTCATTAAACTCCATGCCCATTAACAACCTTATAGGGCTTGTGCCCCATGCCAGCCCTAGTTAGTTGCACATACTGGATCATATGACTCCAACAGTCACTGAAGTATTATCTTCCTCTTCTCTATGATCATTAGCATCATTTGTGATCTGAGGTTAGAGAATCCACCATCTGCTTGTCCTTGTCCCAAACCCTTCTTGAGCATGTCCTTCATCTGCTGCTCCAACTGGAGTGTGGCAGATACCAGAATGACAATACTAGTAGAAGGAAGGAATAAGAAATTTTATATATTCTATTGAATTTAATGCTCACTGCAAACACATTTTAGAGATGAAAGAAAATGCATGGGAAAGTTAAGTGCCTGTACAAAGCCACACAATTATGACATGATGAAGCTGGTGTTGGGACAACTTTCTGAGTCAAAGTCTATGTTTTCTCATTGGATTACAGTGGTGGCAAGCATGAAGGTACAGTGGAGATGTCCTCACACATGTTACTCTGTGAACGTATTCATAAGGCCATTGCAATGTCTACTATGATTTCTGCCTCCATCCAGGATAGATCAACAATGATCAGGACATCATACCATTTAATTTGATAAACTAACCTGAAATCTTACCTTAGTATTGGAAGTCAACCAATAGAAAATATAAGTATTTCTCAAAGAGAATTTTCATTTGGTAGTTTTGAAGTGTGAAAACTAATAATCAAGGTTCTGTAGCCTAAAGTTTCTGATCAATTACTTCTACAAGAGTTTATCTTTTGTGAGAAGTTACCCTTACATTTGACATCTGGCATATAAATAGAAGTTTGAAAAAAAGGATGAGCTGAGGGTAACAAAGGAATAAATGATTCTAGGAAAAAGCTTGAGGAAATGTCAAACTGAGATTATGGATTGTTGGACCTGCACTTGTAATAACTTATTTTTCTGGATATTCCCTTTGACATGCCTTCATAAATATTGTCTTTGTCTCTTCAATTGAAGTTCAAATTCCTGAAGCTTAGAGGGCAAATAAAGTGTTTTGTTAACACTTTATCTCCAATTTCTCTCATATAGTTACTACTTAAGTATTCTTTAAATATTAATGAACAAATGAATACGAATAGAAAAGTAAACTTTAGCTCTTGTATATGGTATATTACAACATATTTGCTTAATGGGGAACTGTCCTTTAAACATGAGTATAGGGAAATATAATAAAATCTATGGAGCAAAGGTATATTAATCAGAACAGTCTTTCAAAATATTGAAATTTTGTGTATATGTATGCAAGAATATGTACACTTATGTTGCAATTAGGTGTGAAGGTTAGTGTTTTTCATGGTTTGGTTATGAAATGCCCGTTTAAACAGTGCACAAGTTTTCATAGGTGAAATGATTACAGTATGAGACCTATAACCTAATCAGTGGATTGATCCGCTTGACAGATTGGTAATTTGAAAGCAATATTGTACTGGATGACAATTGTAGGCAAGTAGGGTATGACTTGAGGAAGTGGGTTTCTGGGGTCATGCCTTCCATTATATTCTGTCTCTGGCACCTCACTATAATTCCTCCTGCCTTGGATTAAGCTTCTTTCTTCTGCCATGCTTTTCTCTCATGATGTTCTGCTCACTTCAGGCCCAAAGCAGTGGAGTTGGCCAACCACAGATTGAACCTCCGAAACCATGACCCACAATAAATCTTTCTTCCTCTAAGTTGTTCTTGTCAGGTGTTTTGGACACAGTTATGCAAAGCTAACACAGTATTTATAGGCATATTGTCTACACGGTAGGTTTTTAGTGTTCATTATTTGTAACATTTGATTGAACAAAATATTCACATTATGCTTTTACTGTCAGCTACAATGTATAGGCAATCTAGAACCAGCTAAACACCTCTTTACCTTAGGGAGTTGAGAAGAAAGCTCCTGGATGCTATTTCATCATACCAATGCTGATAGCAATGATAAAGGTGAAGGAAGGTGTCGAAAACTCTGGGCTCTCATTTTGCTTCTGATGATAAAAAATATTATGGCCATTAGTGTTGAACAGGAGCTGGAACCATTAAATGATGGATTTGTTCAGGGACCCTGAATTTTATTCTTTACTTGTATCACAGTTAAAGGTTTATTATTAAACTTCTAATTAATAATTACTATTTATTTTGTAAAGCTATTTTTAAAATTTTTGATAAATTATTATCTAATAGAAATGCATTATACTTTCAATATCAGTGAAATCTAGGGACTTTTGATGTGAATGTAGATGTAATAGATTCATTTCTTCTTGTTCCTGAGAAGTGCAGCTAAAACCCCTGAAGATTATATACAAATCAAACAAAAGGAACCTCTGAAAGAAGAGGACAGACAGCTATGGACCTTGGGCCAAGGAATAACACAGAGAAAGTTCACAGTTGTTGTTGTTGTTGTTCCTTTATGACTCATATATTCTTTATGTGTCCAGAACTGGACACTGAAGAAGACAGAAACTTTGAAAAATCAAAAGAATCATACGAAAAACAAACTTACAATTTTTTTTTTAATTTGAAGCCTTTTACTTTAGCCAAAGCATCAGAAAAGGTCCATCTGCAAGAAAGAAAACTTCTTGACAATAACTCTCCTCTCCAAGCCAAACACCATAGCAAAAAGCCCTGATCTGACCCACCTCTGTTCATAAAACCTGACCAGGGATTATAGACTTGCAGCACTACTGTCTATAATGAGTGTACCTACCCACCAACAGTCTTGTTCTGGATTTCCAGGAGAAGAGAAAAAGAGCATGACTAAAAATTATTCAAATAAATGATGGTCAAATATTTTCTAAATTGGCAAAAGACATACGTCTACAGATTGAGTAAGCTCTTAACATCATAAACCCAAAGAAAGCCATGACAAAAGAAATCATAATTCAATTTCTGAAAAACAAAGAGATGCAAAAGAAAAAGAACCCCTTTCCCTACAGATGAAAACCAAGGCAAATGCCCCAGGCTTCTATCTTCATTCCTGAAATACCCTTCAGGAATGGAAGGGTGATCAAGAAATCCTCAAGTGCAATAAGCCAATCCCCAAATACTCAAGGCCAAATGTTCTCTCTGATATGTGCATGCTAACACACAATAAGGGTTGGGGAAAGAATAGAAGCTCATTGCATTATAAAAAGGGTAATGGAGGAAAAGAATGAGGTGGGAATAGGAAAGACAGTAGAATGAATAGGACATAATTTTCCTTTGTTCATATAAGAATATGCGACCAGTATAACTCCATATCATATACAACCACAAAAATGGGAAGTTTGACTCCATGGATATATAATATGTCAGAACGCACTGTACTGCATGTATATCTAAAAAGAACAAATAAAAAATAAATAAAACAAAGAAAAGGAAATTCTCAAGTAAAGGAAACTATGAGAATTTTTCACTGATACATTCACTCTGAAAGAATGGATGATAATAAATTTTGAAACAAAATGAGCATAAAAAGAAAATCGTGGAACATGAAGAGAAGACAACTGAAAAAATTAAAAATATGAGCAAATACATACTTTCTAAAGTTTGCTGAATGACTGAAGCAAAATTTCAACATTTGTTTGATATTGTTCTCTTTACATGCTGAGGGAATATTTAACTATTCTATTCCCAACTAAAAATGGTAAAGAAACTCAAAAAAGGATAAGAGGATTTCTGTGACTACAAAAGAGTTACTTTTCATATTAATTACACAAATTTGATAAAATAGCATGAAACTATACACCAACATATTAATTTCCTGTTTTTGATATTTTGCTATATTTAGGTAAATATAACCGCAGGGGGAAACTGGGTAATGAGTAAGTCAGATCTCTCTGATATTTTTTTAAATTCCTCGAAATCTCTAGTTATTACAAAGCAGTATTTAAAAGATAAATTTTGTGATATGTATGCTTGTTATATAGTTTCTTCTTTGAAACTCACTTGCTACACACAAAGAACTGCTCTAGGTTGTTCATTTTGACTTGTGTGCAGATTGGGTCCTTACTCATCATTTCATCTATGGAGATCACAGGCTGGAGATAATGTTGTAGGATATGTTTAGGTTCCATTCAATCTGATCTTTACAAACACAAGAGGTCAGGATGAAATGGAATTATCAAGTAAAATTTTGAAATGAAAATGATAATTCCCTAGCCAACATTTAATCAACTGAACTATCTCTTTGTAGCTTCACACAAAGAATTAACTCAGTTAACTTTACTACGTTATATATATATATAATCAGGCTATTAGATATAAAAGGGAGTGCTATGGAAATATATAATTAAGATACCTCCTAATAATAATAATAATAATTTTTAAATGCTATTATGTGCCTTGAACTTTAAATATATTATCATTAAAGTTTGCAACAGTTCTGCAATGTAGATATCGTTTTTTTCTGTTTTCTTATCAGAGATAAAGATGACACTAAGAAAATTCAAATAATGTATTTAGGATTATCTATTCAACATTTTAGTGGCCAAAGGCAATGTTTAAACTCAAGTTTCTTTCAGTCAGCTTACAAACAGGAAAACACAAACCATGGTAGGTATTTCAAATAGAAAAAGTTTAACACAAGGAATTGGTTTTGTGGGGTTTTTGAATATGGAAAAAACAAAAATTGCAGTGTGGGGCTGGGGCCATAGCTCAGTGGTAGAGCTCTTGCCTAGCATGTGTGAGGCACTGGGTTTGATTCTAAGCATCACATATAAATAAATAAAATAAAGGTACATTGACAAAAAAATTAACAAAAATTGCAGTATGAGTTTCAGACATTAGAAACTAAGAAGCAGTCCTCTCTGAAGGGCCTAGAGTATAGTGAAGGAGTGTTAGTACCAGAACTTTGGAGCCCAGAGGACAGGCCCTGATCTTTGGTGGTCAATGCTCTAGAAGCAACATCATAATAAGAAAGAGATTTAGAGGGAGAATAAGACTAGAGCAGGAGGAAGAGAGATGACTGTGTCTGTTCCTCTCCTCTTGATGGTCTCATCTCCCAGGAGTGTATCTTATGAAATTATTCTCAAAGAGTGAGTTGGAAATGTGAGTTTTCAGCCGCCTCCCCCCTCAAAAAAGATAGGAGTGGGATTAATAAACACAAAAACTGGTACAGATTTTTTTTAAGCCATAATATTTACATGTTATCATGCTTTCTTCTAATTAGGCTTTGTGCCCTAATACTTAAACCATGAAATCTACAGGCAGAAATTACTTCATTACATGACTTCCTTCTAAGGATTCTAAAACTAGGTATTATATACTTCAGACTTTTTTTTCCCTCCTTTTCCCATCAGCCTTCCATAAATGCATAGATATACAATTTTACTTTTATATTTAAACAATTGTATACAGACCTTTAACATTAAGAAATAGTTCTAACTTTTGACATGGTCCAAAAGACAAAAAACTATTGTGCTGACCTGCTTCGCTTTCTTTCCATAGATCATTGGTTAGCACTCAAGGTACTGAAGAGGCCGAATTTTCAGGCCCATATCCTTAATGGGCCAGTTAACATCAGTGCCCTCCTGGTTCACAGGTGACTTTCCTAAACTTAGACATGTTAGCAGAGTGTGATGCTCACTGGAAATGCCTGAGATGTTGACTGGTCAGTGCAAAACTCCCTGGTGTTTTTGGTAGATATATTTGGGCCTTAAAATTAATAATCATCTAAACATCTAGGAAGTAGGGTTAGTGTATTAAAATTCAAAGGGGAAAATAATTCTAGTTATCTTTGGAATAATAACATTATTTTTTAAACTCGATCTCAAAAGATGTCAGTGCATTTGACCCAGTGGATTCCTTCTGTCTCTTTTTTCTCTACATATTTTATTTTCTTTTGGATTAACATTAGATAAAGGTAAAATTTCTTTCTATTTTCTGAACTTCTTATGTAAAAAGTCAATGCTATCACTTTATAATTTGTATTTTGTAGGAAATGAGTAAGGTATGCTAGAAGTTGCTAAATTTTATCCCTGGGAAGTGTACAATTATTATTTATATGGATAATGAAGAGGCAGAAATTGCATGGACAAGAATGCAGTTGCATTTTCAGTGGCTGAAAGGAGAGCGAAAAAGATGAGATGTTCATTTCACCACCTAGGAGGCTTATCATTATTAATGCTAAATTATGGTATGTAATAAATAAGATAATTTGATGGAAGAAAAAGCTTTTTTTCTCAATTGAGCTTTTAAAACTATCTTACTTAAATGTCCATGAAAGCACAATGTAATGGGAGATTGTTTCTAACTGTATCTCTACACTCTGACTCAATCTCGTGAATATGATTACTTATGAGAGAGAACTTGAGCAACTCAGAGTGGGTAAGTGGTTTCCAAACAGACAGTCAATATCAATTAGTGGGACATGAAATCAATTTAATGATTCAGTAGATCTTGACCATCATTTTTGAAAATGAAATGGAATATAATAAGATAAAAATCAGATAGAAGACAGACTGTACTAGACTAGAATAGGATAGAATCAGAATAGATCAGGGGTGTATGGGTGTAATGTTTTGTGAAGTGCTTATTTAAGTTGTATGTGTGCAGGTGTGTATGTGTTTTGAGTCCTGATATAAAATATGCTCCTCACTATATATGGTGACTTAAAAATAGTTTGAATTTGAAAAATGCAATGAGAGAAACCTAACAACTATAAACATATGTGCTATCTGTGTAAGTCAAACCACTCTGGCTAATTTTCTACTGTTAGCTGAACAGAAATATGAATAAACTTGATGTCTTAAAATGCTTACTAATTATAAAAATATTTATTTTGGCATAGCTGTATCTTTCATCTTCATTTTATTCTTTATTAAAGTAAGAATCAGAGCTTGTTTCAAAGTCAGAATTTTTCATCACCCTGTAGGATTATCTCCATGCCAAATCATTTGGCTGGATATATCTTGTTGATTTGAAACCTATTTTATTTGGAGGCTAGTTCTTTACGCTGTGTTTATATCATAATCATACAATGTACACATTTCTGATTATTCAGCATGGCAAGGGTATGGAGAGCAGTTATCATTGCTCCAAAAAGCAGATAACTATATAATAGAGATGTAGTTTGTGAGCTATCAAGTTTTTTTCCATGTGATTGTAGTAGACAAACCCTAAGATGACCCCCAAATATATCCCACCTTCTAGTATTGCTGGCTTTAGATAATCTCCTCAACTTGAGCAACTTGATTCTTACTAATAGAATATAGCAACAATAGGGGAAGCCACTTAAAGTACAAAAGATTGTGACTTCTGTCTTGCTTGTCAGATCCCTAGCTATTGATAATTAATGCATTGAGGAGTGCTTCCATTCTCAGAGGACATTTGAGATCCATTGCCTGCTCAACTTGCACAACTTGATGATGAATGTGCCCATGTGGGAAAAGTCCACATGGAAAGAAACTAGGGGTGGCCTCCAGTCTACAGGCATCAGGGACCTGAGCCCCTCAATGGCCACAGGAACAGCTCTGCAAGAACTGAATGCTGCCAGATTGAATGAGCTCAGAAATAGATCTTTTTGCAGCTGAGCCTTCAGGTGAGTCCCCAGATCTGCCCAACAACTCGATTGAGTCTTGAGACCTACCTTTGTGACCTACCTATGACAGCAAAATTCTTAATTCATAGAAATTAGGTGATAATAAATGGGTCTTCTTTTAAGCAGCTAAACTTGGGTGTCATTTGTTATATAGCTATTGATAATTAATGCATTGGTGTGTACTCCAATTCTCAAGCAGAGGACATTTGGGAATTTGTAATTATTTGCAAATGTTTTTGTTTTTCACAAAGGTCAGAGATGCTACTAAACATCACATAGCACACCAGACGGCCTCCCAATGTCAAAGAATTTTCTAACCCAAATATCAATAGTACCAGGGTTGTGAAACCCTGGTCTATACTCTAGAGTGGATTTCTACACCTTAGATAAGTGATTCTAGATCTCATATTCCACACACTTTTCCTAGTGTCTACTACTAAAACAAAATTCCTTGTAAATACATTTCTGGGAAAACTATTGTAGAATCAATGGAATTTTGGTAATTTTTCAAGAATCACTATATTTTTTTCTTTAAAAATATACCAGAAAGAAAAGTGTGAAATGTGTCTCAATTAAAATGCAAAGTTTATTAATTCCACAAATCTGTCCATTCTGAAATATATGGGTGAGCTAGAAGTTGACAATAAAATGCCCAGATGAGCTAGAGAACTTTTACATATTAATCCCTCTATGGTAATACCTGAGCAACCAAATTTATCATTCTCTATATTTGGCAAGTTCTGCTCCCCCCCTCAGGCTAAGTCTCATTATGCCAAGTTCTATCTTATACTGAAATGGTTGTTATACAAGGAAAGTAGCTCCTAAAATCCTGGTGGGTGTGTCTATAACTTTTCACACTCAGGTTAAAATGCTTCATGAATAAATCAATGCAGTTGTCACAGAGAGAAGGCATACGGTCTTCCACAAATTAAACTGTAAGCAACCAGTTCACATTGGGAACAGCCAGTATGTTTCATTTATGACCTGTCCTGACAGAGAAACAGCATAATTTGTATCACTCACCAATTGATATATTTCCAGTACATAAAAACAATCTAAACGGTAAGGAAATAAATTCTGATATGTTTGTGCTTTCTGTCTTCTTCAGAGCAATACTTTAATTACCAATTATTGTTATTATTATTTTGTTTTTGTAAGGAAACAGGAGTGGTTGCAGATATTCCATGGAAGAAATAGATTCTCAAGCCAAAGTCAAGAATTGTTATACTCAAGTTACCATAAACACACAGACTCAGCATTGCCACAAGCCAGTCTCCCTCATCAAATAAGCTAGGTAGCCCTGAGTCTAGACTGCATATAATAGCACTTCACTTTATTCCCCCCACTCTAGGAAATGTTGGTTAAGAGTATAACTGCCAGTGTCTGTTACCTTGCATGAACATTTCTTGCTTAATTTATTCTATAGACTATAGACAGGTGAAAGGTTGAGACCACATTATAGCTTTGCTTTGACCATGATCATGAGTAATTGTGATTGACAACACAGATTCTAAGAGATTAAATTGCACAATGTTAAGTTAAAAAAAAAGGTACTTTAATTTCTTCTCTTTTATTTACTCTTCAGAAACTTCAATGGCTCCTTATTCCCTGTACACATTTTAATCTCGGCCTACCATTTAGTGATTTTACTCTGATAACTTACTTTCTCCCTTCAGTCCTTAATTTAGTCCAATTCAACCAGACTCTTTTCTCCTTCTTATGTCTGTCTCATGGCTCATGGGGTTCCCTACACCTGAACTAACCTTTTCTCTTCCTGTGCAAATCTCAACCATCCTCAAATGTTGAGTTAATATTTCTCCCTCTAATGATTCCATCTTAAATTTCTGGCAGGATTATAGTTTTCTCCCCTAAAATCACATGTATTTTGTATTGTATTACAGATCTGAATTGTTTTTGCATTTCTCAAGTAAAAAAAATACATGCAAAACACTTAACAAAATTTTCAAATGTAGATTTTTGTTGCTCAGTTATCACATCTATACTTCTCATTTGACTGGTTGGACTCAATTATTCCTTGAGTATATCATTCACAGTATAAAAATCAAATAAGTCTAACAGCAGCACTCATATGATAATTAACTAACAGTGGCCTAAAGAAGCACCTTCCTATCATGCATCAACCTTAAGTCTGGCATCATCTAAATAACATGCTGACCTTCATTATTTCTTTTCTTGGTCATAAAATATGATTAATTCATCTCAAAGAGTACCAGGGTTGACTTTGAAAGTCTAAAACTGTTAGATTGCCTGAAAGAGGTTTTCTTTCAGAGGACAGGAAAGGAAATGTGGTTAGTGTGCAATTGCTGTTATATGGGGGGAAACACAATTAAATTTAATTAAGCAGCTTTAATGACCAAAACGTTAATACTGCTCTAGTTTATAATATTATAATATCCAGTCTGAATGTGTGTTTTTTTCTGATGAATTCATAGTGCTACTCAACCTTTATTTGGCTCTGTTGTCTGTCAAAGAAGAATAGTTCAGAGGAAAGAATAAACAATTCTCCTTCTTGTATAAAGTGTTAATTTATTGCATATTTGGCTTATGGTAAAATAGAAGAGTTAGGAAGAAAGCGTTAATCCTAAAAAATAAGACATAAAGAAGCTCAAAGTGAAAATGAAGGAAGAGAATATAAACATGAATCAGATAATTATGCTTCCTCATTAACTCTCACTGCAATCTTGTAAATGGAAGTAAATACCCTGGCATGCTTAGAGAACTGAACATATTCCATTACCAGGATTTACCTGCTAATGAAACGAAAATATTCTATTTTATTGATAGAAATGTAGGTTTATTCTTATTGCCTTGCCATCTTATCCTAATGATACCAGGCAATTAATAATTACTAATCGCATCAAGAGAACCACTATAAGATCATAAATGTTTTATAAATTGCAGTGGTAGGTATTTTGTCAGTACGTGTTTTGTGCATTTGCCTCTTACAATTAAGTATGTGACTCTCCAAAGAGAATTATACAGTGAGTCTTCTTTTGACTTCAGGAGAAATATACAATAAATATGATAGAAAAAAAGAAAATGTATTGTATTTTTTTTGCATGTGGGACAAAGGTTTTTTTAAATATATATCCCTTCACTTAAATGAGTAACTCACTTTAAATACAATCTATTCAGTACTGTTTTCTCTTTTAGAAACTATAGGTACATGGTTGATAAGAAACTAGATAGAGGGAAATCAGAAAGAGAATTATTTTTTTACTTGCTTCATATAATATTCTATGTACTAAATGTATATAGTGGTTAAAAAAAAGAGAGAGAGATTTGGTTTTTGGAGAGTGGTTAGATGATGAGGAGTCGGGGAAAGAGACTGGAAGATGGGACCTGGAGGAAGAAGTACAGAAAGAACTTGACCCAGAGGAGCACTTTCAAGCAGTGGCTCTCACTCTGCCTGCACTAAGATTATATGCGATGCCTAAGAAATACATCAATTTCAGGGCTATTCAAAACACACTGGGTCAAAAATCTTTCAGGACTTGACAGCTGTATCCAAATATACAACAGATAAATTTGATGATCTGAGAAAATTAAAATTGACACTGAAAGTATACATTTTTTTATCTTTATAAGTATAATAAAAATGTGTTTAAAAGCACAGGGAACTCATCATCAGTTCTTTATTCATCTCTTCTTAACTTTTAATTCATCATGTCTGCTTCATGGATCTCCTCACTCTGCCTTCATCTGCTAGAGAGTTTACCAGGTAGAAGATGGTCACATGACAAGTTCATATTTTTACATCTCTGTTGAAGAGATTAGCCATCTCTGAGATGACATGCACTTAACTTGAACTTCAGATTCCTAGGGAAGGGATTCATATGGGCTAATGTTGAACTAAGTGCTCATCCCTGGTTTTATAAGTTATGGCCAGTAAGACAAAGTCATGAAACAAAACATGCTTAAAATTTTCTCAGAAATAATTCAAAAAGATATTGAACATATACTGTTTAACAAACACAGGACACAGCCTCAGAAATAAAATTGTGAACAATTAGGGATGAGGAAAGAATGTTCCCAAAGATGGTATATCAGTGTTGCTGGGACATATTACTGAAAACCTGTTGGCCAAAATCAGAAAATGGTAAGAGTCTTATGTCCTACAAGAAGTCTTAGTTAAAGGATACATCTGTGAAAGAGAACATAAAACAATTCTGTCTTCAAATAATATTAAGAATGAGTGAAAACTGCTTAAGATATATTATGACACTGAAAGTATGCACAAATTGTGAAGTGTATGCCATATGATTCTATTTAAAATCACACAAGAACTGAAAAGACATAGAAAGATGCCAAAGTGGCATGAATGTATGTCATGTAACTGGATTTCAGGTGTTCTTCTCCAAATTTCACATTTTTACAAATTTATACAATCAATACATATTATTTTTATAATTAATAGGAAATAAGAGAGGAAGAAATGAAATTTACTGTGAAGCTTGCTGGTCATCAGGCACTTGTAATATTAAACAAGACACTTCTGTTAGGACTAACAGCCACCAAAAATGCAATACTTGCTTTCAGTGTTTGCAGAGCCACAGCTCATTGACTCACTGAATGTATCTCTTCCAGAAGCCAATCATGGGCATAGAACAGAACTTGCACTCTCTGCAGGATATAGGCTAACCATTGAGATTATAATAGAATAAACACTCCTCAAAAATCCTTCCTCAAGATGCTGTGAAACTGCAGGTCTTTTTCCTGAATCAATGTGTGTTAACATTCATATAAAAATTACCTCTATTTAACTGAACACATAAAAATATAGCAACTATAGCTTACAAATTATTTATGCATTTATTAGTTAGTCATGTATCATTTGTATATTATTTTTATTTTGAGAAAATTGCAAGATAGTTGCTTAGTATTATTCTATCTCCCATCACAAAGCTAAAATGGAATAAATATTTTTTTCTGCCATTGCAGAGAAAGCTATCATGTCGACCTGAGGCATTAGTGTATACAAATACATGTTCCTATCCAGGATTTTAACTTCTTAGATAATTGCACAATGGAGTTTTCAGCCACTGCCTTGCCTTTTGTAGATGTGAGTGGCATTTGGAGACTCTCTGATGGCAATAGCATAAAAGCTGTACTGCCCACAGTTATTGGGGACACTTTAGTTCTACTTCCCTTTACTTGATCAATTCGGTTAGCCAGTCTTCTTGAGCGTTCTGTGGAGTAAACATTATTATTCTACTAAGCACAATTGGTACCCAAGGTCATTTAGTTCTGTATTAATATTAAATTAAATTCAATGACTGCCAGAATTAATTTTCATACTTATATTTCTAACTTCCAATAAAGTCTCACTAACAGTTTTATAGCTCATCTTGGGATCTTAAAGATCACAAAAAACACTTTTTAGTTTTTTTTAAGATCATGTGTAGTAAAACATGAGTTGTGATAGTCAAAATTATAATTTACACATGGTATAAAAGATTCAGGAGGTATATGAGGAAAAGTATGAAGAGTTGCAGAAGGACTTAAAAGAAATGCCAGATAATTAAATAGGAAGAATTATGTGAAGTTCAGTACACCTCAATTCAAAAATCATGAAAGGATTTTGTGATAAAAATTCATCAATTGATTCTAATATTCAAAAGAAGAAAAATGGCTTCTTGTGTCAAGGCAATTATGAAATAAAAATAAGGGCATGAATCTTACAATTAGAGGTGATTATACTTGATAAGCAAATGAACAATACCATAATAATTTAAAGTGTGGTATAAAGATAATTAAAGAAATAGAACATAAAGCCTAGATCCATATCTACAAGAGGGAAAACTTTACTATAGGGAAACTTTACTCTATGCAATGTATAAATCTGTACAAAGATAGACTGGTCATAAGTTTTATTTGATAAGGAAGAGATACATTCCTACCACATCATACTCTAAAAATCTAAGTAAAATAAATATCTAAAATTGAAAATAATATTAAAACTTTATAAAATGCACAATATGATTCTGAAACGAAAAAAATATACCAAATAATTTAATAGTATCAAAATTATTAAAAATTAATTTCTGTATTAGAGAAGATCGCCCTAATGATAAAGAACAGGTTAAAAGAATATATTCATAAATTATATAATAAAGCAAATAATTAATATCAAAAACTTATAAGGGCTTTAGACACTGAATTTTAAGAGTAGCAAAATGGATAATGATAACAACAGTTAACTCTTAAAAATGAGAAACTTGGCTAGTGCTGTGACTCACTGGTATTAGTTCTATATTGTATTATTTTACATTCATTGAGCTCTGAAAATTTCTGTTTTCTACTTTAGAGGTATTATATTATATATGTATATATGTATGTATATGTGTGTATATATATACAGAATACTAGCCTAGCACATGTGATTTACTGGGTTTGATTCTCAGCACCACATAAAATAAATAAATAAATAAGTAAATAAAGATATTGTGTCCATCCACAAATGAAATATATTTTAAAAATGAAAACTAAAATGCTGATGAACATAAGAATATATTCTCAAATTCAGAAAAATTCATCAAATACCATTCCATTCTCACATGGTAAGAGTAAATATTAATGAAAATGGCAAGTGTTAATGAGATTGTGGGGAAATGGTAACTCTCATACTCTGTTTCTGGAAGTGTCAATTAGTACCACCAATTTGAAGATAAGTTTGCTAATATCTAATAATATTGAGGATGTGAGGATTTTGTACCCTAGCATGTTCCTCTCTAAAATAGTGCTTCTTATAAGTTTTTTTATTTCAACTCACAGTAAGAAATTCATTGTAATTGGCATTTAGAATATTTATTTGTATAATATGTGTGCATAGACACATTTATACACAGATTCATAAGACAGTGGGTGCTTTTATTCTGTGATGCACTTTGATATTCTTATTCTACTTAAAAATCTATAATTATCACCTCTTGTCTTAGTTTTCTGTCACTATAACAAACACTGCAGATAATCAACTCATAAAGAGAAAAGGTTTATTTTGGTTCACAGTTTTGGGGTGACCTATTGGTCCTGCTATTTTTGGTTCCGCGGTGAGGCATCACTTCATGGCAGCAATGAAGAGATGGAGCAGAACCAAAAACCTATGAACAGGAAGAGAAAGAGGGAAAGAAGAAAGGATGTGTCTTTCTCTCTCCATCTAGGAAATGTCTTTGATGACCTGAAGACCTCCTACTCAGCCCAACTTCCCTATAGCATCACACGTAATATTAAGTCTTTACCACATGAAATTTTAGGGGATACTTAAGATCCAAAGCATTTGCCCTAGCCCACAATAGTTCAGACCCATTACAAAATGCAAAATACATTCAGTTTTTCCCATTTTGTCACAGTCTTAACTGTTCCAACATTGCTCAAGAGTCCAAGTCCAAAAGCTCCACTAAGACTCAAGGCAAACCTTTAGCTATGAGTTTGTTAAAATCAAAAAATTACATACTTCCAAGATACAATGGTAGGACAGTCCCTGGATATACATTCCCATTGCATAAGTGAGGAATACAGCAATAGAAAGAAACTGGCCCAAATCCAGACCAAAATTCAGCAGGGTAAACATTAAGTCCTCAAACTCTGGCATATGGGGCACACTGTAGCAGGATGTAGACTCTCAAGGGCTTGGGCAGCCTCAGCTCTAAGGCCTTACTGGTTGTATCCCACATGGTCACTTTCCAAGACTGGCTTTGCATGATGCCTGTAGTTTCCCTTGGCAGGAGTTCCCTGGACTCTTTTTCTTCCTGGGGTCTCCATTGCAGCTTGGATATCACTTTCATACCTATGCCACATTTGACCCCACTGTAGACTGCTTGCAAGGATTCCAGTGTTGCAACAACTGTACAATTTGTTTCATGAGGCATATTTTGAAAAATGCAGAAATTTATCTCTAAATATAAATATGCACAGCAGGCAGAGAACTATTCCCTTACGTATGTCTGGATCCTAATTCTGTGATCATGGTAACTTAGATAGCAAAGGAACTATGTGGATATCACTTGGAAGCTTGCAGGTTCCTGAACTATCCAGATGTGCACAATAAAATCATATTAATCCAAAAATATTAAGAAAAACAGAGAGATGGCAGCTTGAGAAGGACTTGATCCTTTATTTCTGGTTTTGAAAGGAGAGAAAGTCAAGCAGGATTCTTGAGGCTGAAAAAAAGCCATGAAACACTTCCTTTCCAAGAACTTCCAGAGGTAACCGGTCTATGGATACCTTGACTTTAGTCCAGAGAGACTCAAGTTGGACTACTGAACTCCACAAATATAAGGCAATATGTTTGTTGTTTTAAGACACTAAATCTGTTGTTATTTAAGAATAGAGTAGATAGATCATATCAATAGTTATAGTGCAATTATCATAAGTAGTCTAATCATTTTATATTATTTAAACATCAATTTAAATGTGCACTATAAGGGAATAAGTGAATGATAATATATTTATGCTCAATATGCTATATATCAATTAAAACAGAATGAGCCAATTGTATCAACATATTAAGATCCCCCAAACACCCTCTTAAATAATCATAACAACATATAATAGCAAATTAATTTCCATAACATGTTTGAAATTAGTATGTTAAAATTAAAAACACCATAATTACATATGGATATTTATATTTAGTAGAATTCACTGGAAAATTCATTGGAAAAAAACAAATTTATTATAGTAATGGCTACTTTGAAGATAGGACAAGAAGTGGGTTTAAAGAGGATCACAAAAATAATTTCAAATATATCTGAAATAGCTCAAGTTTTTAATTTTTAGAATCTTAAAAAAATATTAAAAAATAGAAAAAAAATGGAAGGAAGGATTGGAACAAATATTTTGAGACCAAGGGCCCTAAGATTAAGCTAACATGTACTGTGGTCATGAAAACTTAGGAAAATTATGGAAGTTATCTGAATTTTAGTTTTCCATGCCTGTAAAACAAAGATGTAATAATTTCAATTCAGGCTATTAGAGGAATTAAAAGAGATCATTTATGTAGTGCATATAATAAAAATAAAATCAGGGTATATGTTATACTTAACTGATATTAGTTGCTTTGTCTTTCTCCAGTTTTGTACCTGATTTCTCTAGGTATGTCTTTGTCAGATAGTGAGAGGAATGGACTCTAAATAAAACTCATTCAAGAAATAGTTAATCTGACTCACAGAGACATGTGGATAACTGACCTGTATTGTAGTTCTATAAGAATATATTCAGGCAGGAATTGGCCAAAGCTGTAAGAATTTGGGGAGACTGAGTGTGAAGAATGAGAAATTTCTTCAGAGATGAGATATAGCCTTTAGGAATGTAGTGATATTAGTTGGGCTTTTGGGATAGAAGATTCTTTTATATTGTACCTGACCATGAAATAATAAAATTATGATGTTTATGGTAGCCATATAGCATATAAGAGGAGTTTTGAATTTAGCCAAAATGTGGGGGAAAAGTCAACCAGTAGCAATAAACACATTCTGAAAAACTTAACCCTCCATATCAAGCTAAAATTGATCATATCTTTTCCTTGCATGCTTAGTTATATAAAAACCATTATAGAAATCAGTATGGAGTTTCCTCAGAAAGTTTGTAATGGAACCATCATTGGACCCAGGTATCCCATTCCTTGGATTATACCCAAAGGAATTAAAATCAGCATACTACAGTGATGCGGCCACGTCAGTATTTACCGCAGCTCAGTTCACAACAACCAAACTATAGAACCAAACTAGATGGCTTTTAACAGATGAATGGATGAAGAAAATGTGGTATGTACACACAGTGGGATGTTACACAACCTTAAAGAAGAATAAAATTATGGAGTTTGCAGATAAATGGATGGACCTGGAGAACATCATGCTAAGTAAAATAAGCGAATCCCAAAAAACCAAAGGCTGGATGTTTTCTCTGATATGTGGGTGCTAATTCACCATAAGTGGGCAGGGGTAGGGAACAGTAGTACTTTGGTTTAGGCAGAGGAGAGTGAAGGGAGGGGAGGGTGAATGGAGGTAAGAAGGATAATAGAATAAATTGGACATTATAGCCCTATGTACTTATATGATTACACAACTGGCATAATTCTATATCATGTACAACCAGAAGAATGAGAAGTTATAGTCCACTTATGTATGATGTGTTGAAATGCATTCTACTGTCATGTATAACTAATTAGAACAAATAAAAATACATTATTATTTTTACTTTGGAGTGTTTAAATAGGATTTGTGTGTGTGCGTGTGTATCTTTAAAATAAACATAGGACTCTTTTATTGGGGAATATGGCAACCAAAGGATTTTACCTGGTAGCTTCATGTATTTGTTTTTTGCTGCTATAACAGAATATCTGAGACAGAGATATTTATAAAGAGCAAAGAATTATTTCTTACAGTTCTGGAGGCCAGGGGCTCCAATATTAAGGTGCTAGCATCTGGAGAGGGTTTTGCAGCTGTGTCATCAGATGATGGGAGTCATCACATGGTGTCAGAGCAAGCATACTAGCCCAAGATTCTCTTCCTCTTCTCATAAATGACTAATTTTGCCATGGGTTCCCCATCTTTATGACCTCATTTAACCCTAATTACCTCCCAAAAGCCTTACCTCTTAGAAAATTAAGTTTCTAACACACAAATTTTGGTGGAAACATTTAAACCATAACACTACAGTTCATAAAATCTTTTGGGGCCTGTGGATTTATTCTAGTAAAATTGAGTGATGTCTGATTGATATTTGAGCTCTCATTTAGGATTTAATTGTGGGTCCTATCTTCACTTACTCCATCCCTTCTTTCTTATCTGGGTCTTCATCTTGCTTTCTATAAACACAAATTCTTCAAGAGGTAGAAGTGGAGCCTTGCCAAATATATTCATTTAAATTTTGTCTCCAAATCAACAGCCTAGTAGGATTTGTTAGTGATGTGCTATGCTTCACATATTTAACTTTCTGGTACTTCTGATTGCCTGAAGTTTCCTGAGAATATTTTCCCCTAATCTATTTGTTTATTATTCTGGAAGTAATAGACTTACTTGTAGAAATTTTGGGATATTTCTGGACAGTTGAAAACAGTGGCTTTGAAATTATTTAGTCTAAAGGGGGATGAACTTAGAAACAACAGATGTTTCAGTGAAAAAATTAGGGACTGAGAACAAGCTACAGAGGGTGACAAAACTAGTTCCCTGAAACATGGCCAAAAGTAAAATAAGGGTTAAATAGTTGTGGAAGCAGTTGACTTCAGAGGGAAGTGCCAAAGAACAAAAATTGGCCAAAACCAATGGAGAACCTAGAAGGATAAAAGGGCCCAAAGAATTTAATCAAGAATATCTGTCATAATCACAAGGAATAAGCAAGCAAATATACTTGTTGCTATTTCCAACATTCTTCTTACAGCTTCTTTCATGTGTGCAAATTTGAATGGCTTTCACATGGACTTCCCACCCCCTTAGAAAGGACACTTTTCTATATTCTAATCAGCATGTGGTTTTTATGTATCTCCTACCAATCTCATGTTGCATTTCTTAATCACTGCTTTGTCCATATTTGGACTTCCTACTTCTAGTATGGTCTAATGTACTTTGGTTTCAGAGAAGAATAAAATGTTTTCTTCTCTCATCTCCTGAGTCTGGAACTAGGTCTTTTTCCAAAAACTATTCAATTAGATGCCGACATAGTCTGAAGTTAGTGTAGATCCCCATGGGATAAGGAATTCAGTTGTCCAAGATTGTCACCACTTCAGATGCCAGCCTCAAATGGGGTCACTAACATTCTAGCACTTCTTGGTTCCCTAATATTTAGAATTACCACACCATTTCTCTCAGATTCAATAATTTGCTGGAATAACCCATATAACTCAGTAAAGTGCTATATTTATGCTTACAGTTTTATCATAAAGGACACAACTCAGGAGTAACCAAATGAAAGGGCTAGGTAGGGGGTGTGGTGGTATTCCATGCCTTCTTCAGAACTCTCTCAGAATCTCCATGTGTTCACCAGCCCAGAAGTGTCCCCTGCCTCCCAAACCTCATCATTCTCAGTTTTTAGAAAGGATTTTATAAGAGAATAATGATTGGTTAAGTCATTGCTATTGATAAATGAACTCAATCTCCACTCCCATTCCTGGTACCTGAGGTGGTGGTGTTAAAAGTTGCAACCCTCTAATCAATGATTGATTCCTTTAGTGACAAGTCCCCATTCTGAAACTATCCAGGGCTCCTACTTGAGTCAGTTTATTAACATGAACTCAGACATGGGTCAAAGGTGTTTCTTATGAATATTGGAAAACACTCAGTTATCAGTTATATGGGCTCTGCACCATAAATCTGGAACAAAGAACAACTATATTTTTTATTATACTGCGAGATCTTTCCCTGAAGTTCTAGAGGAGACATGTAGACCAATCAGACTCTCCATTTTACCCTCATGCATGCTTCTTTATGTTTGCACATTCATTCTTTTCTGGACAGGTCTGAAAATTATTTAATGTTTCATGGAATGTTTACTCATTTTCAATGGAAAACATTTACTCAAAATCATTATGCCAAATTGAGATGTAAAAGCATTCCCAATCTTTTTCTCTAACCAGTATATTGAAAAAGGCTATACATAAGCCTGAAGGATTGCCCCCAGTCACTTTGCCTTGGTCCTATTTGTTCCTGCCTCTCCTCTTTGTGTATTATTTGCCTGTTATGGTTTCACTTGTTCAGTTTGTGTTTCCATAGTTACTGTGATAATCCATAATACCTTTAGTTCCAAAAGTTGATTATTGACTTGTATTATTCAAGATGTTAGGTGGTGATAAACAATCAAAAAACTCGGTAGCTTAATAGAACTAAATGGTCTCTCTACCTCTTGCTTCATGTCTGAAAGACCAGCAGAGACCTCTCCTCACTACAGTCACAGGGAACCTAGGCCTTCAGCGTGTCATCCTGGCACCTGCTTCTCAAGTTGCCCTGGCAGAGGGAATAGAAACTGGCAATTCATGTGTTGGCTTTAAGAGCTCTGCCCAGAACTAATGGGTCTCATCTGCTCACATTTTACTGACTAAAGCCCCATGAATCTCTCTTGATTTAATTGCAGGTACCATGATCCTATCAGGTTTTGGTAGGAAATCCAAACATTTAATTTATTTTCCTGGAGAGATTTTGACCAATTTAAAGGATTTTTTTCCATGTGCAGCCCAAAACCATTCAGAGGTTTTAATAATGAGCTTAATGGCCATACCCTTGGTTTGATGCTTGCCAAGACCCTGAGTTTTAATTGGTATTTTTAATGCAAAGTATTTCTCCATTTTATTTTTTACTGTTTGGAGTGGAGAAGCAGTTTTGCTTCCAATTCAACAAATCCCTGGATTTGTGGACTCTTCCTGTTTTCTTTAAAATTTACTTTCCTGAGCTTATCTTTTTCCTCTGATACTTGCCAAATACAGTCAATAACAATTCTCATAACGTTAATAGTTTATTTTTTTCCATTTCTTTTCCTATGACTGCATGAGCTGGCTTTCAGGCAAAGGAAGATATATTTACAAAATGTTTGACCCTGGGTAACAACAGACCATCCTTTCAGACTCCTCCATTAGCCCATCAGCTATCTCCGTCCTTGCCACCAGTCCTTACGGGTGGAAATGTTTCAGCTGTGTTGTTAGCACCATCGCATCAATTTCTCTATGAATTATGATTGTCACTGTGGTAGGAGTGAATGGATTGATATTATATGCATCAATGGATTTCTTTGTCTCTGAGCTTCTAAGAGTTTTCATGAGTAGAAGTCACTGGAAGGAGACTGGAGGATAAAAGGAAAATAGGATTTAGGGTACTTCTCTCTAAAATCACTGCAGGTTGAGTGGATGCTCCACATAACTACCATCCAAATTCCAGTAATGAACACTCCTTTTTCTTGCTCTTTCAGGTCTAGTGGTCATAATATCTCTCTAGTATTAGAACCCCAGCATCATCTCTAGTCAGTTTCCCTAAATTTGGATGTCCCCAACTTTGTAAATACTTCCTTCATGTAAGTCTCTTCAATTGCATCAGGACTAGAAATGGTTTGAGAAATCTCCTTTTAGCACTCCAACTGATTAGGTCATGTTTATGTAGTATGTGTTCTCCATATCTTTGTGGCTTAGCACAAGAAAAGTTTATTTTCTTTCTGGGCCACCTACCATCATGTGTGAATAGGAAGCTCTGTTCCCCCAAGTCATTCAGTATCATAGGCTTCAGCCTGGCTCCTCCTTCTGTGATCAACCAAGCTGTATAAAGGATCTATGATGACCCCTATGTGGTCCTTTCTCTCTGCCTGTAGATGATACATGCTACTTTTGCTTATATTTCTAACCTGCACCAGGACCAATCTTACATGCAACCAAAAGGAAGAGAACAGAGGCAACTGAATAATTACACATTGTTCAAATATGGTTTTTCTGGAGCATGAAGTTTTGATTAAATTAAGACAAGCAGAACTCCTCTCAACTTCATATATGCTAATCATAAGAAAGATTACAGGGCAAACATGGAATATGATTCTATTTGTGTTTAATAAACATCTGCTAATATCAGAATGATGTACAATTAGTCAAAAAGAAAAGCAACTGATCACCAATAGCTGACAGTTGAGTTCTATTCATGTCAGTTTATGAGTCTTCCACATCTGCTCAGCTGTATCTCAATCCTTGGCCAGGGACTGTCCATTATCTGTGCTTCACACCCAGAGCAGTCCCAGTGATTAGATTCACTCTTCCCAGGGTTTAAAACCCCACTTGAATCATCACTGCATTTGTCTCCATTTTAACATTTCAGATTGCCTTATCACACCAAGAATGAGACAGGAGTTTCAACATTTATTCTCATGGTATGAGATGAAGCAGTTCTAGCTTTTTATTGAGAACCAAAATGAACCATTGGACCCATGGAAATACTAGTTTCCCTCAAAGATCACCACAGGAGGCAGTGGACAAAATGTAGAAAAAAGTGAGAGAGGAAACAACACATGAAATGATCTTTGACAAAACAAAGACCCAAAATCATTTTTTTTCTTCCTCTCCTGGTAATTTGGGGATGGAATCAGCCTCCTTACTGACTTTCTCTAAGACTAAGCCGTCAATTGCACTTCCTGTGAACCCAATGCTGTTCGGTAGCACACAACTACAAATCTGCTTTTCCTTCACTGTCTCAGTTTCCTCTACCTTCATCCTTAATTCCCCATTGTTGTAATGCCTCTCTCCATGCTTTACCTCAGGACTTGTTTACTCAGAAATCTAAGCTCAGAAGACTAGGACTAGAGATGGTCACAGACAGAAGTTGTTCAAGAAGAAACTTGGGAGTTGAATTTCTACAAGGAATAAATACCTGATTGTGTGGCTATTAAGTAGAGTGATAAAAGTCCCTGGAATGCAATAGCAGCACAATTATTAACAATTTTAGCAGTGATTAATAGGAGTTAGGTAAATATGACTTGTTTTTCATTGTTCTATTTTCAGTTTATTTTCAACCTAACTTACAATTTTGCTATTAGAATTCCTTTCTTTTTCTCTGAAAACTATATTTTCATGTAGGTCTACAAAAATCCTTCCTCAGATTCTTTTGATGACAGATTTATACACTCTTCATTAGAAGGCACAAAAAATGTTGAAATACTGCAATATCTATAGACGAGTCCCCATTTAATCACATTCCAAGAGAGAATATCATTTGTTAACAGATTGGCTCCAAAAAAGAAATTGAATTTTGTTTTAAATTAATCACCATTTCATGTTCATTTTGCTACTGTCAATTGTAATTGCTGACCCAAATCTGGCTGTTTTATCTCATGTGGATAGACAAGTAGCATATTGGTCTAGATTTTGGTGATAAGATTCCTCTAATGCCTATACTCTGAATCAGGTCAAACTCATTTAGGAGAAAAATAAAAAGAGGGTTTTAGGTATTAACTGAAATTAAACTGATTTTAGATGGATGAAAAAGTAGGGATTATTTATTTCTCATGAAAATCTGGAGATAAATGGTTACTGGTGTTGGTTTTCAGCTCATGTAGCTAACCCATTTACAGCCATTGACTTGACTATCATTCACTGCAAGAGAGGCTAGACAAGGGACAAGACTTTTCAGCATCTACAGTTAAGAAGACAAAGGATAAGATGATTAAATCTGAGTTTTGGGTCACTTAATCTACAAAGTATGTTGTAGATAATTTCATAGAATATTTAAACCCTGTCATACTCTTTATTTTAAGGGTTTACTTTTACTCATTTAATTCTCACAAGAATTAAAGGAGATAGAGATTATTTTTGTGTTCATTCTGCACAGGGAGAATTTCAGACATTGAAAAAATTAAGTGATTTGCTGAAGGCCAATGAGCAAAACTCTGTTGATTGTACTCTATTTCTGATATTTATTTTAAATGATGTTAAGAATATATCAGATGAAAACAATAATCTTTCCTGATGTCTGAACTCCTGTCTCTAGAAATTACCTGCTACTCTACTACTTTAAAAAATATAAATACTTTTAAATAATAATAGGAGTAAGTATTATCTACGGAAATAGCAAATTCAGAAGAATCTGGATATGTTCCATCAACACATCAAATGCCTTAGTTTCCCTAAGACTGGCCATTTTCTCCACTCCTGCTTTCTCTTGCTCTGTGATATACTGCTACTTTAGCTCTCAAACCACTTAAATACTAGATTATAGAAATTGTTTTTGGTTCTTCTGAGCAATGAAATCTAGAGACTTTGTCTTAATATAGCAAACACCTCTTGTTTCATCTGTTTATAGTTATTGTTTTTGTATTTTGTTTTATTTTTATCCAAACTTAACTTGTTTTCTATTTAGTCCTTTGTTATAAGATATAATAGAAGGAAATATATTCACTCACTGAGGTTTTTACTTCAATTTTCCAGTGACATACTTTTGAGAGTGAAATCCCAATTTTATGCTGGTTGGAAGTAGAGGCTGCCAAGGTGTCATGAGCAAAAACTGAATTTGAAGAATACACTGGAGAAACAAAAGAAAGGAGAATTTGTCTTTGTTTTCTTGTCCAACATCAATTACTGAATGTCTGTGTATCCCTGGCAATTACACTGAATCAAATTCTGTGCTTTACTAAGTCAGCAAATCCACAATCCTAGAAATGCCAGTCATTTTAATTCAAGTGTCCATTGTGTATAAACCATTGTGACTCAAATAACTGGATTTTTCTTTGAAGTCAAAGATATAACGCTGTAACCTGGAAATGTCTATGGGTAGGTTCTTTGTCTCACAAAGTCAAAGAATAAAATACAGGGACACAAGAGAGTAAAGTGACAGGATTTAATAGTGTAGTAGAAAGAAAGCAGAGCTTCCCATTAGGGAGAGTCCCAAGAATAGGTTCACAACAGATGTCTGTTTTCTAGTGGTTTTTAAAGGCCCATCTAATGGCCTAATGCAAGTGATTGGTGAAGCCTAGGTAAATGAGGGATGCTGGTGTGGACCAATTGAGTTCTCCAAGCTATGAGTTTAATAGGCCAATCAGAAGTATATACATTTAATCCATTATTTACATAATTAAAAGAATGGGCTCAACCTTGTGTTTTGGCACACCTGTTAGTGAGAAGAAGCACTTCAGGTAAAGGTAGATTTTGTTGTTGGCTCTTGCTAGGGGTGGGGGTAGGAGTAGGGGTAACTAAGGAAGAGCCATTGCAATGGAATGCTCCCCAGGCCCAATGTCTCCTTCCAGGTTGCATAATCTTCTTCCCTCTTTCCCTTCTATGATGCCCTTATCCTATCTGAGTATGGGTGGTCTACCTTCCCTCCTCAGTGTTAGCAAGCTTTTAAATCTAGATTTTAGAGCTGTTTCCCACATAAAACTCTTTTCAGTTTCCTTATCTGAATATTTTGTACGATTCAATTTTTTTTATTTCCAGTTGATGTACAAAGCTTTCATGACTTTCTCACCATTTATGCTAATTGAAGTTTTACAAAATGAATAAAGTATAAAATATTTTGTCAAGAATTATCAAGATCCCTGGTAACTTGCAAGGATGTGCTCATTTAATTGTTATTATGCTATTATTTCCATTTTACCTTGACTCAGTAGCACATTGTTTTTATGTTGCTTGTGATAAAGTATGATATCTATTAAAATTGCAATTGATTCTGTGTAACATCTACATTTTGAAACAAATCATCTCAGCTTTCTCTCTGCAAAGTCTGTTTATATTTTAGAGTCTATATGGACTTAGTGTTTGAATTCAGTTTTTATTATATTTTAATTTCCCCAATACTGTGATGGTGTAAATTAACATCTGACATGTTTCAGGCTTGCTATTGGGACTTGACAAACAAAACTTTCTTATGTCTGTGATGGTTGCAAAATTCTAGCTCTTTTCATGTTCAGCAGTGCAACGTTGGGGGTCTCAGTGTGGTTCTGAGACTTAAATTTCTCATCTCTAAAACTGTAATGTCTGTCCCTGGCATGGCTTTCACCGAGTGGCTGTCAAGGTTGAATGAAATGGGGTTAAGGCTTGGCTTCTTAAGACAGACGGAAATCAGGGAGTCCCAGAAAGAAATAGAGGCAAGCCAGTAACTTAGCTAGAATTCTGAGGAAAAGATGGTACATTTTTCAACAGCAAGGATTTTACTGAAAAATTTTGGGGAAAAAAATAAAATAATTTAAATTAAAACAAATATAAATGTATTATAGCATTTAATTCAAAACTTAGGGGAATTTTTAAGATGAACTACTAAAAAGTAAAAATGAGGAAAACCCTGCATGGGTACTAAAAATCCCTTTTGTCACTTGACTCTCTTTCTCTTAATTTCTTATACTTCTACAAAACATGTGTATTTGTTTTTCTCTATGTCTATGGGGACTTGACTTGAGAAATATGCATAAAATGTGCTTCTATATGCATAATATAACATTCAAATATGACATTAATGTTACCTTTGATCTTTCTGAAATTGTCTGCACTATATTACAAACCCTTCCACATTTCTGCAGTTTACTACCTAATTCGACTTGCCATCATCTCCCTTATAAGTCACTGTAACTGCCTTTCAAATGAATTTTAAGGAAAATTCTAATACAGTTGTGGCAACTTACCACTTAAAATCCAGCTGTGGCTTTCCATTTCTCATGGGATGAAGGTGAAAGTCTTTAACACGTCTTCCTGGTCCCACCACAGCCCATTCCCCATACTTTCTCCCACTGAAATGGTCTTTCTTTCCTTCCTCACCCAGTGGCTCCTCCCCTTGCTTAATATCTTACATGAAAAGTAAATAAATTTTTAAAATAAACATTTCCCTGCCCTCTACTGTTGGGTAAAACAACACCAATAAGGCCCATAACACCTCTTAGAGCTCTTGGCAGCCCTTAACACAGTTGTAACCAATCATCATTTATATCATAATTTCCTTAAGATTTTCCTTTATTGCTACCTCACTTAGACTCCATAAGTCAATCTGGTTTCATGACAATTCATAATGAATCTGCTATGTATATGTAATGAATAAATGAGGGAAGGAATACAACTATACTTTGCACAACAATTTTTACCACTGCCATTTTTCTCATCATCTTCCAACTGGAAGAACTTTACTGGAAGCTTTTTGGGAGAAAAATAAAATAGCTTAAATGAAAAGCAATACAAATTTGAATACTTATATAAATTAGAATTATAATATTTTCCCTGGCTAGTAATATTATCATATTGTATATTCATTTAGATCAAATTTTATTGCTGGAATAACATTGTATATATTGGACAATATAAATTTTTAGGAAAATGTATTCAGTGATACAATTTATAGGGAAATGAGTGGATTTATATTTGATTTTAATTTTTTATTGAGATATTCATTTTTAAGTGAATTTTAGAACTATGTATATCCCACTCAGAAAGATTATGTCACATTTCCACGTAACTTCTATTCACTGTCATATAGAAATCAAAAACAAGTCTACATGGAACTGTCAATGATGTGTGAAAATGTAAAAAAGTTATGTTTTTAATACCAGATGAGTAATTGCCTTTCCAAGAAAATTAGACATACATATTTGAAAAGCTGGATTGCCAATGATTATTTAATTATGTGTGTGTTAAACATCTATTTAAGAAATAGTGATAGGCATTGTAGTGAAAACAAGATAAATAAGGGATTTTTGTCTGCAAGATTAGGAACTTAGAGCCACACCAATGTGATAAGTGCTATAGAATAATGTTAGGGGCTGTATGGTGTCCCTCCCCTCCCTGCGATTTATATGTGGAGGTCCTTACTTCAAATATCTCATAATGTGACTGTATTTTGACATAAGGACCCATAAAGTGTAAATAAGGTAGAATGAAGTGTTATGCGTAGGCCTTAATCCAATATGATTGGTGTCCTTATAAAAGAGAAAGAAAACCCTGTGAAGATACTAGAAGAAGACAGTCACCTACAAGTCTAGGAGGAGATTCATGAAAACACATCAGTCCTGTCAAAACCTTATCTTGGACTTACCATTCTCCAGAATGGTGAAGGAATCAATTTCCTTTTTTTTTTAACTGTTTAATACTTTTTAATTTTATTTTTAATCAGTACATAGAAATATAAAAATTGAACACACTAATGAAACTCCCTGATATGTTTTGATACATTTGCAAAAAAAGAGAGCTCATATATAATGGCATAATTTGGCATGAACATACTTTTTTTTTTTTTTTTTTTTTAAAGAGAGAGTGAGAGAGGAGAGAGAGAGAGAGAGAGTTTTTTTTAATATTTATTTTTTAGTTCTCGGCGGACACAACATCTTTGTTGGTATGTGGTGCTGAGGATCGAACCCGGGCCACACGCATGCCAGGCGAGCGCGCTACCGCTGAGCCACATCTCCAGCCCGAACATACTTTATATAGAGAGGGAATCAATTTCAATTGTTGGAGTCATCCAATCTGTGGTGCTTTGTTATGTTAGTCCTAGAAAAATGACACACATAATTATAATAAAAATGTTTTGGGAGAACAGAGAAGAAAAAGTTTGGTTTTACTAATGCTTTATAGTGGAGGTAATCTCTCTATATATTTACTGAATTGTGAGGCCTTCACAACAAGATAACGTTGTTTTCTGTTTCCATGAATCCCTTATCAAATATATCAAATTCAAATCTTGGAATTTAACTGTAATTTTGGTAACATACCTGCTAAACCTAGGAGCTGCAAGTCCTTTGTATCACTTTCTTAAGATTGCTATGATAATTTACAACACACTTAGTGACCTAACACAATACAAATTTCTTCTCTTATGGTTATGGAGGTCAGAAGTCTGAAGTTAGTCTCCCAGTGCTAAATCGAGATGTCAAGCAGCCTTGTTCCTTCTGAAGTCTCTAGAGGAGAATTCCATTACCTGTCTCTTCAGTTTTTTGCATTTCTCATGTCCTCTTCTTCACACTCTCCAACTACTAGCTTCCTTCTGCACATCTGCTACTGCCTTTGATCTTTTCTTCCTCTAAGGATATCACTTAGTAGAATACTAAACACGAGTGCATATATTATTTCCTTTGCACCCCCACCAGCCCTGAATTTAGGTGTAATTATTATCCCTGTTATTGCTCTAGACTTTTGAGTTTTTGTAGGGTGCTTAAGTGTTTTGCCCAAGGCCACACCAATTCAGGATTTATTCTCAGATCTGTGGGACCCAACATTTGACTAAAAGCTGTGTTCTGTTAGCTCCTTTGCAAATTTATTGCATTAATTGCAAGGCTACTTACGCTATACTATAGATCACATACTCTGTAGGGAATAAGCAATTTCTGTGGAACAATTTATGTCAGAGTGTTAAGTCAAATTATTTTCCTTTGTCTGATTGCCAAACTTGTGTCTTACTAGGAATGGTATATGAAAAGCAATTGATATTAGTTAAAGTATGTGCTTTCTTATGTAAATTGAGGTCCTAGAAACCTCACATAGGTAAATGTAATCTCCTATCTCACTAATACCTTTGATATTCCTGGTGAGTGGGCAAATGCTACCATAAGTATTTATAATACCCTCATACTCTTCTTTGTGTAAATCATATAAATTTGTTTAGAAATAGTTAAGATTAGAAATACCCCATAGGTCTAATTCTGATACAGAGAATGAGTCAAAATTATAGTACTAACAGTTAGGATTATTTTCCCCTCATTTTTATCTTTTTACTTTTAAACTCATTAAACATCTGCAATTTGATAGATAATCCACAGTGCCATTTCTGAAAGTTTCCTGTGTATAGAAAATATTTCTAATCAGCACACCAGATTAAAGATTTTAAATCCTCCATCTGTGATATCTTAGTCTGGCTGATGCTAATCTTGCAAGTTGCATTACTGCACATTTAAGTTTTTTTTTAAAAAAAGAAGTCATCAACTTGCAAATTATCTTCTCATTTACAGCCCATGGAGGGGCATCAGGAGATGGACTGCCAGCCTTTGAGTGCTCCCCCAAGGATAAAGATTACCAATTATATTCTAACCCACAGCACTGAGCACAACAGACAATAGAATGCAGATCACTACCTCTCTTCCAACACACACCAATTTTTAACAAATCCTGCTACAGTTGGCTTTTATGGACAACATTTCCCCAAAGAGCTGGAGTTTAAAATTTCCTAAAGCCAAGCCCACTGTGTATCTACTTCAATATCTGACAGACTTGACTGGGGATCTAAGCAATAAAACCTAAACTAAATGGCATTATATTATAAGCCATATATCAGATATATAACTATGTTCCTCTCATCCTGAAAATGAATAAATGAAAATCCATGGCTACATGGTTGACTAACAAAACAAATACGATGATGTTTGAAACATTACTGCCTTATTCATGCCTATAATTAATTGTTGATAGTTTAGAAAGCTTGAAAAAAATCTCTTAATAATCTTGGAAACTATGTCTTTTAAACTGAATATGTGGATGCACTATGGCTTGCCCTAAACTTGTTTCAAAGAACTTCATGAGTTACTTTGAGGGTTAGACTGATATTATGTGTCCTCATTCCTGAAAGATCCTTCCTTTATTTTCTTCACTGTATATAATGTCTCATATTCATTAGAAAAAAGCAACAGAGTTCCAGGTAGAACATTTTACTGGAATGCATAGAAAATTGACATAACACACATATTTCAGCATGTATTGAAAGAAGAGTTTGTAAGAGCATTGTTTTTAATAAATCAAAGAATGAGAAACTATGAAGAACTATAGCAAGATTTTACCTTTAGAAAACCATACATTATAGAGGCAAGTTGTATGTGTAACTAAAGGAAATGGGAAGTTGGGTTGGAACAATAATATAACAGTAACTTCTTTCATAGATTTAGACAAATTGCCTGAGTTAGTGCCCAAGAGTGTTCTATTTACTTTTAAATTATTGCCCTTGTCATTCTCCCCAGATTGTGCACTGTGAATGCTTAGATGTTCTTACCCATACAATCTACATTTTGGTAAGGGCCTGAACTTCTTTGAGGACTTTATAAGAATATTTATACATCATTACCCTAAGTACATGTATGAAGACATGAATGGTATGACTCTACTTTGTGTACAACCAGAAGCATGAAAAATTGTGCTCTATATGTGTACTATGAATCAAAATGCATTATACACTCATGTGTAACAAATTAGAATAAATAAATTTTAAAAAGAATATTTACAAAGTAATGAAAAATTCCAATTGCTAAGTATTAAAAGAAACGTCAGCATGGCTTAGTAGAAGAATCACAAGAACAAGAGGCATCAGGTTTAGATAACACAAATTATCTTTATATCTTATACAAGTACTTACCTTTTTAGAGCTAAAGCTGATGATCTTTCATATTAGTTTATATATTACACTTAATGATTCAATTTTGTGTTTTTTATAGCACATCATCTATCTCTGTCTACATATTAATTCTCCATATCCCATTACCCAGGAAATCCAGATTTAAAAGTATTTATTTTATTTTACATTTGGTTCACACTATAGTTCCCCAAATCTAACCATGTTCTTAAGGAAATTGGAAGTGTGGTTAAGAAAAGACCCCAGATTGATGAAAATATTTCCAAAATTATAATATATTATGTGATTTAAAATATGCCAAATTGAGACATTTGTTTAAGATAACAAGTTTGATACTAGGCAGAACAACTGTTTATAAATTTAATGGGCTTATCATGGAGCAAAGGAAAAGGATTAACATAGTAGATACAGAGAGTTCAGAGACTGAATAGATTAACTTAAGAAATGATGGCACATTAAGAAAAAAATTTTTTACAGCTTAGGGGGTTTATCTACTTAAAAATAAATCACCTATTATCCTTTCTCTTGCCTTTTTGTTATGAAGACTTATTGTTCTATGACTTGTGTACATTGATAGGGTAAGAAGAATAAATTATTTTATTTTCTTTATCTTTTTTTAAAGAGAGAAAGAGAGAATTTTTTTAAATATTTATTTTTTAGTTCTTGGCAGACACAACATCTTTGTTTGTATGTGGTGCTGAGGATCAAACCCGGGCCGCACGCATGCCAGGCGAGCAAGCTACTGCCTGAGCCACATCCCCAGCCTATTTTTTTTTTTTTTGGCAGTGCTGGGGATTGAACCCAGAGCTTTGTACATGTAAGGCAAGCACTCTACCAACTGATATATATCCCCCACCCCTTATTTTTTATCTATTGTATTTACTACATTAAACATTCTAATACTTATATCTCTACCTACCAAGTTATTTTTTTTTAAAGACTCCAACAAAAAAAATATTGATAGGGCAATAAAAGAAACAAGATGCATATGAGATAGCAGCAAAGGGATTATTTTGAGGAGTTTTTTAAGTTGCCCTGTTTAATTATGTTTTTGAGGTAAGCTTTCAAATATGTATCTTCAGATCTTTGCAAGCTTTTTTTGATAAATTATAAAAGTGAAGAAAAATGGTAAAGAAAACAGCCAATGGGGAAATGGTAGGTCTCTAGATATGAGCAGAAAATTCTACACATGCAGCAATATTAACCGCTTCCACGCTGCGGTAGGAGGCCATCGAGACAGTCATTTGAGCCTCAAACTGAAAAGTGGCTGCTACTCTTGTATACGGAACATCCTGTATGCTCTTTGCCTTGTGGAAATAACACCTTTGTTCTCTTTTTGGGAGTCTCTGCTTTTATTTTCACTATCTGCATCCATAGTCATCCTCCAAATTGAAATTATTCTTCAATAAAGCATGGCTAAGAGGGATCATCTTTTTATCCATCTTTGAATAACTTAAAATGAAATCATCTTTGAAGAAATAAAAGAAAGGGACTATTATTGAATTTACCACTAATGTGACAAAAACTTACTGCATTAGCTGCCATGAGGAAGACTCTATGTCGACTCTCGAGATATGTTACAGTTGTTAAAAGTGTAAACATGATTTTTTTTAAGCCAGGAAACTGGAAGAAACTTTGCAAATATGGTATTACAATTTCCTTGGTGAATCTCACTTCTTTTTGGGATTCTTATTAGTTACTGGTATTTATAAACCAGCAAGAACATGCCAGTACATGCAAGGAAAGGTTTGCAGTATGCACTCCATTGTTTGATAAGGAAGTTAAGAATCCATAGTGTTGAACAATTTGCTTGAGATCACATTGTGGATGACAGATTCTAGGGTGGCTTCCTATGATTGCTACCTCCTAGTATTCAGACCTTTATTAATCCCTTTACCTTGAGAATGATCAGAAGCTATTACATTTTTCTAACTAATAGAATATGCCAAATATGGCATGTTATCACTTCTTCACATATGGTTTATTGTGCAAAACTCAGTATTGCCAATGCATTTCTGCTATGGATTCATCTTGCTGGGCTGATGACATGAGCAGTCATGTTGGAGAAGTCAAAGTATCAGGGAACTGTGGGCAACTCGGGAAACTGTGGACAGACTTTAGCAGTGGCCTCTGCTAAAGTTCTCAATCAAAACACTAAAAGGTAATGATTTCCTTGAATCAATTTAAGGAGCTTGAAACTGATCATTCTTCAGTTGAGCCTCCATATCAGAATCTAGTGATGGTTAATACCTTGTACTTAGTCCCATACAAACTATGTCCTTAATGATGACACACACAATCTCTGATAGATGTGCATTTTTTTTACATTGCTAGAGTATATTTTCACTTGTGTTATCATGCAAGAATGTATAAATAAATAAAATACACCTTATATTATGGCTTCAAATACAATGGGAAAAAATGAGTAGGAGATATTTGAGTCATTAGTAGCTTAAGACATTGTGAACAAATCTCCATAGCTTAAGCACTCTTTTAAATATTGGTAATTATTCCTTTTGAAAGGTCTATCTTAAATCAAATTTTACCTGTTATGCAATAATAAGAATGACTAAGGTTTATGGGCATCACATTGAGAAATTTGTCAGAAATGTTTTTGAACTCAACATTAACCCAGACCTGCATGGAATATTGGTGATTACTAGGCAATTCAAGGAGTTACCTCACTTTCAGAGTCACTTATATAAATTTCATGTATAGATTCAGAGTTGCAATGACATCTTTCTTTAAAGTTCAATTTAATGTGTTAGACAAAACCATGATGTTCATCTCTAGTGTATGTAACCATAGTCCTGTGCTTACTTACACAAAGCACATATTTTCCAATGGCTGACTATAAAACAGCAAACTTATCAGTTTACCTTTTTTAAGACATGATTTCTCAAGACAGAAATTTTTAACCTGAGTTACAGGTATATTGATACAAAAACAGGGCCAAGTGAGGCCAGAGGACTCACATAAATAGCATTATCTATTGACCTCATTGTGCCTCTTACTACTAATTGTGTGTGTTGTGACCTTATGCAGAATGGGAAAGATTTATTTTTAGGGTTTATAAAATGCAAAGGAAAAACTTTTGCTGAAAGAGTATTATAAAAATTACAAAGCCTAACTGCTTCAATTGTCTTTACTGATTTAATTCCTGAGTGTGGCAGGCCAGAATCCCAGAAATGTTACTAAAAAGGTTTCGCAAAACAAGGAGATAAAATCACCCTTGGTCCAGAAGGTGTTAGTTTAAGAATTAAGAGATTCCCGTACTAAGACTATAATATTATAACATGTTAGTCTGTAAAAAAAGCTCTTTTATTTTTTTCTCATAAAAGACAAATCTGAGAGAGAGAGAGAGAGAGAGAGAGAGAGAGAGAGAGAGAGAGAGAGAGAGACACTAATCTTAGACCAAAAGAGTAAAGAAACATGTTCAATTCAAGAGGCTATTTTATAATCTTCTGATATTCATCTTTAATGCTGACTTTAAGTTTCAAACAAAACAAACCTTAAAGATATTGGAAATTAAATAATAGACCAGTTGGACTGTGATAGTACTTAGAAAACAATGAAAAATCATTTCCTCATTACGGAGAAATTCACAATCTATCAAGGGAGATACATATGTAGACAAATAGAAAGCTATAAGCTAAGAGGCTTTAGCATTTCAATAGCTTCTCTATGCAATGTCCTCCATGAAAATCAAATGCTACTTCAATGTTTCTGTATGTACAAACATATAAATGGTGGGTTTATATGTTTGTATATATGTTTATATGTTTCACTGTCATATGTACACACACACACACACACACACACACACACACACACACTATACCTCTCTAGTGGTGGGGTAATTACTATTCCATTATTATATGCACATAGAAGATTCCACTTCTTTGGTCTTCTTGAAATTAGACCCACCAAGTGATGTACTTTGAGTGAAAGAGAGAGCAGATACCAGTATATGTGCTTCCTAAAGGACTTCATTCCCTGGGCTTAGATCTTTAAAGATCTCTTCTTACATCAATTGACCACAGCAAAAATTGGTGGGAAAATGTTTTTAAGTAAAACAGCCTGGAATGCTGAGCCAACACATGGAGAAATTTGACCTGAAGTGAGTAAGAGAGTACAAAATATGCAGAATCATAAATATGATGAATAAGAAATGTATTATGTATTGTTGAATCATTGATAATTTGGGATTATATGTTACTACAGCACAATGATGTCCAATCTGACCAAAATATCTATTAAAAATAAATATTAATCCTTAAAGAGAAATTAATCTTAACTTAGAAGTAAACTGTGAATTTGTCTTATTATTTTCAGTGTTAATTTTGTCTCAAGATTTAAAAAAGGTGTGAATTTTATTATATAGGTCTACAATTTTATTTATAGTCTGATTATATTCTTTCATTATTTCTGGTCCCCACCCTTCTTGTACTTTCAATTCTTATCTCTTGATACACTTTTACGTTAAGGTAATAGAATATTTTAATTTTAACTTGTTCTTTATTTATAAAATCCAACCTACATTTTGAAATTATTCTTGATTAAAATAGACTTACATAGCTCATAATAGAATGCTGTTCACTAAATTTATATTTTACAATGATATGGGAAATAATGGTTCATTTTTTTCAAGTCTCATGTATAAATTGACAAAATTCAACAAATAACAACTGTAAGTTAAATTGCACAAAATGATAATAAAATGAAAAGAAGGAAATAATTAATTTTGTCTCAGTGGGGTGGGGAAAACTTTCTATAGTTAACATAGCACTTAAAGAAAAGGTACAATGGAAAATGGATAAGTAAAGTATTATGTACATGTTGTTATAAAAATATGTATTGTATGTATATAAACTATACATGTATATAATATGTTTACAGTATCAATGAGTACAAATGCACACATATACACACCATGGACAGCTACACATCAATTAGAAGCAACGGGCCTCTTGTACACTCAGTGGTGAAGATTTCTTAAAAATGTAACACTGACTGAAAGGAGTAAGAAACAATACCATCAAAGTAGCGTGCAATTTGTAAGAATACATACAATCAAAAGTCACATATCAAGCAATAGAATGGTTATCTGTGACAGGGAAATGAAATAATGAAAGGGGATAAAAAGAAGAAAAATAGAGTGGGCAGAAGGAATCTCTAAAGATAAGGAATGATGTTGTATCATCAACTAAATATTTTGATGAACTAACCCCCACCCTGCAACTTGTAGCTAGCTGCTCAAGCCCTATAAAAATGTATATAAAATGTGTTGCCTTGGTAAACCTTCCCCATTGAAGATCAAAAATACATGATTAATTATGGAATGAAAGGACTGGTTGCAAGAAGACCTATAGAGAACATTAAGAATACGGGAAATATCAAGAAGAGCTTCTCATATGCAGGTGAAAAGAATGAAAAAAGAAATGAGTATACTAGAAAGATTTTGTTGCTAATAGAATTCATCAAAGGGGCAGAAGAAGGAACGCTGAATCATGAAGCATATTATGGCTACTAGATTCTTACACTGGGTTAATCACCACACATTCTTATGAAATTCTAAAAGGCAATGATCCTCACATCTCACTATCAGTAGTATGAAAATATAAGAAAGATTACATGATCATCTTTGTGTGTGGAAACAAAAAATGAAATTCTGGGAAGAAACATTGTGAAAAATAAAGAGGAAAGGGAAGATTTTCTTAAAGCTAAGAAATAAAAAATAAAAATAAAATTCAAATTGATATTTATTTTTGTCTATATAAAACTCTTGCATTTAATCATTGATTAAATTATGATTTTATGTTTTTAATACTAAATTGAAAATAGATGATACCTAACCTCCTTGGAACTATGCATCAAATGCTAACATTCTTTAAATTTCTACTCAGTTTCATAAAATCTATTGAAGTATTATACAAAAATGTTGATAGAAAATACTACTAACATAGTATAATACTTCACTAGACCTATAACATAAATAAAATCTGGTTTTGGGTCTTTCTGATAACATTTGTTTTTGTTTTTATTGGCCTCTGAACAGGCATTTACCTCAAGTTTACATTTTCTAAATACTACAAATTTTGTGTTTCAGGAAAGAGAGAACAAAGTGAGAAACAGAAATACATAAATTATATTATTTCCTACACTGAATGTAGGAAATTCCCATTGCTAATTCCTCTGAAGGTTTGCAATTGAAAATAAAACAATATTTCACCAGATTTTATTAGTAATATAAATTGTCTTTAATGTTAACATAAGAAATGGAAACTTGGAATCTGTTTATGTTATATAGGACTGGAGAAAAAGAAATTGTTCATTTTAAGAAGTATATTTTACTTATTTATTGAAATAGTATTTCCTCACAAAAATATGTATCTTTCACTTGTTCACAAATTTTGAGGTCCATTTATTACCTACTTAATACTAACAAGATGATAATATATAGCTTTTACTGAGCTCAAGCACTTACTACATACCAAACACTGCTCTAAGCAATTGGCACATTTTAAATCACTCAATTTTTATTATAACTCTACAAAATATTTACTGTTAGAAAGAAATTGAAGCACTTCAGGGTCCTGCTTCTCAGAGTGAGTTAAGGACTGAATTGGGTCCAATGTGTGATCTGGTTTCAGAATCTAAACCCTCACCACCTGCCATCTTTCTTCTTCAAGAGTTACAGTGATGGCTCTTCTCATCTGGCATAAGGGAACCTTTCTAGAATTCTTCATACTTATTATTCTGCTATGTTTCATCAAATCCTGTGGTTATACTGCTTTTCCTTTTTTAAATGCTTGACCCACTTTTAATAGCCAAGTCAAAAGTCACTTATGGTTTCTCTTGCTAGTTCTGTTACTCAGAATGGATTCCACCTTCCTCTTTCATCCCACTTGCCTGATACTTGGCTAAAGCCACTCCTAGATCTTTTCCCATGTATTACTTTCTACTTTGTTTTTGATTATATGTACACATTTTTATCTCTCTAAATAATCTTACAGTGTTTGAAGTTTTTTTTTCTTTTTAATCAGTATATCTTCTAGTTTCATCCTTGAAAGCATATCTCTTGAATGAATAGATAAGTGATTTTAATAAAATAGATCAAAAACACTGAAGTAAATCAATCTTATAGAAGTAATTAGGGTCTTTACTTTTGGACAGTGCATTATCTGTTTTTTTTTTTCAGATCACTGAGAGTATTTTATAGATAAATTTGAATGACAGTTAAAAACTCTTTCCCACTTGTATTTTTTTTAATATTGTAAGATTCTGAGTAAAAAAAAATGCAAAAATAAGATATAAGACATCCAAACTTGATATTTTATGTTCTGCCTGATTATAGAAGCTTTATGATTTTCTATACAATTACAGCAATTTATAGTACATATCCTTAGAAAGTGATAAAAACATTCCAGCTAAATATAAAAGTGTATGAACAAAAACTTAATAATAAGAAGAAAACTTCAATAATTAACTAAAGCATACAAATGTGCTTAACTTTGAACCTAGAAAAATGTATTCCTTAGTTAGAGAAATAAGAAAGTTTACTGTTACTTGTACACTTTTTGTTTATCCAAGATGTTATTCTTGTGAATAGTTGACATTTGTGGTATAAAACCAAAAGACTGAACAGGCAGGCTAATATATCAAACAAGGACTTGTTATACTTACCTGATAATTTATGTTTGATTCTGATACTTCAGGGCATTGACATTCACAATTTTCTCCAATAAATAGTTACTATAGGTAGCTGTCCATTGGAAGGACAAGTTAAAAATGTAATTCCAAAATAAATAAATAAATAAATAAATAAATAAATAACCTGCTCATGGTAAAACATTATTCAAAATCCAAAAAATAATAGCCAGCAGAAAAAAATAGTGAACAGAATTAGCAGTTTAGAGAGGTCAAACATTGGTATTATTAGACACTAAATAAATATAAAATGTGTATTTGAACAAATGTCAAATTGAGACCAAATATATTTAAAAGGAGAAAAACTATGCAACTAAAGACGGGAATAAGAGTAAAGTAAATGGAATGGAAAGTATGACACTAGCATGGACACAGTTAAAGAGAGATTAGTAAGCAGGAAAACATCACCAAATAAATATTGAGAATGTAGTATGGAAAATCAAAATATATGCAAAATATGAAAAATGTCAATAAAAGAACTGGAGGATTAAAAGAAGTTATGTTTAGTTTGAATTGACCTGAAAGTAAAATCTCAAGCAATAAGTTAGGTTAAGTTTATTTATGAATAATTTGATATTGACATGGCTTTCTAGCTGCCAAAGCATGTAACCAGCCAGTTATCTAGGCTGAGAAGCTGTGGTGGCTCAGGTGGGCTGGAAGCAGCATGGGCCACTGCAGTTGAGCCCGCCATACCAGTTTGGCCCAGAGTTGGAGGGCATGAGGCACGATTGGCCAGCATCAAGGCAAACCAGGGCAGGGCAGCCTGTTGCCCTGGGGAGCAAGCCTGGGCCTGTTGTGAAAATCTGCTCCATGCAGCATTGAAGCTCTGGACTCCTGAGCATGCATTACCTGCTGACCTCAAATTCCTGGGAAGCTGAGATTGCAGATGAGCTACAGGAAAATAGAAGTGGGGCAGACCTGAAAGACCTGAAAGGATTATGGGGCTAACCAAAACCTTTGGTACTTTTCCAAACCCTGATTAGCATAAATATGGACCAACAGCCTTGACCCAAGTGCAATATAAACCCCTACACTAACACCCTCAAGTAGCAACCCCTCTGTGTCCCTTCTTGCCTAGCAGGAGTTCTGTTTCTATTCACACTTGAAAAAATCCTACTCTTACACACACTTATCCTGATCTATGGGATTTCATTCTTTGAATTTACAAAATAAGAACCCAGAACAAAGAAACTGGTAGAGTTCTGCTGGAGTCTGATGCAATGCTGGAGCGCATAGTTCACCATGAGGAGCTTCTTGTTTGCAGAACCCTGTAGCCTATGTAAGTTACTTCTTCTGGAAAGTGGAAAAACTCCAGCAGAAGTAGAAAAACTCCCATGGTAATATTAAGGAACAGAAATGAAAAAATAGATCACAGGAAAAAAGACAAAAATTATGATTTACTATTAAATTACTCTTATACACAACAGGGATATAATTTCATTGTGTATCCTCTATGTACCATGTCACATAAGAAATACTTCAGAAGTATGGAAAGTCCGGGAGTTTTTAACACGTCTTCAATCCCTTTAAGGAAGAACTATTCCTGAAAGTATTAAATTCCCTGACATCACAAATGTATTATATATAAACTGACCATCATTCCATAGCTAAGGAAATGCTGTGTAATGGAAAGCAAAGAGATGCTACTATTATGTGTACCCTGGAGGTAAGGCATTGATTGGCAATGTGCAAGGAAGTCACAAACACTGCTCTGCTGAAGTGAGGTCAGACAAAAGGATGTGTGGTGCAATGCAACAAAATGTATGTCCTACAATGTCAAAATTGTGTGACCTTTTTACCACAAGTTAATCTTGGAGTCAATCCTAGAGGACTGATACCTAACCATATTTGGCAGATGGATGTCACACACTTGCCAGAATTTGGAAAATTAAAATATTTACATGTTACTGTTGATACTTCTTCCGGATTTTTGAAGGGCTCCCTTCATGCCAGAGAAAAAGCTAAAGATGTTATAGCTCATTGCTTACAAAATTTTGCCACTGTGGGCGTTCCTAAACAGTTAAAAACAGATAATGGTCCTGGTTATACTTCTACCTCTTTTAAACAATTTTGCTCATCATTTGGTATTACTCATATAACAGGAATCCCATACAATCCACAGGGACAAGGCATAGTTGAAAGAGATGGCTAGTTCTGTTTACTATATTTGTCTAAGATCTTGGTTTTTACAGACATCTGATTAATTTACAAAGCTAAAGTGTTTAAATATCAACCACTAAATATAAAATCAAGTACTCTTATTAAGTTCCATAAGGTAATATATTTAAACATTATGTGTGGTTTCATAAATTTGTAAATAGAAAAAAGGTTAATATTGCTTTGGTCTGTGTCTTTGCTAAAACAAGGTTACTAATAGTTAAGATTCTATCATGTGTAATTTATATACAAAGAGTATAAGAAGTTTCAGTTGGGTTTCAATTATAGTATTATAGTACCATAAAAAAACATGAAAGTATTTCATCTTATTAAAGTGGAGTAATTTGTCTAAATCAGAAATTTTATGAGTTGTTTCAGAATGTGAATTTATAAAAAGGGTTAATGGTTAAAAAAGAGATATAAAAAGATTCAAGATGTGGAAATATATTTTAATATAAAAGGTTAAGGAAAAAGAAATATTTCTAGATGAGATAATCTCTGTGAGGTAAAGTAAAAAGTTGTAAAATGCCATTTAAAAAGATTTTGAGGAAACTAGACTTACTTTAAAAGCTTGAGAAAGGAAGAAAGAAGAAAAAGGTATTTGTACATGGCAGATTGAGACAAAGCTTCTTAATGGAATTAAAAAAAAAGCCTTTGGTTGAAGGGCAGCCATGTAAACTAACATTAAAGCTATTTAAACAGAATCTAAGCCTCGTTTAAAAGAGTGAAGCTGTAGGTGGTGAAAAAGTGCATTTAAAAGTACAGTATAGATGATAATTGAAAGGCTTTAAAAGGTTAAATTGAAGGTGGTTGAGATACCTTCATGGCGGAAAAATATTGCTTTACTCATCAAACTATTAAAATGTACTTTAATTAAACCCCAAAGAGGGAGATGAGATAATCTTTGTGTGGTAAAGTAAAAAGTTGTAAAATGTCTAAATAAGTTTCAAAAGGCTTTAAAAGGTTAAACTGAAGGTGGTTAAGATGCCTTCATGAGGAGGAAAAAAACCCATGAAAATGGGAAGATAATAAGATAAAAGATATTTAGATAAAAAAGATATAGGAAGACACATCAATGTTTAGCTGCTCAATTCACAATAGCTAAAATATGGAGCCAACCTAAGTGCTGAGGGCCATTGCCAAGTAGGAATGACACATTGAAATTTCCTTGCCAGCGTACCCCACATTAAAGTCACAAAATAGGAAGTAAAAAAAAAAAAAAAAAAAAAAAACTAGGAGAGAAAAAACAAAAAAACAACTAAGGGTAAATATAAAAACCTTAGAAGATAGAAATAAGATAGAAAATGGTCAAATAAAGGTACTTATTAATAAAGCAAAAAGAGGGAATTGGAAAGGGGCACTTAGGTGCAGCAGTCTTGGCTGGACACAAGATCACAAGCCACCACATACTTTGTAGATTCAAACAGCAATTCTTTATTCCCGAACTCACACTGGCTGTCTACAAACACATTCTGGGGGAATCCCAGTTCTGCAGCACAATTCACGCCCCAAAATACTTTCTGAATTCCATGAGAACTCAACGGGAACTCAGGCAGCAGGAACGCCCTATTCCCAGCAGCAAGAACCTTAAACCTGGAGCTTCCCTAAACCCAGATTGTCTTAAACCGGGAACGCCTTAAACCCAAATTATCCTAAACCGGGATACTTCCTACAACCTGCAGGATACACCCTAAACCTGGATCCACCCTCATCCTTGAGCAGGGTCACCTTTCTCAAACACACATGCAATGTCACAGCAAATTTCCAAGGCAAGTCCATTTAACATGGGGTACGCTGGCAAGGAAATTTTAATGCGTCATTCCTACTTGGCAATGGCCCTCAGCATCTCCCCCCTTCTGATTAATTAAACAACAAGCAATGTGGCTTAAGGACCGTGCCTGGTAGGTTGTCCAATTCAACATATGGTTCTTACCCGTCATGGGAAATCTGACCTCTAGGCGTCAGCCTCCTGTCTTAGGTTGATACCACTGCAACCAGATCAACCCATCACTGACTACCGGTCCAGCATTCAGCCATACTTGTGGATAGGCCTATGCACCAGTGGGGGGGTGAGGTTCTTGCCTCACCTCTGTTGGCCCCCAAATTTAGCCTTGGTGCCAGTGGGGGGGTGAGGTTCTTTGCCTCACCTCTGTTGGCCCCCAAATTTTAGACCATCACTAGTAGAAGGGAGGAGGATACAGAAATACCACCACACCAAGCCAATTGACGGCTCCTTTGGAAAAATTGCATCACTGGTGACACCATCAGCAAAGATATGCCAGCAGTACCACAATTCACTGCACCAGACGATAGATCACAATGCATACAACTGATATATAGTCCAGGCAAGTTCTGCAGGCAGTTCAAAGTGGAAGAGTCTATCAATATGTCCATTTCTTCCCAAAGTAAATCGAGTCCTTGATTGAGCATTACTTGTTGAGTTATATTCATTGATGCATCAGTTTATACAGTTTACTGTGATGGCTATCATAGAAGCTGTAGTTTGGTTTTATCTCAGTCTTCACCGGCACTGGGATGGAGATGGGAATTCTGGCAATGATGCTAAAGAGACATTATCCTGAACAGAATTATTAAATATAATGAAAAGGAAAGGTGAAAGTAAACAAACAGATCTGTTAACCACCTTTAAAAACAATCCTTAACAGCTGTTTACCTAATTTAAATTAGTAAGCAAACAGATCTGTTAACCACCTTTAAAAACAATCCTTAACAGCTGTTTACCTAATTTAAATTAAACCAATTAAATCACGTGAATAAAAAAATTCAGATCCATTTTTTCAGCGCTCCTCATATATGAAATATGGACATATACACATACAGACATACAACACAAAACAGAAGTGTGCACACATAACATACAACACATAAGACAATAAAGGCCTTGTAGCTTTACCTAGGTGAAATCTCCATTGCAATGTTTAAAAACTCCACAGTCAAAAAATAAAACTGATCAGAAAAACATTAACCTAGGTTTGTATGAGCTCAAAAAATAAAATAGAACTTTATGATGTGGGAAAATGCAATAATAAAATAGATATTGAAAAAAGCACCCTGGTTAATCACTGTTGCAGATGTAAGAATAGCCAAGCTGGAGCTCTGGATATCAGCTGTTATGGATTTGAGTCAAATCATCTTCTTTTTCTGTAGAAATTGCTTTAGTTAATCTCTCTGGAATCCAAATCTGGAATCCAAATTTTCTCCCTGTGGAAAAACACAAACGGAACTCCGACTCCAGAAGATAACTGGGTCAGGACATTTCCATTGTCCTGTTAGAATATCTTTCCAAAGTACCTTAGGCTTATGTACGTTTTTCGGTTATTGCTGCTGGGAATAGGGCGTTCCTGCTGCCTGAGTTCCCGTTGAGTTCTCATGGAATTCAGAAAGTATTTTGGGACGTGAATTGTGCTGCAGAACTGGGATTCCCCCAGAACGTGTTTGTAGACAGCCAGTGTGAGTTCGGGAATAAAGAATTGCTGTTTGAATCTACAAGGTGTGTGGTGGCTTGTGATCTTGTGCCCAGCCAAGATTGTGGCACCTAAGTGAATGGATAAAGAAAATGTAGTATATATACACAATGAAACATTACTCAGTCTTAAAGAAGAACAAAATTATGGTATTTGCTAATAAATGGGTGGAACTGTAGAATGTCAAGCTAAGCAAAATAAGCCAATTCCAAAGAACCAAAGGCCAGATGTTTTCTCTGATATGTGGATGCTAATTTACAAATTAATGGGGAGTGAATGAAGGTACTTTGGATTAGATAGAGGGGAGTGAAGGGAGGGAAGGAAGTATAGGGATAGGAATTATAGTATAATAAATCATACATTATTACTTTATATGCATATATGATTACCCAACCTGTGTAACTCTATATTACTTACAACCAGAAGAATGAGAAATTATACTCCATTTATGTATGATGTGACAAAATGCATTCTACTATCATGTGTACCTAATTTAAACAAATTTTTAAAAATTGAAAAATTACCTTGTAAAACTCTAAAGTGATTTATCTACAGCAAGAAGTGAAGTGAGATAAAATCTCAGTGTTGTTTTAATTTGCATTTTCTAGTTGCTAGAAAAGTTTAACAATTTTTTTTAAACTTATTTGTTATTTGTTGATTAAGCTTATTTCTTCTGTGAAGTGTCTGTTCAGTTCCTTTGCCCATTTATTGACTGAGTTATTTGTATTTTGATGTTAAGTGTTTTGAGTTCTTAATATATCTGGGAGATTAATACTCTATCTAAGGTACAGATGACAAAGATTTACTCCCATTCTGCAGGCTCTCTCTTCACATTCTTGATTGTTTCCTTTGCTGTGAAGAAGCTTTTTAGTTCGATTCCATCCCATTTGTGGATTATTGATTTTACTTCTTGTGCTTTAGGAGTCTTTGTTAAGGAAGTCAGTTTCTAAGCTAACATGATATAGCTTTGGGCTATATCTGTTAGATGCAGGGTCTCTCATCTAATACCTAAGTCCTTGATCCACTTTGAGTTGAGTTTTGTGCAGGGTGAGAGATAGGGGTTTAATTTCATTTTACTATATATGTATTTCCATTTTTCCCAGCACCATTTATTAAATAGGCTGCCTTTTCTCCAGGGAATGTTTTGGCACCCTTGTCTAATATGAAATAACAATTGTATTTATGTGGGTTTGTCTCTGTGTTTTCTATTCTGTGCTATTGGTCTACATGTCTGTTTTGGTGCCAATAGCATGGTCTTTTTGTTACTATAACTCTGTAGTATAATTTAAGGCTATTTTTAATGCCTCCTGCCACTTTTCTTGCTAATGATTGTTTTGGCTATTCTGGGTCTCTTATTTATTCCAAATGAATTTCATTGAGATTTCATCTCACTCCAGTAAATTATCAAGAATACAAGTAATAATAAATGTTGGCAAGGATGTAGGAAAAAAGGTATACTCATACAATTCTAGTGAGACTGCAAATCGATACAACCACTGTGAAAAGCAGTATGGATATAAATGGATAAATAAAATGTGGTATATATGCATAATGGAATATTAGCCATAAAGATAACTGAAAGTATAGTTTGTAGCTACTTTTGGTCACTTCAACAACTTTCTGGAACCACCCTGCTTATTTTGAACTTTGTAACAGTTATTGCCAATTTCTGGGTATCCATCACCTACATGTTTGTCCAAGTGGTGCATCCATGAGGATTTCTCCATTTTACCTATATCCTCTTTTCATGTTGACTCAGTTACACTGTAATTACCAAACAAGAATACTTCCCATATGGCATTAGCTACCCTACCTATAACCTCTTATAAAGGCATGGGCCTATTGATCTTTGCCCTATTTTCTCCAAGGCTGCTATAAACAAACCTCAGGCTTAGAGTTGATTTTTATATTTCTCTGGGTGTGCATGTCTCCCTCCCTAGGACCAGTGAGTATAATCAATCCTTTGATTTTGAATGTGTCTCAGTGTAATTTACACAGCTGTGTTGGATTATCCTTACAGACCCCATCAGGAGTCATTTACAAAACATGTATTCTCAAGTAAGTATGTACATGTATTGACCAAAAGGTGACTAGCAGAATTGTCAGAGAAGGAATATTTCTAGCAGCTAAACACTGGAAATTACCAACATGTTTGTGAATGTTGTAATGGTTAATTATGCTATAGTGTACAATCAAATATATAAAACTGTAAATATAAATCAACTACAACTATATACTATAGCTTGAATGAATTTTACAAATAAAAAAAATATATAGGGGAAAAGAGACTCCAAAAAGGAGGGGGGGGCGGGTCATGTATAATCCAGCTTCACTACAAACAGAACTATAGCGCCAGAAGTGAGAATATTGCTGCTTTTGATTGTAGTAGTATCTAAAGTGAGGCATCTAGGTTTCTGGTGATGCTGTATTTCTTGAACTGAATGCTTGTTATATGGGTGTATTCAGTTAGTGAATGTCCATTGAGTTGTACACTAGATATGTACCACTTTATATGGATGCTACTTTTTCAGATCATAAAGTTATAAAGATAAACTCTGTTTTATTATCTAAAAATGTTACAATAAATATTGGAAAGTTTTTAGAGTAAAACCAAAACATAGTACATGCAGCAGAGCTCTTTTTAAAGCAAACTTTGCAACAGTAGAGATATTCATTTTAGAAAAAAAGCACACACTAAAATTTATTCAAATAAGTAGAAAATTAATATGTGAGAATATAGCAACATAATAAATGTAAACAAAGTAAGAAGAAATACAAAAAATACTAGAAATACTAAAATATAGTGTAGGTTTAAAAAAAAGAATGAATTTTAAAATCCCCCCTCGTTTTTTAAAGATCAAATTTATAAATTTGCACCAGTCCTCCAAAGATACAAACTTGTTGCAAATAAAATATTAAATAATTTTTGGAATGGAAAGTAATGCATCAAATGGTAAATATTAAAAATATAATGAAATGCCATAGTCAGAAAGTTAATGTAACAAATATGTCATAGTAATTAAAAGCTGACTAATACCTGCACTGATTATTAAGTCTTCATTCTTAAAAAGAGGTACTTTTATTCATGTAAAAATTTGAAGCACAATTCATAGAGTTATTCTTATCTACTTTCTTTCTATTGCACCCTCCATCTGATTCCGAGCAAATTTCACTATTTCTATACCTTGAAAGTACATTCAAAGTCCAGTTACTACTGGGAAGCTCCAGAATAACCACTCTACCCAAAACACCACTATCCATCCAAAGAACTATTTAAATAGCACCCCTGGTTTGTCCTCTTGCTTCTATGCCTTTCCAACTACTCCTGAATTACCCGCATGATATCCTGTTGGTTTTTTTTTTTTTTTAAATATAACTACGATCACATGTGCCCCAATCAAAGCCCTCCATTCTTTATTCATTATATTATAATAAAATATAATCTTCATGCAACAGCTTATAAGTGCCTGTATATTTTTCCAATGACTACATTTTTTAAAATTTTCACTTTCAAACACTTTTCTAATCTTCAGTTTCCATCAAACTGATCTCTTGTTTCTTTTTTTGAAAATATATTTCACCAGTTTAGAGATAATCTAAAACAAACAAAACACACATGGAAACAAAAAATTTAAATAAGTTGTGAAAGAGAATGTAAAATTTGATAACATCAAATTAAACATTTAATTGATATAGAGCAAGGGGTGCATATGTGGATGAGGCAAAGCCCCTTTGTATTTGACAAATAGTATCATTTTTAACAAATATAATTTATGGTAGCAAGCTACTATAATAAAGCAGAAAATAATTTTCACATAAAATTATATAGATTTTCTATTTATGTGTTATATATGATATATCTGTATACAGATGAATGGGCAGTAAGACATCAGCCAGGCCCAGTTAGCATGACCGCAGATCTTAAAGCTAAGGAGATCAGACTACAGGACATTCCAGCTGACCTATAGACTTATAATGAACAGTCAATGATTGTTTTAAATCCACTAAACCTTAGGAATATGTGTCATAGAATATTAGTTCACTAATATAATGGCTTAAAGATACTTGCAATTAAAAAATCTTAATGGTGGTGAATTAGAAAATTGGTAATAAGGAAAAATGGATATAACTGTATATAACTATTGAAAATAAAAACAAAATACTATAGAGAGTAGTAGTAAATAAGGGCTGAATTCATGGGTGAAAGGGTGAGTGAGCATGAGAGTCAGGATTCTTAGATCAACTTGTTGCTTTTGTACAATATAATTTCAGTGTCTATAGTGGAATGATGAATTGCTTTTCTTTATTGAATAATGACTAGATAAATGATGCAGTAAAGTATAATTAAGCAATGCTTTTGTTTTGCCTTTTATAACTCTCATATCTTCCTGCCTGCCCCCAGTCAGTCTTCAAGTAACAGGAACATTAATGATGGCAGAATTTACTACAGACTTTCATTCTATAATGTGCCTTCTCAAATTAATTCTGGATCAGTATTTTTTGATTAGACATAGATAAACTGAGTCATATTGGCTTACATGATGGGAAGGAAATTCTTGAAATACCTGAATGCAGCACATAACTAGGTATCATCCAGATGAGCAAGGGAACTGATTTTACCAACCAAATAAAAATGCATTAACAGAAAAGAAAAATGAAAGGCATGTTCTACAGAAATTCAAATATATATATATATATATATATATATATATATATACAAATGAATAAAATTAGAGCAGAAAAATCAGGAGATGTTTTCTATTCAGAACTGGATAATGCAGAAATAGGTCCCTGGAAACCATCATTGTCAAATTATCTATAGTGAGTTAAAGGTTATACAAATATAAATGATAGCATTTTGAAAAATATCAACAAAACAGGGAAATGCTAGATTTGCATCATAAAAGATGCACACCTTGCTGAGCTTTGAGCAGGACAGAAGAAATGCATTTACATGAAGACCAGGAAGATGCTGTGTCAATATGAGCAAAGTGATGTGGAAAATTGGAATAATTATCTGGATAATTCAGGCCAAATATGCTAATAAAGTTAAAGAGTTCTTTACAACTTGATTTATCTACATTACCTGTCTACATTTATTAAATTAACTAGACAATTATTAAAGTCTCCATTTTTCTAAGCTTGAGTAGACTTTAGTATTGATTTCTTATTTTCAGGCTGAGGCAGAAAAACCTTGGTGCATTATTGATATTTCCATATTGGTTACAGTTAACATTCATTTTTAATCTCACTAGTCACTAAATTATAGTTTAATAGATTGGCACATCATATATAAATATTCATGCCACTTTAAAAAGTTTATTAAATATCAGTATCTAACTTAGATTCATATTAAATCATTTCCCCAAGCACAGAGAGAGCTGAAAGCCACCAGATAGTTTTTCTAAGTGTTATAAATCCTTGACAAACTCATTTAAGATAGGGTTTTGCAAATAACTGTTTGACTCTAGTGTTTTGATTCAGTTAGTCATAGTAGTATCACTTCAATGATTATATTTATCTTTCTAAACAATCCAAATGTTGAAAAAAATTTCCTTTGACAATTGTTATTTAGGAATAAATGGAATATAATATGTGGCTTCTACAGATAAGTGGAAGAAAAGAATGAAACAGAAAACTATAATACTATTTGGAAAGAGCCACTTAATATGCAACAATTTCAAGCACTATATTACAAGTAACAATTAAGCATATATTTTATTTTAAATACTAATGCCCTGAAGCTGGAAGATATGTCTTAAACTCAAATTTATGAAGACCTCATGACTTGGTAAGTTCAATCAGACTGCAAAAGATTCCTTCTGAGCCTGTTCATACAATTAAGACAAAAAAAAATACTTTCCAAGATTTTATGACTTAACTGATACTACAAAACAAATACATGTTTTGAAAGATCACCTCTAAAGAGTTCTTATCTAAGGCATGGTCTACATATCTTATTATAAATGTGAAATTTGGAAAAAAATCTATATGATGCTTATGAATATAAATGAACCCCTTGATCAGGGTTTTGCAGCCTTGGTAGTATTGACATTTGGGGTTAGATAGTTCTTTGTTGTAAGGGTCCATCCTTTGCATTGTAGAATATTTAATAGTAGTGTGCCTGGTTTACTCCCCACTGAATACTGGTAGTACCCTTCCCACAAAATGTGACAACTAAAGTGTCTCTGGATATTGACAAATGTCCTCTGGGTGGCAAAATCAACCTAACTGATAATCACTGCAACAGGGGTGCACTTGGTAATAATCTCAGCGCCACTAGCCCTGTGTAATTGTCCTAGGAATTCCAGTCAAATCTCAGAGTGCAACTTTTCTGCTTTATCTTAGATGGAGGATAGATTTGGAGACTGAAAGGAAAATGTGGCTTAATGATGATTTCACAATAAAGAATCTAACTTGAACACCCCATAAGCAAAGCATAGTCAATTAGCCATTTAATTGTCTTAAGCTCCTGGAGAACTCCCAAGGAAAACAATGAAGCCCACCCTGGGTATTTGGGCTCACAGCCATTCTTTGTGAAATAAACCCTCCTGCTGGGAGAGCTCTGGTCAAATTGGGAATGTTGCATTAATTAGGGTTCTACAAATAGTGTGCCTTCCTGCCCACACTTGAATTTTCCCATCAAGATCAAAAGCCTGAACTCTAAAATTCTTAAAAAAGAAATTACCAGAGACCTGTGCTAAGTCCAAATAGAGTCATTAGGGATGCCTGATTTCCTTCAATTCCTGTCATCCCTTGCTAGTGGTGTTGATTTTCTCAATAATAAAAGTTTGTGAAAATCCTAACTGTTTAAGTGTTGCACTTACAGCTGGCTCAAAACATTTGTTTCCCTGGATCCACTGAAATAATGTTTCTGTTTGAAAATATCTGGTAGTGAAGCAAGGGTTTAGCGTTTACTTACTTATGCTTTTGCTATTAGAATGCTGACTGAGAATTCTTGTTGGTAAAAAACTGTCTTTGTTATTTATATTGTCCATATGAAATGATACTAATCAAAACTTTGTTTCTTTTGATTAGTTAGATTAGTGGAAAATTATTTCTAAAGTGTCTGATACCTGGAGAGAAAAATGTTCCATATTGAACAGCCTTCTCAACCTGAGTAATGTTGATATTTTGGACCATGTAATTATTATAGGTGGAGGCTATCTTATGCACTGTAAAACATGTAGCATTTACACAGCTTCAACCCACTATATGTTAGTTGCACTGTCAACATTCCTTCTTCTCAATTTCCTTATTAACATCTTTCAGCACCCTACATAGTGTGGTACATGTGTTACTGTTGATGAATATAAATAAATATGTATATATACATGCATACATTTTTAATTATTATTAACTAAAATTCATAGTTCATGCAAGTCTCGATATTTGGATTGATTCTGTGGATTTTACTGAAAGGATAAATATTACATATTCATCATTATGCTATAGTACAGCATAGTTTCAATACCCTAAAAATCCATCTTCTCTTCTTCTTCTTCCACACTCCTCCCTCTACATCCATGGAGATCACTGATCTATTTTTACTGCCTTTATAGTTTTGCCTTTTCTTAAATGTCATGTATTTTGAATCATATAGTGAGTAACCTTTTAAAGTTGGTTTCTTCCACTTAGCAATATGCTTTTTAAGGTTCAACCATTTTTTTGTGGCTTAATAACTTTTATGTTTGCCATGGAATTATATTCCTTTGTATATAGGTCATGGTATATCCATTCATACATTAAAGGGCATCATGTTTGCTTTCAAGGTTTAACGATTATAAATAAAACTGCTGATCATATTCATGTGTTAGTGTTTCTGTGGATGTGTGATTCAGTTTTTTGTTGATGTGACCAAAATTCCTGACATAAACAAGTTCAAGAAGGACAGGTTTATTTTGGGTTGGTTTCAAAGGTTTTAGTCCATAGCTGCCTGACACTGTTGCTTTGTGCCTGAGGCAAGGTAAAACATGGTGGAAGGGCTTGGTGGAGGAAAACTTCTCAGCTTATGGTGGGAGGGAAGGAGGGAGGGAGGGAGGGAGAGAGAGAGAGAGAGAGAGAGAGAGAGAGAGAGAAAGAGAGAGATGGATAGATGCAGGGGACAGTAATTATTTCTTGTCTTTACAGTGCACACTCCCAGTGACACACCCTTCAACCATGTCCCACCACCTACAGTTTCCACTTAATCCATCAAGAGATTAATCCAGTGATGAGGTCTGACCTGCAAAATCCAACCACTTCCTCCAAACCTCATCTCTGAACATTAGTTCATTGGGGACCAAACCTTCAATACATGGAACTTGGATGAGATTCCAGATCCAAATTATAACATATGCATATAATTTTTCAAATCATTTGGGTAAATACCAAGGAATGTTTGCTGAATCATATAGTAAGGTTATATATAATTTTGTAGGAAATCTGTCTTCTAAAGTAGTTGTATTGTTTTCCATTCCAACCTACAATGAATGAAAATTCCTGGTGCTTCATATCCTCCCAGCATTTGGTGTTAGTGTTCGGGACCTGGGCAATTTATTTATGTATGTAGAGCTATTTCATTGTTTTAACTTTCAATTTTCTATTGATATATGATCAGACATATTTTCTTGTGCTTAGTTGTAATCTATATATCATCTTTGGTGAAGTTTGGACTCAAACTTTTGCCCACACTTTGATTTTCTTGTTGTTGAGTTTTAAGAGTTCTTTGCATATTTTGGATACTAGTTCTTTATCAGATCTTTTTTTTTTTGGCAAAAATATTCTCCCACTCTCATTTTCATCTCTTAATGTTATTATAGAGCAGAAGCTTGTAGTTTTAATGAAATTCAACTTATCAGTTCTTTTCAGTAACAGATTGTGATTTTGCTATTATATCTAAGATGCAACTGCCAAATTCAGATCACCTGGATTTTCCCCTGTTTTTATCCAAAAGCTTTATAGTTTTATTATAGTTTTTATGATAGTTGCAAAGAACTTTAAAGTAATATGTGAAAAATAAATGCTATCTCTTGTTATTGAAAAATAATAAATTCATTACAAATTTCAAAGTTGTTCTCCATCAGTAGCTTCTAGTTGAAACTATTTTACCTGCTTTCAGTTTTAAATCTTTATTTATAATTTACTACCCTAAATTATAAAATATAACATTGTGTGAATATTTTTTGTCTCACTGCAACTTAAGTTGTCAATGATGATGGATACATTTATTATGATTGCTATTATCTCCAAAATACCTGCACTAAATATGCACAAGTTACTTTTAATTACACACTCCCAAAACAAAACAAAACCAAAACCTTTTTGTATACTTTGGTAAACTATGAAAGGATATATAGAAATATTTCCATATTTTTATATTTATTATGTATTTTGAAAGTTGTCTTCTGTCACAGAAAAGTAACAGAGGACAACATAGCCCATGTTTGTTACCAAAGTTCCACTTACTTAGTTGCCTTTTAAAATGAGAAGATTCATTATGTGATCCCTTCTAGCAGTTAGCTACTCATGACGTACATATTTTTGTTGTGGTCAGAAAAATTTCATTCATATATCATATTTAATTTTAGCAGAAAACTTACTTGTGTATCAACTTGTAAGTATACAGATGAGATGAGGTTGTGGAGGCAAGACTCCATGATATGAAGATAGACTGATGAAAAGATACTCTTGTCTAGAAATGCCTCTGTGTACACAAACCTTCAGAAACATTAGAATGCAAATAACAGCCAATCTATGAGGAGACCAATTACATAATGGACTGTTTAGGTGTTTAAGGCATGAGCAGATGTGGCAAATCTTTATGAAATAATGCTGAAATACATGTGATTTTATTATTTGCTTTTATTTAAGATATTTTAAATGTCAAGCACGTCTTTGAGGGCATTATTTAAAAAAACTAGACAAGTAATCCTCTTTTTGAAAACAACATGTTTTTTTTTTTTTTTTTTGTCAGGAAAAGATTTAGCAATAAATCTTTATGATGCTAAGGGACCAAAGTAATGTATTAAATTCTAGAAAACCTAATAATTTTATTAAACCTATGATTACAAAATCAAAAAGTACATTTTATATAAGCCAAAGTTCAAAGAAACATAAACTAGGAGTTTATATCCCATATAGGTAAATTTCTACTAGAGGTAGGGATAGAATATGACCTTGATGCAGAATTATGAAAGATGGAAAGGTGGTAAGTTCATAGTTCCTTTATATTAAGCAGCAGGTTCTATTTCAGTCTTAATTGCTAAATTGCTAAAATGAGTTGAGTCGTCTATTGACTTTATCTATACTCACACGTAGTCTTTGCTTATGTGCTTTCTGAAAATCTACCACCCTTAAATAGCCTTTGAAGAATTGACTTCACCAGTATATAGAATGCAGAAGTGTTTGATCTTTCTGGGATCCTTATCACTATGTTTTCTCTGTGCATTCATTTTTGTCTGCAGACTTTAGCATGCTAATTATTGATTTGTGTTGATGATATAGGGGAACATTTTTAACTGGCTTTCTATTTGTAAATCTTGCTAGAGATAGAGACCTTAGATGCCTTAGTTTGGCATTTCTTGTATAGGAAAGTAACATCAAATAGGAGTAGCAGCAGTTTGGGTCAACCCATATTCAACCTCTCTTCAGCTAATGAGCAAATTGTTCTGACTTAGGCATAACTAGATGGGACTTAGATAATGGGACTAAAATGGGTGGGATTTAAGTAGCTGTGAATAATATGAGGGATTCTGAGGTCTGGGGTAGTATGATTATTGTGGAATTGTATGTGGAAAGAAATTATTAAACATTAGGTTCTAAGAGAAAAGCCACCCTCAGAGAGGTGGCACGCAAATCCTCTGTTTAGACAAGCAATGATTCAGTTAGCACTCTGGATTAGTCTTCAGTGGCAGTAGTTGGTTGAAACAGCCATAGATGGAGACCACTGAAGATTTAGAGGAGTAGGTATCCACCTTTCAGGCAATGGTCTGAGTCCCTCAGTTTTCTGTGTGCTTACTACTGGATAGGTGCTCAGTGCCAGACACCCCCACTAGGGATGCAAAATAGAGCTGTGAAAGGGTAGACCTGATAGTTCCCCTCACAGAGCCAATGGGTTAGTAGAGAGATGAAGAAAGATAAATTTACATATGCAATTATATAACTATAATCAGCGCAAGAGTATTTTGAATACATGCCATACTGTGCTCGGAGACCATATGGCAAGAAAATATAACCTAGTCAACAGAATTATGGAAGGTTTCCCTGCGGAGGTGATATTTAAGCAGACTCCAAACTGTAGAAAAGAGGCTGTCAAGAATACGACAGGGACAATTCCACAGAGATTGGGCTACTAGGTCATTGCTAAGACACAGCCTCAGGAAAGGGATGGGAAGAAGCCAAGTTTTTAAAAATCGAAGCAGAAGGACGAAGTCAGTACAGCTGTAAGAGTGATTTGATGCCAAACCAGAGCAAGGTTAGTACAATTTAGATTACTTTGTCCTTACTCTCCTGCCTTTATAGAGTCACACATCTCTAGCCAGCTTAGGCTGAGGATTGATCTCAGGCATTAAAAGAACTAAATGAATTAAATGGCTTCAACTACAGGAAAAGAGAGCAGCAAGGGCCTTGGATCATCTGGAATCTGAGAAGAATTTCTTTTTAACGTTAAAGATATTATATCTCCACAATCCATAGAATGAGGAGACAGTGAGGGTGTCCCTTTATACCAAACAGATTTTTAACTATCAATAAATGTTTATTGGGTGTCCATCGCATGTGTGACATGGTGCTATTCGTTGGGGACATTGTAGGGAACAGGATCAGTTTTTATATTGAGATGTTCATCATACAGTATAGGAAACTATAATTAGAGTTGAAGTGGATATGTAACATTACAAGGTTGGGTTTTAAAAGATTACACAAAAGGACAAACAATCTAAACTCAGAGAGTCCAGAAGAATTTCCTGGAGAAAGCAACGTTCAAATTGATCTAATTGGTGAATTAAAAAACATACATGATTATGGAAACTACAGGATCACCCAGGAAAATGTATTCATAAAAAGGAAACAGGATGAAGGAGAATTAGCAAAAAAAAAAAGACAAAAAGAAAAAAATGGCTTTTAGAAAATGAGTGAAGAAAGCTAAAAGTTGTCTGTGAAGGATCCTCATGGATAAGAGAAAAAATTGGACACACAGTACACAAGCACACTCACACAGAGAGTCACAGAACCCAAGGCAAGAAAGATTTCAAGAAGAAAGGAACTATAAACTAGTACACAGTAGCAAATTCAAATAAATCCCTGAACGTTAAATTTTCTTCAGTTTTAGCAGCAAAAGGATTAGTGGTCATTTAGGCTAAAGCTGTTTTGATGATAGGTGTAAGTCAGAAGCCAAACTGTAGTTTACCAAGAATTGTTTAGGATGGAAGAACATAGAGATTTTAAAAATGTGAGGTGTGAGGTTGTGGCTCAGAGGTAGAGTGCTTGCCGAACATGTGTGAGGTACTGGGTTTGATCCTCAGCACCACATAAAAAATAAAATAACAGTATTGTGTCTACCTACAATTAAAAACTAAATATTAAAAAAAAATTGTGGCTGGTATTGGTGGTGTATGTCTGTACTCCTACCTCCTTGGGAGGCTGGAGCAGGAGCCAGCCTCTGTAATTTAGTGAGACTCTGTACCAATAAATAAGTAAATAAATAAACAAAATAATAAATAAATGGGCTTGCAATGTAACTCAGTGGTAAAGCACCCCTGGGTTTATTCTCCAGTTCAGGAAGAGAGAAAAAGGTGAGGGCAGGGAGCAAGCTTCCTGGGTCACTCTGGGTCTCTGCAGAACATTTGGAGAAGGGCTATTTAATTTTCCCCATTGGTCACAGTTAGTGTACTCAGTATCTGAACTACCTTAGCCTTAAGAAAGCAATTGCAAAGCTCAGGTGTTATTGACTTGCAGCCTTCTGTCATTTGCTTTCTGTTGTCATCCTCCCTGAAGACAGCACGTGTTCATTCTCTATGGCAATCTTGCCATTCCCAGCCTCTGAAGGGACTCATATAGCCCTTGTGCCTATCACAGCTTAGAAAGTAGATTCTCACAACATCTCCCATCTAGTAACTTTGGCTTTCTCTATTCTTATTATTCTGAGACAATTTCATAAAATCCCATAACTCTTAAAAACAAAACCTGGGAGAGGACTTACCTGCTTGAGTCTGGGACTCTTTCTTTGGATCTAACTAATCCAGAGTTCCTGTTTCTATAGCATTGACCATCTTGGAATCTGAAAGGGAAAGTATTTGTAGCACTCCAAGCAAAACCCAAGCTAATGTCTCAGTAGATCACCTACCATAATTGTCATCCTTTGTGCAATTTGATGCCTTCTCTATAGTTTATACTGTTGACCTTTGTTTATTGTTTTGTTTTGTTTCTGTATGTGAGTTTGTGTGTATTTTTCTGGGATTTAGGACAGTTTATTATTATTATTAAACCACATTAAATATATTAAAGACCATATGACCCTTCTAATCTTATACTTTCAAAGTCCAACCCCTTTTAGTTTACATTACTTTAGTAACATGTGCTTTAGTATGAAAAATCTCCCTAAGTTTTTATTCTCTTAAACATAGATGTACATAGTTTCCATGCACTGAGCACACTATCTTGTTTAAAGAATCAATGCATAGATTCAGCCCAGTTTTATTTTCACCTAAATTAGTTAACTGTGCCAACATTTTGAATTAAAAGAACCTAGATACTTAGTATTTTTAACTATAATGGAAGAAGCAGCTGCCACTACTTTAGGAAATCCATTTAAATGCAATCTCTGAGGGAGTTAAACCTAGTCATTATCATAAGGAAGACTTTTCTTATTTTACTGAGATTCTTAAAGATAAAAGTCTCTCATGAACTTTCTGACCCTTTATTTGTTTACACTGCCCTCTCACCTATTGATAAATTTATGGAAGATGGTGTTTTTTGGCATAAGCAACTTGCCTTTTTCTATTGTGGTTCATGAACCTGATAAGAAGTTGTAGAGTTCATGGGATTTCTCTTCACCTAGAATATCCTGTTCAATTTCTTCTAGTTTATAAGAATATAATATTAAGTAAACTCATTCTGTATAATTTCTATTTACTTCAAAAAAGTTTTCAAAAACACTCCTTATAATTCAAAGAACATTTATTTATAGCAATTAAAAGGCAGACATACGTTATAGATAGACTTAGTTTGACTTGCATACTTTTAATTAATTAATTGATTAATTGATTGATTGATTGATTGATCCTTTGCAAGTATTACAAATTCAAGATTTCACATGAAAACATATGAAGTTTTAGGCTATTATTGAAAAATGAAATTTGCCATAGTGTTGTGATACATTTGGATCTGAGCATGTCTATAGTGAATAGCCCCATCCAGACAACACTTTCACATTGTCTCTTCATAAAGTGGCCTGGCTACCATGGGCCCTTGAACTTACAATACTCATCTATGTAGTTGATTTCTGGCATAGAGGCTTTTACTTCCAAAGTAAAAGACAGACTAATGTCTCTATTTTCTTAAAAAAAATGAAAGCAACAACAAATTTTCACTTTGTCTACAGTGTGAGGTTTGAGTGTGTTTAAGTTCACTTTTCATCTTCCTTTATAACCTTTCCTAAGCCTTTGAGAGTTCCCACATGGTATCTTTATGTGTCAAAAAGATATATATATATATATATATATATATATATATATATATATATATATATACACATAGTTGTTCATCAATATCTGTGGGGGGGCACTGGAGTTGTGGCTCATTGGTAGCATGCTCGCCCAGCAAGTATAAGGCCCTGGGTTCGATCCTTAGCACCACATACAAACAAATAAAGGTATTGTGCCCAACTACAACTAAAAAAAAATATCTGTGGGGGATTGGCTCCAGGACTCCTGTAGTTACTCAAATCTGATGATACTCAAGTCCCTTATAAAAAAATGGTATAATGTTAATATTCTACCACATGCTCATGCATACTTTAAATTTTATTACTTATGATACCTAAAGCAAAGTAAATGCTACATAGAAAATGCATTGTTTAGGGAACAATGGTAATGAAAAGGGTAATCTGTTCAGTGATCTGTCAGTAATATACATTTAAAAAGTATATATTTTCATTTCATAGTTGGTTAAATCCATGGATGCAGAACCTGTGGAGTTGGTCGCTAGGTAGATAAAAATAAAATTGCCAGTTTGTATTTCACAATTCATTTGGAAAAACATTCAAGGATACTTGAGGCAAAGTTTTGTGCTGGTTGTATGCAAACTACATTTCTCCTAACATCCTATGTGTCATAGCACATCAATAACGATATTCTCTTATGCTATAGTAGGAGCTTAAAGCTTTTTTGCTCTTTCTCACTTTATTTGGTTCTATAGTTCAACACTTGGAATGTTGACTTTTTAAAAAACATATTGAGCCAAGCTATGTCTAACAAGAAATAAATATCTTCTTCTTTATTCATTTGTTAGGTAATGTGTCTCCTACCATTGACATGGCTCCCCACTGCCAAGTTGCACAGCTGTCCCCTGCCCAGTAGCAGCAGCAGAGTGGTCAAGCAGTGGAGGCCCAGTTGGCAAGCACAGTCTCTGGAATTGGCCAGACAGCAAAGGTGTTCCTGTGGCCTGTCTGCCAAAGTGCACTTTCAGACCTGTCACCCTTCCATGGCTAGGTCTGGGAAAAGTAAGGATATTGGTTGTAGAACCCCACTCCAGGAAGAATCTGCTAACATAAACCATCCCATGATCTCAACCTCCAGCTTCTTCACTAGGGATAAGGAAATCAAAGTGTAGCAGAGCTGAATGAAAGTTGGGATTCGAGAGTTGACCAATAGTGGTAGTACTTTCCCAAACCCAAATTGTTAAGTTTGGAACAACAGCAATGACCCGAGAGCTATATAAACTCCTAAACTTGCACACTCAGATGGTGAAATCATCATGGGGTCCCCTCTTTCACTGCAAAAGTTATGTTCCTGTTTCTATTCTTCAATAAACCCTACCCCTACACTTATTTTTCCTGGTTTGTGTATTTCAAAACTTTCATATTTTATCCATTTTTGTCTTTTAAAATTATTTTTCCTTGTTCTAATTGATATAACCTAGGCGAGATTTGCTTTTATGTTTGTATTCTGTTTAGAGAGATAGAGTTATGAAGAATCTAACAAACACATAAATATAAAACATAAAAATGTGCAGTGACCAGGTTTGGGCCTTTTTGTAAACTCACAATATCTAGAAATCCTTTTCTTCCTCTCTTTGGCCAAGAGAGCAGATGGATAATTATGCTCCTCAAAAGATAAATTAAAGGAAGAATTTGGACCAACTGGGCGAATGAAATATACTGCTAATGGAGGATTGTGACGAAATGGCCAAATAAGAGTTGCAGATGACCTTATTTCCCTCCTGGTGACAGTGCTTTCCAGATTAAAAGCTGTTTTCTTTTATTGAAATAGAATAGTGCCAAACACTGAACCTGCTTTGTAAGACATACATCAAGAGGGAAAATATTTCACCACTATGACATGACCTGACATTTTAAAGCAGATAACAAATGACATCTTGTCAATGCCACCAATTTATTATTCCCTCTCTTGTACCTTGGTGCCACAGCAGGATACACATTCCTTTTAATCATGAGACTGTGTTAAACAAATTTTTACCAGCAGAGACTATAAAATGCCCCTCATCGTTTCCAAGTATCCTGACCTCTTGGCTGTCCCCACTGTAGCATATAAAGACAAAGGCTATGCTAAATTTTTCATCATTTTATTCAATTTCAGATCCAATTATGTGAGGGTCTTCCATCACTTACATGGGAGTCTATGCTGTAGCATGAAGTGCCCCACATTAATCAGATTCTTTTTATCCTGCAGACACCAGTGCTAAATCACATTACTCCCCCCAAAAGAACATGAAATAGATGCAAATGTATGAGGAGGGTTCTCTCTGCAGTTATAATAGGAAGTGACTCCTGGGGCTGGCCTTCCCATCTCAAAGTGTCTGTTGTTTTTCATGTTTTCTACCACATTCCTCTCCAAAAGGACCCCCTTCTCCCACTTGCTTTAACATCCCTCTGCCAGTTTATATCCTCGAGTCTACTACTTTGAACACTGCCCTGGGCAATGACTTTCTAGTTGAACTGTTGTAACTAATCAGTCTGCAAGCTGAAAAATGACCAGCTCCACACTCACTCATCGTTTTCAGCAATAAAAACTCCCCACTTTATTTCAACAGTCTTTGACAACCATGCAGGACCAAGATCTTAGATGCTGCATATGTTTAACTGATAACATTAAAACCATGGGTCTGAGGGAAGTAGAAAAATCTATGTTACTAAGTAATCTTAATGTTATTTGAAAGTAGCTGCATTTTCTTAGTGATATCTTAAAGTATTTTTAGATCCTCTTTTCACACCTTATCATGAAGATGGGTTGCTCATGGTTTCAAAAGAAATATAAAATATGTTGTAAAATTAAATAAATGTCATATAAAAACTGATAGAGCATTTTAGAAATGTTTTCTTTGTACAGTATAAGTTTAGTCACTAAGACAGACATAGGCTTAAATACTGCTAAGATAACTTTATAATTATGTGTGTTATGTAACCTTTTGAAGTCTCAGTTTGTCCCTTTGTAAAACAGGGACAACAGTGTCTGAGAGGGTTAAATGAGTTACTATGTCAGTATAGCAGACAGTGCTAAGCACCCAAGAACTATTTAATTTTCATTATTATCATGAAATCCTAAAATAGGCCTAGACGAAAACAAAATGTACTTGTTAATTTGACTTCAGAGGACTCATTGAAAGGCATAATCCCCTTGGCTCTGAATTTGATTGAAGATTTAAAAGTTTTGTTGCAGAAAATATTTTAATTTTTAAGAAAGCTCCCTATAAAAAAAGCTTAATAGCCTAAAAAACATAATAATTCCACAATATTAATGAATGGAACATTCAATTCATATAGAAAATATTAAAAAGATTTTAGAATAAAGGGGCTAAAAGCATGCAATGGAGGAAGGATAGCATCTTCAACAAATGGTGCTGGGAAAACTGGAAATCCATTTGCACCAAAATGAATCTGAATCCCTATCTCTCGCCGTGCACAAAAGTTAACTCAAAATGGATCAAGGAGCTTGATATTAAATCAGAGACACGGCATCTGATAGAAGAAAAAGTTGGTTATGATCTACACGCTGTGGGATCGGGCTCCAAATTCCTCAATAGGACACCCATAGCGCTAGAGTTAACAAATAGAATCAACAAATGGGACTTACTCAAACTAAAAAGTTTTTTCTCAGCAAAAGAAACAATAAGAGAGATAAACAGGGAGCCTACATCCTGGGAACAAATCTTTACTCCACACACTTCAGATAGAGCCCTAATAACCAGAATATACAAAGAACTCAAAAAATTAGACAATAAGATAACAAATAACCCAATCAATAAATGGGCCAAGGACCTGAACAGACAGTTCTCAGAGGAGGACATACAATCAATCAACAAGTACATGAAAAAATGCTCACCATCGCTAGCAGTCAGAGAAATGCAAATCAAAACTACCCTAAGATACCATCTCACTCCAGTAAGACTGGTAGCCATTAGGAAGTCAAACAACAATAAGTGCTGGAGAGGATGCGGGGAAAAGGGCACTCTTGTTCATTGCTGGTGGGACTGCAAATTGGTGCAGCCAATTTGGAAAGCAGTATGGAGATTTCTTGGAAAGCTGGGAATGGAACCACCATTTGACCCAGCTATTCCCCTTCTCGGTCTATTCCCTAAAGCCCTAACAAGAGCATGCTACAGGGACACTGCTACATCGATGTTCATAGCAGCTCAATTCACGATAGCAAGACTGTGGAACCAGCCTAGATGCCCTTCAATAGATGAATGGATAAAAAAAATGTGGCATTTATACACTATGGAGTATTACTCTGCATTAAAAAATGACAAAATCATAGAATTTGGAGGGAAATGGATGGCATTAGAGCAGATTATGCTAAGTGAAGCTAGTCAATCTTTAAAAAACAAATACCAAATGACTCCTTTGATATAAGGGGTGTAAACAAGGACAGGGTAGGGACGAAGAGCTTGAGAAGAATATTTACAGTAAACAGGGATGAGAGGTGGGAGGGAAAGGGAGTGAGAAGGGAAATTGCATGGAAATGGAAGGCGATCCTCAGGGTTATACAAAATGTCATATAAGAGGAAAGGAGGGGTAAGACAAGAGAATACAAATGGAAGAAATGATTTACAGTAGAAGGGGTAGAGAGAGAAAAGGGGAGGGGAGGGGAGGGGAGGGGAGGGGAGGGGGGATAGTAGACAATAGGACAGACAGCAGAATACATCAGACACTAGAAAGGCAATATGTCAATCAATGGAAGGGTAACTGATGTGATACAGCAATTTGTATACGGGGTAAAAGCGGGAGTTCATAATCCACTTGAATCAAACCGTGTATTATGATGTATTAAGAACTATGTAATGTTATGAACGACCAATAAAAAAAAAAGAAAAAAAAAAGATTTTAGAAATCTATGTGTTTTTAGGAATATTGGTTTTATCTTCTGACTTAAATTCTAAAAACACATAAGAAATGCACAGATCAAACCTCACGCTTACACCTCACACTTCACATCACATCACTCCCTGTCCTTCAGGAGCAATCTGATCTGTGTGTTTCATTTATTTCAGATTTACCTAAAGGTCTGAAATAATTATAATTTTTGACTTTCAGTTAAAATATACTTTCACACACTGAACAGATTTTCAGAGAGGAAATACAGGTAAAGCAAAATAAGCAAAAAGAATCAGTGACTCTGAGGAAATAGTCACTTCCTAAATACACTTGATATATCTAGCCCACAAGAAATGAAGGAGTTCAGATTTACACTATGAATATTTTTTGTGTATGCAACATATACTCTTATCCTCATCCTTTACTCTTAATAAAATTAGAATAAGTTATACTCCATGAATGTATAACGTTTGAAAATACACTCTACTGTTATATATATATATCTAAAAAGAACAAATCTAAAAAGTCCATAAACCAAACAATTGGGTAGCTGTGAACTAAAATAATTTTTTACCCTAAATTGTATAATTTAGATAAATGTGACCAGACATTAGTTAAATGTATGAAAACTTCTGTTTTAATTTGTGTCTTAGAATGTGTATTAACATAACTGGAAAATTTTAAGTCTAAGTTATGCAAGGCATTCATAACATGTTATGAACTCAACTGATTCTTTCACTAGAAATATTTATAGCTATGTATGTATGTGGAATATTTCAGGGTGTTTTTACTTATTTCTATCAACTGTTCCTTTGGGTTTGTGAGCATCAGTTAACAGGACTGGTAACAGTATATACACAATTAGGAATTTAGACAAATGTTTAAGGAATAAGGATACTGTTGAATTTCAATTGAGATGAAGTTTATGCATTTGCATTTCACTCAGAATAAAGAAGAAAATGGAATTACATTTTCTTAATGTATTTCCTATAATGATTATAGACATCCTTCATCTACTTCAGTAGCATGGTCCTAATTGCTTGTTAACAATCCTTTATAACTTAGATTTACGAATTTACTCATCTCTATTCCTTATTTACCTAATGTAGTTCTGTCTTTTTTATTTCTTCCTCTTCATTTTAATTCATTCTGCAGCAAAGAGAGTTCACTTCCTTAAATTCTTACCTTTTAGTTATTGCAATAACATCCTAGCTCCCTTTTCTTATTTGCCTTTTCACTTTGGACCAATATAACTTACTCTGTTCTCTTAGGTTTGCCTTCTTTCATACTGTTTAATTAGACTTAGATCCTATTTAATAAAAAGCTGACAAATAGGTTATTAAAATAATAATAATGCACATTATATTTTATTACAACAGCCTTTTCAATGAGGAGGAGAGTGAGAAAAACCTTCTAAAATGAGGTGGCTCTAAAATAAAACTAGAGACTTTGGTTTGGTGATTAGGGTGGAACTAGGAGTCATTCTGGGGAAGATGCTGAGAAAAAGGCATGAGAAAAATAAGGGAGGAACTGCACATTGTGTAGCAGGAGTGTTGTGAGCCGATTTTGCTGCCTGGCACAGTGAATTTGGAGTGATTGACAGTGGAGCAGGTATAGCCCTGGATCCTAAACTAAGGAGAACTGGACTTCATTCTATATGCAGCTGAAATAAAAATTCATGCAAAACTTCTTTTTGTTGAATAGAAGAAACATTAGGAAAAAGAATTAGTATTTACTCAGCATCTTCTGTAGTTTCATATATTTCATCAACTATTCTTGAGTTAGGGAATGAGGGTACAAATGTTAACGCACAATGGTCTTTCATCTCTAGAAAGCCACAGGTCAGTGGGACATTAGGTACATTATTTTAATGTACAACCACTTCTGTCATCATTTCCTATATATGTTCTTGAAAAATCCTATGTGTTTCAAAATTACACATTACAAAACCAGGGCTTAATGGAAAAATGGGATTGCATAGACCATTCACAGCTTACGTAACTTTGAAGCCAGAGCACTAACAAAAGCAATAACAATCCTAATAAAAACAGAAGCAAAGCTATAACTTCACTGTTTATTTCATGCACTCCACATTTGTACCAATAATAAAGTCAGTTGATCCTTTGCTGACTTAATTCCTGAGCTCATGATTCCCTCTAATATCTTTGAGAAGATTCACTTAAAATAGAAAACAAGTACATTACTATTAAAATTTCCTATCCAGTGTATTTAACTCAAGAGATACATCTTCACAGCTACTTCATCTGTACTTTCAAATTCTCTGGATTGTTTAATATTGTGGAAAGTATAACAGCTCTTGAAGCAACTAATTCTACAACTAATGTAAGATACAGTTCTTACATTTTCAGCTTTTCTTCCCCCTAAACGTTTCAACATATTACTTACAGGTTTCCAGGGATACTGAGAAAGTTTGCCCTTGATCTTTTCAAACTATTAATAGCCTTAGAAAATTTATGAATGAACCAGCATTACTTTGATGTCTACATTACATGGAATCGACACACCTATTTAGTTATCATAAGTGAGCTAATTTGCATTAAAGAAACACACATTGTAGGATAGCTATAACATAAATATATTAGGATAGCTGCAACAATGGTTATCAAGGGATCACAGAAAATATTGATTTAACTTGTTGTGTTTGAGAAAGGCTTCCTGAAAAAACATGAACTCTCAATCAAACATTGGGGAATAAGCAATAATTGGCCAAATACAGATGATGATAAGTGCATTCTTCCTGATGGAGAGGAAACTGAAGCACAGAGAACTTGCATAAATTGCTTATGATTGTACAGCCAATGAATTATTGGGGTTCATATTTGAACATAAGAATTATTGTTCCAAGTGTACTCTCTTTAACACTATATTATATTACCTTTTCTTAGGATTGCTATTTGAAACATTATTCCATAGTCCAGATGAGAAATGTTGAGTATCTAAATAATACCATTGATGCCAGAAATGAAGATAATATGAATAGGAGAAACATTTAGAAAGTTAGTTATGCAAATTTCAGTCATTGATTCAACATTCTCCTTTATAAAACATTCCCCTTTATCAAAAGGGGAAAATTAGTTTCTAACAAGGAGAAATGGTTATTGCAATGACAATATCAGGAACTGAAATTTGGAATAAAAGAGAAACAGTTTTTGAGAAAGGATTCTAAGTTATTGTTTGAACAATTTGAAATGCATGGACTTGAGAAGGAGTTAAATGATGAGGTATAGCTGAGACTGAGTCAAGGATTGCTTATGGAGTAAAACCGCTGAGAAGAATTCAAGTTTAAAAACCTAATTATATAATTGGTAACAATTTGCATACAAATGATGTTTTAAGGATGAGAAAACATAAGATTTTACTCTAGACCAACACAGGTCAACTCCTAAGCCTTGAGCAGAGAAGATTGAGCTTGTAAAAAAGAACATACAGTGATAGTTCTATTAAGTAGAAATGAGTACAGTCACAAATACCAGAGGAAAAGAGAATTCAGGAATGGATAAAAACCATCTCTGTCTATTCAGAATGTTATAACAGGAAAGTATAAGTTGGATGGTTATAAACAATAGGAATTTATTTCTTACAGTCTGAAGGCTGGGAAGTCCCAAATTGGTGTCTGGTGAGGACCCATTTCCTGGATTATAGATTTATAGATAGCTATTTTTTTTCTATAACCAACATGGCAGAAGGGGCAATAAACCTCCCTAGAGTTTTCTTTTTTTTAAATGAGGGCACTAATTCCATTCATGAGGGCCCCACCATTTTGACTTCATCACCTCCCAAAGAACTCATCTCTAAATAGTGTTACCTTTGGGGTTAGATGTCAAAATATGGATTTTGAGGAACATAAACATTTGTTCCATTTTAAGTGGCTCATGGAGGTTTTGTGGAGAGGCCTATTTTAAAATAGGTCACACACAGTCTAGATATGGCCTAGATGAGAGAGTGGATAGAGAGGCACGACGGATTCCAGTAGGCTAAGAAATGAAGGACTGTGGAGTTGTGTCAGAGAATTTCAATATATCTTTTTATGAAATTTTTCCTGAGAAGGCAAAAGGGCTAGAATGGTCAAATTTAGATATTAGAATCTAGGGAAGAATATTTTAGGATGAGAAGACCCAAATGTACTTAAAGGTTAAGGCAAAGATTTAAGTAGTCATGGATATTTAGGTTGTGGCAGAGGTATGGCATGATTAAGGGAATGAATTCCTGAATTAGATAATAGAGATGAAGGGTGGACTTTGAGGAAAGAAAGACATCTCTGTTTCAGAGACTGGAAGCAAGTGAATAAGAAAGTGGACTGAGGTCAGCTTATTGCTGTGAAGGTAGGAAAACGAGGTGCATTGGTTTTGACAGCCTTGATTGCATAGATCAAATAAAAGGTAAAAATCATACCTGGGTGCAAATGCTTGAGAACAGGTAAAACAGCTTACAGAGGATAGTGAAGAGTGACAACTGCTCTTAAGGAAAAGGAGTTTTAAGGTTAATGAATTATTATGGAGAACATAGCTGCTCTTTTTGACCCTGAAATTATAGAATTGTGCAATATTCCTAAATAATTCTCAGCAGCTTGAGGTAGAAGAAAGGAAAATCAAATTTTGGAAATAATTGAAATGACAGGCTTTCCTGAATGGTATTAGACTGAATGGTATGTGTTAAATCTTCAGATAAGTTATATCTGTTCATCCTCACAGGAAACCTGCAAAGTCTCCATTTTACAGATGAGGAAACTATAAGTTTTGATAAGTTGATGAAGGTCACAAAAGGAGTTTAACTCAGGTTCATTTGAACACCAAAATCTATGTTCTATACACCACAGCTAGACATAGAAATGGAGATACCTGATTTAATCTATACTTTGGATATGACAGTGTAAACAGAGTGAAAATATATGCATGTGAAGTTAATAAAAATGTTTTGACTTAATTTATGTGGGAGGAAAGTAAAAAATAAATGACATGTATTTTGATTGGGGCCTGAGAGTATGGTGAGGATTGGACATTAAGAAGAAGTGTGACATAGAAGTATGGGTTTAGGGAAAATTCCATTTTAAAATGTCGTGTGGACACTATCATGATATGGAAGGAATATCATGAAAACCATTTAAGGTTTAGAGCAAAAGAATTTGAGAAAGATAGAGTTGGGCATAAAATTCGTGTCTTACTTTTACTGAGAGATAGAATAAAATCTCCATTAGAGAAAATAAGAAAAGGAGAAAGTTACTGGTCAGAAAAAAAAAGTATGTGTTGAAATTTGAGTGGCACACATTCAAGCTTATGACTGTGAAAATATAGGAATGGAATGTTTAAAATAATAGAAGGAAATCTAAGGCAGACCAGTGCCTTATAAGCTAAAAAACATTGGGTGTTCAGGAATTGCTCCTAGAAGCCTAAGAATATAAGAATAACGATTTAGATATGGCATTATTTCATTATTGGATTTAAAAAAAAAAACAATAACTAATGGAGACATCATAGGCAGACAATGGAGATTACAGGTTTATATGTACACTTACATGTAAGCATCATTCATTTACTTAACAGACACATGTCAGTTGCTAGCTGCAAAAACATAACTCCTTTAATTTTCTCACGCTAAGGGGTTAACTGATTTAATGAGAGACATATTGCCCTAGTTCTTTATGGACTTTGTAATCACAAGACTTTTTCATTCATGTTCAGTTTAAGGTAGTCTCATTCCCATTTCCTGTTCTCAGGATCCTCTTGGCTCTCATATTTATTCCACTTCTTTTTTACTTCTTTTGATTTCTTTTAGCTATATAGAACATTGGATTGATTTGACATAATTATAAAGGCATGGAATATAATTTGTTTTAATTCAGTTCCCAGTACTTCCCCTTTCAATTCCTTCCTCCCTCCCCCTGTCCCTTCTCTCTATTCTACTGATTGTTAGGCTACTTATAGTTATATTTGTTTTAATTTAGTGTCTTATGGAGGTACATGATGGTGAGATCCACTGTGCTGCATTCATATATGCACGTGGGAAAGTTAGGTCAGATTCATTCCCCTGTTTTCCCTATTCCAGTCTTCCTCCCTTCATGCCCTTTGTCTACTCCCCTGATCTTTCTTAGAAAAACTATTCAACCTTTGACTTTGGAACTGGCTTATTTAAATTAGAATGACAGTTTCTAGTTCCATTCATTTGCTGGCAAATGCCATAAAGTCATTTTTCTTTATGGTTGAGTAATACTCCTTTGTGCATATATACTACCTTTTCTTTATCCATTCATATGTTGAAGGGCACCTAGGTCGGCTCCATAACTTGGCAATTGTGAATTGTGCTGCTATAAACATTGATATAGCCACATCACTGTAAAATGCTAATTTTACATTTTTTTGATATGGATAGCCGGGTCATAGGGTAGTTCTACTCCTACTCTTTTGAGGAATCTCCATAGTGTTTTCCACAGTGGTGACACTAATTTGCATTCCCACCAACAATGTATGAGAATATTTTTCCCCAGATCCTAGCCAACATTTATAGTTACTTGTATTCTTGAAAATTGCCATTCTGACAGCAGTGAGAAGAAATCTCAGTGTAGTTTTAATTTAAATTTCTCTAATTGCTAGAGATGTTGAACATTTTTTAATTTGTTGATCTCTTGTATATCGTCTTTTGAGAAGTGTCTATTTCATTCCTTTGGCCATTTATTGATTGGGTTATTTGCTTTTTCTGGTGTTAATTTTTTTGAATACTTTTTATAACCTGGATATTAATGCCCTGAAGAGAAATTGGTAAATTTTCTCCCATTGTAAGCTCTCTCTTCACACTCTTGTTTCCTTTGCTGTAGATAACTATGTAATTTGATGCTATCCTGCTTATTATATTATTTATTTATTTATGGTACTGGGGATTGAACCCAGGGTCATTTAAATACTGAGTCACATCCCCAGACCTTTTTTTATATTTTTATTTTGAGACAGGGTTTAGTTAACATGCTTAGAACCTTGCTAAGTTGATGAGGCTGGCTTTGAACTTGTGATCCTCCTGCCTCAGCCTCCTGAGCCAATGAGATTACAGGCCACTTATTAATTTTTGATTTTGCTTCTTGTGCTTTGGAGTCTTGTTATGGAAATCAGTTCCTGAGCTGACACATTGGAGTGTTGGGCCTACATTTTCTTCTATCAGTTGCAGGGGTTCCTGGTCTAATTCTTAGGTATCTACTTTGAGTTCATTTTAGGGGTTGAATTTTATTATACTACATACGGATTTCCAATTTTCCCAGCACCATGTGTTAAAAAGGCTATCTCTTCTCCAGTGCATGTTTTTCTTTTGGCAACTTTGTACTGTATCAGACAACTGTATTTATATGGGTTGTCTCTGGGTCTTCTATTCTATTCCATTGGTCTTCATTCCTGTTTTGGTGCAAGTACAATGATGTTTTGTTACTAGAGCTTTGTAGTATAATTTGAGGTCCATTATGAGGAGTCACCTGCTTTGCTTTTCTTGCTAGGGATTGCTTTGGTTATTCTGTGTCTCTTTTATTACCAAATGAATTTTATATATTTTTTTTCTATTTCTGTGAAGAATGTCATTAGAATTTTGATGGAAATTGGATTGAATCTGCATAGCACTTTTGATAGTAAAGTCATTTTGATAATATTAATTCCACCTATCTAAGAACATTGAAGCCCTTTCCATTTTCTAAAATCTTCTTCAATTTTTTTTTCTTGGTGTTCTGTAGTTTTCATTGTAGAGATTCTTAATTTTTTAAGATTAATTCCCATGTATCTTATTTTTTTATTTTGAGCTATTGTGCATGGGATAGTTTTCTTAGTTTCTTTTTCAACCAATTATTATTAGATTATAGAAATGTGATGGATTTATGAGTGTTGATCTTGTATCTTGCTACTATTCTGAATTCATTTATGAGCTATGGAAGTCTTCTGATGGAGGTTTTTGGGTCTTCTAAATATAGGACCATGTCATCAGCAGAGATAATTTGAGCTCTTCTTTCCCTCTTTTCCTATTTATATCACTTTAGTTTTTCTCCTTTTGCCTGATTGCTCTGTTTAGTTTCAAGGACTATGGAGTGGTAAAAGTGGGCATCCTTGTCTTGTTCCTGTATTTAGAGAAAATGTTTTCAGCTTTTCTCTGTTAAGTATAATGTTGGCCTTGGGTTTGACATATATAGCCTTTACAATGTTGCAGTAAATTCTTTCTATCCCTGCTTTTTCTAGAGTTTGAAACAAAAGTAAGTGCTAGACTTTGTCAAATGCTTTTTGTGCATCTGTTGAGATAATAATGTGATTCTTCTCCTTCAGTCTATTTATTAGGTGAATTGTACTTATTGATTTTCATATGTTGAACCAATCTTGCATCCCTGGGATTAAACCTACTTGATCATGGTTCACTACTTTTTTGACATGTTTTTGTATGCAGATTTGCCAGTATTTTATTAAGAATATTTTGCATCAATGTTAACCAGGGGTATTAGATTGAAGTATTCTTTTCTTCATGTATCTTTGGTTTTGGTATCAGGGTGATACTGTCTTCATAAAATGAGTTTGGCAATGTCCCCTCCTACTTTTGTATTTCATGGAAATGTTGGAGGAAGATTGGTATTAGTTCTTTGTTGAAGGTATTATAGAACTTGGCTGAGAATACATCTGGTCTTGGACATGTTTTTTTGTTGAAAAGGTTTTGATAGCTTCTTCAATTTCATTACTGTATAATGATCAGCTTAAGTTTTCTATATCTTTAGAGTTCAACTTGTGTAGGTCATAAATCTCTAGGAATTGTCAACATCTTCAATATTTTCTAGCTTTTGAAGTATGAATTTTCAAAATAGTTTCCCATGATCCTTTGTATTACCATAATGTCTGTGCAAATATTTTCTCTTTCAGTTCAAATTTTCTTAATTTGTTTTTTCCCTTTTTTATTTTGGTTAGCTTGGCAAAAGATTTATCAATTTTGTCTTTCAAAATATCAACTCATAAGGCTCACTGCAGTGGTTCACTAATGTAATCCAAAGGCTCCAGAGGCTGAGGCAGGAGAATGATAAGTTCAATGTCAGCTTCAGTAACTTAGTGAGGTCCTAAGCAACTCAGTGAGACCCTTTCTCTAAATTAAATATAAAAAGGAGCTGGGGATGAGGCTCAATGTTTCAGCACCTCTGGAGTCAATCCCCCCCACACACCCTCACCCCCACACACATAAAAGCAAACAAATGAGAAAAAACAACTCTATTTTGTTGATCTTTTGTATTTTTCCCCCTCAAATTCAATGATTTGGGCTCTAATTTTAATTGTTTCCTGTCTTCTGCTGAGTTTGGTGTTAGTTTGTTCTTTTTCTAGGGCCTTGAGATGTAATGTTGGAATATTTATTTATTATTTCTCATTCTTTTAATGTATGAGTTCAAGGCTATGATCAATTTTCTTAGAACTGCCTTTATACTGTCCCAGAGATTTTGGGAATTGTTTTGATTTACTTCAAAGAAATTTTTCTATTTTTCCCTTGACACCTTCTGCTATCCATTCATCATTCAAAAGTGTATTATTTAATTTCCCGATGTTAGAGTGTTTTCTATTTCTTATCATTTCATTTCATTTCATTATATTCTGATAGAATGAAAGGTATTATCTCTACTTTTTGTACTTTAGAAGATTTTCTTTGTGACCTAAAATATGGTCTATTTTAGAAAATATTCCATATACTGCTCAGAAAGTGAATTCAGTCACTAATGGTTGAACTATTTTCTAGATATCAGTTAAGTCCATATTATGAATTCTATTTTTTAAGTTCTATAGAATCTCTAATTAGTTTGTTTGTATAATCTATCTAGTGGTAAGGTACTGATGTTAAAGTCTCCCAGTATTATTGCAGTGTGGTCTATTTGATTCTAAATATTGAGAAGAGTTTGTTTAATGTATGTAGATCTCTTGTTGTTTGGGGCATAAATATTTATGATCTTGTTGATGTGATTCCTTTAAGCAGTATGAAGTGACTTTCTTTGTCTCTTCTGTTTAATTTTGACTTAGTTCACTTTATCTGATATGAGAATAGCTATCCCTGCCTGTTTATGAGCCCCATATGAATGATATATTTTTCCCCATCCTTTCACCTCTGTCTTTGGATGTCTTTGTCTGTGAGTGAGTCTCTTGCAGATAGTATATTGTTGGGTCTTGTTTTTTTAATCCAATCTTTCAACCTATGTCTTTCAGTTAAAAAGTTTAGACCATTTACATTCAATGTTATTATTATAAATGCTTTCTATTTCCTGATGTTTTGATTACTTCTGATGTTTAAATAAGACTTGATTCTCCTTTAAGTGATTCTTCTACTAATGTAATTTCTCCTTAATCTACTGGTGATACTTTCCATCAAATCTTTAATTTGGTTTATTTACTCTTTCATTTCCAGGTTTTCCATTTCATTGTTTTTCAGAATGTTTCTTTATTGAAGTTACCTTTCACATTCTGCATTTTATCTTTGATTTCACTCATTACATATTTTAGCTCCTAGAAGAGTTTAACTATGAACTTTCTAAATTCCTCTCTGACATTTCTTCCACTGTGCTATGACTTAAGTCAGTTGTTGAAGCATTATGGGCTGTTTGGGATGGTATGCTCCCTAGCTTTTTCAAATTTGTTGTGTGTCTACCTATCTATTGGTAAGTTCTCCCTTGTTCTTTTAGTGAAGGACTAATTTGTGACCTTTTTTCTCTTAAGAACCCTGAGCTGGGTGAATACTCAGATAATGATAGCTTAAGTCAATGTGTGAACTCTACTGATCACAATATCAGCACTGCTTTAAGATATGCCACTGAACTCTGTTCAATATAATCACTTCAGAGCCAAGCCTTGTTACATTCAAACCTATAAGAAATAAAAATTGTTATTATTTTCCATGGTACTCAAATCCAGGTATGAACTTTAATAAAGTTATGGATTAAGCAAAAATATGAGATGCTAAATTTAGTAAATTTACTAGAACCTTAAATGAGTGCTAAAAAGGGGGAGAAAGAAATACTGGGCCAAAAGGAGAGGAAAAAAATAGACACACACAAAGAGAGGGAGAAGGGGGAGAGAAATAAAGAGGGAGAAGGAGAAAAAGAGAATAAAAAATAATAATTTACACAGAGGCAGAAAGAAGAAATAGATGAGGCACTAACTGGTAGTACAAGAGAATAAATGGGGGATAAGAAAAGCAACTATAAAATAGAGCTATGAAAACAAAGACAGGAAGATTGATTCCAATTAATACTTTAAACCATTAGATGAAGTATATTCAAGTGGATTGAAAGTACAAAGTTGACTATTAGGTTAACAATTATCTTCAAGTTAAATAATTATTTATATGATTAAAGCTGACATTAGAAATATTTATAATAAATCATGCCAAGGTAAAGAAAATTCTTGGTGAATCTTGCATTGGATTTCATCAGGATTTGGACATTTAACAGATGTCCATCAGTTTTAGCTGTGGATTTTTCCAGAGTTGCAGGGACACAGAAGCCAACTACCTAGTTGCTATGAACCTTCTATGAGCAGCTTCCCTTTTGTTTGTAGGAGCCTGCAGCTGATTGCTGGGAGGGTACAGTGTTGTTGCTGGGCCATTTCTATTGTGTGCAGGAGTTCAGGATGCAGGTCCCTGTGATTGCTGTAGGTTATCATCTGCTGCTCCCATCTTTAGGATCCTTTTCACAGAGTGAAGATCCTTGTGGCTATCTGTGAGCTCAGGTACTTTGGTTATGGGTTTTCCACTGATGTTCTATGGCATACATATATTCCTCCAGCTGACTCTGCTCTCTAGGGAACTGTAGTAAAGGGACTCAGGTGGTTCACCTGGACTAGTTTCCACTGCCTCAGTTTGTGAATGATGCAAGGTCGATTCCCTCTGTTTTCTAAGTCTGATGCGAGGTCCTGCAAATATCCAAATAATGCCCTCTCATTTGCCAATTGGGATGACAGGTCAGCTGGGCACTAGTTAAGACTGGGAGCAGCCACTTCCTGTTACCTGGTAATTTTCCACCTTAACTGATATCTCTCTGGCTAACTTTGTGGGTGCTTTCAGCTTAAGTTTCCTGGGAGTATTCCAGCAACTTGTTCCAGTAGCCTTCTCTCTGTGGCTGCCCCCATCTAGGAACTGGATCTCTATGTCACTGAATATTCAGACGGCTTTCCTCTAATATGGCCCCACAATACTGGGGACCATCCCTAGACATTCCATGGTGCCTACCTCCAGTGTCAGTGGTCATGGACTGATGAATCCACTTTCTTCTGCTCAAGACTAAAGCTGTCTGGTGCTGTCTGTGTCTGAGTTAAGCAGATGCTGCACAGAGCTTTCTGCCCTTGCCTGAGCTGCAGAGGCTGAACAGGGTTAACTTCAGTTCCCAGTAGAGACCCCCACCACCCAACTCCCCTTGTTCATGGTGAGGAAGAGGTAGTTGGAGTTTCAGTGATTTGGGGTTAGTAGTGCTCTTTCTAGAAGTTCTTTTTTTGCCTGGATTCTTAAAAGGTCCCACTGCAGGTAACTTTCTTCAGGGTTAATTTGCTGCTGTCTGGGTATAGGAAGACACCATGTTGATTGAAGGGGGTAACTAGTTGGTTGATGTCTCCACAAAATGGCTGCAGACTCTCAGATCAATTTTCTTTGCAGTATTTGATTTTAAACTCTTTGCTGTTTTAAGGAACCTGCTGTTTCCATCACACTTCAAATTTTGTCTCTCCACAGGCTTTTAAGTGGGTGAGCTTAAGAAATTTTCTTCTCTCATCTTTTCTTTCTCTATTGCCCCTCCCCCTTTCCCATACCCAAGTTTGGTTTAGGGTTAGGGAATTCTTCATTTATTTTCTACTCTAGTAACCTATCTCCCAGTCTCCCAGGTCTCAGAATTGTTAATATTAAATCTTAGAGCATTTATTTTGTTACTCATCTCTCAATTCTTCTTTTCTATGGCTACCTGCTTTCTGTGTTGTGAGTTGATCAGAACTCACTGCCTAGCTCACTTCTACCGTCGTCCTCTGTGGGGATCTTAAACCTGCTTTCACTTCTAAATCCTGGCGACCTGACCATTGCCAGTTTCTACTTCACACTCCCTAAAGGACTGTGTTTCCTTTTAATGTAGTTTGCCCCACTACAGTTCTTCATGTTGACATCTCTGCAGTATTGGTCTGTTTTGTTGTGTTATAACCCAAGCCCCGCCATTTTCCCTTGAAGTCAACTTCTGTAGACTTAGCCATGTTTTCCTGAGCTGGCTATGGGGAGATCTGATCATGGTCCCTTTCTGAGAATTTTATGACCTCAGCCATCAATATTTACACTTCTACAGGAACCCTCTCTACCAGCTTCAACCAGGGCAGAAAAGTTTAGTCCCTGTGAGATGTGACATGCAAAAGGGACAGATCCCTACTCTGTGTCTAAGTCTCTTCTTTTCCCTTCCCTTCCTCTTCCTTTCTCCTCTCCTCTATCCTCTCCTCCCCCACTTTCCCTTTTCTTTTTCTGTTTCTGTCTTTTATAATGTGGTCTTAGGACTGGAATTGAATGAAGCATCATCTTGATGTTCATTTTGAAACCTTATTTTTTTTTTTGGCTTATTTCCTTTGTTTTTGTTTTCTTTTGTTTTGTTTTGTTTTTTGTTTTGTTTTTGTTTTTGTTTTGGCTTGCATTTTCTGGTACTTCCCAAAGAATTCTTTTGCAATTAAAAGCTAGAATGTTTTTTATATCTATTTTTATTTTATTGGTCTATTGATGATAACTGTACACGGGGCAAATGCTGATGCATTGTCTCAGCTATTAAGGAGGGATCATGTGGGAAAATGGAAAATGTGCTGCTTATTGTCTGTCATTATTAATCTTCTTTATTTATCACATTTTATTCCTGAAAAGGATTTATGATGGCAGCTTTTTTATATAGATAAATTGAAGCAAAAACTAAACGGATGGGGACAGAGAGGGTAGCATAGAAAGGCAAAAAAGGAAAGAGGAGATGAATTCCTGAGTACCACGATGTCATCTGAAATTTGCTTGAGATAGGCCACATATTTGACTGTGGAGTTTTGAGGTTGCCTAAGAAGAGGACAACATTACAAGAAACAAGCTGCATAGTGTCCATAAAGACAGAAGCTCACCTGTTGCTTAGAAGTATAATTATTCCTGGCACTGAGTCCAGAGCAAAATTTCTCCTTTGAGTCCTCATAAAAAGGACACCACAACCTGATGAAGAATGTTCTCCAGAAACTGTTGTAGTTGCTACCTCAATGAGTTTTACGGTTCTGTTTGTACAGAGTCCTTCAGTGCAGGACCAAGGCACCATGCCAAAGAGAAAGCATGATTTATTAGAAGTGCTTCTGTAGGGACAACGTTTTGCAGTCCATGTGTGCATTTTTCTCTTCATGAGGCTTAGTCCATGGGTAAGCTTTTGTGGTTCCTCAATGAGGACTGAATTATGCTTCAGGAAATATTCCACAGACGTTATTCTCTTAACTAAAGTTTGGATAAGTACCGAGTGGCAGTAAATTTGTTGTTGGGCTCCCTAACAAGTACTTGGGGTGCAACTATTTTGTGTTATTGATGGAGAACAGAGTTGCATGCTCTGTTGTTTTGTGTGCTGGGAGAGGATCAGCATCTAATAAAGAAGAAGTGGTGTTTGAATGAGCTGGGATAATAGCAAGCCCATTTCAACCCAGAAAATGGCTGCTAGGAAAAGGTGGTAAAAATAATCCCCCATGAGACAGTTTGGTATGTACTTTAACTCACTGATAAAAAAATAAAAAAGCCCCTTGAATCTGGTTGTAATAATTTCAGCCTGAAGGGAGAAAAAAAAGTACAATGTGTGTATTTAAATACTCAGAGCAATTATGAAACCCAGCATGGTCTCCACTGCCCATTTAACCTTGAGCATTGTAATTTCCGATGAGTCTCACAAAATAAATTGGCTTTGAATCCTATACAGAAGTAAATAAATGAGTCAAATGTGTCTAAAATTAAATTATGATAAAAGGTATTGTCTTCTATTTATCAAAAATAATGTTTGTTTTTAGTGGAGTCAATAAGTAGCACTTCTTTATTGGCAGTAATTAAATAGTTGATAAACTGAAGTTTAGAATCATAAATGTGAAACTCTTCTATTTTTAGCTAGGTATTCAATTCTGTTTTTTTAAAAAATATTTGAAATATAATTAAATATGTCAATTATGTTATTTCTTAGCATGACAGAATCGGCTGTGGAAAAGAATCATTCTTCCCCAACATTGTGAACAGGTTGTCTTATATTCACAGTTAGGTTATAAGCTTCAGTAGAGCAGAAACCCTTTTTCCTTGTTTGTTTTATCCCTGACTCTCAGCAGAGTGCTTGGTACATAATAGAAATTAATAGCTGAATTAGCTGCTGTTATTACATTGAATATTGCTCTTTGGTATGATAAGAAAATATAAACATCATCAAGAGATGTTATTGTTTTTATGTAAATATTATATATTTAAAAGTAACAAGACATACATTTCTATAAAAATACACATCTAATTTTAATCAGTGACTTTTGATCCCTTTATTTAAGTAAGAGGTTGTTGCATTTTAATCAATGGTCTGATTTATGTGGAGGTATGCTATACCAACACATTTTGCTCCTTTGAAATCATATACTTTCACAAATATGATCTGAACGAAATATATAGTCCAATTATTATACAACTTAGAATTTTTTAAAAATGCAGAAAAGTTTATTATAATATATTAGAAAGCTTAATATGATGAAGCAAAAGCAGCTGCTAAAGTGTCAGAGACAGTGGCTCTACATTTGCAGATCATTATGTTAATTGAAATATGGCAAATGCCAGATGTTTTTTATGCTTTCAAATTATCTGTTCATGCTACCATGATGTTTTCCGTGAAGTTGATTATGTGCAGAATATTAGACAAAGGTCTTCCAGGCTTGAAGACCAAAATTACAACCTTGAATTTAAGTTTGAATAAATCTACATTGCCACTTACGTATTTGCTGCATGATAATGGTCCACACACAATGGAACAGATAATAGAAATTTTTACTTTTGAATGATATTTCTGCCAACACCACCAACTGTTGAATGTTAAATATGAGATTTGGCAGGTGCAGAGATTTTCAGTCACCTTAAAAAAAAAAAACAGTATAATACACACTAACAAAATCTGCATCTGAACCATCCGGCAATGGAACAAACATGTCAATCATCTTTCCATCTTTAATTGGCAGTGTTTCTTTAAATGCACAATTTTTAAATTATTCTGATCTTTAAAGGAGAGAAAGAGAGACAGAGAGAGAGAGAGAAAGAGAGAGGGGGCAAGATTTTGTTTTTGTTGATGTTTACTTGACAATTGATCTGGTTCTAGGCAAAATAATGAAGTTGAAGAATGTTCCTGGGTTCTTGCCCCTGATCTTTCATTCCTGCTCCCACATTACTACTTTATAACCTACACACTCATTCTAGCATCCTTAATTAATTTATTAATTTCTGTTTGCCGCCATACCACATTGACCAGAAAGAGTTAATGCTCGCAAATGATTTATCCCTTTTCAGCCAACACATTTTTTTTTAATTAAAAAAAGAACTTTGCCTCTAAGCAATTATATGTAATAATTAATTAGGTCAACTAAATCCTGATGGTTATCTATCTAGCAAATTATAATTTTGAGGTTAAAATGATCAGATATATAAAACGTATTTTTTTTCTTCTGAAAGTTTTAAAAAGTAAGCATAATTTAAAAAAATTCTCATTTCTCTCCAGTATGCTTAGGAAATGTTTGGGAAATTGTTAGCCTCACAATCCCTGATATTACATATAATTTCTACTGATGTACCCTGCTAACTAACCCTGTTTAGAAAATTCCTTTGACAAATGACTGGTAGAATTTGGTGGTAATAGCAGAAGGTCAGAGTCTTTGGGTCTCTCAGATTTCTTGAGGACCTCATTTCTCACTACAGAAATTTCTTATTAACTCAAAGAGATGCTTAACTGAATTTAACCATAGCAACAACAAAAATTGAAGTTTTTGTCTGTATGTTTCAATTAGGAACTTTTTAATCAGAGAGAAAACAAAATAGATATTGACTTCAATCACTTTATATTTTATTTTCTACTTTTATGAAAGCTTATACAATTTACTTTTACTTTTTAAGTGACAGGAATTAGGTATAGAGAATTCTGTAATGTTTATTCTGTCTTTCTTTCAGCATAGAGTATCCAATTATGTCTTTTGCATAATGCAAAATAATCATCACAGAGAACATATTTTAAATTTATGACTCAGAGGGATCTCAATCATCTTTGGCATTCAACACTCAAAGCATTTCAGATATTTATTCAGAGCAGTATAACAGAAAGTACACAACAGATTGAAACTTTTTGGCAACATACATTTGCAATGAAAGCTTGAGAAACGTGTACAAATAAGAATGCATTATGGATCTTGCATGTTTTGACTATACACTGTGATAAGGGAATGATCATATGCTTTATTTAACTGAGATTTTCTCAGTAGCCTTATGCTAAGGGCATAGAAGGACACCTTTCTCATATTCTGTTCTTATAGCAGTGTGCATGTCCAATTTAGGGTATGTTCACCTACATGTGGAGAACATTGCTCTATGTGATAGAGCTGAAAGAAGCTCTATGGCCTCTGTAAACACACAAAATTGATAAAATAAAGAAAAGAGAGTTATTGGAAACAAACGCAAATAAATAAGGAGCCTCACACAAAAGAATTTAATGGTTGACAATAGAAACAAAAGCTTAAAATCTCAAAGAGTTAGAAAATAAAACTATTGGATCTGGAAATTAGGATATCCTGTAATTTCTCAATTTTTTAAACCATTCTCAATTTTATTAGAATGGTGGTGATAGAAATAAAAGTGTAGGGCTGGGGACATAGCTCAGTTGGTAGAGTGCTTGCTTTGCATGCACAAGGCCCTGGGTTCAATCCCTAGCACCACACAAACACACACACACAATATAAAATAAAATAAAAATGTAATTGACATAGGTGATAAGGAATTAGGGAAATTGGGCCAGCAAGTATGAGCAATTTATTTTGCATAATTTTATGACTAAGATCTGGGAAAAGGTGGAGCTAGAATACCTGGAAAAAAATGAGAGTGTTTTAGTGAAATAATTCAAGAAGGGACAAAAAGCAGAGTCAAAGTATGAATCTTTGGAGGAGGAAAGGTGATACTGTGGGGTGTAGACAAGAACTGGGGAAGGAGGTCACCTGGCTTCCATTTTATTTGTGAAGTAACAAGGAATATGCTGACAGCAAGACAAGTGTACATTGTTCAGCAATCTTGAGGAAAGAGAAAGCCAGGATTGGAACACCAGACACACTGGATGCAGCAAACACCTGATTAAGGATAAATACCCCTGTCACTAAGGCACCTCTGAGAACAGTGGCTATTTTTCATACTATTCTCACTGGTGCTTATCATCACACTCTTTATGAGTCTCACAAATATTTATTGAGCTCAGCCTAGGTGCCTGGAACTATATTAAAGTCTAGAAGGTTTCATAAGACTAGGAAAAGAAATGACTCTTCAAGGAGCTTGAGTTTCTGTACTGTCAGGGAGCATTTGGTCAAGGAAAATAGTTTATTTTAGCCCATTCTTTTCTTGTCTTGAATAGCATGTCATTGTCACATTATTCCATTTGTGCCTACATGTGACAGCTTCCTGATTTCTTTGCACTTTCCTGGGCATGTTATCTGTATTTTGTGAAAGGATAAAGGATTCATAATGTTAGCATTTATTTTTTCTCCTTATGCTTTCAAATATTGCTAGGCTGCATGATTATCAGTGCTGCCTGCTGTGAGCATCTTTGTCCCAATATAGCATCATCAGTAATGATTATATTAAGGTGATGTCCCTTCACAAGATCTGTAGCCAGGGTACTAGCCGCAAAGCTCATTCTGCTAATTATGTGAACAATATTCATTTATTTTTAGCACATCAAATAATCTTCAAATTGCTTTTCCAGGCATGCATTCTTAAAACATTTCCTATATCTGTAATGTTTCAACTCTTCTTTGTATACGACTAATTTAGAATGTCTCCCTCAGGTTTTATGAAGTGAAACTGCAACCATTAAACTTTTGCCATTACACTGATTTTTTGGTTAATTTATTCATATATTTATGACAAATAAATACTCACACATCATTAGAATAGAGTTATCAAATTAAGAATAATATATACAAGCTGCAACAAAAATTATCAGAAAATTTTTCTTTATTAATCCTACATTTATGAAAAATTTGGTGTGAAGATTTTTTATTTCTCTTTTTCCCCTAATTGTGTCAATTTTCTTTATTTGCCACTGGGAAGCAATGATTTAGTTCTGATAAACTGATTGCACTTTCAACAATTAAAGAGACTTTGGATGGCTTTAACTATTAAACAGTACTCTCCATCTCATCTTAATGACTGTTCAGGGTACTTGGAATAAGTTGGTCCAATCAAAATTAAATGCAAAGCTCTTGTTCTCTGACTGAAAGTATTTATGTTTTCCCCCTGATGGTGTGGTGCCCAGAAGTGAGATTTGAGAGCGGTTTGAGAGTGGAAGCAATATGCAAGACTGACCTACAAAACAGCAGAACTCAACCATCCATCTAATAAACCAAATCTGCCCTATCACTGATCATTTTCAGCATGTGAGTTATAAAACCCCTATACAGTTTGTGATTGCTAATTTCATGTATCAACTTGAGTAGACTGCAGAGTGCCCAGTTTAAAAATTGTCTGGGTGTGCCTCTAAGATGTTTCATAAAATTAACATTGAATTCTGGGACTTACTTAGTAGATTATCCTCCCCAATGTGGGTGGGAATAATTTAATCCACTGATGATGTAAATAGAATAAAAGGTGGCAGACAGAGGGGTTTGCCACCTTTTCCCTGCCTCAATGCACTATAGTTGGGGTACCTCATCTCATTATATCATGACATTTAGCTGGGTTTTATATTACTGACTCTTTGGTTTCTCTCCTTTGGACTTGGACTGAGTTAATAAAACCTTCCTGGTTCTTTCTTGTCAATAGCAAATTGAGAATTTCTCCCTTTCATAAATGTGTGATCCAATTCCTCCTTATATATAAACATATGTCTCTTATTGGTTCATATTGAAAAGTCTAATATCCACTCAGCCAAAAGGCAAATTTCTGCAAATAAGGAGGGGGCATACTTGTTGTGCGTTACTCATCAACTAGAACTGGTTTTATAATCTTGAATACTTTGTGTTAGTAGTAAGAGTTCTAGAAGTTTCTGTGCCTACTGAGTGAAAACCTTCCTCCTGCCTTCCATCACAATGTATTTTACTAGCTTCACTGGATACTTTCCAGTATATTCCATTAGCTTCATCTGTATCAAAATTCTCATTGTATCTCAAAATTTCTCAAAAAAATATGAGTACTTGCTGCCACTTCAGATTTTTGTTTGCCATATAAACTCTGACCTACCTATAGTTACTAATTAATGAATCTTGTCTTTTAAACTCTCACCTAAAGCTCAGGATCATCTACAAATTAGAGAGATTACCTGTGACCACTTTTCCATCACTTCTGTGAGCCCTAGAACTCCTGTAGCTATTGTAAGTTCTCTGCCATCAGAGTCCACACTCTGCCTCAGGACAAACTTGAATTTGTCATTCTCCTTTCTACACTGCAGTTGAACCTGAGATCACTTCCCTATTCCATCCTTAGAAACTATTCTCATGGATGGTCAAATTTTCAGGGTTGAAAACCCAAAGAACCAAAGGCCAAATCTTTTCTCTGATATGTGGATACTAATTCAAAATAAGGGTCCAGGGCTAGGGAAGAACAGAGGTGGGAAGGACGGTGGAATGAATTGGTCATTATTACCTTCTGTGCATATATGACTACATTACTGGTATAATTTTACATCATGTACAACCAGAAGAATAAGAAGTTATACTCCATTTATGTAGGACATGTCAAAATGCATTCTGCTGTCATGTATAACCAATTAAAACAAATAAAAGAAATTTCAGGGCTGAGTAATACCTACTTTTTTGCATATTCTTTCCATTAGAAATAGTATTTGGAAAGCTTGGTGGGCTTTATGACTGTGTTCTTTAAATTCAGAATAAAAAGTTAGTTAGTTTCTTAAATGGATTGAAATACATTTCAATCATTTCCTTGATTTTAAGTAATTTTAGCTCAAACTTCTTGAACTATATGCTGTGATAGTTTGTGGAACATTTCACTCCTGCCTCCAATAAACAAAAAAAACCTTGAAGACCTTTGTTGTTTTTCCTAGATTGAATTAGTTGGGAGGTTATATTTCACCAACATAATATGACCAAATTGAAAAATAGAATATATTAATAAGGAAAAAGCAAAGGATTTTTTTCTATTTCTCCCTATTGTTTAAGTGGTCAAAATCAAAACAGAAATAAAAGTTAGTGACCTAAATCTAAGAGGCATAGTATCTTTACACTGTGAGAAATTTGGAAATAGAAAATCTTATGAAGAAGCCACTGTGTTAATCAGTTTTTACACTGTAACCAAAATACCTGACAAGAATAATTTAGAGAAGAAAAAGTTTATTTTGTGCTCATGGTTTCAGAGACTCATTCTATGGTCAGTTGTCTCCATTGCTTCCTGAGGTGAGGTGGAGCAACACGGCAGAATGGCATGGTGGAAGAAGGCTGCTAAGCTCATGGCAGTCAGGAAACAGAGAGAGAAAAAGAACATGGAACCACGGACAAGATGTAATTCCCAAGGGAACTCTACTACTTCCTCCAGCCACATGCCACCTGCCTACAGTTACCACCTAGAAGTTCATTCAAAGTATTAATCCATCAAATGGATTCATCCTCTGATGAGGTTAAATATTTCATTCATTCATTTCACCTCTGAATATTCCTGTTCGTCTGACACATGCATGAACTGGGTGATGTCTCATATCCAAAGCATAAGCGTCATTCCCCACAATTTTAAATATAGTAATATATAAGTTTCTCACACTGAATATATTTTAACTTAGAAACTTTAGCAAAATTACCTTGTGTTATATATACTGAAGTGAATAAATTAAGCAAAAAATTTCTTTCCTCTTGAGTTGCAAATCATAGATTATTTTTTTGTCCAGTAATCAGCAAATTCTAGCTGCAGGTATAAAACTGATGGTTGCCTTTCATTTTTTGTAGCATTTTTATTTTTACATTTTCCTTGAGTGACTAAAGGATGTTAACTTTGTAGTAAATCATTTGGAATGATTCTGATGATGCAATAAGATTTATGATTTAGGGTTTCTCTTTCCAGTTGCTTTAGCAATTAAACAGAAATAATCTTCTATGTGCATAATTCTTTCTTTTTAAGTCTTTAATATGGACAAAACTTAGATTTAGGAACTTTGAGAAGTAGAATCCAGTGAGAGTTATTTGAGTAATAATGTAAGCTTCATAAGGTTTTGAGCAGAGAAAACCAAGAAAATTCTATCTCCTGATCTGTGTACTCATGAGATGTTCTGAAGATTAATGTGTCTCTTTCAGGGCACTAAAGTACATTTAGAGCACTAAAGAAGTAATTTACTAAATGGTACCCTTGGGACTTGAAAGAGTTAATGTGCCTCTCAAAAGGTGAGCAATGTACTCTCAAATGTATGCAAGGATCAGCACCAAAGCTTATAAAGCATTGTGAGAATGTTGGTTAAAAGCAGCTGGAGGTCCACAGCTTTATTACTTCTTACTATAATCCTAAGTTAATATATTTTCTGGTGTTAGGCAGTACATTCAGACAAATGAGAACATTCTCAAGTTTAAAAATGAAAACAAGAGGTACTATGAATGTTGGAAAATATTGTATATGTATAAATGTTATCTGAATTGCTTGGATTTCAAGGAGATATATTGTCTAAATCTAGACCTTCACCCCCAAAAGTGCTTTTTTCTCAAATTAAAATTACAATGGTATTGAATCTTTTGATATTTTGCAGGTTTTCTCCTAAAATGGCAATGACAACAAAATATATATTATTGCAGATGATGCTGAGAAATTTCACAATGTGTAATAAAATACAATACACAAAAGGAAGGAACAACAAAATATTAATAATCTTTTACCATAAGTAATGACATTGTAAGTTTGGGGGTATATTTTCTACTTAAAATTATTGTCTTTTCTAAATTTTCTGCCATGAACAAATCTTATAAGGCTCTTTTTGATAAGAAATATGCTAAGAAAACATGAACACAGATTAGTAGCATCTATGACTTGCCGAAAGGAGAGTGTTGCTATTTCACTTTAGTTTATCTGGTGAAAGAAGTTTGAATATTACTGTTTTCATGATCCTTGTCAGAGGGAAAATTATGCTCTTCTCAGTGATTCTCATGGATAACTTAGTCATCAGAGCCTGGTCTATATTTCTCAATATTGAAGTTTTGCATAAGTAAGATAGGAAAATCTGTGTGATGTGGGCCTCCAAAATTTTTCACTACCTTTTATATCATCATTCTTACTCTCACTGCTTGATGCAATCAACATTTATGTCTTCAGTTCCCATCCACATGCTAAAAACTTTCAAATTTTTACATTTGGAATAGATTTCTCTTTAGAATACTCTGTTCATATATACCAATACCTGGTACATGTGGATGATCCTCCTAGTCACTGCAGCATGTATACATCTTTAGCTGAACTCAATGCTTCTTTAAAGATCTTTCTTTCCTTTTTCCTTACTGAGAAAATAATATCACTATGTTCTCATTTTCCTAAAGCAGAAATGATACAACCATACTTAATTTCCAACTTCCCCAATCACTCATTTTATAAATGTTACCCCCATATAATTCACAAATCTTTTTATTTCTCTAGAATGCACTTTTGCAGTCCTTATCAGTGTCCTTGATTTATCTTACATGAATTATTGCAATAACCTCTGTAATTGTCTCTCTTTACCTGGTCCCCTCTTTCTATATCTGTCATTCATATTGTACATATAGTCAAGTGAAGTTAGATTTCAGGCCCATATTTATATCTAGTTCCAAAGTCAGAGCTCTTCCCAGCATAATTTTTACTTTCTATAAGGAATTTGAGGAAAGCTTTAATGATCTGTATGGCAAAAAATATAACAGATTTTGAGTTAAAGATCGTGGGTTGAACTCACGTGTTGGCTTTCATTCCTTTCACAAACCCCACAAAAACCATATAACATCAAATTTGTTTGTTTTGGCACAAAATCAAAAGGTCAACTAAAACTTAAGATTAGACATCAGTTTGAATTTAGAAGTGCTTTCTTCAGAAAATGAGATCAGTTTTTTTTTTTTTAAAGGTAATACCAGGTGTTCTTCTAAAGAAGTGGCCCAAGGTTAAGAACATCATCCAGGATCACACACACAGAGCTTCTACTAAACATCGGGCTGCCCTAATCTTGGGTGTGAGCAGGTAGCTAAAGTTTACCACACTGTAGGAAACCTCCTAATATCAAGGATAGAGACTAAAGTAAGTAGAAAAAAAAAAGAGAAAATATCAGAAAAAATACTGAACACAAAGAAAATAAAATTTTAAAATTTATTAGCAGAAGAGAGGTGGTAAACTACCAAGAAAAAAAAATTAAAAAAAAAACAATGGGAAAGAAATTAAAGGGTGGTAAAACTTCTCTATGATTGTGGTGGTTAATAAATACATGACGTATATATATCAGGATATGATATACTGAGAAGGGCACATTACCTTGGCATTCTTCTCCAAAAACTACAACCTCAATTTAATCATGGGAAAACATTATACAGACCGAAATTGAGTCATATGTTACAAAACAGTTGATCAATACCCTTCAAGAATAAGGTCATGAAAGACAAGAAGACTGAGGAATTGCAGAAGACTGGAACAGACTAAAGAGACACAATGATTAAATGTAGTATGAGGTGCTGGAAGAGATAAAGGACAACAGGAGTGGTGGCAGGAGGAAGAGGTAAAATCTGAATGAAGTCTGAAATTTAGTGTATGTATTGTGTCAATGCTAATTTCTCAGTTTTGATCATTTTGTCATGGCTATACACGATGGTAGGATTAGGGGAAAATGAATAAAGCTACAAGAGAAATTTCTATGTATTTTTCTACAAATTCAAAATTATTTCAAAATAAAAATTCCAAGAAAAAGAAAGATGCTAATGATGTCCTTAAGGAGATAAGAAAATATGTTGATCCAATAAACAAATAATATAACACTAAAAATGCATTTTTGGAACACAAAACATCCCATAAACATTGAAATGTGGATAGTAGAAACAAGACTCAGTAAAGGTGCCTATAGCTAAAGATGAGGAAATCTCTTGGATAGCAGGAAATTAATCAAAGAGAAAAACAGAAGGGAGAGGCTAAGAAAACTAGAAGAGAAGCTCAAAATATATAGTATCCAATGGAGAATAGAAAATATCAAATTATTGTCAACATAATTTGAGAAACTATCCTAATTAGAAGACTCTCAATATGCCTTTGTTAATATCAACAAGGATTCATCGATGTTTATTTCATCTTGAGAAGTTATAATCCAATATTGCTATATTAGATGAAAGTAGATTCCATATAGGCATATTTGTGTGAAATTTCAGATCCCTGAAGGCAAAGGAAAGAAATGCTTTTGAGAGAAAAACTGAGAACATAAAGGCCAAAGATGTAAAAATTACATTGGGTTATTTTAGCAGCTGCATTTAAAGCCAAAAAATTAGAGAAATTTTAGCATAACTTTCAAATTAGATCTAAACAAGCTTAATGTCTCAGAAGTTTATGCCTAATGCATTTATTTTAGGAAATCATGAAGAGATGTACTTCAAAAACCAAGAAATTAAATGCAGTGGGAGGCATGGGTATCAACAAAAAGGAGAAGCAAAAAAAAAAAAAAAAAACCAAACAACAACAACAAAACATTAAGGTGCTAGAAGATATTCCTGTCCCACTCCCCTAAAGTGGGAGGCTCTGGAAGTGATTTTAAAGATCAAAATTGATAGAATACTAAATGTATTGTGTATATCAATAGGATAATTACTCAAGAGAAAGGAGGACATATCAGTGGTAATTATGTAGACTATCAAGCAGACACTAGAGGTAATCATTAACTTCAAGGAAGCCAAAAATTGTACAATAAGAAAAGTAATTCACATATTACTGTATGGCTCAGCTGTGAACAGCATTAGGACCTACAAAACCGGATATTGAATTGTCCCAATATTGGTATGTTTTTATAGTGGGATAGCAGGAAAATTGGAAACATGAATATGTGATTAAAGAATAGCTGTATGAAAAAGAGCTGAATCTTAATCTTCCATTGTGAGAATTCACTGACAATTCCACCATCCTAAAATATGTAAATAAGAATAAAGTGCAAGATATTTGAGGTATGGAAGAAAATACCAAGAGAATCCATTTAATGAGTCAGTATCAATAGTCTTTAGGGTCTAAAATGTACGAGGACAAAATGTAGAGTTCTTGGAATCTTAAAACCATGTTCATTTAAATCGAAAAAAAATCACTATATATTTTGGCTGTCTCATCTATACCTACCATACTAACTACTTCCTGGGGTGTTGATGTTAGAATGCAATAAGCTGGCAGAAAGTTAAGCAAGGGACACAAACTGGTGTAAAAGACTAACAGAGAATGACACATATTACACACTCAATGTATGTTTGTTGATTTGCATTAGATAGATTATGGAAATGAATACAAAGTTCAACTATTGGTGTGTCTGAAATTTTTATTCTTATCTGTTGCTTCTTCTCGGTGTCTAAAAAGATTAGTCATAGATACTGTAGGGAAAGCCAAACCATACATGTTTTTGCACCATCACTCTCTCTTTGCCACCGAGCTATATACCCAGTTGTTTTTACTTTTTATTCTTAGACAGTGTCACTAAGTTGTGAAGGCTGGCCTCAGCCATCTGAGTAGTTGGAATCATACATATCATTTGATGATCTAAAATAGATGGTCTATATTTTCTTATGTATCTATTAGTTTTCCAAGAATCAATCTAGAATGATTATTAGTTCAGCTATTATGATATATTTGACATTTTTTTCAAATGTTCCTTTTTCAAAAATAGTTTGTTGTTTGAAATTAATTCATGCCTCTGACTTAATTGCACGTGTTAAAATTATTCCCTTGGGTTGCTTTGCATGAATAATAAACTCAGTCAGTACTTTTATTCTCCATGGATAAAAATTTGACAACTCTAAAATAAATGTGCCCCAAATAATCAGAATCTACAAAACTGCAGTATAGAAGAGCTATTTATAAGTACTCAGGATATTAAGACATTTTTATTGTCTCTGAGCATTTCCCAAGTGGCCAGAGAAACAGTTGTGCCTTAGGATATTAATAGCTGCTGTGAGAAAAAGGTGTTTCGTGATGATAAAATATTTGAAAAATGTTGAGTTAAAGTAGAATTTCTTTTCTGCAATGTTTTCCAGAGTTTCTAATGTGGTAGCTTATGCTTATATCTCTAATGGAACAAATATTAAACAGTTTCTGAAAATTGATTTGACCATTGCATCTTGTTTGTTTGAGTTTGTTTTCTATTTGTTATTTGTTTTTGAAGTTTCCTTGAGTAAAATTATTTCTCAGAAAACACTCCAGAAACTGAAAGCCTAACTAATATAAGCAGGAAAGTTGGTCAATGACACAATACTGATTAACACAAGGGCACATCCCCTTGACTTAACTTTCTTTCACTAGGCCCCCCTTTCTAAATGTTCTACCACTTCTCAAATGCCATGGGCTCGGGACCATGCCATTGACACATAAGCCTTTGGTCTCATTCAAGATCCAAACTTATAATAGCAATTTTCCTTTGTTTCAGTGACATTACAGGTTTTCTCCTTTTTCTCTGCTGAGTGCACTAGTAATAAACTTGACCATCAGAATTTACAGAGAAGTCACATCCTTCTCACAGCAAGAGTAGCCACAGAAGTATCCTCTCCTGTATCAAAGCTAGAGCAGAAATCCCACTTGAAGGAGTTAGATTTTTGAAGATATGGAAGACATTTTTGTTGTGAGGATACCACGATAAATTTAACAACAATACTTATAATTCACATTTTTTTTCATATAGGTTCCCTTTTGCAACAAAAAAGGACATTTTATAAATTTTATTTCTTTCCAGTGTGTAACATGCATGGAAGTAAAATTATTTTGTGCATATAGATATCCCAAAATTTTTTCTCTATGGAGGAAATACATCCTTCAAGAAGTGTCATGTGCACACCTCATTTCTTCACAAAGTTTAACTAAAAGCAAAAAGCCACTAATGCGTGGCAAATTTTACAATGCAAGCAGATGTTGTCGTTAGAAGAACATCTTCCAATATTAGCCTCTGGCTCCAGTCACTGCCATCCAAAGAACAGGGTGGAAGAAACAATTTGGCAAGCAAGAGATGCTACTTGCTGGGGGCACAGAACATGATAACTAGTTGGAAGTCATTAAATTAGAAGTGCCTATAAGTGTGATGCATAATCTGTTTTTAAATGATTTCAGCTCCAGACTACCTTTTATAAATTTCTCTTCTCATCATTAAATTATTTTAAATATTTCTTAATTCAAGAAAATGTGATAAACTTTTGTATGTGATAATTTAAATGTGATAACATGCATTCATAGTTTTGCTTAATTAAATCCTTTGGTTGGAATTCTTTCCATTTAACTAGAAAGAATCAAGTATATAGGTTCTTAAATGTGAAGTAAGGAGTAATAGTTTCAGAATTTGTTTCAGTTTTGTCATGGAAACTGAGCCACTAACAAAGCAGGAGTTCTGATCAATAAGAAATGGTTTTGAGTAATGATCCCAGATACTGTTTCCTTCAGACTTGTCATCTCTTGCTGATGTTACCAGTTTGTCAAGTCCAACAAAAAGCTGTGAGACAAGCCTGTTCAGGGAATAGCACAGAACAGGAAAGGACAGAATGGATCTGGAAGAACAAAGACTAACCATCACAGCTGGGTAGAATGGCTACAATGCTGTTGTTGTATTCTGGCATGTCTCTCCTTGTCACTAAAATACTCTGGAGAACAAGATATCCTCTCTATGTACCAAATGTGGAGTATGAGCAGAATATTTAGCTGTACTGTACACATGCAATAAATATATCAGAACAAAGGTTTTTATAAACACTTGTTAGCCTATGACTTTCTATAACTAGAGAGAGATATGGAGATTAAGCACAGAGTATAAATAGTCAATTTTTCTTTTAATCCTGTACCCTCTATTTTTTGGCTGTATAACCTAGAGTAAATAATCTTATGGTTCTTGTTTTGTTTCTTACCTATAGAAGGCAGATAATAATATCTATGTATAGAATTACTACAAATATAAAATATAAAGATGATTGTGAAAAAAGTGCTCTGAATTTAGTGAAATCTAAATAAGTTTGAGCTACTGTTTTCATAGAAACATGATTAGATCTGATTACCTTGATTATGGATACTTTCTTAAGAAAATAATTGTCCCTGAAATTGAGTCTCTGGGCTCCAGCAACTTTCTTTCAAAATCTATGGATTCGTGTTTAAAAACCAAAAAATAATTGATAATACACTTAATAACAATTAAGCAAATAAAATTAGTTCTAATTTATATTTCATTTTTAATAATAAGATGGACTATCAGGAGTTATCTCCCTTTTGATAGAAAAAGTTGATGACTTGCATCCGAGGCCAAAGTAGATTAAATTGAAGAACTCATGAGAGATATTTAGTGTGTTTTATTTGAAATTCTTATTGTTGAGTCCATAAGTTGAAGTGATTGAAGCAATGAACATCTTATTAGGAAGATATTTATGGCAAGTAGAAGAAATACTACTAAGAAATTCATCAAAGCATTTATTGCCTTGAGAATTTTTATATTTGATATTTTAATAAAATAAACTCATATTTGTATAGACAGCATTATTACAATCACAACTTAAATTGGATTTTGTTTTGTTTTTACTTTTGAAGATTTCGGGATAAAACGGTTATGAAGTTCCCTGTCACACCACCAGGCTCTACACTGTGATAAGTTCTCCTGGGTGTTCCTCCATGATGAATAAATGGTACAGGGTACAAAAATTAGATGAGTCTGAGATTAGAACAAAAGAAGTGATGCTCCAAAATATTATATGTTTCGAGAAATCACTGGAGTGTTAAGTGAAGACTTATAAATACGGTCAAACTTTCAACCTCTAAGAAAATCTGGGAAACATTTATCAAAACCAATAAATAGTAATTTCTTCAGGGTACTTTTCAAATGGCATTTCATCACTAGTTTTATTTTGATTTATTTTTTAAAACTTCAATTCCTCATGAAAACAAGTTGTATAGCTTATGGTATTACTCTAGCAAAATGATTTCCATAAATAAAGCAAGAAGCAATGGAAAGGAACATATATAAAGATTAATGCATCAGACTTTTAGGTTTATGGTGACTAACTATAATTCCTGAGCCTGAAGTTATTGGAAAGAAAATCTCTCTTATGGAAACAGGCAACAAATCCCAAACTATCTGAGCAACACAAGCAATTTACTTTCTCTTGACTTAAAGAATTGTGGTTTTATAGCCATTTTCCTCAAGTTTATTGATTTCATATGCAGTTTTGTACAATGACATAATGCATCTGGGCTTCACACACGGAGACAGAAAGGATAACTAACATTCGTGTCATTTGTCAACTGAAAGCAATCAATGGAACCTGGTCTCAACTTAGATGGGCAAAGCAACAAGGGGCAAATTCTCTTCAATCAAAGTACCTTTGGGATGAGAATCTTAGGAACATTTAAAGAAGACACAAAAATCTGAAAAAATAAATTCCTAAGGTTAATGCTTCTTAGAAAATAAAATTATGTGTGATGTTTCAGCATCTTTTGATCAGTTTTGCCATATTAGTGGCATTGTAAATGGTTAGTCATTTTCATGTATGTGAATGCCTGTTCTATCTACCCAGAAAAAAGGTCAGTTCTATTACCCCAGAAAAGCTTACGAATGTATCTTCTCAAGGAATGTAGATTTATTCTAATAGAAAATAATTAGAAAGGCAAATGTGCTGCCATATCAAAGCCCTACAATACTTTGTAAATACAAAAGTTTCAGCATTATTTTATTTTATTTACCCCCATCAGTGTACCTGGTGAAAAATTTAAAGTTGGCAAAATCTTTCCTCTTTTTTTCTGATTTTTCTTTGCCTTGGGCTTCCTTCCACAACTCCAGCCACTCTTCCCAGTACCCAGTACACAGGTGTTCCTCCATTGCTACCCTTTCAGAGGTGACCTGGCCAATTTCTCTATCTGCTCTATCTTTATCTCTTCTCAAGGAACTTGCCCCACCTCCTAGGTGCCACATCCTGACCACATGCTTCCAGTCACAGATAACAGAAACTACTGAAGAACACTGAGGAGCTCTTACTTAAGCACGGCTAAGAGACACATTGACTGGTAGCTACTGATTTATGTGATTTTCTTCATCATCAATCAGATCTCCATCTAGGAATTTGAAACAAGAGATGAGGGGGAAGCCTTGTTGAGTGTGCATGAATTAAAAAAAGAAAAGAAAGATGGGGCTGGGGTTATGGCTCAATGGCAGAGCTCTTGCCTAGCATGTGTGAGGCACTGGGTTAGATTCTTAGCATCATATACAAATGAATGAACAAAATAAAGGTCCATCAACATCTAAAAAATTTTTTAAAAAAGAAAAAAGAGACGATCCAACATGGCGGCCGGCGAGGAAGCAGCGACTCCAACGTCTCCACTTTAACGGGATATGAAAGACTCATTGAAACAGCTGCAGCCTAGCTACGGAGGAACTTCTAGCATAACTTCCTTAAGAGGAGAGCTGCCGTGAACTGGTAGGTTTACTCGAAGTGACAGGTTGCCCCAGAGAAGTGGATCTTGGAAGGCCACGCGGGCACAGAGGTCTAGTCCCCCAACCATCAGCCACTCCGGCAGGCAGCTCCCCCTGGAGGCCTAGCTCTCGCCCTGGGAGAAGCGGCCCCACCCGCCCGCTTCCTAACCAGGCGGCCACAGCTACTCGGCGATAAAGGTGCCCACGTGGCGGGTGCAGAAGTTAAGTCCTGCAGACGCCAGCCACCTTTGCAACCCGCGGGATCCCTGAGCTGCTTGGCCCGCCCCGCCCGAACCGGCAGTCCTCCGCCATACGGGCTCCCCCCCCCCTGGGAGGCCTAGCTCTCGCCCTGGGAGAAGCGGCCCCACCCACCTGGTTTCTAACCAGGTGGCCTCAGCTACTTGGAGATAAAGGTGCCCTCGTGGCGGGTGCAGAAGTTAAGTCCTGCAGACGCCAGCCACCTTTGCAACCCGCGGGATCCCTGAGCGGCTTGGCCCGCCCCGCCGGAACCGGCAGTCCTCCGCCATACAGGCTCCCCCGGGAGGCCTAGCTCTCGCCCTGGGAAAAGCGGCCCCACCCGCCCGGTTCCTAACCAGGCAGCCACAGCTACTAGGCAATAAAGGTGCCCACGTGGCGGGTGCAGAAGTTAAGTCCTGCAGACGCCAGCCGCCTTTGCAACCCGCGGGATCCCTGAGCGGCTTGGCCCGCCCCGCCCGAACCGGCAGTCCTCCACCATACGGGCTTCCCCGGGAGGCCTAGCTCTCGCCCAGGGAAAAGCGGCCCCACCCGCCCGGTTCCTAACCAGGCAGCCACAGCTACTCGACAATAAAGGTGCCCACGTGGCGGGTGCAGAAGTCAAGTCCTGCAGACGCCAGCCACCTTTGCAACTTGCGGGAACCCTGAGCGGCTTGGCCCGCCCCGCCCGAACCGGCGGCGGGTGCAGAAGTTAAGTCCTGCAGACGCCAACCGCCTTTGCAACCCGCGGGATCCCTGAGCGGCTTGGCCCGCCCCGCCCGAACCGGCAGTCCTCCACCATACGGGCTTCCCCGGGAGGCCTAGCTCTCGCCCAGGGAAAAGCGGCCCCACCCGCCCGGTTCCTAACCAGGCAGCCACAGCTACTCGACAATAAAGGTGCCCACGTGGCGGGTGCAGAAGTCAAGTCCTGCAGACGCCAGCCACCTTTGCAACTTGCGGGAACCCTGAGCGGCTTGGCCCGCCCCGCCCGAACCGGCGGAGGGTGCAGAAGTTAAGTCCTGCAGACGCCAACCGCCTTTGCAACCCGCGGGATCCCGGAGCGGCTTGGCCCGCCCCTCCTGAACCGGCAGTCCTACACCATCCGGGCTCCCCCGGGAGGCCCAGCTCTTGCCCTGGGAGAAGCGGCCCCACCCGCCCGGTTCACAACCACGCGACCGCAGCTACTCGGCGATAAAGGTGCCCCCGCAGCGGGTGCAGGAGTTAAGTCCTGCTGATACCAGCCGCGTTTGCAAGCCGCCGGCACCCAGTGCGGCTTGGCCCGCCCCGCCTGAACCGGCAGTCGGCCTCCATCATCCGGGCTCCCCCGGGAGGCCTAGCTCTCGCTCCGGGAGCAGCCCCCTGCAAGCTAGGCGAACCTTCGACCCATCGGGAGGTTAGGCCCAGCAACCTGCGGAGTGATAGAGGTGCCCCTCGTGCCTGCTGGGTAGGCGGACCTTTGACCGACCAGCAGAGCAGACCTAGGGCCTGCCAGCGTGGTAGACGGATCACACCAATTGGAGGAGGATCACAGCCACTACATGCCCTGCAAGGGTGATTATTCAACTATACAAGAGCAATATAAATAAATAGAGGGAAAATTTCAAAACACAACAGTTTCACCAAGCAGAAAGAAACGCCAGCAGTATGAAAAGACAAGGAAAGAAAGGACCACAGGCAATGCAGGTCAACTCAACTTTAGAAGAGGTAATAGGTGCAACAGATGGAATGTCAGATAGAGAGATCAGGATATACATGCTTCAGATGATCTGGAGTCTCAAGGAAGACATGAGACAGCAAAATCAGATAATGAAAGATCACATTGACAAACAAATCCAGGAAGTAAAAGATCAATTTCACAGGGAGATAGAGGAAATAAAAAACAAACAAATAGAAATATTAGAAATGCAGGAAAAAATAAACCAACTTAAAAACTCAATTGAGAATACTACCAGCAGAGTAGATCACTTAGAAGAGAGAACATCAGACAATGAAGACAAAGTATTTCAACTGGAAAAGAACATAGACAGCTCAGCAAGTCTGCTAAGAAACCATGAACAGAACATCCAAGAAATATGGGACAATATCAAAAGACCAAATTTAAGAGTCATGGGGATACAGGAAGGCACAGAGCTCCACACCAGAGGAATACACAGCCTATTCAATGAAATAATACGAGAAAACTTCCCAGACTTGAAGAATGAGACAGAATCCCAAATCCTAGAAGCCTACAGGACGCCGAATGTACAAAACCATAAGAGATCCACACCTAGACACATTATAGTGAAGATGTCCAACATACAGAATAAGGAAAGAATTTTAAAAGCTACAAGGGAAAGGAAGCAGATTACATTTAGGGGTAAACCAATCAGGATAACAGCTGATCTCTCAACACAGACTCTGAAAGCTAGAAGATCCTGGAATAACATATTTCAAACACTGAAAGAAAATGGGTTCCAACCAAGAATCGTGTATCCGGCAAAATTAAGCTTCAGGTTAGAAGATGAAATTAAAACCTTCCATGATAAACAAAAGTTAAAAGAATTCGCAGCTAGAAAACCATCTCTTCAAAAAATCCTTGGCAAAACATTGCAGGAAGAGGAAATGGAAAATAACATTGAAAACCAACAATGGGAGGTAGGACAGTAAAGGGGGGAAAGTAGTCAAAGAGGATAACAAATCAGGTTTAGTAACATCAACAAACAAATATGGATAGAAGTACAAACCATATCTCAATAATAACCCTAAATGTCAATGGCTTAAACTCACCAATTAAGAGACACAGGCTAGTAGAATGGATCACAAAACAAGACCCAACAATATGCTGTCTACAGGAGACGCATCTGATAGAAAAAGATATCCATAGACTGAAGGTGAAAGGTTGGGAAAAATCATACCACTCATATGGACCGCGGAAACAAGCAGGCGTGTCCATACTCATATCTAATAAAATAGATTTCAAGCCAAAGCTAATCAAAAGGGATAAAGAAGGACACTTCATACTGCTCAAGGGAACCATAAACCAACAAGACATAACAATCATAAATATATATGCCCCAAATAATGGTGCAGCGGTGTTCATCAAGCAAACTCTTCTCAAGTTCAAGAGTCTGATAGACCACCATACAATCATCATGGGAGACTTCAACACATCTCTCTCACCACTGGACAGATCTTCCAAACAAAAGTTAAACAAGGAAACTATAGAACTCAACAACACAATTAATAACCTAGACTTAATTGACATATATAGACTTTACCACCCAACATCAAGTAGTTACACTTTTTTTTCAGCAGCACATGGAACCTTCTCAAAAATAGACCATATATTATGTCACAGGACAACTCTTAGACAATATAAAGGGGTAGAGATAATAAAGCATTCGACAAAGTACAGCATCCCTTTATGTTCAAAACTCTAGAAAAATTAGGGATAACAGGATCATACCTCAACATTGTAAAAGCAATCTATGATAAGCCACAGGCCAGCATCATTCTGAATGGAGAAAAATTGAAGGCATTCCCTCTAAGATCTGGTACAAGACAGGGATGCCCTCTCTCACCACTTCTGTTCAACATAGTCCTCGAAACACTGGCCAGAGCAATTAGACAGACGAAAGAAATTAAAGGGATAAAAATTGGAAAAGAAGAACTTAAATTATCACTATTTGCAGATGATATGATTCTATAACTAGCAGACCCAAAAGGGTCTACAGAGAAGCTATTAGAGCTAATAAATGAATTCAGCAAAGTGGCAGGATATAAGATCAACACGCATAAATCAAAGGCATTCCTGTATATCAGTGACAAATCCTCTGAAACGGAAATGAGGACAACTACTCCATTCACAATATCCCCCCAAAAAATAAAATACTTGGGAATCAACCTAACAAAAGAGGTGAAAGATTTATACAATGAAAATTACAAAACCCTAAAGAAAGACATAGAAGAAGACCTTAGAAGATGGAAAAATATACCCTGCTCATGGATAGGCAGATCCAACATCATCAAAATGGCGATATTACCAAAAGTTCTCTATAAGTTCAATGCAATTCCAATCAAAATCCCAGCTGCATTTCTTGTAGAAATAGATAAAAGAATCATGAAATTCATATGGAATAATAAAAGACCCAGAATAGCAAAAACAATACTAAGCAGGAAGTGTGAATCAGGCGGTATAACGATACCAGACTTCAAACTATACTACAGAGCAATAGTAACGAAAACAGCATGGTACTGGTACCAAAATAGGCGGGTGGACCAATGGTACAGAATAGAGGACACAGTAACCAATCCACAAAACTACAACTATCTTATATTTGATAAAGGGGCTAAAAGCATGCAATGGAGGAAGGATAGCATCTTCAACAAATGGTGCTGGGAAAACTGGAAATCCATTTGCATCAAAATGAATCTGAATCCCTATCTCTCGCCTTGCACAAAAGTTAACTCAAAATGGATCAAGGAGCTTGATATTAAATCAGAGACACGGCATCTGATAGAAGAAAAAGTTGGTTATGATCTACATACTGTGGGAGCAGGCTCCAAATTCCTCAATAGGACACCCATAGCGCTAGAGTTAACAAATAGAATCAACAAATGGGACTTACTCAAACTAAAAAGTTTTTTCTCAGCAAAAGAAACAATAAGAGAGATAAACAGGGAGCCTACATCCTGGGAACAAATCTTTACTCCACACACTTCAGATAGAGCCCTAATAACCAGAATATATAAAGAACTCAAAAAATTAGACAATAAGACAACAAGTAACCCAATCAATAAATGGGCAAAGGACCTGAACAGACACTTCTCAGAAGAGGACATACAATCAATCAATAAGTACATGAAAAAATGCTCACCATCGCTAGCAGTCAGAGAAAATCAAAACTACCCTAAGATACCATCTCACTCCAGTAAGATTGGCAGCCATTAGGAAGTCAAACAACAATAAGTGCTGGAGAGGATGTGGGGAAAAGGGCACTCTTGTTCATTGCTGGTGGGACTGCAAATTGGTGCAGCCAATTTGGAAAGCAGTATGGAGATTTCTTGGAAAGCTGGGAATGGAACCACCATTTGACCCAGCTATTCCCCTTCTCGGTCTATTCCCTAAAGACCTAATAAGAGCATGCTACAGGGACACTGCTACATCGATGTTCATAGCAGCACAATTCACGATAGCAAGATTGTGGAATCAGCCTAGATGCCCTTCAATAGATGAATGGATTAAAAAAATGTGGCATTTATACACAATGGAGTATTACTCTGCATTTAAAAATGACAAAATCATAGAATTTGGAGGGACAATGTCATGGGATCTAGCATATTCGCAAAGCCACACTTAAAATGGAAATATATAGAAAGAAAATTATAATCCTCCAAAATGCCACCTGTTAAAGTAACTTTATAAAAGGACTTCAAAAGAAAAAAAAAAAAAAGAAAAAAGAGAAGAAAGTACAGTGATAACTTCACTAGCAAGCGTGAACATTGTGTATGAGAGGTTAGGAGTAACAAAGTCTCAGAGGAATATAGTTGAGAGAGAGATAAATGAGATAGATTCCCAGGCAACTGAAGTATAAGAGAAAACATCTGAGCCCAAAGAAGTGAGAGAATCGCTTTAATCCTTAATGTTTCCATGTCGAGATCCTATTTGAATGAGAGATCTGGCTCAGATGATCTCTTGGCCTTTGAGATCTGTGAACTTGGTGCATTCAGAAAATGCCACCTAATTCTTATGCTAGACTGATTAGGTCTTTGTTCTTTGTTACCAAACTATTCAATAAATTATTTAGCAGATTAATTTGGAAAATAATAATTCTGAAATTTTTAACAGTACATAATACAAACACTTCTGTAAGTATTATCCTGTTTCATTCTTGCAATGAATGTGTCCTTGTGAGGTAGGACAGGACAGGTATTGATGTCTTCAATTGAGGACAATGGAATCTTGTAAAAGCTGCAGTAATTAATGGACTTCCAGGATGAACAGGAATAAAAACAACACCAGAGCCTAGATTTTTCTATACAGTTGAAGCTACTGTATTCATCCGAGCACACACACACACACACACACACACACACACACACACGAACACATACACACTATAGGATTTCTAGACCATTTGATTCTTATTTTTATTTTTTATTTTTTATTTTTCAGAGTAGAAATTAGAAGTTTATTAAAGGACAGCAGAAAAGACTTCTCCTGGAGGAAGAAGGGGACCCAAGAGGTGGAATCCCTGATTCTTATTTTTAAAGTATAAAGTTGGTCATAATGATAAACATAAAACTCTTTTCTTGTTCTTCTCTTACCTTCTCTGAGAAAACACAAATTCCTTTCTAAATCCTCTGGTAATTGCTACAAACCAGACTTCCCATCTTCCACATAACTTATATTAAATCTTTTCCACTTCTGGCTGGCCTATGTGTGATTCTGTTTAAGATGTTAATTAAAGCAGAAATTGCATTCTCAATGGTTTTTGAAGGTGCTCCTAAGACATGGAGACTTGGAACATGGAACTTAGCATTCTCCTGCACCAAGAGCACATTCAGTCTGTAGACACTTTCCTGGTGGCTGTGTAGGCCTGAATTTGAAAAAGCAAATGTAGGCATGTTGAAGCACTAACTCATAGCCAGCATCAAAAGCTTTGAAGGCACTACTGACAGTGCCTGCTGCAAGTGCTATTGTGAGGGTCCATTTGAGATTTTGGAGGTATTCAAAACAAGGCTGCAGTTTCTTCTTCAAATGTTTTTTAAAGAAATGTTCAGTGCAACAACTCATGAAGAATACAACTAGGATCAAAGAACACGGTGACCCAAAGACCCAAAGTGACCTCCTTCATTTCTGAAGAAAATTTTTGTGTATTCAAGAGCAATTCCAGCACTCCATATGTAATTGTCATTTGTTCATTCAACAAAGACTGATGACGTTTGGAGGGAAATGGATGGCATTAGAGCAGATTATGCTAAGTGAAGCTAGTCAATCTTTAAAAAACAAATACCAAATGACTCCTTTGATATAAGGGGTGTAAACAAGGACAGGGTAGGGACGAAGAGCTTGAGAAGAATATTTACAGTAAACAGGGATGAGAGGTGGGAGGGAAAGGGAGTGAGAAGGGAAATTGCATGGAAATGGAAGGCGATCCTCAGGGTTATACAAAATGTCATATAAGAGGAAAGGAGGGGTAAGACAAGTTAATACAAATGGAAGAAATGATTTACAGTAGAAGGGGTAGAGAGAGAAAAGGGGAGGGGAGGGGAGGGGAGGGGGGATAGTAGACAATAGGACAGACAGCAGAATACATCAGACACTAGAAAGGCAATATGTCAATCAATGGAAGGGTAACTGATGTGATACAGCAATTTGTATACGGGGTAAAAGCGGGAGTTCATAATCCACTTGAATCAAACCGTGTAATATGATGTATTAAGAACTATGTAATGTTATGAACGACCAATAAAAAAAAAAAAGAAATCACTGTAAAAAAAAAAAAAGACTGATGACGTATCTATTTATGTATTGTTCTTGCTGTGGTGAAGCTATGAACAAGGCAGATATACTCCTTGAGTCTGTAAGTTTCAATTCTAGAAAAACAAATTCTGATAGGCTGCTATGCATTTTGTTGTACAAAAATATTTGCAACAAACATTATAACCCTTTAATCAGAGAAAGTCAACAATATATAGAAATATCTATGTGGATTTAGTAGATCTTTAGGAAGAAGGGCTTTCTCTTTTTCTTTCTTGGATTCTGAAAAGAAAATATGGAAGTTTCTCATACAAATTATGTGAACAAAAAATCTATTGTACAATTAGCTTACTGGACAGAAGGAGGATATAAATTCTGTATGAAGTAGACAAAAACTCAAAAGATTTCTGAGTATATTAAAGAAGTCAATGAATAATGTGATTGGATGCCTTGACTATGGATTTTGGAAAAGGCAAAATGGACTGAAGCTGCGGGTCAGGTGGCAGACAGCTTGAGTCAGATACACCTGGGGATCACAGACAGATCTCAGGTGGTTTCTAGCCCCAGGAGTATAGTAGCCCAGGACCTTGTCATCCTGCCATACCAACAAGAACTAGAGTCAGTGTCTGAGATATACATCCTAGAAATTCTACCAGAAAATCTTTTTAGAACACCAAAGGACAGAGAAGTGGAGCTTGAACTACCATTGGCCTTATTTTAGTCCACACCAATCACATTTAATTGGAAATCAGTGCAGATCCTGAAACCTGGGCTGGATTGGAAAGTCTCTGTCTTCTTCCTTCTCATGATATAAGAAGCTTGTTTCTGTCAGTTTTTTTGTTTCTATGACCAAAACACCCACCAAGAACAACTTGGAGGAGGGAAAAGTTATCTGTGGTCAATGGTTTCAGAAGTCTCAGTCCACAGATGGATGACTACATGGCTCTGTCCCCAAGGTGAGGCAGCACAATGTAGGGTACAAACTCAGCAGAGGAAAACAGCTCAGCTCATGGTGAAGTCAGGAGGAAGAAAGGGCAGGGGAGTGTGGGGAGTGTCCAGTGAACAACACTTCTAGGACATGTCCTAGTGACCCACCTCTTCCAGCCATGCCACACCTGCCTATAGTTACCACCCTGGCAGTCCATTCAAACTAGGATGGACTGATTTAAGTCACACCTCTCATGATCATTTCACCTCTAAATATTCCTGTATGATAGGAGCTTTTGAGGGGCAACTAATATCCAAGTTATAATAGACCTCTTTCAACAAATGAGTATTTAATACACTGTTTTATTTCACCTTTTCTATATTATATACAGAGATTTTTTTTATAATCCCAAGTTATAAGTATATTTATGGTAGGATTAAGCTCTGACATATTACTTAAAATGGTCCTTTGGTTGGGGGTTGTCCAATGGCTCTACCTGTCATCAACTCTCTGGGCCACTCTGATGACCCCATCTCAGATAATGGATCTCCCAGCAGAATCTGAGAACTAGAATTTTCTTGGTGCTTTTATTTTACATATAGATTTGTGGCTGAGCTCTTGGTTTGCCAGAGCTGAACTAGGTGAGTTACAGACTTTCAAGCCTTAGAATAGGTAGAGATAGAGCTTGTGCCATAGAAATAGACTGGGAAAAACAGTGGTGCCAGTTGACTTTCTCCCCCCTGTCCTCAAGAAATAAAATTCACAGGATTAAGAGAAGAAACAGAGTGAGAAAGAGGCTATCAGGAGAGATAAAGGTGTGAGAGAGGAATACAAGCACTAAAGTCCATGCTGAGAACTATAAATGTTCTCTACCTAAGTCACAATTGTCTGTTGCAAGATTCCAGGGAGCCAAAAGGGAGAAAAGCCCAGTGTCCCAGCCCACCACAGGAGCATATGCTTATACCACCAGTACTCGGGAGCTGTGTTTCAATTTCCTTTCAACATTCCAGAAGGATTTCCCTTTCAGAGCATTTGGAATATCACTCATAAGTCACATGGTAGCACTGATATCTGCCAGCATTCTGAAACATTGTTGAATCCTATGTGAATTACCCTTCAAGAACAAGCAGCCCTATCAGTTCAATGGTACAGAATCCTCTTAAACTCTAAGAAGGGAATGGCACACCACACACTTCAAGACCTCCCTTGAGCATAAAGACATTCATCTCTACAAAATGAAAAGCCTTTGAAAATAGAACTTGACAGCTTAAGAAGGTATTTCAAGAAGAACAAATGTCATAATTCTAACATATATATATATATAAATATAAATAAATACATATAAATATATAAATGTGTGTATGTACATGTACATGTGCATAGACACATACGTATATACATATGTATGTCTCTGTGTGTGTATGTATACATATATATATATATATATATATATATATATATATATATATATATGCTAAAAAGGACTTTGTAAGTAATGTAATAGATAAAATTATATTGGGAAAAAAAGACATTATACAGCTGTGACATTTACTGCTGAGTGGACTCTCCATTTTTAAAATATAGTTTTCATGTACACAGTTGTCTCTTTTGTGCAGCTCTCCCTTGCTTTAAGGTTTCCCATATGTATTATAGAGGACATAGGTGTCCACCATTTTTTCACCCATCTCCAAAGTCCTTGTCACACAGATTCTTCTCACACCTACAGCTTTTTGCTTGTCCTGCATTGGACTAGTGTTTGACCCTGGGACTGTACTTGGCTACTAGTTAATGCCATCAGGATAGTCTCTTGATCAATGAATAGCAAAAGTTAATGACTCTACAGATGGTTTCTTTTTTCCCTCCTATTGTGAAGTAATTCTGTAGAACCTCTTAGAAGGTCCAGATCAGGAGTAAGCTCCCATTTCCCATAGCAATAACACTCATCAATAAAAGTTTTATTGACTTTTTTCCTTTGTATTTTTCACTGTTCACTTCTTAAACTGTGTTTCTTAATATCACCCCATAATATTCTCTTATGTCCAAATCCTTGCTTTAGTTATCGAAGAACCACAACTAAGAAAAACATATTGTATAATCAATATATCCATTTATCACAATCCCACATAACTTCAGTTTTAAGTAGGAAATGTGACATGCTGATATCAATTATCCCTAAAATGAGAAATTCATCTCATTATTCATCTTTATTGATATCATTTATTCAGAGAAAATATTTTTTTAATCTTGTAAGGAAATATTAATGCATGTCAAGAGGAGAAACTGAAAAGCATGAAGCTCCAACAAATAAGAGGAAACCATTTGCCTGAGTATCTCAATCTTTAGAATTGTATTGTCCATACTGCTTCCTCTAAACACATTCCTTTTAGGTTCAAGTTTATGTCTAAGCTGGGTGCCTATCATTTTCTAAAAATAGCTATCAGAATTGTCCTCCAAATCCCTTTATAGCAGTCCAAAGTTATGAAGTTCTCATCAGGGGAAAGCACAAAGGAATGCAAGTTTGATTTTGTTAGGTTAGAGAGATCTGTCCTTGGGAAATGTTTGTTATGTTTAATTATGTACCTGTGTGTCTTCAAGAAACACTCTCTCTGTTAAAGCAATATTGATTTACTTCCCTTTCTATCTAGGCATTCTATTTCACAGATCACTGTAGACATGACAGGCATTCCAAGAAATTAAGTCCAAAGAAAAATACATAGGGCCAAAAGATTTTTTTAAAGCACTATTTCTTGTTTGTATATGTTTGAATTAGTTTGCTGATAAAATATGAAAGAGTGAAGATAATTTTTTACATTATACATTCTAGAGCTCTTCAAGCTATGAAATTAAATGAAAAAAAAAATCAGATGAAATCAGGAAGTGCATTTTTGGATCAATTTGCATAGCTTTACACTTGGGCCCAATTTACCCAGGGTTATGATGGACAGGTGTCTCTTGGTACCTTCTTGAATTCACCTTCATTTATGGAACTGAGAAGGCATTTCTCATTCCAACCACATCTAATGCCATTTAGAGACTATAACAGAAAATAAAGAAAGAACAAATACTGAAATTGGGAGGCAGCTGGCATAATTCAAGGTGAATCTTACACTTGAGGATAGTCTGTCTTTATAAGAAAGAAATGTAAACAATAGCTTTAATTTATGTCACAGCACATTCTTGAGTGCTCTCAAATTGTCTGATGGTAAAAATGGGAATGCTGCTAATAAAAAAGATTAAAGAGAAAAAAAAACTGAGAGTAACTGGCTGGCTAAGACATTTAATAATGGAACATGACACTCTGCTTCTAGGTCACTGGTTCCAATTCAGCCTAAGTCAGAATAGCTGAAAGCTGTGACTGCAGTGTGATGATCTTAGTTTGGGGAAGAGAAGTCTGTTGTAGTTGTAAATATTCCAGAGTATCACAGCTTTTCATCATTTCTAATTGTTTGGTGACACTAAACAAAGGCTTACTTCTGTTTGATCTTCTGATCAAAATTTCAGCATTTCTTGAAGGGAACCCTCAAATCTTGAGTAACAATCTTTTCCTCAGAGAGTTTGCAAAATTTCTGGTAACTTTGGTTTGTTCCAGGTGGTAACTACTAGTTTCACAGAGTTTTTATTTCAAAGTTTTAAAAAAGCATTCTGTCATTTAAGTTGATATTTGAAAAGAACTGCATTGGTTAAGCATGTTCTTTTTTCATTTTCTTACTTTTTTAAAGGTTCTTTACAAGCATAGCTGGGGCTTCTGGATAATTTTAGAAATGTGACCAAAAATAACTTGCTAAAAATGCCATCTAGATTCCCGCTGTACTTAGCCCAAGATTCAGTTTCCCTAGAGACTCATCAAGCTTGAAAGGTACTTACTGATAGCCACATAAATGGATTGTAATATCACAGGAAATGGCACATATGTAATATGTACACACAACAGCAATGCAGTGGTTACAAATCCTGAGGCAGCAAGATTTTTTTAAAGTAAATAGTTATTTAGTCCAGCCTAAAGGTAATAGGTTATACTTTAAAGACAGCAAATAGCTATGAAGAGATTTATCTTTAAGCTGTGAATAAAAGGCTTTCAAAAAGTTATCAGTGCTAAATATATTATCCCTACATATGACATTCCAAATGAAATTTGTATTTTGAAGGCTTGGGTAGTTTTTGTCATCATGAGATGTTAAGTAGTAGTAATAATAGATCAAGTGAAGTCTGTGCTAACAGAATTATATTGAGAAGTGCTTTGGTGTCTGAATAGACTAGAATCTTGTCTTCATAATTTACTACTAATAATGCTCTTAAACAAAAAAGTAATCTCTTTAGCCTCAATTGCCAGTTCTTAATTTCAAATCCTTAATCTATGAAACTGAGCATAATAGTATCAGATTTATTTGATCCTTGTGTTTATATAGAGAATGTAGAAATGATTAATATTTGTTAACTAGATTTTAATATCTATTTCCTTTACAATCTATAAAATATATAAAATAAAAGATTATACATGTATATGTGCCACAAATCATCTTCAGAATGTAAAACTTGAATTTAAGATCCTCATTAATATCCTTTGTCCATTATGAATGGCATATAGCTATTTAATAACATAACATGAATGAGATAAACAAGCACTATCTAAAGTAAAACCAAACAACAATAACAACAACAATAACAAAAACAAAAACCAATAAGCCAAGAGGGAAAAGCAAGACCTGGATAACAATTGTTTAGTTAGATTTTTCAGTGCTGTGACTAAAAGATCTGACCAGAAAATTTTTAGAGGAGGAAATGTTTATGTGAGGGCTCCTGGTTTCAGGTCTCATTCCGGAGAAGTCAATTCCTCAGGACTCCAGGTGAGGCAGAACATCATGGTAGAAGAGTGTGGCAGAGGAAAATGGCTCAAATGATGATCCAGAAGCAGTGAGAGAAAGAGATCTCCACTCACCAGATACAAATATATACCCCAAAGCCATGCCCAATGCCCTACCTCCTCCAGTCATACCCACCTGCCTTTAGCCACCACCAGTTAATCCCATCAGGGATTGATTGATCATTTATTGAGTTAAGACTCTCACAACCCAATCATTTCGGCTCTGAATCTTCTTGCATTGTCTTACACATGAGCTTTTGGGGTACACCTCACTTCCAAACCATAATAGCAGCAGAACCCACTTTTTACCACAATAACAGCTGGTTAGTTATCAATGCCCAAATGTACTTTATTTGTGTTACTTATAATTTTCCCTGTGTGTTGTTGTTGTTGTGGTGGTGGTGGTGGTGGTGTGTGTGTTTGTTTAAGTCTAATTAAAGTGTTTCTACATCTTAGCATGAGTTCAATATTCTCATCCAATCTGTTGGTAGCTGGGTGGTGCAATTAAACACTCCTGTCCCACCCCTGGACAATATCATAAGCAAAGGGACAGATGCAAGGTAGCAAATGACTGTTTTAATATTGGTCAAAATTCCCAGCAATGATATTGGGAATTGTTACTGTAATCTAAGGCCAAGATGGGAGTCTCTTCTTGATATAGTTGTCACTGCAAAGAAAATTACAAGCTCATTTATCAACATGCTTTCTGGAGGGTCAGGGCATTTTTTCCAACCACTTGGTAAGTGGAGAAGCTATTGCCATCAAGTAAGAAGGATGGTGTCCCTTATCCAGGTAGATTCTCCACTTTCATTATTATTTACAGCACTGTATGAAAAATCTTAACATCTCTATGACTCAATTTCCTCTTCTATTAAATTGAGATAATTTGAGATGTATTATGTAGGTTTGTTGGGAAAATTTAATGAGGTCAGAGTAATTGTCTTCTCCCCTACATCAAAAACTGGTCTATGGAAAGTAGTGACAGATAATTGGAAAGCAGTGACTGAAACTGGGGGTCTCTGATGAGCTCATGGCTGTGGCACTCCTAGTGCCTGGGAAAGTCTTTGTACAAGGGCATAGGATGGCTAGCTGCTATGGTTAAGCCTGGCCTGAGGAAGCTCTGTACTTATCAGCTTCAATCTTTATCTCAGGCATATAGCTCCCAGGGATAGAGGAATTCTCATGCTAGACAAACAAAATATTTCACCAGCTCTCCTACTCCTGAGCCTGCCTGCTTAACAGTAGCTAAACAATGGATCTCCTTGAGTGCTACACAGAGCTTCTAACATTGTACATTGCAACTATGGATTAAAACTGTGGAAAAGCTGCATAAATGTTTCTAGTTCTGTAACTTTCCCGAGTACAAGAATAATGCTTGCCATAGTCTTTAACCTCATAATGAGACATACATACATAAAGATTGCTGTTGTAACTCTTTAGATCTGCTTCTCCATCAGAGAATGGCACTCCACCTGATCCCAGATTTATCTTTACAATCTCTGTGTGTGAGTCTTTATTTTCTAATCTCCCATACCCCCTCATCAGAACCACAAGTTTGGCCATGCGAGATGCTGCAGTCTGGCCATATATGAAAAGTGTGGGGATGGGACATATTCCTGTATTTGAGGTCCAAGACACTATGAAAAATCAATATTTCTATGATTCAATTACCTTTTCTATGAAATTGAGATAATTTGAGATATATTATGCTCTGGTACATATTGATAATCTGACCTACACTGTGAAAGAGAAAATAAAGAGCAGAGAGAGAAGCTGAGACTATTCTCTTCCTTAACTGTCATTCCCCCTATTGAAAGATGAGGAGAGACAGACTGCCCTCCTACTTCAGATTATCATTTTATTAGCTTTCCGAAGTTCCAAGGTAAAAGTTTTTCTTTAGGTTTGTGAAATAGACCAATTTATATGTATATGTCATATTTATCTCTTTATGTTAGAAACAATGCCTAAGTATGCACTTTAAGAAATAGAGAAAAAAACATTTCTGCCTGGCTCTTTCACTTTTGCTAAAAAAAAAAAATGTGAAAAGTACTTCCATGTAACTTATAGAAGGAGTGTTACACTTATTCCCCAGAATAGGAAACTTTTCAAATATTAAAGTCCACAGACTCAGTAAATAACTGAGTTACTTACATAGATTTGTGGTGTTATTTTAAAATGTCTCAGTTTAGTATTTAGTATAAAATTAAATTGATTGAAACAATCAGGGTTTGAGTCATTTCTTCTAGGGATTATGGGGGAAAATAAATTCATATAATTTCCTATAGGCAAGGCAGAATCCTTCTGGTAGTAAAAGATAACCTAGTAACTGATTTTTCAAAGTTTTTTTTATATGTGCTGTTTTATGTGATCATTCCAACTGCTTGGGAGTTAGAACATTTATCAGCATTTTCTGTGTTGGGTGTGAGAAAATTTAGCCTCAGATGGTTGTGATGGCTCCTGGTCACATAGCTACAAAATGAAATAATCAGGAATCAAACCACAGGGTTCCACATCTCCTTCTGCCTTACCACACTAGCACTAAACACTGGCACTTATGATTTCACTTTTATTTTATTAGACATTGGGCTAGATGGTTATTCTATAAATATCTCTCAGAAATTACAGTGGAAACTAACAGGGGGTCATTCAATTCAATACATATTTATGGTATACCTATTATGCTCTCTGATAATACACTTTCTTTTTATAGTTCTCAGGTACACAAAATGAGATCACTTTACACTATATATTTACCTCTCTGAAGAAACGTTTATTTAGCATTTCAGCTACTGCTGTTCTTGTAGCAGAGATCTAAGACTAATTATATTCTAAATGGAAAACTATATGTACAGGCTATATGCTAAAACAAACCAACCAGTGGGCCAAGTAATAGACTGTTAACATAACTACAAATTATTGCAATGGTATCTAAGACACTTGGAGTCTAGAAAGACAGGTTGTATCATTTTCAATGTATTTCTATTTTACATGCAGATATGAGAGATTGAATAGTTGATTCACATCTTGGAGGACCTCAGCACAGATGACAGACTGACTGACTCATGGGATGTTGAAGGATGCCCTAGAGGAAAATCCATGACTTCCTGCATCCTGATTTGAGCTCCTAACAAAACAGATGTAGCCTTTTTTGGGGGGGTGGGTGGGTGGCGGGTACTAGGGATTGAACTCAGGGGAACTTGACCACTGAACCACATCCCAGCTCTATTTTGAATCTATTTATTTATTTATTTATTTATTCATTCATTCTAGAGATAGGGTCTCACTAAGTTGCTTAGTGTCTTGTTTTTGCTGAGATTGGCTTTGAACTTGCAATCCTCCTGCCTCAGCCTCCCATGTCACTGGAATTATAGGCATGTGGCACCACACCCAGTTGTAGCCTGTTTTTTTTTTTTTTTTTTTTTTTTTTTTTTACCATATTTGTGATGATCTGCTCAAGAGTCATCAGTAAAGGAAAAAAAATGGCTTTATAAATATCTTTATTTTAGAAGCCTACATATTTTTAGTTGGTCAGGTAATAAGTGAATCAGATAATAGAAAAAATTTATAATGAAAATACAAATATTGGAGATTAGTATATCCATAAGTCTTCCATTCAAAAATATGTATTACTTGTTAAATCTTGCATGATCATTTCTTACAACATTGCATCAGCCTTCTCACAGATCAATCTCTTCCACTTTTGTACTTCTCTAGTCTTTTCTCTTTGTAGTCCAAAATTATTAGCTCTCTCTCTCTCTCTCTTCTCTTCTCTTGTATAAAGCACCTCAATGGTTGCAAATCAACATGAGGATAAAACAGTGAAAACTAATAGAGGTCATTCAACTACTCCATAATAGTTGAACTGACACATATTAATAACCTCAAGTTTTCCCATGGTCCAGCATGCCAGTCTCATTGCAAAACACTCATTCTTTGTCTTTTTAACCGTCAGCCCAACAAATCTACCAAGGATTCTCCCACATCAGGGCCTTCATATAGGCTGACCCCTCATGTACTTTCTATGTTGCTGGTTCATTAATATTTTAGGAAGTTTCTTCCCCATTGGGAAGCCACTTCTAAGCAAGAGTAGATCCGTATCCCTCCTCTCACCACCACCTTTGACTCCATATGAACAAAATAATTTTTTTTTCAACTTTACATTGTAGACTTATGGTCTATAATGATTTATCTGGGTCATACTCTTTATACCTTTCTTTAAAAAAAGTTTTTATGTTTAAGATATTCTAATGAAAATATTTGCATTTACTTTTTAAAGAAAATATATGGGAAAAGCATGGTATTCAGTTAAGCTTTTCACTTAAGTGTAAGATTAATATAGACCGACACACATAAAGATTGAATAAATCAATCAACTATTGTAAATGGAATACACTTTTACAACTGGTACCCGGAACAAGAAATAACTTTACAAGCACCCTAGATATCCCCTCCAGTTCCCTTCCAAGAGCCACTCACCCCAAGTTTCACAGTATCTCAGTTTTTAACTAGATGGTTTCATTTTGCATGATTTTGAAACTTTTATAACTAGACACATGGTTTTTTCTGTGTGTCTTTTCTTTCCCTCAATATTATGTTGGTTAGATTATTTCACATCTTTGCTTATGTCTGTACTTTATTCATTTTCATTCTGTGCTGTATTCCATTGTATACTGTAATTTATTCATTTTTGGAGTGTAGTTTTCAGCTTTGTTACAAAAAGTGTAGGTATGAACATAATTCTACAGGTCTTTCAGTGAACATGTATATATGTAAGAGTAAATTGTCTGGTTATCGGGCATTCACATGCTAAGTTTTATTTTTTTCTAAAGCAGTAGCACCCATTTATATTTCCATTAGCAGTGTAGAAAGTTCTCATTGCAATATGTCCTTGTCTGACTTTGATTTTTCTTTTTCTTTTTTATTCTAGCAGCTGTGTCATGGTGATACACTATTCTTTCAGTTTGTATTTTCCTAATTACTAGTGAAACTAAACATCCTTTTATAAGTTTATTGGTCATTTAAATATTTTTTTCCTGTGGCATGCCTGTTTGAGTCTCTCAGCTATTCTTTTCAATTGATTTCCCTTAATTTTTCTATTCATAGACAATTACATTGTATGTTCTCCCTCTTTGTGATTTCTATTTTTGAAAAATATTTTCTCTTGAAAGACAGATACTCAAGGTTATCATTGTCTAATCTACTACTTTTCTTTAGTGCTATTTGTTTTTTATAAAAGACCTTTGAATAGCTTATGAAGATTTATGAAGAGCTTTATTGTTTCAATTTTTCCCTTTGGATCTAAAATCCATTTGCAATTTTCTTTTGCATATTGTATGAGCTAGAGGCCAAGATTTTTTTAAATTTGTATGAATATATTAGTGACCTAGCACCATTAACTAAAAATGTTAGCATTCTCCCACTGTTCTGACTACACTGTTATCTTGTCAGAAATAAAATAATAATGCATTTGTGGATTTGATTCTAAATTCTATATTCTGTTTTAATATTCTATTGTCTATCTTTCTGCCAGTCAGACTCTTGTGTTAAATGCTATAGTTTTATAATAGGTCTTTATATCTGGTAGTCTAAGTTTTCCAACTCTGTTTGCCAGGTTTGGTCTTAGTTCTATGGCTTTTCCTATAAATTTTACCACAAGTTTGTCAACTTATAAAAAAAAGAATGAAGAATAAGTTTTAGGATTTTAAACATGGATCATGTTAAATACATCAGATCAGTTGATTATTATGATCTGTTTATATAGTGAATCTTTTGGTTCATATTTTTTTTCACTAGCAGTGTGACTTTTATTTTGAAAAAAAGCAGTTTATCCAATCTACATTAGCTCTTATATAAGTCATAAAAATCAAACTTATAGTCCCCAAATGTTCCTTATGTATTTTTAACTATCCTAAATTTCCCCAAATTTCTCTAGTAGAATATTTTTTAAAGATGCTTATATATTTGTTTAATTTTTTTTAGTTGCAGATGGACACAATATCTTTATTTATTTATTTCTATGTGGTGCTGAGGATCAAACCCAGTGCCTCCCACGTGCAAGGCAGGCGAGCCCCAGCCCATAAAAATGCTTATATTGCCATTCATGTCCAAATGTGTTTCCCTTACCACACAGGCTCACAAAGAAGACCTGAAGCTGCTCTTAAGGTGTTTTGCTTTTGATATCAGGCTACATGAGATCTGTCTTGACCCTCTTTTGTTTCTACCAATTAAATTCACATTTGTCTGTACCAGGCTATTTCTCCCCTTCCCTTTCTCAACCTGTCAATCCAGGCCTCCATTGGACATTTTTTCACATGATGCCTGGAGATGCTTTCCACTGCTGGTCTGACAACATTTTTTTTTTTTCTACTTGCAAAACTACTTCCTGCCCCTGCCAAACTATGACATGTCCAAGTTATATCTGGGAAGATTCTAAGTGTGATTCCAATGAGTAGATGTCTCAAGCACACAGGAATAAGGGCTACACACTCATTTGATTTCCAAAGAAAGAAATTCCTTTTGTGTTCTGCTTAGAGTGGTTTAAACTTGCATCAGGAGGTAATAAAATATTAGGATTCATTCTCAGCCATAACTCTTCTCTCTCATTCCATAACTCATTCTCCCTCAGGAACAAAATGTTTCAGGATGACTTGAATGAAATTAGTTCTAAGAGTACTCAGGCATTAAAATACCCAAAATAACTACTTGCCTAATATTCAGTAGGCCATTCAGATGAATATGCTTAACTCATTCTTACGTTGTGTTGTTTTCTCTCTCCATGGCTCAATGTCTCACTAATTTGGCTTTTATCATCTTTATATGTGCCTCTACCCAGGCCTCTATATTTGCTCCCAGATTACTTGTCAACATCTAGCATAAAATAGTGGGTGTATTTAGAAAACCTTCATTAACCTTTTAAAAATTATAATACGTGAAATATAATGTGGCTGTGTATTTTTTCTCTATTATGAATAGAGCTGATATAATCAACAAGTCTTTGTGTATGTGAACATACATAAATGAATATGTTTTTTGTTTATCTTGAATAAATTTCAAGAAGTACAATGTGATGTGGTTTTTGGTTAAATATTTCACATTTTAAGAGACTACTAAAAGGCTTTACAAAGTGATTTTTCCATTTTTACATGTTCAAGACTATAATGTGAGATTTCAATTGATTCATATCCATGTCAACACTTGGTACTGTCAATTTTTTTATCTCTTCTAATACAATATTGTATAAGTTACATTTGCATTTCCCTTATGAAATTATGGAATCTTTAAATAAACTTATCTCTTATTCAAATATTTTCTTTTGTGATGTGTCTGTTCAAATCTGTTTTTCAAAAATACATGTATGTGGGCTGGGGATATAGCTCAGTTGGTAGAGTGCTTGTCTCACAAGCACAAGACCCTGGGTTTAATCACCAGCACCACCACCACAACAAAATACATGCATGCATTTTTAGAAACTATTATGTTTAAACCAAGTTATACATATCTTTCTTCCTCAAATATTTATTATTCCTCTAGGGTAAAAACATTAGCATTTCTTTCTTCTAGAGTTTTGAAATATATAGTATGTTATACAAATAGTCTTGTCCATTTTAATTGGCTTACTGTTTTATTATTGTCACAAATGTTGTGGCCAAAGGCATGGACCCATGGGGATTCCAACCCTTCAGGACCTACCACCACCCCAAGGAAAAAATCAAATGTAAAAAGCATTGGTGACATAGGAAATAAGTCTTTATTCTTAGTGTAAACACACCAGGAAGACATATTTAAAGGCTGTCTTCAAAGTATCAATAATAGCTTTGGGATTATGCAGGGAAAATATGAAGGCAAGTGGGAAGGGAATTGGCCTAGTTAGTTATCTGGGTCAGATCTTGATGTGGGTGAGCATTATCTTGAAACTGATTACGCATGTCTTCTAATGGCTAGAATGTCTAGTATAAGAATGAGTTGGGGCTGGTGTTGTAGCTCAGGGGTGGAGTGCTGGCCTTGCATATGTGAGGCACTGGGTTTGATCCTCAGTACCACATTAAAATAAATAAAATAAAGGTATTGTGTCCATCTACAACTAAAAATATATTAAAAGAAAAAGAATGAGTCATAGTAGTGAAGGCAGGCAGCTTGGTTTTATTGTAATCCTAGGGTAAAGATGTTAAATATTTACCATTAATTATGAAGTTAGATATGAATTTCTCATAAGTGTATCTTCTTAGTTTGTGGAAAATCTACCCTTATGTAGTTAAAAGCTTTAAAAGTTGCCTAATGATGAATTTTGTCAAATGTACTTCATATCTATTAAAATTTCATGTTTTTCTTTATATTGTGAATATAGCAATTTGCATTGATTGAATTATCAATGTAAAACCAATATTACGTTACTGAGATAAATATAGCTTGATTATAATATACTGACCCCTTTTTGTACTACTGGATTTGATTTATTGACACAGCCACATCAATATTTATAGTAGCACAATTCACAATAGCTAAACTGTAGAACCAACCTAGATATTCTTCAGTAGATGAATGGATAAAGATCATGTGGTATATATACACAATGGAATTATTACTCAGCAATAAAAGAGAATAAAATTATGTCATTTGCAGGTAAATGAATGGAATTGGAAAATATAATGCTAAGTGAAATCAGCCAATCCCAAAAAAAACCAAATGCTGTATGGTTTTTCTGATATAAGGAGACTGATTCATAGTGGGACTGGGAGGGGCATCATGGGAGGATGAACTCTAGATAGGAAAAGGGGTGGGAGGGGCAGGAAAGGGGAAGGGGGTAAAAAAGATGGTGGAATGAGATGGACATCATTACTCTAAGTACATATATGAAGACACTAATGTTGTAAATATACTTTGTATACAACCAGAGATATGAAAATTGTTCATTATATGTGCAATATGAATTTTAATGCATTCTTCTGTCATATATAACAAATTAGAATAAAAATATCTTGTTGAGGATCTTTGTTTGCATATTCATGAAAGATAGTGGTCTTTTGTTTTTATTCAAATGTTCATGTGAATTTGGTATTGGGCAAACACTAACTTGATGAAGTTAGTGTTTTGAGAATTATGCCTTCCTCTTTCTGAAAGAGTTTATTAGAACTGATATTTATTACCTTAAATGTTTGATAGAATTCACTGGGGTAGCCAACTGAGTCTGGTCTATTCTTATTCAGAACATTTAAAAACATTTTATGTTCTTAAAACTGATGGAATTGCAAGACTGTCTCCTTCATGGTAATAGATTTTTTAATAAAGGAAAAATTTTGTTTAATTTTATTTATGAACAGTGTTTTCTTTTTATATTTAAATTTGTAAGAGTATTTCAACAGAAGCATTTTCTGTTTGAATTTGTTTTTTCCTTCTAAAAATATATAAAGTCCTTGAAGGCAGGGATAATGCCTATTTGTATTTGTTCTCTACTCCTTAATATAGGGCCTTGTGCAATAGTATTCAGTACTATAAGTGTTTATTTAAATGAGAAAACAAATAAATGTATGAAATGTTCAATGATAAAATCCATACTTTCTTCCCCTAAGTTACAGCTTTCTCATCCATAACATGAAAGAATGCATATACATAATATTCTAGCCTCAGTCAGCTTTGAAATCCTTTGAAAAATATTTATGTCCCACTATTTTGGATGTAAGGAAAGGAAAATTCAACAGCAATGATTCTTTCAGGTGTACCTCAAAGTTTTTCACATTACAGGCTCTTCTCCCTTTTTATCCTTTTCAGACAAGTTTTAAAATTATTAATATTTGCAAATGTGCCTGTAAGACATTTTGGATCTGTGGTAATTTTTAATTCTTTGCTTTAATCATGAAGATTAGTCATAAAGGGGACTAAGAGGCAATCTAATCAAGCCCCATCAGTGTGCAAAACAATTAATTGAGTCTCAGGGAAAATAAAGAGACCTCTTGCCAAATGCCAAAGTCTTTTAGCAATAAAGCAGAAGGGCTACTAAAGGTGAAAAGAGAACTAAGGTAATTGAAGTTTTTCTCTTCCTCCCTCACTCTCACTTATCTTCCAAAGCAGAAATATTAAGATTATTAAGACCAAAAGAGATTTATAAAATCACTATATGGCATCCTTAAGAGTACAAAAATACCAATCAATGTAAATCTTTTAAAGCCAGGCCAAGGATCCCCATCTGTCTGTGCTGTTTCCTACACTTTAAGATTAAAAACAAGTGTTTTCTAATAATTTCTTCTTTAAAATGTTACTTATTCCGATGCCAATCTCAAGGCTTCAAGGAGCCCTATTTCTTACAACTAAGTCCCACAGTAAAGTTGAAATTACCTCATGTTGTGATTTTTTAGGTATGTGTATATACATCCACACGTATATGTAACTTTATTCAAAAGAAAATCTGTTTTAGGGAGCACATTTTCCAGATTGCTTGAATCAGTGTTTTTTTTTTTTTAGATTAAAATACTGATTGGCTTCAAATAAATGTAACTTATTTTGTTGTTACAAAAAATTTATTTTACATCCCCAGAGTAAAAATAACCTTCCTTCTTTGAATCATTTTTTTTTACAATTAGTACATCTATTCACCTGTTTCTTTCATTTCTGTAACAGAAGGCAAAGAGGTATAGCTAACCTACCTGTACCCTTTTGAATAGACTCATTTTCTAAAATAAATTTATTTAATTTAAATGGTTCCATGATTAATTGAATAATCTTTTTATGGTTTACTTCATTAAGAAAACCTAAAAAGGCTGTCCCTCAGTTATCCAATAACTATGTATTATTATGAAACTAGGTCTTTAGTTTTCAGAAATGGGTAAGAATAATTGAAGAGGCAGCTGTTCACTGTGAAGTAGAGGAGCAAAACAGTGGTACACTGATAATATTGGTGGGAGACAATTAAATTGTTCAATTTGTGTCCACTTACAATCTTCCCTATCCTTAATATCATCTGACAATGCTTTTAGTTGTGTCACCTGCTAATTGAGAGTACTTGAAGAAAAATAAAAACTGACAAAACATCTTTGTAGTTTAATAGAGTTATTATGTGCCTGAGAAATAGAAATAGACAGTGAAGGTAGAAGAAAATGGAAGGGAAAGAATCCATTCAGTCTTAAACTATATGTATATTACATATAAATAATTATATCATATATATAATTTTATATATATAAAATTCTAATGTGTCTGATTTTTTAATAAAAAAATTCAAAAACTGTAGGACTGGATTTTGATAATTGAGATATTTTTCTTAATCTTCAGCTTAAAATAGTTATTGGGTAATGTTCATAGGACTTAGACTGTCTTTGGGAAATGTTCTCCTCATACTTATGTCTAACTGTTCTGACTGTGTCAAATTACAGTTAAAAGGGAGAAGGAAGGAATGGAAAAAAAGTAGATAAATTATGAATAATATAAATATATTATTTTACTATGTAAATTGCTAGAGACTTCTATTAATGTTAAAAATAAAAATTATTTAATCATTCTTTGAAATATTTAACCATGCTTTATTATTTGAACTCAGTTTTCATCAGGTTTAAGCTGAAATCTAATCAATAAAATAGGTCCCTTTAGAAGGTACATTAATGCTTTAAGTCATCAGTATATTAATTGTAAGTAAGTTCCATATTGATAGAGGAATAATTAAAAGAATGCAGATGAGATGATAAGAGGTGAGTCCCAGGTTTATTCAGTTTTGCTCCCTGCATTTACCTCTCACCAAGAGTATGCTGCCTCTGCTACTGTAGAAATATTCAACATTACAAGTCTTGAAATGAATTGCCAATAATTCCCTTCATAAGACTTATTATCTTTGGTTCTGCATGTGTTTGTGGATCTGAAGTTGTCATTCCTATGGCTCAAATTGTACTATTTGGAATGTAAAAGAAAAAAACAAACAATTCAGATGTTCAGTCATTTCATTGTTCCTTAGTCATCTACAGTAGAGGAGAAGGCAATTGCTGAAAATAAACTATAATCAATTTATTCTATCTTAATAATTACCAAATTTAAGAATTGCATCTTAAAACTAATATTTGAGACATATTTTCCATATTAGTTAGATGTATCCTCAATTTGTAAAATTAACCCTGAGTGAAATATGTATACTAAATCAATACTACATCAACACAAATATGTTGCTATAAATATGGGAGCCCAGGAGATAGTAATTAATTAGGAAATTAATGCAATTACTTTTAGTGACTTAGGGAAATGTTAAAAAGTATATTTCTATACTGAGGAAAAATGCTTTTTAGAACTTCAATAGTAAAGTATAGATAAATTTTAATATAATTTAGAAAAATAGACCATTGAAAAATAAATCCACTGATGATCTATGGCAGAAAATAAATAACATACAAATCAGTATTTAAAGAGGGTAGAGAGTAACTAATCACCAAAGAAATAACACCTAGAGAATATGTGTTTGGAAGCTTTCTGGAACTGATCAAATTGTCTCTTGGAAATTCTTGCTGAAAAAAATGATTTAAAAAATAAAATAGTGAAGGATAGGCTTAAATGAGTAAATGACAATGTGTAGGAAGATATTCAAAAATAGTTTGCTTCATAAATAGTTTGCTTCTCCTTTTATACCTGAGATAATGTGTAAATTGTTTAACAGTAGTTGGAACTCAAATGAATTAGTTTTTATAGTTGTTCCATCATTTTCAGAGCCCTCTACTGTTTTTATTTAAAATAACAAGTAGCTATAGCTTTTTTGTCCTCTGCATATCAGTTAATTAAAAGATGCTCAATTACTGGCTTATTCTGGTTATTAGAAGATCACTGAGACATTTTTACAATATTGTTATAGAAACAGTATACTCTGTCCACACATCATGATATTTATTTTCTAGCAATTTCTGAAAGCACATCATAAACAACTGTTTGCATTACTTTGAAAAATTATATGCTACTGTTAATTTGTTATATTTTAAAATATAACTTGTGACTCTGTTATTATTCTGCTGCTTTATTTAATCGTAACATTCCTTTTAATTTTTTCAATTGCTAGGCCAATCTTATTAACTCTGTAAATAAGTTCATAGGAATATGAATTTGAGTAGTAGCCAAATTTTAGGCATAAGTTGCAGAGATAAAACAATTAGGTCCCCCTTCTCTCTTATCCATTTCAGTCACTATAAAGGTATGGGTCTTCTTTTGGTTATGATCCATCCACTTGATAATATGTGCTACTGTAATTTACTAGGCCATTACTTATCTTCATTTTATTTGTTAGCACAATGTATGGGATGGTGATAGGGGAGGGATTCTACTTAAGAGCAGCAGGGGTTCCTGGGGAGATGGTAGAGCTTCTTCCCCACCTACTCTCTCTCTCTCTCTGATTTTTTAATTTTTAAAGCTTTTTAAGTTGAATTCTGTGCTAGCAGCTGCATGTTTGAGCATGAATTCCTTGGTTCGCAGTGAAATAGCACATCCCTTAGGATAATGCTTTGAAGAGGAGATGACAGAAGTCCTGTTGGTTTGGCTTTGATGCAAATTACAGTCCCTGAATCCTTCAGTTCATGTCACACTTGTGAGTTGTCTTGCCTGCATTTTCCTAGGATGAAGAAGAAAACTTATTTTAACCCCAAAGGAAAAATAAAAATACTAAGGTCAGTAAACACTGCTTTTTCTTCCAAAAAGGAGTATATAGAAGCTCTCAAATTGAACTCCATATGTATTTTCAGGAAACACTCTTTTCTGCTGCCCTAGTGAATTCTTTAAAACCTAAAACTTAATTCTGGGTGCCAAGACAATGACTTAGAAAAATGTAAATAAAGCTTGGATTTAGTCACAAGGCTAATCATGAATATTAATATTGGTTTGACATCACTTTTATGGGATTTAACAGAGAGCTTCTAGCAAAGTAACTGGCAGACATTTTAAAAGTTTAAATAAAGTGAGTGGCAAAGGCCTTCTTGGCTGGAATGCTGCATCCATTTCTCATCCATTCTTCTTCTTTTGTTTTTCTCTTGTAGAAAATGGAGATTCTAAGCACTTAGCTTCCTAGCATCTAGCGAGGTTAATGGTAAAACAACATTCTGGTAAGTGAGGCATAAGTAAAAAATCACTCAACAGGATCTAGGAAGGCTTTATTTTCTTATAAAAGGAATAGACTGAAGGTCTGTGTGACCTTCAAATTTATATGTTGAAATCCTGGCCCCCAATGTAATACTATTAAGCAGTAGAAACATGAAGGCGGAGCAGGTTATAAGACTGAAACCCTCATGATTGGGGTTAATGTCCTTACAAAGAAGATCCCAGAAAGCTAGTTACCTGCTTCCTTCATGTGAGGACAGAGAAAAGCTAATATTTATAAGGAAATAGACCCTCAGCAAATACCAAATATGCTGGTGCATTGATTTTGAACTTCCCAGCCTCTAGCACTATATGTTTGTTGGTTATAAGTCACCCAATTTGTGTTATAGTAACCTAAATGGACTAAGGCGACTCTATTCTTTGTTACAGGAGCTGGGTGACAGGGTGATGGCAACTGCACTGAAAATTCATGGAGACAAAGAGAAACAGTTAAGAGTTTATTAGAGGGAGATATGCTATGCTGCAAGGGTGCATCAGGGACATGACAAAGATGTCTGCCTAAAGACTGAGAAAAAGTCTGGACTTATGTGAGCTTCTGAGTTCTTTGTTTGCCTTTGGCGGGAATTTTGCTAAGAGTGGTTAATGCTAAATGAGGGATGATTGACTGATTCCTGTTGCTTTACTCATAATGACTATTGCATATGTACCAAATTCTCACTCCTGGGTTTGACATTAGATGCATGAAATGCAAGTACTACCCATGGGGTCTTCAAGAGAGATTTTCCCTTCTTAGATTAATAGAGTGAAAACATGCACCTCTGGATGATTAGGCAATCTTTTGAAAAACAGGATCTTGTTTACTTTTCAAGGATATTTACTCTTATAAAAACTGCAAGGGGCAGGATGAAAGGGAGGTTCTTAGGTTCTCATTTGGGCTAATCAAGGTGGTGTGGGACCCTGGGACAGGGTCCCTGATTTATCCTGTCTCATCTCATTTTTCTTCTGTCCTTTTATAGTTTTTGTTGTTGTTTTTTTTTTTTTTTTTTTTTTTTTTTTTTTTGCTTGGTGTTACTGGGGATTAAACTCAGGGACACTCAACAACTGCACCACATCCCCAGGACTCTTTTGTATTTTATTTAGAGACAGGATCTCGCTGAATTGCTTAGCGCCTTGCCTTTGCTGAGGCTGGCTTTGAACTCTTGATCCTTCCATCTCAGCCTTTCAAACTGCTGGGATTACAGATGTGCACCCCAGTGCCTGGCCCTTTTATGCTTTGGATAGCATGCAGTAGTTGAAATTTCAGTATCCATTGTCTAATCAAGAAAGAAAGGCCAAAAAAATAACAGAAAACTTGTGTTGATATGTGTTTATACACCTTCAAAGAGGAAATGGCTGACAGCTATGGAGAGAAGAGCAAGCAGACCATCTTCAACTAGCCCTTCAGGGTCTAACTTAGCTGCCTAGAGATGCCTGATTAATGCAAGGCTACCCTCTTTCAGGCACAGTTTATATCCTATAGTGGACAAGGCCATTTCAGGTCACTCTGATGGGCATTTTTCACCTTAGAGTGCACTGCCAGTGGGGCTAATATTGTGATTTTTGAGTGTTGCAGTTTTTTTTTTCTAGTCCTCCTTATTCCCACTTTTCCTCACAGATGTAAATCTCTACTAAGCATCTTAAACCCTAAACTGTGCCTTAGCATCTCTTTGAGAAAATTTAACTTGCAATAAGGGAAAAAAAAGATAATCAGCTACTTTCAAATACTTTGGTAGATGAACAAATAATTTATTCAACCACAGTTACTTAAAAAGTATGTGTTGCCAAATCATTCCTGTACTCGTGGGATAGTTCCAGAATTTCTTTCTTTTTTTAAATTTTTACATGGAAGTAGTAGTATTTATATTATATTAGAGTTTTAGAAAGAATAGCAAACACCATTTGCTGCAAATTTCTTAATATACTAATAAGAAATCTAAGGCCCAGAAACAGATGAACCTTTAAGTAGGTCCCAGTGAAGAGGAAAATAAAGAGACCATAGCAAACAATTTATTTACTGATATATTCATTTTTAGTATATTGTACTTCATCAATGTTTTTCCAGATTTTAAACTATGGTCTAGAGAAATTTTTTTAAGTGTGATTTTAAACTAAAGCATAAGCATCACCTGAGAACTTGTTAGAAATTCAATTCAAATGTTCATGTCCTATCATAGACATATTGAGTCAGAAATTCTATCATGGAGGAAGTAAATCCTAATAATCTGTATTTTTTAAAGAGCTCCCAGTTATTCTGATGCATGGTGAAGTTAAGGTCCAATGGCTTAGAAAATGATCTACTGCTGATTAGAGAAGCCAAGAGAATTTGTTTACTACTTTACTTACTGGTTAAAAGAAAGGTTTGAAGCCAGGTGTGCTAGTACCCACCTGTTATTCTAGAGACTCCAAAGATTGAGGCAGAAGGATTGAAGTATGAAGCCATTCTCAGCATCTTACCTAGTCCCTAGCAACTTAGTGAGACTCTGTCTCTAAATAAAAAATAAAAAGGGCTAGCTTCACTGGGTGATCCTAGGTTCAATTCCTGATACAAAAAAAAAAAAAAATCAAGCCAAATTAATGTTTTCAAAACCTTTTCATAGCAATAAAGTGGCATTAATAAGGGTTCATCAGAGATACAGAATTATTGTGTTGTGTTGTGTGTGTGTGTGTGTGTGTGTGTGTGTGTAGGGAATACATAGTGAGTAGGCAGGAGTGGCTGATGTTGCATCTCAAGACCTAAGGCACTCTTGAAGAAGGTATCTCTCTTCCTCAGGGGGACCTCAGTCTGCATTCTCTTAAGGTTTTCCACTGGTAAAATTAGGTCCACCCACTAATTATAGAGAATAATCTACTTTACTCAAAGTTTATTAATTTAAATATTAATTTCACTTTAAAAATAACTTCACAGCAACATCCAGACCAGTGTTTGATCAAATTACTACCTGAATACCAAGGTTTGGCCAAATTGACACATCATAATTAATCATTTGAGGACCCTTTGTTCCAGTGAATGAAACATCACACCAAAGTCCAATATATAAAACAAGTAAAGTCTCCATGGTTAAGGCAGAACAGTTCTCTGAAATCTTGTACATTCTACATCTCCTTACTCCCACACTTCTGCTTTCCATTAATGGGTAAGTAACCCAACAAAACCCATGTAGATTTATCAATGCACTATTTAAAAACCACATCAATACCTAGGTGTGGTTCTTTCCATCTCTCAGGAACAAATTGATAAAGAAGGATATTCCAGGAAAGAACCTGAACACATTTCCTTTAAATTTATTTTTAAAAAATTAAGTATTTGGATTTTTTGTTGTTAAGTTTTTTTGAGTTCTAAGGAACTGAACATACATTTCACAGAAGAAATACAATTGATCAACAAAAAAAGTGTTCAGTAACTCTAAAAATTAGAGAAATGCATTTCAAAACTACTCTAAGATTTCATCTCATTCCTGTCAGAATGAAAATCATCAAGAATACAGGCAACAATAACTGTTGGTGAGGATGTGGTGAAAAAGGTACACTCATACACTGCTGGTGGGACTGCAAATTGGTGTAACCACTGTGGAAAGCAGTATGGAGATTCCCCAAAATATTGAGAATGGAACTACCATTTGACCCAGCTATCCAACTCCTTGGTTTATACCCAAAGGACTTAAAATCAGCATGCTATAGTGATGCAGCCACATCAATGTTTATAGCAGCTCAATTCACAATAGCTAGACTATGGAACTAGCCTAGGTGTCCCTCAATAGATGAATGGATAAAAAAAATGTGGTATATATACTCAATGGAATATTACTCAGCTTTAAAGAAGAGTGAAATTATGGCATTTACCAATAAATGTTTGGAGTTGGAGAATATCATGTTAAGTGAAACAGGCCAATCCTACAAAACCAAAGGACAAATGTTTTCTCTAATATGTAGACGCTAATTCATAATAAGGTGGGGAGGCACTAGGGAAGAACAGCATTACTCAAGATTAGGTAGATGAAAGTGATGGGAGGGTAGGGAAGGAATGTGGAGATAGGAAAGATAGTAGAATGAAATAGACATTATTACTATATGTATATATGTGACAGCATGACAAATATGATTATGCAACATATATACTCAGAAAAAATAGAAATTATATTCCATCTATGTATGATATATCAAAGTGCATAAATGCATTCTACTGTCATGCATAACTAATTAAAATAATTGAATTATTTTTTACTTGACCAAAAGTATAACAAACCCATACTTATTGGTTCTCCTCCCGCCTAGTAGCATTTTTATTAAACAAAACAATTATTGATTGCCTCACCTACTTTATTCACAGTACTTTTGCTCTGATAAATATTTCAAAAACTCAGACAATAGTATGGCAATATGTAAAACAGTGGATGTGTAACCGATGTGATTCTGCAATCTGTATACGGGGTAAAAATGGGAGTTCATAACCCACTTGAATCAAATGTATAAAATATGATATGTCAAGAACTATGTAATGTTTTGAACAACTAATAATAAAAATTTAAAAAATAAAAAAATAAAATTATAACAAAGGCAAATTTTCATTCAGTTTGTGAATGAGTTTTTACAGATTTCAAACAAATGGAGTAAGAGTCACCAAAATTTCTATTTGATAATATGACATTTCTTCACATTATGGAAAATGCCAATGTTACAAATCCTTAAGGTAAAGCAAGTGCTCCAGACACAGGAATTAGTCACTGTGGGATTAAACAGCAATTATTTTGGAAATAAAACCCGTTAATAATTTCATTTTAAAATCACTTTGTCTGTTTTATCTAAACTAATGCAAAAGGAACATCAAAATATCTGAGTACCCATATGTAGAGAAAATTCTTCTGCCTAGGCATCAAATCTTCACTGCCTCTTATATGAGACTCTAAAGCACTATTGAGGTTAATCAAGAATCAAAAACAATTCAAATTAATTACATTCTTATTGAAACATTTTTTGGTGTAATAATTATTGCTTTGTATGTACATGATGTTTTAAAATAAAGCTTGTTAGATAATGAAGTTAATGTTCTGCCACAAACTTTCCTGTGCCAGAACCTGTGTTCTCTGAGTGATGGTATGTATGTGCATTTAATATGTTGTCTTTAGCCATGTTATATACTCTTTCCCTTTATTATAGGTAAAAACAGAAATACAGAGATCATGTGATGTTATGTCTCATGATCAGAAGTTACAACTAGTGGTCTAGAAACTGAGATTTGAACCTAATTCTCCTACAGAGTTTCTGGGCCTGATTCTGTAAAATAACAGTGAGATGAGTGAAAGAAAAATCATACCTAGGAAACACATGAGACCTTGAAGGAAGAGATGAAGTCTTAAAATGAAATGAAAGAGATTAGATTAGATCAAGATGGCAAATTGAACATGCTTGTCTTTCGTATCTTACCTCAAGTTTCCTTTAAATAACTGAAAATAAAACTTTAAAAGAATAAGCTTATGGGGGTTTTATATCCAGGATGCTGGTATGGGTAGCTTTGTGGACCATTTATGAATGATAGAAGCAAAACTGTTGAAATTATAAAACTAATTTGCCCTAAGGGTATCTAGCAATTGGACAAAAATTTATTTGAGAAAAAAGAAACAGAAGTTTTAATTATTTGTCACAGTAAGAACAGGGAGAGACCCTGGCATTGGACTTATGACCCTATCCTGTCTACTCACAAATCCCTGCATGATGAAATTTCCACCTTATTAGGTGTGTAGAGAGGAAGGTTCACATTTTCTCCTTAGCCCCCAATCAAGTTTTATAAAACATTTCCAACAACCTTAGGTCATCAATATTTCTCATCTACTCCAAATGCAAGTTGAAGGTTAAATTCCTGAGGGGGCCAAATTAAGAGGTATGAGGCTCCTTTTCCCACTCTACTCTATCCAGAAGACAGAGGCTCTACCCACATACATCAAGCTGAGAATATTGACATTTCTATTGTTCTGATCTTAGCTTACTTCTAAAGAAGAGTTCCCATGCTGAGAGAGGAAAGCTAAGAAGATCAGAGGCTACTGGGTTACCCAGAGGTTACTGTGCCACCCACAGCCCATAGTAGTGGCTCAGGAAGTTTTCCCAGGGAGAAAGATAGTTGTATTTTTAAAAAAGAGTACTCTGAAGCTGTACTGAAAAAAAAAAATTGTATTTAAAAAGGAGTTTGGGGAAGTCCAAGTGTGAGGATGGCCTTAGGCCTGAGCCTAACCAACTCCATTTTAAAAACTGCAGTTTGAAACTTGCAGTCTCATCAGGCACACCCACAGAGCCCTCCAGTATTGGCCTCAAACAAGTTACTTCCCCCCACTCTGATAAACAGTGAAGTCTCTGCCAGGCTGTCCTCACCTGATAAGAGGGAAAGGCGAGAAGATCAGGGTGGAGACCACCAGACCAGATGTTTCTGACCCCAGGGTAAATGACGTCATGGAGAAATCCGGTGGTAGCTGGTAAGGATTGAAAGGGGGGTCAAAAGCCCCAAAATTTAGTATAAATAATAGAGCAAATGAACAGGGATTCAGCCAGACGAAACAAGGATGCACGGGAGCTGGAGAGCCTGATGAGGACCTGGCATCCCATCACTTGTCATTGTTCCTGAGCCTCTGGGTGATCCTCACTGCTCTCAAACTCTACAGCCTTGTCTGGACCCTGTTGAGAGCTGCAACTTTTTCCTAGGACCCTCTCCTCAACCAGTTATCCACTCCACACCAGGAAAAGCCTGCCTTGGTTCTGGACCTGATCACTGCAGTCTGAGTGTGCATCTGCTGGACATAAAGCCTAAGGCTTAAGACATTTGAACTTAGCATGCAGAGGAAATGTCTGTCATTAGCCTGTCATGATTAAGTGTGTTTTGCAGTGTTTAGAATTAATCTAGAATTGTTGGCTGTGAATTAATTAATCTAGAATTGTTTGCTATGAATTGATTATGTCTATTGCAGTGTCTAGCATTAAGAATTGTCTTTTTCTTGATTAAGAACCTATAGAATGAAATTGTATTGAGTAATTTGAATGAATAAAGCATTGAAAGGGGCAGAAGCGTGTGAACATTCTTTTATTTCTCCCCTCGACTGCATACCTCACAATTTTACCCCCTTGTGACACCAAGCCAAAAAGATGCTCTCAAAAACAATAGTTCCTCTAAATCAACAACAACAAGCTAAACCATTTGGCCATCTAATTTACCATAGATAATTACAGAAAAATACAGCTCAAAACTAGGGCTGGGTGCGTTGGCACATGCCTGTAATCCCAGCAGCTTGGAACGCTCTGACAAGAGGATCTTGAATACAAAGCTAACCTCAGCAATGGGAGGCCCTTAGCAACTCATTGAGACCCTGTCTCTAAATAAAAGACAAAATAGGGCTGGGAATGTGGCTTAGTGGTCAAGTGCCCCTGAGTTCCATCCAGATACAAAACAACAACAACAACAACAAAAAAAAACCTACTAGAGATGAAAAAACCCAAAGACTGGCCTCAGAAACTCTTAATGTCTAAATTCCATGAGAATGCTGAACAATTGATGCTCCATGGCACCTCTGAGAACAATAGAGCAATCAGCCAGTATTCCTGGAGTCTACTGAGCAGGGTGCAATACAAATGAAGCAGATGGTTTAATAAGAGATCAGAAAGAGACAATCAAAGAGAGTCCTATTAAACTATTGAGATCCCAGGGTGAATGCCCAAGGCTTCATTCTCAGGAGAGACAACAAATACTTCATACTGTGAGAAAAATAGACTTTGCTAAAGTAGCCTTGTTAAGTCAAAACAAATACACAATCACAAAAACAAGCTTCACCAAGGAGGGGAATCCATATCCAAAATTCCTAAAATATACTATGCAAAATGTCCTATATTTAACAAAAGCAACTAGGAGACAGGCAGTATGTACAGATACACACAAAAAAAGCAGACAATGGAAGCAGCTTATGAGAGGGCCTAGATTCTAGATTTAACAGATAAAGACTTGAAAGTAACCATTGTAAAGTGCTCAAGGATCCAAAGGAAGCCATGCTTCAGTAATAAAGAAAAGGTGCATAAATACCACCTAGTCAAACAATACAAAAAACATTTAAAGATCCAAATGGAAATTCTGTATGTGAAAACTTCAGCAACTGAAATTAAACAAAACCTCAATAGTGAATTTGAGTTGGCAGAGGAAAAAATAAGTAAACTTGAGGATAGAATGATAGAGATTATACAATTCAAATAATAGAGAAAATAGAATGAAGAAAAATGAATAGATTCTCCCATAAATAAGAGGCACCTTTAGATGCACCAAATGTATAATTGAGATCTCCGAAAAGGGAGAAGAAAGAGAAATCAACTGAAGAAACATATGAGAAACAACGTCCAAAGACTACAAAGGCTTGCCAAGAGACATGAATTTACACCTTCAGGAAGTTCAACAAACTCCAAATAGAAGAAATGAAAGAGATGTACACACAGACACATTGTGGTTAAACAAATGGTGGAAATTAAAGACAAAGAGAAAAATCTTAAAAGCATCAAGAAAATTTTATTTATCATATACTAAGTATCCCTGATAGAACTTACTGTAAACTTCTCATCAGAAGCAATGGAACAAAACTATCTTGCAGAAATGAAGAGAAAGTAAAGGTATCACTAGATAAACAAAACCTGAGAGAATCTGTTGCTAGTAGACTAACTTTATTAGGTGCACACAAAAAATTCTTCAGGCTGAAAGCAAGTAAGCAGAAATAGAAATTGTAATCCTCAAGAAAACTAGAAATCACTGGTGAGGCAAGAGTATAAATGCATATTTATCTTTTTTCACTCTTAATTGATTTAAGAAGAAAATGTGTGAAACAATGGAAGTAGATGATGATTGACAGATAGGTAGATAGAGATAGGGATATATTTTATTATTTGTCTAATAAAAAAAAGGTGTCTTAGAGTAGAATTATATTGAAGTTTAGGAAATTATACCAGATGGAAATGACAAATAAGAAGTTAAATATAACAAACTCTAAAATATATACTGACTTTTCTTTCCTCAATGACTTTCACTGACATAACATTATAGAAAGCAATAATTATAATAATTTATTTCTGGGTCTGATGTGTATGTGTATGTATGTATTTGTATGCATAAATATGGGGAAGAAGTAGTAGAGTTATATAGAAATAACACTTTTAGATCTCATTATATCTGTACCTATGGAATTAAGTTGGCATAAAGTAAGGTGGATTTTGATAAGTTTAGATGTAAGTAAACCCTTAGACAGCTACTAAGAAACAAGTAAAAAATTAAAAGGAAAATTTCTAAAGGAATTGATGTGCTATAGTTTGGACCTGAAATGTCCCCCAAAGTCCACATGGTAAGGCCTTAGTTCCCACATAGTCACTATTACAAGATGGTAGAACTTTTAAGAGGTAGTCCTAATAGGAGATCTTTGGGTCATTGTGGACATGACTTTAAAGGGGATAGTTTGAAACCAGCCCCTTACTCTTCCTCTTTTTCATTTCCCAGTAAGAGGTGAACAATTTTGCTTTGTCACAAAGGTCATGATAGGTCACCCCAGTCACAAAGCAATAGGACCATCTAGTCATGGACTGAAACCTCTAAAATCTTGAGCCAAATAAACCTTTCCTCTTCATAAGCTGGTTATCTCAAGTCCTGTTATAGTGACATCAAACTGACTAACAGAAAATATTATACTTAATTCAAAAGTAAGCAGCAAAAAAGAAATTTAAAAATGACATGAGACAAAACAAATGTACAGATGGCAGCTGTAAATCAACTTTATTAACAATAACATTAAATATGAATGAATTAACCAATCCAAACAAAAAGCAGAGGTTCTGGATAAAATATAAAACAAGATTTAAATATAATGTTCTTTATATTATATTATATTATATTATATTATATTATATTATATTATATTCAATGGTACCAATAGGTGCAAGGCAAAGGGTGAAAACAATATTCATCATGCAAACAAATCCCATAAAAAGTTGGAGTGAATATACTAACACCAAATAAAATAGACGTTAAAACAAGTTGATTAGTTTTATTTTATTGATTTGGTTAATTTGATTAAGTAAGGCTTAACATTTTCTTTTTAAATGTGATATAGTAGGGGCAGGATGACTGATGGGAATTCCTGACCTTCATATGTTATAGAGTGGTGAAAAGAATCAAAGTGAGTATAGTGTTAACATATAAATACCAAACTATAAAGTACTGAAGAAATATATTAATAGTATTGGTAATATATACAGCTTAAAACCCTTAATTAAACTGAAAAAATAATAATAAAACACTTATTTTAATACTCCACTCTGATGCAGCAAGTCTTACTTACATTTCCTGTGTCTGGGGAAATGTGACAAAATGCATTCCTCTTTACATCACTTTAGAATGACTTAAGGGGTTGGGGATGTGGCTCAGTGGTAGAGTGCTTGCCTAGCACATGTGAGGCGCTGAGTTCCATCCTCAGCACCACATAAAAATAAATAAATAAAATAAACGTATCTTGTCCAACTACAACTAGAAAAAAAAAAAAGAATGACTTAAGCTGAGTATGGTGTGTAGTGGTGCATGCTTGTAATCCCAGAAGTTTGGGAGACTGAGGCAGGAGGATTGCAAATTCAAGGCCAGCCTTAGTAATTTAGCAAGGCCCTAAGCAACTTGGCAAGAACCTTTTTCAAAATAAATAAAAAAGACTGGGGATGTGGTTCAGTGGTTAAGTAACACTGGGTTCAATCCCTGGTAGTAAAAAATAAAAATAAAAGAAAAAAACAAAGAATGTTTAAAAATGTTTGGTGATATTGAAGAGACTTTATGTCTCAAAACCAGTTCTTCTCAGATATGTTGGTATTATTAAAGTACTTTAAGATTCAATAATACTGAAATTTCCTATTTTGTGTATTATTATAGATAAGAATTTTATAGTCAACCAGTTAACTTACAAATAAAGCTACATAAGAGTTTCTAAGTGTAGAATGACGGGGGGGGGGAGAGAGAGAGAGAGAGAGAGAGAGAGAGAGAGAGAGAGAGAGAGAGAGAGAGAGATTGCTTTGCTGCCATTGGCACAGACACTGTTTGTAGTATGAAGAGTAAGGGCTTCTGAAGACTCTCACAATTTGTATTTATATCAACTGCAGAGTTTTCCTTCACCTGACTATTGGCACCAAACTCCTAACCTTCCAAACTAGAGAATAAAATTAGATACAGATTACAATCCTATTTCTGCTTGATACTACCCATGGCCAAAACTCTGAATCTTATTTGGGTGCCTGAATTTACTCTTTCCTCTAGAAAACAGATGATTTTCTTGTCCATTGGAGATTAAGAAGCCTCTGGCCATATACTTTGCTTGTCTTCTCCCTTGATAATCAAGAGGACTCTCCCCATTCTCCTATCCACACTCCTTCTCCTAGGGTCTTTGTGGATTCTCTTCTCTGGAAAGTCTTGAATTAAAAAATGTCATGCCCTCATTCATCTGTATAATTCTAAGATAGTCATCTTATTTGAAAACTTTAAAATATTGGCATCATCATACATTTGTGCTGTGTATTAAGTCTGAGGAAATACAAAAGTCTATCTGATGACCTGTCATAAAATTTTATAAGATTTAGCACTATAAAAGGAAAACAGGTTTTTTAATCGTTGACTGATGTCAGACTTTAGGCAGCTTAATTATACGTGAATTATTAAAAAATAAATGTAGCTGAACTGAATTCAAATCAGTTATAAAATATATTTAAGACTTCTTCATGTTTGAATTTTTAAAATAATTCTTGAAATTAATTATTAAATTATTTGAAATTGCAAACTCCAGACATTTAGGATTTCACATTGTTTGATCATTCATACATGGTACATGAATTCATTCAAATGCTGATTGAAATTTTAAGTGCTGTGGAAGGTATAAAGCTACATCAGGTAGAGTTGCTGTTTTACAGGAACTCTGAAATGAGGGACACATGGGAACCATGCTGTGTCACAGTTGCATTGTGTGTATCAGAAGGGATAATTTTTGTTTGAGTTGAACAGAGTAGCAAACAGCATGTCATATAAGGTATGAAGTTATCTCTCAAAATCATGAAAACATTTTTTTTTTCAAAAACTTACAAGTATGCTCAGTTGCCTTATTATTTTTCTTCACAATTCCAGTGATGTTATTCGGGCATATCAATACTTTGATTAACTGTGAATGTCCTTTTCTCATATTTTGATTTTCTCTTTGCAGAGTGTTGACTATAATCAAATATAGTTTTGTACGTAGGCCATAGAAAAAAGAAACAAAGGGCTAGGGAGGAAGTTCAGTGGAAGATCATTTGGCTAGCATGTGTGAGGTCCTGGGTTCAATCCCCACTACTACTACAAAAAAAAAAAATATATATATATATATATATATGTGTGTGTGTGTGTATACATATATATATACATGAAACAAATACATATATGTGTATTCATTAAAATGTATATTTACACATATATGTATATATATATATATATATATATATATATATATATATATATATATTTATTATATATATAGATAGACAGATATGAAATAAAGACATTTTCTTTTGCCACACCAAATTTAGGAACTACGTGACTGTAAGAATCCAAGTGTGTGAGACAATTATCTGCAAAAGCAATTAAATTGTGGGATAACTTGGACCCTGACTTTGTCCCAGTGAAACTAGATTAAATATTCAAAAACAATGCTGAGTCTTTCATCTTGATTTTTCTTTACATATGCCACATATCAAAGATTTTTCTTCACCACCTTCATATATTCAAAGAAAATGTAAATTATGTTTTGTGGTACTGCTATGAATTTCCTAACAATCCCACCCTTTTCAATATACTGGAAAAAAATCTAAATTTTACTTTGTTTTTATAAACATAGTAGACAACATAGTAGATGCACTAATTAAACCATTAGGTAAATGCTTAAGTGTCTTTAAGTAAAACATGCTTAGAGTCCTGCCCCTGCTTCTTACCAAGATAGTACCCTAGTATGTGGGTGTGATGTGGAATGAAGGTAGCTGGTGACCATATGTAAATATGTGTCTCTTGGATAATCTTTAGACTCTGCTGAGGGTGTCTGGTTTTGGCTCCCTGATGAACTCTTTTCCAGGGGAAAATAGCATTGGAATCTCTTTCTGAAGACTGCAGTTGGTTTGACTTATCTTCTGTTTTATTTCTTTTGGTTTAACAGAGACAGATAGTCATGTCTAGTTGATCTGGTCTCACCTAGTTCTCCCTGGCGCTGGGAGCCTCTCCTGGTCTCTTGACCTTGTAGTGGCAACCCAGGAAATCAGTCCTTTACTACGGGAAGACTTTGGCTCTAGCATATGACTCACCTTTGAAAAACTCCCCAGGTTTTTATACTTTCTCCATTTTAATTGCCTAGTATAAGAAAGTACAAAAATACACATGAAACATAAATAGTTTGAAAAATGACTATAAGATAAAGAGTAAATGTAACTAACATATAGAATAAAAATAATAATAATTATTATTATTAATAATAATAAAATTATTTTATTAATAATAATAAAATTCTGAAGTAAACTTTTACATCTTGCTTCTTGTCGTTAATACAATGTTTGCATATCCTTCATATTGTTGCATATAGCTCTAGTATATTTTTTCTCTTTTACGAATGCATCCTTTTGTACGAACATATGAAATATACATTGAACGTTAATTATATTATATCCCATGATATGGACACATCAAACAATTCTAATTTTTGGTAGACCATTTATTCCTAATTTTGAACTATTAAAAAATGATGCTGCTGGAAATGTTCTTTGAACTATCCATGGGGTGTTTTGAAACCCGTCCTTGTCCAAGAAGAGACAAATGGAGAGAAGATGAACTCCGGGCAGGCTCTGCTTAACTTGTGCTACATTTTACTTAAGTGTGCATGAATCTGAAGGGCTGATGCCAATGGCTATCTTTGAGATGATTTCCTGCAGTCCTGTATATTACCTTTTCATTTAGCTTATATAAAATATTTCCTCATCCAGGTAACTATGTTACTGCTATCTTACCTCCTCTCAATATCCCCATGCAAATAGCATTGTGATGACACCCATCACAGTGAGAAGATGGCCACATGCAGGACTTCTACTACCAGGAGATTTCAGTCCACCTCCCTTCCAGCTCCCCAGTATACCCAGGGATATACACATCTAAGCTGATCTATGGATCTCTGAATATTTCTGAAGCCCACTCACAGGTTGAGACAGAGGTAAGATTGGAAGCTGGGACAAGTATCCTGACACTGACAGACTTTTCCCCCCTTTTTCCTGTCTGTCCCCCATTCCCACATGTCAGGACTGGAAGAGCTAACTACAGGCTTTTGGGCTTTCCCTTTCTGTACGTCCTCCAATTCCTATGGTAGTAATTTTATGTCTTAAACAAAAGCACGTTTTATTATATTAAAAGAAAACAAAATTAATGATAAAATCCCCCAGGCTAAAGCAATTTAAAACTCTCAACACTATTCCTTAACTAAGTCGGCTTTCCAAGCCTATTGTCTTCCTGAAAAATCTAATCTGACACTGAAAGCTGAGAAATGACTATTTGTTCTAGCTTGTATCTGTCCTTTCTTCTGAAGCTTCAGAACACATTGTTTTTAAGAAAATTAAAAATTTTTCTTAAAATGTGAGAAATTCATATGGTATGGTGGTTTACAAAATATTTAAATTCAAATGAAAATCTTCCAAAAATATTTTTCTCTTCCAGTTTTATCATGCTGGGGGATGGAGGAAGTAGAGAGGAGAGCCTGCTATGCTTTATCTTACCTCTGCTGCACCTATTCCTTTGTTGAGGTTAAATTGAGAGGTCCTGTCTAAATAACTAACAGCTATAGATGAAAATTGCTTGTGAAGGCTATACAAATTACATGTGATTTTTCAAATACATTATATTAGAATTTTTTAAAAAATGAAAAGGCATGAATTCATAATATAGTTATTTTACTGTTTACATATACTCAGTATATTTTAATACATGAGAAATAGCATTAGAATTAGGCATATAGAATTAAGCATCTGGTAACATACTACATGAGACTTGGGAATAGCTTTTTAACTGTCCTGCAAATCTAGAGAGTAATACATAAAATTTATCCTCTTGGGATTTTTTCTCTGTTGCAAATAGGGTCAAAGTGACAACAATCAAGTTTTGTAAATTCCTGATTTTTTTTTACTGTATCTCAAACCAAATATTACCATAAATATCTGCTCTGGAGTTTGGACTAAATAGAGATGCACGTGGGTGGGAAAAAATGTCCAGATGGATCTGAGAGGCAACCATCAACCTGAAGTGAGGTAATTTAAGGTGGATAAAAAGGCCTTGTTTATTAACTATGCAGAGAACATTTATCTACCATATATAAAATTGAAAATATCAAGGTTTTCCACTTTACCTAAGAAGAAGAAAATGGAGTACACTATATCATGGGAAAGGAACATTGGATTTAATTTCCGCCTACACAATATATTCAGAACATAACTAATCATCAATATAATTAAAAAGATAAATTAAATTGGTTCATGCAATAGCATTTGGCATCATACTCTAGAAAATATTTAGTGAACACAGAGAAATTAATAATTGATAAAATAGAGGAATAATAAATTGTGTACTTTGGGAAAAACCCTAATAGTTTGGCAATATTCTGCTCATATTTAACAATGTTCCCTTTAATAAAATAACATGAGTTGCCAACATGGAGCAATTAGGTCAGACAAAGTAGGAATTAATTACTGTAGACAGGCCCATATGTCACAAAAGCATTGCACATGTTCGCCAAGCTTGAAGAAGGAAAGATTTGTTCTGGGAAAACTCTTTGAGATAGTAAAAGGGACATTGCTGCAAAAGTTCCAATCAAAAGTGACTTTGCAGAATTCAAATCATGAATGCAGGAAGTTGGATTAATTATAAATTAGGTGGATTTTTTCTAGTTCTTATTAAATGACTTAAAATAATTCAAATACTACCTAAATGGTGTAGTTTCAACAGCCACAGTAGTTTTTATATGTGCAGGAGTCAAATTGCAAGAAGGTGTTAGCCACTAATTCCCTTCATCACATTTTAAAACTTGGTAAAGGAAAATGATTATTAGCAAATCGTAATCCTTCAATTGAATATATGTGGTCTAGATTGAAGACAATGGCCCCAAACTTAGTTTCAAAATAAAGATTATAAACCAGCCTCTGTGCTTTTAATTATAAAATAATCTCCAGTGTAAACATTTTAGTTTTTAAAAGTCACCATCAATGCAAAAGGAAGCCAACAATTTTCCTCTAAACTTGCCTTTATTGAAGTTAAAGTTGGTTATTTTGGACTAGTCTCTATCACAGTTCTGATTTCTAATACTACGAACCCATTTTTTGGAATATAGTTGAAATAGTATTGCTGTTTGCCATGTGAAGTCTTTGGGATGTTTCATATTCCAAAAGATCATATTTGGGGGAAAATGTTATAAAAAGACATTACAAACTTACATATCTTTGGGGGATCCAAGCAAGTAATCAATTCTAACCCAGGATTATGAAAGCAATACAACCATAAATATAAGTAATGATGGGAACACCTACAATACTGATAGAGAGGCAATAGGGGGGTGGCAGGAACTGTGGAACACTGGAGGTCAATTTCTTATAGCTTCAAATTATTGCCATACTGGAATATGATCCAGATCCTGATTTTACCTAATAATTTAACCACATTTTATGTATTGTAATTCATTAAAACACCAAAATAAAGAACAAATAAAATCAAATGCATTGGGCCAAACAAAAATATTTTAGGACTGAATTCAGTATGCCACCAAATAAGTTGAGAATTTGACTTTATAGACATGGAAGATACTTTTCCTTATCTTTTAAAATATAGCAGTTATTTTTACCTAGAAGAGTGGGTCTCAAATTTTAATTTGCACCAGAGTCACTTAAAAAGTCTAAAATTCAGTATTACTAGTCAAATTTGAATTTCAGATAAACAAAGTAATTTTTAGTGTAAGTATATCCTAAATATTGCATAGGAGATAACTGTACTAAAATATTACCCACAGTATTTATCTGAAATTCAAATTTAGTTGGATATCCTGCATTTCATTTGCTAAATGTGGCACCTTTAACTGGGCTCAGTGGCTGATGCCATAATCCCAGTGGCTGGAGAGGCTGAGGAAGGAAGATTGTAAGATTGCTAGCTTTAGCAACTTAGCAAGGCCAATGTAACTTAGTGAGACCCTGTCTCAAAATAAAAAATAAAAATAAATAAATAGATAAAGGACTGGGGATGGGGCTCAGTGTTTAAGCACCCCTGAGTTCAATCCCTGGTACCAATTAATTAATAAATTAATTAGGCAACTTTACATACCTGTAAAGTGTGTTTAAGACACAACTGCTGACTACCACCCTACCTTCAGTAGGTTTAGAGAAGTCCCCAAGAATTGTCATTTATGTTTCTTTTATAGATGTTGGTGCTACTGGTTCCACAAACACTTTGAGAACAAGTACCCTAAACAAATGCTAGACCATTTTTTTTTTAAATCAACTTAAAGTTGTTTCTGTTTTAATCAAGCATTGGCTGATTATTTCAAATATATATTCTTCAAATTTTCCTAGTGACTGCAGGATAGTGTTAAATATGTATTCACGGTTCTGTCTTACTTTAGACTCAGAAGAACCACTTTCTCATTCTTATTTCCAGGGTTATCTAGTAGGATCTTTGCCCAGGATCTTTCAGGCATTTTAATGCTTGACTATAAAATTTTAGTGAATCGATTTAGCCAAAAAAAGAATGAGTTCCTTGAGACAGTTGGGCATGACACCTGCTATCCCTGCACCATCTTCTTTTTTTTCCTGTTAAATATAAATGAGATGTGTTAGTTGTATTTGAAGGAGTAGCAATATCCACATATATGTGAATCACGATTATATTAATCTGGCTATGCTGTAGATGAAAACTTTGTCAGGGTATTATCACAACTCCACTTTTGAAATTCATTTTGTGGGCTATATGTTACTCATATCTTTGTAAACATGTACATTTCATCATAAACTGCCCTGATACTGGCAACCTCACACCTCTTCCTAACCAGGTGTTTTTGCTGGCATCCACACTGCATGAGGCCATTTTTAGTCCTTGGCAGGAGGGCAATAGAAATATGAAGCTCTTTTGCCTCTAAACATCTATATTATCATCTCCATTGCAATCACGTTCCATTGTCTCTCATTCTGCCTGAGTTGTTGCCACCCATCTTGCCTAAATCCTGGCCTCTAAAGAGGCTGTGGAATGTGTTGTCCACTCATTTTGTCCTGACTTCCTGCCTGGGACTCTGAGTCTTTGCCCTGTTTCTTGGCCCATGTAATCATCTGCTTGTTTTCTCACCTCTGCCAATCCCACAGCTGGAGCCATTTAAACACCACCTGCAGCACATCTCAGGTTTTTATTATACAGCCCAGAACCAGAGAACTGTCCCTGAGATTCCAGCCTCATATCCTGTTGCCATTCATTCTGCCTGCCGCTCCATCTCCACCTGTGTGCAAACATTGCAACTGTGCAGGCCTTGAGCCTGCTCTGTCAATATGCATGCCCACCTCCTATTGACTTCAGAATCTGCCCCCAAATCATCAGTTTTTCAAGGTGGCTACTTAATGATCACTACTGTATGCTTCTGATAACACTCTGTGCTGCCTTAATTTTGTCTTATTCTATTGCTGCCTTCCAAAACAATATAAGCATGTTCTCCACACAGCAGAATATTGCCTCCTAAGAGGGAATATACTTAGAAGTGCAAAAATAAACTGTCTACACTTAGCATACACGCCACATAAAAACAAAGAGTGAGAAATAACTAACCATAATATAGTTTAACCAGTTTGGTTTTATAGGTATGAATGAAAGATAGCTCATTTCTGGTGGAATCCACAGGAAGAGGACTTTTGAGTCCGACTAAACAAAGAATCAGGCTCTCTAGAAATTTTTTAAAAGCTCACTCTTATAGTCAACTTTTATGCCACTGTGACTAAAAAACAGGAGCAGCACAATTGTAGAGGAGAAAAAAGGTTATTTGGGGACTCACAGTATCAGATGTCTCAGTGCATAAACAGCAGGCTCCTTTCCTCAGGGCTCAAGGTGAGGCAGAACATCATGGTGGAAGAGTGTGGGAGAGGCAAACTGCTTACATGATGGGCAAGCAGCAAAGAAGGAGAGGCTCCACTTGCCAGATATGAAATATACATACTCCAATGTCATGCCCCAAAGACCCACCTCTAGCCACACCTCACCTGCCTGCAGCTCACAGCAAGCTAATCCCATCACAGGGTAGATTCATTGATTGGATTAAGTCTCTTATGGCCTGATCATTTCTCCTCTAGACTTTCTTGCATTGTCTCACACATAATCTTTTGGGGGACACTACACCTCCAAACCATAACAATCATGAACATCCAAAATTATTCAGATTTTAGGACTGCATAAATAATTTTGAATTTATAATAAATATCTGAGTAGATAGGGACAAATAAATTACCTGCCCCACACACTCATTCCTTAAGTCTTAAACACATGAAAATTGGAGAAAAGATTTCGTAATGATTTAAACATTCAGTGATTCATTAAACTCAAGTTATTTCCAATTATTAAAGTTCAGTCCAAGCAACAAAGTTGCTTTATTCAGGGAATATGAAAGAATCCTTAGAAAGTACTTTATGAGTTCAGCACAATTTCATGGTGACCACTAGAAACAGCACACAGAGTTTCGAGCTATATCTGAATTTCTAGTGCATCTTGAATTATTCTTGCCACAAGTCATTTCAGCTTCACATCCCCCTGATAGATTTCTATGCCATTTTTAATGACTTCTTCCTAACTAGATTCTTAGCTCTTGACCACAAAAGCCATATGTTGTTTATTCTTTTGCCCTCTGCAAAATAATGCTTGTAGATATCCTTATAGATATGATTGATACTCAGTAAATGATAAATGGCTCTTTGGATCCTAATTCTGGTACTAAACTATTTTTATTTTTCTTTGTAAGCAAAAAAGGTTTTTCTTGTCAATTTAATGAACCACTGGATTCCTAGTTGTCTTGTGGGAGGATTCCTGCCAAATGTTCCAGTTCCTCTGGGTCTCATGCTCCTGTTTTCCTCTCCTATGTCTTCTGAGAAATTAGCATAGAGATTTGAAATTCTAGCCCTTGAGACTCCTATAAAACTTCCCCTGCAATGCTTAGTATACTATCACACCCCTTTGTTTACATGAATGTGTTCACAGGAGAATGTCACTGATGCATTAGCATCAGTAGAATCCCAAAGCTGTGCCTGTCACTCTTAGGTACTATGTTGGTTCTCTAGGGTTCCTAACAAATTACCACACACTAAGTGGCTTAAACAGAAGTTTGTTACTCACAGTTTTGGAGGTTATTTGTGTAAGGTCACAAGGTTGGCCCTTTCTGGAGGCTGTGAGAGAGAAGCTGTCAAGCTTGGCTCCTAACTTCTGGTAGTGTGCTGGCAATCTGCACATCCCTTGGCTTTTAGAAGATAGAAGTACTCTCTGACTTCTCCTGCCTCTTTAGAAGGATATCAGTCATATTAGACTTAGACTGACCTCCATTATGACCTCATCTTAACTAATCAATCTATTCCCAAATAAGATCACATTTTGAGATGGTTGGAGTCAAGACACTCACATATGAATTTGGGTGGGAAAACAATTCAACCCACTACAGGTACTATATTACACTTTAACTTATTCAATTCTCATAACAACTCTGTGAAGTAAGTATATTCATCTGCATTAAATAAAACTGTCTCTGGATTCTGTCTAGCTAGAATTTTCGGGCAACTCTGCCATGTCTGTGTTTGCAAAATGTATTCTCTTGTTCCTAGAGTATCATAAATTCAGCTTCTTCAATAGAGCCTGACTCTCTCCCTGACTGAGAACTCTTACTATGAACTTTTGTGTATTTTTATTTGTTATTGGTTTTCTGGATTACACAATTGCTTTGTGGGCCAGGTTGTGGGCAACTAGGTGAAGAGATAAAAAAGAAATAATAATTCTTTCTTAGGAAATCATGCCAGCTGACCTCAACCTTTTTTTTTGGTTTGTTTGGTTGAGGTTACTTTGTTTTATTTGTGGGCCTATTTTATTTTAATAACGCCAATTTCAAACTTTTAATGTCTTTTACAAGGAAACTAATTGTTTATCTTACATTTGAATAAATAGAAAATCTCTGATAAATTTATGTTATCATGCATCTATTATTGATATTGAATATTTTTTCACAAAATCAGATTTAATAATGAGTTTACTCAAGTGACATTTGTTGGAGAACAGAAAATACTTTATAGTACATATGTCACTGTATTTTTTTTTCCAGGGCCTCGCTCAATAATCTTTTGTAAGCAGATGATCTTTATAGAAAATTCTACTTTAATTTTACTTTGCTTCTTTATTTAATATTGAAAATTTAAGAAACCAATATAAAATAGGCAAAGATCTAGTGAGGCAGTGTTTTATTATAGACTAAAAAATTTCATCAGGTTAATAACTGTAGTACAGAGAACAGAAACAATCATCTGAAAAGTACAGTTTATACCAAGAAATCTTCTCCATGGACTGTTGTAGAAGATGAAGGTACAGAAGCTTCTTGACTTTTGATGAGGCTACATAATGAAAATCCACTCCAAAACTGAAAATATTTTAAGTCAACAATGCTTTTAATACACTTAACCCGCAAAACATAAAAACTGAGCCTAGTCTACACTAAATATGCTCAGAACACTTCCACTGATCTTTAGTTGGACAAAAATCATCTATAACAAAGCATATTTTATAACAACTGTTTAATGTCTCATATAATTTACTGAATATGTGCTTAAAGTGAAAAACAAAATGTCTATATGTGTATGTGTTTGTATCATCATAAAATGAAAAAAAAAATCTCAAGTTGGAACATTCTATGCTGGAGATCATCTGCAAGCAAAATCCCCTCTAACATAGAAAGGAAGAGTACCAGCATAGCACACTCACATGTGAAGTCAGTTAGGTTAGAAACCACAGAGAGCTCCATCATCATCAATTTCTTTTCTTTTTCATTTTTTTGGGGGTGGGGGTACCAGAGATTGAACTAGGGGCACATGGCCATCAAGCTACATTGCCAGCCCTATTTTTAATTTTATTTAGAGACAGTGTTTCTCTGAATTGCTTAGCACCTTGCTTTTGCTGAGGCTGGCTTTGAACTCAGGATCTTCCTGCCTCAGCCACTGGGATTACAGGCATGTATCACTGTGCCTGGCTATCATCATCAATTTCTGTGTAATAGAAATTGGGAGTATAAACCTCATAGGCAAGGACATATCCATGTGGATAAGAAATAAAGTATCATGTACTAAAATGGAAAAAAAACTGCAAATAAGTGGACTATCTTCTAGAATAGTTATAGTACCTAGAGATGAATAACTAGAGATGAAATCTCTTACTCTATAATAATAGCTATGAGTGGTTTATCATAACAATGCATTCAAGCATAGAGTGATGATAGAACTTCATACAGGTGTAGAAACAACAGAAGAATAAGATTAAGACAGAGTCACCACCTGACTCGTGGTCAAAGGTTAACCCAGAAGAAAATGATAATTAAAGCTGAAACTACAGTGTCTTTTATTTATAATTTGGGATATATATGCTGCATTTAAAATAACTCTTGGTAAACCATATATTCTTTCTTTTACAGTTCAGGTTTAGCTTCATTTTTAGTGATTTTTTTTGGTTGTTGTTTTCTCTAATGTCCAAATGAGAAGTCCCTGTATTGCTAAAAGAGTGATAATAAATACTTCTAGTAATTTCTCAGGTAAGCCTGGCCTACTAAGATTACTCCTTACAGAATTATTTCCAGATTAATCTATTTCCACATTTAAATGATAGCCTAATGATTCTTCTTTGCTCATAATTATTTCTCCTTTCACTTCATGCTTGGATTTAGCTGGATTCATGGATTTTTTTTTTATCTTTCTCCTTAATGTTCTTCATATAGTATAATATATATTAACTAAGTGGAAGAAAATCCTTTGTAAGGACTGCAGTGAAATAATTTGTATAAATGAAATATGAAATATAATGTTGTTTGCCTTTCAAAACCTAAGAGCAATGAGGTCCTAACAGAAATTCATGTGGTCGCTCTGATCAGGGACCTATACTGCTCTGTGTTAACCATTACAACTCTGAGACTCAGATGCCTTCATTTACTGACCCACACACTCAATTAATACTTGATTGAGTACCTCTTATATGCCAGGTAAAGGACATATGATGGTGACTAACAGGTATGGAACCCATACTCTATACACACAGAGTTTATAAGAACAAGTAGATAAGAAACGATAATCTATTTTTGCATTATGCTTTTAATTTTTAAGTAAGTGCTATATGGGCATTTATGGCTTATTCTCAGCTGACGTAGCAAATTCCAAATTCAGATTTAGAAACCAAAATTAACTGTCCTTAAGAGAGATATCCAACCTCTAAAGTACATAAAAACATAGTTCAGAGATACTTAGCCAACTGGGAGAAGACAGGCACAAGGGTGATTTCTTCTGTGTTCCCACTGACTCAGATATTCAAGTACAGAGAGGCCAGACAGAGTACACTGAGGAACTGGAACAAGGCCCATGGGGTGAAGACTAGAGTGTGCAAAGGAGGGAACAGTGTCAAAGGATGATGCTAGATAGGGAAGTAGGGACCAGAGTACAAAGTTTTGTGCAAATTAGTTTCCTAACCTGCTATGTTCTGCAAAGGGTATTACTTAGGTATTCACCCTCACTCAATTCAGTGATGAAGACACTAGCCTGGAACTACTTGGAAGGAGAAGAGAAAGCAATTGCTTTTGCCTCTGTTTCTCTTCAATATCTGCATATTCTCCATGATTCCAGCTTCCCCAAGTCCTGTCAACCCTTGTCCCCACTCCTGGCAGGTAAGTCTTTGTAGTATTTCAGTTTCTTTCTGGAACACCTGTCTCTTGGCTCTGGTAACATCACATATGCTTTTGCCCACACTGCTGTAGAGTGGCAGGGGCTTCCTGTTGTTGCTCCCCCAAATTTCTGATTGCCTCATCATTCCTTGTTTCTTTTTATTTCTTTCCACTTCTTTGTAACAACTTGCTGTATTTACTTTTCTCTTTTGACCTATCTGCATGGAGCTTATTTTCCTGAATGGAATCTTTGTGACAAAATATCTTAAAAGGCTTTTTAACAAAGCCTATGGAGAACCAGAGTTTTTTTTCCCTGAAAGAATTGATGATAAATAAAGTATTTCAAGTTGGGCATAGCAGTTAGTTGTGTAGTTCCCACAGTGCATCACATTGACTGAAGTGTGAAGAATAGAGGTGCAAGATTAGTGGCAATAGGACTAGTTAGGTGGTGCCTGTGAAAGTCTCAGTGAGAGAAAGAAACAGAACTATGTTACCTGCAGTGGGCCTGGATATGCATAGGTGACTTCCAGCCATAAAGAGGACAAGCTCTAGTTGTGATAAATTCTGTGAAGGGTGAGAAAGAAGAGAGATTCAAGAGATTCATACCCAAGTTTCCCATCTTACATTTGGCTGAAGGGCAACGCTATTCACTGAGATGGAAAATAAAAAGAAGCAGGCAGAAGGAAAGAAAGTGAAGAATTCAGTGTTGCGATGCTGAGTTGTGTGTTTTCATGGTATGTCAGAATGGAGCTGTTCAGTGCTACTGGGTGTGCCAGCCTGGAGCTCATGAGACAAATCTGTACTGAAAGACAGGTGCAGGAGTTGCCATAGGGTCATCAAAACAACAAATGTGGAAAATGTTGCTTTTGGAGTTTAAAGCAGTTGTCCTTAACTTGGTTGGATCCTATAATTCTGTGATAATTTCCCCAGATGGATGCATATAAGCAGGTAGTGACTCTACTGGAAAAGAAAAGAGCAGGCTAGAGAGGACCCTTCAAACATTGACAATTAAAGCTTGGGCTGTCCATCTTTCATGAAGGGCCATTTCTAACTCACTTATAACTGTCCATTTCTCCTCTTGGATTTTGTTTGCTGAGGGTTTTGTTTATAGCGTAGGAAGATGATGACTAGCAGACTTCTAAAAGGCTGTCCATGGAAATTCAGGTAAAGCAGCTATACTATCTTCCTCAGGACCTTCCCCAAATCCTTTGCTTCTAAATATTTCCTTTGACCACTTCTCATCAATGTGCAGTGTGTGGTTAAGTCTCATGAGTAACTCTGTTGTTCTCCCAGTGTCTTGCCTTTCCTTGCATTTTCAGGATAGCAGAGCCACAAAGTGGAAGATTCTGCTCTCAGAATGACTGTGTGCAGAGAGAGCTTCCCACTAACTAGGAACTTCCATTTTGGATGTTTGCATGGAGGAAACATAAACCTTTATTGTTGTGATGTATTTTTCATTGTACCTTTTACAGAGCTTTAGCTCACACCAACTAATACACTGCATTGTCTCAGTGTCTTTAAAATTCGGCTTCATTTTCACTAGTCATATTCTGTGTATCTTTTAACACTTCCCAAGGGACAAGATCCAACTGGCTTTGTAAATTACCATCTGACAAAGTATTCAACTCTGGGACAGATTTTCCTTCCAATCACCTGGTCCCTCTTATGTTCAGCTGTGAGTGACTGCCTTAAGGTTAGTAGCAGATTCTCAGAATTGATTCTCCCTGTGAGAACAGGGTCAAGTGTAATGTGTGTATGCTCTTTCTGACCATTTTGGTCAGAAGAGTCACTGTTTGCCCTAGTTTCCTTGGAGAAGGCCTGGTTTATGCTCATTCATCCAGTAAAATCACTAAGACTGCCCTCTTTTACTTTCTGAAGTGTCCCATGTTGGAATATAACTTACATAATCATAACTTTATTCAAAAGAGGCTCGCTTATCAACATTTCTCTAGTGCTAAATAGATTCCTATATGTGAACTCCATCTGTATTTACCACACTGATTCTCAAATATCTCATAATTAAGTCAATTAAATATTCGGTGGACTTGGCCCCCTCATTTATCTGACCTCATTTTTCATGTTGTCTAGTAGATTTCATCCTTGTCATCTAGGCAGTCAGCTTATTCTCCTATGATCTCCCCCTCTCCCCTTGGGCAACCACCAATCAGCGTGTTAGGATGGTGTCAGATGGTGTCAGATGGTGCTACCTCTTACCTCAACTCCAGGGTTGAGCCTATGATCCCCACAATGCTGGTCAGAGGCTCAGATTTCCCTGGCCAATCTGATCTAGTGAGGTTTGAGCGCATAATGTAAGAAGCATCAAATATGGCTATTCCTCCTACTTTTCTTACAATAGCAGAGAGAGTTCTTCCCTACATTGGAGAGGTGGCAAGTGGGCAGACAGGCAGCTGGACACACAAAGAGACAGGTGGAGATTCCTGATAATCATGTCAAAATGAGTCCTAATTTCAGGCAACTCATAGAACTTTTCAGTATCAACCTCATAAATTCATTATCTTAGAATTTAAAAGAGTTTGGGTATACGGGGTAAAATTGGGAGTTCATAATCTGCTTGAATCAAATGTATGAAATATGATATGTCAAGAGCTTTGTAATGTTTTTGAACAACTAATAATAAAAAAATAAAAAAAGAGTTATGATATATGTTTCTAACTTGTTTCTTTATGCTTTTGCTCATGCCATTTCCTCAAACTGAAGTGATCCCTTTCATGCTTTTCCTAATCCAGCCTCTTTTCTTTGGCATAAGGTACAAGTACTCGTCTGTCTTCAGAGATCCCTTCCTGACTAAACTCATCCCACTATAATCAGTCATTCACTCTGAGGACATTAGCCTTTATACACAGTTCAAGCTGCAAAGCAACAGATGCTTGTTATTCTGTAGTAACAGGTAGCTCCGTTATTAGGGAGAGAATAGCAGCAGGATTCCATTATGCACTACAGCCTTTCTAGTAAATTGTAACAATGGAACTAATCAGTAGAACACCAGTGTGCATCAGAACTCTTCCATTTAAACATGACAGAAATTTAACCTGTACCAAGTTAATTAAGGAAGAATCCAGTGACTTGAATACCTGGGAAATGCTAGTAGAGAGTTCAGTGAGGGATGGAATCAGAGGTTCAAATGAGAACATGTCCTCTTTTTCCATCTCTCAGCTCTCCTGCCCGCTGTACGTTTGCTTAATGTTACAAATAGGCTCACCAACTAGTGAGGAATTTGGCTATGACCATCCTTTTAGTTTTACCATTAAATGCAGTGTGTCAAGTTAATTATCATCTACAAGTCCAAGGGGGGACTCTAATTGACCATCTCTGAGCTTGGGCCTGTCCTCGAAACAGTCACTAAGGTAAGGAGTATAGCGTTTTCTCATTGGCAGGGCCTTGGCTAGTCCATATGGCTCCAGAGCCTTTGTACAAATGAGCAAATGAATTCCCCACTAGGTAGATGCAGCCCTGCAGGTGAACAGCTTGGCAAGCAGATGGAGCCTTTATGAAAATTACAAAAAGGTGACCTTTCTCCGGGCATGTAGACCCCATGCCAAGGTACACAGCTTGGGGAGAGAAGCATGGCTAGATTTCAGACCCCTTTCATTCTCTGGCTGACACCCTGGAGCACAACAAACTGCATCAGGCAGTCTGGTCACTGTGGATCACATGATCACCCTTTGAGGGCAGGTAGTGAGGGTGGGTTGAGAGAGAGGCAGAGAAAGTTACTGTAGATGGGTGGCTCCAAAGGGGACAAAACAAAATGACTAAGAAGACCCACAACATATCTTAACTTTGCCACAGCACTGTTAAGATATACTTTTCTCAATTATATAATGCCTCTTTTTTATTCACAGAACATTAATATTATCTAATATTGAAATAAATAGGACACATATAGTTAAGAACTATTTTTCAAGAGGAAATATGCAGACAGGTAACTTTTGTCTCTACTTTTAACTTAAAATTCATTTAAATTATGAATAATATAATCTTGAGTTATTTTCTTTTTATTTATGTTATGAAAAACTAATTGCAGGGTGCTGTGACAGCTTCCTTCCACAGCCTGTTTTACTTTTTGCTTTGAGATTATGTCAGTGTAAAGCCTACTTCTAGTTTATTTAACTGAAGAACAAATCTCTAATACTTCATCAAGGAGATCTGAGACTCTTGCCCTAGCTCATCGATGTTAAAATCTGGGGCTTTCAAAAAGCTGCTTGTTATGATAGCTATTATTTTCTGCATTCAAATTTCAATAAAATTAACAAAAATAACATACTTAACTATGATATTTTTCATCCTGATAAAATAACTTTCACATGTCAAGCTATGTGATTTTAACTGGAAGTCAAGTTTATTTCATTGGAGAGTCTGACTCTCTCCTTTTGTTTCACCAGCAAATTTGTTCTGTTTTCCTTCTTTTCTATTGAGTTTATCATTATTTATTAGCTCTTTCTCCATTATCCATTACTCATCTTTCTGAAGCAAAGTTCTTCTCAGAAGAATAATACTTTTTATTAATATGTTTATATTTTTCTTGATTTTTAAAATGAACACCACGGGAAAATATCATTCTAAAATAACTCTACATTGGTTTCCTTACAAAATTATTTTGGAGGTTTTTTTTTTCCCCACAATTGAAAGATTTGCTACTTTCTATCATATTTGTATTGGCTACACTATATATGTTTTGGTACCATTTCCAAATCACATCTCCTATTTCTTTTATGATTACATTAGCTCTGAAATAAAGGTACATGACAAAAACTAACCAAATACAAAATAAATCATATATTAGTTTCATGAACTAAAATAATCTCAAAGATGGTAATCAAAATTATGTGAACTTTACTGTAAAACAATGCATCCTAAGGAGATACCAATCCTTGTATTGTTTAAAACTGTGAATCAACTAACAGCAAAAAATGGGATTAAAAACTGTGGTGAAACAGACTAATATATATTCACAAGGTGTTGCCTGAAGAAGATACTTTATGCTGAATATTCATAAAGGAGAGTTTCCTTATTCAAATAATATATGTAATGATATGGTTACTGTTGAGGATAATAATGTAGAGTCATATATGAGACGAAGGATCTTGATTAGTGCAGGAAGAGCCAATTCAGTATCTGTGATGCTGAGAACCAAACAGAAGAGACTGTCACAACATTGGAGGGTCATTACTGAAATGCAGGAAAGTGCTCTGAAAGGAGTGAATATTAGAAAAGCAATCCATCTTCCTAAAATATTTTCCAGAACCAAGATGAGCTATAATGCATAAATGAATATAATGTAGAACATGGGCCTTTTCCAGTTATCTGCCTGCCACTGTGAGAAGAATGGTTTGAGGACAAATAAAGGAGTGCAGAACAATGTGACAGTTCGATGTTTGTATGTGCAAGGTTTTCCTTCTAACTTCAATTCTGTATTTAAAATAAAATTTAAAAAATCATTGTTCTAAATTTTTTTGATTATCTGTTTCACAAAACTGTTTGAACCTATACTCTCAGTTCTCTTTCTATCTCAGTGAAATATAATTCTGCTCCATTATAACTTCCCGTATAGAATATGATTTTCTAAATATTTTTCATGTGGATAATATATTTGTGCATAGTGTCATGAAGCATTAGCCATGTCTACTCTGATACTCTTTTCTTCTTCTTCTTTCTCAGCTTTCATAAACAGTTCTAGTTAATTTATTTCGGTTGATTTATTGTAAACTTATGTCCCTTACCTCTAATAGCATTTTGTTGAAAACAGTATTAAACTACTAAATTGAGTTTCAAAATTTAAACAATCTCTAGACTGCCAGGTATAGAAACCATAGCTACAAAAACATGAGAGGAAAAAAATTAAAATGTATTAATTCAGAAAAATATGAAATAATTTAATAACTAGTGTGTAAGAAGGTCAATTAATGATGGTTGAATGTGATGATCATTATTATCCAAAGTACATGTATGAAAACACGAATTGGTGTGAGTATACTTTGTATACAACCAGAGATATGAAAAATTGAGCTCTATATATGTAATAAGAATTGTAATACATTTCACTGTTATATATAAATAAAAAATAAATAAAAAGGTCAATAATGGCAGTTTTACAACAAAAAATAAGCAAGTAGAGCCTCAGCTGTCTCTGAAATTGTTACTGAAATTATTTTCTCTAAAAGTAAGAAATATGATCAATATAAATTATGAATTTTATATGGTAAAAGTTTAGTTTAACTGATTTTTCTCAGATTTGGTATAAAAAGCCATTGGACACCTTTGGCTCTAGTTATAGATGCCCTCTGATCCAGAGTGATTAAAGGCTGATGTCATGTATGTTCACAGCTGACCCTGGGTAATGTGCAGCTCCAAGAAGAATGGAGTCACTATTCCTGGATGAACTGAGGCACTGGACTAAACATCATGGTGGAAGGAAATGGCCAAGCATTGTGATTTAAAAACGGTTTAAGTTGAATCTGTAAGGTACTGAAAATAGGATCTGTTTCAAGTTTCTTCCCCCCCCCTTAAAATTCTATGGAGGTACATTGTATTGCATATGTTAAATAGGAAGTTAAATATAACATTTAAACTGCAACACTGAGGTATAGCATATTTCCCATGACAAATGAGTTTTGGAGATATTGAGTTGTGAGAAAGATGGATGGCATTAGTCAAAAACAAAACCAAACTAAAAATCCAAAACCTGCTTGAACCCTACTTATACCTCCTAGGGTTATATAGCTAAGAATAAAAACGGAGAGAGGAAGGAGAACTGGCAAAGACATCATTCAAGGGAATTGCTATTATGTCCCATTTAATTCCTTGGAGGGTGGATAGTTTTATCAGATAAAATATAGGACTTCCTTTTAAATTTGAATTTAGATAAACAGTGGATATTTTTTCTATAAGTTTGTCTAAATGCTGTATAATTTATTCTTCATTTTAAATTACAATTTAAGTAGGTGTTATTTACTTTGTGTTTGCTAAATCTGGCCAGCCTAAGTGTGGAAGGACTCTACCTGCTAACTCATAGTCTAGAGTGAGGGCTTCCAAAGGACCACTGAAAGAGTGTGCCCCACATTGGGGACATGAACTGAGAAAGAGAAACTCTAGCAGCAGATGGTTGGCCATTCTCTGCAGGAGAAAAAAATGCCTGGAGCATTACCCATGACAAAAACATGAGCCACATGAAAGTCTGCCAGAAGGTATCCCTCTTGATTTCTGCCCAAGAGACAAGGAATATGTGGGGCTTTGGAAATTGACTACTACTGCAAAGCCAGGTATTATGGGAGGACGGATTGTGTGGTCCATGTCACTATCTACACTGCTGAAAGTGTTGAGTGTATCATTATTTATCATCTCTTTCTCCTCTACTGGTCTTTCTGAAGCAAAGTTCTTTTCAGAGGAATAATATTCTTTTATTATTACATTTGTATTTTTCTTGAGTTATTTTAAATGAGTATGAACACTATGGAAAAATATTTTTTTTAAAAAAGTGAAAGTGTTCCACAAAAATACACAGTGTTATGAACCCAAGAGCTGAATTAAACTTATGACAAACCAAAGAATGTCAACACATCTTACCATATGCCAATTAATAGGAATATTTTGTATTTCATCTTCTCCAAAATCTACAAAGCTAGATGTTTGGAGTGGATTATCAGAAGAATTAAGGGGAAGAAATTTAATCATACTCCTTTGCCAAAAAAGAGACAAGTTTACTTGCTACTCATAAATATTTGTGGATGAGGGATGAGATGGTTGAGGGTTTCAGGGAGAAGGGACAAAGAATTTTACTTTTTATGGAGTCACTAAGATTCAAGCTATTGTATGAAATATTCTTATTATATAATTTCAAGGGTTTTGTGGGATTAATTCATGACAGAATATTTTTATAAAAATGACTATAAGAAAATGTACCTGAGTAAATTTTGAAAGGATCATGGGAGTCCTTGTCGTATTACTTTAGTCATTTTTTTTCATTCTACCAGTATGTGTGTGTTTACTATATATTTTTTATTATTTATGTTGTAGAAATCTATAAAATGACATTAATATTTGACTTCTTTTTAGTAAAACAAAGCCACTTTTTATGGTAACATCAAATTAACTACTTTATAGAAAAAAATGACAGCTGTCTTATTTATCTTTGTTATACAAATTTAATCTTTTATCTTTGATTAATTTTTTAAAAAGAATGGTGAAAAATACCGTTCTATTCAAGAAATGGCCAGAGGATTTTCTTTTCTAATAAGAGTCTAGAAAATATGTTTTCAAGTAGACCAGAAACTGATGCCACTATAATCCACAGAAGACATTGTGTAAAACAAATTGCACACCATTCCCAACAATAGTTCTGGCACTTGTTTCTTAAGGTATGAGTTTTCAAGTAGCAGGCTGTCTTTGGAAGTCACTTTTGGTGAACTCCTACTGACATAGATGTGTTGCTCTTTGCCTTCTCTTTCCTCTTCTTCTCTGTGCTATGATAAAGCCCATTTCAATAAAGTCAGGTGATCTCAGGCTTGAGGTATACTTCAAAAATACACTGAGAAAAAAAATGAGTTGTTTCAGATCTAAAGAAGAAGCACATCTTTACATTGAACTCTTATAATTGTCTAGTGGAAAATGCAGGCTTAGAAAGCATCAATTCAGTGGAATTTGAATGCATCCTAAGGTTTCATAGCATTTTAGTCTTACATAAATCAGGAAAATTTTACAAGAAGAGCTACATCTAAATGAGAGATCATTTAACAAACAAACAAGGCAACATAAAAGCAGTATACTGGGAGTTAATACCTATTATATGCTGAAAATACATACAATTATTATTTAATTATGTGATATCATGCTTGACCTTTTGAGATTAAATATTGAGAATTTAAATATACATGTATTTAAGTTTGTTTTCAACATATTAATAGTACTTAATAATCCCAGCTATTTGTAAGGCTAAGGCAGTATCAAAAGTTTGAAACCAGCTCAAGCAATTCAGCATGACCCTGTCTCAAAATGAGAAAATAAGATAAAATAAGGATTGGGGATGTGGCTAAGTGATAGAGTGCTTGCCTAGCATGTGTGAGGCCCTGGGCTCAACCCCAGTATTGTAAAACAAACATAAATGTATATAGAAATATGGATGACTCCTTCATTCTTATTCCTGGTAGAGAATGGATTGGAGCCGCACTAATCACACATGAAATAGGAAACTTTTAGAATCAATTTTTAGTGGAGGAGAACTGTCCTTTTAACTGATCACAGTAGAAACAACTGCTGCTGTATTTGCTCAAGTCGCACTGCAAAGATGATGTCAAACATTCCATGTTGCATTTCCTAGTCATAATGCCCTCTATCCTTTTTTAAATGAGCTCTTATATTTTTAAGTTCTTATGTATTCCTTGGCTTAATGTTATGTCAAGACTTCCTGCACAACAGTCTTCCTACTGGGACTGTTTCAATTTTAAGAGTACGAATGGCAGAACTGTGATTAGCTAGGTATTTTGTGCTGGCGAAGGGTGTTCTAGACCTGAGTTTCATTTTATTTCATTTGTATGTTACATAAATACAGAAATTATGCAGCAGTAAGTTAAAGTTGAGAAGCTAATTTATATAAAAATATGGAAATATAACTTTCCTATTTTAAGGAATGCCATGGGCGATTTTTCTATGTTGATAAATGAGTAACTAAATGCAATCTGAGATACGGTAGAGATGTTCATGAATTTACACTAATTAAAATGGGAAGATTTTAATGCCCATAGAGACCAGCACAAAAAGCTTGCAGTGCAGTTTTTCCATTTCTCCATTTCAGGGAATAAATCTCTTGGATCCAAGAAATGGAACAAAAAATTCTCTACCCAACTCTTCTACAGAAAGGATCTCATAATGGTTCTAATTTTAAAGCCTCTGAGAACTCCTTTCCATGACAGACACCTGCTGGTTTACCACAGGGTAAGTAGGTAAGTAGGGCATATATTTAAAGGTATGAGATCTTGGTTAGTTTTTAAAAGGTAAAATAATTGAGTCATATAATTTCCCATTTTCTAACTGCTTGGCACACAGTACTCATATTCAAGGCTTAAGTTCATCAAATAGTAAAGCTAGCAGTCCTGACTACCTTATTCCTAGTTTTGTGAATAAACAGGTATACCTAACCGATGTTCCATAATTCTGACAAAACACTTTTGAGTACCAGTTTCACCAAACTCAAAATATTGCATTATCAGGTTTTATCTTCCCTATCCAATCATAGGATAATGACATGGTTAATTTGATGGACTTATCTAATACTCTCATTTGATGGATGTGGTAAGTGAGGCTCTGAGAGAGTATGTGGTTAGATACTAAACACGTAGGTTTTCTTTTGTTTATATCTTCATTATGATAATAAAAAATAAAATGTGTTTTTCTACCATTGACTTGCAACTAATAAAGTGTCTTTCTCTGTAGATCATACATATGGTAATTTAGTTTATATGGATTTTAACTATAATACAGAGAAAAAAGTTCTAAGTAAAATTTTTCTGGAAAGAAGGACACTTGGTTATTGACCTCATTTGATGACACATGGATTGTGTTTCAAACTCTGGCACCAGCTTACTTTCTGACATTGGAAAGGCTTTCTAGGTTCTCTTTGCTTCAGGTTTCCTAAATTGTATAATTTGTTTTCACAATGTATAATACTTACTGAAAATCAAATGTATGCCATGTGCTTTTTCATACATACTGGTGTAGTTAAAATAATTGCACAGATTAGGAGGCATGGTTCCTGTTTTACAGAAGCAACTAAAGATTAGGGAGTGCGAATGACTTGCCCAAATAAAAGAACAAATAAAAGGCAGACCTGCTCTTAGTTCATGCTCCCTGGGCCTAGAGTACATGCTTTTTTATTTTATTATACTGCCTCCCATCTATCCCAAGTGCCAAGATCATGAGTCACATTTTAGAGAATATTTTAGTTTGTGCCTTTTTATGTCCATTCATTGCCATGAAGGAACAATAGTAGTAAATATTCACTGATTGTATGCCGGTGTACCTCAAGTATCATACAAAATTCAGGCTACTGATAGAAAAGGAGAAAAACATAGTAATATGATACTAGTCCTCCCACTCCCCCGCCTTTGGTGAACTTTATTTAGCTGGATTAGAAATAAAGAAACCATGAACTAATACTCAGTAAAGATAATAAATGATCAAGACATCATGGCATTGAATTCCCAGATGTGGATTCTCAGCCTGAACCTTCATCTGGGCTTCTCCAGTCACAAGCAGAGTCATCTGGAGGGGATTGCTCAGGGCCTTGGAATTCTCTTAGGGAAGGACTTGCCCAATCTACATACAGGGGATTATGAGAATCAAGTGCTTATGATTTATGTGAAAATACAATTGAAACAAAAAGTGAAAGTGGGTAACAAATAATTTAAATATTAAACTCTTAATAACTTCAGGAATCGTCATTCCTGTTAGTGCTACATTGTAAAGATTACATAAGCTGATGGATTCTTTACATCTGAAGAGTGAGGATAATATTTTGCAGGAAGAACATTAACTACCTATATGTCATTTTTGCCCTGAAAACTGCTTTGATCTTGCTGAAAAGCTGCTAGTAATAAAAATTGCTCCATTCTCTGATGTCTCGGGGTTAAGACTGTAGAATCTTGAATTTTGATCCAAGAGATATTATAAAGAACTGCAGCACCTTGCAAATAAAGGGACCAGTCATTTCCTGGGTTGTATCTGTGTAATAAGGGATAAGCATCTGCAGCCAGAATTTTATAGAGAAAATCTTGAAAGAAAAAAAGATCTTCTTAAATTCCAGCACTGCATAGAGCAGTTATTGGAAAAAGGGTGGAATAAAGAATCCCAAGGATTGGTATTAAAAGTTTTACCACATAGGGACTGGGGTGATGGCTCAGCGGTAGAGCGCTCACCTAGCATGTGCAAGGCCCTGGGTTCGATCTTCAGGACCACATAAAAAATAAATAATAAAATAAAGGTATTATGTCCAAGTACAACTGATTAATAAATATTAAAAAAATTTACCACTGCATTGAGTACTCAGGAGAGTTATTCTGGACAACTGAAGGTTCAACAATGAGAGATAGGGATATAAATATACCAGAAGAGAGAGATCATCAAACATTCCTGTATAAAATGTCCTGTTAATTCAAGAAAGAAAAAAACAGAAAATCAATGTAAATGCCAAATTAAATACTATTTGTAGCTTGTTGGATATATATTTATACTTGAGTTCATAATTGTTTAGTAAAGAGCATATAGTTTTTATTCCACAATGTGCCTCCAGTTATAGCTGACTATTTATGAGGTTTTGGATTTAAAGAAAATCAAACCCCATTAAAACCCAAAAGGTAATTTTAGCCAAGAGCCTGGTCCCCAAATCAATAAACAGCAACCCTCCCATTACAGAATGATAATTTAATTACTTCTTCTATGTCTCATATTAAGAAAGTGCTTTGAAAGTTGTTACTATTGATCACATACAATTAAGAAGCATTTGTGTTCTCTTCATTTAGTCTTATCACATCTCTTATGGGGGAAAGGTACAATTATTCTAAGCCATTTACTGATGAGGAAGTTGAGACTTTATGTGATTCAATCACTTGCCCAAGATCATTTGACCAGCAAGAAGCATGCAAAGGTTTGAACTAGTCAGCCCAGCTCCAGAATGTAGGCTCTTGATACTGACTGTATAGTTGGATTTCTTACTATTCTTATCTTATACATGGAAAAGAATAAATGCTTTTTTTAAATAGATGAACATAGAGTTCTGGGCAGAGTGCCAGAACTTGGTTTGCAGCAATGCCTTCATTCCCCTTACCAGGACAGCTTCTTTATCTTTCTGAGCTATTGATGAGAAAGAACATTGTCTTTGGTTTTATAGCTGGTGAGCATTGAATAAGATATTCTCAGTTATAGACTTGTGCTTTGTCACTGGATGAAAACAATCCCAGCCACAGAAGTTGAGTATATGAACATTTCTCACAGTCCTATCGTCTATCAAGTCAAGTGGAGATTTCTTCAGTTTCCTTAGGATTTCCATAAGACACAGCTGGGAAATGCACAGACTGGTATCGAGTCAATATAAGATTGCCAGACAGAAACATCCTGAATGCTTCAGGCCCTCTTCCTTGCTAACTATGTCTCTTCCTGTTGCTGAATACTCCCCAATATAAAGAGTGTAAAAAAGAAAAGTAAAATTATGTTATCTGAACATACTAATTGAATCATATTGATTATCTATTGATTGCAATTGAATGGAAAGACCTGGGTGGTTAACTTTAAAATTCTGATACTCTTTTAGGCTAGAAATGAACTCCACAAGGGCTATTGATTTACACATTCATCAAGATATATTGTAGGAAGCTAAAGCCTCATTCTCAGACTTTGACTGCTCTGCTCCTGCTGTTCTCTTTAAGACCAACACCTGCCATTTATTTTCTGTAGCTTTCTAGGGTTATCTTTCCAGGATTATCTACTAAGTGTAGTATAGATTGAACTCTGGTGGCCTTATTGATATCCTTATTTCATTCACAACTCACACACAACCAACCCTCTCATGGTGCTGCCAAATCCAAGAAAAAGGACCCTGTTCATTTTGAAGGTTTCATTATCAACACAAATTGATAAGGTGTCTTTGACTAGGACAGTGCTCACTACCAAGGAAAAGATGAAACAGATCAAAATAATATCCCTTAGTACAAGCCTGACCTTATCCACCATGTTTATTCAGCTCTGTTTCTCTGCCAACTGCTCTCTATTTGAATTTACAAATAATTATCCCCATCCCAGTCTCTAGTCTCTCCTGATTATCCCATTTTCTCTCTTTCATATCACCACTACAATCTGAACATACCCATGCCATTTATTGGTTTACTTGTTCTCTCTCTCCTATGAAGTATCACTAAATTAAGAGCACTTGGTCAATAAGTGTTTATACCACGTAGTAACTATGTGAATTTAGAAAATTTTTTAGCATCACTAAGCTTCAACTTGAACATCTGCAAAACTGAATAATAATTTAATATCTAATGTAAAGATTAAAACAACAATGTAAATGAACTTATGAACACTGCACAGTATGTATTCAAGACCATTTCTCTCTTTTCTCCATTTTCAGTATAGTGACGCAATCCAAATCACCATAATCTCTAAAGTAGCTGCCTCTCACTTTGCCCAGTTCTGTTCTATTTTCATATAAAGCTCCTTTCTAAACGTAAATAAAATTGCATCAGTTTCTGACTTAGAATATTGGTGTCTTAGAAGGAATTTTAGATTTAGAATGAATTCTCAGACTCTTTAAAATGGCTTATAGGACCCTGCAGGATCTGGCTATTACCTGTCTGGGAGACTTTCTTTTATGTCCTCCTCTTCTTCCCCTGCTGACCTCTTATCCATTCCTCAACCTAGGAAGCCCCTTTTCAGTATTTTTTTTTCCACATGATTTTTATTGCTTACCATTTCATTGCTTGCTATTGAAGGGTATACAGAAATACAAGAGACAAATTTATTTTAAAAATCAGATATTATAAAGATGAAATAAATTTCTATCAGCATATCTAACAATGAATGAACTAAATACAGTGGATGGAAAGAGAGGACAAATTAATAAATTAAAATAAATATGATAAATGTAGCATAATAAAGAAAATAAACGAAAGTTTGAAGAAGCTGTTGAAGTATGCATAGAATGAAAATCTCTCCATAGTTCTGAGCAGTTTATAAACATAAATCCAGAATTGGGTACAATGGCCTGAACATGCAGTCCCGACTACTCAGACATCTAAGGCAGGAGGGTCAGTGAGCCCAGGAGTTGAAGGCCAGTCTGGGCAACATAGTGGAAGGAAGTTAGGTTATTGGAGGCAGGCAGTTAGGATATTAAAACACTGCCACCTTCTCTTCCTCTCTCTTTGCCTCCTGGCTGCCATGAGGCAAGCAGTTTCCTCTGCCATGGGTTCCCACCATAATGTTCTGCCTTACCACAGGCCCACAGGCCCACAGGCAAGAGACAACCAACCATGGACTGAAATCTCTGAAACATGAGCCCAAATAAACCTTTCTTCCCGATAAAATGTTAATCTCAAGTGTTGCTCATACAGTGATAGAAAACTAACACATACATGGTTTTTTTGAGAATTAATTATGTTATTTAATTCTCAAATGTTATCTCAGAGGATTTCATGGTTTATCTTGTCTTCTTCTTAAGGAACACCCTACCTCTACTGCCACTATATTTTCTTGTTTTATTTTATTTATAATATCCTCACTAATCAAAAGTCTCATAGCATTTATTTGCATGTCTATTATCTGTATTTTCCTACCAGAACAAAAGTTTAGTGAGCACCAGGACCTGATCCATTTATATCATGGTTGCTAGTGTCTAGGTTAGATAGTAAGATTTTTTTGCTATTTTTTGGATGAATTAATAAGTGAACAAATGAATATGAGCTTTTAAAATTTTTATTAATGTAAATAAAATTACATTAATTAAAATTTAATAAGTACTTGCCCATCTTCCTTCTGAGATGGTATATAACATTTATCATTCTGCAATTATAACTGAAAGAGGGACTAACAAAATTCTTTTCTTCTGCTCAGCTTGAGCACAAACAGAGCTTCCTTCTCCCCAGCATGAGAATGCAGCAATGCAGAGAATGTATAATACCCCTAGTCTCTCAAGAGAACAGTTTGAATTTCTGAGAGGCTTTGCTGGGCTCAATCCAGTTCAGTTCATCACACAAGTTATAGATTTTTTTTCTATTAAGAATCTAAATATTGTATCTACTAGTCATTCTTTTTTATGTTTCTCTTAGGGGTTAAACTGTAATCTATTTTTATGGTATATTGAAGTTGTGGAATATAAATAGATTTCTTTTTTAAGGTATCATTCATAGAATTTTAGTGTGTTTATTTCTTCTCTACCCCATGTGATCTGTTCCCCTAGGTTTATGATTTGAAGTGTCATAAAGTATGTGTAATGAGAAATATAAAATAAATACATTCTATACTTTATGATTAGCACTTTTCTTTCAAAACAAAAATAATTTTTATTTGCTATAGATTTCAGTTTTATGTTGCCTTTTGTAATTAATAAACTTTGTTTCTTAGAGAAGTTTTAAATTTACAGAAAAACTGAACGGAAACCACAGGGGTTCCCATTTACCGCTTTTCTTTCTATTGCCCTGTCTACAGCTTCTTCCATTATTAACATCTGGCATTGATATGGTTTGTTATAAATGATGAACCAATATTGATATAATAGTGTTAACTGAAGTTCATAGTTTACATTAGGGTCCATTCTTTGTGTTGTACAGTTCTATAGGTTTTTCCAAGTGCATAAGGACTACATACAGAACAGTTTCATTGCCTAAACATCCTATGTGCACCACCTGTACATCCCCTTCCTTTCCAACTCCTGGCATCTACTGATTCTTCAAATGCCTCTATAGGATTTTCTTTTCCAGAATATCACATAGTTGCAGTCATACAGAATGTAATCTTGCCAGATGGCCTTCTTTCACTAAGCAATGCACATTATAGGTTTTCCTCTATGTTTTCAAAGTTTAGTAACGAATTTTTAAGTGATAAATAATATTTCATTGTCCAGATATATTAGAGTTGATTTATTCATTTGTCACTGAAAGACACCTTGGTTGCTTTTGATTCCTGGTTGTTATGAATAAATATGCTATGGACATCCGTGTGTAGTTTTTTTTTTTTTTTTTTTTTTTTTTTGGTATGGTGCTGGGACTCAAAGTCCTCAAAATTTTGCCCCTAGGTATGTTGATGTTTTTGTATCAAAAGCTCTTAAGGATCATCAGTTGCTGGAAGAGGTTTTCCTCTGAAGTTGTCTTTATCAATCTGAAGACTAGATCTACCAAAGAGGAATACAATTGCCTTCACTCTTCCTATAAGAATTTAATTAGCCAAGAAATATTAAACTTAGAGAGAAAGACCTGAAAATCAAACATCACACACTTAGAACCCAGAGGAACTTGGTTTCATGTCATTGTTCTTCATGCCCATTCATCTCACACGTAAGTCATTTACTATCCCTCTAAAATTGCCTAAAGCCCCCCACTTCCCTCTTCTCTGTGAAGAAGATATTTTAGCTTCCACCATCTGTCTTTTGTCTGAGTTCCACATTTTGTCTGACTCCTTGTGCACATCTCTATGTTTTTTCTCTTGTGACTGTGACTATTGTCAGTTTATTCCAGTAGACTTGAGCCCTCAGGACAGCAAATCGATTCCTTTCAACCCTACAATAGATATAAATATTTATGTCATTTGTGTAAACATTTGTCTAAGAGACATAAGAAACTCTCAAACTCTCCTGCAAAGTGTCTGGCCCATTTTGCATTTCCACCTGCAAAGAATGAGAATCCCTGCTGCTGCACAATCTCATCAGCATTTGGTATTGTCAGTGTTTTGAAATTTTAGCCATTTTAATAGATGTGTATGGGTAGCCCACAGTTGTCTTGGTTTGAAATTCTCTAATGATGTATGATATTGAAAATCCTTTCATATACTTATTTGTCATCTGTGTATTTCTTTGGTAGGATGTCTGTTTAGATCTTTTGCTCACATTTTAATTGGATCATTTGTTGTCTTACTGCTGTGTTTTAAGTATTCTTTGCATATATTGGCTATCAGTCCTTTACCAAATATGTGGATGCATTTTTTTTTTCTTTTTTTTTATTGGTTGTTCACAACATTACAAAGCTCTTGACATATCATATTTCATACATTAGATTGAAGTGGGTTATGAACTCCCAATTTTACCCCAAATGCAGATTGCAGAATCACGTCGGTTACACATCCACAGTTTTACATAATGCCCAATTAGTAATTGTTGTATTCTGCTACCTTTCCTATCCCCTACTATCCCCCCTCCCCTCCCCTCCCATCTTCTCTTTCTACCCCATCTACTGTAATTCATTTCTCTCCTTGTTTATTTTCCCATTCCCCTCACAACCTCTTATATGTAATTTTGTATAGCAATGAGGGTCTCCCTTCATTTCCATGCAATTTCCCTTTTCTCTCCCTTTCCCTCCCATCTCATGTCTCTGTTTAATGTTAATCTTTTCTTCCTGCTCTTCCTCCCTGCTCTGTTCATTTTTGCTCTCATTATATCAAAGAAGACCTTGGTATTTGTTTTTTAGGTATTGACTAGCTTCACTAAGCATAATCTGCTCTAGTGACATCCATTTCCCTGCAAATTCTATTATTTTGTCATTTTTTATTGCTGCATAGTACTCCATTGTGTATAGATGCCACATTTTTTTTTTTTATCCATTCATCCATTGAAGGGCATCTGGGTTGGTTCCACAGTCTAGCTATTGTGAATTGTGCTGCTATGAACATCGATGTGGCAGCATCCCTGTAGCATGCTCTTTTAAGGTCTTCAGGGAATAGTCCGAGAAGGGCAATAGCAGGGTCAAATGGTGGTTCCATTCCCAGCTTTCCCAGGAATCTCCAAACTGCTTTCCAAATTGGCCGCACCAATTTGCAGTCCCACCAGCAATGTACAAGAGTACCCCTTTCTCCACATCCTCGCCAGCACTTGTTGTTGTTTGACTTCATAGTGGCTGCCAATCTTACTGGATGTGGATGCATTTTGAAAATATCTTCTCCTACTCTATGAATTGTCTTTTCATTTTCTGAACAATGTATTTTTCAAAGTAGAAGTTTTAAATTTTAATGAAGTTCTATTTATCAAAATCTTTGGGGCTTGCCTCTGGTATTGTATTTAAGAAGTCATCATCAAACCAAAGCTACTTAGATATTTTTCCTTTACTATCCTAGAATTTTTATAGTTTTGTATCTTACATTTAGGTTTCTAGTTAATTTTAAGTTAAATTTTTGGAAGGGTGTAAGGTCAGTGTCTTAATTTACTTTTATGGAAGTGAAAATTCCCTGTTGTTTTACTGATTAAAAATTTCTTTATCACTGTTGAAGAATCCCGTGGGCTAAAATTGCTGTGATTAATTGTGTTAGGTTTTCATTTAAGCCATTTAATGAATTGAATGTGAAGATTACTTGTTTGAATATATTATGAAATTTTAAATTCAAACTACATGTATATCACTTTTTAATTGAATAGGGTCTTATAGCTTTAATCAAATAAGATAATCTTAACCACCTGTATTTATCAGATTACTTAGAAAATTGAATCCATATCATTTTCATTGTAGGCAATTAGAAACAATCTTTGTTTTGTTATTTATTTTACCACATTTTGTTTTCTTAGCCACAAACTGCTCTTGAGAATCACCAATCTCTGTGAATGTACTTATTCATCCATAAAACTCTTAATACTGTACAGATTTCAATAACTGAGCTGGACAGGAACCAAAATTTCCTCAGTTGCAAGCTGATAGTCAGAAACTTTTCATTTTATATGGCGAAGCAACAAAATACTGGCCAGGAATGAGGAGGACTTCAGCAAGACTTCACTGTAGCAAAAAACTTACCCTGCCTTAATTTCCAGAAGTATACTAGAAGAAGAACTTCAAGGAACAAAATTAATAATCCAGAATCAGAGTTCTCTTTGGTATTTAGAATATTTTTATATTCTTTCATTAAAATATTATATTATAATCATATATAAATATGGTTTATGAAATTGGTATATTTTCATAGTAGTAAACCATGAGTAATGCATACTATATATAATGTCCTGGCCTGTTATTTAATGATGGTTTAAAGATTATTACTTAAGAGGCATTTAAATTGAGGAGACAGAAGGAGTACTGATGGATAGTGAGGTCTAGAAGGTTTAGAATGCTGGGTTTTACCTCATGGTTACTTAGGGATTCGTGTCATTTTTCTGGTGTTCATTTTCTGGTGTTCGGTTTGGATTTTAAATAATAACCTAGCTTGGCCAGTTGTGGTGGTACATACTTGTAATCTCAGCGATAAAGAAAACTGAGGCAGGATGATCATAAATTTAAGGCCAGCCTCAGTAACTTAGTGAGACCTTCAGAAACCTAGCAAGAACCTGCCCCCAAATAAAAACTGAAAAGGACTAGGAATGTGGCTCCGTGGTAGAGTACCTGTGGTGTAATCTGCATGACTTAAAATATGATTAAAAGGTAAAACTGTTTTTCACATTGAAATAAATATATTAAAAAACCTGCTAATTGTTACATGGTCAGCACTGTAAATATGTTGAGGATAGAGAGAGAAGACAGACGTCACAGAAAACAGAAATTCTGCCTTTGAGAAGGGGGAATGAGCCAAGGAGTGTAGATGGCCTCAAGAGAAGTAAACAGATTCCTCTAGAGCCTACAGAAATGGGCACAGGCTTCTTGATGCCTTGATTTTAGCCCAGAGACCCAGCTAAGATTTCTTACCTAAGGAACTATAAAGATAATAGATTTTTGAGTTTTTTAGCAACTAAATTTATGGTGATGACTTACTGCAATAGTGGAATACTCATCCTGAAGAAGTGAGATTTAAGACTTACTGTGGCTTTGAATAATCACTGTAAACAGAATTGAGATGCAGGCCCCCTTGTAGAGTGTTCCCAGTCTAGAAGCAGGCTGGCATCTGATTTTAGGCTCAATCTTTCAAGCTACTGCAGTTGATCCTGCTGCGGTTGACATTATGAGTCAGAGGAAGATGACACCCTCTAAGGAGGCTGTGGTAGTGTACAAGAGCAGCCTGATGATAACAATGATTTCTTCACTTACGTATCTGGGACCCAAGTTGTCGGAAATCGCAACTTTTTACATGTTATCACAGATCACCATATTTCAGACCACAAAAGATGTGAAGAGGTCACTGGCTCCAGACCTCTGTCTTCATATGGACAGTTACTGTCATCCTTATGAACACAATAGCGAAATGTTTGCCTCAGTCTTCCATAGAGTGAGTAACTCTGAAAGGCTGGCTGATGGAACATTTATATGAGAACCTTCAAAAGTGGAGAGACTCATATTACTGACTCTGTAAGTTTGAAAGAGAACTCAGTATCTGTCCCACTACTATAAAGCACTTTGAAATTTCACGTTCACATTTAAATAGCTCATTGAGTTCAGTTTTTCTTTGTAGATGAAACTCTTAAATTCCAAAGGATGTGAATAGCAGAAAAACCTCTTGAACTCCATGATAACTTTCTATTCTTACTTGAATTTTCCAGCCATGGATCACCTATGACTTTTTTTCATGATATTTATTGTTTGCTTATCTAACCATGGACATGATGAAGTATCATCCTTTGAATAAATGAGTTAAAGAGATTAATCCCATATATCAAATTTTGTCAATGTTATAAAAACAATCTTTAACAGCAAAAGAATGTCAGATACAGCTTTGTATATTGTGTAGAGAGAGAATGCCTAAAATATGCTAATGAGAGCATGTAGTTACACTGTTATTTATGGCAGAACATGCTGATCTTAAGTATGATTATAAGCACCATTATGTATTAGATGCCATTCATTTTGTTTTTCTCCGTCTGGTTTGAGGACCCGAGAGATTATATATCATCTCAGCATGCAGTCAGCACAATGTCTGAGCTAGTTGGAACACTGAGCACATTTCCTTTAAAAAGACTTAATGTTCTTAAGAATATAATCATTCAGGGGGACATCCTTCCTACCTGTGATGACATGGCAGCAGTCATCAAACCTAGTGTAGCAATCCTAGGCAGAGGATGAAAGGTGGAAAAAGGATCTGTTTTTGGAGTTTGTCAAACCTATATTTGAATTTATTTCTCTCAATTAATTTACTTAATTTGTCCCTTCCTTTCCTCTCTCCCTCTTTCTTTCCTCAAATATTTGCAATACTTTACAATACTCAGGCCACTAATAAACTGTCCATTATTAAGCAATTATTAAGGCTGAATCTCTGCTGTCAAAAAGCACATGGTATGTCATACACTTCTTGTGGGTGGTGGAATCTTACTTAAATTGTTCAACATCTCTGAGCCCCTAGCACTGAGCCCTGCAATGATTATGAGTGAACTAAAAGGTCACTGTCCTTTTCCATTATCCTGAATTATTTGCCAAGGAAGAGCTCACCTTAAAAATAGCTTCTACATCTCAGCTTCTCTATGCCAACCCTTCTGAATGATGGTGGGGCAGGATTGGCAAGGGTGAGCTCTCTCCATTCCAGAGATTCCATCCATGTGAAGGGAGAACTATTAATTTTACATTCTGGGACTCCTTGTGCTTCATCGTCCACTTATGACCCATTCAAGAGGAAGGTGTTGGACCAAATCTCTCTCTTTCTCTCCAGAAGCAGTTTTTTTTTTTTTTTTTTTGGAATTGAGAAGCAGCCTATCTCAATCTGGACTACAAATTCTAACAGTTTTATTCTAGGAAAGAGTGTACAGTGCCCTCCTCTGCCATCAACATAAAATAATTCAATTTTATTATGATGGTAATTCAGAAAGTCTATGTACTCACTGATCAAATCCAAATCTTGTGCCTTTGGTTATAAAGATGCTGTTTTGTTGCTTATCTGTCTTTCCTAATTTGTTCATAACTCAGGTGGGGAAGAGTAGTGATATTTATTGTGCCATCATGAATCCCATTAAATGGTAATTACTATTATTTCCTTAGGACTCTTTTTTTCGGGGGGCAGGGTACCGGGGATTGAACTCAGGGGCAATCTACCACTGAGCCACATCCCCAGCTGTATTTTGTATTTTATTTAGAGGCAGGGCCTCACTGAATTGCTTAGCACTTTTGCTGAGGCTGGCTTTGAACTTCAGATCCTCAATCCTCCTGCCTCAGCCTCCTGAGCTGCTAGGATTACAGGCATGCGCCACTGTGCCTTGGCAGGACGCTTTTGTAAAAAATCTTTTTTTTTTAATAAATGCCACTCAAACCTAGAGGATGAGTCATAGGCCTCTCTCTGCCTTCTCTGTAAAAGAGTGCTTGTTGCATGACTCCTCCAATCCTGAAGATAGTGTGGGGCTTTTCTCTCTCCTTTTCTCTCTCTCTCTCCCTCTCTCTCTCTCTCTCTCTCTCTCTCTCTCTCTCTCTCTCTCTTTCTCTTTCTCTTTGTTTTGTTTTCTTCTTTCTTACTTAGAAATGAATGTCGTGGTTCCAAAGAAGTTGTCATGTTTCCTAATAATTTGTTTATTTACTGTTTTTAATGGTGTCATTGCATTTTGGATATGTGATTGTTTCTAATTTTTTTTTATAGTTTATGATACCCTTATAAAGGTAGGACATCTTTATTTTGCAGAAACTCCAGCATAGAAAAAGTGACTTGCCTAATGTTACACAATAAAACTGAGAATTAGTTGGTAGATATGCAATCAGGCTAAATTAGAACACATCATTGAACTTTTTATTAAATGAAATTTACCTAGAGATGTAGCAGCAGGAATAGCTGAAACTTTTTTGAAATGTAGAGCAGGAAATTTGACTTCTTGTTTTGCTTACTATAATTCAAGTTTTGATACAACATAGAATTCAGTGTTTTTATTTATTTGCTTGTTTTATTCACACCATTGGCATGGAAGTTATATCAAAAGTCCTGGAAAAGACCAAAAACTTAAAAATATTTTTCTTTTTTAATTGTCAGTGTAACTGATGTAAAGATTTAATTTTTTTTCTGATCATCATCACATGATGTCATAGCGTGTTAGAACATGCTTATAATACTTTGTTGGTGAAAACTTAAATTTTCAGGAGTTTTGCAAGTCAGTTTTTAAAAGGGCCATAACTAAAATTACATTATGTAAACTTAAAAATTATATTGAAAACAAAGAAAATAAATATCAAAGTTGGTCTGTTCTTATTCATTTTACTATAATCTCAACTTTGAGGTTAATTGATCTATGGCATTCTATATGATTTTGTGCTGTTGAACACCTCTTTCCAACTCTGCATTTAGTGGTTTTATGTTAGCAGCTTGAATTCAGACATGGTGGGAATATTTACACTAAGAAAATCAGAAAACTCTACAAATCAGGACTTGATATGCTACTTTGTTCATTATCTAGACTTAAGAAAGTAATGGGAAAAAATGTTAATAATAACTTTTAAACTTCTAAGTATTTCCTATTTATAAATGTTAATATTATACCTAGCTGTCCACCCCCACAAAGAAACATACAGAATTTAAAAAACTATTACTCAATTCAGCAAAAATTTTCCACTCTGTTGGTGATGCATCAAAGTTACAACATTTGTCTATTTCACCTTCATCTTTCCTAATATAAAGTGTTAATCAACATTTCTCTGGGAAATATATATGTTTACCAATTGGAACCAGTTTTGCTATGACTATATACATTCAGCAAAGATCAGTAAAATTCCTTTGAGAATCAACTGACATGGAATTTATAATAAAGAGTATTATATAATTAATAATTATTTATAAATTGTGATCATCCTCCCTTTATACTAGTAACATTTACACACACATACACACACAAACACATACACACACACACACACACACACACACACATTTTTCCCAGAGAGGTGGTATACAGTGGATTGAATAAATAGTAATCACCCTGTATGGTTTGAATCTGGAATGTCCCCAATATCTCATGTGTTGAAAGCATAGTCCCCAATTTAGGAAGGTTAAGAGTTAGAACTTTGGGGCAATGATTGGATCACCTCATCAGTGGTCAGATTGATAACTGAATGGACTACTGGAGGTGGGACCCAATTGGAGGAAGTAGATTACCAGCAGTGTGGCCTAGAAGGATTTATCTTTTCCTCAGCCCTTTCCTCTCACTCTCTCTGCTCCTGGCTTCCATGAGCTTAGGAGCTTCCTCTGATTCACTGTTTTGCCATGATATTCTGCTGCATCTCAGGGCCAAAGCAATGGAGTTGGTCAACCATGAACCTCTGAAAACACTAGCCCCAAATAAATTTTTCCTCCTCTGAGTGGTTTCTGTCAGGAATTTTGGTCTCAGGAGTGAAAAACTGACTAATGCACACATCAGAAGACATGTATGATATCTAGAACTTGCAAGTATCAAAAAATATGGCAAAAGAATGAACATTCAGAAATATTGCAAAGGTGTGACCAGTTAAAGAACTTATATATAGCAGATGGTAATCTTGGGTAAACTGGATGGACTCTAAACATAAACACATCTTTCCTGTCAAAACAGAAGCACAAGGGAAAAGACAGAGGAGAAGAAGCCAATCTAACCACAGAGGCAGAGATTGGAGTGATAAGCCATAGAACAAGGAAGGCCTGTAGCTACCAGAAACGGAACAAGACCAGGCACATATTCTTACTCAGAGCACCTGAACAGAGTGCAGCCCAGTTGACACCTTCATTTCAGCCATCCAGTTTCCTGAGCTGGGAGACAATAAATTTGTTTGAAGCCACTCATTTCACTATACTTTGTTATGACAGCACTAGGAAACAAACGCAAGGTGTGAGGAAGAAGAATTTTATGGGCAGCATTGGGTCCAAGATATAAGGAAGAAGTTATTCAAATCAGCATAACTCTTATCTCCAACTTCTGACTTAATGTTAATTCTTAAATGTCTGTGTTTATATATGATCCAAGAGTACAATTAAAATTAATTCGTGTTAAAATACTAATGTAGTCTAGTCTTCTGCTAAACATGTGTGCCCCTCCAATAATATTCCTGAGAAGTGGCTTCCTAGACTAAATATCCTGCTGTTCCCAGGCTAACCTCCCAACCTATTGCATGACAATGTTTAACTCCCTTCTTTGCCTTGACAACCATCCATCATGTTTCTTTTCTTCAAACTTGCCTTTATTATTTCTCTCCCATTCACAATTTCACTGCCGTTTATGACTGAGATCATATACCTTCTCAGCTGATGAGTTTTTGACTATTGCGTGATTTCCTTGCTCTGCATTATTGCCATTCTAAGTAGTGCAATACCTTGGAATTATGAAGGGCTCACAAATCTTTGCACCAGATTGATTTACTAATTTGAAGGTTACTTACCTTCTCTATGATTCTATTGCTTTTCTGTCAGGCTTCAACTCTACAGCTTGTTAGTCCCTGTTCTAATATACCTCTCCATTCAGGTTGTCTTGGTGATGCTGCTATCGTGTTCACTTTCTCTTTATTAATCTCACTGATGGAAGAGCAGAAACATGCTGCCTGAGAAGAGAGATATTTTCAAATTAAATTAAAATTGCTTGGTATAAAATCTCAGTATGCTAAAAACTAGGATCTTCTACAATTTGAGGAGGAAAAAAATCACGTAAGTACCACATATGCCTGTGTTGAGCATTGGTTAAAAGACAAAAACAAAACAACAAAACAAAAATCTATAACTTGGACTCCAGAAACCCCAGGCTTTGATTCAAGAATGCTTTATAAATTCATCCTTATCTGATATTTGCAACAATCCCAGGGAGTCTTCTATTAGTGTCCTTGGTGGTTTTTTTTTTTTTTTTTTTAATTAACACATGATTTGATTAATGACTTAGGAAGCTTCTTTCACTACTTGGACTTTTACAAGGCTAGCTCACATTGTGCTTCAAACTCTCCTTAGGACCTATAGATGTTTACTATTTATAGAAAAACACTTCCAATATATTTCAGCACGTAATCTTTTTGTAACCACTTCCTCAGTTACCTCTAAATGATTGTGCTTTTTGTTTTTTCCTGCAGCAGAAAAATATGGTCTTTGCAATCTATAGTTTGGCAATTTTCATTTTGAAGGCTGAAAACAACAACATTTTAAGAAATTTACCAGTTTCTGATTCTGCTTTTCAATTCACAGATCAGTTTGCAGTCAAATTTAATGATGCTTTTGCCTTATGCTTCCTGTGATTTTGAACTCCATAATGTCTAGAAACTATTGTTCTGCTCTTTAGTGTTTGTGTTTATGGTAGTTCCCTTCGAGAGCATAAAATTGTCATTTTAACTACCTCCTTTGATATCATGTGGCTTGGTTTCAGTCTTAATGTATCATTTTCTAGGATGAGGTTAAGTGGAACATGAGCTCTGTAGAAGAACGTTTCTTAACATCTTTATTGAGGTATAATTAACATACAACATATTTTTTTTAAATGCACATATACACAGAGAGAAACAGGAACAAGCACACACACACACACACACACACACACACACACACACACACACCTGAGTTGTGGGTGGAAGAGAGAGGTCTGTAAAATCATCACCACAATCAAAATAATGACCAAATTCATTAGTCCAAGAGTTTTATCTCACTACTCTGGCTCTCTCCTCCAATGCTTTTCACTCCTCACTTATTCCCAGATGATTATGGACAGGTTATATCTCTATATAGATTGGCTTATAATTTTTAGAAGTTTAGATAAAAAAATACTAAGAAATCTGTTTGGGGCTGGGTCTGTATTCTTTCACTCTGCATAATCAGTTTGTGACTGATTATTGTATGTATCAAATTAGTCACTCCTTTTGATTTCTGTATACTTTCCTATTGAATGGATATATTGCAATTCATTTATCCTTTAACATGTTTATGGATATTTGAATTGTTCCCAATTTGGAGATACTATAAATAATGTTGTTATGGACATTTGTATGCAAGTCTTTTTTAGAAATGCTTTAATTTTTCTGGAATACTGGCATGAATGAAATGAATGGATCATATGGTAGGTATGTGTTGTCATTTAAAAAAAATGCCAAAGTTGCTGTAATCTTTCTGTCAGCAAGGAGTTTCAATTTCTCCATATTCCTCACCTTTCCTTAATTTGTTGGTCTTTTGGATTATAGGCATTATAATAGGTACGTAATGGTATTTCCCTGTGGTTTTAATATTTCCCTAATTTCCCTAATGATTGCTGGTGTAAAATATTCTATTCATATGCTTATGTCACATGTGTATATCTTCTTTCATAAAGTGTCAAAATGTTTTGTCCATCTTGAGTTGTTTATCCTCTTATTATGAGAGCATCCTATGTATTCTCAACATAATTTATCAAATATATTCTTTGCAAGTATTTTTCTCCCAGTATTTTGCATGATTTTTAATTCTTTTAACCATGCCTTTTACAAAATAGAAGTTCTTTAATTTATGAAGTCAAACATATTAATATTTTACCTTTTGAATAATGCCTCTGTTGCTATATTTATAAATCTCTTCCTAATCAAATGTCACTGAGATTTTCTTGTATGTTTATTTCTGTGTTTTGGATTTAGAGTGTACAGTAAGTTCATGAACCATTTTTAATGCAAGATATGAAATCAAGTACTTTTTATGGTTTTACATTTCAGCATAATTTGTGGAAAAAATATTATTTTTCTATTGTAGCACTTCTGCACCTTGTCAATAATTAGTTGTACATTTGTATTCGGGATAAATTTCTGGACTCTTCATTTTGTTCCATGTCCTGTGTATCTGAATGCTAGGACCACAGTGCCTGGTTTACTCTAGCTTTATTTATTGAGATGATCAGATGTGAATAGGTAAATCTGATGAGTTCTATTGACTGGATTTTAAGTGTTCAAGAAACCTTTCATTCCTAGTTTAAACCTCACTTGTTCATCAGGCATCATCATTTTTATGGGTTCATTTTATTTTTTGGAATAATTAAGGTTTTTGTATTTTTTAATGCTTTCCTTTGGTTCCTTTTTTTGTCATAACATGAACTCTTTGTCTTGTGATTTTGGGGATTTCCTGCATGTTTGGAATATACATTTTTAAAATACCTGTACATATTTCTAAGTAATGCTGCACATTTTTACAGGCAGTATTATCAGCACTTATAACACTTAACTTCCATTTCACCCCTTCTAGCCTTTGAGCTATTGCCCTCATATATTTTGCTTCTGTTTATACTATAAACCTCACTTTACATTGGTATTATTTTGCTTTTAGTATCTTATTTCTATTAAAGAAATTTCAATAATTAAATGAATATGCACACCTGTTTAGTTTTTACTACAGAATCCTTAAAGAATTCTTATTCAGACCTCCATGTGATAACATTGTTCTTTCCCTCAAAGGACTTTGTTTAATATTGGTGTTAGTACCATTCTGCAGATGATGAATTGTTTAAGCTGTTTTGTGTCTCAAATAGCCTTTATTTTACACTTGGTTTAATATTCTCTGGTAAGATTCTAGGTTGCAAGTACTCTTCTTTTACTACCATAAATGTATTTTCCCATTGTTTCCTATTTTATACAGGTAGAGAAAGGAAAATAATTTCTTCTTTACCTATGTAGGTTCAGTGACTGGAGCCCTGCCTTTGGACTGATCACTACAACCATAAAAAAAGGATTAACATGAAAAAGGAAGCAGAAATGTGTGTTGGTGTGTGTGTGTGTGTGTGTGTGTGTGTACATATGTATTATATATACATGCATTCATGCATTGTGCAGGTTTGGAAGTATAGTTAGTAATAACTAACTCAAAGGATGGTTAGAATTTTTACTAATACAGCATCCTAACAATCCCTAAATTTGTAGAGAAATGACAAGAGAAAGATAAACAACTTTGAGCTTCTAGAGGCTACATATTGTAGGAGAGTAAATATACAGAGAATCAATAGTAGAAAAGAGCTAGTTAGTGAAGTCATGATGTAGATTTCTCTGATAGTATCTCTTGGGTGATAAAGTCCTGGTAATTCCTCTGGTGAATAGATAATTAACTCTGCTCTTTCTTTGAAGAGCTGGGAGGTGGGGCCACTTGTATTCTAGAGGTTACAAGTTTTACGTTCACAGTAAAATTGAGCAGAACATAGAGATTTCCTATATATCCTTTGCTCTCATACATGTACAGTCTCCCTCATTATCAATATCCTCCATGAGAATTGTATATTTGGTACATCTGATGAACTAACATTGACACCATTATCAGTCAGTGTCAGTAGTTCATATTAGGATTCACTCTTGGTGTTTTCTATTCTGTGGCTTTGGAATGATTTATGTTTTGAAAAAAAAAATATTTATTTTTTAGTTGTAGTTGTGCACAATAGTTTTATTTTTATTTTTTTATGTGGTGCTGAGGATGAAACCCAGGGCCTTGCATGTGCTAGATGAGTGCTTTTCCGCTGAACCACAATCCCAGACCCCTTTGGAATGACTTACAATGGCATGTATCTTCTATCATAGTTTTTTACAGAGCAGTTTTGCTTCTCTAAGGCTCTTTGTCTATTCATTCCTCTCTCTCTCAACTCATAACAAGAACTGATTCTTATTACTATCTTTTGGTTTTGCCTTTTCCAGGATGTTATACATTATGTGGGCTTTTAAATTAGCTTCTTTTAAAGTTTTTCCATGTTTTTTATGCCTTGATAGCTCATTGCTTTTTGGCTTTGAATACTGTTCCATTGTCTGGGGATATATCACATTTTATGCATTTATTGGCTGAAGGATGTTTTGGTTGCTTCCAAATTTTGACAATGATGAATGAAGCTTTAAAAATGGGTGTGTAGGTTTTTGTGTGGGCATAAGTTTTAAATTCCTTTGAATACATACTAAAGAGAATAATTGCATCATATAGTAAAAGAAAGTTATTCTTTTTTTTTAAAGAAGTTATTCAACTGTCTTCCAAAGGGAGTATACTGTTTCATATTCCCACCAGCAATGAATAAGGATTTCTATTGCTCCACAATTTCCCCAGCATTTGATGGTGTCAGCATTCTCAATTTTGGTCATTTTAATGGGTCTATTATTAATCATTTTAATAGCATCATTGGGTTGTTGAGTCTTAGAAGTTTTTTTGTGTATTTCAATAACAGTACTTTATTAGATATGTCTTCTGTCAATATTTCCTCCTTATTTGTAGCTTTTCATTTTGTCTTGTTTCTTTTACAAAGGATGAAATCTAAGTTTCAATGAAATCCAGCTTACCCATTCATTCTCTCATAGGTAGTGCCTTTGGTGTTGTATATGAAGGGCCATTGCCATGTCCAGGTCACTGAGGATCTTTACAGTTTTGTTGTTTGTTTTTTTTTTACATTTATGCCTTTGATTCATTTGGACTTTTAATTTTTGTGGAATGTGTGAGGTCTATATCATGATTTATTTTATTATTTGTGCAGATTTCATGTTGTTCCAGTGTCATTTGTTGAAAAAGCTCAGTTTCATTGCCATTGTTTTGCTCTTCTGTCAAAGACTAGGTGGCTTTATTTATCCAAGTCTACATCTGTGCTTTCTAGGCTGTTCCATTGATCTATTTATTTGTTTTTCAGAAATACCACGCTGACTGGATTACTATAGCTTTATAATAAATATTGAAGTTTATTAGTGTCAGTCCTCCAACTTTGTTCCTCTCTTTCAGTATATCTCATATCAGATACTCTGGATCTTTGCCTCTCCATCTATACTTCACAATTAGTTTGTTGATTCCCATAAAATAACTTGCTGGCATTTTGCTTGAGATTGCACCAAATTTTCAGACCAAACTTGAAAGAATTTTCATCTGGGCAATATTGAATCTTCCTATTCACGAATATACAGTATATCTCCATTTATTTGGTTCTTTCTTTCTTTATTTAATTTTATTTTGTACTGAGGGACTGAACCCAGGGGAACTTAATCACTCTGCTGCATCCCAGAACTTTCTTTCTTTCTTTTTCTTTCTTTCTTTTTTAATGCTAAGTACTTTTGGAATTCTTTGGGGACAAGGGGAGATTTTCGTGGCTTTGGAGCCATCTCTCATGGTTTTTAGTAAGCATAGTATAAGTTGAATAAAAATATTAGAAAACTCATGAAATGAATTCTACATAATGTCTACCTTTTTTCTGGATATAGGATTGCCTTTTTTGAAAGAAAATATTTCAGTCCAAAATTATTTTCCTTGGGAATGATAGAATAATTTTCAGAATGAACTAAACTCTGCTAGAAATGACAAAAACATAAACCCATCCCCGATAGGCAGAAATTGAGTACACATTGCACCTACATGCAATCTGTCACCCCGGTAGAGCATTTTACAGAGAACAGGGTGTGCAGCTGTGTTTTTATGGCACAATACAGTTCCATCATCCTACACAATGCATGGAAACTCTTTCAGAGGTCTTATGTGCCGCTAGATAATACACTGGTGATCTTTCAAGTTTGGCCACATTTTTCCCCTCTTAGATCTTATTATTTTTTTCTTTCTAATTTCTTTCTTTATCATCCCTGTTCTACTTTCTTACTAATTCTTCTTATTTTAATCAAAATCACTAAGTAAATTTGAAATATATGTTTTACATTTTATAATAATGTTCTTTATTTGATTAAATTTAGTTCTTGGATTAAATTTATTTTTTAAATTGGAAAATTTAATTACATCTGAGGTAAAAGTACTTTCATTAAAAATTTGCACAGAGACTTTGAGTTTAATTTTGTCCTCAGTATTTACATTTTTTAACATATGAAGTACCTCAAATCATTATTACCTCAAATAGACACTATTAATATGTTTTCTAACTTGGCTTACATCTTTAGTCTGCTGCATGCTGGTTCAAACCAGTTTGGCCATTCATAATCCTTAAGTTATTTATATTTGTTGCAAGATGTCAGCAGCCACTAATGATTATTTAAGTGAAAACCACAAATTTGTTTTTCATAATGTTAATACAGAAGAATACATAAGATAAAAAGAAAGTTTTAGAATACCACTACTCAAGACAATCACAAAAGCAGGTATACAGCCTTTTCTTATACATAGAACCTATTATCATTTTAAGCTTTCTTTCGAGTTTCTTGTTTGAGAATTTAACTCAAGGCACATATGACAGTCTTTTAGCCAGCTTTTTATGGCTGTGGCCAAAATACCCAAGAACAACTTTGAGAAACAAAAGTTTACTTTGGCTCACAGTTTCAAAGATTCAGTCCACGGTCAAGGTGAGGCATCATGGCTAAACAGGGAAGTAAAGGGAAGTTGCCCACCTCATAGCATTTGGGAAGGGACTGCAGGGAAGAAGAACATTTCCATAGCCTGTCCCCATTGACCCCCCCCCCTCTCCTCCAGCCACACCCCATCTGTTTATACTTATCACCAAGTCAGTCCATTCAAACTAGGTTGGACTGACTCACTTAATCTAATCATATTACCTCTGAATATTTCTGTATCCACATAGGAGCTTTGTTGGACACCTCATATCCAAACCATAATGTAGCAGAATTCAGCTGCTCTTCTGATTGAAATGCAGTAAAATAATTCTTCATTAAATGTCTGAACCAAGAACTAAAGCAGAAGTTTTGTACCTAGTTTTGCTACTTTGAAAAATACAAATCGCTGAGCCAAAATATACTTTAAATAACACATACAACCAAGGAAACATAATCTCTGACATCTCTTATATTAGTTATATTAGTTAACAAACTCAAAAGAACAGATGGATCTAAAGATCATGGAAGAAAAGTTAGTGAATTCTGGAATTTGAATTCCAGCTCACTAATTAAACATCCCTAAGTATTCTTAATTAGGATCATTCAAATTAACCAAATAGCTCAATGATATTGATTAAAGTTAATTCTCTCTCTCTTACACACACACACACACAGACACACACACACACACACACACACTCATCGTCATCATCATCATCATCATCCCACCACAATTGGTTTAAGCATTTTAGGGTAATTTATCATGTTATAAATATATTTAAGATTTACTTCCTTAAAATAAAGCTTTTCATTTTTTGACAACTTCTTCCTGTTAAAAGGTTCAGTTCTACTCCATGGTAAATAATGTTAAATTCAAATTCCACAGCCTGATACTGATGGGCATCCAAGATCCTTTTAACTTCTACCATTTCTCTAATGACTCTTCTACTTACTTATATGATACTTCCCAGATTTCTTTTCCTCTCACTTTCATAAATTTTTTCTCCTTTGACATAAATAAACTCTTTTATTCTTCATAAATGCCAATGGCTCCAGTCTTTTTCCTTCTGCCTTCTGCACATCTCCTATGGTTAACATGATCTTTGGACTTCAACAATCACCATATGCTGAATTGAAAAGAGATTTGGTGAGGAGGCAAAGCAGGGGAAATAACAGGGGTGGGTGTTCAGGAGTAGGCATAGGGTGTCTGATAGATGGAGATGAGATCTTCAAGCCCATTCACAGTCATGGAGCCCAGAATCACTTAAGTATTACAGGTTTAATTTATTGCACAAAATAGTAAATACAGTCTAAGAAAAAGAAAGTTTAGGAAAAATTGAGATAAAGTATTCACTTATTCCCCCAAAGTGTCTTGATGTTCCTTGATACTAACCCATGATTTGTATCTGAATGTGTCTTGACATTCCCTGATTTTTTTTCATTTTTATGGGAATAGAGGATATTAACATTATAAACACTTAAATAAAATATTTCAAAGTTAATCCCAATCTTTCCCATGAGGCATTTACATATTTTTAACTGAGGGAGAATAAATAACATATGCAAATTCCATGTTTACATTTCCTTTGTGTAGAAACCCAGATGACTGCCCTGTTTATGTATATATTGCTCCCTGCTAGATTAAAGAGAGATATTCACAAATGGTGTAAAATGAGAAGTTGCATGGATATAGCATAGTGGATCCTGAGGTAGGAAGGAGCCTGAGCCCTCCTTTGTAGAAAAATATAAATGGCTTGAATGCCACTTTTCTATTTGAATGTTCAGTCATTGTTTGTCTTTTTCCTGATCATTATCATTAAGCAAACAGAATAAACTGCAAAACTGAAATTTCCCCTCTTTAGGCAGAGAACTGAAAGGTGCACAAGTAATATCAAGAAGCTGTTTGAGTTTTCACGGGGAATAAATCGCTAGGTGACATCCTTTGATCAGCATTTGCCTGTTGTTACTCTGAAGTGTTTTGTTCATTGTGATTAGATGAATCAAAGTGTTGTCTACTCCAGAGAGAGAAATGTCAAGATTTTGGCAGATTTTAAAACAGAACACTTTAAAAAGAAGTGAAAATGATAAGTTAGAAGTGAACTTTATTTTCCTAGCCTCTTCAAGGGATAGAGACTTATGAAGTGAAAATGTGGAGCTAGCAACCAATCACTACTACTGACACTTGCAAGCTTAAGAGCTCCAGGGTGATTGGTTCCCCAAGGGAATCCCCAAAGGGGGATTCTGTATTTTAGCTCACTGTGCAATAAAGAGGAAAATTAATTTCCAGCCTGATTTGTACTGTATGTTTAGAGACTCCATAGGAATTTTAGCACTTTTCTATCACGTGTCCCATCACAGACTCTTCCTTCCAAGAGTTAATTGACACCATCTACTCCTGTCCTTTTACAAGTGCATACACTAAACATAGATCTTGCAACCCGCTGTCCTCATGACTTCGTACACAAGTGTGGTACATCATCCCAGAGAGGGGATGCTAAGTCCTTGTTCTTAATTTCTCCCTTTCCTTACCAGAGTGATAGGGAAACCATAGGATGATAATATCCATACTGGTATCACAAATCCTAGTCTTTATTCTTTATTCTCCTGTCCTATTTTATTTACTCTTTCCACCTTATTTTATTAATCCTGTAAATATTTGAGTATTTGGGTAATGCAAAAACTATAAGGAGTGCTCTTTGACCTCATGTAAATTACATGCCAGGGAACATTTTTTAACAATATTATTCTATTTAATGTCTTTAATCTTCATAACAACATGTTTTGTTCTTCCCTTTGTATGGTTAACTAAATTAAATTGCTCATACCACTCAATTAGGAAAAAAGGGAGCTAGTTTGACACAGGAGCAAACCAAATTTTACAAACCCAAATTGAACTCCTGCTCAGTTTTTTCCCACTGAGAAACTGAGAACGAGGGATAGGAAAAGGTTTCTATCTCTTCATACATTATGTTTCTACTGATAGTGCTACCCAGTTAAATAAGCAAGAGTTTTTTTTTTTGTTGTTATCTTTCATTTCTCTTTCTTCTTTATTATCCACACTCAATTGGTTTCAAACCCTAATTGTTTCTAACGTGAAATATTTTAATAGATTCCTAAATAATGTAGCTTTTAGTCATTTTTTACGCTTCCCCTCTGTTTTCTACATTGTCACCAAGTTTATTTATCAAAAATCCAACTCCAATCGTACCTGTCACACGTGATTTCCTTTCATGGTTTTCAATTATCTCGAGGGGGGAAAACTTAAAAGCATCCCTGTACCTTCTATACAATTTTTCAAGCAAAAATAATCTTCAGTGAGAAAATACATAAGTGGTAGCCTCTGCCCAGGGGTTTTGTGGTAGTGGGAGGTTGAAGGGAAAATTTTAGAGGTGAAGGAAATTTTCTGTATTTGACTGTGACAGTATTTATATATATAGATTTGTCAAAACTTGTCAAACTGTGCATTCTAAATGGGTGCATGTTGTTGAATGCAAATTTTACCTCAATAAATTGATTTAATTTTTTAAGATACAGGAATAATATCTGCATACAGATAACAAAATATATGGGAAACTGAGTTATCTTATTTTCAGCATTGTAATCTATGAAGTTTTTGTACTTCAATTGGAAAGATTTACAAAATCAATTTCATTTTAAGTACTTTGATTAAAATTCTGTTGCATTTTAAAATGCTACCTCTTCTTAATGGTTTTCCTCTGATATTTAAAATTGCTTAGTTTAATTTACTTAATTTAAATTGTCCTAGGTGTGCCTAAGCAATTTTCAGGTTGGAAGTAGTATTAATTCTTGAAATCAATAGGAGTATAATTCAGGAAGGAATGGAGATGTTAGTGACCAGAATAGTTAATACCACATCAGGAAAGATTAACTGATAAATGGCTTAAAATATATATATATATATATATATATATATATATATATATATACATATTTGTTCTAATTGTGTTTGTTTGTTTTAATTTGTTTGCAAATATTAAAAATATTTTGGAGTTATTACTAATGCTTATGAAGGAATTTTAACACTGGAAAAGAAAGCAGAATATTTTAAACAGAAGACAAGTTACTGCCATTCAAATTACTTTGAAACTAAAAAATTTTCTGTAGAAATTTAAAATTTAGAATTAAATGATCTATTTTGCCTCTAATAAGTAGCATTATAAAAATTATGAGAAGTTCTTTTATTTCTCCCCAAATATATATATATATATATATATATATATATATATATATGTATATATATATATCTTTGTTTACTGTCCCAAAAGAAGTTGCTCTCCTGAAGTATAATATATGTTAAAGGAAATTTGGTCTGGAATGTGAGATATATATATATATATATATATATATATATATATATATATATATATATATATATATAGTTTCTGTTTTAACTTCTAATTAAAATAAATATAAAATTATTTATATCCATGTATATTTTCTCATTTTTATTCTGTGCTTCTAAATAATTCTATTTATCAACCAAACTAGGAACTGACTCTCTTGAGAAGAGCACATTATTTTAGAGAGATGTGTGCTACATTTTAATAAGAAGAAAAACGTGTTGTCTATTTTCTATGAAGCTGATATACACTTCGCCGTTATACTTTCTCCTCTAATACCCTATCAAATCTCAGACCTAATTTATACATATCCACTTTAACAGCAATCTATTTGTGGAATGACTGTAACAGACACTGTTTATGCCCTGTGCCAGGTCTCCATACTCCACCTCAGAATCCTGTGGCAGCTCTAAGCTGTGCTCATCCCTCTCTTTCTTTCAGTCCTTTCTCTAAGCTGCAAGAGAAAAGCTCTCTGGGTCCACATACAGGTATGGCCTATAGGGTTCCTGAGAGTGTTAAGGCAAGGGAATAAGGAGATGGAGTTAACAAACTGAAGGAATCCAGGGTTGGTGGATATAAGCTACAGTCTCTAATCCTCCAAGGAAAGTTCTGTGTTTATGCAACAGGAGTCACAAGAGGGTCCCTGATGAGATTCAGCTCCAGGTTGCGTACACTCATGACAAGTTCAATTATTTCCCCTTTACTGTCTTCCTCCTTGCTTGCCTTTTTCTTCCAATTTTTTCACTCCATCTTCCTGTGATCACATTCCAAATAAAGTACTTGCACCCCAGACCTTACCTAAGGCTCTGCTTTTAGGTAAACTCAAACCAAGACAACTTCTATTTTGTAATTATTTTTTTTTTAGTAGAAAGTAACCCTTCTTCAATATATGTTCTTATATTTAAATTACAAGTTATTTTTCAGTTCTAAGATGAATACTTGGAAATCACACAATGGATATGAAGGCATTGGTTTGAGTTCTTGCTCAAATTCTTAATACATGATCTTAAGCAAATTATTTTCTTCCCATGAGTCACATTTGTTGCTAGTATGGAGTATGAAGATAACATCCCCTATATGATTAAGTTACAGAGAAGTTATCTGATTTATGGGAAAGGCTTTGAAGCAGAGAGAACTATGGGAATGAGGCATTTTATTTTTTATTTTTAAATTTTTATTTGTTCTCTTTGGTTATACATGAAAGTACAGTCTATTTTGACATATTTATACTAACATGAATTATACCTCATTCAAATTAGGATCCCAGTCTTGTGCTAATACACAATATTGGTATTCACCATGGTATATTCATATATGAACAGAAAAGTTATGTTAGATTCATTTCACTGTCTTTCTTATTCCTATCCCTCCTCCCTTTCCTTCGTTCCCCTTTGTCTAATCCATTTCAGTGTTTGATTTTGAAAGAGAGGAGGAAGATACTAATATTTGCTGTGACATCTGTTTTCTTCAGTAGATACATATTTAGCATTGTATTTGGTACACAGTAGACAAGAAATTCTTACTGAGTGAATGAGTGGGGACATGGAGTATGTCAGTTGTCTTTTCTATTCTAATTGCAGTATCTAATTAAAGGAGTTAAATGATGGGGGATATCAACTATTGGTGATTTGAGACAAGTCTCCTCATCTCTATGGGACTCAGTTTCCTCATCAGCAACTTGAGGGTTTGGACATCATCTCTGTGGTGGCTTCCAGAAGCTAAAATATTTTGTGATTACTTGATTTCAGGGCAAAGGGAAGGGAGGGGGTATGGGGGTAGGAAAGATGGTGGAATGAGATGGACATTACCTAATCATTACCCTAAATACATGTATGAAGACATGAAATGTGTGACTCTACTTTGTGTATAACCAGAGACATGAATAACTTTGCTCTATATGTGTACTATGAATTGAAGTACATTCTGCTGTCATGTATAACAAATTAGAATAAATAAATAAATTTAAAATTAAAAAAAATCTTTGAAATGCAAAAAGCAGCAGATTTAATCATGAATGATCCCTGTACAACAGGGCAGTTCTGTAGTCTCAAAATAGTCCACCAAAAAACCACTTACTTGATCATAAAGTAAGAACATCTAGAGCTAAGAAGTGGCCTGGAACTGTGAGATCAGCAATGGAGACCACTCCCTCACTACTTGATAATCTGAACCTTGATTGCAAAATCAAGGGGACAAGGTATTTTAAACACTATCTGCTCTCTTGAGTGTTTCTTTCCCTTCTAAAACTCACTTGACTAATCACTACATACTTGTGAGTGAAACTAAAATAAAAATCAATTGGATAATAGGCTTCCAGATTTCATCACTGTTTTCTGTTATCAATTTGCCTATAATTCACTTTAAGTGTCAAAAAACATTCACTTTTATGATGAAAGTCATTTAATTCTTTTCCTGTAAGACCATTCTTCTAACTATTTTCTGTGTACACATGTGGGCCTCAAAAAAAAAAAAAAAAAAACAAAAAAACAAAAAACAAAAAACATCGGATGCACTTCTTTATTCTTGGGAAATTATCTGCTACACCTCAAATTCATCCTTTTTTTCTGAGCTAATTTCTTTTTCAGAGTGCATCAATTTACTCTCTTAGTAAACTCTATAAAAGCAGGTTCTATCTAGGTGACATTTTATTTCTCATGTATTTCACTAAGATCTAATTATTTTGCCCTATTGTTATTTACCTGCGGGGGATTGTAGCTTTTCAACATTTCCATTCATATGGTCTCTATAAGAAACTGACCCCAGTCTTTAAGTTCCATAATTATGTTATTTAAGTTCATTTAGCAGTTAAATTTGACCAAAAAAAAATCAAAGATAATCTAATGTTAAAATATATTTTTTCATTAATATAATTCTATTCTTTTTCACTGAAATAGTCTATTTTTCTTTCTTTTTCCTTTTTCCTTTCTTTAAATCTACTCTGAGACTTTTCAATACTGTTAGTCCACTTGCCTCAGCTCACAGAAAGACATACTGGCCCCTCTTGAGTTTCTGATTTAAGATTTATTTCTTATAGCCTCAGATTAATATTGTATTTATAGCTCTGCTTTCTTTTGGTTTTATCCACCTCTCTATTTTAGTCATTTAGGATTCTGTGAATGTTTCCTTCATTTGTTATCTAGTGTAGTTTTTTTTCCTCTTCAGCAATTATTTTCATTACAAAATCATTTTATTCATCCTTTGTATAACTCTATAAAAGCAGGTTCTATCTAGGTGACATTTTATTTCTCATGTATTTCACTAAGATCTAATTATTTTGCCCTATTGTTATTTCTATAAGCATCTTTATAGATAGTGCAGAGATTGAATAGCATGTCTTGTACCAGAATTCTTAAAGGAAGCACGTTGTTGTGTATCATCTTGCTCCATTCTCCAAGTGTTCCAATTGTGTAAGTGTGGCCATTCAACTTCTATGTAATGATCTCTGGCACAAATGTTAGATAGTACTTTCTTATTTATAATAGTTCCTAATTGAGTGTGCAGTTTCTAGAAAAGTCTTAATCATCTTTTAATATAGACTGAATTGGATTAAATTCACATTTATATAAGAGGCTATGATAATCATAGCAATTGATAGAAATGTCAAAATCTTTACATATTCACTAATGTATTTTATAAATAACAATGTGTAATTTACTATTTATTCTAGTATAAGGAGTGCTTGAACTGGAATATTCTTAGCAACAAGTATTTTGAATAGCACAAATGTTATGGTTTCAGGAAGAGCATTGTTGTACTGATTAAGCTCTTAGCTTAGGGAGTCAGACCTGCTGGATTCAAAGCCTGGCTCCAAACAGTGATGTGAAATGTTAGGCAAAGTAGTTAAAGCCTATCTGCTTCAGGTTCCTATTTTATTTTTGTTTTGTTCTGTTTTTTTCATCTGTAAAATAGTAGTTCTTATTTCATAGGTTATTATGAGAATTAAGTATGTTAAATGTACAGTATGTAAAAAGTAACATAAAAGAGTTTAACTATCATTTCAAAACTATATTGGTTGTATGTCATGTTGCTGTTCTCTGATAAGTATAAATAAAACTCTAAATCTGCTCAGGTTCCCCTAGAACCTGAGTAAGTTCCTGAATAGTTTCTAGATGCTTATCTGTGTAAGCTTAATGCAGTGAACTTTGAACGGTTTAGACTGGTTTGGGTTCAATAAAACCTAGAAGGTTTTTTTGTTTTGTTTTGCTTTTTTTTAAGTAAGAGAATTTCTTGGGAGTGGAAGTAGATAGAGATATCATTTTGTTAAATTGCATGCAATTTGTATGCCATTTAATTAAAACAATCAGGTATGGTGGTATTTAAAGTCTAAGTTTCCTATCTAATTAAGGTGTCAGTCCATTCCTGCCATTATAACAAAATACCATAGACTGGACAATTTATACAAAAAAAAATTTTAGTTTTGGAGCCTGGGAAATCTTAGTATCTTCTAAGGACTCACTATTTGCTTCCAAGATGGCATCTTATTACTGCATCCTTTGGAAAGGATGAGCACTGTCTTCTCATGGCAAAAGGAACGAACTCATTTCCTCAACCCCTTTTATAAATATACCAATTTCATTCATGAGGGAAGAACCCTATGACTTAATCACTTCCTAAATACCTCACCTCTTAATATTGTTATATTGAGGATTAATTTTGACATGAATTTTGAAGAACAAAAACATCCAAATCATTGCAGATGGTTATTGGTCAAGGGTAGTAAGAAACCGTTTGGGAAAACTTCTAAGCATTTTTCTTGCATTATTCCCTGCTGGATATTCCTGGTTTTCATAGTCTTTCTGAGCTCCTGTGATAAACATCCAAGGTAACCACACTAACCTTACTGTGGAGTGCTCTTACTAAAGGCCATAAAATCAAGATGGCTATCACCCGTTATTCTAGATGCTTTTCTAGCATGCATTGATGCTGGAAGACTGTGGAGCAGATTTATAGTATTTGTTACTTTCCATGGTATAAATAACTCCTGCCAAGCCTGACTTAAAGCTACCAATTGTTTAACAACATTGCAGAGGAGGCCCATGCATGGAGGCAAAGGGGCCATGGGGGTGCCCAGTCAATGGTTCTTGTGACCCAGTAGGAAGAACTTTAAGCAAGTTACACATAGAAGCAGAGAGGAGTTTGTAAAAATGAGAATAAAAGAGTTAAGTATTCAATGTAGGCACTCAGTGGACCAGACCATCTCTAACAGAATGGCAAGGCTCTTATAGGGTCTGGAGTTTTTAAGGATTTTGAGGTTCCTCTCTTCTTGTCTTATTCTATAATACCTGTTTAAGCTGTTTATTACATCTTTCATTAGCCCTCTGCTAATTTTCTTTGCAAGGGTCCTTATTACTTAGTCAAGAGGGAGGCATACAAAAAGGTGGTCACAAGGGATAATTGTGACATGCTCTTGAGGCAATAGTTTCTCTTTTGAGGTTATAATTATCCATGGCTGAGGATATTGAACAGTGTGGTTCCCATTTTATAGATTGTACCTGCTTCAGTAAGGTTCTGCATGGTTTCAAGTAATAGGGGTTCTTGCCTGCTTTGATAAAGGTACCCATAATTTTGAATACTAGTTCTTCTAAGTGGTCATAATTACCTATGGCCTAGGAAGACTGGACATTTTGGCTTTCATTCTCTAGATGCTCACCTGCTCTAGATGCTAGTCTACTCCACAGGACTGTAGTTTCAGCCCTGTGACCTCATGAATTTTATTTAATGGTTTTATCTAGTATCTTCCATGTACATTACCACCCTTCATTGTCCTATCTCCATCCACTTTCTCATAGCTGACTAGCTACCTAACAACAACTGGCTAATAAAATGACAAAAAATTTAACAATGGACTTGGTACCAGTAAGAGGTAGTTCCCCAGCCTAATGCTTATCTATATATGGTCCCTTTACCTTAAAAGTTTTATGAATGTGAATAAGAATAAAACTCCCCCTAATAACAGCTTCAACTTTTGTAGTTCTTAAAAGATCAAAAATTAATTTGGGATAAGTATTATAAGTTCATTCTTTGGACTTTTCCCTGTCTTCTTCCTTGAAAAAATTCCATGCCATAATTACAGAGCAGGATCAAAGGTACAAAGTGTTCTTGAAGGTGTTCAAGTAAGGACTGGGAATTTTGGAGCAGGAAGTGTCTATTCTTTGCTTTCCTTCTCCTGTGGGCTACAGAAAGCACATAAAAAATAATAATGGAAGTAGAGAAGTTTAGAATACATTAATTCAAAATGCCTAGCACAGCTTAGCTTTTCTTCTCCAATATGCCTACCATTCTCCCTTAAGCATTCTAAGGAAAACTCTGAAAAAAATTAAACTACAACTTATTGCATTGCAGCTCTTACTAGATTTGCTCAACCACCCTCTTTTAATAACTTATTTCATTTTTCAATTCCCTTTACCCATTTATATTTTAACAATCATTCCATTTGAACACTACATGAGCTGGTGATAACAACAACAAAAAATCCAATTATTATTTTCTATTCATAACAATACAAAACTCTAAAGGCAAGGATTGTTCCATTTCATTCACCTGATTACCCCACTTACAATGGCGGAAGTTACATTTCTTTCTATAGTGAGACAGACATGGATGCCAGTTGCCTTGATGGTTTAGCAAAACAGGCACAGATTACATTTTACGTGACTTTCAGCTGTTGAAAGTGGCAGAAATTAGTGCTAAATCCTGAAAGAAAAAAAAATAATAATACTATTCTTAGATTTCCTAATAGCAGACTGATTCTATTGTTCAGAAGCTTCAGATATTTCTTAGTGATTTTGGTGGTTTCATTTCACTTGTTCTTCCTTTATCTGAGTCCCACAATTACTCCATTGACATCATGCTCACTTGACTCTGAGCAATGAAGCTGAAAATCAACTTACTAAGTTAAGGGCTGAGGGAATAATGGAATAATATATGGATAAATCCATGCGAGTGTGTGTGTGTGTGTGTGTGTGTGTGTGTATGAGAGAGAGAGAGAGAGAGAGAGAGAGAGAGAGAGAAAAATCTCCAGAGATCTCCTTCCTCTACATAACTGGACACCTGGGACATGTTACCTGTCTAATCACTTGATGGTCTGATTAAATTAGCTAGATATTGCTTCATCCAAGGGGAAAGTAGGGTTTCAAGACTTGTGGCTCTTCCTTAATTCTCCCCTAATGTTCAAGCAGGAAGATAATATGATACTTGTATACTTTTCTTGTCAGTCTAGGACAGCCCTGACCAAAGAAACAGGACAGGATTGGAATGAGGAAAGTTGACAAACCGTACATTGATAACCATACATTGTTTCTTTTTTGAAACATTGAATGATGAAAATAATGTACTGAAATGTAAATTGTTTCATTCAAATATGGTGAAATCATCTTTCGACAATATTTCTAGGTCGGAAAATTCAGAACAAAAATTATATGATTAAAATAGAAAGAAAAAGAAAGGGAATCCAATAAGTTTCAAGCCTCTAGTCTCTTATATAGAGCACCAAAAGAGGTATTTCATAAGAATAAATTTTATGCCTTGTGGTTTCTAACATTGATCAAAAATGGTAAAGATTTAAAATGACCTAAAAGATAATATTAAACAACATATCAACAAACACATTAATTACAGTGGTTATCTAATGAAAGGTAGCAGAATATGCCACCCCAAAACACGTTGCTTTGACATACTGATTATTTTGAGCTGAAGGCAAGTGAGAAAATATCTATCAGAAAAATTATTGGGCCTGTCCTTTTGCCTAAAGGCACATAACACATTTTTTTTAAAGGTGTCCCATCTCCTCTTTATACCAGAAAAACAGAGTTAAATACCAAAAAAGACTGTACACTCTCATCAACAGAGATAGCTCAGGAGGAATCTCCATAACAAGTTTCACTAGTCAGTCCTTATCTACCATCTATTTATTTCTCTTCCCACAATTTACAGTCCCTAGAAATTCAAGTCCTTTTCCTTTGGCTTGTATCTTTTCTAAAAATGTAATGGTCTTCTGTTAAGATGTTCTGTAACCCCAAATCTTAACTATTTCTTTGAGTTACTGATCTAGTACTCCCTTGTATATGCATGATTGCATATGTTAAATAATTTCTGTTTATTTTTTCTTGTTGATCTGTCCTTTGTCAGTCTAATTTGAAAGACCCAGCCAATAAGCAGAGGTTGAGTAGAGAAAAGATAAACATTTCTTCATCTGCACAGCCATACATAAAAAAAATGATCAGTTTCTGATGGACTATTTAGTGTCCTGTCTGGTATAGATAAGCTGAGATTTTTTTATAATTACAACAGTACTACTTAATCCTGCAAGATCCAGCTAACATTATCCTATAAATCAGCAATATATATTCCTTAGATACATGAAAGTTCTTTTCCACTCTTAGCCACGTGCAGATCAATTTTCAGGAGTCATTCTGACTGAGGAATTTGATTGCATCTTAAGAGGTTAAAACTCCTCTGGCAAGATATGCTGATTTATTGGTTTCAAAATGGAAATAAAAATTCTAAGTGCTGGATCAGCAAAACCAAGACACTGAAAGCTAGTGACCTTCAGGACTCTCATGAGAATCCCTGTTAAGGTGGCCTGAGCCCAAAATCAAAGAAAGAATTGACTATCTTAGGCTTTAAACAAGCTCTGATGTTCAAAATTGCAAACCTTGGACTGGACTTTGAGAGAAATATCAGGGTATTATGGAGGCTTTTCTGCTAGGATATTGAGTTGAACAAGTCCAGGAAGTAAGATGTACTGACATATTGACATTTTAGTTTATGCAAATTGTTCTCCTGGGAGCAAAATTTCAATCTGATTTCTTTTTAATATTGTGAAATCGTACAACATGGTAGCCATGCTTGAGCATACATCACTGACAATATCATTCATCGAATTCACATTTCTAGCTTTCTCACTCCTCCCCCACTACTTTAAACATGTCATAACATGCAATTACAAAAGCTATTTCATATTTCTAAAAGTCTTTGTATGTGTTTTCCATCACACCATTAGATTATTACCTAATTAAGTAAATATTGCCTTATAATTTTGGAATTTTCAAACTTTGCTTCAGTATTTTCTAAGTGTTTCAAAAATAATGTTAAAATAGAAAGGGTACATGACATCTATATACTTGACTGTCTATTAAGGAGTTAGAAGCAACCCAGGTCCTCAAGAATTCTATGCTATGTTGATGCCTGCAAAGAACCATGTATTTTTTTTTCCTCTTGTAGTATTATGTTTATTCTACTTCTTTACAAAATTTCTAGTTAGTTATTAAGACTCAGTTCAAAAATTGGCTCTGCTCCTTCAGAGAATGTCATATCCTCTTTGACTTAAATACCTCTCATGTTGCATACTCTGTTATGTAAAGCATTTACATGCTTTTCTTTCTATCAAAGTATAAAATTAATTTGATGAAGGGATTTATTTTATTTATTGCATTCAGTGCAACTAGCACAATGTTTGATACTTAATGGACCTTAAGAAGCTATATTGAGTAAACAAATAAATGTCATACATGGACCAAAAAGAAAGAAAGTATAAAAATAGGTCACTGGACCCAATGATCCTGGATTTCAGAGTCTCTCTGTTCTTTAGCATCAGAATAACCACACAGTAATAACTGTGCTCAAATCTAACTAAAGAAAAATCTGTATTTCTGTGCTCTGAAAGGTAAATTCCCCAGTTACAAAAAAACCAAAATAAAACAAAAATCTGAAATATTTTGGTGCACACACACACACACACACACACACATCATTTTGGAATCCCTTAATAGTCATGATATTCATTAGTGTTAGTCATAGCAATTGAATATTACAGTCTGTGACTTTGAAAATTGTGCTGTCGAAACAGTTTTGCAAACACACTTTTATAGCTTAAAATACAGTCCACTTGGCTATTGGTTGTTAGCCATTGATCTATAGGATAATTAAAAGACCCAAAACAATAACCAAAAATAAAACAATAATCCAATATATTCACTAATATATAGCTTTTGGTCATTTTTTCAGTTAACTTAGACTATTGATTTGCAAAGAGATGAAGGGCAGCCTCTGCAGTGTATATCACCTGCCATATGCCAAACTTTATTAAACAAATTTTGCAACTAGACACAGGTTTTAAAGGGACAGGTCTGGTCTCAGGTAGAGGATGCATTGGGATTCAACCACATTTTCATTATGATATTTGTAACCTGGTAAATATTCTTTTTCCTCTAAAGATAAAGGAGACAAATCTGTGAGACTGTGTCAATTGATACTAGAAAGCAACACAGCACACAAAGTTCTCAACATACATAAGATTTCAACATGTGTTCATGTGGACTAGGAGTGTTGCTTTGGAGTGTTAATTTTAATTTTATCCCAACAAGAGTTAATTTGCTTCAACTTCTTTACTTCAGTTTTTCTATTAATAGACGTTGATAAAATTCCTATTCTTCTGTAATTGTATATATTTATTGTGCTTTGAATGAATTAATATAATCTGTCTAAATGCTCATCCTTTATTTTGTGTAGTTTTTGATTATCTGTTAAGAGCCTGCAATGGAAGGCAGTTCTTTTGTGAGATAATCTAAATAAAAGAACAAATAATTCATATAATGTTCTTATAATTTTATTTTAAGGCTTTTCAGGCCTGCATTCTTATTCTTCTTTACTTTCAAGACATGTTTTGAGTCAAAAAAATTAAATATACCTGCTCTTTACAAAATATGTAGAACTATGTATAAGACACATAGAGCTCCTCACTTCCTTCATGGTCTAAACTCTGCAGAGTGACAAATAAGGAGAGAATAACCTGAAATCAGAGATTGCATAGAATAATTTAGATATTCTTAAGTTTTCCTAAAGGAAGTGTATAGAATAATCACTTCTAAAATTTGATTTAGACATATCTTTATTTCCTCCAATCTTTCTACTCTCAGAAGTACCTAAAATGCCTTTGTTCACTGACACAGCCCCTACATTGCAACCAGATTCCTCACTGTTAACTATCTCCCCCCACTTGCTGTCCAGGCATGCCAGGCCCTCAGGTTAACACACTAAGACACAACCTCTATATATGGTATGCCTTTCCCCATAAGACCTGACCACTATCCTAGCATTTTCTATTAAGTTACCTACAATGTACCAGGTGCAAAAAGTATATGCAAATTAAAAGAAAAGAATATAAGTGAGGGATTGGACTCTTGGTAATAATGAAAAAAATGTCATTGGCTAGCAAAAAGATACTCTTGCTTTGATACCTCCAAAGTTTTGCCTCTTTATCTTTTTTTTTTTGCTTTGTTTGTTTTTTTTCCTTATGCTTCTATCTATATATTGCTCTTTTAAAACATCACAATTAATTTCCCTTTATACCTTTAAAAAGTTTTTAAAATCATATATTTTCTACACTGAGTCCAATACTGTTATGACACAATTTCTCACATGGATCAGTGGAAATCATCAAGTGATTCAGGGCACTACCTGCAAGGATGAAAAGCCAGATGAATGGGTAGTGTCAAGTTGAATGGCTATAGTGGCACTTTGCGTTTAATAGAACATGTAAGATCTTTGCTTTATGACTACACACACACACACTCACACAGTCAATTGTATTTAGATGGTGAAACAGAGCTGAGGCTATTTAGGTGCAGAGAGCAATACATAGGAGTAATATCCATCAATGTGTCCCCCTGAGAGTGAGCAAAGTTGCTTAGGTTAACCTGATATCAAAAACTCTCTAAAAGCAAAATGTTTGATTTGGGAAAATGATGATAATACCAGACAAAGAAAAAATTTAAATGCTTTTTGTGCATCAATTTCTCTCTCTTTCCTCCTTCCTTTCTTTCCCCCTCTTCCTATTTTTCTTCCTTCTTCATCTCCTTCTTTCCTCCTTCATATAGCCACCTTTCAATGATTTTTCTCTGTGCTAGAATTTGCATATGCAGACTGAAGTCAGTCTATAAGGAATTACACTCCATACAGAAAGGTAGATGCTAAATCAACAAGAGAAGAATTAGATGTATAATTATAAATTTTGGTGGATAAGAACAGGGTTCTATGAAATAAAATGAGAATGCCTAAGTGATTTTTATCAAAGCAGCATTAAACAGTAGTTAAGAACTGGTCTTTCAAAGTCTACTTAGTTTTTGTTTCTCCCACTTGCATACTTTGGGACATTGAACAAATTGGTTAATAATATTTTGTGTATCAATTCATTTATAACATGAAAATCAGATAGCATTTCATTCATTGAGGAAAAGGAAGCATCCTTCTTTCTTAAGAATGAAAGAATTAACATGTAAGTATATGTCAACATGTAAAGCAATGACTGAGAGGATGGTATTTCACCATATATGTTATCTGCCTTAATTTGGATAATCTGAGAGGGCCTTCATAACACATTGATATGCATATTCTGTTAATGTTTTTAGGAATATTTTATTTATTAATCTGTATTTATTCTGGTATATCTCACAAAATGGAGAAGAGCTTAAATTTTTCAGTGTTTCTTGCTTAACAATAAGTACATTTAACTTTCATATGTGGCTATGCGATGGTTCACAGGAAGTTTCAATGGTAATGTTATTTATTTACTTACTTATTTTAATTTTTATTTTTTTGTGTTGCTGAGAATTTAATCCAGGGCCTCGTGTATCCTAGGCAAGAAGTCTATCACTGAATAAATCTCAGAGCAGATAATTTTGTTTTTAATCGTTAAAGGCTGATATAAATTTCACTGAGACAACTGATTGGATCTGGTTTGGGGAATAAGAATCTTTTCTTATCAACATAGCAGAGAATAAATATCATGGCACCATTGCTTATAATACAAATTCAGAATTGTTCAACCCCAAGTTAATTTATTATCATATAGCATTTGCATTATGGAAACTTGACCCATGGGGGAAATGTCTTTATGTGAAAGTGTTCAATAAATGTAAAACTTCAAAAACCACTCATCCAGAAAGTGATCATTAGGGGCTTTGACGAGCCACTCATGCAAGCTTTGAAATTTACTGTCAGTGGGAATTTGAGGCAAAGTGCTAGTTCATTTGAATCATTTATTCTGGAACCCTGACTTTTGATCTGCTATGAATCTTTGTCTACTGATTGTCTCAAATGAGATTTCTTCACTATGTCCCATTCTCCGCATTGGGTGTAATTAAAGGAGTCATTTGTTGACTAATCTGCTTTTTTCTGTATCATGTCTCAATCTGCCAGATCTTCCTGGTGAGTAAGATGGGAAGGCACATCAATTTCTACCTCATACAGTTTACATAGTGCAGCTTCATTTCCTTAACAGGTTCTGAGTGCCCTACTGGCCACGGGGAGCACATTATTCACCTAGCAGTTCAGTGGGAGCAGTCTTTAGTCTCAGCATGTCTACATATTTTTTTCCATCGAAGGGACTCAGAATTTGTGTTTGTTTTTGAGTTTTGATTTGTATTCCCTCTAACTTCCCACTTTAGCAATTATTTGTATAGGGACCCTATGTGAAAGTAAACATTTAAAGGTGTTTGTGGATTTTGTTTTATTTATTTATTTATTTTATTGAAGTTAATTGCAAGACAAATTTATGTTTGGCAAAAAGGATGTGCTTAGTAATTTCAGAGAAAAATGAGAGGAAGATTCACACACTAATAAATGAATTTCAGAAACGTAGGGATCATAATTTTTTATCCCTCACACCACCTACTTAGTACCTGTCACTTGATGGTCTGCAAGTGTATGCTACAAAACAGTTGGTTTAAGCTGTGGCATTCAATTCACTCTTTTTATACCACATGGACCATTCATTGCCTTTTACAGAAGGTTGAATAAAGGGAAATTTATTGACAATAGTACTGTTGGTATTTTCAAAGACTCATATGAAATAAGAGCACAATATTTTTAATTAGTAGTTATATTTTCTGCATTTTGTGCATTAAAACTAAAGGGAAAACCAAAATAAAACAAAAAATTTAAATTGTAATTGACTATAGGTCATTTTGAGGCTTCTTTTCCCTTCTCTTATTACCTCTCTTCCTCCCTCCATTCCTTCTTTTCTTTCTTTTTATTTCTATCTACACATATGTTGTTGATTTCTATACCTATGAGGGATACTCCTTTATGGGCAGTATAACTATGATTTGAGTTGCAAACAGCAAATATTAACAAATATCAGAAATCCAGATCAGAGTTGTCGTGTGTAAAAATCAAGTCCCTTTGAAATATTTTATACTGAAATAAAACAGACCATGACCTGGCCTACCTTTTCACTTTGGGTGGTAGATGATAATATCCTCACACTGTCTGCCTACCAACATGTCCTTTAAAAAGGTCTAACTGGTTGGGTGTGGTGGTGCAGGCCTGTAATTCCAGTGGCTTGGGAGGCTAAGGCAGGAGAATTGCGAATTCAAAGCCAGACTGAGCAATGTAGTAAGACCCTAAGCAACTCAGTGAGATCCTGTATCTAAAATAAATACAAAATAGAGCTGGGGGTGTAGCTCAGTGGTTAAGTGCCCCTGAATTCAATTCCCCAGTACCCCAAAATAACAACAAAAGTCTGACCACACTCCTTGTCAACTAACAAGGCCAGAGCTTTGAGTAGATAATTAAGTAGAGCTTTGAGTAGAGAATTGCATTACACATTCATAGTACACTAAGGTTGATTGGTAGGAACATTACTTTATTCATTCATTCCTTCAAAAAATTCTTGAATGACTGAGTCATGAATGAGACAAAGTACTTCAGTTTTTGTAGATACTGAATGAACCATAAAATAAATAAATGCATAATTTCAGCTTGTGAAATACCTAGGAGAAAAAAATGAGTTGAGTTACAGAGATAGAGAATAAATGACCTTCAGAGTTTTTATATGATTGTGATGATCATGGAAGGACCTTCTGAATAGGTAATTTATGATGGCTTTTCTGACATATTAAATTAACTGGGCTCTGATCCCTAGTTATTTAATCAAACAGTAGTCTATGAGGTTCTGTGAAGAAAGTGTGCAAATATAATTAGGTCGCTAATCAGTGGACTTTAAATAAGAATGACTATTATGAATGGATCTGACTTAATTAATTAGGCCTTTTACATTGGGGTTGAAGGAAGGCCTTTACATTGAGGCATAGGAGCAGCTCTGCCTCAAGGTAACAGCGTCATTCCTGCAAATATTCAGTGCTCATAATCTCCCCTTCCTGATGACCCGATGAATATACTGGGTCTCGGAAAAGCCACCCCCACAATTGCATAGGCTGTACCCTTAAAATAACAACTCTTGCTCTCTCTTTGCAAGTGTGTGTTTGTGTGGATGTTGTCTGCTGCTTCTCCAATTGAGCCCTGAAGGATTTTGTAATATTTAACCAAAATATTCAATAAATTGTGGAAATTTTAAGGTCCTCTAGAAGAGCAATTTTGTCAGAGAAGTGAGAAAAAACCTCAGGCAGAATAAAAGTTTAGGGAAGATGCAAATGGCCAGTGTTTCAAATGTGCACCCGTGGGTCAGAAAATCAGATACTGATGCTGATTGATAGGGTCCGAATGTTTTAGGGATTTGAAGGCCTTGTAAAGGGGTTAGGGCTTTATTTGAGTAGAAGGCCTGGAGGATTTGGAGCACTGAACTAGTGTACTTAGGTGTTCATTTTAACTGATACCTTCTGCTTTTGTATGAAACGTTGGTCCTACGTGGTCATGATAGGCACAAGGAAGCTAATCATGGGATGTCTTTGTAATAGATGATGGTGGCTGGACTCACATAGCAGCAGAGGTGGTAAAAGTGGATGATTTAGAAATATATTTTGTGATAGAAGTGGCAATAGTTATTGTTAGATTAAATCTACAGGTAAGAGAAAGCAGCAAATTAAGGACAAAAAAGGCATTTTTGCTGGAAAATCTGGAAAAATAGAGACATTTTTAATGGAGAACACAGACAGAGAAGGAGCAGGCAGATGAGATATGTCAGAATCCCAGGAAGAAGTGGAGGAGTTTATCTGAAAAGCCAGGTGTGGGTTCCAGAGGCAGGTAGATTGTGAAACATACTTCTGTGAGACTATAGCAGTTCTCTCCCACTACCCTATTTCCATGAAATAAAAAAATAAATAAATAAAAAGAAAAAGAAGAGAAAACTATCTGAGAGTGATAAGTGTGAGATGACATAGGAAATTTGAAATAACTTGGCAAGGATGGAAGTCATTGTCTGAAAGAGTGGGAGACATGGGCAGCAAAAGTTCTGCCTGAGGTGGGCACCATGGAATTCAGGTGAGACCTGTCAACTGGGAGCATGCTGCTTGCTTGCCTACCAATATGAGATGTGGATAAATGAAGAGTCGGTGAGTATAGTAAAGAAAGAAATGAGAGAGGCAATAAAATGGAAGGTCATATATATGGTTTATGATGATGGGCTAATGGCATATAACTTGGGTGAGGAGATAAAGTTAGAACATGAATGGAGTGAATCAGCAAGTGGTAGAATCAGTGGATTGCAGGTCCTGATTAAGTCAAAGAACCATGGGATTTGAAGAACTTAAAAGAATGACCCAGAAGGTAGAGGGTAGTAATGGAATGTTAGGATGCTTGAAACTAGGATGATGTTAAGGGTTTAGTTGCAGGTAAGGAAAAGCTTCTGAGTATAACTGAAGGTATGATTGAGGGAGAGTAGTAACAAAAGTATTTGAGGAGATAAAACTCCTTATAGGGTTTTTATGTAACCATAGCAACAAGTAATGTTGCATGGTGTATCACTGTTTTGGACTACTACAACAAACACTATGGACTGGATGCTTATAAACAACAAAAGTTTATTTCTCACAGTTTTAAAGGCTGAGAAGTTTAGGATAAAGGAACTAGAAGATTAAATGTTAGTAAGGTCCTATTTCCTGGTTTATAGAATTGTATCTTATTGTTGTGTCTTTATGTGTTATTCTTTTTTACATTACAATAATGGGATATTGGGGCTCTGGTGTTAGAGGCCATATATAGATTATGAATTGATTTAAGGCATCACAAGGCAGGGGGGTTGCTTCTCTGAGAACTCCTGTTCTGAATCCACCAGTTGCAGATTGCTCAGATTAAAGCTGACACCCTATCTTAGCTCACAGCTCTAGGTTCAAAAGCAGCCCCTGGAGGTGGGTGTAGCCTCCCCAGCCCCAAACAACTTGTTTTTTCCCATCTTTATCCTGTTTTCTTCAAGAAGCCTACCACACTGAAAATTTTTGATGTATTTCCCCTTAAATAAAGGATTTGGGCCATTTTCCTTTGTTCAGTTCCAGTTCCTATCCAGGCTAGAATACCCACCAGGCCCTGACTTTTAAAACTATTTCCTCTCTATTGTCTTTTGTTCCTTATTGATTATTTTCAGACTTTTCATTTTTCCAGCTGGTTCATGCCTCCAAGCAGAATTTTGCTCTACCAGGGTACTGGTATCCCTGACATTCAGGGAAACTTTATAAAAAAGAGCTTTAGTGTGGCTAATGGTTCTGGATCAAGGCCAAGGGGTGCAGCTGATGATGGCTTTCTTGCTGGCACAGAGAATAAGGTATCACAAGGTACTATAGATAGGGTCTGGAGCATTCCCTAAAGGCCTATGTGTTGAAGGCTACCCAGCCTAATAACACCTAATTGGTGTTATTGGGAGATGGTGAAAACTTTAGGAGATAAGGTCTAATGGGGGTGGGAATCTTTGGATCACTGAGGACTTGCTCTAGAAAGGGATTTTGATACCTTCCTCTATTTTTGCATTTTACCCATGAGTTGAAAAGTTTTGCTTTGATACATACTTCTGCCATGATGTGCTACCACAGGCCCAACACAGGAAGGTCAAACCAGCTCCTTTACATCTATTTTATAAAGGCCCTAATATAATTTATGAAGGCTGTCCCTGTCCAGATCTAATCACTCCCCAAAGTTCCCAGTCTTAATACCATAACCTTGGAAGCAGAGATTTCAACATGAACTATAGGGAAGACACAAACCCTTAGACCATATCAAGTGGCATCTTAAATAAGAGGGAGGAATTATTGTCTATAGGTAGTAATGACTACCCAGACCAGAGTAATGCCTATCTGTGGAAAAGAATTCCAAAGCAGTTGCTTAGAGCTGCAGGGGAAAGAGGGTATATAGGTAAGTGGACTTGGTTTCTTACACAGACTATGGAAACAAAATTTATGCTATAAATGTAGGCTGAGGTGGTTGTGCAGAGAGCTCATTGTGATCTCTCTGGCTTAAAGTGAACAGTATTTCACTGGAGCTGTCCCTAAAGTAATGGTGAAAGACAGGAGCCTACCCGTCAGCACTAAGAAAGTGTTGTTAGCATCTTCCTTGTGGCAGTTTTGCAATGCACCTACCTCACCCTGGTATACCTGGCCATGGGCTCATTCAAGCCCACCTGGATTCTACTGCAGAACTAGAAAGTTTTTATCCATTTAAAACCTAAACAAGAGTCTTCATTTTGCCTTACTACTCAACTCAAATCAATGTATGAGTCCTTAACAGCACTTGAGATGGTTACTTCTCCTTCAATTTCGCCATTTCTTGCCTTCCCATTCGACTAATCTGTCCTCGGTATTATTAAAAACTGCGGCAGCATCCAAACTTGTCTCTTTGTCTTCAGTCTTCAACTCTCTGATCCTTTTTCATTATCTATAGCCAAAGTCTAAAGTGCAAAACTAATGCTATCAATTTAAGATCTTAATAGCTCTCTAATGCTTTCAAGAGGAAGTTCAGCCTCTTGACCCATCTTTCAGTGCCCTCTTGACCTAACTTTGTGTATTTCCTAGTCCTCATCTATGCTTTTTACCACTTGTGACCTGGGACAATCACTGAGCTGTATGTACAACTGATATTTCCCCAATACCCCATGCTGTGTGAACCCCTGCATGTGCTATGTGCCTTGCTTGGAACTTGTGATTTCCTGCTACTCAGTCTGTAGGTCTCAGCCTAGATGATGCCACTTCTGCTGAGAAGTTCCCTCTGATACCATGTGGGATTACCTGTCTGCTCCCAGAACTCTTCATACTTATTCCAGTCATAATATGTATCGATTAGGCTGGAAGTGGACTGCTTTCACTTCTGTCTCCTTTACTGGACCAAATTTCTTGTCAGAACTTGTTCTGTTTCTCTCAGTATTGGCTTATGAGGGGCTAGCATAGTATGAAGTACATAATACAAGGTCAGGGCAAAGCATCTTGACTGAGGAGAACGAGCTTTAGCCAAAGATAATAAAGAGCAGCTCTGATTATGTATGAGAATGTCCTCCTCTCCCCCACCCACAGAAGAATCTCTAGGGAGGTTTATGAATAGAAATGTTTATGGATAATGTGTAAAACTGATATTATGTTAGATCCCTTTAAATAAGGGCCCAGGGAACATTCAAGTGAAGGTGATTTTATGTAATAAACAGGGTAGGCCTCCTCACGAGTTGACTTTTGTTCTAGTTTCACTCTTGCTCTTTCCCAATACCATTGTTGCCATGTCCATATCAGGTCACCATGCAAATGCATGTATGTATGATCTCTGATTGAGTACATAGTTCCAATTCTTTTCTAGGGCTTCCTCAGCCTATTACTAATTAAGGGATAGAGCTGAAGCCCCTATTTATGTACAATACATAACATTCTATTAGGTTCAAGGTATTTTTGTTTTCTAATTGCATATTAAAGTCTCTAGGGACATTGAGACTCACCAGCCAGGGTATTTATGTCTTTTGTCTTCACTGAAAAATAGGTTTTAAGTCTGTATTATACTCTGGGCTCTGGGAATATAGAAGCAAATGAGATGAGACAAATTGTTGTTCTACCAATTATGAGCTAGAAAAAGAAGCATGCACTGAACAAGTAAAAGTATAAGCTGCCCATGGAAGGAGGATAATAGCACCACAAGTGCACATCTGGGGGTTTGGGAAGGCTTCAGGGATTGACATGTAGACTGTGACAGATGAAGTGATGTGCACTGACTAGTTAAGGACTGAAGTTTGCTCAGAAAGCTCTGCTTTCCTGAGGCCCCATAAAGAAATCTTAACCCCTGCCATGGGGATTGAGTGTTTTCCCTTTCTGGTGATGTGGTCATTGTCCCCTGAATGTTGGACTTTATTACTTCTGGAGTGGTGAGAACTGCTACTTGAAAGTTTCTAAATAATGCTGGACTTGCAAGAGAATGGAAAATTCTATAGCAAAGATGAAGGCTTTGCAAAAACCTGAGTGGTTTCATTTGCATTCTAGCAAACTCATCATACCCCTGAGACCACTACTCAGGGTGTGATGGGTGTTGTCACTAGCACCAGCCATTACATAGAGTTTCCCAAGGTGTGATCAGTACCATAAAACTGCATCAAGGATAACCCTTTTTATATGTTAATTTGCTTCATTGTCCTTGCATCCCACAGAAAGTATTATGTGGACCATCCTCTAAGTTCTTTTCCTCTTTTAATTGAAGACTTCTCTTAGAGGACTAAGTTATGGGCCCACGGAGATGTGAACAGATACACAGATATATCTGTATAGAGGTTTTCCTTATACACAATGTTCAACCACTGAACATTGTAATGGACAAAGGTTTTGAGGCTGGCACTCTCCATTTAGAATTTATGAGGATGTTTACATTAGACTCAATTAATATTAAGCTCCCATGAATTGCATAGAAAATGTTTGGTGCTATAATTGTCAATAGTTGAAAGAAGAAAATAGCGAAAGTTATACTGATGGAGGATGAGTTGTTATTCATTGGTATCAGGATACATAGATATCTTAATTTAAATGCATGGAATAGACATTCTATGAATATAAAGATTTTTTTAAAGCATATAGGCAAGGTTTATACATTCAGGAAACATTTTATAAATAGCTTTTTTCAGTACATGTAAATGCATTTCTGCTGAGTGGCTTCAACCTATAAAATGACAAAGTATTTATGAATTATTTTAGAGATTTTCATATACTAATGAATCAAATATATCTGATGTATTATTATTATTATTATTATAAGTCAGTGTTGGGGTTGAACTCAAGGCCTCACATATGCCAGACAATTACTCTACTACTAAGCTACATTCCCAACCCCACAGTAATTTTTATTTAGAAATATTCATATCTTATGAAAATTTTGTCATTCAAACCTGAAATGACAAATTCACACTTTAAACCATTCCTAATTTTTCTAAATGTCATTATAATGTTTCTTCTCTCTGAGTTAACGTGAAAAGTTATTAATTTTGCTCTTCTTGAGGACTGTCTTTCATAAAGAATAGTTTGAAAGCAGCTTTTTTTGCCACTTTTGAGGTGTAGCATCTTTCTGAGGAAGAGTCAAGGTTTTCTGAACCTTTATCATAAAAGAAAACCATGTATCGGGCACAGAAAATATTATTTCTGACCCAAATCTCTTTAGTGGAAGGCCAGGTCACTGTCAGGTGGACTATACAAACAGTCTCTTGATTAAACTGAAGCAATGGATAAGCTGAGTAATTGCCTAGGGAATTGACTTTATATCTCATAAACCTATGGGTCTCCACAGTTGCTGTGCTATAACCTTGTACTTTCTTGATCAGCACTACTGAGCTTTCATGTTGTTTTTGGATTGGCTGCAACTGGCTATAGTCCAGATAATTGGATAAGAAATGTTTACCAGTATATCCTGCATCCAACTTCTACCACAAATACTTCCAACTTCTGCCACAAATTTAATCACAAATCACTCCACTTGTTTGCTTAATTTCCCACACTAATTATTTTAAATCATTTTTTCCACTTACTATTTTGGTTTCTTTGAAGATGTTTTACAATAGGATCAATTCTAGACACTTAACAATTTGATTCATGACCTTTTGTTATTACTGTCTTAATTAAGTCACTAGTAAAAATCCAAGTCTACATTTTGGCATCATCTGAGTTTGTGTGTGTGTGTGTGTTTGTTATGTAATGCTTTAGATGCTTTAAGAGAATGATGACATGATTCAAGAAATGACAGTGAATTAGAAGTCAAGGCATTGATTTGATCGCTTCAGATTGTTGAAGACAACAAATATAAGACAATTAAAGAAAAATCATTCTTAAATTAATCAGAAACAATCTGATTGTCTATCTTCTTCATAACTTTTGTGATTAAACCATTCAAATTAGCTTGAAGAAACCAAAGTAGGAGGAAGATATTTTAAAAAGGTGGGAATTTAGTACAATACTCCTGATCCATATTATGGAATCCTTAGGAAATGAATATGCCCATTTATTTCTTATTTTTTGAACTTAGTTTCTTCTTGTCTTCTGGGTCTTGAGAAGTTGTTGTCTTTGTTTTTTATTATGTTTGCTTTATTCATTTTTCCTTTTCCTGAAACCAGCTTTCTCTTAATTCACAAAAAGACGAGCTGCCAAAAGCTATGGAGACTTTAAAACCTACTCACATATCCTAATGTTGCAGGGTAAGGCTCGTTGGCAGCCACACCAGTCCTCTCTCATCAGGTTTTGAGATAATCCCAGAGAGATTTCAGACAAGTCACTCAGAGTCACAGGCATGGATTTATTAAAAGAGATAGGAAAAGAGAAAAGGGGAAGACTCTCAAAGGAAAGCATGGGTACTTTCAGAGAAGAGAGGAATGCGCACCCCTCTTATCCTCCAGTTCTCTTAGTGGTCCTAGGGAAATTTCTAGAGACTAAACTCAGGTCTACCTCTTGACTGTGACTGACAGCAGGATTGCATCAGATTTCCAAGTCCCCACATACATGGTAAAGGTCCCAGGGAACTTTGCATCAGTTTGGTCCATGCTGACTGGTTATAATTGGAAATTGTTCTTATAGATGATATCATTAGGATGAATTATCTTTATCTCTGTGAGTTCTGAAAGGACATGTGTTGTCATCATCATGAATGCTTGGAGCCAGTTAATATACCCTCAAGTTAACTGACTTGCATAACCCAGAATGAGGACATTCACATTTGGGCTACATTCCAGGCAGTTCTGGAACTGAGATGTCAAAAGACTCAATCACTTATCAAAATACCCAAAGTATTAATTTCTCTTTTAAGTCATCTTTTATTGCATTATATTCACATGAAATTTCTGGCAAGTCTTTCTGGTGGCTATGCTCCAACATATGGCTCAAAAGAGGAGAGAGAAAATGTCTAGACTAAGGATGATCAAGCTCTATCGGCAGAAAACCAGGTTGCACTTTTAATAAACTATGAACACATAGTACACATGAGTAGAGTTTGCTGTACTAATCAAATAAAAGACATAAAATGTTAATGAAACATTTAATGGCCTACATAATCATTATTGTGCTGCATAGTAATTAGGTATAAAATTGTAAGCAACTCACATGAAAAGTCAATAATTATAATGCTTTTTTGGTGACTGTTCAAATTCATATTTTGTTTAACAGACTCTCTTCATAGTGACATGATAAGAGTCTACTAAAGCAATGTTAGGAGTTCTGGTCATTCAAAGAATAAAAACAATTTATAGTTGAAAAAAATAAAAAAGATGCAAAAATGGAATAAGGGAAGTATATTGCAATGTATTAATACAATGAATAAAATCACTCAAATGAAAGATATTGCTTGTCATTAATTTTAATTATTATTATTAGGGGAGGATACTAGGGATTGAACTCAGGGACACTCCACCAATTAGCCACACCCCCAGCCCTATTTTGTATTTTATTCAGAGACAGGGTCTCACTGAGTTGCTTAGCATCTCACTTTTGCTGAGGATGACTTTGAACTTTGGATCTTCCTACCTCAGCCTCCCAAGCCACTGGGATTAAAGGTGTGTGTCACCATGCCCAACAATTTAAAAAAATTTTAAACACTATTTTTAAAGCTATTTTCCAAGATATGATAAGATTATTTTGACACTTTTCCCCAACTACATACACTTTTCCATTTCTTGATCTCTGTCTCTCATTTTCACACACAAAATAATAACTTACATGCTGGATTCTCCCTTATGTTCATTTCCCATTGATGCCCTTCATCAAAGCATCAATCCAATGTTTTATCAATTTTTCAAATGCTTGAATTTCTTAAGGAAAGGAAGAAAAGAATAGATGTGTACCACAGAAACAAAATGGCAGCCATTATAATAAAATCAGAAAGTTAAGAATGGGGGTATTATGTTGGAGTTGAGAGAGATGATAGAATGTAGGCCAAGAGTCAAATGTGGACTTTAAAGGGGAGAGAGACATGGCCCACAAAATACCTTGGGGATAGATTTGAGGAGGGAAAGAGCTGTAGAATCATGAAGTAGGTCTTCATACCACTGCTCTAGTAAAAAACATCCCGAGGAAGTTAGATTAAAGTTGCTGGGGACAACAACATATCTGTTTCTGTGATTTAAAAGAAGACAATCATGAAAAATAGTTTCAGAGACTGGGAAGAAAATCAGCAACACTCCATGATCTTTCTTCCAGTGTCACTCTCTCAGCTTCCTGAAATGACTAAGGCAAGGTTCCCACAGAAATCAACCACCTGCTCAGCTTGGTGTCTGCCCATGAATCAGTGAAAAGCTGAGCTGTAGCTTCTGTCTCACACTGGATGTCAAACCAGACTATAAGTCTCCTGCTTTCTCCTGAGCAATCATCTCATGGAGACTGCTTCCAGGAGTCTGGCTCTTGGCATTTATCTTCTCCAAAGATTCAGCCAAAGCAATTGGGCAGGGAAAGAATAATTTAAATAAAAGGGTTACCACATGAGGATGTAAAGAAAAAATAGCAACATCTTTCCTACACCCCTTTACCCATTCCCAGTCCTGCTTCAGCAGTCTTCATTTCCCACTTAAGAAGATGACTAAACATAACATGGAAAACTATTTTCCCCTCACTCATGCTAGACCCTGGGTGGTGAGCAGAACCTGGTGGGAACTTCCACTTGTGTCTTAAATCAAGAACAGCACAGCCGTTTGAGACTCAGAGGTACCAGATGGATGTTTTCTCAGAAGCACAGAAATCTCAGTATTCACCTTTAATGTGCATGTGGAAACGCTAGAGAGTCACAATTTTACCTGCTCCAACTTTTCTACCTACTGTGTCAATCTGCTTTCAGCTACATTTCCCAGGAAGAAGTTGGGCAATCTCTCTTCCTGTCAGTTTTGGCCTAATGCTCTCAGCATCTTCCTCCTTAGAGCCATTGCCTTCTCAGCAGTGAAGGCTCTCTACCTGGCACATATGTATTTTTTTCCTTTCTCCAGTATATAGTTCAGAAAAGAAAAACACAAAAGTTCTAGGCTTCCAACTAGGTTTCTAATCCTGCTGATTTCAGTCATCTTACAAAAACTTGTTAAAAGTATAAGATAATACCAAAACAAATTTGATTCCTTTGGCATACAATATTAACTGCATGTGAAGAAAACATGAATGCTGACTCTCTGGCTTTCCTTTTTTGAAAACACCGTGTTGGAAGTTAAGTACTTCCAAGTTTATGGCTCCCTTCATCTTAGTCCATGCAAATATCTCATAAGTTTTATTTTTCTTTCATCTCAGAAGTCGATTTCAATTTATTCTTTTTCCATCATATGTACCTCCTACTATTTGCTATTTATCTCTGAATCTTTGAAAATTATATATAATTTGTAATTAAATAACAAGTGCTGAGCAGAATGTGGAGGAAAGGGGAAATTTGTATAGTATTGGTAGAAATGTAAATTAAGTATATTCATTATGTAAAACAGCATGGAAATTACTCAAAAAACTAAAAATAATCCTATCATATGATCCAGCAATCCCAGAGCTTAAAAATAAATGATTTGGAATCAATGCATTGAAGAGAGATCTACCATGTTCTTTATGGCATTATGCAAGATAGGCAAAATGTTGAATCAAACTAAGTGTCCATCAACTGATGAATAGACAAATAAACCATAATACATATATCTGTGTGTATGTACACATACACATACATATATCATATGCCCCCCACACAATAGAATATTATTAACCTTTAAAAGAAGTAAATTCTATCATTTGTGACAATATGGTGAACATCCAGGGAATAATTCTCAGAAAGACAAATACCACATGATCTCATTTGTATGTAGAACCTTAAAAACTCAGATCCATAGAAGCAGAAAGTAGAATGGTAGTTACTCCAACCAGGGGTGGGTATGGGAAGGGAGACATGGTGATTAAAATGTGCAGCATTTCAGTCTGTTAGACAAGAGGGGTAAGTTTTTGAGATATATTTCATAATGTGGTGACTATAGTCAATAATAGTACTTTGTACATTTCAACTTGCTAAATCAATAAATTTCAAATATTCTCACCACAAAAATATGATAGTTACTTGAGATTATAGACATAATTATTAACCTGGTTAAAAAATATTTCATAATGTATGCTTTTTTTCTTTAATGATGGTGGGGACAGAAGCCTTCACATATATGAGGCAAGGGCTTAACACAAGTTCTACTCCTAGGGCCATGTGTAACAATAACTTTGTACCTTGTACATATATACAATGATAATTTGCAGATTTACAATGAATTAAAATTATAGTTGAAAATTTAAGACTTCTAAAATATTAAAATTATGTATACTACTGCTTTATTGTAAGTAGGTTAAATTTACACTAATTGGAGTGTACTAGAAACTGGAGAGTATTTTCCCTTGGTGTAAATTTGTTGGCATATGTTTAAGGTTTATCAGAATGACTCATCATGTTTTAGATGGTTCAGTTTTTTCTATCCATTGTACCTCATTCACTTCTGTAAGTTCCCTATTCAGACACTTAACTTACTTGCAACTCCCTGCTATTAGAAAGCAATACAAACAACAACAAAATGCTTATATTGCATTTGTGTACTGGTTCTTCGAAGTATGAAACCAGAAGTAAACTCCTTGGTCTAGAGTTTAGCTCATGTTCTACTAGTTCTCAAAATGGCCGCACTAGCTTATATTCATTCTCAGTATGCCTGGTTCCCAACTTCTCAACAATATTTGTTTTTTCACAATTTTATAATATTTTGCTAAGATAATGTTTGCAAAAGGATTTTCACTATTGTTTTAATTTCATTTGTCACTTCATAATGAGGTTGAAACCATTTTTATGTATTTGGGGTTTCTTCTTTAGTGTTTTCTTATTAACCATATTAGGTTTCCTATCGTTTTAATTAACCTATGTCCCTTAAGAGTACATTGTAAGTTTTACTCATTCAGTTTTTAGTTCAATATTCTCTTCTTAGTCTGTCAAGTAACTTTCTGTGGGTATCTCTGTGGTGAGCCGTTTCTGTGAACTGTGGCCGCCATTACAAGATGGCGCTGGTTTCCCCTGTAGTCTGTGACAAACAACTCCTTATCAGAATGAGTTGGCACGCTGTGACTTGGCACCCTATGAGAAAAGTCCACGTGGCAGTTGTGCATTGGGGCTTTATCTGCTTTATTAAGGCTGGGGCACACGGCAGTAGTAGTAGTGGCAGTAGTAGTAGCAGTAGTAATAGTGGCAGTAGGAGTAGCAGTAGAAGTAGTAGTAGGAGTAGCAGTAGAAGCTAAAAGACATGTCAATACAAAGGCCTGAATAAACAGCTGAAAGAAGAAAAAGTATCAAGGACCTGAATAAACTGCTGAAAGAAGATTCCTGAGTTGCGTCTTCCTTGCGGGCAAGGGGTCGCGACAAGTGGTGCCGAAACCCGGGAACCAGAACTTTCAGTCAGTCAGGGGTGGTGCACCGGTTAGTCCCAGGTAAGTGGGATCTGCGATCAAAGCAGGGATAGTCCCAGTAAGTGGGATCCGCGTCCAAAGCGGGGTCAGCTCCTCTACAAAGAAAGAGAGAGCCTCATATTTATTGCAGTAGCACTGTGTACTTTCACTTTTGTTTTCTGTGTTTCTTTTGTTGTGTCATTTCGCTTTTGTTTTTTGTGTTTCTTTTGTTGTTGTGTCCTCTGTAGATAAAGAGAGAGCGGGGAAAAAATAAATAAATAAATAAGACGCTCCTCTGTAGATAAAGAGAGAGCGGGGTTTTGTATTTTCACTTTCTTTATACTGCTTGGAACAGTATGGGTGCTACTCCCTCAAGTCCAATTTTGCTGGCCTTGGACGGGTTACTGCGTTCTAAGGGACTTAAAGTGAAGCAGTGCACATTACAGAGGTTTTTAGAAGAGACTGACTCTGTAGCTCCTTGGTTTGCTTTTTCAGGGAGTCTCACGATTCCCAGTTGGGACAAATTAGGGAAAGATCTGGATTTCGCTTACAAACAAGGAACTTTAAGGGGCGGTACCATTCCGCTTTGGAAATTAGTGAGGGGGTGTATAATGGATGGTAAATGCCAGAAAGCTGTGAGCGAGGGTCAGGCCGTTCTTGAGCAATTGCATGAAGAAAAATCGGAGGGGTCACATAGCGAGGTAGCAGAAAGTATTAGGAGTAAGAGTGGTGAAAAGGTAAGGGAGTCTGAAGTTAAACAGAGGAGAAGGCTCTATCCAGACTTGACTGAGTTAAAAACTCCCAAGGACACAAGTAGCTCGGACAGTTCTGAGGAATTAGATCCACCCTAGCCGCTCTCAACCCCGCCTTCTCATCTTCCCCCTCCCTACCAGGCCCACAGAAAAGTCTTAATTGACCTTCTCCAGAATATTCACCATGGCTTATTTTAGGACTTTCAGCAAAAGAATCTCTACAAAAAGGTTTAATGTAGATAAACTTCCTATTTTCATGTTGCCCTGTTTTATTTGGCTACTGTCTGAAAAAATCAGCATTCCAGGCACTGGACACTCCCTTACTAGTTTTTCACAAAAATATGTAACAAGGCCTCTGGCCTTGAGCTGGGCTTCACAGTGCTGACTACATTTCTAAGATAAGGGAGTTACTAACTGGGCTCCATGGTAACAGCTGGCAGGAGGAAGAATTGGAAAGGGAGATAGAGGAACTGGAGGGTCGATTGAAAAAGTCAAGATTTAAAGCACCTACAGCCCCGATCGCTGTCACGCTCCCTCCTTATAACCCCGATTGGGACAAGGACAACCCCAGAAGGCTGGGGGGTGTTCAGTGGCAGCCTAAGACGGCCCAAACTTCCCAGTAATTGAAAACTTGGATGCCGATGGACAGCCGGCCAGAGTACATGTTCCTTTAGCCTTTAAGGATATTAAACAACTAAAGGAGGCAGTTACTAATTACGGATCCCATGCCCCCTTTACATTGACTCTCTTCGAGTCTTTCTCTGCCAATCAGCTGACACCTAGTGACTGGCAACAGCTTTGCATGGCTGTGTTGTCCGGAGGGGATTTTTTGTTGTGGAAAAGTGAAAATCAAGAGAGGTGTCTCGAGCTAGCCCGAGTCAATCAGGACGCCGGCTTCCCACGGCATAACCTTGAAATATTAACAGGCTTGGGACAATATGCTATCATAAATCAACAAATTAATTATAATCCTGGGGTCTATGCTCAGATAGCTACAGCAGCCATTTAGGCTTGGAAGGCTCTACCTATTTCAAATGCTAAAACAAAAATTTCAAAAATTGCTCAAGGACCCTCTGAGCCTTATTCTGACTTCCTTGCCTGATTGATACAGGTAGCAGAAAAAATATTCCCTAACTTGGAACAAGCCATGCCGGTCATTAAGCAATTGGCTCTTAAATATGCAAATTCCTATTGCCAAAATGCCATTAAATCTACCAGAGCAAAGAGTGTTGATGACATGATTCGAGCTTGTAAGGATATTGATGGAGCTCATATTACAGGACAGGTTCTGGCCGCTGCCCTCAAAACGGAAACAGGGGCCCGGCCCGGGTCCCGGAAGCCTAGGTGTATGGGGCAATCCAGGGACGGAATGGTACCCCGGGGAGTGGGCGACTTCGTCACCTCCCAGGGACCAACCCCTTTCTATCTGTAGACTCCCTAGGGGAATGCCAGGAAGTACAGGATGTACAACTGCAACCACAGGTCGCAGAGACAGAACAAGCTGCTACCGCAGTAAGATCTTGGCCAGGCGGGGGAAAATGCAGACAAACTCAAACAAAATACAATCGGCTAAGAAAACTTGGAGAACTTTTGCCCTGAAAATGGGCACCAGACTCCATGTTGTTTGCATCACCATGGTAACCATGGGGTGCCTGGCCGGCATAGCTGCTTCCTGGTCCCACCTCCCACACTTTTGCGGGCTTCTGATTGGTTCTTCCACAGTCACTCAGACAGGACTTCTGGTCCCGCTTTCCAGCCACTAACCTGTACTGCTGTGTTTCAGGTTTCTACCGGAGCTGCTCAGAGCCTGTATTTTTTTTACAAAAAAATGCCTACCTGTAAATGCTAATGAAAGATATCTTTTTCAGACAAAATTTAATTCCACAGGTTTCTATGTTACAGTCCTAAATTTAAGCTAGTTCTAAGTTAAATAACCTGACTTTTTCTCTATAGTTGTGTTACTAAATAATGTTCTATTGATGGGAGATATCAAATATGCTTCTTTATATTTTACTTTTAATTTTGAAGGTTATGAGGATGCATTTGCTCGCCACAGGAACAAGCCGGCAAAGTTCCTGTGATGACCAAAAAATCCTTATTTTCATTGCTAACTATAAAAATAAAAATGTATACTCAAGGATCTTATTTCAGTTACATCAAGTGACGTCACATAGAAGAGTGCACTCCTAGTTAAAAATAAATTTAAATGGATCCAAATATTTTAAGACCACGTGGTTACATAAAGTTAATACAATTATAAGTTATGTTCTTATTCTTTATATATATATTTTTAGATATTTCGATAACCTATATTTGTTAATCTATAAATTAATTAGCACATGCCTAATTGATTAGTTAATATATATTTGCCTAATTGTTTTTCTTCAACAGAAAACCCATAATTTAAGTTTTATATTTACATTTATCAGGTACTCTGTTTTTTCAGTTACAGATATTTAAGATAAATGTGTTTACTATAAATTTGCTTTTAAGTAAAAATACAATCAAGTAATTTCTAATTCTCAAGGTTATTGTTCAAACTCATATAATGATAAATTATTATAATTATTTCTCCAAAATATCTAAAGGTTTTAACTTTATTTTCATTGATATTTCTTCTCAAAATATAATAATTTGTTTATAGATTCTAAGGTTTTCAAAAATTGTTCCAAAATATAAAAAGCAAAAAAAAAAAAAAAAAACACACATGCCTCCTCCTGGATGAAAAACGTTGGTGTCCTGTGATTTTTTTATTATTTTTTAACCTCGACGTCTCTCGCCGGACTCGGTTTCCGTTAGCCGGACTTGGCATCTGGAGGTCCTTACCGAGATTCGGAAAACAGAGGTAAGCAGACAAGGCTCACCTTCTAAGGGAGAAGGGGGAAGATTGGATCAAAGATAATTTAAAGAGACAGGGTACGTACCATGGGTAACTCAACAGTGAAACTTCGTCTGGCCAACGAAGTTAAAGAACTGTTAAACAAACAAGGAACAGAAATAAAAACCAAGACAGCAACTGAATTCGTTGAAGCTATAGCCCAGGCTTGTCCTTGGTTTCTGACGGGAGGCTTTCTTAATAACAGTGATTGGGATTTGGTAAAGCAGGATCTCCAAAAGTTGTTGAGGGACCAAAGTCCAGATAGAGTCCCGATTGCTACTTTCTCTCTATGGAGATTGGTAAAGGATGCTCTTTTAACTGATAAAGTGAAGATTAAGGAGCAGCTTGCTGAATGCAAACAGGCTCTTAATCAGGTCCAAACTGCTGCCACTATTAATCAGGTTATTCAACAAACTTCCACCATACTCGATTCTCAAAATAAAGTTAACCAACATCTTTTGTCAGGGATTTTAGCTGCCAACCAAAGAATAGATTTACTCCAAGCTCAGGTAGAAGAATTGGCTGACTTGGTGCTTTTGGGTTGTGTTGACCAACATGCACATTTATGCATAACCTCTGTCAGATTTAATAATTCCAGGAATGCTTCCCGCATCATCGGAGAGTACTTGGCCGGAAATTGGTCCATAGTGGCAGAAAATTTGATCCAGTCTCAACTGACTCAGATAGCTGTTTTGAACAACACCCGTGTCATACCGGTGACTTTGGGACAATTCACCCTTTGGATTTCTTCTGCCTTTTCCTTTTTTAAGGAGTGGGTGGGGGTAGGCGTTTTTGGTGCAATGTGTTGCTTTGGTATGTTTCTCTGCTTGTGGTTTCTCTGTCGCCTCAAGGCCCGCAGTGCTCACGATAAGGCTATGTTCATACAAGCTCTTGCTGCTTTAGAAAATGGCAACTCGCCACAAGTCTGGCTTGTGCATCTTAAACAGTAAACCTTTGACATGGTCGTTACACCCCAAGTTATTATAACATTGCACTGGGATCGACATGTCCTTCTTTTGTCACTCTTCTAATGCTGGAACTTCTACCATATCTTTCCTTTGTGCATACCTCTCCTCCCTGCCTTTCTGCACTAGGATCTTTGCTAGCTAATCTTACAGTCCAACTACACCTGCCATTTGATGGTGATGGTCATGGGTCCTGTTTATGGAGGCGGTTACCATAACAATGTCCTGTTGGCCACAACACGCTGAGCTGATCTTGCAGTACCCAGTGACGGGCAACTTCCACGCTTGCACTGCAACCTAAGACAGGGGAGTGGGGCCTCCCCAGAGACGGGTAAGCAGTGCAGGGGCGGTGGACGACCTAAGACAGGGGCTACTTGATTCCCTTTGACATGCAATAAACAAAAGAGGGGAACTTGCTGATAGCAGGCCTTCCCTGGCCCCCGGGGCCCAGCCCCCAATTCCTTGTTCTGCATGTCAAAGTGGCCAGTTCACAAGGCCATGACATATGTGCTCCACGGGAACGTCTTGACCTTTATCTAACAATGGCAGATGTCACAACCAAATTTCTCCCCCTCTCTATTGTCCGTGCCTTTCTCTTAGGGTGTTGCCAACTTAATTTTGTCTGCACTACAAAGACAGCCTCAGCTGTCCCCCTTTGTCTACCATCGTCACGATACAGGATGCGAGGCAAGGCACTGCACTTGAGTGATCCACTTGAGTGGACCTCAAGGGGAGCATGTCCTATTGCATGCGGGTTTGACGTCCACGCCCCGCCCCACGAAAAAAGGCGTCGGCTGATATGGCCTCAGGTTTGGGGAAGGGCCCTCCTTAAGGCTGGGCCATACTATGCAGCCACTTCTGTACAGTGGGATAGGACCTCTACTCTCGCCTGTATTGTCGTTTCACTATTGTTTTAATTTCATTTGTCACTTCATAATGAGGTTGAAACCATTTTTATGTATTTGGGGTTTCTTCTTTAGTGTTTTCTTATTAACCATATTAGGTTTCCTATCGTTTTAATTAACCTATGTCCCTTAAGAGTACATTGTAAGTTTTACTCATTCAGTTTTTAGTTCAATATTCTCTTCTTAGTCTGTCAAGTAACTTTCTGTGGGTATCTCAATGCCTTTCTTTTGTCATTTCACTTTTTTAGATTATACTTATTCATTAAAACCTAGCTGAAATGCATTCTTTCTTATTATACATGTTTTTATTATTCAAATATCATGATGCATCTATCATTCATTGTCTTTATTGTCATGTGTCACAACATATTCTTTGAAATATTAGATGTATTTTTATAATACCTATTGAATACTATATAAACTGTGTTGAATATATTTACATATTTTATGATGTCTTTGTGCCTACTACAGTGTTCAGAAAATAGCTGCTTTTTTATGGACCAGATATTTTTGTGAAGGTATTCAATATATTGTTACCATCACAGATCAAGCATGTGTTAGGTGATTCATTTGTTAGTATATTTTATTTGCTTATAAAGTCTCAACAAGGTTTTATTATAGTTTCACAATCAATATAGCAATAAAAGCTAATAGAATACTAAGCAAATGTTCTTGTTAATAAAGCTTACATGCTTATTGCAAACACATCACAAAGCTTAGTCCTATTATATCGAAATTATTGATTTATCATGAACTTTTTATTTTGATTGCTTATTAGCTATTTAGCTCAAATTGTCCATAAACATTGCTGTTAATTTTATAGCAAAAATTGTATAATACAGTGATAATGTGTATAAATTGTTTCCTGATACACATCCATCCAGTGGCACACACTGCACTCTGACAGGTTTCCATGGTGTCCATTCCCATGGTTACTATTGTGTTGATCTTCACTTCACTAGGAGTGCTTATCAAATATTTTGTTTTTGAGCTTTTGAAGTAGGAGGTATTTTAACAATGCCCTAATTGAACTAGTAACTATTGGGAAAAGGCTGCATACAAAGAATGAAAACAGAAGTGGAAGCTCTTTAACTCTTACTCCTTTCCCTGCCCCAATTTCCCAAACCCAGGCTGTGGACATAAACAATATTGGTTAAAGGATCAGCAAAATATGTGACTGTGATATTAATAGTCATTTTAGAAACAAGAATTGAGTGGTTGGGTTACTAATGTAAACAAGGAGTCATCAAAAACAAATTGGCCTCAAATGATTATCTGAATGAGTAAGTCCCTTAGAGGACTTCCCTCCAGGCTCTTGGCCAGATGAATAATAAAAGACTGGCTTCAAAACTGATCAATTTATATTGTTCTATCATAGGCATATACAAATATGTCACAATGAATCTCACTATTATGAATAATTATAATGCACCAATAAAAATAAATTTTATGAAATGCTCTTTTCACCTAAGACTTTCAAATCAGAAAAAGGGTGTGTTTTTTCTGCCTCCTATCTTCATAAAACCTACTCAAAGACTTGGTGTAGAGGATCATTAATCATTATTCATCTTGCTGTGGCTTTGCTGAAACTGACAAAGTTTAGTAAAACTTGGAAAATAAGACACCTCACAGGCTATAAGCCTTAAACTAAAATTTGTATAAGTTTAACATGTTTTCTGAACCAAACAATATCCATATTAAAACATAAACATATTGAATATGTTTTTTCAAAGCACCTAAACACATCTACACATATCTGGACTAAATTTTCCATTCACAGGCTTACATGTCCCTTAATTTGTTATTTTTCAGAATGGGAAATAGCAGAAAGTACTTTTTAAATTTACTATACAACACAGATAAGGCAGCATTTTTTTAATGTGCATATGTATACATGGTATTTTTCAAACATTAGAAAGATGATAAAATTTATAGTCTTTATGCAAGGATGTTTTTAAAATTTATTAACTTTCTTATTTCAATCCTTTAGATGATCTTCCTTTTTTTGTTAATATATCTTCCTTTTACAAAGAATTAGTAATTTTATACAAATACATTCATGTAGTTTCAACTTGAAGAGTTATAATAAAAGATATCAGAGTTTCACGCTTCAGAGTGATTAATTTAAAAGTGAGCTGGAGGGCACAAATAACCTTCAACTTTTATCAGTGAAGAACTACCATAGACATTTATCTCAGTATCATAGATCTATTTCTCTGCAAAGCAACAGCACATTTTCTGGACATCCCTCAAAATACACAAATGGACTGGATGCCAAGCAATGGATTCTACTTGAAAAATAATCTTGTGAAATCACTTCATCAGAGTCTACACTCGTTACAAATTTCGTCAAAAGATTTTTAACAATCTTTCTACTCAGTTTTGTCCTTTTCTCCAATTCATTCTGTATAAGTTTAAAATTGGTAAAAAATAAATAAGACCTTATATCAAGCCAAGTATAATATAAAAGGGCACCATTTATTTTACATAGCCTCTAGAATAACTAATGATTATAAATCACCTCTCTAGTAACTCTAAGAAAGCATCGCTAAGTCCTGTGCTCAGGGATTTCTTTTAAAAAAAATTCTATTGTGCAATCTTCTGATAATAATGAAACATTGAAATAACTTGAAAAACTATAATTCTAAAAAATCTGTTTTATTCTCATTTTGTCATTTTTTCTTCCAATCACCATGAATATCCATGGTTTACACAAAAGTAGTTATATAGCAAATGAGAGTTTACTCTTCTTTACTCTTCTTTAATTTGATAATTCTACATGAGATTACTTTTCATTTTTTGGCATATGAGTTTCCAAAATAATATTTTTATTTTTCACAAAATATTTAATAGAATTGATGTAATTGAATTAATTAATTAATCTCCTTATTTTGGAGATGGGTCTTTATCTTAATTCCAGCTTATTCATAACAATAAATTTATCCATCATTTATTTATTTTCCTTAAAATTCTTTCCCTGGTTCTAGATTGTGGGACTCTGTGTTATTGTTTTTGAAAATTTGTCAAACTACTTTCTAGAAGACTATAACAAGAAAAACTGACACCAATACAATATTCTTGAACCCATGTTATAATACCATTGTGACAGTACATATTATCAGAATAATTATAATGCCAACATCTCATTATTGGCTTTATCATGAACTTTTAATTTTGATTGCTTATTAGCTATTTAGTTCAAATTGTCTATAAACATTGCTGTTAATTTTATAGCAAAAATTGTATAATACAGTGATTCATGTATAAATTGCTTCCTGATACACATCCATCCAGTGGCATGTTGTGTTTCGTTGATTTAATTATAATAATCTAAATGTTATTTAGAAAATAATCCAATGTTCACTGACTCATATGTGTAAAGCATATATTAATTTCTTATTATCTAATTAGGAGAATAAACTTATAAAATAATTCATACTTAGAGGAAATAGTTTGTATATCATTGCTTGGAAATTCTTAAAAAAAAACTAAGCCTGTGAAAGTAGACTACATTTCTCTTAATATAATAAATATGAATAAAATTGTAAATATGATATTGAGGAATATCAGCACAGAGTGGTAAGGGTCAAGTGCATGATTCTGTGGCCAAAACACCAGAGGTTTCATCCACACATTGCAATTGCCAAGGAGGACCCATGAGAAGGGTGTTCTCCAGTTCATCAGCACGGTGGTCAGTCAGAATTCAGTCTTTTTATTTTAGCTTCCACATTTGGATGTCATAATGAGTATAGTATCTTACTGATTCACACGAAGAGGCCTCCTTGAGGGGGAAACATTAGGCCTGGGCACTTCAGGAGAAAGGAATACATAGCAGGTAAGAGAATTAGGAGGTGATGTGAGAAGAACTTTTTTGGGGGAAACCCTACTCTCACCCCTCTCTTCCTCACTCACAGAGTTAAAATAATAGCTTCTACTTCATAATATTAGGATGAAGATTATGTTGTGGCACGTTTGATATAAATCACTGGATCAGTCTTGAAGGAGGTCATGAAATTTTATTCACTGGTGGGTTGAAAGGGCAGCAAGCATGTTGCCTCTGCAACCTTTGACCCTTTGCAGAAGGCAAGGTACATTTTTATAACCAAAACCCACAGGTTACCAGTAAGTTAAAACCATAGCAACATAGGAAGTGGGTTAGAATAACCCACACCTGGGAGTTCTTTATTACACAGAATGAAAGAAACATTTTTCAGCTGCAATGTGTTGCCAAACAGGGTGTACTAAGCAAGATGTGAATTTCAGAGGCAGAGTTTTCATGTGGGAAAAGCATTTCTTATATGAGATGGAGTCTCAGAATAAAATGAAGTTTGTCTGATCAAGGCACATATAGTTTGGCCCACAATAATGACATGAATTATTATGGCCAATATGCTTTAAACAGTCCCTGATACTTGATATTGTTTGTTAGCTCCCTAACTTTCAGGTATCTAGACCCCAGGAATTGATAAATTTTTTGTACCTCAACATGTGTTTCACCTCCTTCACCAAAGATGAGTCTACTCCCTAGTCTTCATGGAGCATTTCTGATTTATGCCTGTGATCTTAAGGTTATTATAAATGCTCACTCTTCCTTTTGTGTTAAAATTTCCCTCATTTTGCATGAGAATTTACATGGTCATCATGTACTAACCTGTTTGGTTTCCTCCAGAATAGTCATGGCCATCTAGCATATATTTGTTGACAGTCTCTCTTAGAGATAAACTCAATACCAAAGAATCTGTCTTTATTTACTGAGAGCCATTAGCCAAGTAGGTATGACAATTTCCTTGCCAGCATACCCCATGTTGCTTAGAGGAAGGGTGGAAATGGACTTGCCTTGGACATTTGCAGTGACATTGCATGTATGCTTGAGTAAGGTGACCTTGCTCAAGGACCAGGGTGGATCCGGATTTAGGGCGGATCAGGTTTTAGGGAATATCCTGCTCCTTGGGTTTAGGGAGATTCCTGGTTTAACGTGTACCCTGCTGGGAATAGGGCGTATCCTGCTGCCTCAGGAACTCCGGCTCCTGGAGTTCCCCTTGGGATTCAGAGAGTTTTTGGGATGGAGAACTTGGATTTCCCCAGAACGTGTGTAGAGTGCCGGTGTGAGTTCGGGAATAAAGAGTTGCTGTTTGAATCTACAAGGCTGTGAGTGGCTCGTGATTTTGTGCCCAGCCAGACTGCAGCATTTATTATTAATTTCTAGTGTCCAGAAAAATGTCTAATTTATGATGATGGCTCAATACTAGTTAGGTGAGTGAATTCACCATCTTGATTATGGTTAAGATATAGTGGGAAGAGTACCATGCAATTTGGGGAGATATTTATTGTGGCAGGAGGAGAGAGAGAGAGAGAGAGAGAGAGAGAGAGAGAGAGAGAGAGAGAGAGAGAGAGAGAGAGACTGATTTGCCTAAACCACCCAGAGTGCCAAAGTAGGAAAAGCAATGGGATGGTTTGATCTGCTGGCACCTAATGGAGAATTACTATGGTCATACAATGGAAAGATGCTTCTGGGAACAGCTTTAAAACCCATTATCTAGTTGTATCAGGAGAATGAAAGTGAAATGAAAGGACATTTCAAATACTTTCAGTCTTCTAGGTCTGAGAAATGCATCACTAGTCTCTGGGGTACACAATTGTGTTTAATACTTAGGGATCAAAGAGAAGTATCTACATGATTCATACTTTATTGTAGTATAGATTTACCACTGCCTTCAAAGCAATGGTCTTTTAAGAGAACTGAAAATAATCTTACTGATTTAGATTGGTCCTAAGCAGGCCCCTTTTGCACAGTATAAATACTCATATTTAGACAGTAGAATGGTCTTTACATTTTCCTGAAATATCAGGGACAAAGCTTAAGTTTTACTTTCTGTGCAGTGAGTCTAAGAGAAAACACAAGGTTTCAATTTATATTTCCAAAAACCAAAATAAACCCATATTACATAAATGAGCAGTGTCACTGACTGCAATTTACATCTCAATGTAAATGTCATTTCCCTGCTTACCATTGAAGCTTTAAGTTCAGGCTTGAAAAAAGCACTATCTCTTCCTGTTATTACCAGCTCCCTTCCTGACAGCTCTCACATTAATAACACCAGATTGCTTGCCTTCCTTCCTTCCTTTTTGGAACTTAATTTGTCATCATCTACCCCTTTTTTGCCTGTTCTCAAACAGAATACATTCTAATGAAATTTAGAAAAGTTATAAGTTTCCAGACAGAAAAAAAAAAAAAAAAACTTATTTTTTTCTAATTTTCTTGACAACATGCCCTGAAAGTCACTTGGGAAGTGAAGTGAAGCCTAGATTTCTTGGTTACATTCCATCCACGCAGGAGATGGACAGAAAATTCTCCTTTTCCACATATCATGTGTATGCTGAATACATAGTGCCATGACCAGCATGGCCACAGTAGCAGGTTCTAGTGAGGGGCTATGGGACATTAGAAAAATAAAGACCCACGTACTCAGATTTTGAAGATACCAGCTGGGATTGGGTGGAGTACTGCTTTCTGATGGACTAGTAGGTCTAAAGCATTATACCAAGCAATCTTATTTATATAGGTCTCATTAATCAGACTATGCCAGCATTATCTTTTGCATTCATGAAGGTTACAGAGTTAGCAACATTTTGCAGCTAATTTCACAGTTACCTTCTACAGTTGCAATGTGCATTGTTAGGAGACTTGTGTAGTTCTCAAGAAAGTCCATTATTTAAAATTACGGTTATTCAGGCAGGTTCAGGAATAGAAGAGCTGGTGAAACATTGTATTTGTCTAGCAAAAGAGTTCCTTTATTCCCAGGAGCTGTGTGCCTGAGATCAAGGTCAAGGCTGATAAGACTCTGGTAAGACTCTAGCACACAGACTCCTCATGGAGGCTATTACCACAGCAACAAAGCATCCTGCACCTTTGCACAGAAACTTTCCAAGGCACCAAACATGCCACAGCCATGAAGTCATCAAAGACCCCAGTTTTAGACACTGGTCTTCCATTCACTGTTACCCCTCTCTACAACATAGAAGAGTGAGGCTTGGGTATCCTGAGTGGCTGGACCAAGGAAAAGCAATAGCTTATTTTATATTCCCCGAGGTATGGAAAAATACAAACTTTAATTTCATTTTTAAATTTAAAAATATATAGAATACCTTAATGTCAATTTAAAAATAGTCAATCTACCACAAAATTTCATTTTATGTCACTCACTGACTTTGACTAGATTATCCAGTAGGAAATAGATAATGGTCAAAATATAGAAAGCAGGGAGCTGATTCTCAAAGAGAGATTTGTTCCTGTGGAAGACTTAACAAGATGGTATGGTGATACAGTCCCAGAACTGCTATAAAAGGCACAAGATTATACTGGGTAACAATGTATTGGGGAAGAAAAGGGAGCTAAAAGCAAAATATTATGTCATTTTTGGTAATAGGAGATAAGACAGTTGTCTTATTTAGAAACAATGAAAATAGAAATGTTATAGGAATTCTTCCAGAGAATAAATGGTCCTGAAACCTACACTTCCAAAAACGTGGAATGAGGTAATATTCCTGAAAACCCTTTGAGTTGTTTGAAAGAAAGTAAGTAGATGGAAACAGATTGCTGTATGCTATTATTATTTAGACAAAAAGCTGTATTTTTCTCTGAAACTTAAATTATTATGACATATGAAAGAAAATGATGGTGAGACTTCTAGTGAAGTTTTTTTTCTGTATTAAATATAACTGATTAGGTCCTTTTCTTTAAAAGAGATGTTAGATGACATAAAGCCACAGCATATAGAATGCTTCTATGGTGACTTGTCTGTAAGCTTGAGCCACAAATATACTGGGGATTAAAGGTGAAAATCCGATTTTTCAAGGTTTAAATGGATAAGACTATCATACAGCTCAAGATTAAATTATATTAAATGATATCACTAGATTATCAGATTCACAGTCTGTAATGGTAAAAACTTGAAGACTTGAGTTAGTAATCAGTGTTTCTGACTCTTTTTGTTTTCTTTTCACATTGGGAAGAATAATACATTCTTGTCACACTTTGTATTTAGTGTCTTCCTAATTCCTTGCCAACATTGTCTTTCACTCTGATTAATTCATTTATTATATGCTTATGTATCACCAGTCTGAGGGTAACCCTGAAAATTAAAACAAAGGAACACATCAGACAAAGGAATGGTACAATTACAAGGAACAGATAATAAAATTTTTCTTTAAAAAAATTTTTTTTGTCAACAAAATAAACATAAGGATCCTGAATCAGAATGTGTCATGAGGCTTTAAAAGATGAAAATGCTATCACAGATGCAATTCTGACTCTGCAATCAAAAATGATTCTGGTGAGCAATAGAGGATTAGTTTCACAGAGAAAAATACCTGATGGTTCAAGAAGCACTCAGATAAACATGGACTTTTAAAAAAGGAGAGAGGGCATGTAACCTAGATTGAAAGAAGTTCATAGAATCCAGGGAAAATGAAGAAGACTGACATGGCAAGGTAAAAATGATATTCGGAAGGATGAAGCCTCAGATCAGCATTCCAGAATTCATGTTTCTGGGAGGTCACAGCCTGGATTAGGTGACATGCTTCTGTATGCCACAGAGATGCAAAGATGCTATCATTTTCTGTGATACAGATCTACTAATCTGTTTCCTCCACTAGATTGTGATCTCCTTCAAGGAAGAAAATGTGTCCTTATTTTATAAAGTAGGGAATGTAATAAATTTTTGACGAATACACGTAATACTATGTAGCATAATGTCAAGGGCAGCAAGCAAAAATGAAGTGGGATTTTAAAAGTTATACATGGCACAAATAAATCAAAGAGTAGAGATATTCGATATATTCCACCTGTGCTTTCTGTAAATAAAAACAATCTCAAAACAAAAGAGGATATACCAAACCTCAGTAAGAGATCCTGGAAACTGAAAGAAGAATGAAAGTAGGAACAGGAAACTACCTGGTTTGAATGAAGTTTGGCTTAGATTGCTCAGCTTAGCTGAATGTTTTCCACTTCAGGAAATAATTTATTGTACATGTATGTAGGACCGTTGTAAAATTTAAGATGTTATAATGGGCTACCTTGAAGAAATCTTTTTGTACACACAGAAAATGTTAAGCAAAGGCTGAAGGAAGCTGAGTTGATAAGATAAAATATACTTGACTTTGGAGGGTAGTAGAACTGGATTGTATTCATTTTCTTTCTCTTCAACTCTGACATTCTAAACATGTAAGAACATCTTGAACATCTTGAGTTTGGCTTAATTCTTTCAGGTCTTTCTCTAAGAAATTCATTTTCAACTGTTGTTAATTCCTGTTTAGATGTAAAATCAGTCTTAGTGGAATAAATATAAATGTGAATTGCCACTATTGCTTTATTAGGAGTTCTATTTTACTAAAATCATGGGAATGTTTGAGTCAAATTTGGAATTAAATAGTAATTATGGGCATAGACGTTGTTTCATGCATTGTTTGATTTTATCTGTGCTTTGTTCTTCCCATAATTGTGTGATTTTGAGTAAGCTACATAAATTTATAAATTTCAGTTTACTCATCTATAAAGTAAAAATAACACTTTTCTCATAGGTTTGCTATGAAGATTAAATGAAATAGTCCATGAAACAGTGACTAGCAAAGATCATGGTACATGCTAATTGCCTCAATAAATGTTGAGGTCTAATTGCTTCGTACTTAATTTTCTTGACCCTCAAATTTTTCAACTGTTAAATGGAGTGAAGGAGAATCATATTATGGAATTGTAGTTAACATTTAATGAGATCTGAAAAGCATGTGACATGGTGCCTGACTCATAGTAGCAGCTCAACAAATGTTGGTATTCCCTGCCCTCTTGAAGATCTTTAGCACTGCCTGTATGGCTTGTCACATTCATTCATTTCTGGCCTAAGCTTGCATTAATTCTACTCCTGGTAGTCTTCTAAAACAGACATCTAAATACCAAACCAGATATCTCTTAGTTTAAAGCATTGGTTCTTAATATTTTCTAGGGGTCTTAAACCTCTGTGAGAAACTGTTGCAAGTAACACCTCCTTTTCAGAGCAATATACACATGTGGATATATGCACAAATTTTACAACTAATTTCCTCTAGTTTATGGATCCTTGAATTCTGTTTGTGGGCCTGTGGATGCCTAGTAAAACATGCAGTCTACTGCACATCCTAGTTTTGCATGAAGACACACAAATAAGCAGAAGTGGGATCATCCATTGCACATTGCTATCTGACTGTATGCACATCAGTCCTGTATTCACTTGAGGTAGTGCTATCTAGTTTAGTTTCAATCCTTCCAGAGAGTTCATACATAATTTTTACTCTGGAGCATGACTAATATACTGGGGATCACAAGTGGGTACCTTCATAAATGCTAATTAATATTAAAATGAGATGAGGAAAATCTCACTCTGTGATAAATACTGTCTAGGGTTCCTAGAAATGAAAACAAATATCTACTTGTTTAAATAAGGGACTATAGAAAGGGTGAGAGAAAAGTCAAGTTCTCCAAATTAATAAACATAGAAAATAAATATGTGCATACATATTCAGGTCATAGCTTACCTAACTCAAAGCAACAAAATGCAATTTTCCACTTGCCTGGTTTTGTGGATTGATTGAGTCACTCTTTAGATTTGGCCCTTCCTTCTCTGTCACTGATCTAATTGCACAAGCTAAGCATTCAGAAACTACTTAAAGATTTGAGCAAAGGTCTGGCTTTGTGAAATCAGTTCCTTAGACTATCCAACTATTTTGCCAATACCAAAAAATAGGCTTTGGTGGCATTCAATACCCCTTTCCCAAATGACTGATTTTAAAAAATAAATAATTTCTAATAAACTGACATATACATAAACATCTATTTCCCAGGAAGAGTATACAAGTATATTCAGCACTCTTTGAAATGGTAAACAGAATCTTTCAAGAATGACTTAGTAAGTGATCTTGATGTCATAAACCTTTCCTGGCTTTATGACACCGGATGTTACCCATTAACTATATCAGATGTTAGGGAGTCGTTTTATTTTAAAATATATCCCCAAAAGTGTATTCAATATATCGTTAGTACCTTAGGTACTTATAAAAATGTATGCTGTTAACTGCCTTTGAGATGACATCAAGAAAATAATTACATTTAATATACTTTATTAACTTTTTCACTTTTAATATCTTCATGAGTTAAAGTTTGGGATATTAAAACAAAGGAAATAAATTTTATCTTGTAAGAGCATATGGCCAGGATTTAGAGTCAAACTGGATTCAAATTATGGCCTCACAATTTACTATATCTCTGGTTTCAAAAATATGTGGTTTCAGTTCTGACCTTTATCCCTATCACTAAGGCTAGACTGACAGAACTGACTATGAAGGTGGAAAAGGTGAACTAATCAGAAAAGGGCATAAAGGAGCTATTCAATTAAACACAACATCAAATTAAAATCTACAGAGTGTGTGAAAACTGAGTGACACCAATTAGTTTCTAGGTTACTGAAATTATTTAAATAAGTAACATGATTTTAATTGAAATGTGAATATTTTCTACCTTGCTACAATTCAGAAATCATTAAATCTACCCATAACTTTATTCTTCTATATGACTTCAGAATTCAACATTTCTGTAACACATCACTTGAGACTCATATGGCTTTAAAAAAAATCTCCCTAAAACCTTGGTACTTTGAGTATGATCTAGGGACCAGCATCATTAGGCTCACATAAGAGGCTCCAGAAATGCAGAATATTATGCCCTTGAAATATTGATAAGCTTAGAGTCTCTTCATTTCTCTGTTTTATTTTGTGGTTCCAGGGATCAAACCTAAGTCCTCACACATCACATGTTAGGCAAGTGCTCTACCAATAAACCATGTCCCCAAGCAGAGATCCATAGAATCTTAGTACCTTTGAGGTTCTGAGTCTGAATCTGTAATCTTAACAAAGTTACAAAGGTATTTGCATTGTTATGAAATCTGAGAATATTGTCCTGAGACATAATAACCATAACATCTTTCTAGTGTATATTATTTCTTGTGTTAATATTTTTTATTTTGCTTTTACTTTTGTTATTATAGAACAGATGAATCTATATTAAGAACTATAATACAAATTTTACATGATAAAAAAATGAAACAGAAAATCCAAAGAAACTTCATGCTTTTATCAGCCCAGAATGAATGTCCAATGAACACTTTTTCTACTTTCATGAGGATGTGGGGGAAAAAAAGGTTTAGAATTGCCTGAAAAAATACAATTCCAAAACACTAAGGTCTCCATTGAAAAGTGTTTCAGATTAGCTATGTCTGATAAAGAATCTATTTAGAGACTGAAACTTTTTAAATCAGAGCATCAGTATATGATTCCCAGAGTTGCTGCAAAAAATGTTTTAGTTATAACATATTTCACTTTATACGTGCTTTAAAATGATTTCTGCCTAAAGAAAATAATATTTCCAATTTGTTTTCTGAAACATCTGCTTGGATTGGTAAAGTCCTTCCTAATTACTGAAAATCCTGTGCCCAGTGTAGAGAACAGCACAAACATGGTTTCCTTGGAGAATGCCTTACCCTGAAATATTTCTACATAGTGCCATAACCATTAAATAGTAGAAAAATATGAAAAGATTTCATCAACACAATGTAACAGTGAAACCACAAGTACATGTATCAATCAGAAAACTGCTGCCAAATAAAAAGAATGGCTGACTCTGAGTCTTTTAATTAATGTGTGCTGGATACTCAACAATTCATTTTGTCATTTTTAGGTCCCCTAGCAGGCAAAGAATAGCAAGAACTAAAAACTTAAGAAAAAAATATACAAGAGCAAATATCTAGCTTCAGAAAATGCTATCTGTCATTTCTTTCTCCTGTGAATTGGGAAATGTATATCATTATTTGATTTTGCACATGGAAGAACTTGTTTCAAATTGCAGATTGTTCCTCAAGAGAGCTGCTGCTTTAAATATTTCTTGCTAGGTACGTTGTACCTCAGAACACATACAAGAGCTATTGTGATTTGGGATTTGCACTTTTGAAACCCTTCATTGGGTGCACACAGAGTGGAAACTGGGTGGGGGGATGTTTCAAAGAAAAAGGTGAGACAACACAATACTGATTTTTCTATAGAAAAGTAGAAAAATACTTATATTTTCATAAAGCACTTATAACTTTTGAGGAATTTCTCTTATGTTATTCCATTTGACAATAATAGTAGGTCCATCAGGCAGATGTTATTGGAGTTTTTCAGATGAGTAAATTAAGGCTCAGGGAAGACATAAAAAATGACCAAGGGCATAAAACACATTCAAATTTGAATCTGGAATTGAAACTCAGGGCTTCTCATTTCAAATTGGGTTACTGGGTCTACCCTAGTGATTTTAACTATAAAAGTTCTGAATTAAAATATGTAGGAATAAGAGTTGTCACTGAATCTGTGATTCTTATGAAGCAGACACTGATCTGAATGCTCTAATTAATGAAGTTAATCCCTTTACTAATCCTATGCATGGAAACCATATCACAGAATACACAAAGTAAGCCAGACAGGCTGCACAATTTCCCTTTAGTCATTCATATTACAGTCTCTGTTTATAATGTTTCATTAATACAATACTGTGTAAAATATATTTAATCTAGGGCCTGATTCACAAATTTCCAACAAACTGCTAAGGAGTATTACTATTAATATATAAAATTGACTCTGATTTGTTGATAAAGAATGTTTTTGTATAATAGCAATTGCACTGTTGAAAAAAATCACATTGAGAGATTGAGAGTCAAACACAGTGATTAATATTCATTTTTCATGTATATAATTTATACATAAATATGAAATAGTCAGAACTACACAAGATCACTCAAGACAATAATAAATGCCTCTAGAATACATGTTTTGACTTGACTTTTTAATTTGTAATGATTATAAATGTCATAAACCTTCAATAGAAACCAAACTGAATTTGGATCTTTTCCCAGACTGACAATAAGTGGTGTAAGTCTTTCTTTTGGTACTGGGCAGAGGCAGGGAGCTGCAGCTCCATTGGTTGACTCTCTGAAATATCCTGTCTTGCTGAGCTGTAATTCTTGGTAGGTTAAGTGTATTAAATAGATTTTGACATGCTATTTTCAATTTATGATGGGTTTATTAGGACCAAACTCCATATAAGATGAGGAGCATCTGTGCTCTCAAAATTCACACAGAGAATATTGCTTATGCATCAGGAAATCACACAGCATCAAGTAATGCAGAGTAGACTCTTAATTTCTTTGAAAAATAACTATGTTCCTGAGAATGTAAATTTAAAAAAAATAAATTCTTGTTAATTAATTGGAGCCAATTTTACATTTTCATTATTGAAGTGTTAAGTACTTTCAATGCACAGCATTTACATATCAAGAAACTGGGACTCAGTTAAATAACTTTCTTGTCTTCATAGTAAATCATAAAGGTCAGAATCTGATCAGTCTGACTTTAAAGCCCAAATGGAAAGTTGTATAACAAATGGGGCCTAATACTCCTGTCTCTGTTTCTTTGTGCTTCTATGATACATTACCAGAGTGAAGTTTACTTCTTAAAGTTCTGGAAGCTGGGAAGTCCAAGATTAAGGTGCCAGCTTTCAAGTGACTGATGAGGGCTGTCTTGCTGTGTCCTTTAAAAGTGGAAGAGCAAGAAGGCCTAGTTAATTCTCTTCAAACCTTTAAAAATAAAATTACTAATCTCCTTTATGGGGTGGAGCCTTGTGGTTTAACCATATCCTGAAGATCTTACCTCTTAATACTGTCAACTTAGGGTTTAAGTTACAACACATGAATTTTCAAGGAACACCTACATTCAAACCTTAGAAACACCCACAGATTCTTCTATGGAAGGTTGAATATAGGACAAGTTAATCATGAGAAACACAGAAAGCTGTGAGGGGCTGATGGTTGGTCTCAGCATTAAATATAACTCTGTAAAATACCCTCTACTTCTTACATTTGCAAAGAAATGCAATGACACATGCACATTTATTTCATTTTCTTCATCAGTCTTCTGGACTTTCTATATATATTTGGAAGGTGATATTAATAAATTATATTGAATTCTAGACTTTAACTCATAGATAATTGTCTAGTTTGTTGAGCAAAACATTAATATTTTATTATTTTTCTTTCACATTTATCTTGAAATACACATATATTTTAATTAACAGGTATAATTTGAAGGCTAAATTGAGATATACAGTTTAATCTATTTCATTACACTTGTTTACCAATGCAGAAAAATATTTTAATATCACTATTTACCAATAATTTTCTATTTGTTCTTGTAAATCAAAGGATACAAATCCATAGCAGCTTCTCAGGTCTCTGTTTTTAATTTGTGTGTACTCTTTTACTCATCTGGGATAATGCAGTGGTTTATTTTATTAAAAACCAGGATAATGTTTCAGAGCAAGCATATTTTTTTCACAAAGTAAAACAAAATACGAAATTAATAATAATTTCTTACTTCTACACAGAATTTTATAGAATATTATCCTTATTGCATGCATTTTCTTGATCCTTAAAATAAGCCAATTACATAATCAAGAGACAAAGTATTACAAGGACTTTTTGTCCTCCTCCTCTGCCTCATCTTCTACTTCTGATGTTTCTTCAAGATTCTTAAGAATCTTTGCATAGAACATGACTAGGATGTCAAGCACAGGAATATGTTACTCAAAGTTTATAATGCATGGTGCTTTACCTTTTTAAATGAAGTTTTTGCAGTCCTTCAGTATAAAGAAATACCACATAATATTTAGTTAGACTGTTAAAAATATTCTTCTATATTCCACAACAGATTTAGTAATAAAGTCATCATTTTATGACTCAGGTTGAATATGATGAAGAAATTGATGCAGCATTATATTTAGAAACAGATATTTCAAAATTGCCCTTACCACCTGAGTCAAGAGTAGTTACAGAGACTAACCTAGTTGATAAAATTCTGTGTGAATAGATTTTGATTCCTTCTTGGAAACATGGAAGGTATGAGGTCATCAGGTCTGTGGTTCAAAGCGATGATCTGAAAAGCATTAAATGCTGCCTACCCCTAATCAAACAGGAATTCAGTATAACATGCCCTAGAAGCACTATTCTATTCAAGCAAAATTCTAGTTGCTGCTATATGTAGATAATACAGTTGATGATCTTTGTGGAAGGATTTGTGTGAATTACTAGAAGTATATTGACTTGGTACCATATTTTGGATTCTAAAAATTGGGTAATTATTATCCCCTAAATGTAAATGTATTTGTACCTCAGTGTCTTGGGATGATTGGTTCCAGAAACCCTATATGTTCCAAAATCTGTGAATGCTCAAGTCCCTTATATAAAATGGCATATTTTTATAAAATCTATACACATTCAAATTTGGCTTAATAATGCTAATTAGCATATAGATTGCTATAGTTGGGATATTGTGAACCTCCCAATGGTCCACATGTTAAGAGGTGGTCCTCATGGTGAATTATTATGAAATGGAATCTTGTGGGAAATCCTTAGGATTGTGGCTGTCTCTGTCTCTTTTGCTTTCTGGCCATGAGATAAGTGGTGTGCTTGACATATATGTCCCACCATTGCCATCTGTCACCTCTACCAGAGGTCTGAAAGCAATAGGTTCATCAGAACATGAACTGGAACCTCTGAAATCCTGAGTCAAATATACCTTTAATCTTTTTAAATTAATAATATCAAAGATATTGTTATAGTGATGGAAGCTGATTAACATATAAACATTATTTAAATCTCATCATTTTGCCCTTTGATTCTTTTTGTTTGTTCCAAGATCACATCTAAGATGATGCAGTTGTGAATGTTTTTCTTAGTCTGTTTTAGTCTCTAATATATCCTCAGTTTTTCATAACCTTAAGATTTCTGAAGCTTCCTGGACAAATATTTGGTTTTCTTTTAAATGGTCTATTATCTTATCCTTGTAGCATACTTGCATTCTTCTGCAGATTTGTACAGATTGAGTATCCATTACTTTAAATGCTTAGGACCAGAAGTGTTTCAAATTTTGATTTTTTTTTTCACATTTTGGAACTCTTACATCTGTGTAAGATATCTGGTGATGGGACCTAATTCTAAATACAAAATTCATTTATATCTCATAATGTTATAGGTTATTATAGTAATTAGCTACAATATTTTTATTGCTGCTTTATTTTAACTATACCCTGTCACACAAGATCAGCTGTGGAATTTTCCACTTGTGACATATTAAAGTTCAAAAAAATTTCATATTTTGGAGCATTTCAGATTTCATATAGATGCTTTCAACTTGAATTAGGGTCTATCTCTTTCTGTTTGCTGGAGTAAATCTATATACTAGTATTTAACTTGATTTGAGCTATAGTTTTTAAAGATGAAAATTAGATTTTATTCAGTGATCTTCATAAATCTCAATTTATCAACATTCTTAAGTAGAATGCAAAGTAGAATAGAGCAATAGTTTAAAAAGGGGAAATGTAATTACTCTATGGCAATTATAATCAGACATAAAGATAAGAAAAAAAATTTAATTGGGTAGTTGGTGGATAAAATTAAAATATCTCAATATCCCATGATGCAATTTTTGAAAGTCTGGTGAAGAAAGGTCTCATACATGTGTTGTATGGATGAAGAACAATTGCTCATGCAAAGCAGGCTATCAAAGTGTGAGAGGCATCTGGTAGCAATTGGTATAAATTACTCTGTAGTCCCTATGCTGATCTGCTTAAAGGAATGAACTTTGCTAAAATAACACACTGTGCATTTTATTTTCAGCTTTTAAAGTCTGTGTTAAATATCTCTTGTGAAGTTGGGAAAATGATGTGATTAAAATGAAAAATCTTTCTCCACCTTATAGGGACAAGTAGGAAAGAGAAAAAGTGCTGTGCTATATGGGTCCATATAACTCCTACTACTTGAGAGGCAAGTTGCATGTGCCTCTCAGATAGAAATAGCCCTATCTCTGCAGGATGAAGAAATATGTGATATTATTAATAGCTGGTCACAGAAAAGGGGAATCTGTTGTGTTTCATTTTCTTATAAAAAAAGATTCATTTTGATGAGGAGCTGTTAACAGTGTTTCTGAACTTATGGAGGAAAAGTGGATTCCCTCTCAAAACCACTTTATTCTGTCATTTAGAAATGCCCTTTACATAGTAGGTACTCAAAATACAATGGGATGATTATATTGAAGCAACAAAACACATGACAATGAAGATAATACGAGTTTAGTGCTGACTTAAACAACATGAAAATAAAAGTGAGGTTAACACAGAACTTGAAAAGGAAAGGCAAGCAAAGATTGGGATGAAAAGAATGCAGCGCACTTTTATACACAGGCTTATATAAACAATATGTGTATTGGAAAAGCAATATCTTACCATGTATTGAGAGATTCTGCATAAAGAGAAGTGTTCTGAAGTCATAATACTACCCAAGTTTATAGAGACCTAAGCATGTTTTATTGATTTTATGTACCTGTAAGTCAGTAACAGAGTGCATTAGCCATCTCTTATAGATGGAGCCACTAAGATACAGCTGGATGGCTCTACTTAAGACAAAATTATATAGCACACAAAAGGAAAGGTATCATTAAAACAAAGTTTGCTTGATTTGGTCTTAGAGTCTCCAAGGCTTTTACAGGCTTACAGCATTTTATGTCTCAGAAAACTCAAGTCTAAGATGATGGAAAAATGTTCTTGTTGATAACTAAGTCACATCACCAAATGAAAAATGATTTAAAAAAATATGGCTTCAGTGTACTTAACCAGTCTTTATTATTAGGATTGATGACTCCTAGTTCCCTATTTCCTTCCCTTTGTGTCTTTTTCATTCTTATGCTCTGCATTTATACACACATTGTTTATTTTCTCTCTATCCCTAATAAGAGGCAAAGGACAAACTATGATTTGTGTTGGGGGAAATTAACCAATATTTCAAAATGTACCTTGAATTAATAACCCAACAATAAAAAAATAATTAAAATTACTAAGGTGGCCCAGCTCAAAGTGTAGTTTCTAGTAAATGCTTTCTGTTCCTTTCAATGAACATAAACTTTAAGTCCAATTTTTTATGCATTAACATAGTTAATTTATTGTCATTTAAATACTTTAAGAAGTCTCATACAAATAATGTTTAAAACCCTAGGCAAACTCCCATTTTGGGAAATGGGAGACTTAACTGTTTTTACTTTCTTAGAATAGAAACCAAAGCCAGGCTGGGTGCTACATGCCTGTAATCCCAGCCATTCAGGAGACTTAGGCAGGAAGATCACAAGTTCGAGGTTAGCCTCAGCCACTTAGAAAGGCCCTAAGCAACTTAGTGAGACCCTGCCTCAAGAATAAATAAATAAAAATAAAAAGGGCTGGAAATGTGACTCAAGTTAAGCATGAATGGGTTCAATATGGGTTCAATCCCTGGTATGCCCAGCACCCCCAAAATATCCAGAAACCAAGTCTATAAAATCAAGTTCACAGTATTTGGAAAACTAGGCAGTCTCCAATTTAACTATGTCCCAGGTGTAAGTCAGATTTTGTTGCTGTGACAGATACCTGAGAAAGACACCTTAGTCAGGTAAAGATTAATTTTGGCTCCTGGTTTCAGATATTTCAGTCCATGGTCAGCTGGTTCCATTTCTTTGGACCTGTGGTGAGACAGAACATCATGGAGTAAGAACATGGTGGAGGAAAGCTGCTTAGTTCATGGCAGCCAGGAAGCAGAGTGGAATTAGAGGGGGCCAGGAACAAGACATAATCCCCTAGGTGATTCCCCTAAGGATTCACATCCTTCCATTAGGCCCCACATCCTACAATTCACCACCTCCCAGTAGTCTATTCAAATTATTAAACTATTATGTGGATTAATCCACTGATGTTGCAGCCTTTATGAGCCAATCATTTCCTAAAATCTCAACTTCTAAACATTGCTGCATTGGGGACCAAACCTTCAACACACAAATCTTTGGGTGACATTTCATACCCAAACCACAATGTTCATCATGCCTTCTTTCATTAATTTTCCATAAAAAAAAATTCATGTTAGCTGGGACATGCTCATAATTCAAATTCTGGGTTCAGTATTAGTTAACTTATTTTTTTAATAAAAAAACATTATAATTCATTTCTCAACTAGACTTGGTTCCCTTATATTTTAAAATGTTTCATGAATGTCACTTAATATAATATATAAATTCTATTTTTAAATCTTTATTGAATCTTTCTGAAATAGTAAACAATTCTTCTCTTTAAAGAAGAGCTATTACACTAAACACATAGGAAAATGATCAAATTTTATAACTTTATTTTATAGTTTGGTTACACACTTTGAACTTTAAGGAGACTAATAAAATAATAATATTGAAATCCAGATGAAAATATTAAATAAAATTAGACATAAGCTCAAGATCTATTTTTTAAAAATATGACATTTACTATTAATTTTAAGTTATGGTAAAAGAGGTAGGCTCAGGTTTGTTACAGGTGGTTGGCTAGAATAAATATAATTTGAGCTAAGACTATCTGGGTTTGACATTGAGCAACTCAGAGCAATGGTTCAGGAAGTAGCATCACACATCCACAGGGCAGCAGACAATGGCACACTACAGGGATCCTACACTAATTCCAGTAGAGCCCAATATTCATTGAGCACTCATAATCAGTCAGGCACCATACCAAGTACTTTAGAAACTCATAAATGTGCTGAAATAGTCTTTTACTAAGGAAACATATACTTTATTATATCTTGACATAACTGGGTGTTATTCATTGGATACTTGACCTTCATTTTTTCAGGGCCTGACTCTGGAACTACATGGAGGAATGTTTATCTTACTCATTGTGTAGTAGGGAAGTCCTAACATAGAATGCTATGTTTTGGGACAGAGGGATGTCGGAACACTTGCAAGCAGAATTTCCTTGTTCCTTTGACAAGAAGTTATTCCCCTGTTGGTACAAGGTCAGCCTACATGGCAGTTGTTTCTGAACTCTTGGTGTCTGGACTCCTGTAATATGATATATTGTGTATCACCTCTGGCCTATCATGACCATTATACATAAATTGGTGCACAGCCACTATGAAAGTCATTTTAGCTGTGTGATAAAGCAGATGGTGTTCTCTAAAACCAACTCTGAAGGGGTTTCTCGGCACCCTCAATCTCCTCACAGTCGATGCTGGAAGGGCAGGCCCCTCTGCACTTCATAGGTCTACATTGTGGTTCTTTCTTACCTTTCTGAGATCTAGTAACTATTTAATTGAAAATGAAATGAAAAGCCAGTGCAAAATTAGCCATCCCACACATTAGATTGGAATAGATATCACAACTTATTATGTATTCTATATTTTTTTAAAAATAAATGTTCTTTGATTTTAATTTATAACCATAATGTGTCTCAAGGGATGCAATATTTCAACTGAAAGCTCCACCTCCAACTCAAGAAAGATTACAAGGACGAAAGATTTCAAGGGTATCATGGTCCAGCAATGGGATCAATTTGCTAAAGAATTTTAGAGACCAATACAAATAGATGATAAAGAGCCTTTCCCACATATAAGCATTGGGTAGGTTCTAGTGAAGAAATAAAAGACTCCATGGAAAACAGGGAAATGTGTCAAGATAAGAAGAGAAAACAACAAGATGTGTTTTTAGAAATTGGAGTAGCATCGTACACCAAGACCCAGTTAATTTTTTTGTTTTGATATTTTTTTCCTCAAAAAAAAAAAAAATGGCTTTGAAAGAGTTTACCTTGGGTTGGGGTTTTGGCTCAGCGGTAGAGTGCTCGCCTCACACGTGAGAGACCCTGGGTTCAATCCTCAGCACCACATAAAAATAAATAAGTGAAATATTTATTTTTTAGTTGTATTGTGTCCAACTACAACTAAAAAATAAATATTAAAAAAAGAATTTACTATGTTGTGTTAATGGAGTTAGACTAAGTGTGCTATGTGACAGAGTTATTAAATATAATAATACAATTATATTATTAAATTTTAAAGTTATGCTTAAATTCAACAGAAAAAATATATTAAAATTTATTTTACATTATTCCCAATAGTGCACCACTGTTTTTGTGTGTTGCCCCAACATGCATATATAATGTTTTTCCATCCATGTATATAATACTTATAATTTGTTTTTATTTAATATTTTTTTACTTATATATATGTACATATACATATGTTATAAATAAAAGGAAAGGTAATGGGAGGTGAATGTGATCATGGCATGTCGACTGCATGTACAAGTATTCTGCAATGAAGCTGATTACTCTATTTAAAATGCACTAATAAAATTGATTATATATATATTTATTATTTTGGAGCCTATAACATAAAACATAATATATTCAATAATAAGAGAATTGAATACAACAATACAACTAAAAAAGTTTATTTTTACCTGCCTGTCTGTTTTTATTTAATATTACCCCCTAAAAATTTTATATTTTTAACTTCTCTTTTTCTAAACATTATTGTGTGATTTCCAGATAATAGTGTCACATTATATTTACATTTAGGGAAGATAAGTCCTGTCTTATGTTGAGGGTGTTGAAAAAGCAGGCCAATTTGGGTGGTCTTGAGAGAGATTTTAGCAGCAAATCAATGGCCAAGTAGTAATAGAAAGTAATAGGCTGAAAGAAGTTGAGCTCTGAAGGCCCAGGTCTGTGAGTCTTTGCTGAGCACTGATGAGATATCAGAAGAAAAGCTCAGAGAAGGAGACACAGGCTAATTAAGTAGCAGTGACCATGAGGTTCCATGGCATAGTGGTACTCTTACTGGAAGGGGAGGTGGAAAAGTATGGAGAAATGGAAACCACATTTTCAAAATATTTGCTAATAAAGAGATGGGGAACAAAAGAGTGATAATTTGAGGGAAAAAAACACTGAAGAGAAGGATATTTGATTTAATTTTTTGTTGGCTTTATATGTTTATGTTTCTACATGTTTGCAGTCATAGAGGATGTTTTAGGGTAAGAAGACTGTTATTAAGCATGTGATTAGTGAAGAGATAAAATAAGAAACCACGAGAGAGAACATGGGAGAGAGAACATGGTGAATTCTAAATTATACTTATTAAAATCCACTTCTTAAACATAACAATGTGAACATAGTAAAATTTCTTAGTTGAAACAATTATCATTTTTTTTCATGGGAATAAAAAGCAGAACTTCCCAGGGACACCTTTTTAATGCCAAAGTAAAATAACATTAGTAGACATTTCAAAATTGCAATTAAATAATTTAATAGTTACCTGCATAATGAACAAAGGGAGTAATAAACTCAGAAACTCCTTTCTGTTGGATCACTAAGAAATTTTTAGAAAACCTTCAAGATGTTATAAAATGCTTTACATGTGTGTGTCGAGAGATATACAATAAATAAATGAACACTGAGTTAAGAAACCCAACTTGGATTTGAGCCTTCACTTTGCATTTTGGTTGTTGTATGAGCCTGAGCAGAATTTCACACTTCTTTGAGACTCTGTTTTCACTTTAAAAATGAAGTTATTCTTTCCTTCCCATGCTTATTGGATGATTATTTTAAATGACCACTTATCATACATGTGTCATATAATGTGTGTCCTTTTTCACATACAAGGCATTTTTAGCTTCCTGATGCTCATGTGTAATGCAGAAAGATGGGTGGAAAAGAGGTCTATGCACTCTCTTTTATCTGTACTTGAACCTCATTAGGGTAGAACAATGTGAAGTTGCAGAATAGAGTCAGTCCTTGTCTAAGGACTCTCAGGGAGCTTCCATCCCATAGGGTCTGTGCAATCCTTCCTTTCTTAGTACTATCTGAGCACAAAGCTCAGCATGGAGGAGCCCTACACCAAGCCCTGGTCTATTTGCCTTCTTAATTTCTACCCATAAGTAGGGTCATTTAGAAAGTCCACTTCTGAAAACTGTGCTTAAAATATCAAATATCTCAAACTGAGCAGCCTTGTTCCATAAAAGCCATCACTAATTTTGCCTCATAGCACAAATTAGGAAGATTTAGCAAGAGGGAGCACAGTTAATATACATTTTTTCTTTGACCTTGGTTAAAAATCCATATTTTTAAAAAGTTCTAGATTCTGCCTGGATATTATTCTGAACTCCACCATTCCTGCAGGTGATATCTGAATCAGCACTCCACACATTTAAAAACCTAAACTATTGTCATAGATAAGATCATTGCCTGGGACAGTCCCTCAATATGAAACACGAAATGTCAATCTTATATCTTGGAGGATGTAAGATCTTATATCATTATAAATACTGCTCTGCTTGTGCTAGGAAAATAAGACAAGAGGAGACAAAAGAGCAAAATTGACAGTAATAGGGATAGCAGCCAGGACCTGGCACAAAGCAGATGCTAGACTTCACTTTACCAAGTTCTGCCAACTGTTATAAAAATTGTCCCTTGGAATAGCCCTGCCTTCCCCCATTTCAGATTCTTCCATATGTTTGTTTTGTTGTAGCCAAATTTCCTGTAACAAGTTGAGGTTTGTACATTGTAAGGAGGACATCTCTGAAGAATATTTTCATACCAAAGGTTTTAGACTCTTAAATTCAGTGTTGAAATTTTAGTTGAGAAAGAATAGCTTGGAGTGAAAGTTTTGACATTTTCTAAAGAGCTCTTGATTTTTGTGAGACTTTCCCAAGATGTTATGGCTTTATAAAAGATAATTTCCAAAGTCAGATTATGTGTCTCTGAGAAGAGGATAAAATCATAGGAAATGTAATTGTGGGTGGGAAAGTAATGGTACCAGTGGGCATCTGGGTGGGTAGAACATTTTGTCTCTGCTTCAACACTAATAACTTTTGCACTACTACTCTTCCTTTCCTGTTTGCGTGACTCAAATGTCTTGAATTCAGTTAAGGGAAATTGAGTTAAATCAGTTTCCTATCCAAATAATATTAAAGTAATGATGCATAATCCAAAAAAGGAAAATGGGAAATTCTTTGTAAACCTCTGTTTTAAGCCTGAAAAACAGCCTGATGGAGTGTATTCATTTTTGCCCTTTCTCTGTGTTCGAGAAATGAAGCAATGCTTTGTGGAACAATACATTCTTTGCCTTATGCTCATATCTACTTATTCATGCTGGAAAAAAAAAAATCAATGAATTCTGTTTTCAAACATCCAAACACTTTTTCTTGCTGCAGTGCATACCAGGTCCTGCCAGAGTCAAGGGAACAGGAAGGAACCTTGGGAAGCAGCCTGCTGAGGAAATGGCTAATTAATGTAATGCACTTGAAAAAAATATTCATAATTAAAAGCTTTATTGGAGAGGAAGATGAAATCATTCACGGATCTTTGGCTCCATGTCCCTTTGCAGGCATGGCTACTTAAAACCAATCTTTTGAACTTATCATTACTAGAATGTAATGTAAATGTTGAATTTCATAATCATGCATTTTCTTTATTATCATGAAAAATCAGCTCCTTAAGAAGCTAAGAGGAATTGCCTATACTTGTTTGGTGCTTTTCTCTTTCTAAAAATGAATTCTTTGGAACAGATATTTGTAGCACAAGTGAAGGTTGCCAGGTGTGGTTGTGTGCTCTGAACTGCACAATGCCATGGAGCACTATTTACATAGGTAAAAATTTGACTGTTTCTGGAAGTAGTGTAGTGCAGTAGTCAGATTATTATTTTAATGTCTTACTCTTCATAATATTTTCTCTGTGTATTGGGTTTGTTCTCCCTGGTGTATTTGGGAAGACGTTGAGATCCAGATTTAGGCTACACTCATTTTTCATCTGAAAAGGATTAAGTAAAATAAAAAGGGTCTCTTCCTCCAATAGTCTATGGATTCCCTAGTGTCAGAGTTCCTTTTCTTTTGTCAGAGTTTAACATACGAACAATGAATGGGTAAGAAAACAACGTCCTGATGGGCTAATTTATTCCTGTGTTCAAAAAATGAATTGAGAAAAATTGATTGTGAAATTTGGGTACTCTTCCTACAGGAAAAATATACCAAGTTATTTGAGGCACTTTGGAACTTTCAAACTTGGACAGCTCAGTACAATTGCTAAATGTCCAGAGTGCCTCTTTTGCAAGGGCTTATAAAGGTTTTGAAATTCAACTACTAATACATTAATATTTTTTGCATACCTTGAGTATTTTTTTCTGATGAAAACTCAAGATAGAATTTATTTTAAAGGACACTTTAAGTGTGCACAATATATTTTATGTACTCTTGTAAGCAAATGATGATCTCTGCTTTTGAAGAAATTTACTTTTATAATTTTATAAGAATATTTATATTTATATCATTAAGTAATCAATATCTATTATTTTTCTCACAAATTCATTAGAAATTGATAGGTTATTTTGGTGATATGGTACATTTTTTGCATTTTTTTATTCTGCATTTTTCCCATTTTTCAATGGCTTAAATACATAGTTATTATTATACAAAATCAAGAAACAAATTTAAAACCAAAACTACGTCTCAGGACTACTGTAGTGTATAGGTATTTGTACACACACACACACACACAAATATATATAAATTAGTAACATATGCACTAATATAAAGTATTTGTATAAAAGCAGTATAAATAGTAACTATACAATTTAATCTCTATGATTCATAAAGATATATACACATGCAAAGTATTTAGACCTTAAGCCCATTGGTCTATATTAAATGTTTTCCTTTGTGCTTCTTTAGTGTACTGTCATCTGTTAAAATATTTATATTTCCATTTAATTCCTCATGCAATTGTTTGTACTACTATAAGAGTATAGGTTCAATGAATGAAACAGTTAATAATAAATACCTCCAGTGAGGTGCCCTGTATTAAATCTTGGCCCTACTACTTACAAGCCCTATGATCTTGAACAAATTATTTATTGTGACTCTGTCTCAGTTTCCTCAACTTTAATTAATAGGGAGTGAAATAATTGTAATTATGTGATAGTTTTACAGTGAAAATCAAATGAGATTTTAAATGAAAAACTCACAAAAAAACTTGATAGATATTAAGTGTTTAATATATATATAAATATTGTATATTCCCAAGGCACTGTAGTTCATGGTTTTATGGTTTATAACAGTAAGCATTTGCTGAATAATCATATTCTAATTTTAAAATGAATGAATGCCACAAATATGCAACACTACAAAACACACTAAAAAATATTTTTGTTTCCCTCAAAGAAATTAGAATATTTTAGAATATTCTAACTCATTGAGTTAGAAGAACCTTTATTTATAAGTTATTTTACAAAAATATAAGGCAAAGAGTTATTGAATATTTGTTGACAAAACAGCATAGTTCAAAATCAAGAAGATGGAGGGGTCTAACAGCATTATTTAAGAGGTAGTATGTGAATATACCTATAAATAGTGTTGAAACATGACCTGTTGCATAGACAAAAGGGCCCCTTCTATACAGCAGTCCAGCTGGAGTAAGATCAAATGTAGAATATGGGTAGATTTGTCTGTAGGTAGAAGAGGCCCTTCATACAGCTCTTAGATTGTGACTTTTGATGATTCAGACTTAAAAACCTTTTTTCTCCCTTGAAAATTCAGTGACTGCTTTGATTTACTAATTAGTATATTTTATCCCCAACTTAAAAGATGTTTTATTACTGCCTTAAAGTGAGGCACTAAGCAGCTCAGTGAGACCCTATCTCTAAATAAAAAACAAAATAGGGATGGGGATGTAGCTTAATGGGCTAGTGCCCCTCAATTCAATTCCCAGTACATACATATATATCATTAGACATTAGAGGTAAAGTAAATAGAAGGTAGAGAGCAAAATAATTTGGACATTTTTGAAAACCTGTTTTGTTTCCTTTTCTGATTGTTCTCCTAAGAAGAGAGATCAATGATAAACAGTTTAAGCAATTTCCTGTAACTGTGGTGGACAGCAACCTTTGCAAAAAGTTAAACATGACTTTTGTATTTTTTCTTTGCACATTTATCTTTATATTGAGTAGGAACACCAAATCACTGGTGTCCTTTTGTTTATTATATTCATCTCTGTCTTTCAAGGTTTTGATGTTCATCATTCTCAGCTCACTTAATTTATATAGCAGTAGCAAAAAAATATTTCTTTAGCCCATAGTCTAGTAAAATTTGTTTTTTAATCTTGATATATCTACCCCAAATCACTTAAAATAAAATAGGTTGATAATTTTAGGGTCATCTAGGTTGGTAGTTTCACGGTCATCTAAACCAGTCAGTAGTTCTCTGGGGGAAAAAAAACTGCCTAATTTTTGGGCAATTTTTAAAAACCAGAAAAAAAAATGTTGGTAAGTAGGTTAAGAGCAGGACTAATAGGATAGCAAGAAAGCAAACAAATACACCCAAAGTGCACAAAGATCCAGAGCTGAGGGAGGACTTGATGACACCTGAAAAACTGGAAAAAAAAAAAGCCACAGATTTGACATGAAGGAGGGTAGAGAGGGCAGCAACATCAGTTCACAAACAATCACATAGACATGCCAAGTGTTTTCATTTAATTCAAACTGTAATATGATGCCATCAGGTTTTTAAGAAAGATTTAAGATGTTAAAAAATTGTGTTAGCTGCTATGTGCCAAATTATTTTAAGAGAAAAAAAATGAAAAATGGAATGATCAGTTAGGAGACAGTTTTACCAGGTGAGACCTGGTGTGATTGGATCACCATGATGGCAAATCAAGTTAAAAAGGAGTGCATGGATTTAGACAGATTTAGGGGCTATCATCAGCATGGTTAGTTAGAAATTGGAGGGTGAAGAACAGAGTCATTAGGATTAGGTTTATGGATTGAGCATTTTGGTTCATTTGGGTACCATTTGCTGATTTGGATAAAACTAGGAAAGGACAAAAGTCTCAGAGAATAAAATGTAGAGTCAAGACTTCCTTTTGTGGCATATTATAGCTGATATACGTGAATAAAACCTCAGTAGGCTATGATAAGAAGATATTGAATACATGATTTTGCTGCTGAGATAAGAAATTAGATTTAAAAATTGAAACTTGAGAAACGTAAGCATATAGATTATTTTTAATGCCACTGGATCATATGACAGCACTTTAGGGACACAGCAGAGTTATAGAAAAAAATACAGATCAAGCATGAGTAATGTGGATATTTAGCAAGGGAGAAATTTGAGGAAACTAGGGTAGTATTTATCATGGGAGCCGAGATAAGAACATGTGTAAAGAAGCAAAAACTTGATGCATAAGAGCAAAATATGTGCTTTAGATTTCATAGCATCTATTGCCAGTGAAGACTTGGAAAAGTGTTGTTACAGTTGAGTAATGGAGACAAAGTTAAATAGAAATTAATCAAAACATTGAAAAGAGAGGGAATTGGGCTGGGGATGTGGCTCAAGGGGTAGCGCGCTCGCCTGGCATGTGTGCGGCCCGGGTTCGATCCTCAGCACCACATACAAACAAAGATGTTGTGTCTACTGAAAACTGAAATAAATAAAGAAATATTAAAAATTCTATCTATCTCTCTTTAAAAAAAAAGAAAAGAGAGGGAATCAACAGTGTAAGTTTAGTGAAGAAATGAAACAGAGGTATTGGACAGTAATTGTCTTTTCATGTTCTGCATAACAGTCTATTAACATTATTTCATAATTTTTGATCATTATGACTAACTCAGAGAATTTTCTAGATAGCTCTGTTTTCTCATATTCTGACATATAACTTTGCCTTTTAATGACAAACCTATTTGTATTCAGATAGTGTTGTTTTAGGAAAGAAAGATAAAAATCTTACCATTGATGTGCAAATTGGAAATACTGAAAATTCACCTAAAGATGTGACTTGATCAAATTTGATGAACTCAGCATTGATTTCAAATGTAGGATCCAGCAACATTTGATACTGAGCCCAGATTTCATCTTTATAAAATTGATTTAAATTTGACTCTCTTTTTTTCTATCTAATACTCTGTCAGCTGTATATATTTTGAAGAGGTGTCCCCCTTCCTCCTAGTTACCTGTGGGTACTTGGCTGAGTTATTCTAGGTGACCCCACAGTGTGAGAAGAAAATATACCTTCATGCATAATATTTTAGTTAACTATTCGCAATCTCATGTGCCTCTGAAAGAATCTTAAATAGCTTCTTCTCTCAGAATTCCTGTTATTTTCACTTTGCAAAAGCTATTTAAAAACCTATCTGTTTAGTCTAACTTATCATATTTTTACACACACACACACACGCACACATATATGAATAGGTTCTTCTAAGTAACCTATCAAAGATTAAAAACTATTAATACATTTTGAATTTACTATCACTTAGAGGCACAAGTCACTGTTTAACTACTGAAGGGGAACAGCAACAATCATTTCATGATAAAATATATCATTCTTGGGTGTTCTGCTAAATAAACTAGTTACAAATTTCTGTCTATCAGAACTAAGCTCCCATGTAGAAGTCAAACTAGGGGCTTAGAGTTTTACTGTATTATATGCTAATTCTTTGAATAATCGCTATATTTTAAAGAAGTGCTTTTTAACCTATGTTCAGTTGCTATTCCCATTAATTCAGATATGAGATATGTTGGGTCTGTTCTTTTCTAAGTCAATAAAATGGCTGGTGAGTGGCACTTTGCTAAATGTTTTTCAGTGAGGCCAACTGCTCTCAGCAAAAAAAAAAAAAATCATATATAAGATAGCAGTCATTGAAATTAATCTGAATTTCAGTAGAGATTTTTTCACATAATGCCAAAAGTTTAAATGATTGTCACTATGCACATCTTGTTTTGTCACCTATATTCTTTGCTTCATCACCATTCTTTCCCTTTCTCTATGTTTCCTACTTCAATTTTCATTTGAAAAACCATTAAGTGACTTTGGATATGAACTTCAACTCAGAAAACAATTGTCAAAACAAGTTTTCAAGTTATTTTTGCCTTGCAAATGTGCTAAAAAGCATTTGTGTGAATTGGTTCCATCTCAAGGGTAAAATTTTGCCAATATTCCTTTGCTTACAAGCTTTTAGTCTGAGTCATTCTATACATGGCATGGAAAGTTTCTTAAGATTTCTTTATTTGACTGCAGCCCAAATATTAACCATATCATTCTAACTTTTCTTCAGGTCTTCAGTATTTTGACCAGCACTTAATTCTTATCAGTACTTGCAAACTAATAGGTCAGGAATTCACTATAAGGTGTTGAAGTATATTGTAAAGCAATCATTCTTTCTTAGGGTCTAATGACATTCATGAGGACTAGCAACTGAATGCAGGTTCACAATCGTGCCAAAGGGAACACTGATTTAATGTTCCTCATTAAAAATCATTCCAAAGTGTGAGTGAGGTAGCTGGATGCTAGAGATTACAGAAAGTGGTATCTTTCACCCCAAAGTCACGCACTGCATCTGAAGCAAATTGAAAGTGACCATGGGATAATGGCAAATACATTTTAAGTAGATCATTATGAAGATGACAATTTTCACTTCTCAGTATTTTGCATTGTTTGTTTATTGCTCATTATTTTGGCTAATGTGTTCCTATCACATATATTATCAAAGTTAGAATATGTATAGAAGTAGAATTCAGTGATAAAATTGCAAACATTATATAACTTTTGAAATATATGCAAGCATGTATATATGAATATATTGTGCATTTATCAAATACATATTATATTGTTTTATATTTCTATAATTATAGCTATGTCAACTAGAAAATATTGCAAATTATGAAGATTTATTTAAAAATATAATGAGCACCACACCAATTCAAATTATATTCCTTTTCCTTAGCAAGGAAAAGTTTTGTCTTAAGACACTATGATACACCAAAAGTATACATTCTTATACAGAAAAGGAAATAGCTGTATCTTAATTATTTAACAATTTATTGGATTCATAGTAGCATTCATAGTGATATCAAATGTTCAACACTTATTAGGTTGGATAGAGAATTAACTCCTTAATAGTTCTACCATAAATTTCTTTAGGTTGTGTTTTTTAGCCATGGTTTATTTTCATAATAGCATTCCTGAATTCAAAATATGTGAAGTGCCAGGAAGTAGGACATTTACTGTCACATCTTCTACATAACAAATTATATTAGAGAAGTTGCAGACATGTTTGGGATATGGGTGAATAGAAGTTAAGTTGGAATACATTAACTTGGATTTAGTTAGGTATATTTTGGACTTAACGTATTCTTTACAGAAAATTATATTCCAAGTTATTGTTATATAAAGAGGTGATCAAAAATATTAAGCAATGTTTTTACTTTATATATAATTAGATTAATGCTATTCATTTCAGTGTAAGAATGACTACAGTAACATTCTACCACCTACCTGGTATGATGACATGAAGGTGCTAGCTCAAAAGAGTTTACCAAGGCAAATCTGTACTGTAGCATCAAGTGCTGAAAAGATGAGGATAAGGAGAAGAAATAAGTATTTGAGGCCATAGCCTGAGGCAGATCTATGGAAAATTATTTTAATCACTTAGTGTGAATAATTCATAAAGAGAGAGAGAATTTTATTCTCACTGATGCCTCATCAAAAAAGATCTCTCAGTCTCCAAATACAATACATACTGCAGTTCTCACTATTGGAAATATATTGTGCATGGATTTTGGTTTTGATAAGAATTATGTGGAGTTAAGACTTATCAAAATTTCAAGAACATTGTACCAGTACTGAAAGATTTCATACATCTCTGCTTTATGGAGCACAACTATCATGAGTTTAGTAACTCAAGTATTGATAATAATGAAAATAATTTTCTTCAAACCTAGTAAAGGGAGATTGAATAATATTTTTCTATAGATATTGCTTTCAAAATTATTGCAATATAAAGGAGAAATTAGAAAGTAAAATGTTAAAATGAAACTACAGAAAGAATAATTTATGCATATGTTAGATGGTTAAATGATAAACTATTTTCCTGGCAGGTAGGATAATCTTATATTTGTCAATGATTCTTAAATTGGGATTTTGTTATGATTTGTTTTCTTTAAATATTTGTTTGATGACTTATTTTGTGTTCATACTTTTCTTTTTCTTTAAGAGAATCCTGCAGTTTCATATCTACTTAAATATGCTATAGTTTACCTTTTTCTCTCTTTGTCTTAAATTCTCAGGTCCAACTCTTTATTTTTTTCTCATCACTTTTTGTATGATTTCATTCCTGTCACATAATTCACTAACACTGGTAATTTAAATTCCAGAGCTCTATGAACAAATGCTTATTAGATAATTCTAACTGCTTAAACTCAAAAGTTGAAAGCTCAACTTGGCACTTTGCCAAACATCCTTTTCAACCTAGATATGAAGGTTGCTATTATTTGCCAAGAAATCAAAAACCACATCCTGTTTGCTTCATACCTTAACACCTCTCATCTTTTTCTACCTTTATCTTTTGATGGGTCTCCTGTGTTAGTTTCCTGTTTTTTCCTATCTCCATCAACTGTATTGATTGTAGATATAAAGTCTCCTTAAAAAAATAGAAATAAGATTGAAACAATACATATAACATTATTATATTGTCATAGCTTTCATTTGTACCATCATCACTCATACTTAGACATACACTTTTTAAAACCATGCATTTAGAATTATTATTCCTAAATTTGCAATGTTTATTTTTCACTGCTATATTTATTTACACATGCTCCTCCTTATATCTTTTATGTATCTAGGTGTCTGATCTAAGTTCTCTTGCTCTTCTGCTACTCTTTAAATTTATCTTTTAAGCAGGATTAATTACATTCTTCTTGATCCAGAATATATTTTCTTATTCATAGTCATCTTATGTTATTTGCATTCAATATTTTTATTTATCTTTTATTATTGCTATTGCAATATAACTCTGGAAGACATAAACTATGTTTTATTTATATTTCATATCTTTACTTAGCAGTATGTCTAGTGCTCAATAAATATTAAATAAATTGGTACTCAATAAATATATGTCATGCACATTGATAAATTAACAAATAAGTGAGACCACCTCAAATTCTTTCAGTACAGAATGGATAAGTTGCTATGGTTTCTTACCAAGAAATACCATTCAGCAATGAAAATAAATTATTCACACAAATATTATTTTTAAAAATTTTTCAGACATACAAGAATGAACATAGTATATAATTCTATTTATATTGTTGGGAGGAAAACTTTCCCCCTATCCTTTTATTTTCTGTGATGTGAACTTGCAAATTAAATTGAGAAGGGCTGGGGATGTGGCTCAAGCAGTAGCTGCTCGCCTGGCATGCGCGGGCCGCTCGGTTCCATCCTCAGCCCCACATAAAAAATAAAATAAAGATGTTGTGTCCAACAAAAACTAAAATATTAAAAAAATTGAGAAGAGACAGATTAACAAGAAAATATAAAAAAAAGACTTATTTGTATGCATGCAGGATGTAGCAAGGAGATACCTAGCTGTATAAATGGCTAAAGATGTTTTCTATAGCAAAGATAAATGACTTTTTAGAACAAATTGGTGATAAGAAAGTTCTTTTATGTAGGTCACAGTAGTCCCTTGTCTATTTCCCATAGCCATGAAATGTCCTTGGAAGGGAAGGCATGGTAGCTTCACTATACACAATTGTTACTTTGGGTCAGATAGGAGAAGCTTGAAGAAGACTTCTTTTCCACAGCTGCTGAATCCCATGTAACTTCAGGTTAAAATAACCTTTATTTCAACTCTGATGTTCCAAGTGGCTCCCTCACTATGGAGTTAAAAATAAATGACAAGAATACAGGCAAATCTATAAAGTTAGCAGTTAGATATTGGTTATTTTCATTGAGGGGAAAGAAGTAATTAGGAAGGAATATGATAGGACTTCTAGAGTATTGGCCATGTTCTCTTTCTTCTTCTGGGTGATGGCTACTTAGCTGCATTCAGGTTGTGCAGATTTGTTGAATGACATCCATATAGTTTGTATAATTTTCTATCAGTATGTCTTACCAATACTGTTTATTAAAGAAATATTGAAGAATAAATGAATAAATCTTAATTTGTAATAGAAAGTAATGTTAATTACATACAGTAGTAGGCAGAGGAGAAATCCTAGGATTTTGTCTTTAGAACCAGTATCACTATCTTATAATTAAACAAAGAAAGTTTATGAATTACATATTTCCGAACCTGCTTGATTGAAGCTCAGGAAATATCCATATCCTACTTTTGAAATGTCCTTAAGGCTCAGATCTATGTGACTTATCTCTCTACGTCATCTGATTTGGATGTCACAGGAAACAAACATTGACACTACTTCTCAGACTGAACTAAAATCATCTCTTTTTTACTAGCCAGGCCAATTGCATCACTTGTGTTTCTTTTTTTTTTTTTTTTAATTTTTTTTCTTTTTTAAAGAGAGAGTGAGAGAGGAGAGAGAGAGAGAGAGAGAGAGAGAGAGAGAGAGAGAGAGAGAGAGAGAGAGATTTAATATTTATTTTTTAGTTCTTGGCAGACACAACATCTTTGTTGGTATGTGGTGCTGAGGATCGAACCCGGGCCGCACGCATGCCAGGCCAGGCGAGCGCGCTACCGCTTGAGCCACATCCCCAGCCCCACTTGTGTTTCTTGTTTGGTAAATGACACCATCAATCATTCAGTTTCTCAAACCAAGATCCTGGGAGGTAAAATGCAATCACCCAAACAATCAATATGTGCTGTTAATCACTATTCGCATATTCCATTTGAGTATGTCTGTTTACCTCCATCTTCACTTCCCTTTTCAAGTTTAAAGCATCACATCTCTCACCTGTATCACTGGAATTCGGTTATTTTTCTAATTCTGGTCTCATCTTCATTCTCATCTTTTTTTTTTTTTTTTTTTTTTTTTTTGATACTGGGAATTGAACTCAGGGACACTCAATCATGGAGACACATCCCCAGCACCGTTTTGTTTTATTTAGAGACAGGGTCTCACTAAGTTGCTTAGGACCTCGCCAAGTTGCTGAGCCTGGCCTGGCTTTGGACTCAGGGTCCTCCAAACTCAGCCTCCTGAGCTGCTGAGATTACAGGTGTACACCACCCCACCCAGCCATTCTTATCTATTTTTAACAACACAAGCAACATAATTTTTTAAAACTGACTCCAGAGAATTAGACAAAGGTGAGTTGTGTGAGGGGAAAAAGACAATACAAAAATGGAAAATGTAAGCACCAAATTTCATACATGTCAGAGACTTTAGAAAGACATTCACTTGTGTATGTATGCCGTCTTAGAATTGGCATTCAGAAGGGTAGATTATTTTCCCAGTAACAAATATTAACACATGAATTCAAATTTAAAAATCCAGGTACATCTCTAGACTAAACAAATACACTAAATTGTATCCCCAGGATTTTTTTGAAAATATATCTAAAGCATGGTTATAATACTCAAAAATTTGAGAAATTTTATCTGGGCACTTATTCAAACATAAAATTTTAGGGGTCAACATGAACAACTCTGAGAATGTATATCACTTTTGAGAATTCTTTTAGGTGTTAATATGAGCAAAATGGAAAATCACTGTTTCAGGACATTAAAGGGACAATGAAAGAACACCAATTAATTGATAAATTTCTTACCATGAAAATTATCAGGGTAACATGACAACTGTCATAATCTCTAAAGTAAGAAACAAATAGTCTATTTTTTAATTTCCGGAAGATAATACGTATTTTGCATTACAAGCATAAAGGAGGGTTTACCTTTTTGGTGTTTCAATGTATTATACAATACTTGGGAAAGATGTTCAAGTGGTTATAATTATGGCAAAGAAAAGAAGAACTTTAATATGCTGGGTAAGGAAATCCATGTCCATATCCATGATTATTCCAACTTTCTCTCAATATTCACAAGCCAAATTCTCTACACCAGGCCATGGAATTTCATCTGAGCAAGAAATACAAAATTCAGCTCAAGAAAATAAGATACCTGAACTGCTGTAAAGGACATTTACAGGTAGTATTGAAATGTGCTTTCCTGAAAGTTAAACAATGCAAAATACAACCAAAAAGTAGTGAGATATGATAGCACTTTGATGTCTTAAATTTTGCTTATTTTTATGTTTGCTATTTTAATATAAATTTTACTAATAGTGGCAAATAGTTATTCCCATTGTCTACAAATAAAATGATTAAGTGGATTATTGTTACTCATATATTCAAATAACTTAAAGATAATTAGAATAATTCAATTATATATTTTCTTAAATCTATAAATTTATTCAAGTACATAATATAAATATTTATGTTCCAGTATGAGTACAAAACATTGCTAAAATATCATTATGGAAAAAGCTATATAATTGTTATTCCAGATACACTTGAATACTTACTGTCAATCATTTTTGACCACCTGATTCTATTTTAAGGCATACACTTTTTACAGTTCAAATATAGATTTAAGATCTCAAAATATAAAATAATTTTATTTCCATAACAACATACTTAACATCTTTGGACAACTATAAGTCAAAGATTTCATTTAATAAATATCAAGAAGCTAAAACAAATATTGGTTTCAAAATTCACACAAAATATAAACTCATTTCAATTTTTTTTTCTCCAAAAGGATTGGCAAATAGGCTTATTAAAACAAAAACTTTACCATTGGTCTAGGTATCCAGCAGACAATATACCTAGCAGTCAGCCAGAAGATTCTCAATAGAAATCTTCAAGAAAAATAATACCAAGAAGATAATCTGCATCAGGAAGACAGCAAACCTAATGAACAAACATCTTAAAATAGATGCCATAATAGTCACAGATTCTCACAGGATATGCCATAATTAAGTGAATGTGGATTGATTATGCAGCCTAGGCTACCAGGAGGGATGAAATGATCTACCAGCTGGCAGATGAAGCAGAAATTAGAAATTTCTGGAATAAGAAAGACACACACACACACACACACACACAGATACAAAGGGGGAAGAAAGTAATAAAAATCAAATGAAAAGTCTTGTATCTTTTATGTCATAAAATTAGCAAGGTGAGCCACAAATAAAATTAGATTATATCTATCTACCAATAAGTCACAGAAACATTCAAGTGCTGGCCCTCTGAAGATGAGAGTCTCCAAGCATGCAACAGCAAAGCACAGACCAATAGGGAAGGCAAGAGAAAGCACAGGATCAGCAAATCTTAACTGACTTATTCCACATATCTTCAAATATTGTGTGCTTAGTTTAGCAATTTTTAAAATTTGAGGATACTTTACTTTCTATGTCAATAATCTATTATCATATTTGTCTCACTTCAGTTATTAATGAGTGAGTGTTAATGATTTTTATCCTATATTTTAGATTTCCCTAATGATCAGGATGTTGTTAAAGGAAGATATCTAACTTTGCTGTATCCTGTGAGGTTATATATCTAAGGAAAATCAAGAAAACCCATGCTGAAGCTCCTAGTTGAAGAAGTCTCAGTGTTTGGGGTTACTATTATCAGCATAATTCATATTCATCATGTAATTAATGATTATAGTGTTTTAGTTGAACCAGCACCTTAGGTACTGGGATCTGATATAAATGATGGTCAGGTTAGGAAGAGGGATTTACCAGTGGTAATGAGAAAAGTTTCCCAGTTAATTCAATTCAGTCAAACATTGTTTTCCTGTTATTTTGACACCAACAATGCCTTCGGCTCTGACATGACAAATAAATCCACTGACTCAATATTGATGAGATGAGACAGGTAGAGTCATTATTTCTCTCCAATACATTGCTAGGAGCAAGCATCTCAGGTCCTCAGTATGACTTTTTAAACACTCATGAGATTCTTGGAACTTTATCTACAAGATACTAACCCCAAGATGTCCCTAATGTTAATCACCTGAAGAAGCAGAAGATATTTCTCAAGAAGAATGTCACATCTTTCTAGGAAAAAGAATCTGAATATGTGCCACTGAGTTGGTAAAAGAGGTTGAAACAGAGTAATGCTAACTGCTCCTTTAATTCTACAGACCCAAGTTGCCTCCTTAATTGAATTCTCAGAAAGGGGAAGAGGAAAGAGGTCCTTAAAGATGAAATGAGAAGGACCATATGAGTGCCAACTCAAAAAGAAATCTATAAAAGATTTGAGTTACTGATCAAAAAATCTAAAACTAAATGGATATGTAACTTGTTAAGAAAGACTTTAGAGCATTTTTAAGTTACATTTATTTATTTTTACTAAATATAAGTGTATATATTTTGTTGTATGGTAATAATTTCTATCAGTCCACCTGAAATGTTTACTAAAAATTTGGTGCATACACACACACACACACACACACACACACACACACATATATATGTGTGTGTGTGTGTGTGTGTTTTACAAATATATATATATATAATTTATATATACTTTTAAATTTTATTATATATTTAATATTTACATATATTTTGTAAGAAATAAATAAAGCAATATAGCTAAAGGGGACCTAAAAATGGAAAGACATCTCACGTTTGGTGATTGGAAGAATTAATATTGTTAAAATGTCTGTACTACTACATATTCAATGCAATTCCTTTAAAAATTCCAATGGCATTCTTATTTCAAGCAGAAAAAAAAAAATCACAAAATTCTTATGGAACCAAAAAAGACCTATAATAGTCAAAGCTATCCTGAACAAGAAGAATAAAGTTGGAAAAAATACATTCTTAAATCCAAGACATAATACAAATGTACAGTATCCCAAGGGGGGAAAAAGCATAGTAGTGGTTAAAAACAGATACATAGATGAATGGAACAGAATAAAGTACCCCTAAGTAAATCTTTGTATTAAAAGCCAACTAATTTTTAACAAAAGCATCAAGAACTTAAAAAACACTGGAAAAAGTATCTTTAATAAATGTTTGTAGAAAATCTGGATATTCACAAATAGAAAAAAATAGGACCCTTCTCAGCACATTTAAAAAAATCAAATTTAAAATATAAAAACAAAAACAATTATGATACATAAAACATTGAAACTAATAGAAAAAATATAGAGAAAATATTTCAGAACATTGGCCTAAGCAAAGGCTTTTTTTGATATGGCCCAAAAGTACAGGCAATGAAAACAAAAAATGAATCATATCAGCTGAAAAAAAAATTCTGTACAGTGAAGGACATAGCAGAATTAAGAGACAATGGGAAAAAATATTTATAAACTATTCTTCCTACAAGGGATTAATTTTCAGAATGACTCAATAGCACAACACATATTCTAATTAAAATAACCTTAGTAGGTATTTTTCAAAAGAGGATATATAAGTGACCAATAAATTCATGAAACATGCTTGACATCAATTATCATTAGGGAAATGCAAATCAAAACCACAATGAGATGCCATCTCACCCCAGTTAGAATGGTTATGATCAAAATGAAAAAGATTGCAAATGCTGAAGAGGATGTATATGGAGAGGGAGAGAGCTGGCAGGAATGCGAATTAGCATAGCCATTCTGGAAGAGTATGGAGCTTCCTCAAGATATTGGAAAGATTGTGATTATATGATTCTGTAATCCCACTACTACTGGCTATATATCCAAAGGAAAGGAAATCAGTATGTTAAAGATATTGCATCATTATCCACAATATCCAAGATATGGATTATATCTTGCTGTTTTTTGACAGATGATCAATAAAGAAAATATGGTACATATGCACCATTGAATATTATTTATCCATAAAATATAACAAATTTCTGTCATTTGTAGCAATGGGAATAAAATTGGAAGACATTATGTTAAATAAACCAGGCACAGAGAGAAGAATACTGTATTTTCTCACTTACATGTAGAAGCTAAAGTTGATCTCAAAGAAATAGAGAACAGAATGGTAGTTACTAAAGCCAGGGAAGGGTATGGAGGAAGGAAAAATAGATGGTGGTTAATGGATTTAGGGAGGCAAATAGGAGAAATAATTTTTAGTGTTCTATAGCATAGTAAGATGATTATGGATGGCAACAATTAATTGAATATTTTAAATAACTAATAGGATTTTGAATATTCCCAATACAAAAATTGATATATCTGATGAAATGGATATGCTAATTTCTCTAATGTGATTGTTACACATTGTATACATGAATTCAAATGCTACACTATATCTCATACAAACATGTAGAATTACTTAGGGGCAATTACAAAAATATGCTAATATTTATTTATTTATTTATTTATATTGTTCAAGGGATTGAACTCAGAGCACTTAAGTGACCCACTGAGTCATATCCCCAGCCCTTTTTTATTTTATTTTTCTAAATTTTGAGACAGGGTTTTGCTAAGTCGCTTAGGGCCTCACTAAATTGCTGAGGCTGGCTTTGAACTTGTAATATTTTTGCCTCAGTCGCTAGTATTACAGGCATGTTCCACCATTCCTGGATCAAAAATACACCAATTTTTTTCAGTATACTAAACTGGATTGTTTTATTGAAATATATGTCCATATACATATATTTACATAAGCTATCTATAGATTTGGTGCATATGTTTACAAAGTTTTATAAAGAATATAAAAATAATGCTTTGTAAGTTTTTTTTTTAACTGAAAAACTTATTATTAAAAGTTACCATACCTATATATTTTCTTTGCAGGACATTTTTATGATGCCTACCATTAAATTGTATACATTTATTTAAATATACTTTAAATTGCTTATATTGGAATATTTTTCTTTAATATTATTTAAAAGTCACAATGAAGTTATATCCATGTGTGTATACTATGTCAAAATACACACAAATTGATATGAATGTATTTTGTGTACAATCAGAGATATGAAAAATCTGTGCTGTATATGTATAATATGAATTATAATGCATTTCGCTGTCTTATATAAATAAAAAAATTAAAAAATCAGCACTTTAATTGTGATTCTTTAAAAAATAGACCAATTTTTAAAGAAGAAAAATATGCCTTCTTCCGTCACATCCCCAAAACACTTAAACATTTTCAAAAAAAAAAAAAAAAAAGGGGGACAGGGAAGGTGTGAAATCACAGAGGATGGGGACAAAAACCAAGTTGTCAGTCAAAAATTTTAGAAGTCTTGCCTGTCTCCCCTCCTGAAGTTTTAGTAAAGGAAACTGCCAAGACAGGGGCCAGGCCTGAAGAGCAAAGCTGGCTGAGCCCTAAGGGAGCTATTTGTTTCTTTCAAACGGGCTGTTTAAATTGACATCATAATCAGTGCTAAGTTAAAAATCCCTGATGTGAAGTTGCTTATCTACCTTTGAAACCCAAAAACCTCACATATTCAGATAATTCTGTAAAACTTCAATATGGTAATGGTGTGCTTTGGGTTGAGCATTCCCTTTTCAGAGCTGCCTACCACCCTCAAACAGGGATTACCATGTGTATTAACAACCCCATTGTGACATATTGGTGATTTCTAATGCATACTATTTGAGGAATATCAATCATAAGTCTAGAAACAATGGAAAAAGAAAACAACAACAACAAAAAAGAAAACAAAAGTATTGTTTAAAAAGGGGGGAAAACCCACAGTTCTGAATGTGTGTTAAACAACATGAGAGCCTAAGAGTTTTAGACAATGAATCACCCTAAATTTTAATACATCACTAAGGCTTAATTTCAAGAATTCACAAATGACTTTCTTTTGCTAGCTACTAAGAAATTTCTTCTGTATTTTTTTTTCAAGTGTTATTTTCCTTGGAGTATAGAAAAAAAGAAATTCTTCTAGTTTCTCTTTTAGTTCTCAATAAATCCAGTGATTCAGAGCAGGAAACTTACCTGTACTCAATTTTATCATGCCTTAGATTAAGCAGGTCTGAGTCATTAAATAGCCTATCTCTAACCTGTTGCTTTGTTCATAATGAAAAGACACAGAACTCTGTACTATAAAGAGCAGGCTTTAGAGGAAAATGCATTATTTATTACCTCTGAAGGAACTTCATAAAGAACATACATTGACTTTCTTCATAACATTTTCATCTCCTTTTTATATATAAAAATATAGAAATAAGCCTTCTGAGAGGCATCACATCAAGCTATCTTCCTTTTTATTTTTTGGGAAAGGAGGCAGTTGGAAAAACTGTGAAATTTAGGAAACCCAAATGTCAAGAATATTAAAGTTCTAAACTGTAACATTTTCCAAACTAGTTCTTGAAAGATACTTTTCAGAGCATAAAAAAAAGTTTTCATGGACAAAAAAATGTAGGTACATTATATATCTCTTGCTTAGATTAAAGATACACAGGCATAGGTAAAAACTCCAAGAAATACTACAGGAAAGAAATGGTTTTTTTATTTTGATGATAATAATTTACTGAGGTTTTATCTCATTTTTTATTTATTGCTATGTCTTCTTCCTTTCATTCAGGCAAATAGCCAATCCTATTTGATTCTGTGTTTCTTGGCCCTAAGCAAAACATATCTCAGGTGATCAATTTCCCTTCTCTTTCTTTGTGAAAGCCTAAAGTTATTAAAGGAAGGATGATAGTGTCCTAAAGCAGAAAAAGATAGTGTGAAACAGTTATAAATGAGAAATTTCCGTGGACTGGTAGTCAGATCTGAAATGACCAAGGCCTGAGTATGACAGGAACACATCTCACTCCTTGACATTGCCCTAAATAAATGACAAAACCCACAAGGTAGTAGCTTCATAGTGTTTACGGTCCCAGAGCCTGAAACAATAGAAACTACAAATTCTTGTAGCTCAGCAAAAAATCCAGGGAGTCACTTGACATGAAGGACCACATGGGTTGGGACAGGAGAATGACACTCTTCATGATAGACTGAACATAAGCAATACTTTCCACAACTATCCCTGCAACCACCCAAGTCTCTTGTGTTCTTCTGAAGCTGAGATTGTAGATAAGCTATGGAAAGACCGAGAGAATAGTTCATATTAAATATTCTGTTAAAATAACAAGATGGACAGTTCAAACTTGTGTTTAATTTATTTTTAAAATTTAGTAATATGTCTACTATTTCCTATTTCTTATTTTTATGAAATAAGATTCATACCTAGAGGCTTAATCAGTTTTTCATCATTGTGACCAAAATATCTAACAAAAAAAAAATTAGAGCAGGGAAAGTTTATCTGGGGCTCACAGTTTCAGAGGACTCAGTCCATTAATAATAGCCAACTCCATTGCTTGGGACCCAAGATGAGGCAGTGTTAGAGTCTGTAAACAAGTCAAGATGGCGCCTGGCATTTTGCAGAGGGAGTGGTTTGTGAAGTAACGCCAGCGAGCCATTAAGTATGGAGATTCCTTATTGGTTGACTGCTGTATCTAGTTTATGTTAATTAATAAGCTGTATGGAATGTATATATACCCCTCCTGTCCTATAATAAACGGCTCCCACTCCTGCTGTATCAATCTACACAAGTTGCTCGTCACCCCCAGGTTATTTTGCTGCAGCCGGACTGCAGCAAGGCAATATGTCATGGGGTAAGTATCCACTATTCAGATGCTGCTCAGTTCATGGCAGCGTCAGGAAGAGAGAGAGAGAGACAGACAGAGACAGAGAGAGAAGAGAAAGGATTGCAGGAAAGTTGGACCCTTCTAGGGCATGCCTCCAGTGACCCATTTCCTCTAATCATGACCCATATGCCTACCACTAACATCCAGTCAGTCTGTTCAAGCTGGTATAGACTGATGAGGTTACAGTTCTCACAATCCAACCACTTTAGCATCAAACATTTTTGCATTAACATAGGAGCATCTGGGGGATACTTCATATTCAAACCATAACATTCTATTCTTGGCCCCCTAAAGCTCATGTCCACCTCACAATGCAAAATGCATTTAGTTCATCTCCAAGAGACCTATATAATCTTAAGAGTTTTAGTATTATTCAAAAGTTCAGGTTCAAAGTCTCCTCTGAATCTCAAGGCCAACTACTGGCTGTGAGCCTGTGTAAATATCAAAAGCATGTAATTTATGTCCAATATAGAGTGTCAAAGAGTAAACATTCCCATTTTAAAGGGAGGGACTGAGGATTAAAAAAAACGGAACAGGGCCAAATCAAGATTGAAACTCAGCAGGGCAAACAGGTCCTATAAGTCCACCTTAACTCTCTGAACAGCATCTAGGAAATATGGCTATTGGTGTTTTCTCTAAAGGGCTTAGGCAGTCCTTCACCTTGATCTTGCCAGTTGAAGTGCACTTGGGCTCTCTTTTATATTGGTTCTCTACGTAGCCAGCAGCTTTCCAGTGCAGGCAGTACATACACATTATTGACATTTCATAATAACTGGGTCTCTATCCCAGCTTTGACCTCACCTTTTCAGCTTCATAAATTGCCTTCTCAGGGTCAGACAATCAGGACTCTGACCCTGCTACACTTTGCCTGGCCTCTCAGGTTTTCCTCTGAAATCTCAGTGGAAGCTTCTATGACCCCTTAACTTGAGCATCCTGTATTCCTGTAGAACCAGAATCATGTGGATGATGCCAAGGTCTGCTGCCATCTCTCACAAAATCTGGGCCTCTTGGAATCATAGCAGCAGTAGTCTCTGAGCAGGTACACAGCTTGTCATGGTAAAATAACTTTTTAGGATACCCTGTGCACGCAGGATGCATTGATGGTCTCTTCTTTAAAAAAAAAAAAAAAAATTCCCTTCTATGTCTTGAATCCTTCAGTGGGTGTGATCTTAGGAATTCTTGAGATGCCCTCAAATCATCTTTCCTAGTTGCTGTGAAAAGTACTTAGTATTAAAAAGTATTCAACAAAATACAGCACCTTTCATGTTGAAAATTGCCTTTTGTACACATATGTATTTAATTAACAAATACAAATAAATTGTATCATTAAAAAAAGCTACATCTTCTACCTATGTCCTTACTTTTTATTGAAACTAATTTAGGGTAAAAATGAAAATGTATGAAGATTTCATCTATTACACAAATCAAATCTAAATCTATAGAAATTTTTAAATGAATATGTTCAGTATCTAAATAAAAGGAAATCAGAAGAAACATCCATTTGAAAAAGATGGGTAGATAAGTGTTTCTGTAAGTAATGTTTAAAATAAGTCAATTGATACTAAATCAAAGTCTGAAAAATTTCCTAAATACATTGTAACACCACATCAGCAGAAATCCCATTTAAGTAAGGAATGAGAAACATGAAAGCTATTTAACATTCTACAGTGCTATCACAGTGTATCATCACAAAGACATTTGGTCCAGGTGTTGCAGTAATTGTGATACATGGGGAAAGTTCACAGCTCACAGGCTCTCAAGTGTGAATTTCCATATGGGAAGAGATTTAAGTCTATTACAGCGTGCCATTAAGGAATGAATGCTCTAAATTGTGCTTCTTCTGTTATCTACCTGTCCTATTTTGAGCGCCTTTTATAGCTTTCCATATTTTTCTTTAAAATGTTTTCTTTTTGAAGCAAAATATTTAACACTTTTAAGTGAGGATACTTGCTATGATATTTTCAAAGAAGACAAATATTAAAGTTAAGCACTTTAAAAGATGTTTAAATTTTTGTCATAAAACTTTAATATTAAATAAAGTAGGTGATTCATGTATGGTAAATAATAGGTGTAGAATGGCTACTCCAGGAGCACATGTATTTTTAAAAATACAAAATACAAAACAGGTGGCTTTTAAATCATGGTCCAATATAGTTTCTCTTACTCTAGTTATGATGTCAACATTCCAATAGTAAGAAAGGCAAGTTAAGGTAATGCCACATTACAGTCTTTCAGTTTAAAGAATATATCTCAAGGTTGTGCAAGTTACATCCAGTTTGATCTTAATGTTCATATTTTAGTTATATAGCATCATCAGTCTGGGTGACATCAATATTTTACTTAAGGAGAAGAGGAGGAGAAAGGACTAGGGGGGAAGAGTGGGAAAGGACTCTATAAGATAACCAGTCACTCTCTGCACACCTATAGAGTAACTATAGCCAGAACTCTGATTGTTTTGTGCATATGTTTTCACTCTCATGCAAATTGTTTTGTGGGTATTATGTTTTATAGGTAATATAATGTATTAAGTCAGAGTACTCAAGTGCCTCTATGTATATTTGTATCAGACTAACCAGTAACAGGAAGACAATAGCAACATAATGAGAGACTTTTAAAGCTCAATTTATTGAAATAAATAAGGATTATCCTATGACTTAATTTTTTAAACCCCTAACTAGCACGTAATGGTAGTAGTAGAAGTTGGCACTTATTATTTTTTAAAATATTCTAAGTAAAACAAAATTTATTATTTCTGCATGAGTCTTCACCATTGATTATACACTGTTTCAGTAAGAGTAGTTATTATTTCACAGATCTGTAAAATTAAAAAAGTTGGAAATATTTTTAATTAAAAAATTAGAAATAATTAGGTCATTTTGATATAATTATAGATTCACATATAACTGCAGGAAATAATACAGAGAGAACCAGCATAATGTTTATTCCATTTCTTTCAAAAAATTACATCTTTAAAAACTATAATATCAGAACTATATTATTGACATTGATAATTTGAGATACAGAAAAATTCCATTAATACAGGATCCCTCATTTTATCCATTTATAGCCACATCTACTTCTATCTTGCCGTCTCCTTCACCTCTATCCTCCATTTCTGACTCTCTTGTATCAAGAATATTACATGGGAATTTTAAATATAATATTAAATCTATCTATAAGTTTAGCTATATAAAATTTACATAATGTAAACTTTAAGTTTAATATTTTATGCCAATATGTTAGAATGTTGAGTCTACATTTGCTTTTAGCATCCAAAGTTTCTGGTTCGATTTCTAGGTCTTTGATCCACTTTGATTTGACTTTTATGCAAGGTGAAAGATAAGGATGTAGTTTCATTCTTCTACATATGAATATCCACTTTTCCCAGTACCATTTGTTTAAAAAGCTTTCTTATCCAACCTATATTTTTGACACCTTTGTCAAGCATCAGATGGCTGTGACTAAGGGAGTTTGCCTCTGTGCCTTTTATTCTATTCCATTGGTCTTCATGTCTATATTCATGCCAATGCCTTACTGATTTTATTACTATAACTCTGTAATGTAATTTGAAATCAGGAATTGTGATGCCTCCAGATCACTCCTCTTGCTCAGTATTGCTTTGGCTATTCTGAGTCTTTTATTCTTTCAAATTAGTTTTAGAACTATTTTAACAATTTTGTTAAGAATTTGATGGGGATTGCATCAACTCTGTATAATGCTTTTGGTAATGTGGCCATTTTGACAATATTAGTCTTGCCTATCCAAGAGGAGGTCTTTACATATTCTAATATCATCTTCAATTTTTTTTCAGTTCTATCATCTTCTTTTATTATTTTTAAGTTAAGAAGATCATTCCTTTAGTCATATATGTGTTGCTAACATTTGCATCATATGCACATTATTTTGTAGAAGGCCAAATAAAATTTGAAGAATGATATCTTACAGTTGTCCCTTTTAATGGGAAAGTCAAATATTCTAGGAAAGGAGCTAATTACCCTGTTAATTCTTCATAGAAAGCACAATAAATGATCTTGGGTCTTTGTAAAATTGCAGGTTTTCAAAATCCTGACAAAGTTGCTTCTCTTTTCTTCTTTTAATTTTTTTATTCTAATTTGTTATATATAACAGAAAAAACTGCATTACACTCCATACTACACATATCAAGCACAGTTTTACATATCTCTGGTTGTATTCAAATTATATTCCCACCATTCATGTCTTTATACATGTACTTAGGGTAATGATATCCATCTTATTTCACCAACATTTTTACCCCCTTTCCCCCTCTTTTCCCCTCCCTCCCCTTTACCCTATCTAGAGTTTGTCTATTCCTCTCATGCTCTGCCTCCCAATCCCACTGTGAATCAACCTCCTTATATCAGAGAAAACATTCAGCATTTGTTTTTTGGGGATTGGCTAAATTCACTTAGCATTATATTTTCCAACTCCATCCATTACCTGCAAATGCCATGATTTTATTCTCTTTTAATGCTGAGTAATATTCCATTGTGTATATATTCCACATTTTCTTTATCCATTCATCTATTGAAGGGCATCTAGGTTGGTTCCACAGTTCAGCTATTGTGAATTGTGCTGCTGCACTGATGTGGCTGTGTCCCTGTAGTATGCTGTTTTTAAGTCCTTTAGGTATAGACGGAGGAGTGGAATAGCTGGGTCCAAAGGTGGCTCCATTCCCAGTTTTCTAAGGAATCTCCATACTGCTTTCCATAATGGCTGCACCAATTTGCAGTACCACCAGGAATGTATGAGTGTGCCTTTTCCCCCACTTCTTCAACAATGCTTATTGTTATCTGTATTCTTAATAGCTGCCATTCTGACTGGAGTGAGATGGAATGTTAGAGTAGTTTTGATTTGCATTTCTCTGTTAGAGATGTTGAACTTTTTTCATATATCTGTTGATTGATTGTATATCATCTTCTAAGAAGTGTCTGTTCACTTCTTTGCCACATTTATTAATAGGGTTATTTGTTTTTTTGGTGTTAAGCTTTTTGAGTTCTTTATATACCTTAGAGATTATTGCTCTATCTGATGTGCAATTGGTAAAAATTTGCTCCCAAGTTCTAAGCTCTATATTAACCTCACTGATTGTTTCTTTTGCTGAGAAGAAGCTTTTTAGTTTGAATCCATCCCATTTATTAGTTCTTGATTTTAATTCTTATTAAGGAAGTAGGGATATAATTGGATATGATGGAGATTCGGGCCTATATTTTCTTCTATTAGACTCAGAGTCTCTGGTTTAATTCCTAGGTCCTTGATCCACTTTGAGTTGAGTTTTGTGCATGGTGAGGGATAGGGGTTTAATTTCTTTTTGTTGAATATGGATTTACAGTTTTGCCAGCACCTTTTTTTTTTTTTTTGAAGAGCCTATCTTTTCTCCAATGTATGTTTTTGGTGCCTTTGTCTAATATAAGATAAGTGTAATTATGTGGGTTAGTCTATGTGTCCTCTATTCTTTACCATTAATCTACCAGTCTATTTTGGTGCCAATACCATGCTGTTTTTGTTACTATTGCTCTGAAGTATAGTTTAAAGTCAGTATAGTGATGCCATCAGCTTCACTCTTCTTGCTAAGGATTACTTTAGCTATTCTGGGTCTCTCTTTTTTTTTCAGATGAATTTCATGTCTGCTTTTTCTATTTCTATGAGGAATGTCATTGGGATTTTGATTGTAATTGCATTAAATCTGTATAATGCTTTTGGTAGTATGGGCATTTTGACAATACTAATTCTGCCTATCCAAGAACAAGGGAGATCTTTCCATCTTCTAAGGTCTTCTTTAATTTCTTTCTTTAGTGTTCTGTGGTTTTCATTGCAGAGGTCTTTTACCTCTTTTGTTAGGTTGATTCCTAAGTATTTTATTTTTCTTTAAGGTATTGTAAATAGAGTAGTTTTTTCTCATTTCCCTTTTAGAGAATTTGTCACTGATGTACAGGAATGCCTTTGATTTATGGGTGTTGATTTTGTATCCTGTTACTTTGCTGAATTCATTTACTAGTTCTAGAAATTTTCTGGTGTAGTTTTTTGGGTCTTCCAGGTATGGAATCATATTGTCACCAAATAGTGCTAATTTGAGTTCTTCTTTTCCTATATGTATCCCTTCAATTTCTTTCGTTTAATAGCTCTTGCCAGTGTTTCAAAAACTATGTTAAATAGAGGTGGAGAGAAAAGGCATCCCTGTCTTATTCCAGCTTTTAGAGAGAATACTTTCAATATTTCTTCATTTAGAATGATGTTGGCTTGGGGCTTAGTGTAGATAGCTTTTACAATGTTGAGATATTGTTCCTGCTATCCCTAGTTTTTCTAGTGTTTTCAACATGAAAGGTGCTGTATTTTGTTGAATACTTTTTCTGCATCTATTGAGATGATCATATTGTTTTTATCTTTTAAGTCTATTGATGTGATGAATTACATTTATTGATTTCCTTATGTTGAACCAACCTTTCATCCCTAGAGTGAACCCGACTTGATTGTGGTGTACTATCTTTTTGATATGTTTTGTATTCAATTTGCGAGAATTTTATTGAGAATTTTTGTATCTATATTCATTAGAGATTTTGGTCTGAAGTTTTCTTTCTTTGATATATCTTTGGCTGGTTTTGAAATAAGGGTGATATTGGCCTCATAGAATGAGTTTGGAAGTGTTCCCTCTTTTTCTATTTCCTGAAATACATTGGAGTATTGGGGTTAGTTGATCTTTAAAGGTCTTATAGAACTCGGGTGTGTATCTATCCATCTGGTCCTGGGCTTTTCTTGGTCGGTAGACTTCTGATGGTGTCTTCTATTTCATCACTTGAAATTCATCTGGAAAATTTTCTGTTATTATGTCATTGAATATATTGCTCATTCCTTTAGTCTGGAACTCTATTCCTTCCTTTATCCCAATAACCCTTAAATTTGTTCTGTTTGAATAGTGGGATAGGGAGCAGGAGCATGGGAAGAATAAATGAACTCTAGATAGGGCAGAGGGGTTGGAGGGGAAGGGGTTATTAATGATGGTGGATATTGATGATCATTATTATGCAAAGTACAGGTATAAAGACATGAATTGGTGTGAATATACTATGTATACAACCAGCGATATGAAAAATTGTGCTCTATATGTGCAATAAGAATTGTAATGCATTCTGCTGTCATATATAAATAAATAAATAATAAAAAAATAAATAAAATTTGTTCTTTTTATGCTATCCCATATTTTGTGAGTGTTCTGCTTATGATTTCTTACGATTTTCACTGTGTAGTCTGCATTCTTTTCGAGATTATATATTTTGTCTTCATTGTCTGAGGTCCTGTATTCCAAGTGGTCTAATCTGTGGATGATGCTTTCAATTGAACTTTTAATTTTTTTTTTTTGTTTCTTTCATTTTAAGGATTTCTTTTTTTTTTTTTAGAAACTCTGTGTCTCTATTGAAGTAATCTTTTGCTTCCTATATTTTTTATGTAGCTGTTTGTCAAAATGATCTTTTTTCCTGCCTCTACTTGCTCTCTTATATCATACTTTAATTCATAGAGGTTTTTAATCATGTACATCCTGAACTCCTTATCTGTAATTTCTTCTGCTGTGCTGGCCATGGATTCTAATAATGTGTTATCTCGATATGTTTAGGGCATTTTCTTCTCTTGTCTTTCATATTGCTCATGTGTCTTCCCTTCTAGCACTATGGGTCCGAGGCATTACATTTTTTACCCTATAGGCTTATAGTGCCCCTGTAGGGATTCAATACCTCTCCTTTGAGGTGAAGGATAATGTTATCAGATCCAAATATAAACAGTATATACCCTAAACACAAATGTTTGCTATTAAGTTGTTTACAGTTTGGTCACAATGTACAGAAATGGTGAATTCAATTATTATCTACAATATACTCAATAGGTTTGTAAAAAGGGTTTACAGTTTCTGATGGTGAACAAAGAACTGGGGATGAGGAGTAGGATAATATGCTGATAAAGTAGGAGGTGAGGATATAGAGTTGTTATATCTTAAGAAGTGTAAGAAAGAAATCTGAAGAGGAAAATTAGTAACAGGGAAGGGAGAGGAGGTGATTTGGGGTAGACAAGTGAGAAGACAGTAGAGTACATAATACACACACATATATATATATTAAGAAAAATTTAAAAAATGTTTAAATAGTAGAAATTGGTGAGGTAAAAGAAAAAAAAGAATATACAACACAGCTGTAATATCCTATTCAGATATCCCAGTCCTTGAAATCCTAATTCATGCAAAGAACTTGGTTTTACATATGTTGAGGATGTTAGGGCTGGAGAATAGAGTGGGAAAGGGAAAAAAATTGTTTTGAAGGAAGAAACAGGATTGTTTTGTTTGGAGATTGGTATCTTTCCTGCTTCCCTTCTCATCGAATAGGTGGGGTCCTCTGTTGTTAGCTGGAACTCTGCCCTCAGGATGGTGAAGGTAACCAGGGTGTCACTGTGCCATGGTAGTGGCGACTGTGGAGAGAGGGGAGTTAGAAACTGAGTACCTGGCCAGTCAGAGTACCAAACTGGGAGTTACCCCCACTGAAGATGGTGATGAATGTGACCCAAGATGGAGATGGTTGCTCTCAGCGGTGGGCTGTCAGGTTCTGTGGGAAGAGCCAAGCAATGGCATTGGAGGATGAGTTCAGAGCTCTGTGGCATGCAATGTGTGGCTGTCTTCTGACTTCAGAGCCTGTGTGAAGTTCTCAGGTGCAAGGATGCTACTGTGCATAGGGGACTATCTCTGCTGCTGCTGAGTCCCAAGATGGCAGTGACCGGGGAAGCCCCACTTTGGTAGATGGGGGTCCACACAGGAGTGGTGGCCAGAGTTCCTGCATGTAGAAGCTGCCTGGTGTCCTGCATGGGGGCAGCATAGATGATTTCTTCTTGGTTGGGTGACTGAAAGTTCTGCGCAGGTGTTTGTGGTGCTCACTTGGGTACCCCCAGTAGTCCTATGTGGGTGAGTAGTTTGGAGACCTACTCTGATTCTGTGGCATGGAGCCCTGCATGGGCCGGTGACCTTGATTCCTGCTTGGGATGAGAAATGTAGCTCGCAGAGAGGCAGTATTCTCACTACTTATGTCCCAGGTCACGGAGCAACACTGAATGCTGCCCCTCTCTAGCCCTCCATCTTGGATCTCACTGTCATTTTCATTATCGAGAGTTTTCACCTTCTTTGTTAGATTTATTCTGAAGGGTTTTTTTAATGTTATTGTGGATGGGATACTTTTCAAGATTTATATAGGAAAGCTATCGACTTATGAATGTTGATCTTGAATCATGCTATGTTACTGATTTTGTTTTTCAGCTCTACAAGTCTTCTGATGGAGATTTTAGGGTCTTCTAGATATGGAATAATGTCATTAGCAAACAGATAAATTGAATTCTTTTTTCCCCCTGTTCGTATCCCTTAATTTCCTTCTCTTTTCTGATTGTTCTGAGTAGATTTTCAAGAACTGTATTAAATAGAGGTGGTGAAAGTACAAATTCTTGTCTCGTTCCTGATTTTACAAGAAATGCTTTGAGTTTTTCTCTGTTCCTTATGATGTTGGCATTGGGTTTGTCACAGATAACCTTTGAATTGTTGAAGTAAGTTTTTTCTACCCTTAGTTTCTGTAGTGTTTTTATCATGAAAGAGTTATGGATTTTGTCAAAGGCATTTTCTGTATCTGTTGAGAGTATCAGATGATTTTTGTCCTCAATTTTGCTTAAGTGGTGAATTACATTTATTGATTTGTGTATGTTAAATCATCCTTGCATCTCTGGGATAAAAACAAGTTAATCATGGTGTGTACTCTCTTCTTATTATACTTTGCAATGAATTTTGCTAATATTTTAATTTTTTTTTTGTCAAAAAGATAAATAACTCAATGAATAAATGGGAAAAAGAACTAGACATTTCTTAAAAGAAGAAATGCAACAAATACATGAAAAAAATATTTAACATCCCTGGAAATCAGTGAAATGCAAATCAAAACTACACTGAGATTTCATCTCACTCTAGTTAAAATGGCAATCATCAAGCATACAAATAATAATAAATGTTGAGTAAGTGGAGGGAAAGATGTACTCATGTATTATTGGTGGGATTGCAAATTAGTACAACCACTTTGGAAAGCATTATGGAGATTCCTCAAAAGGCTAGAATAGAAACACCTATGACCCAGATGCCCCACTCCTTCATATTTATCCAAAAGAACTAAAATCAACATATTGTGGTAATACAGGCACATAAGTGTTTCCACAAGCACAGTTCATAACGTCTAAAGCTAATTTAGGGAACCAACTCAGGTGTCTATAAACAGAAGAATGGATAAAGAAAATATGGCATATTTAGGCAAATAAGTTTCACACAGCCATAAAGAAGACTAAAATTATAGCATTTACTGGTTAATGGATAAAACTGGAAAACATGATGCTAAGTTAAATAACCCAGACTCAGAAAATCAAAGATTGAATAATTTATTTAATGTAGAAGCTAGAGAAAAGAGAGGGAATAAAAGGAATGGTTAATGGGGCTCATGAAAATAGAAGGGAGATTAGTGAACTAGAAAAAGGAAATTGAACAAAACAGAGACAGGATGAGAAACGAGAGGTAAAACAGAATGAAAATGATGAAATCATGCTACAATGTACATATATAAAAATACCATAGTGAATTTTACCTTTATGTATATCCATAAGGTACCAATTTATAAAATACATGATAGAAGAAAAATGAGTAGAGGAAGTGGTATGTGGGTATGGAGGAGGGGAGGCAGAGAAGCATCACCAGAGACTGAAATGAAGAAAATTATATTCTATGCATAAATGATTATGTCAACATGAACCCCACTATTTATGTACATCTACAGTGCACTAATAAAAACATTTTTTAAAAATTGACAATTTTTACTAAAACTGTTTCCAGAAATTCATCCAAATTGCTGTTTGCTTCGATAGTTTATTCCTTTTTATTGCTGAGTAGTATTTATGGTATTAATATGCCACAGTTTGTTTAAAAATTCACCCATTGAAGGCACCTTCTTGCTTTTACCTTTTGGCTATTACTATGAAAACTACCAAGACATTTACATGTAGGTTTTTGTGCAAATGTAACTTTCTGTCTGTGATAAATGCTCAAGGGTGCAATTTCTGCAACATATGACAGTTGATGTTTAGTTTTATAAGTAACTGCCAAACTGTTTTTCCAGAGTCATTTAACATCTTGCATGCATGCATAAGTGATCCAGTTCCTCTACCTCCTCCTTATCACTTTTTGGTGTCACTAATTTTTTACTGGAATCATTCTGAAGGCTATCTAGAGAAACTCTTTTGAATAAACCACTGATCATTGAGGCACACAAAGAGGGAAAGAAGTTCTGAGTGTTTTATTTTTCTTTTGTTTTTAAGTATAAATTATTTTTTAGGTGTAAGTTCCATTTGAATTTATGACTGGGGCAAATTTCTGTATTCAGAGGATAGCATAATGCAATGAATTTCAGATAGCTGATCTCCAAGGAGAATAAAGTAATATTATAAATTGAATGTTTGAATCAGCAAATCAAATTTTATATTTAATAATTTTAATTCACTCCCAAATATTTTCTGAGACTCTCTATAAAAAGTACAGCAGTGTTGATAAGGATAATAGATCCACCCATCCTCATGAAGCTCATAGATAGAAAATACACAGAACATATTCAGTGGAGCCCATAGTTTATTTCAGGTGGTAAACAGTACCACAGCTGACTGTTCTTTAACTTTTATTCACCAAAAATTTTCTGATATTGTGATTTATATTGTAGATTATAATTTTAAAGGAAATATTATAATGATTAGAAGAGTTCTGTATTTTTTCACTTAGTCTGATGTTTCAAATTCATGTCTTTTTCATGAATTGAAGGTCTCTTCCTGCCTAAATATCATTTGCAATATCAAATATCAGATGTGGCTTTTTATTTTTTTAGATATACATGGCCATAGAGTATATGTTGACATACTATACACATATGGAGTATAACCAGCATTGAGTAGCATCTCATTCTTGTGGTTGTATATGATATGTACACTGCTCATGTACTCATATATGAACATAGGAATGTTATGTCCAACTCATTCTACTGTCTTTCCCATTCCCATCTCCCCTTCCTTCATCCCTCTTTGTCTAATCCAAGAAAAGTCTCACCCCCCCATCCTTATTATGTGTTAACATCCACATATCAGAGAGAATATTCTGCCTTTCTATTTTTGGGATTCGTTTATTTCACTTGGCATTATAGTCTCCAGTTCCATCCATCTACTGGCAAATGCCATAATTTCATTCTTCTTTAAAGCTGAGCAATATTCCATTGTGTGTATGTACGTGTGTATGTATGTAAATGTATATATGTATGTAAATGTATATATGTACGTACATATATACAGTTTCTTTATTCATCTATTGAAGGACACCTAGGTTGGTTCTATAGCTTAGCTATTATGAATTGTCCTGCTATCAAAATTGATGTGGCTGCACCATTCTATTATGCTGATTTTATGTCCTTTGGTTATAAACTGAGGTGTTTGGTAACTTGGTCAAATGGAAGTTCCATTCCATGTTTTCTAAGGAATCTTCATACTGCTTTCCATAGTAGTTGAACCATTTTAATTATTATGATAATAATGGATTTTGCATTTGGGAGATATCTTGGGCCTCAAAACCAGCAAGCAAAGCAAAAACAAACAACATCCAAAACAAACAAGCAAACAAAAACAGAAAATTAAGGTATATGATAATTTTTTTGCTGCAATTATTTCTGATAGTTGTTGAAACATGAAAAGAAAGGCAATATTTCAAATAGGACCATTTCTGTAGTTAAGGGATAATTGATATTCCACATTTCAATTAATATTACAAGATTTAGATAGCTTTTTAAATTGATAAAGGAATATCATTTGTCTTAAACCACAACTATCATCCAACTTGAATGTTTTAATATCATCCAACTTGAATGTTAATAATTTTTTAAAAATATGTTTTAGTTGTAGGTGGACACAATATTTTTATTTATTTATTTTTATGTGGTGCTGAGGATTGAACCCAGTGCCTCATATATGCAAGGCAGGCGCTCTATCACTGAGCTACAGTCCCAGCCTGAATTTTTTATTAACTTTTAAGTGAAAACAATGTAAGAAGCGTCTCAGCAAAAGCATTTGAGATTGAATTATCTTTACATTTTAGGACCACTTCACAGATTTCATGGCTGTGCTTGAAAACCATATTTAATTCAGTTATTTCCTTTGTTTTAGGAAGATTTCTCCTGAGAGATCTGGATGCAGTTAGGATCATTTACAGAGATTAAATAAATAATTAATAAATGATATCATCCTTTTATTCCACCTCTCAGTAACATTTGACACCGCTGATATCATCCTTCTAAATTTGTCCGGCTTCAGAGACGTGCTCTTAGATTCTCCTATCACTTTTCATTCTTCTTTAGTAATCTTCTCTTCCTGTCTCTTAGATTTCAGAGTTAGAATTCCTCTACCTTGGATGTTGATATTGGAAACTCTGCCCCAGGTACTCTTTATTTTATTTTTTTTAATATTCTTATTCCGAGATTGTCATTTATTCCCAGGGAATATAGTAAAATTTTCAAATATACAGACCAATGCTCTCCTCTGAACTATATAGATAAAATTGCTAGTTGATATTCAATCCTGAGCATTTCACACTCATCTTAAACTGAACATGTCTAAATTTGAACATGTCTAAATTTTAACTGTTGATTTTACTTCTCAAGTTTCCTAATTCCCATTGCTGTTCTCATTTAATTTAAGGGCAGTATTACCTATCTCGTTAGTCAAGTAAGAAATCTTGATGTCACCCTTTCTCTTCCTACCCTCATTCTAGCTGAGTCTTCTTTATATAAACATATATAGGATACTCCCCTGACCTCTATCTTTGGGGTCACCACTTCAGATCAAGCCACCAAGTTTTATTGTCTACAGTAATGGAAGTTTGGCAAAGATCTTCCATGTCTGCATTTCTCATTTCCAAACTATTTTTTATGAAGCAGCTGAACAAAGTTTCTTAGAATAGAAATAAGCTTTTGTTAATAACCTGCTTTAAAAGAATCTGATACATTTTTTAAACTGGCTTCGCTTTCAAACCTCATCTAATGCCACTTACCACTCCACCACAGTAGCTGTTCTTCAGTTTCTAGAGCATACTCAGCTATTTCCCCACCTGCAGATATTTATGAGTGTAAATTTTTCTTGCAATAATATTCTTCCATTGTTCTTCACATGTATTTCTGATACATCTCCATGTTCCAATTTATATTAAAATTCCTTGGAAAGGTCTTTTATGAATATACCACTAAATCAATACCCACTTAACCTCTACTTTTTCCTACGAAGAAAACTATTTTTGATTACTTAATGACATTTGTAAATTTCTAATCAGTTTGTTTTCTCATTTCCTTTGTTTCTGTTTTGCTACTTCACTAAATTATTATTTCCACAAGAGAACAGCAACCAATAGTCATATTCCATTATACCTTCATTACCTAGATGGTTCCTGGAATACAACATGAGTATACAGATACCAGAGATTTGATTGTGGAAGTAGGTCTAAAAAGACATAATTATAATAATCTTACATAATATGTGACAGAAATCTAGGCAAACAAGAAGACTCATCAGTCAGATATCCTGGTTAATCAGTGATCCAGAAAGATGATCTGGTAGAAACAGAAGGATCTGGTATCACAAAGACCAAGCCTGAAAATTAGAAATAAAATTCCAGTTCATGTGAATCCTAACAAATGCTAGAATAGTCACAAGGCTTTATAAAGGAGCTCCAAATTCATGAAAACAATGTGCAGATGTGCATGATTTTTGAGTGCTTGGTTACAAGGAACAGTAGGATAATTCTGGCATTAGAGTTAGGCTTACCAGGAAGAGCAGATTAATGTGAGTCATTAAACATATCATTTAGGTATTCTTAAATTACAATTGACTCTGGAGAGGATATTTCCTGGTGCTTGGAAAAGATACCTAAGTACTAAATCTGCAATCGTAGTTTTGTGCACTATAGCCTATGCAAAACACAGGATTTGGGATTAAATGAGCCTGAGTATTCAAAGTTTCTGTAATATCTTGGACAAACAATGTTTAGACCTTGTGTCCTTAATGTATTAGTGATTTCTTAGGATTATAGTGAAGATTAAATGATTATTACGCACAAAAGTTTTTCATGACACATATAAAATTATAATTATTCAATAAATGCTTGCTACTATTATTCATATTTTAGGCTCTTGTTCTGAGGGTTTGGAAGCACTGAGTTTGAAGTTGGAGGGAAGAATAAGAAATGGGTAGCTTATTAGCAGGGGTTTCACCTGACCCCTCCACATTCTCTCACAGTAGGTCCATGGCTTTGCACAGTAGGTACACCATGGAAATAGGTATGTGTGAGAAGAAAGAGATTTATGCTTATCTACTCTAGGAATGTGGTCTTTAATCTTTCTATAGATATTTAAACAGAACTTTCAAAGTTACACTCTAGCAAGTTAAATAGGAGGAAAGTTCAATTAGGATCTAAAAATCGTGTAATGCATAAAACACTGTACTTTAAGATGCAATAGAGAATATTACTTGTTGGGTATTTATTATTTCTACCTTGAAAAAAAGAGTAAAAGGATTTTAATGAAGTGTTTTGGATCATTTAAAATCTCAACGAAAGTCAGTTGCAGTGGTAGAAATAATACTAAGGATGACTGAGTTTCCATATAGGGATAAATTTATTAAGCACAAGTCTATTGTGTTCTGGCATCCCACACTAGCTAGCAGTTAGATTTTATGGTTCATATCAACATCATAAGGTAAAGAAATTTCCTATCTATTCTCAGGCTGCATAAGATAGACAAAGCACAAGTAGATGAAATCAGAACTGAATTATCAAATAGTATCAAGAGCAAATGGTTTAGATTTGGGGAGTTCTTTTACACATACATAAAGGAAATTTGGAAGATAAAAATGTTCTAGGCATGAAGGTCACTGCTGAACATTCATGAGCAAGCATAAATACCACTTACATTGCTGCCAGAGGAAAAGGCACTGACTGGTCACCAGTAGAGCAAATAAAATTGCTATGGGATCAGAGAAAAAGAATCAAAGAAGAAAGTCAACTGGAAAGTTTCTTGAGAACAGAGACAATGAAAACTCTGCTCAGCAGTGATGTAGAAGTCAGTCCTTATTTAGCAGCTCTTTCTTTCCCTAGATATTTCATTTCTCTATAAGTAACAAAAGTGCTAATATGATTCAGTGATTGTGTCCACCCATGTCAGTCTAAAAAAATGCTATGGAATTTTAAGTCTCATACCAGAGAATTTTCAAAGTATGAAGAAAATAATTTAAAATCATATCCATAGATGTATTAGGGAAGCTAATTTTATAGTGCATAAAAATTTAATGTTTACCAAACTATATCATAGTTTAGTGAATAGACAGAATTTTGATTCATGATAGAAGAGACAAAAATTAAATTACAATATAGTTTAACTTGGAGATATTAGAAAGCAGTGTGCATTTATGGCAGATATGAAAAAGTCATTAATGGAAAACTGCATGTTTGTAAAATGTCAGAATATTTCTGTTCATATGATTATTCTCCAAAGGTTTTAAAAGGAGAAATGATATAAATTTAGTGCTTCAGAAAATGGAGGTAGAAATTCATGTGAAATTTTTTATTAGCACTCTATCTACTTCTTGGTGAAAAAGTAGTAGCTTATTTGGAAAAAGGAATGTGTTGCTTTATCTTATGTTTTATAGCAGAGTTTGGGGGGCATCAATTTTCTTCCCAATAATTCCTTCTTGGTGACTTAGTTAAAGTTCTTACAATCTTTTAGTCTTAATAATGCTTCTCTGATTAATTTTTCTGTTAGATTACTTATTATTATTTTGTATATATCATCATGTTTATTTTTCTCTTTCCCCACAGCAAAGAACTCTCCATGAAGGCAAGAACATTTCTTTGTTTTGATCTCTGGGTTTCCTTAAACACCTAAAAGAAACTTCAATAAATAGGAGATGATCAGTAAATAGCCACTGAATGAAAAAAAAATGTACTAGTCACATTTATTTCTCTTCATAACCTTAGGAGGGGAAACGTTTTTATCATAAGTGGGAACACTGAAGCTTAACTTGCATAACTTGTCCAAGTTCCCATAACAAATAAATATTTTTGCTTCCCACATCTAACCCTCATGGGCCTTTATAGATAATATGAACTAGATGTTTTGTTGCATGTTGATAATCAATTCCTCCCCCTTCTTTTTGGTTGTCCCTGTTGTTACAGTATGATTCCTGTTTTTATTCCTATTTTTAAAAACATTATCTAGGGCTGGAGATGTGGCTCAGCGGTAGTGCGCTCGCCTGGCATGCGTGCGGCCCGGGTTCGATCCTCAGCACCACATACCAACAAAGATGTTGTGTCTGCCGAGAACTAAAAAATAAATATTAAAAATTCTCTCTCTCTCTCTCTCTCTCTCTCTCTCTCTCTCTCTCTCTCTCTCCTCTCTCACTCTCTCTTTAAAAAAAAAAAAAAAAAAAAAAACATTATCTAAACTATTCTAATTTACAAGTCTCTTAGTATAGGAACTCTGTATTTCTCTTTTTCAGACTTGATCACTTGATCACCTGATGCTTCATTGCCAGCTTTATAGCTCTAAGTATTTGGAGATAGTTTCTTTCTTACCAGTTAGTCATGTGATCGGATCTTCCAAGGCTTAGATACAAACAAGCAAGGTTAAGAACTAGAAATGGAGTTCAATCATGTGAAATACCACCAGAGCTTGAATAATCTATCCTATTTGTGTGGATACAGCATTCTTACCACAAAGAGAGTGTATCTAGTCGGGAAAGAGTGTCACCAGCCAGTTGTGAAGTTCTCACATGCACCTGGAATTATACCTTTTATTTTGTCATCTTGATGTGATTATGGTAGCAAGAACAGATTCTGTTCTATACACATGACTCAATTAATAGCCAGTTTATGAAAAAATAAACAAAGGTACATGCACTGGTCTAATGGATACTTTGATATACAGTGCAGGAAAATATGTTTATGGATAAACAGAAGTAGGAGAAGCCTGGAAAGTGGATCTAATAGCTCTTATTTTACTGTTGGCTTGAGAGCAGTCAGCAGGTGACACCATGTGGTGTGGCAATAAGTCCCTATATTCTGGGAGCAGGAGAATGTCTTCTAGAAATTCTCTGAGGCGCTAAATACAACCTCTGTGTGGCTGCCCCACATTGGGTCTGCTTTCTCAGCTCAGAGGTACTTGATCTTTGGGAAACTATCCTTTTTTTTCTCCCTCCACTCTCAATTAAGTCCTTTATTAAACAGAAAAAGAAGATAGCACAATAAAAAAAAATAGTTTCTGTCTCTCTGTGTCTCTCACTAGACTGAAAGGACCTTTGGCTAGAAGAAAAACCATCTGTTTTCTGCTTTCTGACCAAGAGGGAAAAACCCTGCACTCAAATCTGAGGGAGTCAGAGAAGACTAGCATGAGACCTTTCTAGGAATCCTCATAATATTTCAAGTAACTTCTAATAAAGAAAACAAATAACAATCAAGGTTTTATGTCAAAAAATATTATATGATCACATATCACAATAGCCCTCTAACATCAACCAACTTTAGATTTGAGGGAGAGCTTTTCACTTACAGAAATGAAATGATGATATATTTTAAGGAGGTAACATCCCTGGAAATGGGGACTAGTGAAAATGCAACCCAAGGACAGAATGTATTCTAAATGCAGCATTCCTAGTCTGTGCTCACCTCTCTAGATAATAAACTGTAATAGGTTTCTCAAGAATAGTCAATATATGTATATTATTTAAGCCTTTGACAAATAATTTTTATGAGAGATGATCTTTGCAAAAAACCTTTGTATTAGGGTGTTTTAAATATTGTCTTTGTTTTATATCAGGTTTCTGATATTGCTGTTTTAATAAAATTTAATTGTGCAAAGGCTACCTGGGAAAAGGTGTTTTATGGGGCAGGTTAGCTGATGCTAGAATATGTGTAAGACTGAGGCATAACAGCAGTATTTTGATATTTGTGGGACAGCAAGCAGTGCTTTATGTTTCAGGTATAGAAATACCTATTTTGCTCTCAACCTGTAGGAAAAAAAAACATTTTCAGATCTTCAAAAATATTACTAATACATCAATAAACAATTTGTTTTCCAGCAGAAAAATCATGCTACCATAGTTACAGACCATCCAAATTCACTTTAAAATTGTTTTTTTTTTTTTTTGAACCAGAGATTGAACTCAGGGACTTTTAATCACTGAGCCACATCTCCAGTACAATTTTTATATTTTGTATCTTGAGACAGGGTCTCACTATGTTGATCAGTGCCTCACTAAATTGTTGGTAAAATTGTCTTTTTAAAGAAATAGAAAGAGATTAACTGGAATTAATATATAATGTTTATTTTTCTTAGCTATCCCAGGTTAATATGAAATAACATCCTGTTTCTGAATAAATAAATAAGTTCTTAGAATCATTATCTTTTTAAGCCTGTTAATCTTACCCTAGCAGTAAAGTTGTCTACTAAATACATGAGTAGATTACATCAAACCAATCAAATTAACATAATAGCAAAATTAGTTTTAAAAATTAAATAAGTACAAAAATGTAAGATACCATTAATATTATATTTTAAAATTTTACTATTTATATATTTTCCCAAGTGTTTAAGTAAATATATTTGCATTTAAATAATCTTATCTATGTACAAAACACTGTCAGTGTTCTTCTAACATTAAAAAAAAATAAGTCATTCTTAGATTTGGTTCATGGTTACTAGAGATCCCATCTGTAACTAAATTAAATTAAATAAAATTAAATAACAAATATCAGATGTGTAGCTCTTTACAATACACTGTAGGCACTGGAGAAAACAGTTTTAAATATGACAAAGTCTTTCACAGAATAATAGTAAAACATTCATATTATTTGATCTAACTCTTTGAAAAATCCACATAAAGTCCATAAGACACAAACACAAGAAAGACAAGTTCATGAATGATTTATTGAGCTAGAATTTGAATGAGTCTGTCAAAAGCCAACCTTTTCTGTATTTCTGTTCCTATTTGGTTCCCCTAATCTCACCTTCCTCTTCAGTATCCTGGATTCAGAAGCTTTCCTCATGCAGTCTCTGTGGCTATGTAGATCTGGTTATAATCCTGTCCTTGACACCACCTGGAACTGGCTTCCAGAACTGGTTGCTCTTGGCAACCTCTGAGACTCCTGCGGGCCTCCTGGAAAGCCAGGATTTTTGTACCCATCTGTTAGGTATGACTTGCAGGATACCTACTTGTCTTTCTGCTTTACAACAACACAATAAAAACCTGAACTCTTTTTCCTATCATTTTAATAATCTCTTCTTTTTTCACGATTGCACTAAAAGTCTCTAAAACTAAAATAATTGACTTCACAGGCCAATAGTCAATAGGAACAGAAAATACAGAACAATCCACAAAGCTAATCTTAACTAACAGCGGTGTGTTCCCTCTCTATCTTTCTATCTCTCCTGGCACCTTCTCTCTCATTTGAACTGAAAAATTGACTAATGAGACTTTCCTTTTCCCAGATCTTTTCTAAAGTAATGTGAAAAGTAGTGGAAAGACAAAAAGTTTATGAAGGAAATAGAAGAGATAAAAAGCTAAATTAATCCACCCATGAAATCTTCCTTCCCCTAATAGCTAAATGTCCATTTGGGTTTTGATTTTCAGATATAATCTACTGTCTTGGGATACTGAGATTTAAAAAATGGATGCCCTCCATTTTATTGAGGTCACTTAATTAACTAAAAAGGGCAAACTGAGTATATAAATCTTCTGAAGTTCTTTCTTGCATTCTTTATTTCGCTCTTGTTAAAATACTCTTAGGAGTAGAAAAAATATTTTATGTTGTTTATGTATCTATTTCAGAACATTCAAAGATATCAAAATTTTATATCTCTTTTTCTTAACCTGAATATTATTAGCCTATACCAATTTTCCCAGAAGAATATCGTAAGAGTTCTATTTACAAATCATTTCAAATTTTGTCCTTGCAAGCAAGCATCTTTTCGTTTTAGATGGATGATGAAAGATACTGCTCATTTTTTTTTTGGTATAACTTTATGTTTGCAAATGATTTCTTTACATGCTAACCTCTGTCAAAATAATCTGCATGTTGTTACGGTTTTAACTCACTTTTTCCCTGTAATTTTCGTCAATATCATAATTAATTCTTTGAGTTATATTTTTTTTCTCTTGCATAAAAGGGTTGAAATTATGGACAGAAAATCATCTATTTTTCTCTTTAGTATCCATGGGGATTGGTGCCAGGACTCCCATGAATACATAAATCTGTCAATGCTCAAATACCTTATATAAAATCATATAGTATTCGAATATCTATGCACATTGTCTTGTGTACTTTAAATCATCTCTATATTATCATAATTCTCATTACAATGTAAATGCCAAATAATTATCTGTTATATTGTATTGTTTAGTGAATAATTACATTAAAAAGTCTGTACATTATCAGTACAGACACATTTTTTACCAAATATTTTCAATATTGGGTATTTTTAATCCATGGATGTAGGACTTGTAGATATAGAGGGCTGAATACATAATATTTTAGAAGAAAATAAATATATTTTAATGGAATTTATTGCATTATACCATGATTTACAGAATCATATTCTTCCCAATAGTGCGTTCAAAGCACACATTGGAATTATCCTAGTTAGAAATTTTAATAATTAAGAGAGGTGAATGGATATTTGAAATACAGGTTTGTTATGTGAGTCCCATTCAAAAGTAACCTGTTTGCAAATATTTCCTGAACACTACTTATGTGACAGTCATGGAGGCAGTCAGTGAGGTGTCACTGAACAAGAGAGGTGACCATGCTCACATGAAGACCTCTCTGAGGTAGAGCCATATGCCAACCATGTTAAACTAGCTAGTGATTCAACTTCATGGCCACTTAGTCTTCTGATTGTGCTATACATTGTAGTTTACACTATATTGACATCAAAGTGTGGAAATATTCAACATTTCTAGAGTATTTTAATTGCACTCTTTAAGCCTAAGCACAATATCAAATATTAAAAGCCCATGGAAGCAACAATTGAATAGAATCAGAGAAGTAAGAGAAGTGGATAAGGTATCCAAAAGACAGAGAAACATAAGAAAAGTGACTTATGACCTAAAGATTTAAGAGTAAAGAAATAAAACAGATGGAAATGATAAAAGTTTAGCAAGTTGGGAGTCAGATAAGAGTGTCTTACTGAGTTTAATCTTGATCTTGATTTAACAAGATAACCTGGTGGGCATTCTTCCATGATAATGATTTCAAATCCTAATAAAATAATAAATCAATGGAAGGTGACCTGCTATGTTTATCTGTAGTGCCATGGAAATGCTTTCTAGCAGGTCATGGACCAATTCTGATGAAGGGGAAAAGGACAGTCTGAGTGCTCATGGCAAAGTGTTCATAATGAAGAAACAAATCAGCCAACTATGAATGAGAATTACCTATGGACTGTAACTCACAAAGTGAGTGCTTAGGACAGAGCATTTCAACAGTACTCTGTAGGAAAGGGAAATTCTAATATTAAACAGATAAAATTGTGTTTGTGTTGACACATAATGTACTATTGTGAAATACAAAGTATAAGATGTATTTACAGAATGATAAAAATGAGGTTTTGGGACAAAATATGTAGAATTAAGAAAGTAGTTTTAAACAGGCCAATCCACACTTGTGTTGTGCATAGAGAGGAAATTCATATCATACTGAATAAATATGAAAATCATATACGTGGGGAGCACAAATACTGGAATATGAAAGAAGCCGGAACAACACTAAACATCACTTTCTTCCACCAATTACCTCATTGATTATACTAAATTTTAATTCAAAAAATTGACCTCAAATTGCATTGTTTAAGCAATTTTAATTTTTTGAGAAAGCTACATTTGCTACGTAATTTGTAATTACACAATAGTGGACAACTATTTTGATAAGAAATAATGACCTTTCTTTCTTCTCGAGGGTGGTGTCTTTCTACCAAATTGCATTGTAGACATTACTGTGATCTGTTAAACTTATGCACTAAGTCAAAGCATTTGTTTAATGTTAATAAATGTGTGCTATCGTGAGTTGTTCCTTTTATCTTTATTCATAATCTAGGATAGTCCACAAGTTATTCTCATTTGAAATTTATCTATTTTGTCAAAATCTTTGGTAAAAAAATAATTTTGCAGTCTAACACTAAAATAAAGATGAAAACGAATTCATTTATTCCTTCAAGAAAGTATTTACCAAATGCCTACTACATATCAGGCAATATTCCAGGTGCCTAGACTGTAAAAGAAACAGAAGCTAACAGAAGCCATACTTAAAGCAGCTGCATTGGGAAGGGACTGATAACGTCTAATGAACAGTGTTGTAAGTAATTTATTAGAATGAAACAGGAAAATACAATGAATGATGCTTTATAGAAGAGTTTTAGTGTAATAGGTAGGCAAAGACCTGACCAAGAAAGTTGGTCAGTTCATCAGAGACCTGCTGTATGTGAGAAAGTCAGCAATGAGGTTATGCAAAGTCCCTGAAGTGGCAGAGGCTCAGAGTGTGAGCCACGGAGCCACTTTGAGCAAAGGAATGTGGGGTGAAGTGACAGGAGGGGAGTGAACTGAAGTGGAAGCCAAATCAGGTCTTCAGCGTTTCCTTTAAGAGGCTGAGCATTTGGAGTATTTTGAGAGAAGAGTGACATTTTTGCCCCATAGATATATTTTTAAAACTATCAAAAGCAAATCTTCATAACGACCTAGTACATTTTTAGAATTGCTTCACTCTGAATTTTAAGTGAACTTTATATTGAAGAATAATTACCTACAGAAAAGTTCATGAATCACAAGTTTGCAGCTTAGTTTTTACAAAGTGCCTGCAGTCCTAGTACCATCTTCCAGATCAAGAAATAAAAGAAAGGAAGTCAAGGCAATGCAGAACATTATCCCTCCCAGACACTACCTTTTTCTCCCTGAATGTAACCAGGACCTTGATTTAATTCACTGAAAATTAATTGTGTCTATCTTTTTAACTTTATAGAAAATGAGAATATATAGTATGTGCTCTTTCATGTTTCCATGTGTGATATTATTCTCAGAATTATGTTGTTAAAATTCACTTGTGATTTTACATAATAAGCAAACATTCATTTTGTCTCATTGCTTCAAAAAGGCACATAGTTAAACAAAACAAAACAAAAACATTTACTTATCTTCTTCTGCACTGTTGATGGACATTTGGATTGATCCGTTTTTGGAATAGCTGTGTTATGAATATTAGGGTACATGGCCTCTAACTCCCATATTTACACTGTAGGAGTGAAGAAGTTGTATCATAGCATATATTTTGAGCTTTGGTAAATACTCCTAAATGTTTTCCAGAAGGGTTGCGTACTCCCTCAGCTACGTGTGAATATAGTTTTTTACACAACTTTGCCCACCAACATTTGGTCTTGTCCTTGCATTAGATTGCCAGAGCTGTCATAGCAAAGGAGTAGTTTGAGTGGCTTAAAGAATTGAAGTGGATTTTCTCAATGCTCCAGTGGCTAGAAGTTCAAGATCAAGGTGTTGTCAGGTTGTTATTTTTTCTGAAACTTCTTTTGGTGTCTTGAAGAGAGCCATCTTCTCTTCTCTTGTCTTCACAGAGTCTTCTCTCTGTACTGTCTGTGTTCTCGTCTCCTTCTCCATATGGACACCATGCAATTGGATTAGGGCCCAGTCTGATGACCCAACATAACCTTAATTACCTTTATGAAAATCCTCTCTCGAAATACAACCCCATTCTGAGGTCCTGAGGGTTAGCATATCACATATGAATTTTTGGAAGACACAATTTAGTTCTTAATAGTTTTCCTTAATTTTAGCCATCTGGTGGGAATTATTTATCTGTGGTCGAGCATAGTTTATAGATGTGTAATAGCCCTTTAGATAACTGTTCTGTGTGAAGTCCATGTTTAACTAAGTTGCCCATTTTTTTTCCTTGTGTTTTCTTTCTTCTTTTTGAATGACTGTAGGAGTTCTTTTTATTTACCATTTGTGAAACTTTAGTCAGATATATGATTGCAAATATTTTCATTAATTCTGTAGCTCATTTTTCACTTCAAATGAAATAATTTGGCAGGTGGAAATTCTTAATTATGATACAGTCCAATTTATCAATATTTTTGTTTAGGTTAATATATATATTTTATTCTATGTAAGAAATTTCTGACTACTCTCCAAATCAAGAAAATGTTCTTTCAATTTTTTTCACTGGGAGTGGAGGTAATGGGGCCCAGGAGCACTTAAGAACTTGAGAGACATCCCTACCCCTTTTTAATTTTTTTTTTTTAAATTTTGAGACAGGGTGTCTCTGAGCTGCTCAGGACCTCACGAAGTTTCTGAGGCTGGTTTTAAGCGCACGATTCTCTTGCCTCAGCTTCCCAAATTGCTGGAATTACAAGCATGCACCACTGCACCAGGCTCTTCAATTTTTTTTAATAAAAAGCTTAACTGCTTTAAATATTCCATTAGGTCCACAATCCATTCATCCATTCGTAACTGATTTTAGTCTACACTTATGAGTCTGGTCTAACCACATTTTTCCCATATTATTCCTAATTGTTAACCATCATTCTTTTAAAACAGCTATCTTTTCCTCACTTCAGTACAGTAATTATTTTTAAAAATTCAGTGACTTATAGTATTTGGATCTCATTCTGCAATCTTTGGTTCTATTGATCACCTCTTCTATCCTTTGGCCAATGTTCTTCTGCTTTAAATTTTGTAACTTTAAATTCCATAAAGAAATTTAATTTTTTCTCATACTTATTATATCTAGAAAGAAAATACATATTCGTACTATTATACGTTATGAGCTCAACGAGGTAGCACAGAATTGGCAAATACTTTTGCATCTGACTCATGAATTTGAAACAGTATTTTTACATAAACTAGAAATTTATATTTTTGAAGTTAATTATAGATGTGAATCTTTAGTTTCTCATTAGAATATTCCCAGAAGATAATTGAGCATTATTTGTTTCATTTTATACCCAAGGAAATGAAAGCTAATTGCCTCACCTAATGTAAGATGAATCATTATTCAAAATTAGAATTCACAGTCAGTCCCTGTCTTCCCATTCTGTTGCTTAACAAGTAAGGCAAGATGCCATTTTAGACCATTAGTCTTCCTTAAGAAAATAGAAAGCTGTGTTCCTGGGATCAAATGTTGTGTACAGATGCCCATTAACTCTTAATTTACAGTTAACAAAACTCTGAATTTCCTTACTAAATGGCATGTGCTTAGATGAGTCATAGCTCATGATATAACTTATTCAGTTATATTTCAGTAATTTAAGTTAATTGAGTCAAATAGCAACATGCCAGGGGGTCTGAATGTAGAAGATTTCAGATTCTGTCTTTGCCATCTCTTTTCAATTATGGAACAGCACTAATCACAATTACTGTTCAAATTGACATCTGTATTTTCTAGGGTATTTATCTTACACCCAGGATTTAGTCCAGTGTTCATTTGCATTTTTATCCATGCCACAGATATAGCTCTATTCTCTGATTTCAACCCTCTGGATGTGAAATATGTCTCCCTCTAGCCTCACCTCAATGTCAACCATAGAGTTCCTGCATTTATTTGACCTTTATGTAGTAACCTTTGGGTGTCTCTCTGTGTTCATAAATAACTACTTAGATATTATAACCTATGGGTATGTTTATTATATTTTATTAGGAGAAACAGATAATTAGGTCCCTGGTTTTGCTTTTTACTGACAGCTTTTTGCTCTTCCTACAGGCCTGTGACCAAGTATACCTGGGAGATTTATATATAAGTCATAAGTCATACCAACTCCCCCACCCCTGCCTAAAAGAAGAGTTACAATTAATTCACTTATACATTAGATAAATAAGAAAAGCCTTTGAAATGTTTGTGGTAACATGTGTCCACATTGGATCAAAATGTCTTGTTTTCTACCTCAGGCTCTGATTCTGATGATACGTCAATCTGAAGTCACAGCATTTCAATCAGTTTTCTATCCTAGAAAAATATCTCATTGCTGCCTGTGAGACTCAATGAAGTCTTCAATTTCCATCTCATGTTGTATTTAAACTTCCTACCTCACCTCATAAGAATGTTCTGTTACATTTTCTCCCTCCATTTTTTTCCAAGCTGGTACCACTAATGTACACCCTAGAAAAGGATAAAGAGGCACATTTATTACTTATTAAACTGTCCCAAAGAGATTACCATCCATTTCCCAGTTGTTGCTTGCAGTTGAGTTGGGTTTCTGGAAAGTAAAGTCAGATAATTTTAGCTTGCAGGACACTTATCTGGAAAAGCTCTTAGAAAGGCAAATTAAGTGGACCAAGGGGAAGTTGAGCTTGGGAATAGCTTCTGCACATTCCATGCAAAGCTTTGAATCTAAAATGGACTTTGAATATGTTCTGAATTGGGCCTCTTTCTCTGGGCTACCTCAGTCATTGGATGCTTCCATGACCTTTACTAAGGTATATTATGGTTTAGATATGAGGTGTCCCCTAAAAGCTCATGTTTGAGACATGCATGGAAGGTTAGAGATTAAATGATTGGGGTATGAGAGTAAAAGTTAATTAGTACATTAATCTCCTGACATTAACTGAGTGTGGTAACTGTAGTCAGGAAGGGTGTGGCTGGAGGAGCTGAGTCATGAGGGTATGCTCTTGGAGTGCGCTTGCTTGCTCTCTCTCTCTCTCTCTCTCTCTCTCTCTCTCTCTCTCCTCCATTCCTCCTTCCCTCCCTCCCTCCTTCCTGGAGCCCTGTACCCATCTGCTTTCTGTTGATATACCATTCTGCTATGATGTTCTGCTTCTTCTCTCCAGAGCAATAGATTTAGCCATCTAAGGACTAAGGTGTCTGAAACAATGAAGGATAAAATAAACTTTTCCTTCTCTAAAATTTTTATTATCAGGTCTTTTGGTCACAGGGGTGAAAAATCTGACTAAAACAAGGTGGCTTTCTGAACCTGAAACTGACAGCAGAAAACTGTTTGCAAATATTAATGTCCATCAACCATGCAGTCAATCAATCTCTTCCTTGAAGGGAGAACTGGATGGCCAATTTCCATGCCTGCCACATTTCTTTCTGTTGGAGGTGGTGTGAAAAGGTGGTGTGAAAATGTGGTGATTGCCAGAGGCCTCACTGATGGAGGGCTTCCTGCCAAACAGCTCCACTTGATATTAGTCATCCATTAAAAGATTTGACGATAGGTTTCCAGTTAACATGTGGTTGGCTTACTGACTTACATCTCAAATGACATTCTTTGATGCTCCTATTCTTTTGATAGAAACATTAGAGGTCTTCTACAAATAGACCTAACAGGAATCTTTAAATCCAAGGCTACATGTTTCATTTTGTCAAAAAGTCAAGGGGAGTAAGGGACAAAATTCCAGCTTGGCACCACTCTATCATCTCATGTCAAGTTTTACGTGTGATTCCTGTAAGACACTGCATTGTCTTCACAGGGTCTCTTTCTCCTTGTTGATTATATTCTAATAATATTGCGAGAGTGGAGAGCTGAAGAGAAGTACTGCTTCTTCTGAAATGGACCCCCTGTAAGCCCATTCAAGGATGTATCTGAATTTCTCTGAGGTCTTAAAATGCAGTGTATTAAGAACATTTTCTTTCAATCAGGTCTTAGCATCAATTTCTGTATTAATAACAAATACAATTCTATTATACAGTTTTATTTCTATGGTTGTCAAAGCCTGTAGAAGAGCAATAAGCTAGAGATTAATAGCGCTAATTTAGTAAAGACACCTTTATATAAAGATGTTTCACATCATTGAATTGAGTTATATGATAGGAGGAGCCATACTTAGTCACTAAATATCAATGGTACCCAGCTTATGATGGTTCAACTTAAAATTTTTAACTTTACTATGATGTGAAAACTTATTCATAAATCACTCTGTTTTTTACTTTCAGTATAGCATTCACTAAATTATACGAAATATTCAATAGTTATAAAATAGTCTTTTTATTATATGTTGTTGCTCAACTGTATGATAAGGTAAATTAGGCTAGGTCAAACTGATATTTGATGATTTAGGTATATTAAATACGTTTATGAAATTTTAAGTACAATTACACTATTTTAAAGCTAAACTGTTTTTTTTAACAGCATGTAAACATAGTATAAGTCAAGGAGCATCTATAATTAAAATATCAAATATACTCTTGTTATTTATTTTAATTTTTAATGAAAGTTCAAACTCTATTGACTTTTAAAATATGTCAGGATGTATTTATATATATTTTTTGTTACTAAGTAAAACATCTATTCTTTTAGAATATTAAATTATACTTTATATATTTTGGTTTCTCCTTCATGATTTCTGGAATTATACTTATTCAGTGAATTCACTATAAAAATAATCATGAATTTCTCAAAGTCATACCTTTCAAATATCTTTCCATACAAACTCCTAAGTCAAATTAAGCAGACACAGTATTGTAGGTATTTCTATAATTTGTCATGCCATTAAAAATAAAATTGAGGATTTAAAATTAAGCATAGAAGAACCTGATACACTTTTTAAAAAGATATTAATGAAACACTTAAAAACATTTCACATGAGGTTCTTAGATGTCTTTTACAGAGTTTTATTTACATTTTTTTTCACTTACTGTCAAGAACAATGCAACGCACAATCTGCAGAAGAGCAGAGAAAGACCCATCTAAATAAAGTGTAATAATAGATAATATTACTTACATGGAGTAGGAAAACTCACTTACTTAGGGTGGAGTACTTGTTGCCAACAGTCAGTGTGTTATATCATTAAGCAAAGTTTTTCAGAGTGTTTTGTCCTTAATAATGAGTAAATTCAAATTAGAATACCTGACCCTCATCCTTTCTACAAAAAAATAAAATAAAACTGAGATCTGAAAATATCCAAGTATCTTGAAGTAATTCAATTGGGTCCTTCTTAAAGTTTAATAATGTTTAGATTAATACAAAAATGTCCAACATCTAAGAACAAGCACAATGTCTGGCATCAAGTAAAATATCATGAGTCATAGAAGTGGAAAAATAATGCCAAGAATAAGGAGAAAATTTTTATTTGGAATTGAACCAGAATTGACACAAATGGTAAAAATAAAAACAATATTCTAAAAGCATTATAAATATTTTCATGTCTAAAATTCTGGGTGAAATATTAAAAAACTTAGGCAAAGTAATGAAAGATATGTATATATCCAAAATGAACTTCTATATATGAAAACTATAATACCTTAATTTAAAAAGTATATTGGATTGTATTAACAGATTAGCCACTGATGAAGAAAAGATTAGTTAACTTGAAAACAAAGCAGAAGCTAGCCAAGAGTAAGACAATGAATATAAAAAACAAACCAAACTAAAGAGCACCAATACTTCAAATGGACATTCAATTAGTATATTACATATGATTTCTCATATTATTAAAATGAAATTGATTGTTTAAAATTAAAGTAAGTGAAGGGTTTAATATGGAGGGCCAAAAAATTAGGAAAAAACACATACTTCCAAATATGAATAATATAATGAACATACTATTCCAAATTGTTCAAGATATTCAAGCAGAAAGAATATAAAGAAAACTATACCATATTACATCATTAAAATTATTTAAACCCAGTGAGAGTTGGGTGTGGGGGCACATGCCAGTAATCTCAGTGACTCAGTAGGCTGAGTTAGGAGGATTGCAAGTTTGAGGTCAGCCTCAGTTTGAGACTTAAAATAAAACTACAAAATAAATAAAAAAGGCTGTGGTTGTAGCTCATTGGTAGAACTGGGTCAGCTCAGTGCCCAAACAAAATAAAACAAAACTGGTAATATTTAGTATAATAAAATTTAAAAACTTAATTATTAAGAAAAATTATTTTAAAGGCAGAAGAAAGAGACACAATACATGCAAGGAAAAAAGATGAAAGTTATTTTATCTTTAGCAGAACATTATATACTAGAGAGAAATGATAAATGTCATCAGGCTTCTATCAGACATAAGAAAATCAAAAAGGCAGCCCAGCAGCATCTTTAAATTACTGGAAAAAAGTTTCTTATCCTGGACATTTTTATTCAGAAAACATTTTTAAAACATAGATGAAATAAAAAATATATATATATATATATATAAATTTATATATATAATATATACATTAATTTTAAAACAATTCTTCAAATCTAGATTTATACTATAAGAAATATCAAAATAATTTCTTCAAAGAGGAGGAAAATTTTATCAGATAAAAATTTTGGACTGGGTTATAGCTCAGGGGTGGAGCACTTGCTTAGCATGTGTGAAATGTGTGAATGTGAGTTCCAGGGTTCAATCCCCAGCCACAGAACCACACACAAAAAATAACAAACATCCTATACTAAAATGAAGGCTGCCAAAATGATTAATTCAAAGCTACGTATTACAATTGGAATCTCCTTAAAGGGGTGTGACTATTTAAAGCAAAAACAACTTTTATATTGTTCATAATTTTATGTGTGTGAGTATAAAACCATATGGCAACATTACTTAGGGACTGGAAGGGGAAAAATGGAAATGTTCTGCTGTATATTTCATTTACTATATATAAAAGCCTATGCTATTACTTGAAAGTAGAATGTGGTAAGTTACAGGTGCATAGTATAAATGCTTAAGCTATCACTAGCATAATGTAATGCAGAGTTAGAGCTAACAAGCCAACGAAAAACTTTAAATGGAATTCTAAAAATTCTTAATCCAAAAGAACATGTAAGAAGACCAAATTGTGAAAAAAAGAGCCAAGAGAACAAATTGAAAGCAAATAGCATAATAACAAATTTAAAGCAAACCATCTCTTTAATGACACTGAATGTATATTAAATAAGATTATCAGATTAGATAAAAATGTCAAGATCCTATGAAATGCTATTTTATTAAAAAACACCAGTTGCTCAAATTAAAAATAAGGAATATGGTATATTATGTTAATTTTAAAAACATGAAACATATCATCAGCAAATAGTACTAGTTTAAGTTCTTTTCCTATAGTTATTCCTTTAATTCTTTCACCTGTCTAATGGCATTTGCAGGGAAATGGACAGCATTAGAGAAGATTATGCTAAGTGAAGTTAGTCAGTCCCAAAAAACAAATGCTGAATGTCGTCTCTGATATAAGGGGGATGGCTCAAAATGGGGTTGGGAGGGAGAGCAAGTGAGGAAGATTACCTCTACATAGGGAATAGGAGTGGGAGGGAAATGGATGGATGGTGGAAGGAGATCATCATCATTATACAAAATATGTGTAAGAAGATGTGAATTTCGTGTCAACATACCTTATATAAAATCAGAGATATGATAAATTGTGGTATAAAGATGTATTAAGAATTGTAATGCAAAATAATAATAATATAATAACAATAAGAGAGCTCATGTATCATGGCATAATTTGGTGTGAACATACTTTATATACAGAGTTATGAAAAATTGTGTTGTGAATGGATAATTATGATTGTAATGTATTCCACTATTGTCATGTATGTACGAAATAAAAAAGAAAGAATGAAAAAAAGAAAAAATTAGCTATACTCTATTAAACATTATAGATAAATATTAAACATTAAAAAGGCAATAAAATAATCAATTCTATGGGCATATCTCTCCCAAGTGTGAAGGGCCTATTGTAAACACATTTAAAAAAAAAAACTAAAAATTTTGTACATAAAAATAAAATGAAAACATGAAACGTCAATATTAGACAAAGTAGATTTCAAAGCAAAGAATATTGAAAAGGTTGATAAGAGCTAATGTATAATGATCTAATTGGCAGTTCATCAAGAGAATATAACAATCTAAAAGTTTATGTACCTAAGAACTGTTTCAAAAAACATGAAGCTACAATTAAAATGACTTCAAGGATAAATAGGCAAAAAATTATAGCTATACTTAAATAATTCATTATATTTTCTTGATATCTGATAGAAAAAAATGTCAGAAAATCATTAAGTATACATAAGACTTGAGTTCATTGTTAGAAAAATTGGCCCAATTGACACATAGAATATTCAACCCATGAGTGGAAGGATATGTTTTATTTAAGAGTTCACAATTAATATTTTCTAAAATAGAGTATGCTGTGGGACATAAAACCAGTCACAATAAATTTAAAACAGAATTGTTTCATAGAAGCTATTCACTCTGATCACAATGAAATTAAACTAGTAATCAACAGAAAGATAACCAGAATATCCTCAACTATTTGGAACTATGTATCACATTTCTAAATAACTCCAGCAAATGGTGTTAATCCATATTAAAGATGTTAATCCATATTTTGAACTATTTACAAAATATTTACTCAAAATTAGTTACAGTCCTAAAAGTATATTATAAAATCATAGAACTTCTAGAAGAAAACATGAAAAGAAATCTTTGTTACCTTGGATTAGGCCAAAATCTCCTGGAAATGACACCAGAATCACAATCTATTAGAGAAAAAAAATCTGTATGCCTTTTCTAATGAAAAATGTGTTTACATATTTTGCCACTATTTCCCTGGATTGTTTCATTTGATAGCATTGCTCTTTCTTCTTACTCACCCCTTCACTCATTCTGCAGCTGGCATTTCAGTTCTAGTCAAATAGATATGGGTAAGTGGATGGAGATGTGGTGGTTCTTATTCCAGAGAGCTGTTTCAGAAGAATGCTAGTAAACTTCCTACCCTGAAGCTAGATTATTCACATTGACTTTGCTGGTAGTTTTCCAGTTTCCTATGGAGAACTCTGGGTGAGTTCCCACTAACAGGAACTTTTTGACCTTTTTTCAATGTTTTCTGTCCCACACTTCTGGGGTCAATCTCAAGACTGTGAGTCATTGGTATTCAGCTCCACCCAGGTTCAAAGTGCTGGCTCTCTCACTATCTATAATGATACTTTTGAAGAAAATGTATATGGATCTAGATTCACTTGTTCCTTTGCAGTTGTGCATCTCTGGACCAAAGAAATTCAGGAAGTTCAGCCTGGTCCTAACACAGTCACCTCTATCCCACTGCTTCAGGACATACTTCATCTTCTTCAGACTTAAATCTGGCTTTTGTCTTCTTTGCATCTAATTGGGACAAACACATTACAAGGTCTTTGACAAACCCCTTCACAAGGCTTGAGGCAAAGTATATATTGACACTCAGCCCCTGCAAAGGAAACATGGTATGACAACCCTCCAAATAAACACCTTAGCTTTTTATCCCTAATCTGTCTCTCTTGTTTCATATTTTTAAAATAAGTGATGAAGTTCAGGGATCATTGAATTGATTCTCAAAACTTTTCTCTGTAATTCTCCATAGAGGGATGCAGATTTAGATTTTCTTTATCATTTATTTTGTAACATTTAAAAAATAACTTATTTTACTGATTCTGTTCTATTTAAAATCTAGATTCTCAAACTGATTTCTCATGCCAAGAGGAGTTATTCTAAAAAGCTTCAATATTTTAAAGGCTGTAAGTCAAGTCATAAGAAACCCAAGTTCCTGGACAGTATGACTTTCTCAGTAAATCTTGTTTGACCACCAGATGGATGATTTGAAAAACATACTTAGTTTATAAAACCTTCTTGCAATATGAGGGGATGACATGAGATGATATCCTATATCCCTTTCAGTGAGAATATTTTTTACTTCTCTCTATATACTAATATGTTTTTATCACAAGAAGGATAAGTATATAATAGAAAGAATGATTATAAAGAATAGCAATGAAATTGAAACATATAGAGAAATGAAAATGTTCTGTTTTATCACTACTAATAGAATTTATAATAGGAACAAAGGATTTAATGTTAATATATCTCAGTGTCTTGAATATTCCTCTGTAACCATTGCAAATTGATAGTCCTTGTTAATTCCCATTTCTACTGCAAGATTTCCAATACCCTCAGAAGAATCCCCATTCCACTGAATTCTAGATGCACTCTGGGAATGTTTCACATGTGAACAAAAATTATCTGTGATTAACCTTTGTCTATCTTCAGTGCTCCAGCAGCCTCTAATAACAGCTGTTTCTCCCAGAAGTGTTCATAGTTGAGTTCACTCTGGTGGCTTCTGTCCCCTCCCACTAAGCTGTCTACTGTCAGGCCTCCCTGTCATGGCTTCCTTTTAGGTAACACCATTGCTACTGTCAGTATCCACAAACATTTGTGTTTTTTGAAGATCCTAGTTTGATAAGGTCAATTTGTGAACCGTATAGAAGCTGACACTTTTCTCTCTGTTTGAGTGTTGTTTTTATCCTGAGGGGTATCAGAGCTTCAGTGTGTATGATGTAATATGTGAAAATAAAAAATAAATGCTTGTGAAATAAGTCTTTGTTTTTTATTTGTAGCCTATTGTTAACTCTGTCCATCACACATATATAGCATGTCTCCTTACAATTCTAAAAGAAACACAGGCATGAGGGAAACTAGAATAAACAAACATTAACTATTTTGAAAAAAAATGCATGATAGTGCACTTGGAATATAAGCTAGATTCTATAGAAAGAAAAATAAGATTGAGCAAAAACATATGAAGAGCAAGAAGCCACAAGGGTGCATTGTGTTTATATTTTTGTGTATTTATTTATTTATAGTACTGAGGATTGAACACAGGGATGCTCTATCTCTGAGTTACATCCCCATCCCTTTTTCCTTTCTATTAAGTGTCTAAGGCTGACCTCAAACTTGTGATCCCCAGCCTCTGGGATTAGTGCTGTGCATCACTGTGCCCAGCCATACTATTGTGTTTAAGAGAGATTTTTGTTGTGCTGTACTGAGGTACATGTCACATAAGAACTAAAACGAATCTAAGAGTAATGTGGTCTGAATTCATTAGCACTAGCAACTCAGGGAAGCATAAGTTATTAATGAATTTATTACTCACTAAATATTCTTGACAATCTATTAGATGGAAGGTAAAAATATCATATCAGAGTGGCTGTAATGGAAATGGATATTTCTTTCATATCAGGAGAAAACTGGAAAAGATTGGAGTATTGGAGTTGTCACTATTTGAGTTTTAAACATACCAGCTCTACTGGCTTGTGTATGTTTCCTTCAGTGCCATATTGGATCAATACCTTAGGTTTTTTTTTTTTTTTTTTTTTTTTTTTGGTACTGGGTATTGAACCCAATGCTTAAATATTAAGTTACATCCTCAGCCCTTTCAATTTTTTTTTATTTTGATTAGGGTCTCCCTAAGTTACTTACGGCCTCACAAAGTTGCTAAGACTGACTTTGAACTTGCAATCCTGTGCGTCAGCCTCCCAAGCTGCAGGGTTTACAGGTTTATGCTACTAGGCCTGGTTTGGCAAGCACCTGAAGGTTTTCAAAGGATCACCCATTCTTCATGGGGAAGTGAATTGGAAGTTTGAGCTTAAATACTATGTTAAACTCTAAATGTACCCTGACTCTCCTGACTAAGGTTTTGCTACTAGGCATACATTGTTTGCTTTACCCCCTTCTCTTAGTATAAGTGTTCTTTCAAGAGTATTCTAATTTCTCAGACAAATGCACTCTGTCCCGGTTTGACAGATTACCAAAGGTATTCATATATTTGAGCTGGTATTTGATTTAGTTGAGACACAAATTATTGAAACTGTTTGTGTCTCTCATCTCTTACTTGTAAACTAACAGTTTTATATATGTATGCATGTGGTATACATATTCAGTATATATTAATAATGCATTAAGTATATTATTAATTATTAATTATAATTAATATATTATATATGCATATTTATATAATATATAGGATACAAAATGTCTACATAAATGTATTTAAACATTTTGTATGTATACATTTTAATGTAGTATATATAAAATGTATATATAAATATATATATAGATATTTTATATATATAATTTTAACTCTACATATAGTTAAACTTTAACCCAGGTCAAAAACACATATACACAAAAACCATTAAATATAGTAGTTCCTCCTTTTCTGAGGGGCATATGTTCAAAAGTCCCTAGTGGATATTTAAAATCATGGATATTATTGAACTTTATAATTTATTGCCTTCTCAATCTTAATTAAGCACATATCATGTACCATGCTGAAACTTTGGCAGTTCAAGGTGCAGACAACAAAACTAGCCTGAATATCTTTTCTTACTCAAAATTTTGGGGTAGTATAAGTAGGTCACATAGTGATTCCATTCCTATTTTGGGGGGGAACCTCCATTGTGCTTTCCAGAGTGGTTTTACAATTTGCAGTCTCACCAGCAATGGATGAGCATACCCTTTTCTCCACATCCTGGATAATATTTATTGTTACTTGTATTCTTGATTTGCCATTCTGACTGGAGTGAGATGAAATTTCAGTGTAGTTTGAATTTGCATTTCTCTAACTTTTAGAGATGTTGAACATTTTGATACCACCCATTATTGGTGACAAGTTTTGCTCCCTCACATGATAATTTGAACATTAGAGAAGCACGACAAGGCAAGCATATAAATCAGGGTTTACTGGTACCCCAAGAAGCAAGGTGTTCTGCCTTTTTATATATCCTAGGCTTCCTTTGTTCCCCTGCTCTCTTTCCCTAATCTTTCTCCTTCCTGCAAAAGTGACTAGGCCCAGGAATGTTTGGTGGGATGGCCAAAAGGTGAAAAACAGGTTTGCTGAAGGGGGAAGGGCAGGATGGAGTAGCCCAGGACACATTAATTTACAACCTTAGAGCTGCCTTTAGCAACAGGTTGGAGCATTGGCAGGTTCTTGAAAGGGCTCTGAAGGCATTAACATTTCAATCCTTCAAGGGAAGGTCTCCAACTTCCCAGGCTCCCTCAAAATTGGGCTTGTTGATCTGACTGGACTGATTTACCTATCTATACTGATTGCTGTCTAATTCTGGCTTGTTTTTCTCATATATTTATTGACCATTTATATTTCATCTTTTTTATTTTTTTCATTTTTATTGGTGCATTGTAAGTATATACAGTGGTGGAATTAGTTGTTATATATTTGTACATGCACACAACACAACAATGTAATTTGGTCTATTTTATTTCCCAGTATATCCCCTTTCCCTCTCCTTCTTCCCTCCCATGGTCTTCCTCTCTCTACTGGTCTCCCTTCCATTTTCATGATATGTTACCAACTTGCCCCATGTTTTCCTCTAGCTTACACAGATGAGATAAAATATATGACTCTTGACTTTTTGAGTTTGACATACTTAACAAAATGCTCTCAAGTTCCACCCATTTTCCTGCAAATGACATAATATATCATTCTTTCTATGGCTAAATAACACATGGTGATATATATATATATATATATATATAATGTTATATAGATGTTGACCGATGCCCAGTTTGGTTCCCATAATAATTTGGCTACTGTGAATTATGCTGCTATAAAAAATGGATATGCATGTATCACTATAGTAGGATGACTTTAATTCTTTAGAATAAATACCAAGGAGTGGTATAGCCAGGTCAAATGGTGGATCAAATCCTAATCTTTAGAGGGACTCTACACTGATTTCCATAGTGGTTGTACTAACAGTTTACAATTCATTCTTCCCAACTTCTTAATGTTGAGGACTTTGGGGCTCATTCCTTATTCATTCTCAGTCTCTCTGTCTCTGTCTCTCTTGATATTCTTTATTTATATATGTATATATATATATATATATATATATATATATATATACCCCCCTTTGGTTGCTACACACACATGTGTACACACATATGCATATGTGTGTGTATTCTTTTCCCAGGGGAGTTTTTTTTTTCTGCATCTAGTCTTTCTTTTATTTTTCTTATTTTTTTAAAATTACAATTCTTAATACACATATATACCATAATTTTTCATATCTCTGCAAGGATGGGGGAATGTGATGGTCACCATTATACAAAATGTATGTAAGAAGACTTGAAGTTGGTGTATTTTGTCTTTTAAAAAATAGTTCCTTTGCCCACAAATGGATGTATCATGCTAAGTGAAAGGTGCCAGTCCCCCAAAGCCAAAGGTCAAATGTTTTCTCTTATACGTGGAAGATTGACCATAATAAGGTGATAGTGGTAGGGAATAGAAGTAATATAAAAGGGGAATAAAGGGAAGGGAATAAAGATGAGATTAAAAACAGATAGTGGAATGAATCTGACATGTCATCCCTATGTACATATGTGAATATGTACATGCCACAGTGATGCTTACCATTGAACACATCCGTAAAAACTAATTTAATGCCCAAAAGATAAGTAGAGTAGAGAGAAGGGACCAGAGAATGGGGAAGGGGAAGGGGGAGCAGAAGTACTGGAGATATATTTAGAACAAGTTATATTCCATGTTTTTCAACTATGTCAAAATGGATTCCACTCTCATGTATAAACTAAAAAGAACCAATAATTTTTTTTTAAATAAAAGACTCATTTTTACTGAAAATCTCAACAACCTCTATGAAGGATTTTTTAATTTTCATGCTTGAGAATTTTCCCATTTTCACTTAAAAGAGAAACTTTATGGCTTCTCTTTGGCATATCTAAACTGCCAGCATCTCTACTCTTGTGCCTTGGGGCCATTATTAAATAAAATAGAGGATACTTTACTTAAACACAAGCCCTATGGTATAATGACAGCTTATCTGTCATTATATGATGAGTGAGAAGGTTACTAAGCCACTAATGGGCAGATAGCGTATACAACATGCATACAATGGATTAAGGGATGATTTATAGTCTGGGCAGGATAGAGTCCAACTCAAAATTTCATCAAAATGGCATACAATTTAAAACTTATGTTTATTTCTGGAATGTTCTATCCAATATTTGTGAACTGTGATTGACTTCAGGTAACTGGAGCTGTAGAAAGAGAAACTGCAGATAATCTACTCCTATAGATTAACATAAGTATATGTACTAAATTATCAATATAATAAAAACAGAAAAATCAAAATATGTAATATAGATAGAAGTAAAATGTAAAACTAGATATTTTAGAAGCAAATGTAATTATCAAGCTGCATTTTATGAATTTTTATGTTCTAATTAAATTTGGAGATATAGAAAATTATAGAATTTACAATATTTAAAAAGAAGTAGAGCTGGGTGTGGTACTGCTGTTGAACCAGGACACAAGAAAAGAACACTGACTCCAATTTTAAATCAAATTAAAGCAAGCTTGTATTATGCACACAAAAGCTGGCCAGTGACTATCTCATCTAAAAACTGGGCCAGACAACAGTCCCCCAGTTCTCCAGGAAAATGGTTTTATAGCACAAAAAGTTGCAAAGGCGGGTGTCTTGAGAACTTACAACTAACAAGATTTTGGCAAGCATAATACAAAGACAGATATCAAGTTAATGATATATATGTCATAATATTTCAAGATGGGGATTAATGTGGAATCCCAATATGAAAATTTATAAAGGTGCTGCTGAGGTTTCAGTGAGGGTTGTTATCTGGTCAGGGGGAGCCAGGATTTCTGAGGTGCCACTCAGGTTTTAGAGAGAGTTGTTATCTGGTGGAGAAGACCCAGGCATGGGTAAGTTCAGAGCACCAGACATTCCAAACAAGTTTAGAAATCTCAGTAATTTATAGTAAAACAGAAATTAACTTTTCATGACTTTATGACAAGATGGCTTCCAATCAACATACCTTATGTACAAACAGAAATATGAAAAATTGTGGTATATATGTGTATTAAGAATTGTAATACAAAAAAAGTACATGTATAATGACATAAATTGACGTGAACATACTTTATATACAGAGTTCTGAAAAATTGTGCTCTATATGTGTAATAAGGATTGTAATGTATTCTACTGTTGTCATGTATTTTAAAATACATAATAAATCAATTTTAAAAATATGGAATTAGGCTTGGTTCATCACTGCACCCCTGTAATCACAGCATATTGGGAGGCTAAGGCAGTAGAATCACAAGTTCAAGGCCAGCCTCAGCAATTTAGTAAGGTCCTATGCAACTTAGTGAGACCCTGTCACAAAATTAAAAAAATTAAAAAAGGGCTGGAGATATAGCTCATTGATATTTTGATGCTCAGTCCTATCCCCAGTACCAAAAATAAATAAATAAATAAATAAATAGGATGATGATAATAATAATAATTAGAGCAAGTGGATCAGGGAGACAAAGGAGGGAAGGGAAAGTGAAGGCATTAGGAAAGGATATGGAGCAAATTATGTTATGATTATGTTATATGAATGTATGAATATTTGTTAAATCCCATTATTATATATAATTATAAGGCACCAATAAAAACAAAAATGGAAAAAGTAAGTTATTTTATTTAGCCACATACCAACAAATAAAACGATATAAACTACAAAATTAAAACTGTTTTTGACCCACCAGAGAACTCTATACTTTTGACAGACTGTACGAGGAAGATGTGGTAGACTGTTGAACAAAATAAAAAGTAAACCTGTACATACAGACATGCAAACAGTGATTATTGGCTGCTATTAGGAAATAGGTCTTAATAATGCCCTTATATTGAACTCTTCTTTTTGACAAGTAATATCTTGAGATTATGTTTTCTACACTGTGAGCCACTAAAGTGGGAGTGTATCTTGAATCCACATTAAATAAACTCCTTGTTTATTATGAGCTGCAAAATACCTCAGAGTCATTTTCATTTTCATACATGTATAATGATTCTTTTTTAAAAATTATTTTAGTTATACATGGGCACAATATCTTTAATTTGTTTATTTATTTTTATGTGGTGTTGAGGATCGAACCCAGGGTCTCACATGTGGGAGGCAAGCACTTATTGCTGAGCCACAACCCCAGCCCTGATGATTCTTTTGAATAGTGGCTTTCTACTATTTTTTTCTAAAATAATTTTAAACAGCTTTTGAGAATAGAAAGAAGCACAAGTTATTTAATCAGTGCTTAATGTCATAAGCTTCTCATCCATTTAATCTCTTATATTTTATGACAACATTCTTAATATTGATTTGTTTTCACTTTAGTACTGATTTTTTTCAACTGATCCTATGTTGATTATAAAAGAGAAAAGTAAGAAACTAGTCATTTTTATTTACAACTTATTATGTACCAGATATTTAACAAATGTGTTTTATTAACAGAGAAATTAAAGCAGCTTTCCATAGTTACATAACTAATAAATATCAGAATTTAAAGTATCACTTTACTACCAGTTCCACAAAAACTCATTCAATATATTTATGACAATCTCATGTTTCAGATTATTTTATAATACTTTCATATTTATATTTTGGCTAATTATTGTTTTGGGGGGACATGATATAATTATAATATATTTAAATATTTTAGGGTTGGTGTTATTTAATTTCTGATCCAATGATTATTTCTCAAAATATATCTATTGTGTGCCAAAATGTGGATACAGTGTTATACAAATTGGGAAAAATCCGTGACCTTGTGGAACTTACAAAAGAAAAATAATAAATAGAATAAGTGTATTATTAGGCTTATGATAATTAAAATAAAATAGAGCATACACAAAACAAAAACTTCTGATATAATTTTATGTATCTGTGACATGTGAAAGATTTGCATTAAAGGAATGACTGAAAAAATTAGAGAAGGTGGAAAGAGATCTTTTCCTGAGGGGACTATCTGAAGAGGTTTAGAAGTGATGCAATATGCCCAAACCCAAGGATATCCATAGTTTGAGGCACTGCTATGATTCTATTAGCTGGATTATACAAAATAAGGTGATTGCTTAGGGTTCTTTATTTCTTTATGTACATTCAGAGATCATGAATAAGCTCTTCCACCAGTAATCTCAAGTAACAGAAGCAAAGAAGTCTATTCTTTGTTTTATTCATGAATGAAAAATTAGAGAAAGATGGAGTTCTCTGGAAGGGAGTTTTATTAGTCAGCTCTTTATTACTTCAATCATAACCCACCTGAAATAGCACCTAGTTCTTTAGAAGAAGGTGTACATTCATTGCACAACCCTCAAAAGGAAATGAGTTCAAATATTTTGTTTCTAGATCCTGAAAAAAATCCTGGGTCAATGAGACAGAGATGAAGAGGAGAGAGAAAGAGAGGGAAAGCCAGGAAGAAGAAGATATAATGTCCACAAACATGTTCAACCATGCCCCACTAGCCTACATTCACTACCCATTAGTTCATTCAAATTATTAATCTATCAAATGAATTAATCCACTGATGAGTTTACAGTTCTCATAAACTAATAATTTCACTTTTGAACATTTCTACATTGCCTAAGATAAACTTTTACAGAGGGATACCTCATATCCAAACCAGACCAGTAGTATGGTGCACTTTCTGTTGTGACTGAATCATGTAGGACAATTTTAAATGAAACATGTGTTTAGGTCTGGGGATATAGCTCAGTGGGCAGAATGCTCTCCTAACATGTGTGATACACTGGGTTCAATCCTCAGCACAACCAACTAACCAAACAAATAAAAATGCATTTAAAAGGGAACTTAGAAGAGTAACTATTGCTTAGCAATGAGTCAGGTATGAGGCTTTTCCCAGAGATATCCCCTATAAGAGGAAGACAATAATATGATAGTCTCACTTCAAGTGTTCCTGGATAAAACCTTTGCATTTTTGTGTTGCAAGTACCTCTTTATGAGATGGACTATCAAGAAACATTTGAAAGACTTTTAATGTTTTTTGGGGGAGTATAAGATATGTAAAATTCAGATATATTATGAAAATTCAAGCACTATTAAAGTTCCATATTAATACTATTAGGGTTTTGATAATAAGGTATACCCTGAAATGCTCATGTGGTAATGCAGCAATGTTCACAGGTGAAATGATTGGATTATGAGAACTGTAACCTAATTAGTGGATTAATCCACTTAGTGGATTAATAGTTTGAATGGACTACTGGATGATAACTGAGGCAGGTAGGGCAGGGCTGGAGGCAGTAGGTGACATGGGTTATGTTCACAGAGATTATGCTTTATCTCTGGCTTCTTACTCTCTCACTGCTTCTTCATTCCCTTGTGCTGAGTAGCTTTCCATCACCATACTCTTCTACCATGATGTTTTTCTCATTTTAGGCTTGGAGCAATGGAGTCAGCCAACCACGAACTAATACTCTGAAACCTTGAGCCCAAATACACATTTCTTCTTTTACGTTGTTCCTATTACGTATTTGGTCACAGCAACACAAAGTTGATTGACACAAATACTAAGGCTTTTGATGAATGAAATACAAAGCAAGTCTTTGAGTGTTAGAGCAGTGTTCTATAATTACATAAGTATATGTGTGTACTTATTATTTCTGTTACAGTTATTACTATAGTGTCATCCTGTTTCTTTTCTGTCAAAGTATGTGCCAAATATTAATTGTTTCTGTTTGCTTACTGCTCAATATAGCAGAGGACACAAACTAATAGGTAGATGAATAAACCCATTCAATTATCCTAAATTCATATTGATTGAACTGAATTATTAGAATAAATATAGACAGCATTGTAACATGATTAGCACCTAGAAGCTGGTATTAGATTTTATAATACTTTCCAATAAACAAAGCAAGAATTTTGCATTTTAGCTAAAACTGTTTCAATAAACTAAATTTATAACTACAAAAGTAAAAAATAGATTAAGAAACTACTCCATCATGTTCTTTACCTGCATTTTAGGAATATTTTGAGAAAACTTTCAGAAAGAAAATATAATGAATTTAGACTTATTTTCTAGAGATAGCCTTTACTTAAGGCTAAATGAGTTTTCTATTGAAGAACAACTGAAATTTTCCTAGATCTCCTGGTCTTCCTCTTAATTTTACAGTGATAAAAACGATTTCCAATTGATGGATCATATTTCAATTAACTATATAAGTTTCTTGAGTCAGTTAGCTAATGAGATTTTACCTCCCAACTGTAATGAGAATAAAGAAAGAGCAGTATGTTTTACCAGACTAGGTCATTCTGTGCCCTGACCATACTAGAGATTCAAGCAGAGATGAAATGTTCAGCCTACTCTAACTCATTATCTCCACAAGCAGAAGTCTAAAGGGCAAGGGCCTCAGCAGTGACTTCCAAAACAAGCTAATGTATGTTACACGGTACTGGTCAAAAGGATCTTTTAGTGAAGGCAATAGCACATCATTTATTTTTAGGGGCTCAGTTGCAAAAAAGGCCAGCATGATAATACAGGGCAAATGATTGTATTATTCTGATGATTTTCAGGAAGTCGATTAGCATTGCTAGGAATTCTTTAGTGTTACATTATTCTTTTATTATGTATCAATGAAAAGGTTTTTAAGTCATTTTTCTCACACATTTTTAACTAGAACATTGTTTCTCATTTTATTCCACTCAAACGTGAGTCACAAGGTAATTTTGGGGGTAAAAAATCTGTAAGTCTGTCAGGACAACACGGATTACCGAATTACTGGGGAGATGCTCAGAAAAAAAAAAAAATGAACATTGAGTATCTTTATTTTGAAGAAAGCTCCACAGGTTAATGAGTACTCCATTTGAGTAGCAATCTGAGTTGTATAGGAGGATTCAAGCTGATACCTGAAAGAAATCGACTGTACAAACTGTCCATTCATGATTCAGTGAGAGCAAAAGACAAAGGGGACCTTAGTCAAAATTATCTATTTGATTTTTCTGGTGTGGCTTTTTTAGCAAGGACAGTTTGACATATGTGTGTGTGCATAAATGGCACGCTAATGAAGGTGACTTTTAAATACATCATCCAAAGCACCATTCTAATTAGCGTTCTTTAACAGGCACTAGTTGGATACAACATTCATTTTGGAGCACATGCATCTGTCTGGTTTTTGTCCCTCCTCAAGCCTGTCTGTATTTAAAAATCATCAATAATGAAACTAATTTCTTTCATCTCTACAGGCACTGACAATGAAAAATGAGCAAATAAGTTGAAGTGAATATAAATATTAAATGCCCAAATATATTGCTGTTCCTTGTGGCACAGGGGTTGGTCATTGTGTTGATCTGGGTACATTCTACATCTGACAGAGTCATTTCAGTTTCTTTCAAGATGATAAATAGGTCAAAGGGCTCAACCACATAACTAGTAACATGTATAGGAATTGGTTCTCTATATAAAATGTTGCATTTTCCATGACTGCATTAATCTTTCTTGCTGAAATGAAGAAAGGAAGGAAGGAAGGAAGACTGACTTCAAAACTATTAAATTCAGAAGTATTAAATGTATTGCCTTCATTTTTTTTTCCTTAAAGGCAAAATTTACATTTACTATAGAAGTTTGAGATGCATAGAAAATGTTGATAAGTTAATGTTTTTAACCAATATCAGCATACAATAATGCATAGTTTTGTTGTTGTTGTTGTTAATTCTGATCTCTTAGAACAGTTTCCTTATTTATAAACTTATACTGACTCCTCATGACTAGCAAATTGAGTGCAAAGTCCTCTACATTTAAGATCCCCTAGAACAGTGTCTTAGTTTGGATTCTCCAGAGAAAGAGAAACAGTAGATTATAGAGTAATATATAAAGTGGGATGAGACTCACACAATTATGCTATCTGTAAGTTTGGGAAACCAGAAAGGTTTGAGTCCAAAGGCATGTGAAGCAGGAGTTCTGGTGTCCAAGTGTAGGAGAAGGTAAATGTCAAGAAGAGAATTTTGTCTTTCTTCCTTCCACTTGTTTTGTTCTATCTGAGCCTGAATGGACTGAATGATACTTGCTCCTCACATAGGTGAGGGAAGATCTTCTTTACCCAGTCTACTGATTCAAATTCTAATTTCTTCCAGAGACATCTTCATCAACACCATGAGAAATGTTTTACCAGCTATGTGGACATTCCTTAGCTCAGTCAAGTTGGCACATAAAATTAACCATCACAAATGTGAATCTCACCTATCCCTGCATGGGTATCTTTCATTGCTCATCTTTATCTCTCTTAGTCAACACAAAGAACCTGAGTCATTATCAGAAAATAATATCCTGCTTATCTGTACTTTTGTTCCTTAAAGCACACTACTACTATTTTAAGTAGTTTTTCATTACTGTGACAAAATTGCTTGAGATAAATAAGGAGGAGTTTTAGACTTAGGATTTCAAACATTTCAGTTCAAAGTCACTTGACCCCATCATCTGGGCCTGTAGTAATATGGATACTGTATGGGGAGTGGAGTACATGAGTAACAAAAGCTGCTCACCTCATGGGGGTCAGAAAATAAAAGAGGAGAGAGAGTATGGTGTTGGGGTCAATATACCTTTCTAGAGAATTTCCCAAATGATTTAATTTCCTTCCACTGTACTCTACCTCTTAATGTTTCTGGAACCTGCTAACAGTGGTACAGGCTGGCCACCGAGTAACATATAAAATTCTGGGGGAAGCTTTAGATTCTTTAGACTAATATATCTTCAATATTTTTTTCCTCAGTAAATATTTTCATAAAGATATAATTTTTGTTGCTTGTTTGCTTTGTTCTTATTTAGCATATAGTTGAAACTGAATAAATAATTGTTTCATAAGTGAATTTTAGAATGAGTTTCTCCCCTTTCTTTGCATATTATGTCTAGTAAATAAATATCTGATGAGTTGGTGTGAGTGTGTGTGAGTGTTCTGCTTTTCTACTTTTTATGATTTTTTAATGTGATATAAGCATAAATATATGAATTAGGAAGATTACTTGGAAAAAAGAGGTCTTATTGGTGTTTACTTCTTTGGAACAGTGAATGTTTCAAAAGCACTTTAATGAGGGGTGGGCATGAATATTTGAACTCTTTCCAAGACAGAAGAGCCCTCTGAGATCCTTTTGCTTTATGACAGCCACACTCTATTATAGTGACCCCTGGTTAGAATTTTAAGTTGAAAATAGCTTTTATTTACTCCAGATTTTATTTACTTTCTTCTTACTTTTTTTTTTTTTTTTGTACCAGGGATTGAACTCAGGTGTGCTTAAGTGCTGCGCTGCACCCTCAGCCCTTTTTTATATTTTTCTTAGAGACAGGGTCTCCCTCAGTTGCTAAGGGCCTGAGGTTGGCTTTGAATTCACGATCCTCCTGACTCAGCCTCCTGAGTCACTGGAATTACAGGCATGCACCTCAGTGCCTGGATTACTTTCTTCTTCTTTTTGTAAAATCTGGTTAACTAAAAGTTATCTGTTGAGAACAAGATTCTTCCACTTCAGTGATTTTCTACTTTCTGAGGCTTTTCAGTTATACAGAGACACAGAGATACCTCAAAGAGTTCTCCAAACACTTGAATCATATATATATGATAAACACACACACACACACACACACACACACTTTAAGGCATATATATATATATATATATATATATATATATATATATGCCTTAAAGTTTCAAGAAGAGATAAAAATCACTCAAGTATTGCAGCAAATTTTAGCATGTTGATGACAACATATGAGCAAATGTGTGCTTTTAGGCAATTAATGTTTAGTGCTATTCTTCAGTTATCACAGCCATTCATCTATTTACAAGGAAAATTATTATGGATAAAGATATGTGTAGCCCTACACTGTTTCTTTTGTCTTTGTTTTGAAATGCAAGTTGTATGGGTTTGTACAAATGCATACATTCCTATAGTATTTTAAGAAAACATGTGCATGTGCAACTAATAAGAGTGCAAGTTTATGTATACTAGCTCAGGGCTTGTATTACTCAGTATTTCATGTAATGATTAAATGAAAGATTATTTTTAAGTGCCTACTATCTACCACTAGAGGTCTAAGGTCTACGGATATAGAATTAAAGAATACAAAACAAAGTCCATGAAAGTCTCTGGTCTAGGAAAGCAACTCCTTGATATAATATGTGAGCAGAAATCTAAAGGAAGGCAAAAGCTCTTGGAATGTTTTAGGGTCGAGTGCTCTAGGAATTGGTGAATGTGTGAAAGCAATAGAAGTGAGTCCAGATAATCAAGAGCCAGCAAAGACATCAAGGTGGAGAGCTAAAGGAGCAAGAAAAGACCTATAGGAGATGGGCTGGAGGAGTTCAGTAGGGACACCAGTGGAATCAAGGAATAGTTTCAGATTGTATAGAGAGCTGTTAAAATGAAGTAACAGCTATTCCTTAGTGGGAACTGGAATGTTCTCAGTATCTACTAAACAAAACAAAAATGCTGGGACTAGGAGTAAAAGAATCATTAATAACTCTTATAATGAAACTATTGCTTTCCTTTCATCCCCAGAATCAAAATTTTCACCAATTTTCTTTCTCAGTTTATTTATTTCATATTAAAAGTCAATGTGCAAATACTGGATATCACTTTTTTTCCTTTTTGTGTTTCAGAACGAAACAATACTTTATTAAAATATGAGTATCAATTGAAAGGGGTTTGAGATATATGTATCTTACAATTATTGAGATAGTTGTTGTTTGGAACTAGGATAACATAAGTAGAAATGTTGTATCTTCGCAGAGGACAAACATCGACAAGAAGATAAGAATTACATTCATGAACCAAGGAAATAAATAATTAGAACAAAAACCACTTATATTACTTGTCTTAATAATATTTCTTATTCCTTAGTGTGATATAGGCACCCATAGCAATGAAAACAAACACAATAAGACATAGGAGAATGCAATGAATATTCCCTGCTCTAACATATAATTGAGATGGACTCTTGTTTGTTTCAATACTGGAATAAGATAGTAAGTCAATTTAATTAAATATATAATGAATCTCCAACCCCCCATACTTGTGAATTAGGAAGATTACTTGGGAAAAAATTGGCTTCAATATTTAATTTTCATATGCAAAATTCAAATACATTTTTAGTTTATAAAAAATTTTGACAATGTTTTTAACAAAGCATACACCTCACAATGAACACTTGATAATAAATTTAATTTTTGAAAACATACCCCTATCTTAATCTAGATATCTTAACCTATATATAATGAAAAGAAACCAATAGAAATGATTTAAAACATAAAAATATTTACTTTACTTAGATTACTTAAAGTAGTAATGATAACAATATAATAATCTTCTAAGTTTAATAAGTAATAATTTAATGGAATATTTCTATAATAATGGAGTATAGTATGAAGACTGGCTTTTAAAATTAGCTTTATATTTGAAAGCAAACCTTACCTGAGGAAATACAGCATTTCCCAATACATAACAATAACTGATATGTAATAAAAGAGAAAATAAACTTTTATTTCATTACATAATAATAAAGTAAATCAATAATAATATAGACCATCTAATCATATAATCAACCCAATTGATCTGATTGCCTTTGAATTCCAAAACAGTACAATTCACATTTTCTCAAATTGTAGATGAAGTATTGAACAAGATAGTCTATTTTCTAACCTTTTAAACAAATCACAACAAACTAAAATATAATTGTACATATTGCTATTGACTCATAATGGAATTAATTTTAAATCAATGACAGAAATCCAAAATATGAAAATTAAAGATAATACTTTTAAATAACTCAAGAGTAAAGTTGGAAGTCATATAATAAATAACAAAATATTTTTAAAAGGATGAACATGAAAATTCAGTATATCAAAATATGAGATGTAGGATCAAAATTATAATGTGCAGATAGTGTAGTGATAATAGGACTATTTAAAGCATTAGATTCTCATATTAAACATAAAATGTAATCTCAAATCAATAAACATTCACCTTCAAGAAGAAAGTATTTATAAGAATGATAAGAACTGAATCAATGAAATTTGAAATAAAAAACTAAAGAAAATGCCAACTTAAAAGAACTATTAAAATTATTGTGAAAAATCAACAGCATTTATGTATCTCTAGCCAGAATGACCATAAAAATACAAGAGTGTGTATATACAAACTTCTGGAATGGAGAGTAGTCATTACTACATAGTATATAGGCATGAAAATGATAAGAAAGGAATACCACAAATTAGTCTATGTTTATTATTTTAAGAACCTAAAAAGAATGGAACAATTTCTTGTCTCTTATTTTCTTTTATTTTCGGGGGAGGAGAGTGCTAGAGATTGAACCGAGGGGCATTTTACCACTGGGCTATATCCCCAGCCCTTTTTATTTTCAAATTTTGAGACAGGGTCTTGCTAAGTTACTCAGACTGGCCTCAAACATATGATCCTCTTGCCTCTTGAGTTGCTGGAATTACATCACTACAACTGACTTGATTCTTAAAAGAACAAACTACAAACACTCAAAAATAAAAAAAAAAAGATTTAATATATATCTTAAGATCTTTTAGCCATGAATTTAAGTATGTTCATAGGTAAAATCAACTACATATCCAAGGAAGAAATAAACCAAATTCTACAATTTTTTTCTCTTAGAAAATAAAAATGGAAACAATATCAGCTCATTTTATGAGATCTCTATTACAATAATGTAAAAAAGGTATTATAAGAAATTACGGATCTAATGCTTCAAAAATGTAGACACAAAATTTCTCAAGTATTGACATGATAAGTTTCGCAAAATATAAAAGTAACGATGCATCATGTACAAGTTGTGTTGATCTAAAGATTGCAAGCCTTGCTCAAGACTTAAAAATCAACCAGTGTAATGCATGGTTCCATTTATATCGTATTCCCCAAAAGACAAAAAATAATAGTATAGAGAATAATTCATTGGTGGGTGGCCAGGTGTTAGGTGTGTGTAATGGGAGTTAGGAAATTGGCAATGTCATGAATTCTGATTGTGGAAGTTGTTACACAGAGAGAACACACACATACATTTGTAAGTATCTTATACTTAGAAGAATAGTTAAATAATACATGCAGACAATACCAGATCTGTCAAGAATGTGGAATACCTGAAATTCCCCTATATTCTTGATGAAAATGCAAACTGATATAACCATCAACATTGCCTCTTCTAAGTAGTAAAACAAGAGGCATGACAGTTAATCTTCAACACAAAAATGTTTAATAATTCCAGTTGTTATATGCCGAACTATTGAGAGAAATCTAAACTTACCATTGGGATGCAACATAGCAGAAAAGATATTCCCATGGTGCTGAAACAATTGAACAAATGATGTAGGAGAAATTGTATACTTGTACATTTTCACCAAAGTATTTCCCCAAGAAACATGATTAATTACAAGGAGAAAAATAATAGCTTTATAGTGAAGAACACTGAGGACAGGAACTTGGCCAAATGATCAAGGTTTGAATTACCAGCACCAGGCACAGCAACATCATGTGACACTTGGTGTAGCACATTAAGGAGACAAATCACTCCTGTGGCACTCTTGCCAAAAGAAAGAACTTCACTTTAAATTTGAAAAGGCATTAGAAAAACTGAAATCAAGGGATATTCTGAAAAAAAGGTTTGAAAGAAAAGAAAGAATGGATCAGATCAAGGAGATATGAAGACAAGGCAACATGGGCTGTTGAATTAGATCTGATCACACACACAAAAAGGCATTAGTAAAAAAAAAAGAAAGAAAGAAAAGAAAGAAAGGAAAAAAAAGAAAAGCTACAATCCAAATATTCACTACTTTATTACTAGTATTTTACCAATATTGATTTTCAGTAGGATTGATGACCATGCTATGATTACGTGAGGTTGTTAACATTAGAGAAAGAAAGCTGAAACAGATGGGAACTCTGCTGATTTTCAACTTTTCTGTTAGTCTAAAATCATTTTCAAATGTAACAGTTTTAAAAAAGAATTAGTTTGATAATAATGAGCTACACTAGTTTGAAAAAAAAAAGAATACATGAAGGGGGATTAAGGGAGAAATAGAGAGTAAATTTGATATCCTTATGGCCAACTGAATCCATCTTTAGAGAAACTAAAATAAATACCTCCCCTCTTCAAGTTAGTGAGTATTCAGTTAGCAGATTAGTGTCATCCATGGTCAACTAAAGCATTATTTGTAAATCATGAAATCAATTCAACTTTCCCTTGAAGCTGAGCATCATGGACCAGTTCAGTCCCTGCCCACTTCTTTCCACAAGGTTTCCTTAAAAATTAAGGGAAAAAATGTATAACAGCTTTTTGGGAAAACAAACCAACTATTTAATTAGCTTAGCTTAACTCTCTTTTTTTATTTGCTTATGTTTAAATGAATCCTTTATAATTCTTACATTCAGCATATGACAACCCATTTCTAAGACTTGAATACTCACATTGATTGACTTTGGTAAAACTATTGTCAGCTTTGAAGTTTGATTTTTATCAGCTATAAACAATTATAGAAGTTGTAATTCACAAAAATCCAGAAATCTTGAGCACACCAAGATTGTGTTCATGCAATCTCCAGCATAATTTAAGTCTCCTCGTAAAGATGCAGGGCAACACAACTGTGGACCCGATTTACCCAGGAGAACCTCTAAAGTGCCGAAGATTATGCAAGATAGTGAGATGCCTCTGATTTGACAGAGGGATTTTTTTGAAGGAGATTCTCATTCAGAGCTGATGAATGTCTACCACCAGCTTTGGATAAGTTATGTGCAAATAGTTCCAACCTTCCTGTGTCTGAAGGGCTGGAGAGAAGGTGACTTCACACATAATGAGGTGGTGGAGGGCATGCTGCAGGCTGGGGTCTCTACAGTGCCATTACTGGCCTCAAGCAACTTGCTGAATGTTTCTCTGCATCAGGTTCTTCAGCCCAACAGTGAGAAAACAATTTTTTCATAGCATTGTTTCAAAGGTTTAATAAGCCCTTAGATTTTGGTGTGTGTGTGTGTGTGTGTGTATGTGTGTGTATTCACACACACATATTTAGGATATATATATATATATACACACACACACACACACACATGTATAGCTCCCTACCTACCTATCTTTCTGTATATGGAAGTCATACATATGTGTGAGAGTGAGTTATATACCTGTTCATGAGTGTGTATGTATGTATACATGGACATATGTAGTAAATTATGCTAATTTCAAAACTTATAGTCACTATATTGAGTGATTTTTCTAGAGTAAACAAGTAATTATAGGTCTAAATTCCTTTATCTTATTTTAGATATCCACACCAGTTGAAGGAATTGAAACATTAAGAGAAAAGTATCTGAAGAAGACAGCTAGTGCTAAACCCAAACAGCCCAGAGCAACAGAGAAACCATATGAGAATTTTAGTGAAAATGTCAGTTAAAATCTCCTGTGCAGATCAATCAATGCTCACCAGGCATCTGTCCTTGAAAGAGTGACTTGAGGGTGGCTATTGCTCCTGTTGTACCAATAGATTCTGTCTTCATTCAATGTAGTTGGCGGCTTTATCCTATCTGTTTGGTTCAGTTGACACCAGGTGAAGTAAATCTTTACAGATATGAAATCCTTATTGACTACTCTTAAGAAACAGAAGTATCTAAATAAAATTTCCACCAAATTTTATGAGGGAGCCCACTAGTCATATTTGTTCTTTAGAAGAAAAACATAGAAGAAGCCACCTCTCCTTGCCTCACAGATTAGAGATATGAAGGAAATTACTTCTTTTTAAATTTTTTTTATTTGTTCTTTTTAGATATACATTATAGTAGAATATATTTTGACATATATGTGTGGAGTATAAATGCCCATTCTTGTGGTTATGCATGATGTGGAGTTACAGAGGTTGTGTATTCATATATGAACATAGGAAAGTTATGTCTAATTCATTCTACTGTCTTTCCTATTCTCATCCACCAACCCTTCCCTCCATTCTCCTTTGTCTAATTCAACGAACTTCAGGCTCCACTTCCCCACAGCTTAGTGTGTGTTTGTATCCACATATCAGAGAGAATATTTGGCCTTGTTTTTTTGGGATTGGCTTATTTCATTTAGCATGATAATCTCCAGTTCCATCCATAATTTCATTCTTCTTTCTGGCTGAGTGAAATCACATTTTGTATATAGACCACATTTTCTTTATCCTTTCATCTGTTGAAGGGCACCTAGTCTGGTTCCATAGCTTAGCTATTGTGAATTGAGCTGTTATAAATCTATTACAGTGGCTGAAACACTGTAGTATGTTGATTTTAAGTCTTATGGGTGTATAAAAAGAAATGGGACAACTGGTTCAAAAGGTGGTTCCATTCCAAGTTTTCTAAGTAATCTCCTGCTTTCCAAAGTGGTTGCACCAGTGTATAGTCTCACCAGCATTGTATAAGTGTGCCTTTTCCTCCACATCCTCACAAATTAAGATTACATTTGGATTTCATCTCAATCCAGTTAGAATGGCAATTATCAAGAATACATATAGCAATAAATGTTGTCAAGGATGTGAGGAGAAAGGGATATTACTTCTTAAATTCACTCAAAGAGGTAGGAGAAGAGCAGATTGAAAAATGTCAGATCTGTGTAGACTTTTACATCCATTTGTGAACAATGCCAGCTTCTTTCCTGCTCAACATCTTATTTTATATTACTTTCAGGAAATAGCCCAACTTAATAGAATCTATAGATGAATTTCATGCCGAGGTCCAGTCCCAGCAGGGGGAAGAGGGGCTCCAGGGGTCCTGAAGGAGGAGTGGCATTGGTGAAAGAAGAAGAGTTGGAACAACAGGTTGCAAGTTATAGGCAGCCTCCATAAGGAATCCTGATGCCCCTGGAGGGACCTTTATTTTTATACCTATTTTTACAGATGTTTTTTTCAGGTAGTTAATGGATAGCTTCAGAGCCTGAAACTTTTTTGATTTACACAATTTTCAAGAGTTACAATCTTTTCTGGCATACATTGATTACCTAGGATATTGAGTACATTGTTCAAAATATTTTTCTGTAACCTGAGTCAATCATGATTAAGCTTTTATGTTTTTACCTCAATCACTAGGTGATAGGCGACTTAACTAGACTACATGACTCCTGACCTATTATTCGCTTATAACTTTAAAACATACCTATAATTATTTCATTAACCTTTAACTTTAAAGCATAACTTATGATTATTAGTAAGCTTTCTTACTTCTAAACTAAAATCCCAGTAAAACACATTTAAAGCAGTGAAAGTCTATTATATAAAAGCCTACTACTCTGAAGTGTCTCTAAAATATATCTATGTTAATTTTAAATTATTTTATTTTTAACTTCCCAGGTAATTTTCTTTTTTCATATGACCTATTTAACTGCTTTCTTAAAGAATTTCCTTGATACTTGGTCAAAGCACACCAATTCTTATGTCTTTGTAATCTTTAACTAAAGGGCAGGCTTTACACCTCAACCCATTTGTCATTTATATTAACTATGTTTTTTCCATTTTCATCCTAAGTTTCTGTGTAAGGCAAAGGAGGGTCTATTGGTTGGGTGAAATGTATTTTTATTATCCTCTTGTCCTCAAAGGGGATACCATAAGCTACATACGGTGGACCTTGTACTGTTGGTACAGCAATTGTTTTTCTGTTGCTAGACTGTTGTACAGGTTGTGGCTTTAGGATGGGACTAAGGGGGGTAGTATAAATTGTTAACCATGGGATAAATATTTCTTGTTTTTAGGCTTGAGGAATAACACTATTGTTTATATCCTGAGAGATACTGAAATGCACCTCTTGGCATGTCTCAATTATATCCTTAGTCACATTCTGGGAATTTTCCTGAAATCTCAGGCAATACGTACTTTTATCATTGATTGATGTATTCCCTGTTATCCATATCATGAGCATCAAAAACAAAACACTTAACATTCCTAATGGTTCTGGTTTCTAGATGGTGCAGCCCTGCCACAGCATCCTCCATACTGTGACCCTGTCAGACAGTGGGTGCAGCAACGCCTTCACCAATTTCATTTCCAGGATTTTAAATCTCTATAGCCTTTAATAAAAATAAAAGCACTTGTTTTGAAAAGTGGGCAAGTAGCTAAGATGATCAAAAGTGAACAAAATATCCTTCTGACTCTCAGTGTCATCATGACTTTTGCCTAAATAATCTTGATGGCTGCCCTGTGAACCTGTCTGTACTCTATATGGATCCCCCTTTTCAGTCGAAAACGCTTAATGTCTTCACCACATAAGACAAGACAGCAAATAGTGAAAGAACGTACTGCTTTGTCTCATCCTAACTACCGTGGAGCTCCTATTGACTTATAGGTATTCTCTACAAAAAGAATAAATAGGATTTTTAAACAAGGAATGATTCTTATTGTCCTTGGTTTATTGCTTTAAAGAAATGTCAATTGAATTCTTATACCTATAGCACTGCCTATGGTAATTTATCTTGATGAAAAAAAGTAAAAATATCAATGAAGTGTTACCTAAAATATCACATATAGATTTTTAAAATTCAACTGGCACTTATATATATTGGTTCATTTTAATCTCAATGGTAATAAAATTTCCTATTAAATAAACTTTATTTTCAGAATTATGTGTAGAAAACACAATGTGAATTATTTGGAGGCTAAACTTTCATGAAAACTCACAATCTGTAATATTTTATTGTTTTTTACTAAAGTGATTAGAAAATTTGAAAGTCTAAGGTAAATTTATGTACTACTGAAAGGTGATTGTTTTGTTTTGACTTATTTCAGAGAAGGAAGAAGGAATAGAGGAATGGAAGAAAGAAGGAAGGGAGGAGAGAAAGGGGAGAGTAGAGAAAGGGAAAAAAAGAAAGGAGGGACAGAGACAGGGAGATGAAGATAAAGAGAAGCAGGAAGAAAAGAGGAGAAAATATAGAGCATTCAAGGAGAGGTACAGAAAAGGAAAAAGAAAAGAAATCATCTTGATTAATATCTGCTGCTGGGATGGAGCATCTGAGCCCTTTATATGCTCTTCAGTTCGAGTTGTGTGGAAAATTTCAGCACCATCCTCTGGCAGGATCCTTTCAGGAAAAAGAAAAGAAAAGAAACGAAACAAAGAAAAGCAGAGAGTTGAATGAAGGCTTGACTTCGCCCTCTACATTGTATTTCAGTAGCCAGTTTAGGGGTGGAATTAGGCTATTATAACTTTAAAACTGCAAATTTTAAAAATTTTAATTGACTGCTAGCTTCTGTTCCAAAATTATTCAGAAATTCTTTGGACAATCTATAATCAGACTAGCACTTGGATACAGAAAATAAGAGCAATAAGAGAGCATTTTATCTATTCTTAGGGTGAATGCATGGGATGTAACTGTTGCCTCAAATTATAGAAATATAAAATCAAAAGCATCACAGGTAACAGTTACTAGTATACTGAGAGTTCAAATCAGTTTGCAGGCTATACTGTCCAAATAAAAACGAAGGATATAGTGACATCTAGAAACATTTGAAATCAAAGATTAATACATATTCCTCCTGTATCATTAGACAAGTCAAATTGCCTCTTATTTAATCAATGAACCAAACTGATTTGAAAAAAAAAACTTATCACAAAGTTTGCTGAACTAGTGTAAAATTTATTTTTTCTGAGGAACATAGCACACATTTTCTGTTTTTTTTTTTTTAAATAATGCAAAATAAACAATTAAATTTTAAAAGAAAGAGGACTCTATCTCCACTGCCTTATAGACTGAAGCACCACACAGCAGTCTTCCTAGCTTCCATTTAGGGCTACCCTACCTGTGACACCCTCCTCCCTCTGACACCAGAGCTTCTTCATGCCAGGCTTGCACTCAGACTCAGCCACAAAACACTGCACTCACTACCTGAGACACAGGCCACCCACTCCTATAGCTATCAGTGATATTTATGTGATCTAGATGTAAGATGAGAATTAAATCAGCAAAAAATATTCTTCAAATATTAGTAACCATGTCTGGGTAGTGACACATGGGTGATTTCATTTTCCTTCTTTTTGCATAACTCAATATATCTTTTAAGAAAGAACTTTGAGCATCTTCTTTCATTTTAAAATAAATGATATTGTGCTCCCTTAAAAATTTAAATTTATAGCACAGAAGGGAAAATATTTCTAGTATTAAGTAATTGTACTACTTACCATTTATTAGCTCCTTAATTTTAATTACAATCATCATCATTTTGCCATAATTGATTTTCACCTGATTACTATAATCCCCAAGAAAAATTTTCCAAATGATAAGCCTCCTTTAGCCCATATGAAGTATGGTTTAATTGATTTTTCTTGAGTTGTTGACATAAAACTTTTATTTTCATCTTGAAACCATTTGATCAAAGCATATGGGATTTCTACCACATGGGCTATGGAAATAGAAGTGTCATAAGTGGCCTGTGCATGAGTAAATTATCTGAGAAGGCATTAAATCATTTCACACCCAAGAACATATTGGTTCTAAATTCCAAAATGTTTACTGCATTTTCAGAAAACCTTAAATTGTAGTGTTTTAATTCTTCTATACAAGCCTCCTTTAAGAAAGTATAATTATTCACAAACACAAAAATTATGATATTCATTAGGTGGTTTGCTGGAAAATAAGGAAGTTTTATATAAAATTATCTTTAACATGCAGAATGCCCAATCATTTTATTATTAGTATCCAAAGACATATCGAAATAGTGCAGAAATTAGAAGTACTTATTAATTAATGATTTATAATATTTGCTTTCAGAAAGACAAAGAATTCTATTCCAAGAAAAAAGAAGTGAAAAAAAGATGATTAATACATTGTATTATTTTTTAACATAAAGCTCACTTTTTTAGAAAGGACAATTTTGACCTTCAGCCATCTCAATTGCTCTATTCCAAAATAACCTTATTGCATTAGCAGAGCTCTAGTGCTAAAGTCACTTCATCCATGGGAAGTTTTTGCCGCAGTCTGGCTGGGCACAAAATCACGAGCCACTCAGAGCTTTGTAGATTCAAACAGCAATTCTTTATTCCCGAACTCACACCGGCCCTCTACAAACACGTTCTGGGGAAATTCACGTTCTGCCGCAAAATTCACGTACTCCACCAGGCTCTAATCAGCAGGATACTTCCTATTCCCGGCAGGGCACACCTTAAACCTGGAACCGCCCTAAACCCAAGGACAGGATACTCCCTAAAACCTGATCCGCCCTAAACCCAGATCCGCCCTGGTCCCTGAACAAGGTCACCTTACTCAAGCATACATGCAATGTCACTGCAAATCCAAGGCAAGTCCATTTCCATGAGTCCTTCCTCTAAGCAACATGGGGTACGCTGGCAAGGAAATTTTGATGAGTCATTCCTACTTGGCAATGGCTCTCAGCAAGTTTTAACTTTGGGACATAGGCTGGTGGCAAAGTCAATTACAAGGTCATTTTGGTGTAATAAGTGTTGATATCTGGTAGGTGTTGACAGGTGTTGACAGGTCCCAACAAATTTTTGCCTCCAGGACTAAAAGCTACTACACTAATGAAGTAAGAGCTAATAAATTGATTGCACACAGTAATAATTAGTTGCCGCAGTCTGGCTGGGCACAAAATAACTGGGTGGTCACGAGCCACTTGTAGGTTTAAACAGGAACTACTTTATTGCCCAAACCCAACAGGAACTCTCCAGAACTCCACGGAAACTCCAAGAGAACCAACGGGAACTCCGTGAGAACTCAAAAGTAGTGGGCACCGAGGCAGGAGCCGCCTTATTGCCAGACAGCAGAGGTTTATATACGCAACTGAATACATAGCTTGTTTCAATTTAGCATCATCCAGTTACAGCAATAAGTCATTATCTTTATAATTATACACAGCTTAATTATCATCATCTTAATGGCTCATGGCATTACTTCTCAACCACTCCTTCTGGCAAAATGCCAGGCACCATCTTGACTTGGTTGTGGCTCTCAACAATTAGTTAATACCATGATAAAATACAAAGCAGAAACTTTAGAATCCCTTCCCAGGGTGCCCTTTTTCATATATGGCCTTTCCATTTGTTAAAAGGCTGTTCTTTCCCACTGAATTACTTAGGCACTTGTCATAAATCCATTGCCATATATAGGTGAATCAATATACTAACTATTTTATTGAATTGACTGATATATCAATCCTTATGCCAGAGGGAGGGAGGGAGACAGTAGGGAGGCAGAGAGAAAGTTTTGCTTACTTACTATAGCTTTATACCAAGAGTTAAATGAGATTGAGTTCTTTACCTTTGTTCTTTTTATTTAATTGTTTTGACTATTGTGGGCCATTTATCCGTGCAAAGGTAAAAGTCAGCTTGTCAATTTCTATTGAAAAGATTATTATATTTTTTCTTAGGATTGTGTAAAATCTATAAATTATTTCAGAAAGAATTGGTATCTTAATAATATTGGTTCTTTCCATTTATGAATAATATGACATGTTACTCAGTTTTGTGAGGTTGTTTTCTTTAATAACTCCAGCAATGTCTTTAGTTTTTTTATACATGGCTTTTAGTATTTTAACATTTATTTATTATTTCAAATATTTTGATATTTTCATTTTGATTTCTAATTATTCATTTGTAATAAACATAATAGATTTTAGTGTATCATCTTGCATACTATATCCTTGTTTAATGCAACAATTAGTTCTGGAAATTTCTTTTACATGTCTTAGGATAATCATGTTGTCTGCATATTAAGACTACTACTTTATTCCTTCTTTTGTAAAATAACTATATATATATATATATATATATATATATATATATATATATATATATATAAATCTTTGAAGCACTGGTTACAACCTCTACTACAAATTTGATAGAGGTGATGTATCTTGACTTGTTCCCAAACTTAGGGAGAAAATCCTCAGTTCTTCACCAATAAGTTCCATCATTATTTTAAGATTTCTCATAAATGTTTCACAGGGTTTCCTTTTTTGTCTCTAATTTGGTAATAGTTTTTATTCTGAATGAGACTTGGGTTTTATCAAATGCTGTTTCTACATCTATTGAGAAGACCTCCTGTTTCTTATTTTCTTGGTCATTATGTTAATATGGTGATTTCATTCATAAGCTAAACCCCAGATGTTCTAATTATCCTTTTTATATATTTCCAGATTCTCTTTGCTAAAAATTTAGCAAGAGGATCCATTTAGAATATTTTTATCTTCTAAGAAATTTATTACTGCAAGTAATTTGTCAAATTTTTGCATAAAATTGTTTATATTATTTTCTTATTAACATATGGACCCTAGAATTTGTCTTTTATTCCAAATATTAATAATATATTCATTTTTTTTCTTTGTTAATGGAGCTAGAAGTCTATCAACTTCACTGAGTTTTCCAAATTACTCTTGTATGTTTTCTTTGTTTTCCTTTGCTGTTTATCTGTTATCAACATTTTTTGATTCTACTTGTCTCTTTATTATTTCCTTTCTTTAATTTACTTTGATTTTTTTTCCTTTTTCAAGGTGAAACTTATGTCTTAAGTCAGAAAAGTAAGGCCTCCAGCTCAAATACAGCTCATCACCTATTTTTGTAGTGCCTGAAAACTGTGTGGTTTTATATATTTTCATATTTTAAAACTAAAAGCATTATATTTTCAAAATATATAAATCAAACTATAGTTTATAGCTCCATAAATTAAAGGGTTCTTTCCTTTTTTTTGTTTTTTTTGTTTTTGTTTTTTTTTTAGAATACAACCATGCTCATTCACTTGCGCATGGTCTCAGGTGGTTTTCACCCTACAATGGTAGCACTGCTAGCATCAAAAGTGGACTATGCAGCCTAAGTTATTGTACATCTGGGCCTTTGAAGAAAGGTTTGCAAATTTTTGCCATAGAGGATTGAAACTTATGTTTTGTTAGTTTGTTTGTAATTTAGCCGTTTATATCTATGATTTTTCCTTTTAGCACTGTTTAACCTAAGCACACAAATTTTTAAATATTGTTTTATCATTTTTAGCTAATTTAAAACACTTCTCTTTTGGTTTTTGTCTGACCTATGGAATATTTAGAAATGCCTTGCTTAATTTCATGTGTTTGGATCATTTTCCATATCTCTCCCTGAGGTCAGAAAATATAGAATATATAATTTTAATTTATTTAAATTTGATGAGACTTATAGCACATAATGTAGTCTATTTTGTTAAACATTACATACATAATGGAAAACTATATGTATTCTGCTATTTTAGATTATAGTTGTGTGTGTGTGTGTGTGTGTGTGTGTGTGTGTGTGTTTGGTTCATTTGAATGATATTGCTAATATTTTTTCTGTGTTCTTACTGATTATATGTCTGTTTTAGCCATTACTAAGAGGCAGCATGAAAAACTACAACAATAATTCTAGTTTTCCTGTTTATCTCATTATGAGTATTAATTTTAAGTTCATGCACTTTGTGGCTGTTATTAAGTATATAGGCATGAGTGTTAAAAATGATTTTTGATTAGTTGGCTCTATAGCTGCTCAATTAGTTGGCTATATAGTAGCTAAACTGTGAAACCAACCTAGGTGCCCTTCAGCAGATGAATGTATAGAAATGTGATATATATATAATATTACTCAGCCTCAAAGAAGAATGAAAATATGGCATTTGTTGGTAAATGGATGGAGCTGGAGAATATCATGCTACATGAAATAAGGCAATCCCCCCAAAATAAGAAGCCCAATGTTTTCTCTCATATACGAATGCTAATTCACAATGAGAGGAGAGACTAGGGAAAACTAGAGTTACTTTAGATTAGGGAGAGAGGATTAAAAGCGGGAGGGGTATGAAGGTGGGAAGGACAGTAGAATGAATCAGACATTATTACCCTATTTACATATGTAACTCTATGACCGGTGGGATTCTACATTATGTATAACCAGAAGAATGAGAAATCATACTCCATTATATATGATGTATCAAAGTGCATTCTACTGTCATTTATAACTAATTAAAACAAATTAAAGATTATAAAAAAAGAAATGCCCATCTCAATCTCTAGTAATATTGCTTTTCCTTCAGTAATTCTTTTTCTGTTCTTAATATAACTTTTCCAGATTTCTTATGTTCTATATTTTCAGGGTTCACATTTTCTAATTATATTACTAATAATCTCTATGTACACTTAAAATGTGTTTTCTGTAGACAATCTTCAACCTCTGCTTTTTATTTACATGTGTAGACTATTTACCTTTAATGTAAACATCAACATACAAAGGGTTATAACAGTCGTCTTATCATTTGCTTTATATTTGTTACACCTGTTTCTTATGTCATTTTCCTCTTCTGCCTTGAAAAAAATGAGTATTTTATAAACAACATCTCCATTATTTATTAAATTCTTCAAGTTTTTGTAGTTATTTTAATAATTAGAACACATCTTCTATGTGTATCTCTATGTACCTTTGCCTCATGACAGGCTGCCTTAAAATTATATACCTTTCCATGTAAAGTCATATGTCATTTATTGATATGGATATTGATATGTTATTATGTGACTTAATCATTGTGCAAACTTCACAGAGTATATTTATACAAAGTAAGATGCCTACAATGTTAAAAGACTATAATATAACCTCTTGGGACCATGATCATACATAGTCTACCATTGACTGAAACATCATTATGCAGAGAATGAATATATTATGTAAGACACTCTTTAAAGAAAAAAATGTTTCCATCATCCTTTGTACCTTTTCTCCAATACAATTTATTCCTACATATGCGATATACTCACAATACATTGTTTTTTACTTTGGGTTTTAAAATGTAATTATCTGTTAAAGGATCTAAAAACAGCATTTTGTGTTTACTCAAATATGCATAGTTTCCGGTGGTTTTATTCTATTAGGAATGTCCGAGATTTTATATACTATAATTTTTGTTTTCAAAGTAAAGAATTTGTTTCTGATATTATTTACAACTTTGACTACCTGTTGATAAATTCTTTTACTTTCCTTTTATCTGGAAAAGTCTATATTCAACTTTTGATTTTAAAGAATAATTTTGTAGATCGACATATTTTTGCATTTTATTACTTTCAACTGTCTCCCATTATCTTTGGGTTTTTCTGGCTTGCGTTGTTTGAAATGAGAATTCCTAGATATGCTGACTTTATTTCTCTGTACACAATATGCATTGTTTTTCACTTGTAGATAATGTATTTTTGTTTCTTTGTATATAATGTGTCTTGCTGGTTTTTTGAAATGGGGAAGTAATATACCTTAATGTGGTGTGTGTGTGTGTCTCCTGCTTATAGTTTCTTGGATTGTTAGAGTTGTTTTTCCCCCAAAATTAGGATATTCTTTTATTTAATATTTATTTTTTAGTTGTAGTTGGACACAATACCTTTATTTTATTTATTTATTGTTACATGGTGCTGAGGATTGAACCCAGGGCCCTGCATATGCTAATTAAGTACTCTATGGCTGAGCCACAACCCACGCCCTGGATATTTATGACTATTATTTCTTAAAGTATTTTTCTCTATGTCCATCATTATAGGATTCTAATTGTATATATTTTTCTTTACTTTGAATTATTTTATAGATTTAGAGGCTCATTCCTTTTTTTCCCACAGTCTTTTTTATTGGATTTTGATGAGATTGTATTGCCATATGTTCAAGTTCACTGACTTTTTGGGTAATGTTTAATCAATTATTCTCATCCGATAAAATTTTGATTTTGGATAATCTAATTTTTATCTCTCAAATATCCATGGGCCTTCTTAACTATTTAATTTCTATATTCTTATTTTCCCATTTTATTTAAATTATTTATATATAGTAAATGCTTAGCATTTTTTTCTTATATTTTTCTCATCTCTACACTTTCTGTGTCTCTGTGTTAACTGAATTTTATCCTGATTTTGTGACACAATTTCTGGATATTTGACTGGTAATAATCTTATTGTAGTAATTTAAATTGTTGTTTTTCTTTTGGTAACATTTTTATTGCACCAATTTTGATTATTGTTTTCCTTTAGTTTTTTTTAAGGGAATGGAAGGGTAAAAGTAACTTTAATATCAATTTTATCTCTTTCTTATTGTTTGCTAAGGCAGATTAGTAGATCAATTACCACTAAGACCAGACCTTTCTTGCTGGCACGAAAATGCATGCCTGCAAATCCTAGTGACTTTGGAGACTGAGGAAGTAAGATGGCAAGTGTGGGGCCAGCCTTAGCAATTTAGCCAGGCCTTAAGCAACTTAGTAAAACAAATGTTGTCTCAAAATAAAAGATAAAATGTGCTGGGGATGTGGCTCAGTGGTTAAGCACTCCTGGGTTCAATTCCCAATAGCAAACAAGAACAAACAAACAAACAAACAAACAAAAAAACAAAACAAAAAGAAAACCCTTTCTTATCTCTCTACCAAATGCCATGGGTAATTACTGAAGAGTTACTGCTACTGTAGGTTAGAGAATAAACTAGGTTTGCCTGCAAGAACCCTTAGAATTGCAATATTTATGAATTCTTAGTCCTTTTTTACCTTGTTACTTTGAATTGTACTTCATGCATATATAGCCTAGCACTCAGCAAAGACTCAAGAATTCTTAATTAGCTTTCCAGAATTTTTTTAAAGATTTCCAGAATGCTTTTTTAATATAGATTCCACTTGCCTAGAAATATAGCTTTTCACATCCAGTCATTCTCTCCAAAATCTGAATTCATCTCCAAAATTCATTCTTGCTTAAGGTCCTCTTGCATTAGTGGTCTGGCAACTGTCTCCAGTCAATGAAATGAGGGGATCCTATGTCTCACATGATTTATGCACCATATTTGAAAGATCACAAACCTTCATTATCTGTTGTCCAATGTCTGGAAATAGTTTCACATAATTTTGTTTAATTCTATTTGTTTGTGGTGGGAGGCTCTTGTTCCTGATTTTCCTTTATGGCTAGTAGCAGAAATCTGTTTTGTGAAATTGATACAGGAGTCAATTTTAAAATCTAAACTAAAGACTTGCTTTAGTGGTAAAAATCTATGTGATCTTATTTCTAATAATTAGGAGAAGGTTTGAGGTCATGGAAAACATCAGTTCTATAGTCTTATAAATCTGGATTTGAATGTTGACTGTAATAAAAAAGACATATTACATAACCTTTTCACCTTCGATTTCTTAAAATATAAAATGTATAACACCACTTCACACTATTGTTGTGAGTTTATTGGAGTATTAGGTTTACTTTTAACATGTTATTTTCTCCAGATTTGATGTGCAAAATTGAACAATAAAGTTTTATCTAAAATATTTGTGCTTACATTTGTTTTATTTGCAGTTTGAGCAATTGAATTCACTTAAATAAAGACTTCTCAAGTATAAATTAAAATAAAATAAAGTGATGTTTGTCTTAAGTCTAACTCACTTATTATGTTCTCTATGAGATTTAATAATAAATCAAGTACAGATCCCCAAACAGATGGCGTCAGTCACAAAGAAGAATGCTTTCATTTTATGTGTGCCTAACCTCAATTTTCACATTATATATTAAGTAGACAACACCTGTTTTTAACCCAACAAACTGCAATTTGCCTTCACAAAAATTATCATGTTTTTACAAACATAGCACTTTGGATTTTCTTTATGTTAAATGCTCTGCCTTTGAACCACATTTTGATAAAAATGATAAAAGTGATCAGTAAAACAAAGTATACAAAAAATAAAATATGATGTTAAACACTTCCCTCTACTTTGACTCTTAATGTTGCCTTTTCTTTACTTTTTCTTCACTACACCTTGGGGTAGAACAGGGAAGGACACAGTGGTTCCAACAGACCACAAAGATGATGTTTTATTATAAAAGAAAACCTTAGAAACTTTGGTAACTAAAGGAGTAGTATTGTTCTTTAAGCAAGTCTTTTACTGATTACTGGGGCCACACATGTCCCACACAGTTTCTGAAGGATACATGAAGATAATTTTCATCTTACTTCATAAAGATTAATTATTGAATCTAACACATTTTCTTAGTGTTTAGTAAGCACTTTTACCTTATATCAAATTGTTTAAACTTCACAAGAAATTTGTATAAGTCAGTTTGCATTATTACTGAGAAAATATCGAGTCACTTAACTTCATAAAAGAAAAAGTTTATTTAGCTCACAGTTTCAGAGGTACAAGGGCATGGCGTCTACATCAGCTCAGATAGTGCATTATGATGGCAGGAACATGTATCAGGGCAAAGTTACATCTCAAACCAGGAGCAAAGAGACAGAGAAAGAGGGTTACATATCCTTTTTGAGAGCACGCCTCCATATACCTTATGCTCCTCCACTGGGCCCTATCCTAATCAACACCAACTCCGATAGTGCTGTCCTTTGGACCAAATCTTTAATCACAGTCAGCCTTTGGGAGGTGCTGAAACCACACCCAAACCATCAAAACCCTAAAAGTTAGGGAGCATTATTATGCATGTAGAAGTTGAGAAACAAGTTAAATACAAAAGTATTTAATATGCTCCAAGTCCCAAAGTAGTTAACAGGCAGAACTGTAACTAAAACCTAGGATTTCAGACATCAAAGCTCATGTTTTTATACATGCTAATATTGAGTGGTAAGGGAAATAACAGTCAAAATAAAGACAAAATATATAGTAAACTAGGTAATTGCACTATATTAGTTATACATGATGTGGATTTAAATAAGTGTGTCTTTGTATATAGGGTGAGTAGGGGCGGCTGTTTTAAAGAGAATTACCAGGCAAAGCTCCATTAAGAAAGTTGCATTGAATAAACCTTATCTAGATATTTATCTCTTTTGTGGGTACATGAAAACGACTAAAAGTTTCAAGTGAATACATACATTATTATAGGACATTTGCTTAATTTACATGTTATGTTTAAAACTAATCACTCCTCTCAGTCAACATTTATTCAACCTGAAAAATACACAAAATGTTCAAATAAGTGTTAGTAATGGATAATACTAGAGGTTGAAAAGGGGAGCTAATGGCCTATTTTCTTGTATCTGGGCAATTACTAATGCATTCTATTATGACCAGCTCTGGCCATAAAACTGAATGTGATTGATCACAATAAAGTGTGCACTAATAATGATTAATTGTACTGGTTAAAGAAAACTTCTAACCTCTGCAACTATTCAGATTGGTATTGTTAAAAGAGATTAACTCTAATTGCAATAAAGAGCTGACGTGACTTATTTACTTAATCCTAACATTGCTCTGGGTTTTAATCCCACTAGCTCTACTTTCAGTAAGTAACTAATAATGAATGATTCTTCATCTGGTTCCTTATAAACATGTCTTAATAAAGGTCAAAAGCATTATGATTTGGCTTACAGAAAATAATGAATTTTGGAAGAAAAGAATTGGCTATCATTTCATAAGAAGTTATTTATTCAGGAATATTTTCTATGCATAATATTTATACGACGTAGTCATATATTATTCTCTAAATAAATTCGCATGCAGAAATAGACTTGCCTTTAAAGTCTAAATTATTTAAGTTGTTTTGATAGTTTTATTTTTCTAATGAAAATATTGTTAATGCAGGAGAAGAAATTTTGAGACAATAGCTTCATGGCATGATTTCTCTTTCTCAGCACTGCCAACATTTTGGGATGGATAATCCTTTGTTATAAAGGACTATGCTGGGCAATGTGAGATTTGTAATATCATTTTTGCCCTCTACCCACCAATTTCAGTAGAGCCCCCTCACTTAACTCTCTGGTTATAACCTCCAAAAATTGTTCCAATCCTTTCCGAATGTCCAGAGTGGAGCAAAATCACCCGGGCCTGTGAATCAATGCTATTCAAAGTTCCTTATTACTAATAGATATGATTAATTCATCTTATCTGTCATATAAGGAGAAACTATAGTGAGTACCATTTTAGAGATGAGAGAACTGAGTCTCCAAGAGTTTGTATTGTCCCTCCAAAGCCATGTAGTCAGTTAATAGCAAAGTAAGCACACTAAGCCAGCAAGTCATATCTGTCTGATATCAAGGATTGTATTGTTGCCTACTCCTATCATTGTCTTCATTTCCTTAAGGCGAGAATTTGAAATGTCTTCAATGAATAAAAGAATTAATACAGAAATAGAAACAGAACACAGTGGCACATGCCTGTAATCCCAGTGACTCTGGAGTCTGAAGAAGGAGGATCACAACTTCAAAGCCAGCCTCAGTAATTCTGTAAGGCCCTAGGCAATTTAGCTAAACCCTGTGTCAAAATAAAAAGCAGAGGGAGCTGGGGATGTGGCTCAGTGGTTAAATGTTCCTGAGTATAATCCCAGGTACCAAAAAAAAAAAAAAAAAAGCAAGAAAACTTAAATACAAAAATTTATAGACAGTACAGTTTATGTTCTTTATAGATCCAGGTAAATAATTTGCATACCCTTCAGATTATACAAAAAAACCTGCTCTACTACATTGATCCTCAAAGATACAGAGAAAAATGTTTCTCTGTAATTGAGATTGACCCACAGATCCAAAGAGGAGGAGGACATGGGCTGAAAACTCTCAAGACATTGCTAAGCCCTAGGAACTGGGACAAGGGCCAGAAAGCAAAGAAAAACTGAGCTGAGCGGGGCAAGAAAAGCCTCCCTGTGCAGGGTATGTTAAACCTGCCAAAGCAGTATAATAAAATAAAGACGTGAGAGATTCTGTAAACCAGGGTGTTAAGCTAATGAATTAATCCAAAACTGAAATAAATACCTGAGTACGGGTATATTTTTAAAACCAATGTCTTTTCGGAGTAAAAGTATTGCACAAAAGCACATCATTAGTCAGTTGTAAAAGTCCTGGAAAAGGTAAATCTCACATCTACTCTGCTGAAAGATTTAATGTAATGGAGGTTTCTCATTAGAACTATTACTATTTCACCATAGGCAATTGACAACGTAAAAACTTTTACTTTCAAACTTTCCTTGTAATGTAACTATAAAATTTTTTTTTCAGTAATATAATGTTTGTGTATGTTGGTGAGTTTGTTATGTGAATTGTAAAATAGCAGTTCACAGAAATAAATCTGAATAATATTACAAAACACATTATAATAAACAGCTAACCTAATTACTATGAAATACTCCCAGTTCTAGAGTGGAAAGGGTGCTGATTTCATTCTGAACAAGCTACCATTAGAACAAATTGATAGGTCAAAATAGAAATAAATAGTGCTGGGGCTGTAACTCAGTGGAAGAGCATTTGCCTAGCATGTGTGAGGCACTGGGTTCTATCTTTAGAACCACATAAAAATAAATAAAATAAAGGCATTCTGCCTATCTAAAACTACAAAAAAAAACCCATTTTTAAAAATAGATATAAATAGGTAAAGCAGAAAAAGATACTCATGCATAAAATAGTTCACATCATACTAAATGTAAGGAATATAGATCAAGAAAGGGAAATAGCTTTTTAAGTAACATTGCTTTTTAAAAAATTGTCAGTTAATATATTTATTATTGTGACATAACACAATATTACAAATTCAGCAGATTAAAGCAACTCATGTTTATTATCTCAGTTTCCATTGGTCAAGGCTAAATTAAAATCCAGGTGTTGGTCAGGACTGCAGTCTTATAAAAGACATAACTGGAGAAATAAACTTCCAAACTCTCTTACTCTCTCAGGTTGTTAACAGTATGAATCTCCTGATATCTGAGGTCTTCATATTGTTTATGACCTTTGAGTAGAGACAGTTTTCATTTCCTGAATTTCCTTGACATGGTCCTTTCCATAGGCTCTCTTTCAACATGGCCACTTTTTCTTCAAAATCATCAAGATATGAAGTCTGTGTATTGTATGCTTGCTTATAAATACAGATGTGTATGCATACATATGAGTATTTGTATAGGAATGGACATAGATATATGAATATAGATATGTATATATGCATATATGTTGTGTATGTATTTATATGTTACAGATAAAATAACCATGGGCGTGACAGCTCATCTTTGCTTTGTTTTATGATTTGCAAGCATACCACCGATCCAGTCTACACTTAGGGGAGGGGATTCTTATGAAACATGAAAATAAAGTTCTCTCTAAGTTCTATCTACCACAACTATCATGAAAAGAAGTATGTGTCAGTGAAGATCAGATTCTGGAGAGAGAGAGAGAGAGAGAGAGAGAGAGAGAGAGAGAGAGAGAGAGGTGGATTACAAGAATTAACTCTTACAATAACCCAAGCCGAATATCTGCATTCAATGAGCCAGAGGCCCAAGAAAGTCAGTGAGGTAATAGCAATCAAGTCAAAACAACAACAACAACAGAATAGTGTGCTAGCTTAAGCTGCCAGGCAGGCAAAGTTCTCTGTAACTCCTTTGTGTTGTATTCAAGGCTTCTATTAATTGGATAAGATCCACACACCCTTAATATAATGGTGTATAATCAACTTTACTCACTGTATCTAGTCAAATGTTCATCATGTCCAGAAACACCCTCACAAACTCACTTAGAATAATGTTTGACTAAATGTCTGACTACCCCATAGTCCAATCAAACTGAAACAAAGAGTTAACCATCATGCTCCAGTTTCAAATAATCTGACAGAAACACAACTTTAATCTTGGTGGATTTAAAACTTCAAATGCCCTTCAATAGATGAATGGATAAAAAAAATGTGGCATTTATACACTATGGAGTATTACTCTGCATTAAAAAATGACAAAATTATAGAATTTGGAGGGAAATGGATGGCATTAGAGCAGATTATGCTAAGTGAAGCTAGTCAATCTTTAAAAAACAAATACCAAATGACTCCTTTGATATAAGGGGTGTAAACAAGGACAGGGTAGGGACGAAGAGCTTGAGAAGAATATTTACAGTAAACAGGGATGAGAGGTGGGAGGGAAAGGGAGTGAGAAGGGAAATTGCATGGAAATGGAAGGCGATCCTCAGGGTTATACAAAATGTCATATAAGAGGTAAGGAGGGGTAAGTCAAGAGAATACAAATGGAAGACATGATTTACAGTAGAAGGGGTAGAGAGAGAAAAGGGGAGGGGAGGGGAGGGGAGGGGAGGGGGGATAGTAGACAATAGGACAGACAGCAGAATACATCAGACACTAGAAAGGCAATATGTCAATCAATGGAAGGGTAACTGATGTGATACAGCAATTTGTATACGGGGTAAAAGCGGGAGTTCATAATCCACTTGAATCAAACCGTGTTAATATGATGTATTAAGAACTATGTAATGTTATGAACGACCAATAAAAAAAAAATAAAACTTCAAATGAACAAACAAGCAAACTACCAAAATTTAACCATAAAACAGAAGAAAATATGCATTTTAATTGAAAAAAATATATATTTTACCTCTTCCTAGAATAGAATTTTGTGAAGTATAAAATCTGTGTCAGCTTTGGAATAAGCCACTTCTTCACTGGGATTCAGACATTTCTGGCAGCTCTGACAAGAGACGATGTGACATTTCCAGGTCTCTTTGCATGAGAGGGATGAATCTTTAGAGAGTAATTTTGTAAAAACTTCTCTCCAGTTCCCCTTCATGTTGAGTCATCTATACAACAGTCAAAAATATGTTCTGAAAGGTAAGAATCAAGGACAAGCTACATTATGCTCTCCTTGGAGGAAAGACCTAAACTGTTACTATACTTCATTACTCAATTTATTAAAATTTGTATATATTAATAGAACTCTATGGACTTTAGCATAACTAGATTTTTATCACTTTTTGACCATTAAAATAGTGTGATAAAATATGAATTGAGATGTTTTAATATTTATTCATTTTTAGAGTGTGGCGTTCATACAATACCTTTTAAATAAAGTTAATTATACCACTTTCTCCACATATTATAGAACCTTATAGTATATCAAGAAAAATGGAATTTCAACATGCCTTAACAGACTACTTATTTCTTGTTTCTAAGCTAATGATATTCAGATCAACTCAGTTAATTATTTTTTTATCTTGGAAATAAGAATCTCTTGTGTTTTAATATCTTTTAGTGGGGTTGTATTGATTTTCTAAAAGCACTATAACAAATTCTCGCAAATGGCTTAAAATATTATCAATGTATATTCTCATAGGTCAAAATCAGGGTAAAGGCACGATTGGCTCCTTCTGAAGCCTCCAAAGAATAATCAATTTCCTGATTCTCTGCTAGTTTCTGGTAGTTGTGGACAATCGGCACCATTCCTTACTTTGCAGATCTCTTCCCCAATGTCTCTCTTGTCTTCAGATGTCCTTCCTCTATGTGTCTCTAGATGTCTCAAATCATTCTCCGTTTTTGTATCAGTACAGCAGACCTTGGATTTAAGTTTTATCCCAAATCCAGGAAGATATATTGTCAAATTTTTTAATTTCATCATCAGGTACCATATTTCTAGATAAGGTCACATTCACAGTTACCAGTGGTTAGAACTTGAGAAAATCTCTTTGGGAAACTATTGAATTCATTATGCTGGGACCATAAACACTGGATAGTTGCCATGTATGAATAAAAGAAAATTCTAACTATAAGCAAACATAAAATATGACTTTTACATTTTTAAATCAAAACATTTTTTTTCTACCATTAGTACCAACTACCATTATTTGATCATTTTGACTCAATTCTTACATGAGATTGATATTTTATGAGCAAAATTTTAGAGATGCAAATCAGAAATCAAAATATCTAGAGATTTATGCTAATATTTTAAATGCAACTAAAAAGAAAATAGCATTAAATTATGCTTATTAGAATTAGAAACATAAGTACCAAGGTTCTAAGAAATAGAAATAACAGATAAAATTATCTTTGGAATTTGATCACTCTTTCAATTCAGTGAAAACATGTAAAATTTTGATGAAGTGTATTGCTTATTACCCAAAAGGAGCATTAAAAACAAATCTCTTTCCTCACTTAATAGTTCTTTCCCTCAAAATACTAATGTTAAGTGCTTTGTAGTAAATGTAAGCATCCATTACATTTCTGATGGGTTTCAATAGTAATCTTTTGGCCCTTAGTTATAAAGACATTCTAGGTAAACATGCAAAAATCATTATAATGGTAACCATTCTTCAAAAAGAATGGAATGTAAATATAAATACATATATATTCTTAAATTTCAAGTATTATTGTAAAGGAAAGCAAGCAGTGAAGCTGGTAGCAGTATTTTTATAGTTGTGGAAGGAAATCGAATGTGAACTTTCAATTTAAATAGAAAACAATGATAAATTCATCATGTCATATAAACATTATCTTTTGGGAATTCACTTAAGCTTTAAAATATCTATATTTTAGGATCATCACAAATATATGCCCATATACAACATGTACATTTGAACATACACAACTTGTGATGCTGAGAATATACATTTAAATTCATTTCAAGGTTGCTGGTACCAGAAAGCCACTGGCTCAGGAAATGTAGTATGAGTAATCACCAACAATATTTTAATATAAAAAATGTGATGTTAATATTAAACCAGAATATTTGTGGTTAACTCCAAAATGTACATTTCTTTTAAATAGCTGTCTTTTGGCAAGTCACCAAGCTAAGTTAGATTATGAAGAGTAATAATTAGATACATTATATTGAATTATTCACAGGAATTATTAACTGACTAAGGCAAAGATTTTTTTTTTTGAGAGAGAGAGAGAGAGAGAATTTTTTTAATATTTATTTTTTAGTTTTTGCAGACACAACATCTTTGTTTGTATGTGGTGCTGAGGATCCAACCCGGGCCGCACGCATGCCAGGTGAGCGCACTACCGCTTGAGCCACATCCCCAGCCCCTTAGGCAAAGATTTTGTTGCTAAAAACTAATTCCATTGGTTTCAGAAGTATAGAGTTATTCCTTAGTATATTTCCTTTTGGCATAATTTGAATTTTATTTAGTCAGAGATATTTTAATACTTAAAAAAAATCATTCAGTTGTCCACAAATGTTCATTAAGTGCCAACTTCGTGCCATGTATCCTGTGTGAGGCACACTCTAAGATGACTCTACACTTGCACTCAAGAGTTGACAATTTTTGCATCCCTTCCCCTAAGTGGGCCTACTGACCCACTTCAGATAAATAGAATAGCATTGGGAAGCCACTTCTTGGATGGCTACTGTAGTAAGACTGTGAGTTCTGTCTGGTTCGTTCTCTTTTGTTTGCCCTCTTCTTTGCTCAGATAGGAACCAATGGCCCAGTGTGAACTGCCCTGTGCAGACTCACATAACAAAGAATTAATGGAGATCCCTGACCAACAACCAGCAGAGATTTGACATCCTCAACCCAACAACCTGTAAGGAACTGGATATTGCCAACAATAATGTGATGGAGTCTGGAAGCAGCTCCTCCTTCAAATTAGTCTTGAGATAAATGCACTCCAGCTGAATCTTCCATTGCCTCATCCAATTAAGAAAATGTGAGAGGAGCACCCAGCCAAGTAGATGCATAAGAACTGTGAGATATTTGATATACGTTGTTTTAGGCAAGAATTTTAAAATAATTTGTTGTATGGCATTAGATATTTAATATACACACTTAAATCTACTATATATGTAAGGAGTCTAGGAAACAAAGTTCATTACAGCACCTCCACACCCATCTGTGTTTTCACTTTTCATAGTGCAGTTACCTGTGGCCAAAAACAGACCAAAATTATTACATGGAAAATTCCAGAAATAAACAATTCTTAAGTTTAAAATTGTACACTATTCTGAGTGGTGTGATAAATTATGTGGTCCCACTCTGTCCAAGCCAGGATGTGAATCATCCCTTCTCTAGCTTAGCTATACTCTATATGCTGCTTGCCTATTAGTCACTTGTCACCTCAGCTCATACACTCTTGCAGCACTGCAGTGTGAATATTCAAGTAACTTTCACTTCTCTTAATAATAGCCCTGAAGCATGAGTTAGGATGCTAAAAAATAGGATATACCAGATAGACACTGTAAAGAGCATCTCTTTGTATCTTCTCAGACCATCACAAAAAGAAGGGTGAGTATAGCACAATATGATAGTTTTTATTTTTATTTTTAAATTTTTTTTAGTTGTAGAGGGACAGCATGCCTTTATTTTATTTGTTGATTTTTTATGTGGTGGATTGAACCCAGTGCCTCACATGTGCAAGGCAAGTGCTCTGCCACTGAGCTACAGCCCCCTGACACACATAATATGATGTTATGAGGGACACTACATTCACATAACTTTTATTATGGTACATTGTTGTAATTTTTCTAATTTATTATTATTTTTTGTTGTCAGTTTCTTACTGTGCCTAATCAATTAACTTTATCAAAACATGTATGTATAAGAAAAACTTAGGACAGTTTGAGAATCCCAAATCTGAAGACTCAAAATCCCAAATGTTCCCAAATCTGACTATTTTTTTTTGTGGGCCAACAAAATGCCATAGTGGAAAGTCCCACACCCAACAGCATGGACTGCTTATAGTCACAACCCAGGCACACTGGAACTATCATATCAAATCGCCTTTAGGCTATGCACATAAAGTATACATGAAGTATAAATAAATTTTATTTTTAGATTTGAGTCTCATCCCCAAGACATCTCATTATGTATATGTAAATATTCGAAAGTCTAAAAACTTCAAAATCATAGTCACTTTTGGTCTCAAGCATTTTGGACAGAGGATACTCCATCTGTATATATTTATAGGGCTCATTACTATCTGTGGCTACAGGCATCCACTGAGGTCTTAGAACACATCCACCCTATAAAAGAGAAGAATGCTGTATGTCAACTTAGTTCTTGATAGTTGGCACTGCTGGTGTTTGAACAGTGTGTTTATGTAGGTGCACACTATTGAGTTTTTTATATTTGTTTGATATAAAAATATGACTATTTATTTTCCTGAAACATGTGATAACTGCCTCATAATTACCTTCCTTCCTTCCTTCCTTCCTTCCTTCCTTCCTTCCTTGCTTCTTTCCATCTTTCTTTCAGTACCAAGGATTGAATCCAGAGATACTTTGCCACTGACCTACATCCCCAGTCATCTTTCCTTTTTATTTCAAGATAGGATCTCACTGAATTGCTGAGGTTGGCCTTGAACTTGTGATCTTCCTGCCTCAGCCTCATGCATTGCTGGGATTATAAACATGTGCCATTGCCCAACTGCTTGATAACTTTCCAGGTAGAGTTCATGGTTAATATTTTCAAGCTGCTGTTTGTGAGACAAGTGATTCAAGTATGTAGTCTCTCTAACTTGAAATAGTTAGTTCTTAATTTTAAATATACTCCAGTGTATTGTCTTCCTTCCTGCAATATATTATACGAATTTGAAGAGCTGAACTACAGTGGTAACAAAATACAAACTATAAGTGAAGCAAAAGGAAGATTGCAACTGAGTAAAGCAATTTAAGAAACAATCAGCTGTGTAACTTATTTGGTCTCTGACATTGACTTGAATAAAATCAATTATTTCAGAAAAAAGTATTTGATATGTCTCCTGCCTGTCCTATTTTTGCAAAAAGAGACATAGTATTCATTGTGTCATATTCATCAAGCATATGCCTATCTTAAAAACATGAATCAGTATCAATCAAGCCATACATTTGTTATATAAATTGACAATTTAAAACTTGTAGTTGGAGTGATGGGGAAAGTAAAAATCACAGAAACTTGCTTCCTCTAAAACCGCTGGGATTATTCTAAAAAACAGCTTCTTTTTGTTCATTGCTATGGGGTGAACCTTAGGAGAATCTGTTTAGAAGTTTTCCCTAAAACTGATACTAAATAGTCATATATTAGCTTTTGAATACATACCCATCATACATTATTAGTTCTTATCTGGCATGGAAGAACACAGTTTGCAATCAAGACTTTTTTTTTTTCCTATCAAATATGACTTCTTCTGGGAAATTGCTTCCAGCAGTAGAGTTAGATATTTCTTCTTTGATAGTTATAATATTAAATGTATTATAAATTTGTTTTATTTGTCACTTCTCCAAAGAGAAGATAGAGGGCTGGCATTATTCAATTCTGTATTAACATACATGGTTCAGTGTCAACCAAATGAGAGTTAATTATATTTTTTGAGATTAAATTTATTACCATACTGCTGCTTTGTGTTTTGTAGCATATTAGTAGAAAGCCATTAAAGATTTGTACTAGAAGTAGATCTATATATTAACTAGTTTTAAAAGAAGAAATGATATAAAATTATGAGAAAATATTTATTTTGTATTTCTTGTGGGGTAGTGAATGTGAGGAGGTATATATACAACTAAATGTATTATCAATCATTTTTTTAACTAGAATCTGTGTCTTGTGTTCAGAAAGGAAAATCAGTCAAATCACACATCTGTTATATAAATTGACACTACTTCTTTGATGAACACTCCCTGTATGAAAGCAAATAATTTTATAACAATGAAGATGAATTTGCCAGAAAGACTGCCGCACTATTACCTTTTCCCTAATAATTCAGCATATCTCTTGAATTGAATAAATAAAAAAAGCAGGGATTTCCCAAATGTACACCCATATGCTTTAATGGACACTGAATTTATATTCTTATATAATTATTTTCACTCAAAGTGATGGCTATGTGTAATTACAAGAAGAAGAATAAAATAGAAGGAATTACATATCGTGTTATCTATCACCCATATATCTGGTTGCCAATCTACCTGAATTTCTTAATAAATTCTCCTTCCTTTAGTAAAATAATACAAATATTCTAAGATATATAAAGCATTTTCCTTATTACCATAAATAACTTAGCTACTTTATTCAGGTTGCTGCCAAATATATATTGTGCAATCCACAGAAATGAAAATTTCATCTTACACCAGTCAGAATGGTAGTCATCCAGAATACAATATATATATATATATATATATATATATATATATATATATATATATATATATATACACACACACATACATACTGGAGAGGATGTGGAGAATAAAGAATACTTTCACACTGTGGGTGGGAATATAAATTAATACAACCACTATGCAAATCAGCATGTAGATTCCTCAAAAAACTAGACAGGAAACCATCATGTGATCTATCTATACCACTCCTCAGTATTCAGCCTAAAGATTTAAAGTCATCTTAACTATAGTGATACATATATCTATGCTTATAACAGCAAAATTCACAATAGCCAAACTATGGAACCAGCTTAGGTGTCCATCAATGAATGGATGAATGGATAAAAAATAATGTTGTACATATACACAATGGAGTTTTATTGAGTCATGAAGAAAAAAATAAAATTATATCATTTGCAGAAAAATGAAACTAGAGACCCCATGATAATTGAAATAAAAGAAACTCAGAATGTCAAGGGTTTTATTTTTCTCACATGTGAAAGATAAAGAAGCAAAAAGAAAGGAATGAGGTAAGGTGTGTGGGGATGTCACATGAAAATAAAAGGGAAAGCAGTAGAGGAAAGGCAACAGGGGATGAGAGTTAGGGAGAGAGGGTGGAAGTTCTGGGAAATAATATTGGCCAAATTATTTTGATATATTGTGTGCCTGTACAAATGTGTAACAACAAATTCCATCTTTATGTACAACTATAATGCACCAATAACAAGTAGAAAGAGAAAAAAATACATGACAAAATTATAGATAAATTGAAATCTTCTCTGTACCTCTTATAAGATTCATTTTCCTGTCAGCCTTTCCCAAATACCCCCCATCAAGGATTTTGAATGTATTCCTCAGCCACAAATATAAGTAGCTGTTGATTATAATTAAAAAAATTAAATTGTTTTCAAAATTCTTATACTAAAGAGTTGGTTTCAAAAAATCAATTCCTTTAAAAATAATAAAAATTAGAATACCATTTTATTTTAATGATAACATATCAAAGACTATACAACTAATCAAAAAAATAAACCTCTACATAATTTTTAATGCTGGTATCTTGATTATATAGACACCAGTTTGACTCCCTGCAGATATATTTGGCTCTGAAATTCCAATGTACTTGTTAAAAGCCATTTACATTGTTGCAAACATAGTCATCCCATTATTAGTGTTTGGGACCCATCCTATTTAAATTCATTAAAAAGAGCATGATCTTCCTTTTGGTATAATTTCTAGGATCCTTTGAGACAATGTTCTTTTAATTTGTATTGAGTGCCACCATGTTCTAATTACTTTCTCTGCTCTTAACTAAATGCATAGTTCTAGATGAAATACTTTTGGTTAGTAGGTAAAACAAACAGAAAAATATTAAAATAAGGAATAGTTGTTATTGTACCAAATTGCAAACAAAAATGTTGTGAAATTACATTAATCAATGATCCCTACGTTGGTAACTGGATAGATTTGTTACAGAGGAATGAATATATTCAAAATTTCTGGGAAAGTGAGTAGATCAAAAAATATTTAAATAATCAACACTTAAATAACACTATCCCAAACTAATCCCCTTGATTGATATAAATTGAAACAAAAGTCAATGTTACATTGAATATAATTTTTAAAAAGAACAGTAATATGACACGTTGATGAGATCTAACCTTCCTCATATCTTTTCACTTATTCTTACTAAAATCTATCCCTTTAAGTAACTAAGCTGCTCTTTATTGCTACTGTTATCAATATAATTTGGGGGTATGTGAGTGTTATATTTTGCTTTCCTCTGAAAACAAAATTCAGTAAAAGAGGGGCAAGGAAGATTATTTAGGAAATGTGTGTTGTAAAGCAAAGTATCTCACATGTTATCATTTTGATCTCTGATACTCTTGGAATGCTCATGTGTTAAGGGTTGGTCCCCAGATGGTGGCGCTATCCGAAGGTAGTAGAAACTTAAGGCAGTGAAGCCTAGTGGGAAGAGGTGGGTCACTGGGGCCAGGCCTTTAAAGGGTATATTTTTGTGCCTTGACCCTTCCTCTTGTTCTGTCTCCTGTGCACCATTAGGTGGACATTTGCTTTGCTGCACCCTTTTGCCATGATGGATTGCCTCACCACAGGTCCAGAAACAACTGGGCTAGTCAACCACAGACCAACAGCTCTGAAACTAGGAGCCAAAGTAAATCATTTCTCTTTTAAGTTGATTTCCCAGGTATTTTGTCACAGTGACAACGCTGACTAAAACACATTTTAATGTTTGACAATCACAAGAGGAACTTGTTAGCATACAATTCTGACTTAGTAATTCTGAACTGAGATTTACCTTTCTGCATTTCTGATAAGCTCCTGAGTACTGTGGATGCTGCCTCTGAAAGAGTAAGTTCTTAAAGAACAAGAACACACTCTCGCTCCTTTTGGGGGGGTATATTAGTGTGAATATGCATCAATTACACAAAATGAAACTAGATCTTCTCCCCCAAAGGTAATATCAAGATACTTATTTATGGTTTCTATGCTCTCTCATAGAATCATGTTTGAAAGGAATTTCATTGATTAGTGAAAATATTTTCCCTTTGGATCCTAAAATGAAGAAAGCAGCTCTCTAACTCTTTCCTACATTATAATACTGCCTCACCCAGCCATTATTCAGGTGCTTTCCTCATTTTTCTTCTTAGCTTTTGAAAACCTTTCCAATTTAGATGACTTTTTTCTTTTCCATTTTTGTTTCCCTTTAGATTTGGGTAAGGTATATTTGAATTTGGATAGAAGATAAAGACTCAGTGGTAATTGTAAATCATCATACTGGATATTGTATTTTACACCTGGGAAACAGTGTAATATGTTTGCTATCCATGAAAAACATAATAAAATTTCTATGTTTTTCCCAAGTTGCCTGTCCATCTCCATAGCAAGACCTCCACTGCAAATATGAGCTGTACCAAGGGACATCTCTGAAGTTTTTTTAAAGGGGCTAATATAAGGGCTGTGTGGGAGGGGTCTCTGCTAGAACTGATTGCCTTCCCCATTGCCTTCTCTTTGAATATGAGTGAATCAATCAGAAAGCAATAAAAGTATAAAAATATATAGGTAAAGGTAAATGGTATCTACTGTCAAGTACAAAAGGAAAATAATGTCACAATCCCCTGAGGACACAGGCTACCTGTTTAAAGATATAAGAACATTTTGCAGTATGTAAGTGTCTGGGGAGTCTGAAAGTGTCTACAACTTGAATAAGCCTTGAAAATATATTTAAGAAATACTGCTCCATAAAGTTCTATTTGTGATGCTTTCACTGAAGAACCTGAAATCTTAATATAAATTTTAATTAGAAATTGCTAGTGGCTTAAGAATAAACAGTTTTATTCTGTTTATGAAATGCAGATGCTCATCTGAAGATTGCATTTGAAGATTGAAGTTGAAGAAAGGCAGGACCTGCTGGAAAAATATTTAAAATCCAGCATTGTCAATTAGGCTAGAACCTGAACACAAGCACTGAAAGCATACTGGCAACTCAGTTATAAGGAGCTTATGCAGATGATCCAGATTTTTTAAAATTATTTTTAAAAAGTGAAATTAAAGCACAAAATAAATAAATCTGAGAGATAACACAATAACCCCCTAAGAACAGGTTTGTACTGAAATTTGCAAGTACTACTACAGACCAAGGGCTAAAAAACTTATAGAAAAGGTATTTTAGTTTGTAGGCAATACAAACATACATGGAAGGATGAAATTGGCTCATGGGCCTAAACTGTTGAACTCTGGTGTTAGACAAGTCATTATAGATTCAATATTAAAATGATCAATGATCAAAGTGTGCTGAAAACAGAGCTAGCTTTCGAAGGTTAGATGTGCATTGAAGATGGATAATCTATGAGGGAATATTGTGCATAGGAAGACTAAATGTAACTGGAAATACAACAAAAATATAAATCAGAAAAGATCTGTGTTTAACTAGAACATTGAATATGACAGTCAGAATTTTGAATCTTATGTACAAGCCTTTTAGGTTTGTTCTGATCAAAGAAAGAGCCCTAATGAAAATGTTTAAGGGGAAAAAATGATGGTGATATGCAGTATATGGTTTTACCAAAGGGAGGAAATTCAATTTAGAAGACTAGTACAGTAATCTACACTGATGTTGAAAAATGGTAATAAAAATACAGGGAGAGAGACTGGGGGTGTATGCCTAATATATGTGCAAGATCCTGGATTTGATCCCCAGCACCATACAAGAAAATAAAATATCAAAATAAAATAAAATAAAGCTTACCCATATGGAAACAACTTGTAATCTGATCTAATGAGATATCTTTAAATTACGGTGAGGGATAAGAAATTGAAATAATTTCTAAAGATTTGAATTTACTTAACAAGTAAAAGGGTGCTACCATTGATACTAAAAGTGAAATCTGTAGGGATGAACAGTTTAAGAAAGACTGTGATCTTCCTAGTTGAGTTAATGAACTTTTAAATGAAAATGCCCAACTGCCAGTTAAAGATACCAAAGCCAACATTTATCAAGCAGGAAGTAAAATAAAAACTATTGAGAAAGATAGGAAGAATATTTAAGCCTGTAACAATACTAAACATGATAATGTCTTAGGAGGAGGAGTTTGAAAGTGACAGAGGTGGCCCAATGTGTCAAATTTATATCACATAAAGCTATGTTTTCAGCCTCAGGCTTACAATTCTATTTTAAAGGTGCAAATAGCCATCTTCTCACCCTTTGGGAATGTTCAATTTCTATTCCAAGATAAGCACTTGCTGTGTGAGTGACTGCATCTCACTGCTTGCTGGTGTGAGGCAAAGTCGCAATAGAAGGTTAACAAAAGATTTTTCTGGTAGGTGCACTCTCCCTGCTACATGAATACAAGCTTCATAAGCTGAAAATTATAATCTCAAGAAGGATTTTGCTGCAGGCTCATCTCTTCTCCCATGGGCTTTGGATATGCGTGCATGAACCAATTTGCACCCCTTCACAACACTTTCATTCATCTAAAATTACAATACCATCCTTATGTGATTTTTATGCACCCAGAGGAATTAAGCTCATCATTACTATTATGACAGTAAAGCACTCTTAAGAAGTTGCAATGTTGGAAGTTTTCCCAAATGATTCATTCAAATTCTCATACTCTAACTCCAAGTATATAATTTCTCATTTCCATTTTTAAGATACTTAACGTGTATTGTAACTTGTTTTTAAAATATTTATATAAAAGGATTTCAGTAAGACACATTGTGGTAGAAAACAGACTATCTTATATTTTGGCTCACAAATTTTCTGTATTTACAAATTATACATGTGAAGGCAGGAGTTTAAAATTGCATGATTAGCCCCAATGAGGACATGTTAAATGCTTTTATTGTCTGATTCACACAAACTAAATGTCTGTTTGAGCACATTCACTAACCAGAACACATCTGTCTTTCCTGGCTTTCATCTTGAACACAGATAATTGAAGAACCCACATTAATCATCCAGAACAATTCAAAACACACAGGAATTTTAATAGAGTTGGGAGTAATTTGTTCAAAAATTAGGATGTCCTTTTATGATTCTTTAAATTTCCTGCTTTTTCGAGAAATAAAGTTACAAATTTGAAGGTCGCTTATTAAAATTTCTTTAAACTTCCTATAAGGCAGAAATGTCAAGTAAAACAGATAATGAACTCTTTTCATATTACAGCTGATTATTTAACTGTCTTTGTCAGCTGGGGTTGGGTTGAGTTACTCTGTAACTTTGTTTACAAACAATGGTGAATGATGGGGGGATATACATTCTGCTTCCCCACGTACAACAGAAGGTAACATAGAAATATGATAGAATATCAAACATTGTATGTACATGATAGGAACTTTGTGTATTTAGAAAAAATATAAATCAAAGGTTTGTTTCTAAAATACTGAAAGAATCACATTTTGTTCTAGAAATTAAAATCAAGCAAAATATGAGCTCCATTTCACAAAGCTATCTCACCATTAGCTTCAGACTTCATGCCTCACCTCCCTTCACCATACCTAATTGATATCTCTGCAAACTGTATTTAGGAAAATAAAGTTTCTGAGAAGAATATTATCATTATTCAAAGAACAGATGTAATAAAAATCATTCCAATTTTACTGTTCAAGGCCAGAACCAAAATCTATGGTTTTATTGCAAACACATCACTAGGGGAAAAAAATGACTTAACAGTAATATATCCTGGTCACTGATAAGAAACAACCCAAGTTTAGTTCAAAGTGTGAAGAAAGATTATTTTCCCATGACCTCGTACTCATACTCTAGTTTGAGCTTCTAAGTAGAAATGTTGGAGCAGAACACTGATCCCTAAAGAGAGAGTTCAAATATGCCCACCTTGCTTAAGGAGACAATGAGGAAGCATTGTATAACCCTCTCTGGAATATAAAAAAGAAGAGTAAGGATTCATGACAGGCACAGTGAACTTGAAGAGATCCTAGCGGTTAGGTGGTTAGGTGTTATATCAATTTTTTTAGTAAGGAAAAGAAAAAAAACACAAATACTTTATAAAGAATATCCTTTCTAGGCCAGGTGGCACACACCTGTAATCCCAGCAGCTCAAGAGGCTTGAGACAACAGTAGGATTGCAAATTCAAACCTAGCTTCAGCAAGGCGCTAAACAACTCAGTAAGACGCTGTTTCTAAATAAGGTACAGAATAGGGCTAGGGATGTGGCTCAGTGGTCCAGTGCCCCTGAGTTCAATCCCTAGTATTCCCCCCGCCAAAACAGGCTATCCTTTATCCTTTTAATCTTTTGCTATTTATTCTATGTGAGTATAAATACTAATACCTATATAGTTGTTGTCATTATTGAATATAAATTCTGTTATTTTCCAAACCATCCTTTCATTTTCTTTACAAAGCCTTGATAAAAAAAAAATTGATGGAATGTTGTACTTAGATTGCTAGGCTGAATGCACCAATATTTATTGTCGTATTCAAGAGCCTTTCTCATTGCTATTGGGAATATAAACTATTATAAAATGTATCATACTACTTGTGTACATAAAAAAATAGGCCCCAAGAAACAGCAATTACCTTTGTTGAGTGAAAATTATCTCTTCTGTATGTTTTTGTATAGCTTTAAATTTTTTTTCATGAATATAAGAAAAGGTGCATGAGAAGTTAGTTCCAGTATAAACTGCCAAGGTTTGATTCACAACTCTGCCACTTACTCACCGTGTGCTCAAGCTCATCCCTGTATGTTTTCACTTTCTTCATTTGCAAGGAATTAGTTGTTCTGAAGCTAAGATTTAAATACACTAAGGAATAGAAATTTCAATGATATTACTATTCATTTGTTATTAATTATACATTTTAATTAATTTTAATGAGGAGTAACAGGAACTATCATAGAGTTTTAAGAGTTTGATATCCCAAGATCTACAAAACAACTTGCATGAATGTTTTTTAATTTGAACTTATTTCAGGTAGGATATGGTATGGTAAAGATTTAGCTTCACGGGCTGGGGATGTGGCTCAAGCGGTAGCGCGCTTGCCTGGCATGCGTGCGGCCCGGGTTCGATCCTCCAGCACCATATACAAACAAAGATGTTGTGTCCGCCAATAACTAAAAAATAAATAAATATTAAAAAAAAAAAAAAAAGATTTAGCTTCACATAGCCACTAGTAGTAGGTGATTTCAAAACTTACAAAGCACAATAATCAAATCAGTGTAGCACAGACTTAAAGATAAAAATAAATAGGAAAAAAGTAAAAAATATTGACATAGACTCACATATATTTAGGACCAGTGATTTTAACAAAGCCAGAATTATTTTTGGAGATAATATCCTGGTACTGATTTTCGAATTAAGATATAGCCTGTTTTACTGGGCATGGTATTATATATCTATGTTTCAGCTACTCAAGAGGCTGAGGTGGAAAGATCACTTAAGCCCATGAGTCTGAACCCAGCTTGGGCAAAATAATGGGACTCCCATCTCAACAACAACAAGGAAAAAAAAATGGTAAAACTTAGCTTAGAGTTATGTTCTTGTTAGTTTTACATTGATACAGCTTCTTACATATAGTGGATTATATTTGAGCAAAAGTCTATGATTTTTATCAACTTTAAAGGTGAGAGGATGTAGTTTAGGTCTACAAAAGGAGCTGAAAAATTAAACATGGGACAATACCAGAAAGTATATAGTATACAGGGACTATTATGGTTTGAATGTGAAGTGTCCCCCAAAAGCTCAAATGAGACATAATGCATGCAGATTTGGCAGAGTAAGATTGCATTATATCCCCAACCTGATCTGTTAGTTAATCCCTCGTGGGATTAACTGAGTAGTAACTGGAGGCAGGTCGAGTGTGGCTGGAGGAAGTGGTTCATTGGGAGTGTGGCTATGGGGTGAATATTTTTTTTATCTGGAGAGTGGAGACCTCTATCTCTGCTTTCTGATCACCATGTGAGTTGCTTCCCTCTGCTACACTCTTTTGACATGATATTCTACCTCACCTTGAGCCCTGAGGAATGGAGCCTAATATCTATGGATTGAGACCTCTGAAAGCATCAGCCTCCAAATAAACGTTTTCTTCTCTACAATGGTTTTGGTGGGGTCCTTTAGTCACAGCATTGAAGAAAGCTGGCTAACACAGGGACTAAAAACATTTAGGAAAAATGCATTTAAATCTTTGAGCAAAGAACTAGGCTCAAATTACCTAGTTCTTTTGAAACACTTCCAAAATTACCAAGTGGAAATTAACAGATAGAATATTAAAAAATATAAGCAGAATTTTTAGCTGCTGCCGATCTCATAGGAGTCTTAGTACTAAGTTTTTGCCCTGCCAAGGTAGAGGTGCTATTCTTTGAAAGCACCTAAAGTCCATTCATTTGGCATAAGGAATATATCCCTGCACTGAAAGATTCCTCTATAAATAAGGGAAAATCTAAACAAGCCCACATCAATGAAGCATAAAAACAAATTTCCACTTGTGTAAGGTGTTAAGTCAGTAATGAAATTAAAATGAACACTCCTCAAAAGCATAAAACAGAAGAGTCTATATGATGCATTGTTCATAATTATAGTTTGCCCTTCATAACTATTTTTTGTCCTCATAAAGAAACATGATATCTACCACATTATTATGGATTTAACAAAAAAGGAAATTGAAGCTGCTATGGAAGAACTGGAACAGTAGTTTTCAACTGGGAGCAATTTCTGATCCATATGGTTTGTACTTGGGAATGTATGATATGTTTTTTATTATTACAACTGGTGAGGGTTCTGCTGGCATCCAATGAACAAAAGCCAAGGATGCTGCTAAATCTACAATACACTGGATAGCTTTACCAGACACTTATGGCAATATGACGTATGTTCAATGTGGCAAAACTGCTGGGGTTAAAAAAAAACTCTGATTTATATCATACTACAATGATATGGCCACAACAATGTTTATGGCAGCTCACTTCACATTAGCTAAGCTATGGCACCAACCTAGGTGCCCTTCAACAGACGAACTGATACGGAAAATACGACACATATACAAAATGCCAGTAAATGGATAGACCTAGAGACTATCTTTGCTAAGTGAAATAAATCCATCCCAAAAAACCAGAGGCCAAATGTTCTCTCTGGCATGGGCAGATACTAACTCACAAAAAGCCTTGGGGGTGGAGGCAGGGGTGTAAGTTCATTGGATTAGACAATGGAGAATGAAGAGAAAGAATAGGAAAACAAAAAAAACAGTAGAATGAACTGGAAATAACTTTCCTATGTTCACATATGAACCAGTATAACTCCATATCATGCACAAACACAAAAAATGGGAAGTTAAACTCCATGTATGCTTGATATGTCAAAATACATCCTACTGTCACATATAACTTAAAAGAACAATTCTAGGTTTTCGAAGTTTTGTGTGAGAAAGAAAAGTAAAGCAGACAGGTAAGTGAAGAAGGGAAATGATGAATGATATCTGTCTCTGGAGAACGGGAGACAACATGGAACAGAGAGCAGTCATTCCAACTGAGACCATTCAGGCACAGTCAGCACTTAGCCAATCTCAGTTGACTGCAAATGTTGAATGAGCTCCCAGAAATAAAAAATGCCCAGCTGAGTCCAGCCGAAATGTCAGCTTAAGACACTGTGAACTAAATAAGAAATTGTTACTTTAAAAGCCAAGATAATGGAAAATCTCTGAAAAGACTATGTCGTAGTGAATGAGCATCTGGGGATTTTCATTCTTAGGGGAGGAATAGAAATCATAAAAAGAAAAATATATACTTAACATATATGTTTATTATATCATGAACCACAAAGAAAAATTAACCAAAGATTAAAATAAAAATAAAAGCAAAAAGGGTAACACTTATAGAAGAAAACATAGGAATAGATCATCTCAGAACTGTGGTAGACAAATGTTTCTTAGAACGCTAACGTACTCACAGTATTTGAAAAAAATTCATAAATTGGGCTTCAGTAAATTTGAATACTCATCTCATTAAACACACTATTAATTAAATGAAAAATAAGACATTGGGAGAAAATATTTGTAAAATTTTCTGAAAGAGAACTTTTATATTGACTATATAAAAAATCTTTTGTTGTTGAACAAAGCAACTCTACAATGAAAAGACTTCAACAAACACTACAAAAGAAAATGAGCACATGGAGGGTGCTTAAAATCATACTTAATCAAGGAATTGAAAATAACAATGAAATATGACCATACTTCTTCTAGGCTAATAGCTATGCTTTAAAATCATTAAAAATAAATGTTTTAAGGATGTATAACCACTGGGACTCTCATATCATGTGTTGCATGTAGAATTTAAAAATGGAAATTATCCTGATACTGTCTGATAAAATAAACATGCACCTTCCCAACCCTTCAATTGTGGGTATATAATAAAAATAAATCCCTCCGGCTTCTAGGGGAGGGTGCATTGCTTGTGTTGGTCAAATTTCCATAGCTGTGACAAAATACCCAAGAAAAACAACTTTTAGGAGAAAAGATTTATTTTGGTTCACAGTTTCACAGCTTTTATTTTACCCAAACTGGGGGGTAGGGAGGGACAAAAAATAAAAGCAGATATATAAATTGTGGTAACAGAATAAATGATACAAAATTAAATTTATGGAAAATCGTTTGAATATGACACTAATGTAATACTTAGAATTAGGAACTCAATATCAACAATCCATTAGAGATCACTCAAATTAGGACTTAAATCTGAAAGATAAATCTATGTAAACAACCAAATTGAAGCACTGAGAGATTAAGAAGTTTAAAAAATGCAAAATTATTGCTGTTGTTGTTGTTCTGGATTTTGTCCATAGAGGTGTTAGCATCATTAAAAAAAGATAAAATTATAAACTTATTATTAGTTTATATTTTAAGGTCAATTATTGTATTAAAAGCAATCATAGAGGTAACAATGCTTAGGGAACATGTAAGAGAATCTAAAATGTTAGTCATCAGAGGGACAAAGAAGAGAAAGATGATTAGGTAGAAGCAAAATTTGAAGAGAAACAGTCACACCTTTCTAAATGTGGCACACTATATCCAGCAATAGACTTAAGATAACACTACAAACTCCAAGCTGGCATTGTAACCACTTTGTTGAAAGTTTCATTTTCCATTAAATATAAACATACTAGTGCACTATAATCCCAGTCTCATTGCTGAGTGCAAAATAAAGAGAAGTATTTACATTTGTGTACCAGAAGACATGTTCCAAATGTTCTTTCCAGTGTCATTTGAAATTATCTCAAATTGAAAACAATTTTGTTCACAGTTCTCTAGTGAACAAACTATGTAGTATTAAAATGGAGATTCCGTAGAAATAAAAAGGAACTAGTGATAGCTACCTGCAACAACAATGTAATATCACATTCATAATTTTGAAGTCAGCTGCAAAAGAAGACATGATATCAATGTCCATTTGAACAACATTTGGGAACAATCTAATCTTTAGGAAAGAGGTTATTTTAAAGAGAATCAGTGTTGTTACCAGGAAAGGCTTGAAGGAGACTTTTGAAATGGAGGTTGCGTTCTATTTTTTTTTTTATTGTTGTTGTTGTTGTTCTGGATTTTGTTCATAGAGGTGTTAGCTTCATTAAAAAAGATAAAATTATAAAGTTATCATTAGTTTATATTTTAAGGTAAATTATTATATTAAAAGCAATCATAGAGGTAACAATGCTTAGAGAAAGATTATGAAATTAAGAAGCAAAAATTTTAAGAAGAATTCTGGCACATTTTCAAAAGAAGAAAATTCTCACTTTTTTTTCTTTTGGTAAGAAAATCCCTTAATATTAGCAAAACAAAACAAAACAAACAAACAACAACAAAAAAAAAAACCCAATGCTTAAAATTTTTTTCAGTTGAAATTTTAACATAGAAACAATTATATATAACAAATACATTCTCTCAAAGTACTTGCAGAAGTTTGATTACATACTAATCTGCCAAAAATGTCTCATTTTTTTCCTAACTTATTCAGGTAAATGATTTATATTGCAAAATTCTTGACACATTTTGCCAACTGTGATCAGTTTGCTTTTCCTGTTATGTAATTTGACTGCTCCATTCACCCCCTATTGTATGATTAGTGATTATTCAGAACCATATCATGCTAGAATTGTCAGCTAAAGTGAATGACGTGTGTAATTAGTAATTCCTTTATTTACTGTTATGGTTTGGATAAGTGTCCTGGAAATGTGCATGTGTTACAAGGCTTTGTTCCTAGACTATGGCACTGTTAGGAAGTGTTGATAACTTTAAGAAGTGGGACCTGGTGAGAGGTCTTCTAATCAAGGATTGTACCCTTGAAGATGATATTAGGATCCCTCTCCTATCCTGTCCTCCAATATTTTTGTTTCCATTTATGGAAGAATAGGATGAATTCATCATGTGGTCCCACTATGATGTGTTGTCTTGCCATAGACCCAAGAGCAATGAGGCCAACTATCAATGGACTGAAACATCCAAATCAGTGAGCCAAAATAACCTTTTATCTTTTTATTTTGATTATTTCAGGTATTTTATTGTTGTAATGAAAAGCTGACTAACACAACTGCCTTTAAATCATCTGCTCCCTTTACTATTTTAAAGTTTCTCCAGCACTGCAAGCTCTTTTTTCTATTGTTTCTAGTTTCGCCATGGGCCACTGACCACTGTACAACTGGCATGCTGCTTCCTAAAGTGAACTTTCCTGAGAGTCTATAAAAGGAGAATCTAAGGAATTAGGGCCTTTCATCAAAAGGTTTCCACATGAGCACACTTTCAATTTCTTCTGTTCTGATAAAGTACAGACTTTTTTTCCCCCTCAAGTTCAATCTGCATAATGCTCTTGTAATAATTGCTGCCACATTTATAGAAATGCAAATACTATTCTGCTTTTTCAGCAAGACATTTTCTTAAATATGAGACATTTGGGATTAAACTAAACTTTGGGAGAATGATCAGTGATACCTTTCATTCTCAAGTCCTGAGTATAGTAATTGTCCTTTTCATCTCTTGGCCTGTATAGGGCTCCTAAGTCAGAGTGTGTGTCTCTCTCTCTCTCTCTCTCTCTCTCTCCCTCTCTCTCTCTCTCTTTCAACAAAACATCTTATTGGTGTGCTATAATTATACACAGTATTGAAATTCATTGCAATATCTTTGTACCTGCACAAAATAAAATTAACGTCTCACAGTAAGTTATTTGCAAATCAGAAGCTAGTGTCAGAACTGAATCCTATGCAGCAAATCTATACTTCCATTGTTTCGCTTACTGTGCACTGGTATTGTGTACGATAGAAAGACTTCAGAGATAAAAACATCCATTGCAAAAATGGATCTCTACTATTGCTCTGCAGTACAGGTTAAGGTCTAGTATAGTGATGCCACCTGCTTCACTCTTCTTGCTAAGGATGACTTTAGCTATTCTGGGTCTCTTATTTTTTCAGATGAATTTCATGTCTGCTTTTTCTATTTGTATGAGGAATGTCATTGGGATTTTGATTAGAATTTCATTAAATCTATGTAGAGCTTTTGGTAGTATGGTCATTTTGACGATATTAATTTTGCCTATCCAAGAACAAGGAAGATTTTTTCTTCCTAAGGTCTTTTTAAATTTCTTTCTTTAGCATTCTGTTGCTTTAATTATAGAGGTCTTTCACCTCTTTTGTTGATTCTTAAGTATTTTATGTTTTTTGAGGCTATTGTAAATGGGGTAGTTTTCCTAGTTTCTCTTTCATAGGATTTGTCACTGATATACAGAAATGCCTTTGATTTATAAGTGTTGATTTTATATCCTTCTAATTTGCTAAATTCATTTATTAGCTCTAGAAGTTTTCTGGTGGAACTTTTCAGATCCTCTAGATAACGAATTGTATCATCAGCAAATAGTGATAACTTGAGTTCTTCTTTTTCTTTCTACATCCTTTTAATTTCTTTTGTCTGTCTAATTGCTCTGACTAGAGTTTCAAGAACTATGTTAAATAGAAGTGGTGAAAGAGGGCATCCATGTCTTGTTCCAGCATGACATTGGCACCAAAATAGACTTGTAGATCAGTGGTACAGAGTAGAGAACCCAGAGACAAACCATATATATACAGTTATCTCATATTAGACAAAGGCACCAAAAATATATATTGGAGAAAGGATAGCCTCTTTAACAAATGGTACTGGGAAAACTGGAAATCCATATGCAACAAAATGAAATTAAGCTCCTATCTCTCACCATGCACAAATCTCAACTCAAAGTGGATCAAAGACCTAGGAAATAAACTAGAGACCCTGTGCCTAATAGAAGAAAAGTGGGCCCAAATCTTTATCATGTCAGATTAGGCCCCAACTTCCATAATAATACTCCTATAGTACAAGAAATAAAGTCAAGAAACAATAAATGGGATGGATTCAATCTAGAAAGCTTCTTCTCAGCAAAAGAAACAGTGAGTGAAGTGAATAGAAAGCCAACAGATTTGGAACAAATTTTTACCACTTGCATATCAGATAGAGCACTAATCTCTAGGAACTTTAGATAGTGCAAAGGAGAGGGAGCAGAATGGAGGGGGCAGAGGGGTAGGAAAGACAATGGAATGAGATTAACATTATTACCCAAGTACATGTATGAAGCCAGGAATGATGTGCCTCTACTTTGTGGACAACAAGAGACATAAAAAATTATGCTCTATATGTGTATTATGAATTGAAATGCATTCTGCTGTCCACATAACAAATTAGAATAAACAAATAAATTTTTAAAAATTTAAAAAGAAAAATAAACCTTAAATGTATATTTCCAAAACATTCATTGGAAATTCAGGGATCATGATTAAAAGATGACAAAGTCTAATATTTATTTCAACCTATCCATACATGAAGTAGGAAAGAAAATAAACTATTCTGATTGGTAATGTGGCTTTCTGAATGTGAGACAAGGTACGATTTCATTTCTCAAAATGGATTTAAATAATACCTGGAATATTCTATTGACCATGCCTGAGGTCCCACCAACATAAAGTGAACATGTGTGTGTAAACACATATCCATATGTATGTTTCAAAGGGTGCAATGATTAAGCAGATATTTTGCAGCTCAAACTGACAAGATTCTTCATTTGTAACAGAGAAAGAGAGATAAAATGTTCTTCTAGTTTGATTTTAGTAGACAGTCACGTTTTGATGGGCCAACCCAGAGAGGTCTGAAATCAGTAACTATCATTTATTTTTTAATCATCCTACTAAAATTTTTAAAGAAATAAAAAGTTCTTATAGAGCTTTACATATTCAAAAATGCATGAGACCATCTTATATATAGGATATTGACTAATGTTTAGGGAATGAATAATAAATGGAATCATATGCCTATTCCATAGTGATCTTTCAACCAGCTTTTAGAAGAAATAATATCTTAATCTAAGGAAAAAACTTTTCTCACTGGGATATTTCTTCAAATTGTATAAAAACAGAGGGAAAATGAAAACAAAATGTATCTGTATAAGCGTTAGTAGAAAACAAGGTGGTAGGTTAGAATGAGATGAGATTGATGCATGTGATTACTGTTTAAGCTATAAATTTGTTCAGGGTGAGCTGCAAACTAGATTGGAAAGAACAACATGGCAGCCCCGAAATAAAGCATTATGTGCCCTCTAATCTCTCATTCAGAAACACAAGATGCTCTGTCTTCCTGCAATCTAAATTTACTGAGCTTCATTTCATTCTACAACGTTTTTCTGGTTATACAATCCGCATTCTTTGGCTTTCTGTGTTGGTGGGAAGTGATGATGTGTTTGTAAGTAATCTTTAGCTGGGTCTATCATCACAGAGATTCCCTCATTCCACAGAAAACTTTCAGGCATTTTGTGAAATATTTTACATTTTAAAAAGAGAAAAACCACACAACTTAAACAACATATTCTATTTTATACATCTATTTAGCTATAATAAAAATCATTTGCAAGTTGAGTGATCAAGATCAAATTATGCCTATTCCGCTACCTCTCAGAAACATTTCAGAAAGACTTCTTTGGACATGAATTTGATATAACACTCTTTTTCTCCTTCGATTCACTATAAGCAGCCAAATCCAAACTTCTAAAGAGAAAGAAAGGGTTCCTTGCTTACAAGATCTTAATCATATGCATTTATGAATGGACCAGAGAGCATTTTATGAGATCCTTATTTGCACAATAGGGAGAACAATGGCTTTTAAGTCATCTGAGATAGTAAAACTTAATCAAAATTCCATAAATAGTATTGGTATGAAAATTAACAAGAAGGAAATTTTTTTCTATAGTACCCATAAAATGACAAAATATGTATATGTATAGTTCAGTCAGAATGTAGTTTATGTGAAAGTAAAAATGGTGATAACACATTGTTCTAATACAATTATGTTATAAACACAATCACACATCTACCCAGTGCCACGAGTTTTAGTAAGAGATGAGGACTCTATAAAAGAAAGTGAGAACACATTAAAATATCAGCATGATAAGAAATAGAAGTGAAAGAAAATTTGCATTTTAGATAACAGTAGAGATAAAATATAATCTTGAACTTATTTAAATCCATATTTCTTCCAAACATGATTACTGAAGAGACAATGTATCTATGTTAGACCTGCTTAAAAAAAAAAATCTCGTACTCACAGATGTCAGCCATTCCCTTTACTACTTTTATCAAAATTTAGTTGTGAGCTTCTGAGAAGCAAGATGTGGTATCTTCAGGACTCAGCTGATTTATACATTGCCCCCACATTTGGTCGAGACAAAAATAGATGATTTTGATTGCTTCTAAGAAGAGCAAGCTCGTGGAAAGCAAACTAACCCTGAGAAATCATTAGGACAGAAAATTAGGACAGATAGATTTGAGTGCCTCACCAAGAAGCTGTAATACTTAAGAGTTTCAATTTTCTCCATGGGTCTAGAGAGTAATTTTAAATTTTAGAGCACTCCAAACTAACACAAGTTCTTTGACATTTCTTAGTCTCACCCCAACCCCTAAGAAACGTGAGTTCAGAGCTGCCTGTAGGACTAGATCACCCCATGCAATGAGCTCAGCATATTTTTGATTACATCTGACTCCTTGTCCATCCTTGAGAAATTGCTGAAAAGAGAGAACTGGCTGGCAGGAGGATAGCCTCTTATCCTCTTCTCAACAGTAATTTTGATACGTTGGGATCACTGAAGCCATACAAAACACTTACATCTAGCATCATTTATCTCTGGGAGATGCCACCCAGATACATTTGATTTGAAACACAAAGTTGCTTGATTCTCTATGAAAGGCTCTAGGAAACATTTGCTTTTGTATTAATGCTACTAATAACTAATATACATTAGTCACTTCTTTTAAACCAGGCACTGTTGTTGAAAGTTTGTATCATTGATTATTTAATGCTCAGAAAACTGTAAGTATTAATCAAAAAATGGCATTAATTTTTACAAAACACACTTTATAAACCTGAGTATTCAGTAAACAGAAGTTAGGTAACTAGAAGTTAGGAACTAGAATGATTTCCTCCACATGAATCCATGTTATGCTTCCCTACTAATAAGTAGAATAATGTTGATTTGAGCCCATATAATGAATCATAAAAGTCTATGTCATTAACTACATGCCTGTTTCTCAAATGTGATTGTTTAGGAAAATGAAAATGACTCTACAAGACAGCATTGATTCTGAAACATTATGAAATTTTTAATTTGAGTTATATGGTAACATAGTACTGGACTCCTCTAAGGCACCTCAGTCCTCTTTCTAAGGCCCTCCTTATTTTATTGCTTTTATATACACGTAGATTTTTCTGTTTTTTCACCAAATATCTTGACTATTTGGATTGTTATTAACCTTTCATTAATTGGTTAATTTCCAGAGGGACTACGTAAATATGTTCTTTCCTCATTTTAGAAGGTGAAGTGGTACTGGTATTCATTTTATTTTAGATTTTTTAATGGACTTTGCTATTATATGGAACTCATTATTTTTATTAATGCTGTTGGAACATCTTATTTAAATCTCACAATGGTCCTATAAAAAAGGTTTTATCATTATTGTGTAAGTGAAAACAAATATACCACAAAGTTCAGATAATTTAAGATACTTTATCCAAAGTGACCCATAGCTACTCACAAGAATTTAGCTAATATATGAACAAAAAGATGGAGAGAGTAATGAAATAAGCCAAGCAGAAATGTAGGGGTTGTTAAGGACAGTGGCAGAGCTCAGTGATAGAGTACCCTCCTAGTATATATGAGGTCCTGGGTTCAATCTCCAATACCACCAGAACAAATAAATAAGCAAGGGCTGGGGTGGTGGCTCAGCGGTAGAGCTCTAGCCTTGCACATGCGAGACCCTGGATTCGATCCTCAGCATCACACACACACACACACACACACACACACACAAAAAAAAAAAAACATATAAATAAAATAAAGATATTGTGTCCAGCTACAATTAAAAAATAAATATTAAAAAAACAAATAAATAAGCAAGAGTGAGGGTTGAGCCTTCAAGAAAGAAGGCTCTAAAAAGGGAAACACCAGGGTATATAGGCCATGATCCATGAGACTCATGGGACAGTTGTTTGATAAGCAAATGTAAGTGCAGTTAATTCCATAAAGTAGTAATAAACCTTCTATCTTGTGTTCTGTAGACTTTGGGAGGAAGCTTTCCCATTTGTGCAATGTGGGATACAATTGGTGGTTTGGACCAGAGGAGTGATCTGGTCTGCTTTGAGTTTTAAAAGGAGCATTCTGGCTACTGTGTTAACAACAAACTGCTGGCTACACACTCAATCCAGAATGCAGAGTGAAAGAAATTGAGGAGTCAGATGAATCCAAGGTTTTTTGCTTCAGCAATAATAAAATAGGTTCTCCATATATGGGAGTTGGGGAACCTTAGGAGAAACATGCTTTGGAGAATTTCAGGAGTTCTATTGGGGGTATAATGTTTTGATATTCATCATTCTTTAAAAGGTCTAAATCAGGTGAAAAATTGGATATAAGATCCTGGAATACAAGACAGATATTCAGGAAGAAAAAAAAAACAATTTCTCAGTTACAGGTATATAGATGGGTACTTAAATACTATGAAACAATGACATCTCTAAAGGAGTCAAGGTCAATAGAAAATATCTGATTGTTGAGCAGTAGGACATATAAATGATTAGAAATCAGGGGAATGCAGATAAACCAAGAAAATCAAGATGACTCAGGATAAATAGTTATTGACATAGAGTGAAAACTGGGAGAAAATTGTGTCCTAGAGTTCAGGATGCAGTCAGAGAGAGGGTCTTGGGAAGCCATGACAAATGTTGCTTACTTGCTAGTAAGACAACCAAGAGATTGTCCCTTGGTTTAACAGCAGAAATCAAGTTGATAACATGAAGACATTTTGGTGAAGGGGTGGAGGTTATTTCTAGCTAGCATGGATTCTTAAGAGTGAATAAGAAGAGACAAATTAGACATTAATATGATCATTGAATCTCAACTGAAATTTCTTCCTAGCTTTCAGATACCATCCTATTTTTATGACTGGCTTCTCCTGACACATGATGAAGTAAAGCCCTCCAGAATTTCAAGAGTACTAATTTTATGGGTAAAATTTTGAACTGTGGTATATAAATATTTATATTAAAATACAATAGATAGAAGCTTTCCTAACATACTAAATATGGAGTGTTTCTAAAGATCATACTTGGATAATAAGCAGTAGAAAATACTTTTGTAATATTATAAGTGGATATCTGAGAAGTAAATGTCATTATAAATGAGAAGCTGTCTCAACACATTTAATATTGGGATTCAGCTAAAAGATAAACTTATTAAACTGATGTTTTGTATCCTAAGATTAAAAACAGTGACATATTTTTCCTTAAACTTTTACTTAATTTTCTTTTGTTCAATACTGTCAGTCAAAAAACCCCACAAACTTATAACTCATTATTTAAATTATATTTGTTAGTGTTTTGAATCAGATTTTACCCATCCATTTGTTAAAACACAAAGGAAAGGAACATATTTTGTCCACAGATGCCCCACAGAGAGTTTCAAAAAATCTCTGAACTAATGTGTTTAGAAAATAATATTCATACATGTCACGTCCCCAAAAGTATGAAAGTCATCTTTATTTAAGAAAAGTAAGGGATAAATATTTCCAGTGTGAGGATTCTCTGATATGAAAAAAAAATATCACTGTGCTTTATTTTCTCTGTCTGCAGATAAATCATGTGTGGATAAATTGTGGATCACATTTATCTTTTGAAACTTGCTACTTAAGGATGTAAGAAAAATCAATGTGACATTTTAATACACTTTGAAGTTCTTTCACAGCCCAACACTTCACAACTTTTATCTTTCTTTTGCATCACCTGCTTTTTAAACTTCATTTCTCTGTAAATAGCATTTTTGTTTAAAACCATTTTCTCTTTTCTCTTGCTCGATTTCTTCCCCCATTGTGTTTTTCCCTGTCACTTTTGTTCTTCATAAAGACCAAGTATTTTCTGTCAAAGGTAACAAAACACCATTATATTAAATCCCTGGGCCTTTGAAAAGAGTGCTAATAACTTTGATCACTGTATTTGTATAATTAAGGTGCAAGCCTTTACTTTAAAGGAGTTCGCCTCTTGCTTTGAATCTGCGAGTGATGATGCGTTTACGAGATGAGCACTCTGTTGGAAAAGTCTCTGGTCTCCTTTGGTGTCGCATCTATCTATGTCCCCAGACTGCTCATCCAATGTTCCAATGACAATGATTAGCAGGACCCCCTACAAGCTGCAGATGGAATGAAGCAGAGCGATAAGGCATGCTGCCTTTCAGATCAACAGAGAGAGAGGCCTTCTTCACAGGATGCCCAAGAGGAAGCCGTTTAAACAAGCGTACAGAAAATATTGGGGTAATTACCAAGCACCAGGAGGGGGTCTCAGAATTGAGAATAGATTCAAAAATTCATTCAGCAGATTAATTGATGTTTTCCCTGCAGCTTGGCTTTGGAAATAATTCCCATGGAAAGTCACAGCTGAGAGTAGGGAAGTCTATTATAAAAAGATATTTTTATGACAGCCTACGTATTTACTAATGTTTGAACCACACTTATTTCTGTCAGAGAAGCTCTGACTCTTCTGATGGCTCAACTTTGTCATTTTTCTCTCTAAAATAAGACTCTTGTATTTACAAAGGCCAGAAAACTTTGATGCACACAAATATATTATAAGTATTTTTTTTTAAAGTACCCTGATTGTTGGAAATATCTGGACAAGCTTTTTGTGACTTCGATTCCTTTCTGGCATTATAGACTTGATTGTCTTTCTAGTGACAGATTCAATACATCTAGAACAAAATCTGTTGTGGGTATATTTGAGTAGGAGGTGCCCTGAAGGAGGAGGCCTGGCATCCCTCAGTCCCACAAGGCTACTGAAGTGGAACATCAGTGATGTGACAGATTTGTTTCTGGGGAAAAGCAAATCGACCTTTGCCTCCTTCTTTTCTAACCAGCTGGCAATAAAGGACCATGACAGCAAAGATACAGAGATAGCCACTTATCAAATATACCAGCTTAGAAAAGGTGTCAAATAGCAAAAACCTATATGTGTTTGTTGCACACATGTGTAGGCCACAGCATTTATGGAACACAGAGTTAGCCTTCAAAAGGGCATAGCTATCTTTTGGAAATATGGATCTATCACTTAGAAAATAGAAAGGAAAAAATGTTAAACTTGTCTGGCTGAATTATTTCCATTGGCTCCTCTGGGAATATCTGTTTATTATGTCCAGTTTAATTGGAAATTGGCTTGGAAAAAATTAATGAGAGCATGCTCACCGCAGATGTCTGTTCACATACATAATGATTCTAGGTCCACTTGGGAATTTGAGAGTGTGGCTATCCATTTCTGTGAAATGGGGTGAAGAGGATAATGATTCGCTTCTTCTATGAAGGATGCTATGCTATTCCCGTCACCTAGCGTGCATCCCCCCTCCTATCAGACATGCTCTGTTCACTTAGCTAAGGCTGCATTATGATGTTCATAAGCCCCTTACTTTATAGAAATACAATTTATAGTTCTCTATCATATTGCATAATGAGGAGTATACTAATATTATATATTAAAAGATTTTACTTGATTTTACATTTTCATTTTTCTTCTATTTAAAAGAAAGTAAACTATATTTGGCCACAAAGTGCATTGTGCACATTGTACATGTTGCTCTTAATAAGTAAATGTTCAAATAAAATGCTGATGATGCTGTGTGAGCTCCCCAACCGCTTCTTTTCCATCTTTATTATTTTGTGGTTTTGGGTATGAATCTAGGTTGCTCTATGACTGAGCTACAGTTCCATCTCTTTTTATGTTTTATTTTGAAATGAGGTGTCTCACTAAATTGCAAAGTCTGGGCATTAATATTACAATCCTTTTGCCCCAGTCTCCTGAGAAGCTAGAATTACAGGTGTGTGTAAATTTTTTATAGACTATCCCGTTGAAGTCTTACAACAGCTATTTCCTTCCTTTCCTGGTTAATAGATCCTGGGTTTTGTTCAGGGTTCAGCAGCAAAAGACGGAAGGAATAGACAACTCCCTAATCTAAAAGAGTAGGCCATCACTGGGCCAGTGACATAGAAATTCTACTCCCTTTTGTGAATGAGGCATTTTAGATGTGGGTTATTTTCTCAACACAGAAATAGGTTAGTAACCAATTAAAGTAGTGTTACTCAGTAACACTACTGAACCACTGAATTAACCTGGGGTTAGTTAAATTGTGTGATAAATCTCCCCCATGTTTGTGACATGTTTAATTCAGTATTCTGTTATTGCATCTTGACCGATACCAGAGCCTTTCTACTTCCTAAGAAATGGAGGCACATTTCTTCTTTAGACTGATGTATGCGTTGCATATTCTATCATCATGTTATTCACTCTTTTGACTGGCTAATGTTTAACATGACAGTGTCTCCATTAGATGTCTCCAATTCTACTTCCTTGTGCTTGGGATACCTCCCAAATATTTTTTCAATTAATTGAGGTCATAGTCTGTATTTTTTTAGCTATGCTTCTTTTTCTGTTAATTAAAATTTAGATGATGGTGTTTTGGTCTCTCTCTCTCTCTCTCATTCTCCAATTGATGGAGGTTCTAGGTCATTTAACCTGATCTGATAAACATTAATTTCATCTTCACCAGCTCTTTGCACTTCTAGAGCTATTTGTTACTCCCTTTCCTGGTTAAACACCAGTATCCTTAACAAAAGGCACAAATAATTCTACTTGATAATTTTGTATTTTCTATACTATCGGTTTTATCCTTAATACACATTTGTACCCAGAATCTGGTTCAATGCCTAGATGATAGGTGACAATTTATAAATAAATTTTGTTAAGATAAATTATGAATCTGTAATTATCCCTTCTCCAACAATAAGTGTATTCAATTATTGTTTCCCCAGCTCCCAAATGACCAATCTCCATACCTTTCCTTTTGTCTCTAGCCTCAGATTATCACCATTGACAAGCTTTTACTAGAACACTACTCTGAAATTTTAAATTTACAAAAATGTATGCATATTTTCCTTGTATGAATGTGTTTTATTTTTAAGTAGGTCTTTCTCTGGAAATTTGCCATGATTGGCTTGCCTCTGCTAGAGTTGGTTCAGGTAAACCTATATTTTTAGTCATTCTATGGGGGCTAAATGCAGTTAGAAGATGTAGGTTGGCATGAGAGGTGCAACATTCAAGGTAAGGACTTTACCTATCCCTCACTTCATTTTCTTAGTTTTCCTAAGAAACACAGGGCATAGTTCACAGAAGGTTGGAGTTACATTGAGCTGTACCCATCTGCAGGGCACATACCAAAACACTCCGTATTTATAAAGCTTTCTCACCCCAAACCACAACAGAATTTTTGCCAGACTGAGTGCATTCTCCAGAACACAGTCCCCTGCCTTCTCATTTGTACTTCCTAGCCAACCTCCACAAGCGCAGTCTCTCTCAGTTTTTATAGACTAAGAACTGAAATGTCAGGTCTTTCCCTCACCTCTATTGCTCAGGTGGTAATCTTTGAGAATCCTCTTTGTATAATGACTCACTCAAAATCATGACTCAAAGTTAAATGGCCTGTCCCAGAAAATCCTCTTTTATTCCTTTTACTTGGAATATGCCTCAGTTCCAAATAGATAAGCCTGGTTTGCCAGCCTTAGGAATATCACCTGCTGTAAAAGCTTTGGCTTCTTTTGGAAAGTGTCTGGAAACCAAGTGAATAGCTGATTAGATCTATGTATTGTAGTCAATAGTTAGCTGCACATTTTCTATCTAATAGAAACTCTGCAGAATCTGAGGACAGATGGGGATGGGGTTTGAGATAGATAAGACTATATTCTTGGAATGTGGATGAGTTGGGATTTTAACCTCAATCTCTACCTCAAAATTATTTGCATAAACACTTTTTTAAAAAGCTACTTGCAGTCAATGTTTGTGCTCTAGTGAGTAAAGCATTCCAGCTAATTTAAAATTCTCAGTGTGCTCTACCTAACCTCCTAATAGTCAACTGGCAGTTGACTATGCAAAGAGGACAATTGGGACTTGTTTTGAAATAACAGTGAAATTTGACTCATGATGGTGATAGAATGTTAGATATAATCTTTTGTTTCACATTTGCATTTTTAAAAAAATTATCTTGAAAAGTCAGATTTAATGGATTTCAATAACATTCTGATTCATGCAGTTACTTTTTTCTTTTTTTTCCTGTCAGAATATCAATACCTGAGAAAACACTAACAGAAATGAATATTGGCAGGTCCTAATTTGTTTAATGCATGGAGTGAACACAGGCACTCACTGTGGAGCAAAACAGCAAGAACACAACCCTAACTGCAGCAGACAAGATTTCTAAACCTGTTGCAAATGTTCCTTAAGCCTTTATTATAAAGATTAAACATTTTTGAAGAAAGCCTTTAATGGAAGCAAGAAAAATGTCTCAAAATATTAAAAAGAGATTGGAGAGATCAAAGAAACATCCTCTGCAGAACAGATTTGAAAATATTATAAATTTGATACATGTATATTAGAACTGTGAAAATAAATGAGGAAAGACTTCTAGATCTGATGAAATAATTCTTAAAATTTTATTAAAATTTCACTGATTCAAAATAATACAACATCAAAAAACAATAGATTACAAAATTATTCAATTAAAAAAAAACTTGAGGGGAGGTTAAACGTAAGCTAAATCTTCATTTGTCTACTCTGTCTTTAGGCAAAATTTAGGAAATACAAGTTTAGGTCATATTTTTTTTTCTTAATTGGTTAGTTATCCAGGCAAATATGGATTGGACTTTCTAAATATGTTTACAATAAATGATTATAAGATAGTTGCATCTATAACCTATGCTTCTACCACATACTGGTCTAAATCACATGACTGGGGAAAGCAAACCAAGCAGGGCAGCCTGGGCGTACCAGCTAGGCTTGCTTCTGGTACCTTCAGGGATTAGGAAAATTCCAGAAGAAAAGGTACTATGTGCCCATGTTTCATTTTCTTAACAGCTTGATTTAAATTTCAATTTTTCTCAATTAATCCACATATAATCTATCCCTTATATTTATACTAAATATCTTAAAGATGTGGATTTAAAAGCAGCCAAATTGATTTTCATAGAAGTCCCTCTGTTTTTTTCCCTTTGGTGCATTTCAAATAATAATTTAATTATTTAGTGCTTCAATTGCAACACTTTGTCCTTTTTCTTTTTGAAAGGCTCTGGCTATAGAGGTCACATCTATGACATTTTTTCATATGATTTAATAAAATCCAGGTTCTGCAAATTGCACATGGTTTGCTCCTTATGAAAACTCATGTTGAAATATATCCCCCATAGTGAGGTTACCAAGAATGGGAACTGAATCCAAATATTGTGTTTAGAAGTGGGGCCTTAGGGAGGTGAATAGGATCAGATAATGTCATCAGAGCAAGGCCCCCTATGATCTACTGCAAGCCTCCTATGATTGATTACTAGTGCCTTTATAAAAAATAAAAAAGGGAGAGAGAAGAGAACACAAGCAGGAAAGCAGGACAGCTCCCTGTTATTTGCTGTCTCCAGAGATTGGCTGAGTGGCTAGTGTCACCCACAATGCTGGCAGGTGTTTCCTGCCTACTCCATTCAGACTCAGATGCTAATTCCCTTTGGTCATACCTTTATAGCTTTCTAGATATTCCTTAATCCAATCAAGTGAACATCTACAATAAAATTACAGTGGGGTTCCAGGTATTTTCTTCAAAGAAAAGTTAAAATTTCCTGTTCATTCATCAGTTCTTTCATGTTCAAATGTAGAATCAGAAAAACCATCCTCTTTAGTATTTGGTAAATTTAGAGAATCAATTAGTAAGTCTAGTCAAGAATCTACAACATTCTGATACTTTGTATAAATCTTCCCAAACTCAGATTAAAAACAATAGATCAAGGAACTAAAATATTTCTTGTTAAATTTTAACAGCAGCATATGCTACCTAAGAAAACATACTGCTTTAAAATATAACATGATATTACAGATAAAACTGTACCATGAATCATGGTGTCAGGTGGGTTCTCTCACAAATTCAAAGACTGAGATTCATGGACAAGTGGCAAGATTTATTTGAAGCAGAAAAAGGCTCCTGTGGTATTGGAGGGGTCTCAAGGGAGGGTACTTAAATGTTCTTTGGGGATTTTTAAAAGCATTGCTGATGGCCCAGCACAGGCGATTGGTGAAGCTTCTGTAAATGAGGGATGCTAGGAAGGACCAGTCAAGCTCTTCAAGCTCTGAGTCTAATAGGCCACTTAGAGGTACACCACTTTAATCCCTTACTTACATAAATGAGATGACAGGTTCATCCTTAAGATTTGGTATCTCCATTGGTCAAAGGAAGTACTTGGGTAGGGATATTTTGTGATAGGCCATTGCTAGGGGTAACTAAGGAATAGCTTTTGTGCTTGAAGCTATCTGGGGCAGCAACAAGATATTCTTAATGCCTGGTGTCTCCTTTCCAGGCTGGCAAAATCTCCTTTGCTCTTTCCCTCCTGCAAGGTCCTTATTTCTATCTGCCTATAGGTGGTCTGATTTCTTGTCATAGTACAAAGATGTACTATGCTAGAGTCTGATTATGATGAGAGAGGTATGTGGTAAGAAATTCAGTGGAGTGCCATAGAGAAATAGAGAATGTTGCATTCTCTATTTCTCCCCTTTTCACCAAACAACAAACCTAACAATTAGTAATGTGGCTTCCTATACTATGGAACAAATGCATTGACAGAAAGACATAGTTTGTTTTATTCTCCACAGTTCTCATATAAATTAGCTAATTGACTTTTTTTTTCTTTGTAAATCTTAAAAATCTTTTCTTTTTTGTTAATTATCCCAGAGAAAAGGATATAATCTTAGTGAGGTGACAATGGCAGTTTCTAAGTTTAAAAGACTGAAGGACAAAATCTGAGCCAAAAACATGAAAGCTATGCTGTACTATTAGATATCTTGAGATAGATCCATCTGGTCTTGTGTGACAATCCCTCTCCATCCTTGTGAATCATGAGGCTTTTCTATTTGCAATTTGTATAAGTGATCGCTATTTATGTAACACTAAATTGGGTTGAGTTATTTTCACCACTGCACAAATTTGTGATATCAAAATTCTTCCCCTTTCAAGATATTAATTGCCCATTATCATTTCCTTCTATTTTGCTTTCTGTTATTTAAATATATCCTGCAGTGTTTCTGGCTTTTTATGGCTCTCTGGACCTCCCAGACATGTAGTGTCACCTTTTGCCTTTTCTAATAATCAAGCCTTTGGGACAACTAAGAGGACAAACTTATTCATTGCCAGTTTCAATTAATCTGTTCCTCAACTTTTAGTATATCTCAGTCTTTATTCTAAATGCACAATCTCATCTTTTATAGTATAAACGATTTTAGTTTTTCACTAAATTTGTTGAAGGAAATATCCTTTTCCCTTTTTTCGATTCGTATGCATATAGATGGTTTTCCACTCTCCAAACAGAAGCAACTAAAGACATAGCATTGTCAAATATTCTGATACTCTGTGCATGTTCTTTATTTATCCCATCTCAAAAGAGAAAAAAGATAGTATTCATTAATTATCCTATTGGTTTATCGAATGTATAAAACTACAGTACACAAGCTAACTTTCTCATTCTCTTTCTCTCTCAATGATTGTTTCACTTATAATTTAAAAATTAGGTATAGTTCACAAAGTAGTTCCATAGACACATATTTTAGACCTTAGTCTAGGCTGTTTTTAAATTCAGCTTTAAGTGCAATAAAATGGTATATACTTTCTTCCTATTTCTCAATTGTTTCAAAATATAAAATAATCATAATTGAATAATATTTTTGAAAATCTCCAAAATTTAAAAAGTAATAATTTTAATTACAATATATGAGGATAATCTTTTTTATTAAACTGTGTAATTGTAACCAGTGTAATGAGAAATATGTACAAGAGGAAGAATTAACTTTATTAATAGCAAACATCTTACCAATTCACAGGTTAGTTTATAGTTTGTTGATTAGACTGTATTTATGAAAAAATAACCCGATGATATATATCCTATGAATTCCCTACTTCATTTCTGCTGCCAAGTTCCCCAAAGCTAGCTGAAAATAGAAATTTCTCTTTTCTTTGCCTCTCTGTTTCGTCTCAGGCTTTTTCTCTTTTCTAGAATCTTTTCTAGTATCCAGTAATTCTTAAAGAGGTGAAATTTCTTGAAATTCGCAGCTATTGATATAATATTTTGTAGTCTCCATTTTGGTTAAATTTGGGAGTATCTGGGAGTTGCCTCCATACTCTCAAAAAAGAGTGCTAAGTTCTAACTAACTTAAAACATTGGAAACTGTGAAAAAAAACTAACATTTAAGGTTATATAAGCACAAAATCCAATGCTCCATGTAATTCATATTAGATTTGATAATAAATTTATGTGATTCTCCATTTTGTCATTTGAAAATATAGCTAACAATAATAATAACAATAATAAATTATTTTGAGAATTATATTAATCTATCTTGCCATCTCACCTAATAAAATGTATAGGACATAAAAGGCATAACAAATAATAGAATTACATTTTTTTAGTTATTGTTATTACTTTTAGGTAATGCTTTAATTAGCAAATAAATCAAAATCTATTTCTATATCCAGTAGAAAAAAATCAACAAGCCATTAATTCAGATTGAATTGACATTAGTGATAAATTTATTATATTTATCCCTTTTATGAATGGGCCAGAAGTTTCTGTTCACGTTTGCACAGATCATTGGATTGTTGATTGCTATATACAAAATCAGGAAAATAAATGTTTATCTTTTGAGAGATAAAAGGAGATAAAAATTAAACACTGTAGGATGAGCACTTATACCATAGATTGAAAAGAACCCCTGATTTACATCAAGGGGATCAGCATCCTTAATTGTAGGTTAAAGTATTTAGTTTCAGCATCCTGTTTTAAGGAACACATGGTCAAAATTATGTTGTGTGAAAAGGATGTGAATAGGGCCTCAAATCAAGAAGGCCCAACAAGTGAGCCAAAGACCTCTTTTTAAAAGGTGGAAACAAAACCCATGAAAGCTCATTTTATGAAGAGCCTATGTGAGTGAAATTTAGAAATTAATTCCAATTGTGTAGATCATTCCCAGGCAATAAAATATAATAGTATTATATATATAATATTTAATCTTTCACAATACATTATATTTTTCTCTTTACTCTTGGGATACTATTGTCCTGGTATTTGTCAAAACCACCTCTTAAGATCATAATCTAAGTGTCTATTCAAAATTGGAAGTGGAAACAATTTACTAAATTTCATGCAGGTGTATTGTTAGCAAGAAATGAGGTCACCAGCAGTATGCAGAATGTCAGAAAATAAAACATATTCCTAGAGAAGAAACAAAATTCAAAGAAAGTTGATATAGATATGACTGAAGGTGCATAAAAACAACTTATTGGCTGCCTAAAACCACAACTGTGCTTTCCTCTGACTGGAAAGGGGGTCTGTGTCTGCAAATGATAGTCAACATGTTTAACTCTTAAGGTTAAAGAACTTGAGAGACACGGGGTGCAAAAAGCTATTGTACACTTGACCTTAGTACAACCACAGGAATGGGAAGTTATACTCCAGGTATGTATAATATGTCAAAATACATTCTACTGTAGTGTATAACCTAAAAGAACAAATCCAAAATTTTAAAAAAATGTAAAAACATTGTTGAAATATTTGTGTTTTTAGAGATCTTATCAGTATTCTGAGTGCTAGTCCATTCCTTTTTTTGTCCTCGATATTTAACAGACCTTACTGGCCATTAGGTTCTGTTCTCCAGACCTGAATATCTCAGGGTCATGAATTCAAAATGAGAGCCAACTGGATTGTCTCCATTTTCTTCCCCAACCATAAGCTGATTCCTTATGCCATGTCCTATCTGAGACGCCCTGTTCTGCCCTGTACTCTCTCAAATCCCTCCTCTAGTTCTCTTGAGACAGAGAAAATGGGGACAAGGCCTAAATCTTATAAAACCCATCTGATTTGTAACATATACATAACTCAAGAAAAAGATATAGGAAAATGAGAGAGTATGAAATCCAAAGATGTGAAGATAATTCCTGTTAAAAACTATAGAGAAAATATTAAGTATTTTTTGCAAAATTTTTCACTTTATGAAAACAACAATTCTTGACATCACTCAATACATAATAACCCCAAATCAATTCAAATAAAAACACATTATCATTTTATCACTGGAATAAATAAATACAAGTAGCTTGTTGAAGTAGATGGCCTTCTGGACTCTATGACTGTCAGCAAATGGCAAATTTTGATCAAGAAAAAGAGACTCTCAGAATATTTTACTTAAGCATCTCAGTTGTGTAAACTAGTAATTTTTTTCTTTTAGTATCAGTGGAGGAAAATTGTGCATTATAGACTTTGAAATATTTTATTAATCTGCATCTAAGACATCCTGTGGGAATTCAGAGATAACTTACATAGAACTGAGATGACTCTTAATAAAACTTACATTCATTAGCATATTTTTTGGATTTAGAAGCAAACACAAATGTATTTGTTCATTTATGCCCTAAAATGACAACAGGAAGGGTCAGTGAAATTATGCTTCAGTTTGCTATCATTTATATACTTTAAAATATATTAAACTATAAAATGTCCAGTGAAGTTTTGATTTTAATTGATATGAATATTTATTTCCATTTAGAAAGGGCCACTGACAATAAAGTCCTGGAAAAGTTACTGGCATAACATGCATCTAAGATATAGTCTTGCTAAAATTGCATTATAGTTTCTTCATTTTTTAATGCTTGCTTTTAGATACAATTTGGGTTAAAACATCTAGGTACTTTTCTTTGGTCTGACCTAATCAATTTAAAAAATACACTATGTAGAGCACTCTCAAAAAGTGTTGAATCAGATTCCTAAATGGTACCATAGAGATTTGATTAAAAGGTTTAAGTTCACTTTTGTGAAGAGCTTTAAAAAATAATAAGCTTCAATCACATTAGCTAACATATCTTTTTCTTGCACTTTTACAGCAAATGAAATGCATTATTTCTTTACTGTCTAAAATTTAAAAGTATAACCTTAACTAATAATTTTGTTGAATTTTCTGAAATCTTGGCATCATAAAGCAAATATTTAAAATTGTAGCTGGAATTTAAATCTCTAGTTCACCTTCAACATTTCCTCAAAGTAAGAAGCATGGAGAGGGACTTACAATGTTCAATGAATGTTTATTTGTCTTTCTATTTATAACTTCTAATCATGCCAACAAGCACTGAAAAAAAATGTGCAAGGAAATAAAAAAGTGTTTATCATGAACTCAAATCCTGATCTGAAGCAGGTGTCAGTTCTCTATTTCTTGTTAGTTCCTTTTCTAGGATTTCTTTTGAGGATCCATTATACAATTCTAAGTGTTGTGTCCACTGGGATTTACACCACTTGTTCCATCTATTTATACCAAGTTAATTAAGTGATAATCCCAAAGTATCAGAGGACATATGAAGTAATAAATGCCTGTTTCCCTCCCAGACATACTGAGACCACATGGTGAGGAGTCACAGAATGGAAAACTGTTTTATTACCTAATGTCACATTTCTTCTGTGTAGGGAATATTGCCATTAAACAATCTGTTCTCTTATTTTCAGAGATTGTTGCCTTTCACTTGATGAATATTCTTTTGACAATTGATGTGTTGATGCTTCTGAAGGAGATTCAAGTCAAAGATATGCACACATAAAATTTTAAAATTTTACTAAAGGAATTGGCTCCAATTTAGCAACCTTGTCCAAATTTGTTGTCAAAATAGATCAAACTATCATCTTATTTCCTAACTGATGTTTATGAATGGATAAGGAAAACCCTCCAAGAAATCTTAACTTTGAATTCCACATTGATCTTATGTGTACTTACAAACACACCCACACCCACACAAACACACACACACACACACAAACACACAGAGAAACACAAATTATTTCCTAGTTTAATCTGTCCAATTGCTTGCAGAAATGTTTGCAAATTTCATCTATGCTATTGAGTAGAAACAAGAAAGTAAAATTAATTGGCGTACTATTAGCACTACAGATGACAGCATTAAGAGACAACTATCTGGATGTATTTATATCTTTGAACTCCCAAAACTAATTCTTAGCTATAAACTAGATGTAAAACTACAGGCATTTTCAACAATTTAAAAAAATAGAAAATGTCATTGCCTTCAAAAAGGAGATAGATATTAATTAAGCTCTCTCTATATATGTATGAAAAAGCCTAAAAAATCGCTTGATCATGTATTTTCTGATATAACTATGAATATTGGATTATTTAGTCTTAGATGATTAACTATTTGTGTACATTTTTGATTTATATAAAATGGCCAGAAGCCTCCGGAGTAATATTACATAAGATTTTTAGAAGTGTTTTGTATTAACAAAGTGAAATTTTACCTTTACCCTCTGATGGTTTACTGGAATAAACTGACAAAGAAAAATTAAAGAGGAGAAAGAACACACAAGTTTATTACATGCAAGGAGATAATCACATACCGTGATTACTTACTGGCCCAACATGATTCAGAAACACATACATATCTTTTTATAAGAAACGAGGAAAATGGGAAATGCAAGCAATTTTGAGGAGAATAATAAATTATTTTAGGGGAATTCAATAAGCTTTATGAACATAAATGACCTGGGACAAAGTCTGTTTGGTTCACAGAAGATTGTTTTAGAAATGATTCTCTTTTAAATATCAAGTGAGACCAAAACTCAGGACAATGGTCATGTATTCTGTGATGATCTGTGTAATGTGTTTGTCCAGGTCTGTCCAGGTCTTCCTTCCTAAGATATGAGTCTCATTGTGTCCAGGTAATGAAGTTTCAGTAAGAAGACAGAAAAATTAAGCACCTCTTTTGGCAGATACAGTCAGGGAGACTAAAGAACGTTACAGAAAGCCTCTTCCTTTATGGGGAGGAGGAGAAATAAGGGAGGGTCTGAGGGAACATGATTCTGATGTACATCCTAAGGCCTCTTCCTGTGTGAAAATACACATTTTTGGTGTATCAAGCCTCAACAGTTTGAAGTACTATTTATTAAGATTGTATTCCTGTTCATATTGTTATTCATATTAAAAACTTCAGAAAAAGGCACTTTCAACTATAATTATTATAATACTAGATTAAAGTATCACAAAATAAGTACCTGAATTGATTAAAAATTAATGACTAAGTATGTTTCTATGCATTAGGTATTAGAAGAAATTTCTACATTATGGATACTAATGTCATATCACTGAATATATCTTATTTCTTACATGATGAAACAAATCTCAAGCACAAAATGTTTGCAAGGTGAAAAATTAATATAGAATTTTATTGAAAGTGGATGCACAATAACTTCGTTTCTGACATGTCTTTGAAAACCTCCTCCATAGAATGCAAACTCCATGAAAGCAGTTTCATTACTATTTCCTTTGTTGTGTTTTTTTACTGTATTTCATGTGTTTCATGTATGCTAAACAATGCCTGCTACATTGTAGATACCTGATTAATATTTCATGAATAAGAATATTAAGGCAATTTGTTTACCATTTCGGTTTTCTATGCTTGAGATAGTTTACAAAATATAGTTGGAAGAAATGAAATGACCGAAAGAAATTTTCTCAAAAACAAAATTGATTAGTTGATGATTCAGAGTATCATAGCTTTGGATGTCTTATGAAATATATGTATCCAAAACTAATGAAAACGATTTTTACTGTCATTTCAATTAGGAAAATAGAACATATTTGGCTCATAAGTTATAACAATAGAATGATATTCATTATCTTACTATGATATAACATTTTCACATACCATAACTAATTTTACATGATTTTCATCACATTTCTCAGAACAAGACTGGATTTGTGGCTATACCTCAGTGTGAGAAAGCAAGGTCCTCATTGTTGATAGGTTATAGCAGTAGTGTGTGGCACCTATGAATAAACATAGCTAGGATTGGGATGGTCTGAATTAAACTTTGTATTATCTACGTGAGGAAGAATCAAAATGACCATACAGTTGCAAACAATACAGTCAACATTTTAACAAAATCTCTCCTTCCTTTCTCAAACAGAAACTAGTAGCTCTGGCATTAGGTTGTGACATTTTCTAACTAATGACCTACCCTAAATGTTTAGAAAAAACAATGAATAATGTTTTAATTTCTGAATTTAAAAATATATTTTTTGAAATGTGTGACAAAAATAAACATGGTCCATGTTCCAAATACTCGGTCCCAAAAAGGTTTACTGATAGCAAAAGAGAAGATTAGAAGAAAAGGAGGATAATTAAGTATTGGTATGTCAATTTGAAAATATCACATGTATATTTATTCTTATATGTAAATAAAAATCGCAGATTGAAAAAAATCTTGCAAATCATTTAGTCTAACAATGGAAAAGAGCTACATATTGAAATTTATATCAGTATTCCAAACTGGCATGTAAGGAAATAGGAATTTAGAGAGCTTTAGGAAGGTTCAAGTCATCCAAGTGTCACATAACAAATCATTTTAACAAAATGATTTCTCTTAATATTTGGATCACAAAGAAATATTAATGAAAAGTTAGTAATGGTAATATATAGTTCATAGTTCCATTTCTCTCAAAGTCAGGAATGTCAAATCATTTTGTATAGTCATGGGAGAAAAGATATCTTCAGGATAGGATCTTGAGGAATTCCCGGAGAGTCAGGGAACTTGACTAGGACCAGCTGGGTCCTTGACTTTCTTAGAAGAAAAGAATTTCAGCTAATTGCACTAAAGGAAGTGAGATTTACTTAGGAAAGCAAAGAATACATACATATTCAAGGGAGAAAGTGGATCATGTTGAGAGTTGAACAGTTACCTGCTCCTGTTTCAAAGAAAATTTTATGAGGATTGGGTATGGGAAGGTGTGTATGGATGACATCAGTCCGGTGACACTCTTGTCATTCACAGAAGCCTTATGATGAGGTGGTCTTCATTCTCTGACCTAGTACCTAAAATAATGTTGAAATATCCCCCCCACTCTAGGTTTCTTTAAATTTCTTCAGTCTCTTTACTTAATTTATTGATAGACTAGTTAAAAGTACACTGGACAGAGTTATAGATTTCTCAGAAATTTAGGAGTGAGAGGCCTGAGAAAAAGTCAAGCTTGGGGAATGACAGATCTGGAAAAATGTGACGAATTTTGCATTAAAACTATATTTCATCATTCTTCCTTCATGTCTTTTTTTCTACCTGTTTTTATTTCTTCAATCCTACTTCAGTATCACTTCAACCCATACATTTAAAAATGATAAAACAGTTCATATTGAAATTTCTATTACCTTTATAAAGCTAAAACTCACTATAATTAGGCACTATTATTTCCAATAAAATGAAAGGTTGATGTCTTAAATTCATAATCAACAAGGATTCCTGAGTGTTCACTTACCTACAATTCTTCTATTTTCATGAGCATAGTCACTTTTGCTCTTGCATTTTTCTCTTTCCACCTCACAGGAGAAAAGCAACAGCATCTATGTGGGAAGATCAGAAAACAAAGGAAACAACAGCTTCTATAAAGTTACATACTAAAAATTAGAATACATGGATCATTTTGATGTGTTCTTTCTGAGTGTGCATTGCTATATTTCTTCCCATCTAATATTTTCTTTTTCATTAATTTGATGCTGGACACAGGTGGTTATATTGTAGAGTGTTTGGAGTGTTTTATCTCTCATTAAAGAACATTATATTTTGTTTTGTTGATTATTTCAATCACTCGACTATACTTCAGCCCTCTCAGGTTTGAGTTTATCTTTGCTCAGAAGATTCCATTTCAGTTTTATACTTAACATTTAGAACATGACATAGCATGATCCTCACTCCTAAGCCATGGTGTCTTCTGGAGTCTCATCTGAGTGTGTTGGGACTTAGTATCCCTGAAGTGAACCACTTAACTTTCACCTAAGGACCACAGCCAAAACTTCCAGAGCCCTTCTCTACACAGCTCCCTCATCACAGATATCCAGAGCTGTTCCATTTGGCTACTGCATTGAGAAATCTGGTTCCTTCCTCTTCAGCTCAGCCATGTCAATCCCTTTTGCTTCCATATCTCGCAATACAAAAAACTGGGTCCATCCTGGTACAATTATGCAGCTTGCTTTGTGTGTTTCCCTTTTCTTCATGATCACAGTACTCTCCTGCTTGCCTATGTTCTCAGACCTGAAATGCTTTCTTTCATATGCTTTATCCTTTTTTATAGTAGTTCTCATGAAGAAATCAAGACTGGCACCATTCCTTCTTTCATGACTAGAAACAGATCCCACCATGGTAAAATGTAACAAATTTGTTATTTCTGTTTCTTCAATAATTATTTCACTTAATATGCATTCAATTAGATGAAATTTATATTCTTTACCAAGGCCTGTAAGTATTTGAACTAAGTATCTCCTGCTTCCTCTATAATATCATCCCATGAAAATCTTCCTCACATTGTTCTAGTCATACTGATTTCTTTCCAACCTTGAAAAAGCATCTGGGTACTAAACTGTAGTGACAAAAATGGGGCATCTTTTTCTCTCCCACCACAAACATTCTGGGTGACACTCCTAATAACAAAGACAGGGTAACAAGATGAATTTATTTAACAAAATAAATTTATTTAATGAAATTTTACATAAGTAAGATTCTTCAGAAATGAAGACACAGAGCTCTAGGGAAAACTGTATTTTTAAAAATATTTATTTATTTTTTAGTTGTAGTTGCACACAATACCTCTATTTATATGTGGAGCTGAGGATCAAACCCAGGGCCTCCCACATGCTAGGCGAGCACTCTACCACTGAGCCACAACCCCAGCCCTTGAAAACTGTACTTTAATGCTTATTTTGAACAAAAGTAAGATGTTCAGAAATGTTACTGGATAGATAGGGCATAATCTATACTGCCAATAAACTAAAGTGAGGGAAATCCAGTGAAGTTAGTTTGTTAAGATTCTTCTCCATATCTCTGTGTAGCATTACTTCCTGCAGCTATAGGATAGGACATTTTTTCACATGAGCATCTTCAGTGTAGAAAGGACAAGTTCAGAGTATGACATTTCTAGATATTATGGAATGGATATGAGGTGTCCTCCAAAAGCTCCTGTGTTAATGAGGACTATTCATAGATGAAATGTTCAGGAGAGCTGTAACCTAAACCATCTATCCTACTTTGAACTGACTACCTGAGTGGTCACTGTGGGCATGTGGAGTGTGGTTGGGGGAGGTGGAATGTTCCCTGGAAGAGTTTTTCTTCCCTAAAGCCCTTTTCTCTGCTCTCTCTTCTCTTTTGATTGCCATGAGTAGAGCAGTGTTCCTTCACAATACCCTTTCTCCATAATGTTCTACCTCACTGTCCAGAGCAATGGAGATGGCTAACCATGGACTCAATCTCTGAAACAAGGAGTTCAAAGAGTTCAAAAAACCTTTTTTTTCCTCCAAGTACTTTGGTAACAAGGATGACACACTAATGGTCATCAAATATTAATCTCATCTAGGAACACCCTCACAGATACTCAGAATACCATTAACAAATATCTAGGCATTCCTTGGACTATAACTCGTTTGCTAAATATTTTTGCACCCAGAAAAAGTCATATGAATAAAATTTGTATTTCTTCCATTGTGAAATATCTGTTTAGTTCTTTTGCCTATTTCTTGATTGAGGTATTGGAGAGGGGTTTCTGAATCCTTTATATATTGTGCATATTAATCCCCTGTCAAAGAGTAGATGGCAAAGCTTTTGTACTCTTAATTTTTAGATTTCTCAGAATACCTGTAATGGAACCAGCACAAGACCCAGCTATCTCACTCCTTAGTATATTCAAAACAACAAAAATCAGCATATTAAATGATACATGCACAACAATTTTTATAGCAGTACAATTTCCAATACCCACTTATGAAACCAGACTAGAAGCCTCCAATATAAAATGGATAACAAAATTTGCTGTATATACAAATGGAGTTTTATTCAGCCATAAAGAAGAGCAAAACTATGTCATTTGGTGGCAAATGGTTGAAATTGAAGAGTATGATGCTAAGTGAAATAAGCCAGACTCAGAAAGTCAAGGGTCAAATGTCTTCTCTCTTATGTGGAAGCTACAGAGAACAAAGGAGAAAAATTTAAAAATATACCTGATGAAAATAGAAGGGAGATAAGAAAAAAAGTAGAGAAAAGGAATTGAGAGAGAGGGAGGGAGGACATTTAGAAGTACTGGGAATGAAGTCTACAAATTATGCTATGTACAAGTATGAATATGCTGCAATGAATCCTAATTTTGTATCTATCTATATATGTGTGGTGTATAATTAAATGTAATTGTATATAATTATTATACACTAATCAAAATAGTAATAATATAATAAAGGGAGATCAACAGAGTAGAGCAAGCAGATGTGGGGAGAAAGGAGAGGATGAAAAGGGAAAGTACTGGGGAGTGAGATCAATAAAATTCTGTTATATGCATTTTCAAATATGGTATAATGAGTCCCACTATTATGTATAATTATTATTCCAACAAAAGTTTTATTTTTAATTCAAGTAGGAGACAAATTTTAGGTTTGTACATTTGGCAGGACCTGGAGATATACTGGTGATGATGAGCCAAGGTGTTACGATTTAGATATGAGGTATTCCCCAAAAGCTCATGTGTGAGACAATACATTCAGAGGTGAAATGATTGGGTTATAAGAACCTTAACCTAATCAGTGCATTAATCCACTGATAGGGATTTACTGGGTGATATCTATAGGCAGGTAGGGTGTGGCTGGAGGAGGTGAGTCCCTGGAAGTATACCTTTGAGGAATATATTTTGTCCATGATGAGGGGACGGGAGTGCACATTCTCTCCTTCTCTCCTTCCCTCTTCCTTTCTCCTTCCTCCTCTACCCCACCCTCTTCTTTCTGATGTCCTGTACTGAGCTGCTTTCCTCTGTCACACCCTTCCACCATGATATTCTGCCTCACCTCAGTCCCCAAAGAATGGAGGCAGCCATCTATGAACTGAGACCTCTGAAATTATGAGTTCCCAAATGAACTTTTCCTCCTCTAATTGCTCTCATTAGGACTTTTGATCATAGCAGTGGAAAAGCTGATTAAAACACAATGTTAAGTCACAGGTTATATGCCTTCATCAAATTGGTTAACCCAGATGGAAAGCAAAATAGGAACGGTAAGTTTGGCAGGGGTGTGTGTGTGTATGTGTGTGTGCACATGTTTTGCACATGTTTGTGCCTGGTGGCGAATTAAGATTTCCAGTTACACCTTGCTAGGTCTAAATTGATTATGAAACATCTCAGTGGTGATGTCAGGTGTGCAGGATATAAAGGGGTGGAACTCTAGAAAGATGTGTGGACCTCATTAAAGGAGAGGAAAATTAGAAACATAAAAATAGGTTAGAATAATATTAAATAGCTCAAGTAAACAGTAATAAGAATCTAAAATAGTGTAATAGGTGTAAGAACTTTTTTTTAAAATTTAAGAGATTGAATTACTTTTATGATGAAAACTATTCAAGTAATTTAAAAATATAAAAATAATTCAACATGAGAAAAGGGGAGAGTGACCAAACATAATTCCAAAATTATAATTTCCACCCTGTATAATTATAATAAGAAGATGCCAATAAGAGGGAATGCAAGAAGATATTTAAGTGTCTACACAAAATGCTCTGGGAATAATGATTCTAAAGATGCAACATAATGTTCCTGGGAAAAAGTATTTTATATATGTAATATATACACAAATACATACTGTGTGTGCAAGTATATGTGTGTAAGTAAAAGTGGACCTCAGTTGTTAGGTCAAAACTTAAATATTTGGAAAGCATGTACATGAAGAAAATAGTTGAGCCATGAATGTAGAGCTCCATTTTTCACTATCTTTGTTGAATTCCACTGCTATTCAATGCAATGAGTCATTTGAGTCAATACCACACCTTGAAGGATTGACTGGCCATTGCTTACCTGGAACCCAATCCAGGAAAATATATTAAGAAAACAAACAAATTACCAGAAAAAAAAGTGAGATAGTAATTGGAGTGGTTAGATTTATTCTTATTTTCTTTAAGTTAATTGTCACTACAATTTTGATGAAGAAAGGAACAATTATTTTCTTCAGTGAGATAGACTGAAATTACGTAGGAAAGAGTAATAAAAATTAAAATGGTATGACCTCAGGTCTGGTGAAAAAAAAATTGCCTGGAGATTAAAATCACAAGGGCAAGTAATAGGATAAAGAAAGGTAGACATTCATAAAGACAGCATCAGTATAGCCAATTAAAATACTTAAGAACATTCCTATAGATTGGAAAATTACTTTTGTTATGAGGTCTCAAAGGAGAGTCCCTGCCACAAACTCCCACAACCCAGGTCCCCCTATCCATATCCAACTTGCCATAACTGTGCAATATCCAAGTGAAAGTTTGGATTAGTAGAAGGTTATTTGTTTTCTGAATCTCTGAGTTATTTTGTAAGTTCTCATGAAAGATGGGCTGACTAGCCATTACTCTATGGGAATGTAGCACGGAAACTCTTGGAAGGGACGATAAGCTGACATTGGCCCTATTATGAATGATGTCACATGATGCAAATGGAAGATACTGATTGAATGTATACAGCAACTGACTCTTTTGGTTATTAGCAATATTAAACACATAAATAAAATGAGATCCAACATTAGGCCATGCCCTAAATATATATTAGCTTCTTTGAGTACTATAATTATTCATTTATATTGAATACTATAATTTTACAAATGAGAAACTGAAGTATATTGAGATTAGCAAGTTAAATGACAGAGCTTCAATTTGAACCATGGCATCCAGTATCAGAATGCCTACTTATAATTATACCAATGTCACTAATCTGGTCAAGATAAAAGGTTCAACTCATTTACAGATGCCCTGCCAATAAATAAGTTATGTGCATAGTTAATAACAGAAATAATGATGTACTAAAACATTAGGCATGATTATAAGGATTAGAAAAAGAGTAACTTAATGTTTGCTAATTTAGCTAAAATCAAGATCTCAGTACCATGAAAAAAAATGTAGTTAATGATGGAGTGAAGGAGAAAAGTTCAGTAAAGCTGCAGTTAGTCCCTCATAGGTGAAGAAACAAAAAATGACTCATTTTTAATGGTAATAGTTGTTTTTCCTCCTCCTCCTCCTCCTCTTCCTCCTCCTCCTCCTCCTCCTCCTTCTTCTTCTTCTTCTTCTTCTTCTTTTTGTATGAAACTGAATGGAGAGAAAATAGTCTGAAAAGGAGCTGGAAGGTTTGAAGTAGAGTAAATGTGAGTAGAGGAAAATTTCAAATCCTTCATACTATATCAACTATTTTCAATCGAAGGAATCAGTAAACTGTCTTCTTCATCCATACCCTCAACAGAAAAAAAAAGTTGTTAAATGGATAAAATTATGCAAATTTTTAGAGTCAGAAAAATTTTTTCAAATGTGTAAAGTTGAACAAAAGGTTAGAAATGAACCACAGTGACACTTAGAAAAAGTAAATACTTATTCATGTATTTGCTCCTCCTAAAGTTCTGTGAAATTCAACAGGGCTGATGTTGTATATGACTTTCATACTGACATGGGATACAGTACTTTTTTTTTTTTGACAAATAGCACCTTACACATTAAACCAACTTGTCCATTTTTTACAGCCCACATCAACCTCTAAAAATACATCATAAGGTTTCATATGTTCATTTAAAGGAATAAAATGTTGTAGGCTGGATTAAGTAGGATATGAATGAGTAAGCAGAATAAACCAGTAAAATTTAATTAAGCAATTTAGCACTCCATAAAAACAGCAACACATAAAATGAGATGCAAACGACAAGGTGGTGGTGCTCTATAGTTCTAATCTTTTAGGGACTTAGAAATGGGCCATGGGTACAAAGAAACAGAGAGGCCTTTATTACACAGACTAACTTTAAGCACAAGTAGTAATCAAAGTGGCCTTTACTCATGGAAATTAGGTCATTCTGCTCCCATTTTTGACTTGTGCAAATGAGGTAAAAATAATAGGCACAAAAGTAACTTCATAAGCAGCAAAGAAATGATTTTAAGATTTAAACTCTTCCAATTGCTACAACCAGACAGGTAACTTGAGGAAAAAAAAATTGGTAACAGGCTATTAATAGTCCCATTAACTGTTTTCAATGATATATTGAAAAAGACTGGGATCCCAAAGATCTAAAAAGGCTGAAAAGATGAGCAGTATCCTTTGCTTCCATAGCAACCATTTCAAGAATTCACCTTGTACTTTTGTATCTCAGGATTATTGTGATATCATTATCTCTTTTAAATCATACTTAGTTGTCAGGGTCCCTGTAACCTGGCCATTTCTAACCTCATTTTATATTAGCTTCCAAAATTTTCCCGGGGATGTCCTTCAGAAGCTATTGTAAATATTAAAGCATTTAAATTCAAAATTCAAATTTAATTCTTTAGTATTTAACCATGGACTTCATCTCATGCTCTTCTAAGCTATATAATGACATATTTGATAGAATGTAAAAAAATTACATATCACTATATTTACTCTTTGTCTACTTGCATTTTTCTTGGTTATTTAATTTGTAATTTAAATATTATGTAATTATGTTTTATGTATTATTTTAATTATATTTTATGTTTCTTTAATCACATATCTGATTTTAAATTACTTCAAACTCATTGTGGAAAATGAGAACTAAGACTGTATGTATATTTTGAAATACTCTATTTTCATTGATCTAACAAAACAAAATATTTTTTTCTTTTCCCCTAGAGAGCAGAAGATTTTAGCAGAAGACTCTATGCTTGTCTTTTTCCAACAATCATATAGGTCTTAACATAAAAGTATTCAGTTTATTATCTAAATTATATCACTTATCTATTAAATTGCACATTTTATTTTCTCTAACATCTTTTTACCAATTCTATTACCTTTTAAATATATATATATATATATATAAATAACTTCCATCTAGGAAAGCTTCAAGAATGGTACAAGAAACTCGTGCATACAGAAATTTTTATTTATTCAGATTTCCCAATTGTTAACAATTTACCATATTTGTTCCACCACTATTTTGGTCAGCTTTTTCACCTCTGTTACTAAAAGATCCACTAGAACAATTGCAGAAGAGGAAACATTTATTTGAGGACTTACAGTTTCAAAGGTCTTAGTCCACAGAAGGCTGGCTCCATTCCTTGGGTGCTCAAGTTAAGGCAGAACATCATGGCCAAAGAGTGTGGTAGAGGGAAACAGCTCAAGGAGAACCAGGAAGTGCAGGGAGAAAGACTCCATCCTCCAAACACAAAATATATACCCCTAGCCACACCCTAATGAACCACTTCCTCCAGCCACACCTCACCTGCCTCCAATTACTACTCAGTTAATCACATCTGAGATTAATTCACTGATAAGATTAGGGCTATAACCCAATTATTTCTCCTCCAAACCTTGCATGTGAGCTTTTTCGGGACACCTCACATCCAAACCGTAACAACTATCCTATTTCTCTTACTTAGGAGAGTGATGTGAACATAATTTCCCATCTTTTGTAAATGCTCCTGTTTGCCTGTCAGCGAAACAAAGACATTCTACAACCTAACCATAAAGCAACAATAATTCAAACATTCAAAACAGAAAAATATACAACACTACTGCTCATTCCTTACTCTTTCATTCAATTTTGCCAACTGGCCCAACAATTTGTACTTTTCTTTCAGTCCAGGATCTCAGAAAGGACAGGTTTTTCAATCCTTTTGTCCATCAAGAATATGATAGATGGTTATAGAGAATATGGATCTTTCATATTTCATTCTTTATTACCTTTTATTAATTGCAGTGTGGGGAAATAATTCTAAGAAAATCCTATCTCATCTTTTTCAAATACAATGTCTGTTTCTCATTAAATTTCCACCCACCAGCTTTAGTACACATTTGTGATTCTTTCTAAATCAGCCATCAAAATGAGAGTTACCAAGTGGTATTTTCTACTTGCATCATTCCTTCTGAATTTATTAGACAGTGTTATGGTTTAGATGTAATTCCCCCCAAAAGCTCATGTGTGAAACAATGCAAGAAGGTTCAGAGGAGAAATGATTGGGTTATGAGAGTCTTAACCCAATCAGTGAAATAATCCCATCATAGGGATTAACTGCATCACTGAAGTGGTAGGGTGTGGTTACAGGAGATGGGAATTGGGGGCAGCTTTGGGGTATATAGTTATATCTGGCAGTGGAGAACTCTCTCACACTGCTTCTGATCACCATGTGAGCTACTTCCTTTACCACGCTCTTCCACCCTGTTGTTCTACCTCACCTCGCCCCAGGAATGGAACCAGCCTCCTTTGGTCTAAGACCTCTGAAACTGTGAGCCCCTGAATAATACTTTTCTCCTCTACAATTGTGCTGGTCAGGTCCTGTAGACACAGCAGTGAAAAACTGACTAAAGCAGCTGTCATTTTACTTAGAAACAGGTTTCTCTTTTTATTTTTTCCTTATTAATTTGTATATTCTTTCATTTATAATACTCTTGAATCCTAGATTTAAATTTTATTCATTGCATGTTAACTTGTTTTCAATATTATTTTAAAGCTAAAATTCCCTGCATCTGGTCTCTCTGCTTTCCTTATCATTCTTACTTTCTGGTCCCATATGATGTTCCAGGATCATTTTGTACTTTTTCCGCCTCAGGTCCAATATCAGCCATATTTCTAAGGATCCCTCATTTCTGTAGTTGAGAATCCTACCAAAGAAATAAATAGCAGCAACAACAACAATAGAAAAGCACCTTGGAACCAAGTTCCAAGTGATTAGTGTGTTCATGCTGATACAAATATTAGAATACAGTTATATGCTGCGTAACAGTGTTTCAGTCAGTGATGGATTATGCACATGACAGTGATCTCTTGGGATATTTTCACCTAGTAATGTTGGAACCTTGTACACTCTGATGCTCTGTAAAGTTTGACAATGATGAATTCACTAACAAATTTTTCAGAATGTATCTATATTGTTAAGCAATGTATAACTATATATTTATAGGTTTATTAGACATTTGTAAAGGTTTTCTGTAACTGTTACAAATTGACTTATTTTCTTAATTTCCCACTTTTTTATTTTATTATTTTTTTCTATATTTGAGAAACAAAGAATCTGCTCTTTGACAATTTAAAGGTGTCATAGTGTCATTTGACATACTGATAATAAAATTGAAATGTAGTCTATTATATTTTTTCTGTTATTAAAATATTTCCTACACCAAAGATAATATTTATACTTCAAATGATCTCACAGACATTTAGAATATTTGCACATTTATTTCATTTGAAATTGATTTTTGTAAAAAAATACAATATATAAAATTTTGTTATATAATTTTCCAAATAGATCATTTAAAAAACAAATTTAAAGTAATGTGTCCTTTCTCTACTACCTTTAAATATCACTTTTATCATTTACTAGATATTCATTTCTATGTTTATATGTGTATAATTTTACATATTTTCAATATATTCTACTTATCTATTCATTGTTTTCAAATGACACATTATTTTATTTAGTAATAAAGTCCTCTAAATTTTTTGTTTTTAATCTTTGGCTACATTTTTTGCAAATTATTATTACATTTGATTTTAAAAGTTCCATGTCAAATTGTATAAATATTGATTTATGTATTTTTTAATCTTTATTTATTTGTTTGTTTGTTTGTTTGTTTGTTTTGTAGTGCTGAGGATCAAACCCAGTGCCTCACACATGCCAGGGAGGCGCTCTACCATTGCGGTAAAAACCCAGCCCTATTTTTTTAAGCCACATGATGTAAAGGTTATTGGAGTGAAATGGACAGTTTTACAACATTGAGTCTTCTCATGTATGAACATTGTAGAGCTTTCTATTCATTCATTATATCATATGGTCTTCAATAATGCTTTCTGGTTACCACATTATAATTTTCATAAAAGTTTTTTGGCCTTATTATTTATGTTTAAGCACTTTGATTATAAGAATAGAATTTTCCTATTAAATATTCTATTTCTTTACTCATAGTTTATATAGAAAAATGTGGTGAGCCGTTTCTGTGAACTGTGGCCGCCATTACAAGATGGTGCTGGTTTCCCCTGTAGTCTGTGACAAACAACTCCTTATCAGAATGAGTTGGCACGCTGTGACTTGGCACCCTGTGAGAAAAGTCCACGTGGCAGCTTCGCATTGGGGCTTGAGGTGCTTTATTAAGGCTGGGAGGGGCATCCAGGGAGAGAAGAAAAAGTATCAAGGACCTGAATAAACTGCTGAAAGAAGATTCCCGAGTTGCGTCTTCCTTGCGGGCAAGGGGTCGCGACAAGTGGTGCCGAGACCCGGGAACCAGAACTTTCAGTCAGTCAGGGGTGGTGCACCGGTTAGTCCCAGGTAAGTGGGATCTGCGATGAAAGCAGGGATAGTCCCAGTAAGTGGGATCCGCGTCCAAAGCGGGGTCAGCTCCTCTACAAAGAAAGAGAGAGCCTCATATTTATTGCAGCTGCACTGTGTACTTTCACTTTTGTTTTCTGTGTTTCTTTTGTTGTGTCATCTCGTTTTTGTTTTTTGTGGTATCTCTTGTTGTTTTTTGTGCGTCTTTTGTTGTTGTGTCATGGGTGTCGCATCTTCAAGTCCGCTCCTCCTGGCCCTAGATGACCTGTTACATTCCAAGGGCCTGGAAGTGAAACGTAGTACTTTAGAGAGATTTTTACAGAAGACAGATATTGCTGCGCCGTGGTTTGCATTTTCGGGCAGCCTTACTATACCTAGTTGGGACAAATTAGGGAAAGATCTGGATTTCGCTTACAAACAAGGAACTTTAAGGGGCAGTACCATTCCGCTTTGGAAATTAGTGAGGGGGTGTATAATGGATGGTAAATGCCAGAAAGCTGTGAGCGAGGGCCAGGCTGTTCTTGAGCAATTGCATGAAGAAAAATCAGAGGGGTCACATAGCGAGGTAGCAGAAAGTCTTAGGAGTAAGAGTGGTAAACAGATAAGGGAGTCTGAAGTTAAACAGAGGAGAAGGCTCTATCCGGACTTGACTGAGTTAAAAACTCCCAAGGACACAAGTAGCTCGGACAGTTCTGAGGAATTAGATCCACCCTAGCCGCTCTCAACCCCGCCTTCTCATCTTCCCCCTCCCTACCAGGCCCACAGAAAAGTCTTATTTGACCTTCTCCAGAATATTCACCATGGCTTATTTTAGGACTTTCAGCAAAAGAATCTCTACAAAAAGGTTTAATGTAGATAAACTTCCTATTTTCATGTTGCCCTGTTTTATTTGGCTACTGTCTGAAAAAATCAGCATTCCAGGCACTGGACACTCCCTTACTAGTTTTTCACAAAAATATGTAACAAGGCCTCTGGCCTTGAGCTGGGCTTCACAGTGCTGACTACATTTCTAAGATAAGGGAGTTACTAACTGGGCTCCATGGTAACAGCTGGCAGGAGGAAGAATTGGAAAGGGAGATAGAGGAACTGGAGGGTCGATTGTAAAAGTCAAGATTTAAAGCACCTACAGCCCCGATCGCTGTCACGCTCCCTCCTTATAACCCCGATTGGGACAAGGACAACCCCAGAAGGCTGGGGGGTGTTCAGTGGCAGCCTAAGACGGCCCAAACTTCCCAGTAATTGAAAACTTGGATGCCAATGGACAGCCGGCCAGAGTACATGTTCCTTTAGCCTTTAAGGATATTAAACAACTAAAGGAGGCAGTTACTAATTACGGATCCCATGCCCCCTTTACATTGACTCTCTTCGAGTCTTTCTCTGCCAATCAGCTGACACCTAGTGACTGGCAACAGCTTTGCATGGCTGTGTTGTCCGGAGGGGATTTTTTGTTGTGGAAAAGTGAAAATCAAGAGAGGTGTCGCGAGCTAGCCCGAGTCAATCAGGACGCCGGCTTCCCACGGCATAACCTTGAAATGTTAACAGGCTTGGGACTATATGCTATCATAAATCAACAAATTAATTATGATCCTGGGGTCTATGCTCAGATAGCTACAGCAGCCATTTAGGCTTGGAAGGCTCTACCTATTTCAAATGCTAAAACAAAAATTTCAAAAATTGCTCAAGGACCCTCTGAGCCTTATTCTGACTTCCTTGCCTGATTGATACAGGTAGCAAAAAAAATATTCCCTAACTTGGAACAAGCCATGCCGGTCATTAAGCAATTGGCTCTTAAATATGCAAATTCCTATTGCCAAAATGCCATTAAATCTACCAGAGCAAAGAGTGTTGATGACATGATTCGAGCTTGTAAGGATATTGATGGAGCTCATATTACAGGACAGGTTCTGGCCGCTGCCCTCAAAACGGAAACAGGGGCCCGACCCGGGCCCCGGAAGCCTAGGTGTATGGGGCAATCCAGGGACAGAATGGTACCCCGGGGAGTGGGCGACTTCGTCACCTCCCACGGACCAACCCCTTTCTATCTGTAGACTCCCTAGGGGAATGCCAGGAAGTACAGGATGTACAACTGCAACCGCAGGTCGCAGAGACAGAACAAGCTGCTACCGCAGTAAGATCTTGGCCAGGCGGGGGAAAATGCAGACAAAATCAAACAAAATACAATCGGCTAAGAAAACTTGGAGAACTTTTGCCCTGAAAATGGGCACCAGACTCCATGTTGTTTGCATCACCATGGTAACCATGGGGTGCCTGGCCGGCATAGCTGCTTCCTGGTCCCACCTCCCACACTTTTGCGGGCTTCTGATTGGTTCTTCCACAGTCACTCAGACAGGACTTCTAGTCCCGCTTTCCAGCCACTAACCTGTACTGCTGTGTTTCAGGTTTCTACCGGAGCTGCTCAGAGCCTGTATTTTTTTTTACAACAAAATGCCTACCTGTAAATGCTAATGAAAGATATCTTTTTCAGACAAAATTTAATTCCACAGGTTTCTATGTTACAGTCCTAAATTTAAGCTAGTTCTAAGTTAAATAACCTGACTTTTTCTCTATAGTTGTGTTACTACATAATGTTCTATTGATGAGAGATATCAAATATGCTTCTTTATATTTTACTTTTAATTTTGAAGGTTATGAGGATGCATTTGCTCGCCACAGGAACAAGCCGGCAAAGTTCCTGTGATGACCAAAAAATCCTTATTTTCATTGCTAACTATAAAAATAAAAATGTATACTCAAGGATCTTATTTCAGTTACATCAAGTGACGTCACATAGAAGAGTGCACTCCTAGTTAAAAAATAAATTTAAATGGATCCAAATATTTTAAGACCACGTGGTTACATAAAGTTAATACAATTATAAGTTATGTTCTTATTCTTTATATATATATTTTAGATATTTAGATAACCTATATTTGTTAATCTATAAATTAATTAGCACATGCCTAATTGATTAGTTAATATATATTTGCCTAATTGTTTTTCTTCAACAGAAAACCTATAATTTAAGTTTTATATTTACATTTATCAGATACTCTGTTTTTTCAGTTACAGATATTTGAGATAAATGTGTTTAGTATAAATTTGCTTTTAAGTAAAAATACAATCAAGTAATTTCTAAATCTCAAAGTAGAATTAATCAACACATTTTATCTGGGATTTTGGCTGCTAATCAAAGGATAGAGTTACTTCAAGCTCAAGTTGAGGAATTGTCTGACCTAGTACATTTGGGTTGTATTGATCAACGAGCACATTTATGTATAACCTCTGTCAGATTTTATGATTCCAGAAATGCCTCATGCATCATCGGAGAATATCTATCCGGAACCTGGTCCATGGAAGCAGAAAACTTGATCCAGTCTCAACTAACTCAGATTGCTGTTTTGAATAACACCCATGTCAATCCAGTGACCTTGGGTCAATTTACCAATTGGTTGTCATCTGCCTTTTCCTTTTTTAAGGAGTGGGTGGGAATAGGCATTTTTGATGCAATGTATTGCTTTGGTATGTTTCTCTGCTTGTGGTTTCTCTGTCGCCTCAAGGCCCGCAGTGCTCACGATAAGGCTATGATCATACAAGCTCTTGCTGCTTTAGAAAACGGCAACTCGCCACAGGTCTGGCTTTCGCATCTTAAACAGTAAACCTTTGACATGGTCGTTGCACCCCAAGTTATTATAACATTGCACTGGGATCGACATGTCTTTCCTCGCTATTCTCTTAGTGTTGGAAAGCCCTTGCACTCTGCTGGTCTTGCTGCCATTGCACGCAGATGGGTTTCCACACTAGTGCTTCTCTATCGCTTTAAAGTCCGTGCCTTTCTTTCAGGGTGCTGTCAACTTGTTTGTCGTTGTACACAGCCACAGTTCAGCCTCAGCTATCCCCCTCCGTCCACCATCGTCACGGTACAGGATGCGAGGCAAGGCACTGCACTTGAGTGATCCTTGGAGTGGACCTCAAGGAGAGCATGTCCTATTGCATGCGGGTTTGACGTCCTTCCTTACCCCACCTTATCCACGCCCCGCCCCACGAAAAAAGGCGTCGGCTGATATGGCCTCGATCTGGGGAAGGGCCCTCCTTAAGGCTGGGCCATACTATGCAGCCACTTCTGCACAGTGGGATAGGACCTCTACTCTCGCCTGTATTGTCATACAAAAACAAAAAAGGGGGAACTGTGGTGAGCCGTTTCTGTGAACTGTGGCCGCCATTACAAGATGGCGCTGGTTTCCCCTGTAGTCTGTGACAAACAACTCCTTATCAGAATGAGTTGGCACGCTGTGACTTGGCACCCTGTGAGAAAAGTCCACGTGGCAGCTTCGCATTGGGGCTTGAGGTGCTTTATTAAGGCTGGGAGGGGCATCCAGGGAGAGAAGAAAAAGTATCAAGGACCTGAATAAACTGCTGAGAGAAGATTCCCGAGTTGCGTCTTCCTTGCGGGCAAGGGGTCGAGACAGAAAAACATTGAATTTTGTATTTAAGATTTTACATCCAACTTTTCCTGGACTTTCTTTTGAGGTTTTTTGTTTGCTTGCTTGTTTGTTTTCATTTTCTTAGGGTTTGTAGATAGAAAATCAATTTTTTTTCACAAAAATGAATTTTATGTGCTCTTTGTAAATGTTTTAATTCTTATTTTCATTTTCTCATTTCATTGTCCTGGATAAAATTTCTACTCTAAGAAAAAAGAGAAATGGACATAGTAAGCATTGCTTGATTTTGCATTTAAGTGAAGCTGCTATTTGGTTTCACATTTTAAAGTGCAGTATTTCCTAAGTTTCCCAAGTTAAGAAAGTTTTCTTCTATTCACATTTTGTTCTTCTTGGCATCAATTAAAATAGTCTTTTATTTCCTTCTCTGTACTTCTATGTAATGAGTTTTATTGATTAAATTTCTAACGCTGTATCACCCTTTCTTTGCTGGGATAATCCTTTTTTTCTGCTATGACTATTTTATGACTATTAGCAGATAAAAAGAAGGTACAGATTGCCATATTATTTTTCTTCTAATTAAAAAGCTATCAGAATTTTTGATAATTTTATTTTTCACATATTCGTTTTTATATAGTTATTTTTTCTAAGTTCCTTTTCTAATGAAAGGTCACAGACAATACATATCACTTTTTGTCACATTTTTTCAGCCATATATGACTTACCTGTAGTTAATTGCTCATAGTTAGACAATAAGAAATTAACTGGTTCTCTGGATAGGGAAAAATTAAATCAAAGGCAGTCACAAGCAACAATATGTCTAATTGATAGAAATCTTTTTTCAAACATTCAATATATTTTGAGTAACTTTGTTTTAAAAATTCATGTTATGTTATATGAAAACCTCAGAAACAAGAAGAAATGAAAAAGAAAAGTGTGGACTAACATTGTGGACTAACATAACTAATATTAAGTTATGTTCCCATCCTAAGTGTTTTAACAGTTTATTAGAAGTGTATCATTCTATTTTGAAATAATTTAATATAGTTAACATTCATAGAACAATTGAAAATATACTGCATAGCATTCCAGGTCACCATTAAGTTGCTTAGGGCCTTGCTAAGTTACTGAAGCTGGTTTTGGTCTTGAAATCTTCCTGTCTCAGCCTCCTGAGCTGCTGCAATCACATGCCACCATGCCCTGAAAGTTCATTTTTATTAAGTGAACTCTGGCATTCACTAAAATTTACTTTTTATGATGTATGGTCCAATGGGTTTTGACAAATGCATAGTTGTATTTGTGCTACCCTACTACCTTACAGAACATTTCTTTCAAACTAAAATTTCTCCTCTACATGCTCTTGTAGCCAACAGCTCTTCTTCCACCAACCCCTTATTTCCTATAATTTTACTTGTAATTTAAATTTTTGCCATTTTACAAATTATCATGTAAATGGAAACATGCAGGATGTACATTTTTGTGTATATCTTTTTGCCGCAGTCCGGCTGCAGCAAAATAGCCAGGGGGTGACGAACAACTTGTGTACATTGATACGGCAGGAATAGGAGCCGTTTATTGTAGGACAACAGAGCTATTTATACATTTTGCACAGCTTATCTTAATTAGCATAAACTAGATACATCAGTCAACCAATAAGGAATCTCCACACTTAATGGCTCACTTTTGTTACTTCTCAAACCACTCCCTCTGACATTTTGCCAGGCACCATCCAGACTTGTTTACGAACTCTAACATTTCTCTGGCAAAATACCAGGTGTTATTTTTGACTTATTTACAGACCTTAACATCTTCTGTCCACTGCTAAAATGCCTTTAACATTTATTCATGTAGTTACATGCAGCTCATGCTTTTCATCTTGAAATTGTATTCCATTGTACACTCCATTACTGTTAATCTGTCAATTTACCTATTGAAGGCAATATTGGTTTTATATAGGTGAAGTTCATATTGCTTCATATAGATTTTATACAGAGTTCCTGTTATTTCTCATCTTCTCCAGCATCTGCTATTGTTACTTAGTTTTTCCATTTTAGCCATTCAATAGACAAGAAGTGTTATCTCATGTCTCACTGGGATTTCAATTTACAATTACAAATGATGTGAAATATCTTTTCATGTGCTTACTTGCCATCTGTATATTGTGTTTCATACTTTTTACCCTATGAAACAGTATTAACTTTATTAATATTAATCCCATTTTACATATAAAATTGAGAATCACTGCAATTAATTGCTTGCTATATGTAGCTAGGAAGTAACAAGATATTTCTATGGTGCTACTTTTCAGTAACATTGATAATGAAGATAATACCTCAAGTACAGAAGTAGCTTTTACTTTATGGGATATATTATTATTATGCTCCTTTCCTATCAGACCTTAAACTCTTGACTAAAAAAATATACTGCAAAATCAAAATCAGAAAAATGCTCCACAGAATCAGAAATGAATATGATATAAAAGTCTATGAGATTAATTCTAAATAATAATATACCATGAAGGAATATTAGCAATTTCAGAGAGTTGAGATCATCAGTAGCTCCTGCTTTGCAAGAGGATTATGCACTAGGTATTTTGAATTGTTTTATTCTCTCAGTGACTTGTCAGAAAAGTATGAAAATAATGATCTATATCATGCTAAATGTTCTGTTTAAGTCCTGCTACATTTACTACTAGGTATTCCTAACTTGTTATTTGCAATTTGAATACTTCTCTTTCTCTTCTCTTTCTTTTGTCTGGGCCTTTATTATGTAAAATGTGGCTTAAATGCAATGTAAAATTAAGCCATATTTGCTCCAGATTGAGATGTAGTGGTTCTCCATTTAAAAAACTATGTTTGTAAAATGAGGATCAGATACATTATCATAGATGCACAGAGGCTACTTTGATTTTTATAACTTAAACAGGGTTCAGATGGGACTTAATTTTTATTTTAATGTCTTCACTAAATTATTTGTTTCTTATTTTAGTCTCCTCGTGCATTGAAGTTTTGCCAATCTATGCCTTTTTGTTCATTAACTTAATTCAAATAAATAAATTTAATTCTCATTATACAACATGCTATTTTTTGATAATTTAAATTTAAGTGCAGAATATTTTCTTGGTATGCTATAAGTTAAAATCACTGTTTTGTTATAATGCTGGAATTGTACAATAATCATATACATTTTTGTAAGAAAATAATATTTGAATATTAAGTATAGCTCTATTCTTAAAATAGTTTTAATTTTACCATAAATGTTATAGTTCTCATTAAATTTGTTTAAATATGAAATGCTTATTTTCAGATGTATTAAATTAAGTCTTTTCAATATGTGTGTGTGTGTGTTTGTGTGTAATAGGTAACAAAGAAATATTATAATATTTAATTCAATATTCAAAAATATATGAGAGGCTATTAACTAATTCTTCTAAGTTACAAACTGATTTTTTTTTCTTAAATTAACTGTATATATTATAGTTTGTTTAGTGAGGCAGAGATATATTTAATAGCATTAGTTAGGAAGATTATGAATTGAGTTTATCATAGAATTATCCTCATTTTATGAAAAAAAGATACCACCCAAATATTTTATAGGAAAACTATTCTTTGAAAATGCAAACATGTACATAATAATTACATGATTTTAGGGCGTTCCTCTTTAAAATGATGTTATTATTTTTGCTTACTTATTATGATCATTGAGAGATCAGAATATCTGTCACCATGCACAAAACTCAACTCATAGTGGATCAAAGAGATAGGAATTAAACCAGAGGCACTGTGCTGAATAGAGCACTAATCTCCAGGATTTATAAGGCACTCAAAAAATTTAACAACAAAAACAACAACAACAACAAAGAAAGACAAAACAACAACAACAACAACAAGAAAAAAAATAACCCACTAAATTGGGCAAGGAACTGAGCAGACACTTTTCAGAAGATATACAATTGCTCAACAAATACATGAAAAAATGTTCACAACTTCTGGCAATTCAATAAATTCAAATTAAAACTACCCTAAGATTTCATCTCACTCCAGTAAGAATGGTAGTTATTAAGAATATAAGCAACAATAAGAGTTGGTGAAGATGTGGGGGAAAAGGCACACTCTTACATTATTGATGGGACTTCAAATCGGTGCAATCAATCTGGAAAACAGTATGGAGATTCCTTAGAAAATTTGGAATGGAAACACCATTTGACTCAGTCATCCCACTCTTTGTTTTATACCCAAAGAACTTAAAAACAGCATTCTACAGTGACACAGCCACATCAATGTGTATAGCAGCACAATTCATAATAGCTAAACTGCAGAACCAACCTAGATGCCCTTCAATAGAGGAATAGACAAAGAAACTGTGGTATACATACACAATGAATATTACTCAGTGTAAAAAGAAGAATAAAATCATGGTATTTGCAGACAAATGGATGGAATTGGAGAATATCATGCTAAGTGAAGTAAGCCAATCCCCCCAAACCAAGAGCTGAATGTTTTCTCTGATAAGTGGATGCTGATCCGTAATGGGGGTGGTGGTGAGCATGGAAGGAATGGAGGAACTTTGGATAGGGCAAAGAGGAGGGAGGAGAAAAGATGCAGCATGGGGATAGGAAAGATAGTGAAATTAGAAGGACATCATTACCCTTAGTACATGTATATGAAGACACTAATGTTGTGACTCTACTTTGTACAACCAGAGAAATAAAAAATTGTGCTCCATTTGTGTACTATGCATTGAAATTCATTCTGCTATCAAGTATTACATATTAGAAAAAAATAATTAATTAATTAATTAAAAATAATGACTACAAAAAGAGTCTCTGATATGTAAATATGTACAATTATTCTAGATATGCAACACCACATTGACTTTCTAAGAAATTTCTAATGTTTTTTTATCAATACGTAGCTACTTGCATTTTAGAACAACATATGTCAACTGTGCTAAATATATGTGTTTATGTATCCCTTTATTTGTTTTTATGATGTACTACAATTTATCACATTAAATACTGAAACTATAGGAACAAATTGAGTGTTAAAAAGCATTCATTTGTAAACCACAAGTCATTTTTATGATATATAAAATAATATAAAATGAGTCAAAGATTTGTTATTATGGCTATTTTTGCTTGTTCTCCCATTGTTCAGAATAGACTTAGCTATTTTTTTGCAATATTAATATTTTTTGTCTGTCTGTGAGTTTTCCTCATATATCTTGTTCTCATGTAATAACCAATAGAAAAATAAAACTCTGTAGACATGGAGCAATTCTAATTTTTCAAAACTTAAATTAATTTGCTAAGTTATACCAGGAGATGATAAATTGTAATTTGGCTGAAATATATTGAATAGATTGGGATGAAGCCTATTTGCTTTCACCTAACTCAAGGGGAGGATTAAAATAACCCTGAATTTTGGAGAAAGATACTAATGAGACACAATCAAACCACAGTCAAATGCCTGTAAGTGCATTTTCAATGACAATAAATACATACAAATATTTTGCTGTGAATATATTCTTTCACCTTAATAGAAGACTAAGCTACTTCTTCCTTTTCTCCACTGAATAAGAATAGCATCTTTATGGTTTTTAACTTGTGCAACACTGAGCAGATTTTGAGAAATGGCAGAATCAGAAAATCTGAGTCAGAGGTATAAATACTACAGATTTGTTAAAGATCAAGGTGACACCTTGTATGAAATCCTCCAGGACATTAAAAAAATGCTGGTGTGTGTTTGATATAGTTTTTGATAGTAAAATTGTGCTATTTGCACAGAGTATATGAACATGTTGAAGAAGGGAGAAGGTGTCCATGGGGTGTGTAAAGGTGGAGCTTGTTCACATTTGGTATCCTATCATTCAATATGAATTTGAATGACACATGAGGTATATACCTACTGCAATACATTATTTACTATTTAAATTATATGTTCCAGTTACAAAATCCTCAACCATATAATTCAGACAACATTTATCACAAGGAGTAATTATAGGAATTAAAATTAGCAATAAATAAAAATACCTAGTAAACTGAAAGACATGCACTAGGTATCCACTCATTTATTTTTTCCATTTTGTTTCTCTTACTCTTCCCTGGCTTTTATTTTCCTTTGTTCAGTTGATGGTAGTTCAAAAGGTAAGAGTTTTAATGGAATACTTTATATTTTGCTTCATTTAATAATAACTATACATTATTGTTCAGTGTGTGAAAATATCATTTTAAAAAGTCAAAAACTTGGTCAATGTGATTAAATGACCTTTCTGTGGCTATTGCTACATTATGTCAGAAACTAGAGTAAAATCCAATTTTGGACATTTTTTATTCTTCACACTTTGTCTTCAGATATATCTGATTAAGCTACTCATACAGCAGCTAATGTCCTAAACATTAATATGCAAATATTCTCAATATCAATATAATTAATTAAGTGCTTCTGTTTAAATGGAATCATGAAGCACATCTTTACTTATATGAGAGTCAAGAAGAGAAAGGGGCTCTACAATGCCTCCAAGTTATTTTTCAACTTCATTTGATATATTTTAGTTTCAACAGTCCATTAGGGTTCATTAAATTAAATGTGAAAATTAAGTAATCTGATAGACTGATAAGGCTTCATATCCACACTGTAATAGTTTAATGATGAGGATGGAAAGAATTAGCTTCTGTTCTATCCGGATTGTGGAATTCCAGGGTCTTGAAATCTAATGGAACACTTTTGAAAACATATATTCTGATTTTATTGGTCTTGATTTTAAGAATTGGGGAAACAAAATATTTGTGATTAACATGTAGATTGTCTAAGTAATTTCTTCTAGACCATGGCTGGAAAACCCAGGACCAAAGTGGTGCAATATTTTGCTTTTTTCTCAACTCTTGTATAAGAATGAGACCCCAGCAGATGCAGTGTATCACTGTCAGGCTCTACTCCATATAGAGCAAGACACAATAAAAGTATTATTTCAATAAATTTCTTCTGCATGATCATTGCAGCACCTCTGACTTTGATATTTTTCATTATGTCTAAACAAATTAGGACTATTTACCAGGTGTGTATGCGTGCATAACTATTTACATATATGTTGACTCTTCCTGCCAAACTATTATTTTGAAAAAGTTTCATTGAATTACAATATCAACATATATTAAAATATAATTAAATTCCTAACTGTGTTTATATACTGCTATTCACTTACTCAATTTTGCCCTATGAGGCTATTCTATCAGCAGCATCAACCTTCTTCTATTTCTTATACAAAAACACAATACATAAACCTGTGATTTCCAACAAACCAATAAAAATTTTGCTAATTTTGGTAGATCTCCAAAAAATTCTACGTGGAAACTTAATGATTTGTTCAAAATGTATCCCTAATGAAGAGAAAAAGATTGCACAGTATACACAGCATGAGATTTTCAGTTCCTTTTGGCTTCCCAGTGAGATAGGTGACACAGAGAATTCACTGAAATTTAATTAAAAAATCATAGAGAAACAGAAATTTAGTTGTTATGAACCTAAGGCAGAAAAAATTACTTCAGGAATTCAACTGACTACACATTGGAGTCCGTTTACCATGTAGGGAAGGGGCAAACCAAGCAGAAAGAAAGACTGAATCCCTGAAGAAAATTTTGGCTGGGGGAACCTGTAGAACAAAAGAGTTATTGCAGTGAACCAAATAACCCTCCAAGTGAGTGAACGGAGGTAGTGTGGGAAGCTGGTATGAGGGGTACACAGTATTCCTCAGCTGCAGAATGAAAAGCTGACATGGGACTCCATCTTGAAGCAGCAATGAAGTAGTTTTCTACTTTGGGAGCTAGGAATTCATAACCAGCCCCCCTGCATGTGATTGTTGTGAGATCTAGTGTCCTCCTATTATCCAATTTAAAATACCACACCCCCAGGAAAAACAAACAAACAAACAAACAAATTTGAAAATAAATCTAACCAAGAGGGTGAAAAATCTCTACAGTAAAAAAATTATAGAGCTGAAAAAAGAAATTGAAGAACTTAGAAGATCGAAAGTCCAATCATGTCCGCATATAGGTAGAAATAATATCATAAAAATGGCCATGTTATCAAAATAAACCAACAAATTTAATGCAATCCCCAAGAAAATACCATTGACATTATTTACAGAACTAGGGGAAAATAGTTCTAAAATTTATATAGAATAATTAAAAACCAAAAATAGTCAAAGCAATCCTGAACAACAAGAGTGAAACTGGAGGCATCAGAATACCTGATCTCAAATTATACTAAGAGCTCTAGTAACAAAAACAATACAACATTGGTGTGAAAATAGATATCAAGAGGAATGGAATAGACTACAAGATACAGAAACACATTCATATAAATATAGCCATCTGATCTTACAAATGTGCAAAAAGCATAATCAGTGAAAAGATAGCCTCTTAAACAAATGATGCTGGGAAAACTAGTTATTCATATGTGGAATGAAACTAGATCTTTATGTCTCATCTTGCACAAAAATCAACTCAAATTGGATCAAACCTAAGGATTAGAACAGAAACAGTGAAACTGTTAGAGGAAAATAGGAGCAAAACTCCAACACATTGTCACAAGCATCAACTTTCTTACTAAGACACTTAAAGATCAAGAAATACAACAAATAATAAATAAATATGACAGCATTAAATTATAATGTTTCTGCACAACAAAGGAAACAATTAAAAGCATGAAGAGAGGGCCTACAGAAAGGAAGAAATATTTTGCAAGCCACTCTTACGACTAATGATTTATAAACAGAATATATAAAGAATATAAAAACTTAAAACCAAAACAAATTCAAAATTAAATACCCACATAATTAATAGGCAAAAGGTCTAAATAGACATTTCAAAAGAAGAAATAAAAATGACAAATTAATGAAAAAAATCTATCACGCTTAGGAATCATGGAGAGGAAAGCCAAAAGCCACTGAGACATCATCTTATTCCAGTTAGATTGGAAATCATCAAGAATACAAATAAAGACATTTTCTGGTGAGGATTTGGGGAAAAGATACACTTATACATTGCTGGTAAAACTGCAAATTAGCCTAACCAATTTGGAGAGCAATATAAATATTTCTCAAAAGATCAGAAATGGAACCACTTTAAGACCCAGTTATCTCATTTTGTGGTATTTATCTAACAGACCTATAGCACATTATAGTGATACATACATAACAATGCTTATTGAAGCACAATCCATAAAAGCTTAGGGAACCAGTATATATATATATATACACAAACAATGTGAAGTTCTACTCTGATGTAAAGAAGAATGAAGTTATGTCATTTGTTGATAAATGGATGTAACTGGAAAGCATCATGCTAAGTCAAATAAGCCATCAGAAAATCAAGGATCAAATATTTTCTCTTATATGTGGAAACAGGAGAGAAAAAGGATTTAAAAAGGGGAGGATCTCATGAAAACAGAAGGGAGATCAGTAGAGTAAAAGCAGGGGATCAAGGGGAAAGGAGAAGGGGAGGGAAGGAGGAATAATTGGGGGATAAAATTGACCAAATTATGCTTAGATGTGAAACCAATAAAATAGAGGAAGGGATCAGAGGATTAAAAAGAGGAAATACTAGGGGTTGAAATGAAGAAATGACTTATGTGCATTTATGAATATGTCAAAATTAACCTGACTATATTGTATGACTATAAGCATAAATAAATAAATCAATAAACATATACATATATAAATTTTTAAGTCTATTTCTAATAAATGGGATTTTTATTTTTTAGGGACATATTTTATATTTGTTTTACTTTTTCAAACATGAGCACTGTGCAAACATTAATACTCTGTATAGTGCAAAACAACAAATATACATCTGGTAAGGATATCTTAGAAATCTAATTGTATATTTTTGCCATTTCTGATAAGTACATATTGCTGAAAATTTTTAGTTCCAAATTCTAAGTAAAAAGGGATTTTTATGATATATTTTAATTTTTATCTTTTTGGAGCATTATGGTTATACATAATGGTGGCATTCATTGTTACAAATTTGTACATGTACACAATATAATAATAAAATTGGATCAATATAATTTTCCAATATTTTTCCTTTGCTCTCCCATATCCCTTCCCCTGGTTTCTTTCTTCTACTCTAGTGATATACCATCAATTTTCATATGTCCCCCTAAATTTCTTTTTCTTTTACCTTTCTGGTTTCCTTATATCAGAATGGTTTAATTCACTGAACCTAATCTTGTTACGTTCCATCAATTTTACTGAAAATCACATAATTTAATTTGTCTTTGTGTTTGAATAAAACTCTATGGTGTATACATAACACATTTTCCTTATTGATTCATCTATGATGGACACCTAAGTTAATACTGTTTTGTTTAGCTTTTGTAAATTGTGCTTCTGTAAACATAGGTATGCATGTATATGTATAGAATGCTGACTTTAATTTTTAGAACAAATACCAAAGTATTGTAGAGCTGTGTTATATTTATTTTATTTTGAGGAACCTCTATGACTTCCATAATGGTTTTGCTAGTTTACAATCCCACTAAGAGTGTAAAATACTCCTTTCTCTTCACATCTTCTCCAGCATTTATTGTTATTTGTATTCTTATGGCTGCCATTGTATCTTCTGGACTTAGATGAAATATCTGTAATTTAAAAAAAAAAATTTAAATGTGTTTTAATTAATTATACATGATAGTAGAATTCATTTATGCATTTCGATATATCATACTTAGATGGGGGTATAATTTCTCATTTTTCTGATTGTACATGTTGTAGAATTAGATTGGTCATCAGTCACATATATACATAATGTAATGTTTATTTCACTCTACTCTCCTTTCTATCCCCACATTCCCGCCCCTGTCCTCCTTTCACTCCTCCTTTACCTAATCTAAAATAACTCTATTCTTCCCTAGTGCCTCCTCCTTATTGTAAATTGGCAATCATATATCAGGGAAAAAATTCAGCCTTTTGTTTTTTGGGGGGATTGGCTTATTTCACCAAGAATGATATTCTTCAACTCCATCCATTTACCCCAAAATACCATAACTTTAAAGCTGAGTAATATTCCATTGAATGAATATATATATATATATATATATATATATATATATATATATATATACCATATTTTCTTTATCCATTAATCTATTGAAGAACACCTAGGTTGGTTCCATAGTTTATCTATTGTGATTTGAGCTGCTATAAACATTGATGTGTCTATGTCACTGTAGTTCACTAATTTTAAGCAAAAGAAACAATCAATAATGTGAAGAGAGAACCTATAGACTGAGAGAAAATATTTACCACAAGCACCTCAGATAAAGCATTAATCTCTAGGATATATATAAAAAACTCAAAAAACTTAATACCAAAAGAAACAAATAACCAATCAATAAATGGGCTAAGGAACTGAGTAGACACTTCACAGAAGAAGAAATACAACTAATCAACAAATATATGAAAAAATGTTCAATATCTCTAGCAATTAAAGAAATGAAAATCAAAACAATTCTAAGATTTCATCTCACTCTAGTCAGAATGGCACTCATCAAGAATACAGGCACCAATAAAGGTTAGCAAGGTTGTAGGGAAAAAGATACACTCATACATTGCTGATGGGACTGCATTTTGGTGCAACCACTATGGAAACCACTATGGAGATTGCTCAGAAAACTTGGAGTGGAACCACTGCTTAACCCAACTATCCCTCTTCTCCATCTATACCCAAAGGAAATGTCTGTATATTTTATTTACATCTTCCTAATTGCTAAACCTGATGAATATTTTTTCCCAAAACTATTTTTTTCCCAAAACTATTGGCTATTTGCATTTTTTTCTTTTGAGAACAGTCTGTTTAGTTCATGATTTAATTAGCTTTTTTGTTACTGTGATCAAAACATCCAACAAAAATGATTTAGAAGAGAAAAAGTTTATTTGAGGCTCACAGATAAAGGAACAGTGCTCAGCTCATGGTGAAATCAGGAATATGGGAGAGGGAGGGAGGGAGGGAGGGAGGGAGAGAGAGAGAGAGAGAGAGAGAGAGAGAGAGAGAGAGAGAGAGTCACAGGAAAGATGTAAGATGTATCCTTCCAGTGCACACCCCACTGACCCACCTCTTGTACCCATGGCTGACAGGACTTCAGTTATTATTGGGTCTCTTCAACCTATGGTGGATTAATTAGGTTACATTTCTGAGTATCCAATTATTTTACTTCTGAATATTCCTGAATTAAGAGTAGCCTTTCAGGGGGCACCTCATATCCAAGCCATAGCTGTTTATTTCCCTGTTTATTAATTGGGTTGTGTCTGTTTGTGTGTGTGTGGGTGTGTTCAGTATTACATTTTTTGAGTTCTTTATTCTGAATATTATTTCTCTGCCAAATGTTTAGCTAGCAATGATTTTCTCCAACTCTGTGGCTTCTCTTTTCACATTTTAAATTGTTTCCTTTGTTGTTCAGAAACTTTTCAATTTAATACCATTCCATTTATTACTTATTGGTTTTATTTCCTGAGCTTTAGAGTTTAATTGAGAACAACATTTCCTGTGCCTATATGTTGGAGTATTGCCCCTACATTTACTCATTGTTTCTGGTATAATTCTTAGGTTTAATGAATTTTGTAGTGGGTTTTGCACTGTGTGAGAGATAAAAACATAGTTCTATTCTTCTACATATGAATAACCAATTTTACCAGCATCATTTGTTCATAAGGTTGGCTTTTCTCCAATTTATATTTTTGGTACCTTTGTCAGTAATCATATGACTGTATTTTGTGGTTCCTTACTATTGGTCTATGTGTCTGTTTTTATGCCAATATCATGCAATTTTTACTATTGCTCTGTAGTATAATTTGAATTTAGGTGTTGCAATGCCTCAAGCATAGTTTTTTTGGCTTAGCATTGCTATATTATTCTGACTTTTTAATTTATCTAAATAAATTCCAGGAATCTTTTGTAGTTCAGTGAAGAATGTCCTTTGTATTTTGATGGGGATCACATTAAATTGGAATATTATTTTTTGTAATTTGGTCATTTTGACAATACTTATTCTGCCTATCCATGAACATAGAAATATTTCCATACACTGTATTTTTTTCAATGTCTTTCTTCACTGTTCTGTAGTTTTTATTCTACAGTTCTTTTACCTCTTTGGTTATATTTATTCCTAGATATTTCTTATAGCTGTTGTAAATGGGATTGTTTACCTGATTTTTTTTTATCAGCAGATTTATTATTAGTATTTAGGAAAGCTACTTATTCCTGTATGTTGATTTTGTAACCTGATACTTTGCTGAATTTGTCTAGCCCTGGCAGGCTTCTGGTGAAGCTTTTTGGATTTTCTAAGTATAGCATCATGCCATAAGCAAAGAGTAATAATTTGCTTTTTCCTTTTCCTCTTTTTTCATCTATTTTTACTTTCTCTTCCTTGATTCTTTTGGTTAGAAGTTCTAATACTACATTGAGTAGGTCTGGTGAGAGTGAATATTCTTGTCCTATTCTGGATTTAAAAGAAAATGATTTTAGTTTTTCCCTATTCACCATGAAGTTAGCTTTGGGTTGTCTGATACAGCCTTTATTGTGTTGAAATAAGTAATTCCTATTCCCAATTTCTTTAATGTTTTTGTCATGAATGGCTACTGAATTTTGTGAATGGCTTTATCTTTATCTGTTGAAATGTCTATGTGATCTTTTCCTTAAATTTAATTGTGTGGTGAATTATATTTATTGATTTGCATGTGTTAAACAATACTGGCAACTCTGGAATAAAACCAAGTTTTTCATGATCTACAACCTTCTTAATGTGATGTTGAATGCAATTTGCTAATATTTTATTAAAAATAGTTGTACCTAAGTTCATCAAGTATATAGGACTGTAGTTTTCTTTCTTAAATGTGTCCTTAACTAGCTTTGGTACAAGAGTAGTACTGGTATCTTAGAATGAGTTTAGAATATTTGATTCCTTGCTATTTTGGGTAATAATTGGGGGAACACTGGCCTAGCTCTTCTTTAGAGATATGGTGGAATTCAGATTCCTTTCCCCCCCCCAGGTTTTACAATTTAGTAAAATATAAGTTTTAAAAATAGTTCCTAGTGATCCTTTGAATTTCTGTGATGTCTGTGGTAATTTCTCCTTTTTAATTTCTAACTTTATGAATTTGTGTCTTTTCACTTTCTCAATTGGTTACTTTGGTTAAGAGTTATCAATTGTGTTTATTTTTTGAAAGAACCAACTCTTTGATTCATTGGCATTGTATTGATTTTTTTTTTATTCCTCATTTCATTTATTTCAACTCTGATCTTATTTTATTCCTTCTATTGACTTTAAAATAAGTTTATTGTTGTTTTTCAAGAGCCTTTAGATACATCATTAAGTTGTTTATTGGGGTCTTCTGATTTTTTTCTGTAGACTATAACATTTTTCTTTTAGAATTGTCTTCACATATCCTCACATAGTCATTTCAATAGATAAAAACAAAGCTGTTCACAAAATTCAGTAGACATTCATGACAAAAACATTGAAGATATTAGGAATAGGAAGTAGTTATTTCAACATAATATATCAGAATATATTCCAACATAATATATCAGAATATATTCTGATATATTGTATCTCTATTCTCATTCTAAGAATTTTTAATTTCTCATGTTATCCATTCAGCATTCAAAAGTATATTGCTCAATTTTAATGTGTTTATGTAATTTCTGTAAGTTTTAGAGGGTTATTTCTAATTTAATTCTATAATAATAAGATGCAAGAAATTATACTAATTATATTTTGTATTTATTGATAGTTTATGGCCTAAGATATGGTCTAATTTAGAGAAAGTTCCACGAGTATTTGAGGAGAAAGTGCATTCTGCTGTTGCTTAATAAAATATTCTATAAATGTCTGTTAAGTCCATTTAATTTATAATATGTTTATGTTTGAAAAGTCTTTACTGAATTTATGTCTAGATAATCTTTCTATTAGTGAGATAGGTGTGTTGGGATGTCCCAGTATTATTGTAGTGGCATCTATCTGAGTCTTTAAGTCACGTAGTGTCTGTTTTGTGGAATTATGTGCAATAATGTTCAGGACATAAATATTTACTATTATTATTTCATTATATCTTCTTGATGGATTGTTCCCTTTTTTCAGTATGATGTGACCTTTTACCCTCTGATTCATTTTGGCTTGAAGTCTGCTTTGGTAGGAAGGAGGATAGCTACTCATGCTTATTTTTATATCTCATTTTCATGGTATATCAATTTCCAAACTCTCATTTTCAGCTTAAGACTATATTTGCCTGTGAGATGAGTTTCTTGCAAAGAACATATAGTTGGGTCTTGTTTTTAATTCATTCTGTCAGAATATTTCTTTTAATTGGAAAGTTAATACAATTTACACTCAATATTACTATAGAGAGATATCTTTTAATTCCTGCCATTTGATTTATTTTTAATGCTGAGTTTGGGTCCTGCTTCTCAGAACTAAATGAGATTTGGCTATTAGGGAGAAAAAAAAAGAAAGAGAGAAAAAAAAGAAATGGATAGAAGAACAAAAACAACAACTAAAAATGAAATAAACAAAATTCCTAATCCTATAAAGACAAGACAAAGAAAATAACAATTATAAAGATAAAAAATGATAAAAACAAATATGTATATTTGTATATAATTATTCATAAACCAATCAACACAGAAAGAACACACAGAAAACAGAAGAAAAGAAAGAACAAAAACAGCAAATAAAAGAAAAAAAAAGGCAAAAAGATTCTTAATGAACAATGAAAGAATTGTCTTTATTGAGATGATCAGAACTTTTGATGGAGATGGATGTTAACCTCTTATACCTGATTGTCCTTTTTTTCTTGGACTATGTATCCCTTAGATAGAGGAAGGTCTGGGGTTGTTAGCCCCTTCTTTGTGTATGTACATTGTTTACAAAGCTCAGCTGGAGTGTCCTAAAACTGAAGCTGGTTAAAATAGATTTCAGCTTCCCTTCTCACCAGTATAAAGTAGGACAGAATAAAAAGTACCCACGAGGGCTGGAGTTGTGGCTCAGTGGTACAGTGCTTGCCTGGCATGTGTGAGGCAGTGGGTTATATTCTCAGCACCACATATAAATAAATAAACAAATATCCAACAACAACTAAACAACATACACATAAAAAAAGAAAAGAAGTTCTTATAATTAGAGTTTTTCCAGATGTGCTCCCAGCATGGAGCTCCTGTGAGTTCTAACTGGAGAGTTCCTGTGGATGGGACTTAGCTCTAAACAATTCCTTGGGACCTTTTTGAGTGTTACCTGCTCTGGAGAGATTAGATATATAAACCTGAAGGCCTGGGCAGTTGCCAATCTCCACTGGGATCCTGGATATCTGCAGTCTCCTGAGAATTCTGTTGATAGAGCGGGGGACCTAATCCTCCACAAGTATCTCACCCTGTGCTAACCATGAATTCAGCCTTGCAAGGTTCAGTCTCTGAGTATAGTCATACTCACCTTTTCAGTCCCCCTCTTCAGGTAGTAACATGAGCCACCAGACTCAGGGGGAAATGGTGATACATTCCACTTCATATCTATGACTAGAATGCCCCTGGGTACAATCTTCTCTATGCCTATTTCACTCAAGTTCTGCTAGGTACACCATAGACCACATGGGACAGTATAGCAAGCTCCTGCAGCAGCAAGCTGCATTGTGATCTCAGATGGTTCCTGCCTCAGCTGTCCACTTGCCAGTTGAGAAACACAACACTTCTGAAATACCAGTATGCTATGCAGTCTTTGTATTCACTAAATTCAGGCTGCTTTTCTGTTCTACCAGTTTTCCATACTAAATTTGTTCACTGCGTTTCTCTGTGCTATTCCACCCAACACAATAAACCATATCTGCTGCTGGAACAACTAACTTGGCTCCAGTGTACTCTTTCTTGTTCTTCATTCAATGCACCCAAAATCTAAGAGACTCTGACTGTCTGATATTGAATTTCAGTGAAGTCCCTTTTTCACCCACTTCACTGACAAGCTGCATTCTCAATGCTTGACTCTTGAGTCACATAGAAACTGGAAACACAACCTTTTTCTAATCTACCATCTTAAATCTCTGCATAGTTTTAATTGAATGCGAGTTGCTATGCCTTTTAGAAAGGATCCTAAGTAATTAACAAATCCAAGTACATAACTTTATAAAGAAAGGAACTTACTCCTAGAAGACTAAAATGATCATTCTTATTGGTAAATAGATATTGGAAGATTCACTTTTGAAATGATAGGTTAAACTATTTTTCAGGAGGAAAGCTGCTTGTATGTCATCAGGTACATTATATTAGAAAGGTCTTAAATTGAAGAACACATTTTGGTATCTGCACATTTTCTTTTGTTTAATTGATGAGATGTCTAATTAATATTTTCAGGGTAATCATTGAAGAAAATAAAAACAAAGTAAGTCACTGTGCAGATGTTGGGTTTATCTCTGCCATGGGGATAATGTTATAAGCTTTCAGTTTCTTGGCACTCTTTTAAGGCATTATGCTAACCTACAAAAGAAACAATCTGAGAACACCTGGTCTATCACCCACTGAGAAAGTTCTCAAGTCAGTACCATCCTATCTGATATCAGTGTATCTAACAGGCCTGAAAAGAAAAGTAGAGGCAACCGAAGAAGGTAGTGAGGTAGATGGATTGCAAAAGAAAATAGATGGTTTCAGAACTTTTAGAGGAGTCCTCTACAAAGCAAACTTACCTCAAATTGCAATTCTTTACCTTTTTTAGTATTCAGCACCAAGAGAAAGCACCTGACAATCACTGGATACCTCCTGCTGTTTAAAATATCCAAAGGAAAGAAACATGACATTGTATCTCATTGTTTCATTTCAGTGAGTTTACTTTAGGATCCTAAACCCAGGGGATAACATGACATGAATTACCAATAGCTTTTACTTATGATTTATCTATTTACCTTCTACAATTTACCACAAATTTTTTTTTGTCCACGTTTTAAACTTTTTGCTGTTAATGTGAATATAACACTGTTTGTAAATTGTTTATACAAATACAACACTGCTAAGGAAAACTCATATTCAAAATGTAAAAATACAGAATGCATAAAGCAAAACACCCAATAACAGAGTGCTTTTAAAATGAATCTAGCAGACATAAATCAAAAGTATCTTCTATTAGGCAAAGGACAATGTGGAAATCATCACTGTAAATGCTTTCATTGCAAAAAGAAAAGGCAAGCACTCCAGCTTTCTAGTTTAGTGATTGACAACTTCCTTTGCAGAGTAATGCTTAAAGCTGCAATGTAATATTATGGAGTTGAGTGTAGCAGAAAACACTGAAATGCCCTAAAATGGACATCAATTTTAACTGTTTTTAATAAAAATAGGCCAAATATATTATTTTCCATGTACAATACATGAAATAGAAAAATAAATATTTGCAAAATCGTCTAACATATAAAATTTATTTTTTTCTTCTTTCTATTTCAGTCAAGTTATTAACACTAAACATATTCCACAGATTTGCAGCCATTTCCATAAGCTAAAAAAATATTTTAGAGTGTTACTGTAGAATTTATAGCAAGGCATAATATAGTGATAGAATTGGAACTTGTCTATAATTCTGAATTTCAGGAAACACTAATTAATGGAACTTTATAAAGACTCTTTAAAATCACTTGTTATATATGTATTTAGAACAGTGATTTTAATTGTGTGTTAAGAGAAAATTGAGATTTTCTAGATATTATTATGTGTTATCACAAAACATTCCTAGTCAAGTTGGGAAAATGATTTCCTTTAATATAGGACTTCAAATGGCATTTTAAAAATATCCAATTTTATCAAAAATATTCAAAGTTCTAATATGTTCTAAAGAGTTTTTCAAGCCAATTTGATCATTATACCTTTCTGATAGCATAGGATCAGTATTAAATATAAATCTCCTTAGGGAAACATGTCACTTTATTTATTTATTTTTTATTTAAAGAGGGAGAGAGAGAATTTTTTAATATTTATTTTTTAGTATTCAGTGGACACAACATCTTTATTTTATTTGTATGTGGTGCTGAGGTTCAAACCCAGCACCCCGCACATACCAGGTGAGCACGCTACAGCTTGAGCCACATCCCCAGCCCAAAACATGTTACTTTAGAAAGAACCATGGGATAATCCAAAGCACCAGGGGAATTCATTATATTGCTGTAGCTATTATTAGGACCTCATTTGTTCAATTAACCTTTTTCTATTTTTGTAAAATGTCAAATAGCTTTCACATATTACATTTTGAGGATGAAAGAATAGATTGCATGTGAATATTCCTCAAGAAGAACACACCAAAATAAATACACAATGCCTTTTCAACTATAATCAAACAACATGTTCTTTGTCCTATCACTTTTTTGGCATCTCAACATTCTAGATTTTAGGTACACATTACAATCACTCTGGCAACTTCCAAATCTATGTCCAGAACCCTTTCTAAGTCAATTAAATGAAGATTCTTGGGTCAAGTCCAGACATGTATGCAAAAGCTCTAAAGATGTTCCCACTGTAAGTCAAAAGCTGAGAAACCTTGTTGTAGGCAACATCTAAAAGACAAGAATTCAGCCCTCTGAGCCCAGTTAGAATTATCCTAAAGTAATATATTGTGTCTGATAAAGAAGCATGTCCCTTCCCTTCTAGTACTTGTTATTTGATTCAACTTCACATCAAGTTAGTTTCTTGTAAAGATTCACCATGATCCAGGTTGAAAACTAAGAACAGAAGGTGAAGAGACAGAGGTGCCAGGTAACAAGCTGAAATGTAATGGTGCTGATTTGCGATGGTTTCTTGGATGGTTGGAGGAGGCAAAATGCAGACGAGTATTTTTAGTCATAAAGGTAAAAACTGTCATAATCATCCAAGAAGTGATGCTCTGCCTGACCAATCTCTTCTCCTAATCCCCATACAATCTGAAACAAATGTCTTGGAAATTTTGTGTTAAATACCTCTCTAATTGAAAAGCACTGGCCTGGAAATTTCTTTTTTAACTCAGAACCTCTGCTTAAAATGTAGTTAATGGTGAGAATGTAAATACTATGACGAAGGCTGATAGTTCAACTTATCTGTTATTTTAAACTTGCTATGATTTTTTTAAAGAAAGATTTTAGCAAGATTGACTGCAGAGAAAGGATGGAAATAACTATGGAGTGAATAGACAGTGTAAAGGAAAACTGAAATCCATTTGATGAATCTGAAGTATTGAAGGTAATTTTTACCTAACTGATAATTTACCTTGCACCTGAGAATTGATGTAGATGTTAATTGTGGGCAGATATATCCATAAATCCACACGGAAAGATACACAAAATAGTTTCAGCCTGAACTAATGTAGCTTCTACTAATTTCATAGATTCTCAATCACAAGTAAGACTCCTCATCTTATTATATATGAGACATATTATCTTGTTCAGAGGAATATCACCAATGGACATATTGCAGCAAATACCTGAGATGTTTTTGGAAACAGTACTGAAGAGATCATTTTCACAACATGACTCCCCCTCTTTTCAAATCTAAACAAACAGCCATTATTAATCAAGTTTGCCGTTTTCAAAATTCCTTTGAGACTAGTTTGTGTTAAATGAATTTGTTCTCTTAACAGCTTTTTTCTTCAAACAATTTTATTGTTCAAAATTACCTTATCTGCAAAACCCTTGCTATTTCAGCAAGCCCTCATATCATAGCAGCCATGAATCAATAACTCAGTATTGAATTTAGAGAAATACTGACTAACCCTATTGCTGCAAGACAGGATTTGCTTCTAACTAGCAATTAAATTGTCAGGTAGACTAAAATCCATATTTCAAAATCATCACCATAATGTTAGCTTATTTGATTCCTAGGCTTTCAAAATGTACTTGCTGTTCAGATGCACTGTTATTAAAAGATAAAAATCACAAAACGAAACCCAGGCTCCCTCATCTCTAGTGTTTACTTGTAAAGTCATAGCATCTAAAAAAAGGCTTTCTTATTGCTCTGAGAGAGCAGAGGTGAGTTCTGGGTAACCAATAAAATAGAGATTTACTGACTCTAGTCAGTGTGGGATTCATACCTCAGCCTGCCTTGAACAGAAGTTTTGCGGGGTTTGAGATATAGATGAAAGGGTACAGAAGGATCTGCTTATAAGCTGTGGACTGGGATGGGTTGAAGGGTGTTGTCAGAGGATCATAGAAACAGCAGCCAGCTGTCCTGTTGAAACTTTCATCATGACACCTAGTACTTAGAACTAGGTGACAACAAATAGGAAAAAATGTTGACAATAAATAGGAAATCACTTCAGAAGGAAAGTGCACTTTTAAAAAACACTGGATTCTAAAACACAGAATACATATGAATTGATTTTTGGTGTCCAGCATTCCAAGAGTTTTGTGATGTTGAGATTGTTTTATTCTATGTGGAAAAAAAACTTTACCCAACAGAGTCCTGGCCATCACCCCCACAACTACCCCCCCCCCAATATGATGGTAAATTTCCTACATATTGCCAATATTTCACAGGCCTTCCTAAAGAATAGGACACCAAAATAATATATAATTATGCCCTCAAGCCCTTCATAAACTGAAATGTATGGTAATTTAGTTAAAACTAATATTGAAGCCAGTGTTCAAGGGATAAATCATCTCAAGAGGATGTTTTGGTATTTGAGACTGTGAGAAGTATTATGCCACCCATTTTCCTGGGAATGGTGGAATGGCAAATTGGATTCTTGTATGACGAAGTTTGCTTTTTTTTTTTTCATGGAAAAAAATAATATCATGGAACAAAACAATATTAAAATCCTAAAACTATTTAAATACTAGACAGATTGAATCAATTTATATGTACTCTTTGCTTTAGAACCCAACATTTTTAAAAGTATATTTTCCTTCTAAAATAATCAACATAAAACAGTTTATTATACTAAAGAATGCATATTAATGTTTACTTCCGGGTCTCTTCTCACAGTAAAAAGGGATATCCAGAATTCCTTGGAGTGAGTGAAAACCATCAAGACTCAAAAGTAAATACAGAAGATAAAGATATCAGCATGCTGAATAATATGTTTGTTTTGATTGATATTGATATAGATAGATATAGATTGATTGATGGAAATCCTTTACAAAGACCTGAAAATAAAAGGAAGGCATCACGAAATGTAGCAAACTTTCATGAAAAACAATTCTGATGCTGGCATTTATGGAATAGGCTACAGGAAATACGTGAATCCCATTTTTTTTTTTTTTTGCCTTCTCAACTTTGTTGTTTCTCATGGGAAGTAATTGCTTAATTGTATGATTGTTCTGTATATGTAGCTTTTTTTATTTCTCTTGATATTTCAGTATTTTTCTCTTTTTCTTTCATAAATTTGATTTTGATTCATCTAGACTTTCATATCTTTAACTTTAAGCTCAATAGGGTTCATTGAGCTTCATGGAGCTACACATTAATACATACAATGTGGGGACTTTTTGACCCTTATTTTTTCAAATGTTTTTTTCTATCCCTTCCCTTTTCTCTATCTGGAAGTCACATTATATCATGTTGGTATGCATGATATTTTCTCAGAGGTCTCTTGACTATTTTTTAAAATCTTTTTTCTTATTAATCTCCATTGAATAATTTCCACTGATCTACTTAAAGTTCATTGATTTGTTTTTCTTTCATTTTAGGTATGCTGTTGATCCAGCCTAGTATATTTTTTATTTCATTTATTGTACATTTCAAATGTGGAATTTCTAGTTTATGTTTTCATAATTTCTATTTACTGGGAATTTCTGTTTGCTGAGCTTTTGATCTCATTTTTTAATTCCCTAAACATTGTTAATTTCAATTCTTTAAACACAGTTATAATAGTTCCCGAGAGTGTTTTTTTTTTGCTAAATCCAACATCTGGGCCTCCTTAGAGATAGTGACTTAAAAAAAAATACTAGTAATACTCTTTCTTTTTCTTTTTTTTTTTTTACATATCTTATTGAAAATTGAAAGTTGGGCATTTTATGAAACACATTTTAGTAGTAACTCTGGAGTCTTCCTTTCCCCTCTGCATGCAATTTTGCTGATACATAATTTATTTTGTAATTGATTTAGATACTTTTTTGCACCAAATATGTCAACAGCAAGAGGTAAACTTATATGGGTTGTCACTGGCCAAATTTCAGATAATTTGAACATCAAAATAAGTAATGTAATTGCAATAACATAACACTTAAAATAAAATAAAATGGGTCAATGGAAGACTCACTTGAGCAAACTTAATCAATATTCTAGAGCCCATATAAATAATACAATTAGAATACTGATCATTTGTAACTACTAATTTAATAAATAATTTATAAAAAATTGTCAATGAATGAAAAAGTCATCGTCAAATTAAAATAATCAGATATAATTTTTCCTTGATAGAAAGGTTAACAATTTTTAAACTGCACCTATTACTGACAAGGATTCCGAGCAACAAGAAATGAATAATTGCATATGGGAAAATAGACAAATATTTATAGAGAAGAAATAAAAATAACTTATGTGCATACAACTTCCTTTAGAAGGTGGAACATAACATCCTGCTTGTTAAGTGTGGGCTGTGTGAAGCAACATCCTTCCAAAAAGTAAAGTATAAAAAGAAGAAAATGGAGTAACCTGACAAACTCTGCCTTGGTTATGTGACTGAGGTTGACATCAACAATGAAAAGTCACTGTTAGTATAATATGATACTAGTGGCACTTGTGGTCTGACTTCCCAAACCCATTAATTCCAGTTAATCATGGTAATAATGAACTAAACATTAGTCAAACCCTTTGTGAGGAACTTTCTACAAAATAACTGACTGGTACTGCTCAAAACTAACAAGGTCATGACAAACAAAGGAACTGTCACTATTTAGTCATGATGAGTACAATGTGATATTCAGTCATTAAGTGTGATATATGCATCATATAATGCTATGATGTTAACATCAGGACAACTAATCATAATAAGTACAAGAACTGTCTATATCATCTTGGAAATAGTTTTATAAATTTAAAACTCTTTAAAATTCTCCATTTCTTTTTAACAAAATAATACACATTTTGTTAAAAAGAAATGGAGAATTTTAGCTAGGAAAAGGTTATTCTCCCTAGAATTACCTCACATTATTTTTCATTATAAAATGGACAAAATAATGTCTTTATGATAGAGAAATGTAGGAGATGTGAACTTGCTATAGTGTTTAAATATTTTATTTTAAAAAAATGGACATTTTTTGAATCCCATATACTTCCTGTTAGGCTCCACAGAGAAGGACACAGCATTACTTTGCGATATTTCTGAAACAAATATTTAATATGAATGTAAGCCTCAGGGAACCATTGGACACATTCATAATGAGTGGTATAATGTTTTAAAACCTGTAAAATTTATTGAATATTAAATTGTAGCTAAAGGACTGCAAGATAAAGCTTTTTTTTTTTTTTTCTTGATGGTAAAGTTTTACCGTGGATCTTTTGGAAATGTTTTTAAGTGAATTATTTTAGGTGTGTGAAGCTAAGGATTTGAGTAGGGTAACTTGGACAGAGTGAAAGAAGGGAATGCTTGTTATAGTGAGTTAATGTATTCTAGCAGAAGTAAAATAAAAACAACTCTTTATAGAAACCTGGATTGAACAAGTCAGAGATGAGCAGGAATCGTGTCAGTAGTGTAATCGGTTAGAGTTTACAGTTTATCTAATGTGAAAGCACAGTGGTGACTCTATGACTGTGATTGGAGCTTTCTTCTACTTAATGGTCTCAGACATAAGAAATCTTTCTACTCTTTTTCTTTGATGTTACCATGGTCACCATATCTATAGAGAAAATAAGCATGTAAACAGTTACAAATCATAATATTTCTTTCAAAATGGATGGTATTATTCATCTTTATAAAATATAAATCTGACATAAACACTTTCTAACTTTTAGGGAGTTTTGAAATTACTTAACAGAAGATTAGTCATGAATATCCTGATTAAGGAAGAAAGGTAGGACTCTGTAATGTTTTATCTGACTATGAAGTATTTGCAGAATTTTTTACTCTAAGCCATTTTCACAATTTGGTCATTATTTTCACCATCAATGGTTCCTTTTAATAAGGTTCTACAGAGACAAGATATAAAGTCACCTTTTTACAGCAGTGTTATTCTTTATTTTATCTTCAACAATTTTTTTTTTTTGGTACTGGGAATTAAACACAGGGGTACTTAACCACTGAACCACATGCTTTCTCTCTCTCTCTCTCTCTCTCTCTCTCTCTCTCTCTCTCTCTCTCTTTTTAGGTGTTGATGGACATTTATTTATTTGTTTGTTTCTTTCTTTATTTATATGTGATACTGAAATTGAACACAGTGCCTTACACATTCAAGACAACACCAGCTCTGCTCCTTTTGTTTTTTATTTTAAGACAACATCTTGATAAGTTGCTTAGGGCCTCACTAAGTTGCTGAGGCTGTCTTTGAACTTGCAATCCTCCTGCCTCAGCCTCCTGAGCCACTGGGATTACTGGTATATGCCACCATACCTGGCTTATCTCCTGTATTTGTGGACTTTGGTAAATATGTTATAAAACCCTTTTAGTTCACTCATGCTGTAAATAATCTGATGCTGGACAGTTCTGAAGGTGTGATCTTACCACCAAGCACTGCACTTGTATTTCTGTGTTTTAAGCCAGTTTGCTTTTCTCCAATTCTATGATCTTTTACTGAGAACGTTGGTACTGTAGATTTCTTGCATAACCCAACTACAACCTGTTAACTGAGTTATTTGACTTTGCCCTGAGCTTTGCAGGCCTCCTGTGGCTGGTTGTAAGAGGCACTGGAAAAGGAGAAAAATGCATTCTGTCAGCGAGTACTGTAAAGAGAAATAACAAAGACACCTTGAGACTCATATTCAATTAACCTTCCTGCCTCCCAGAATTTTCATGGCAAAACCACTAACTTCCACAAAAGTAATAGTCAATTCAACAAATATTTACAGAACTCCTCGTGGTGGGGTTGTAGGGAGCAAGGACACTTTGCCAAGGCTAGGAGGGGAAGAGGAATGGTAAAAAAGGGACTGATGAAGTGAGGAGCCAGAGTCTAAAAGTCTAAATTTTTGAGTTAAATAAAATGTGTCTGAAGATTTTTAAGCTCTCTCATTAACCTGTGGACTCTTAACAAGTTAACTTCTATAATTATTTTTCTCTTTCAGTCAAAACTAAAGAGATTTACATAAAACATAAAATTATATAAAAGTACATTTTATTTTTTTAGTTGTAGATGGTTAACAACAATAAAAATTACAATTTAGGAAAATGGATAGAAAGAATAAATGTACTATTTTAAATTCATTGTCTAGTTTCTTGGGATTGGGAATGAGAATTGAATCAAGCCAGTTCAAGCAAGCAAACTGGAGTTTAGAAAAATGAGAAAAACTTCCCGAGAGGAAATAGGTCATATAAGTTGAGTTCAGTAGGGAACAAAAGTCCTGGTTGTCTGTTAACTTATCCATTCACACACAGGTTAGCTGAAAAAGTGTCTTCATGATATGCCAGATTATAGCATTCTTTGTTTGAACTTCAGTCTAAGAAGGGTTATCAAGTATTTGATAGCAAATTATATAAGAATATAAAATTAAATAACTGATTTAAACATGCACAAAACACAGACAAGAGGTGATAAGCAAAAGTTCAACGGAGGAGTGAGCACTGTGTTGGATCTTAGGGATGACAATAATGGTATGAGAGGCACTGAATGGGGGTGGACTTGTTCAATGCTAATTATGGGGCCACAAACATATTAGATAAATATAAAAGTATTAAATAAATAATGCATATACAGAGGGATGTGGTTTGTGCATAGAACAGAAGTTAAGTTTGTATGAAGCAGAATGCAAAGAAATCTGCCAAGGTACACTAGGGAGAACATTTATTTAAGGAAAAAAAAATGAAGTCTGAAGAATGAACCCTGGGGCATACCAACATTTGAAATTTAAGAGGAAAGAATATATTAATCAATGAATGATGAGAATATGACATTTATGGGGTAAAAATAAATAAGGAGTATGTGAAAAGTTAAAGAGAAAAGAAGAAAGTAATTCAAGAATAGAACTTGGTCATCTATTTCAATTGCTATTAAGCAATGTCCCTTACAAGACAAGTAAGGAGGAGACAGATACTGAGAGTGAATTTAGCACAGATGGATATTCCTGGCAATTTGGAAAGATTGGTTTAATTGGTTGATATGGGTAAAAAACTCTTATCATTTCCTGAGAGAGTAAAGTGGAAGCATTAAATACAGGGAATATTAAAACCTTTTTAATAAATTTTGTTGTAAAGTTGGGTTATATACTTTTATTCTAAGAATAGCACAGAAATGTGACGGTACATAGAGGAAAGAGAGAAATTATAGCATGCATATATGCTGAGGATAATAATCTCCCATCTTTGACTAGACTGAGAAGGAAGCATTAATAATGTTAGAGCTTCAAGTCAGAGACCAATTAACAAACGTCTAGGATAAATGTGATGTTGGGACTGAACTAAAGCAGCAGCCTTGGAGAGGGAGGAAATGAGAATACTAGTAAGACAATATGCAGATAGAGTGAGAATGGTTTGGAGATTGGCATTAGAGATAACTGGTAAATACACTGTTGCAGTAATTGCTTATGTGACTGTTGTATGTATATTTCAGATAGAGAACACAGAAAGTAAGTAGTAATGAGTGTCAGTTGGAGTAGATGCCTGGTTCATCACAATCTTACAACCTCAGAAATCAACCTCACTCTACCTAGGTGAGCTTAAAATGGTCAGGTGTCTTTCAGCTGGCCTAGAGTGAACAAATAAAAGTATCCCCCATGATTTTTCAGACTGGAACTAAGGAAAAAAAACTGGTCAACACCTTGATGCTGGGTTCCCAAAACTTGTGTTGTCTATGCCACCCAGTCTATGGTATTTTGTTATAGCATCCTGAGTAGATGAAGAAAGAAATTGACACTGAGACTGGTGGTCTATGACCAATACTAAAATGTGAAGGCAGCTTGGGAACTTGGTAATTGGTAGAGACTGGAAGAGTTTTGGTACATGCAAGAAAAATCCAACCTTCTGAGAAAGTTCTGCTAAAAATGATTCTGATAAGAGCTCAGACAGAAAATAGAACTCTCGAGAAAACTTCCATGTTCTGGTAATATTTATGTATTCCTATTTAAATATAAATAATTATGAATAAAATGTTGGTAAAAATATGAATGGTAAAATGTCACTCTGATGAGCTCTACTACAGAAATGAAGAATGCTTTATTAGACAAAGAAGACAAGGCAATCCTTATTATAAAGTGGTAAAGAACTTGGATGAATTGTGTTTGTGTCCTAGTATTGTCTGGAAGGTAGAACTAACAAGCAATAAAATTGAATGTTTAGCTGGGGAAATGTCTATGCAAAGTGATGAGCAGCTTCTCATGGCTGCTCATAGTAAAATGGAAGAAGAAAGAAATTAATTGAGGGTAGAATTGTTGATCAAAAAGAATCAAAATTTTAAAGATATGGAAGATTCTCAGACTGTCCATATTGCGAAACATGAGAAAGTATGTTTGGGAGAAACTGCTAAGAATGAGACAGACCAACCATTTGATAAGGGAGATTAGTGTGGGTATATACCAGGGACCTAATCAGTCACCCCAGCAGGAACACTGCCAGTTTGAACTGAAAAGAATGGAACTGAATGGGTTGGAGTCAGAAGGAAATGATGAAGTGACTCTAACAGATTTCTTGAACTTTACAGAATGGGGCCATTAAGTTAATTTTCTTGAAACCTGTGCTATTTTACAATGCAAGAGAATCATGTTCCTAGTGGAAATTCGAAAATCATCAGGGCTGCATGCCCAGTTTACAAAGAAAGGGGGATGATTGCCTGAATATCAGTAGACCAGATGGCTGCCGCAAACTCCTGGGGATGTGACTTCCAACTGGCAGAGTGAGGGTGACAGAACCACTATCCCAGTGTCTCTGGAAAGCAAGGCCTTTACCCTAGTAGATCCAAAATTGAGATTCTCACCGAAGTGGGTATGGAAGGCAAAAGAGAATCACTTTTGAGGCTTAACATCAAATGAAGCTTGACTTGCTAGATTTTGAACTTGCTTGGGAACTACTGTCTCCTTGTTTATTATTATTTCTCCCATTTGGAATGGGAACTTGTGCTGATGCATGTCCCAACATTATATTTTGGAAGTAGATAATTTGTTTGGTTTTACAGGTGCACAGCTGAAGAAGACTTCTGTCTCAGAATCAATCATATTTCTCTGTTCTCACCTGTATCTCATTTAGGTGATATTTTAAACTTTGGAAATGATGCTGGAACAAGGTAAGAAAGCTAAAACTAAATGTAAGCTAAAACTTTTGCAGCTGTTGGAATGAAATGAATGTATTTTGCATGTGGGAAGAATATAAATTTGGTGGGTCCAGTGCCAGAATGCTATGGATTGAATGTTTATATCAACTATGGTTTCAGTGTGCCTCCTCTGGAGTGCAGGTGAGAGTATTGACAGGACGATCCGTTAAGAAACAATTAGGCTACAAAAGGCTATACCTTGTGAGTGAGGTAAGGTTCTTTAAAAAGATGCTGCTTTCAGTGTTCAGGTCACTTGCACTTTTACCTTCTGCCATGTGAGAACAGTGTTCCTCTCCTCCAGAGGATGTAGCATCAAGGAACCATTTTGTAAGAAGACAGCTGCCTTTCACAGATAACAGAAACTGCTAGTATCTTGCTTCTGAGTTTAAAAGCCACCAGAATTGTGAGAAATAAATTTCTATTCTTTATAAGCTTCCCATTCTCAGATTTGTTCTCATAGCAGCACAGACTAAAACAGTACCCCATCCCATTCATGTTTTGAAGCTCCAGTCTCCATTGTGATGGCATTTGGATATGGGACCTTTGAGAGATAATTAGGTCATCAGGGTAAGGGCTTCATGAATAGGATTTGTGCCCTCACAGGAAGAGGAACAGAAGAGAAAATCTTCCTGTCCCTCTCCATCATGTGACAATACAGCAGGAGGGAGGCTGTCTGCAATCATCAGTAATCAACACATTTGATGTCCTGATCTTGGGTTTTCCAGTCTCCACAATGTCAGAAATAATTTTCTGTTGATACCCACCTATTCTGTGGGGTTTGTTATATAGACTGATGTCTGCCAGAGAGACTAAGATGATGAACATCAGGAGCTGTTTGTAACTATCTTTAATACTCTTTGATGGGAGTGGGGTTTTATTAGACTTAATAAAACAAGCACATAGGAAGAAGCTTGAAAAACAAGTATACAGACACATGACTGTAGTTAGTCCTGTCACTCCCCAATACATTACTAAAATCTCTCTTTGACATGAGTTCATTAAAGTGGCATTTCTCTGTTATCTAAAGAGAATGTGCTACTGAGCAGTAAAACCTAATCCAAATTTTGCAAATACTTTAAAATATCTAGCAAATTTTGAAAATTCAGACTGGAATTCATGAGTGGTTTGGAACTGCAGTGGTTTGGAACCCTTTGGACTGTAGTTAAAAGCAAGGATTAAATTATGTATATTAGGTTGGTAAACATAATTGAATATAGAATATAATATTTATTTAAAATATGTTGATTGAATAAAGTTCAGTTTACTAAAGCTCACAGAAGATATTAAGAAAATTAATCAAAGAAATAAAGGATATCAAAAGCACAGTAATAGAAAGTAAGATGCTGAGCATTTGGGGGAAGGAAAGATAGTCAATTACTTTGGATTTTTTAAAAAAGAAATGAACTATAATGATCACAATTACTAAAACCACTGGGTTAGATATTTGATATATTCATGACTTTAGAGAAAACAATCTTAGTTTAACTAGTAGGTGTAGGTGAGGGGATGGGATTATTGGGTTAAGTTAGTATGTGCATCAACAGAGAGACAGTAAACAAAAGGTACATTTTTATGTGAAAAATGGTAATTAAAGAGAGGACTCAGGTAGAAGAAAAGGATCTTAATTAGTGGCTCTTGAGCATATTTCTTGATAAAAATAGAAGAAAAGGGGAGGAGAGGTTTAAGATACAAACCAATAAATGATAAAGCAAAAGTCATGAGTTCTCATAAAGTTAGAGAGACATACTGAAGTTAAAAATAAAAGTTGGGGATATCTCCGTTTCAAAGACTACAAATAAGGAAAAAGGGACCAGGTACAGAAACAAGAAAACAATGATGAGGTTTTAGGTCAGCCAAAGTAGCAAACAGAATTATCCAGAAATGAATATGAGATGCCGATTCTTTCTTTTCTTGAAATTTACCTTTGGTTTCCAACTGATTTCAAAAGTATAAAACACCAGGAGACTGAGCCATAAGAGGTACATTACGTTTAGAGAAAAAATACTGGAATTGGCTTTGGATCTATATTTTGAAGAAGATGAAGCTGACTTCCACACCACAAGGAAAGCTTTGATTTTCTTTCTGGAACTAGCTTTTTAGAATCTCATATGAATAGGAGCAAAGGACTATTAATTTGCTGAAGGAAGGTTTTTTTTTTTTTTCATAATTGACTACTGAATTTGAAGGAAATGGGTAGCTTCTATAGAGCAATCAACTTTTCAGTGCCCCATCCTCCTGATAAGGAGTTTCTGGAAAGAATTACTGCCCTCATTTACAACGAAATAATATTTCCAGGTTTGGGATACCAGAAATATTTGCTTCAGAGAATTTTCAATGAATAGGTAAGTATATAACATTATGATCCATTTAAAAGTTATGGATCACCTTCACATTTACTGTAGGTCCTTTGTTTGATCCCTGAATCAACAGAAACACACATTTGCTCTCCAGCCTATGACTCTGATACACAGAGACATTGTAATTGCTCCACATTCCTGAGTAATCATTTTCTGATGGGTTTATTGCCACCTCTGCCTTATCAGGGCATGGCACTGTTACGGGCCCTGGTGATAAATTACCCTTTAGAGAGGGATAAGACAGTGCCACTTTAACAAGTGCAATAAAGCACTTTTTATATTGGGAGAGTTCAGTGCATTTCCCATTCATCATACACCCTCAGTGATTTTACACAGATTTTACACTGTTGATTAGCTCATTAGTGGGGTTAATTGGATACATTAACTGGCAGAATTACAGCTTGACTATGAACCAGAGGTTGCTGTGTTATAAATGACAGACAAACCACAGACATGCATGGCCAGCCTGAAGGAAGTTCTTCTCTTTGATTAACTTTCATTAAATTTTAATTCTTTCCTCCTCCCCACTCTTGTAATTGACTCCACATGAATATTTCCTAAGAATTGGATAAGTGAATTGATGGCATTGATATACATTTTCAAATCTTTTTTTTTTCTCATAGCATCACTTTTTCTGAAAAATTTTAAAAAGTGTAGTGGTGAAAAGCAATAGAAATAATCAAGATGAAAACAAGAAATTATTATTGTTTCAAAATCCAGTAAATCATTCTCTTACAAACACCATGGTTTTACTGAATATTTGAAAATACATAGTATGGATTAATCATTCTGTCATAAGCTGCACATCAGAAACACATGGACAATACTTAAACATACAGATTTCTGGAATCTACCCGAAACTTATTGAATAAAAACTTCTGGGGTAGGTCCAGGTATTCTTATAATTAAGAAACTTGCTAAGTGATTCTTACACAGTGAGTTTGGCTCTATGGTAAAAATAACATGTCATTTGGCATTAACTATCATGAAATGTGGAGTATTCACATATATATTACTATAAAGAAGTGTGTTAACATTAGAAGACCATCATTCTCTTAGAAATAAAATGAAATTTAAAATATTTGTAGATCAAATTCTCAACTGAATGCAGGTTCCAAACAGTGGCTGAATTCTCTGTGAAACTCTTCTTCCATATGTCCTTTCATTTTTAAATGTCTACCTGTTGTTGTTGACTTTATAAAAGGGTATTTTTAGTTTTATTTCTTTCTTAAAAAATCATATTTGCCTCAGTGGAGAATGTTAGGAGGGAGAAGATGTGAAAGTGACATTTGTTTGTAATTTGTTCAAGTGTCAGGTGAGAAAGTGGTTGACAGTGGGAAGAAGGCCAGACTCCCCATATGGAATCTGGTTTTCATTATAATTTTGTTACTTATTTTTTAGAGAACTTGAAGGGTTCCAATTTCTAAGCCCCCCATTTATTATTCATAACTTGGAAATCAGTCAAGAGTAGCCATGAAGATTAAATAAAATTGTACTTGATTGTGTGTGTGTTTGTGAGAATGGTTCAAGTTAGAAAGGGAGAGTAGTAGTCTCACCCATTAAGTAGCTGATTCACAAATGTAGGACAGTTTTCTGTACTAGATATAGTATAGAAAGAGTTAGAACATTTCCTAGGAATATCATGTACAAACTGGGGAAACAATAAGAAGTCTGGGATGAAATGAAACCTGTTGATGGTTATAGCTAACTTCACGTGGGCCTGGATCTTTACGACAGAGAAGAAAAGCATGTGTATAAACTGTCAGCTGTGAAGACAACCACTGAACAAGAAGACAGAGATACGCAGTGTTGGTTTGCAGTTAGAGAAAGAGCAACAAAAATAGAATGAGGAATAAGAAAAAGGAAAAACAAAATCATTTTTTTCTGTGAGTTTTCAAAAAAAGGAAAGCCAAGAGTTGCAGAAATGAGAGAGGAAAAAAAATGATATGTTATTTGTGAGTAGAATAAAGAAATATTAGAAAAAATCTCCCTAAAATATATAAGAACAATTACCCACAAATTTTGTGTAATAGAAGCTTTGATATATGATTTGAGCCAAATCCAAATGATGTGTTTACAGTGATCCTAAATTCTGGAATTTAGCTTTTGATTTGCTTCCATATAATGATAAAATTTTATTTATCTAAATGAAGTATCATTTAGATAAATAAAATTGCTACTGAAATTCCACCATGCAAGTGAAGATAAATAATCCCACTGGTTCTCTATAAGAGTGAAGATTTTAAGACACATTTTTGTGAATGAAACACTGTGATGTGTTTAGGTGGCCTGGAACCCAGAAAATAGATCAAGTTTCACACACACATCAGTGAACATGTCCACAAATATGTTTAAGAAATTTTATTTGTGCCATGTCATACCTTTTAAGAAAAAAAAAATATTTGTTCAATTTGGAGAAGGATGCCTGAGACATTTATTTTTCATCCTTGAATTATGCATTTTTATTTTTAAATACATTAATGAGTTTTTAGGTAATAATGACCAAAAATATGACAATGGTATCTCTTAAAATTCAAGAACTAAAAACAGTCCCAATATACATATTAAAATAATCTCAGTATTGTGAGAGCCAAATAAAATGTAATCTATTAAATAAGACTTGTCTGTTCAACCAGGTTCTTATGTGGTACTTATTTTCCCTTCTGCCATAGTTATTTGCACATGAACTTTATTTTCTTTTCAAGATGATCTTTTTCTGGAGAGGAGAGACTATGTTTAATAAGTATGAAATAGCCACACATCTAATTGTTGTGATTCTTATAATACACATAAAGGTCTGTGGAAAACAAAGAGTGATTCAACTAGAACTTGGATTGAGAGAGACATTGCATCTGTCTTCAAAGTTCATATAATGAATTCCACAGATCTTTCAGCTTGGAGCAAAATGTATGAATATACATTAGTATCAGATTAACTATTTTTATATCGTAGAGGAGTCTAAAATGACTGGAAGTAACAGTCAATAAATGCATATTGTGAAGGATATTGAAATAGGGAAATAAAATATTTTGTTGAGTATATTGTAGGTTATTTTTGGCCATGCTGAGAAATGAAAGTACCTTGAAGGAAAATAGACTAGACACAAATTGAACAATGTATTGAAATGAAATCACAAAGTGAAACAAAATATATGTTTAAATATGCAAAGTGTAGGAGGGAATATTGCTTTAATATTGTTCTGAAAAGCAACTGAGAACCAATGAAGAACACCAAAGAGCAGGAAAACGTTGAAAATGTATTTAGAATATAAAGTATCTCCCCTTTTATTTTTCAAGCCACAGATTCTGAAAAGCCTCACTATTCTTTGTCTTCCCCACTGGAGCTCAGACCTCCTGACTCATATTAGCACAGTACGAAAGCCAATCATGTATGACAGGAAGAGCATTGGGAAATGAACCCCCCACGGCGAGTGGGGACTGCAAATTATCCAGATGCTTTTCACCTGAGATAGGCCCTGGCTGGAAATTGATAGCCATACACAAATCACAGTTTTGAGTATCTTCTAGAGAGGTGTGACTTCCTTCAATTGCTGATTGTACACTCATTACACTTCAGCCATGGGGGTCAACTTTCAATCTCAGGTGGAGTTGTCATTGCTCAAAACTATCAACCCTTTCTTTCTAAGCCCAGAGTCTATCCCATATTCATTTCTAGCTATTGGCAAGAATGTATCTCCACACTAAGCAAGTAAGTACCATGATGATTGCCTGCCAAACTTCATTTTGTTGCATCTTGAGACCTCATTTCAGTTGAACTACATTGAAGTTGTCGTCAATATGTAATCTAAGTCATCAAAACCATTAAATACTATAACCCGAGGAAATTAAGTCAATGTCACATAAATTAAACTATTGAACAACTCCTTTTTAAACCTAACATACCCATTTCACTGAGCATCTATATCAGCAAATTGAAACACTACATAGAAATAGAGCACATGGATTTTTCTTTTATAGTAATATTATAAAACATACACATGGAAATGTACATACTTGTGATAGTAACAAAAAATCAAACTGACTAGGTGCAATCTGGAATCTGACATTTATACAGAAATAATGTACCTTTTGAACAACTTCATAGTCTACCATATGTTTTATCCCATACTAGATACTCCATAAATATTTGTAGCAAGCTAAGTATATTTCTCTATGCCAGAAATTATTTGCAAACACAAATTAGGAGCAGAAATAAAGCAGGTCAGGCTTATATAATAATTGAACAGCTGCAACTGAATCAAAATTCAAAATACAGTATTAGTTTCCAAAAACACAATATGCTGATAATGGAATGTATGTGAATTTCTTTCACCTGCTTTAAGTAGTTAGGTTAGTTGAAGTACATATTATAGTTTATTTAGTCATACTATATAGTTCAATTACAGTATAGTAGAATTTAGGTATAGCATAATTAGTAAGAGTAACAAAACAAATAATATATGTATGTATATGTATCTATCTTTCTGTGCCCATCTTTGTTTTCACTACATGATGTGTAACTCTGAACCCAGGACAACACACAGATTTATGTTTACTTAACAATTCTGATTTATTAGGAATGAATTCTTAAAGGGTTGCTTTGAAAAAGATCATGATCCTGAGTTTGGACTCAATAGAAAAGTTTCAAATTGAAGTGTCAGTATCTGACACAACATGGAGCTTGGGGGATAAAGGTAGATTGTATGCAGTGTAGCCTTATTCCTATATTTGAATGAAACTGTATATTAGCTCTGTTTAGTATTTGAGAAAAAAATTGTTGGTTCCAAGAAATATCAATAGACAAATGAATAGCTACTCCTAAAAAACAAAATTTCATTTCTTTCACTGAATTTGTATTAGAAATAAAATTAAATTAAACCATGCCTAAGTAGAAAAGTATTGGACATTGCCATTTTAAAATAAATCTCTATTCTTAAGCTGCTTTGAGTGGTAAATATAGCTTGGATGTAAAAGACCTTTAATGTCAAAAGCATTTATGGTATTGTATGTGCACCAGGCTCAATTTGGGAATTCAAACTTAAATTAGAAACACTTGTTCTGAAGGATTTATCATTTGGTAGATGCTCTAGGCCACAAATACTGCCAGCCCAAGAAAGTGTAGAAAGTTTAATACAAACAATATTAATGAAACTGACATTTGACAGTGTAATCTACATATCTATAGGTCAGTATATATACCCACTTGCAGTTCTATGAGACACTAGAATTAGAATACTCAGCACAGGTGGATAATAATTCAGGCAGACGTGAGACCAAAGAGTCATTTTATGTATTTTCCACTCCAGTGTTTTCATACAGAATCATGAATGTCTCTGTCTTTTATAGCTGGCTTCTTCCTGTCCTGCATCATAGTGCTCCTTGAAGACTGCTAGTGAATGAACAATTTTGATTCTATTCCCAGGATAACATCTGTAGGAAAACAACTCAGGCAGGTATGATGAGTTATGCAAGAAAATGCTACTTTCTTTTTATCTCCACAAAGTCATTTGAAGTGTGATTATGCAGCACCTTCCAAAATGTTATTGGGTGGTTCTTTTCCTCTTAGAAGATGTGGTTCTGATGACCTTGATTGTCTTGAGGAAAACAGGTTGTGATTAGGTCATTGTGGTCTCTCCTTGGAAGGCAAATTTCTGGATGAGACTTATTTTCACTACAGATTGTTAATGTACAAGAGAAAAATGCCACAAATACTTGAAATAAAACGGCATGCATGCAGCACACAAACCTGGAGTTTATCTTCCCCACAATAGCTCTTCAAAACAACCTTTTCAAACTTTCCACTATCTTTCCGTGTTAATTGAACTCCTTCCTAGTGAAAATTACTGTGTTTTGCTATGCTAATTATATTTACCTTTTGTTTTGTCACCTTGTAAAAATTATATTCTTCATTATAAATATAAGAGTACTGAATATTTTAAGCATCGACATATTGTCTCTTTATTACCTTTGTGCGTTAACCATTTTATAGTATAGTTGTTTATGATGGAATTATTTAAATTCCATTACATGTCTTAGTTGAGAGTGCTTATCCTAGCTTTATAGAGTTCCATGATCTCATTTTATATACATCTGCTCACTTTTGAATTCTTTTCTCAATGGGGAAACCTTTTTCTCAATGGGGAAACCTTTAATTTGGTCTTCTCTTTACTCCAAGAGATCCCCTCTGGGTTGTTTATTTTGCACTTGGCTTTAAAAATTGGCTCTGTCCCCTTCTTGACCCTCCTCTGAGCCTCAGATTTTTACTTTCTGTATTGCATCAGCTAGACTCATTCATTGTCTTATATGTCTCCAGTAGAAAACTACAGTGAGAGATTGATCAGCATGAAGAGAAAGCTGCCATTGTATTAAATCTCTGCCTCCCTCTCCATTATGCTCTGGTTAACAATGGCTGGTTCCTTTAAGAAAGTCCATATTTCTGGTTGGGCAGCTCCCTCTGGGAGATGGAAATCCTATGGTGTTCAATCCTAGGAAATCGAGGGGTCACCAGTTGCTGCCAATCCATCAAATGCTTCATATTCCTTCTTGAAAACGCTGTCCACACAGTTGTAAATCATCTTTTATTAAATCTTCCAATTGCCTGTTTTTCAGTATGTCACATATTTTTCCCCCTAGAAGGATGTCTGGGTTCATGTTCTGTCCACCGTTACCAACATTAGCAAAGACTAATTGGAGAACAAATGAAAAAAAAATGGAGTCTCAGTAAAGAAATAGAAGGTACAGAGAAGAGACAAATGAGAATTTTAGAATGAGAAGATAGAACCATTGGGGAAACTGAGTTGCAAGTGTATTATTGTTGTATTAGTCCTAACATCTGCAAGTGAATCCAACATAATAAATAAAAAGTGTAATTTTAAAATTCTATTTTGCAAGAAGAAACTTGCGATTATACTTTGGAATTGTTGCTGCAAGTATAAAAATGTTTCAAAGCAATAACTTTAAACACAAAACCACAGTATTAACATATCATCAAAATTCTTAACAATTGTCTGCTTCGATAACCTATAATCTGCCTCTCAATAGCTAGTTTCTTTTTTTTAGTTTATTATTATAATGCATAATAGTGGAATTCATTGTTACGTATTTATATGCACACACAACATAATAATATATTTTATTTGGTAAATGTACTTTTATTAAAAAAAACTGGCTGTGTTTTTTTTCCAATTATGAATCAATCAGTTGCAATACTTTACATATTAGGAATACTGAATGATAACCATGACCAGACTATGTAGGGCCTTTGTGAACCTGGAGTGGACTGAATTTTATTATAAACCTGAGTCATATTGAGAGTAAAGTCAAATTTAGGTTAGAATTAGAATTTTATCTTTGTTTATGCTATCCTTTGCCAAATAATATTTTTCATGTTATGGAAGTGATTCTCTGAGGATTTTTATTTGTGATTTGAGCTTACCTAAATTGCTTAGGTCTCTTCTCTATGCAGATTATAGAAGCATTCTGATTTATTCTTCTAAAATGTTTTTAAATTCACATTTAGAATTATAATGCATCTAAAATCAATTTTTTATATATCATGAAGTGAATATTTATATTTATTTTCTTTAAATAGAATATTAGGCTTACTAGAACAATTTTTGGAATATTCTTATTTGAAAATGTGTTATTATTATTATTATTATTATTATTATTATTATTTCCACAGTGCTACTCTGATCAATCTCTTCACTTTCTATCTCTTCCACTGACATCTTAAACTTTTGCTACACAAATAAAAAAGGCAGGTAACTTTGTACTATTCTTTTAAAATATTTATTTGGCAATTTCTTACTCTTATACAATCCATATAAATTTCAGAATCATTTGATATATTTTTAAAAAAGTTCTTCATGATTCTGTTTGACATCAAATTAAATTTATGAATTTGTATATCTTGATGACTCTTGTTATAATCTTAACGTTTTTCTTTCATTGTTTCGATTTTTTTCAGGTATCTGTGTTCAAAAGTACATTTCATATGTCATTGATAAAATTTTTTAAATAATTAGTATAATAAAATTATACTAATACTAAAAAATAAGCTGGAAAATAATTCATGATGTTTTGTGATGATCTTTTCAAAGTGTGAAGGATATAGCTATCCATTGAACACGTGTTCAATTTCATAAATAAAACTATCTGAAATCTTTTCTCATAAAGTTTTGGAATGTTAAATATTTTCTCTCCTTTTTTTAGTTATTCAAATATGCATTTTTCTGCAAAATCATTAAAGATGTCATGCATTTGCTGGAATTATCACTTATAATAATTGAAATCACTTGTTCTGTGATTTCTAAACACTTTCTCAACCCTCTTTTTAAATTTTTTTTATAAATACTTGCTCTATTTAAGGAAAGAAGTTGACTCTATTCAGAATTTTGCACTAATTTATTTTCAACTTAAAGTTAATCTAAGTTTTTATCATTCCTTTCAATTTAACAGTTTATTATTTTTCTACTTTATAAACTAAATAATAGCACACATATTTTTTGTTTTTATTTTATTTATTCTAATTTGTTATATATGACAGCAGAATGCAATTCAATTTATAGTACACAAATAGAGCACAATTTTTCATGTCTCTGATTGTACACAAATTAAAGTCACACTATTCATGTTTTCATATGTGTACTTAGGGTAAAAAAGTTCATCTGATTTCACCATCTTTACCACCCCATTCCCCCTCCCTGCCTCTCCCTCCTCTTTGCACTGGCTGAAGTTCCTCTATTTCTCCTATGCTGCCTTTACCATCCCCATTATGAATCAGCATCCTTATATGAGAGAAAACATTTGGCATTTGGTTTTTTTGAGATTGGCTAACTTCACTTAGCATTATATTCTCCAACTCCATTCATCTATCTGCAAATGCCATGATTTTATTCTATCTTAATGCTGAGTAATATTCTATTGTGTATATATACCACATTTTCTTTACCCATTCATCCACTGAAGGGTACCTAGCCTGACAAAAGAAAATATTTAAGCCAATACAGTTCTTTGTTTATAAGAATCTTCCATAATTTATCTTTTAAAATCTCTTTTTTAATTCACAGATGATTTCAATTTTAAATTTGTTTAATTTTAAGCTTATTTTTGTTGCTAACTTTCTTAATTTATTACTTTAACATCTGAGTACATGGCCTCTAAAATCACTGCTTTTAACATTCACAGACGCTATGTTTGCTATCCAAGTACAAGATCTATTTTTGGAGACAAAGGCATAAAAGAAGAACACATTTTTTTTTCTGTTTGTTGCTTCAGACGCTCTTTTACTTTTGTGTTTACATCCAAGTTTTCAAATTACTTTTTCTCTTCTCATGAAGTGACAGTGATTGTAAGGATAGGGAAGGGAGACGTGGGGAAACAATACAGCCTACATCAGATGCTTCGTAAACTGATGTGCTGTCATTGCAGTCCCACGGCTATTCTGTGATTCCTTCTGAATAATGTGATTTTAGCTGCTTCCTAGTTCTGTCTGAATTGATGTTTCCTTTTATTGCTGTTAGCTAACATGTTATTCAAATTCAAACCATTATTATATTTCTCTCTTTTCTGTTTCCGATCAAACCTTATTAGCACACCTGATTCCTACTCATTTCATTGCTAGTTCCCTTAAGGTATAACCAGCAGCCTTCATGCTTTTAGAAAGGGGAAGGGGCACGATTAGTTTACTAAGAGCTGACACCTTAAAGGCATAATGTTAAAATATCTATAAATCAAAACTCATAAAATATATTAACATTTTAAGCAAAAATGTCCCAAAGGCCACTTAGAGGGGGATGGATATAAGCTTTTCTTTCCAAAGACCTCCTATCATTTCTTTTTAAATATTTTCCTCTTTGATATTTTGGCAAGGGACAAATGTGCCATTATGTACCTGCTTTAGAAAAGCCATTTTAAGCAACTAATGTGAGAAAAATCAATGTGAACTCACAATCCATTTCAAGTACCATTATAGTAAGCTGTCTATCTTCATATAATATATGCATCCCTCTTCAAGATGCTTAAAGAAATGTACTACATTTATAAAAGATACAGTTGATGTGAAACTATTGATCTTACAAAATGTAAAGGATAGGAGGCGTTTTACTAAGTGGACATAATTTCTAAAAATTGCTTAGTGAAAAACCCAAGAAAAAATGTATTTCTGGAATATTCTCTCCTATAGTTTTATCCATACCCATAAGGAATGGTCATTAAACAGCAGCCTTACCAATATGAAAAACACAAAGGCACACAAGCATAAACACAAACACAGAAACCCGCATATGTTTAAATGTACTCAGATGTACACTTGCATACACAGAGTTGTGCCCATTCACACTCACTCTCACGCAAATGCATGTATACACAACACACACACACACACACAACACACACACACACACAGAGAAGCTCAATATTTCCATTTTTCATGGCCTTGTTAGTAGCTCTTTTCAAACTGAAATTTACATAAAAAGAATTCGGGAATGCATAAAAAATTCTAGATCACTAGATATTTAAAAAACGGGGATTAAGAATTTGCCTTTATAAAAATACCTGTTGCTTCAATGCAAGGGTTTCCTAAAATTTTATACCTCTTATATTATGCAAATAAACTTTGATAAAATCACGATTGGTGTCTGAAATGTTACTCTTTTATCTTGTTATTCTTTTATTCATCAAAATCTTAATAAAGTTTTCCTCATATTACACACATTAAAATCAATAAATAAAAGATATTACATAATAAGATCATTTCCAGAAACATTCAATTACTATGGAATTTTGCCCAAATCCCATTTTTTACTGAACCTCAGTTTCACATCTGCAAAATGGAATAAGTTTCTTTCTCTTTTTCATAATCCCAAGCATGTGAAATGAACTAAACTCTATGAATAATATTTTTAACTATAAAGTATTATACAACACTACTATTTTTAAAACCTCACATTAACATACTTTGGGAATTTTCTTCCTTACCACTCATAGTCAAAAAAAAATTATAAATATATATTGTTTCCTCATTCCGAGGGCCAATATGTAGATATAAACTATATATATATATATATATATATATATATTTATATATAGTTATATATAGTTATATATAGTTTCTGCCATTATATATATATAAATATATATAATATATAAAGCATATAATATATATACATATAAAGCATACTAATAAGAAAGCTCTCTACAAATATTCTGCCACAAAAGGGGAGTATCCCTTTGATCTAGGAGATAGAGGACAATTTTACCTCAGCCAATAGTCAGATACTAGACCAATTACAGATATTAGACTAATCAGAACGTTAATGTATTTAGAATTTAACCTCTTTCTATGTTAATAATTACAACTATATGTATATTTACCAAATTTTAAAGGGCTGGGATTGCGGCTTAGCAGTAGAGTGCTCGCCTCACATGTGTGAGGCGCTGGGTTTGATCCTCAGTACCACATAAAAATAAATAAATAAAATAAAGTCATCATGTCCATCTACAACTAAAAAGTATTTTTTTTAAATTTAAACTAAGAGATGGACACATAATTTCTTAAACTACTATTAACCGGTGGCATAACCACAATTTTTACATTTCTATATTAAGAAAAACTGCGACTGTTTTATCTTAATTACTCCCACATCTAAAACTTATAGATTTGTTTATCTTAATTTTCACAGTGATTCTTATGATTCCAAAAATCACATTGTTATTAACTTTGGCTAGCAATATGTTAAAGATTGCACAATAATTTCCTGTTTCTGCCAACTTATGCAGAATATATTTTTCCACCCCTTGACTCTGAATACGTCATGTGCCATGCAATTAGAATTAATAGAATGTAATGGAAATTACAATGGTCATCTTCCTAGCTTGTCATAAAGGCTTTCTTGTCATACTGTGTATAAGCCCAAAGAATGCTGGAAAATGAAAGAACATGACCAAGATGTCATTCCCCATCCATCCTTTGTTGCTTCAGCCACAAGCTACCTAATCAGTAAGCATAGAGCTGCACTGCTGAGCTGCTGCTCACTGCAAACATGAGGGAGTCCAGTTGCCCAGCTAAGCCTCACCCAAAGTGTATAATATAGAACTTTGAATTTTTTATATATATATATATATATATATATATATATATATATATATAGTACTTTTAAGCCACCATGTTGGAAGGTTTTCTATATAAAAAAGAGAAGCATCCCCCCCCCAACACAGACATAGGCAACACCATTTTGAAACATATCCTCCATCTGAAAACAAATGTCATTCTATGGTCACTCTGACCCATAATAATAATAAAAGCCGGACCTAAGTCCCAGACAATACCTTGTAACAAAACTGTTATCTGGGACTGGAATCTTGAGAAACGACTTATTCAATATGAAATAGCGATGATCATAATGATGGTGATGAACACAAGAAGCCCTCCTTGACAACCATTTTGCAACAACCAAACCACAAAGAATTCCCTCAACCTTCTCGTTCCCCCATGACTTCCCTGTAAGCAAAAGAAGAGTTCCAGCCTCTGTTGGGACCTACCTCTGCAGGTTTCCCATAAGTAAGCCTGCTATACTGTTGAGCCGCCTCTTCGATTTCTCTATTTCCTTCTTCCAGTTCTTCCCAAACACCATTCCAATAAAAGAAAATGAACAAAAGAGCCAAAAAACAAGCAAGCAAGCAAGCAAACAACAACAACAACAAAAAAAAAAAACTGTAGATATTGACAAAGGGAAAGCTGATTCTAAAATTTTTATTGAAAGATACTACCAGAGTAACTAAAAAAATTCTGAGAATAAAAGAACAAATTTGGAGTCAAATTACTTTAAGACTTACTGGAAAGATAGTAGGATACTGACATAAGTAATAGACATCTAGGTTAAAGAAATAGAATTTATAAATGTAAATACAGTTAAGTAATTTTTCTTTTTACAAATGTACAAAGGCAATCCAGTGGGTAACTGGCAATTTAGAAAAATGTCTGATTTTTGAAGTGAGGCAGAGAAAATACAAAATGAATCTGTGGCATCTTATAGTGACATATCATAAGGGAGTTTAAAGCAAAACAAAAACCAAACACAGGCTCAGGGCACATCAAAGAAATAACAGAGCAGAATTAAATGAGCTTCCAATGGCCCAAAATGAAACAACTGAGCAACAAAATAAAGAACCTAATATTGAATTATACCTAAAAATATACAAAGAGACATCTATCACTCCATATGGATACATATATATGTGATTAAATAAATAAGTAAACTGGCAAACAGACAAATCCATGGCAAAAATAATTCTAAATAATTTATGTAAATGCTCCTACCAAGAAAAACTCAAGCTTTCTGATGTTCTTCCTTAAAACCTGTATTTTATGTGTAACCCTCAACTTCAGGGTTTTGGGGGTTTTCACTTTTTTAAATTGAGGAACCATTCTACAAAACTATCAGGACAAGAAACACAAGGAAAAACTTAGAAAATGTCCCAGACAAGAGGAACTGAAAGAGACATGATAATTAAATTTAAAGTGATTTCCTGGCTAGGATCCTGGAATATAAAAATGACAATAGAACATTCATTATAATACATCAGTGAGGTTTTCTTAGATTTTATAAAGGAACCATGGTAGGAATTAAAGGCATTAACAACAGGAGAAACTTGGTTAGGGATATATTGCAACTCTCTTTATATTCTTTGCAACTTTTCTGTTATTTGGAAAATATTCTAAAATAATAAGTTTATTCATTTACATTTTTCAAGGTACCTGATTCAATACCTCTCATTGATTGTTTTCCTCATTTCAGACACTTTGATAAACTACACACATATTGATTCATTTCACCCTCAAAACAATATAAAGTGGGTAGATTTTATGGATCTCTATGATAAAGATACAGAAAAGGTACTAATTTCCTTAATGTCATACAATCAATAAACATGATACCGGATTAAAGATGACTATCAACAGCAAAACAAAATTTTAGCTGGTTTTACAATCAAACTAAGAAAAAGGATCCCTAAAGTGTTTTTTAACTCTTTACTGCAACACACACACACACACACACACACACACACCACACACACACACACACACACACATAGTACAGTTTGTAACAGAGAAAATATATGAAAAATTTTCCAAAATATCTACACAAATATTTCAAATTCCATTTTGAAATACCTTTGGGGCTATCAAGTTTTTTAATAAGATTTTTTTTTCTTCCAGGTACATATTTCCAGCAGCTTGGGAGGCTGAGGTAGAAGGATCATAAATTCAAGATCAGCTTCAGCAATTTAGCAAGGGCTTAAGTAACTTAACAAGACCCTGTCTCAAAATTAAAATAAAGAAAAAAGAAAAAGAGCTGGAGATGTTACTCAGTGGTGAAGGCCCTCTGGATTCAATCCCTCATACAAAAATTTTTTTTCTACATATATAAAATTGTTTAAAACATTAGAGTCACATTTATGTACAACTATGTAGACCATTCTCCTTTTTCGCATTGTCTGTTTTCCATAGTTGAATGCCAGTGAAACAGCTGATTTATAAATTTTTAACTTTCTACACATTATAAATTTGCTCTAAATTCTTTTAGAAATAAATTTTAAATAACTCAAGTTGAGATTTTCTCTTATTTCAGAAAAGAACCAAACTATTGATGGACCAGTGTTGGAAGAAGAAAAAAAAAATTTAAGAGTTAGTTTGGTATGAAAAATGGAAAGGGGGAGTCTCTTTCTGTTTGTTACCTGTAGACTTCAGCTCATTCAATCAGCTTGCCAGGAAAGGACCATATCAATGTGGATAAGTGGACAAGTCTGAGGCTCAAATGAAAACCCAGGGGAAAACATAATGATTTTGCTGTCCTCTGCATATGGCTGCTTGCTAACACTCAAAGAAGAGGTGAGAAGTATAGAAAGATTAGGGAACAAAATACAGGAATCTGGCAACACCAATATTTAAATAAGAGGTGGAGGAAGAATGCCTCACAAGGTGGAAGGATAAAGAATAGTTAATAATGTCAAGGAAAGCTGGAAGTAAGTGGTAAATTACATGGCAAAACAGAAGGATCAATTTAAAGGAGAAAAAACAAACAAAAAGATATGATATGAATGGTTCAATGTTCTATAGAGAACCAATGATATATAAGGAAATGCTATAGTATTTTACTTAGAAGCTTAACAGGCAGCAGAAAAATGATAGCTGGGAGTTAGGGTAGGAAGCTGAAGGAAAGCTTTTAAATCATGTGAGACAAACTCTATGGGATGTCTATAAGTTGCAGGTTATGAAACAGTAGATATGGAGATGCTGAAGATTTAGGAGCAAGTTGTAGTGATAGAGTACAATCTAAAGCGAGTAGAGAAGGGGAGGGATGCTAGATGCAGAACACTTCCGTTTTGATTAAACAACTGACTCGACAAAATTTCACAATGGTTCTTTCACAAAAGCAATTGCATGTCTATTAAATATTCAAGTTTAATATTGAGACAGTAGAAGTTCTAGGAGGTGTTCTTTAGCCTTCATGAATCACCTAAAATAGAAATAATATAAATAATAATTTATTTTGTTTTATCATAGAAGGTCTAGTGTTATGAAATATTAATTTATAATATTTTGTTCATGCACAGTGAATTTCAAACAATGCCTACTTTTCTCATAAGTAGAATCCATTCTCTGCCTTTGAAGTTTCACTTCTTTTTTCAATGATAGCACTGACATAGAAGAGAATTGAATCATCTTCCTCTCAGATCTGCACAGTTTCCCTTTTATTATGTACAGTTTGGCATTTATATACTCTACTGATTATCAGATTATGCTGTTCATCAGATAATCAGAACCCATAAGGATTTAGGTAGAAATTTCCAGCTGTACGGTTCATAACTTTTATTTAATCAATAATTTATTTATTGTTTATTCAAATAAACATTTGTTATGCCAAATACTATTAGCTATGGTGAGAGGTAAGAACATGACATATGTTCCTAGTCTTCATGGAAATTCAAGGGTCATGAAGGAGATAAAAGCAATTGAAGAAGGAATTATCAAAAAGATATAGTTAGAATATGTTATGTTTCCCCCAGTATTTTTTTGTTGGTATTATTGAATATTTTAAGTTGTTGGAGTAATAACCAAGTTCAGAATATGACCAGGGAAATAGCTGCATCAAGTAGAACAAATTAGGAACAAGTTAGTCATTAGGAGTATTTAGGGCAAGGATAAATATGTTGAGTAGGTTTTTTGTATGGACATTTAGCCACAGAGGACAATGGTAAGAACTTGAATGAGAGTAAGAAAAGAAAAACCAGGCAACAGTTAATAGTGAAAGAGAGAAAAATGACAAGAACCACTGAAGAATGCATGAGAAAAAGGTAGCTGTTTACACAGCCAGGTGCATGAGCCCCAAAGAGCATTGGACTGGTTTTTACATGAGCAATTAATGGTAATGGGCTGGAAAAAGCAGTGGAGAACCAAAAATACATCAGCTCTACTTGACACTCATATGGTGGTTCAATGTAGGAGAAAAATAGATTCCTGTTGAATATTCTGCAAAGAAATCTACATCAAACAGGCTACAAGTTTAAAGGGGGAAGAGTCTATAGCGGTGTTTAATCAAGGAATCCGTGTTTCAGAATTCACAGTGGAACTGTTTGAGAGAAAGAAAGCATTGTCAATGTATATTGGAAGGAGATCACGAATGAATAAATTACAGAAAAGCTTTTATCTTAGGCACTGGTCAGGGGTTTCTAGGACATGAAAAATGGTGGATAGTAAATTTTGTGTAGTAGGTTACATTTATTAAGATGCATGTTCTGAGTCTACTATACCTGGCTAGTTGTAAAGATAACCATAAAATGTTGTAATATTGAAGTTGTGAAAAGCTCTGTGTTAGAATTCTAGAAGTTCTTTAAGTTTTATATGCCTTCAATTAATTTATAGGACTATTTAACTTATAAAGAAACATGATATAATCCTATGAGACTGATATGCTAAGATGACAATCTTTCTAATCATATGTATTATCACAATTACCACTTCACAGATAAAGATTATTTCTTAAACAATATTCAGAGACCAGACATTTGATTCAGAAAATAGACTTACTAATGATATTACCAATAAAATTTTACCTATGAAAATGTGTCTTCTCTAGGACAAATGTACAAATATGAACATTTAAATACTATTGGAATTTTGCTGCACAATGATCAATTTTGTACTCTCAAATAAACCATTTTATGTATTATAATGTATTGAATTCTTCACATCCAAGAAATTACTTGAATGTAGTTATTTATATGCTTTATCTTTAATGTTTCAATTTTTTCCAATTAAAGGAAGGTATTTTCTAAGATGAATAGAAAAATCCAAATACATACCCCATATTAGGTGACTCACATTTCTTCCTAGTACATTTTCTCCATAAAACCATGGTAACAGTCAAGTGGGTTGGTCATTTGGAGAACACTGTTGATTTTAAGTCCTTTTCTATGCAGTCCAGTTAATGATTGTCAATAAACTTGTGTGTATTGACTTATATGCCATGTGAAGACATGGGCTATGACTTTGCAGAATGAGGGTTCATTTATAGACAGATATTTTGGAGATAAAGTGAGTCACTCTGCCACCTCAGTTCATTCTAAACTCAGGAACTTACTTCTAACTAAATTAGTTTTGTATACCCAGGACAGCTTTGGAAAATTGGACTATATCCTATTCTGATAGAAGAGATAAAGGAATTTTCAGACAAATTTCTTTTCAAAAAATTATCTTCCATCATTCCAGTTAAATTATGTCAAATAAGGGTGAATGTTTTAGCTCTTTATTAAGTAAACAGATTAATGCAATTATCAACCTGAGTTTCTTCTATCACAACTATAAATACAAAAGCTCTTGGCATCTTCTCAAAGCTGTCAATCCTTACCCTTGTGAAGAGGCAAATGAAACTAGGTGAATGTACCTTCTCTGACACATGCAGCCAAATTTATTATCTGTTCAATGTTTAAACACAGTGATCATTCTGTTATTTACATTCCAATTAAAAGAATTTAAATCTTCTTTTCTCATAATCACATAATAAAATATTTATTTTATGTATTTTGCTATATGTGTATTATTTGTATTCATGAGAAAATATACAACTCTTTTTATAAAGACTGTTATAAAGACTTAACTCTTCCCATTAAATTAGAGCAAAAGAAGAGTGGTTACTTCAATAGATTAAGAAGAGAGTTTAAAAACATATTAAAAAAAAAACAGGCGTTGAAAGGCAAAAATCTTGCAAACTATAGGAATTACAGCAATCAAAAGTTTTCTCTAGGTAGAATTACATTGTTTCAAACATAACAGGCCTCTATTCTTCTATTCCTCTATCCTGGGCAAAATTCTGGGATATAAATTGACCTATCCTGAGTCATGGTCCATCCTGTGTTTAGTGGAGCCAGTATCACATAGAGCAGAAGTCATCTCAGAATACTTGAGCCAGACATATAACTGACACACATACATTCATTTTTGTTATTTATCATGTGTCATTCTACTGATATATAACACACATACCCTACCGCCAACAACCTTTCCCTATATATTCACTTCAAAACTGTCTCTGTCTATAAAACTGACACACTTAAAAATTGCAAGCAATTTCACCAACTTGTCAAAACAAGACAATGTAAAACAATGTCTAGTTCAATCTTACAAAGCCAACATCATGAGTTTTCTTTTCTCCAAATCCAGGATCTTTTGAATGTATAGACTGATGGATGGCTCAGTGTTAAAACAAAATTAACCCTCCCCCCCAAATCATGTGTGGTGTAAATAAAGAGGAAATACTCAACTTCTTGTCCAATCCTCTAGTCTAAAGTCTTAATTTTCTATTCCATTAGTCAGAACTCTCAGATTAGTGTAGATCCTGACCCTGGGCCAGCACTCCTTTTAAGCAGAGTAGAAAAGAACACTGTAATGGTTGAAGATTTTGCCTAATCAGAGATTTTTTTTATAAGGACTTGCTATTAATGAGGCTATAAAATTCCAGTTGGTCTCTTATTGCTGTTGCATGCATGTTTTAAGAGTCATATGTACTTTTGGCAAGAGCTTTACTTAATTCTAAGTGAATTGATCCAAGGCAGTCCCTTGATTTCTGTTGCTAGCAGTGGGAAAGTAGTATAAATGAATGGTACTTAAGAAATATGAACTTGCTGATGCAACTTTTGTTTTTCTTCTTAAGCTGCTCAAGCCTCCTTTTACATGTGCCAAGTCTACCTGATACCATGGAGTGTGTAGCATTCTTATTTTTCAGACAGATGACTGAGATAAAGCAGGGTCCATGTTGCCATCTAGATTACACAGTCACCAGTTAGACCAGGAATAAGTTTGCAGTGTCCCTTAAAAGTCAGTGATAAATCAGAATCTTTTCCTCAAGCTGCTTTCAAATCCTCTGAATGAAGCTAAATTTTATGACATTTTACAAATTCTACATTCCCTTACATTTGAATGCATATTACCTTGTAAATAATAATCTGAGACATTATTTGAGGAAAGTTAGGTTTCCTCTATAGGAAGACCACATTATCTTTGGTCAGATAAAGTACAGTGCAGATCATTTTTGAGGGATTTGAGAATTTGGGATTCTCCACTTGTTTGCTTTACTCCTCAAATGCCTTATGATCATCAGCCTTATCTATGATAAAAAGAATGACCTTGGATTACCAAAATCACCAGAACCATCTGGAAAGGAAAAGAGTTCTTCCCGAAGAAGTGTTTATGGGAAAGAGACTAAGCAGTTTAATTTTCCCCAGAAATTCTTATATCACTCTCTTTTTTTTGGAGATTTATTTTTATTTAAATAAACTTTTCTTAATAAGAAGTTTTCAAACTTATCATGGTATCTATTATATCCCCCAACAAATAAATCTTATGAGATAAAAAGTTTTCAAAAATGGAAAAGAATGCTAATTTTACCTGCTCAGGACTGACTGTTATGTTATAGAAGGACTATGGTGTGCCACCCATTGTACTTTATACAAAGCTCATTGTCTAAAGTTATTTATCTACACTCTTTTATTTATTCTTAGCAGCTATATAGGCTAGTTGTCATTAGTATCCCCCTTAAACAATGTGTCCAAAATTACATAGGTAATGGTAGAATTACCCCGATTTTGTTTGTATCAAGAGGCACCATTCTTAATAATCAAGCTATATGACCTCATTAGATAAAGCCAATTATATGAAATTTTTTATTTAGAAAAATTTTAAGTGACCAAGGAATCTAACTGCATTTTAACAGGTGACATACTGAACTAAAAATTTGAGTTGCTCAAAGTTGCTCTGAATAATAATAATGTTTATCATTTGCACAATGTTTAAATTCAAAGCTTCTTATGGCTAGAACTATTGTGGTCTATTAGACATAAAATTGTATTAACTGAGGACTTTGTACTCTTTTTTCATGTATGTAGCACTTTCACTAGGGGTAGGTGATTACAAAGGAGTAGACAGCTACAGGTTTCCCTAGTCACTTCAAGCCAAATACATCCCCTAAACAGCCTGTTGTCTTCCTTCCCAAAGATATTTACCCAACTCAACTTTCTAGCAGTTTTACTAAATTACAAATCCATCTATATTTCTAAGTCAAAAAATATTATGGTAACTATTAAGTCTTTTATGTAACACCTGGTCTTCCAATAACACACAAAATACATGTATACAGAATAACTGCCAAATTTAACCATTTCTTTTAATCCAGACATCTTTGCTACCTGTTTTGGTTCAGGTCCCTTATGTCTTTTAACTGGTAAATGTTCTTGTCCAAGTGTTTTTTTATCCATTTATATGTGTGTGTATAATAGATAAAGAATAATACATACACAAATATCCCAAAGTATTATTTTTTAAAGATTTTGTTACCATATTTTTTCCAACTAAAGATATCTGTTGGTTCACCGTTGCCTTCACAATAAAATCAAACACCATTGTATGTGTAAAATGCAGATAAAGTCTCACACGATTTGGCATCTATTAATCTCTTTGATTTTATACCTAATATAAATCATTCTTAGTTTCTCCAAAAGCTTTTGCTTCAACAGAAGTAAATTCTAATATATCCCAGATGGCAATTTAATTAGTTTTTGATTCTATGATTTTTACAAAGAGATATTTCTTATGCCAGGGCCTTTCCTTCATCCTCTTCCTGAGCATTCTTATTCGTTATTTGAAACACAAATGTCACTTTCTCTATAAAGCATCCCCTAACTATCTCAGTGCTTTCTCTGAGAGTTCACTATCACCCTAAAGGAATCTGCAAACTGTTGAAAAATAATCCACAAGCAAGAACTATGAATTTACTATTCTGATCATTATTAGATTAGATTAAAATGAACTGTTCCATGGCCATCTCTCTGAGAAGCTTCTGAGTTTTTGACTAACAAGACTATAAATAATTCACCCTGTAAGTCAGTGCTTAGCACTGGGCACGGCTTTTCAATTTGGGGTTCAGTAAGTTTTTAATCAAGTAAATTGATAACTGAATCTCTAAACTAAAACATGATATCTATCTACCATGAATAATTCTGATTTGTAATTATGTTATGCTACTCAAAAACTTTTAGAAATTTACAACTATCTATATAATTTACCAATATTTATAATTTACAACAATATGTATAATAATTTGGAACTTTATATATATTTCAACTTCCCCCTCTCCCTCCACACACAGGGTGAACCTGAGGAAAACTGTTGGTCTATTCTTGGATTTGCCTAATTATTGTTTAAAACCAATTTACTAATGTTTTTAAAAAAATTAGGGCTGGGATTGTGACTCATTGGCAGAGTGCTTGCCTCGCATGTATGAGGTACTGGGTTTGATCCTTAGCACCACATAAAAGTAAATAAATAAAATAAATGCATTTTCTTCATCTACATCTAAAAAAAAGATTTAAAAAAATCTAAACCTTTTTCAAGCAATATAAAGATGACCTTGGTACACTTTCAAAAAAAAAATAGCAGGGAATTGGATGATTTTAAGAAAGCATGCTTATTTTGAAATTTTATCTTACTCATTAAGATAAAGGTGTAGCATTAACTATTTTTGAAAAGAATTTTTTCAGCTGATCAAGTATACTTTTATGTATCTTTAAACATTCATCTTGGCAGAATTAAAGAAAACTTTTAATCAAAAAGATCTTACTAACGCTATGCCCAGTGGGAGGTAGACTGTGTGTGCACAGAGTGAAGAAATAGCAGGATTCTCAGGCAGCGCAATGTTCTGACACCTATCCAAATATGCCAGGAATAAAAATCTTTAAATGTGATTTCAAAATGCTTCCTTTCTTTTTCAAAACATTTTTTACATGCAGCAAGTTTAAAAAATATTAACTTCACAACTCACAAAAATTAATGGAAACAAGTATATAATAAGTTTTTTTTTAATTTTTCAAAATTCTTTCAAAATTAAAACTTGCAAGGGACAAAGATGAAAGCCCAATCAAAATTCATAGTTAGGTCCTTGAGAAGGTTATCTTTGTGTTCTTTGTGTGAACTCACGAAGCAGTGTGGATGTTCAAGATGGAACACATTTTAGTAGCACAGATTAGCAACTGTTTCAAGGTCAGTGGTATTATTTGAGGTATCTCTGTGGTACCAGACAGTGAATCTACACCTTAACTCATTTTGCAAATATTGACAGACATTATTCTAGCGTCTGGGATAACAGAGTAAAAACAAGCCTTTACCCTTAATTAAGGGACTCACCAGATACTCTAGGAGAAAGGCTAGTGCCACAAAAGTATTGGTTCTGCAGAGTTGTAGTGATTGCCCTGAGCTTCAAGATAAAATGTTAGGAACACTTCACCAGGAGAGCCATGGAGCAGTGATAGTGCCTCCAAGCAGAAGACACTCTTTCATTAAAATATTAAAAATTCTTTTCTGTCATTAGGACAAAGTGGGATCAAAACAAGATTGTTGTTTGTTGTTTTGGTTTGATTTTTAGTTGACAAGTATTATAAGCTGTGTCTGTGGCCTGAAGGAAAACAACCCAGTAGAGTGGAGAAAATTTACTGTTCAGATGAAAGAGAACAATTTCAGTGGCAAAATTCTTGGGAGGTGAGTGAAATTGGATTCTCTGAACAATATATGGGGATATGAGAAAAGGCAAATTTTATGGAAGCACATACAGGCTGGTTATTAGATATGTTGGTGGGATGATGAGGTAATTCCAATCTCATGGCTTCTGTTATTTTAGTTGTTCTTCTATAATGAAAGTGTAGTCTTTTCCTGATATATTTCTGAAATATCTGCTTTAAAGCTTTACAATGTATGGAGAAAGTGTGTTCCTGTTGTAGATTTGATATTGTGCTTATCATCATGGCACTGGGGTTTTATTCCTTGTTTTTAAATTTACAAGAATATTTTATTTATTTATCTATCTATTTATTTATTTATGCAGAGTAGTATAAAGGCAAAGGTTCCAAGTAAAAGGATATAAATTAAATTTGAAAAAAAAGCAGAATATGATTTTTAATACCAAAGAGTGTTAAAATTTGGGGTTATTAAAAGTCATTTAATATGCATTAAATGTAAAAAGAAAAATATCATTCTAATCAGGATAATATCATTCCTCTTTCATCCTTCCCATCTCTCTTTCCTTTTCTCTCTACCTTTATCCATTATTCTCTCTTCATGCCTTTTTTATTATGTCAATCTCCTTTGATCCTGTAGATATCAGATGTCTATGAAAAAGTAATTTCAAAAACAAATAACTAAAGATTTGTTATAATTTTTTAGTCCGATTTGCTGTCAAACATCCAGATTTATTTTTTTCAGAATTTAAATTACTTTTGAAAAGTGAAAATCTAACTATTTTAAAACAGGAAATAAGAGGCAATGTAGGAGACATTTTCTAGCTTCTCCTTTGAGAGGTGGCTTGTGTCCCTTACATAGCTAACAATATGACATCGTTACCCTATATTTAAAGGTAAATCATACAGAAGAACAGCTATAGCTCAGAAGTTAGAATGATGGCTACCATTGTCAGTAGAGGCAGATATGACTAGAAGGGGCCATGAGGAGATTCTGGGTGGCTGATTATGTTTTTTCTCTTCCAAGTCACGGTTTTAGGCTCAAACTCCAAGGTGGTCCAATACAGTCCTTGAGGGCAAATCAACCATCACCTTTCCTTCTCATATCTGTGCTACACTCCATCACAGGTACTTCAAAGCAGTTCTGCAAAGTGCACATGCTATATCTCATGTTTGACTTGATACTTGTTCTAGAGCCTTTTCTCACATTCAGAGTTTCTCTTCTAAGGAAGAGCCTCCAAGTTAAGATAATTTAAGAGAGAGCCATTGATCACTCAACCACTCCTTTCCCCAGATTGACACATGATTTATGAAAAAAAAAAGCCACTTGCAAAGTTTTTCTGTTACAGTGACATTTTTCCAGAAGTTTCATCATCTCTTCAGGAAAACATCTCCATGATGGGCAACCTCAGGTGAAAAGAGTTGAGACTCACAAGAGCTTTCTTGCTCCTATAGTGCTTTGGTACCTGATGCTTTCATTTGATGCAAGGTCACAGATTGCTTTTTTTGCCCACAGAACAAGACAATATTCCCAATTCTCTTGTGATTTCCATCCATTAAAGATTACAGATATGAGTTCTGAAAAATAATTTAAACTATAAGATTTAAACCTTTTCTAACTCTCAGTTTTTATTGTCATGTCTTCTTTCTACAGCTGATTATAAAATGCTGAACTACAGAAAGTTTGTGCAGCATGACTTTACCTAAAGGCAATGTGTAAGGTAAAGTTTTAAAATAGGAATAATTTTATCTATGGTTTTGGCAGGTATAGAAGATGGGGAAAACATATGACCTTATATGAGGATAATCATGTTTTTATCAATTCGATCAACTTATTAGTTTGAAACATATTTCTTGGTAGAAAGGAAATGAGACATTATTTTCTAATTTTCAAAAATATCTGTCCTGCCTTACCAACACTTAGGGTGACATTGCAAAGTACACATGACAAATTTCAAATAGAAAATGTTATAAAAAATCTATCTTGCAGGATAATGTTAGCTTTTACCTGAAGGCTTATCTTCTGTCGTGGCACTGAGGGTGACACTGCACCATTTTAAATGTATCTATATTGAGATGATAAAACATGGCAAAACTTTGGTTCCACAGAGAGTTGCAGTAATTGCTCTGACCCTAAAGGTAAAATGTTAGAAACACCAGGACAATCAGAGAGCAGTGATAGTGCCTCCAAGCAGAACCCACACTTCCAATAAAATGTTACCATTTCTTTCTATGCCCTTTCCTGCAATTTGTAAACGTACTTTTATAATTCTAAATAATAAAAATCACCACAAGCCACACTTCCCACGAAGAATGTGAAGTGCAATTAGTCACTGATTTACTGCCTCAGTAAATGTGCAAGTTAGAAGAATAATCTTGTGATATTATTAATAGATGTAAATGATGTTACAGAATTACTGGGAATGAGAGCTAAACAGTGAACCCAAAAGTGTTTTCTTGAAACTTTTTTATTTTATTTCACGTGATCTATTTTTTACATAGCCTGTGTATTTAAGGATTATTCTAAGGGACCATATTTATGTATACTTCTTGAGAGTAAATTGTCAAATGTTTCCAAATTTTGGTAGCAAAGGAAAACATACAATTAGCAGATTGATTGCTTTATTTATTTGGTATGCATTTTTCCCACAAGGCTGTCTACACCTGCACAGCAGATGTGCTTCTTTCTTTTCAAGGATTCCATTTATCAGCCTCATCTCTCATTCTTCCATTTTTATGCAGCTAAACTGTCTCCTATTTTAATCCAGAATAAAAATTTAGATTTCAGAAAAGATACAGTAGACATCTGCTATCTGTGGTGGTATACATTCCAAAACCCTCACCGGATGCCTCAAACCCCAGACAGTACCAAATCCTATATATACCTTGCTTTCCTTATACATATATACTAATGATAAAGTATAATTTATAAAACAGGCACAGTAAGAAATTAAAGATGATAATTATTAGTAAAATGGAATGACTATAACTATATACTTTAATAAAAATGGTGTGAATGTGTTCTTTCTATCACTCAAAATATTTTTTCTTTTACTTGTACTTTTTTTTACTTGAAGCACTTTACAGTTTCTTTGGTATATACGAATTGTCAGCATTGGTACTCTTATTCTTTGTGGCTGTTATTTAGTAAGATGACTTGAACACAAGCATTGCAAATCAGTGACAGTCTGATAACCAAGATGGATCCTAAATAACTATAGGGAAGGTAGCATATTTAGTGTGGATACTCTGGTGAAGAGGTTATTCACATCCCAGATGGAATGAATTGAGGCTAAATATTTCATCATACTATTCATAATGGTGTGCAATTTAAAAACTATGAATGGCTTTTTCCCTGGAATTTTCCCCATTTAATATTTTTGGGTCACAATTGAAGATAAAAGTCAAATCATGAAAATACAGACCATGGATAAGGCAATACTACTTTGTTTTTATCCTGACTATGTCTTTAATCTCAGTTGGTTTTGACAATGTGTATTCTTATTTACAGACCCAGAGCCATTTGTACCCCTTGCACATACTTGCATATTTATTGCTTCCCCAGAATCTAGAATACCTCAATCTTAGGCAAGGGACATTTAAGCAATAGGAAAATAACACTCTGGACCCAACACTTACTCTGTTGCTTCTCCAAGTCAGATATAATTATCTCTGTTTTGAAAACTCAACTTCTTTTTCTTTTGAACTGTTATTGAATCATTTATTAAAATCTCAGTTTTTTATTATATTTTTAATTTGTTCTAATTAGTTATACAGGACAGTCGAATGCACTTTGACACATCATACATAAATAGAGTATAACTTCTCATTCATCTGTACATGATGTAGAGTTATGCAGATCATGTAATCATATATGCACAGAGAGTAATAATGTCTGAGTCATTCTACTATCATTCTTACCCTTATTCTTCTTCCCGTTCCTACAATCCCCTCTGTCTAGTCCAAATTACCTCTATTCTTCTCTCTACCTTATTGTGAATCAGCATCATCATGTCAGAGAAAACATTTGGCCTTTGGTTCTTTTGGATTAGCGTATTTTGCTTAGCATAATATTCTCCATCCATTTATTGGCAAATACCATAATTTTATTCTTCTTTCAGGCTGAATAATATCCCATTGTGTATATATAGCACAATGGGATATTATCCATTCATCTATTTAAGGACACCTAGGTTAGTTCCATAGATGAGCTATTGTCAATTGAGCTGTTATAAACATAGATGTAGCTGTGTCACTGTAGTATGGTGATTTTAAGTCTTTGGGGGTATAAACCTAGGAGTGGAATGACTAGGTCAAATGGTGGTTCCATTCCAAGTTTTCTTCAGAATCTCCATGCTGCTTTCCATAGTGGTTGCACCAATTTGCAGTCCCATCAGTAAAAAATCTCAGTTTTTCTAGGACTCGATAATTCTCTTTTCTTCTTGTCAGATTTTTCCCTGGACAAATTTTCTTTCACCATTATTTCCACCTTCCTGCTCTTCTGCCCTCTGCCTTTATCTCGAAAGTGATACAATTTATTCATGTCTGTTGTCTTCAGTTTGTCACATGGCCCCACTTTATAGCAAGAGGACTGGGAAATATAGTTTTCCATATGTTCAGGAAGATGTTATATGAAATGAGTTTTTGTGAATACAGTACTTTCTGCATCATATCAAATAAATTATTTTAAAAATAAATAATACCTATCAACAAGTTTAATGGGGATCTTTTCCATAAAGAATTCTCTCTTAATGCCAAAAGGTACTAGGCAAACTTCAGACACTGCCCAGAAACTTCACAATGCTTCTTTTTTTCTCATAAATGTTTGGAAAATGCTCACTATCACCTTTGTAGTTATCAGGAATAGAAATTAATAAGAACAGAATAACAGTAATATGACCAATTTTAAACTTATATCATTTGAAAACATTCATGTTTATTCATTTCTGAATTGCCTGGCCTGAGGGTAATTTATTAATTCATATGCTAATTAAATGTAACATGATTTTTATTTGGAGTAAGTGGAAGACAGAAAGAATTTGGAATCACACCAGGGTTTGCACACTGAGTACAAGCTATAATTAACCTGTATGATCTAGTGTTCTTTTTCATGAAATGGAAACTATTTCAGATAAATAAGAATTAAGTAGATCAATGTATGCATACTTTCCACTCTAATGCCTGACACACTCCATGTGGATTAGTTGCATTAGTTGCCTCTTTTCCCACTCCAAAGGCTTCTTAATGTTGAGCTCTTGATTACCAGGCTGATCTTCCACATATTATTTGTCTCTGAGTTCCTGTTCTGTGCTGATGTTTGCTTGTGCAAAGTTTTGCATGGAACTGTTTTACTGTTGACCAGGTTTTCTTCTGGCACTTTCTGCAGAGTCTGTCCCTGTTTGTTTCCTACCCCAGGGAGGATCCTTCAATCTGGCCCTACAAGCCAGATCCCAGTTAATGTGCCATCCTCTTTGCTTCTCCAAAAATATTTACACAAATATTTAGACAAAATATGTACACAACTCTTTTAATACCTATAAGAAAACAACTCCTTAAATATTCATTGGTTTAGACTTGCTACATGCTACACAGAAAACAAAGAAGCAAACACAAACCTATTTACCATTTCAAATATTTTCCAGAGAATTTGCATATATACAAAGCCTAATACTTCCAGGACTGCTGATGAGTTTTGAAAAACTTTTTGGTATTTATCTGAGTGATAGAGATGGTGAAACTATTTATGGAAACATATCTGCTGATAATCAAAGGTTTGTTTTCCAAGGGAATTTAATTAGGAGATCATATTATTCTAATTAAATGGAAGTATAACTATACAAACAATAAATGCTCCCAGTTGAAAATAGTTTCTACTGAAGTTAGTTGGACTTCCTGGGAGAAAAAATAAATAGTAAAACAATAAAAAGTTTAAACATACAGATAAAGCTGTTTTGCCAACAACTAAAAATAACTCAGTGCATGTAAATTTATTGTTAATATTTAACCTTTTCTAAAGACTAATTTTAGGGAAAGTGTAGATGAAGATTTTAAGTATCTAGTTTAAAATCTATAGTAATAACATTTTTCTGAATAGGGACTAGGAGTTTACGCATGTAGAGTCCATAGATATTGGAAACACGACGTTAAAACATTTCCTTGAGAGGGGAATGCATTATTTACCTATCAATCATCCATTTTCTTATGCACAGCTGAATAGGAATCAAAGAATATTTTATGATTATTTGCAAAGTACATTTTTGATGATTTGGGTTCACCAAAATCAACCGCAAAGCAGAGTTTGTTGACAAACACTGAATGGAACTCATGGCCTCAACAGAACTCTAGTATTGTCTTAGACTTCCTCCTTGAATCTAAATTTTGGCACCTGCAAGAGTAAACCTACCTCTGAAAAATGGGAGGATATGTCCTGTTCTCCAGCAGGATCTGACTAATCAGATAGAAAAGAAGACACCCTGCTTAGTTATGCCCCGAACAGGCAGTCTGGGTCCCAGGAAAAGAGCTGAACTTAGAGGTCTTTAGAATTTAGTCAGTGCATCCTATATATTCTTTCACTGAACCACTGCTGAACCTTGCCTAGAGGTGTTAGTAAGTTTATGTTAACATTTAGTTTAACTAATTTAAAATGAAATTCACTCGCAATTGTAAATCATTATTGAACTGCAGTTTTTTCCTAATTGAGTGCTTTAATGTTTCCTCTAAAAATGATTTTATTTAATAAATTAAAGGATATCACATGTAGAGAAAGAAACAAGAATAAGACATGCATATTCACTATCCAGATTGAATAGTTGCTACAACATTTGTTCCTAAAATTTTTATTAAAAGGGGATTTTTATTAAAAGTGTAGCAATTTAACTCGAATCAACAAAGCTATAATAGGGCCTATTTGTTCTTAGTTTTACAAAATAGCACCAACTCATATCAGATATTAATTTTCATAGTGTATTGAATACAAAAATAGCATCTAATTGTTATAATTTTCATTGCCCTCTATTTTCACTAAGAAAATCTCTGTGTTCTTTTCACATTTTTCTGATGTTTCGTTTGCTTATGGATTTGCAACATTTTTCCACTAATTTCTTTATGCTCTTTTTAAAACATGTTCATATTTTCCACATTAGTGTTTTCAATTCATATGAAATTTATCATCTGGCATACAGTATCCATAGAGACCTTAATTATTTTTCTTTATATACATGTTTACCTCAGCCATTCTTTCCTCAATGATTTGGGCTGCTCATATATTTCAAGATTGTGTCTCCATTGGTCTGTTTTGGAGATTTTGTTCTTTCAGTTTTCTATTTTTCCAACTTTGTGCCATTTCTACATTGTCTTAATGTAATTTATCTAAGTCTTGCTATTTTCTTCCACTGAGGTTCAAGAAGCATTCTTAGTTCTCCCCCATCTGGGTAAAAACAGAGCCCTCTGCTAGTGTCCACCCTCCATTGCAGAATTTCAAAAGCTCTATATAACCAGTGATCATGCAGCTCTCCTACCACAGTTAACAGGAGTCTCAATCCACAAAGCAGTCCACTGTGTCCTGCATTCGACCACTATCTCTATAGGGTCACAGTGAATAATTTATTTATGTCTTTTTAGAGTTTGCTTATTTATTTATTTTACCAGCAAAGGAACCTCAGAGAACTTCAGGTACTTTTTCTTCTCCATATGACTCTGTATATCTTCTTTTTCTAAATACATCTCTCCCCCATTCCTAAGTCCTCCCAATTTTATCCTAAGTCCTCAGAATTTATATATATATATATATATATATATATATATATATATATATATATATATATAATTTACACACACACACCTGCCCAATTCCTTGATCCAATTTTCTTCAATACTGCCATTCTCCAGTTCTTCATGGCATCTGTTTTTGGAATTCCAGTAGGAGTTTTAACTATTTTGGCTTCTTAATTCATCATGTTTCTTAATCTCTCCATCATAATTATGAACTGTTCTTACCTGTGAATTTCAGGTAATTTTCTTGGTTTTACTTTCCAGGTTATTTATTTTTATAATTAATGATTAACCAGTGTATTGTGCAGACATTAGTTCAATCATTACATTCTTTGTTTCTAAGAATTTTAATAGTTCAGAAAAAAAAATTGACATTCTTTCTTTTTATCTCCCATGAAAATAAAAGGAAAAATTCAATGAAAACAACATCCAAAGAGCTTTCCAAAATGAAACCAAGAGTACATCAAGGGAGAAGGACCTAAGCAAGATGCCAGCTGGTTTTTGGATTGTGAACTTCTATCACTTTTACAATTGATTACAGGCAGCTGGAACAAATAAAGGGTTAGATAATTAGATTGTGCCCAGAGGCTCAAGATGTTTACCGAGAGGTTATTGTCCTCTTGTTTTATGCACATTTCCATTCTGTTCAGACAGTCTTTTCTGTGTTTGCTATTGATCATAGTTACATAGCTCTGTTTCTTCCAACATTCATTAGCCATATAAACTGCCACTTTCTCTGCCTTCCTCAGAACAAACACTGAACCTGTGTGTTCCAAACAGCCATTCTTAAGACCCAAATAAAGTCCTTTTTACTTTTTCAGTTTCTGAGTTTAGATAATGTAAATTCATTATTATATGTCTTTCATTTTTTTGTATATGTCTCTTTTGTTCTTTAATAGTAGATGGTTCTATTATGCAATATTTGAGGATTATTAATTTCTCTGCTTCTCACCCATCATATGTTTTTTCTCCCCTTCACTTCCATTGTAAGCTCTTCTTTGTGGGCTTCCATAGCTACATATTCTGTGACCAGAGCAATTTTGTGTTTAGGCTCTTAAAGACTGTTAGGGTCTGTAAACAAGTCAAGATGGTGCCTGGCATTTTGCCAGAGGGAGTGGTTTGTGAAGTAATGCCAGGGAGCCATTAAGTGTGGAGATTCCTTATTGGTTGACTGCTGTATCTAGTTTGTGTTAATTAAGATAAGCTGTGTGTAATGTATATATACCCCTCCTGTCCTACAATAAAAGGCTCCCACTCCTGATGTATCAATGAACACAAGTTGCTCATCACCCCCACCCCCACCCCCCACCCCCCACCCCTGTTATTTTGCTGCAGCAGGACTGCAGCAAAAGGCTATCAGGAGGCCAGAATCAATTTTTATGGTATTTTCTGGATTGGAATATTGGGAATTACTGAAGAAAAAAATCATTTAAAAAGCAAAATTATTATCAGGTCAAATAAATATTTTCTTTTTTTTAAATCTGGTTTCTAGGAAAAACAAAGAAATTTCTTTTGTTTTATATTTTGTGTCATCAAACACATTCTCTTTTCTCAGTTTATACATCCAGTAGCTTAAGAGCTGTTTAAATTTCCTCATTTCATGTTCATGTTTCTCAATACCAATTCCCCACATTTCACAGGTCAAGTGCTTACCTCTGGATTCCACTGATCGCACTAATGGGTTAACATGGTAACAAACTCTAACTACCCACTAGTTATCCATGAAACTCTATCCAATTTCACCATCACCACCACCACTGAATATTGTCAGAGATTGCACACAAATTTCTTTTGCCTTACTTTTAATTGCTTCTGTATTTCTCACATTTGGTGACTGACTTATTTCCTTCTAATCTCAGCTTTGTATGTGTTCTTTATAGCTTTATTTTAAAACTTTAGTATTTAGAAAGTTTGTGATTTACCACACTGTTAGAATGTAAAGTCAAATGGCTTATTATTCAGACTAGGACAAAGATGGCAGAGAAGAGGGAAAATACTACTTGCTTGGAGACTATGGATTTGAGCAGAATGAATGCTGCTTCCCAGTGGAGAGGGTGTCAGTGGGAGTACAACAAATTGTAATATCAGAATCAGAGTCAGAAATTTGGGCTTTTGGAACATAGAATAGGAAAGGAAAGAATACAGCTGATAATATCACAAGGCTGGTTCACCAGGGAGGGGAGGGGCTACTAAGCAGATGTACTGATTTTTCCCAGAAAATTTGACCTGAAGAATCCATGAAACAGAGGGGCAGCCTATGTGTTGAAGCTAATAGATACCAAAAACACAGAAATTGTTACAAAATAGACAACTATAAGCCAAAGCACATCCTCTCAGGAAAGGAAGATGAATTCATCTCAAAAGATGTGCAAGTAAAAAACTTTGAAAATTGTGAGGATACAGTCAAACATGTCTCCCTCCAAAGGTTACAGTCCTCTAACAGAGGAACATACAGACACGGAAGGTGATAAAATTACAGAAAAAGATTTTTAAAAGCTGATTATTGGGCTGGGGATGTGGCTCAAGTGGTAGCGTGCTTTCCTGGCATGCGTGGGGCTCTGGGTTCGATCCTCAGCACCACATAAAAATAAAATAAAGATGTTGTGTCTACCGCAAATTAAAAAATAAATATTAAAAAATTGTCTCTCTTTTTTTTAAAGCTGATTATTAACATGATTAATGAACTCAAAAACAAACCCAGAACATTCAAGTGGATGAAACTTTGTAGAATAGCAATTAAGGAAATTAAAAAAAAAATATGTAAGAAACAAACTAAGGAATGAACTAGGAGATAAATTACATGAGATGGATGAACATTTCATAAAGTAGAGATTCTGGAAAGAAATCAATCAGAACTCCTAAAAAGAAAAAGCACATTAAAGCAAATAAAAAATATTTGAAAGTATCACCAACATCAGACCAGATTACATAGAAAACACAGCCTCAGGACTCAAAAATAGTTCTAGGCTGGAACATTCAGGACACAGTGAATAAAAAATAAAAAAAGAACATGATCATAACATGCAAGAACTCTGAGACAATATTAAAGAGACTTAATTTGAGAGTCATTGGGTAGAAATTACATGGAAATATAGGCTAGGGCATTAAGAATATTTTTAATGATTTTCCAAATCTTAGAAACAAAATGGACATTCATATTTAAGATCCATATAAAACCCCAAATAGAGACGTTAGAAAAATAACCTCTCCAATACACATTATAATAAAATGCCTCCCACAAAAATTAAGGATAGATTATTAAAAGGTGCAAAAAAAAAAGACATCAATTCACATTTAGAGGTGCAACAATAAGACTCACTTTAGTCTTCACAATTCAAACTCTAAAAGCCAGGAAGGCTTGGACTGTGATAATCCAAGATCTAAGAGAAAAATTTCCAGCCAAAATTTCTATGTCCAGCAAAGCTATTATTCAGAATCAAATGAGATATAGAAACTTTCCATGACAAGGACAAACTAAAAGAATTCATGACCACTAAACCTGCAGTACAGAAAATACTGAAAGAAATACTACATAAGGAAATCAAAAACAAACATAGAACTTTCAAATGGATGAAATGTTGTAGAAAATCAATTAAGCAAGTGAAAATGTAGAACACATTAAATCTATGAAACATTATAAAATGACAGGAAATAATAAATATATTTCAATAATAACCTGAATGTAAATTGTGTCAACTGTCCAATTAAAAGACACAGGGTGATAGACTAAAAACCATGGCCCAAAGTGTACTGTTTGCAAGAAACTGATCTTCAAGGCAAAGATATCAACAGGATAAAAGTAAAAGCAGAGAACAAAATATTCCATGGAAATGGAATTAAAACAAACAGGATTAGCTGTTTCATATCTGACAAAACATATTTCAATCCAAAAATAATTATTTGAGACTAGTAAGGTTATAACATATTATTAAAGGGAACAATCCTAAAAGAAGATATGATAATTATAAATATTTATGCCCCAAATTTTGGTGCAACTTGTTGCATTAAACAAATGCTTCTTAAATTTAAGTACTAGATAAACTCAATACAATAATACTTTTTGATTTCAACATGCCTCTCTCAATAAGATATAGGTCATACAGACAAAAAAAAATCACTAAGGAAATTTCTGACTTAAATGATACTATAAATCACGTAGCTCTAACATCTATGTTTCACCCAACAACAGCTGAATACTTTCTTTTCATAAGCTCATGGAATATTTTCCAAAAATTGACCATATTTTAGGACACAAAGCAAGCTTTAATAAATATAAATACATAATATTATTCCATGCATCTTATCAGATCATAATGGATTTAAATTAAAAATCAACAGCAAGAAAACATAGAAATTACATAAACACAAAAAGATTAAAAATACTCTTTAAAATGAGGTATGGATCATTGAAGAAATGACAAGAAAAATAAGAAAATTTAGAATCAAACAATAATAGTGATACAGCATAACAAAATCTGTGTCCCCAAAATAAACAATGTAATGCCATACTGAAAAAGAAGGAGCAAATTTATTTTAAAAGCAAAAGATAAGAAATAATTAAGATCAGAATTAAAATTAATGAAAGAGAAAAATAAAAATCACAAAGGATCAATGCAAACAGAGTCAGTGTTTTGAAAAGACAAGCAATGTTGATAAATATTTAGTCAACTATTCAAAAGAATAGGAGAAATCCAAGTCAACAAAATTTCAGATAAATGAGTGATATCACCAAAGAAATTTCTGAAATCCAGAGAATTATTAATGATATTTTAAAAACTTGTATTTTAAGAAACTGAAACATCTAGATGATATTGGCAAATTTCTATAAACATGTGATCTACACAAATAAACAAAGATGATATAGAAAACCTAAACAGACCCATATCAAATGATGAGGTGGAAACAGTAATAAAAGCCTTCCAACAAAGAAAAGTCTATGACCAGATAGATTCTTAACTGAGTTCTACTGGACCTTCAAAGAAGAGCTAACATCAAGTCACAAATTATTTCATAAACTAGAAAGAGTGAGCACAAATTCATTCCATGAAGCCAGTATTACCACAATAACAAAACCATTTAAAGACACAACAATGAAAGGAAACTAAAAGCAATGTCCTGATGAATGTAGATGCAAAATCCTGAATAAAATATTATAAATCCACATTCAAAACATATTAAGAAGATTGTACACCAAAGTCACGTTGATTTCATACAGAATTAGTTCAATGTAAAAAAATCAATAAACTGTAATTCCCACATAAATAGAATTCGGGAAAAAAATTTCAAATGATCATCTTAATAGAAACAGAAAAAGCCTTTAACAAAATTCAGCCCTATTTATGCAAAAACACTGAAGAAAATAAGAATAGAAGAAATTTGCCTCAATATCATAAAGTTTATTTATGACAATCCCAGGGCCAACTTCATACTGAATGGAAAAAGGCTTTTTTTCTACAGTAAGGTGAAAGACAAGGACGAGCACTTTCACCTCCCCTATTCAGTATTGTTATTGAAACTCACCAGAGCATTTAGATAAAGAAGAAAATTAAAGGAATACAAACGGAAAAAGAAGGAGTTAAATTATTGCTGTTTGCTGATGACTTGATTTTATTTCCAGAGAACACAAAAACCCCATTAGAGAACTTCTAGATCAAAAAAACAAATTCATCAAACTAACAGGATATTATATCAATATATAAAAATATATAAAAATAGCTTTCTTATACTCCAATAATAAATTTGCCAATAAAAGAATAAATCTACTCCATTCACAATAATTTCAAAAACAAAAGCCACAACAAACTTCAGAATAAATCTAAGGAGATGAAATAGTTGTCCAATGAAAATTATAAAACATTGAAGAAATAAAAAAGGCCTTAGAAGACTGAAAGACCTACCTATGGGTAGGTACAATTAATATCATCAAAATAATTTTATTACTAAAAGCAACTGATAGGTTTAATATGATTCCCGTCAAATTAACAATGACATTTGTCAAAGAACTAGAAAAACAAACAAACAAAAATGGTTCTAAAATGTATATGGAAGAATAAAAACCCAGAATGGCCAAAACAATTCTAAGCCCAAATAGCAATGCTGGAGGCATCACAATACCTGACATCAAATTATACTACAGAGATTTAGCAACAAAAACAGGAAGGTATTGACATAAAAACATATACATAGACCAATAGAACAGAATAGAAGACATCAAGACAAAGGCACTCGGATAAAGTCATTTGATCTCTGGCAAACTTGCCAAAAGCATCCATGGAAAAGAGAAACTTTTGAACAAATGATGCTTGGAAAACTGTTTTTCCATAAGTAGAAGAATGAAATCAGATCCTTGTTTTACACCCTGCGCAAAAAAAAAAAAAAAAAAAAAAAAAATACAAAATGGATCTAAGACCTAAGAATTAGATCAGACACTATGCAACTACTAGAAGAAAACCCCAACATATAGATGCCCACATTGACTCTTTAGATTCCTAAAGCTAAGGAAAAAAGTCCAATAATTAACAAGTGGGATGAAGTCAAATTAAAAAGCTTCTATTCAGCAAAGTAAACAAAAATATGAATAGAGAACCTACAGAATGAGAGAAAATGTTTGCTGGCTACTCTCTGACAGAGGGTTAATATCCAGAATGTATCTTAAAGAATTTATGAAAACTTAACACCAAAAACCTAAATAACCTGATTAATAAATGGGAAAATGAACTTCTATGGTTTGAATATGAGGCATTCCCTCCCAAATACTTTTCATGAAGGAATTTTTAGAGATTATATTATTGGATTCTAAGAACTGTAATCTAATAAATCCGTTATATTTTGAATATACTGAAGGGGTGGTAACCATATGCTGGTTGGGCATGGCTGGAGGAAATGAGTCACTTGAGTCATGATCTGAAAGTGTACCTATTTCCTGTGGTCGCTTTTCTTTGCTCTCTCTTCTTCCTGACCCTACCATGAGATGAGCAGTTTTTCTCCACTAAGTTCTTTCCCCTTGATGTGCCAAAAAAAGATAGTCCAAGCAATGGAGTCAGCTTTCCATGAACTGAGACTGCTAAAACTATAAACCCCAAAGAAACTCTTCCTCCCCTTAGTTATTACCTGGTATTTTTGTTACAGTGATGAAAAGTTAACTAAATTGTGAACTAAATAAACATTTTGCAAAGAAAAAAATAAGAATGGTGAATAAATATAGGAAAAATATTCATCATTTTTGGCAATTAAAATGTGAATCAAGAGTACACTGATATTTCATCTCACTTCAATTAGAATGGCAGTCATCAATAATACAAACAATAATAAATTCTAGGAATATTGGGGAAAAGGAACACTTTTACACTCTTGGTGGGATTGCAAGAGTGCAGCAATTATGGAAATCTGTATGGATTTTCCTCATAAGACCAGGAATGGAGTCACCATGTGACCCAGTTGTACCATTTCTTGGTATTTATCCTAAATATTTAAAGTCAGCATATTATACTGATACAAGTATATCTGTATTTATTGCAATACAATTCACAATAGCCAAACTATGGAACCAGACTAGATGTACATTAGCAGATAAATGGATAAAGAAAATTTGGTATGTATAGGCATGGATTTTTATTTAGCCATGAAGAAGAATCAAATCATGTCATTTGTAGGAAAATGGATGAAACTTGAGAATATTAAGTGAAAGCCAAACTCAGAAAGTCAATGGCTGTATATTTTCTCTCATTTGTGAAAGCTAGAGAAGAAAAAGAAACAGAAATTTTGATGGAAGATCTCATAAAAATAGAAAGGAGATAAGTATAGTAGAAAAAAGGAATCAGGGAGAGGGATGAGGAATGGGAAAGGGGAAATATCAAAGAATGATAATAATCAAATTTCATTGTTATATTGTATATGTACAAATATATAAAAACAAATCCCACTATTTTGAATAATTATAATACAATAAAAATATGAAAACTTTAAAAATATGAACTATGCATTTAATATATATTATGAAAATCCATTGTTACATATAATTTAGAACTACACAGTTCCAGCAAGACATAGCTATCAGAAAATAGCAAATAATGTAGAATTGCACTTCTAAAACATCTTTATCCAGGTACAAAACAGTAGTTTTGTTCTAGGTGAAATAGATGTTTGCATAATGTTGGTATATTTGAAAAACAAACAAATGTATAGCAATATTACATTGAAAATATGTCCCTAGTAAGTAAATAAAATACTCCATTAATTGGTGTATAATTTTCAAAATGTATTTATTTATTGGTTGCATTATAATTATACAATATAGTGGGTTCATTTTGACATATTCTTAAATGCATATAAAATCACTTTATTCATTTCAATACCCAGTAGTTCTTCTTTCCCTCCCTCTGACCCCCTACCTTTATTCTATGGTCTTATTTCTATTATTGAGTGGGATATATATATATATATATATATATATATATATATATATATATATTTGTGATATATTCATTTGTGATATATTCATATATACATATAGCATAATTGGCCAAATTCATTGCCCAGTTTTTCCTCTTTCCCTGCCTTCTTCCTTCCCCATTGATCCCCTGAGCTTATATCCTACAGACCTCCATATTTTTAGGAGTTTTTACTCCTTTTTTTCCCTCTCTAGTTTCCACTATGAGAGAAAACATTGGACCCTTGCTTTCATTTGACCCTTGCTTACTGAGTTTGACTTATTTCATTTAGTGTGATGTTCTCCAATTCCATTTATTTACCAGCAAATGATGTAATTTCCTTCTTCTTTATGGCCTAGTAGAACTCCATTGTGTATATATAGCAAATTTAAAGGTTTCCAACACCAAAAAAAATAAATAAATAAATGTTAACAGCGGGGCCAAACTTGCAGGTTCCAGTGAACAATGAACGGGGATAAGAAAAATAAAGACTCATTCATGCAGATTTGAAGATAAAGCTAGGGTCAGGTAGAGTGCTGCTTTCTGATGAAGAATCAGATATAAAGAGTTACATCAGCAATCTTTATATCTGTAAGTCTCATTATCAGGTTAAAGACTATGCAAGCATTATTCTTTGTATTCAGAAAAGTTACAGAAACTAGAAACTTTTATGCAGCTTTTCCACAGTTGCAATCCACAGTTGCAATGTGCAATGCTAGGAGTTTTGTGTAGTGCTCAAGAAAGTCCATTGTTTCAAGTTACTGTTAAGCAAGCAGCCTCAGGAATAACAGAACTGGTGAAATATTATGCTTGTCTAACAAGAGAGTTCATCTATTCCCAGGAGGTATGTTCCTGAGATCAAGGTCGAGGTTGATAAGACTCTTGCACAGAGCCTCCTCATGTAGGCTGTTACCACAGAAGCTAAGCATCCTATACTTGTGCAGAGGAACATTCCCTGACACCAGGCATGCCACAGTGATGAGGTCATCAGAGATCCCAATCTCAGCCACTGCTGTCCCCCTTTCTTTCACCACTCTCTACACTTATGAAGAACTTAAAAATAGTCTAATTCAGTAATTTTTAAATTTATCTTGAGGATCACAGGATTTCAAGTTCAACTGTGGAGAAGGTGAACCATAACAGAGGAAGGGCACTTTTGAGAAAAAAATGACGATAACTATCCTAGTTTCAAACAGAACTGTTCCTCCTTTATACATATTTAACACACATTTTCTTTATAATACTTTATTTAGAGAAAGATTTCCAAAACTATAAGTTGTAGCAATAGTATCAGCAGAAGTTGTATCATAATAAGTAACCCCACTGTAGAAAATGTTTACTATTCTCCCCAAGGATGACAGAACTTAATCCTTGGAATCTGTAAATGCTGCCTTATTTTGAAAAAATTTCTTTGAAGACATAGGAAGATTTTCCTGGATCTCCAATATCAACACATAGGTCTTACAAAAGAGAAGTAAAGGGAGACTTGACTCAGAGGAGAAGGAGACTTGAAGATGGAGCAGAGAGTTTGAAGAGGCTGGTTATGAAGTCTGCATGATGCATTCAAGGAGTGTCAGCACCCACTTTAAGCCATAAGGGGCAAGAAGTGGATTCTCCCCAGGAAGAATACCCTGCTGATACCTTAATTTTAACTCAGATACTGGTTTAAGAATTCTGGTCTTTAGTAAGAGAATGCATTTCTGTTCTTTTAAGCCACTTTGCTTTTGGTAACTTGTATAGCAGCCTCAGGAAACACATTCAATACCAGTCATAAGCAGCAGTTGAATCCAACTTTATTCAGTGTTTCAATTGGGAAAATTAAAGTCCATAAGAATGAGAGAATCAGAGACACAAAATTGACTCATTAGTATTATCATAGCAGTGTTGCCCAGGTCTTGGATCTTTGGAATTTTAGCCTAATATTTACATTATATTCACTGCATTGTAAGTACTATTAGCAATAATATTAATGAGAATAAACTGAGCCAAAAAGATAAAAGGGCTATTTTATACCAAATAAGCAGCCTTGTGAGTATTTCTTACTGAAATTATTCTCTCACCTTTTTTTCTTTTATTACTTTCCTTCCCTCTGAGATTCAAATATTTACTCAAATATATGAACTGAGTAGGCACTGGTGATTCAAATGTAAAGAATTTAGCAGAGTTTTGAGTTCATGGACTTTGCAGGTCTAAGTAGGGCAATAGACAAAAATTTTTTCATGACAATGTGATCTTTTGATAGCATAACTGTGGGGTGTTCCTATTGGAGCATATATTAAGGGCACCTAAACCTGTCTGAGAAAGGTGATCAGATGGTCAGAGTCAGTGGCAGATATGGTAGATAGAGGGGTATTCCTCTGTGTGTGTGTGTGTGTGTGTGTGTGTGTGTGTGTGTGTGATCAATAATTATTTCTGGAAGTTCAAAGAAGTTTTCTCAGATTACCTCCTTTCAATATGGCACTGGAAAGATTAAACAAGGCACAGCAAGGCTCTAGAGAATGTAGCTGTTTGTGGAACTTTTCAGCAGCAAGAGTGAACTGAATAGAAGACTATCAACACTGAAACAGAGTAGCACTGCCTGTTTCTGTGTAGGCAGGGGAATAGACAGCAGAGATTTCTTTGTCGTGAGTCAATTAATCTACCTACAGTTTTTTTGTTTTGTTTTGTTTTGTTGTAAAGCCATTTGTTGCAGGTGTGGGTTGAAGGCCAAAATTAAACTGAACCTGGGCACAGGAAATGATCAGATCCTTTTATATACAAGAAGAAAAGAATCTACAAAGGGAAGAATAATAAACCTAATTCAATTCTTCCAGTAGATGGAATGGATGGCAACTGCAGATAAAAGAACAATCTTTATAGGATAGAAATACTGTGCTAAATTCGCTCTTCTCAACCATAGTCCTATAGACAAATAAAAATTATAGATACTTGTATTATCTTTATAGGTCACAATTTCTACATAAAAAAAAAATAGAATGCACTGTGTGTGGGGGGAAATCTAACCTTTTTCTATCTACCTGAAGCCTGGTCTTTGTCAAGCATGCACTCCTCTGAATTAGTCCTTGTACTTTTATCGTCTACCCATGTCCCTAATGCTTGCTTTGTGTCACTGAACCAAAGAATATACAGTAAGTAAGTAGTCATCACTTTTGTCTGTTTCTTGGTGATTCTCCTTTGTATTTGTAGCAAAAATAAAGTTGAAAAGGAATGGTCAATTGTTTAAGAAGTCAAGTGAGATAACTCAGGCAAGTACATTTACCACTGCTTTGGAGTATAATAAGCATTCACTTAATGATCTGTGAATTCCTCTTGGAACAAATACTACTGCTTGAGTCCACTGCTTTTTGTACTCATTTTCTGAAGGATAATTTCCAAATTCTTTTCTTATTAATGAATCATTTTAGAGTAGGCTGCCATGGCAGTAAAATTTGTCTATTTTTTTAAAAAATTGTGTTTTTAAGATTTTAAAGCTTTATCATAACATATAATAAAATAATGATGAAGGGTTAAGGTGAATTGGAACATTGTAAAGAGTATTGGTGAAATAGGCCCCTAGGAATTTAATCCACGTGTGGTTAGAATTGAAGACTCCTGAGAATTCAGATGAAATAATATTGGTGACTGAAGGCCTTCATAAAAGTGAATGGAGCCACAGGCACAGTATCAAACAATGAGCTATAAAGAAGGAGGTCCTAATCAGAGATTGCAAAGTCCAAGATGCAGCTATGAGTGTCCACTGTTACGACAATGTTAACAATGATGAAAAAATGAGTGATTGTTATAAAAAGCACATATATTTGTTGACAAATAGTATTGTGATAAATATTATTGTGACCTGGGCTTCATTTTAGGCACAATTTATCTACTCAACAATCCTAATTCAGTTATTATAATTCCCCTTATTTCAAAGATGAGAAAATTAAGGCAGTGTTTTAGTAACTTGTCTTGGGACTTCTGACTGTAGCTGTGTGATTCAGAAAATAGGCAAGCAGGCTACACAGTCCACTTCTTTAGCTGTGACCTATGTTGACTCTTGAAAATGCCTGGTATAGGATAGGTCTTCTACGTGGAGGCTAAAGTCATCTACACCATTGATGTTCAGGATAGAAGAGAACACTGAGTACCGAACATTCAAGGAGTGGAAGTCAGATGACAATCAGCAGGAGGGGAAGAGGGTGGCTGAACTACACAACATGAGCTGCCTTAGTTGAGACTGACAATGAAATAATCTGAAAGATCTGGAAGATACCATATGGATCTAAGGGGGCATATCCTTAACACCCTGCATTATTAAGATAGAGAATTAGGATAAACAAAGAGATATACAGAGTCTCAAAATAAATGCCCAGGAGCCACTAGGATGCATAAAGCACCAGGAACAATTTTGATTCCTAAGTAATATGCCCTGGCACATGATCTTGTAAAATGGGGGAAATACACAAGAACTAGGAAAACTGAAGTGAAATTTTGCAGTTCCACCCTGGATGCAAAACCTCCACATCCCCAGCCCTATTTTGTATTTTATTTAGAGACAGGGTCTCACTAAATTGCTTAGCATCTCTCTTTTGCTGAAGTTGGCTTTGAACTCGCAATCCTCTGACCTCAGCCTCCTGAGCTTCTGGGATTACAGACAAGCGCCACCAAGCCCAGCTAGATTGAAGAAAGATTTTGATAATAATTTTGTTGTTTACAAAGCATTAATAGTACTTAACTATTCATGGGTAAGCATATAACATCCTCTCTGTTTGTTAAAATCTAGTAGGTATGCTGGGGACATAGTTTAGAGGTTGAGTTCTTGCAGATCTTGTGTGAGGCCTTTAATTTGATCCCAACATTATCATCATGACCATCATAATCATCATCCTAAAAATTATGTCTAGAATTTAAACCTTAAATTAATAAAGTCTCATAAAGCAGCAACTGAGCAGAGAGAAATCAGCTATTCCATGAAATTTCCTAAGGATTTTGTTGTTCTTCCATATCTTAGTCAACAATATCATTTTTGTTTAGAGAATAATCAGGACTGCTAAAATAGATTATCTTTTATCACCTATTCACCATAATGAACAGAGCAAAAGATCTTTTCATAGGATGGAACAAGTTTCATTATCAAATATATGGAAAAAAAACTTGCTGGAGTTAAGGTCAGAAAGGAAAATTAATAAACATAGTGAGAAATATTTACCAAAGTTTTGCTCACTCAGTTCCACTGCACATTATGTAAATATGTGCAAAGACACTTAAATAATATTTGATCTACAAAATGTAATATTTTAGAATCTTCCCTAATGAGAAAATTGTAGAATAAGATTTTTTTTATTAATTGTCATATTTCAGAATATGATTTGACATAGTGTTTTCAAATAAAAGATCTCTGTGACATGAATGCATAGAAACAAGAGAGAAAGAGAAACAAGATAAAAATTTAATGTATTCCCATTTCTTCTCTATTTCCTTAGGAAGAAGTTCAATTCCAAGGCTCAGATTTTTTCAACAATTTCTGAAATAATGCATTCATGTTATACTGTCATTCCAAATTCCACCACTTGCCAGTTATATCTCAAAGTTCAATTAAAGTGACAAGGATGACACACATCAATAATTTTGTAGTGAAAATGAAAAGTGAGGGAACTTCTAAATGACATTTAATTATGATCTTACAGTAGAAATTATTCTACAAAGTAGGGAAATGCAATAGAAAGCAAGATTTCATATTTTGGAATTTTCATCCCCTGAGACATTTAACCAACAAAAGCTATAGCACAGTTTGATTAAGTCTGCATGTTGTTCTTGACCTCATTAATGGAGTTAGCTGATGGATTTCTGGATCAATTTGTATGCAAATGTAACAGAAATAAGAATGCAGTTTTCAAGCTAATCTGCCTACTTTCACTGATGATTCTTTTTTTGTTCCCATCCTCATTTATATACCAAGTAATATTTATTGGTGCCCTCACAAAAGTGTTTTGATAACTGATTGTATATGTCAAACAAAAAAATGAAAATGTAATTTTATAAGTTTGTTTTATATGAACATGGGTGGAATTTAAATTCAGTTCAACTTTTTCTGAAGACTTTTTAGTTGTGATATCCTTTACTCCTAATGTTATTCTAATGCATTACAGTGAATAAGTACAGACACAGCATAGTTAAAGTCCATTCACTTGCCAAGGTAGAAGGGGACATCTCATTAAAACAAATAAAATGGGACAAAGAGAGATATTTTCTGCTGGTTTGAAAAGTAAACATCTATAAATTATAATAGTTGTGTCCTTTTTTAGGATAATAGATGCAGTATCATTCTGACTCCTCCACACATGATTTACACTTGTTTGTTTTCAACTATTTATATAGTTAAAGTCAGTCAATGAGTAATATATTGTGAAGTATTTACTCATAATTTTTTCAGGTATTATTAGAAATGGTTGGGGAAAAGAGTTTAGTTTTTTAAAATGTCATTACATAAAATTTTTATACATCTGAACTAGATAGATGAAATGCACCCCAAAAGAGAAAGTCTGAGAGACTTAAGGGGCTAAAGGAGAAAAATTCCATAAATTTTATGGTTAGTTATGTATAGGTATGTAAGAGAAAAGACTGGTGTGTTATGTTCAACTGAAGAACTCCTAAGACCACAGTGATGAGTCACTGAATGGGGAGGGTGTGTTAGTGGGGTAATGAAGTGAATGATCCTTTATGAAAACAATACTTGAACTTCAGGTTCCATTTCAATAAGATTGAAAATAGGTGATATTTCCATTTCCTCCAAAGATCCTGTTAAAATGGTCATGAATAATGACTGAAACAATAAGGTTATAAATGAACAGAGCTAAGGCTACTATTATTTAAAAATTTGCCAAATCCTCATTTATTATGGCAAAAGTCAGCACATAGTATCCACAGTTCATGAATTAATATATAATGTTGTAATTACATAATATGGATATGTGAAAGTCATCAACAGAATAATGAAGTCAGAGAATTTTTTTCTACTAAAAGTTGTGAATTGAGTCAGAGTGCAGTTCAGGCAATGGGGCTTTTATTATCCGTGTGCACCATTAGATTTTTAAGATGTGTGTGTTTATGTTTGTGTGTGTGTGAAACTTTGATAAAACTTAACACTATTAAGAGAAAAAATGTTTTCCCTATGTATTGAGAATCCCACATATTCCTAAATACACTATTTAATTTAAAATAGGAATTACTAATTAGACATTTAAAATCCCTTGACTGCCTCAAAACTTATTTAATACTTTTCTCCATTATAGATACCAATTGTTTAAAAATATTTTATAAAGTTTTTCAAAAGTCAAATTGTATGCTAAGTTACTTATTAAGGGTTGTTGTTCAATAGTAATAAACTCTGTCTTACATGTGCTTTTATGTTTGCAAATGTGCTATGTTTTTGTGAATACACATAGTTGGCTTACTTTTATTTATTTTATTTATTTATTCATTTATTACCTTTATTTATTTATTATTTTTATCTGGTGCTGAGGCTCGAACCCAGGGCCTCACATGTACTAAGCAAGCACTCTACTGCTGTGTCACAACCTCAGCACTGATGTTTTTTAAATTTGTGTGAAATTCTTGAATCTCAATATTTTGAAATTATTTTTCAATATCAGATCATCAAAAATCTTTTCAGTCATTTTTTGGAAAATCATGACATATGTTGCCCAATGCTACTCAAAAGTTCTGAAGAATAAGCAGTATATTTAAATTTACTTATTAACTTGTCAATCCCCATAGATACATAGAAGACTTTCACCAAGCATGAGACTGAAAAGTAATGCTGATTAGAACAACTCATGTCTTACAAACTCTCTTTATAAGTCAAGTCGTTTATTAAAGTGTGATTTTTATTAATGTCCTGAAATAGAAATTACCTATTTTAAGCATACAATTAAATGATATTTCATTTTATTAAGAGAGTTGTGTCAACATCATTGAAATATAATTTTAGATATTTCTAGCACCCTAAAAAAATAAATGCTCTTGCATTTATAGTACTTCTTTTTTCCCATCCCAAGACCTACATCACCATCAATTGTTTTTTTCTAAGTTTTCTGGTCAGTTCTCTAGGTATAACTTGAGATTAGATATGTTTGCAGGCAAGTAAAAGTTTGAATATTCTTGTTCAGTTAAACTGTTAAAATGAAATAATTTTACATTTTAATTTTGACTATTTCCTTCTTAAAAGACAGTCTGAAATATAGGAGTACTATTGAAACTCATCATTAAATAGTTTGACTATTTATTTTTATTCTTAAACATTTTAATATATAACTGATCAAAGCTAGCAGGACTACTTAATAATCAGTATATTCATATAAATTAGCCAAATAAATGCATAAAATTTATAGCATAGTTGAAAATGCTGGTTTCTCATCAAATTTTCCTCACCTCAGAAACTCTAACTCAGGATGAGATTTCTATCTGTTTGCAATTAGTTAAAAGTAGATTTACTCTGAACACAAGTCCAGTTATTTTCCTATGTACATTGCACGACATGTATATCGACAAATCTCTCCTGAACTGAAAAATCAGCCCAACTGTAACCTTTTATAAACAATGGTGTGAAATGTCAGTACAGTATTCATAATGTCTGCCAATTATTAGTTAAAATTGTTATTTTATACTTTATCCAAATCCGAGGAAAATAGTTTGGATAAATTGGATTAAGAAGCAAGCAATATCATTTCATCAAAGAATATATGAAAATATAAAAATATTACTTCTTAAAATTATGCACTGGAAGGATGATGGCTTTGGCAGAATGAATCCATTATCCTAGAATCTTTCATGCCACAGCCTGAGGAAGAGGAAAGGTTTGTCATTCTCAAAGCTGAAGTCTTGTCAGCATCACTGCAGATTTATGAGGCGATGTTCTAATCCCTCATGATTATCTGTCCTGTTGTTTTCCATTACTGCTTCCTCAAGGAGGCTGTTTTGTTGTGTACTTCTTGTGACATGCTCAGCTGAAGTATAATTGACTGGAAGACCACCTATACTTATGCTGCATTCACACACAAATGAATGGATGCTAGAAAAGTTGTACATCCATTAAGCAGAGCATTAGTTTTGATGTTATTCATTTATCTATCAGACATACTTAGACATATGAGTTCTCTGAAGCTTTGTTTACTGAGAAATGGCGCTTTGCTCTTTGATAGGGAAAATAAAAGATATTGCTTCTGTCAATGAATTTAAAGGCTTTTATACAGAAGTCTGAAAAATGAGAACTCAAGTCATTTTTTCCATTGTCTATTCTGTAGCAGTTTGAAAATGAAGTCTTTCAGCAGGCTATTTTCATGTTATAATCAAAACAAAAATACACACATATTCACTTACCTTGGCTGTCTTATTTTATCTCCAAATACAAATGTACAAAAATTTAAGTCATCAGTGATTTACATATTTCCAGTTGCATGTAGTCTTTTTTTAAAAAAATAATAAATCCTGATAAGCCAATTATTTAAAATGTCAGTTATTATTTGTTAGTGAATATTTTCTAAATTTTATATTGCTGGGCATAAGAAAGAATCCAGGAAGGGAAAGTCAGCTCAAACAATGCTCAGGGTATGGCCAATTTTGAGAAGGAGAAGTATATCATACATGGTGTCATGTAAAATACAGTGGAGGCATTAATGCTGGTACAACTAACTATGAAGACTGAGCAAGAGATAGCAATGAAAAGGGAGGAAGAAGAATGAAAGACTTTAGAAATCAGAAGAGTGATCACCAGGACATACAAAAAAAAAAAAAAAAAAAAGGTCCTTTGAAGACAGAGTCTAATATTACTGAAACATAAAGAATCAAGTGTGCTGAGCTGGACTCTGCAGGGTTTATACTCTTTGTTAATAGCTTTGTGGATACTTTTTTTAAAAGCAGTGATAAAAATCAGATATAAAATTTTTAAAAAGATTATTTTGACTGCCATTTGGAGAAGAAAGTAGAGTAGGAAAGTCCAGTTTATGGCATGAATGTGGTCCAGACTAAGTTGGCAATTGTTATTTGGGACAAGCATATAGAGTAATAGGAAAATAAACACAACTGAAATGAGGGAGAGGAATTTAAAAACTCCAGGTGTTATCTTAGATGTTTTCATATGTATCATTCATTGAAATTCTGAATTATTTTAAGAAAGTCATCATACCATTTTTAAACATGCAAAAGTTTAAGATTAGAAAAAGCTGAAAAACTTGAAGTGTCAGAGATATAGCACACCTTGTACTAAATCCAGAAATGCATGTTAAAAATCTACCATGTGCCAAATAAGTCAACATTTTTGATTAACCTTTAAAGTAAACTCATAACATTTTAACAAACCATCTTTTAACATCACTAGCATCATAAACTTTATAATATTTTATGTGAATATAAATGGAAAATATTTTAAAACACTATCATACACATAGGGTGGATATTAGTAGTTAATTGCCTAATGTCACCTATTATATTAGTTACTCTAACATAATTCCTAGCAGTATTATACTAAAATTTAACATGAGGCATAGATATATTAAAATATATGTGTATTTGAGGGTGCTCTGAAATAACATTGCCTGCTTCATATTCCTGCAATAATTTCAGGATGCTTGAAAATATCATAAAATTATTCTAAGAATCCTGTAGTACATTTGTTTATGCATGGGGTATAGAGTTGCTATTGACCATCCTCTTATTTTATTTTAATAATAAAATATATTTATCCTGAGTATAAAGGCATTGTTTCATATTACATAAAAAATAAAATGAAAAAGTATGAAAATAAAATGTATACTCCCAGATCTACCACCTTATTAATTTTTTATTGTATTTTTTAAACTCTAAAATAAATATAAGGTTTGCCTTTTTAAGCCCGATCATATAAACAATTGGAAATTCTTCTTTTTTAGTTCAATTTAAACAATTTACATTTTAAAATTTATTTTTAAAAATATCTATATTTTCAGAAACTCTAGTTTAAAGGATAGACTAATGATGAGCAGAATGTTTGGGATTCCCTTTTTTCTCTAATACTTAGGAATATAGCCTTAATGTAGTTTCCCAAAATGAAACTAATGAGAATAGGGAAAACTGTTAAAATTTATGATGTATATTTCCAGATGTGGCTTATTTAATTTTAAGTAAATATTATTTGACTAAGATTCGATGTTAGTTTTATGAATGATAAGCAGTTTTTTTCTCTGATTTATGTTACAAGTTCCACATGTAATTATACATTAGGAGCTATATACTCAAATTAACTTGAGAACCAGAAGGAACTTGTGGGATCCCAGGTGGTTCTTGTTTCTGTGTAATAGGCTGATTTTGTGCTTCCTCTACTACAGTCATCAATTCCAGGCTGAAATACAACATTTTGAAACTTTCACTATTTCCTAATTTCTTTCAAAAAGCTTGTGATGGTTTGAACTTTAAATGATGCAAATATTCCTCCAACACATCTGCATCTAATCTATGATCCCTTGTTCATCATATCTTTACTTCTGTTTTCTCTTTAACTTCCAAATCTAGAACAGAATACGTCAGCCATCCTCATGTTTTAACACACATTATTTCCAAAGGTGCTCCCCTCTTACCTCTCAAACGAGAATCCATGCTTTTATCTCAGATTTGATTATTTCCACCTCAGTAAAATTAATTGAAGTGAATTTTAAACTTAAAAACATATGCACATTAAAGATATTCCCTGTACATTTTTCTTTAAGGATTAAAAGATAAAAGATAAATTATATTCCCACAGATAATTATAGATATATTTACAACCCCCTGCAGTGAACTCTTATGCTTTCATGTTGCCTCAGAATTCATTTCAATACAAGCTTAACTTTCTTATACCAGAAGAAAGGTCCAATTACCCTTGACACAATTTATACTCCATTCCCATAAATTTTTCCCTCAATATCTAAGAGAATTTAGTTCCAGAACCCCTTAGAATACGAAAATCCAGCTATGCTGTAGTTCCTTATGTAAAAATGTATAATATTTTCATATAACCTATGCACATTCTTCTATATTATTTAAATCATGTCTAGATGACTTATAATACCCACTGTGATTGCTATATGAATAGTTGTTTTAAAGTTGCTTAGGGAATTACAACAAGAAAATAAGTCTATATATATTTAGCACAGATGTTATTTTTTAAAACTATTTTCAATATTTAAGTCTATGTATGTGGAACCCCTGGATATGTAACGTCCACTGGGCACTGGTGGTTGCTATGCTCTCTCTTCTCTCTCTCTCTCTCTCTCTCTCTGTCTTTCTCTCCCCCCCCACTTTCTGTTTCTTTATCCCTGCTTCTGCATCCCTGCCTCATCCAGAATTGATCTCACAACTCATTATATCTTCCTTGTCCAGGATCTAGAAATAAAATCCTTGAACTCATTTCTACTATGGGTTATGTACTGAATGTACACCTTCCTTCTAAAGAACTAGGTGTTATTTCAGGTGGGTTTTGCCCTAACATGCAGAAGAGAACACAAGGTTAGGGTGCTAGTGCCAGAGTAAGGGTCTGGCAGGGGTAATATGAACATGGTAAAGAGTCACAAGGACATGTGCCATTATAAACAAGTTTCTTTTTTAAAGTTTGTAGGTCAGACACTAGGCATTCAGCTGCTTGCCAGGTAAAAGAAATACCCCATGAAAGGACACTATAAACACCTATGGCCAGCTTCCCTTCATTTTTTTGTTGAGGTAGGATTGCTTGCTGCTCTGATACTGGAAACCAAATTTAGGAGTGTTGCAGGGTGGTCATAAAACACTTCTCTTTGTCCTTTCTTTATTCAATAAATTGTGTATCCGCCTAAAGGCAGCCATTGGGATATAATATAGCCGTTTCTTAATTGACTAACCATCAGTTATCAAAGTTTAAAAGAAATCACTCTCAATTTCTAAGGAATTGTCCAAAGATGAAAACTCTTTAGTGTGAGAGAATGTCTAGATATATGAAGAAAAATCACTCAGATTCTTCTTCCAGGCATGATAGAGAATAAGAGAACAACTGAAACAATTCAAAAATTGAAAAGAATTTCTGAAATCAGTTGTCAGCCACTGGACTAAGAATAAACCAAGAAAACAATTTGTGAGAAAAATTGAGTCCTTGGATTACTCCAGAACATGGACTAGCCACTGTGCAGATACTACATCTTAATATGTCTAGATATGGCACTATTCTCTCTCACCTTTTATCTGACACAATTAATATTTTCTTAACTTTTAAGTCACTTGGAAGTCTTCAAATAGACATATGCAAAGCACCATTAAACATATTCTATGTATGAGTTTTTATACCAATTACATATCAGTCACTAATTTAGAGTTTTTAATAGCTTAGCCATTGTTTGATTTATAATATTAACTATGTATATTCATTTTTATCTATTAATTTAAAAAATTCAATTTGAACACTATAAAAAAGCATGTCATTTATTCCCTAATTTGGTTCATCATGTAGTCAAAATTTGGACCAGCTTGTTACACTTTGCATATACCCTCTAATGTGTGTGTGATAAAACTTTGGAAACATAAAAAAATGTAGAAATTACTATTTTAAGTAGTTAATTTATATCTCCATTTCTTTTCCTGTTCAAATGTATGTGTGACAATATAATTAATGCTTAAATTTCTAATTATATATAAAGTGACACAAATTTCCAGTGGTGACACAGAGTAGCCAGAGTCCAAATAACATTTATGCTTTTATATTTAAAAGAAACACAAGATTACATGCTGGTGACAAGATGCACAACTTATACCCTACCTAGAATCTATTCAGGTCTGAAGTGGAAACTAAATTAACTCCTACAAATCACTGACAGGATTTATGCCTATTATTTTCTAACTCAGCATTCTTGATAAAGAGAAAAGAATTTGCAGATAATTTCACAGTAAACATGATAAGAAATATATAGTGTTTCACATTTTATTTTACTTCTTTTAGAAGCAAACTTTACTCTGTGTACAGCATGTGTTATATTCTTTAGCATATTAAAATATATCTAGGAGAAATATGGTAGAGTTTTTAAAATCATGCTGTGGAAACTGTGCTTATGGAACACAAAAATAATTTAAGGGAAAATAAATAATATATCAACATACCTATGAGTTGAAGATTGTCTTAAAATTTCATTGCATTTTGGGCATTCATTCATTCAATCAATTATATTTATTATAGACCTACAATATGCTTGTCATTATTATAGAAACTGCAGATTCTGTAGTGAACAGAGAAAAAAATATCTATCCTTACAAAACTTTAATTCTAATTGTTCATCTGGTCAATCAACAAAAAAATTATAAATAATATAGGACATTAGAATATATGTTCCAGTTTACCTACTTTCTAGTAACTTATAATGAATAAAAATTAAACAGATATGACTACTGCCCTAGCAAAGCTGAAATTCCTTTTCCTTGCCCTAAATAATTTTGCAAGGACAAATACTCAACTAGGGCTATTGCTCATTTTGCCTTGGAAGGAATCTGTTTCTTTGTTTACCTATTAAATTAGGTTCTCTTCAGTATAAATATATTCAGTTCTCATCAGCTTTTGGAAATGTTATCCTTCATGCATCCAATAGGACATCTTCTTATTAAAATAAATTGTTTGTTGCAACTGGGTTTACTATAATTTTCCAATATTCAGATTTATGTGGTTGCTTAATGCTATTAAAACTATAGTAAAAAACTATCATAAATATTGATAATATTTAATTTAATATTTAATTAAATATTACAACATTTAATTCAATTTTCCTTTAATGTTTCTATTGTCCAAAATTCTTATTTTTTATTTGTGCCTCCTTTTCATGTTGAAGAATCACTTTTTATTTTCAATGTATACTTACTATAATTACCAAAGTACAATATAATTCTTATAGCATTTTGAATCTATTAAAAAAGGGAACATACCTATATATTTTAGTCATAATTTTGATGTGGAGGATTACATTATTTTATTTTAATTTTGGTCACCTATTTTACATTTAAGTGTCTTTTATTTTTTAATGATAATAGTCTCTTATATCCATCTCTTGTTTTTAAGAACAACTGCAACAGATAGATATAAGATCACAAAAATCAATAAATACAGTCCATCACATGTGTAAATTATGTACTCACTTTTCCTGCTATGAATGTTATCAACTATATGTGCTAGATTTCTGAGAACAATTTTGAATTTAAATAGCTGTAATTTCAGAAGAAATATCAGACTTCTATATTGAATGAAATTAGTAAATGTGATTAGCTTTAGTGACTTGGTATGACATAGAATTGCCTTCCCTTGTGAAGCAAAACAAAGAAACAATAAAGTGCACAGAAATATTTAAGCAGTTATTTGTTTTCTGAGTTTCCAAAATGTAGATAATTAAGTATTTGAGAGAGTTTATCTCATACATCAAAACTCTTTTCAAAAAGAGCATCACTTTCTATATTCTACTGAAATTCTGTTCTTCCCATCATACTGCTCCCTTATTGTGGGTTATCTTCCACATATCACAGAAAACATTCAACTCTTGGCTTTGGGGAACTGGATTATTTTGCTTAGCAAAATAATCTTAGTCTCCAGAAAGATCATAGTAACATTTTTCTTTATGGCAGAGTAATACTCTATTGTGTATATATGCCACATTTTCATCTGTAGACATGCACTTAGGTTGGTTCCATACCTTAGCTATTGTTAACAGAGCTTCCATAAATATTGAGATGGCTACATTACTCTAGTAAGCTGATTTTAAATCCTTTTAGATATATACCAAGGAATGTAATAACTAGATCAAATGGTGATTCCATTACAAGTTTTCTAAGGAATCCCCATGCTGCTTTCCAGAGTGGCTTGTAGTCCCACTGATTTGTAGTCCCACCAAAAATGTATGAGTGAACATTTTCCACCACATCCTCTCAAACATTTTCCACCATATCCTCTCAAACATTTATTGTTATTTGTATTCTTAATAGTTGCCATTCTGACTGTGGTGAGATGGAATCTCAGTGTAGTTTTGATTTAAATTTCTCTAATTGCTATAGATGTTGAACGTTCATTTTTTCATATATTTTTTGACCACTCATATTTCTTCTTCTGTGAAGTGCCTGTTCAGTTCCTTAGCCCACTTATTGAATAAGTTATCTGTTGTTTATTTTTTCTTTTTCTGTTAAGTTTTTGAGGTCTTTGTATATCCTGGAGTTTAGTGCTGTATCTGAGGTGCTGATGGCAAAGATTTTCTAACATTCTGTAGGCTCTCTCTTCATGTTCTTGATTGTTTCTTTTGCAGTGAAGAAGCTTTTTAGTCTGATACCATCCCATTTATTGATTTTTCTTTTTTCTTTTTGTTTCTTTCTTTCTTTTTCTTTTTTCTTTTTTTCTTTTTTTTTTTTTTTTGATGGAGGGATGCTGCCAGGAATTGAACTTAGGAACACTTGCCCACTAATCCACATCCTCAGCCTTATTTTGTATTTTTTTAGAGACAGCATCTAAATAAGTTGCTTAGCACCTTGCTTTTGTTGAAGCTAACATTGAACTTACAATCTTCTTGCCTCAGCATCCTGAGCCACTGGGATTACAGGCATGTTCTACCATGCGTGGTACCCATTTATTGATTCTGAATATTGATTCTTGCATTTTAAAAGACTTACTGATGAAGTTGGTTCCCAAGCCAACATGGTGGAGAGTTGGGCCTAATTTTTCTTCCAGTTGATGCAGAGTCTCTGGTCTAATGCCTAGGTCTTTGATCCAGTTTGCCTTGAGTTTTGTTCAAGGTGGAGATATGGGTAGAATTTTATTCCACTACATATGAAGTTCCAGTTTTCCCAGCACCATTTGTTGAAGAGGTTACTTTTTCTCCAATGTGTGTTTATGGTGCCTATGAGAAATTGTATTTATGTTGGTATGACTCTGTATATTCTAGTCTCTTTCATTGGTCTTCTGTCTGTTTTGGTGCCACTACCTTGCTGTTTTTCTTACTTTTGCTCTGCAGTATAATTTAAGGACTGGTATTGTGATGCCTCTTGCACAATGTTTCTCATTAAAGATTGCTTTGGGTATTATTCTTTTAATGTGTGAGCTCAATGCTATGAACTTTCCTCTTAGAACCACTGTCATAGTATATGAGATATTTTGATAATGTTGAATCATTATTCTCATTTAACTCTAAGAATTTTTTTTTATTTCATCCCAGATTTCTTCTGCTGTCCATTCATCATTCAACAGGGAATTATTTAGTCTCCAGGAATTAGAGTAATTCTTTATCATTGATTTCTAATTTAATTCAATTATAATCTGATAAAATGCACAATACTATTTACATTTTTGTGTCTGCTAAGAGTTCCTTTGTGTCCTAAAATATGGTCTATTTTAGAAATGTTTTCATGTGCTGCTGACAATAAGGTATTTTCAGTCACTGATGGATGAAACATTCTAAATATGTCTCTTAAGTCTAAATTATTTATTGTAATTTTAGTTCTGTAGCTTCATCACATAGGTTTTGCTTAGATAATTTTTCTAGTGACTAGAGAAGTGTGTTAATGTCACCCAGTATTATTGCATTGTGTTCTATTTGATTCTTGATATTTAGGAGGGTTTGTTTGATATACATAGATGCTCCATTGTTTGGGGCATAAATATTTATAACTGATATTTCTTGTTGTTGTATGACTCCCTTAAGCTGTATAAGATGTCCTTCTTTGTCTCTTCTGATTAATTTTGACTCGAAGTTCACTTTATCATATATGAGAATAGAAACCTCTGTTTGTTTTCAAGATCCATGTGAATGATAGTTTTTTAAATTTTTTCCTCATCCTTTCAACTTCAGTCTGTGGATGCCTTTGCATATGTAATGAGTCTCATGGAGAAAGAATATTGTTGGGTCTTATTTTTTAATCCAATCTGGCATCCTTTGTCCTTTGATGAGTCAAGTCCATTAACATTCAATGTTATTATTGAGAGATGTTTTTTATTTTCTGTCATTTTGATTTATTTGTAGTTTTAAGTTGTATTACATTACCCTTTGATATTCTATTTTTTTAGTATAGTTTACCCTCTGATGTTTTAATTTGTATTCTCCATTTTTATTATTGAAATATTTTATTGAGTCGGTTTTGTAGTGCCAGATTTCTTGTGAATTCTTTTATTCTTTTTTTATTATGGAAGGTTTTTAACTCATTTTCAAATCTGAAGCTTAATCTTGCTGGATATAGTGTTTTACGTTGGTATCTATTTTTTTTTTTTTTACAGCTTGGTATATATTATTCCAGGAACTCCTAGCTTTTAGGGACTGGGTTGAAAACCAACTGATAAACCAGTTGGTTTACTTGTTCCTGGTCATTTTGCTCTAGCCACTTTTAAAATTCCATTCTTTTAATTTGTATTTCTTTAGTTACTAGAGATGTGGAACATTTTTTTTCATATATTTGTTGATTGAATGTTTATCTTCCTCTGAGAAGTGTCTGTTCAGCTTCTTAGCCCATTCATTGATTGGGTTTTTGTTTTTTCTTCTTTTTTTGTGTGTCGATTTTTTTTTTTTTTTAGTTCTTTATAAATCCTGGAGATCAGTGCTCTATCTGACATGCATATGGCAAAAATTTGCTCCCAAAATGTAGGCTCTCTCTTCATTGGTTGTTTTTTTTTTTTTCCGAGAATAAGCTTTTTAGTTTGAGTCCATCCCATTTATTAATTTTTAAAATTTTTTTTTGCACTTTAGGAGTCTTATTAAATAAATTAGGGTCTAATCTGATGTGATGAAGATTTAGGCCTTCTTTTTCTTCTATTAGGTGCAGGGTCTCTGGTTTAATTCCTAGGTCCTTGATCCACTTTGAGTTGAGTTATGTGCATGGTGAGAGATAGGGGTTTATAATATTTCATCTTATGCCAGTCAGAATGACAGTTATCAAGAATACAGAAAACAATAAATGTTGGCAAGGATGTTGGGGAAAGACACACTCTTACATTGTTGCTGGGACTGAACATTGGAGCAACCAATCTGGAAAGCAGTATGGAAATTCCTTAGAAAATTTGCAATGGAACCACCATTTGACACAGCTATCCCACTCCTTGGTCTATACCCAAAGGATGTAAAAACAGCATACTATAATAATGCAGCCACATCAATGTTTACAGCAGCTCAATTCACAATAGCTAAACTTTGGAAGCAACCTAGATAACCTTCAACAGATGAATGGATAAAGAAACTGTAATATATATTACAATTTCAGTGTATGTATATATACATAAGTGTATGTATATATACATATATACATACACAAACACACTATGGATTATTAGTATTAAAAGAGAATAAAATCATGGCATTTGCAGGTAAATGGACGGAGTCGGAGAATATCATGCTAAGAAAAGTAAGTCAATTCCAAAAAACCAAAGACCAAATGTTTTCTCTGAGAAGTGGATGCTGATCTATAAAAAGAGGGGGGCATGGGACAAAAGGAGGATCTTTGATGGGACAAAGGAAGGGAATGGTGGGAAGGGAGTATGGGGGCAGGAAAAATTGTGGAATGAGATGGACATCATTACCTAGGTACATGTATGACTACCCATATGGTGCAGCACTACATCGTGTATAACCAGAGAAATGAAAAGTTGTGCTACAATTGTGTATAATGAGTCAAAATGTATTCTGCTGTCATATATCCCTAATTAAAATAAATTAATTAATAAAAAAATTATTCTTTTCTATAGGTTACTCATTTCATAATCATGTGCCTAGAAGTGGGTCTGCTGTAATTTTGTATATTTGGAGTCATATATGCTTTCTATATTTTATTTTACATTTTATTCTTAATATTTGGGAAATTTTATGTTATTATTTCAATGAATGTCCTATGCAATCCTTTATATTGTACTTTAGAGCCTTCACCTATCCCTATGAATCTTAGATTTGGTCTTTTAATATCATCCCATAATTCTTGGAAATTCTGTTAATGGTGTCATAACATCTTTTCTCTATAATTAGCTCCATTTTCAAGATTATGTAATTTTTCTTTATTGCCTGAAAATATATCTTCCAAATGTTCCAGTCTATTGGTGATGAGTTCCATTGAATTTTTAATTTGGTTTATTGATTCTTCATATTGAGAATTTCTGATTGATTCTTCTTTAGAATTTCTATTTCTTTATTGAATTGGTCTTACACTTCTTTATTTTTCTCTCTGATTTCACTTCTTACATCATCTTTTATCTCATAGATCCGTCTATGAACTAGCCAATTCCTAGACATAGCAAAGAATGAGTAGAGGCAATTTTTTTTTTAATTTTTTTTTTATTGGTCGTTCATAACATTACATAGTTCTTAATACATCATATTACACGGTTGATTCACGTGGATTATGAACTCCCGCTTTTACCCCGTATACAAATTGCTGTATCACATCAGTTTCCCTTCCATTGATTGACATATTGCCTTTCTAGTGTCTGATGTATTCTGCTGTCTGTCCTATTCTCTACTATCCCCCCTCCCCTCCCCTCCCCTCCCCTCCCCTCCCCTTTTCTCTCTCTACCCCTTCTACTGTAAATCATTTCTTCCATTTGTATTATCTTGTCTTGCCCCTCCCTTCCTCTTATATGACATTTTGTATAACCCTGAGGATCGCCTTCCATTTCCATGCAATTTCCCTTCTCACTCCCTTTCCCTCCCCCCTCTCATCCCTGTTTAATGTAAATCTTCTTCTCAAGCTCTTCGTCCCTACCCTGTCCTTGTTTACTCCCCTTATATCAAAGGAGTCATTTGGTATTTGTTTTTTAAAGATTGACTAGCTTCACTTAGCATAATCTGCTCTAATGCCATCCATTTCCCTCCAAATTCTATGATTTTGTCATTTTTTAATGCAGAGTAATACTCCATAGTATATAAATGCCACATTTTTTTTTTATCCATTCATCTATTGAAGGGCATCTAGGCTGGTTCCACAGTCTTGCTATCGTGAATTGAGCTGCTATGAACATCGATGTAGCAGTGTCCCTGTAGCATGCTCTTGTTAGGGCTTTAGGGAATAGACCGAGAAGGGGAATAGCTGGGTCAAATGGTGGTTCCATTCCCAGCTTTCCAAGAAATCTCCATACTGCTTTCCAAATTGGCTGCACCAATTTGCAGTCCCACCAGCAATGAACAAGAGTGCCCTTTTCCCCGCATCCTCTCCAGCACTTATTGTTGTTTGACTTCCTAATGGCTGCCAGTCTTACTGGAGTGAGATGGTATCTTAGGGTAGTTTTGATTTGCATTTCTCTGACTGCTACAGAAGATAATCAGAAATTACTTTGAATCCTTATACTCCAATAAAATAGAAGATAGTGAAGGCATAGATAAATTCCTTGAGTCTTATGATCTGCCCAGATTGAGCCAGGAGGATATAGACAACCTAAAAAGACCAATAACAATAGAGGAAATAAAAGAAACCATCAAAAGACTACCAACTAAGAAAAGCCCAGGACCGGATGGGTATACAGCAGAGTTTTACAAAACCTTTAAAGAGGAACTAACACCAATACTTTTCAAGCTATTTCAGGAAATAGAAAAAGACGGAGAACTTCCAAATTCGTTCTACGAGGCCAACATCACCCTGATTCCGAAACCAGACAAAGACACTTCAAAGAAAGAAAACTACAGACCAATATCTCTAATGAACCTTGATGCAAAAATCCTCAATAAAATTCTGGCGAATCGGATTCAAATACATATCAAAAAAATTATACCCCATGATCAAGTAGGAGTCATCCCTGGTATGCAAGGTTGGTTCAATATACGGAAATCAATAAATGTTATCCACCACATCAATAGACTTAAAAATAAGAACCATATGATCATCTCGATAGATGCAGAAAAAGCTTTCGACAAAGTACAGCATCCCTTTATGTTCAAAACGCTAGAAAAATTAGGGATAACTGGATCATACCTCAACATTGTAAAAGCAATCTATGATAAGCCACAGGCCAGCATCATTCTGAATGGAGAAAAATTGAAGGCATTCCCTCTAAGATCTGGTACAAGACAGGGATGCCCTCTCTCACCACTTCTGTTCAACATAGTCCTCGAAACACTGGCCAGAGCAATTAGGCAGACGAAAGAAATTAAAGGCATAAAAATAGGAAAAGAAGAACTTAAATTATCACTATTTGCAGATGATATGATTCTATACCTAGCAGACCCAAAAGGGTCTACAAAGAAGCTATTAGAGCTAATAAATGAATTCAGCAAAGTGGCAGGATATAAGATCAACATGCATAAATCAAAGGCATTCCTGTATATCAGCGACAAATCCTCTGAAACGGAAATGAGGACAACTACTCCATTCACAATATCCCCCCAAAAAATAAAATACTTGGGAATCAACCTAACAAAAGAGGTGAAAGATTTATACAATGAAAATTACAGAACCCTAAAGAAAGACATAGAAGAAGACCTTAGAAGATGGAAAAATATACCCTGCTCATGGATAGGCAGAACTAACATCATCAAAATGGCGATATTACCAAAAGTCCTATATAAGTTCAATGCAATGCCAATCAAAATCCCAACAGCATATCTTGTAGAAATCGATAAAAGAATCATGAAATTCATATGGAATAATAAAAGACCCAGAATAGCAAAAACAATACTAAGCAGGAAGTGTGAATCAGGCGGTATAGTGATACCAGACTTCAAACTATACTACAGAGCAATAGTAACAAAAACAGCATGGTACTGGTACCAAAACAGGCGGGTGGACCAATGGTACAGAATAGAGGACACAGTAACCAATCCACAAAACTACAACTATCTTATTTTTGATAAAGGGGCTAAAAGCATGCAATGGAGGAAGGATAGCATCTTCAACAAATGGTGCTGGGAAAACTGGAAATCCATTTGCACCAAAATGAATCTGAATCCCTATCTCTCGCCGTGCACAAAAGTTAACTCAAAATGGATCAAGGAGCTTGATATTAAATCAGAGACATGACATCTGATAGAAGAAAAAGTTGGTTATGATCTACACACTGTGGGATCGGGCTCCAAATTCCTCAATAGGACACCCATAGCACTAGAGTTAACAAATAGAATCAACAAATGGGACTTACTCAAACTAAAAAGTTTTTTCTCAGCAAAAGAAACAATAAGAGAGATAAACAGGGAGCCTACATCCTGGGAACAAATCTTTACTCCACACACTTCAGATAGAGCCCTAATAACCAGAATATACAAAGAACTCAAAAAATTAGACAATAAGATAACAAATAACCCAATCAATAAATGGGCCAAGGACCTGAACAGACACTTCTCAGAGGAGGACATACAATCAATCAACAAGTAGTAGAGGCAATTTTTGATAATCAAATCCAGTCCAGAGCCAGGCCTCCTCTATCTGGATCATATATCCTAGGAGGTAATATTCTTCTGCATTTATTATCACTGAGCCAGGTGTTCTGACTCAAATTTAGCACTTCCCCTCATACCTTGTGTGGCATGTGGTCATCCATTCTCTATAATTTGTGAATAGAATAAACTTTTTTTTTTTTTACTGGTCTTCTCTTTGGTTCTTCCTGGAGACAGATCTGAGTGGCCATCACCTAAAAGAACATAGAACATGAGCTTGTTTCAAAAGAACTGATGAGTCCCCTTTCCAGTGTGTGGTAACCTAAGTCATTTTTGAGCAGTGAGTGAATCAGGTATGTTTGTGCATGCATGTGAGTGTGTGTGTGTGTGTGTGTGTGTGTGTGTGTGTGTTATAGACACTTGATACCCAGATACAGAGATATCGATAATTGGCCAGGGCATTAGTCAGCTTTTCATCAATGACTAAAATACCTGACAATAAGAACTTAGAAAAGAAAAAGTTTATTTGGACATATGGTTTCAAAGGTCTCAGCCCATTACTGGACAGTTTCATTGCTATGCACCTGGTGAGGCAGAAGCAATATTGCAGAAGGGCTTGGCAGAAGAAAGCTGCTCAACTCATGTCAGCCAGAAAACTGGGGCACGGAGCATGAGATGTACGGTCCACACTGCACTACCAGTGAGTACTTCCTCCAGTCATGCTCCACATGACAATAATTACCACCCAGTAACTCATTCAAATTATTAGGCCATCAAATGGATTAATCCAGCAATGATGTTATAGCTCTCATAATCTAATTATTTTACCTCATAACATTCCTGCATTGCCACATGAAATTTTGGAGAGACATGAAAGATTCAAACCATATCACCAAGGAAATTTCTCCAGGAAAAGGGTAGCTGGATTTTTTTTTTTTTAACTGACATAGCTAGTACTTGGGAGCTGAATACAAGTGCCTGAAAAGGAGATTTGTACAGGACAAAAAGCATTTCTTCTATCAGCTTCCTTAATGTTCCTTTGTTAAATTATCATGTCAGATACAGAGCATGGGACTAGATGAGCCTGTGCCTTGCCTGGCATTTATTTAATTCAGTATAATAGGTGCTATAAAGTTGTATCTCCTACAATTTTTGGGAGCTGATGTGCACATTGCCTGAAACTCAAATAGATGACCACTGCCTGGCAACCATCTCTCTAATCAATGGCATATTTACTCAATGTGACAAGCTAATTTCAAAGAGTATACTAAAAATATGGCAACTACAAGTTAAAATGCTGGTAATTTCTAGTACATCCTTTTGTAATTACCATAATTAAAATGATTTAAATATGAATATTTTAAATTATACTGCGGTCCAACAGTTGAAATTCAACAGAACCTTTTTGCCAGTTATAGACAACCAAAATCATTTGCAAAGTTCTGTAAGAAGGCAGGAAAATCAACTCCAGTACTGTTAAAAGTCATCATTGTGTACCTTCATTTAAGTATTATATAGTGGGTCTCATTATATTCTTTGTGTTTGTGTGTTCTAGATTGTTTTCTAGTTTCTCCATAATGATATGCTGCCCTTTCCTTTATCCCACAGGCATATCTAGAATAAAAACTGAGAGGTATTAAGGAAAAAATAAAATAAATTATACAACCATACTCTTATTTCTCAGAATAGGCAAAAGATAGATCCTGTTCTCTTCTTTGTCATGTTGCCATTTCTTCTTTCTCATCTTAAATGGGCCCTAACAATTTATTATTTGTAATAGTAAGTATGCTCTCAATTCAAAGTGGATTTTGCTCCTTATACACCCCTTTTATTTGGAATTGGTCCAATAACTGCACCAAGCGTATAGTGCACATAAAACATAAAATAGTCAATATATTACTTCTCACTTCTAAATGAACATCGCTAGAAAAATTTCTGCTCCCTAAGGAACATCTGAATGACATTTTACAAACTGTGCAGTCTTTTCAAAGCCCAGAATCCAAAACATTTACTGATTAGAAAGTAAATAAGCATATAGTATATGCTAATTCTTTCCTTATGAATAGTTATTTGTGTTTTCACTATTTAATGAAGTTATGGACTGTGGCCTTTCTGTGAAAGTACAGTAATTAGGAATCAATTACACTTTACATTGAAACAGTGGTTACTCTGCCGCTGGGGGATAATTGGGAAATAACTATATTGTCATTTTTATGTACTTTGGTTACATTGAATCACAGCATTTCAGTGGTGATGCCCTGGCAAATTACACATACATTTGTTCATATTAGGTCATGCCATATAAAGACAGCGTGAAAAAACTGCTCAAGAGGAATGAACTCCAAAGATAATGTATATGTTCAAGCAACTATGCAAAGATAGTGAAGGCTTCTCAATTAATTTCCATTCCAAATGCAATTAGTGCCACTTAATAGAATGTGGTGCAATTTTGGAAAGTGGATTTAAATGTCCTGCTGCTTTCTTGTTGTGTGTATGTGTGTTAACTTGATTACTAAAAAGAACAGAAAAATTTAGAATCTTTTTTAAATGAAAGATTTCTTTAAAAATGCAAACACCTGAGAATCATGCATTAAAATAATTAATTGTAAAGAGCAATAAACTGGCTTCCACTGTCCTGATGAGGTTTTCTTTGGAGATTTTTAAAAGAGAAATAATTCAGTACCTACTTTGTGACTGGGAAACAAAATCTGGTGATGTTACAAAATATTTTTGTTTTGTTTGCTTGTCTACACTTACTTTATTTCTAGCACTGGTACTGCTAACCAGGCCTCATGGGGAAAGCTAGTGGTAAGAATCACTGATCGAGGAATTTCGTTGAAGACTCTAATAAGATGTCATATGAGCTTCCACATTAAGGGTCAATATGTTTGTGTTTGCTTTCTAAATACAAAACAAAGACGCTCCCAAGTGTTAACAGAACACACATTTATGACACTGTTTACACAGCTTGTCTCAATTGTTGGCAGTGAGGTGAATTTGGCAAACAGACTCATTGCTCCTTCCCATTTCCTTTCATTTGTTTCTTTTCTCTTCTTCTCATTTATTTTTTTTTACTTTAAAAATATTATCACCAATTTAACAAATATGACATTTCAGACTCTTATCACAGATGATTGATTTTGAAGTGTTAACAGTAAAAAAAATTTACTTAATTATCTATTTACCATCTCCAAATGCTTATCTAAATGATTTTTTCATCTACTGAGAGGTAACCCCAGCGACCTGATCTATGTCTGAGAATAAGCCTGGTTTGTTGCATCTTTATTTTGAGAGATCCATGTATGAGGGCAAGGAAAATCTTTCCTGGCTTCCAACTCTTAAATGACCACAGACAAACAAACAACAAACAAAGCCTTTTAAAGCATCTGGCCCTTGAATGATGTTTCATTGTTTCATGAAAAGCGTGTTCAGATATAAAAGGATCCCATTTTATGCTTTTAAATGTAGTATGTACTTTCCTCAATTGGGTAGGGGATTTTATGTAACACCAGCACTTGTAGTCCTTAAAATAAATTGAAAGCATTGTTCCAGAGCTGCATTCAACTAATACCAACCTTATTATCTTTATTCAGACCACCCCACCCAATGAGGCGGTACAAATATCCTATAAACATCAGACTGTTCTACAAACCTGGTATACTTGATCACTGATTACACAATTACTTAGGAGGAGGAATCTGAGAACAAAACAAAGGTAATTAAGTATGAGAGGTTTGTATTTTAATTATATGCAAAGTAAATTAAGTAAAACACGGAGTTAACACTGTGAAAGGAAGAATGTAACAGAAATTGTCTCAAATGTGACTCCATAAAGCTTTACTTAGTAGTCAACTAACTTGCATCACTTAACAATAGAAAATTAAGACAACGGGCACAAATGTGTTTTTCCTTTCCTGCAGCAGAATTCTCTTTGTTTCACTTTTGTAATTTTAAATTTAACAAATGATGCAAGAAGTGAAATTATTTTAAATTCGTTTGGCTAGAAACATTTTAATACTGAATAAGTCTTATTACATCAATTCGTATTACTTTTTTCTGATAGACAAAACATGGGTAAAGATAGGTCACCTGGACAAAGAATGAAAGTAACATGTTCAATATACCCCCCTGAAAAGAAAGAAAATAGAATGATCTTGCTAATTTTAAAGATCCTAGATTTCCATGTTTTTTTCATTGTTTCTCAAATTTACACTTAGCATACCGGGAGATTCTTTCCTGAAGTACTTCCATCTGATTAAAGTTAAGTTGCCCTTTCGATTCAAGATAGGCTCAAAAGCAATTGAAATATTAAATTGAAATATATAGTCATATATAGTATATAGTCATTTCTATTCAAATATTTTTAACTTGAAAATAGTAATTTAACACGATTTAATCCAAAGTACTACCTAATTTGAGTTTCCTGAGGACATTTCAGCATAGCAGTATTAATAATGATATCACATTTAAGGGAGAAATTTACTGAAATAGAAAGGTCTGATTCACCTGGAACTACAAAGAATTCTCAGAAATATGTTACTTCCATCTTATTATACAACCACACAGTACTATCTCTGTACTCTCAAATTAATGTGTATCCTTTTCTGGTGATGAATTTTAGGTGATTCTTCAGCGGTAGACTGTGCCCTGGTTTTGTACATTCAATGTTTAAGTAGTGCTTTATAATGGAGGAAAATGGTAGCATTGGTTGTCACTAGGAATCACTTGCTGAGGAATGATCAAAATACTTTTTGTTGTTGTTGTTACTGTTTTGTTTTTGAAATCAGCAGAGTAATGCATACTTTTAAAAGAACATAGCAAATCAGGACATAATCTATCAAGTCTGTTTATTTCTATAATTGAGTAGTGACACTCTTCATGTTTAACTGAGAATAACATGAAAATAGCCAATTTTTGACCTATTGTCAATTATTGACATGGAATATATTAGACTTCTCACCTGGAGCCCCATATACTTTCTTGGTCATAAATATTAGACTAATATTTCTGTGTTTTTAACTCTATTTTCTTTATTGAAATGCTAACATTCTCATTGTGTTTGATAATTCAGTCTTCTTATAGAAAATATATCATTAACATGGAAGAAAAATCATAGGACCAGACATTAGGGGATAAAGAAGTATCATTTTACAAATTAGAAAATATAAGTTTAAAAGCATTAAAAGTGTTTTACACAGAGTTACAGAACAAGGATAAAACTGAAACTAGACTATATATCTCTGGTTCCTAATTTTCAGGAAACAGAAAATATTTTTTTCTTATTAAATGATGCAAGTGAGTTGGCTACTAACTTGTTTCTCAATTTTTATAGTCCTCAATTATGTCTCAAATCAATATGCACCTATCAGAATAATATAAATAATTATCTAAATGATATCTTCTTATTATTGCTATTGAATCTATACAAACATTAGCAACCTTGATCAATATATATATTTTATATCAGGTTAACATATTTGGAACTATATTTCATAACTACTTCTTAAAACAACAATTTAATGACATACAATTTTTCTACTTACATACTCTAATAGCTCTCATTTCCTTGTGAAATAAAGTTGAAACTCTTTGATGAAGCATTGATGTCCCCAAATAAATCAACTGACACATTATGACATATTTCTATGTAAGCCTATAAGCCATATTCATAGGATATGAAAATAATAATTGTTGCTAAATTTCAGAGAATGTACCTGAATGAAGCTCATAGAATTTAAGCAAGTTGACACATTATATTAATATACCTCTTGCAATGTAACAAATTAACAAAACTTATCAGCTTGAAAAAATTAATATTTGTTTTCTCACAGTTTCCATGTGTCCAGAATTTAGTTACTATTTAGATGGATTTCTACAAAGCTCTGATCAAGGTTATTGATGAGGGTGGAAAACTTGACTTCGAAAGAATCTGCTTCTAAGTTTATGTAAGTGGTTTTTGGTACAATTCAGTTCCTTTGGGCTGTTGCACTCAGCACCTCTTATTGTTGACTGGAAACCACCCTTAATTACTAGCCATCTGAGTCTCCCTTATATCACAATTAGTTTTATTAAATCCAGTAAGTAACACAGTTTGCTAGCTAGCTAGAAATTATAACTGTGTCATGCTATTTTGGAAATAATAACATTTAAAGTATTTGGTTATAAGCAACTCACAAGCCTACACTCAAGGGGAGATGATTATACAAGGGTGCAAATACCTGGCTAGGATAACTAAGGTTCTCTTAGGGCCTGCCTTCCATACCCACATTCCCAGCTCTTTGAGAGTTTGTTTCTGTTGAATTAACTGTTCTTCATTATTTATGCATTTGTCTTCTCTTTGCCTCAAAATCACAGTCTCTATAAACTCAAATAATAGGCCCATCTCTATATTTAGTTATATTTATATTATCCTAAAGTAGAATATTTAGGAAATCAATTATATAAAAAGGATAACAGGAGTAACTGATGCTTTGATATGGATTTCTTGTGCCCCATCTTCATCTATAGTATTTATTGTTTTGCAATATTGACCCATTATTTTTTAGCAAAATTTTTTAAGTATTTTTGTTATTAGTATGTAAGTTAAAGAGGGCATAAGTATCTTTACAGTATCTAAAATTGAAAAGAGTAACAAACAACTGTTAGCAACTGGCTTACCAAAACAAAACGTGAGTTTTATGATAACCTATGGAACAAATGTAATCTCAGATACTACGAGGGCTCCATTACATATGGCAATTAAGTCCCAGTTATTAAAAACTTAACAAAGACCCTGAGCAAAAAGCCATATACAGTTAACTTGGGACTGAAATACCTTACTAGGAATCTTTTTAAAATTTTCAAGGAAAAAAAATTAAATTATGAACTGCTGTCTTCCACTATCATGCCTGTTTGTACTGATGACTTTTATTTCCAACATAAGTAGCCAATATAAATATTTGCTTATCTAAAACTATTTATAACCTGTCTGAAAATATCCCACTAATTTATTCACACATAGCCCTTCTGATGTCCACTGTATAAAAATTATGCTGGCTTATGATTAGGGTAAATGGGTGAAAATATAAATATTTTTTCTTTTTTAAGGCCAATTTCATGTATATAAAATAACTTGTGAAATTAAAAAAAAAGCTAGCTAGGTTAATGGCTAGATTCCTGTTATACATTAAATTCTTGAAGAATTCAAAATGGTTATTTTAATTTTAATATATTACAATTGGCCTTTTGATGTTCTTTCATTAAATATCTACATTATCAATGATGGCTATGATTAGAAGGCAGAAGAAGTACTTCCCTAGGAAGTATAGTAAATATTGGCCAGGAGGATTAAATGATGATATGTTGTTGAAGACTGAACTTCAGAGGTGTCGATCTTTATGGCCAAAGAGGCAATTAAGGATCCCTTTTTTTTAACTTTTTTTTATTGGTTGTTCAAAACATTACAAAGCTCTTGATATATCATATTTCATACATTAGATTCAAGTGGGTTATGAACTCCCATTTTTACCCCAAATACTGATTGCACAATCACATCGGTTACACATCCACATTTTTACATAATGCCCTATTAGTAACTGTTGTATTCTGCTACCTTTCCTATCCTCTACTATCCTCCCTCCTCTCCCCTCCCATCTTCTCTCTCTACCCCACCTACTGTAATTCATTTCTCTCCTTGTTTATTTTCCCATTGATGTATCGATGGAGGGAGTGTGTTGGATGTAGGCTAATTAATGCCTGTGACAGTAGTGACACTCAGCAGGGATCCATTTGCCATATTGTAACTTAATAGGTTATGAAGAGACCTCATCATTAAACCAAATACTTGCAACCTCTGACAGTTGAAAATTCCATTTAATGTATTCTTTAAGAGCCCTGTATCATGCATTTTAGAAAAGGGAATGAGTGCCTTATTTACTATTATTAATATAAACAAGTCCAAATGGGATATTGAGTATCCTGGTGATGTTTTGCTTTATGGCTTTAGTATATCTTATCTTTAATTATATTTGGAGTATCTCTGAGGCAAGATATTGCTAGAGTTCTCTAATGTAAATAGGGCAACTTTAGAGTAAGAACTATTGCCATCATGCAAAAGACACAGTAATTGTATTGAAAGTAGCCCAAAAGTTGGCAAAAAAAGTGCAAATTGGACCCATTGTTGAACAGGGCATCCAGTGTTACAATGACTATCTGATATTTGTGCAATTGTGCTGAACTTTAAATCTCCTCCTTAATCAGCATTAGCTTTGTTAAGAAAGAAAAAAGAAAATAGCAAGACTCCATGATCTCCATCACATATAATGGTAAAAATCTCATCTTTAAAGTCATTGAACTACCACTGCTCTTTATTCAATTAATTCCACAGGCATATACAGGAAACTAATGGGTCTGAGAGAGGAATGACTTCTGCAACACTTTGGCATCTGATAACAAACTAAGTACAGAGGAACCCTGCCTTCCTGCAGGGAGGGTGGTTAGTTCCATTCTGAAACAGGGAGGTTTTGGTAGCCATGAATTTTTAGGTGCCAATTTCCAAGACATGATGGACAGGTGAGAGGATCACTAGAGGATCAGAGTCTGTGAAATTCTCTAATTCCAGAAGAGTCCAGTATGCTGCTCCAATGGAGAGTAGTTTCTTGCATTAGAAAACTCATATAGGTGATGTATGGTCTTCATAGGTGTGCCAGAGATGACCAGAAACATAATAAATCGTTGGAAAGATTCAACAGTGCAAGGATATCAGAAAGCACTATTCAGATTGTCCCTTAATTTTATTTTGGGAAATTCTAGAGCCTTTAGTTGTAGGGATTCCCATTGAAAGTATCAGCATCACTAAATTAATTAAAAATTTTAAATAAGAAATATGTTACCTCCAGTACCCAGAAAGTAAAAAGATGTCGTATGTCCTAAATGAGTATGTCAAACTAATCTCCTCGAAGGAGAATGCCATCAGTGTTACGTTATAGCTACTCTCCTAGAAGAAAGTGAATGCAAATTACATATTGCCTGTGAAGGTTGTATGTAATGCTGATTTACCTCATAGAGAGTTTGGCGAGGACTTCAGAGGTGAAAATACATGGTGACTAGGAGGCTTCTTGAACATTTCTAAGAGCAAAATATTTATCAGTTGCTGATTGGATGAGTGGGAAAAGGTTTTAATCAGTGAGATCATAGCATTCTGGTCATTCACCTTGAGTAGACTTTTGTTTGCTTTAAGATTAAGAACAGGTCAAAATGAATGGTTAATTAGAGAAGTGGGATAATCACCTCTGTACTTATTAGGTCATGTAAGTTTTAAATCTTAAGTGCCTGTTTTAACTTAAAATGGGCTACATAAGTATTTTAACTTGGTAAGGGGATATAAATGGGGCACCATGTTGTCAATAAAATTTGTAAGTACCAAAGGCTCAATTTAATTTCAATTTATTAATTATTAAATCAGAGAAAATGGGATCACCTTGAGAATTTTTTTAGAGAAATGGATGCTATCACTAAGGGAGATTTGAGCAATACAGTAGTTAAGATAAAGGATGATTACTTGTCCTGTGTTTTATATTTGGTAATTCCCCTAAGATTATAGAGGGTATTATGTTTAAATTTAATCACAACTCAAGGAATAACTGTATTTGAGTTTTTGTGTAAATCTATAATGGTTTGATAATTGGTGTATTTCAGTAGATGTGAAAATTAATGGAAAGCCTGTATCGTAGCAGCTCCAAAGGAATTAATTACCTTTTTATCTTTTTGCTGTATGAATAATCTTAGTAATTTAAAAATTTCTTTTTGGATAAAATGATATAATTGATTAATTACTTAATTTGTAATTTTTCCCCTTTTTTCTTGTTTTATTCCCCTTTCACTTTTTTGGGTCTTTTTTTTTTTTTTTTTTTTGGTCACTAGATATGCTACATAGCAACATTTCTTTTTTACTCTGTTAATATTTATAATTCTTTCCTCTGGAAAGTCTCAAATTAGTCTCATTATGATTAGCACCCACCCTCAGGTTTGAATTAACCTCATTACTATAACAAAGGGATAACTGGGTGATTTTCCCTATAACTCTGAGGATTAGATTTTTTTTCTCCTATAGAACCATAAGTAACAGAGTGTCCAGAGAAAAGGCCCTGCATCCACAATTTAGAGGTAGGCAGAACAAAATCATCTCCTGCTGAAGTTTGTACAGGTTTGAATTTCTAGCTGCATAGTTGTAATTGTGGCTTTAATTTTTCAATCCCTTGATGGGGTTGAGTTATTTCCATAAGTGCTGCAGTCTGGCTGGGCACAAATCACAAGGCTCTCAACACATGAGGTTCTTCAGAAATAACATATTTTTTCCTATTACTCAGCATTTAGATGTACTCAAGATTTTTTTTTTTTTTTTTGGTACTGAGAATTGAATCCAGGGGCGCATTGCCAATGAACTACCTCCAAGGCCTCTTTTATTTATTTACTTTTATTTTGGGACACAAGGTCTCACTAAGTTGCTTAGGTCCTAAGTTGCTGAGGCTGGCCTTGAACTTGCAATCACTCTGCCTCAGCCTCTAGTGTTGCTGGGATTATAGGCATACATACACCACTATACCCAGTTCAAGAATGATCTCTACTTAGAGTGTCAAATGTTATTAAAATAATATATTTTTTTAATTTTAAGTTGTGATATCAATTTTCATGCATAATAATTTTAGTATTAATTTTTTAAAATCCTAGAGAAAACTATATGCAGGATCTTCCTCATGGAATAATCAGGAAATTATTTTTGGCTTGTCCTAAAGTGTAGCATTTTATACACATATGAAAAGTGACAAAATTTACATTTGATGAGCACCTATATATATATTCTACATATTTGCCAACATTATATTTTACTTGCTTGTAATAATCCATAAGGCAGCATTTTTAATTTAAAAGTGAATGCTTATTCTGAACCACAGAGTAAATAAATGGCTGTGTAAAGGTCTGAATCCAGATGGCACCTAAACTATGTCTTCATTTCATTTTAATAAAATTTTCTCCATATAAGGGATAGGAAAACCTCCAAATGCATTGTTCTCCTCTCATATGACATATCAAATAGAGTTATATTTTTATATTCAACTAGGTCTCTGGTTACTTATAGTCAATCTATTATTTGGATTTACTCTGGAGAATTCTACAGAATGTATTTATTCATTCAGCAAATATTTATAGAGTGATTACTGTGTGTCAGGCACTGTTTCATGTGCTAGGGACAGTAGGAACAACAAAAATATATTCTATGCCCTAATGGAGTTTATATTTTAATAAACAAGGGAGGTTTCCTACAAACAAATAATTTGTAATCCAGTTATAATACAGGCCAGAAGGAAACGTACAGGAGGAAGAAGATGGTGACTATCAGGGTTAGTTGAGGTGGGGTAGTTTTGCATAACTAGTACATTCAGAGAATTTTAAAACTTATGTCATTGAAAATCTACAAATGAACTTACCAAAAACCCGTGGTAGCAAAGGAAACCAGCATTATTAGGAGAATGTTTTGGTATAGTTTGGTAGAACTCTTAAAAGGATAAGCTTTTCAAGTTAGAAGCATCATTTCTTCCAATCGCAGGCAACATGGCTGTAAAGTTGGTTTTGTGTAAAGTTAATTTCAAGTCATGGGAAAAGGATTACTCATGCATTTAGAAGCACTCAGACATACAAATCTTCCACTTCATGCCCATATGTTGTTATGGGCCTTAATTAAGATTACTCCTATAATAACAAATCAAAGAAACCACAGACATTCTAGACTAAAGTACACAAGACTCATTCCCTTTAAGTAGTGCATTTATGTTTCCTTCAACGACATAGTAGATCCATCATCATAAATTTATATACATTTTATATAATATGGAGTTTTTATGAGTACTTTATTGACTTTAACCTTTATGAAATAGTAGCCATTTTAACTTCATATATTCAAATATATTGATTTTTCTCAATCGTGTAACATTGCTATAACAACATTCCATTTAAAAATTGTAGAGTAGCAAGCAGTTGTCTACTAGCAGATTCTATGATCATGCATAATATTTGAATTCATGGTACAACATGATACTATATAAGTTTCAGGAGTTTTGCATTGGCTCTTATTTTTAAATGCTTATAATATTTTGCCTATCATTAAGAATTATTTTTAAAGTAATCAGCATTTGCAGAAAACAACAACAAATATTTTCTTACATATGAATTAAAACATATTGTTCAAAGAAAATTAGCATTATAAAACAAATATATCAAATAAGACAATATACATCATAATGGAATTATTTTATCTTTATATCATTCTTTCTATCTGCCTGCCTATCTACCTACCTATTATATATATCCAAAAGAAACATCTAAACAGACATAAATGGAAATTTCTTGGGAAAAGAAAGCTAATTGAACCATATTTTGCATAACTTCATCAAATAAATGCAAATTGGAACAACACAATATGCAAATACTTGTCTATTAAATAAAAAATATTTAAATGGCAATGTTGTTGAAGCTGCAAAAAATACTACTAAAATTTCATTCAAAATAGTTTATTTTAAATTTATTCCAAGAAATAATTTAAGAACATTTTAAAAAGTAAATAACATACTAAAAAATAAATTGATTTGAGACTAGTAAAAAGGATTAGAGAAAAGACACAATGAAAATCTTGGAATGCAAAATTGCACCAAGTAGTTTTTTATATTTGGGCTACAGGTGGCCAAAATATTTTTCCTTAAATAGTGACAAAAAAGGAAGATAAGCTTACATTTAATATTTATTATGTCCTAACACAGAATCAAGCCATTGATCAAAATATTTTTCTTATTACTAGCATGAAGGGAAGAGATATTTTCCAAGAGGTTTTATAAAGAAAACATTAGACTACTGGAGTGCATCCTCAAATACATCTGTAAAATTAATATAATTCTGATTCTTCTAAATTTGTTTGTTATAAAACCCATCATCAATGGAAACTGATAGCATGAGACTTACCATAAACCACTGAATTCTTAAGGGAAACAAATTAAAGTTGTTCAATTCACAATTTCAAATCAATCACAAAACAACATTTAAAATATTCAAATAAATGTATACTCTAGGCATATGCCTTTAGTATAAAATTCCTGAAAGTTTGGAGGAAATCCACTTAAAATTTACAAAGGGTAGATTTTCCCTTTGCCCAAATAATTCCACTAATATGCCAGTGCATCCAACTTTTGCTTTTGGGAATTCAACCAGAAACATTGCAAAGATGAATTAATTATCTCAAGATTTTTTTTCCTCAATGTATAATACCCTGGTCAAAGGCCATAGTCCCTGAGGGAAGGGAGAAGTGGACAGGCCGATACCTCAATGGGTGCTGGGGATTCCACTGACACTGACAGTGTGGAAGCCACTTCCTCTGACCAAAAAATTTTTTTAAAAAAATCAAAATGTAGGAGTTCAATTTCTCTCACCTTAACACGGATGTCATTGCCAACTGAAACCTTATGGGTGTAGTCTTTCCTGTCTGCATTCCTATTGATCTTCTGGGCTCTCTGAGCTCACACCAGAATCACACATCAAGTTCTGCTTACAGCATTATAAACCTTCTCCAGCAAGAACCCATAAACTCTTCCTTAATCCTCCCTATAAACAGTTCTACCAGCTTCTGAAATACAAAATATAGTCACAGAAATGACCCCTCTTCTGAGTACCAAATTTCTATAGAAACAGACCATGGTTAGAAGTCCACTGACAAACTTCCTCCAAATATGCCCCACCTACCTGGTTTCCACCACCTCCCAGTATTCTGTTCAGCTCTCCATGGATTAATCCACTGTTGAGGTAGGTCAGAGCCCTCAAAATTAAATGACTTCCCCAAAACCCCACCTCTCATCATTGCTGTATTGAGGAACAAATATTCATTACTTTGGGGAGGACATTTCAAACCCAAACCATAACAACCAAATAATGTAATTGACAAGATTAAATAAAATGAGATAACCAATGATGTAATCAATAATTAAATAAAATGGGAAATCTTTGTGTGGATAATAGGGATCATGTTGAGGCAAATTATATAAAGTTGGATTAATTTTACCAAGAAAGTTTCCAGTCACTTAGATACCAAAAAAGCAGTAATTTTCGATTAGTAATGGTTAGAAAAGTTACCAGAAAACTTGGTAATAATGAAGTTTTTAAAATTCTTTCCCCATAAGTTCAATTTAAGGAGACTTAGAGTGAAGTCCAGGAATCTGTATTTAGCAGATATCTGGAACGACCCTGAGTCAAGGGTTCCTATTTAGCTGCTTTGAGGAATCATCTTCCCACATGAGGAAACAAAGTCATGCTGAAATGATTTTGGAAGTTCAGTTATGACCTAAGTTCTAAGGGTTGACTGAGTCTTCTTTATTGGTAGATTTCCTAAGGTATGATTCTTTCTTCACATAACAACACAGATGAATGAATAAATGACTAAAACTGTTCTAGAAACTTAAAAATTCTTTTAAAATGATGAAATAGTAATATTAATAATTACAGTCAATAGAGTAACATGATATATGTATGAAATGCTTAAAATTAATAAGAAGCTAAATGTTCAATTTGAAAATATTTATGGAAATTATATAAATTAAATTGAACTAATACGTCACAATGGTAATTTTAATAGCATATAATATTTATATATTTATATATAGTATATTCTATATTGATAGCACAGATATAAAATATACACTACTATATATGTACGCACAGTGTTAATTGAAATAACAAAAACTCAAAATAAAATGTGCATGATGCATAATTTAAAAAGATGTCTATGTATAATATACACAAATGTTATAAATTTACATATGAGATGACTCCCAAAAGCTCATGTGTGAAATAATATGGGGTTGAGAGATTTATATAATCTGCACATTCATTCCTAATAGAGATAACTGAGTGGGGTAGGTAGGATGTCACTGAAGGAGATAAGTCATTGGGGTTGTGCCTTTGGGGTATATATTTTGTTCTTGACAAGTGTAGCTCTCTCTGCTTTCTGGTGCCATGTCCTGATCTAATTTCCTCTGACATACCCTTCCACCATGATGTCTTGCTATATTTTGGGCTCTGAGAAATGGAGTCAGCTGTCTATGGACTGAGTTCTCTGAAACCATTAGTCCCCAAATAAATGGTTCCTCCTTTAAAGTTGTTCTTGTCAGGTCTTTTGGTTATAGCAGATAAAAAGCTGACTAAATTGATACAAAGAAGTGAGGTCATTGCTGTGAATAAACTGACCATGTATTTCAGAAGCTTTTTGAACTTCTTGGAATTTGTCGGAGTAATTTTGAAAAGTTTAGCAATGCAAGTTGGAAAAGTTTTAGATTGTTGTAAGTGGAGCTTAACAGGCAATTCTGGTGGGATGTCTAAAAAACAGAATGCCAGTTAGGACTGTGAACCAGGCTCATGAAGTTTCAGAGGAAAAGGAGAACTCTTTTGGAAATTGGATTGGAAGCCATTTGTGTTATGTTCTGGCTAAGAAATTGTCTACATTTTGCTCATTTCCTGGGACTTTCTGTGAGGTTGAATTTAAAAGTGATGGGCTTCTTAATCTGGTGAAGAAATTTCTAGGCAGCATAGTATTCAGACAGTGAAACCAGTTTGTTAGTGACTTTTAGCCAATTTTGTTATGATAATCAGGAGAATAGAGCAAAGCAAAAAAATTTAAAATAACTTAGAGTTTGGCAAGAAAACTGTAGTAAAACTTGGGCTATGGAGTTTTTGGTTGTTAAACAATTTAGGGCCCTTAAATAAATGTTAAAGACTTTGCTCAGAGACTATAGGAAAAATAGCTTGGGGGTATCTCAGGAATTGGCAAGACCGCACTCATATTCAGGCTCAAGGGTATGAAAGTAAAAATTCCTTTGAGAAAACACCAAAGGGCACTCTCCTTGCACACTAGTCCTAGAAAGTTGTTTCATCATGCTCAGCCATCCAGGCATTCAGAGACTGCTGCCATCATTGCTCCAGGAAGCTTGGATACTGCTCAAGATGGCAGCAGACCTTGCTGTCAACCACTTTGTGCTGGATGGAGTTAGTGAATCATGGGGACTTCCACTGAGATTTCAAAGGAAGGCCTGGGGAGTTAGGCAATGTGCTGCAGAGTTAGAGTCCCTTTGGGTTACCCCTGAGGGAAAAAGATATGTGATGATGCAGGAAGGAAGCCAAAATTGCAGTGGAGAACCCTCAGATTAAGAAATGCTGGTGAGCACATGCCTGTAATCCTAGTGGCTTGGGAGGCTGAGGAAAGATTGGGAGTTCAAATCCAGCTGAAGCAATTTAATAAGGCCCTCAGCAATTCAGTGAGATCCTATCTCTAAATAAAATACAAAAAAAAAAAATGGTCAAGAGATGTGGCTCAGTGTTTAAGCATCCCTGATGTGGCTCAGTGGTTAAGCACCCCTGAGTTCAATCCCTAGTACCAAAAAAAAAAAAAAAAAAAAAAAAGAAAAAGAAAAAAGAATTAAGAAATGCCATTTCCACAGAATGTCTGCCAAGGAAAGCTACAGGAGTGGAGCAGAGACAAGGGGGGGGGGGGGGAGAGAGAGAGAGAGAGAGAGAGAGAGAGAGAGAGGTCATGTGGGCTGTAATAAGAAAAGCCACTAGGATGAAGTTACACAAAACCTTGGGAGAGAACACCAGAATGTGATATGCCTCAGATGCTGGATATGGAACTCCAGAATTTGTTTACCCAGCTGGGTTTTGTTCTTTTGTTGGTCCCATCCATTCTTTCTAAAACTTTTTTTTTCTGCCTTTTTGGAATGTAAATGTTTACTCTGAGCCTTTATATAATGTAACTTGCTTTTGATTTTCGCAGGGGCTCATGCTGAGAGTTTGCCTTGAGTCTCATAGGAGACTTCAGACTTGTACTTTTGGGAAACCCTAGAACTTTTGAGACTATGGAGACTCTTGGAAATGGACTAAATGTATTTTGCATTGTGAGAATGGCATGAATATTTGGGAGCCAGGGGCAGAATTTATAGTTTAAATATGAGGTGTCTCCCAAAAGCTCATGTGTGTGATATGCCAAAAAGAAAAGAAAGTTTACAGGTGAAATGATTGGATTATGAAAGCCTTAAACTAATCAGTGTATTAATTCCCTGGTAGGGATTAACTGGGTGGTAACTGTAGGCAGGTAGGGTCTTTGGGGGTGTGACTTTGAGATATATATTTTGCCTATGGTAAGGGGTGCAATCTATCTCTCTCCCTCACTGCTTCCTGGTGTGATGTCCTAAGCAGATTTCCTCTGCCAATAGTCTTCCACCATGATGCCCTGCTTTATCTCAGGTCCTGAGGAATGATGTCAGCCATCTATGGACTGAGATCTTTAAAACCATGAGCCTTTAAATTAACTTTCTTCCTCTAAAATTGTTCTTTTAGGTCCTTTGATCACAGCAGCGAAAAAGCTGTCTAAAACAAGGCAACTTTGGAACAACTAAAATAGCTATATTTAAAGTTAGTGATAAAAATCTCTTTTTATAATTTCATAATTAGTTCATAATAATATACTTCAAAATTGTTCAAAGTTTAGCATTAAAATTATATTAACTTGTTATATCTAAATCATAATTATAGCTTGCATACATTCTAAAAAGATATGATAAATTAATTTCCTTAGGCATGTTTCATATATATGACACCTGGGGAAAATATCATTGCTACCTCTTCAAGCCATTTTTACTTTAATTGTTGGTACAAAAAGCTCATATATATATATATATATAAAATAAATTAGTAACTTGAAGAAAGATTTTCAGTGAAACCTTAATAATTCCACAGTTGTAAAAAAATTTTTAATTATGTACTAAAAATATTAGGATCAACTTCCAGTATTTCTCTATTAATATTTTCAGTATTAAGTATACCCCTTGATGCATGTGGGCTCAGACCAGTGACTATAAGGAGATTTTAGTTACATAGGGGTTATGTGGTTTTAGTTAGGAATTATGTGTCTGTTATCCAAAGAATCTGAGAAGATATGTGAAACAAAAGGTGTTTATTTGGGGTCTTAGAATCACAATTCCCAGAGCTCTGATTCTCCTAGAAACCAAGTATTCTGGTACTAAGTGGCTTAGAAATATAAGTGAATCAAATAGTTTGTTAAGAATTAAGATATGATTGAAAAATTACTCTGTACTTCTACAACTCATTGGTCCAGCACAGAACAGCTTAGACAATATCATAATTCTAGGAAAAAGTTTGGTTTGTATAATCCTCAGGGTGTTTGTTCTCACCAAATCACTCTTGTTCAGCACATCAGCAAATTCATAGAGCAGTCAAAACAGAACAAGATGGAATCTGAGTCACAAAATATCGTCATTGCTGTCAATTTTCTTTCAGAATTCTCTATGAAAATCATCTTAAAGTGACATGATGGTGTCATACTTCTAGTTCTTGCTTTTTAGGCAGTTTAGGAAGGAAAGTCCTAGAACTTGAAATTCAATTCAGTGTACCACAAATATGAGACACAGCTAACATCAAATCCAAAGCATGCAATGCTATTCTACAGGCAGTTAAATGGCAATTTTGCAATACAGGATAAATTTATTTACCTTTAAAATATCCCAATATTATTGTTATTATTTTATTTTCTAGTGAAATCCCCCATTTTCTTTCACCTAAGACTTAACATTATTTTCTAACAAGTCTATTCTTTCCAATCTATTATTCGAATGGTTATGAGAATTTTTCTTTTCTATACTCCAATTGTGATAGAGAATGTGAGATTTCATTTGTATTGTATTCCCCTGTGTATTTAATGTGAAAAAGTCTTTTATATTTTAAATAAGCATTGCTGAAATGATTTATCTGATACTAAGTGTAGAAATACAGTCCTTAGAGAATATTGTTATTTCTATTCTCTTACAAATTATTCTGGCAAAACAGAACAGAACATTCCTTTAAGTGGAGTCATGGGGATTATATTTTAACATAAAGTAAATAGTAGGATATTAATGTACCCGAAATTTGATTTCTATAGTGAAAAACACCTACAGTTTTTGAACTTATTTGTTATTTAGATCATTGTAAGAACCTCTTTGCTATTGTTAATTTGTAGAAATATTTATAATATCTTCACATTGCATAAGAAAATATCAGATTTGTACATGTCTCAAAAATAATTATTAGAAGATTATAAAATTAAACATGTTGACCTGTTAATAATACATTTTAATTGGCATGTGACATCTGTCCTTTATCAAATGACATATGTACTCTCAGATAAGGAAAACACAGACATGAGTGGAGTGACATGAGGTTAAGGGAATAATTTTATAAAGTGGGCCCACTGTGCTGACCTCCACATGCTTTCTTTTAAAAAGCAATTTATCTGCAGCCCTGCATGAATTAAGTCAATAGGATATGTTACATTCCTCAGCAAACAACCTGTTATCTGCAGAAGAAATGCAGGCCCAAAATCCTAATAAAAATAATAAGTTATGTTGAAAGAGGAGGCTTTGTGACTCTTACACAGACCAGATCCTAGAACTCAGGGAGAACAGGATAATCACCCTACCCATAAAATCTGGAGGAACAGGTTCCAATTAGAACTGGTCAGCATGGGCCAACGTTACCTAGAATTCTCATGCATAGGGGAACTGAAGTCCAATGTTATTCTTCTGTCATTCAAAAGTCAAAAGGTGGACCTGAAAACTTTCCTGGGAACCCCAATAAAACTGGAGGACAGGAAGTGTGCACTGTCCTTCTTCTCTCTGAAAGAGATTCACTCTTGCCCTTGAGAATGTCCTCCTTTCGTATTTTTCCTTTTCATATCCTTTGTAACAAACTTTTGCCTGCTATTCTGAACTAAGTGCTTGAAATCCTTCTTTTGTGATCACAATGGTCATAAAAGCTGTGAGAAAGGACTGACGTGGATGCCTCAACTTTATGTGGCAGGCCTGTTCTGTAACATTCCAAAGAACAGTTACTGCTTCTTTGGTTAGTATCTTTCAAATTGTCTCTAGAATAATGATAATTTAAACTCTTTCCTGTTTCTCGTGTGTCTTTACATATGGCTCACATCTGTAACTATTAGGTATCAGAGTAACTTCTGATAATGTTCTGAAATTTTAAAGATTCGTGTTTCTTCTTTTCTGAAAAGATTTCAAGAAAAATACTCAAATACATAGCTTTCCCCTTGTGAGTAGGTGACTTGAGTAAAGCTTGCCTCTATCTCCTGAGAAAAATAATTGGTTTGAATTTACCCTAAAGACTTCTATCAAAGTAAGTAAATAAAGATACCAATTGTAATTTCAGAACATTTCTGGAATTTTAGTAGAATTACAGTAACAGCAATAAGCAATATTTTGGGGACGCCTATCTCAATAAAAAATTTCTGCAAAATATCTCCACAAAATTATTTTTGACAATCCAAAGACAGTGTCTCATATTTGCTATGAATAACTTCTATATAAAATCATGTAGTATTTTAACTCTGCTCTGTTATTCTGGTTGATATAAGGATATATTTCTGCAGAACCATCTAATGAGAAGCAAACCAGATATGAATTCCACTGCCTTTAATCTGGTATGCTGGAATCACCCTACTCCTAGTGACAGTGTGTTTTTAGTTTATTTAAAGACAGTCTTTTTTTTAAAAGAGACATTTTGTGATATTGTATGAATATTCATATATAATATTACATATTGAAAAATGAATATATATATGCTATATATATTATCATCATCCCCATTTTGTAAAATAGGCTTCTAAAGACCTTTGACTCTCCAAATTAATAAATGCAGGGACAGGTTGTCTGCAAATCAACTATGCTGGTAGAGTGATTTAGTCAAATACCCCTTTCCTCATTCACACATGGGCAGGGGAGAGTGGCATGTACTTTTTCATCTGTATTTTTTAACATACCCTTTATTTAATAGTCTGTTTAACTGGTTAACACTGGTTAAAAGCTTCCCAGTTCTGTGAGGCATTTTAGCAAATTGTAAAACATAATAATGGGTCATTGAACTCTGCTAATTTATAGTTGGTTGGTCAGAACTATAGGTCACAACCTGGGACTTTCTATTGACATCTGAAATGGGGAACAGTCTTTTGGGACTGAGTCTTTATCTTTGGGGTTCTGTACTAACTCCTTTAGTTAGTATCAAAATTAAATTAAATTTTAGAATACCCACTGGGTGTCCACTAGAAAATTGCTTGTGTGTGTCTTTCTATTTAGTGTCAGGCATAAGTAGATCTATGCACTGTAAGGTATAAACTGTAGTCGAGTCTTAGGAAACTCCTAGTTTATCTTTACTAGTTAATGTCAATATTCTCCATCTACTCAGAGTATTTGTTGTTAAGATTTGGAATTATAAAATGCTCCAGAGGAAAAAAAACCTAAGCAAAGAATACCCTTTGTATCTCCAAGCTACCAGGGTTGCAGTTTATGTTCAACATTCAATCATTTATTGGTATTTGAGATTCAGTGTCCCTCTAGGGAGGAAACCGAAGCTAAACTCTAGCTGAGACCACATTCTTGCTTAGCTGCTTCCCCTGTTCTTATATACTTCCTCATTGTTTCTCAAAAGAGCACTCTTTCAGTGTATCACAATTTTTTTTTCTCTCTCTGCATCTGAGAAACCCAAGCTAAAAACATGGACAAGCACTATTTCCGCAAGAATATATATCTGAGGCATTCCCATACTATTGACATGTGAGAAAACTGCTATAACTATATACGGAGAAATTATTTAAATCTCTTTTTAAACTCTGTCTTTTCCTTTCTAATGAAGTTATCTCAAAGAAATAATCTTGCAAAATTTGAAAGACATATACACATAATACTATATCTTTGTTTTTAAGTGCAAAAATACTGTGCGTTCATCATAGCAGAATAGGTTAAATAAATCATAATGCATCCATAATTTCCATATCAATGAAGGAGTATTGAGTAGACTCATTTGCCCTAACAGAGAAATATGCCTAACATTTGGTAGAAATAAATCAAAGAGCTTAAGTGCATGCACTTTCATGTCAGCAGAACTGAGTTCTTTTGCAGGCTCTTATTTACTAAATGGTGGCAAGAAAGGTACTTAACCTATCTAAAGCTACATCTCATTTTGTCCATTTTTAAAATTGTATTTTAATAAGATATCACATGCAAAGCACTTAGCACATAATTAATGGTCAATGTAAATAAGCTGTTCTTTTGTTATTATATTTTAAGTGAAAATGTTAAATAACAGAACATTATGATTCACTTAGTGCATTTGGAATATGGTGTACCCTGTAATTCAATTTAAATAATATTGAAATCAAAGCATGGGTTTATAGACAGATTTCCTAAGCTACTCCATTGTTACATTGGGAAAATTCTATGATTTTTTTCTGAGCTTCAATTTCTTCATCTACAAAATTGATACAAAAACAATTCTTTCTTTCAAGGGTTTCTACTCAATCAGTTTAAATGAGGTAAACATCAGAATAATTAATGCTTACTGAATGGCAAATTTTATTCCAAATATTTTTTGTGGATCTTAATTTCAATACAACTTTAAGAGCTTGATGTTATTATTACCTCTATTTTACAGATGAGGAGCTATAGGACAAAATAGTTAAATAATTTACCAAGAGTCACATAGCAAGTCTAAGGTGATCAGGATTTTAGTTCAAAATGGAAAATTTCACAGGCTGGAATCTTACCCCTTTAATATAATGTATTTCCTGACATATACTAAGGACACAATAAAATGTGGATATCATATTTGGATAAAATAGATGTGCATGTGTGTGTACATGCAAACACATATACTCACCTGCGTAAGTATGTGTTCAATTTCTCATGATTTAAATATATAAAATGAGTTTAAACAATTGTTATTGTTACATTAGGAAATGTGTTTGAGGGATGTTATAGGAGGGTATTCACTTTTTAACTAAACTATATCCTTTAGAAATTTTACGATAAACAGGCATTCTTTTGAAATGAATAAAAATATAGCTTCAAAAATCAATCCTACATAAATTGAATTCTAAAAATGAATTCAATTATGACAAGTTACAGTTAGTATACTTAGTAATAAAGAACCAATTACAATGAACACTTCAGGAATAATGGCTAGATAAGAGAAGTAGAAAAACAAGCCTGCTCCTAATCATAGTTCACTAGAAAGGGGATGCATTTATCAGGTTGAAAAGAAATATAAGGGTTGGGAATCACTGATGTTCTTCAATTAGCCATTTTCTCCCCAGCTGAAGGTGGGATTCTTCCCTGGCTCCACATCTGGGGCACATCCCCTCAAAGACTCCAGCTGAGCAATACAACCAATGATGACAGGCAGGTTCTCCAGGGCCCTTTTTATTCCCCTTAAAATGGTGTGCAAAACATTTAAGACCAACATGAATATAAAAAAGATGTTATTAATCTGGGATAGACAAAAATTATTAGACAGAAGAATCCAAAAAATCTCTGCATATTCTAAATCAGACTCAAGAATTATTGAGCCCTAATCAACACATTTTAAAAGACTCCAAAAAGTCTGCATTGAATTCAGGAAAGGAATTATTAAAACAAACAAACAAACAAACAAAACAAAAAACTACGGAAGATAAGCAGACTCAATGAAAACTGAAAAGTCATTTACATGGTATAATCCAGAAAAGAAAAAGGCATGTCTTTGTAGGGTACTTGACATAACCATAATTGACATAAGTCAAACAACTAAAATATCTTTGGTTTTATTCAGCTTTTCATTGCTGTGACCAAAAGACCTGAAAAAAAAAAAAAAAACAACTTAAAGGAGGAAAACCTTATTTTTGCTCAAGGTTTTAGAAGTTCAATTCGAGAACAGCCAATTTCATAGCCCTGGACCCAAGATGAAGCAGCACATCATAGAGGAAGGGCCAGCCAAATAAAGATGCTCAGCTCAAGAAGCAAAGAGAGAGAAGGGGCCACAGAGAAGATGCACCCTTAAAGGGTACATCTCCCTCACCCCCACAGTGACATGCCTATAATTACCACCCAGGCAGTCCACTTAAAAACTTGGGTGCACTGATTAGGTTATAGTTCTCATAATATAATCATTTTAACTCTGAGCATTCCCGCATTAACCTAGGAACTTTTGGAGAACACCTTTCATAGTAGGCACATTTCTAATAGCTTAAGCTTATTATGTATTTTATAGTCCAGTAGAAAATATATTGTGCAAAATAGTTTAAAAAAAGGTTTTACTAGCATGAGGAAATAGAACTTATTTACATTATTAAAAAGAACATATTCTATAAAGTTCCAAGATAGCCCATTCTTGAATATCCGTGACTTTTTTGAGGGATTGAAATAATTCAAGGATGCTGTGACTCTTCTTCTACACAATACATCTGTACTCTGACTTAAGGGTTAGAGTTGCTCTTTCAATGTCTTAGAAAACTAGCTCTTTCAGGATAAATTTTGGGGGGGGGGTGGAAAGAGTAAAATAAAAGGAAATCACATGGCATTGACCCAGAACTGAAATGGACTGGGGCACACATCTTGCTTGTGCACTATCCTACCTATGTGCTTAAGAAAATTGGTCCAGTTTCTCTTAATGTCTGATTTTCATTTGACCAAAATAACTTTAAAGGGTTATGATAGAGTTGCTAAGACAATACACTTGACAATGTGACATGTAGTAGGTGATTTTAAATTAGAACTATTATTGTAATTACATTTTCTTGTATCCCTCCACAGATCATGCTTCAATTTTGAGAGTCATACTTTTCCACTCCACAGGGTAGTGAAACAGCCAGATCACCAATGAATAGCCACACTGTGTAAAAAATTGAATCATTAAATAGTCAAGAGGAGCTAGAAGACAGACTGGAGCTATACAGAGAGAACAGCAAACAGTTCACTCTATCTGGTTCTTGGATGGCATTTTTTTTCTTCAGACATAAAGACTGAGGAGCATAGAGAAGAAAATGGAGCTGCCACTTTTGTGCTTGTTATTTTTATTTTCAGTTTGAATCAGGTGCAGCCAAGAAGCAAGGTCTGGCAGAACCAGCGACTGTAGTGGGTGGTTCCTTGTTCTGATTATCCTGGGAAGACTGGATATGTGAGTATAGCCAAGTTCAGAGCAAGCCAAGAGATAATGCGGGAAGATGGGAGCTATTCAATGGAGAGAAGAGAAGGCTTTCTTCAAAGGGATGTGCTTTCAAGGCAGAATGCACCTTGACTGATAGAATAGCAAGGGTTTATTCACAATTTAGAATAAATTGTTCTCATTGAAATCCTATTCTGATATCTGGGCTTGGTGAGTTTAAGGAAGCATTTTAGTAAATGTGAAATGCAGGTTGGTTTCCTTTTAAAAGGCCACGTTTCTTATATTCAGTTTGCTATTTTATTTAGTGAGAACTAAGAAATTATTCACCATATACTAGTATGATTGTGTTAGAAAATCCATTTTATCAGATGTTTATTTATTCCTTAATTTGACAAATACAAACTGTGCCCTTTAAATTACACACTCTTAGGCCCTAGGAGTATGAAAGTCATTCTGACAAGATTGCTCCTTTCAGAGATGTTCATAGTCTATGAGGGAAATAGATGTCTGAACTCAGAATTTGAATAGAGTGAGCAGTGGAAATATTCAGATATATAACAGAAGGTTCACAAAGGCCTCATGAAGAGATCAACATTCAACCTTAGTCTTTAAGGATAAACAGGTATTTTCCAGATTGAAAAAGCAAAACAGGCATTGGAGAAAGTATCATAAGGTCTGGCAAAGCCCAGGGCTCTCCTCATATAGTCACACAACACAGAACTCTTCTGTGTCAGATATGTGGAGTTTTGCCACATCAATCAATTTTCTAACTTTGGATGCCAACCATATGGCCTGTAATGCAATTTAATTCATTTCTGACACCATCTACTAGAACATAGCATCAATCCCACAGTTAAGGACTCATTCCCAACAAGACTGACCACATTTCAGAGGCCATTCACAGCTGTAAACTGGGGTTGGATTAATTTTCTAGAACAGCTCACATAACTCAGGAAAACACTTTACTTATATTGACCAGTTTAATTAAAAAGGATATAGTGGAGAGATGAACAGCAATTGTAAGAGATGTACAGGGAATGGTATTTAAGAAAAAGTGCAGAGCTTCCTTGGCCCTTTGTTTTTCATAAGTTTTCTATGTACATCACCCCTAGTAGCCTCTCCATGTGTTCAGCAATCCAAAAGTCCATCAAATATGGTTTTGGAGTTTTTTATGAAACTTAACCTATTGTCTACACCTTCATTTCTCAGAAATCAGTGGGTGGGGCTGAAATTGACAACCCTCAAATTATTTGGTCTTTGTGGTGACAAGCCCCATTCTCAGGCTATGTTAGGTGCCCCCAAATCATACTTTCTGCATGAACTCATCAGTGATCAAAAGGAGCACATTAGAATAACAAAAGGCACTCAGAACCTCAGGAAATCCACAGGGTTTCTATATGAGGAACCTGGGACAAAGATCAGATATCTTACATTTTATACCACATAAACATTGTGACTCTGTTAGCTCACTTACATGTCAACACATTCAAGCTCCAAATAGTTGTCCTGGACCAGTTTTGTTACTAATTATTGGTACAAAAGTGACAACAGAGATACATATAATGGACAAAGGTTTTGAATCCAGAATATCTGACTATTTTGTTAGTGGTGATTACCCCATCTTAAAAGATCACTGGATAAATGTATCATCGTAACACTCAGAAAATGTATAAAAGGCAAAAACCAAACATTAATTAATTAAAGAGCACCTTCTCTGTGCCAGATACTGAGCTAAAGAGAATGTTCCAAAGTAAGAGGATGAAGTCCTGACAAAACAGTAAGACTGTTAGTTGAGTACACGATTACCAATGAGTAGTTACTTAGAGAAAAAGGAACTACTGGTAATTAAGTGTTGCCAGTGGATGAAGGCTGAATGTTAAATCAGACATAAATTTGTTGTGTTTTTCTTGAAAAATAAAGAAAATAATGATGAACTAGGATGAAAAAAAAGAAAACATTAGGAAAAAAAAAACAGGAGAAAATAGTGAATTTATTTTGGAACCTTGGAGCCTTGGATATTTCTAGTGAAAACTAGATATAAAAATCCCTGCTTAACTCTTCCTCAGTTTGGTTAAGAACATCAAATTATGATGCTATGCTTATAAACCTAAAATATTGTGGAAATTTTAAAATAAACTATCATCAAGTGAAAGAAATGCATAGTGATATAAACTCACTTAGTTCTTTCAGAGAGAAAACTCTAAGAGGATCCTTAAAGGAGTAAATGGCTACTCCAGCTCATCTGGCACAAAGAACATAATTAACACATGTTTGTTGCATGAAATAATGAACTCCACAAATTAATGAATTAATTAATGAAACAACAGATTCATGGTGAGATTACTACTGAATGTGTTTGTAGAGCACAAATGAGGGTTAACACAGACCTGAATTAATGCAAGAGAGTTGAAATTGATAAATCCTGAATCTTTAGGTTTGTAAACTTTGGAGATATTTCGTGGATGGAGAAACTGCCTTTTCTGGATGGGTTGCCGCTTTCTAACATGGATAGTTGACAGCAGACCCATGCATGGAATTTAGCAGAAATAGGAACATGTGTTATCTTGAGAAAGCAACCTTAAGATTCTGTTTTAATACTAATTATTGTGCTATTTATACAAACGAATGTGTTTCACTGTGACATTCCCATACATGAACATGTACTGCTTAGATCATTTCCACCCTCCCTTCCACTCTCTCTCCAATCCTTAAGATTCTGATAAGCACATATATTCGCCCTCTTTAGTTGGTTTAAGCTTCTACTTATCCTTAGACATGTGTCTGGTCTGAGTGATTTAATCATTAATCTTTCAATGTAATTTGCTAATTTCAAAACCTCTACCGGTTGTAAATAAAAATTAATGTTAAATATTTTCTTTGGTCAAAAATTGTACTCAAATCTTTCCTGTATGTTTTTATTCTTAATCTCAAGACCCTGTACCTCATTGCATCATTTTTCTCTCAGTCCTTTTTTATTATATCTATAATCATAATATTTATCAGTCTATTCAGGCTTCTATAAGAAAGTATCACAAATTGGATGCTTATAAGCATTTAATACTTATTTTTCACAGTTCTGAATCTAGTGTGTCTAGGTTTAGGTGATGGCTGACTCAGTATCTGACAGCTATCTACTTCCTGTCTCATAGGTGACCATTTTTTTTTTTTCCCTGTAGGTTCACATGGCAGAAAGGGGAAGCACAGTCTCTGAGGTCTTTTTTATAAGGGCACTGGTCACCTCATATCCTACTCACCTCCCAAAGGCCCTACCTTTAAATATCATGATGCGGATGATTAAGTTTCAACATATGAATTGTGGAGACACAGACATTTAGTTTATAGCAGATCTATTGGTTATTTGTTTATGGTACCTCAAACTATTATATACATAAGTCTGTTCTTTTCACTCTTTGCATTTCACCGATTTGTTTAGGCCATAACTTTGGTTTTATTATATTAATTTTTTTCTATCTACATAATATTCTCAACATTTTATATAATCTCAGTGATAAATTTGTATGCTAATTTTATTAAGATATATTTTAATTTTAAAACCTTAGTATAAACATGCTAAATTGAATTAACAATTTCAACATTTAAACTATGAAAGCACCAGTTAAGTTGTAGCCATATAATACATTATTAAAAAATTATCACAATAGGGGCATTTATCAAACACTGTTTTATACTAGAACCTGAACTAAATATAGTGATACAATAATCAACAAGACAAGCTTGGTCCTTATTCTGAAAACACTATAAAAGAAGAAAACATAGACAGATAATCTATTTGTTAATAATATTTTATATTTATCAATTTATTATATATAAAATTGTGACATAATAACTGAAATTAGTAAAGAATCAAGGCATGGACACACACATCTGCATATGTAAATATGTACATATAAATATGCATACAAATTAAAATTAATAAGACTAATTTTATCACTTCATTTTTGTCAAACTCTCACGTTGATTTCAATATAATGATGTATATGTATGCCAAATACTAATATCCATTGCAGTGATAATAATCCTTTTTAAAATTAGCAAAGTATCATTTTAAATTCTGGATGTATTCTAAGTATTTGTCATTAATTCAATAATACTGCATGAGAAAGGGGTATTTTTATGATTGACAAGCAATATAGAAAGACCTCTTTCATCATTGTTATTCCATCTGCATGCATACATTAAGTTATTGGGAAGGATAAAAATGTCCATTTTTCATGAAGCATACTTTAAAATACAAACTTATATTATTTGGGAATTTTTTATATGTTAAAATATTTGAATTCTAAGTGATATGTGTGAAAATGACTTTTGAGTTATATTTATTACAACCTAAAATATTGCAAGATTCTAACATAAAAGATTTAATTTATAGGGCTGGCAATATAGCTCAGTTGGTAGAGTGCTTGCCTCACATGCACAAGGCCCTGGGTTCAATCCATAGCACCACCAAAAAAACAAAAAAGAGAGAGATTTAATTATGAATTAAGTATATTTCTAGAAGTAGGTAAGGAGGACCAAAACTCTATTTAGCATTTCCTAATATAGGATGGTGTTCAGTAAATATTGATGGTGTTCTTACTTGAAATGTAGTTTTGATGAGCTTCTGAATTAGATATTACCTAATGTTCTTTTCCTTCCTTGAAAATATGTTATCCTAGAATATAATGTTATATATTCATTTCCCCCATAGAGGACTAGAAACCTTAGAATGCTCTTTCAGTTAGTAATGATCTTTTGAGTGATGAAATTTATACCATAATCATATAGAGTTAAGACAAAAATCTCAGATAAGGTTCTCATGGGGAAGAACTATTCTCAGATTAGCAGGAACTAAGCTGGGGAAATATCTGCTCTTTCTTTTCCTTTCTTTGTTTTTCTTTTTTCAAATTTTAGTTATAATTGACATATTACTTATCATTTTTTTCTTTTTCTTATTAGGACACATATTACATGTCTCTCAATTGCTTCATCAGTTAAAACCTATAAGCTATCCAAAAAGATGAATGAAAACCATGACCATTTTTAAGTAGTTTGAAACGTTATCTGACTATATCAATTTAGAAGTGAGGACAAACCCAAAGATACTTTATATATAATTCATTGTCAAAGAAATAACTAAGAAATTTCTTTAAAAGTTCAGACCGGGGAGTCATGTTTTCTTTCCTATAGTATGGATGCTGTCTGGAAGAGAAGTAAAAAAGTGGATAAGATATACAAGAAAGATGAAAACCCTTAACAAAAACTGAAAAGCAGGCAAATGAAAGCCAGATCAGCACAAATGATAATACCGCTTAGTCTGATGCAGAGGTGAGCTCAGGGAAGAAGACACAGGCAGTGGCTGGACACAAAGGGTCTGAAACCTATAGCAACAGGAGGTGGACTTTAATCAGGCAGGAACAGAATAAAGGTATCTCTTACTTGTGAAAAGCCTTCTGAGGCAGAAGTTCTTTTGTTTAGTTTCCAAAAAAAAAAAAAAAACAAGGAAAAAATATATCTCTAGGAGTTCACAAAAGTATATTATGTCCGTTGCTTTCATGTGAAGCATTGAAATTCTACTCAACATTGCAAGTGTAGATTTATACAAACTTTCTGAAGTACAGCATATCCCCATAAGCTTTGTAAATATTGTCAGAAAGAGTAGTTAAATTTTTTTACTATGTATATATATATATATATATTTTTTTCTTTTTGTCTGATTGTATTGAGGAATTTTATAGTGGAGGTGGATATGAAGGTTGGTTGAAAAGTAGAAGCCTAACTCTGGCAGATCTGTTTCAAGTGTTCACAATTTCTTTTCTATAGCTTTAAATACAGTACTAGCATACATGGGGAAGGAAGGAAGAAAAAACCAATGTGTGATACATGAGAAGATGATGATGGACTTAAAAATTAAATAGAGCTATGTTGCAATAAGTCTAACTTTCTTGCTTTGTGACTTTTGAACACCATTTAAGCTCTTTGGCCCTTGCATTCCTTATCGATTTAACAAGGGTAATTATTTCTATCTTATACTATTGATGTGTCTTGTTTCCTGCTTGGCATAGAAGCAGCACTCAAACAAATGATAACTCTTATCCCATGAATATCATTATTTTATTCACAGTAGGTTTTCTGTTAGTCACAGAAACGACAATGTCAGCAATTTTTAAAGTTCAATTGAAGGTTAGACCATGGTTCTTTTAAAATGTATTGTAATTAACATCATTAATTCTACATATCTTTTTTTCTGAGTTGAGATTACTGTAGTTGGTATTAAAGAGTCAGTTAATATATGATTGGGAGTGCGGTTACAGAGAATCCACTCTGTTTTGTATTAGCAGAGGAGCTTTATTGGACAACATTAAATGCTTACAGAAATTGAGAAGAAGAGGAATAAAGAAACATTCTCTGGTCTGATCTTTTAGGAAATATTACCAAAAATATGTTCCAGAACCAAGTTGCCCAGAAACATGTTGTTCCTTTTGGATTGGCAGTAAAACTCTGTTCATTATCTCAGCATTACGAAACTACAACTTCAAATGACCTCATGCAAACAGATGCCTCAAGCCCTATCTGTTGTCCCATACAACTTAATTACAAATGTCAGTTTTGCTCATTTCTACTGGATTTTTAGCACCTTGATAATATTTGAAATTCTAGATTCAAAGAAGTTTAAAATTAACTTTTTAGCTCTATGTCCCTTCTATATAGAGATTGTCATAGAAGGGAGTTACAATGGATCATTAACAAATCAATACTGTGTGTATACTATAGTATGACACTTTTGTTACTTAATAACCTATTTCCAAGCAATAATAGTTGGTGAATATAGGTAGCTTTCTAAAAAAAACTTTATCATTCTTTATACAAATGAAATGGTACCAAAACATCCCTAAAAAGACACCCTATACATGATATTCATTTCTCTTATTCTTCAGTTAAAATCCCATCATGATACTCATTACATTTAAACAGGGATAAATAGAAAACTAATATATCCTGTGAAGATATTTGAACACAGGTAGAAACAAATAAATGTAATTAATATACAGGCATAGAGGAAGACTATATGTAGCTGCCTTAATCTCCATGTTTTTTTAACTGCTCATAAAGTTATTCAAAGTACAACTTGTTTTTTACCACCCATTCTACATTAACTTTGCCCACACAATGACCTCTGCATGATTCTTTACCTAAGGACAGGTCCAAAACTGCATTTCTTTTCTTTTTTTTTTTTTTTTTTTTTTTTTTTTTTTTTTTTTTAGAACATCACCCATTTATTTAAGAAAGTTAATAGATCTTTTCAGGTAATAAAAAGATCTACTAACAACAGAATTACATCCTTATTAAATGAAGAAAATTTCTTTTTAAGGAAACACAAATTTGTCACCAAGTTGATGCTGTTACCTGTGTATCACTAACCAAGAATGGACTGTATTTGAGAGGAAAGGAAGCAGAGAAGTCAACATCTGTGTTGCAAAGTGTTCAAAGAAAATAAACATTTAAAAATTGTTGTATCCCAAATGCACAATCCCACAAACTCCCAGAAAAAAAATAAATAAACTTTTAGGCAATTTAGCACGTTATATGTTTTTTTTTTAAATTAAATAAATCAAAAAAAGAACATTTTAGATTACAATAGTAGAACATATCTATTTTAGAAACCCTAATTGTACATAATTGAATTCTGTGATTTAAGCACCATCATTTCATATTTTATTTATATGCAAACTCAAGTACAAAGGGAAAAAGCCAGAAATAAACTGAAAAGGATTAAAGTCTGAAAAAAAGGTGTAAAATCTGGTCCACCGATATTTCTTTGTGTTATATCCAATTGTACATGAAATGTTTGTAAAATTTGAACATTGCGATTCTTTTTCAAAAGTCAAAATGAAGTGAAATTAGATCATACTCTGAGCATCAGTTATTTTTTTGTGTACTAGATGTGTTCATAAAATGCCAAAGATGGCAGGATGAACTTAAAGATGGAGAATTGCCAAGACAGTTAATGAAGAAAAAGCTCATATGTTCATGAATGTTGAAGATGAATTGCTTGATCAGAATGAAGGTATAGAGGTATGAGGCACAATGGACAATGTAATTCATTTCATGTTTAACATTGGAACTGAAAACAAGTTAAAAGGGAAATACAAACTGACAAAATGTCTTTGGCTTGTTCTCTGAAGCAATGTGATGTGCAATGTGAAACTAATCACCCTGAGTGACTCTACCATCCAGGGCCTTTTGACTTTGCACCAAAACTGCATTTCTAAAGGTATTAACACTCTATTTTCTTCTGTATGTGTTATTGTTCTTATCTTCATTGACTAATACAAGTGGACGTGATGGTACACTTGATACTCTCCTGAGCTCTATTGTGTTAAAACAACCCCACTTCCCAGTGATAACCAGGAACAATCAACCCAGATAACATAGTATAATCTGCCTCTTTAGCTTGTTGGTCCAGCTCTGTGAGGAGTCCAAATGACCAGGTAGTGGTCTCAATGACAACTTCAATGTCATCATTATTGTATCATCTGAGGAAAGAATTTAAGAATTCTAAATGAATAGAGCTCTGAACTGCAGGAACATGCAGACAATGTATTGTGGGGTAGTTATTAGATGTAATATGAGAAATGATTCTTTTAATTTACCCCATCATTCAGATCTATGTCCCATCTATCAGAATTGGCTATGGAAAAATTAGAACAAACTTTCTGAAGTACAGCATATCCCCATAAGCTTTGTAAGTATTGTAAGGAAGAATAGTTAAATTTTGTATCTTGGTCACAGTTATGTAAAATATTCAGTTTCCCTTAGGATGCTGCAGTATTCAAATTTGCATTAATACAACAAAATATCCAAAGTAAATAATTTTATAAAAAGAAAGTTTTATTGTTTATTCATCTCAGTTTTGAAGACTCTTATCCAAGATTGTGTGTTTTCACTGGTTTCTGGTGAGGATGGAACATCAGGATCTTTTGTGTATAGGAGAAAAACTGTGCAACCTCCAGCCAGGAATTTAAAGAGAAATAGGAAGGGACCAAAATTCCCAAAGCCTACTTCAAGAACTTAGCCTCAGTGATGTACAGAATTCCAACTAGGCCTACCTCTTAATGGTCCATAGAATTTCACAGCACCCTTAGGGATCAGACATTTTCATATGGATCTTTCAGGAACACTCAACCTCCCAACCATAGCAGATTTTATTTTATTCTTTTAAACTAGGACAATAAAGCTTTAAGAGACCCTATGACCAGTAACTTCCAAATAATGGAGTGAAATTGGTGATGTCTATATTAAACATAGTGCATCACTTTGGCTGCAAAATGAGTTTATTGTTCAGAAGAAGGATATTCTGATGCTGAAATTATTCATTAGGTTTCTAGTAACACTGTTGGCAGAAGCACAGAAGAAAGACAGAGGAGATAAAACAGAATATGCTTTACTTCAAGTAAAGAAAAATTTTCATAGTTGACTGATCCCAAGTTAACTGATTGGTTTCCTAGGAATATCATAACTATTTGAAAGTTTCAGTGTTGCTTTGTGATGGTGACAGTTAGTACTCTAAATGGCAGTCACAAGGTAAACCTTAGGAAAAGAAAGTCGTCTACAGGTACTGGTTCCTAATCTTCTCCCCATGAGCATGAACACATTTTTGCTTTGAAATTTTGGTTAATTAACTTTTCCTCACTGTGACTAAAATACATGACAAGAACATCTCAGAGGAGGAAAAGTTTATTTTGGACTCAGCTTCAGAGTTTAAGTTGGTGGTCAACCAGCCCATTGTTTCAGGTCCAAAAAGAGGCAGGACATAATGGCAAAAGTCAAAGGAAGGTTCTTAAGCCATGACAGCCAAGAAGTGGAGAATGAGGAAAGAGCCAGGGGGACAAGATATACAATCCTTAAGCCACATCCCCAGTGCCCCACCTCCTCCAGCTATGCCCCAGTTGCCTATAGTTACCACCCAGTAATCCATTCAAATTATTAATCCATCAAGTGGATTAATCCACTGATTAGGTTATGGATCTGAAAATCTAATGATATCAACTAATACATCAACTCAGGAGATTTTGGGGAATACCTCTCATCCAAACCATAGCAATCTTCTATTCAATATTGAATGTATAGGAAAATAAGCCAATTAACATCTACAAAAAGTGCCATTTTTTTCAACTGATTGAGAATGTTTCCTACCAAGAGAAACACAAAAGTCACAAATATCTTGTCATGTATGGTTTGTTTTGAAATGTCCATAAACAAAGACTTTTCTACAAACCTTTTTATAAGTTACTTAATTTTTGAGGGGATGGCATTGGGGATTGAACCTACAGGAACCATACTACTGAGCTATATTCCCATCCCTTTTTATTTTGAAATAGGGCTTTGCTAATTTGCTGAAGTCGGCCTCAACTTGTGATCCTTTTGCCTTAGGCTACTACTGAGTAGCTGGAGTTAGAGGTGTGCATCACTGTGATTAGCTATCTATTTTTTTGCTTTATTTTTTTAATTCCCTAACTATTTGGATCAATCACTTGCTATTGTTTTTTAATAAATATTGGTCCATATTTGTAGCCAATTATCCTTTCATGCAATGCAATTACCACATTTATCGTGCAAGTATCTATTGAAATACCAGACACTCCCCAATTCTCTTTTCCAGCCAGCAAACTGTTAGTGCATTACAGGTACAATTTTAAATATTCCCAGCCTAAGATTAAGAACCATCTGTAAACCAGGCTGTATTATTTTTCTTTGTCTACCAATTGGTCAGAGAACTCTTCATGAGGGCATAAGGAGGATTAAGGAGGGGTGACTGTTCAATAAAGGTAGATGCACTGGGCTGAGGTCGTGCCTCCATGGTAGAATGCTCGCCTAGCATGTGCGAGGTATTGGGTTCTATCCTCAGTAGCCATAAAAATAAATAAATAAAATGAATGTAAATGTATAGTGTCCAACTACAACTAAAAAATTTAAAAAATAGATGCACTGAATTTAGATTCCTAGATAAAAATTTAACTTTTCTTTAATTTTTTAAATATTTTTAGCTATAAAGATTATGATCTTTATATTAAGTATAACAATAAAATTTGTAGTTACAAAGATTGTCACTATAAAGATAAGGATTGAAATAAGACCCAGTCAGTCATCTATCTATCTCAATCACTGGCATTTCATAACCAATTGGAAGTTGTAATTTCTCTTGCTGTTGGCTATTTTAAATACACTGATGTATTTGCTTCTGGCCATTAAATGTTTCTACGTGGCCTCTAAATTCTGATGCCTCATACTCATTAAAATCAGAAGTCTTTAATTCAACCTTCTTTATAATGCTAAGTATAGCAGCAAAAAAATATTCTGTCTTACCTCACCAATGACTTTCTCAGTGACTTGATGATGATCACTTTTATTGGAAGTTATAGATGTGGAATATATGAATGGATCTTTAAGTCACTCCAACATTGTTGATTCTTTGAGATATTAGGATAGCAACTTCTGTTATATTACAGACATTTCAGCATTTCAGCAATTTATCATAAGCTATATTCAAGTCCATGTTTAAGACACCAAGCAGGGAAACAGAACAGCTCAAATATCTCAGAAATAATACTCAATGTAGCCTTACATATATGAAATTTATTCATAATTAAAAATCTAGCAAATTTGTAATTAATTACCATACATTTTCCTGCATATATATTTTCAAAATTTTTAATTAGCTAAAATGAATGATTTTTATTCCAGCTTATCCTAAGATTCCTCTTCTCAGAGATGCATAATATGCAGTAGGTGAAAGTGGTAGATCTTAATAGTTATCTGTTTAAGGAAACCACTGTAGATGATATTATTCTAGGTCTTTATGCAAATGGGAAATAACCTCATCACTTAGTAGGGGAAAGCTACTTCTCTGGATAAGGAAAATTCAGTAGGCATTTGGGAATTCAGCATCAACTAATTCCACACAACGTACTTGTTCTGATTTTCAGGTCCAAATATTTCCAATTCCTTAATGTAGCAATCCATAGCATCAGATTCCCTGATCACCTGTTGTTATTATTATCCCTTTTCCTCAAGTATTTTCAGTATTTGTTTTTCTAGATTTGTCCTAGAATTTTACTTAAGTCCCCTAGGAGGTTGGGTTGAACCATAGTATTTATATGCCCACTTAACTGAGAGTAGAATTGTGTGCAATTTAAAGACAAAGCATTTGATTGATTGAAAACAAAGAAAAAAAATCAGATTTTTTTTTCTGGAACCAGTATGTTCTAGTTGGCATTGCTTCAACAGTCTGAGTCCCTTAGTGACTATAATAAAGAAGCCTCTAACTCGTGAGTAATGGACGGGTAGTTTGAACAACTTTTGAACAATTTTGATTTTGAAGATTGTTTATCAATACAACATAGCTTAATTCATTCTTATTAATACACTGACTATTATGGATGATATGTATATGTCTACACTGAATAACAGAAAATTCTTTAGGAACTCACAGAAATTCTCCAGACCTCTGACGGTGTCTTGAGTGGTGTTTTGAAACTTGGGATTTCCTTTCCTAAATTCTCTAGCACAGATGAAACAGTTCACTCACACTAGAATTCACGTCTTTTTTACTCTGGTCATAAGGGCATATGGCAGCTGCTAATTGGCACACCAAACACTTGAATTCAATAGATCCTTCCTCTCAGGAAACTATAGGTAATCATTTAATTTAGTGTTTTGATATAGCATATAATGGAACAATAACATTCTATACTCCAATATTAGCAAAATCCTCATTTCCTTTGAATATAACCAGGTCAGATACTAAATACCAGGTGTCCATTTCCTTGAGGCTTCTTACCAAGTACCAATTACTCTAATAGTTAGGGTTTAGTAACAAAAACAGATGTGCTGAAATTATTATAAGTAGAAAAACATATTATAATGTCTTTAATATCTTACTGAATAATTGCTTTAGGAATAAGCTCTAGCATGAGATCCCAAGAATAACTTCCAAGAATCAGCAATTCACTCTAGCTATATGCTTCAGAAATGCACCACTTATACAAAAATACACAAATACACATACACACACACACACACACACACACACACACTCACCAAATATGTATATAAATGGATGTCTTATGCTCTGCTTCATTCTGTATATAACTCAAAAAAATAAATTTTTTAAAGTGGAAGTCTCATTCAGCTGTGCATAATTTGAGAAATCTAAATCATAATTAGAAATTTTGCATAAAAATTTGTTTCTTTTTTTTTAAGAAATTTAGCATCTGCATTGTAGGAATGCATATTAGAAAGAGTTCAGGATTGATATCAACTGCCTGAGCCAATGTCTCTATCATGATTACTTCATGTTAGTGATTTATGGGGCAAAATCCTAATTATGGAAAGCCTTTAGAATTAGCACTTCAATTTTGAAATGTTCTTTTAAGCATAAGCTCAATAGAATTGTTGCCAAACTTAGTTCAGTTCACAACTTAAGTGCCTAATTTGTGCCAAATTGTGTAGATACAAAGATGAATTATATCTGTCTCAAACACTTAAGGGTATTTCAGTCCTCAATGTAGAATACACTAATCAACAGCTATTATAAATCAAGTCTCAACAGTGTACCAAGAAGACAACAATATGCTATGAAATTGATTTAGCTTCTGATGCAAATGGAACAGAAATTTGGGGAATATCTACATGGATAAATTTAAATCATGTCTCAAAGGAATGTTTTTCTTTTTTTCTGATTTTAGCTAAGGAAAATATATTATTTGAGGTCACAAGAACATGAATAAGATATGGCATCTGGAAACTCATCCAGATAGGAGTATATGAACCTTGACTCATAGTAAGTGTATAAATCTTTGCTAAAATAACTAACAAACACTAGGATACAGAGTCAATAAAGTGAACAGAGACTGGAAAAAATAGTGGTTTTAGATTGCAAAGGGACTTTTAAACAAGTTTTGAACAACAAGTTTTGAGTTGGAATCAGGTGCATCACTTTCAGGCTACAGCATTTAATTGCTGGTAAAAATCACTGTGAAGGTTTGGACCTAAGTGTCTTGAGTGGAACTTAGACTTTCCTTTTTAAAATCTATAAAACAACTGAAATAGTTCACTCGTTCTAGAATTCTTGCCTTCTTCATTCTGGTTATAAGGCGATATAGCAGCAGCTAATCAGCACACCCAACACTTGAATTCAATATGCCCTTAACCCTGGAAGGGTACAGGTTCTACAGTGTTTCCCCAAAGCTTCTGTGTTAATGCAGCGATGTTCAGATTTGAGATGATTGTGTTTTAAGAGCTACAATCTAATCTGTCCACTCTGATTTGAATGAACTGAGTGGTAACTGGAAGAGGTGGGTCACTGGTGTGTATCCTGGAACGGTTCATATTTCCTGTGGTCCCCTACAAGTTTCTTTGTCTCTCTCTGCCTTCTGGTCACCTTGAATGGGGCAGTTCTCCTCTGGTATACCCTTCTGATGTGATGTCCTACTTCATATTGGGCCTAGAGCAATGAACTTGGCCAACCATGGACTGAACCTCTGCAACTGTAAGCCAAAATCAGCTTTCCCTCTACTAATTTGTTCTAATAAGGTGTTTTGGTTATAGCAACATCAACTGACTAACACATCAATCCAGTATTTTTTTTCCTTATTCATAGCCACCAATGTCAAGAAAGTAACTGTTCCAGTTACGTAAAAGTTAAAAAACAGGACTATTTTGTAAAAATAAATCCCATCGTCATAAATTTTTGATGGTATCTAGAAGCACGGAGGGGGATAGATTATATATAGTACACACTACTAGAATCGAATCAAGTAGAATATGATGCAAGAGTTTTGACATAAAGAAACATCAATTTGGTTTCTTACTCCAGATTCTGACACCAAAGTTTTAAAACAATTGTAATTTCCCAAGAGATGGGATGATAGTAAAATCTTGTGTTAATATTTTGTTCTAGGTTCCTGACAGAAAAGCTTCTAAGACCTTTGGAATCTCTGGAATGATGAGTATCTTTTGTAGGTTAATGAGAAGACTGGCAGCTAAAAACCCCTACATAGCTTACAGAGGTCTGATTGTGAAAGGAATCTTCCATTTAATAAAAAGATTGGGCTGGGGATGTGGCTCAAGCGGTAGTGCGCTCGCCTGGCATGCATGCGGCCCGGGTTAGATCCTCAGCACCACATACAAACAAAGATGTTGTGTCTGCCAAAAACTAAAAAATAAATATTAAAAAAATTCTCTCTCTCTCTCTCTCTCTCAAAAAAAAATTAAATAAAATAAAAAGATTAAACATCTTCCCTACTCCTCAAACTCTGGGATTAGGAGCAAGTTCGAAAATCAAGTTCAATCATCAATGACCAGTCTTATAATCCACCATAACTATGTAATGGAACCACCATAAAAAATCTAATCAATGGCGTTCAGAGATCTTTATAATAAAAGAACAGATGTGTCAAGGGCTTTACAGAGTCGCTTAAGCTGCTCTAGCAAGTTATCAAACTTGAGAAGGGAATTGTGGGAGCCTACAATTTGTAGCCAAGCCAGACAAAAGTGTGAGTCACCTGGGGTTTACCACTTGTGATTAGCATCTAAAGTTAGGAGCTAAAGGAGCACAGTTATTAAACTAATCAACTCCATTTTATCCTGTTCTGACTCCATATGTCTTTTTAAACTTTTTTTTCCCTAAGTTGTTTTTTTTTCTTCAGTTATTTTGTATTCCAGTAATAACAGGCCTGGTTGATAAGCATCTTTATGACAAGGGACTGAAAGTACTGCCAAGCAACAGCAGGCTGCAGAACAGATCACCCATGATGAAATTGCTCCCTAAGTGGTATCAATTATGTCAGGAAGGAACTGAGGCTACTCTCCCATGCAGAAAAAAATCATCTCATCTCAGGAAATTGAATCACCTCAAGTGAGGAGGACCTTCCTAGAACTTTACAGAACTAACCCAGATCAAAATGACAATGGCCCGACCAGAATGACTTACTTTGTCAGCTATGCAAACACAGAGTCTTGCAAACCCCCAATTGACTTTGTTCTCCTTCTTAATGAAAGTTCAAAGACTTTGGTCACTGTAGCCTTATCTCTATTCTTCCCAGGGTAGCCATTCAGATGAAAGGTTCCTTTCTTGTCCTTTACCACTTCGCCTCTCTCTGATTTTCATACTGGAATGAGTGACCAAGAATGAACTGTTTGGATGACCAGAGGGCAGAGAGCCTTCCTCTAAGAATGCCAGTAACAGAGCCGTGATATGGAACTGAGCCCATAACCTGTAGGTTCCGCACTAACTCCAGGTGATCTTCACCCTAATTAAATTGAAAAACACTGGTTTATATCCAGATACTTGGAAAATTGTTTAGTGTGGGAAAAATTCCCACATATTTGGTATCTGAGGCCTTGAGTATAGAGAAAAATTTTGGATTTTTCTGCTTATAGCATCCACTGAAGAGAAAGCAGTTGTGCAGAAGAGGAAGTTCATTTCAGAAACAATTAAGGGAGTAAATAAGTGCCCTTTGTTAAAAAAAAAAAAGAAAGAAAGAAAGAAAGAAAGAAAGAAAGAAAGAAAGAAAGAAAGAAAGAAAGAAAGAAAGTGTATGGATAAAGAAGGCAGGGGAGAAATCTACAGTAAATTCAAACTTCCATTTTTGTTTTCTGAGTAAATGGTGACATGTCAGATGAGACCCAGACAGTTAATCATCACCAAAAATCTAGGTGTGTTCCTATTGTGAGAAATAAAAGTTTGGTGGTCAAATTTCATAATACAATATTTAGCTTCAAGTGCAAAATTACTGAAGCTATATGTCAAGAAATGGGAGGGGAAATGGGGCAGAATGGAAGGTTGTCTATAATTAACTCACACAATAAAACTAATAGCGTGAGGATATGGAAGATTCAAAGTACATGCACCTGAACAGCCCTTTGTTAAAGAGGAGATAGGGGAGTGGTGATCTGACCAACACAGACAGAAATATGTCTGTTAAGAAGTAGTAACTTTAATAAAGAAGTAAGAACTTGCATATGCCAAAATATGCAAAATATGCTCGGCCCAGGAAGGCTTTCTCACCACAAAGAAACAAAGGGAGATTGAGACAACTAAAGGTACATTTCTTTAAATAACCCAATAGAAGACAGTAAAACCTAGGCGAGTCTGGGAAGATTGTGTACCCCATAGTACTGAACCAGAAAGAAACCAAGGGAGGGACTTTGCCCACTAGGGGATAAAATACCGTTTGTTACCACTCTGGATGTGCCTGTTCACGAGATAACTGATCTCCCAAGACCATAATTAACGTCTATCTTTCACTGTGCCCCTTGTCTCCCAGTCCATGTTTTGGGTTTGAGCAGGTGAGCTTGTTTCTCACAATATATTCTCCACAATTCTTGACATTAGGTAGGATCATGTATACTTCTTATCAGTGGTCCATGAGCAGAAGGGACATAAGTATGTCCCTTATAGGACATATCTGGATGCCTGTCTTCCTCACCTTGATGACAATGGCAATCTAGATTACATGGTAAACTGGATCCCTAGGTCACTTGCGTAGTAGAAGGAACCCTAGAATGCCCTGCCATCTTCATCACACATTGATTGAATGAAGCAAGAAAAGGCTTTTTTTTGTGGGTAAATTTACCATTATGGTTTGTTTTTATGACGGTTTAGTCATTTTATCTTGACTAAAATAAGAGTTGATAGAGGGAAAACAGAGAAATTATAAAAGTATATAAAAAAGATAAAATTTTTCAAATATCATATGCCAATCACTGTGTTGAGCCTATTTGTTATATTTGCTGCTCAGAATAACCCTATGAGAGCTACTTTATTCCAACATCATAAATGAAATTTAGTCACAGAGAAATTAAGTAATTTGATCTAGAATTGCTAAAATATTGTGGGCATGAAATTCTGGACCTCATTTTTATATATGTTGAATTCGAGACAAGCATATTCAATTGTACCTGTAAAAGTACATTTTTTATGTTTAAGAGATTTAATTTTGTGATTTATGGCCAGAGAGTTAATATTGGAGTCTCTACATGAGTTACATGTATAAGGAATAATATTAATGTAAAAAATGAGAATTCTGATGGTGTTTTTGAATATCAGAATACATAAATATGATGGAAAAGAAGAATTTGAAGAGGGTTGGAGAGAGAAAACTAAGAGAGAGCAACAAAATTAAGTACATCACTGAAATTTTCATCTTCTTTCTCACTTCTCATCATTAATATAGCTAGCTATTAGCACCTATTCTTTTTTTCTATTCTTAAGTTCTCTCTCAATTATTTTACTCATTTTCCAATTTAAAATATCTTCTGTGTGCTAACAGATTTTCATTTTATATTGCCAATTCTAACAAAATTCTGGTTTTCAGAACACTGTATTGAAATACTTCCTGTGATATTCACTCTGATATTCAATAGGCATTGCAAATGAAACATATCCCCTCTTAACTTTATTTTCTTTCTTCTTGTTTGTTCCTTCCCCAGTCCTATTTCAATTATGTACATATCAGTTTACGGTGTTGCTTATACCTAAAATAGAGCATCACTTTTTCTCCCCTAATTTGTCTGCCTTATCTCTTTAATACATCAGCATCCATTGTAGATTCTTTCTTCAAATATATATCCCAAATTCTACCACTTTTTATTCTTCCTTTGCTACTATCTGTCCTGACATTGCCTGTTGGGCTGAAATAACTCCTAAAATGTTCATATTTTCCCTGTTATCTTCACCATATTATTCATTATACAATGCCAAAGTGAACCATTAAAAAATATACTAGGGCAGGCAGCTATCTTGCTGATAAGACATACTTATCTTTCTTTCTCTTGTAGAATGAAAACTCAAAACTTTGGGTTGGCCCAAAGTACACCACAGCATCTGATTCATGTTTTCCACTCTGATATCATTTCTTCCAACTTTCTCCTGATAATTCTTTTATTATTTTTTTAACTTTTATACATCTCCACAGTTTTTTTTGATGTATAATGACATAAACACATTCCATACTTAAGGTGTATAGCTTGATCAGGTGTGACATAGTCATGAATTATCACTGTAGTCAACATAGTGACTGTTCCCATCACCCTGAAACATATTTTATGCCACTTTATAACAACTTTCTCACTTCTCCCAGACAAACTTTGATCTGCTTTATGTCAATACAAATTTGTTTAAATTTTCTAGAGATTTATTTTTGTTTTTTATTGCTGGGATTGAATCCAGGAGCACTCTACCACTGAGTTTGTTTACTTTTTGAGTCAGGATTCTACTAAGTTGCCAAGACTGGCCTCCAATTTGTAATTCTTTTGCTTCAGCCTCCGGATTTGCTGAGATTACCAGCAAGCAACTCCATGACTGGATAAATTTTCTAGAGATTTATATAAATGGAATATACAGTTATATGTATGTTCCTTTTTATCTGATTTCTTTCACTTAGCATACTTATTTTTAAGTTTCATTTATGTTGTTGCATGTATTTTTACTTTATCATTTTTATTACTATGTTTTACATATTATAGATATATCAAAAGATGTTTATCAATTCACCTGTTAATGGATATTAGGTTGTTTTTTGACAGTTTTGGCTTCAGAAAAGAAAATGTTCTGACCCTGTTTGCAGAACATACAGACAATCCCTGGTGAATGCTTTAATAGATCACTTTGGCACTGTAAAATGAAAGGAAATATGCTTTCATTTCACTTTGGAAAATATGTAGAAGTGGGATGACTGAATCACATAGAATGAGTATGTTTAACTTTTTTTTTTTCCTGTAATGTGAATTGAACCCAGAAATCATCTACCACTGAGCTAAATCTCCAGTTTTTATTTTTTTTATTTTGAGACTGGGTCACCAAGTTGCTCAGACTGGACTTGAACTTGTAATTTTTCTGTGTCAGCCTCCCAGGTAGCTGAGATTACAGATGTACAATAAGGCATCCAGCTGATTAACTTTTTAAGAAACTCACAAATCCTTTTCCAAGGTGTGTATGGCATTTTACCATCCTACTAAAGGTTTGAGTTCTTCCACATCATCCTTTGCCTCATTTTTTGGACCCAGAGATCATTTAGACTTGTGTTACTATTCATTATTTAGAGATATTACAATTATTCTTGTTATTGATTGATTTTGAACTTCATTAATTTTTAATTAGAAGATAAACCTTTAGATGACTTGAACACTTGGAAGTTCAGGATGATAGTTTTATTACCCAAAATATGATCATTTCTTGTAAATGCACATCCAACTCTTTTTAGGTATTCTATAAACATAAATTAAGTCAAGTCAGTGGCAAGAATTATTCAAGTCATCTATACTTTTACCTATTTTTTTAGTTTTAAGTGTTCAGTCATTGAGAATGAAATATTGGTATTTGAAATTAAAATTATGAACTATTTCTCTTGAGTTTTTCTTTATAGATTTTGAAGTTTTCTTATTAGATATTTAAGATTTATATATCTTCTTAGTAAATTCATTTGTTTAGCATGTAATATTTATCACCCAGGTTATTCTCTACCCTGAAGTGTACTTTGTCTGATATTTATATACAAACATTCCAGCTTTGTTTATACTAATGTCATAATATTGTTTCTCATTCTTTACTTTGAAAGTAATTGTGTTTTTATACTTAAAGAACATTTCTTGTAAGCCCTTTATAGACTGTGTTGCTTTTGTATCCAATATCACAATGTAATTGGGTGTGTTCAGACCAGTTACACTTAATGTGACTTTCAGTATGGTTAAGTTCAAGGAAATATTCATGCTTTCCTTCTCCCTATCTGTCCTCTTTTATTTTTGTTCTTCATATTCTCTTTTCCTACCTTCTTCTGAATTGAATATTTTTGACCTATTTTGTTGTATCTTTTTTTATTGGCTAAAGCAACACTTATTTCATTAGGTTAGTGGCAATATAAGAGTTTATAATATATATCTTCGATGTATTATAGTCTACCTTCAATCTGTGCTTTACATAGATGAGGAAAATGTGATAATAATGTTCTTCCAGTTTTCTTCTAAAGGGTTATAAACTTTTGTGTCATATAACTAAAATACACTTTTATTACTGTTTTGTCAATTGTATTAGAAAGAGATGCAAAAATAAGAAAACAAAAATATAATTACCCTTGTGGTTATTTGGGGGTAGATACATATTTCCTGGTTTTATTTTCCTTCTACCTGAGGAAATTCCTTTAACCCTCATTGTACTCTGAGCCTGCTAGTAATAAATTTTTTTATCTCTTGTATTTCTGAAAATAGTTTTTATTTTGTCTTAGTTTTTAATAATACTTTTTAGTTCATTATAATTAAATGTAAGAGTGGAGTTAATTTTGACATTTTCATATATGCATACAACATTATTTTCTCTGTTTCAATCCCCAGTGCCATTTCTTTCCCTCTTTTCCTCTCTCCCCCTGGTTCATTTCTCTATTCTATTGGTCTTTCATTTATTTTTAAATTGATGAGTAATAGTTATATATGAAATTGGAATCCATTGTGGTGTATTCATGCATTCACCAATAAAATTTGTTTAACATCATCCCCCAGTTTTACTTTTTAAAAATGTTGGTGAAATTCACATATCATCAGCTCTTTTGAGCTTAAATTACCTTAGTCTTTGAAAATAATTTTCACTGAAGCAGAATTCCAGATTGACAATTTCTTCTGGTATTTCAAAAATGTTGCTGTGTTCTTTTCTCATTTGCATTATTTACAAAGAGAAAAGAGTTTTCCTCTCTAGTCATCTTCCTTTAAGATAGAACGTATTTTTTCTTTGTTTGAAAACATTTATTATTTTATTTGAATAACTTGACTATAATGCATCTTGTTAAAATTTATTCATACTTATTGTACATTATGTTGTCTTAGCTTATTGGATCTCTGGGCTTACAATTTGAATCAAATTTGTACATTTTTTCATTCATTATTTATTCAAATTTTTTTTTCTGTCTCTCACACTTCACCACTGTATTTGTTCTGTTGACTGCAGTATTTTTAATGTTTTTCAAACATTTTTGTATGTTTTATTTGTATATTTTCTATTGCAATTGCCTCAAGTGCACTAACATTTCTTTTTCCACATCTAATCTGACCTTAACTATCTATCTAGTGTATTTTTTTACCTGAGATTCTATAGTTCTCATATCTAAAATTTAGATTTCTGTCTTCTTTTTTATGTCATTAATGCCTCTACTTAACTCTTTAGACATGTGGAATACAGAAATAATTGTTTTAATGTCTAAATGTGTTTTTTGTAACATCTATGCCAGTTATAATTAATAGATTTTTAAAAATTTCATCATGGATCATTTTAAAATGAAGAAATGAGAATGTAGTATAACAGTCAATGAAGTAAAAGTAAATTATGTATATAGAACCACTAAAGAAGTATTTGTTAAAGAGGGTATATTTTTCAATGTGTGTACATTAGAGAAAATATACCCTCTTCAACAAATGGTGCTGGGAAAACTGGAAATCCATATGCAACAAAATGAAATTAAGTTCCTATCCCTTGCACAAAACTCAACTCAAAGTGGTTCAAGGACCTAGGAATTAAACCAGAGACACTGTGCCTATTAGAAGAAACAGTAGGCCTACATCTTCATCCTGTTACATTAGGCCCTGACTTCCTTAATAAGACTCTTATAGTACAAGAATTAAAATCAAGAATCAATAAATGGAATGGATTCAAGCTTAAAACTTCTTCTCAGCAAAAGTGAGGTGAATAGAGAACTTACTTTTTGGGAGCAAATATTTACCACACACACATCAATCAGAGCACTAATCTCCAGGATATATAAAAAACTAAAAAATCTTAACACCAAATAAAACCTAATAACCCAATCAATAAATGGTCCAAGGAACTGAACACTTATCAGAATATGATACATAATCAATCAACAAATATATGAAAAAATGTTCAACTTCTCTAGCAATTAGAGAAATGCAAATCAAAGTTAGTCTTAAGATTTCACCTCACTCCAGTCAGAATGGCAGCTATTAAGAATACAAACAACACTAATTGTTGGCAAGGATGTGGGGAAAAGGCACACTCATACATTGCTGGTGGGGCTACAAATTGGTGCAGCCAATATAGAAGGCAGTATGGATATTCCTTGGAAAACTTGAAATGGAACCACATTTAACCCAGCTATCCCAGTCCCAGATTTATACCCAAAGGACTTAAATACAGCAACAACAGGGACACAGCCACATCAATGTTTATAACAGTGCAATTCACAATAGCTGAACTGTGGAACCAACCTAGATGTCCATCAGTTGATGAATGGATAAAGAAAATGTGGTATATATACACAATGGAATACTGTTCAGCATTTAAAGAGAATAAAATCACGTCATTTTCATGTAAATGGATGGAGTTAGAGAATATAATGCTAAGTGAAGTTAGCCAATTCCCAAAAAACAAATGCCAAATGTTTTCTTTGATAGAAGGATGCTGATTCATAATGGGGTTGGGAGAAAGCATGGGAGAAATATACAATCTTTAGATAGGGCAAAAGTGAGGGAGGGGTACGAAGGGGGCATGGAGGTAGGAAACATGGTGCAATGAGATAGACTCTGGTGTGACTACTTTGAGATATGAAAAATTGTGCTCTATATTGCTAATATGAATTTAATGCATTCTGCTGTTATGTATAACAAATTAGAATTAAAAAATAAAGAAGTAAGAACATAAAGAGTTTTTTGAGAACTAAATTAGCAAGGACACATATAGACACAATGGTATCAAGACTGAAACCTGTCATTATCACCCTAAAATTCTTGAAGTTAGTTTACCAGATTGTCTACTTAGACTGCTGAAGGCTACTATAAGTTGGGTAGTAAAATTTGAGACCATTGCATTAAGCCTCCCAAACACCTGTCTCATCAGTCTGCAAAGTTCTGCACCATATGGGGTAATGAGATATCCGGCTGTCTCTGCTCTTAATCTGGATGGAAAGCAAAACAAAGAAAAATGTCCCCTTCTGAACTAAAGCCTGAAGGCAAAGTTTGCAATCAGTTACCATAAATATGTAAATGAGAAATGCAATAAATAATGGTCCAGTCATGCTTTTCTTTGTAATTTGTTGTGATTATATCATTCTACCAATATTTCCTTCTCCACTTATTTGTTTCAGTTTTCTTTCAACTTCCGAATGCTGAACATATTTCTTATTCTCATAACCTTTCTTTCTCTTTATTCATCATTCTTTCTCAGTTTCAGATATCTATCTGACCCCCCCTGGGTTACTCACATTTGAAATTCACAATTTTAAGTACTGTGTGTGTGTGTGTGTGTGTGTGTGTGTGTATGTGAGAGAGAGAGAGAGAGAGAGAGAGAGAGAGAGAAAGAGAGAGAGAGAGAGAGAGAGGGAGAATATGAACAAATCTCTGATTACAGCTTTATATCTACCTTGCATTTCTGGTTCTCTCTTCGAGCTCTTATATCCTGATGTCTATAATTCTTCTCTAATTAGTTGTCTAACCAACTAATCTACAGAGACTATTAAGATTATTTTATGGTGTTATGGTTTAGAGATGAGATGGTCCCTAAAAGTTCACATGTGCAAAATGCAAGAAAGTGCAGAAGTGCAAAGATTAGATTATGAGAGCCATAATCTAATCCATGAATTAATCCACTTGAATGGTTTAACTGGGTGGTTGCTGTAGGCAGGTTGGATATAGCTGGACAAAATATGTCCCTGGGGGTAAGTCTTTGGGGTTTATATTTTATCCCTGGTGAAAGGAGCTCTCGCTTCTTCCTGTCATAAACTAAGCAGTTTTCCTCTGCCATGCCCACTCTGACATGATGGACCTTCTGCCTTCTGGGCCTCACTTTGGTCCAAGAGCTTATGAAATCAGCCAGCCATTGGCAGAACCTCTAAAAACATGATCCAAAACAAACTTTCCCTTCTCTAAGTTGTTCTTGTCAGGTCTTTTGTTCACAGTAATGAAAAGCTGACAAAAACAGAAATTAGTTCTGAGAAATAAGATTATTGCTGTGACTAACCTGATCGTGTCATTTAGAAGCATTTGGAACCAATTTGTGGAAGGAGTTTTAGAAACGTTTGGTGATGCAGCCAGGAGAAGACTTAGAATGTAAGCAGAGCTCAATGGATTAAATGGGTGTTTCTGATTAGAATTCAGATGACCAGGATGCTGATAGTATTACAGACAACAAAGACTGTGTTCATAAAGTTCCAATTTCACAGGAGGACTGTTGGAGATTGAACTAGAGGCTATTAATGTTACATTATGGCAAAAAAAGAAAAGCTGTCAATATTTTGCCCATGTACTAAAAATTTGTGTGAGGCTGAATCTAAAGGTAATGTACTAATTAAACTAAAGTAGTGGAGGAAATTTCAAAGCAATGTAGCATTCAGGCAGTGTCATCAATATTGCTGGTGGCGTTTAGCTAAGTTTACTGTGATAATCAGGAGGAGAAAGCACAGCACAGAGATCTGAAAAACTTGCAATTTGTCCAGAGAAGTGTGTGTAAAATGGGGCCAAGGAAGGTGTGGATGTTGGAAAGTTTGTACCCACTAACAATGATGGTAATGACTTTACACCGAGACAATAGGAAAGATGGCTTGAAGGCATCCCAGGAAATAGCTACAGCAGCCCCATTGCAAGTTCAAGAACATAAAAGTAAAAATACCTTTGAGAAAAGACCATGGGAGCACCCTGCTTGCACAGTGGGCCTAGGAAGTTGATTCACCATGCTCAGTCACCCAGACACTTGGAGAGTTCTGTAACCATAGTCAAAAGAGACATGAGCACTCTTTGAGATGGTGGCAGACCTTGTCATTGTCCACATAGTCCTAATTCTGTAGGAATGCAGGATGCTGGAGTTAGTGGGTCATAGAGGTTTCCACCAAGAATTTAAAGAAAAGCCTGAGAAGTCAGGTAGTATAGTAGGGTTAGATTCCTGCAGGCAGCCTCTGAGAAGGCAATTAGTGAAGATGTGAGAAGGAAGTCAAAACTGTAGTGGAGACTCCCAGGAATAAGAGATGACAGTAATGTGGGATGCTGGAAGAGGAAAACTGTAGAATTGAGCAGAAACAAACCCTAAGAAAGGTCATGTGGGTTCAACCAGCAAGCCCTTTGAAAAGAACAACACAATGCCATGTGCCCCAGATGCTGAATGAGAAGAGACAAGATTTATCTACTCAGATGGATATTTGTCTTTTTTTTTAATATGTTTTAGTTGTTGATGTGCCTTCATTTATTTATTTATTTGTATGTGGTGCTGAGGATCGAATCCAGTACCTCACATGTGCCAGGCAAGCCCTCTGCCACTGAGCCACAACTTCTGCCCTGGTCTTGTTTTTGTCCCATTCCTTCCTTCTATGTTTATTTCTTCCTTTTTGAAAGGGAAATGTTTACTTTGTGCCATTATGTATTGAATATATGTAACTTGCTTTTGATCTATACAGAGGATCACAGCTAAGAATCTAACTTGATTCTCAGATACACCTGTAATCCCGGTGGCTTGGGAGGCTGAGGCAGGAGGATTGTGAGTTCAAAGCCAGCCTCAGCAAAGGTGAGGTGCTAAGCAACTCAGTGAGACCCTGTCTCTAAAGAAAATACAAAATAGGGCTGGGGATGTGGCTCAGTGATTGAGTGCTTCTGAGTTCTATCCCCAAAAAGATTTTAGACTTGAACTTTTGGCAATGCTGAAACTATTTAAAACTATGGAGGCTTTTGGAAATGCACTAAATGTATTTTGTGTTGTTAAATGGGCATGGACTTTGGGGGGCCAGGGGTGGAATGTTATTGTTTGGACATAAGGTGTCTCCTAGAAGCTCATATGTGAGTCAATGCAAGTATTTCAGAGATGAAATGATCAGATTATGAAAGTGTGACCTAATCAGTAAACTAATCTACTTAAATGGATTAACTAGAGGCAAATTGTAGGCAGGTAGTATGTGGCTAGAGAAAAAGGATCAAAAGGAGTCTTTGATCTTTGAGGCTTTTATTTTATCATAGGTGAGCACAACACTCCCTGCCCTTCTTCCTGGCTGTCACAAACTGAAGCTTTTCTCCACCTCACCCTTCCTTCATGATGTTCTGCCTTACCTCAGGTCAGAGCTATGAAATCAACTGACTATGGACTTAACCTCTAAAACCATGAGCCAATATGAACTTTTCCTCCTCTAGGTTGTTCTTTTAACAACCGAAAGCTAACTGAAACTGATGGTCAATGTGTCTCAATATTCTTGTTACAAGATTTTTACTGGACAAAATGTGTTATCCATAAGAAAAGATATTGCTGAAAACAATCTTTGGAATCACAGAGCTCTTAGTCTTAATCCTATCTCTGTTATGCACTTATATGAGAGAGGATCCACTAAGCTTTAAAATTTTAAGACTCAATTTTTTCATTTGTGAATTGGATATAACAGAGCATACTTCATTTGGCCTCATGAGTACCAAATCATACAATCCCCAGAAAATCACCAATATATCTGGTATATGGTAGGAAACCTAACAAAGTTACTTTCTAACTTCCTTCCTACTGGTTTGTATTTTCAGTTATGTTTTCACAACCAGGTATCCAATTCAGTCTATTAGACTTTTCAAATCATCCTGTTTGAAAACTAGATTTTTAGATTACGACACCTTGGATTTTAAGGCACTTAAGTCCAGTATTTTTCTTTAATACCACATGCACACCCCTTTTTGTCAATGTATAGACATAATTTCAAAGGAGTCCAATATATATTTTATTAGCCTCTACCCTTTTAATATTTAGGAAAATTTTGATGGACAAACATGATATTTTTACTTGCCTGGTTTTCCTGTGCATTCATTTAAAAATGAAGTTCAAAATTTTAAATTCGTCCTGACGCAATTAATTATTCATTAAGTAAACTTCAAAAATGTCACCAACTCTAGCTTGCACTGAACTATGTTCAAATTCTTAAGTAGTTCCACTTTGTGTAAAATAGTATGTATATATGTGGAGATAAAAGCTTTAAAGAAATTTTGGGAAAGCCTTTTAAGAATGTGATTGAGTTACAGTGGAGGCTCCTTAATGTTGATTTTATATGTAATGATTTTGTCAAGTAATATGATTTATAAAGATATCTTGCTGCCATTTTTCTTGAGATGTTCCAATCAGCTTGCAGTTTCCAATTGTAATTTTTCTAAGTGAACACCTATTGAAAAACATCAGCAGTTTTATACATGGAAATTGAATAAAGAAAAATTCTAGCTGCTTCATTAGGGACTACACTGATATTCATTACTACCCAATATTTTATTGTAAACCAATATTGAGCTAAAAATAATTTATTGCATGAAGGTTTTGATTAGTTTGTCTGGTAAATAGACAAAAATCTTCCATTCAACTTCCATTTGCACAAGATAAAAGGAAAATATTACAGTCATTGCTCTTTCTTCCCAGTATGTTTCTTATTTTTATTTCTGAATGCTAATGATCAAAAAGGTATGGTCTGGATCAGTATCCCTCAAAAACTCATGTGTTAAATGATTGGCCTGCAACCTATGGCACTATTGGTAGGTGGTGGAATCCTCAGGAAATGGGCCTAGTGGAATTTGCAGAAAGCCTTTGAAAGGGATGTTCGGATCCCAACCCCTTCTCTTCCTTTCTCTGTCTCTGTTTCCTGGCTGCCTTTCAGGAGAGTAAATTACTCAGTCAGGTGCCCCCACTACCATAGCTCCTCTAGCAATGGAGCCAATTGTCCATAGACTGAAACATCCAAAACTGTGAGCCTAAATCAGTTATTTTTCTTTGTAATTGATTATTTTAGGTATTTTGTCACAGTGACAGAAAATTGAACTGGATATAAAATTTACGCCCAATTTGTGATTATAATTGCAATACTGCAGGGTATTATATACAGTTAAAAATAATTAACAAACAGTCATTCAGAAATAAAATATTTGGCTGGGCGTGGTGGCACATGCTTGAAATCCCTGTGGCTTTGCATGCTGAGACAGGAGGATCTCAAGTTCAAAGCCAGTCTCAGCAAAAGAGAGGTGCTAAGCAACTCAGTGAGATCCTGTCTCTAATAAAATACAAAATAGGGTTGGGGATGTGGTTCAGGGATCAAGTGCCCCTGAGTTCAATACCTGGTACCAAAAAAAGAAAAGAAAAGAAAGAAAATTTTTTTCTAGACATAATTATAAATCATTTTCAATATTGCTTAAGATCATTAATTATTTGCTGTTTTATAATTATACAATGAATGGAATTGGAAAAATAATCTCATGTTTCATCATCATGAGTGTGGTTCATTCCTTAGTGAAAAGAATACATAATAATCCCACATGATTGCAGAAGATATTCATTTAATAATCTGTATTTTCTGTAAGCAGGATATCAGTCAGGAAAAGTCATTTATTAACTCACTCATTCATAGTTTGCTGTTTGATAGATGCTGGATAAAATGATGATGAGAAAGACAGAATCGATCTCACTATTACAGAAACCATCAACAACCAGGTGATATGGAGTTCAAGCATTTCTATCTATGCCACATATGAACGTTTATTCATAAGAGCTCTCAGCCCCAGAGACACAGCTCTCAAGTAAGCTTAATATACTTTGCAATCAAGCACTCTCTCTGGCCAAGAATGATTAAAACAAGTATATCAACATGAGTAAGACTACTATATGGCAAAGAAATGAACAAGAAATGGAGGCAATTTGGCTATAAGGGTGAATAGAAAAAATATATGCAAAGAACTAGGAAATTTCAAAGGATATGCTGACCTAATCTCCCCTAAATTTGTCCCATCTATATTGCAGTTACTGAACTCAAAATAGTTCACTTCTTTTTCATTTGTAATTAATATTTGACATTTATTGACTATTATATATAGCCGCATGTATATATAGACTTCTAAACAATAGAATTGCCCTTAAAAGACTTCATGGTGTTTTACAAATATATGTCTATGTATGTTTGTGGGTATGTGTCTGTGGATGATAGAAAAATGGGAGATGTGGCTTAGGAGGCTGGTAGGTTTAGTGTTTAAGTGACAGAATCAATTAGAAGAGATTTAATGGATAGAGTGTGAAAGACAACTTTTTTACTAAAATCCAAGTTAGTTGAGAATAAGTGATGAATTTGAAATTACTGCTAGAGAAGTTATAGGAACAATAGCAAAGGTACCATTAGAATGCAATTGATGAGAGGGCAGAATAAAGTTAGAATCAGAGTAAGGGTAGAAGATATGTATCTCACTATGATAGTTAATATAAATAAATGGGTGAGCATTTGATTAGAAGACAATAAACTAGGCACTTTAAATGTTTTCATAATTATTCACCAAAGAGCCAAAACATTTCCTGTCCCACTCTGTATAGAATTTATTTCCATGCTTCATCGATTTTGGCTTTTATTGTATGAGATGGTGTGGCCAATAAATGCAGAAGGCGATTTCCAAGTGTAGGCCTTAAATAGCATTAAATGTCTCTCTTGGGCTCTCCAGGAACTTTTGACCTGACCTTTGTTAGGAAGAAAAAATTCTGTTCCTCCACCTTTAAATAGGAGGAACAGAATCCCAGAGCCAACCTGAACACCTGTAGAAATAAACAGTTATTAAAATACTTACTGAGAATAAATAGTTATTGTTGCATATGCCTGAACTTTGGGATGTTTTGTTCTGTACCAAAAGCTGAATAAAAATGGATTGATAATTACAATAGGGATGCTGCATTAACAATCACCTCTAATGAGCCACATTGGTTTTGAGACTGGCTAATGGAGAAAGGTAAATCCTTAAAAAAGACTGGGTACATAGGGAGCTGTGGGATGTGACAGAAAAATATTTGGTAAAATATATGTCTGTGATAAATTTGTAAGATACAATATAAAGTTAACCTATATTATTGGACATGGAAGTTCTGGAAAGAACTTTTAAAGCATGAGATGAATGCTACCAGTTGCATTTGGTAAGGCACTATGAGCCAGGAAATGGGCCCAGAAGAGAGCTGGACAGTTTGAAATCAAAACCTGGAAAGAGCATAGATAAAATAGAAATTGCAAGGATAATATCAAAGGCATAATCATTATCACATAGCTGTAGATAAAAAGGAAAAAAATTCAGAGCTCTAGGTAAGAATGTAATCTCCTTTGTTGTGATTCCTAAATGAATTAAAGTAGCCTCTAAAATATTTTTTGCGTTGAAGCAAAGAGCTACTGTAAAGCACAAGGCTGTGGGCCTACAGAATCATATAGTATAACAAATAATGATAATAGTTATGTCTAAAGACAAAGAATAGCAAAACTAAAAATATAAAGAAAGAAAAAAGAAAATCAGAAAAAAAGAAAATGTTCTATTCCAGTTGACAGTTGCAATTGCCTAGCATCAAATACATAGGAAATCTACAGTTGTAAAGAAAATCATATTAACATAATCACTGCCAGGCTGAAAGAAACAAGACAAGATGGAAGTGTGATAATACTTCAGAGTCACCACCCTATAAACAGGATACAGCCTGAGAGCTGCTTAGCCACCCAGAAGTACTTCTTCAATAGTAGCCAAGGAATATAGAAAGGAAGAAAAAACAAAACAAAACAAAAAGAGCTCCCTAATTCCAGGGAGCAAATCTGGAATAAGAAGAACATCCTCTCCCCTAAGCATCTGGGCATCTGGCAACATTTTGGCAATGGGAAGGTAGGGTTCTTTTCAATGACTACTTCTGCCTATCTTTCAGGGTATAATTTTTTTTTATGTTTCTGCATTGTACATTGGTTGTATGAAGTACAGAACACGCATCTTTTTGCTTATTTGTTTTAATTTACAAGTCTCCAGATCAAGAGATCTACATCTGGAAAACATGGAGATGATGAGATTATTGTCTTCCAGAGTGATGCTGCTGTAATTGATAATTGTTAATTAGTGGGGGCTTGAAATAGGACTATAGGGTTTGACGTACATGAGGATATGTGACATGTGAAGAAAAGGGTAGATTCTGATTGTGAGGTCATGGCTCAGCATGTATTCTTTCTCCCATATCTCCCACAAAGGGTGGCATTTGCTTCCAAGCCCACTGATTTTGTATGTGACCATGGAACACAACACTCTTTGGTCAATGGAAATAATAGCATGCAAAATTCAAGCACATAACTTTAGAATCCTAACAAGTTTCTACAAGTTCCTCATATAGCTTCTGACTTCTGTGATAAGCCAAAAACAGCACAGGTGCTCCCTGATCCTCAGCTTGAGACCACTAAATTGGCATAAAATTTAGCCCATTTATATGTAACCAGACATATACATAAACAAGCATTCCTGTTAATTCTTCTAACCTCTACCTATAAACTTACAGGCATGAGAATAAATACTTATTGCTGCCTGCCACTGGGTCTTGAGCTTGTTTTTTGTGTGCAGCAATAGCTGACAAATACAGACAGGAAACACACTTCTGTAAGAAAGAAGAGACAAGATCTGTCAAGAGTCCTAGGAAAAATGGTGTGATAAGGAACACAGAGTATTGGATTATTCTAAAAGTGGTTATGAGAAATGGGAGAGAACATAAGAAGCCACATGGATAAAGAATCTAGGGCAGCATTAGAAGCAAGTTTCTACTTTATCTTTCCCTAGGGGAAGAAGTCTGCCATTTGCTTGTTAATTCCCAGAATCCTCCCTTTATCCTCTGCTTTCTTGCCCTTTTACAGACCTCGTATTATGTTTTATTTTCTTGCTTTGTGCACTTCATCACTTTTCATAATTACAAAGCTACTTAAGTTTTCTCTTAAAAAAAGAAAGGAAAATAAAATACTGTGAATGTAGGTATAAACAAGAACACACACACACACACACACAAAAAAAAAAATACTTTTTTTCCAAGGAAATCATAGGTTTCTAAACCTTGTAACTTTCAAAGTTTCTCAAAAGGAACAGAAAGGACCCTTGATGTTTTGAACAAAGAAACCCAAGGGATTTGCAAAAGGACCTAACTTTTAAAAAATAGCATTATCATAATAGAAGCTGTGTCACTCACAGTGAAGAGATTTATTGGTGTTTAGAAAACTCTCACGTTTCTTAAAATGCAAAAAAAACTCTAGATTTTTTTAATTCCCTTTCTCACCTTTTGTTTTCTCAATTTCCCACTCAACATTAGTGTTACTGTTCTTAAATTGCAACCTGCCAATGTGATTGACAGTATTAAATTCAGAAGTAAAATCTACCAATGTCTCTTGCATTTTCATTTCTTCATTTCCAAATAATACTTGATGTGCTTTATTCCACTCCAATCACCTTAATACAAGGTGAATATTCCTAAACTCTTTCTAATCACCAAAGTACCCCTTTCCAGATTCCATTCACCTTGAAACTTCTGTACCATTTAGCCCTAATGGCTTTTATTTTCCCTCTGAAATAGTCTTCTTTGGCTTTCATGAGTTTACATTGTACAAGTCTTTGATTTATTTATTTTTTTGTAATTCTTTTATTTATAGGGACTCCTAATGTACTGATGCTTTAATTTAATTGGGTGCTGTGTATTTTTTTTTATTCTCTTCTGATCTGCTTTTCTCTACATTTTTTTTTTAAAACCAGGGCAACCTGTACATTGGTCTGGTATTGATGTTCTGATCCATATTTCTGTTTTTTCCTTACTTTCTGCATTTGAACTCAGCTTTCCTCACATTCTCTACTGTAGTTAATGCTTACTTATTATTTCATGAAATATTATTTTTGTGTATTCCTTTTTTTTGCCTGTGTTGAAATCCTATGTATTTTAAAATAAGAAAATTTTTAAGTTTAAATGTCTTTTTTATTTTCAAATCCCTCTGCATCTATTGTGGTGTCTAAAAAATAAATGATAAATATATATGTTTGCATTCACTAGTGCATAATAACTTTTTAAACACCCCACTGAAAGCCATTTATAACCTGGAAATCCTCCCGAAGTCCCTTGAGATCATTATCTTAACACAAACTGATGTTTATAATGGTGTCTCTGATGAAACAAGAAAAAAAAAATGAAATAACAAGTATACTCAGTCAACTAAGTAGAATATATGGAAAATAAATCAGTCTGAATTCTTCTGCCAAGCACAAACACACATGATCTGAATACACCTAGATAATTTTTAAGGTGAAAATTCTGCTGTACCAAAGTAAAATATACCAAGTATCTTCCCACCTGTTCTAAATGCAAAGTTGTCAATATATCATTATTTACAAAAAACTTTGTTGATTAATGGGCACTTTCACAGGTTTGTCTCTATTTAGATAGATTAGAGGTTTCTATCATTGAAAATATCAAGGATGAATTGTTTTCTAACCAAAAACATCAACAATAGCATTCATTTTTGAGCTCATTCTCCATAGTACAATTAATATAATGAGGCAGTGCATCTTTTGACATTCTAAATTAATTTTCAAAGCATATCAATTTTTATTTTATTTTTCAAGATATCAGTTTTTAAAGATATGAAAATACTAGAGGACTTACAATTTTAGCAAAAAATCATGACTTTGAAAACAAATCTACATATAGGAGAAATAACTAAGTTTTAGAAGAGAGTAAAATAATATCAAAATGATCTCTGAGAGAAACATTTTCAGCAATTTTTTATTATTATAAAGTCAAAATAAGGTTAAAAAATCAAGTATAAATAAATAGGTTAGAGAAAGGAATTCTACAAGGGAGGTTGGGAGGGAAAAGAAGGGAAATTGAATTCCATGAAATCAAATTTCACGTGTATGGGATTTTGTCAAAATAAACCCAAGGAAACTATCATGTATAGCCATAAAGCTCTAATAATAAAATGTAGGAGAGGGTGTTGTAGGTTTTCCTGATGCATAAATCTAAATCCCTGTTTCAGTTATAATAAATATTCTTCTTTACTCACAATGTTAATTTTTGAGAATGCAAAGGTAAATCTGTAACTTTTAGTTTTTTTTCCTTTTTATTGGCATATCCCTCCACTTTTAGTTATACATAACATTAAGTTCATTTTTATATTATTATAAAAGCATGGAATATGATTTGTTCTACTTTAGTTCCCAGTACCCCCTCCATCCCCTCCTCCCTTCCCCTGTTCCCTTCTCTCTATTTTATTGACCTTTCTGTTATAATATTAATTCATTTATAACAGTTTCTAATAAAATGTCTGTAAAATTACTAAAATTCAGTTTTCTCAAGGTCTGAATCCCCCCAAATATTTGATGTTTGCACCACAGCATGAAACCAGAAGAAACAGTGAAGATTCACCTTGCTGATCAGAACTTTCAATAAGGTGATCTGCTTTCTCATATCTGTAACAAGTTCCAAGACATTGCACAATTTCTCATTGCCTATTTTTCTAATTTGCAGACCTAATCAATTCCAATTAACTTCTCTTTTCATTAAGCATGTGAGATTGGGGAGACCCTACTTACAGTTTGAAAAAGAAAAAAAGAAAAAACAGCAAAAGACTTCTTTTAATTCTAATTTTGACTTTTCCACTTTCCTTCTCTGTGGCAATAGATCTAAAAATGATTCCAGTTACATCAGAGGAATATATATCCTTTTTAATATTTATTTATGCATTCTAATTTCTTACACATGACAGCAGGATGCAATTCAATTCATAGTATACATATAGAACACATATTTTCATGTCTCTGATTGTTCACAAAGTAGAGTCACACCATTTGTGTCTTCATATATGTACTTAGGGTAATGATGTCCATCTCCATGGCACCATATTTCCTACCCCTATCCCCCCTCTATTCTCCTCCCTCATCTTTGACCTATTTAAACTTCCTCCATTTCTCCAATGCTTCCCTCCCCATCCCCATTAGGGATAAGCATCCACATATCAGAAAAAACATTTGGCCTTTGGTTACTTTGGGGGTTGGCTTACTTCGCTTAGCATAATATTCCCCAACTCCATCCATTTACCTGAAAATGCCATGATTTTATTCTTTTTATTGCTGAGTAATATTCCATTGTATGTGTATATGTGTATATGTGATATATATTCACTGTTTCTTTATCTATTTATCTACTGAAAGGCATCTAGATTGATTCCACAATTTAGCTATTTTGAATTGTGCTCCTATAAACATTGATCTGGCTACCTGCTGTTTTTAAGTCCTTTGAGTATAAACCAACAAGTGGAATAGCTGGGTCAAATGGTGGTTCCATTTCAAGTTTTACAAGGAATCTCCATATTGGCTGCACCAATTTGCAGCCCCACGAGCAATGTATGAGTGTTTCTTTTCCCCCACATCCTTGCCAACACTTAGTGTTGTTTGTATTCTTAATAACGTCCATTCTGACTGGAGTGAGGTGAAATCTTAGGGTAGTTTTGATATGCATTCCTCTAATTGCCAGAGATGTTGAATATTTTTCTATATATTTGTTGATTGATTGTATATCATCTTCTGAGCAGTGTCTGTGCAGCTCCTTGGACTATTTACTGGTTGGATTATTTATTTTTTGGTGTTAAGATTCTTTAGTTCTTCATATATCCTAGAGATTAGTGCTCTGTCTGATGTGTGTGTGGTAAACATTTGCTCCAAAAATGTAAGTTCTCTATTCACCTCACCAATTGTTTCTTTTGCTGAGAAGTAGCTTTTAAGTTTGAATCCATTCCATTTATTGATTCTTGATTTTAATTCTTGCACTATAAGAGTCTTATTAAGGAAGTCAGGGCCTAATCTGACATGATGAATATTTGGGCCTACTTTTTCTTCTAATAGGCACAGTGTCTCTGGTTTAATACCTAGGTCTTTGATCCACTTTGAGTTTTGTGCATGGTGAGAGATAGAAGTTTAATTTCATTTTGTTGGATTTTCAGTTTTCCCAGCTCCATTTGTTGAAACGGCTCTCCTTTCTCCAATGTGTGTTTTTGTCACCTTCGTCTAGTATGAGATAACTGAGGCTTTGTCTCTATGTTCTCAATTCTGTACCATTGGTCTACAAGTCTATTTTGGTGCCAATATCATGATGTTTTTGTTACTATTGCTCTGTAGTATAGTTTAAGGTCTGGTATAGTGATGCCACCTGCTTTACTCTTCTTGCTAAGGATTGTTTTGACTATTCTGGGTCTCTTATTTTTTCCAGATGAATTTCAGGATTTCCTTTTCTATTTCTATGAGGAATGTCATTGGGATTTTCATTGGAATTGCATTAAATCTATATAGTGCTTTTGGTAGTATGGTCATTTGACAATACTAATTCTGCCTATCCAAGAATAAGGGAGATCTTTCCATCTTCTAAGGTCTTCTTTAATTTCTTTCTTTAGCATTCTGTAGTTTTCATTGTAGAGGTCTCTCACCCCTTTCGTTAAGTTAATTCCCTAGCATTTATTCTCGAGGCTATTGTAAATAGGGTGACTTTTCTAATTTCTCTTTCAGAAGATTTGTTGCTAATATACAGAAATGTCTTTGATTTATGTGTTGGTTTTATATTGTGCTACTTTTATATTGATTTATGTGTTAGTTTTATATTGTGCTACTTTGCTGAATTCATTTATTATTTCTAGATGTTTTCTGGTGGAATTTTTTGGATCCTCTAGGTATACAAACATGTTGTCAGCACATAGTGATAGTTTGAGTTCTTCTTTTCCTATCTCTATTCCCTTAACTTATTTTGTGTGTCTGATTGCTCTGGCTAAAATTTCAAGAACTATGTTAAGTGGAAGTGGCGAAAGAGGGCATCCTTGCATTTTTTCAGTTTTTAGAGGGAATACTTTTAACTTTTTTCCAATTAGGATGATGGCCTGGGGCTTAGCAAAGATAGCTTTTACAATGTTGAGATATGCTCCTGTTATCCCTAGTTTTTCTAGTGTTTTGAACATGAAAGAGTGTTCTATTTTGTGGAGTGCCTTTTTTTGCCTCTATTAAAATGATCATATGATTCTTTAAGTTAATTAATGTGATGAATTACATTTATTGATTTCCCTGTGTTGAATCAACCTTGCATCCTTTCAATGAACCCCACTTGATTGTGAGGAAGTATCTTTTAAATATCTTTTTGCATTCAATTTGCCAGAAATTTATTGAGAAATTTTTGCATCTATATTCATTAGAAATGCTGGTCTGAAGTTTTCTTCTTTGAAGTGTCTTTGTCTGGTTTTGTAATTGGGGTGATATTGGCCTCATTGAATGAGTTTGGAAGTGCTCCTTCTTTTTGTATTTCCTGAAATAATTTGAGGAGTATTGTATTAGTTCTTCTTTGAAGATCTCACAGAACTCAGCTGTGTATCCATCTGGTCATGGGCTTTTCTTGGTTGGTAGGCTTCTGATGGCACCATATATTTCTTTGCTTCAAATTGATCTGTTTAACTTGTGTATATCATCCTGATTCAGTTTGGGCAAATCACATCACTCTAGAAATTTTTCAATGCTTCCAATATTTTCTATTTTATTGGAGTACAGATTTTCAAAATAATTGCTAATTATCTTCTGTATTTCTGTAGTGTCCATCATGATATTTCCTTTTTTTCATCATGGACATTAGTAATTTGAGTTTTTTCTCTCCTTCTTTTAGTTAACATGGCTAACAGTTTATCAATTTTATTTATTTATTTGAAGAACCAATTTTTTTGTTTTTTCAGTTTTTTCAATTGTTTCTTTTGTTTCAATTTTATTTATTTTAGCTCTAATTTTAATTATTTCCTTTCTTCTATTGCTTTTGGTATTGGCTTGTTCTTCTTTTTTCTAGGGCTTTGAGATGTAATATTAAGTCATTTAGTTGTTGACTTTTTTTCCTTTTAAGGAATGATCTCCATGCAATGAACTTTCCTCTTAGAACTGCCTTCCTAGTATCCCATAGATTTTGATATGTTGTATCAGTGATTTCATTTACCTCTAAGAATTTCTTAATCTCGAACTCTTCTGCAACCCATTATTCATTCAATGGCAGGTTATTTTGTCTTCAGGTGTTGGAGAAGCTTCTATTTTTATTTTATTATTGATTTCTAATTTCATTCCATTATGATCTGCTAAAATGCAGGATAGTATCTCTACTTTTTTGTATTTGCTAAGCATTACTTTGTGGAATAATATATGATCTCCATTAGAGAAGAATCCATGTGCTGCTGAGAAGAAAGTGTATTCACTTGTTGATGGGTGAAATATTCTATATATGTCAGTTAAGTCTAATTTTTTGATTGTATTATTGAGTTGTATAGTTTCTTTGTTCAGCTTTTGATTGGAAGATCTATCCAGTGATGAGAGAGGTGTGTTAATGTCATTGAGACTTTTTGTGTTGTGGTCTATTTGACTCTTGAACTTGATAAGAGTTTGTTTGTTGTATGTAGGTGCTCAATATATATGTTTGAGGCATATGTATTTACAATTGTTATGTCTTGTTGATATATGGTTCCCTTAAGCAATATTAAGTGTCCTTCTTTATCCCTTGGCCTTGTCTCCTGCATGGGTTGGTGGGGCTGGGCTCTAGCGGGTTTCCTGGTCAGCAGTGGCCCAGGGCTGTGGCTCCTACATAGGCAATATTTATCACTTTAAAAATTTGATCCTTTGCCTGTTTAAAAAATATTCTTGCAGAGAAATCCTTGGTCTTCTAAGTCTTTCCTACTAAGTCCCTTTCCTGAAGGATTGAAATGAAAATATGTCATTGTTTAGTAGTCACAGTATGGGCTTCCGTGATGTATTTACATTGCCCTTTGTAAATCTGAGTTCTCCTTTAAATCCTATTTAAAAGACTGCTACTGGGTTAATAAAGCAATTACATAGGACACAAAAGGCATAAAATGTGGTCTCAATGAGTAAACATTTCTCATTTTATAGTACCTTTCTGTTTTATAAATCTATTAATTTATAGACCAAATAATATCTTCTTGTGTAACTGAAGTTACTAACTAATTCACTGTAAGAACCAGCATCTTTCCTGTTCTAAGTGACTTTAACTATCATAAGGATATCTCCCTGCTATTACTAAAATATATCATATAGTTATCATATACATTATATAATATTTGTATATTCAATTATATTTGCATAACTATTTCTTCCATCATTTTTAAATTTAAAGCACAATTTCTGCTGAATGCATATTGCTGCATGCACAGATGTATAGTAAAAAAAAATCATAATTTGGGGACTGTACAATACTTCTTCCATGTCAACAGTTTAAGCCACAACAGAAGTTCAATAATGACAATAGATCATAGATATTAATACCATGAATACTTTGTGTCAATGACAGATTTAGTAGAAGAATGTCTGTAAGCTTATATAGATGTCTTCAGAGGAAAACGAAGACTTCTTTTTGTTATGATATTTTAGTGAAGACCAAAGGTAACCGCACAAATTAATACTTCTTGCTTTTTCTTTTTTCTTTCATTTTTGTTTGTTTGCTTGCTTTTTAAAAATATTGTAATTGATTTCCAATACTTGGAATTTAATTGCTACTCAAATATTAACAGAATTGTAAGTTATCAGAAAGGTTAGTTAACCTATAATGCTTTGGTTTTCTCATATATAAAATGAGAAGAAAAAAACTACCCATTTATAGAATATTTGAGAATAAAATAACAATGCATAGGAATTGCTCAGGACACTGCCTGCCCTTGCTTTACTATTATATAATTGAGTGATTTAATTTCATAACATACTTAATGGTGAACATAAGTTTCTTAATAACACTAGCTAGTGTAATTTGTTTCTTGCTATACCTTCAATGAGTAAAGCAATTGAATCATCTTTTTTTTTTTTTTTTTTTTTTTTTTTTTTTTGTTATGCTGGGGATTGAACCCAGGGCCTTGTGCATGCAAGATGCATACACTACCAATGAGCTGTATCCCTAGTCCCTTAATTTTTCTTATTAGTACAGAAAAATAAAATCTAACTCCACAATATTCAATAATAAAAAATAGAAAATAATCATTGAAAAATGTTTGTACTTTTTCATTAGAACCAGGCCACTGTTCCTAGTTTCACTACTACCTGCTATGTTCATTAGATCAAGTTGGAGTTCCACTTGTAACATGAGTAATTCTGAACAACCTGGTCTTTCTTCAGATAGCAAATACACACTTGTCATAAAAAACAACTAGTCGAAGGCTCTGCAAAGGGGACCAAAGCAGAAAGATTCTGGCTTAAAGTTTGAGAGAATGGACAAAGATGGGTAAGTTACTCATTAAGAGATGTTCACCATAACTTTTTAGCTGTGTTTACTGATAAAAGTGATATTGATGATTTGCCTATAGTCTCAGTGTGGAGACACCACAGAGATGGCCATTGATGTTGGTTTCTGGCATAATGTAGAAGACCTCAGCTGAGACCTGTTTTGAGCTCCTTAATCAAGGCTCTTTGGTGCCAGGTGACAAACACGTGTTAATGGTTGTGATCTTAGAAGAATTTTATTCTTGTGGCAGGAGCATAATCAGAGCTTCCACCTGGTCCCTCCAGAGTTTGGACCCTTTGCTGCAGGGGTGGCTGCTGCTGTGATGCAGATACTTCATTCATTATAGTTGCTGGATTGTGTCTTTTCCCACCACTGATGCTTGTAGTTTTATGAGCAGTGTTGGGTCTTATGAGAATTTTTAGGCACTAAACCCTGTTTCAATGTGACCATTAGTATTAAAATCACATTATTTTCATGCTGAAGAATCAGAAAACAGTTTAAGGGATTCATGGTCTCTGGAAATTGAGGGAAGAATCCAGGTCTGTGCATAAAATTTGCCTACATGCCAGTTTGACCCCTGAACCATACATATGGACAGAAGGAAAAAAATATATAGCTTAAAGAAACAAAGGATTTAATTGTGTTTTGAGTCACTGTCCAACAGTTACACTTTTAATCCAAGAATAATAACCACAATATGTTATTCAAAGGAAAATAACAGAATGAATAATCTCCAGATTGTAACATTACAATGACCAGGGTAAAATACAATATAACATGTATATGTTCTTTTGACCTGTTTTCAAAAAAATTAAAAAGAAAAAAAAATGATGTAAACTTCTGCCCTTATCCTGCTCGGGGAGGGAGTGGGTAACCACTGGAGGTGTGGGAGGGCTGCAAAATGAAAGTAGTATTATGAAATAAACACAGAAGACCAGGAATTAATAGAGAGGCCCTGGTGGGTGTATAGACCTGATGGGTCTGATCCTAACAAAGAGAAAAACCCAGAGAATGCTTTATTTATAGTAGTACAGACCAAAGGGTATCAGTAAGAAGCTCCTTCAGGAAAAACAGGATAAGAGTAAGGAAAAACAGGTTGGTACTTGGCAGGTTATGCACATCTCCAGATGGCTATGTTTGAACCTGGAGCTGTGAGCTAAGGCAGGTTCAAAGCATGATCTGGGCCTTTTATAACCAGGGAATTTCACGCAAGAGTTCCCAGAAAAGCAGTTTTTCTGTCTTAATGGCTCAAACAAAATCCATAGTTCATAATACAACTCCCAAAAGTAGACCTAGCTTGAGAGCACCCAAATGTTGGAATTAGTAAATAAGGACTTTCAAGCTATTATTATAAAATGTTTGTGAGGCCATGGAAAATACACTTATAATAAATGGAAAGATAGAAAATATCAGCAGAAAAATGAAACTTACATAGATAAAAGAATGAAATGAAAATCACAGAAGAACACGTTTAGAATAATTTGAACAAGTTTCTTTATTGCTGAAACTCTGCTTTTTCTTCGTAAAATGAACAGTACTATAGAAGTCTTACTTAGAATATATAAGTAATATCACCCATTTATTAACTTGAAAATCCACACCATTGTTTAAAAACTATTATTTAGTGGAAAATATATATTTATATTTTAGGTAAGGAACTAGGGAATTGTCAAGGCATAATATGAATAATTTCATACCTGAGTAATTTAAATTAATCATTTAGAAGTAATGATAGTTTTTATGTTTTGAATAAGAAACAAACATAGCAGTTTCATTGATGAATCATAGAGTCTTAAGATTTGAGTTTTTTAGTTTATTTAATGATCTATAAAATGATACATTGTATAAATAAACACCAATCATCTGCTGAGTTCTTTCTTGTATAACCAAGGTGGCTCTTGCTTTCTGCAGTACACTGATTTCCCTAGTGCTTAATCAATGACCATTAAATAAGAAGCCCTTTTAAAATTGTGAAATTTCTCTACTACAAATGCCTATAAGTCCTAATGGACCATAATGAGGTAATAAAATGACAAGTGAGTAAGTATTTCAGGTATCATTTATTATAGGAACTAAATGTGCATAATTTTTGCAAATGAAAAAAAAAAGCCACTCATCCTAATACTTTCACATTACAATCCGATTACCTTATTGCCATTGATGTTACCTTCTCTAGAAAAAGGACAACAAAATCCAGCGATCCCTTGAAAGTACAAAACTTATTTTACTGCTAGCTGTTTAACTATAAATTTACAGATTTAACTGGGTTATGGTTTAATCTTTTTTTTCACATTTTAACAAAAGATGGTTTAATCCTCACTTTTAGGCACAAATGTCTCAAATTTTATAATTTAAAAATATTGACAAATGAAACGTAAGCTATGTAATCCAACTTAAATATTTATTTGGCTAAATAAAAAATTACTTTAAAGTAAATGTGTGCTATAGTAGAATAGAGGGAAGGGAACAGGGAGAGGGAGGAAGACAGGGGAAGGGAAAATACTAGGAACTGAATTTGAGCAAATTATGCTCCATGCTTTTTTAATTATGTCAAAACGAATACTAGTGTTTACATGAACTAAAAAGTAACAAAATATTTTTTTAAAATGTGTACATCTGTGTTAATTTAGCACAACCTACTCAAAACCATTATAAATAGGATGTTTTGATTTATACAAATATATTTGACAAGTGAACGTTTGTGTTTAAAGTTCAGTTTAAAGTTCAGTGTTAGAAACTATTTTAAGTGTGCTCTGGAGGGTCAGTTTATGAGAAGATGTAACAGGTAGTTTACACGGTGGTGGATCACCTCATGACAAGCTGGGTCATTCTTAGCAATAAAACCTAGGGTACTGCTTTAGTACTTTTCTTCTCCAAACAGCAGCATGCAGACATAATTGGGGAATTCAGAATGATGTAGTTTACTAAGACCTGTGGTGAAAATGACTATGCTTTCATGGAGGACTTCTTGTTTTGTTTTGGTTCTTATTACTAATCCCTTTCTTTTTCCTCACTTATATGCTTTAAAGGTTTTTTTTTTTTTTTCCCAACTGAACTACCAAGCAAGACTTTCTGCTTCAGCTAATCCAACTCACCATTTATATTTGTGTTTTATCTTTTCAAGTACTCAGATGCCCCAAGGTTCATTCCACCCCATGCCTACATTGGTAGTAGGCAGTTTCTTTCATCTTGCCAGAGTGAATAGTCACTTTCAGCCTCTGTGGAAAAATGCATTGTCACTTGAGTCAATGAAATGGCTTTTTGTCTCTGTACTTTTATACTACAGGGCACACATGCCCAGGGTTGGGGCTCAGAAAAACTATAAGTCAAAGAATGGCACTTGGGCATGCTGAGTACTTTGAACTAAAGGAGATTGGAAGGACTTCAGAGGCAGCCTCAGAAGCACAGTCTCTCTGACCTTCTCCTAGCCCTCTTCTCCCTCAAGGGAGTTACAGATATCAGAATTCCCAATCCCCAAGGCAGGCCATAGAGACTAGACTCCCTCTCCCCCCAGACAAGCCCAAAAACCTACAAAGGTTACTCTCTCCCTTCTCTCTTGAAGACACTCATTCCAGAGAAGTCCTGCCCTATAACTGGGAGGAAGGAATGCTACACAGAGAGGACAAGAAAAGATCTGACAGGCAGGTCTGGCTGGGTCACTACTCAGACCTTTTTGCCAATCACATTTCTACGTGGCTGTCCAGTTTTCATTGAATTTAAGCATTAAAAAAAAAAAAAAAAACACAGTTCCCCCTAACCTCTGGTCTTCATTTCTAAAGTTTTCTGTTTCATACATTTGTTATGCTTTGTTTTTTCTTGTTAACTTGTCTTTTGTTACAAGAGTGCCCACTGTCATCCCATGATGGGTAAGAGAGAACCACACTCCCCACCAGCACCACCAGTTTTCAAGGAGCTCACATAATATCCATCCTGACAACAGATTTTCCCTGACTCTTTTAAACCTATAAATCAGCTCTACTCTTAGTTCATAGTGTGTATCCTATTAAGAAGAATTGTGTTGGAAAACTTCAGTGTCCAATGTTTTTAGTCATCATGCTGACCTGTAATTAAATGTTATATGAAATAATGCAATATAAGGGGAAAAGAAAAAAAAAGACTTTCAAATAAAGGAATCATTATCTTGAATTTTATCCACAATAAGTAAATAAACCAAAAGAATGAAATGCTGCTCTTACAGCAATCTAGATACATTATAAATAATGTTTTGCAAAGCTAGTGAAAGCCTTCTCAATAGTCTCTTCTATTTCCCTTATATATATATAATCTAACTTATGTTGTAAGGCAACAGCTTTATTTTATGTAACAGCATTAATATAGCAATATTATATACATGAGCAATTAATTTAGCAATGAGCATTAATAAAGCCATATACCCATGGGTCTAAGCTTGATGTATGAAATGAATGTTTTACCATGCATGAGAAAAAAGTTTAGAAGTGACTTATCAGAAGTGGCACATTCAAGACTGTCAGAGATTTTCCTATTCCCAAGAACCATACCCTGTGGCAACACAATTACTATATCATTGAGGATGTGCATAGAATAATATAACTATTTTTTCATATGTTAATATGGCCTTAACATGTTAATCTTGTAATTATCTCCTCTATGTGTATATAAATACTGTTTCCTAGATTAAATGACAAAATCTGCCATGACAAAATACCACAAACTGGATAACTCAAAATCAAAAGAAACAGATTTCTCACAGTTCTGGAGGCAGGGCATCCAATACCAGGGGCTTGCATCTGGTGAGGACCTCCTTGCTTCATCATAGTAGGGTGGAGGTCATCCCATGGTAAGAGGGAGAATGTGTATGTGCTCAGGCTTCTTCCTCTTCTTATAAAGATGCTAATTAAACACAGGGGCCCCACACTCAAAACCATATCTAACCCTAATAATCCCCCAAAGGTTTTACCGACAAACACCATCAAAATATGAATTTGGGGATTACATGCCCAACACATCAGTAATTGAGGGACACATTCATACTGTAGCAATATACAAAAAGAGAAAACCATGAAACATCTTCATTCATTGCTATAAAGTTTCATCATTCTCGGGCTGGGGATGTGGCTCAAGAGGTAGCGCTCTCGCCTGGCGTGCGTGTGGCCCGGGTTTGATCCTCAGCACCACATACCAACAAAGATGTTGTGTCCGTGGAGAACTAAAATATAAATATTAAAAAAACTCTCTCTCTCTCTCTCTCTCTCTCTCTCTCTCTCTCTCTCTCTCTTAAAAAAAAAGTTTCATCATTCTTTGTTTAAAAAAGATGGAGGGAATATTTCTATTCTAATGTTTTAGATTATACCTTAGTCAAGGTATGAAAGCAATAAATACCTGATATTATGTAAGACAACATTTAGGTCATTAAGAATAAAAAACATTCCCAATTGAAAGCAATCCTTTCTTTACAGCAATTTCTTCCAGCTTATTTGATCATGTTAGGGAGTCCATGCCTTTCAGTGCCTTTTAAGCTATCTTGCAACTCTCTAAATTGTATCAGTAACAGAGAGCAATGCAAAACAATTCCTGTGTATGAATATGCACACTAATGTCAAGTGGAGATATATTTGTTTTTCCCCTTCAACTGCTAAATCAGTTTTGTATCTTTTTGCAAATTTATTTTAATATTCCATATGAACAATTACATCTTTTCCTTTAATTCTCTTTGGAACATGAAATCTTAGGTAAGTTCCAAAATTAAAAATGGAAATAGATCTTCATATTTGAAGATATGAAAAGTAGGTCAATAAACTGAAGGGCTAATTCTCCAAAATATATTAAGTGAGAATGAAAGCCAGAATTGGGAACAGAGGAAGAATGTTTATGGATTACCTCCTTGGGTTTTGTTCAGATCTGTCGAGATGTTCCTAATCATTGAACTGGAAATGAGTGATTGCTCTCAAGCAGAGGACCTGAAAGGTTTAGAAATCAGGACAATCATTTTGTTGTTGACCACAACAACACAGAATTGAAAGCAGTAGGATGGAGACAAGACAACAAATCAAGGACTGACAGGAAAGAAAAATTTGAAATGAAAAGGATGGTGAGTAAAGAGAACAAGGGCAGACGAAACAGCAATATTTACCAAATTGAACTAGAAAGGGAATATTAAAAAAATGTCTTATTAGAATCATTACCTGGACTTTAAAAAGCAGTGTTTACATTCTTGCACTTCTAAATTGTTTCATTTCAGTCTGCAGATGTAAACGAAGAATACAAATTTGTACTGACCTGAAAACATCCAACCATCCAAATAAAACTAAACTTATAACTTTTTCAAAAGGAATAGAAGAGGCAGTCTTTTTCTCAATAAGTTCCCTTCCACTTGCAGTAAACAAGTGTTAGAAAATGGCCTGATCTTTATTTTCTGCACCTGTGGTCCTAGAAGGCAGTTTATCCCACTGGGAAGATTTTTTTCAAAGCCACCCAAGGATGTAGTTTGAAAAAATCAATTTCTGATTTCTCAACTTCCACGTTTTAAAAAGTGATTTGCCTGAGAATGTGTTTGCACGTTCCAACAGATTATCCCAATCTATTTTTCTTTTTGAAATTTCTTTCATTTCAAACAGCATACCCTTCACTCAAACTAAATTTTAGGATATAGTTCCAGAGGCAAACATTTTCAGCCTCAAGAAAAGGGGTAATTTAAATTGCCTAAGTCATCATACATTTGTCTGGTAACTTTCATTCTTATCACATGTTTATTTTTGTTGAGAAGGAAGTATAGCTTTTAGGCCAATATTGGGGTATAGATGTTTTTATTTGCATATATACTGTCATAGAATATACTTATTGTGAAATGTGAAAGTACAGAGAAGGTCCTAGCAAATATTCTACTTCTGAGGAAGTTTTCTTTTTCTTTTCTTTTCCCAACACTCTTCCTACATATTACATAATACATTTAAAATCTTTACTGAGCATTAAAAGGCCTACTTTTCCTTATATATTTTTTAGTTTTGATTGAATTTTCAAAGTAGTAGATTGAATAAGGTGCTTCTCAGTGAGAAAAGACTATACACTTAAATTTCTGGTTTTCCTTTATGGTTGGGTCCCAGAACTGCACATGTCTGTACAGTGTTTGTATAATGTAGCATTTTGAATTTTTGAATGCCTTATTTTGTGCTCTACACTTTGGATGAAACTTTTATTTCTAGGCAAGCATATTTTAACATGAATCCATGTATCTTAGGTTTTAATCAAAGGAATAGTCTGTCCCAATCTATCACTATAATCTTTGAAATAATGAAAAAAATGATATACTGATCTTTTATGAGTGTTAATATGTAGGAGATTGTTTTTAACATCTATGGGACAAAAAGAGTGAACTACAAAAGCGATTATTGTTCAGAAAAATAGTTGATACTTAAAACAGAATAAATATGCTCACCAAAAATGGACTACAAAATATTTTATTTCTTATCTAACATATTGCCCTAATTTTGGAGCTGTGAAATATACAAAAATAAGAAAACTTCTACCTAAGGGCACCAATCTAGGTACCTTTGTTATCTAGACTTCATCTTGTATAAGCACATATTTACATTTCCTATGGTCTGCAATGTCCACACAACATGGATAAGGAATTAGAAAATGGAAATTATAGTTTTGGTAGTAGATTTTGGAAGTTATACAGTCAGTGTTAAGACCAAGGTTGGAAATGACAGTGGAATGTGATGGACATTATTCTCCAAAGTACATGTATAAAGACATGAATGAATTGGTATTAATATACTTTGTATACAACCAGAGATATGAAAAAATGTGCTGTATATGTGGAATAAGAATTGTAGTGCATTCTGCTGTCATATATAAATTTAAAAATTTATTTAAAAAAACATACCAGGGTTGAAATAGGTATAATCCTGATAATTAATGTTACATAATTGAGACCTTAGTTACTTACAAATAATGTTATGTTCAAAAGGAATAAAAGGACATAAATTAAAAGTATGAAGTAATTTTTAAATTAGAGACTTGAATTATGTGTCAATTTGAAGAGAAATTGACCAGGAGTGACAAACTTCAACCTGGGCTCTTACTCATTTGAGTAGTAATCTATTATCACTCAAAGGTAAGTGATATGGGCACACACTTTGTTTTAAAAATTAATTTATAAGTCTGAAAAATCATGACTTGAGAATGATTAAATTTGGGAAACCAAAAAGAGCAATGGGGGACCCTGTAAAAAATTCAAGCATTATAGAAATGGATTTTAGAATGTCCATATGCTCAAGAAAAAAAAGCACATAATTGACCATCATTTTAAACAGAAAACAGCCCACACAAACAGGACATTTCTTCTTTCTGTATTTGAAAATGCAAACTCTCAACTAAAAAAAGATTCTTACTGCTTTACTTCCCTAAAGATATATGATAGACACAATTAAATATCTCAGATATTTAACTGGTGAAATACATTGACATCTTTCAAACATATGTTACCAGCACCCTTAATGCACACTAACTTATGTTTGTGAAGCCCAACTTTTCTCTTCTTCTGGATGTGGGAAGATCTTTCCCATGCAGGCACATCATGAGATTTCCTCTTGCCTACTTATAGCGAAACAATTCTTAGAATAAATGGATGAGCCACACCTGCCTATAGAAGAAATCTTACAATTGTGTTGGGCTTATGTGGAATTAAGTAAGATAAAGAAGGAGAAAGAAAAGAACTAGAACTCTAGACTTATTTTGGATACCTACCAAGTAAAAGTAACGATATAGAGACATATAGAAATATGGAGAAAAAGCTCTTCACAATGCAAACAGAAAAATAATTAAATGAGGAAGGTGAGGAATAAAGAAGGCAGACACAGAGATTATAAAACCAAATTACATGTCAGAATTTTGTTTCTGGAAATGGTAGAACAGCTTCTGTTAAACAAATCTTACCATAGATAGAAATTATTAAATTTGGATATAATATTTCTCAAATACATTATTTGAAAACACTAGAGAAAAAAATTCAGGTCAAAAATAGAAAAAAAATTGACCTGTTTTGTTCTTGTTTTTAAGTAGGCACCTCCAGGCTGACCTTGAACTCCTGGTTTTAAGTGATCCACCTGCCTCAGCTTTGCAAGTAGTTGGGTATGGGGTATACCATTGGTTCTGGCTAAGAGTTGACTGTTAAAAGAAGAAAACATGTGCTGGGTGAGATTCATGTTTATATGGCTCATTACCAAAGTCACTCTTATTCAATTGAGTGCAGAGCCCCTGTAACTCAAAAAAGAGACCAATAGCTCTTCTGATGTTAGGATGAAATGTATAGTGTCTGAAATGTGCTGGGCCTGAGAATATGGTTTGTGGCAGACAGAAGGAGCCACAAAAGACATAAACAACAAAATTTCCATTCTAACTTTACCCAAAACTTTGGCTGGCACTATAATAGGATATGAGTGATAAACATGTCAAGAATTCTAGCAAAATCATAAGTGGACGGCCTAAAGAAATTACAGGAGGGATAACTTCAGAACTTGAGTCCAACTAAATTAATCATCTATTTGAACAAAATCAATACCATTCAGAAGTAAATAAATACATCTACTTTCTTTGCAACACATCAAATATAATACCAAGCATATAATGAAAGTACAGTAAAATGGCAGAAAAACGAGAATAAAAATCTTGGAAGCAGTTTAAAAAAATGTGAGAGAAACCACACACATGATGGCTAACTCAGTAGAAGTTAAAACAAACAAACAAAAATGGTGAGAAGCATAGAGGGGCAAAGCTTTCTTTTCTCACCCATTGCTAACTTCATGGCTGAGAGACCCTATAACAAAACATGGAAAAGAAATACACATTTATTTAACACAGTATAAATTTTACATTATGCAGGAGTCAAGATTTCTTCATTTACTTACAAAGAAGTCAGGGAATTCTGGGTACTTGCATTCCAAGTTTGATGAAGAAATGGATAGTTGTGGAGAAGTGTGATTGGATAAAAGGAGTGTAATCTAATGGCAATAAAATGGGGGATTTAACAAGACCTGTTGGTCCTCTTCACTGAGTCTATGTCTTTAGAGATGTCACTCCTTCATTTTTCTAGGGTGGGTAACTATGGAGTGAAGGTCTTACCCACTTCCATGGAAAGTCTGCTAGGTTTTACAACCTGCTACAGAGGAGAAAGATAAGAGTATAGTGAAGTTGGCTTTTCTACAACTGCAGTTCTCAAATGTCAAGGTGCCAAATTTTCAGTAGCAGGTCCTGAGCCCAATAACCAGGCAATTACATCTTTAGAATGCCTAAACAAATTTTAAAAAGTCTGTATCAACGAAGAAACTTTTTTTCAAGACTTGAAAAGCAAATAACAAGAAATGTAAATAAATTAAAAATTGAATTAGTCATGAGGGAAGATCCTTCCTCTTCAAGAAATAAAAATGAGTTTTAAGCAGATGGGAAACATGAATGTGTAGAAATTAAAATATGAAGACAAAAATAGTACTAGAAATGGTAAAAGTATCTAGATAATTATGTGAGTTGGCACTTTTTTTCTTTTTTTAATTATTGAAGATATACATGACTATTTAAAACAAAATTCTAAAGGTGTGATTTGGGATTTATGACATAGGAAAATGTAAAATATAAAATTGAGATAGAACTTAAGGCAACAGTAGGTGGAAATATGTATGCAAATTTCTTGCATTGTTCTGGTAGTGGTAGATGAGTAATTCTAAATATATTGTGATAATTAAATTTACATATTATAATCCCCTGAGAAACTATTAAAGTAATTCAAAGAAATAAAGGAAAATCTTATAATAATTTAAAGTTGAACATTGATAAGAAATTGATAAACTTAAAAGGAAAGTACAAAAATGGGTTAAAATCATGTTGTAAATTAGAAATAAATAATATGGGGCTGGGATGTGGCTCAAGCGGTAGCGCGCCCGTCTAGCATGCGAGCGGCCCGAGTTCGATCCTCAGCACCACATACAAACAAAGATGTTGTGTCTGCCGAAAACTAAGAAATAAAATGTTAAAATTTAAAAAAAAAAGAAATAAATAATATGTTATACTTTCTATATTAATAACAGACAAAATTGACTTTGAGGCAAAGAGTATTACCAAAGAAGGGCAAGATCATTTCAGATATAAGTAATCAATGAAGAATGGACAGTTTTTCAAGAAATAGTGCTAGAACAATTATATATTGACGTGGAAAAGAAAAACAGACATATTTTCTACATCATTGTATACAAAGCTAGAGATAAATCATAGACTTATATGTGAAAGAAAGTCAAAACAATAAAAATTTTTTGAAACAATAAGAGAATGTCATTGCAATTTGGGAGTAGGCAAAATGTCTTCATACAGAAAGCAATAACCTGATAGATTAGGTAAAAAATCCTGCTTGTCAGTTGCATTGTTAAGAAAGCAAGTCAATAGGCCACACAGAGGGAAAATATTTACAACAACAACAAATGTATATGTGTGTGTGTTTGTGTGTGTGCACACGTGTGCATATGTGTTTATACATACATGTAAATATTGTACAAATTTGACAGTCTTCTATATCTTTTCAAGCTTGACTCTCACCTTGCATAGGATATGTATCTTCCATGATTTTTTTTAATATGGCCCCATAAAGCTACTGTCATTCGAATACATGATATATTTGAAGTTTTGTGGGATTTTAGAAGATAAGAGAGTTAAAATCCCTAGGGAAAAAATGAAATGCTTATTATTGTCTGCTCTGCTTTGGTATAAAGGACTAATTTTTTTTTCTACTTGAGATAGATGAGAACAAATTCTCCAAATTAATGGCTGTATGCCATGGGCTTATCTGAGCTTGTATTAGTCTTCTCTAGCCAAGATCTTGTAGCATGTTACTACATTGAAGCCACTACTTTGTCAAGCTTGTTTTCATCTTCAAGTAATCTTCCAGGAGCCATTCATTTTCTGTAGGAGCACGGAAAACAAATTAAGTTGGAAGATAAAAATGACCACTACTTCTTCATTCTTTACATCTTTAAAGGTAGTATTCATCTCAACCTTTTCTCCCTATAACAAGATGTTATTATTTTTATTTGCTCTAACAAAATTTAGAGAGAGCAATTTAAGACATCATGTAGTCCTCTCCATTAGACAACTCTTTATTCAAACACAGCAAGGTCCTATCATGGAGGTAGCAACAACTGCTAAATAAGTGAATTCCAACTAAGCATTCAATGAAGGGGGACATGACCATCCAGTATTTCCATGAATGTAAGAGACACAGTTTGAGCTGTACCTTGCTTACTACTCAAATTATTACCTACTTTGCCCATTTTTGCATGAGGCCATGATGATTTTTTCTCACACTTGGGTATTCTAAACTTAGATCCTGTGTTCAAAAGACTTCAAAACATCTAAGTTTTATACTTTCTCCAGGGCACATATAATTGAAAGAGTAGAAGAATATATGTTTTTATATATTCATATATATTTATATATGTATACATATGCACATGTATATATAAATATATGTTTATACATGTGCATATGTATATACACATATAAATATATAATATGTATTTATATATGTATATATTATATTTATATAATATGTTATATATTTATATATGTACATACATATATAAATATATAATATATATAAATCTATGATATTTATACATACATGTGCATATGTATACATGCATAAATATATATCATACATATATAAATATATATCATACATATTTATATATATATAATTACTACAGTGTTGCAAAATTATCTGGGGCTCACAGTTTCAGATGTCTTAGTCCATAGATGGCCAATTTCCTTCCTAAAGGCCCAATGAAAGGCACAATATCATGGTGGAAGAGTGTGGCAGAGCAGCAGGTTAGGACTAGGGATCAGGAAGCATAGTAACTACTCCACTCACAAAGACACAATATAAACCCCAAAGGCCCACAGTGACTCACCTCCTCCAGCCATACCCTATCTGCCTATAGTTACCACCTAGTTAATCCATCATACTGGATTAATGCACTGATTAGGTTAAGCCTATTGTAACCCAATCATTTCACCTCTAAACTTTCTTGCATTGTCTCATGCATGAGTTTTTTTTGGGGGACACTTCATATCTAAACCATAACACCTGGATTACTTATAAACTGTGAATACTTATAAACTGTACTGCCCATTCTTTTCACTTCTAAATTACACCATCTTGTGTTAACCATCTCCACAACTCTCCGAAGTTCAGGAATGTATAGTTGATACTCTACTCTTAATGATAACTTAAAGTGATGTAACTTCCAGGATTTTTATGATTAAGCAGTGAAAACTGGTCTCTTTAGTCTATCCAATCATCAATCATCCTTGGCTCACAGAGGGGAGCCACCATTAAACATCTTATTTTTTCTGGTGATACATAGTTCTATAATCTTAAATATTGCATACTCTAGGTAATATGTACAACATAGTTATCTGGTGGTCTTCCACACCAGTTAGTTATGATTATCTTATATTAATTCCATCACTATCTGCTATGGCAATTCTAACCTTGTTCAACATAACTTATCTCTATTCCGTGATTACAGGAAATATCCTAATGATGACTGGTATAATCTCCTGGAGTTCTATATCGAAGATAATACTCCTAAATCAATAAACTCTTGCTATTTAATTTTAAATAAAGACATTCCAGATGTCTTAAACAAGTAACCTGAAAATCTGACACTACTAGATCCCTGAGTACGTATTGCCTAGTCTCTTTAAGGTATAGTCCCTATCTTCCCTTAGCAGTTCTAGGATATTGTTTCCAGCTGGCATATACTGCAATGTAGTCATAGTTTAGTCTTAGCAGACAGGAGGAGAAGAGGGAAGAGTCCTAGGAGGGAGGAATATTGCTTTAAAACAGGATTCTGCAGGGTTGCAAGTGATGGCTTTTCAAGAGTTAGTGCATTATTGGAAATATCAAAGAAGTTCACGCAATCAAATCTTCATGTGACCTACTCATGGGCCTTTACCTCATGGATCCAGGGTTTCAAAAACAGATCACTGATTTAGAAAAACAGTTTTGTCTCAATAAGGTAAGTGGTTTTTTATTCTCATCTTACCAGCTAGAGAATTTCTTGGATGTTACCAGAGGCCCTTTGATTTCACATTTGAATTTTAATTGTCAGATATGCAATCTGAATGGTTCATTCTATTTCCAGTATCCATGTTGCTAAGCAATAACTATTTGATACCTTTAGACAAGTAGCTATCTCAAACATCTTGAACAATGAGCCTGCCAATTCATCCCCTTTCAAGGTATGCACCTTTTCCCTCCCAACCACTTCCATTGAATATTGTAAGAAACAGACCACTACCTTGTATCAGGGGCTGTTTGTGTTTCACTTACTGTTAGTGATTGTATATTCATTGACAACCGGACAATAAATAAACTTATTACCTCTTATTTTTTAACCACTCTTACAACCAGCTATGGTTGGTTTAGTTCTGTAGAAATGCCTGTCAAAACAAACTTTAGGATAACTATATCTTTTTGGAATCAGTATTTGCAAACTAAAAAGAATATAAATTCAACTGTACAGAGGTAGCACTTGAACTCTAATAGAAGGCAAAGCTTCAGTCAACCTAGTAGGGAACCTCTGAAGCAAGCATTAAACATGAAAGTGGCCCTTTAAAGACTGAAAAGACCTCATCTTCCCTGCTTCACTCAGTCAAAGAATATTGGCTGCTTTTAAAAGAGTATGTTTTAGCCAGGATTCTCCTGAGAAACAAAACCAATGGAATGTGAATATATATAAAAGAGAGAGGTTTATTGTAAAGAAGTAATTCAAATAATTGTGAAATTGGCAAGTTCAAAATCTACAGGATAGATTAGAAGACTACAGACCAAAGAGAGATGATGCTATTTTTGAGTCTGGAGGCATTCTTCCTGAGAATTCTCTCTTGTTCGATGAAAAAAAATCATTTTATTACATTCAGGATGGATAAGATCTACCCACATAGTGGAGGGCAGTGCTCTACTCAAAATCCACCAATTTAAATGCTAATCTTATACCATCCCTCAAACACTCTGAATATCTGCTTAGATATCTGTGCACTGTATGTTGATACATTCCACTAACCATAACAAAAAAAAAAAAATGACCCTAGAACGAGTGGTTTTCTGTTTTAAAATTTTTTTTTATTATTAGTTGTTCAAAACATTACAAAGCTCTTGACATATCATATTTCATACATTTGATTCAAGCGGATTATGAACTCCCATTTTTACCCCGTATACATATTGCAGAATCACATTGGTTACACATCCACATTTTGTTCTCTACTGTGGCAACTTTGAGTGAGCTGCCTGCCTTCCTGATAACTGGACAAGTCCTTTGAAGGAGAATATAGACATGGCACTTTTCTATGTCTACTTATGTAGTTTGTAACTTTTGATTCTGAGCTCATTTTCACTGAGAAGTATTTATTCTGTGTGAGAGGCCAGTTCAGGAAACATCTGAACTGTGAATACTTTGTATTTTATTTAGTATTTTCTAAAGAAAATGCTGTATCTTATTTATTAATTTCTTTCATTAGTGAATCAGCTTTCATGTTAACTCTAGTATTTTGGAATTCTCAAGTCATATCATCAGATAGTGGTGTGTGATTTTTGTTATTAATATTAGGTTCTAAATAACAAACTCTCTTGTTGCTTCTCTGAATTTTTCAGTGGAAAAAATCAAAATCTCCAAAATGTGTTAGATCTTATAGGAGAATAGTATTTTAATAATGGCTTTATTTATAAATTTGGGCCAAATATTGAAAAGAAGCCTTTCTTTTTGTGATGTTCATGTTAAATCCCTAGTTGCTAGCTATATCTAGTTGTTCCTATAACTTTGACTAATCTCATGGGACTCAGTTTCATATATAGCTTACTTTTAATTTTATTATCTGATTTATGGGAGGGTTGTTATAAAGTCTTTCTTTCTTTATCCCTTTACTTTTGTTCAACTTGTATGTTTAAAATTATGTCTATTCTATATTTACTACTCTTTCTAATTTGAAACAAATTTCACATTAAATAAATTCACAACTTCTTTTTCAGAAGAAACACTCATATATAGCATTTACAAAATTAAAAATGTTTGTCATAGAGATATTTGCTAAAAAGAGGCTGGAAAACTTCATTATACATCACAGAACAGTTCATTAAATTTAAGTGAACAGCCATCATGATTTCCCTGGAAATGAGGTTTTCCAGGGTGGAGAACTTTCAATTATAAAATCAGGAAAGACCTGGAAAAAACAGATTGCTGTTCTTACCCTAAACATTTTGGCATTAGCAATATAAAATTTTTATAAATTTTTATTACATTAGTAATATAAAAATTGTATTGTATATTATAAATCATTTTTCACAGTAACTTGTTTATGATTTTTTAAATTAGTTTATGATTTTAATAACCTAGTTAAAGAGATGATAACAGATTCTTATTTCTTCATTTATCCAACTAGTTGTTTTGACAAGTCACCTTTTATACAATCTGAATAGTTTCAATCATAATTTAGTATTATGTCAGCATAATTTGATACTTTAATAAATAATTTAATAATCTATTCAATTCAGAGTGGTCATCCAGTGTACTTTCAGTTTTTCCTATCATGTAGACCTACCAGAAAGATACCACCTAAAAACCAAATATCTGGGATTATGAAGATTGGCAAAGCAACTCTAGGAAAAGACAGTAGTAGAAAGCTGTTACAACAAAACATCATATTGCAGAGGATAGATATACTCAAGGATAGAACAAGATCAATGGGTATGTAAGGAAGCAACAATGGGTAGGCGGTTATGAATTGAACCCAGAGGATTTTCTGTCCAAGATGTCATTAGCACATCTTTCTCACAACCATACTCCTCTCCCTCTCACAAATTACCAACAGAATATGTTTGCATCAGCACTAAATGAGCCCCACAAGGATGTAGGTTGGTGAGTATATAGGCAGTTCCTCTAGCTCCCCATTACCTTGAAAACAACATAAAGCCTCAGGACCTACTCTTATTTCCTGACAAGAAGATGGGTCTCTCAGCCATGATAACCAATAATGGAATTAAGATTTTATGACCATAATAAGTGCCCAGTCCCTTGAAATTGATGAGAACCATCTCAAATTTCCAAGTCAAAAATCATAAGAACCACTTGTTGTTGTCTCTGTTTGCTTTTTTTTAAAGCAGATATTATTTATTAACTAACCATATTACAAAAATCCTATTATAGGTAACTTAGTTCATCTATCCCATTAGTCTATAGTTCTTATCTTCCCAGTTGCCAACATCTTCACTTTCTACAAAGTGGATGGGGTTTTACTCATTCCATAACTTGGAGAAGATAATTGAAAGAATCATAGAAAGTTATTTGTTATTTTGAAGCATTTCCCAATTGTACATACCTCATGAATCACATGTTTCATGCATATTATGCATGAAATATTATTATGCATATTATAATATTATGCATATTATAATATTATGCATATTATATTTACCATGTGTGTGCAACCCACATTCTCTTCTAATTGATTTTTGCCATAACAATGCTTGTAGATTAGTCCATTTACTGATCTTTGGATTAAGCATCTTCATATAATATAGGGTTCTATAACTGTCAGTATATTAACTGAAGACCTGTTGCATTTAACAAAGGTGCTTCTGAAGACAAGGCAAAGGAAGAAAAGCTGAAAAAAACTTTCAGATCTCTGCATTCACACCACTGATATTTCTCAATAGCAAATGCAAATTTGGCTTATTCAGGTACATAGAAGTTGCCAGCTTTTCTTGACATGGTAGCCATTCTCAGTTCTATACATCTTCCTGTATTCTTTGTGGTATAGTGCTTGACTCTTTATTTGGTAAACCTCCATATTCCCTTTAAAAGTATCTTTTTAACAGACTTCTTTCTCAAGAGCTTTAAATTTTGCCTTATAAAATTCTATTGCTTTTTCCTAAGGGTTTATGCAACAGGAAACTTCTTTTCCTTTCTTTGAAACCCTTATGGTTCTAGCCAGAAAAGAGGAATTTGACACATACACTTAATAAAGACTTTGGTTGAATAAAAATGGCATTAAAATGAAAATAAACTAAGTAATGAAAAGCGTATTTCATAAGCACCTGAGTTATGTATATACCAGCTTCATTAATTGAATGTGACCTAAAATGTCTCAACAAAATAATTAAGCCTACCAATGAAGGAAAAAAAAAAAAACAACCTAGATACTAAACTCTATTATACTGGCAAAAAAATCTTGACTATTTAAACAAGGAATATTTTAAAATTAAAAGTATGAAATGTATATGGTAAAATACAAGCATAAACGAGAGTACTATAAAGCATATATTTTTTTTAAAAAAGAAACAGCATATATTTTTTATTAACTCTTTTTTTTAAATAACACGTGACATCAAAGAAAGGCTTAGCAAAATAAGGGTAAATACTTACCAATCTTTTAAGAAAAAAGGAATTATATTTTAATGATAATTACTCAACACTAATAGCAAGCAAATTTTGTATTGTAGCTCTTCTTGGGAAAAAATACATATCTATGTCATGGTAGTAATAAATGGTATAAACTATAACGAATACAAACAAAACTTTTTGTTTAAAAAAAACCTACATAATATATCAAATTATTTGAAGACAAAAATTATTGTAAACACTAGGAGAGCAATGACCACAAAACTTAATGAAAGTCATATTGGTGAAATAACATTCAAGCTTTTTCATTTTTAAATTGGTTTTTTGGCTCCTAAAATATTTTATTGCAGCCACTTAACCAAAGTATGGATATAGAAGTTTTCTTTTATTTAGGACAGTTTTTTGTTTGATTTTCTTGACATTTTATTTGTTTACTTTAACAAAATTATTAAAGACACTTAAGTGTTGCATAAAAGTGAGAAAATGATGACAAAATTAAAGTTTAAAAATAAATCAAGGTAATGCATAGCCAGATATATCTGGGGAATTAAAAGTTCTGGAGTGTCTTGGAGGGATTAACCCTTGTCAAAATAAAGATTCCTTCTTTCTTTTGGAAAGGAATAGCTAAAAGAAAGGAAATATACTGTTAAATTTGTAGGGGATGTCAGGAAATCACCAACTTCTATAATTTTTGGAAGAGGAAGGAGCATTTAGAGAAAATTAAAACAAATGATAGGTAGAATACCATGGCTAATTTAGGAAAGAGTGTGTTTGTACACTGATTGCTTAGTTAAGTTGAAGAGAAATTTCCTGTTTGTGAAAAATTTTCAAGCATTGCTCAGAAACCTTGGCACAGGCAGAGAAGGTCAATAACTAGAAGTTTCCAGGAAGACAGTCAAAATAAAACTAAAGAGTGGGTATTGTCAAAGGAATAGTTCAATCATAAGACCATCAAATCTAACTGGATAGTAAAAAATAAAAATAAAAAAGGAAGTCAGAAAAATTTGAAAAAGATAAATGGAACAGAGGCCGTAAGGTCTCTGCAAAGTAGTAAAAGAGGTAACAGGAGAACTATTGAAGGAGCTGAAAATTAAGACTTTGTGGCCACAGTCTTGGTGACTAAAAGTATGATATTATGGCTGAACAGTCAAAATTAGAACAAGGGTATCTACAATAGAAGTTAATTAAACAAGGCTTTTGTGTGGTTATTTGGATAACTTCATTGTCTGTTGAAGACATCCAAGATGGTAAGAGGATTTGAAGTAGAAAGAGCTTACATAAACAAGATGGCACATTTTCATGCACTGGGGATAGGAACTATATAGTCAGAAACTATCTTGATAAATAGAGGTAGAATGTGGCATGCACTTCAAAGTAGAGAACTTTAATCATGATGACAAATGTACAATGCTTTGAATATAGCAGTGAGTACATGGAAGAACATTGATTGTAGAAACTCAAGTATGAAGAAATGAGTAGCTTCCACCTCTGAGGAAATCTGAGAAAGTATTAATGCTAAAAGAGAGATTTTTGTTTTGTTTTGTTTTTTAAATTTAGAAAAACAGGAATTTTAGAGGACATCGTAGAAAGGATCAAGAGGGAACAAAATGCTGGATATTAATATCAGGATGAAAGAACTAGAGAAGACATGGGAATGCATTCTGAGTGTTGACCAAAAATAAAAGAGCTCTGAGACATGGTAAGTGCAGTCTACTCCATTGGGTAGAAGTTTGCTGTCAGGGAATGAAGGTTCAATGGCTTGGACAGTGACTATCAACAATAGTGGTGTGGGTTCTGTGAACCTGGGGAAGAGCCATTGGTTGGCTGTAGGGTTGAGAGAGTACAGGAAAAGTAAAATCAAAAAAGTGATGATGGTCAGAAAATTTTGGAAGACGCCTGAGTAGACTTCAGAGCTAAGCGTAGCAGACCATGTATTCAAACTAACTTCAAAACACATGAAGATATTGCTTTGATGATTGGGATACTGTAGAATATCTACTTATTTTAGATTTAGAGAACATTTATTTTATCTAATACATTTGATTTATATTTTATGCTTTAGATAGAAAATATCTGTTACTCATGATAGACTTGTCATACAAAATTTAGCACTACTTCTGCAAAACTAAGAATTATTATTTTTAATGGATAGCTTTCCTGTAGTACTTTTTTGCAGTCTTATCATTGCATCTTTATCACATCTCAGGAGGAAGCACTTTGCTATATGGACTACACAAAATTGATCTTTGAGTCAATTGCTGGAGGTCATGATTTTTATCTTTGTCTCCATTCCTTTTATCTCTCATGCTCTTTTACGCTTGTGCTTTTTTCTTTTTTTTCTCCTCCCTTCTTTCCTATACTGACTCCTTCTCTTCTCTCCTTGCTTTATTCCTTCATATGTATTTATATTTTCCTTTTTAAAGATTATCTTGCTTTTTCCTCCTATTTTTCTTAACAATCTTTATCTTTGATTTCTTTAATGTCCTAAAGCATCCCATATTTTGAGGTTTGTATATCCATTATACAATAACAGAAACCAATATGGAGAAGCAAAAGAATTTTGCTAAACTAGTGAGAACAATATGGAAAAATAATATCAAAGAGAGTTACAAATGAGAAATAAAGGGGAAACAGTGAACAAAAAATTGTTGAGAATGGAAGTTCACATTGAATTTCTACAAATAAACATAGTGAATGTCTCCTAATAAATAGCACTCAATGGATTAAGAATAAAATAAAATTGTAGCCATGGAGTAACTGAGATATCTAAAATATTAGGTAGATTTATTTAAACATAAACTATTGTCTCCTTAGCTCATGGTTTTATGAGTGTTATTTCTTATTTAATTACCTGATTAACCATAGTTTATATCTGGATTTGTTTTTATAGACAAACCTTCTTTAATTTTACTCTGTTTGGCAGAGCCACAACAGTCTACCAGGGGAAAAATGATTCTTTCAGCTGAAGTAGCAGTAACTTGAGAAAATATTACCCCAGGGACAAAAGAAATAAAGATAAAGGCCAGTGGGGAATGAGCTTACTATATACAATATCCCAAGGAGAAGAACTATTCTGAACCTGACAACGTTGAAAATTTTTAGTGGTCACTTTGTTGAAAGTTGAGTCATAGATTCCACCTAAGGTGAACAATTGATAACAATATAATTTTGAAAATTTTCTCAGTTTTTTTTTTATATTGTGTGAATCAGATTTTCATTACTGTGACCAAAATACTCAGCAAGAACCATAAAAAGAGGGAAAGTTTATTTTGGCTCATGGTTCCAGAGGTTTAGTAGATAGGTTGTTCAAGTTCATGGCTTCTGGATTTAAGGTGATGCAGGACATTGTGGCAGAAGGTCATGGTGGAGGAGTGCTGCTTCATTCAGAAAGCAGAGAGAGGGAATGGAGAAGGGACCTACCTGGAATATGAACCCTTCGAGGGCGTACCTGCAGTAACTCACCTGCTTCAGCCATGCCTCATCTGCCTATGGTTATCCCCCAGTCAGTTCATTGAAGCTAGGATGGACTTACAAGGTTACAACTCTTATAATCTAATTATTTCACCTCTGAAAATTCCTGCATTAACATAGGAACACTTCATATCCAAACCATAACATTTCACCCCCTAGCCCCAAAACTCATGTCCATCTCACAATGCAAAATGTATTTAGACTACAAGTGTTTTGTAGTCTTTGCCAACACTGCCTAAATATCTAAGTCCAAAGATTCTTCTTAGTCTCCAGGCAAAGTCTTGGCTGTGAGTCCTTGCAAATTCCAAAACAAGTCATGTATATATCCACTATATGTGGCACAGAGCAAACATTCCCATTCCAAAAAGGAGTAATGGTGGCATATATAGAAGAAATGGGGCCAAAACAAGACTTAAATCCAGCTAGGCAAATAATCTTACAATTTCTCATACAGCATCTGGGACATAGGACATCATTTTCATTATAATATAATTATCAATCCAAAGTATATTGACATTTGAAGAGGTTATAATGAAAACATATGCCCTGTTCACAATTTCCTAGAAATTTCAGTAACTAATTTCTGAAAATGTTTACTTAAGTAATGATTTTCTAAATTTGGAACCATTAATTGATCATGTGAATTATTTCACTGAAAGTGATTGAACAACTCTTTGATGTTTAAGCTGAATCTTCTAAGTTTCCTTTACTTCTCAGATAATGGAAATATGAGATCTCTACTGCTTCAGGGAATACCTCTCACATTTCAACAAGTTATTCAGCTGCAACTTTCTAAATTTCTCTCAATTTCATCGCATTTGAGAAAATCATGATGGATTTCTTTGACCTATATAAAAAAGTCCATATCCTTAGTAATGCTGTCACTGTTCTTGACCGTCTTCTCTTCCCTTTGCAGCTTGTCACATTGACTTCAACACAGTAGCAAACAAGCAACCACTCTGTGCTCTCTGGGCTATAAATATCTGTCCTTTAATGAATATGCACTTTCAAAGCTCAGTGCCCATGTCAGGCCTGTGCCCCCTCCTGTAATATCCATTTACCATAGTTTTGATTTTTCTTTTTCGCTTTTAACTCTACTTCCAGAAGATTCTCAGGACATCACCCAAGCTCTGCCTTGAGACTGGCAAATTTTTCATATAGCAGTAACTGGACAAGATAAATAAAGGCTAGCAATGAGAGGAAGATAGAGAGCACATGAATTAGGGAAGAAAGAAAAGCACTGAACATGTAGAGAAGAAATACAGGTTTCCTGTTGAAACAGATGTCTCTGAAAGTGAAGTGATAATTTTTGAGTGAATGCTAATTCTAAAATAATAATAATAATAATAACAATAATAATAATAATTTAACTATTTTATATTTTGCAGGGGAGAAAAACATATTTTTACTCAGTTTTAGAAGATAGGTTCTTCATTAACAATATGAAGAAAATCAAGGACATAGACAGAAACTGTACCCTGTAACCTACCCTGGGGAATAACAACATCATATTTTTGGTACAGAGTGTTAGTCATCATGCTAAATGCTCTACAGGCAATGTCAATTATCCATATGTTGTTTCCAACTTTTTCCTACAGACATTATTTCTGTTCTATATTATACAGTCATATGTTGCTTAATGGCAGAGATATGTTTTGAGTAATGCATCATTAGGTGATTTCATCCTGTGTGAACATAGAGTGAGCTTCCACAGATCTACATTAGCCTATGTCAATCACTTGAGGTGCTTCTTGAAGCAATCAAGAGAGGAGGTAAACATGAGATATATGAGCATGCTGCTGACATAATATGGCAGGATATTTTGCAGTGTTTTTTTTTTTAATTAGCAAAAGTGCATTCTAAAATAATGACAAAACACACGGTATAGAAAATACAGAAAACAATAACAAAGTTGACTATCATCATTGTCAAATGCTATATTCTGAGCATAATTATATGTGCTACATTTTTATACAAGTAGTAGTGCAGTAGGTTTGTTCATAAAAATATCACCACAAATGTGAGTAATGTATTGTCTATGACATTACAACATTTAAGATGTCACTGAGAGATAGAATTTTTTTCTCCATTACTACTTTTAGAGATTACTTTGCTATATACAGTGTGGCATCAATGACCAAAATGTCATATGGTGGGTCACTATACCTCTAAATGCTTGATTTCATTGAATCTTCACCACTATTTTCATGTTTCAGATAGGATAAATTAAGATAAGGCTTAATTTATATACTCAAGATGTAGATTGGAAGAGACAAAATTTTAAAATTTAAAAAAATGCACTAGGGGCTGGGGATGTGGCTCAAGCGGTAGCGCGCTCACCTGGCATGTGTGCGGCCCGGGTTCGATCTTCAGCACCATATACAAACAAAGATGTTGTGTTCGCCAAAAACGAAAAAATAAATATTAAAAATCTCTCTCTCTCTCTCTCTCTCTCTCTCTCTCTCTCTTTAAAAAAATGCACTAATTTTCAAAGGTCACACAAAGAACTAGGATCAGAAGCTAAAACTTTGAATGCTAAAATCAAGTCTCTTTTCATTAACTACTACAAAATAAATGTAATTTATTAAGTTTTGAAACATTATAAAAGGTTGTTAAACAGGTTTGTGCCTGGTTTGGGAGCCTGTGCATCAGAACAGTGCTTTTCCTTTTGAAAATGCAAAGTTGATGCTCCTTACTCTCTTGCCTATACAGGTAAATATTCTTAAAATCATGATTATAAAAATCTAGGTCTTCTTAATTAATTCTCCCCTTGTTATTGCCTTGTGCTCATAAACAAATGCACATCAAACACTGCTCTGGCTTTTCCTGATTTCTTAAACTTTGGAAGAGAACATTAAGTGGTATTTAGTCACTCACAAAAGCTATCCCCCATTCATCAGCCTATTAGATGCAGCTAGTAATGCTAATGGGAGTGATTATAAAATAACAAAATCCCAGAGCTGGTATTTTTCTCTTCAAATAGGAAAGGCAAACTTAGTAATTACCTTGCATGCCTCATTTAGCAGACTGGCCAGAGGACAGGAAAAGGTTTATTCGAGAGATTTCATATGGGGAGAATGGAGACTCCTCAACTGAGTACCTGCTGTTCGTTTCTTGTATTTTATATGCTATGCTAGCCCCACTACTGCCATTTCAAATTATCTCAATAACTCATATGTATTAAGACAGACAAGTTCTTTCTTACAGTTTGTTTTTTAAAACACTAATCCCATGCTATCTAATTCATCTGATATGTCTTTTTCTTTAAATTTGCCATGAGTCTGAGTATCATCTTTCTCTACAATTTGTTGCACTTAGAAAAGAGTGAATTACTATACAGTGAGTGGTGACCTTCCAAATTTAGTTCCAGTCTAAAATGTCTCAGGTGGATCACTTCTTATTGTTAAGGCTCAAAGTAGGGCACACACTTTGATCATGAACACTGGAAATTTTGAAGGGGAGGCCTATACAGATATTCAATATGGAAATTTCATAGCAAGAAGGACTATGATAAATCACTGTGATTCTTAACCTTTTATTTGTTTTTATTGATTGTTTATTCAATTTTAAAAGATACTTTTGATTTAATGAGAAGAAACAGAAAGAAGACCTAAATATCTTCCCTTAGTAAAATGCACTTTAACTTTTTTTACTTTTAAAATGAAGTCATAGACTCCACAGGTGGTGTAGAAAAATAGGAGCCAACTTTGTACTTTCTTCAGAAAGCATTAGGCATACTAACACAGATGCACAAGAAGTGTCCTGTGGTCATGTGCAAAGGTGTGGCTTTCAGAATCCATGTGGCATGCCTTCCAAAGAGTCCTTAGCAATGCTGAGGCTCATGTGATGTCAATTTTATTTTTTAACATAGAATAGAAGGTCCTCTAGGGCTGATATGTTCATCTTGTATATAGCTATCTGGAGTCCAAGCAGAGAAAATATATTGTGCTTCAGAAATAAACATGTATTTGTTGAGTTGTTCTCCATTTTCAATATCTGGAGATAAAATAATTAGTTGGACAATATGCACATTGGAAGAAAGAAGGCAATTTGTAGAATTTGGGAGTTAGAATCAGGAACACTTCCATTTAAGTGTCTATAAATAGTATTTTAAATATATTTTTATTTGCCTCTGAAATAGAATGATTTGATAAAGTAATGGCATAAGGCATCCTTGTAATAGTAAAATGAGGTAATAGGTAATACATGTTAAAAACACACAGTGCATACTAAAATTCAAGAACATTCCTTTGTTAAAACTACCACATATTTTGCCATAACTTTCATTTATTTATCATGAAATTCTTATGAATATTACTAAAGATGAAATAATTGAGAAATTAAATGAGGAGTTAGATTTTCCAACAGTTTTGGCTTAGGAAAACTAAGACATTAGACTCTGCTTTTCTCACTCTCTCAAAGACCACTGGAAAATTTTATTACCTATCATTCATTTAATGATGTCTCTAAACAATCTTCACCAATTAAAAGGATATTTCTGGAATAAAATTATTGGCATTTTGTTGATCATATACACACACACACACAAACACACACACAAACATACATATACATATATATCTTTTTAAAAAGTAAAAGTGGATCCCTGTTTTTAGGGCTCTTGTATGAGATGGAGATGGCAAACATGGAATAAAAGCATCTGTTGGGTACAAATAGTGATGTGTCAGGCAAATGAGATTAACTGGCCAACTGTGGAAGAGGGAAAGTCAGACAGCAGGAATGGCAATGTGAGGTCCCAGGCTAGTGACCCACAATGGCTAGACTTACAATAAATGACTGAAAGGGAGATGTTGCAGTTTATTCAGATAGACCACAAAGGAGGACTGGACTTTGGAGAATACAACGTATCTTTTCTCTTTCTGCACACATTGAGTCTCTAGTTTGCTCTTAGGAAGAAATCCTTCCATCAATAGGCATTTGACTTTGCTGTACAGAGGAGAAATAAGGGTTTGATATAATCAGTTGGGCCTCTTATCACAAAGGTGATAGAAAGTGAAATTTAACACACTAAAATGGGTTGTGGCTCAGTGGTACAGCACTTTTCTTAGCATGTGTGAGGCACTGGGTTGATCCTTGGCACCACAAAAAAATAATAAAATAAAGGTATATTGTCCACTTACACCTAAAAAAAAAGAATTAAAAAAAATGATTGTAGAAAAATCTAGGATAACGTGAATAGGAATAGGAGTACAAGAGGAAGCCTGTGCCCATAGTCTAGAGGGCTAAACAAACTCATAGGATTAGGCAGCATAGCTTAGTAAATCAGACTATAGACTATGGAGATGACCTCTTGAGTTTGAATGCTAGGGTTTCTAGTTACTATGTCTATGAACTTGGGCAAGTTACATGACCTCTTAGTGTATTGATTTCCTCAGCTTTAACATATAATGACTCATAGAGATACTTAAAGAATAAAATTAATATACTTGGAAATGTGAACTAATGTTCTTTAGACATTACCTCATTTAGCCTCAAAAAACCTTGTGAGATTTACATTTTTCTCAAGCATAGACTATGTGAGATGTAGAATAACTTAATCTAGCTCTTTCTGTTAATAAGAAGCAAGTCGAATATTTAAAACTACAGCATATTTATAGAGCAAAATTAGAGAAATAATAACAACACAATTAACTGTTGAGTTCCCAAAAAAGTCATCAGAAACACCTGATGAACAAAGCTAAATGTATTGAACTTATGCTAAAAGGTAAAACTTCAACTTGACAATCTTGTTTTAGAAGTACTATCTTTGTAAGACTAGGTGCGTGATTTTAAGGTAGATTTTCACAACTCAGGAACTAGTTGGGATTTTGCAATGTATAGCCTCACATCTATGAGCTCAAGACACAGTGAAGATGTGTCTTGGAAATATTGATGAGGAAGCTGTTAGTTAGAATACATGAGCTCTTCCAGGAGCAAGTAGTTGGATAATTTGGCTTGATCTCACCTCAGTATTTTTTAATGCAGGCATAAGGAATTATGTTGACTTCAGTTCTCAGCAGGAAGAAGCAAAATAACAGGAGGAGTCTAGCTAACAGAGTGTCATTAAAAGTCCTCTGGAGAAACCTATGTGGATTTATAAAGACACAGTCAGAATTGCTCAGACAAGTTTGGACATAAAAATAAAGGCCTTGTAACAAGAGTTTTTCAAATTGGAAGACATTTTCTAGAGGCACAGAAAATAAAAATGATTCGACTTTTGCCTTAATGAAAGAGTCTAACTTGAATTGGAACAAATAAAAATGAATGACTTACAGAAACTTTCAATAGCAAAACTCTGAAAGCCAATTTAATGCCAACTTTTAAAGTATTGGTATAGAAATTTCCCCTTTTAACCAATATTTTTTAGTCTTTTTAAAAATGTTTCATTTTTCCACTTGTTTATTTTTTCTTCTTCCTATTATTATTATTATTATTATTATTTCTTACTCTACTTCATATACAATTAGCTTATTGCCATAAGTGATAAAGTTGAGGATGTTTGATTTTATACTTATGATACTAATAAAATAGATGAAAATCATTTCCTTTTATAAAAACTTAAATGAACTCATATGGAGATTGAATAAGAAATGTACACTAATTTCTCATAGCACCGAATCATAACTTATCTCCATGAATACACAAATAGATAAGGCCTACATTGATATGGGCAACAGACGGGGTAAAGAGAACAAGACAGAGTGGGAAGCACATGCCGGACTCCACTGTTGCTAAAATTTCTCTAAAGATATTTGACATCAGTTTGAAAGAAGTTTGGAAGGTACAGCACAATCCGGGTAGTGTTTTATTCATATGGTGAGTTAGTGTGTGTTTTTGTGTGTGTTTGTGTGAATGTGGCTGTGTGTGCTCACAGGTGCTTCTAGGTATCATTTCGAAAATATTGTTTTTTTAAATACTGGGCTGAGAGCAAGCTAAGACAGAAATCTATGACCATCTCTGCTTTCTATGAATGTACCATCTCATGGGATGGTAAATTTTAAGTATGTGCCTGAATAACATCCAGAAAAGAACGTTTCAAGAACCTGAATGAATTGCCCAAATAGAGGGGTCTGTTAAGAGTCACAGATAGAGAAACATTCTCCAATCCTAAGTAATATCATAAGGTTAGAGAATACTAGCCAGGCGTTCTGGTGCACACCTCTAATCCAGTGGTTTGGGAGGCTGAGGCAGGAGGATTGAGAATTCAAAGCCAGCTTCAGCAATATAGCGAGGCCCTAAGCAACTCAGTGACACTCTGTCTCAAAACTTAAAAATACAAAAAGGAGTGGGGATGTGGTTCAGTAATTAAGCACCCCTAGGTTCAATCTCCAGTACCAAAGAAACAAAACAAAACAGAAGAAGAGAATAATGGGTATGATTGTTGCTGCTGGGTTTTGTTTTGTTTCATGTTGTGCTCAAGAATTCAGAATTTGATGCTTGTTTGATGCTTTATATTCAACAATCTACATACAACAAATGCTATTAAATCTGATAATTCAGTAGTGGGAGAATGAAGGGTGATTTATGAATTTTTGATTTATGAATTTTATCATATAATGAAAAAAAAACTAAGATTAATCCATGAGCTATATTCAATAAATATTAAATTGTTACTTTGGAAGTTGTGAAGAAAGGATACACAACATGCCAGGAGATACTGATCAATAACCTCATTTGGTAAGTCAAAGAAGGACATAACAAGCTAGTGTCTAAACTAGGATTTGAAAGAATAAAAATCAACTTGACATTAACAGGGGTGATGATGGGGATTGGAGAGTTGAGAAGGGAAAATTATTCTACGAAGAGGAAGAGAGTATGCTGAGTTTTTTAGACATAAGAAGGTTATGCAACCTGGTCACAGAGTTAAAAAGTAAGACAATAAGTTGGGGGAGAGTGGAGTTTGTGGGTGCAATGCTTTGATTTTAAATAGAAGCCTATATTGAATTTCCCTTTAACAAAATCACGCTGTCTTGTTTAGATAATGAATTGCAGAGTGTCGTGAAGGTAGGGTACCATTTAGAAAACCATAGTATTAGCCCAGGCAAGAGAAATTTGAACTGGAGCATTGACAGTGGTAATTGAGGGATGTTACCTGTCTTAAAAGGTATTTAGGAGGAATTTTCAGTGACGAAATTGATATTCAGGGTCAAGTAGAAGATTCGCACCCTGTTGACTCCAAAATTTTTGATGTACCTAGCAATATGGTAGCACTAACCTTCAGAGCATGAGGGGACCAGGTTTGGCAGGAGTGCATAAATTTGTTTTGAAAATATTGATTTTGCAGGTATAATTGTGATACCAATTAGATGTCTTCCATATCAAACTTGAAGATGGTAAACAAACAAACATAAAACAGCATAAAATATAAGCTTTTAAAAATTATAAGTGAATATTGGTTCCCAGTACAATAAGATTAGTTTTAAGAGAGAGACATCCAGAAACAACATTTAGTTCACATTTATTTTTTTTAAAAGCAAGTCAGTAGAAAACTGGAGACTGAGATAACAAATACAAATTAATTCTAAGGTTATATAGGGAAATATGCAAATACTTACTGCACAGAAGTGGAACCCCACATAGGTGCTTAAATTTTGTAATTCCATGTGTGTGTTACTTCTATGTACCCATAGTTTTCTTCCAACTAAATAATTCCCTATGACATGGAGATCTTTATTTTAAAAATAAAAAGTTCATTAAATATGTAGGATATTCACCAGTACTAAAAAGCCAGGCATGTAGTATTCAGTATATTTACTTTTTATTAGATTCTAACAATCATAAAGATAATTTCTGTTTTGATTTATTTGAAATAGCAACAAGTCACTTTTTCCTGTGTGTATTATATGTTACACTTGCCTCCTCAGAAACATTCAGTTAATAAAATTTGATAATTTTGTTTGAAGTCTGCTCCTAGTGTTCTGCTATCATTCACTATTATTACTCCTAGAATAAAATGGCATATGAGATGGCCTTATTAGAAATACAAGTCTATCATGCTTTCTGTGTTGGCTCTGAATATTCATAGTTGCAGTATTCCATTTGACTAACACTATGAGTATACATAATCTATTCTTTTCCAATTCACAGATTGTGCAAATATCCCAAGGGAATTTATGTTTTACTTAATCTACTGCAGCTCAAGAATGAAGAATTGGTCCTATGTATAGACAGATGTGGTATGTTATGGTTTGGATATATGATTTTCCTCCAAAAGCTCATTTGAAAATATAGTAATTTTCAGAGGTGAAATGAATTGATTATGAGAGTTATAGTTAAACAGTGGATTAATCCACTTGATGGATTAATAATTTAAATAGATTGGTGGTTACTGTTGGTAGATGGGGTGTAACTGAAGAAAGGAGGTCACTTGGTCCTTTATGGTTATAATTTGTTCCTAGTTCTTTGCATTCTCTCTCCCTCTGTGCTTCCTTGGGTGCCAGGGACTTCCACTATGCCCTTCCTGCAAGTGTCTGGTCTCACATCAGGCCCAGAGTAAAGGAGTTGGCTGACCAGGGACTCAGTCTCTGAAAATATGAATTCAAAGTGAACTTTCCTATGTTAGATATTTATGAAACATAAATAAACTTAATTTTTAGACTCAGTTCCCATCCTCTAAATATTTCATTATATATAGACAATCATTCCAAAATCGGAAAAAAATATCTGAAATCCAAAACATTTCTGGTTCTTAGCATTTGGGACAAGGGATGTTGGATCTGTACATGTTGTTATTACCTGTAACAGTAGCTTATTTTTTATAACATTTAAATGTTTCTTAAAATTTGATTTATAAAAATTGATAAATTTAAAGCATACTGAATGTATTTATTTTAGGGAAAATGAATTCCCAGGTCAATAACTATAAAGGTTAATGTATTGATTACTTAGTTTTTTAATATTTTTTTTTTTTTAGTTTTCAGTGGACAACAACATCTTTATTTTATTTTCATGTGGTGCTGAGGATGAAAACCAGTGCCCCATGCATGCCACGCAAGTGCGATACCACTTGAGCCACATCTCCAGCCCCTTGATTACTTATTTATAATAATTTCCTATTTTGTTCAGCTTTATTTTAGTAAGTATCCTTTATGTCTCCTAGAAGTTCTTAATTACAGTTCCATTGCTGGCCTTACATTTGAATGGGACTAAATTCAATGTTGTCCCTGATATATAAATTTATATTGCTCAATGTAAGTATTTGCAAGATTGGACATCAAGTCAGAAAAAATACTTATCATTGATATTCAATTTAGAGAGCTATTTAATGATGTTTAGTTCAGAATTATGTGAACTTTCAGTAGGAACAATTTCATACTATAAGTTTTCTACTCCATCCACCTGTGTAATATTTCTCATCCCAAGGGGACTAACTTGAAAGAATGACCTCCATTATCTGAAATGTCAACCTCTCTGAAAGTTGCATACTTCTCACCTTTTATAGCTATGACTCTTAGCTCACAGCAGCTATTAAAGACCTCTAGATTATTTTGAAAATTTCAGGTTTGAATGTTTATAAATGAGATAGGAAATAAAAATGTTCTATGGCAGAATAATCTTTGGAACTATAATAGGATGGGATCATCAATCTTAAGAGTTTTTCTGTTGTTCTTTAAAAAGTTATCTGAACTATGCTATTATGTACTAAATTAGATAGTAAGATTTGTTTACCAATGAAAATCAACCAAAAAAGTGTCATTATAGGTCAAATTGAGAACTTTATTCTTCTTCCTTAAAAAAAAAGTAACAAATATCCTCACTGATCTCATCTGTGACCAAGTTTCCCTCCCAGGGCAATGAGACCTGGGCTCAGTGAGGGATAGCAGCCTGCGCTCTACCACCCAGCACAGACAGCAGCACGTGAGAACCTCAGCCATCCCTGTACACCAGTGCACAGACTACCCGAGATATTAAGATTCTGAACTTTTATTTTCTGGCACGAAAAGTACAAATAATTAAACGATTTCATGCAAAAGTCTGTTACCATGGCTAGGTCTGGAATACTGGTAATAAATAGTCTAAATGCAAAAAAAAAGTAACTTATAATTCAGATCACATTATAAATTATGACAACAGATTTTGCTATTTTCACAGTAATTGAAGCAGATGATTGCAGAAACTAACCACAATTAAAAATTATACCACACTCCAGTATAGATTTTTAGAGTTTGTCATAGTCATTATAAAGGTAAATATCAAAGCCAAAAGTACATCAAGTTCTAGAGCTTCTTGTATAATCCTTTCACAAGTACATCAAAAGCAGTTCTTCTTGATGCTCCTTCTTTAATAATAACCATAATACATTGAACATTTCCAGGGGTATAAAACTGCTATCTTCACCTTCTGAAATTTTCTATGGTTTCTGAAATGATATCTTTATTTGAAAACCAAATAAAACATATATATTGAAAAAGTTCCCACATTAACACTGCCAGCCCAGGCTGAGGCAACATCCCATAATCAAACATACTAGCATCTTTTTAGTAAGTTGTATAAATCATTAGAGTATATGGGATAAGTAAAGGTTAAAAATAATATTCTTTTCCCACTAGTTCCATTAAAATTTTGCCACTAAATGAATGTGCCAAAATCTTTCCAAAATATTTTGGGTTTGAGGTTTCTAATGGTATGAATAATGGACCATGGTGGTATTCTCTTCATGAGTCTCAATCTTCCCTGAATGATGAATTTGCCTCCAGGGAGGAACTTTGACACTGGGGGAAATATAGATACTTTTTACAATTCTATCAATCTAGCTATCAATGTAACTATCAATCTAGCACTTATTGGGCTGTGCCTAAATACATGGAGTTTTCTTTAAATAATGTCTCCATGTGTTAGTCCTAGGATTCTGGTTCTTTCTATGAATGTAGAAAGTTATTTTTAACACGAGAAACATTTGATTTGCCCCTGCATCTCCAGTGACCACAGTACTAGTTCATTATTATAGTATAGAATGAAAAGAAGCTTGGAAAGTTCAAGAAAGTTAGACATGTTTCTATTGATTACAACACTACTGAGAGTAGGATAGGATAGATAAAAGCCAGAAAGTTGGAATTAGTTTGAAATTATCTCTCTAAGGACCAAGCCCTTTGAAAAAGTGGTGGATAAATTACAAGTCGCATTTTAATAACCTCTAAGCACAAAGCTGTGAATGTACAAAATATGTGTATGTGTTCTAAAAGAAAAGTAGTAGTGCTATTTATATACAAAATTTTAAGAATATATAGTAGATTTCAAAAGAAAATTATATGAAATAACTTACAGTTGCCATAGTAACAGAGTCAATACATTTTGAAGAGACCGACACGAGTCTTATTTTGAAAAAGAAAGAAAATTATATATCCTTCATATGTCTATACAATAGTGCTGTCCAGGAGAACTATTTGGGGTGATTTAAATATGGTACCTAAGAACCAGATGAAGAACTTATTGAATCACAGAATCTATTTGGTAGGACTGTGGTGGGACCCCAAAATTCGCATTTCCAATAGTCTCTATATGGGTGGTGGCTCACAGAATACAATTTGAATAGTACTTAGTGGTTACTTTGTATAGTTGTCCTCAAGTCAGTATCTTTATCAACAGTTAATCTGGAATTTGTCAAAAATGCAAATTATTTTTAGGGATAGCTATACTGTTTCAGCAAGTGTGCCAGATGAACATGATGCATGCTAAAATTTGAAAAACTTTCATGACTTGAAAAACATGTGACTGAATATTATTAATATTATAGGACAGAAAAGTTAGTAATTTGACATTGAGTATATTAAAAACCATTCTGTTGCCTTATATGATTTAAAAACTATAATTTATATTAGCCAAATATAGAAATTATAAATTTTAATACAGATTTGATCAAATTTTGATATTATTTTTTGAACTTCCTAAAATTACTAAACTATAAAATCTGTACTATTAAACTATTAACAGACAAATTTTAGTATGCGTTATGATGTGATAAAATAAAGATGATGAACTGTAGCCTATCTTTCTTCTGCATTATCAAAATTGAAGCACTTGTGTCTAAAGAATGCATAAATCTTCAAAAAATTTACTTCACAGTGGAGACAGTACACATTCCTGTTTCCAATATCCTGCTTGGGTAAAAATGTATGAAAAAACAAAACAATAATAAAAGATAATGGATTTGTCTCAGCACATTTTATGTATATGGGATAATTTCTGAAACATTATTTTTTTAAGGGATGAATGAAGATTGAAAGCCATAGTTGTTGGGAATCAAAATGCAAATAATCCTCCAAAAGTTTGGCTCTTTGGCACATTGAGTACTTTGAATTAAAGGAAACTATAAGATTTTAGAAGTTGCCTCAGAATCACATCTCTCTAAATTTTCCTCTTTCCCCAAAAAGTACAAGGAGTGTTTTGCTCTGAAGTTCCCTTAAATAACTGAAAAAAAAAAGTTCTTCCAAAGAAATGCAGTTTTCTTGGACTCCCTTACTGCAATCTCATTAACCAGGGAGAATTAACCTATAGAAGAGAAGACTAAGGGGTCTCTGCATATTTACATACCATCTCTTCTAAGGATTGCCATGGGAGAAAGCTTATTTGAATAAAAAGATAGCCTTTGTTCATCAAACATTTCCTGCTTTGTTCCTTTAATAACTTGTCATCACCTCCCAGAAGGCTCAAGCTCCTGTTCTACTGTGCCATAAAACCTTCAATCTTATGGCCCCCTCCTTTAAGTTTCATATTCTTTCATGAGGCTCCCATGCAAGTACATATAAATAAAATGGGTTTTCTCTTGGAAACCTGTCTCTTTTCAAATTATTTCAACAGACTCAATTATGCAAACTTGAAAGTATGGAAGGAAGTTTCCTTTGCGCTCATGTAGACTATCTGTCTTTCTGTCTGTCTATCTATGTATCTATCTATCATCTATCTATAGAGAGAATATCTATTTTGTGTGTGTATGTATGTATATATATACATACATACTATACATGCAATTATTTACAAAGAGCTTTAAACATATATGTATATATATATATATTTGTATACAATATATGTATATTTAAAATATATGTATATTTATAGTTAACATATATATGTTATATTTTTATGGCTAATATAATATGTACTTGCAAATTTACAGCTATATATGGTAATAAATAACTATTTATACCTTTATATAATATAAACTATCTTAATTATCACTAAAATTTTAGCAATATAGGCATATAAAACCACAATTATCCCAGAAATTACATATCCCAGCATTTACATATCTTCATCCAAAAGAATCAGTTTTTTCTTGAAAGTCCAAACACAGAACCATGTCATGGTCAAGACCTAGGTATATTAATTAGAATAAAAAAAATTTCCATTTTGTACTCAACTAAAATTGGATCAAGGACCTAGGAATGAAACCAGAGACCCTGTATCTGATAGAAGACAAAGAAGGCCCAAATCTCCATCATATCAGATTAGACCTCTATTTCCTTAACAAGATTTCTATAGCAAGAATTAAAATCAAGAATTAATAATTGGGATGGTTTCAAACTAAAAAGCTTCTTTTCAGCAAAAGAAACAATTAGGAGGTGAATAGAGAGCCTACAGCTTAGGAGCAAATTTTTGTCACTTGCACATCAGATAGAGCACTAATCTCTAGGATATATAAAGAACTCAAAAAGCTTAACTCCAAGAAAACAAATAACCCAATCAATAAATGGGCCAAGGAACTAAACAGATACTTCTCAGAAGGTGGTTTATAATCAATCACCAGACATGAAAAAAATGTTCAATATCTCTAGCAATTAGAGAAGTGCAAATCAAAACTAAGATTTCATCTCACTCCAGTGAGAATGGCAGCTATTAAGAATACAAATAAAAATTAATGTTGGTGAAGATGTTGGGAAAAAGGCACACTCATACATTGCTGATTGGATAGCAAAATGGTGCAGCCTATATGGAAAGCAGTATGGAGATTCCTTGGAAAACTAGGAATGGAACCACTTTTTGACCCAGCTATCCCACACCTTGGCCTATACTCAAAGGACTTAAAAACAGCACACTATAAGGACACAGCCACATCAATGTTTATAGCAGCACAATTCACAATAGCTAAACTGTGGAACCAACCTAGATACCCTTCAGTAGATGAATAGATAAAGAAAAAGTGGTATATATACACAATGGAATATTACTCAGGAATGAAAGAAAATAAAATCATGGTATTTGCAGGTAAATGGATGAAGTTGAAGAATATAATCTAAGAGTAGTTAGCCAATCCCCAAAATCCAAATGCCAAATGTTTCCTCTGATATAAGGAATCTGATTCATAGTGGGGTTAGGAGGGGGAGCATGGGAGGAATAGACAAACTGTTGATAGGACAAAAGGGAAGGAGGGGAGGGAGGGGGCAGGGGATTAAAGAAATGGTGGAATGAGATGGACATCACTACCCTAAGTACATATATGCAGAAGACATAAGTGGTATGAATATACTTTGTATACAAGCAGAGGGATGAAAAATTGTGTTCTACGTATGTAATATGGAATGTAATGCAATCTGCTGTCAAATATAACAAATTACAATAAAAAATTTTTTATTGTAAAAAAAATCAATCATAAGAAAAGCCATGTATGAATGTGAAGGATAATTGGGAAATTTTTCATTAGTACGTTCGTGTAGGCTGCATTTCTCATTATCTTATCAATTTAAAAGCTGGAGTTACCAGGTGTGTTTTTCCCAAATGCATCATACAGGTAACATAAAGGCTTTTTCAACACAGAAATAGATGAATACATGAGTAAGATATCCTCTAGTTTTCACAGCTTCCTGATTGACATTTTATATGTAATAAAACAATAGCATATTGTAATATACCTGGGATTAATAGAACTATATTAATACTGAAATTAATTTTAGGAGCCTTCAACTTAACCATGGTAATCAGTTTAATGTGTCAAGTTGGCTAGGCTATAATTTTTAATTATTCAATCAAGTACTAAGTGTTTGTGTGAAGTACTTCACAGATATAAATAATATCTGTAATCAAATAACTTTATGTAAGATTATCTCGGATATCTCTGATAAAATGGATAAACTGACCCAGTCAGTAAAAAGGCATTAAGAACAAGATTGTGGTTTTACTGGGAGGAAGAAAGTATACCTGTGGATTGTAGTATCAGCTCCTACTTCAAAGTTTCCAGTCTATCCTTCCTAAATTTTTGGAAGTGACCATGGAAATGAATGATGATAGAGAGTGGAGGAAGACTGTGGCACATGACAAAAAAAAAAAGCCAACATCACCTTGAATAGATGTTGGCAGAAATATGGACATTGAAATTGTCTATATTTTCAAAAAGAAGTGAGGAGTGGGGTAGAAAATGTTTCTGTTGTCTCAGAGAATGCTTATGTTATTATGAACACAGTGATGATATAAAAATTAATATTAAAAATGCTTTTACTGAATACTTTGTAGGTCATGAAGATCATGTTATAGGAAGCTAAAATCCTCATTGCTATACAATGCAAAACACACAACTAAATTGTATTCTAGAGTGGTGTGGAAAGTAAAGCTAGTAAACAATGAACTTCCATATTTAGCTGAGGAGATTTCTCCACAGAGTTTTATGTGAGACTTGGTTTCTTGATGTTTCTGATAAAATGAGAGATGGCAAGGCTATATTGAGGACAGAACTTGTGGTATAATAAAAAAAAAAATGGTATTTGTCCTGGCACAAAGCTTGCAAAACCTTGGAGTTTTCTGAATGATAAGACCAAGATGAAATCTTTTGTTCTAGCAAGCTTGTTATCTGTAGAACCCTGTATAGCTGTAGAATACAAGCCTGTACCCTAAAAGACTGAGCTTCATTAGAATTTTGGGACTTTCATTTCCTTTCCTCACCCTATTGGGAGGTTAGAGGGTGTAGAGAATGATTATGTTCATGATTATACCTAATAAGGAAAACTTGACCAAAATAAAAATAATGATAATAATAATAATAATAATAATAATAATAATAATAAAACACCAAAGCCACGCATTTCTAATCGACATATTTCAAGGAACTTCTGAGTTCTTACATGTTGGGAGGGGACTTGTTGATTCCATAGGATAGAGGCTCCGAAGCTTAGTAGTTTCCAGATCTTGCCCTATGTATTTGGCTGTGTATTTCTATCCTTTATAAAACACTATAAGAATAAATATAGTATTTTTCTGAGTTCTGTGAGTCATTCTAGCAAAGAGTAGGACTAACCAAGAGAAAAAATGCCCCACTTAATTACTTGGTGAATTGTCCACCTATTTATAGACTTAAAAAAAAAAAATCAGGCAGGCACCGTGACACATGCCTGTAATCCCAGGAATTCAGGAGGCTGAGACAGAAGGATTTTAACTTTGAGGCCAGCAATGAGGTCCTAAACAACTTATTGAGACCTGTCTCAAAATGAAAAATAAAAAGGGCTGGGGATATGGCACAGTGGTTAAACTCTGCTGAAGTTAGTCATCCTTGATACCTCCCCCCCAAAAAAAAAAGAAAGAAAGAAAGAAAAGAAAGAAAAAGAAAAATATCCCCAAATTAAAACATTCACTATTAGAAAAGTTTTCTCTGAAAATAAGCCTCCCAGATATGACAATGTTTTTACTGAATAAATGTATTCTAGAGTGATGTGGAAAGTACAGCTAGCAAACAATGAACTTGAATCATCTCAACAGAAGCCAGGAGTAATCTGAGATTTTCTTGGAAGAATTTGAGAACCCCTTTGACTAATGAATTGCCATGATATACACAAGAGACCCATAAGGCTTTTGAGAATATTATCCATGTGAAACTTGGTCAGTGGTATGGGGACAGAACAAATTGAAGGAAGTTTCTCAGTCTTTGAGGACTCTCTAGGCGGTAAAAAGACTGATGGAAGTACTTAACTGTAAGCGTGTGCTATCCCTCAAAAAAGAGGAAGAATTACTTTAACAGCAGAGCCTTGGGTGGATAGATCTATAGGTGCATAAGCAGAGCCTGGTAGATACAGGAGCCCAGAGGACAGAACCAGAGATCTAAATGATGAAATCCCAAGTCATAAATGATTACTTTTAGGCCTCAAATACTAATGAAATTTCCCCCACTGGATTTAAAACTTGGTTGGGATTGATAACCCTTTTATATGACCATGTTCTGCTCTTAAATTAGGGGATACTTATGACTGTAATCATTATCTAGTCCTACTTTGCCTTTTGTAGGCAAATAATCTTTTTCTTTTTTCACAAGTTCACAAATGAAATTGTGTGTGTAGGAGGGGCAATGAATCACATCCAGAGTCATACTCATAACTAACTTACATGACTCAGATGATAAGATTTGGGAGTGTTAAACTATGGATATTCTGATGAGATTTTTGGATTTAGCAATGAAAGTGTTCAAGTATTTTGGGAGGTTGTGTTAGGGTAAATGTATTTTGCATGTGACATAGAAAAGAATTTTGGGTGATAGATCAGATTTTGGTAGTGCTACCTACAAAAATGTCTGTGCACATTCTAATCATTAAAACCTGTGATTCTTATCCTACTTGCTGAAGAGCATTTGTTTGGTGGTTAAGAATCTTGAGAGGAAGTTATCCTGGATCATAAAATTGAATCCTAAGTGCAATTGCATGTATAATTAGGAAACTAGTCAGTCTGAGAAACACACAAAAACAGACATAAAGAAGAGGAGGAGGTAATACCACTATGGATGTAGAGACTGGAGTGATGTGGTTACAAACTAAGGAACACCCGGAGCCAGCAGGAGTTGGAAAGGGCAAGAAATGGATTCTCCACCCAGGGCTTTCAAAGTGAGAGAAGCACTACATACATTTTAACTTCAAACTTCTTAACTTTGAAGGAATAAATTTCTGTTGTCTTAAGCTGCTCAGCTTATGGTAGTTTTGTTACAGCAGCCACAGAAAACTAATGCATTAATTAAATCTAATTTTACCTCCAGAAAAAAAAAAGCTGACATTTATGGATACAGAGAACTGAATGAAAGATTCAAATGAATGTCTTTTCCCTGACTTTATTAGTGCCATTGATACTCCATTTTCAGCTTATCAGGTGTTAATATATGTTTAAAAAAAGGCTACAGAAGTGGAAAGGATTTTGTGTATATACTTATGTTTTCCCTCCTAAGTTGAGAACAAGAATAAGAATAGAAATACTGACAGTATAATAGGACTTGAGCTAATATTTTTATAATAGCTCTATGAAAGTTAAAACCTCTCATACTATCAAAAATAAATGATCTTTAAAAAGCTGTGAGTATAATCCTTTCTATTTGACTCTCAGTTTTCACCTTGTATTTTTCACCACAATTATCAAACCAATCTTAGTATTATAGGTATAATTACTTTCAAGCAGCTTCTAAAACTGAATCTACTGATTGATACTGAGGCAACATAGCACATACAGCAGTTCATATTTTCTTAGTAGGGCATATGTAAAATGTGAAATTTGCAGTATCAAGACAGTAATTCTCAAGTAATTTTAAAGTAATGTGGAAAATAACAGAATTATTGGCTCTCTCAAATTGCATGCGTTTTGGGAATATACTTCCCCACCCCACCCCCAACACACACAAATATAAACACATTGTAAAATGTTTGCTATTCCCAGATATTCAGGACCAGTGCTAAAAGGACTGCTTAGTTTTTCCTGGGCAATCTGAGTTTTAGAAGACAAACTTCATAGTTTTAGAAGACATTACTTCATTGTTTCAATGGTTAAGGTTGCTATTGTTGAGAGAATTCAGATTTTTTCAACCAATTTTTCACAGACACCTCAGGTTTCACAAGAGGTCACTAGGTGTTCTGACAAAGATCATGCCTGAAAAGAAATGATTTTGAACATTGCATGGTGCCCAGTGACAGAGTTCAGGGTGATAGGCAGCACCTTTAGCAACACCATTAGCATCTCTCAGTCCCACATCACAGTGCACAGTAGGATACCATATTAGTTGGATGAGTCATTTGGGTACGTTCTCAGGTTTTGACACCAGATTGGGGCAGGTGTGGGGTTGGGAAGCATGAATGAAAATTGGTGAGTTTTCTACTGAGGAAGAGGACAGTGGAGTGATGATGTCACCATTTCAGTACTGAGTCAGGTCCCTAAACTTTCTCTTTAGTACTCCTTAGTAACTTACAGAAGAAACAAGTCTCACTCATATCACAGAAAATCAAAGGAAATATTACATTCTTAAAGTCTATTTTTTTCATACCACGAATCACTTTTTTTGCCATTTTGCTATTATAAATGTTGCAAAATTTGAACAAGTGCTGTTTGAAGAATTGTTTTAATTTTTTATTTTTCCCATTCATTTTGTATTATTAATATTTATTTTTGCAAAGATTTTTAAGGAATCTGTAGGGTGTTTTTTTTTTTAACATAAGGTGTAAGATGGAAAAGGATGATTGTAGGTGTGGATCTATTGTTTCTGTGAAAAGGTTAAATAAATAATCATGATGTTAGTATCCTTTCAAAATAATTCCACTGAAGCTACTAAGGAAAAGGAAAAACTAGAGCAACAAAAACAACAAAACATGTCTTTACTATGAAAGAGAATTATTAACTTTCTTCATACACTGATAATACAAGCTCTTTTATTCCATTGTTGCAGATAATTTCTAAATGAGGTGATATTTCCAATAAATTTGAAAACATGTTTAACTTACATACCATAGTCATTCAACAAGAAAAAGTCTTAAAAATAGTTATTGACATCTTCAAACAAATTCAGTAAAGATTTTATTTAAAAAGTTAATGGCATTCAATAACAAGGCTCAAGAATCAAGTTATTCAGTAGCAGAAATTATTGTCCAAAATTAGAAAAGTCATATTATATTGTTGGTAAGAACATAAAGATACTAGCATGTAAAAATTGTAGAGATTAAATGCTAGGTGAAGATACAACACATAAATTGAAGGCTCAATTCTCTAACAGTACAAGTTGAAAAACTTATAGACTAGTAAGTAAATAGATTTTACTATTAGAAATCAAGTTCCAGCATGTGTAAAAAATTGTATGTTGATGAAATTCATGAATGATGTTTTTCTGCTGCAAAGTACTACTTAAAACAGACAATGTCAAAATATATTTAATATTTTGTCTTATATGGAGAAAATTTTGTTCAGGAGGAGTGCTGCTGGCTTCTTTACTGATATTATTACATTGTGCTTGACTCCATGTGAAGTATTACCTACAGTTACAAAATAAAATCTTTGCATTGTCATAATGCACTTCTTTAATCACACAGAATGCTAATGTCAAAATGCTTGAGAAGGAAACGAAACTAAAGTGTCTGGATGATGCTACAAAATGATTGTCTATATTAAAAACATTAGTTCACTTGGACATGTTTAGAAGAATTAAAAAAAAAAACCTAGACATAGGGACAGAGTAAATCTGGATTTATGATACAGGGAGAGTTTACAACAAACTGATTTGAGCTGAAAAGTGAATTTCATTAGAACATTGTAGGAACTAATATCCAAATTTTGTTGAATACTTTGAAAATGATAGATGACTACCCCAAAAAACCTAATTAGCAGGCACTGTTTTCATCATTTGAACCAGTTGAACTAGTCTGTCAGGGCTTCAAGCTTTCAAGTGGCAAGATTCTCATAGTCAAAAGTAAACTAAATATTTGAGAAAAATCATATTGGAAAGGACATCTTCAAATGTTCCCACTTTTTCTGGAGGTCAAAAGAAGGATTTCACAAATATCTGAATTCCACATTAATCAAAGAAAAGATTAAAAGTCTGCCACAAGAAAATATCTTTAGAAAAAATAAGATAAAGAGATAATACTAATCTTCTTTTTCTTCCCCTCCTCCTTCTTCTCTCCTCCTCCTCCAACCAGCATTGAAGCCAGGGGCACTTAATCTCTGAACCACATCTCTAGCTCTTTTTATTTTTTGAGACAGGATCTCACTAAGTTGCTTAGGGCTTTGCAAAGTCACTGAGGCTGGCCTTGAACTTTCCATCTCAACCTCCCCAGCCACTCTGATTATGGGCATGTGTCACCATGCTTGGTGAGTATTATCAATCTTAACAGCTTCTTAATAATATTAAATTATTTATATCAATGTCAATATATTCTGGCCACTGTAAAAAAAAATACCATATGCTGGGTGTTTTAGCAAAAACAACAAAGATATATTTGTCACAGTGCTGGAGACTGGGAAATAAAATATTCAGGTATAATAAGCAGGTTTGGTTCCTGGTAAGGTCCCATTTTTCATGAATGATCAGTGTCTTCATGTGGTAGAAGGGACAAATCAGCTCCCTTGGGCCTCTTTTATAAGGGTACTAATTTCATTCCAAAGGGCTTTATTCTCATGACTTATTCACATTCCAAGGGCCTGATGTCCTAACATCATTACATTGGTAATTAGGTTTCAACATAGGCATTGGGAGAAGGCATAAGCAGAGATTATAGTAATCAAGTAACAAAATAAAAATGACTGAAAAAAACTTAGTAAAAGATAAGAGAATGGAAACATACCATTGGAGTAGCAGATGGTCTTTTATAATAATGTTAATTCATATGGTGTTAGTCAACATTTCAATAGCTTAGAAGTTAAAAAGTTTATCTTGGCTCATAGCTTCAGAGGTCTTGGTCCACTGTCAGCCAGTTCCATTGCTCTGGACCTGAAGAGGGTCAGCTAGGGAGAAGATAAATGCTTCCAGGTCATATCCCTAATGATCCCAGATTAATCAATCCACTGATAAGGTCAGAGCTTTTATTATTGCCTAAAAGCCCCACCTCTGAACCTTTCCGTATTGGGGACCATGCTTCCAATAAATGAACATTTTGAAGTACATCCCAGTTCCAAACCATAACACATTTGGTCAAAAAATATAGAGAATTTTACCAGAGACCTGGAATGTACAAAGAAAAATCAAATGGATATTCCTAAACTAAAAAATGAAACTGCAGAAATTAATACACCATAGGTTCTAACTGCACGTTAGAGCAGAAAGAGTATTAGTTGGGTGAAATATATTTAACAGAAGGTATATAGTAGAAGATCTATAGTTTAAGAGGAGCTATCTAGTTAAAGTTCCAAGAGGGAAATATTTGAAAATGCAGGAAAAGGCACAAGGTACATGGGAAAAGAATCTCATACTCAACTGACTATTGTCTCAGAGAAAAAGAGAATGGGGTAATCTCAAAATCAGAAAGGGGAAAATGATCGTAAAATACAAAGAAATGAATTTTGGTATTAAGAAAAAGAAATTATGTCAATGTTGGTTAACCCCCAAAATTCATGTCTAGCATTTAAATTTGAATCAATGTAATTTTGTATATTTATAAGCTTTAGGAGTTAGATCATAAAACATTACCAAAAGAAGTAGTAAAAATATTTGATGATATTGACCAGCTATTAAAAAATAACTAAAAAATTTGTTAGCAACTAAGAATAGATGAAAGCTTATGTTATATCTTTTAAACAAACATTATATTAATTATGCTATATTGAAAAATTTCCATATGAAACTAGGAATGAAATAAAGAAGCTTTCTAACACAATTATATTCAATAGGTCACTAAAAAGAATTCAGTGATAGAAGAAAAATAAATAAAGGCATATATATTTTTTAAAAAAGAAATAACATCAATATTTACAGATATATTTAGATGGCACATAGTAAATTCAAAAGGATATTAGATAATTAGGATCAATATACAACTTTAGAAAGGTCAGTGGATTAAATGTTGACATAAAAGTTAGTTGTTTTTTACTTATAAATAATTAGGAAATATAATTTGAGAAATGTATTTGTGTCAAAGGAACACTTGAAACTTGCCCAAGACTTCTACATCAAGAAAAATGTATTAATAATATAAATTAAAGGAAATGAATGAATGGAGAAGACTATATAATTGTAAGCTTGTCACTTTCCAAGGAAACACAATTGTGAATTCAATGCAATCTTAGTAAAAGTATCAGCATTATGTGACTTGTCATGCTTATTTCAACTCTTGTAGAAATGACAGAACCAAGAATAAAAATAATTTTGTGGAACAGGATATAGTTGGAGGATATAATTGTTATCAAGTTTTCTAATAAAATCTTACTTTTTAAACAATAGTGTTTATTCAAGGATAGACAAATAGACTAATGATATGAAATAAATAGCACAGAAAATAACCTTATTTGAGACAAATATGCCTCCATAATACAGTAAGGAAGATACTTTTCAACAGATGATACCCAGGGATTGTATATCTTCATAGGAAACCATTGACTTATATGCCTTATATTATCCACAAAATCAATTTCAGATGCATTTAGATGCACTTGAAAACAAAGCAATGGTACTTTTCCAAGAAAAAGTATAATATTTTCATGACTGTGGCATAGGCAAATAACTTTTAAACTAGCTACAGGAAGTTCTAATAGTAAAGAAAAGGATTGATAATTGAATGCCATTAATGTTAGAGAATTTGGTTCATCAAAAGAAACAATTACAAGGGATAAAGAGTCATGCATCGAGAAAATATATATTTATAGATAACAAAGGACTTATATGTTGAATAAGACATTTTAAAGGAAATAAAACAAAGGACACTGTGAGTTTTATAAAATCAACAAAGTTTGAACTGACTGTTTACCAAAGATGATATCCAAGTGTTAGTGAAGCTATGGAGCCCACAGAAGATTCATTCACTATAGGTTGGAATGTATATTGATACAAGTCCTTTAGAAGATATGTTCACAATATTGACCAAAGCTGAGCTCATAAATCCTTATGCACTATTAAATAGACCAAAACTGTTCATGGCAACTTTTTCAAAGATTTCAAACAAACAAATATCTATCAAGAATAGAATTGTCAACTATGACTATATGAAACAATACATGAAATCTCATAAACATAAGCTGAGTGGAAGATCTAGATAAAAAATAACTTGTACTATCTGATTTCATTGGTGTACTGCTCAACAGAATTTACATTGCCAGAATTCGAAGCAGTGATTCACTTTGAGAGGTGGTTGTAACTGGGAAGGGCAAAAATGGAGACTTTTACAATGACAATAATATTCTGTATCTTCATCTGGATTGTTGCTTCATAAATATGCTATCATTGAGCTTCACAGTTTCTCAATGGGAGTTTAGGAGAATAAATTAAGTTAAAATAAGTTGCAAAAAGTGTTTTGTTCATGCACTAACTGGTTATAGTTATGATGATTGTTGAACTCTTGTCTTTTCTATTGATTAGTGAGACAATGAACGTACAAATATTGAATTATTTTGCTCATTTTATTTTAGGATAAGTTTGGAATAAGCTAATTTCAGCAAGAGGAAAAACAAAATTGACATTTTACTGTGATGATATTTTCAAACTATACCTCCTAGAATTAATAGTTTTTAAGCTAATGATAGAATGTGTAATTGCCATTCATCTTTTTTAAAATGTTCCTTAATGGTGTTATAAAATTTTCTTTATGCAGTGTTTTCTTATTTATTGTACATTTATTTCTCAATTTTCTTTTTTATTGACTTGGTTTTTTAATTGACATTTCATAGTATTTTTCTTCTTGGACTATTTATTTTCCAAATTAATCTGTTAAGATGCTCTCAGAACACAGTCTCCTATTATGGTATTAAATAATTTTGTAGTTTTTTTTTTTTTTTGCATTTCTAGATATTCAGTTTTGTTACCTGAAAATCATTATAGTGTTCTTTCTCTTTATAAGTTTTTGATATCCAATTTCTTTTTTCTATCTTTTTTAAATAGCCCTGGATATTCTGCTCATAAAAACAACACAAAGTTTATGGAGCCTTGATGAGGTACCCAACACGATTTGTTCAGAATCTAAAGATCAGAATAGAATGGTTGACTGAAAGTAATTAGAGTTCATCTTCTACATCCTTCTTTTATATATGTACACATACACATATATGTTTATTTATTTTCTTTCTTTTTTTAATTAGAGCATTATACTTATGTATAGTAGCTGGGTTTATCTCCCTAGACTCAAACGTGCATGGAATTCAATTCAGTTCAAGATACCTTTCCTTTTTCCTCCCTTTCCCTTTGTCCTCCCTCCCCTCTCCCATTCTCCATCATCTGTGTATTAGATTTCCTTTTGCTCGTCTATTTATATCTATTTGATTGGCTCTTTCTATGTATAAAGGTGAAATTCCCTATCATATGTTTATATATGAACATGACATTATTTCCTAAGATTTCATTCTGCATTGCTTCTCTTTATCCATCCCTCCACTCTGCCTCTCAATTTTCTTCTTTTACATTACTGACCTTCCTTTTACCTTTATGTTATCCTATCCTTCCCTCCCTTCCTTTTCCTTTATTTTATTCTATCTTCCACAAATGCTAGAAAACATTTGGCCTTTTAGTTTCTGAGTTTGGTTTGGGTTATTTCACTTAACATGACAGTCTTCATTTCCATTCATTTACCAGCAGATGCCATCATTCCATTCATTTTTTATGGCTGAGTAGAACTCCATTGTACTTATATACCACAGTTTCTTGATCCATTCATCTATTGATGGGCATCTGGGTTGATTCCATAATTTATATTGTGAATTGTGCTGCTATAAACATTTAGGTGGCTGGATTGCTGTAGAGTGCTAATTTCTATGGCTTTCTTATAAGAGATTATATGGCAAAGAAGAGAGAAGAGGAAAATTATAATCATTATTATCATTTTAACATTTTATATAAGGAATTGAAATGAACTGTTTCAAAAATTGTCTTTTATCATTATAGAAACACATGTTAAAAGTAGAGTAATCTATGCCAGACTTGATACAGCACACCTGCAATCCCAGTTACTTGGGAGGATTGCAAGTTTGAGGCTAGTCTGGGAAACTTGGGAGATCCTATCCCACAATTAAAACAAAAATTAAAGAGGCCTGGGGATATGGCTCAGTGGTAGAGCAACCCTGGGTTTGGTCCTACAAATAAATGAATAATAACAGTAAAACTAGAATAATCTATATCAGAATTTCTGAGCTAGTGAAGAACCACCTAAGAAAATGAAGTCTGTTTCCCTAGATGTCAGGATCATATTTACTCTCTCACAAGTTGGCACTTGGAAAAAAGTCAAATTGCTTTTCAAAATGCCTTACATTTACTTATAGACACAAACCATTTGGTGCTTGTATCTTTGCTTTCCTTTTCTTCTTTGTTTTATTTCGACCAACTCTGTAAAGATCTGGGTGTGGTGGCACATACCTGTAATCCCAGTAGATTGAGGCAGGAGGATCACAAATTCAAAGCCAGCCTCAGCAATTTAGCAAGGCCTCAAGTCACTTAGTGAGACCCTGACTCAAAAAAGGAAGGAAGGAAGGAAGAGAGGGTGGGAGGGAGGGAGAAAGGAAATGTGGTTCAGTGGTAAAGCACTTCTGGGTTCAATCTCAGTACCAAAAATAAATAAATAAATGGTTTTATCTAAAGGATGGATTAGACCCACTAAAATGAACATTAGGTCATCAATAGTGGTGATCAACTTTTCCAAATTGTTTTTCAGGAATACAAAAACACTAAGCTACACTTATACTTTGGCCACAGGTTTTATATACCAAGAAAGGTAAAACAAAATCGGTTCAGATTACTATTGTTATTCATATTAGCCATTTCTGAAAGTAACCCAACTGTTGAAATTATAATAGAGGTAATGGCTAACTGCTGTTGCCATAACTTCCAGTAATTGGAGACCAGGAATTGCTTGTGTTCATTAATAAGGTAGTTATATTGTTAAAAATCCCTTTTCCTTAATCAACTTATTCTTATGCTTTTGCACTTCAGAAGTTAGATAATCAATTTTAATTTCTCTAAGCAATTTCCCTCTTCTTCCTTCTTTTAGTTTTTTGACCTGAGAGCAAGTTTACCATTAATTAAAAAGAATTACATGTACACTGACATTTGGTAAGCACTGAATCAATGTTACTGTAAGATCCGTATATCATAGACCATTTTCATTCATATAAACAGACTGAAAAGCTGTACTTAATGGATGATTTAGTAGTTAAACTGGTTAATTAATTTGTGCATGTTTTTATTATCTTGAAACTTAAATATTGAGAAGCAACATTAATGAAAGAAGATGCATGAAAACAATACATTAAAGGGAGTGGTGGGATTATGGCAAACTGAAGAAGAAATAATCTGTATGAAGAGTCCTTCACTATTTAGATACAGAAAGAGAAAACAAATAGTTGTCACACCTTCCAGTTTTAAGAGAAGATGACAGTACCCATTTTTATTTAGACCTGAAACATCTGTAAGACAAAATAGATGAGAAAAATAAAGTGTATTGATAAACTAGATTCAAACCCCGAATTTCCACTGGCTCTTTGTTTTGAAAAATCAGAAAAAAAAAATCAAATAGCCAATCCAATTAAAAGTGAGTATATTTATCATCTTAAAACATATAAGATATCTTTGTAAACTCATGCTATGGGTTTACATCGTAGTACATTAATAGACAAGGATTGTTGCAAAAACTACACTAAGTTGGAAACTAGGTTTGTCATGAAAGCATAAAGACAGAGGCCTAAATATCCCTGTGCTGTGCTTATCTTGCAAGGGAAGAAAATAAAGATTGTCACCTGGGTCATTACCAGTTATGAAATAACTTCTCCCTACCTTATACCTCCAATCATGTCTTTTGGGGTTTTCAGGAATTTCCTCTGAAGAAGCCCCATCAGCAAATACAGTGAACCAGTGTCTGGGTCATGGACCCTCAAGAGAGTTTCTATATGTGTAAACTTTCTTTTTTAAGTATTGTCTTTTCTGATATAAGAATTTGGTATATTTTTTCTCTTCCCATGACATATCTGTATTTGTTATCATATAAAATATATTAAAGGATATTAAAATTATGTGTCCCAGGGAGATGTGCCAGTTTATTTGTGGCTTCCAGGAGAAGAGTCTTGCCATCTAAGATGTACTTAAATTTCATGGTGGATAACAATATTCCATATGTGGCTTCTAGGCCCTAATCCAATGGAGTGGCTGAGGCCAGTATGATCCAAAAAATGGCATTGATATTTTCCAGCTTGTATCTATATTTCCATCTTTTTTATAAGCTCTGAAGAAAGCAAAGACATCATAAATCAATAAATATATAAATATATATTTATGTGTGTGTGTGTACATAATATATATTATTTCCAGAAACTGGTTGTGTACTGGATATCACCACTCTGCAGCTTAATAAATGAAGCATGTTTTTATTTGCTGCATTGTCATATCTGTTAGAGCCAGAGGTGGTATATATGCCAAAATTACTTTGTGTAAATAAATAAGAGAGAAAAAAGTTTCCACTTTTATAAGTACTTGAACTGTATATGGGAATAAAGGAGAAATAAATATGAACAATATCAGTTCAGAAAAAACAGTCAGGCTCTAGCAACTATTTCAAAAGACTAGCAACCTTACTTTTTATTTATTTTAATCCCCTTAGCTATTGTGAATTATTTAAATGATATATATTTATACTGCAAAGAAACCATTCGTGTGTTTATCCAGGGGCAAATTATAGAACAATATATTTCACATCGAAGTCTATTTTTGATGTTCTATTTTTCACACTAAAAATCTTGAAGCAGCATGGGTCAACAGGCTGAAACTTGTGCCAGTCCTTTTTATTGCAACATAAAATTTGGAATCTTTCTCAGGAGTAGGCAGAAAGCAAGTAATCTATTATATCACACACAAAACATTGTTTTTTCCTGCAATACTTGTATTTCTGTTTTCTACATATATCGTTACTTTTGCTATTCTGTGACCAAATAGTATACAATCCTGGGTGTGCATGAGAGTGTATGTGTATGAGGTGTATGAGTGTGTTCAAGTGTTAGTGTGTAAGGGTGTGTGTGTATTTGAGTTTGTGAGTGTGTATGTTTGTGCACACATGCATATACATGTCTGTTCATTATGTGGGGCATATTGTCTCATCTTGGGGATGTATCATGGCTTGTAATCCTTAAGAGAAATATTTCTGTAGTTAATGTAGGTAACTTAAATCCCAGCTGTGCCACTTACTCCCTGAGTGACTTTGAAGATATTACTTAACCTCTTCAAGGCTTGTTTTCCTCACTTACATGGTGATAAAATGAAAATTTTTATTTCAAAGCATTGTTTCTGCAATTGAACTAGGTGTTCCATGTGAAATACTGTGTACTTGGCTCTTGTTAACTTTTATTATTATAATTACCATTCAATATAGATCTAAATATGGACCATTAGCTTTATTAAGACGTGTAGTTATAATTTCACTGTCAGACCTAAGCTCTGAAATTTACTGTTATCTCAGCAAGTTAGTTAACCTCACTGAGCCTCAGCTAGTCATTTGCAAAATAGTGGCAATAATATTATGTATTTCATTCTAATGTCTTAAGAAAAAAAATGAGATTAAATTTTTCAAATGTTTAAAACTGGGTGGTATATATAACGGCACAGGAAATATTTCTTAAATTATAATTTTTGGTTTTCCTACAAAGCAGATACTCCTTCAATGAATAAAGTTTCAACATTTTTCCTTAATTTATCTTTTCCTACATTTTATGGTATTTTCTAGTTTCAAAGAAATATCTTACATAAGATGTAATTCTTAAATTATATGTGCATCAAAATATTTTTCTTAAGTTAATGACTAATATATCTTCATCTTTATATTCTAACTTGAGGCAAAAAAAATAATAATCTTTTGTATTATCTGATGAAGGGTGGCATGATTCCCTTCTGGTGCCCTCAGCCAGGGACACACTGTGAAGGAGAGACACAAGAGTTGAAATTCATATAAGACCATGATTGTCAGCAAGGCCTAATAAAATAGAAATCACAAAGAAGACCATTTGATAGTTATTGCACTTGTCAAACCAAACACGTTATTGCTTGAGTGGTATGACTCAATGGAAAGCTCTCGAAGTAAACCCCAGCACTTACCTGCATAGGAATCATGAACCCTCTAATGAGAGCTGCATTCCCCACCTCTGAACATCACTAGATAGGACTGAGGAGCACAGCCTGAGGCTCTCAGGATTTCTGGGCATGGGTGGAAGAAAATGAGTCATCTGTCATGACACAAAGATTGCTCTTAGCATAAGAAATATCTACTTACCTTCCTATTTTACTACAAAACAAATTGATCCGTAAAAGTAATAATCCCAAAGCCCACTGACATTATCTCAATCTCCAAATTTTAGCTTTTGACTATTTTGTACATTTTATGGATCTTTCCATATTATTACAACTTACTTAAATAAGAAAATATGATACTTGGGACACTTATGCAAATAAAATAATTACTGTGATGGAATTTTTATTGCTCTCTCAACCATATTCAAGAGGGCTAAATATATCAAGTAATATTTGCCATTAGCCTTTTTTTAAGGGGGGAGGATAGATTAAAGAAACATGCAGTTTTGTGAACTTCGAAGAAGTATTTTATCATATTTTGCTACCTGTATTTTTATATTACTTCTTAGAACAGTCCTTTGCTACTATTTATATGAGTTGCTTATTAGTTTACATTGTGAATTGCATATTGCACTAGCAAATACTAAAGAGGAACCTTTTGTATTCCACATGATATACACTTTAATTCAAATCAAAATATTTTTTACAAATTAAGATTATCAGCAGGATAAGCCTGTCTATAGCATGATTGATAATTTTAATGATTTTGAATCATGTCTATTCATGTTGTAAGTGTTGACATGATTGTTCTATCACTTGTATATTTTCCAGCAGAAATAAATGGACAATTAGCATATTCTCTGGAAAATGAGTTAATTGGGCCTGTGTTTCCTACTATTTTCTTTCATAGTATGCCTCTTGTATCAAAAGCACTCACAAAATTATGTATGCAAATATTGAATAAAAATATTTAGAGATTATATCTGTGCAAATGAGTAAAAGAACAGATGATTGCTACCTTGGGACAGTAAGCTTGTTTCTTGACAGAGGAAAAACGGCATCCCTGTGTTCCCTACCCTCCATAGTCCCTGCCTTTTTAGTCACATTTCTTCATGGTTATGTCTCATTTTATTCACTAGTATATAAAGAAATAATATTTCCTTCTCCGATTTGCCTAGAATCTAAAAGGAGATGATGTAAATGAATTGCATGACATAGGATACATGCTGGACAAATTTAATTCTCCTCCTCCTTTCTTTCTGTATTGAACCTAGTAATTAACAGTCACAAATGGATCTCTTAACTATAAATTTAATTTGAGATGCAATTACAGGGACATGGTGGCTTGTGAAAGAGAAATGGTTGCTTGATGAAGGTGATTCTTACCATAGTGAGTAGAAACAAATGGAAGATTAGAAACTTCCAAGCAAAGAGCAGAGGGTCGGCACACAGATTTTTATAGGGACACACTGCATGACATTTAGGGGTTGTGATGCACAAGAGTACCACAGATTAATAGTAGATTTTAAAAATGCTTTGAAGTAAAATAATTACAGTGGTTAAGAGATAGCAAAGGAGGGAAGAGATGATTGCTTTCTGATTATAGATTTGAATAATAAGACAGAACTTAAAACAACTTTGGCAAAATTAGAATTAAAAGTACTCTTTCTCAAAAGTTATTCTGGTTTTGATAAGAGAGGGCTGTGGACTCATATCATTCAGGCATACATGTTTAGTGTGCATAATCTAAAAGAATGAAACGTGTACTTATCTCAACCAGGAATAATTAGGAGGTGTACTGTCCATTGTCAAGTTCAGCTACACAGGCAGACAGTGGGGCAGAACCTCAAATCATGTGTGTTCCAACAGGAACCATAATACTGAAAACTATTGTTATATATAAGAAGAAGAGAAGGTGGGATAATAAGTTAGGATGGTAGAAATTTTTGGGAAAAAGATAATGCAGGATTTGGAAAATAGTAATAGAACTGTCTTTTTAAAAATATTATCTTACTTAGATCTCCTTTCCTCTCTCCTCTTGCTCTTTCTTTCTCTCCTCTAAAAAAGGGGTATTAAATTTGAAAGACTCTGGCATGTGCCTGAATGTGTTTGAAATGAAAATAGTAAAATCTATTTGGAGGAGAAAAATCTTCCAAATCTGGAAAATGAGTTACTATCAACCTACCGAAATACAAAACAGGGAGTACCCTAACCAGCAGCAAACTAACTGATATGTCACTTCTCCTCCCACAAGAAATGATATTTTTTCTTCATAGACAGGCCAAGGCCAGCCTTTGGTAAAGGCAGAGAAGAAGGGCCCTTCTGCCGGTCAATCATACTGAGCTGACCTAAATTGTCCTCCAAGCTCCCTGCACAAATGCAGAGATAAGACGACAGCATTTCTTTTCATTTACAATAACCAACAGAGTTTGAAAATACTGAGTTTGAGAAGAGGTGAAGAGGGAAGGAAGGCAGCTTTTTATTCACAGCATAAATGCTGCCTATTCAGCTGTAACAAGCCCATGAAGCTGGAGCATGTGATGAGAGAAGAGAATCACAGGGGTGCCTATTAAATTCAGTTTCAGCTCTTGATTCAGTTTCATCACTTGCTAAACAAAGCTTGGATTTCAATGACTTTGTGTTCATGAGTCTGGACTAAGTTCCTTCTACTCAATGAGCTGGGTCAGTTTGTGACTGGTCTTAAGGAGAAATCTGTAAATATGATTGTTGAATCTGTCATGTAGATGGAGAATCACTGTGGATTTAAAATCCCTATTCACTTTTCACTGAGCAATGAATGCTCTGCTGTCCCCAGCATAAGAGGAGTTAGATTCACACATAGGGAAAGCTCTAGATGGTTTTGCTTCTAAGACATTCAGTACATTTTGGTTCCTACATTCATCATTTCATACTGCCCTTGATTGAAACTGGACTTGAACTGTAGTCTCCTGAGCTATCTCAGAGCTATAAAGCCTAGACTAGTCACAGTTTATTAATGGAGACAGTAATACATAATGAAATGCCATTAATTCACACGTGTAATATTGGTTTCTAATTTGAGACATCACATCTAATTATCAGTAGATTAGTTACTCAGATTCATAGCCTGGCCACTATGGGGAAAATGTGCCTACTTCTACTACCTGAACTGTCAGAAAATAGAATGATGTCTATTTCTTATGAGGGCAACTAGGAAATCTCTGAAGCCTTCACATCGTTATAGATTTATGGTTCAGTCCATAAAGAGAGCTCAGGAAAATCAGCTCTGCTGCTTGTTATTTCTCCTCCGTTCTCATCCCAGGCTGTGCTTGCAAAGAGCTTCATCTTAGAGAAAGCACTTTATTTCAGTGCAACAGTTAGAGCTATTATCCTGCTGGATTTGGGGGTAAAGGGCATCAAAACATGGCAGCCATATTTCTAAAGCCCTGACTTCTGGAAGTTTAAAGGAGTTCACGATTTGATCAACCTTCTAGTGGGCATGCTGCTTATTCATGGCCCCATTTCCTAACCTCTGACTCTGCGTTTGCTTAGCTAATGTGGAATGTTTGTACCCCAGAGCAATCTTGCTTCCATTCACATCTATTGTAACAAGACTTGTTTCCGAAAGTGCTTTTACATTCTGGGAAATTGCAGTCACAGACATATTGAAGTTTCGACTACACATTCTTAAAGACTGGCCTTTTTACAAAGAACTATAAGCGTTGTTGGAAAACACTGTCTATCTTGGCTTCAAAGCCAGTCAGCAGGGAAGTCTGAGGATGTCAGGTAAATAGAATCAAGCCATTTGTGCAAAATGTAACAGGAGAAAGAGGGAGGGTAATGAAGTGTGGAAGCAGCTAGGCTGTTTCCCAGTCTATTTAGCTAGATTGTCTTTCTCTAATTGTTTTTCTCCCTGGAGATTAAGAGAGAGAGAGAATATTTCGATATTATAAAGCTAAGCTCTATTATTGCTGCTTTCAATTCTTTCAGACAGTAATGTGCATGATATCATAGTAGCAACCAATAATAATTCCACAGTTTAAGACATGTCAGCAGTTCTAGTACGGTCACTGTCTTGGAGATTTCTGTTACAAAAGTAAAATATTTGCTTTAGGGTAAAATTGGCATAAACATTCTCAACTCAGAAACATTTTCTTTTTCTCACTATTTTAAAAAATAATCTTCAAAAAAAGTGATCGTTGTCACTTTTTTTCTGAAGATTTTTATCGTTTTTATCTTGCATGAATGTTAAGGTTGTGAAGATGCAAAGTTAAGGTTCATCTTATTAGTTACTGAAAATTTAATTACAAAGAAATATCTAAAACACAAAAGCTTCTTTCTATTATCAGGGCTCAGAAAAGAATATCCCAGAGTACAATGCTTGGGCATGCTGAATACTTTGAACTAAAAAATACCTGAAGGCCTCAGAGGCAGCCTCAGAAGCAGAGTCTCTCTCTGAACTTCTCTTGCCCTCCTGTCTATGACCTCTCTTTCTCCCTCACGGGAGTTATAGAAATCATGATTTCTCTTCCTCAAGGCAGGTCATAGAGACTAGAACCCCTCAACTCCAAAGCAAGCCATAAAACCTAGAAAGGTCACTATTTCCCTTCTCCCATAAAGACCCTCATTTCAGAGGTGTCCTGCCCCTAGGCAGGAGGAAGGTATGCTACACAGAGAGGCCAACAAGAGTTTGAACAGACAGGCCATACTGGGTCACCCCTCCCCCAAATCAAGTACTGTTGTATCATACTTTATATCCACTCCCTGTTCTTCCCATCTGTCCATCTTCATTGAACCTAAGCATAAAAAGTTTCCCCTGAGTCTTTCAGTCTTCATTTCCGAGGACTTCTATGTCACGGTAAGCTTTTACATCAATTTGTTATGTTTTTGTATTGTCTTGTCTTCTGTTATGATTGTTGGCCTTGACCCTTATGATGGATGAGGAGACATGTCACACTTTTTGCCTTTCCATCATCATGGTGAATCTAACTGAATGTCAGTAGTGTATGAAAATGATAAATACGGATGGAGTGATTATATTAAATTTCCTTAATAAATTCTTAAACTTCATATACATTAGTAGCTTCTTTCTTTCGTTTTCAACACTTCTTCTCAATGATCAGTCAGACCCATAAATAAAATTGCACAAAAATGTTACTATTTCTGTTTTTCAGATGTTTACACTATTAAACAGGAAAATGGTCACTATAAGCATAAACAGTGACCTAGAATGAGGCCCATGGCTCATGGAATGACTGAAGAAATCTATGGATTCTTGACATTGATTTGGCAGGTTTTATGTATGTGGGTGAAATTGTATAAATATTCTATGTATTGAGCATATATATATATATATAAGCATATATATAATATACATATATCTGATATACATGCATGTTTAATTTTTCTGACAAAATCTGGTTAAGTGTCAGTTAACTTAAATTATTTCACTTAGTAGTTTGTGACATATTAGTATGTGACAATATTGCAGCAGAACTACCCTAGTACTTCTTAGTACCTAGCACTTAAACTGAAATACCTACTATTTTTAGTAAAACTTAACATAATCTAAAATGTTCTTTCAAATGTATTGCTTCATAGCCAAATATTTATTTATGGAAGGAAGAAAGGGAGGATAAAAAATCATAAAAATATATTTGACAAGGTATCAGTGAACAAAAAGTCACGAAGTAAAATTTTATAAACTAATTGAGGTTAATGGGAAAACACATTGAGTAACAGAAAAGAAGAAATCTATGTCTTAGTCCTAACAATGTAACCTTGACAGAAACATTTTACTCTCAAAAATACATATTTTTTTAAAGAGAGAGTGAGAGAGGAGAGAGAGTGAGAGAGAGAATTTTTAATATTTTATTTTTTAGTTCTCGGTGGACACAACATCTTTGTTGGTATGTGGTGCTGAGGATCGAACCCGGGCCGCACGCATGCCAGGCGAGCGCGCTACCGCTTGAGCCACATCCCCAGCCCCTCAAAAATACATATTGATATTCATTTTTTCTACCCCATTTTGTACTAATAGAATTTCAAACAAAAGACTAATTTTAATTAAAATTTATTTTTTAGAAATGTTAAGAAAATTTTTATTACAAATTCTCATGAAGAATTCATAAGAAAAATTTGAAATTTATTCTGTTTACTTTTTATTCTGTTTATATTCATCTCTTTATTTGGTTATTTCTTTATTTCTCTTTGACCACAAGAATTTATAATAAAAAAATGAATTTCATTTTGTTTTTATTCACCTAATGCTTATCTTGTTATGGTTTTCTTCCCCTTTGACCACAATAGGACAAAAAATAGCAACTTTTTCTCTGTTTCCCTTACTAGGGTTATTGGTAATTTTGACTGTGAACATCAAAGAAACTCATATACAAGCACATAATAGATTTGACAGTCCAGATTGTTAGTCCTTAAAAGGTTCAAAGACACCTTTGAGGCACAAGAACACATTGAAAAGTCAATGGGGTGATACTTAATAACATTAGAGAAAGAAGAAATAAAAAGGATAGAAGGACAGAAGTAATAAATAAATCTGTGTGACTTTGGCAAGTCACTTGATTGTTCTTCTGCAATTTCTTCCTACAAAATAGAGATAATAGCAGAATCTAAACCACAATGTCATTATGAAGATAAAAATTAGAATTTTAGAATAATAATTATCAGCTATTATTTTTGCTATTTACATTCTCACAGTGTTACCTTTGTTCTGAAAGCTGCAAGTTTCCTTCTGAAAAAAAGACTCAACTCATCCATGATCATTGGTAGCACTAAAAGTTATGAAATTACAGTCTTTGCAAGTATAAACCAGAAGAGAATTGTTTTAAACAAATGACTTGCTCTACTGAGAGCATCTTTGATTTTAGGATATGTGTCTTCTATTCCCTCCATCAAGATGTATACCATATGTGAGATTTCTTCAACTGCATCTATTAGTTGATGCATGTTTGCTGTATAGCTCTACTTCTTCATTAGTTATAAAGTCATATGAGAATTTTAAGAATTATAACAATATGATTAAAATAGTATTTTTCTCCGAGCAAAGCTTAATCCTCATAACAACTTAAAACAACCTTTGCCTTCTGTACATTGACATTTTGGATATTTCTATCTAAATCTGATTTTTATTTATTCTATATTTTTATTTCTGTCTAAATCTGAATGTTAAGTACTTTGAACATTTATGGAGGCAGAAAGGAGCCTATCAGATCAAGGATCTTTGCATTAAAAGTTATTTCTACCTCACCCCAACCTTCAATTCAGCACTATTCTAAGCTATCAAAGTAAGAACCATAAAAAGTACATTAAAATTTCATCTGACTTTGATTGTGTTTTTCAGTATATATATCAAGCAGTTTAGATGCTTGTGGTTGCTTGAACTTCATTATATTTATTTAATGCGCTTAATTGCTTGGCAGAAACAGGATATAATTCTCTTGAGTTCTCATGAAGAGTAGTCTTTGGTGTCTGTAATTATTCTGTTCTTTTGTTAAGGAACTATTCATTATATTTTACTTTCTGTTGTTAAGTTCATAAACAGATGACTAACACAATATTTTGTTTCATATTTCCTATTTTTAACTCCTTCCTGCATTTTTCTTCTGCAGGATTTTTTCTATTTCTTTTAACTCTTTAGCTAGGAGGATAAAAATACATTTGATGATATGTAATATATAATGATATATATAAATATATATACATATAACACATTTACACAAAATGATACATTAATTTAAACATATATACAGTGATGAATCATTCAGCTCTTTTATACTCTCATGCAAAACCTTGGTCTCTCCAAGTTTTCATGTTATCCAATGCTGCTTAACAATCCCCAGCTTGAAACAACAAATATTAAATATTTCAGATAGCCTGTGTGTATCAGGAATCTAGCAGCAGATTAGCTATGTAGTTTTGGCTCACAGTCAGTCAGGCTATGAGCTCAGGATGGTTGTTTGAGGGATTAACTGGGTTGGAGAATCTACTTCTTATTAGCTCCTGAAATGGCTGTTGGGAGGAGGCTCCAATTCCACATCTTGTGGGGAGATGTATACTGCATGGCCAGCTTCCATAGAGATATTAATGCAAGAGAGAAAGAGACAAAGAATGAAGATCAAGTGTCTTTACAGCAAATATTAGAAGTCACATTATCATTTATGTTGTATTTTATTGATCATAGGGAAAAAAATATGTGGAAGTGCAACTGCATACACATGTCAACAGAGAACTCTAGGTAAATCTTGAAGCCTGGCTATCATAGCCAGCATGAAAACTAAACCTTCAGATAACAACTATATTTTCATTAACATTGTCTAACCCATAATGAAAAACATTTTAGGTGTGCATGTATTTATCTCTCTGCATAAGTTTTATTGAGATATAATTCATATCCTATAAGTTTACTCTTTTAAAGTTCATAATTCAGTGTGCTTCATTTTCTGTATTTTGGAATATACACAAGATTGTGCAACCGTTACCACTATCTACTTTCAGAAAATTTTATCACCTAAAAAGAAACTCTGTACCAGTTAGCAGGCACTCCCTATCTCTGTTGTTGTTGTTGTTGTTTGTTTGTTTTTTTACATCTCAGTCCCTGGCAATTACTATTCTACTTTCTGCATCTATGGTATGCCTATTTATAACATTTAATATGAATGGATTTATATAAGAGTTGAGTTCTGGAATTGATTACTTTCATTTAGCATGATGACTTCAAGGTTTCATGTTGAAATATGTATAAGCATGTCATTTCTTTTCATGGTTAAATGATATTTTATTACAAAGATCTAGTGCATTTTGTTTATTCATTTTCACCTGACCGACATTTGGATTATTTCTATCTTTTTTGCATATTATTAACAGTACTGCTATAAACGTGTAAATGAGTTTATGTGTGGACATTTGTTTTCAGTTTTGGGGGAATATACACCTAGGAGTAAAATCGTCTGTTCAAGAATTAACTGTATGTTTACTATTTTGAGCCACTGCTGCACAGTTTTATAAAGCTACTGTACCAATTTATGTTTTCACAAACAATAAGATTTTCATTGTTTTCCACACTCTTGCTAATATATGCAATTGTGTTTTTTAATTTTAGACTTCCTAGAGGATAGGCAGTGCTATCTTATAATGATCTTCATTTGCATTTAACTTTAACATGTGTTTTTTTGTTAAGTATGTGTGAACATCTCTGTCAGAATAAGACAAAACCTTTGAACAAATGAAAGAAAGAAGAGAGAAAATGAAAATACATATACCCTCACACTTACTATGCATTGTTTATTAAATTAAAAATCCTCAAAAATGCTCATGATTCATGTACTGCTTCCAAATAATTCCCATTAGATTTACATTAATATTGAATGTATCTTCATTAAAATTTTTGTTTTAAATTAAAATATTAAATAGAAGACAAACACAGCTACAATTAACTCTATGTTCTAAGTAAATATCAGAGTTCAAATTGTCACGGAGGGAGAAGAGCAAAGAACAGTGTTTGAATTAGGAACACAGGAGAGGTTTTAGCTCTCTGTACCAGCAGGGGTTCACAAATAAAAAAGTTTTGCTACAAAACTAGATGGTAGCTTCAGATTGCAATCAACCACGTTGGAATATTGGAGAATAGAGTAGAATGTGAAAGAATTAGAAAGCTTAAGATTAAGTAGAGGCAAAGGGACTCCATACCAAGAGCAACTCAATGGCTGCAGAATGTTTGCCAAAGTCTATGGCAGATATGAGGGAAGGAATGCTGCTTGGATCTCCCTTCACAAAAGAACTAGACTGTCTGTTGCCAGGAGTTCAAGGAGCCATGGGTCTTTAGAGCCTGTGCCTTCACGACTTCACACAGTATTTTCCTGAATTTTGTTCTACTCAGGCATTCCCTTGGATACCTGCTCTGCAAAACCTGTGTGTTTCTGCCTCACTCAGGACTTTCCTTCTATCAGTCTTTTTGCTGAGCTCTCATTTGTGAAGCTCATTTTTTAGAGCTTCCATGCAGCCTGAGACTTTTCTACCCTGCATTCCATTCCTACCCTCCTCTTTAGCAAGCATGAGACCTGTAGCTTTCTCTGAAGGATTCCACAATCTACTCCTGCTACAACCCTTCCTCCGTATCTCTCACAAGGTTTCCTCCATGATTTTTTTGCACTCAAATCTGTTACAGCATCTGCTCACTAGAAGGCCCAAAAGATGCAAAGATTGCCAGTTTTTGACTTGAAAAATCTCGAAAATGAGCTATTTCTTGCAGTAGAACAGCATAGGTAATAGGTTGAGCTTCTGTGGGAAATCACTTTGTTTGTAACAATACCATGTGTATTTAATATCATTTTAACAATTTTATGTAAATATCCTTAAATGCAATATGCCCTCACAAAAAATAAAAAAGTAGTCTCTTTTAAGTGCTTTGAGTTCTTTTATAAAATTTAACATTTAAAAAAAATATTATTACATGGCATACCAACAGGTTGTTGAGAGCTGTGAAGTTCTTTTGTTTCATTGAAGCCACTTTGTTCTGTTCTTTTTGATAGTGTACTTCTTACATGCCTGAATGTATAAAACATTCATGATTTGTAATCATCACAAGTCTGAATAACCAATAATTGAGTTTATTTTCCTGTCAATTTCATCATGAATTCATAGACTGGCGTTGACTTTAGATTTCACTCATATGAGCTCATTTCTCTCTGGTTTTACTAAGTTTACTGCAATGAGAAGATGATACATTAATATAAAAATGTATGGGTCTTTCCTAAATAAATGATGGATGGATCCAAATGTAGGGTGTTGAAGACATAAAAAGAACATAGATTTTGGAATCTTACTATCCAGGCAAAGCATTTCACTACTTCAGACAGGCCCTTTGGCATCTAAAAACTTTATTTAATAACATTATATCTGTTTTTCTAATATTGCTATAATATTGCTATAACAAATGTTTATAAAATTTATCAGCATATTGCATCAATACTGGTCCTTCTTAACTTCTCAAGGAAACGGTTGAACTCTTTCAGAAGGGTCTTTATAAAACATATTTCTTAACCACATAGGCTAAAGCATGCTGTCTGAAGGTCACTGTTAACTATGTGTGATTCATAAGGTACATTAAAATACAAAATTTAGACAAAATAAGTTTATCAGAGTTTGCCTGATGATTAATGAATTGAGCAGCATTCAAAAACTGAAGAGGTGCAGAGAGCTGAAGCACAGCAGCATGAACAGCAGCCATTCAGCTCAGTGCACAAGAAGGACAAAGAAAATGTACTTATGAAGAAAAGGGAACCCTTACACACTGTTGATGAGAATGTAAATTAGTGTGACAATTAAAGAGTATAGAGATTTCTCAAAAATTAAAAATGCAACTACCAGAAGATCCAGTAATCTCAAAGGAAATGAAATCAGTATGTTGAAGAGATGTTTGCACTCCCATGTGTATTGTAGTATATTATTCACAATAGCCAAGAAATGAAATGACCCTACTTTCCATCAACAGATGAGTGGATAAAGAAAATGTAGTACCCATACTCAGTGGAATATTATTCATCTATAAAAAGGGATGAAATACTGACATTTATGACAACTTGGATAGAACTGGAGGATGTATTAAACAATTACTCAGGCACAGAAAGACAAATATCAGATGATCTTACTCGTATTTGGAATAAAAAAAATGGATTTCGTAGAAGTTGAGAATAGAATAGTGATTTCCAGAGCCTATGAAGAGTAAGTGGGAGGGAGGCATTGGGAAAGTTTGGTTAATAGGTACTAAGTTACTATTAGGAGAAATAAAATCTGTTGTGCTACTGTATAAGAGGGTGAATAAAGATAATAATTATGTACTGTATATTTTGAAATAAGTTAGAAAAAATGTTTTTTAATGTTTTCAACACAAAGAAATAATAAGTATTTGAAGAGATAGCTATGTTCACTCAGATTTGAACATCATACAATTTGTATGTGTATCAGTACATCACATGGTACTGCATAAATGTGTGCAATTTTATATGTCAATTTAAATAAACAAAAAACTTTTAAAAAGAAATTTTACTTGCTAGTTAGAGTGGAAAGACCATAGAAGATAGTTGGCATTTTTTGACTTCTGATAACAGACACTTTGTATTTAAGATTTCTTGTAAAATATCTAGTTTTGTGTTACTGTTTATGTTAGGCTTTCACTTATTTACACAGGAACTTAGAACACTGCCTAGTACTTTCCCAATTAAAAAAGTTTTAGCAGACAGGAATTTTGATAATTAATATTTGCTGTTATACCACAGTGCTATATAAGCTTAGCATGGCTTCTTTTGGGACTGTCTTTCCATCCGTGCTCTCTTGAGTGAAAGTCACACAGAAAGCTGAAGACACATTGGGTTGGAAGGGGGTGGTGTCAAGTGATAAAAACCTGTGGTGGTACCATGGGGCTTCTACTTTGAAAAAAAAAGTCTACGGTCACTTTCAATAATTTATCTTTTTCCTTTTAATGCAGAACAGATTGAGTATATCATATGCATATAAAATGTGAGTGGAGGGGCTGGGGATGAGGCTCAAGGGGTAGCACGCTCATCTGGCATGCGTGGGGCGCTGGGTTCAATCCTCAGCACCACATAAAAATAAAGTAAAGATGTTGTGTCCACCAAAAACTAAAATATAAATATTAAAAAATTCTCTCTCTCTCTCTCTCTCTCTCTCTCTCTCTCTCTCTCTCCCCCCTTTCTCTCTCCCTCCCTCCCTCTCAAAAAAAAGTGAGTGGAGATTAAATTAGCATACTATGTATATGAATACATGTCCAAAAGATTAAAAAATATTGCATTCCAAGATGGCTCACGCCTATAATTACAGTGGCTCAGGAAGCTGAGACAGAAGGATTGAGAGGTCAAAGCGAGCCGCAGCAAAAGAGAGATGCTAAGCAACTCAGTGAGACCCTGGTCTCTAAATAAAAAATGCAAAATAGGGCTGGGGATTTGGCTCAGTGGTTGAGTGCTGCTGAGTTCAACCCTCAGTATACCCCCAAAAAAGATCAAAAGAGGTAAAGGCAGAAATATGAGTGGAATTAAAATTGAAATATAAATTTTACTGGGTATATAAAATGATAATATTTCTGGTCATCTGACCAAAATTTTTATATTCTATGAGGAGATGTTGATAATATATTAAAAACTTTTAATAGAGCGGTGAGTATATGTAATAAAATGTGCATTTTTATTTATCTAGAATAAAAGTCATCCAAAGAGGCAATGAATTATTTGTAGAGAAAGCAGTTGTGAAAAAAATATGTTGAAACTCCCCTAACTTCTTTACTCATTTAAAAACGCAACACACACATGCTTACACACACACACCATAATCTGATATATATATTTTAAATAAAATGCACAAATTTCAATGCTCTACTTTGCAAGGCTCATTTGCCTCTCTTTACTGTTAGAACACAGGTAGATAAATTTAGTCTATTATATTTTAAATTGATTTTATACACTGTTTTAATTATATAGAACCAAGAAGAATTTAATTAATATCTTTATAACAATTGATAAACTAAATTAAATGTATAAGTACTATTTGTGTCACGTATTTTTCACAAAGTAAAAAAATAAATAGATGTATGGATCCCTTTCTAAATACATTCCTCTCCTCCTCCATTAAAGAGAACAGTTTTTAAAAATCTGCTATCATTATTTTAATGTATGTATTTGTACACATACCTGTGCATTATAAATAATATGCCATACTTTTGTTGGTGTTTTATTTTATATGCACAATACCATTTTGATCTGTAGCTACAACTCATTAATTTTAACTCTAGGATAGTTACATTGACTTAATATTCTCCAATTTATTTATCCCTTGTCTTATTAATGGATATATAAAGCGTTTCCAAGTATCCCTAATTGCAAATAGTACAGCAATCAATACTCATATATTTTCTTGAGCACATTCCTGAAAGCTCTTTAGAATAAAACAGGTGGTAGAATCCCTTTGTTGTATGCTACATTGCATAATTTTGTCAATTTACATAGTCACCAGTAGTGTAGGAGAGTTATCTGATTTCTACACTCTCACTTGGTGTTTTCAGTCTTTTAATTTTTTCAGCTTCATGTGTAAAATTATCTCATTTTAATTTGCATTTGCCTGATTCTTTTTTATTGAATTTTTAAAAAATAAATGACAACAGAATGCATTACAATTCTTATTACACATATACAGCACAATTTTTCATATCTCTAGTTGTATATAAAAAATATGTTGTCAACAATTTGTGTCTTCATACATGTACTTTGGATAATGATGTCTATCACATTCCACCATCTTGCTAATCCCCTGTCCCCTCCCTTTCCCTCCTGCCCCTTTGCCCTATCTAGAGTTTGTCTCCTGATTCTAATGCTGTAAAAAGATAGATCCACTTTTCATATTTTCATTGTAATTCAGGATGTCTTTTATTGAGCTTTGTAATAGATTTATTGACTTGAACATACTCTTTTATATTATAATGCTAACTTTCCACATCAATCTCTTACTTTAATTTCATATATGGTTACTTTATTTATGCAGAAAATTTAAATTATCATGTAATGAATGAAAGATTTTTTTGGTTTTTCTTTTTATTTTGTAGCTAAGAAATTTTTTTCTACCCTGAAGTTATGATGATATTCTTCTGCAGTTTCTTTTAAAATTTTCAGGTTAAATTCACACTTAAATATTTACATGTGTGTGATTGATATGTGTATTTTCACCACAGCACTGGATGATGATTAGTTTATAATCATACCAAGTACTACTATAAATCCTTTGCATATATTAAATTATGTTTTTTAAATATTATGTAAGTGATAATTTTATTTCCATGATTCAGCTAAGTAAATTGACACAAAATGTCAGATACCTGCCTAACATTAGAAAACCTATGATAGTGACACATAACCAGAGGAATTCAAACTCAGGCTTCCTGCTTTCTAGTTAAAACAAAGTCTATATTTTTAATATTAACTTTGGACCCAAATGAATCATGATGTATAATTTAAATTTCACTTTCGATAATCAAGATTTTACTTGTATTAAGTAATTAAATATCTTCTTTGACACTTGTAAATACATAGTAGCAATACTACTCATTGTATTAAAATGATTTTCAAATGTAAATTTTAATGTTCGCTTGTTGTATATCATGAAAAATAACTGAATTATTTTGAAATTTCCCAAGATTCCAAACTTGTATATCAAAGCAAAAGTCCTTTATGAATGAAAGTTTAAAATTATTCTCTATAATATTCTCGAAGGGAAAAAGCCCTTTATTTGTCTCATTTTCTAATTCTTAGAATTTCTCTTTCCTATCAATTGTTAAGTTGTTATTTAATTCTTATTTCTTCCTTTTTCTGGAGTTTAGCAGATGGTGATAAATATTTTTCTTTTCTACATTTTCTAATGTTTTCCTGAATTATAATTTTACATTCTATAATAATAGATTAAAATAAGTCATATAATCCAGTCTGGTGATATTTGTTTCATGTCTGTTGCTTCAGATGCCTCCTCATCACATTGCCTCATGGATTCTACCCTGAGTGTCTGGCATCTTTTCTGTTGGCTAACCTTTCCAAGTTTGTTTCTAGTTATCAATTATAGGCAGACAGTTTGAAGAGGTAAAAAGTACAGCTCTCTCTACAGGGGGAAAATAATATGCTTAGTAGTAAGTTCCATTTTAATTATAAGGTCATCAATATTGAAGAGACAGCAGGCTATTTTTATGATTCTAAAGCCAGAGTTGAGTTTGCAATTAGTTTTATTGAACAATTGCATGATGATGTTACCAGTAAAGGAGCATGCAGAATTCAGAGCTATAAAATGTGTTTTAAAATTACAAATAAAACAGTAAGTTGGGTACATGCAGTGGTTTTGAGACCTAAGAGGACTGATAGTTAATATTTAAAATATCATCATTAACATCCTTCTTGTAGGAATGAAACATAAATCATGGATATAGACTCAATATACTTACTGGAAAGTAAAACCTGCCCATAAGCCATTATACCATACTGCCTCTAACTTATATAGGTAGTAATTTTATTCCTGGGGTAAGGATATATAAACCTGAGCTGTAAGCGATTTCTTTAGGTATAAATTAATTTTTTTCCTCTAAAGAGGAAGCTGAAATGGATGCCATCCCTGAAGTGCCAAGATATAAAAGACTGGCTAGTTCAATTCTCAGCACTAGACAGGAAGTAATTTGTACTGGAGATGTCATAAAATGGGTTACTAGATTCTGAGAATTCTTTCCCACATGACTGCATTGAGGGGGTTTAGGGAAAAGGATTTGAAGAAACAGATTTCTCTAGGGACAGAGGGCAGTAGTCTGAAACCCCATTCCCATCCCCAGAAGCGATTCCCCTCAAGCTTCAGAAGCAAGACTTCAGTGTGGTCTTTCCGAGAGTTTGGAATCTACTGCTGGAAGCAGGTGGGGTGCAGTAAGCCAGGGCTGAAGGCAGAAATGAAGGAGAGGAAAACACCTGGGTTGGCAAATACATCCAGAGTTTGTTGGATGTGTGTTTCCTGAGACCTTGATATGGTTAAATGGGAGGAGGAGAAAGGTGAGGGGCCAGAGGCAGAGGAGAAAAGGAGAGAAAGAAAAAGAGAGATTGATTGTGTTCCATAAGTTTTCCAGTTGGAGTCTGAACAAGTCTCTTCAGAGACAAGGTAAATTTCCCTGGAATTCCTAATTACATCTGAAAAAAATAGTGAGCTACGTAGCCTGACACTGTACCATCTTAGTTAAGCTAGAGCTACATTTCCTAGAATTCCCTGCCATGTATGGTTTCATCATCTGCTGGCCACAGGACAATTTTTGCAAAGCATATGGAAGGCAGAAATAAAGCTTAACCATTGAGCTCTGAAGGTCAGTAAAGGGATCAGGCAGTTTGCACCCATAGTTGCTGGTTTGCTGGCTCATCTAACAGGCTTATTGCTATGACTGGACCCATAATTTCTCCGCATGCCTCCAGATCTTCTTCAACTATACCAGTTCCTTGGTCAAGTGCATGTGTGTGCAACTCCTGGGCAGAGTGCCATTTTTTCCCCATTGTAAGTTACTAATAAAACAAAACTGCAGTTAATGAGATTCTGACATAGGTTGTAGTTTGTCCTGAGAGTCCCAGTTCATCTGTTCCCATCCATGTTGAGGCATTCTTTTCAACTGTGAGTCTGACTGGCTTAGAGTAGCTACAGAGTCATTATCAAATTCAGAGCAAAGACAGTATAAGCTCCTGCAATAATGGGATATGTATAAAATATCACTGATTCTCTCTCTTAGCAGTTTTGCTTCTCTGATCAAATTCAGACCCATTACAAACTAAGAGGAAGATAGTACATCATTCAAAACTAACAGACCCTCAGAGATGTGGGAAGGGGAGAAGGGACTCATCAAAGAAACCATGAGTGTGTCCTGTCCTCAGGAAGGAAGTCCCTTTGTACATCAGTTGATCCCAGAAAGCAGGCAGTTTGACAGGGACTGCAGGAAGCCAAGCTATACACCCACAGTAGAGCCTCCTGGAAAAAGAGAAGTACCTGTCACTGTGGATGCAGTTAGATACTTTGACTTTTAATGCATCCATTATACTGAAATAAGGCTATAACTTGTGACTTAAGGTGAAAGCAACCTGAATGAGTTAGGAGTGAGGAGAAAAGCTATAGCTACCTGGTTTTTATCCCTTTACAGGTTAAAAAAATAGCTCCATGGACAAAATTAAATGGGCAGGGAGATAATGCATTAAATGTGGTTTTGATTGCATTGCACTAGATGTGCTGGTTCATTATATTCATTGCACCATATTTTAGCTTTATTTACTTCCCAGGTGTGTGTTTATTTACTTCCCTGTTTACCTGTTCAGCTTCCTCAACTTTTCCATCATTTTTATTTATTTATTATTTTTCTGTTTTCTGGTTGGCCTTAACATCACTATCTATTTGCAAATTTCTCTTTAGGCAATGCAGTTTCTAATTCAATATCTTTTTCTTTTTACACTCAATGACAAAAAAAGCAAAGTTGCAGCATCAGAGAAAGATTACTAGTTGAAAGGTTTGAAATTGTTTCCCTCAGAATGAGGTGGAAATAACTATAATCCTTTTTTGAAAGCACCTGGATACAAGACTGCTTTGAAAAAGACACCTGTTTGCAATTTGGCTACCACAGGTCCATGAAAGGTTCATTTATATAATATTACTGAGTACTTTTGGAGAACATAGCCTGATGAAACATTATGATTTATTTTCTAGTAAAGTTGAAATCTCAGGAGGAAATAAGCTAATATCTAAGTGTGAGTGTTTTCTTATTCACAATAAACTCATGTGTTTCAAAGTATCAACTAAAAGATAACAAAATGGATAGGAATAGGTGCAATCTCTTATTTAGTAAAATGTTAAATTTATTCATAGCCTCATATTTACCCTATTTTTTGCTACATAAATAAGCAATCATTTATACCTTATAAATTATTAGACATCACTCCCCCCCCCACTTTAGTGAATGGTTTATAGTGGCTAAATTTGCTCTTTCTTTCCATGAAGTTATTTTAAAATAAAAGTATAATTGTAGACAAAGGTACAGACTAATATGAGAGTGAAAAATAGCATTGAGTGTTAGGTTTGTGTTGATTTTCTGTTCTACTACTATTGCCCACTGTGAGCAGCCCAACCCTGTCCTCCAGAGCAGAGATGTAATTGAAATCCAGATTTCTGCAAATGCTAATGCAAAACCAACTTGAAAAGACACCAGTAGGACATGATTCTCTGACTTGCTAAGATTCAATGAGCTGCCAATGCTAACATTTGGCAGAATGTTGAATGTGCAGCAACAAACAGATGAGGGAATCTATTGAATCAATGAGAAGACTCCATGTTAAATATAAGATAGAAAAAGAGTAAGTTCAATCAATAGGACAGAGAGAAAATCAATAGGACAACTTTTTGTGGGCTTAAAGAGACGTTCAAACAAAGAGAGAATTAAACAGAAACCATAAGCTATTCTTTTAGCCAAATTTGCATCACTATGACCAAGATACTTAACAAGAACAATTTGAATAAGGAAAAGTTTACTTGGGGTTATGTTATTAAAGTTTCAGACCATGGTAAGCCAACTCCATTACTCTGGGCCCAAGAAGAGGCTGTACATCATGAAGGAAAGGACATGGGAAGAAAAGCTGCTCCGTTCATGGTTGGTCAGGAAGCAGAAAGAGGAAGAAAGGGACAACAGAGAAGATGTACCCTTGAGGGCATACTTCTAGTGACCCACCCCCTCCAACCATGCCCCACCTACCTACAGTTATCACTGGGTCTGTCTGTTCAAACTGGGATGAAGTGATCAGGTGACAGTTCACACAATCCAATCATTCCACTTCCAAATATTCCTCTATTAACACAGGAGCTTTGGTGGCGGGGGGACACCTCATACCCAGCCATGACAGTTATTCACACATGTAGAGTGGTTCTAATATTCCATTGTTGCAGTGGAGATTTCTCAAGAAGAATTAAGTTTCCTGTAGAAATGGCCATTTTCCACTCTGTTACCTGGCAACACGATTCCCTTTTTAAAATAGCATCATTATTATAAGAAAAAGGATGAACCAAAATAATGTGAAAAGTGATTAAAGGGCAGGTCTCAATACACCTTGGAAAAAAACCCAGGGAAGAACTTGAAAGCCGTTTGTTTGATAAAAGTGTGCAATCATGAGGAAGTCTGAATTGAGCGAAGATGAGTAGAAGGCCTTAGCCTCCAATATTCTCCCTGATAGGTATAATCCAAAGTTTTACACCATATGGTGTCCTACAGCTCCATCCCTCCACATGAGGGGAGGCTTCCCTGGGCCCATTGAGATGAGTGCACCATGACACATGGATAATCTTCTGTTGCAGGTAATTCCAGCTCCAAGTGTTGGTCATGGGGAGTTTGTTTGTGGAGAATTTGGGCAGGTTTAGAAGTCAAGGCTGGAGTGTTCAGCTCCACAATGTTGGATTGATCCAGGGGTAAGAGAGAAGGGAGGCATTGCATAGCCATATCTAGGCGCTAATCCTGTCTTTTTCAGGTAATTATCATGAGTGCCTTTTTAAAATAAGAAACTAGAACATCTTTAACTTTTGTTTTTGTAGTGCTGGGAATTGATCCCAGAGCCTGGGCATGTCCAATAAGTTCTTTCCACTAAGCTATACCCACAGTCATAACTCTCTGTTATTTTAAGTTTTATATGAAATTCCAATTTAGATATATAGAATCTGGAACTTTATTGCTGCTCTTGTCCTGACCTTGCAAATGTAAAGGGCAGACATAATTCTGCATGTCATAAAGGATTACACTTAAGTTGTGTTGTCTATTGTTTTTATCAGTAAGTGCTTTAAAGGAAAGGATAAACAGTAACCTACAATATTATGTATAATATTAACTTCGTCTGGAAAACCTGTAAGTACAGAATCAAGATAAATCATCTCATTGTTATGTATATGTAAGTTGCCTATATCCTTTTATGCATACTATCATCCAAGATCAGAAAAAAAAAAAATGAGCAGGCCAGGAGAAGCGAGAAGGTATTGTAGGGGATAGGAAAGGTTGCAGAATACAACAGTTACTAATAGGGCATTATGTAAAATTGTGGATGTGTAACCGACATGATTCTGCAATCTGCATTTGGGGTAAAAATTGGGAGTTCATAATCCACTTCAATCTAATGTATATTTTGAAATACGATATGTCAAGAGCTTTGTAATGTTGTGAACAACCAATAAAAAAAAAAGAGAGAAGGTATTTGCAAAGTTAGCCACATATTTGTTTGTTTGTTTGTTTTTAAAGCCACATTAAGGAATGAAGCATAAGAGTTATCATTATGGATATAATTCAGGTAAAGTGCAGACTTTAAAAATATATTATTTCTATGCAACAAACTTGTGTTGATAAATTTCTTTATTTTCATGAATAGCTAATCATAATTTTTGAATTTTGTTTCATTTGATCAGAAGAGAAAATGATTGTGAAAATATCTTGAAATTTATATGTACATATATATTATATAAATGTTATATAAATTAAAATACACATATATACTATGTAAGCACTAATTTAATCATGAGGAGTGATTACACAATGCCTTTGAGATAAATATTGCTCCATTAACATTGATTTTGTATGGATTATAATGACAACTATGGTAAGAAAAGTATGAAGTACATAAGAGCAAAGCACATAGAAGATCAAATATATTTTTTATTCATATTAAATTTTAGCACTTATAAAATCTATTAAAATTATTTGTGTATCTGTGTAATCTCTAAAATAAGGGAGTCAAGTTCTGAAGCATGATGACAGTCACAGGAAATAATATTGAATAGCTGGTGATACACACTATGCAGGATGCTGGGAAAACACAAAGGAAGCACAGAGGAAGTCCTTATTCCCATGGATCCTGCAATAGAGATGGGGAAGAGAAATCAAGTCCAATGTATCAGGAACATATAAAATCTCACTCATCAGTTAGTGATTTCAATGAAAAGAAAATGATCTATGAAAACAACTCATCAAACCGTGGTTTCAAGCTTTGATGTGTATTATAGTCATCTGTGTGGTTGTTTAAAGCACAGATTAGTGAATCCTAACTCTGATTTTCCATATATAACTGCTTCTGATAAAGATGATACTGCAAGACCTAGAACTGAAATTTGAGAAGCACTGTCTTGAAGAAATCTCACTAAAACTGGGTGATAATAATTCTATGTTTGTATTCAGCATGCAAAACAATTTGACCTCATAAGTGCTCAGTGAAGGTAATTGAGATAAAAGGTAATTAAACTGAACATTTTGAAATAAAAACAACTAGAACAATGTTAGTAAGCAGACAAAATAAAGGAAAATTTTTAAAGTTGCTATTCTAGGTTAATATTCAGTTATCAGACTCTTATCAGCCACATTAAATAAATGAACTCCATAATTTGAAGAGAAATCTCTCTAAAGTTAATACAAAGATAAAATGACAAGATATTTTAAAATATTGTTAGTGATAGCTAAAAGTTGAGCTCTAAAATTCTCAGAAACCAGAGCAAAGAAGGAAATAAAAATCAAACTTAAGATTCAATGTAATTAATTTTTTTGTTTTTGTTTTTGATTGGTTGGTTTCTAAAACTAAGATTCTTGGGAATTTTCTTTGACAGCTCCTGAAGATAACAATGTGTGACAGAGTGAACAATATGCTTCAAAAGATCATAAATTATTATGAAGGCAAGTTTCATATAGGGCTCCTACAACATTCTTCAAAACAAGTTGAGTGCATGATGACACAAGATGTCAAGACAATGAGGTCCAAAGGCTATTCTTAGGCAGTCTAGCTTGTTATAAGTGTACAGATCTCAGCACAAAGAGTAATGTGTGGTTGAATATATCTTGCAAGACCAACACCATTAATAACCACCATGCATTTTTGGTTCATTTTTTATTTTTATTAATAGTGGGGAACAAAGAAGATTAGGTGTGGAATATCTAGAAACTCGGTCATTCTGTGGACTAAAAGAGAGCCATGTGCTTTTAAAATCAGCACAGGATTATTGATATTGCATAAGAAAATTAGATTTCAAAAGAGAAATTTTGTTTTAATAAATGTTCATTCTATCTTTGCATGAGGATAGTAAGAGAAAATTTTCAGGGCCTGGTTAATTTCTTACAAATAATCCTACATCTTACATATGCTGTGACATAAAAATAATTTTTAAAAAAATTTGACTGAGGCCTTAAACACTTGCACCACACTGGATGGCCTCAATAATTTAAGCCTGCACCATTTTCATAGCAAATATTATCAGTCACTCACCAGGACCTAAAAAGCATTGCATTTTAAGCAATTTGACTTCCTGGTGAACCATTAAAAGCTAAATTAGTTGTAAAATATACCCTGAGGTAACTAAACATTTTCACCTGCTAGATACAGTTGTTGGAAATCAGCCAATTAGACAGCAGAGAACATGTGCCAAAAACTGATTTGAGTTTTAAAGTAGATGGTTGGTCCTAAGTCTTTCCATCTCAACAGCAATTACTAATTATTGGGAAATAATGACATCATATCATCAACATGTCACATAATATGTATCATTTGGGTTGTGGTGCTATTTATTCATTTCATCTAAGGGTTGTGTTAGATTATTACTCTAAACTTAAAGAGAAAGAATTTTAAAAACTGATTTTGAGAAATTGGGCTTCAGTTCAGTGTTGAACTTATCACCAGCCATTTTATGGGCAATAAAATTTTGTATCTGATATATTATATTCACCTAGATTGTGTGCATTATATTCAAATAATATCCAATTCCTGTTTGAAAGTTTGTGCAAAGCTGTAATAATATCAATAACTTGAAGTTCATAATTTCAGATATAAATTGGCAAAATCAAATTTTGTTATTTTCAACCATCCTCATCTTTAGGTGATATTCACATTTTGAAAATTGTCAGGAAATATTGGAGGCAAAATTCTCTTATAGTTGCAATTGAGAAAGTATAACAAAAAATCGCTATTTAGTTGTGTTTTCGTCATTTTGAAATAAAAAAATATTCATTTTTTAGTATTAAATTTTTTGTAGTAGTAGAGAATAACATAATTTTTTTCTAAGTAATATGGTGTAGAAGTCTGCTTTATATTCTTAAAACAAAATACCTAAGGATGGGTAACCTTTTTAGATAAAGGAGGTTCATTTATAGTTCTGGAAGTTCCAGGGCCAGCATCTGGTTGTTGGCAGAGTTCCAAGGCAACACAGAGATTCATATGGCAAAAGAAAAGGAGCATGTGTGTGTGTGTGTGTGTGTGTGTGTGTGTGTGTGTATGCCTGTCTGTCTGTCCGTCTTCTGTTCTCTTTCTTCTAATAATGCTACCAGTATACAATTACATGGGCTTCACCCTGGTGACCTTATCTAATCCTAATCACATTTCAAAAGTTCCACCTTCAAATACCAGAGTTGGATTAGCTTTCTACTCTTCATATTTCACAAGGAGTATTGAATTTTAACACATGAACTCTTATAGATGTGCTCAACTCATACAAATCATAGCATATATTATTCTTTTTGAGAGTTGAAAATGGCTGACACTCAATATAAAATAACCAAAACTATCTAGACTGATTATTTTCTGCGAGAAACCTAAGAAATCCTAACCAGTTACTGAATATTATTCCTTATAAAATAACGTTTAACATTTGAACTGTATAAAATGGAACAGATTATTGACTTTATGGTGATGTCTTTTATAAAACATTTGGAATAGCTCATCATTTTCTGATCCTTTACACATTAATCCTGGACATCTACATATGACCAGTGAATTTAGCTTAAGAAGTTTGTTACCAAGACAGTCCGTGCTGAATAACATCCTGACTGAATAACTTTCCAGACTTAGTGGGCTGAGAGGAAGTAAGAAAATGGAAAGCAGCATCTGCTGTCTCCTAAATGAAGCTGGTGTAGCAGAGGTTTCCATAAAGAATGATAACATCGCGGAAGCATTCAAACATAATTGGATTGCTCTCAGTACAATTACCCCTATAAATGTGCTTTGAGTCTTCCTATGACCTTCTACATCTAATTGGCAAAATTTAGTAGGAGGATAGAAAAGCAATAAATACAGGATATTCATTTCAGTGTTTCAGCCACATAATTGCTACTTATTAATAATAAGTTTTGCTTTTCTTTATCTTTCTTGGACCTTATTGGACCTCATAATATTCATAATATTTATGCATGCATTATTACATAGATAGGTATATTGTGTATATATATATATATATATATATATATATATAATATAGGTATATTAAATATTCTTCTAGAATTTATATCATTAAATAACAAATTGAATTAGTAAAGAAATAAAAAAATTTCAGCATCATCTATTTGCAAAAATATTAATGCTTTCCATTAAAATGACACAGAAATATTCTAAGACACTGATGTCAAGTTAGTTAAGTTACATAGCAAAGCATAGAAGAAAATGAAACCATCAATAAGGACTTGCAAGTGATCTGTTTTACTTATTTCCCATCTTTCACTGGAATGATAACTTTTATTTGAAAATTCAGATTAGCAAAACTTGAATGAATCATTAATGTCAAATAATAGATATTCTGACTTATGTACAAATTCACCAAAGTAAAAGTCAAATTACAATCCCATAAGACCCTCATCATTATACAAAATACATGTATGAAGATGTGAATTTGGTGTCAACATATTTTATATACAGAGATATGATAAATTGTGGCATAAAGGTGTATTAAGAATTGTAATGCAAAAAATAATGAGAGCCCATGTATAGTGGCAAAAAAATAAAAATAAAATAGGCATTCCAAAAAAATCCCATAAACGTTATACTTATAATAAAATGAAGACTATAATAGATTTAGCACATTTTCCTCCAGTGAAAAATATTAGATGCCTGGTGGACAGAGTTATAATATTTATTACCTTTCTCTGGTCTAAAAATATTTTCAGATTCCTACTTGTCAGCACTAGAATAGTTCATACTGTAAAATGGTATAGCACAACAATCTTTCTCTGATCTCTTGATGTTTCCAGGAACTTTCTTTAACTTTTGAATTGATCTAATAGTCAGTAATTCTCCTTAAGGAAATGTTAGATCTCTTTTTCACTCCCAATTTCACTCTTATATATTGGGTTTTCAGCAGTTGCACAGATCCACAGCTCATGCAAGAAAGAATGTGATGCCATTACAGACACTGAAAGTATTAAATTCAGACACAGTCACAGTGTCAATTACAAGCATGGTTAGAAATGCACTATGGATAGAAAACTGAGGATGCATTTAAATAAATGACCATCCACTCTTTGTGTAATATTCTACAGAAGAACACTAACAGGCTCTAAATGAAAGCTATCCTGCTGAGCTATAGCTTCATTTCTTTTCTGCTTATATGTTGAGACATCTATATGATTTTCTATTATAGACTTTAAAACATTGACCAATGGGCAATGTGATATCTTAGCCGCAAGTAATTAGCATAGAAGATTTTAATGTGTTGTGAATGGAGCAATATTGCATATTGTAGAACATTATGGCAGCAATGCTGTGCATATACCATAATATCCACTCCTAGAAAATGGATAGTCATTTTTCAGTTTTAGTGATGCAGAAATTGCTTTGCATTGGAATATGCACATTTGAATACCACTTGAGTGAGCTTCCACTTATACTCAAGTTTTCTGCCAAGAATCAAAAAACATTTGTAATACCATGGTTACCCAATGCTTTAGAGAATGATTTGATGTTTCTTTTTAAAATGAAAACTCAGTTTTTTTATTTATTCGGGCATCAACATGTTAAACTACTTGGAAGTTTGTCATTAATGCACTTTAGTTAAATGCTTAGTTAATGACTTCTTTGAGCTTCTTCAATAACTGACAACAACAGCAGCATAATAATATTATTATAATATTATTATTATAAAGGCAGTTTACATAAATGTGAATTTTAAGAAAGCTATGAAAATTATCTTTAATATTAATTTTATCTTCAATCCCATAAGCAGGACAGGGGTGCTACAACTCATTTCAGGAAAAACTATGTTGGGTAACAAAAAAGAAAAGAAGAAAAAAAAGCAAGGAATGAAGGGAAGGAGGGAAAAGGGAAGGAAGAAGGAGAAAAAAGCAGTAATAAAGAATGGAAAAGTGGATAGAAAAAATAATTCAAAGTCCAAAAGTTTTTCTTTCTATATAAGAAGTCAAGTGACATCAATATTGCATTCTATTTATATTTTATTATATTTACAATATGAGATAACATTTATTTTAGAAAATAGATACTAAAATATAGTAATGTCTGACAATTTATAAGGGTTATTTGCTTGCTCTTTTATAGGGAAATAGTAAATTTATATTAGAACCCATATTTCATAATTTCCAAAATATCCACCTTGTAAACATGGTAGAAGTTATTAAAATGACATACAGAAGCAGTATGTTACTAAAAGAAAAAGTGTCATCAAAGAGCAAGTATTTTCTTTTGAGAGTCATGCTTTAGTAATAGAATTTATATCTGTTAGGACCATCTAGGTTATGCTGTTACAGCTACCAAAAACTTTCACAAAGTTTTGTGTTTCTACAAGTTCCATGTGTGTCAACATTGAATGTTGTTCTGCTGCATACTATCTTCAGACTTTGACCCAGAACATCCACCAACTAAAATTGTCATTTTGGTAGAGTAAAATAGAAGGTATGAATACTACTGGCTCATAAAGTTCTTCTGAGAAGTCACACATACTAGCAACTGTGACTCACGTGGAGGTGCTCATTTGAAGACCACTGGAGACTGTAAATTATCAAGGATGTGGGATGAGAGTTAAAAATCCTTGGTTTATGGGGTTAACGGTTAACATAGGAGTAATACCTTATCATACTTAACTAGTAAAATCTACTATTAATATGTCTGGTTATTAGAAAAATGTAGGCCAAATTATACCTCTACACATTGTTTTCTCGAGAGAGAGGTAGTTTGATACTATTTCTGATTTAGACAGCAAGTATAGCAGTATTTGAGAAAGATCCCAAAATAAGTTAACATAAATGAGGCAATAATATCAAAATGTCTGCTTCTTAAACAAGTAAGATTTACTTTTCACTCAATTTTCAGTGTCATCCAGGTATTTAACTTATCATAATCACTCAGGTATAAAGGCTTGTGGAATTGCTGTTAGCTATAACATCAGTATCAGTAGAAGTATTTCTGGCTAACCTCTTTCCAGAACAAGAACATGGAGACTCATATATCAGCTTATGAACATTCATACCTAAAAAATAATGATTCTTAACCTCTAGGGACTAAACAATGCAAATGTTTATGAGCCTTCTTTACCTCTATTATGGATAAAAGACAGTAAGTATCACTGATATGAATGCATTCTTTATTAAATCAGAATATCTAGCTGATTGCATGTAAGATTTCTTATTTGACATTAACAATGCTTTGTGATAGCTACTGGCTTAACTTCTCAATGTTTACACTAATTTTCTTTTTATGAGAATGCCAATTTGTAATATATTTTAATAGCCAATTTAGTGCCTTGATAAATCAGCGATAGGAAAGGAGACTAACCTACAGAACATTATGTCTTGAATAAGAATAAAAATTGAAAAATATATTAATGCACCCAGAAGAATGTTTATGGACCACACTGTGAATGGACAACAATGTGCAATTTTTAAACCATTGGCATATAGATAATGGCTTTCAAAAAAGTGGATTAGACATTTTTCTAAATTCTAGAGTTCATAATAATAAAAACATATTTTAAAAAAAATAACAATTATAATCAACTTTCAAAATGTCAAAACCTGAAACAACCTGTTCATTTGCAAATATTGAGAAAATATAATAGAAATTAATTACACTTTAGATGAAATAAAAAACACACCTAGAAAACTTTAAAGAACTTTAGTTCAGTGACTATACATATTTGAATTGAAAATACAAATCATTTAAAAAATATTTTTTGTTTTAATGTCTGTACTTGTCAAGTCATATGTAAAAGAGGTCTAGAATTTTCCCAAAGGCCATTAAAGATATCTTCATGTGTAATAACTATTAATACAATTAATATTGTCCTAATACATAGAAATAATGCTACCTTTAGTTTTTTAACTACTTATGACTTTCCAAATTAAATACATTTCCAGGTTTAAAGTCAATAAAAATAATTTAATAATACAGTATAAAGAGAAAAATAATAAAAAAAGAAGATAGAAAATGTTCATCTTATGCCATGTTTTAATTTGAAGGGATTAATGGATTTTCTTATGGAATATTAAACTACAACTCAAACAAATGTGTTTTCATTATTCAAGTGTTAAAGTAAATAAATATGAATATAAATGTATTTTACTCTTTATAACCACAAAACAACTTTAATATATTTAAAATATCTACTGTAGTTTGGAGGTTCAATGTCTGCAAATTTCCATGTATTAAAGACTTTGTCTCTAGGATGATGCTGTCGGTAGGTAGTAGAACCTTTCAGAGGTAGAAATTTACAGGATGTTTTAGTCATGAAGGGCATACCCTGCAAGGTTATTATGGGACATTTGCCCCTCCCTCTTCTCTCTTTTTTATTTTCTGTCCTTGAGGTGAGCAGTTTGCTCAACCACAAATTTCCTTCTATTGCCATTCAGCAGGCCTATCTGAGGACTGAAACAATGAGTTTCCCTGATCTTGAACTAAAACCTCAAAATTAAACCCTGTTTCTTTATAAACTAATTGTCTCAGTTATTTCTTTACAATAATGGAAATTTTACTGATACATTAGCCATTATGCTGCGAAGCATCTTGTTTTTGTTATTGTCTAAATAAAATTAAAATGTTCAATTTTAATTTTAATATATTGGCTAATAGGGAGAGTGTGTTTTTTTGGGAGACCTTGAACCAGAATAGCCCAAGTAAGCTACATAGGAATTCTTTCCCCTTGGAAACTCTATGAGATATTATGATACTGTTTAAACTTTTAAGTATTGGGATGATTTGTAATGTAATAGATAATCAATATTTTGCTGTTTATAATAATCTAGAATGGATTATTAGGTACAGTAGGTACAATATAGGTACAATAGGCATCACCATTCATATTAAATATTTTTCTACTGAAAAAAATATTTATTTAAAAATACGAAAGGAGATAAAACAATGTTAGTCAGCTTTCAGTCACTGTGACAAAGTATGTGACAAAATCAACTTAAAAGAATAAAGATTTATTTAATTCACAGTTTCAATTCACTCACTTAGCTCTGTTTGTCTGGGCTTGTGGTGGCATCCAAGAAGCAAATACAGAAGAAAAAGAAGGAATGGGTTAGGGACAAATCCCCCAGTGACCTACTTTCTCCTATATAAAGTAATTTTTATATTTTACAAATCTCCAATGACCCCACTAATATTTTTTCCTACAAATTCTGTTTGTTACTTAGAATTTTGCATTATTTTTTTCTGATTTATTTCACTTTGTATATGAATAATTTGATCAGTGTACTTTGATATTATTTTTATAGGTCAAAGAACTTATAAAATATACTAAAGAAAAATATATCAGGAAATAATTGTGTTATTCATATTCAACCTTAAAATATACTGAGCTTGCTAATATTATACCTATAGCAGTTGAGTAACTTTTAATTTTATTTTTAAGGTATAGCTCTTCCTGTCAATCTACTTTCAACATTTGCATTCCCACATTTTACATGGATCTTTCATAATTGCATCTAATTAATTTTATTTTATCCAGTCTGCCTTTACCTTTTAACTGAAGCATTTAATATAATTATTCATTCAATGTAATTGTTTTAGAATTATTTCTACTCTCTTGTCTTAAGCCTCTTATTTTTCTAATCTATTCTTTAGTTTTCATTCTTCCTGACATTCTTTTCGATGGGGAGGATTAAGATTCATTTATTATCCTTTATTATTATTATCCTTTGGAAATGATATATCCTATTTCTATTCTATTAATAGTTATTATATGTTGGATTGTGTTCCCCCAATGAGGTTATATTGGTGAAACCCAGTACTTCAGCATGTGACCTTAGTTGGAAACAGGTTCCTAGCAGATGTAATTAGTTAAGATGAAGTCTACTTGTAGGGGAGTAGGGTGAACTCTTAAACCAGTCTGCATTATGTCCTGGACTGTGAACCTCTGGCTTCCTGAACTGTGAGACAATCATGGTTCAGTGATTTGCCTTGCCAGTGCCAGGCCATGGTTTCCATTTGCAACACCACAAAGAAGAAAAGGGGAAAAGAAAGAGAAACAACACCAAATCTGTGGTCATTTGTTGAGGCTTCCCTAAGAAATTAATACAGTGGGTTATTTTTGAGAGCCACAGCCAAAGGGGCCCAGCAAACTTCCAGCTGCCAGCAAACTTCCAGCTACGGGCTGATGATTGGCTCACAGCGGCCCCAGCAACATCTAGCTGATTGGCTCCTCTGCGGTGCTGTTCATTGGGCTGTTTCCCTGCCCTTCAGACTGCCAGCTGATGATTGGCTCACAGTGGCCCCAGCAACATCTAGCTGATTGGCTCCTCTGCGGTGATGTTCATTGGGCTGTTTCCCTGCCCTTCAGACTACGGAACTGCTCATTGGGGGACTTCTTTGGCTCCGCCCATGCGACCCAGCCAATCGGCCTCAAGAGCAGGAGGATTGGGGGAGGTGGTGAGGTTTGTGGGGGGAGAGGCTTGCGGAAGCCGGTGGTGGCAGTTGGGCTCTGAGGGTTTTTTCCTGTGGAGCTGTTTTGCTTGGCGTTTGTAGTTCTAAAAATAAAGTTAGTTTCTTTTGACAAGTGGCTCAAAAGAAAATAAAGTTAGTTTCTTTTGACAAGTGGCTCAAAAGAAAATAAAGTTAGTTTCTTTTGACAAGTGGCTCCTGAATTGTGCCCAACACCAAATCTGTGGTCATTTGTTGAGGCTTCCCTAAGAAATTAATACAATGGGTTATTTAATAAATTGCAAAATGCAAAATTTACAAAGTCTGAAATTAATAAAAATCTTTATTCCTTTCTGGAATAATGAACTTTTAGGAAATTTTAATTCCCATTTACCCTTGTAATGACTTGTGGATTCTCCTTATATAACATTTTGTATTTTACTTTTCTACTTTATCTCTTTTATAACCTCAATGAAAAGTATCATTTTTATTTTTCCATTTATTAATTATTTTCTTTTCTCCTTATTCCTTTTTTGCTTCTCAGAAACTCCATCTACTGGTAAATCCCTCTGACTGAAATATTCTCCTTACATATTTTCTTTCATACATCAGAAACAAAATTAGTGAATTCATTAGCTTTCATTAGCAAAGTTTCTTTGCTTTGGTTTTAATTGTGAAAAAAAAATTCTTCACCAGATATAGAGGACTGGGCAGACCATTGTTTTATTTTAGTAAACTATGATAATTTAATATTATTTCTTTGGACCCCTGATGCCCATGTTAAATCTGTTGCCTAACTTCTGCACAACTGGTTTATTTTTTCTTGTGGCCCATGGTAAAATTCCTTTAATATCTTAATTGTTCAATTCCTTTATACTGTGTCTCCGGGAATTCATTTTAATTTATTTTGCTTGGTATTAGGTAGAAACTTTGTATCTGAGGATGGGTATCTTTCATTAGTTCTGGAAAACTCCAAGCAAATTATAAAGTTAATGCATTTAGTATACCTCATCTCCTTCTGGGATTTTGATAAACATATGTTAAACTTTAATGTATATTAAATCTCTCATTATATCTTCCAAATCTCTTATGTACTTGTCTCTGTTTTTCTCTTTTTCTTTTTGTGTGGTATGTACTAAATAATTTACTCTGGTGTATTTTCCACTTCAAAAAATTTTTGTTTTATCTAAACCGTTTTCAAATTATGTTTTAAATTTAACTGTTTATTTTGCAGACATATAGTCTTTATTTAGTCCATTTTCTAATTAACTGAATTATCTTTTACAATAATTTCCTGATTATTACCATTTGGATCCAGAATGTCCCCTGAAGTATGATGTGTTTGTGAATGCTAGATCCCTAACTGGTAGTGCTATTGGATGGGGGTAAAAAATTTTAGGATGTGCAAACTAGTTGGAGAAAGTTGATCATTGGAGTCATGAGGGTATATCTTGTCCCTTCCTCATGCTCTGTTTCCTGACAACCATGAAGTGAGAAGCTTTGCTCTACCTTGTCCTTCTGTCATGATGTTTTGTGTTTTTTTTTTTTTTTTTTTTTTTTTTTTTTACCACCAACCCAAAGAGATGCAATCAAGCAATCATGGACTTGAATCTCTGAAACTAAGAGCCAAAATAAATCCTTTCTCCATTTAATTTGATTTTAACAGGTACTATTGTCATAGCAACAATACATGTTTGATCATTACAGAATCATTTTCAACTTTGAAATTTATTCAACATTGTAATGATTATTTTTGTGAGTCTTTTCTGATTTTTAAATTTCTATTGAATTTATTCATTTTATTTCCTATTCTATTTGTATTTGTCTACTTTCTGGTTATTGTCATTGAAAGGGTCAATGGGAGTTTTGGGGGAGCAGAGGGAGTCCAAATCCAAAGCTGAGATTGAAATGTCTTTTTTTCTGAGAGGCAATCCTTCTATTCTTCAAGTCCATGAGATCCCTACCTTTCAGAAACATCTCAAACCATGTGGAAATTATTTTATAATTTGAGTTCTTAGTCCATCCAAAGCTATGCAAAACATTGGACACAAATCTTCTCTAGTTTTAGTTTGTAGCTTCTACCTTTCAGGATATTTTTTTTTAATGTCTTAATTGTTCAATTCCTTTATACCGTGTCTTTAAACAGAGATACGTGGGTTTTCTGCTATGAATGTGATCTGGGGGACAGAAGTGCATATATAGATCTTCTATAATTCTGTGGGGTTATACTTTAATGTGGGGAGAGTTACCTAACTAAATTTTTACTTCAAATAACTCTAAAATCCTAATTTCTGTCTTATCCCTGTCTTATCCCATCACCTGCCTTTTCAGAAGTTATACAATTCTCCCTCCTGTTAAGGAAAGTTGGAAATCCAAGGATTTCCATACGTAAATCACAGCTGAGTCAAACACCTCTTATTCAGTTAAGGTTTTTCTTAAATATATGGTCTCTATTCTCCTTACAAATATTTATATTGTATGATTTTTAGAGCACTGCGCATTTTGAAAAATACAAAAAGTCATGTACAGTTCTTAATTTCTATGGTTTGGTTTGGGGAATAAACCATGGATAAAAGAATTATGAAATAGAAGAATATTTTCTAATTGGTATATTTCCTCTGTTATCATGATTCATAATAAGAAACGCCGGAATATTATGAAAATTTTAAAAGAGCTATGGGCTTTGAATGGTAGGCGGCCTTTGTCTTGATCTAGGAAGGGGTTTTTATTTAGAGAGAAAAGACAAAACAGAGACCTAAAGGGAAGACAATGAGTCATCTACCAGAGCCAGAACACCAGGGGAAGTCTCACATTCACACAAACCATGAAGACTGCTAGCTTCTACATGTGCAGACTCTGAGCAACACACTTGCAGTCTGGTTCTTTGGTGTTCCTGTCCTGTCACTTTTCTGGCTTTCTCTAATTGTCCACATGGTATGTGACTTTGACTTATGGATGTTTCTGAATAGGTGTTTTCATCTCTTGCCCTCTATGGGTCATGATCTATTATTATTGTTTATCCTCTTGGAATCAAACATTCATTGTTACAACTGTCATTAAGTAGCCCAGGATTTCATTTTCTCACAAAAGTAGATATGAGAAGAATTTTTAGAGAATATTATTATGATATTTTCTTCTTTCAGAAAAGGAGAAATAAAATTTATTTGCTTATATGTCATCCATAATTAGGCATACATGATTTTTATTTTTAAGAACAAAAGAGAAAAAAAATATATATATATGAATGAATAGTGACAATGATAAAAATAGAGTCCTCTTCATAGGTTATCCTGTAGCATATGTACTAAGTCCTATGCACATGTACATGCATGTATGTTCACAGATGTGCCTGAATCGATGAATGCAATTTAAGTGACATCTTGAGATCTTACTCTGGGCTTTGAATTTCTCTAGAACAAGTACCTCAGAATTTCAGGTAGAGGACAGGAGGAAGCAAGTCTCTTTCAAAGAGGAGTTGACATTGTCATAAACATTGAATAGTTATTGAGCCTTTCACAGAATTAAAGGATAGTTCTAGAAATTTTAGCTAAAGTAAAATATTTAAAGTATATAATAACACTAGGCTATAGTGCTCCTTTTTCATTTTTTTACATCTATGAAAACTGAGAAGTGAAAATGGAAGTGAAAGTGAATTACTCATGTGCACATAGCTTCTTTATGGATATCCAGGATTCACCTTTGGTCATTGAGTTCCAGTGCCTCCCCCGCAATATATGATGAAAGAAGTCCAGAGTATCAACCTACATAACGAGGCATCTGGAAAGGGAGATCCATGTGGGCATCATTTTCTTCTGCTACAGTCCAGCTGCAGCAAAATAACCGGAGGTGATGAGCAACTTGTATACATTGATACAATAGGAGTGGGAGCCATTTACTGTAGGACAACAGAGGTATTTATACATTCCACACAGCTTATCTTAATTAACATAAACTAGATACAGCAGTCAACCAATAAGGAATCTCCACACTTAATGGCTCACTGGCTTCATAAACCACTCCCTCTGGCAAAATGCCAGGCGCCATCCAGACTTGTTTACAGACTGTAACATTCTTCTTTGTTATAAATAGCAGATTAAGAGGTTTTTCCCTTGTGGGGAAGTATAAGGTGTCCACTCACCCACTGTAAATGATTAGATATTTACATAAACACAAGGAGAGTTCTAGAATTAAAGCTAAGAATGGTACCCTAAGTCATTAAACATAAAATCTCAAGAATAATAAAAATGATTCCCAAAACTTGTACCCAATGGACCAAGTTATATCACAGCTCAGGTATAGAGTATTGGGACCATGACCTGTTGAAATTTTGAAAAAGCATATAGATTCCTTAATGTATCTCTTCTCTTTTTGGAAGGAGACCTAAACAACTGAGAATTCTGTTGTAACTTTATCTTCTCTCCCAGAGAGTTCTATCTTCTCATGCTTCTTGAAAATGTGGAATCATTTAAACATTAAATTATGGCAATAATTCTTAACAAAATTTTCTTTCTTTAGTTATATCTTCTTCAATATATTTATCACAATTAGATTTATATCTGTAAATAATGCTTTAATTTCATTTGAATACTTAGTTATACACAAAGTATTTACAATATTTTTTTTTGTGTGTGTGTGCTACACATCCAGCTATCTGCAGAACATGCTTCTGGGAAACTTTTGCCCTGCTCCTTTGAAATCAACAAGAAATTAACTCCTGGTTAGACCAGGAGCTGAGTTGGGAGTGCAGAGGAAACAGTTCAATTTCTGAGCTGGTTTATGATTTATAACATGAAATATTTTTTATACATATGATGTGGATCAATTGACTCTTTCTGAGGAATATAAAAATCTAAAAAACAAAGAATCTATTTGATAATGGGTACCAGCCACAAAGTCATATTATGAAAAGCAGATATAGGTCATATACTGTGTGGAAGCACTATGAGAGAATGTCAAGAGAAAGAACATGAGGAGAGGCCACGTGGCTCTGGAATATAGAAGATGGCTTAGGTTCCTATCTTCCCAGAGCCTGACTCCTGTTCACCTGAGGAGTCTGTGTACTGTTTCAACATCTCAGTCTTTGGGGCCTTTGTATTTTTATCACTCCATCCAGTTTTATTGGTGATAGTTTGAACAGGTTGCTATTGCAAGTGAAGGAAAGCTTTGAGAAGAAGGACAAAATTTCACGTAGTGACATCTCCCCCTTTACAAAAGATTGTCTTCATCTTTATTTAGCTTAACGGTGTTACATGGCTATTATAAGAACACACAGAAATCAAAGATGTACAAAATTAATCATCATCATGTATGTATTTAAAAGAAAACCAAGATATTCAAGGATATTTAAAAGGTAGTCATTATCGACATCCTCTTTGTCAACAGTTATACTCAAATGCACACTTTCTTCCTTCAATAAATAATATATTGTGGGCCTTCAGGTCACCAGTTATTTGTTTAATTCAATATTTTTATGCCAATTGTAAAGGTCTCAATAATGATTCTCTCACAATCTGCTCAATATTTTTTCATATTTAAATTACCCAAAAGAAAAGTAAGGAATGACAAGAAAGTAAAATCATCTATCAAAAGCTAACTTTAAGAAAAGTACAAAAAAAAAAAAACAGCCAATCTTGTTGCAACCTCTATGAAGGTCAAAATAGTAAAGGAATAAAATATCAATATGAAAGACATTTTAAAATCTCAACGACATCAATGATATTATAAAGAAATATTGGATCAAAATTGACCCATGGAGGATTAGTACACATCAAAAACCATCAGGAAATAAATTTAAAGGTCTTCCACTTAAAATTATAAAAAACAAAACTCTGTATTTTAAGAGTTGAGTTTAAAAAAAGAAAGAGTTGGGTTTTACCTAAATTTTTTAAGAGTGATAATTCATTATCATTGAAATTGAATCAAATAATAAAAATATGAGTATTTGCAATGACTTTTATGGTTCTAGCATAACCCAAATGCCATAAATTGACGGCAGGACAGACAACTGATAATAAATAGTACATATGAAAATAATATAGATAAACACTGGAATTTTATGTCTTATTGTTGGCATTCAGATCTTCTCTACCCTAAGGAAAAACACATTAAATAGAACATACCAAAATGAAAAATAATATTTTCACATATTAAGTCTTCATAGGCTATCATAATTTTAGCAATTTGATGCAAATTTCAGAGGCAACATTTTTTTGAAGCTAAAAAAAATAGAAATTTCACTTCTGCAGGAGAGATCATTTCAGGTACCACAAAAAGTAAAAGCTTTCCTTTTCTTCTTACTACTTTTCCCCAGTTGATGAAACCTCTTAATGTCGCATTCAATTGCAAACTCAAGGACTTAGGATTTTTTGTCAAATTTTATGTAAAAAATGTGCATAAATTTTCTAATAAAAAAAGGCTGCTGAAGTTGATAAGGAATAAGACTCAGGGAAAAATAGCAAATGATAAAAAACCAAGTTGACACAATTTGAAACTCCCATATTTTCTTGGAGAAGAAGAATTTCTATGCTAATGTGTATAGCATATTATTCTTTTGTGTTAATTGTTGTACAGATAATTACACTTTAGATAACTGTTTAGTAAGTTATATATAGATTATTCCTTATTATCAATTATTATTTAATTGGGAGTTTAAATAACTGTGTAATCTCACTCTGAAATTTTATCGTCATACTCTATAAATTCTAACATCAGTTAAATATTTCTAAACCATAGGTTTAATGAAGTTAATGACTTCTGGTTTCCAAGTCAGTTTACTTAAAGTACTACATCAGTCATTGTTTTACTTAGGAATCTCTTTTCATTAGCAATTTATGTTACAATTTATTCATGCATTTCATTTTATTTAATGTTGATAATATTGTGGAAAACTCACAATTGTTTTTCTGGCACATTTCAATATTTAGAAGATAAAAGAGGAAATTATTTTCATTATTTTTGTTTGTTGTTTACTGGGTTTTGTATTAGAATATATTTTTAGATCTTAAAATTAATACTTATTATATTCTATGTCCCATATCCATTTGAATAATATAAGTTGCTAAATAAGCTGTGAAATAAAACAATTACGAATGTTACTTTGGGCTGGGGTTGTGGCTTAGTGGTAGAGCACTTGCCTTACATGTGTAAAGGCCTGGGTCCAATCCTCAGCAACATATTAAAAAAACAAATTAATTAAATAAAGGTATTGTATCATGTCCATTTACAACTAAAAAAATATTTTAAAAAAAGAATGTTACCTTTAATGTGTTTTAAGTGACTAAACTAAAATCAGCTTTCACCTTATTATACATTGTTTAATTCCATGAGTAAATATGATTTAAATAAAGTTCATGATGTTTATTCTTTCAGAGATTGAACATTAAAACTCTAGAGCTAATAAATGCACTGAAGTTGTATTGATTATGTTTAATGAGTCTCTTGAATTGAAAGGCAACCAGTCAGTTCAGTGCAGATCTCTAAGTAGGTAAAAAAAGAAAGTGGTTTTAAGCTGATTTATAGGTTACATAATCAATGATAAAAATAGTAATGGTAACACAGTTTTCAGCCAAATGCTTGAACAAATTATAATGAATAAAAAATATTCATTAAAATTATGAATATTTATATGGTGACCAGGTTGTTATGTCATCTAGAATTTTATAACTGTATTCATCAATAGCAATTTCATCCATAAAAACTTATTTTGTATTTCTTCCTTTCTATTTCATTTTATAATATATAGTGTACATATGCTGACATTTAAGTAAAATATAAAGAAACTCATATGTGTTTGCACAACTGATCCCCCTGTAGAATTTTACCTATTATTATTATTGTTTTGTCAAATTCCAGTAATAAAATAACACCAGTAATAAAATCATTACTTATAGGATTACCTCATTGGTTGAATACCTATTCAGTGCAAGTCATGAAAGTAATTAGATGGGTGAAGCAGAAAAACAAGGCAGAGAGAGATGGAATTTAATAAGTTATACAGACCAAATTGTTTCTTATGGTTGTAAGTGGAATAAAGTTCCATTTGGATGCCTATAAAGTTTTCTAATAATTTTCATGTATATTAATATCATTAAATATTATATAATATATATAAAATAATCCTGAGTGAGCATTAATCTTATACTTTTGAATCTTGGATTACAGGGTTCAAAGGGGCTAGAGAAATGGCCTAAGAGAACCTAAACCATTTAACCCAAACTGCAGAATGGAAAAGATAACCTTAACCTTATAAAAATAAGCTCACTTTCTAAAAGCGCATATTCCGATACTCCAAATAAACAGAATAGAAGCAAGCAGTTGTTATTAGAAAAAGGTATTGACATAATCACTACAATTTAAGTAACTTTCTTCTATGCCTTATATTTTGTACCATAAACACAGAAACCATGATTTGTGTTCATTTTTATCTAAACACTTTTTAAAATTTTACGAACAAAATAGATTGACATTTTTGACAGTTTTATCTGAAAGCTTGACCTTCTACTTGAAAGCATGATGATTTGTAATTTTTCCATCCTCACCTTTAAGATTTCTGAAAAAGCTATCCCACATTAATTACCCAAATTTGTATGAACATCTACTGAAGTTAACACATTGATATTTTGAAGCAATTAACCATCCCTCAAGTAGAGATTTTTTAAAATTTTCTGATGAAAAGATCTGTTATTGTCCTGTCAAATTCCAGTAAATATTCATTTATTTTATGAACTCAAATTATTGAGAGCATTTATAACCCTTCATAAGACACATATCTATATGAAGTCTCTCAAAATGTTCTTTTCTCTGAAAGTACCCTGAATAGGAGAAAGGTTGTCAGAAATTGTTTAGAATATGGCAAATATATCATTTTATAGAATGTATTTTCCTGAAACTTTTGAATTTTATTTTAAAAATAAGACAGTATGGTATAATATATCACAATTTATACATATTCATACAACACATGCAGGGATTAATTTTGATTGCTAAAAATTATCACAAGTTCCCTATATTATGGCATTCATTCATACCCTGAAGGTTACATGTGTAGAGTCATAGACACAGTTAAGTAACCAAGCCCATTCATCTATCCCCAGGATAAGAATCCAGGTGGCTCTGGTTTGCTGGAAAGAGTTTGAGATTAGGCAAATCAAGATTAAAAACTTGTCTCTATCACCCCTATGACATTATTTTCTTGACATAATACCAAATTCTTTTTGTTCTATTTACTCTATAAAACTGGAATGTGATTCAAGAAGGATAACAAGACAATTTAATGGGAAAAGAATATTTTTTTTCAACAAATGTTTCTAGGACAGTTGAATATCACATGCAAAAGAATGAACTCCTATTTCACATTAAATCCCAAAGTAAATTCAAAGCAGTATGGCGATTCCTCAAAACATAGAAATGGAACCATCATATGGCCTAGCTATCCCACTCCTTGGTATATATCTAAAGGATTTTAAATCAGAAAAACTGCAGTGACACAGCCACATCAATGTTTATAGCTGCACAATTCACAATACCCAAGGTTTGGAACTAACCTAGAAGCCCTTCAACAGATGAATGGATAAAAAAATATGTGATATATATATATATATATATATATATATATATATATATATATATATACACACACACACACACACACACACACACACACAATGGTGTATTAATCATAAAGAAGAATGACTTTCTGGCATTTGCCAGAAAATGGATGGAACTAGATGCTGTAATGTTAAGTGAAATAAGCCAGTCCCCAAAATTCAAAGTGGAATGTTTTCTCTGATATGCAAATACTAATCCAAAATAAGGAGGGATTTTAAAAAAGTAGATTAGTGGATTCCACAAAGGGGAATGAAGAGAAAGGGATGGAGATAAGCAAAGATAATAAAATGGACTTGACAAAATTTTCCTGTGTACATATGGAATATATCACAGGGAATCTCACCATCATGTACATCCACAAGACACTGGTTAAAAAACAATAAAAACTATAAGTACATAGCAGAAATACTAGTGAAGTAAAGGGAAGGGAAGAGGGGGAGAGCAGAGAAGAGGGAAGGGGAGATTACTGGGACTGAATTAGATCAAGTTGTATTCCATGCTTTTGAATTTATTAATATCATAGCTAAAAAGTCATTGCTTAATTAAAGTCACTAAAATTAACTCTTATATTTCTCTTTTTAAGTTTTATCTCTTACATTTAAATTTATGAACCTTTGAATTAACTTTGATGATATCTCTCTCTCTCTCTCTCTCTCTCTCTCTCTCTCTCTCTCTAATATATATATATATATATATATATATATATATATACTCACTATCTAAATTACACTATTTGAACGCTATTACATATTTTTAGGTGCATAGGAAACTACCTGAAACAAAGAACTTAAAGCTAATAACACTGGTAACTTCTGGAAAATAGAATGAGATAAATTGATAAAAATTTTTAATATTAATTTCTATCTGGTGAATATTTTTTGTTCTTTAATATGTCAATGTGGTACTTTTTTAATTTAAAAAAATATAAGAAAATTGAAGTAAGAAGGGTTACTGAAAGAACAAGGTATTTGTGTCTGTGCCATATGTCTTTATTTTTATTAAAACAGAGTGATAATTATGACAGTCACTTTAGAAAGTGTACCAATGTACAGTTCAAAAGTAAAACTTCTTCAAAAGCATGGTCATTAAAACAGATAGAGTATATTTAAAGCAATATTATTCAGAGCAGCCCACAGCAGAGACAATTGCACATGCATCTATAAATGAAGAAGGAAAAATAAATATTTGTTACCTTTGGATAGTGGCATTTACAAGGAACATACCTCATGTTACTCTCGGACTGCGTAAATATTTAGTAGTTTTCTCTGGATTATAGGTAAAGTTTGTTTCACATGTAAAAATTTATGGAACACATTAGATTGCTACATTTTATTTTTCATATGATGTACCAAAAGTAAAAGTAAAAAAAAAAAGAAAGGAAAAAAAGATGTAATTTGAAAAAGAAATCATTTGTGGTTTGTCTTTTTACTTTATGTCATCCTTTAAAGCATAAAATTTTCCATTTTAAAGAAACTCAGTTTATTTATTTCTTCTTATGCTTCTTGATTTTTAATATCATAGCTAAAAAGTTATTGTCTAATTAAAGTCATTAAACTAAGTCTTACATTTTTCTTCCTTGATTGAACCAATTTGCACTACCACCAACAATATATGAATATACCTTTTACTATACAACTTTACCAATATGTATAGTTAATTGTATTCTTGATAGTTGTGATTCTGACTGAAGTGAGGTGAAAGTGCAGTTTTAATTTGCATTTTTATAATTGCTAGAGATGTTGAAAATTTGTTCTTGTATTTGTTGGCTATTTGTATTTCTTTTGAGAAGTGTCTGTTCAGTTCCTTTGCCCATTTACTGTGTTATTTGTTTATTGTTGTTAAGTGTTTTTACTTCTTTGCATATCCTGAATATTAATGCCCTATCTGAGATATAGTAGCAAAGATATTTTTTCCCATTCTTTTGGCTCTCTCTTCCTGCTCATAATCATTTCCTTTGTTGTGAAGAATCTTTTTAATCTGATGTAATACCACTGATTGATTGTACTTCTTTGAGCTTTAGGAGTTTTGATAAGAAGTCTGTTCCTGAGCTGACATGTTGGAGTATTGAGCCTATATTATCTTCTAGCAAATGCAGGGTTTCTGGTCTACTTCATAGATCTTTGTTCCACTTTGAGTTGAATTTTGTGCAGAGTGGGAGAGAGGTTAAATCTCATTCCACTATGTATGGATTTTCAGTTTTCCCAGCACCATTTGTTTAAAAGGCTATCTTTTCTCCAGTTTATACTTTTGTCTAATATTATAAAACTGTATTTACATGGGTGTCTCTCTGTGTCTTCTATTCTATTCCATTTGTTTTCATGCCTATTTTGATGTCAGTACCATGTTGTTGCTTTTTTTGTTTGTTTATTTGTGTTTTTTTTTTTTACCCAAACTCTGTACTATAATTTGAGGTTCAGAATTATGATTCTTCCTGCTTTATTTTTCTTGCTAAGGATTGCTTTGGCTATACTGGGTTTCTTATTCTGGGTTTCTTGTTTTTCTAAGTGAATTTCAGGACTGTTTTATTGAGTTCTATAAAGAACATCATTGACACTTTGATGGGAATTGCACTGAACCTGTATAGAGGTTTTGATAGTATGGCCATTTTTACAATATTAATTCTACCTAGCAAAGAACCTGGGAGGTCTTTCCATCTTCTAAGGTCTTTTATTTCTTTGTTTAGTGTTCTATATTTTTCATTGAAGAGATCCTTCATCTCTTTTGTTACATTGATTCTTTAGGTTTGGTTATTTTTTTTACTTTTTAGGCTATTGTGAATGGGATCATTTTCCTAATTTCTTTTTCATCAGATTCATTATGGGTATATAGAAATTGACTGATGTGTGCATGTACATTTTGTATCATGCTACTTTGCTGAATTTATTATGAGGCCTAGAAGTCTTCTGGTGGAGTATTTTGGAGACTTCAAAATGTAGGATTATATCATCAGCTAAAAGAGATATTTGATCTCTTCCTTTTCTATTCATATCCCTTTAATTTCCTTCTCTTTCTTGATTGCTCTGGATAGTGTTTCAAGGATTACATTGCATAGAAGTGGAAAAAATAGGCATTCTTATCTTGGTCCCTGGTTTTATAGGACAATGATTTACAATTCACATATCTGGTAAGGAACTTTTATCCAGCACATATAAAGAATACTTACATTTCAACAATAAAAAAATTTTTTAAATGACTGAAAGATCTTTCTTCCAAAATGGATATGTAAATGTCTGATAAGCACATAAAAAGCTGTTCATGAAATGCAAATCAAAAGGACAAAACATTGCTTCATAATATTAGGATGGCTATAACAAAAAAAAAATAAGTTATGGAAAGCAGTATGGAGATTCCTTGGAAAACTGGAAATGGAACCACCATTTGACCCAGCTGTCCCTCTCCTCAGTTTATACCCAAAAGACTTAAAAGCAGTATACTACAGGGACACAGCCACATCAATGTTTATAGCAGCACAATTCAGAATAGCTAAACTGTGGAGCCAAACTTGTTGCCCTTCAGTGGATGAATGTATAAAATCATGTGGCATATATACACAATGGAATTTTACTCAGCAGTAAAAAAGAATAAAATCATGGCATTTGCAGGTAAATGAATGGCATTTTAGAAGATAATGTTAAGTGAAGTTAGCCAATCCCAATGAAACAAATGCCAAATGTGCTCTCTGATATAAGGAGGCTGACTCATAGTGGGCTAGGGAGGGTGAGCATAGGAGGAATTGATGAATTCTAGATAAGGCAGAGGGGTGGGAGGGAAAGTGAGGAGGCAGGGGATTAGAAAGGATGGTGGAATATGATAGACATCATCATCCAAAGTTCATGTATGAAGACATGAATTGGTGTCAACATACTTCATATACAACCAGAGATATGAAAAATTGTGTTGTATACATGTATTGTAATGCATTCTTCTATCACTTATTTTAAAAATTAATAAAATAAAACATGTTTATAAAATTTTAGAGAAATTTATTTATTTATTGATGTGAATATCAGATGTTGTTGTCAAAAAGTTCAATAGTCCAACAAAAAATTAACATTAAATTACCATATCACAAATAATTCAGTCCTATTTATACACCAAGAACATTTAACACTAATATTCATGCAAAATGTATGCCTAGTGTCCATATCAACATTACTGATAATAGCTAGAAAGTAAAAACAATGGGGGGGAGGGATAAAAGTTAATTGGATTAGACAAAGGGGAAATTTTAAAAAAAGGTGGCCATGGGAATAAGAAACACAGTAGAATGAATCAGACATAACTTTCATATGTTCACATATAAATACATGATCAATGAAACTCCACATCATGTACAATCATAATAATGAGATCCTAAGTTATATTCCATATATGTATAAATGCCAAAATACACTGTACTGTTATGTATATCTAAACAGAACAAATAAAAAACATTAAGAGAACTTAAATGTCTATCACTGGTGAACAAATAACAAATCATGGTATATCCCTACAATGAATTATATACAATTCATATATTAATGTATAATAAATGAAATTTGGTTACATGTTATAAAATGAATGAACCATGAAAATATTATGGTAAATAAAAACAGACACACAGGAATGTATATTATATAATTCCATTTATACAAAATGTCAAGAATAGGCAAATAGATAGCTAAAAAGTAGGATAACAGAGGCCATGGGCTGAGATGAAGCAAGAATGGGAAGTGACTGCTAATAGTTTGGGGGGTCATTTTAAAATAATGATGACTTTCTAAAACTAGATAGTAGTGAAAGCTGCACAACCTTGTGGATATACTAAAGAAGCTTAATTGTACACTTTCAAGGATGGATTTTACAGCATGGTGATTATATATCAATAAAGCTAGTTTTAGAAAACACTAAAATGAATACTTGAACCTAGAAATATTCTATTCATATTAAGGAGCAAATAAATTTTAAAATACCTATTTTAGCTAGCCTGGTATCCTGGTATCAATATACATGAGTTTTTAAAAAATGTCTATCATAACGTGAATGATATTTGAGACTTTACACTAACAAATACATCTGCCTTTTAGAAAATGGCATACTATTAACTGATAGGAAAGAATGGTGCCTCTTTCTATTTCCTTTGTCATTTTCTTTATTTATGGAATGAATAAAAGAGATTTGAGCAGATGCTTATTGGTATGCTGTGCCACACTACTTGAAGTTTTCTTTTTCACCATTCTAATTGTAGAGACTCATGAAAGCATAGTAACTAAAATGTCAAAAATAACTAGTTCAGATAGTACTATATAAAATCCTTGTTCAGAGTATGTTTTAAATTTAGCCTTTCAGGAAATATATTTCTCTTTGCAACCTATAAAATTACTAAGATGTGATATGTGCTTGTCCATTATACAGAACATATAAATGGCTTATATGGAATTGATTAATAACTAGTAATAAAATGTGTATTAAAAACTATTCAGAGGACATGTGTTTTATTATTTTACATTGTTCTAACAATTCAATTTCTATAAAATAAAGGCAAAATTATATTTTACATTCATTTAAATCTCTGTTTCTGAGCATATTTATTCCAAATGTTCAGGTTAAATACATGGATAAAAATTAGAGCTATACATGGATTTTATTTTTTTCTTTCTTTCCCCAAATCTCTTTTTTTACCTCATTGTGGGAAAAATTAATACAATATGTTAGTAGTGTGTATTCATATATTCAATCTATAATTCCATTTTTCCTGGATGCATGATTTTTTCATATTCTAATCTGAAATTTAAATTGCTCACACTACTTTATTTGACAAATAAAATATGACTGTGCAATTTACAGGCGGAAACAGGCAAGAGGCCCTGTCTAGAGAGTCTCCTTCATTCTTCCATGGTACCCAGGCATATTTCACACAGTTGAAGCTTATCCCGGCTTTGTGTGGAAAACCTGAGATTAATTTATAGCCAGAAATTTTTATTTGTTCATTTAAATCCATTGAGATCTACAGTTGTTATTGTAAGATAACCTGGTATTTCTTAGAAAATACAATGACTTGAGACATTTTGAAAAGCCTTAGTTTAAATAAAATGTTCAGTACCAACGTATGCACTCCTATACATAGCTTTATAATATATTCATAAAAATTTTACATTATTCAGAAGTTTAGAGGTACTTTTAACTTAAAATCTTAACTTGTGAAAGCATACTGATCAGTTATTTTGTGTGAAATGATGTTCTTTGCACAATGTGTTTATAGTAAAATGTGTTATTCAATATGCAAACATATGTTCATTAGTTGGAGTACAGATTTCTTCACACATTTGTTTCATGACACCTAAAAGTAGTTAACAAAACTGGAGAAAAAGGTGGCTATTTGAAATTAAATACAGCTTACTATTAATAAATGTTATTGTCTCTATTAGAGCAAATGGCATCAATGATTTCCATTCTAGATAACAAGTGGAATCTCTTAATTTTGTTTCTTTGTATATATTATATCCACCCACTCTTTCCAGCTCTACTTTTACCTGTTTAATTCAGATACTGACCATCATCTTTTGTGACTCTTATAAGAACAAACAGGTCTAGGCTCTTTACATATTTTCAGATCAACATTTCTCAAATTAAAACCTAGATAAAATACCAAAACTTTCAGAGACTTCCTTGTGTTCATAGGATGAAATCTGAAGTGAGAAGCATACCCTACAAGACTTTGCCAGGATGACCAAAACTGGTCTCTTCTACCTGCCCCTGGTGTTTTCCCTCCTGACAGCGCACACCAAACCACACTATGATAAAGCTTATTTTCTCTTCTGAAACTTTAAATACTTCTCACATGAAAAAAAAAAAAAACAACTTACAATACTTCTTGAAAAATATCGCCTTCAAGGAAAGCATATTAATAAATACAACAGTGTCTCCCTGAATGCTCAGTCATCATTTCAACAGGAGATAAACTAAACAACTCACTATCTCCATTTTCTTCAGAGTCTTATGTCCTATTTTTTCTCCTAAAATTGGACCTTCATTATTCTAACCCCAACTCAATTTAAAAATAAATTTCTATTGGCTACCTAATCACTTTACTCTCTTTACCCTAGTGTCACTCTCCTCCAAAATAAGTCTCTAGCTTCTTTCTTAGGTGTATCTTCCTTTCTCCATTCAGGGCTCCCTTCAAGTGTGTCACCCTGAGGTAATGGATGTCTCCTAACATGGCTGACTCCTTCACTCCTTCATATCCACTTACAGCACTTGAGTCTTAATTTTATATAAATTATTCTATGTGTGTGGTTTTCAAATTTATATGAATATGTATCAAATTTTTATACTTTGCTTCTGCTCTTTACCCATTCCCTAAAAGATTATTACAGTTATTGTATCTGTTTTTAAGTCTTCTGATTATTAGGACCAGTAATATGTTTTAGGTAGAATATTAAATTTAAGGGACTCAGTCCATTGTAGTGTTTCATGCAGCTAATATAAATTCTTCATTTTTTATTTTTTCTCTTATAAAATGTTTATATTCAATGTCTTATTCATTCATCTATTTCCATTGATTTTGTTTGAAATAAAAATTGCTTGTATTCTTATTATAATAAGTGAAACAGTACAAAAATGGTGTGGGATATTAATAATCTTTTCTAACCTTCATTCCCACCCCTTCATTCTTAGCAGATTTCTGTATTTCTTTGCCCATTAATCTCTAGTCATGCAATCCTATGAAGCATATGGGCACATCCACAGGAGTGGCAGACACTGTTAGTCTCTCGTCCAAGATTCATTTTTCTCTTAAGCCTTACAAAGGGGACCCATTTTTACTTAGGGAATGGGCTTACCAATGTACCCTGTTAGGATGTTTTCCATCACATTATTCCTTTCTAAAAAAGGCACATTGAGCCATAGTTATTTGCACTGAGAAGGGTGTGGATGTCATTGGATAGGTTTTTAGGAGTTTTTAAATGGAGCTAGGCTCAGCTATTCTGGATCAAAAAGCAAAAATTAGAACAAGATTTGAACAACCATAGAAACCACTACAGTAGTCTTGTACTCTTTAGTCTTCATATTTTGCTTTGCAAAAAAAATATTATTATTACTTTGTGGTTTATTTAAAAGTAAATAAACATTCTTCAAGGGCAGTAAATCAGGACCTGAATGTGTTATTCTGAAGAACTTTATACTCATCAGTAATACTGAAATAATATCATTTGCCTTATTTATAACTAAAAGATTCAAAAGGTCCATTGCCTTCAACTTCTAACCTACACACTAATATTTCACTAAGCATCAACATGGGTTACTTCTTAAGTATTTGTGGTCTGTGGTCATTATGAAGTATTTTCTAAGTAGGACTGCCAAAAGACTATGCATATTTTAAATTTTAAGAAACATTTTTATATTACAAAGTCATGTAGAAATTCATGTTGCCTCGAGCACATGTATGAGTTTCAGATCCCCAAATGAATATTGTCATTGGATATTATTTAGTATCCCTAAAATTATTAATTTTTAAAATTAAATTTAATAAATAGGTAAAAATTGCATATCATTTATTATTGGTCATTTAGATTTCTGTTTATCTTGATTAGATATTATCTCCTTTAATTACTTTCTCTTAATTTGTCCTTTTCCTTCAATTTCTAAATCTCTTGTATTTATACCAATGAATTTAATATAAAATTCAGTTTCTTGATTTATCCTCCTTATATAATATGAATTGATTGCTGGCTTTAAGGTACTAAGACAAATTCCTTGCTCTCTTGGCAATGCCACTTCCCCATTTTAATTTTAATTATTGTGTTTTGGCTCTTTTTCTTAGTATATCAAAGACAATGAACATCCATTGACTTCCTCCATTAAAGATTTAAAAAATAGCACATTTTATGTCTCTCTACCTTTCCTTCTGTGCTTCTGAATTACTAAAAGTATTATTTTTACAACATCCACTTTTACATCACTATCATAGTGCCACCACCATAGCAATATAGGGACATAATTAATTTGCTGGTACTCAGAATTGTGCAGTGTGGTGGTTTTATAGGAATAATATAATTTCATATCACATTATACTCATAATTATAAATAACAGCTCTTGATGTAAGTATATTTTTAATAAGGGGATGAAAATAGATCAAAGTAGTTTATACAGTTTAAAGGGATTTTATTCAGTCTTCTCCAGGCACTTCCTATCCTGAGCAACTGTCTCTGATGATGAATTTTATTCAGTCTTCCTGGGGCATTGCTTATCCCGAGGAATTTACTCTGATCCTATGTGGCAATAAAATGGCCATTCGACATGCAAGAGTATTGAAAGAATGCTACAGGCTACTCCATGGTTAATTAAACATAGCTGTGAAGGTTTGTTTGACATTTTCAGTATGTTTTCAAACAAACAATATTTCTCCCCATTGCAGTTAACTTTTTTTTCCTTTTGTCTTAGTTGTTAAAAGTTGCTACTAAATGGTTCCATAAATTGAATCAACCTTTGGAACACTTGTCCTTCACACTTTTTGTTATCAGAGACTTAAAATAATTTCTAGTCCTTGGAGTTGACTTGGGTAAACTTTTCTCAAATTGGTAGACTATTCAAATATTGAGATAATATTTGCAAAATTCTTAATAGCCACAAGACAAGGACATCAGTCATTTTATCTTTCTTTATCACCAGAATTGATATCTGCCTGTTTCAGAAAAAGGTTATATAGCATGAGTCATTTGTTAAGTCTAGCAGCTGTATCTACAACCTGTATGTTGTAAAAGTGCATCACAGATTGGGAAATCAAATCTTTGCTGATATTCAATTAAGATTTCCTTGGATTTAAGGTTGTAAGACCCATATCTTCAGTAATTTCTTGATTCAATTATTATTGATTTATTTTTTAAAATCATTTTTTTAGAGAGAATTTTAATATTTATTTTTTAGTTTTCGGCAGACACAACATCTTTGTTTGTATGTGGTGCTGAGGATCGAACCCGGGCCGAACACATGCCAGGCAAGTGTGCTACTGCTTGAGCCACATCCCCAGCCCCAATTATTATTGATTTAATGAGCTAAATTGTATCTTAACAATGGAAAATTTTAAAAAGGATGTTGTTGTAGGAAAGAACATTTACTGTGAAGATACCATTTGATGCTGAGCATATTAGCTACCTCTAATTAGAGTGGCTTTTAGCATTTTTCTTTCTTCTAATGACAACTTTAATAAGTACCCAAACTAATACTCAGCTGTGTTTAATAATTATAATTTCTTAAACTAGTTCTAATCATTCCTACTTGTCTCTAATTTCCCATCACTTTTCCTTATGAATGAATTGATATTTTCCCCATAAAGAATAATGCAAGTTGTATATATGTCATCACAGTAATTATTATAAATATGTTAGTATGGGCTTTTGCCAGTGTATGTTTATTTAACATAAAATGCTTTCCTTAAATTAAAGCCTATCATTCAATTTTTCTAATGAAATAGTTTTTTTTTTCCCTGTCTCATTTTTCTGGTAGAGTTTTTAATGTAGTGATAAAGGGTAAATGTGTGCTAACAATAGTCTCAGACCCCCAGGCAAGAAAAGAAATGTTACTTCAGATATCTCATAATTTTGAAAAACGTAGCTTACCTGCATTTCTAATTCACAGCCAGCAAATTTCAAATTGATAGAATTTGGATATGAAGTCAGCAATTTTATTTTAAAGTATAACTTTTTCTTCTTATTATTCAGTTGCTATTACAATAAGAAAGAACACTTTTTTATTAGAAAGGCACCACTATTTAACATAGAAAACACTCAAAATAGAAAGCTAAGGAAACCAAGCATGAAGAACTGCACTATCAGCATTACTTATTAAGCTTAGGCCATGTTTTATTTAGGATGTCAAACTTGTTATTATTATTATTTTGCTTTAAGTATTTGAAATAAAGCTAAACACTTCTTTAAAAATATTCGTGTGTGGGGGTGAAAGTGAAGAGTTTGATAATTTTCTTTACTAATTAATTGAAATTTGGGAAATATTTGACACCAAAATACTGTGAGAATAATGTAGGTTAAATGTTTACAGTTTTCTTATATATAAATGTAAGATAATATTTTTAGCAAATGTTTTGGTAACATATATCCAACATGTGACAGGAACAAGCTAACCCCCTTTGAATTAGTCATCCCACAGGAAAATCTATCCTAATGTAAACAACTTAAATGTAGAATGTTATTGCAAATACTGTTATTGTTTTGTTATAGCAATAACATTTCAATGATTCTAAACTTCTAAATATAAGGAATTTATTAACTGTACTAGATATGAAAGCAATTTTATAAATAGTTTGCAGTTAGTGGGTTTCTGACATCTGAGTTCCCTAGAGGAAGCTCTAGGGGAGAAATGAACACACAACCCACTTCCATTCCATTGAACATCTCCCATTTCAATGCTCTGCTTTGTCATTGCCTCAAAGCTGCCTCTCCTTACATGGAAACCTAAATTTAATGACTAGAGGTTTCTGAAGAATATAGATGATTTTTATTTTCAGTGTGTACAATATTTGTTCCTGAAAGTGTGAATACATCATGTATGACAACCTTGCAAAATTATGTGGGCTTTAGCAGAAAGAGATTAGGTTCAAAGTTAAAGATTTCATTCTCCTCCCCAGTAGCCAGAAGAAAAAAAAAAAAAAAGTCATGTTTAAAGTTGAGGAAGGGGACAGCTGAAAAGAAAGAGGTTAAACAAATCCTTGACATCAAAGACCAGAAGTAAATTGTATGACTTGAGCCTTAGCTTGGGAACTGCAAAGCATTCCAGGTGTTACCCCAGAGAGTGTCTTAGGAGCCTCATTTCTTCCTTCACTATAAAATTATCAGTTCTACTCCATAGAGCCAAGGAACTTTTTCTTTTTGGTCAAAATTTCTCTCAAACCTTTTCTCTAGCTCCAAGCCACCAAATGCAAAAGCAGTAGATGGAAAATGAAGGGAATTCCTGCTTCTTGGATGAAGAAAACAGGATGTACCATTTCATGTCTACTTCTCTTAAGTTGTTTAAGCAGTTTAGCGTCTGCAAGAACACAGAAATAACTCAATAATTAAATCTAGAAGACTTCCACTTACTGCTTATTGTGCAAATTATACTGTCCCTCCCCTCCAAAATATAGATATAGATTCCAACTGGCAAAATGTATCTAAAGAACAATAAAAACTACTTTTTATTAAAAGTAAAATCATTCAGTTTTTCCTGTGAAAGGCATAGTTCCCTTTTTCTGTAATTATGGATCTCACAATTATAATATTTCATGGTTTCTAACATTCCTGATGATTTTCCAAAAAAAGCAACATAAATTATTTATGAAAAAATTTAGATTTATACCAAATATTGGGAGATTATCACTTGTGGTAAAATATTTATATAAGATATAAATTTTGGTATGAATTAAATCAAATACATGCATCTTACTTATAAATTCAAAGCTGGACAACAGTGTGATAATTATAATTTTCTATTTGTTGAAAGGACATATGTGCACCATGGGTATTTATACTTATGGGCAGAAATAATTTATTGCACTCCTTGTAAGTACCTCCCTTATGTAAGAATAATACTTATTTATGCTAAACAGAAATAATAAACACTTTGAACTCAGTTTTTAGATACTTACCCCTTTTAAACTTACCACTGAGTTGACTACTACACATGTTCAGTTGTTTTTTTTTTTTTAAAAATGGGGCTTATTCAAGTATTCATTATTTGCCTTTTTACATTTACACATACGGTCTAACTTGAATTGATTGATTTATTCTTTCAAAAGTGGGAATGAGGATTTCTACTGATGTTTTCCTCATTAATTTATTGGTTTATTTCTTCATTTAAGCATTTATCTAGTCCTACCTTTTATGAAAGTCTCACTTCAGAAAATTTCTTGTACGTGAAGAGAGATAAGGTCTGATTCTCAATTTGTTCATTATGTCCATTTTTATCAATACCTGTGAGGGACAGTAAGTGATCAAAGATATGTTCTTGATGAATCATTTAAAAAACACTAATTAATATTCAATACTCCTTAAAGAAAAAAAAGAGACTTGTTTTTTTTTTTTTTTTTTTTTAGAATATAATCATGAAAGATTCCAGATGGGAACCCCCATCAAAAAGTTTTAGGGGTTAACGTAAGTTACATTTTTACTTTTACTTGTTTCTTATCTGTCTTCCCACTAGATGGCAGAGCCTTCTAAGTTTTGTTAACTGCTATGGCCTCATGGCAATTAGTAGGTGCTCAAAAAAAAATGAGAAAAAGAAGAAGTGAATGAACAAATGAATTGATTCATCCAGTGGAGCTAAGCAATCCAACTTTTTGGATACTGTATTAAATGAGATGTTTTAACTAAGCCCACATCCTGAGAGCTGTACTGTTTTATGACACTTACAGCAGAAAATTCCCCTCTTTGGCTTTTGAATTTGTGTTTTGGATATGAACACTTCCCAGTCTTCTCTGAATTTGGAACATCTGACAAGTGCCAGAGTCTCAACTGAGCCAGCAAAAACAAAACCTTTGTGAATTCATTCTGGCTGCAACTTCAAGGTTTACAATCCACTAGGTTTTATCTATCCTGTGATGTGAGCAGCAGGTGTCTCAAAGCATCAATTGTCCAATCAGGCTCCTGTGAAGATCATATGCAGTTGGCTGATTTCACAGGAGTGACAGTGAAGATGGTGCTAAAAGAGCAGTGAGTCTGTTGATAGAAATTCTTCTGTTTCCAATATATTCTATAAAAAAATTGCTATTTAAAAATTTGCTAGCATTTCAACTTCAAACTACTGTTTCCATTAAAATTTCCCATAAGGGCACTGAAAGAACCCTAAAAAATTTCATATGCACATCAGACTACACATACCCTCTTGTGAATTTGTACTTACCAGAAAACAGCTGAGAAAAGCAGCATATGCATTTCACAATTTTGATCTCCCCTACACATTTTGCCATTTAATTCTGCAGACTGTTCTCTGTATTTTGTCTATATGATAAAAATCAGATCTAAGTCATTATTGCTAAAATGATAATAGCTAAATACTCACAAACAAGATGAATGGAGAATCTATTCTTTAGACATGAAAAATTTATAAGTAGCAACAAAAGTATCAGATAGTTGTATTGCTGTATAAAATTATGAACATTTACTATTCAAATTTTATGTTCACTCATTTATTAGGTTCTCACATGTTCAAGTTATTTTTTCTATATTAATATATATGATGTTTAAATCACATGTTAAATACACACACAATATATATATATATACATATATTTACATAGCTCCTTAATATAAGTATATATCATGTATACTTATATGACATATTTTCAGAAAAATAAATATGTCATCCATTCTCTATATAGCATCACTATTATTTGATTAAGTTTTTGTTTCAGTGATTTGTTTATTTATACATATGAAAGTCACTGGAAAATTAGAGATGTCAGTTTTATATGGAAATGTCAAATATATAGTCTATGATATTTAAAAAGACATATAGAAAAAATGAAAGAGTCATCAAAGCAAATTAGACTGCTGCATCAATAACCCTAAATATGTCTAAATTCTCCCTCATTATTTCAAGTAAATATTTTCCCAATGAGGAGCTAAAATCAAATTTAAAAATTTTTATGTATCTTTTTTTTATTAAATGCATTTCTGAGAGAGCAGGAATTACTTATGAGGGCTTTTCCATCAGTGCACTCAATAAGAGGGCACAAACCCTGAAGGTGAGGGAATAAGTTGCAATAGGTCTTGAGAGAAATTATTTCATGCAGATAGAACAAGGAGTGCAAAGACCCTGAAATTTGGGCCTTTTCTATTAAGGTACTACCAGGGCACCCATGAGCAGAGACTGATCTGCAAGAAGGAAAGGATAATGCACAGAACAAAGAGGGATCAAATCAGAGTTCTATAGGATGTATCCTCTGAGTGGGGTCAATGATAGAGTTTTAGCAAAGGACTTATAGATAAATTTACTTCCCCAATAGCATTTGTTGGGGAAAAATAACATCTTTTCTGTATTGGTATTTATTGCTTTCTTCCCTTCTACTGAATAGAATTGCAATAATAATTAAAATGGATTCATTCTCTCTCTCTCTCTCTCTCTCTCTCTCTCTCTCTCTCTCTCTCTCTCTCACACACACACACACACACACACACACACTCACACACACTCACACACTCATCCAGAAATACATTTAAGTTTAATGATATATAAAAAATATACTCTATGATTTTAATTGTAATTATATTAAATTAAGAGATTGATTTAGTGAACTTTATAATATTAAGGCTTATCATCCAAGAACCTAATCAAGGTTCTGGTTCTGTGAAAAACCACAATAGCTAATTTTGTTGGAAGCTTCCTATGTCCAACCCTCATTGCAATCATTATGTGCTGTAAGTCATCTAATGCTCAGTATAACCTTGTACTACAGCTACTATTGCTATTATTCCATTTCACACATCTGAGAAATTGAGGCTTACAGATGTTAAGTAATTGGCTTCAGACCAAACAAGACTCAGGCAGGTCAGAGCCATGTACTCACAGACCACCTGCTTGTACTATTTCTATCTTCTGAGTTTTAGAGGCTTTTTTAAAAAGTATATTAAAAGTATATACTTTTTAAAAAAGTATATTATGTGTTTTGCTGTGTGGAATATTTGTTGCCACCTAGTAATTATAATCAGTTATTTTAAGAGTAATGTTAATATTTTTTTTTACTTTAAATCATATCTTAAATCTATTTTTCCTTATTAGCTCCAAAAATGCTCTATTAATTCCCTGTGGAAGAAGAAAAAATTCATGAACTAATGAATATTTTCTTCAGTCTCTCTTCCCTCATTCTTATTTATTTTGCACAGGGGATTGAATTCAGGGGCACTCTACAGATGAGTTATATCACAGTCCTTTTTATTTTTTTTTTAGATAGGGTCTCGCAAATTGTTGAGACTGGCCTCCAACTGCTTCATTATCCTGATTCCCTGGGATTATGGGCCTGTACCAGTTGCCCAGCCCTCTTCCCTCATTCTTAATGTCACTAAAATGTTCTGGAATTTTCATCACAATCTCTAGAAGTAGTTAGTATTAGTTGCCATTTTTCATGTTACTATCTTGTGTTTTCTGAGAAATAAGCTGTATTATCCTTTTTTTTCAGTAAAATCATTGCTGTTATTTGGTTAGGCCTATATTTTCATGAATATGCATATCTCTTCCTTTCACACCATAGGATATCAGGTAGTTAGGATGTTTGGGGAAGAATATTTTTTGAAATCCTACTCAAATTGCCTTAAATTTTAGAAAATTTTATCTCCTGTAATTAAGAATACACAGATTTTGCAGAATCTAAGACCATTTAAATGAACAGCAGTCTTACTGGCATAGTGAAAGACCAGTGTAATTTCACCCTCTAACTGAATTTGACCAGCTGGAGAAATTCCAATATCACAACCACAGCCGAACACAATGAAATAAAGAGAAAAACAATAAACAAAGGGACTTTTTCTTTCTTAATTCTTTTTAGGCAAGGAGAAACTTTGCAGCCTTTCCCACCATGGATGGTTAGGAGTCCCATTTTCACTTTTAAAATTTTACTGATGAGAACTAGAATGAGCATGTTTTACTTAATTATCTGAGTGTTTGAATGTTTGAATTTTATTAAAAAGGACCCAAAGTAGTGTTTTACAAGTGAGATATGTACCTTGAATCATTCCTTAAATATATAGAATATTAATAGAGAAGTTTATTTCTTGTATTCTTGCCTACAGTGTTAGTTGTTTTTACATCACTGTGACCAAAGTACCAGACAAGAACAATTTAGTGGAGAAAAGGTTTCAGAGCTTCAGTCCATGGTAGGACAACTACATTAATCTGAGCCTTAGGTGAAGAAGCACATCACAGTCAAAAAGCATGATGAAGGAGCTCTGCTCAACTCATGATGGCCACAGAGCAGAGAGAGAAAAGGAAAAGGCTTCAGGGAGGAGGAACCCTTCTAGGACAGGCCACCAGTGATGCCCCTCCTGCTAGAATGGATTGATTGGGGGACAGCTCTCATGATCACATAATGGCACCTCTGAGTATTCCTGCATTAGCACAGGAATTTGGGGGGAACTCCTCATACCCCAAACATAATAGACACTAAACATACCTTTCTGATACCTATAAAGGTGACACACAACTTCCTGGATGTTCAGAATTGGCCAAGTTTTCCCTTATCCTATATGGACATTGCTCTACTAACTTCTTGCAATAAATAGTTTTCATTGTTGAATCTATAGGCTATGCTGCATTAATCTACTCTGCTTGTCACTGCAGTATCCTTTGAATTTTTTTTGTAATTACATATTTTCTAATGGCAAGCTTTTCGTCATCAAGTATTTTCTCAGTTTACTCTGTGGTCTTAAAACTTAATTTTTCATGTCTTGTTTCATGAATTATATTGTTTTTTATTTCCATAAAATAGTAAACTATTCCTTGCTGAAATTTTTATTCTCTCTCTTCAGTTATGTATTTATCCAGAATGGATTATTATTAGAATTTTGCACACTGTGTCTACCCTTCATTTATTCATTTTTTCTTTCCTTACTATCACCTTGGCAGCCAGCTATAATGTTCTTATCTAATGTTGAATTTTTGTAGAACCTAAACATTTTGCCTTCTGTGCTCTATTTTGCCTAGAATAATTCCATCTAGACAAAACTGTTTACAACAAAATTGATTCTAAGACTTCTGTTAACTTTTTCTTAATTTCCCTCAAGGTATTATCTTAATCATCCCATAAAACATTAATATTAGAACTCTTTTAATTGTACTTTTTCTCTGGTAACTCTTTGGATTATTGAGTTTTATGTCACTCAAGAAGATTACTGCATTTCATAATTTTGATTTTTAATTCTAAACCGAGACTTATTTCAACATATTGTCAGAATATAGTCTTATGGTGCAGACTGTGCTGTGAAAAGTCTTTCTGGATTGAACAACTAGGTTCAGGAGAATACACACTTTGGTGATACAGAGCACAATTAGATGTATGTGATTATTATTGCAAATTTACTATAAAAACATTATTTACCAGACCATTATCTTTTCCAACTTATATGTTTTCCTAATCAACATTTTTGGAAACAGTTTTAGGTTCATACAAAATTTATACAGAAAGGAGTTCTCATATAGCATCTGTGTACACTGGTATTCTCTCTCTCTCTCTCTCTCTCTCTCTCTCTCTCTCTCTCTCTCACACACACACACACACACACACACACACACACACACACACATCTTGCTCCATCATCTGAGCCCCACCAGCAGAGTGGTGCATTTGTAACAGTTAATGAGCCTACATGGATGCATCATTATATCTCATTGTCTATAGTTCATGGGCTCACTCTTGGTGTTGTATATTCCTTAGGTTTTGAAAAATGTAATGATGTGTTCACAATTATAGTATTTTCACTGACTTAAAAATATCCTACACTACTTCTTTCATCTCCCGAGTACTCCTAACTCCTGACAACCATTTATAGTTTTATTGTCTCCACAGTTTTGTCTTTTCCAGAATATCATATAGTTGAAATCACACAGTAGATTGGATTCCTTCACTTAGTAATATGCAATTAAGTTTCCTCTGTCTTATCATGTTTTATTAGCTCATTTCTTTTAATTGTGAAGTATTTCCTTGTCTAGTTTGTTTATCCATTCATGAGCTAATGGACTTTCTGGTCTCATCCAAGTTTTGGGAATTATCCATTAAACTTTAATAAACAGCCAACTGCAGGTTATTTGTATGAACATAAATTTCAATTCATTTGAGTAAACACAATACAATAATTTTTGGATTGTATGGTAAAAGTATGTTTAGACTTCTAAGAAACTGCCAGACTGTCTTTCAAAGTACCATTTTGCATTCTTGCCAGGAATGAATGAGACTACTTTGCTCCACATCCCCTCCAACATTGGTGTCATCAGTGCTTTGAAATCATACCATCTAATAAGTATGTAGAATCTCAAAATCATTTTAATTTTCAGTTTCTTAATGACATATGAAGTGGAACATCTTTCTATATGCTTATTTGCTATGAACATATCTTCTTTGGCAAAGTGTCTATTCAGATCTTTGATATTCAGTTTTACCTTTTTGTAAATATTTTCCCAGTCTGTATTTTTTCTTCTCATTTTCTTTACAGTTTATTTAGCAGAGTGGAAGTTTTTAATTTAAACAAAGATCAACTCATCATAATGAATCATGTCTATGGTATTTTATATAAAACATCATTTCCATATCTGGAGTCATCTAGATTTTATCCTGTCTTATATTTTAAACCTGTGATATCTTTTGAGTCTCTTAATAAAGGGTATAAGGCCTGTAATGCCTGTGTCTAGATTCATTTTTTTAAATGGATATTAATTTATTTCAGTGACTGTTTAAAGAGAAATTTTTAAAGTGTTTTAAAATCAAATTAACTCTAGATTTGCTCAAATTAAAGGGAATGTGTAAAGCCATACTTGCTTATCCTTTCTTCCTTTCTCCCCAGTTGTTATTTAAATAGAGCACTATTTATCTAAGAAAATCACTGTGATAAACAATTTTCTTTCAAGTTAAAATGGAGATACAGACAATACACACACACTCACACACACACACACACACACACAGTCACAGGAAAAAAAAAAACCTGCCTGGCAATGTATTATTTTTTCTCACCAGCAAAGTGAGAGAATTCTATCAACTATGCAAAATTCAGAAGTGTTCAGAATGTAATGTGTATGCTGGTTCTTATTTATTCTCAAAAGGTAATGCTCTGAATAATGCTATGATTATCATTGAATTGATTCTATTCCCAAAGCTTGATTAATTTATTCTTTAGAATGTTATTCATCTTTTAACACAATAATTTCTCATTCTTTCCTTTATCCAAGAAAATATTAACATATTTTCACTGTACTATTTTTTACACTATAATAGTCATAGTGGATCTTTGTATATTATGATTAATTTAGAACAAATGGAAATAAGAAATGTGCAACCTATATAAACTTTTTTATTGAATTGCAATTTGAGGATCTGACTCATGAAGACCCTGTGATTTCAATTCTAATCACTAATAAATTTCCATAAATCAATTAAAATATTTGGCTAAGAATCAGTAATAAATTGTTGCTCAGGAATTTGGCTTGCAATGGCTACAACCAGAATTAGAATATATAGAAAGACTACTGTAGGTTTCTTGAATATCAGGACTAGAAGAGCAAGAGACCATAATTATAGACTAATCAGTAAAGAAGAAAAAGACAACTTTTAAATGGTTCAATATAGGTAAGACTAAAGAGGCAATTATTTTAAATCAATTTGCAAAGTTATCTCCATGCTTTATTTGGAAAGACATAATTTGCCAACATTTCAATGTTTTCCAGGGGTTCAATGTTTAAGGGAGAGTTCCAGGGACCCTCTGTCTAAATCACCATTACTTGATCAATACAACTATACCAAATTGATTAAAACAGTTGCCTCTTTCATCTTATTTTCATTAAGATACATAAAAGTAGGCTTTCCTCTTTACTCTTTGGTCTATAGCAGAATAATTTTGTCCCTTGTAGACCTGATATTTAAGTTTACAGTAGTTGCTGTTGGGAGTCTTCCCAGCTCCAAAGACTAACTTCCCCAGCCCCCAAGAAAAGCCGTCCAATGGTGAGCCCTGCTGGCTCACATGATCCTTACCCACCAATCAGACTAGCCCTACTGGCTCACATGATCCTTACCCACCAATCAGAAAGCACCCCATGCCAACTGACAAACTGTTCAACCATTAAACTATCATAACTGTCAAATCACCCCTGGCTCTATAAATACAATAAACAGGCATTTTCTCTGATGGCAAGCCTTGATCGTTCTTTCAGTTGCTATCCTTGTAATATCTCTAGTCAAAATTATTAACATCCATTGTAGCTGCACTTAATATCCATCACTAGCTTTCATTTAAAAAACAAAGATGGATGAGACTTTTTTTTAATGTTTCCTTGTTCAAATATTGTTACCAGAATAAAATAGAATTCAGCAAAAAAAGTAAAATTTTCAAAACTTCTTAATTTTATAAATTATTCTTTTCCTTATGATTCTGTGATTCCTCTGTCAATTAATTTACTATGAAGTTTAAGAACACAATAAATTCGATTTTTCTTCTTTTATTTCCTTCTTCTCTGGGGTCACATCTTTTAGTAAGGCTATTAGCAGCTCTGGTATGTCACAGCATCTTAACTTATGGTCTACAGCTGGCAATTGGTGTTATAAAATGCATCTAATCTAGTCTATGGAACAATAGTTGTTCATAGTTCCTCAAAATTTTGAAGTAACTACTAACAGGCAAATGGACATAGATACCTACTTATAGTGGTATATTAGTATCAAATGGGTTAATAAATGAAAAGTATTTAAAATAATGAGTCATATACAAAGTTTTCTGAGTTATAAGTATCATACTATCATTTTTTTTTATTATTGATTTCAATTCCTAAAATTTTCATTTCTACTATCCTTCCCTGAAGGAAATACAATGTATCTGTTTATAAGGAGAAGATGGGATACAGTAGACAAAATGTGCCAACACCCTCCTCCCCCAAAAAAGCATGACTTAATTTATTTAAATAACAGAAACTATTTAGATAATAGAACAATTGACTAAATTCACTTTTAAGAAATATCTGAAGAGGGGCTGGGATTTTGGCTCAGTGGTAGAACATTCGCCTAGCATGTGCAAGGCCCTGGATTTGATCCTCAGCACCAAATAAAAATAAAATAAAGATATTGTGTCCAACTACAACTAAAATAAAATCTGAAGAGGATTGTCAAAACTGTGAAAAATCTGAGGGCCTATCTTTTTAGTCAGCTTTTTTGCCACTATGAACAAAACGTCTGAGAAGAATAATCTTACAGGAGGAAAAGCTTATTTGAGGCCTACAGTATCAGCGCTCATCAATAACTAACTCCATTTTTTTAGGCAAACAGTGAGGCAGAACATCATGGTGAAAAGATGTGCAGGAGAAAAACATCTCAGGACCCTGAAACAGGAAGCAGAGAGAGACAGAGAACAATTTTCATCATGATAAAATATAAACCCCAAACACATGTTCCCAATGTCCCACCTCCCTCAGTCACACCCTACCTGCCTATAGTTACTACTTAGTTAAGTCCTATCAGTGGATTAATATACTGATTAGGTTAAGGTTTTGTTTTCATAACCCAATCATTTCACCTCTAAGCTTTTTCTTTTCTTTTCTTTTCTTTTCTTTTTTTTTTTTTTGGATAACAGAGATTGAACTCAGGGGCAATTGACCCCTGAGCCACATCCCCATCCATATTTTGTATTTTATTTAGAAACAGGGTCTCACTGAGTTGCTCAGCACCTTGTTTTCTTTACTGAGGCTGTCTTTGAACTTGGCATCCTCCTGCCTCAGCCTCGAAAGCCACTGTGATTATCACTTCTGTATATTCTTGCTTTGTCTCACACATGAGATTTTGAAGGACACCTAATATCTAAACCATAATATTAGCCTACAAATTATCCTGCTACCATTTTATACATGCCAGCAAATACATCAGAGATAAGACTGTATCAATCATGAGCAACAGGTAGCATGAACCTCATGGTCTCATTGTATCCCACTCATTCTTCAAGTTCCAAATAATGATGCAGAGTTGAACTATTTTGGTCATTGTATATATACTGTAATATGTCACAGATGAGGAAACCCATGTTTAGGCTATCCACAATTATATAAATGGAATGTCAAAAATATTTACTCAGTTAGGGACATTTTTATTACCCTCCACAGCGTACCAAACTGTTTTCTGCTCTAGACTGTTTAAAATAAAACATTCTTGAAAACAGTAGTCCAGAACAAAATCTAATACAAAATCTGAACAAATACCATTAGCTCTCCAAACAAAATTAAATGTCAAACAGGTCACCATTCGAATATGAATTTTTCTAGGAGAAATTTTTAAAGAGGGAGGAAAATTGGCACCTTCAGATAATAAATGTATAGAAGCAACATACTTTTAAACTTTTATAATGGCCTTGGGCAAAAGGTGATAAAAATAAATGTACAATGTTTGGATTATCTTGAGTTCAATGTTATAGTTAGTAGGTCAGAATCTGGGCACATATAAGTTGCTGTTTTTTTATGGCTAAATTCTTTTTAAAGCAAGGTAACCAAGTCTGTCCCTGTCTCACAGAAATATTTTGATTAAAAATAAATACATTGTAAAAATAATAATGTTCTCCAAAAGAAAGCATCTACTAAAATGGCATCTAGTTGCTATCTTTTCTTTAAGGTACATGATAAATTTAATATTGTAGGGAATTTCTTAAAATGTATTGTTTTCTTTATTGTTTTACTATATTATTTCCATTAACATAATACTGTGACACCAAACCTCCAAAAACTAGTAGCCTAACATGGTAGTCACATGATGTCTATTTTGTGAAACATGAAGTCCAAAATAAATTTCCAATTAGTGCATTATTTTTCAAGTTGTAGGAACAGAACAGAGAACAGTATGATAACATTCTTCCTCATCAAAGAATCATGGCCAACACTCCCACAAAAAAAAAAAAGATAGGTCAATAAAATGAAAGCGTATCACATTCATTTAATCAAAGTTTTATGTAATATAAGAACCTTTAGAAATGAAGAACTGAAGACTGAGGGAAACTGTCAATTTTTATATCTCATTTTGATGAACACTAGATACAAATGGGACTGGATAAAGGAAGAGGTCTACTGGTAAGGGATGGACAGGGCAAGGCCAGGAAGGCCAGTCTGCTCAGATTCTTCTTGGCTTCTATGTGTATCATTCCTTTCTTGCAGGTATAGGGTCTAACTCCTTCTGGATTGAGCACCTTATGATGTACCTTATAAGGTAGGTAAAACATGTCTGTAAAATCAGATCTTACACAGAAATATAGAAGATTAGAGTAATATTTCTATTTCTATGACCCATCTTGGGAAAGAGGAATTTTGATTGCTATGAATTACTTCAGGTGGACAAAAAGGGTAGAAGACAGTAGTAGGGGAAGAGAAAGTCATAGGTGGGAGAGAGAGAAAGAAAGAGAGAGAGAGAGAGAGAGAGAGAGAGAGAGAGAGAGAGAGAGAGAGAAACCTTCTGAGGCCCATCCAAAATACCTTTCAGCTTAAAATAATAAGCAATCCAAAGTACTATACTTTGTGGCATAATTTTTCAGTTTCCAAAAATGTCATGATAATCTAGCTTACTCTGTATTTTGGCACAACCATTCTCAGCACAAGGCTTCTAAGATTCTTGTGCAAGTAATCTCCATTTCAACCAGCTGAAAAGGGAAAAAAATCTAAGAAGATCATATGTTAGATCAGTTTATAGTATAGGGGAGGGAATATAATGTCTACAATTTCTGAATTCTTACCTTAGATCACCTATACCAAAAACCTAATTAACAAAAGACAAATAAGCAAGTTTAGTATCCTGTATAAATCTTGTATCCAAGGTAATAGCTATGGAATTAAATAAATCTCAGAGAGGTGCCTTAGAGTTCAGGTTTAAATATGATCTTCAAATGAAGCAAAAAAGAAGGGTGCTGGGTAGGAGAGTTATGGAGTACATTGCAAACAATGATAAATTTTATTATGTAGATTTAAGTCTGTGCCTTCTTCATTGAGTTAGAGTCTTCCTTCTGTTCCTAGTACAGAGAGGAAGGCACCCTCACAAACAGAGATTTGTTTTATAGATATAGATTTTTCATACAGAATGATATATTCTGATTTCAGATATTATCCTATTTTAGCAGGTTCTCAAAAAAAATCCTTATGTCAAAGGGGCACATGTTGGAATGGCATATTCTGGCTGCCTACAATGGGCAAACCAGTAAGGTAGCACACATCATTTCACCCACAACCCATTGTCTACCATGTAGTTACACAGCCACATTTAGCTGTAAGAAAAGCTGAGAAACATAGTCTATTTCCATGTTTAAAAAGAGAAGCTAGTTTCAGCAATTAATTTGGGAATCTCTTCTACATATAACTTAGATAAATGAGCCCTATATTTAGACTTTTAAAAAATTCATCTTCAGAAAATAATGCTGAAGACACATGTTGAAATTTATTTTAAGTTTTTCTCTGTGCTTTAAGTAGATCCACTAAGGTCCAGAATTAATTTCCAATTAGTTTTTACCCATTTGAATATACCTTTGATGTGATAAAAATACATTATTGGCTAATCCTTCATATCTGATATAGAGATTTAGAGGATTAGAAAGAATGATTTAAATCCACCTTAGAAGAATGTTTACAAAAAGCATGACTACGGCACTGCTATAAAGTAACAGAAATGAAAGAAGTGGGGTTTTGAAATGCTTGTATCCAAAGGAATCAAAATAACTTCAAGGAGTAAGGTTCTGCCTCAGATATTTTCATATATTTAGAGGAAAATAAGAGAATTGGTTTGGTTATAAAAGACCCTGGCTTTACATATTATCTTATGCTGCATGCAGAGAAGAAATGGAAAGTGAAATAATGCTTGGAGCCTTGGCCACATGGAGAGAAAAAAGAGGGTGATTCAGCTTCTTACTAGTAAAAGGTGACTCAATGGATGGCTTAGATCTTTGAACAAGTTTACCTACCAGAAAATCCTCCTTCTTTCTGAGGAATTAGAAAGGGCAGAGATATTGGGGATGGAAGTTAGCAATTGTTGCCATATTTAGATCTATTTTACTCTGAAATAAATTTAACTTTTTTAATCCACTTCATTTTTGTTTCTCACATATATAACTTCATTCTGATAATAGCATTGTGTGAGTGGGCTTTATGCATTATCTTTGCTCTTATCTCTCTGTATTTTTCTCAGCATTGTTCAGTCACCATTTTTCCTTGTTGCTATGTGCAGTTTCTATGGTATTTTTTTGCCATTAATTTTGTTTCTCAAAATAACTGCCACACTTTCTCCTTGAGAACACCTATTCCAGGGTGAATAAACATTCCTGATCCAAGTTAATATCAGAAGATTTTTATTCTTAAGAAATGAACGGGTATCATCATTCCTCTAAGTTATTTTCTTTAACAGTAGTGTTTTGAAGTGGGACACACTCTTTATATATTTAAAGTTTAAGTAAATGTACAACATAGAAATTTAGAGAAAGAAAAGAATTATAGATACTATCTTCATTTTACTCCCCCTATTCTAAACCTGTTGTAGCATGCTGTTCCAACAACAGCAAAAACAGCTACCCTTAATTTAGCACTTACTGTTAAGGGTTCAAGGCCAAGGACTCTTTTCTTTTCCACTCAGGCTTTCAGCTGAAGAAATAAGCACATGAGGATGTCTAGTCAAATGGGAATCAAATAACAATTTTACTAATTTGTACAAACAACTCAAAATGCCAATCTTTCATACACTGAAGTGAAAAACAAGACTGAAGTTTCTTAAGCTGCATCAACTCCATCACAACCTAACCCTCAATACTGAATCTTCACTCAGGTACCCAGATAAGGCTGGGTCTATAAAGGCTCACATAGACTTAAGAAGGCAAATTGCAAGACTGTCTAATACATAAACTTGATCCAACCCAGGTTTACTTGTGCTAGGTAATCAATAATTCTGGGATGACTTTTATATATATTTGATATAAGTAATAATAAAGAAGAAAGGTGCTTCAGATGAAGCAATCTGCTTATGTGTAATATGCAACCCAAGGAATGCCTCATCAGATTAGCAGTCCTAGTGATGTGGTGCTGAGCAAATAAATGTGGTGCAAGACAGTTATGGAAGAAAATTTCTTTTCTTTCTGGACAGGACAGGAATAGGAAAACAGGAGCATACGCATTTTTCACTAAACTCCCACATGCTCTGTATTGTGTTAAGAAATTTATATTTTTGCAATGCCTTTATCAGGTGTGATTATACCTTTCTGCAATTACCATCACAGATGTGAAATAATCAAATGTGTGATACCACATTGACCAACCCGCTTCTCCACAAATCTATGCTAACCTTTCTCTGTCCCCTTTTTTGTATTGCAGAAAGCTCTTTCTTACAGATTACACTTTCAAAACTGGTTGGTAGAAAGTACTGACAAAAGGGAAAAGCATAGGTATTTTTCCTTGCTCCCAACTTCCAATGGACTCTGATGAGTTGTTGTTGTGGCATATTCTTTGTGGTTTATATCCCAAAGGCATCCCTTCCTTTTTGGATGCAGTCCCTAATAAGAAGCCTCCTCAATAGCTTCATCTTCCACTGAGTGGATCCTCCTTTAAGATTCCAACCTGGCACTCTGGATTCTGGAGGTAATACTACCATACTACCTCCTCTTTTTTCTATCAGCCTGGAGGGTTCAGGTGGTGGGTTTTTTTTTTTAACCTGTTAATCATAAGCATTCTTACATACAACATTTTGGTTTTGAGAGTCATCCATGCCATTGAGTGTTTCAGTAATTCATTAATTCTTATTTCTCAATAGTATTCCTTTGCATGACCATCCTAGAATTGGTTTATCCATGCACCTTCTTTCTGATACTTTGGCTCTTTCCAGTTTCGAGGATATTATAAATAATGTGCAAACAGAGAATCAGAAAAGAATAGAATACTATTTAACATGGTAAATCTTGTAGAATAAATGTATTCATTTATCATGAATAAGAAATCAGGATTAAAAACACTGACAATAGGATACATCTATATTTAGTTTAGTTAGAATATACCAGTTATTCTTCTAAAAGGGTTGTAATATCTTACATATCTTATATATTCATCAGTAATGTATGAGAGTTCTGATTATTGCACATTCTTACCACAGCTTACCATTCTTTTAATTATGGACTTCTAAGTGAAAGCTTAGTAATATTTCAGTGTGATTTAATTTGCAGGTTAACCAGTGCCTAATAATGTTGAACACTTTTTCATGAATATTAACCATATGGATATATATATTTTTTTTTGGTAAGTGACTTTAAAGCATTTTGCTAGTTTTTAATAGACTTGTTTTCCTTTTCATTATTTGGTTTCAGGAAGTCTTTTTATATCCTGAAAAAGAAGATGTATGTTTTGCAAATATTAATTTTAACTTGTGGCTTTCTTTTTATTTTCTGAGTAGTATCTTTTGAAGTGTGAAAAATTTTAATTTTCTTAAGTTTAATATATTAGGCCTTTAAAAATATTTTGGTTACTTTTTAAAAAAATTATCTAGAAACATTTGTCTATAACTGAACATAAAGATATTTGTGTTTAGTTTTTATTTCTAGGCCTATGGCATCTTGATTTAATTTCTGTATACAAAATCAGATATAGGATGGGATTTATATTTTTTCCATATTGATTTTCATTAAAATCCAGGAGAACTTGTTAAAAAAACTTTCATTTCCATTAGATTGCTTTTGTGTCTATGACAAAAATGATCTGACCGTGTAAGTGTAGTTTCATTTGTATAAATTCTTCAACTTTGTTCTTATTTTTCAAAATTGCTTTGGAGAATCTTTTCATTTCTGTAAGTTCTGCCCTCTGGGAGTATTTTTCTTCATCATTGGCCTTCATAGATGTCCCAGAAGGGGACTCTAGAGCTTTTGGATGACTGCCAATTGCAACCAGGCCTGTCTTTTCTCTTCTACAATCGGTAGAGTAGGTATACTCCTGTGGAGAGGAAGGTAATGCAGCAGAAACAGAGGAATCTGGCTACTCGATCATGAAACTTTCTTGTGCTTTTGGAGCCTATTTAAGCCTCGTATCTTATACATCATTTCCATTTCTTAATGGACTACTTCTGTGCATGTTCAAATTTATGTCTTGTTGGGTTAGAGAGCACCACGTTTATGATTGACACTTCAAGCACCATTGGATCTGTTATGGCTCCAGTTGCCAAGCAACTTGTATGCAGCCTGTATTTTTAGCATAATTTTCTCTTGCTGTGTCCTCCAGTCAAAACTGGCAGTGCTTAAGGTCAATAAATAAATTGGCCAGTCTAGCAGACCCAAAGGAAGAATATATTACCACCAAAATGCAAAGAGGACACCAGCCTTTGTGCCTATTTTTCTTGTCAGAGAGGCCAGATACAAAAACTTATCCTCCAGCTTAGAATGGATTATTTGATATGCCCAGTCCACTGAACCTCTAGAAAATTCAGTGAGATGAGAGGCCCCCGAATTTTGTTGAATTTATTTCATATTTTCATATGAAATGACATACAGATATTTGCTATAACATCTAAAGTACTTTCTACACCTTGTTTACTACATCTCATTGGTGTATCATTAAAATAATGGAAAAACATATGTTGTGGAAAAGTGATCAAATACCTGTGAACTGAATAATGATATGAAGGAGAGTTGATATACTTCTGAGGTATGACAGTGAATGTATACTGTTGCTTTAGCCATCTGAAACAGCTTCTGATGGTTTTCACTTATAGATACAATGAAGATTTCATTAACCAAATTAATATGCACACACCAAGTACCAGGGATATGTTTATTTGCTCAAGAAATGAAAGCATATCTATAACAGCAGCTTTATTTGGAATCATCATCTGGTTAAATTCTCAATAATCTGCTATATTCTCTAAGATCTGTTTTCTGTAGAGACCAAATAGGTTGAATGGGGTATGTTGAGAATCACTACCACTTCATCCTTCAAGTCCATGAAGAAAACACTAATCTCTGCAGTCCCTCCAGAAATATGTTATTGATTTTGGCATACTGTTTTTGAAGGAAGAGTCGGTTCTAGTGATTTCTCATTGCCCTCTCCTACTATCATAGTCCTCATTTCACAGGTCAGAGAATAAATATTGAGTTTCTATCAATCACTGACTCTATCTTTTCCTTAAATTTTTTTAGATGTTGATGAACCTTTATTTTATTCATTTATTTAAAAGCAGTGTTGAAAATTGAACCTAGTGGGATTCCACCTCTTGAGTCCCCTTCTTCCTCCGGGAGAAGTCTTTTCTGCTGTCCTTTAATAAACTTCTAATTTCTACTCTGAAAAAAAAAAAAGAAAAAAAAAGAAAATTGAACCTAGTGCTTCACACATGGTAGGCGAGTGCTCTACCACTGAGCCACAACCCAGCCCCTAAGTATATCTTTTCTAATTATGCATTGTATGAATGGGAAAATTACCATAGTATGAGAAGAAGGATACTATAAATTCACTGTTAGATGGGTATTTGCTAAAACCTCATTGATTACCTGACTTTCACAAGTGCTTATTCTGCCTGGTAGAGCCCAGTGACTTTTGTGTTTCTTAAAATTTGTTTCAATACAGAGGAAAAATGCCACTATCCTTAAAAATAAGTTTTGTCTGTTTGTTTGTTTGTTTTCCTGAAGGCATAGTCACCCTGATAAATGGCAATACATTCCTTTGTGGGCAAGCTAAGAGAAAGACTGACAGTATGATTTTAACTGTGTAGCAAGGTATTTCCTTAAGAGAATCAAACTTCTTCTTTGAAAAGGATCTAACTCTGTTAACTAGCGCAAGTGTGGGAATTGATTGAGAGTCAGAGATTCTCTGTTTTGGTGATGGAAGATTGACTTTTGTTCACGCAGCTGAGGACGCTTCTGCTTATACAGATAAAGAAAAGACTTAGTATACTGATTGTCTATTTCTTTTTCAGGGATAATATGATCAATTAGCTGAGGGTTAGGCCTCTGGGAATCAGAGCAATCTGATGATTGCTTTGGCTCTGCTCTTTACTACATTAACCCCAACTACCTTGTACGTGGCAACTAACTGCCCACCACTAAGCCCCTCTTCTATAGACCTTGCATTAACCAGTTTGATGCCAACACTTCACACTAATTTCTGACTCACATAGAAGAATTACCGTGAAGCTCTTCGAGAACACTGAGGCTTCCCTCCCAAATATGTTGCTCACATTTGTAGAAAAAGATGCGTCCTCATCAAGATCATCTTGGGGTAGATGAGCAGGTCTTAAACACAATGTATCTTCTCTAAAATCCTCATCCCTTGAAGTCTTTGGAAATCCACCTGTGTCATACAGCAAATCATTTCTGACATTTCAACTTTTGTTTGTATAGGTTTCTTTAGGCCCATATTTCAGTCAAATAACCACAAAGCAACAAAAACATTATTATAATTATTTTTAATATTAAAACTATGTTAATATATTTTAAATATATGTCAAAACATTAACTTCAGAATCTGCATCTGTTTTGTGGGCCTGTATCCATAACTTTGGCCTGATGTCCAACATCGTGTTTCTTCCGTCCCAGTCCCACACACTTGCAATCTATTTTTATATACACTCCCCAGATTTCTATCTGTATAAATTGAAGATAATCATGCACTTCTTTTGGTATGACAGGTACTTTTTTTTATGCATCACACTCCATACCTTACTCTTTGGAACCTACTAAGATTATAGTCTAGTCTAATTATATGTCTAGAAACAAAGAGGAGTAGCTGGGGTGGCTCTTGAGTAAAATCAATAGTGCCTTGTGAGGCAATCACCACAGGAAGGCTTCCATGGGTTCTTCAGGCAAAGCAGGATTCAATTCGTTTGGCTGGAGTGGATGGGTTAGTTCTATTGACAATGAGGACTCAGTAGAATTTCTAGGTTTTCTGTCCCCAGCTACCTCCCTATCTGCCCATATGTCACCATATAAACTTTCAGGATCTCATTCCTTCTTCATCAATGCCTTCACTTTAAAAAAATATGCCAGAAGAGGTAAAAGAAGTAAGGAATTCAGTTTACACTGCTATTCCAACATTCAGAAGATAAGACTCTCACTTTTATCTGGTCTATGGCTACAGAAGGTGAAAGTTTCTTTCTAGGCAGATTCAAAAGTGTCCATGCTCAGTTTGACCTAGGAATTTGACATCCTTTCCCCCCACTTTCTCTAGTACAGTTAGGTACAACTACCCACTATCATATACTTCAGTTTGATTATTGTAGCATATCAAAAACTATGTCAAACAAGAGATTTCTCTTCCAGGAGTAGGAGAATCCAAAGGTGATTTGTACGTCTTTATTGATGCATCATTCCATGGATGATCAGCACCCTCTTTACTGCTGAGAGTCATTAATATTAGTGTCTTTATGTCTAAGCAGATTAGAGAAGAAATTAAACAAAACCCAGAACAAATATAGACACAAATAATTAATATGCTCTTTCTCTAGAACTACTTCTGGTATGGACATTTACTTCAGCAGGGATTTAACAAGAGAAGCAGAACTATGCACACGTGTGTGTGTTTGTGCCTGCGTGTGCGTGTGTGTGTGTGTGTGTGTGTGTTTGTGTGTGTGTATTTAGAGAAAGAGAAGAGAGAGCTCCAGAGACGGGAGGAGGGGGAGGGGGGAGGGGGGAGAGAGAGATTTTGCAGGGAAATGACTTAAAATTGCAAGGGACTGTAAAGCCAATCTAAAATTCATAGGGTCAGCTATTATAAAGGCAGTATGGAACTCAGGCATGAGCTGAAGCTGTTCTCGCTCTTCTTCAAGGGAGCCTCATTTTGTTGCTAAGGCCTTTAACTGATTGACTTGGGTCACATCCTTACTTAGTCACTCATTATGGACTATATTCACATGTACTAGATACCTTTACATTAATGACTAGAGAAGAATTTGGTTGAGTAAGTCTGGGACTGTAGTTGACGCAGGTCTATAGTTTGAATCTGGACTATTGCCCAAAGGTTTCCATCTCAACTTGGCAACATTGGAAAGTATGGACATTGTAAGGATATGGAATTTTAAGAGGTAGGCCTGGTGTCAAATCTTTAGATCATTGTATATATGTCCTTGAAGAGTATTGGGATCCCACCTAATCTCCTCCTCACTCTTGTTTCCTGGCAAAGAAATCATGATTTAGTTATTTTGCTCAACCATACACTTCTTCCATGATGTTTGCCTTTACAGAGGCACAACAGCAATGAAGCCAATTGATTCTGGACTAGAAAACTCAAGACCCTAAGCCAAAATAGAACATTTATCTTTATAGCTGATTATCTCTGATATTTGTTATAGCAAAGGACAGCTGACAAACACACCAACCCAACACATAAACTAACTATCCTCATAGAGAAACCATTTTCTATTTTGAATACTAATAAATACAACAGAATAATTAATCATCAATGTCTGTATTTTTTAATAACCATACCACTAGATAAACAAGTAATAGATGAGGATAAATATATAAATTTAAAAGTATACCAACTATCAAATGAAAGAAAAGATGAGAGAATAGAATATCACCATATAGTATGCCTTGTGAGTTAAAAAATTGGAGCATAATTTTATGCTTTGGAGCATAAAAAATTCTATAAGTTGAATTAAGCTTTGTTGCCCTAAAATTAAGCTGTTTCCCTAAAAGCTTCTAGCCACAAATAGTCTGATTTTGATGTGCCTGCAGACATGTAGGTGGCAATATGTTTCTGGCAGTAGGAAATCAGACTGGGAAAAAATGTAAATGAAGGGAAAAGAGAATCAATTTAGGAGAAAACACTAAATGTGATTATTTATATATAAAAAAGATTTACTAATGTGTCTGGAACAAAGTAAAAACAAAGAGTAAAAAGATAATTATGAGTCAATTAACAGAATGTTACTAATGATTAGGAACTTATAACCTTTAAATTTTGATTTTAAAACTACTTAAAATTTGTTCATATGTTATCAGTCTATATGCCTGCTTACAAACTAACCTAAAATTAATATAAAAATTATAAACTCAAAATATCTAGGAGATCTCTATATCTATACAAAAGGTATAATATATATGTAAGTATTTATTTACATGTTTATATAAAGATTAGAATGCTAGTAATGTTTTTGAAAATAATTAATATTTCTAAATAAATTATAATTCCTCTGGATTTAATCATTTTTTATTTAACATTAACATGTTGAAATAATATTTCAGGTTAGAAATGTCTGAATGCATACTTAAGTGCCCAAAGTATTTCAACTAACAAGCAATATGATCATGTTTATAGAAATACTCAAAGTAAAATTCAACATTATCTCTAGGTGATTACTGAATTAATGAAAAAATATTCCATGAACAATCAAAGTTATGTATTTGGAAAAGAATATATGTGAATAACAAAAATACAATACATAGTTCTTTTTACTGCAAAAGATAAAAGATGGAGGTACAGAGTCTAGAAAGAATACTCTCATTTGGCATTATAATATTTACATTAAAAGAAACAGAAAAGTAACCCCCCAAAGAGCATTCCCTAAATAATTTTCTTTATAGTAAAATATACCATTCATTAAAGATTTGATATGGAGCAGGAATTTTGAATATATGATTTTAAGAACAATCTTATTTTGGAGGTATGAGCAAGGAACTGGGACCTTGAAAGGTTAATACAAACATGACTTCTAGTTGTTTGCATTACTATTCAGAACCATCCATTTGTCTTCAGAATCCCACAAGCTTCCATTAGGTCATATTTTTTCCTTACTAGTAATTAAATTACATGAATGATAATAATCATGAAATGATCATGTTTTATTGTTAATTAAATATGAAGCACTCTTCAACTGACTTTATATAAATCATGGCATCTATTTTTCACAGCAATCTTACAGAAAATATAGCACTATTCTTCCCCTTTACTAGATGAACTAAGGAAACTGACCAAGATCATAAAGTGGCAGAACCTGCTCTACCACCTCTCTAAATACATCTCCTTACTTCTCAGACAACAAAGAATATGAATCAACCATTCTCAGAGTTAGTAGAATCCTTCTGAAGAATTATCAGTTGAAGCTGCAAATTACTGTCTTCATTGCTGGTGGAACTGCAAATTGGTGCAACCAACCTGGAAAACAGTATGAATATTCCTTGGAAAACTTGGAATGGAACCACTATTTGACTCAGCTATCCTACTCCTTAGTCTATACCCAAAAGACTAAAAAAATCAGCATACTATAGTAATACAGCCACACCAATGTTTATAGCAGCTCAATTCACAATAAATAAACAAAGGAGCAATCTAGATGCCCTTCAATAGATGAATGAATAAAGGAAACACTGTGATATGTACATACAATGCAATATTACTCAGCAAGAAAAGAGAATAAAATTATGTAATTTTCAGATAAATGGATGGAGTTGGAGAATATAATGCTAAGTGAAATACGCCAATCCTAAAAAACCAAAGGCCGAATGTTCTCTGATAAGTGGATGCTGATCCACAACTGGGGAGACATGGGAAAAATGGAGAAACTTTGATGGGGCAAAGGGGAGAGAGGGGTGAGGAGGGGACATGGGTGTAGAAACGATGGTGGAATGAGATGGACATCATTACTCTAGGTACATGTACGACTGCACGTATCGTGTGACACTACATTGTGTACATATAGAAATGTAAAGTTGTGCTGCAATTGGGTACAATGAATCAAAATGCATTCTGTTGTCATAGGTACCTAATTAAATTTTTTTAAAAATTATTTATCATACAATTCACAATAACCAAATTACGGAACCAGTGTAGTTGTCCCTCAACAAATGAATGGATATAGAATACACAGTATGTACATACAATAGTTTTATTCAGTCATAAAGAGGAACAAAACTATGTCATTTGTAGAAAAATGGAAACGGAGAAAATTATGTTAAGTGAATAAAGCCAGATTCAAGTTGGGGAGGTCCTCATGAAAACAAAGAGAGACAATTAGGGTAGAGAAAGGGAAAAGAGGAGGGCCATGGAAGTGAAATTAATCTAATGATGACATGTGCCTGTATGAATATGCTACAATGAAACCCACTATCCTATATAATGAATATGTACCAATAAAATTTTGATCACTTATCAAATACCACTTTTTTATGCATATATTATATTGGCATGTTATGCATGTAAACATATATTAAAATGTATTTAAAATAATTATAAAGAAGTCATCTCAAAATTGCTAAGTGGTAAAATTAGGAAAATATTTTCAAAATTTATGATAAAATTTTAATTTTCATATTTTATTTAGGAGAATTTATTCACCAGAATTATCTCACAGAGGTAGTGTATTCAGTATTTTAAATTTGGGCATTATAAATCAAAAGATTTCTTTTTAAAAATGAAAGAAACATTTATATTTTAAAAAATTTGTTTTCTTAAATCTACAGTACTTTTCTTTTTGCATGTTGAAATAGTTATAATTCATAAGCAAAGTGATAAATTAAGATTAAATAAATATTAAAGAGATAAATAAATATTGATAAAGCATTTAGTGATTATATGTATTCATGTGAATATAACTATGGTAATTCCAGAAGGCTTGCTTTTGTAAGCACTCTAATACATGGAAAATTTCCAAGAAGTGTTCTGAAGTCTAATAATTACCATCCCAGATGCTGGATTGTGTCTGTGTGGGATGAGCTGAATGTGCTGTAACATCCAGCAGAGTTGCCAATCTTAAGCCAACTGTGACTATTCTCTATACTATTCTCTCTCTGGGGTATTAGAAAAGTCTTAATTAGCTATTGTTTCCAAGCAGGGCTTCATTTTTTATGATGTTACTTTCATTTTGCTAGGATTATTAGAATCAAATTGACCTTGACAGTTCATCTACTACAATAAATGTACATATTTATGCACTATCTAAATTCAAGCTATTAACCTTACTAATATAAGATCAGAGGTTTATTAAAATCATACATATTCCTTTAATACTGAAACATAAGTCGGTTATATGCAATTCAGAATTCTGTCAAGATATGATAAATTTATCAAAAAAGCTAACCTATTCTTAAAGACTTGTTGATGATCTAAAAATGTTAATAAAGCATAAAAAATAGAGAAATGTAGATCTGATATTACGTACTTATAATACAATTCTTGCCTTAATTCTCTATTTCACACTAAAAAAACTTAAAAGAATCTGTTTTAATTATTCTGGAGTAATTTTCTTTTCTTAGTTTTTTTTGTTGTTGTTGTTTTGGGGTGTGTGTATGTATGTGTGTGTGTGTGTGTGTGTGTGTGTGTGTGTTTGTTTGTGTTACTGAGGACTGAACCCAGGGTCGTTCTATTACTGAGTTACATTTCCATCCCTTTTTATTTTTATTTTGGGAAAACGTCTCACTAGATTTTTCAGGTAGGCCTTGAACTTGTGATCCTCCTGCCTCAGCCTCCCAAGTCACTGGGATTATAGCTATGTACCACCATATCCGGCTGGAGTAATTTTTTTTAAAAAAATTGCAATAAGATGTATTCCAAAGTTCCTAAGGGGAAAATATTACACAAGAACAAAATATTCAGGCATTTTTCCAAGCTCAGAATTTTTGAACAATGTAACTTAAATGTATTTTGATTACAATGTCAATTTCAACTTATTTCAAATTTGTCACACAATAAATTTTGATTTGATTATGTGTCTTCACTTAGAGCTCAGGATCAGCTTAAATACGTTACCAAAACCAACTACCAACGAAGGAAAGAGCCAATTGTCATTTACCTTTACAGATATTAATAGTGTGTTTAACAAGTAACAATACACACACCCCTTTTAGCAGAATTGCTGCTTACTAATGACATCTCATTGCTCGACACAGCAGGGGTACTCATTCTATTTGGGCTTAATGACTGAGCTAACATCAGTTTTTAAGAACGTATGTTATCATTATTCATTACAGTACTACACTGAAGCTTCTCTGGGAGGCAATAAAGAGTAAAATGTATATTTTAAAGACCCTCATTTCCCCCCTAAATGCTTGAATTAAGCTGCAGTCTGTGGTGTTCAGAGAATTGAGTTATGTCCTAAAGCAATGCTTCTTTTAGAGTACATCACGCTTGCAGATCAGGCTCTGATTAGCCTCTGAGTTTTCTAATACCATCTATTGATTTTCTGCTACTGTAGCTGCCATTGGACTCCATGCGCTGGCACAGGCATTCTATCTTTTGCATGAAAGAATGATGAATGGTCGGCTGTGAGGCTCCAAGCACATACTTATTTCCTCTTCAATAAGGACAATCGTCAATATCATTTAAACAGAGGAAAACACTAAGGCAAAACAGCATGTCATTGCAATTTGGGTTTTCTTCATATTCATTGTTGATTCAGTCTACCTCCTAAACTATGCCTGCTAAAAAGAAAGTTGGCAATCATATTCAATACTCTTAAGTTCTCACTGTTCATTGGGAAAATAATGAACTGTTTTAAAAGTAAAAGTGGATCTTTTATGAAAAGAATGAAAGAAACTCCCTCTTTACTTTCTATGAGCCATGTAAATTTTCAGTGCAGACTAGAACTAGGATATAAACCAATAACCTAAATCCATTTGTGAAAATTCTCATCATAAATGAATGTGCAAAATCATCATCATCTGGAACTTTCTAAACTTTGCATTTAAACAAGATCATTTCAATGCCAGTTGCTACTTTTTTCCCCCTATATGGATATCATATTGTCTTAGATCAGGTTCACTGAAAGCAGAGTCTAAGAAATGGATTCTGGTGTAAATATTGTATTGAAGAAGTAGTCTCAGATAAAAACTGTAGCAAATGGGGGAGACAGAGTAGGTCAGGGAAAAGCTAGGCACAGGTGTGGACGCAGGTGTCTTGTAGTCTCGGCCTTATATCATAGAGAATTCTGGAATGATCATGTCAGCCCTCTGTTGTGCTGCCTGAACACAGAGCCATCCTTTTTGTTTCATCCTTGGCAGTAAGTCATTGGTCACAGGCTGCCTGTGAAGTATAAGGGGTCATAATTTCCTAGACATTTCTGTGCTTGGCATTTTCCATCATCTGAGGTCAACACTCTAGAGACAGGGACAGCTGTGGGCTGCTAGCAACCAACACTGAGCAGATGAAGGATGGGTAGATCTGCTAGCCAGAGGATTTAGGTAGGGCATCGACAGTGCACATGCAGGTCAATTTCAGAGCCAACATTCTAGTCTGATGTGTTCCCACATAGACACAGGAAGACTGAACATGGTACCCGTTCAGTATTAAATAGGGACTCATGGAACTGACCTGCATGCAGTCTGCTTACCAAAGTAGGGAATAATTTAAATTGTGGTTTAGCTTTTAAGTTGAATAGAAAAAAAATAGGAAGGAAGGATAGAAGAAAGAAGAAGAGAGAAAAAAAAAGATGATTCATTTTTTTCTTTGCAATTTCTTTTTTGTTATTTGTTAAAATATTTTTTAGTTGTTGATAGACCTTGATTTTATTTATTTATATGTGGTGCTCAGAATGGAACCCAAGTGACTCACACATGCCAGGCAAGTGCTCTACCACTGAGCCCCAGCCCCAGCAATTTCTAGATTAAAAATGACAGTGTGTCCTCATTAATTGAACTCATATTTTTGAATCTGAGTAATTCCGTGATTTGTATATTCAGCACACTATATATATATATATATATATATATATATATATATATATATATATATAAATGATCATTATATTATTATATTTCTGGTATCATTTTTTGCTCCCCAAAGAACTATCATAAAAATGCATATTAATGGACTGGGGATGTGGCTCAAGCGGTAGCGCACTTGCCTGGCATGCATGAGGCCTGGGTTCTATCCTCAGCACCACATACAAAGATGTTGTGTCTGCTGAAAACTAAAAAATAAATATTAAAAATTCTCTCTGTCTCTCTCACACCTCTATCTTTAAAAAAATGCATATTAATGCTTGCTGTTTGATTGTTTAGAGAATATAAAGTGATCCACTTCTATTTTTCTGTATTTTATCTAGTAGATGTAGAAGATTAAAGAATCTACTGGCTTAACAAAAAATATAGTAAGCATGACAGAAATGAAATTTAGTTACAATTTTAAAAATCTTAAAAAAAAATTTATGGAACAATGAGTTTATAGCTTTTGAAAGTTGGAAATATCATTCTGTAATATAGCAGTCCTTAAATGGCATATGGATCTGGGTTATCCGCCACACAGACTCATCCTCAGAATAAAACTGAATTATATGCTAAGAATGAGGTGTGGACCTACTTTTCCCAGATAAGGTGTTTCATAGTTATTTAGAAGTATTGTTTTGTTTCATGGAAATGTATTTTTACAGAAAACTTAACCCATATTATTTTCCCAATAACTACAGATCTTCATTTTCTTCCTTTCAGCTATAAAACTGCCTGGTGCTTTTCTTAATTCATCTTCTCCAAGTACTAGATTAAGTCTTTTGCATGTCACACTTGAAAATGTTATTGGTGTCAAATACTCTGACCTGCTGATACCAGAATATTAAATTATTGTCTATTTTAAGTCATATATTCTGAACAGATTTCAAGTCACTATGGGCTAGTGTGTAAAGCTTGTGCCTTTAGATCTTTCTCCTAGCAGATGACTCAGTGTATACACTAATATCAATCTTGTTTTGCCTTGGCTTCTTGGTATTTATGCTACACAGGAGTCTCTAGTATTGATTGCAAGTCAGATGAAGTTAGACTGATATGCTTCCTTCCATCTTCTTTCTCAACCTGAATTATGCCAGAAATTCAAGGTTAATGAAGCAAGCTCATGATAACACACCTCTTCTGGGCATGTCGTTCACTTTGGTTAAGTAATTGAGGAAATTAGACAGGTAGAAGTAACAATGTGATGCATGCGTACACATCTTCAGGCTGAGTCCACAGAAATTACAAGAGCAGATTAGGAGGAAATGTTTCTGTTAAGATCACACCAGTTCACATGACACAATAGTCCTTACAAACTAAAATGGGTCTTTCAGTAACACTAGGAAATTGTTCATCCAAACTTTGATTCCAATTCCTCGATGAAATAAAAAAAGACAAGGTTTGCTGCATGAACTGTTGAATTATACAGTCTTAAATATTGTCTGGAGTCAACTAGTTAAGCTCACTTATTATTGATTAATAGAACCATATTTGTATAGTAGCATATAGTATTTTGTGAATTCCAAAGAATCTATGAAATCTTCTCAGAAATACAATATTCATCTGCTGCTAATTAAGATTTACCTTCCTTAATGATGTGAGCACAACTTGGCAATATTAAAGAATTTGGCAAAGAGTATACATATTCCATAGTATGTTGTAGATTATACTTTAGGGTCGCTTAATAAATTGCTATGCAACCCTGGTCAAGTTATTTAAACTCAGTGTGCCCTGGTTATCTCATATTTAATACAAAGACATTAATAGCATCCTCTACTTGAAGATAATACTGGCAAAACACTTCATCTTAAAGAGTACTTGGCATACACAGGTATTGGCTATATCCATCAACTCTACTTTTAGTAATATTTCTAGTTGAATGATTAAGGCCATATACAAATATTGATGGCAGAGATGTTTACCACAATATTACATGCAATAGTGAAAAAAATATAAATAATATTCAAGTCATAATATTGGAATATAAATTCTTAAACTACATTCCTAAAAAGGAATCTAATACTGTCATATAAGACAGCATTATGGAAAACCTTTTATTGACATAAAATATATTAGCACTATATAACCAAATTAAATAAATTCAGTTAAATGACATAAGCATAGTTTTAAATACAGTAAAATTAAACTAATGTTTATAATTACACTAAATACTAGTAAGTATAAATAAAATGTTAAAGTTGGATATCTCTGAATGTGGATGTATAAGTAATTTATCATTTTTATATTATCAAATTACATTTTCTATTTTCTTTTTTTCCTAAACAGGAATTTTTTTTCTTAAAAAGATTAGATTAATTAAAAATTTAAGTAAACCTCCCACAGATCATACAAGATAGTTTCTGATCTACTAAATGATTTAATAGAATTGTCCTTCTAAATACAACCTTTCTTTATATAAGTGATGTACACTCAGCAAAATCTGTGCTACTTCTAGATGAGAAAAAGCTGTTCATACTTTAATTGTAATAATGTAAAACTTTATAAGAAATCTTTTCCACATTACTAGTCTAAGATAATAGTGATAAATTATTAACCGACTATCCTTATGTCTTGAAGCAATAAAAAAATACCCTTCTTACATTACATTCAGCAATCTAGGAAAACAGAAACCTGATAAAGCCTTTAGCTGAGATTCATAAAATTGGTCCCTATTATGTAGCCTACAGTGATCATAACAATAGCCTTTTCTTGGCAGAATGAGCAATGATCTTCAAGAGTACTTGAACTTTTTTTAACTTAGAGATATGTATCTTTGATGATTAACTCCTGAATTTTTCATGCATTCATTGCAATGCCATAAGAAAATATTGTCTTACAAGAAATAGTTTTATGGCCCATCGAAAAATTCTATGATGTATCTAGTAGTCAGGATTTAAGCACACATCTATAACATCTCCAGAATAAATTGAAAGGCAATTAATACTTCATGTCATCAAAAGTATACTTGGCATTAGTTGTTTATAAAGAAAGAAAACTTATAGCATAGCTAAAAGTTAATGGCAGGGAATATAATTTTAAAAAATGGTTTTATCCCAAATAACAGAAAAGGAGAATAAATCTATCTTTGAGAAATGTAATAGTTTAACAGCATGCCACCTCAGAAAGAGTACTAGTTGACATGATTAGCCCTTATCTGCAGCAAGGCTTATAATAATCTCAGTTTATCATTCCTTCACTTACTTATAACAGACTATTTTTGGGGTTAAAAAATAAAAGAAATAGCTCAAGGTTGACTAGAATCATAGAATTCACAAGATGTCAAGAGTATAGATCTTGGCAACAGATAAAGAGAAACTATGTTGCAGTTTTCCAACAAATGAAATTAAATAAAGCCAAAAAGCTGGAGTAGGGAGAGGAATCCAAACTTTCAATGACTTCTGATGAATTTAAAGGAAAATTTGGTCCTATTGAAAATACAATATCAAGTAATATTTTAAGGCTAAAAATTGTTCCTGCTTAGTTTCCACCCATCATCCACTCCAACCCCCCCTGACTATGTTTGGCAAGCTTACAAATGTACACAGTACATTCAGATGCCAAATACCTGGAAGCACATGTCAGGCATGATTATCACAAGTCTATGCTACATGCCAATTTATTCCACAGGGGCTCTGGGATTATGTACATGTTGTTGGTCCTCAGTGCCAACAAACCATGTGTAGCTCACAAACAGTGGCAGAGCACTTTTCAGATATAATCACAACATTTCAATATAGAACACTGATTGTACATTTTGTACCTATTATTGCAGAAGCAGGTTTATATTTATCTAACAAAAAATTTAAAAGACAAGGAACCTGAATCTGATCATATATCATTTCTGGGACTGAGTCCCAGATATTATATACTGAAAATCTCTTCCTAAACTGTAATTTACAGAGAGCCAATTGGACAACATATCAACTTTTATTTATTTACTTACTAAAAAGCAGATCAGGATAATTTCTACTCATCTATAAGTGATTATCATCTAATATTTAAGTACCTACTCATGGCCTTCCTATCCAAAAACATGTCTTCATTCACAGAGGCACAGACATCTGTAAGAACTCTCCACTAGATTAAGTACTTCTTTAATGAATAAATCATTCATGAACTGCTACTGCTTCAAAAGATTTTTTTTTTAAAAATTGGATAATGTCATGAATATTTTCTTATCACTGCCTACTCTGGCTTTTGAAACTCATATTTCATGTTTTTTCTAAACTTGAAAATTATGTAAATATAATGGGTTTCATTCTATGGATTTACATTTATGACAGTTAAGCCAAAAAATTATCAACATATTTGTAGATCTTCATTTATTAAATTTCTATTTTAATTCACAGAGTCTAAAACCAAGGTGGTTTAAAAAGAAATCACCCATTTGATTCCTTCTGAAATATTTACAACATATTTTTTACTCATTTCACTTGAACATCAAATATTTTAATAAAGGACTGAAAGTTTATAAAATGTCAGAGAAAACAAAGCAAATACAACCAATCAGCAACCTCTTTCTGACACCTTAAAATTATGACCTTTAATATATAAAATAACTTTTCCCTCACATTTTATGTACCCAAACTTGAGTTATTTACTTAAATTCTAGTAGCATATAACTCCTCAACAGCTAAATGGAAAACTAAATTAGACAGGATATATGAAATAGCAAGCACATTGCAGACTTTGAGAAATGGTAATACCTTTTATTTCTCATTTTTTAGTACAAATTCTTATATTCTCTCCCCCAAATATACGACTTTAGATACAATGTTATATATTTTCTTGTTTGTTTTTCGATCTAGATTTGTGTTTTCTTTTGCAGATTTATTTTCCTGGATGTTAAATAATGGAGTTATTGATTAATGTATGGCCATACTTAATTTTTAAAATTGTGTTTGCTAGTTTTCATGATTAGATTTTATTTTAACATGGATAGTTCTCTTTATTATTATCATTATTTTAATTTGGGGGTTTGGCTTAACTTGTAATCATCTGCAAACAATCAGATGGGCTTTTTCCTAATATAAAGTCAGAATGCACCAGTCTTTATGGCTTTGAGTGTATCTAGCACCTGTGAGAAATGACACATTGAACAGCTAACAGACAATAGATAACTCTAAAAATGCTATGTAAAAGGGAACTATAAATGAAGTTGGCAAACCAACTATTGTGCAGCTATCAACTATAAAAGACAACCCATATTTCTTTTTTGAAGCAAAAGATCTAAGTATGTTATATCAGCAAATTAAAAAGATAAACAATAGCATCATATCAACTGTCTTCAAAATTCACATTTTTCTCCTAAATAAGAATGGGTTAATAATTATAAACATTAGCTATGTGACTGCAGAGAATTTGCTTAAACTTCTTAATCCTTGTTTCCTAATCTGTAGTTTTAGCTAAGAACAACATATCATGAATCTCAACAGTTCAAGACAGCTGAATAGAGGTACCCAAACCTAACTACTCTTCTGAAAGAACCAAAGAATAGTGTACAGCTGTATTTTTAGGTGAGTGATCATGGGATAACACTGGAAATTGGCAGGAGAAAATGGAGACCTTGTCAGAGTTTCACGATATTATTACAAGCATCTGATTTTCTAGATGGAACCCCAAAAGCACAAGAAACAAAGCAAGTATTGACAAATAGGATTGCATAAAACTAAAAAGTTTCTCTGTAATAAAGGAAACAACAAAGTGAAGAGGCAATCTACAGAATGAGAAAAAAAATTCTTTGCCAACTATTCATGTGACAGAGGGTTAAAATACAGAATATATAAAGAACCTAACAACAAAAAGCAAGCAAGCAAACAATCTGAATAGACAGTTCTTAAAAGGAGATACACAAATTGACAATATCAAGCACTCAATGTCTTTAGTCATCAGGGAAATACAAATCAAAATTATAATGAGGTATCATCTCACCCCAATTAGAATTCTTATTATTAAAAACAAAAAGTAACAACTCAGAACAAAAATTAACAAATGCTGGCAAGGACGTGCAGAAAAACAGAAGTCTTATACACTGTTGGTGAGAATGTAAATTAGTAAAGCCACTATGGAAAACAGTATGGGAGTTCCTCAAAAACTAAAAAATAAAACTACCATTTTAATCAGCTATCTCATTTTGGGGTATATATTCAAAGGATATGAAGTCAGCATACAAAAGAGATAACTTCATATCCATGTTTATTGCAGTACTACTCATATTCATTCTCTCTCTCTCTCTCTCTCTCTCTCTCTCTCTCTCTCTCTCTCTCCAAACACACACACAATGGAGTGTTATTCGGTCATACAGAAAAATGAAATTCTGTCATTGTCAGTGAAATGAATGATACTGGAGGACATGTTGGTAAAATAAGTCAGACAGAGAAAGAGATGACATTTTTTCCTCTAATATGTAGAAACTTACCAAAAAAAAAAAAAAGTAAATAGTGATTATGAGGGACTAGGAAGAGTACAGAGGGAGAAATGATGGAGGAAGAAGAGTGGGTGGATATGATCAAGGAAAACTGTATGCATGTTTGTAAATTCCACACCAATCCTCACTAATGTGTAAAATTAATAGGTGGTAATAAATACCTAAAAGTGTTACCAAACCCTAAACAAACAAAAAAGAAAACTAAATACATAGACATAACGCACACCACCAAAACACAAAAAGAAAAACCCAAAAGAACAATATATTATGCTCTGTTAATTATTAAAAATGTTCCAGTACTTAGGATATTATCAATATGTGGTGAACATTAAATGACAGTAAGGGGAAATATGTGAAAATAATATAAAAATCTAGTAATAGAAAATTAAAGAAAATAGCTCTTTGATTATTCTGATAGCTAAAGCAGGGTTTGGAAAATTGCCTGGTACAATTTCCATCTGTTTGATCACTTTCTGTCTTTTAAATACAGAAACCATAGACAGAAAAATTAAGAAACCATTTTGATTGAATATAGCATTTCACCAGAGATTTGCAATTTGCAGCTTAACAACTAAGAAAAAAGTGTGACACATTTAATATAAAAATAGTGACAATTGCTCTTTACTAAGGCTTTCATTGTGCCGGTCCTTCTCAAATATTTCACATGACACATTATCTATGGGTTCCTTTATGGTTCCTTTACAGTTTCCTTTCTATAGATGAGGAAACTTAGGCAATGCTTGGCAAAAGTTACAGCATCACTAAAAGATGAGATATAGAATAGAATTAGATCTGATTAATTCAAAGTCTAATCAACCACTTCACAGGCTTCTTGTTCACTCTATTTTCAGCAAACTATTAGGTTTCTATAATGAGACAATGTTCTTAATTATTGGTCCTATTGAATCTATATTTTTTGTATAAATATTATATTCTTCTTCATCCTCTATTCTCCAACTAACTTTATTTACATGACTTAACACAAGTTTTAATATAGCTTCTTTGTGTTTTTTTTTTTACATATGTGTTCTTTAGCAGGATATCCAGTATCTCATGATACATAATCTCTAGGCAAGAAGTATTGAAAAACATCCAAACAACCATATGGTACCATTGCTGAGACTACAAGATATAAATAGCATACAGAGATCTATTAATCATTAATCAAAGAATGCTAATTCTTATTGAACATGTAAATTATTCATATATGTTTGTTTAGAGAAAGTGCTTTATTTGTAAATAAGAAGTTTCTATCGTATAGTTTTTTTTCTGCTTATTTTGGATTTTTTTTTTGGTATTAGGAATTGAACTCAGGGGTGCTTACCCACTGAGCCAATCTATAGCCCTTTTAATTTATTTATTTATTTATTTATTTATTTATTTATTTATTTATTTTAATTTTTATTTTGAGAGAGTCTCCTTAAATTGCTTAGGGCCTTGCTAAGTTGCTGAGGCTGGAATTTGAATTTGTAATCCTTCTTCCTCAGCCTCCCAAACCACTGGGATTATAGGTGTGCACCAAAATATTTTTATGATACTATCCCAAAGCAAATGACTTTTTATTTAGAACTTACCAGTTTGATTTAAATTATAGAATCAGAACTTCTCTGACTTTAAGAAAACAAATTGTTTGCCTTTGTTCTATTACCCTTCACTCAACAATACAGTAATTACTGAGCATCTACTACATGATTGGCATTGTTTCAACTTATACTTTCTTAGTATATTTTAATAATAAATAAATTAAAGGTAACAATTCAATTTATGAGTAAATGTTAACTGAACATCTGAAAGAAAAAAACTTGGGACAATTAGATATAGAAAGAAGTTTAGCAAATACAACATTTCTATGGGGAAAAATGTATATGGTTTTCAATTATATGACAGTTTTTATAATGCATTAAAATTATACTTGTGGAATTATTGTGTTTTGGGGGGAATTATTCCAAATATCCCTTTGTGTTCTCTGTTTATATTGTCATTAAGACCTAAAAGTAATAAATATTCATAACAATGACTAAATATAAACAGTACACTAAAATTCTGAACTGTTCTAAAATATCAGCAGCTGCTTACAAGGTAAGTAAATGTTGCATTCTGGAAAATAAAAATAAAAACAGTAATTGCCCAAGCTAATTACTAAACTAAACTGCTAAAACTTTGATTATGTTTTGGAAAGGAAATATTTCTCTTACACTCCCAGGTGTTTATTTATCATCTCAATGCTAAACTCAACAGTGAACACAACAAAAGATTAAATAATTTAAAAAACCTTCAAGCAGTATTCACCAAGCTTTATATTAACCTCATTAAAATTATCAAAAGTTACTTTACATAACTACAATGTAATATTGCTTAAGGAGCAAATATATACAGGAAATTATTTTTACTGATAATTTTGAATGTTTAGGACATCATGTTTTTTGCAGTGTTTTCACAATTGCATAATTCATCTCCCCAAATATAGTGAATCTATAAGCTCACTGAAGTTAGACATAATGGATAATATTAATTATCTCTCACCTTCTCCCACCTACATATGAGTTTTGGGCTTATTACTATATTCCCGTTGTTGAGCTGCACTTTTCCTACTTTAATGTATCAGATAGTATAGCAGATAACTGTAGCGATTATTTAGTTGCTCAGCCATGTTGACAAGGGATTGGACTAATTGATGGTACATGGATAGCAGAGACAAATGCATATTCTTGGAGGCCTCTTTCCTCTACCTTTGAAGATCAGCAAGAAGCCAGTTAGCAGGTTAGACTGGTTTACTGGAAAACTAGCTAGTACCAGAGGTTGAACACCAGAGCTCAGTCTTTTATCAAGATTCCTTACTAAGAAAGGTCTAGTCATTTCACCTTTTCTGATGTCCTCTCCCTGCCAATTCTCTTGTTAGGAATTTCCTCAGAAACTTTCCTTGGTGCATCCTGTACAGCCATAGCTGGTTTAAGTATCTCTGGCCAAATGAGATCCCATGGATATCATGTACTCTGATATTTCTCTGCTTTTAAGTTTTCCTTCAATATTTCTATATTGCATGTATGCCATATTCGCATTGAAGGAGTTGTGTGTGTATTTGTGCCTTGTTTCCATGACAAAAAATGTGAAGGCCTATTGCTACAAACTTAATCTGAGGGAACACCTCCACTTATTTAATGATAAACTGCAAAGGAACAGTCTTAAATATCCAATACCAGAATATAGTCTGTTTTCTAAAGCATTTGGGATAGACAGGAAGGGTAGGATGGAGTAAGAGATAGCTTGATGAAGTTTTTCCAAACACCACAATAGTATTTTATTAAGAACATGAAGAGCTCTTTTGAAAACATTTCTATTGATGTCTTTAAGTGAGAAAAGTACCATTTGAAAATTCAAGCAAACATAAGTCTCCCAAATTCAAGAGAGAATGTAAATTTGCTAACACAACTTGGTAAGAATTTCCTTTAAATGATTTACCCATTTATTTTAAGTTGACACATAAAATGCTATGCATTTTGAGCGCTGGGGGAGGGGCAAGCAGAAAAAATCAAAGTGATAGAGTGCCAGGGATCCCAGCAGCCTGCAGCAGGGCCCTGGAGATCCAGGCCAACTGATTCGCGTGGCCTGCCCTGCGGCTACAGAAGGCGTGGCGCCTCAGTGAAGCCATTAATTAGCAAGCAGGGAGGTTAGGGAAGGCCATTAGGTGGAATCCCACCAGCCAAGCCCACACGGACCCTTGGGCCGAGCACGGGTTCTCAGAAGGGGAAGGAAGCGGTACAGTCCCATCCCCCACAGCGGACACTCCGCCGAGGCAGTCAGCGGCCACCATCCGGGAAAGCTGAAGGATACACCGCCACTCTCCTTCAGAGTGCGACATCAAAACAGGTCAGTGTCATTCAGCTCACCCCCCAGACAGCGGGAATTCGCATAAAATCTCTCCTAGGTTTGCCGGGAGAGGGAGTATCAAGCAGAGCCTCCATAAAGACTAGGGGGAAACCAGAGACACCTGACCTCCAACCCCTCCTCCCAGTAGCAGCCAAAAGGAAACCTGGCTAGCCAGCGCTGGGGGAGGGGCAAGCAGAAAAAATCAAAGTGATAGAGTGCCAGGGATCCCAGCAGCCTGCAGCAGGGCCCGGAGAGCCAGGCCAACTGATTCGCGTGGCCTGCCCTGCTGCTACAGAAGGCGTGGCGCCTCAGTGAAGCCATTAATTGGCAAGCAGGGAGGTTAGGGAAGGCCATTAGGTGGAATCCCACCAGCCAAGCCCACACGGACCCTTGGGCCGAGCACGGGTTCTCAGAAGGGGAAGTAAGCGGTACAGTCCCATCCCCCATAACGGACACTCCGCCGAGGCAGTCAGCGGCCACCATCCGGGAAAGCTGAAGGATACACCGCCACTCTCCTTCAGAGTGCAACATCAAAACAGCCAGCAGCAGGACCCCGGAGATCCAGGCCAACTTCAAACTATACTACAGAGCAATAGTAACAAAAACAGCATGGTACTGGTACCAAAACAGGCGGGTGGACCAATGGTACAGAATAGAGGACACAGTAACCAATCCACAAAACTACAACTATCTTATTTTTGATAAAGGGGCTAAAAGCATGCAATGGAGGAAGGATAGCATCTTCAACAAATGGTGCTGGGAAAACTGGAAATCCATTTGCACCAAAATGAATCTGAATCCCTATCTCTCGCCGTGCACAAAAGTTAACTCAAAATGGATCAAGGAGCTTGATATTAAATCAGAGACACGGCATCTGATAGAAGAAAAAGTTGGTTATGATCTACACGCTGTGGGATCGGGCTCCAAATTCCTCAATAGGACACCCATAGCGCTAGAGTTAACAAATAGTATCAACAAATGGGACTTACTCAAACTAAAAAGTTTTTTCTCAGCAAAAGAAACAATAAGAGAGATAAATAGGGAGCCTACATCCTGGGAACAAATCTTTACTCCACACACTTCAGATAGAGCCCTAATAACCAGAATATACAAAGAACTCAAAAAATTAGACAATAAGATAACAACCCAATCAATAAATGGGCCAAGGACCTGAACAGACACTTCTCAGAGGAGGATATACAATCAATCAACAAGTACATGAAAAAATGCTCACCATCGCTAGCAGTCAGAGAAATGCAAATCAAAACTACCCTAAGATACCATCTCACTCCAGTAAGACTGGCAGCCATTAGGAAGTCAAACAACAATAAGTGCTGGAGAGGATGCGGGGGAAAAGGGCACTCTTGTTCATTGCTGGTGGGACTGCAAATTGGTGCAGCCAATTTGGAAAGCAGTATGGAGATTTCTCGGAAAGCTGGGAATGGAACCACCATTTGACCCAGCTATTCCCCTTCTCGGTCTATTCCCTAAAGCCCTAACAAGAGCATGCTACAGGGACACTGCTACATCGATGTTCATAGCAGCTCAGTTCACAATAGCAAGACTGTGGAACCAGCCTAGATGCCCTTCAATAGATGAATGGATAAAAAAAATGTGGCATTTATACACTATGGAGTATTACTCTGCATTAAAAAATGACAAAATCATAGAATTTGGAGGGAAATGGATGGCATTAGAGCAGATTATGCTAAGTGAAGCTAGTCAATCTTTAAAAAACAAATACCAAATGACTCCTTTGATATAAGGGGTGTAAACAAGGACAGGGTAGGGATGAAGAGCTTGAGAAGAATATTTACAGTAAACAGGGATGAGAGGTGGGAGGGAAAGGGAGTGAGAAGGGAAATTGCATGGAAATGGAAGGCGATCCTCAGGGTTATACAAAATGTCATATAAGAGGTAAGGAGGGGTAAGTCAAGAGAATACAAATGGAAGACATGATTTACAGTAGAAGGGGTAGAGAGAGAAAAGGGGAGGGGAGGGGAGGGGAGGGGAGGGGGGATAGTAGACAATACGACAGACAGCAGAATACATCAGACACTAGAAAGGCAATATGTCAATCAATGGAAGGGTAACTGAGGTGATACAGCAATTTGTATACGGGGTAAAAGCGGGAGTTCATAATCCACTTGAATCAAACCGTGTAATATGATGTATTAAGAACTATGTAATGTTATGAACGACCAATAAAAAAAATGCTATGCATTTATGGGGTACTAGGTGACATTTTGATATATGTATACATTGAATAATATTCAAGTCAGGAGAAACATATCTACCTCCTCTATCTTATATCATTTCATGTGGTAAAAATATTTGAAATACTTTCCTCTAGATTTTTGTTTTAAATACACAGTACATTATCCCTACTGTACACTAACACAACAATTTTTTTTCTAATTATAACAGTGCCCGTTGATCAATCTTTCTTCCTCTTTCCCTGTCCGTTTTTCTCTCCAGTCTCTGATAATCACTAATCTACTCTGAATGTCAATATTCTTAGATTTCACATATGAGTAAGAACATGTTCTACTCATTTTTCTTTGCCTGGCTTATTTTAGTTAACATAATGATATCTAGTTGCATTTATGTTGTCACAAATGACAAGATTTCATTCTTTCATGGCTCAATAATACTCCACTGTGTAAATATGCCACATTTTCTCCATATATCCATTCATGTACCCGTCCATACATCAGTTGATAGACTCTTATGTTGACCATTTTCTTGTTATTGTAATTAGTGATGCAACATGGGGATTCAACTGTCTCATTCATAGACTAATTTCATTTCCTTTAGATATACACTTAGAAGTTGGGTTGCTGGAACATACAGTAGTTAATTTTGTTGTTGTTTTGAAGAAATATCATGCTGTTTTCAATAATAGTTCTTTGCATGTGGATATGCTATTTTTTCAGTGCCATTTTTGGAGAAATTGTCCTTTTTCTAGCATATGATTTTTTACCTTGTTTAAGTAGGTGGCCCTGGATGCAAGGGTGTGTATGCAGGCTTCCTACTCCATTGTTCTATTAGTCTATTTCTATGGCAGTAGCGTGCTGTTATGATTAGTATAATTTTATATTATCATAGTATATCATAGTATAATGCCTCTTGCTTTGTTTATTTTGCTCGAGATATTTTTCGTTATTTATTTTGCTTTTGTTTTTGTTTTTGGTATTTTTGTTGTTGATATTGTTTTGTGGTTCCATTTGAACTTTAGAATTATAGTCTACTTCTAGGAAAAGGCCATGGGAATTTTGATATGAATGGCATCAACTCTATAGATCACTTTGGGCAATATGGACTTTTTAACAATATTGATTTTTCTGATCCAAGAACACAGAATGTCTTTTCCATCAATTTCTTTTATCAGTATTTTGTAGTTTACATTGTAGAAACTGTTCACCTTTTTGGTTAAATTTTTTCTTACATGTTTTATTTTTATTTTGCTTATAACTATTATAAGTGGGACTAATGACTTGATTTCTTAGATAATTTACTATTAACATATATAAACTTTATTAGTTTTTATGTGTTGATCATGTATCCTAAAACTTTGTTGAATTCACTTATTAGTTCTAATTATTATTAATTTTTTTGGTGAAATCTTGGCTATTTTCTACATACAAGATCCACCTGCAATTAGAGACAATTTGACTTTCTATTTTTCATTTTGAATATTTTTATTTCTTATTCTTGCTTTATTGTTCTGGACCTCAAGTTATTATGTCTCTGAAAGCAAGAATCCTTGATTTGTTTCAGATCTTAGAAAGTTTTCAACTTTTCCCCATTCACCATGATACTATGCGAGAGTTTATTATATATGGCCATCATTATGATAATTTCTGTTCCTTTTACATCTGACATTTTCAGAGATTTTATCATGAAGGAATGTTGAATTTTATCAAATGCTTTTTAAAGATCTATTGAGATGATCATATGGATTTTGTCTTACATTCAGTTAATGCAGTATATCGCATGTACTGATTTGACTGTGTTGAAGCATCCTTGTATTCTTTGGGTGAATCCACTTGATAACAGTAATTTTTAAATGTATTCTTGAATTTGGTTTGCTAATATTTTGTTGATTTTTGGATCTAAGTTTATCACAGATATCAGAATATAACTTATTTATTTAGTCCTTGTCTGGGTTTAGTTTCAATAGTGCTGGCTGTATAGAATGGGTTTGGAAGAATACCATCCTCTTCAATTTTTGTGATAATCTATAAAGAATTGATATTAGTTCTTCTTTAAATGTTTAGTAAACTTCAGCAATAAAGCCATCTGGTATTGGACCTTTCCTTGATGAGAAACTTCATTATTACTTAATCTTATTGATCATTGTTGATCTGTTCAGTTTTTCCATTATTTCATGATTCAATCTTGACAAAGTGTAGTATGTCCAGAAGTTTGTCCACTTCTAGGTTACCAAATTTGTTGCCATATCATTTTCACAGTAACGCTTAATATCCTTTGTATTTTTTTTTTTTGCATCAGCTGTAACCTCTCCATTTCTTCTCTGATTTATTTCAGTCTTCTCTATTTTCTTAGTCTAGCTAAGGGTTTGTTGGTTTTGTCTATCTTTTTGAAAAAACATCTCTTCAGTTCATTAGTATTTTGTGTTCTTTTAAGTCTCTAGTTCCTTTATTTGGCACTATGATCTCTGTTATTTCTTTTCTTCTGCTAATTTTGTTTCTTGTTTTACTAGTTCCTTGATTTGAAATGTATACTTGCTCATTTGAGTTTTTCTACTTTTTGATGTTAGTGCTGATTGCTATTCATTTCCTCTTAGAACTGCTTTTGTTGTACCCCATTAGTTTGGTATGTTTTATTTGTGTTTCAAGAATTTAACATTTTTTCTTCTTAATTTATTATTTTTTTGAGTATTTATTTATTATATGATAGTAGAATGTATTTTGACATTATACATATATATACATATGTGTATATATATATATATATACATATATATATGAAGTATAACTTCTCATTCTTCTGATTGTACATGATGTAGAATTATCTTGGTTTTGTAATCATACATGTACATAGGATAGTAATATCTGATTCATTCTTCTATCTTTCTTATTCTCATTATCCCTCCTTTCCCTTCCCTTTATCTAATTCTAAGTACTTCTAATCTTCCCTATCTCCCCACACCCACATTGTGAATTAGCATCCACATATCAGAGGAAACATTAGGCCTTTGTTTTTTTGTTTGTTTTTTGAGGATTGGCTTAATTCACTTTTCACTTAGCATGATATTCTCCAGTTCTACCCATTTACTACCAAATGCCATGATGTCATTCTTTATGGCTGAGTAATAGGTGTGTCTGTCTTTGTATTTAGGTATATTAGCATTTGCTTTGTGTATTCAGGAACTTTAACATTGGATACATATATACTTATTTCTTTCTGCTGAATTGACTACTTTATCGTTATATATTAAACTTTCCTTTCTCTTTTTTCCTTAAAGTCCAATTTATCTAATATAAATATGAATACTCCTGCTTTCCTCTGAAGTCCATTTTCATGGAATATCTTTTGCCATCCTTTCATTTTACTTCAGTAAATGTTCTTATAGATAAACTGATTTTCTAAGAAGGAGTATGTAGTTGAGTTTATTTTTTTATTTTTTAATCCATTTAGTAATCCTTATCTATTATTTGGAGAATCCCATCTATTTATATTTAAAATTATTTATCCATAAATAAATTTTTACTACTACCTTTTTGTTATTTGATTTTTAGTTGTATTGTAGATCTTCATTTTTTTTTCTTCTTTTAGTGTCTTTATTTGTGGTTAAGTAATTTCACCTAGCACTATATTTTGGTTCTTTAATTATTATTTCCAATGTGTCTATTATAGATTTGTGGTTATCATGAGGATTACAGTCTTTTCATTACCATTTTCAAATGACAACTGATTTACATTGAACATAAAGACAGGAAAAAGATAAAAAGAAAAAAATACTAATAATGTACTCTACACTTTTATACTCCATTTCTTCTCAAATTTTAAATTTTTGCAACTCAATTTTACATATTTTTCTATTTCCTATTTCTTAACATATTAATGTAATCATTATTTTTAATTGTTCTGGATTTTAACTCTCCTATCTATAAATGTGTTTTCAGTAGTAGACCACTCTGCATTCCTCTGTATTGTGCCAGCGAGTTTTATACTTCCTGATGTTTTCTTCTTACTTGTTAGCATATCTTTCTTTCAGTTTGAAGAATTCCCTTTAGCATTTCTTGTAAGACAGATCTAGTGGTGGTTAATTCTCTCAGCTCTTGTTTGTTTGGAATTTTTTTTTTTTTTTATCTCTCCTTCAGTTCTAAAGCATAGTTTTGCTAGTACAGTATTCTTGATTGGCAGGTTTTTTCTATTTTTTTTTCCCCCGTTAGAACTGTGAAAATCTCATGTTATTCCCTGCCTTGCCTCTAAGGTTTCTGCTGAGAAGTCTGCTGTCAGGCAAATTGGAAAACTTTTATGTGTTATGTATTTCTTTTATCTTGGTGATATGAGAATCCTCTTTGTCTTTAACTTTTGAGAGCTTGATTAAAATACACTTTAGCATACACTTGGTCAAGTTGAATTTGACTAGTGACTTTTGATCTTTCCTGCACCTAGATACTTATATCCTTTTCTAGGCTTAGGGAATTCTTTGTTAACTCTTCAAATAAGCCTTCTACATTTAGTCCCTCTTGAACCCTAATAACCTGGACATTTCCTTTTCTAATACTGATCTAAACTCACTATGTGCTTTCTTCATCCCTCTTTATTCCTTTTTTGTTTTGTTTTGTTTGGTTTGGTTTGGTTTGGTTTGGTTTCTTCTCTGGCAAGATGTATTTTCAAATATCCTGTCTTTGAGCACAATTATTTTATTTGATCCATTCTCCTACTAATGCTTTCTAACATGTTTTAAGTTTTGTTTAATATAGTTTTAGCTCAAGGATTTCTTTTGTTATTTTTAAAATTTTTGATCTATTAAGTTTCTGAATTGTTTTTGTGAGAGTACTGAAGAGTTTCTCAGTGTCTTCTTGAATTTCCTAAAATTTCCTTAAAACAGTTATTTTGAATTTTCTAAGAGTTTACACATATCCATTTCCACATACAATTGGTCTCTAGCACCTTATTTTTGTTGTTAGTTGAGGGTATAGTTCCTTGAAATTGCTTCATGCTTGTTGGCATTTCACATTTTCCACACATAAAGCATTAGGTATTTATTCCCATTTTCCTAAACTGGATTGTTTGTGCACATCCTTCTAGAAATTCTAAGCAAGTTGTTTATTTTCTGAGTTTGTAGTCATTTTGCCATTTTAGCACTTCAGAGGACCCTGTCTAGATTTCCATGAGACCACTGTTCATGCATTGTCACTCTTTCAGCACTAGAATTCACCTCTCTAGCCCAATATTGTTCTACTTTCTGCAGATGAAGCATTGTTCAGAATTAATGGTGGGGTATTGCTTAGAAAGAATAGTCCATCCCTACAAACTTTCTCCTTGGGCCAGAGCAGGCCAAGATGCTAGATCAGTCATCACTGGCCTGGGTTCAGGAGCCATTGTATTCTGCCAGGGTTTGCATTTCACCATGAAGGGACCAGCTCCAGGCTTCTAGGCAATGACTTCGTTCTTACTTCCCTCTTCATCTCCTACGTGGGCAATTATTCTCTTCAGGTTGAGTGGCCTGGGAAATTCTGTAGCCATCAATGCTATAGCACTGGGCCACACATAGGGACAATAACCTGCTAACAGCAGCATAGCATTGGGGTAGGACCTGCTATGACCTGTAAGCTACTGTGGTGCATGATACCACTGCACCCAGATAAGTAATGCTGGTCATAACAGGAGTCCACTGGGCACTGAGGGGGGTTCAGTGGCTTCATACTTGGGCACTGGCCTGGAGACAATAGCTCTTGTTATCTGCCCAGCCTGGCACTTGTTCCAAGAAAAAGTCCTGGCCTTACTCTCCCATCTTACCCACCAGTGGTGATACTTCCTATGTTCTGTGTTCACCTAAGTGAGAAGAGGAATGGTAGCAGCAGTCCCTTAGTGAAATGGCTAACAGAGACTCAGAGGCTCAGTCCAAGACACTGCATTGTGGGTAGAAGCTGTGGGGCTCTGTCTAGTTCTGGGTTTCACCATAGCAGGCCTGGTACTGGATTTAAGTCTAAGATTGGCCATCATTGTCCCTCCTTCCCTCAAGCTGTGTCTCTTTCCATGCTGTGTTACTTGGAGTTGGGCATGAGATAATATGGGTAACTTTTCTGCCTACCTTTTCCAATGCATCTTTTATTTTCATTATGGTAAAATCACGTATTGTGGTTTCTCGTTTGATTTCCTTAACTCTTGTGGACCATGGTTTGATGCATGAGTAGCTGTTTAAACTTGTACCTCTGTGGGGAGGCAAATCATTGGAGGACATCTTATTCACTGTCATCTTGCTCCTACTCCCCAACATTTTTATATAGCTTAGCAGAACATGCTATCTACAAATCTTTTGTAGTCTTTTCTCACTGAATATGTTATAAACACGATTCTCCTTTTTTCAAAAACTATATATATAAATATATATATATATATATATATATATATATATAATCTAAAAACTATATATATATATATAATCTTATTATATAGATAATACTTAGCATATATATCTCCTATTTCTCAAAAGTGTTAATATAGTCTACCACCACCACTAATTATTTCTGACATTTTAATCTACAGAATCATCAACAAAAATCTCACTTTGTTTCTTATTCCTCCTATAATTTAAATAAACTCTATTTGATAAATAAGTGGGTTGATTGAAAGATGGCTTTATCCCTTCATTGAGCATTTATACAGGAAGACACAGATTATTTAGCTCTTCAATAAAGGAAAATATATGTTTTGGGGTAGTTGATTTCTGAGGACAAAGGCCATTGTACAACTGCAGTACAAACTATTATAGGTACCTGACCAGAGAGTCAATATTCTCATCTGATGCTGCACTCTCTTGGAATGAGTTCCAATATGACATTTATAATATAGAAATTGAATAAATCTATTTATCATTTATGTTGCCATTACAGACTGATTCCAGTTAGGAACTCAAGGTTATATAAAAGCTATTTGCTGAACGTCTTTCAAAGGCAATTAATATGCCAAAATTCTTTAATGTGACACTAAAAGGCCTCTAAGTCTGATCACTGCCATTTATCTTCTTCAGTACAATTATATTCAATTATATGAAATTTTCTATATTATTTCATTACTGCTAGGCCTTTTTTTCAGACATTTTCTTCTTTGGGGATGACTTATTTCTTTTTCCCACTCCTTTTCCCTGTCCAACATCATAGTCCCATCATCCAATGCCCAGTACAAACCTGCTTCTTTTCTAAAGCTTCCATTGACCTCTTCTGAGCCATCTTTGTTCTTTCTATGCTGATAACAGAATGCCTTATATTCCACTTCTCTGATAGATATTAAAGTGTGCATTTTATTTCCTTTACTTGGTCGTAAGTATTTGGATGCATATATTATGCAACTCACATTAACCTTACCACCTTTATGCAATGCTGCGAATTATTGTTTATTCAGTTCAATGTACTTAATCATTAGTTGGCAGATAAACTTGATTGACTGCTATGGTTCTGAAATTTTAAGTAGAATATATATGATAATTGTATGATTATATTCAAAACATGGGATTGACTGTATTCCTTTTATTTCACTGGAGATTTTATTAAGAGGTTGAGTCCTGAAAAATTGAGTGCGTACATAGGCAGTTGAAACAATGGCATTATTTTCTAAGGATAATTAGAGTACTACAAATAGAGCATTAAAAAATTGTCCCAAATCTCATTTTAATGTTTATTCATTCTAGAATTTCCCTGGAGTTGGAAAATTTCCACTGGATTACCTAACAACAAATCAAATCCCTATAAATATAAACATTTCCATGAGAGTGGCAGTTTCAGAGACAATCCCAGCATGGTCATTTAGTGTGGTGGTTAGGTATAAAATAGGGAGAAAGTCAGGTTTGGCCCCATCTCCTCCATCTAAAAATTCTATGCTCCTGGGCAAGTTCCTTATCCTGGTGTAACTTCATCTTGTTCATCAACAAAATGGGGAGAGGGAATTTCTACCACAAGGGGTTGTTATGAGAATTAAAATGGAATATAAGGGCTCAAAGTACATGAGCTAGTTATATTGTTTAATTTCATTTTTGAAAGTTTCTTCCAGCTACCTCTTAAAAGATGAACATTGGCAAAACCAAAATTTGCCTAAGGCAACTTTTTAACCCAGTCATGTTTCAAGCAAAGAAGCACACTGTTAATTTACAACATTTTGCTTAATGTAAAATTTATTTATTATAAATTATCATTTATAAATTTTATAAATAAAATTTATTTATTAAATCAGAAAATTTTACTTTCTGAAATTTCAAGGGAAAAGCAACTTTTATGGCATTTTATTTCAGTATCTACTGTTTATTTGTTCTAGTTTCTTAGAAGTTAACAGGGTGGGAAAGGATGATAAAAGATGGAGAAACAGTTTCTCTAATTCTGTTATTCAAGTAAGAGTTCTGCAATGTGTGACAGAAATAAAATAATTATGTGTATGTTGTCTGTATTCTAGAGGATAATGTAAGTATGTTATTCAGCATAGAGCAAGCTGAAGCTTTCTAATTATATCCAAAATGCTGACAAACCAATTATGTTACCTCATACAAATCATTAGATAGATTTGTGCTTGACTGAATAGCATAGAGGCATCTTCACATGTCTTACGAAATGTACCTTCAATTAATAGCACAATACATAATCTGTTGAAGATTATTCTTGAGAACAAATAATTATTTTTTCACATATATGTGCTTGGTAAATTATGTTATAAATGAACTCAGACCAAAGCAATTGCTAATCAGAAGAAAACATGCATCTATCCTTCCTTAGAATAAAAAATAAATAAATAAGTTCTAATTCTTTACTAGCATGTATTGAAAGTTATAGAATGTTTGTCTTTCTGCCTGGAGTATATAATTAGGATTTCTGAATACATATAAAGTGTCTTTCACTAGTACTCTGTTCTCTAAGTTTCCTCATTTTTTGAGATTTTTTTCATATGTATTACAGAATAGATGGGTTATCTTTATATGTTAGTTTTTCAGTCATTTATATGTGAATTTCAGATTACTATTTTTACTTTAAAGCTAATCAATAAACAATAAAATTTATTACTCCTATGTTTGGACCCAAAAGACAAAATGTGAAGATCAAAGACAATATTTCTCCCTCTGGAATGCAAATGCTCTTTTGGGTGCTCTCTGATACACACCCCAGCTCTTGCTGTCTCTGTTATGATAATTAATACCTCTAAATCATCAATGCACTCTGAGACTGAGGGATTCTTCCATGTTAGGGAAATTCTTTACAGCAGAAGGGGAAAAGAGGATAAATTTTTTTGAAACTATAATGAGATTAAATCAGGGCCTTTCTCTTACTATGCCGATCTAAGAAATTCCATTGTTGCCAAGTTATAGAAACCAAATCTCAGACAAGGCAGTTCCCCTGAACCATAAACTCAGAGCCAAAGCTTTGAAGTTTTTATTATTATTGTTGTTGTTGTTAATGGAAGTATTTTCTGAAGGAAATCTTTAATTTGGTTGAAATATTTATGTCTCAAGCAAAAGACACTCTCTCTCTCTCTCTCTCTCTCTCTCTCTCTCTATATATATATATATATATATATATTTATTTATTACTCCTATGTTTAAAAATATATGTTTGAAATTTTATATATATATATATATATATATATATATATATATATATATATATATCTGAAAGAGAGAGAGAGAGAAAAAATTTTCCCCTTGAGAATATAAATTGTTTCTCTTTAACCAAGTGAATGCAGAGGTGAACATTTCACATCAATATTGTCAGAATGAGGGAAAGTGGGACTAAATTCTTCTTCATTATTAGTATTTGAGACCAAGAACTCATAACTTAATTCTAACTCACTAGAACAGATCATGGTACATCTTTATTCATTGTGAGGTTGCAATTTCTGTGTAAAAATTTTCATGCTGTTAGTGGAAATAAAATTATTTCCCTTCTGTTTTCTTTTCAACAATGATAAATTAAGTTTCTTAAATAGTTTGGAATAAAAAGAAATTCCAATGTAGTATTTTAAATAAAAATCAATCAATAAAGTTTGTCAATTGATAAACTATTATATAGAAGTTAGATGGAATGCACTTATACATTGTGCATTGTCACAAATTTCTTCATTAGGAAACACCTTATCAACAGCTGTCCCTTGGTATCCATGGAGGATTTGTCATGGGATTCCCCCCACCATGGATACCAAAATTCAAATATGCTCACTTTGCTTATATAAAATGGCATATGACCAGTGCATACAACCTATGTATCTCTTCTAATATATTTTAAATCATTGCTAGATTACTTGAAATGACTGATATACTACGAACGCCATGTAAACAGATACTATATTATATTTTGTGGGCAATAATGTAAAGGGACGAAGTCTGCACATGTTCAGTATAGATGTAATTTTTTTGCACATATTTTGATCTGAAATTTAACTCCAGTGGCACAAATGTGTAAATCATGTATAGTTTCTTTACTAATGTAGATGGTATTGTTTCTGTCACAATGCAGTGTATATTAATGTGAACATGTGCTTGCATGTGTGTCCTCCCTAGAAAAAATATTAAAAAGCGTAATTTTGACACTTGATAAAAGGCCTTTTGTCCCTAGGGTAAACAAGCAAAAAAGTAAACATTAATAAATTTATTCTAGGTAATTCTTTAGGTGAATTGGAGTTCTTTATTAATATTTAGTTCATAGACTCAAAGCAGAGGGCAGTGCAATGTACTATATAAATAGATACCTGCTTTAGAGGCATTTTCCAGATATTCAAAGGATATTTTTAAATCTTAAGGCTCAAAGCTGCTTGAAAGTATATCCTTTTAATTAGTAAACAGTTTTATAAACATTGGCAGCTACATATGACTGAGTCTTCAGTCAATTAAAATAAAATACAAAGAATCTTTATCTTTCTTAACTTTTATCTAGTTGCTTATTTGAGGTCTAAGTAAAAAGCTTCCCTATGGATTTGAGAAATCCTTGGATAAGGTTCTTCCCACTCCCTTTTAGGAACATATCCACACTTTCTAGACTTCCTAAAGTTACCACCATCCTTCTGCTTCAGAAATAGGCATTTTTCAATATATTTTGTAAATGGATCTTTGGCAGCTTAACAAATTGCTCAATGCTTAGGAATATTTTTATTATTTAATGAATACATTGTTTATCAGATTAAAGTTATAAAAGAGGGATTTTTCTTTTATCAGTACAACTCAAATGGCAATTACTAATTAGCAACTATTTTCGTGATTCTGAAGGAACTCTGCATACTCACTGACAGAGTTGTTAGATTCTATGGAATAGGTTCCAATCTGGAAGGTCTTTAAAACAGAGGATATTTACTAATACCAAAAAAAAGTGTTTTCTGAGAAGTTCATTAATTTCTAAATCAAAGAAAGAAGGAGACTAAGTTGTATTTCTCAGTCCATTTCAAAGGCTCACTTAATGTAATTTCAAAATAAGAATGGATCCTCATAGAAATCTCAAAATTGTCATAATATAATTTTTACAAACTTCAAAAATGTTATGCTCACACAAATAGAGAATTAACATCAAGGAGTTTTAAATCATTTGTTATTATGTCTGCACTTTCTGTGAAGTAAAGATTGTACTTTAAAAAGGAAACAAATTAGCCATATCCATTTCACAGGCAATGCCTTTATTCGTCTCCGTGTAGAAGCTATTTTAAAAGTGAGCATTCTATAATTCTTAAGAGATACAAGTTTAATTCAGCATATCTTTATTGAAGTCATAATATGAGAAATATTAATTGAATCAGACACTGTGGACAGAAAAGAAGAACAACAAGTGATCCTAGCTGTCACAAGACTCACATGTTTAAGATAAACATATAACCAAGTAACTCTAATATAATCTAAAAACTGTTCAATAGAGAGACATATAAAATATTATGGAAATGAAAATGCGAAAATAATCTTTCTTGGGAGAGAGTTTCATAGAAAATTGAGGAAATAAAGAAACATTTAATTACACTTTTGAAAGATGGGTAGGGATGGGGCAGGTTAACTAGATGCATAAACTATACACAAGGATGGCCAATGAGATTCTGATGTAATACCAGTGGAGGACAGATGTTGGATGATTCTGGGGTGGGGTTGAAATATTCAGAGACTGGTCTAAGAGACACGTCTAAGAGACACATGTTGCACAGGTAGGCTGATGGAATATAAACTCTTCTCTTATTTATTGTGTGTCCTTCGGAAGTCCATTCATTTTTCTAATTGTGAATCTAATTACAAAACAGATTCTCTTAAATTTTTAATATATTCTCCAAGTATAAATATTTAGCTTCTGTCACTCTCACAAATCATAAGTGTAGATGTTTTTCCATAAGCAATGGAGATGCACCAGAAATTGTGGAAGCAGAATAGAAGATGAACTAGAATGTCAAGAGATCAAAAGCAGAAAGGCCATATTGATTGTCCTTGTGACACATGGGAAGGGCCAAAAATAAAGTGGCGGGATGGAGAGAAAGAAGTTGTAGTCAAAGCAGTTCAAGGTTAGATTGGGGCAGAATGGTCACTTGTTTTTCAGTTAATATAGTATATATCAATGAAAGAGGAATCAAATATAATAATAGGTTCCTTGTTGGAAACAACTTATAATCAGAGATTGTATTTCTTTCATTCTTCTGATTCTCTTTAATACTAACAGATCAGTAGAGAAAGATTCTGGGTTAAGCTTGTAAGTTCTTTTGTTATCAATAAACTTATGGAAGAAATAAACTTTTCTATAGTTATCATCTTCTTGAACTTTAGTTCCTCTTTTCTAATAAACAGAAATTGTTCTGTAGGGAAAAAGAAAGCAACTCATCTTTTGGTCCAACCCAAAGCCCTCTGTGCCTTAGCTTCATGAAGTTGTGATGCTTTGTTGCATTTTCATCTCATTATTTCCACTATTGAAAAAGCCTTGTCACATAATCTCAGCTCTTTATTTTCTACTTCTTCTATTAGTAAAAAAAAAAAAAAAAAAAAAAGAAGAAAGAAATAAAGAAAAACTCCTAGAGGAGTTATCTGAAAGGGTCCAAAATACTGTGAGGACTGAGAATTTTCCTCCTTATTGCTTTGAAATCCCCAACCCCAGTGTTTTGTTGTTCTTGTCACAGTAAGTGTGTTCAACACATATTATGGAACAAAATCATCCTATAATCTTTATATGCAGACGTTTCTTAAATCTTGTTGCTAATTTAGTTAATTAATTTCCAATTTGGTTGACAAGAGCAAATTCAAGAGACTCTTGGTGTTCACAAGGGCCCTGAGACATTACGTGTGAAGATTATAATACTGTCTGTCTCCAACATAAAATACAAAGTATAAAGCACGATGCTTTCTCTAACCTTCCGGCTCATTGGAGTCAGCCAGCTATGACTAATTAAGAAGGTGTGCTATCAGGATGTCAGGCCTTAAGAGCCACAGCCACCTGGTCCCAGGCAGCAATGCTGATCCAGGGTGAAGTAACATTATCTTCCCAAGTATCTACCCACACATTGTGCTAGTCATATTTTGAGTTTGTCCATCTTGGCCAGGTTTTTACCTATGCCATGGTTCTGCCAGTTACAGACTCACAGTGAGTTTTTCTGCTATGTAGCTTGAAGCCAGACAGTTCATTCTGAGCGCAGAGCTGGGAGAAATTAGATGAACAGTTCTCATTATCATCAGCAGCAGTTGTGTGTTATGCTGAAAATACCCACAGCAAGTTATTAGGAACACAAGGGAAAAGGAAAGAGCAAGACTGAATGCTAAAAACCCCTGAGGTAATCCATGCAAAAGATAATAAAGAGAGAACATTTCCCTACCCAAGAGCAACTGCCTGAGGAGCTAGTGCCCACAGCCCCTCACCACATAATATTGTAAGTGTTCTGAAACATCGTGTAGGGATTCTTACTCATTAGACTAATTTTCTTTCCATAATGCTACATAAGGTAACTGAAAAACTAATTTCTATTTCTTACAGGTTTTCATTCCAAACAAGTCATTTAAACAGAAAATCATTTAGTTTTAAAAGATTAACTTTTGAGACAGGGATGAAAAGTTTACAAGGGAAGAAAAAAAAAGACAAGGACACATGAATAATATATACAAATAAAGCTTTCAGAGCTTACTCAAAGGGCATTTTAAAGGTACTCAGACTTGACTTTAACATGTATACTTAAAGAAAACTGTTTGCTCTTCTTTAAATTAAATTAGATCTTTTTCACCTATGATTCAAGGAAGATATTTATTTCTTAATACTTAACAACAAAGCAAACCCTCAGAATAGAGCAAACCCTCAGAATAATGCAAAAACAGTACATTTAAGATTTTAATTACGTATATGTTGTATTATTTAATGCATATTACATTTTATGTAACATATACAGTTACATATCACTTAACTATGGGGCTATGTTTTGAGATCCCCATCCTTACTCAATTTCTTCTTGCACAAACATCATAATGTTCTTAGATAAACCTAAACATTAAAGTTATTAAGTTGGTTGTTATTGTACTCAAAAGACAAAGATGTTATAAACATACAATGTCTGAGGCTGCTACCAGCATGAGATGGCGTATAGATTGTCAGTAAGTTTTTTTAAAAAAAGAGTACTCTATTGATAAGTAATATAGTAAAGACATAAATTAGTAACATAGTTATTATCATTATCTGATAATATGTACTATACATAGTTGTGTGTACTATACTTTTATATGATGGAGAGTGCAGTAGGTTTATTTACACCAGTATCACCACAAACACTTAAATGATGTGTAGCATTATGTTATGACAGCTGTAAAAGTGTGTATGATAGGAATTTTTTTTAGCTCTGTTCTAATTTTTATATGACCACACTCACACGTGTAGTCTGTCATTGGATAAAATGTTCTTATGGGGCACATGACTATATTCATGTTACCAAGCCTGGCATCTTCAATTGTGCCAACTCACAACTCATTTAGTCATCCTATGAAGAAAAATGATTCATGTAAAGGGCTCATGAGCAGGCCCGGCATATAGGAGGCAGGTTAAAATTGTTATTTTTTAAAATTATTTCCTATAAGAATTTCTCTTTTCTCTTCCTAGATGTGAAATATCAACATATATAATGAAGATCTAAGATAGTTACTCTAATAGTGCCAAACGTCATCAAATGAAAATTTAAAATAAAAAATAAAACTGGTACAGGTATATTAAAGTTTTTCAGGCAGTAAATGTTTCTACAAATATACAAATATATATATTACAATGAGAACTTCCATTACATAAGGTACGTCAGTCAACTTCACATCACTGTGAAAAAATACCTGAGGAAATCAACTTAGAGGAAAGATTTATTGGGGCTCATAATTTCACAGCTTCCAGTCCATGGTCAGTTGACTCCAGTACTTTGGGGCCTGTAATAAGGCAGTATATTATTATGTCAATGAGTACGTGGCCTGGACTAAGAGGTGGAGGAAACAGCTCATCTTTTGTTGGCTAGGAAGCAAAGACAGAGGAAGCGGCTAGGACTCTAACCAACGACCTGCTAAAGGGCAAAACTCTACTCGCCTAATTCTTACCCATGGTCCTCACCTCTTAAAGGTTCTATCACCTCCCAAATGTGCCACAAGCTACTGACAGAGCCTTCAGTACATGGCCTTAGGATACCTTTAAGATTCAAACCATAATATACGGATAATGAAAAAGGGGTTATCTATACACTTAAATTAATGTCACCATAGCAAATAAAGGGACATACTTAGACAGTGAAACACAGACACACAGACACACACACACAAACACACACATACACACACATATACGCTTAGTTGGCAGGGAATTCTTTTCTAAATTTTGAGAATCTTCAGAACAAGTGCGAGATTACACTCATTAATACAATCTTGTTTCCTAGTTAGTATTATCATGAATCCTGTATCCCAGTAAAATTTCTTAATTCTATCATGGTGCAGTCATAGACACCACTATGCTAGGCCAATTATAATGACCTTGATGAGATGTCCCCTAGCCTCTCTCTACCTAAACTAGTCTTCCTAGCTAGTCCTTTTACTTACTATACACTATACAGCATGTTAAAGTACATAACAGATAGTAAATATTTGGTGATTATTTCATTCCATTCATTCTAAGAATTTGTCTTCCATTTTTTTCTTCTCCCTTCATTTGAATTTTATTGTTTTGCCATGCTTTATTGAAGTAAAACTTTATTTTAATGCCTCCATGGTTATTAAGCAACATACATTTATAATTTCCACCAACTCATTTTACATATGTTAATTGGATCAAATAATTAGTCTTGTAATTTTTCTTTTTAAAAACCTAATTTTCATGGATAAACTAGTTAAGTTCTTAAATTTAAGTAAAATATTACAATTTGTACATTGTATGAAAATTAGCACAGTTGTGGGTGGCAATGAATTATAAGAAAGGCTACTGGGATATAAATTAGAAAATGTAAGTCCTAGATTTAATTGCATTACTTACAAGCTGTGTAATCCTGAGCAAAATTGCTACATTCTTTAAAGCTGTATTTTCTCATCTCCCAAATGAGGAATGAGGATTTTTCCTGCCTATAATATAAATTTATTTCATTGATCAGACAAAATGATGAATTTAAAATAATATTAATAATGCAGAGCTACTGACCCATTATTATGTTAACTAATCAGAAAATTTCCTGGATGTGGACTTTGGTATGTAGAGAATGTCACTTTGCCAAAATAGTCTACAGATGAAAATCACAATTACATCAAATATACTGAACAACATTGACAGGCTAGACAGCAAAATAAAACTGTTTGTTGTTGTTGTTGTTGTTCTCCAAGTACAAGAGATGTATGAGTAAATAAGTTCAGTTATAATCCTGAGACCGTAGGAAATTTTCCAGATACCAATTTAACTCATAATTCAACAGAATAGACCGAAACGTAACCCCAATGGAACATGTCATCAGATGACTTTGTAACATATTCTGAGTCAGCCCACAGACATGATTAGTTTGTTAGTGAAGGGAAAATAGAATGAGGTACTAGAAAGAGTATTCAAAATGTTGAACACTGTACACATTTCATACATGAAGTGCTTCCTAAGATAATTTATGTTCTATCAATAATTTCTATTGTCTTTCTATTCCACAGAAATATATTGCTTCTTTATTCTTCCAGTACCAAAGAAAATAAGTCAGTGCCAGACCTGAATGGTCCCTTGGAAACCTATGGCTACTTAGAGAATCATTTGGGGAATGTATGGGAATCCTCTGTGATTTGCTCATGTTTCTTCCTATAAAGTTCAAGCAGCTAGATATAAAACTTCTGGGCTAGAGTCACCCATCTTAAACAAGTGCTCTGGTGTAAGATAAAATGGGACTAAATTCTGGGCAACATGGTGGCTGCTTCCTATATAGGCCAGTTATTATAGGCTCAGAGCTGTTGCGTGTTTGAAAACAAACACACAAAAATGAAACAAAGCCCTCTAAAAAGAAAGAAAGAAAGAAAACTTCTTCATATGTTTACCAATTTTCATTTTTCCCCTTTTTTTCTTAAGATGAGATCTCTCTTCATTGCCCAGGGAGAAACAAAATCATAGGCACGAATGATTCTCCTGATTCACCTCCAGAGTAACTGAGACTACCAGAATATTCCACCATGCCCAGATATCTACCACTTTTAATGCTATTTTATTTTTAATTTTACTACTACCAACCTTATTGTTAGTGATAATTTCTGACCCTCCACCATCACCCCACTCCCATATTCTAGGCTAGACCTAATCCTATTCTTAATTGATAAGTAAGTCACAGGTATGGGCTCTTCTGCTTTTTTAACATTGGGCTTCAACTTTAATCACTCTGATGTACCCATCTCTATATTATCATATATTGAAATCATATCTTTGTTTGTTGTTTTATTATACCAGCAAAGATTTCTGTACCCGTCTAGACAAGGCAAGTAAGCATGGACATCTCTCCTCATCTGTACCTTTCTTTGAATGCTAGAAAAACTTGACCTGCTGATTCAGAGCCCTTTTCTCCCTATCAGTTCTCACTTGCTGTCTTTTCATATTACCATGCCAACTGCACTTTCTAGACTCAGTAGAATGCTCCTGAGGATGGCCCCAAGTATTGGCATTGCAGGTATAAATCTGCTTTGTCTCCTCCTCATCCCTCTGTTCCTCCTGCTGCAACCAATGTTTTTTTAAAAGAATCTTGTTTAGAGAACTGGAACATTAGCATAAATTTCCACCAGGCATGACCAGAGAAGGAACAGGTGATGGCTAAGTACATAACAAGGGCATTGCAAAGACTCCTTTATGTTTTAGAAAAGAGAAATTTACACTACAAAATAACATAAGAATATACTAATTATGATCATGGTAATAGAATAATATTAGCTGCTTTTTATGACTACCATTTGTTACTTTCCATTAATAGACACTATATTAGCTTCATATATATTTTTTCCAGCTTCCACAACACTATGGGTAGGCATTATTACCTCAGATTTATAAAAGAGTAAACTGTGGCTTAGTACTGTTAACTCATCAAAAATTTACTATTAATATGTGAATAGGGACTGGAAATTATCCCAGAGTTACAAGACTCCAAAATTTTTGCTACTCACTTTTCTTACAGAAAAATATGCTGTAGGACTAAAAAAACAAACAAATAATATATGTATGTGTTTATATATTTGTATGTATATACATACATACACACACACACACACATATATATATATATACACATAGAGAGAGACAGAGAAAGGTGTGTGTGTGTGTGTGTGTGTGTGTGTGTGTGTGTGAGTGCATACATAATTAGCACTACGTGGAGATGATGTAATGATATTGGTTAATAGGGATAGAAAAATACAGGAGAAACAAGATTATGACAAAGCATTTTCTGTTATATTTTCTGTTGATAGTCATACATTTGCATATTAAATTTAACCTGGCTATAAGAGTTAATAGACCCTGAGAACTAGGAAATATGTTCTCAAAATGTATTTCTGTGTTTCAACAATTGTATTAGGATGCAAGGACAGGAATAGAAAGCAGTCTGCTCAATTAAAGTTTATCATGCTCAGAGTTATTCTTGCAAATGGAGAGACATCTAAAAAAATGGCATCCAATCACTCTGATATAATGCTGACACCTCTGTAGGAAAACTTACAAACACTAATATATTAAATGCAATCTAGTGAAGTTTTGTAGAGTTCAACTTTATGATAGATGAGTGTAACATTTGAACTATACCATGTTTAATTGCATTGAATAAATCAAACCATGACCTAGGAAATTGAAAATTTGAGTTAAGTCTGAGTATTTCTTACTATTATCTGTAGGACTTTGAGAAAACTGACAAAATGATTAGAGACATAGTGATTTCATTAAAAAAGAGGATAATCTTTAATTATTAGTACAAGTATGTGGATTAAGTAAGATAATACTTATAAAACATTCTTCTGTGGTTTGATCCCTACTATTATCATTATGCTACTTAAAACATATAAAACAATTTTGCACTGTAAATTTTCCCATTGGTTCTATTCTATAGATATGATTCACAACGAGAAGTTCTATGTGCATCTAACAAACAAGGTTGATTAATCGCAAGTCTAAATATGAATAATAGTTTTTCAAGGGAATACTAGAACAGCCAAATTTCTGTGAAGCCCCATTATATTTAATTATATTAATGTAATTATGTTTAATTATAGGGAATGTTTAACAAACATTGTTATTTGATTTGTGGTATATATTAAATAACCAAAGACAAAAATAGAAAATTAATTTACACAAAAGAAGCTACTACATAAATTATTCATTTTTGAATGTTTGTAGCTGACTTACGAATGGCACTACTAGGTGCCTCAATTGTGACTGCAGCCTAAGGTCAGGTTCACAGCAGGAATGAGTTTGGATTGCTTTGTTACTTGTAACCAACAAGAATCTGAAAATGACTTTTAGGCAATAAAATTATGTAAAACTAATTTAAACACTGGCAGAGCTGCCTGATAAGAGTTGCTATTCATTTGCATTATCCAGTGTGCTTGATTTCTACCACACCAGCAAAAATTTAGGTAAAGAAAGGGCTGGCTGTGAAAATTTAGTATGGAAAGGTGAATTAATAGAGATAAAATATTACATTAGTTTCAGACGCACTTATATCGAAGACAAGTAGGAAGAGTATTCTGTATAAAATAAACTGTGGGGGAGGTTTATGAAAAGAGATTTTTTAAATATTAACAAAAGATCAAGGGTTCACTTAAATGAAGACTCTCAAATTAAATATGCATTATTTTATCTGTAAATAAAATAATAAAATGATTTTCTTTCCTCTTTATTTGGATGTAAAAGCAAGCCTTTTTTTTTCCTCCTAATGCTACTTTGGGGTAAGACTTAATCTTTTTATCTGCAGATAAACATTGACAATATTAATTACCACAATGGACATTAAGAACAGCCTCAGAAAAACCCGCAAATCAAACTCTATCATGTAAAAGTTATTTCAGAAATTTTATTCTTCAAAATAAACTTGGTGAGATTATTCTGTTTTAACTGGCATAAAACTCAAGGTCTATCTCTTTAGTTCAGATAAACTATATATTTAAAAAGATAGACAAATACCTTATATTATACAGTTAATACATAAGCATTTTGTACAAAGTTTCAGTTTATGCCTATTTGTTCTTTGATTCTCATATAAATATAAGCAGTAGCAGTAATATTTTATTGCACCTCTACCATGAGACTCAAGTTGGATATTGATTTGAGTCAAGAGAATGAAAGATATTCACTTTAAGATTATCAGACTAAAAATAATCTGAAGATGGTGATACCTTTTACCTTCCCCCTTTCCTTTCTTCCATTTCTCCTTCCCTCCCTCACTCCCTCTTTTTTTCTTGTAATAGTATCAAGTTTATCTCTTGATACCTTTAATCTTTTATAAAGTCAGTCATCGGAGTCTTGTGACAAACATCAAACCCAAATACCACACAGAAGACTCCTGACCAAGACCCAACTCTGGTTCATATCTCAAGCTACATCCTGGATAAGTCTTGATTTCTATCTTAGTGGCTCTCAAACTTTAGTACATATCAGAATCACCTGAGGTGCTTGTGCAAGCACAGATTGTTAAGAACTCTTCAATAGGAATGAGATGATTTCTGAGAAGGAATTTCTAATTATTTCTGATGATGCTAATCAAGCTGGCCCAGGGACTACACAGCAAAAATTATTCTAGCTACGGTAGTTTCTGACATATTGAACAGTGAATCTTGTTTTTCTAACTTTTGCTTTTATTACATTTTTTGCTCAGAACTAATAATATTATATGTCTATCTCTGAGTTATTATTTGAAAAAGATAGAAATATATATATATAGTAAATAGATAAAGAATATATATTGTTATATATATATACACAAATATATATTCTTATACACACACACACATACACACACACATATATATATATATATATATATATATATATATATATATATATATACATACATACACACATTATTTGTTTATTTACTTTTTGGTACTAGGAATTGAACCACCCAGATGTGCTTAACCACTGAGCCACATGCACAGCCATTTTTTTTTTAATTTTTATTTTTATATTGAGACAGGATCTTGCCGAGTTGCTTAGGGCCTGGCTAAGTTGCTGAGCCCAGACATTCAGCCTCAGCCCCCTGAGTGTCCAGTATTACAGGTGCACAGCCACCACACTCAGTGAAAAATTTATATTTTAACTTCTTGGTCTTTCAGGCTGAGCTAAAGCCCCACTTCTATGCTCTCGTATAATATAGTGCAATTCTCTATTAATTTACTATGTTTTAAAATTAATTGCTCATTAATTCTGGTAACTTATTCATCAGATTGTGAATGTCTCAAGGACACAGTCCAACTGTAGTTAATACTGGCATTCGGTGTTAGTTTTTCATTGCTATGTTGAAATGCTTGAGATTGAGTACTGTATAAAGAAAAGTGGTTTAGTCAGTTCACACTTTTTGATGCTGAAAATTCAAGATTGGGTGACCTTACCAGTTTGAATTCTGGAGAGGGTCTCATCACCATGAAGGCATCTTAGTAGAAACACATGAGAGAAGGAGATCACAGATCACATGGTAGGTAGGAAGCCAGAGGGAGAGAAGTGGAGAAAAAAAAGACAAACAGAAAGCAAACTACAGAAGGAAGGACCAGTAATGACAGGCCCCGTCTCTTACAGGTTCCACTACTTCTTACTGGTACCTACTAAAGACCAAGCTCCCAAAATATGAAACTTTGGGTAATATTCCCAATAAATATAGGCATTCCAAATGTGCATAAAACATAGACATTGACTTGGAACACTCATTTTATATTCCTATATACAAACTTTCAATGAGATCAATAATTGCCAACCTAGTAAGAAAGAACTAAATGTAAAGAATGTCCCAAATAAAATCCACAGGAAGAGGATGGTAGAAATTAATCACACTGGAGTGACAAGTAAGTGCCAAACACAAGTCTTCTGACAAGTGCTACCCAGAAAAAGTCTAGTGTGAAAGAAGGTAAGTGACAGACTGAAATTAGTCAAAGACCATTGCTTTGTATGGAAGTTGATGTGCAGATATGACCTTCAAGGTCAGGCTCTGAAATAGAACTTCTTGATTTGACAATATAAATGTCTACACAGCATTGTTTTAGTCACCTTTTTCGCTACTGTGACTAAAGGATCTGACCAGAACAACAGTAGTGGAGGAAGAGTTTATTTTATGGCTCACGGTTTCAGAGGTCTTAGTCCAGAGAAGGCTGGTTCCACTCCTTTGGGCTCCAGATGAGACAGAACATCATGTAGCAGAGAGAGACTCCAGCTCCAGATACAAAATATATACCCAATTAACCACTCCCCCAATTAACCACTTCCTCCAGCCACACCCCTCCTGCCTCTAGTTACCACCCAGTTAATCCCATCAGTGATTAATTTACTGATTGGGCTAAGACTCTCACAATCCAATCATTTCTCCTCTGAAATTTCTTGCATGGTCTCATATGTGAGCTTTTGGGTGATACTCATATCCAAACCGTAACAAGCATGTAATAAGTTTAAATGGTTTTTTAATTAGAAAATAAATTTGTTTTACTCTTATTCCAGGCTGTGGATACTGTTGTTGTATAGCCTCCAAATAGCATTTGAACACATAAAAGATCTATTTTTCTTAGATATTACTTTTCCCAGGCCTAGATTAATATTAAGTGTTCCAATATTTCAAATATGTACAAATTATTACAATCTCATTACATTTCTAAAATAATAGAAAAATCACAATCCTGTCCTGCACTGCAGTTTTATTATGTCTCAGTGGAAGGTGAAGGGGGGAAGTTGCAGGAAATCCTGTAGGCAGTTCTTCATTACATAGATTTCTATAAGAAAAAAAAAAAACTCATGCAAGGTAAAGAGACAGGGATAAGGGTCAAGAAAGTAAAAACCTAGGGACTAGTTAAGATTGGTCATTTTCAATTTATAAGACATATGTAGTAACAACTGAACAACTAGAAAGCAGGAAAATAAATATTTTCATTAAGTATCCTTGTAGCTTCAAATTCAAAAATACCACCCTGTCTCTCTGGGGACATTGATTGCCAGACTGAACTTTTATAGAAGATAATTAGGGCTCACAAGAAAACAATGTGATGATCAATAAGACTTTATGGGTTGTACTTACGCTCTAATGATATCCTGGAAAACCCTAGGGCAAAATAATGGTTCTTATCACTGATGGGGTTCATGGGTCCTTTAGCATCTCTCTGCTACCTTTTCTGCATTTATTCTTAGTGGCTGTTTTAAGGCTGTATATTTGCACAATCCATTTCACCCAGAATGCCTGCTCCTCATAAAGAATCAGGACAGTTGTCTGGAGGACTGCTGTAGGAGTGTAGATATGAAGAATCAATGCACACCAGACACTTTGTTCTTATGTCAGAGAATTATAAATGTACTGCTAGCTCCTGAGGTCAAAGACATTCATGGATGTGGATAAGAACATGTTCTTAGTGGTTCTCATCTCTACTAACAAACCATTAGAACATGCTGTTCTTCTCCGGTACCTTTCACAAGCTGAGAGAGCATGTGCTGAAGATTAAATAATAGAAGTGTGTGTGTGTGTGTGTGTGTGTGTGAGAGAGAGAGAGAGAGAGAGAGAGAGAGAGAGAGAGAGAGAGAGAGATGAGGGAGCTCATAGTAGTACACAAAGAAGAAGGAAAACATCATAGCAGAAAAACAGGTCTTTTAACTTCTGTTCACCATCAGAGCTCTAATCATTAAAAAAGTTTCCTTATAAATAGTCTGAAAATATCACCTTATATTTTTTTCCTAAGCTCTACTTTTATTAAAGAAATCTATTTTTAAATCATCTGCTAACATTTACTATTCCACCCTGATTTGAAACTAGCAACTCATTCAGCTAGAATGAATCAAAGGAATGGGTAAAAAGGCATGTTTAAAGGGATTAAATTATTGTAACTGGAAAAGAACATTATGACTGAAATGTCAAGAAGTGGATTGGAATATTTTAAATTTGTCATATTGAAACATGCTGTTTCTAGTCAACTGCAACATTGTATATGTATATTACATGCTGGTTATTCTTAGTGTTCATACATTTTTTGTATCAGCACGCTATTAGAAAAACTGCTTTTAAAATGTGGTTTTTTATTATAATAGAGACTGGTATGATTTTTTAATTAAGTTGCATGATGTTTTTCTCATGAGCTCTAGGACGAAGAGGTAAGAGAGAAAGAAAATGTATATGTTAAAAAATAGAGTACATTCTTAGAAAATTTTGAAAAAGACATTTGTCTCTATAAGTCAAAATTCTACGAATTTTCGAGTCTGATCATGTGATTCAAACTTTGAGAGTGGGTCTACCTTATTCCTCATTTGTGCTGAATTTATCCCAATACCTTTTTCCAGTGACACTTAGATTGATGAGATTTTGAGTATTAACTTTACTTCAGGAATTGGTCCTTAACTTCAGAAATTGATCCAAGAGAGTAACCACCCCATTAAATGACTAAAAGTCAGAGTCAAACTTTTAAACAAAAGTCAAGCTTACATATTCTTCTGTCTTATTTCTTTCTGTATTATTACAAATTTTAACTCCCTTCTATCATACCAATGAATCAAATAAGAGTTGTCTTTTTTCACTGATTGACAAGGAATACGACAATAGGATAAATTGTCTAGTTTGGTTTTCTGTATTTTTAAAGTTTTTCTTCCACAATGACTGATCTTTTTTTTTTTCCATATTTTCACTTGTCTCATATTTCTCCCATAATTGCCTAACACCTCAATATAGTTACTACTTTTCATATTGTACACAAAAGATGACATGGTTCATCTTGAAAAGTTGCAATTATTGTGCAGAACACAGTTGCAGAGTCTGGAACAATTTCAGAAAAGTCAAATCAAATGAAAATATTTATGAGCACACACTGTGGTGAGAGCATTTGAGGATACAAAGGAACATAAGCAATCCCTCCTCTCAAAATGCTTAAGATCTCTTCATTACGAGGAAACCTGAGACACATGTATGAAACTTCTGGCTCAGTAAAGGATTGATAGTACATTCACTATTATGAGAGGAAATGACCATAAATTAGTAATTAATTGCTAAAAATATAAAGAGCACATTAAGTATTCAGAGGACAGAAATATCACTTCACATTAGGTTGATGAGAGGAGTCAATACTTCAGCAGTTTGAGATAAGTTAAGAGATTTGGGTATGTGATGGTGGAAAGCCACAGAAAGGCTGAAGTCAGGAACACCGGAAGCAACTCAAATAAGACACACAGAAAGGAGAAATGTGTAGACTGCAAATCAGTTGCAGTGCTTTACAGACAATGAATGTTCAGTTTTGGAAACAGAGGAGAAATTAAATAACAAGAATTTGGAAACTGTCAGTAGGGAATTAGAGACGTGGTTTCTGATCAAGAAAGTATCATGGTCAAAGCAGAGTTTACTGTAATTAATAAGTTACCATGGGCTTCCCTATTGGGAACGATCATAGAGTTGCTCACTAAATCATAAAAGGGATTTTGAAGAATGGGGCGACTGTTGGTATCAGGGCTTTGTAAAAGTTTTTATCACACCTGATTCTCCTGAGAGGCAGTGGAGGGGAAGGACTCTGCTTCCCACTTTGTTGTTCACTAACATGGTAAGTTCCTGAAGCCTACTGCATACTCAAGTGTGGAGAGCAAGAATATTTAAGAATTACTGAGATAAAGTGTATTTCCATTGTCTAATTCATGAATATTTACCTTTTAACAAGTGGAGATGAGGAAATACAACCAATAACCCACTTGCACATCTACATGTATGCATGCACATGCACAACACACCCCTTCATAGACACACATTATTTTGGTTTGGATATGAGGTGTCCCCCAAAGCTCACATGTGAGAAAATATGAGAGGGTTCAGAGGGGAAATGATTGGGGTATGACAGACTTAACCCAATCAGAGAATTAGTCACCTGATGGGGTTAATTGAATGGTAACTAGAGGCAGGTGTGTGTGGCTGGAGGAAGTGGCTAATTGGGGATGTGGCCATGAGGTATATATTTTGTATCTGGAGCTGGAGTCTCCCTCTCTGCTTTATGGTTATTATGAGGTGAGCTGCCTCCCTCTGCCACACTCTTCCACCATGATGTTCTGCCTCACTTTGAACCCTGAGGAATGGAGCCTACTGTCTGTGGATTGAGACCTCTAAAATAGTGAGCCCCCAAATAAAATTTTGCTTTTCTACAGTTGTTCTGGTTGGGTCTTTCAGTAGCAGCAACGAAAAATTTGACTAAAACAATGGCTCTTGCTCTTCTGCAACTTACAATCCAGAGGGAATTATATATATAAACTAAACACACAAACGGATGTGTAACTTAGTAATATATTAGTAGTGTGAAAAAAATCAGACAGACTTGACTGTGTATTCACATGCATCAGAAGAAAGTAATATTTGGAAAACTTCCCGGAGAAATGCACATTAACTAGGTCAAAGTAACTAGAGGAATGGTTTCTGGGGAAGGGGGAGAAATCTATGTGGTGTCACAATGGAAGGAGCAATGAGTTGTTTGTGGTACAGAAATATTGCAAATTTAACTAGAAAAGCAATTAACAGCAAACATAGTATGAGAGAAAGCTTACAAAATCATCATAGATGAGCAAGAAGTTAACAATATGGGTATTACTATAATAAAGCTTTAAAATATTTTACTTCTATTCAATGCTATGGTCTGATTAATTGTATACCCCCAAAATCCATGTACTGAAATTTTTACCCCCAAAGGGATAGAATTCAGAGGCAGGACATTTGAAAAAAGTGATTAGATAACAAAGGTAGAACCTCAAGAATGGAACAGGTGTCTTATAAAAGAAACTTCAGAGAGTTTCTTTCTTATTTCTGATACATAAAAACATAAACATTATATGTATTAATGGGGCACCATACGATGCTTTTATTATGTGTGCCTTATATAATATTTAAGTCCAGTTAAACATCTATTTCCTTCCTCAGTCATCTAGTATTTTTTCATAGTGAAAATATCTACCATCTTTTTCTTATAGCTTAGCCCCTCCTACCATTTGAGTACACAGCCCAATAAACAGGTTCTCACAAAACAAACAAAAAATCTTGATGCTTTGATGTAGGAATCCCCAGCATTCAAAAGTGAGAAATAAATTCATTTTGTTTCTAAGCTTTCCAATTTATTTCATAATAGCAACCTGAACTGAAGGAAACAGACTAAAAACGGGGCATTTTAATGATTACTATGCTTAGGGTTTGGGTAAGAGACCAGAGGCAGGCAAGTGTGCCTGGAGGAAGATCAATTAAGAAGCCACTGTGGTACTCTACATAAGAAATGATGGTATCCCTGGAGAAAAGTGGAAGAGCTTAGAGGAGCTCAGAAGGTAGGAGGAATATTCAATACTGTTTATTGTGGATTATGGATTGGAGATAAGGTGAAAGGAGATCTGAGTGAATCCTCAGGTCTTATGTTTACAACAGAGTGGGAGGTATGATTTAGGAAACAGGCAATCAGAGTAGTAAGAACAAAACTTTGGAAGAAAGGGGCTTTGGAAACTGTGATTCCAGGTGGGACATGCTATATTGGAGATGGCTGTGAGACAACCAGTAGTTGAATAAGTATCCAGAGAACAAAGGACATGTTTGGGCTCAAAACATAAAATTTAGTGAAAGGAAATAAAAATAGAACTAAACTCCGAAAAATTCAGGCATTTAATGCTATGGATGAGAGCATGAATCCAGAAAGTTTATAGAGTAGAGATAGGAGGAAAGCCAGAACCGAGTGGTGTTGCAATTCAAGGGAATAATTCATCACATTATAACATGTGATTTGCTTTTCTCTTTCCCCTTTGTGATAGCTTCTTTTTTTCAGATTTTTATTGGTGCATTATAGTTTACCTAATGGTGAGATTTGTTGTTACATATTCTCACACACAATATAACTATAAAATTTTACAATATCATTCCTCAATATTTAACCTTTCCCTAGAATGGGATTTTTTTTCTTTTTCTTTTTTAATTAAAAATTAGTTATGCATGACAGTAGAATGCATTTTGACACATTGTGCACAAAAGGAACACAATTTCTCATTCCTCTGGCTGTATGTGGTGCAGAATCACATTAGTAGTGAAATTTTACGTGTATATCAGGTAAATTTAGAGTGGGATTTTTTTCTTTTTTTTCTTGAGGTGCTGGGGATTGAACCCAGGGCCTTGTGCTTGCAAGGCAAGCACTCTTCCAACAAAACTATGTCTCTAGCCCCTACCATGGGATATTTTTTAATTTAATTGATTTAATTTTTTTAAAAATACATGACAGCAGAATGCATTACGACTCTTATTACACGTATACAGTACAATTTTTCATATCTCTGGTTGTACATAAATTATGTTGACACCAATTCTTGTCTTCATACATGTACTTTGGATAATGATTTCCATCACATTCCACCATCCTTGCTAATCCCCTGCATCCTCCCTTTCCCTCCACCCCTCTTTCTTATCTAGAATTCATCTATTCCTCCCATGCTCCTCCTCCCTACCCAACTATGTGTCAGCGTCCTTATATCATTCTTAACAGGGAAAAGATTTTAATTTTGACAAAGTCCAATTTATTTTTTTTTATTTTATTTTTTTTTAAAGAGAGAGTGAGAGAGGAGAGAGAGAGAGAGAGAGAGAGAGAGAGAGAGAGAGAGAGAGAGAATTTTTAATATTTATTTTTTAGTTCTCGGCAGACACAACATCTTTGTTGGTATGTGGTGCTGAGGATCGAACCCGGGCCGCACGCATGCCAGGCGAGCGCGCTACCGCTGAGCCACATCTCCAGCCCAAGTCCAATTTATTTTTTATTGAGTGTATGTGTGAGTCATGAACTTTTGCATAATTTGAGGTTAGAAAGATTTTATGGTATGTTTTCTTTTACAACTTTTAAACCTAAAAAATTTACATTTAGGTATATGATCCATTTTGACTTAACTGTCATATGAGGTTTAGGTTGAGTTATTTGTGTTTCTGTTTCTATATTATGGTATATAGATGGCCATATGTGATCCATAGTGGTATAAGAAACACTATCTTTTATCTATTACAGCATGACAATTATGTACTAATGATGTCATAAAATGCCTAAGCAGACTTAATCTCTTATTTTTTCCATAAAATAGCTTACATTATGTTATATAATGCCTAATTTTAGATTTAAGTTAATTTCATAATTATTCATATTTTAAAGAGCAAAGGTTTGATTTAAATAGTGTTTATTAAGAATTATATTAAATATCATAAGATAGTGTTTAGAGTATAGGTAACATACCAAGAATAAAAGTTAATGAAACAGAAACTAAGAACATCCCAAATTGCTCTTTACCTAGGAAATGGAGAAACTAACAGTGTGCAATCTACAATAGAATACTATTTAGCAATTAAATGGGACAAACTATTGACCCATGCAACAATATGGGTAAATCCCAAATATACTTTGTTAAAAGAAAGAAATAAGGATGAAAGGTTATATACTTTATGGCTATATTTAAAATTCACTCTATAAAAGGCAAAAATCTAGTGATAGATTATAAATCAGTTGTTTCCAGGAGTTAATGGTTGGAGAGAGAGCGCAAGAAAATTTGGAAGGGATGGGTGTAGACATGAAGGTATACTGCATCTTGATTGTGTTGGTGGTTCAATAACATTTTCTTTGATTAAAACGCAACAGCAGAAAAGTAAACTTAAGTATATGAAAATTAAAATTATATTTTAAAATACTAAAATAAATAGCAATACACTCTCCCAAATTAAAAAAAAATAGAATGATTCTAGAATAAGAAACTTATGGACTCTTCTATATCCCAGAGTTAAACACTATCCTAAATGTTCACATCCCAGAATTAAACACTATCTTAAATTTTGAAATTAGTATTACCATACTTTTCCTTAGTGTTTGTTTTTACAATTATATTTCACTTAATATAGTGTTTGAATTTGTGTTTCTTTGAACTTTATTCATTGTATATCATTTAACATATCTTGTATATCCTTTAACTTTTTTTTGTAAAATTAATTCTTTTCTGAGTAGATGTAGTTTAATACATATTCCCACTGGAAATATATAACATACATAAGTATTATTTGTTCTAGATAACCCTATTTCATATAATTTTGAAACTTCACAGATTTTGAAACTTCACAAATAGCTGTTATGATGGAATCTCACATATTGGCATAGAAATTAAAAAGACGTACACAAAAAAACAGTTAAAAATAATTACTTCAGAGAAATGGGATTATGAGAGAGGCATGGGAAAAACTGTTTTCATTTCATACATTCTATAATTTTACAGTTTAAAATATTTATCAAAGACAATGTGTTAGTTTTGAAATAAACAACAAATATAAACAGAAAATAAAGTTAAATACAGTAATAATATTCAGTTATATTTAAAAGCCAGCTTATCATACAATTGGCAAGTATTTTTATTTGAAAATTGAGTAATTCAGGGTGTACAACAAAATATTTTCCTTAGTAATTTAGAAAAGTAGATATACTGATGCATTAATTTACAGATATACGTATGTATTATTTTTCACTGGAGCAGTATTAGACTAAACAATGAATTGTTTATAATTGGCAGCCTTCCAAATACTGATTCTATGTAAATAGCAGTATATACTAGTGAAAAATGCTCAAGGACACTAATAGAACTATATGTTTTAGGTCCTTGTGATAACTTAATCTGCTTGGGGAATAAATTGCTGTCTTCAATGATTCTATAATGTTTTGTCAGCCATTGTTACAGGTTTTCACCATGCTGTAATTTGTAGTTAGCTTATGAATGTACATGTCTACCTTCCCCAGGAATATTTTTTGGAAAAACACTGGCTTGTAACATCATACATACTGAGTTTAAAATTTACTTCTATAGCATATCAGCACCTAAATGTGAATAATTAGTCCTTGAGCTAAAAAAATTATCTTAAATGTTACTTTGATAATGATGTAATACTTACAATACATAGTAGATGTTTTCATGGAAGATTTTTAGTAAAAGGAACATGTGTATGGCAAGATGAGCAGTTACAAGAAGTATTCTCAACACTTGCCTAATTATTGTAATAACTTTTGAAAAGACATTTTTTTCCTATCAAACATTCCTTCTATTGAAGACAATGAAGCCCAAGTTATTTAGAGAGCAGAAGGAGGAAGCTTTTTTTTTATAACATTGTGATCTGTTATCACAATATTATAAGTTTCCATATATTTTTCCTGCTATCTGTGTGTTTAATTCTATAGACTAATCATGATTTTTTTCTCTCTCTTTACCTTTTTATTTTATACACAAGTTGTAGGAGAATGACATTATTTCAGTTAGAACAAATTATTATTTAGGTAAAAAAATTTAGCGATTCTATGATGAAAAATAATGTTATAGGTTACAATTATAGTGCATCTTAGTATCGCAGAAAATGTTGAAGATAATATCTCTGGGGAAAATGGAAGCTGCATCTTGCTAATTAAAAAATAGATTCATTTCATTTTCATTTGAAGATCAACGGTGGACATGACAGTGCATATGGAAGTAAGTAGCCAAAGGAGTGGACTTTTCCAGTTACAAAGGAATTTCCTCTCAGTTCATAATCTACATGTACCCTCCATTAACTACATCATAACAATGTAGATTGTGTTTGTAAAAATTTTTCTTTGTTGCAAGTACAACTTTAAACTCTGCTAGTAAAGGACACTGGAGGGACAGTGAAAGAGGATAGAGTTTTTCTTTTTGGTCATGAAGTCCTTCCTCTTCTTTTTGCTGCTATTGAGGAATTAAGGTGTACAACAAAATATTTTCCTTTTACTAAAAATCTTCCATGAAAACATCTACTTATGTATTGTAAGTATTATATCTCTACATTATGAAAGTAAGATTTAAGAGAAATATTTTTAGCTCAAGGACTAATGGTTTAAAACAGTATGAGAGGTGACTACCAAGTGATACTCTGCCCCAGCTGTGCTTTCAGACTGTGTAGGCCCTTAGCAAACGTGAATCCAACCCCAACCAATCAGTGACCAGCTTATGGTGTCCTGTTCATTCAGTCAGTCCACTTCTATTCTAAAGAGATGTTTTCTACTTCCAGTTTGACCCATGTTTTTCTTACTATCACTTTTATCACCTTTATATGAAGAAGAGTTTCCTATTTGCCCAAATAAAATAGACAGATACAGACTGGGGTCAACCCACTGAAGTTCTCCAGTGGGATGCAACCAGACCTTCTCCAGTGAAGTCTGTATCATGGTGTTGGATGAGAGGTGGCTTCCAAATTTGTTCTTTCCTTAGTTGTGCTTCTTTATATCTATGTGTGTGTGTGTGTGTGTGTGTGTGTATACACACATGTATATATACACATATATGTATCTATATATGTATGTATATACCTATATATTTCATTTTCATTTGTTCTTTTTAGTTATACATGACAATAGAAGATATTTTGGCAAGTTATACATACATGTAGTATAACTTAGTCTAATTAGGATACTGTTCTTATAATTATACATGATGCAAGTTACCCTGGTGATATATTCAAATGCAAGGCTAAGAAAGTTATGTCCAATTAATTCTACTGTCTTTCTTATTCCCCTCTCTTCCCTTTGTTCCACTTTGTCTAATCCAGTGGAATTATCTATTCTTTTCCTCTCCACTCTCACTTGTTTTATTTTCATCTATTACTATCACTTTTGGCCTTTCGGGGTTTTTTTGTGGGGGGCAGGGTTGGCTTATTTCACTTAGCATGACATTCTCCACTTCCATCCATTTACTAGCGAATGCCATAATTTCAATCTTCTTTATGGGTGAAAAATATTAAGATTGTGTAAATGTTCCACATTTTCTTTATCCATTCATCCATGGAAGAACACCTAGGTTGTTTCCATAGCTCCGCTATTGTGAGTTGAGCTGCTATAAACATTGATGTGGCTGTGTCACTATTGTATGCTGATTTCCAGTCCTTTGAGTATAGATTGGGAAGTGGGTTAACTGGGTCAAGTGGTGTTTCCATTCCAAGATTTCTAAGGATTCTCCATACTGCTTTCCATAGTGGTTGCATTAATTTTCAGCTCCATCAACAAGGTATGAGAATACCTTTCTCCCCACATCCTTGCCAACATTGTTACTTGTATTATTGATAATTGCCATTCTGACTGGAGTGAGATGGAATTTCAATGTAGTTTTAATTTGCACTTCTCTAATTGCTATAGATGTTGAACATTTTTTCATATATTTGTTGACCATTTGTATTTCTTCTTATGTGAAGTACTTGTTCATTTCCTTTGCCAATTTATTGATTGGGTTATTTGCTATTTTGGTGTGAAGTTTTTTGAGTTCTTTGTATACCCTGGAATTTAATCTCTATCTGAGGTAAAAGTGGTAAAGATTTTCTCCCATTCTGTAGGATCTCTGTTCACATTTTTCTTGATTGTTTTCTTCATTGTGAAGAAGTTTTTTAGTTAGATACCATCCATTCATTGAGTCTTGGTTTTACTTCTTGTGCTTTAGGAGTCATATCTTTTCTCCAATGTATGTCTATGGTACCTTTGTCTAGGATTCTCTGTATATGTGTTCCATTATCAGAGTTAATAATTTTTTATACTAAGCTTTCCCCACTCAAATTAGGTTTCTATTTTTTGTGTATACCTCTATTGTTGTAGGTTAAACTAAATTTGGAAAAAATAGTATGTAATATTCTCATTTCAGAGCTCTCTTACAGCATGTAGTCCCCTGGGAAGATTAAAGATTGTACAACATAGAGAAAGTTAGGAAGATACATGTGATGGAACTTTGGGGAGTTAATGGTATTGAAAGTGCTGGTGGAAAGAAAAAATATAGTTTCAGTGAAACACAATGAGGTGTTTATCTTTGGAATTTTCTGTCATATTCAAATCATTATCAGAACCTGTAAATTCTTTCTCCAATACATATTTTGAACCTTTGTCTTTCTATCTCTGTTACTATCACAAACCAGCCAGATATCATCTTTCCCTTAAATGCCGACTAATGTTTCTAACTAATCAAACTGCTATTCTTCTTGCACTCCTCAAAATTACTCTTTATGTAGATTTAGCTTTTTAATAGCATATTTCAAATCTTAATTTATTGAAATTTTACTTTACTTGTATTTTATTTATTTTGTTATGATTTTTGTTCAGGTTTTGGTTTAAATGTCCCTATAAAATCAGTACTTATAGAGTAATAGAATAATATGGAACATATTGAAATAATTCCTGGGCAAGGTAGAATAAAATGTGGATTGTTGTTTGAGGAAACAAAAATTAATAAAGGAGTTTCATATTTTTCAGAAGTGACATGTTTGAAGTAGAATTTTCAAAAATGGGGAACATGTCAAAAGGTAAGCAATCCAGGAAAAAAAAATGAAATAAGATAGAAGGAGGTTTATAAGAAATCAGGCTATACTGTATATTACTCTAGATTAGGGAACAATAGGCTCACTAAAAATTTGACAAATAACTTATAAAAATTAGAAGATTATAGAGTTAATTATAGCGTAATTTTGGTGACACCAGTCATTTTTTTTTGTGATGTTGTTTCTGAACCCCATTTGTGTGTGGAAAATCCATCAATTTGTAAAGTGATGTACCGAGCCAACTGTAGAAATGCAGAGTGTTAGGTAATTGATTTTTATTTATGTGTCTTGTCACTTGTGTTTAGGAACTTTCAGAACCAAGAGCAAAATAACACCATCTTTACTCTATAGTTTGCCATGTCAGGTATTTTGTTATAGGGATGGAAACTCGCTTATACATGTTCCATTGATAGCATCCACATTTTCAATATTGGTGACATCAAAGAAATATTACTGTTATTTATGATGAATAAGTTTTGTAGCATCATTCTGACTATTTTTCCTTAAAAACATGACTTCTAGATATGATTGTCAAATTTTGCCATTGACTGCAAGTTTTTCAATGTCCTTCTAATGAAATACATTTCTGTAAAATCACTTAGATTTTCAATTCCTGTTGCTTGAAATTGAGAAACTTGATTGGCTAAAAGATTTAAATTTTATACAATTGAAATTAACAACCGTTTAAATTATTTTAATTGGAAATATGCTGACTGTATATGTGAACTGGAAATATTAATCTAGAAACACTTTGTAATCATTATAGAAGCCAAGAAAGGCTTGAGGCAGTGAGACATGAATTGAAAAAATAAAAGGCAGTATGTACAGGCAGTTCACATAAAAAACAATACAAATTACTTATAAGCATATGAATAGGTGCTCAATCTTATTCATCAATAATAAAATGCAAATTAAAACAACAATAAGAGAACAGATTGGCAAATATTAAGTAGTATTAACACAAGGGTTAGGAGAATGTGGGGAAATAGCACCTCCATACATTTTTTATTTAAAAATTCATTACTTCTACTACTTCAGAGATAAATTAGAATTATATTTTTGTGCATGCATGATAGCTTTCTTGAGCAATTCAAATTAAACTGTGCTACAGAAAGAAGAATATATTTGTGGTGGAAGAGAACTACGAATTTCATTATATTGTATTGTTTTATAAATATTATTTCATTAAAAATGGAAAAAAATTAAAGACAACTGAACAGAAAAACACCTTGAATAGGCAAAAGGTAAAATTTATAGTAGAAATATTATCAATATATAATTCAGAGAGAATATCTTTAAAAAATAAGTAAAAATAAAATATTATTTGGGCATGTAGGGACTAGGTGATTTGGAAAATAAAATCATCATAACCCAAACAAGGGTAATTAGGAGAAGTGTTTTCATAAATTAAATGAATACTGTTGATAACACGTTGCACTTGAGAGATCTATTAGGATGTTCCACTAGCCATTTCAAAGGTCAGTTATAGGTTCTAGACTAGACAGCATGGATCATATTTAGAAAGGACCCAACCAGAAGAAGGGATGATTGTAACTGGGTCTGTCAAATGAGAGAGATCAGTGGAGATAAGAAGCGAGCCCTGAAACCTTGGACGACAACCACATTTGGGGCAGTGGAGAAATAGAAAGAGTAAGTAAGTAAGTAAGTACTACTTTGGAGTTAATTTAGAATTATAATTTCTTTAATTGCAGCAGACATGTGTGAAGAGAAGCAGAATAGCATGTATGTTCCTAGGAAACGAGGGATGATACAGTTTTAAGAGAGTCAACTGTGTGGATAGTTATAGAAAGGTTGTTTAAAGTTTCTAATGAGAGGGACATCTTGCTTTGGTAATTAAATGGTCAGTTTAAAGTTAAGCTACAGTAAATGGCAGCTTATATACAGTCCCAATATAAGAGTCCGTACAATTATCAAGAAAAACTACACTTTTGAGAGGTTAGACACAAAAGGCAACAGAGAATGAAAGAACAAGAACGCCAAGTAATGGAATTAGAGAAAAAATAAAATACCCCAAGAGCTATATATGTCTCTTGTGCAGGTGTTTGGTATATTATGATTTGTCTGTTCCAAGAAAGAACAAGAAGCCAACATGAGAAGACAGATTTAATAGGTATATATCACTATATTTGTGTTGGTTTGTTTAACTAAATCTCTGTACTTAAAACCCAAACTCTAGGCTTCATAGGGATCCTGAGTGACAGCATGTACATGCTTCTTCTGTCTGGGGTCAGACTAGAAGCCAAGGAATGGTATGGAGTGGAGCATTCCAGTGGAAGTGCTTAGCAAGAATCAGTCAACCTAAGGTAAATCTACTATCTCCTTGTAATATGTGAAACCTTCTTAAAATCAGTTATATCTGCTAGCTTGACCTGAGTTGTGCTATGTAGAAATAAGGGTAGGGCCATGTGTTTTTCTTTGAAAGATTGGGAAAATTAGAATTCTGGGTGTCAGATGTCCTCTGAAGTTGAACCCAATAGCTCCTTTGCTTCCAATTGATTAACCCAGTGGTTAATCTCCAAAGTGTTCCCCAAAGAAAGAGTTTTCTTAAAAACAATTTTTGGGACTCAAGCTTAGAAACATATTCTCCACATAAACAATCCTCCTTTTAGTGCTCTGGAATACCTGGATTTGATCTTGTTTATATTCTTGGTTGGTACCTTATAGAATAATGGAGAAATCTTATAAGTGAAAGATATAAAGATTTACTAGATCTAATAATTTTATTAAAAACTAAGCTACTAGAAAAATGAAAGTCATATGGTGAACATAAGATGAAAACGATTTTGTTTTTAGGTCAAGGTCTTTATCTTTCATTTTTAGCTCCAATCGGTAGGAGAATATTTTTAAATATTTTAAGACATTAGGAGATGGTTATCTTATGACTAGTTATAGTACATGTGTCTGACTAGTAAAGAATTTTGCAGTAAGATTCATTGGGAGGGCATTAATAGTTTCCTAATTCAATAAAATATTACCTATAGAGTTGATAGATTTGGTCAGCTTCATCAAACTGGTGGACAGTTCCTTGGAGGAAAAAGTAATCTATCAGATTAGTTACTTTTAGTCCAATTAATCAAAAAATTGGCTGTTTGCCTGAAGTTTTCAATTTTTAATATTTCTTCAAGACATTTTACAGGCATTACCACTTTAAATAGCATTTTATACTTATTCAACAAAAAAGTATTATTTTATTTTATCCATCCTGATCTGCTTTCTCCTCACAAAATACAGTAATAATCAAATCATATAAGAATAAATATCATTTCATTTTTAAAGCATTTTATTTCTAACTAAGAAGATGAGTCTCTGTTTATAGGAAATAGCTATTTAAAATGCCATCTTTATGAATATTCAACCTAATTCAGATCAAGGTTTCTCATTAGGACAAGTAAAATAGAGTGCTGACTACCTATAAGAAATGTTGTAGGAAAAAATCTTTCTTGGGATGCCATATGTAAAGAGTGAAAGTTAACAAGCAGTTGGGCTACTGGATTTTTTTCTTGTCAAAGTGATATACTTGTTATATCTATTTTATTCCCATGTAGTCCTTAAAATGACTGCAGCAAGAAAGCTTTGAATGCTAATTTACCAGACAGGAATACACATTTATATCTATGGTACTTAAAAAGTACATTTTTTTCCTCTTGCACTGACACATTATAATGATGTCAAGGTCCTGAAAAAAGAGCATGACATTAACAAGATGGAAGGCTAACTTAATGGAAGTTCCATTGATAAAATGCCATCCTCACAAAGCTAGTAATTGTTCTTTGGCTATTATACTCTTACCAAAGAAGCAATATATCAGATGCCTGCTCATCTAGGAATAACTCTAAAAGATTCTGAGACACTGCAAGTTGTATATCACCAAATTGTGGAACATTAAAAGCAACTAACTTATTCATTAATTATTGTATCTTACTGACTACAGTCAAGAATTATGACAGATAATTTAATCGTTAAAAATCTCATGCATAGTTATTTGAAAATGTTGTTTTCTTTTAAAATGAAATATATTCCTATGGAAAAAGTCAAGGATTCAACCTTCTATACACAAATTAATAACCATATAGCATCAGACTGTAAAGTTTCTGGGATGATAATTATGTTTGTGTTCTATTATAAGTTTCTGGATTCTCAAATGAAATTGAATGTAATTATGGCAATACAAAATTGTAGGAGCACATCATAATAGTAGATAAATTAGCTTCCCTGGAATATGGTTCACGAAAACTTGAAATTAAAACTTTAAAATTAAAACTTGATTTTCGTACTTTTATTTTCATTATCTGCGTTACCATTCCAGGCTCTTATAAATCATCTTTATGCCACTCTCTTGTCCTTGGTCATTTAGCTCTAGAGTTGGCTTTTGTACATCACCTGTCCCTCCCAAAAATTATTGTGATAACAAAAATAACTTACATTGACTACTTGCTGTGGAGTCACACATGCTCAACATGGTAAAATTTTTCTGTATACCTTGTGTCTCTTTTTCATCACACATATCCTCCCTAAATTTAGAATTCACTGCTGAGTATTAAGCTGTACATTGTCCCATTTCTGAGACTTTGCAGTCATTTACCATAACAACTGCCCTTCCCACAAGGGAGAAATAAGGACTCATAAATGATCAAATTTACTGAAATCATCAAACCAAGTATCTATTCTTTATCCATTTCACTCACATTGTAATATTCATTCATTCCAGAAATACTACTCAAACTTTTACTGTATGAAAGACACAGATACAATTTATCTTAAGTTGTTTCTCTGATACTCATACTTAAAGGGGTTGAGGAAATTAAAATTGAGGAAACAGAATAGAAAGGTAAAGGAACAAGCAAGGAGTTGATGTGAAGTCCCAATCTCAGCCTGTCCTTACACAGTGAGATTCTGGAATGGTTACCTTTGAAGCAAGGTGCCTTGTATTCCCTCTCTCCCTTGCCCAATATTATAAAAAGGAGCAGCCAATCACTACTTTATGCTCTAACTCCATCCTTTGAACAAGGGATGGCTATAAGACCCCTACAGCATCTTCTTAAGGCCACAGCAGTGCATATAGATGCTGGGGACCATGCCAACACCTCTGCTAAAGGAGGATCCAGGTTATCAGAATGGACCACACATGGTGTCAGCTATATCTTTACAACAACAAATGGTACTTGTTCTAAAAAGATTTTATAGCGGATTTGCTTGAGAGGCAAGGAAAAAAATCAGAAAGCTCATTTTTTATATTTATGACTTCCACAGATAATAAGAACTAATGTAAATTGATTATACAAAAAAACAAGCTTATACTCAGTTGGTTACAATGGATGATATCAGGCCTTGTAGCAAGACCATTTCATAGTTGCTAGCACTTGTCCTTAACATCACCCAAATATATTTTCCTTTTTTAAAATTTCTCCATAAATGTATATGGATAAGAGCCATTTTGGAATCATATATGCAAAACCCATATGGCTAAAGGCTGCTAAATGCCTGGAAGATTATCCTGAGAAGTTCTGCAGTTAGTTTTATATTCACTGCACTCAGTGTTATTTTTGTAATTATAAAATTAAGGAAGAGTAAATGGAAACAGATAAAAGGTATTATGACTACCCCTTAATTAGTATTCTTTAAATGAATTTGAATCTTTGCAATTAGATCCCAAGTTATTTCAGTTATTTCATGAGAAATAAATGACAAAAGAAAAAAAATGTTCCCTGAAAAAACATTCTCAGTCCTTTTTTTTTCCCTTTCAAAAGCTGTTCAAATAGAAGTTTTATCCAACTGGCTAAGCACCCATCTGCTGGGCAGATAATAATTCTGATTATGTGCAACTACAGCAGATATCCACAGTAAGACATTAAGTTATTTATTATTCTATATGTGTTGGCTTCTGTCCTGATTACATTAAAAATACTGCAGAGTAAAAGACACTTTAATAAAAGCTCAGTGACTTTTGTACTCATGCCAAACAATTCTCCTAAGACTATAAAGTCTTTAAAGAAACATTCTTCAGGAATTCAGTGTGGAAAAGTTTACTTTTGTCTTTTATAGAAGAGACTAAGATTGATATTAGCATATGGAAAATTATACCTTCATTTTTAGAATAATAAAGCTTAATGAATTAAATTCTAATCTGAAATATTTGAATACATACAAATATATCTACTATATGAAATTTTTTACAGTTTTAAGATAAAGTATTTCTGTAAATTCATGTTCACTCACTATGAATGTACCTGTTTATAGCTATCAGAAAGCAAAAGTTTTCTTACAAAGACAAGTGGCGAGACAGGTTGAGTATTCATTATATAGTAGCTATGTGAAAAAAGATGGATTGAATTGATCCCCCTGGCAATTCTCATCATCAATAACAGTGAATGATGATGTCTGGGGAAACAACCTACAGCCAACCTGTGATGCTTATTTCATTTTAGAGACAATAAACTCAATTTTTGAAGTTGTGACTTATTAATGGTGCCATATCATCCATTAACTAAAATTTAAACAATTTTTTCAGATAAAATATAGGCCTCTACCTCACTCAGTTTACCTAAGTGTGTAAAAGTGGACTGTGTAATAAGAGCAATTAGGTATATGGCCTAAACAATGGTAATAGCTTACTGTAGACTTGTTTTCCTCTTTCTCTCATTTACATGAAAACAGACTTACAAGCAACATCTCCAAATGGTACTGGTGGTTATATGCAAATTACTAAGTAGTTAATAACTGGACTTACTTCATATTAACATCTTACCAAAAGCAAGCAACATAGACCCGGAGGTGAAAGTGCTTCAAGCATCTCTGAGCTTAGCAGAAAGCAAACTAACTTGCTTAAAGTCACAAATATTTAATTCATTTATACAGCACTTCTGTCTAAATAAGTTTAAAATTAAAATAAAAACAAAAAACCCTGCAGTAGGCAAGTAAGTTTCAACCATTGTATACAGCAAGACATTCTAGCCTTTAGGAACTTTAAGGAAATGTAAATAACATTTCCTTATGTTTATTGATTTGTTCCCTTTTAAATCATTGTTCTGTGCTAATTATTCCATGTAATTTTCATTGTTTCTGTAATTATGCATAACTTATTCCTAAAATATTAACATCTTCACTGAATAGAACATCAGTCTGAAGTAGTATAAAAGGAAAAAAAATTGATAATAAAGATTCTAAGGTAAATGTGTAGGTTATCAAAAAATTTTAGTATATAATCAGTCATAATAAATTCTAATTGATATTGGGGAGTGGAACAATTAGAAATTATAGTTACCTAACCACTTTTGAATTTTAAAAGTGATAAGTTCAAGCTGGGTGCACTGGTGTGCACCCATAGTTCCAGCCACTCAGGAGACTGAAGTGCGAGGGCCACTTGAGCCTCCTGAGTGGGAGGGCCACTTTGAGGCCAGTTTATGCAACATAGTGAGATCCTGTCTCAAAAAATACAAATAAAAGGCAATGGGTTAACACAGGTCTTATTTGACATAATCTCTACATCATCAAATAATAGTACAGGAAACAAAATCTTCCAGATGGTGTTTCTAGGTCTCTCAGTGTTCTTAACATATCTGGAATATAAACCAGTGATAATGATCATTATTGATAAGTGATGTTTTACAGAATGTTGTCAGTGCTTGACACTAAGAGCTCTACATGGATTTCCTAATTTTATTCATAGGGAATTCATATTGAGAGAAAAAATATACAACTGGACATTGATCACACTCCACCTAGGCAAGGGAAATGTGACCCCAAAATTCTACAGCAATCAATCCTGCAGCAGTTGACTCAGAACAATCAGAACTTGATCAAGAAATGCTAGCTTCACTGTATTTTGCTCCACTTCCAACTGACTTTCAATTGACCAATCAGATAGTCGATAATCTCCCCAAACCAATCAAATAAGATAACTTGCTTCTAATTAGCCCAATGCCACCTTCCCCCTTTCTCACTATAAAATGCTCTATTCTCATCTGCTATTGAATCTTTACCAAAGACAAGTGTTATTGACTGACTTGCTCTAGTAAACTCTGGAGGGATAGCCTGTTTCCTCTCCTTTGGATGCTTACCTTTTACTATAGGGTAACAATTTACTCTTAAAGCAAATTCACCCTGTGGTTTCATTTATGACTTCAAGGTATATTTTTCAGTGATGGAGAGGGGACAGTGTTTCAAAAGTCCTTGACTGGTTTTGGCAATACCCTCTGCCCTGCCCTATTTAGGGCATGGGTAGGAATCAAGGGATGTCACAATGCTAAAGCTCTCTGTCACTCTGCTTTGCTGTCTGCTGCTCCTGCTGCCTTTTTGCTGACTGGCTCCCAGCTTACTCCTTGCACAGCAGATAGCTGCCATCCTCTTTTTTCTTTGGCCAGCAGGGAACACTCATAATGCTTCCTGTGCAGGGTTGACAAATAAAATGCATAGCTTTGATTTAATCTTAATTTCATATGAACAATTCACTGTTATGATTAATGTAAAATCTCGAATATACTTATAGTAAAAAGTATGACTACCTGAAATTTAAATGTAACAGGTTGATCATTAACTCTCACATACACATATAAAGAGTGTATGTGTACATATATACGCATGAACCTATGTGTATTAGTATATGTAATGAAAGTTTATACACACTAAAATATTTATTTATGTATACACTAATATTTATACATACTTTTAAAAAACTTAGTCGTATATGGACATAATAGATTTATTTTATTTATTTATTTTTCTATGGTACTGAGGAGATCGAACCCAGTGCCTCACACATGCTAGGCAAACAGTCTACCAATGAGCCACAATCCCAGCCCCACATTCTTATAATTATATCCTATGCAATATTTGAAACATATCAAAAGGAATATTCATTATTTATCTGAAATATAAATTTAGTCCTGAATTTTGTTTTTGTTTCTGTTTTCCCTAAATCCATTACTCTATTCCTGTGTGTGGTTCTGTTGAGGATAGTGACTATAGCACAGATTCTTACCAAACACCTCCCTTTTCCCACTGTGTGCAATCATCCCAGGGGCTTACAGATTGAGGGTGGGAGGGGTAGGTGTGAGGAGGGTCTTACAGTGAGACTGGAGTGCAGTCCTCCTGCATGCTCTGGCACATCCTGTCAGAAATGCTTATGTCACTCACAGTGGGAGGTCTATTGCTCTTCCCATTTCTCTTGTCTTTCATCATGGCTGCCTAGTTTTTCAGAAATGTCTGTCTATTCCTGATGCCTAACTGTGGATCACTTTCAAATTCTTTTCCCTTGAGCACATAGACTAGACTTTATTTCTGTGTTCTTACTTTAAGTATGCATGATTATTCTATGACACTTGAAAAAAGGAAAATCTCTAGGGAAAAACATTGCTTAAATCTACCAAATGGTCTTAATTTTAGTTCTAATCTAGCTGGAAATACAAGATATATCAAACAGTAGGAAAGAAGAAGGCAGCGATTGGTATAGGCAATCCAGGATTTCTTTGTTGCCAGGACAATAGATAGAGCAGAAGTAGAAAGTTTAATGAAAAATAGAAAATACTGGAGCATAAGGTGAGTGGGGAAGGGGGTGGAAACTGTGTATTTCTGTTTGTAAATTAGGTAATGAGATATAGAATTATCAATGCTAGAAAATAAATAAAAGAGAAAAGAGTGGGCACGAAACTTTTTTTCTGGTTTTCATAAGAAAGAATAGGCAGAACACATTAAACAGGACAATTTTGATTTAGGATTGAGTAATTTGAATAATTTGACTAACTTTTGTGGTATAGGGACTGCTCTCAAGGCAAGAGAATAGTGTTTGAGGACTGAAGCAAGCTGTCCTGGTATATAGGCTCTGGATTTGTTTTGCATGTGTAAGTTGCACTTGCAAGGCAGACATTTATTATCTCTAGAAATTAGCTAGCTCTGGGTTGGGCAATCTCTCCAGAGTCAGCAAGGCTCCAGATGTCAAAATGCCAAAAATATATGGTTAACATAGGGATACACATAACATATAATCACAGAACTGATGAGATTAAAGAACTACAAACTCTCATTGACAGTGTAAAATACTAGCAGTAAGGTCAAGAACAAAACTGCTTCAAAATAAAAGAAGTTTAAAACTACATAAGGAAGGAAGCTTCTGAGTACTTATCATATGAAGGTGAATATGAAGAATAAATGATAGTTTGTCAAGTAAAGAAGTTTAGTGAGAATAACATAGGGAGTAAGAGGAATAGAGGTTTCATATTATATGGCAGAATCATAATGATTTCTGTGGGACTGTAGTAAAAATTGAGGAGTCAGGTGACAGTGGCGATGAGGACAGGAATGAGTCAAATCTTGAAAGATGTTAAGGAATTTGGAATCTATTCTCTGAATAATAGAGATATATTGAAAAATTTTATAAAAGGTAAGACATGTTCAAGTATATATTTTCAAATGATCACTGTGGCCATTATATGGAGGATGGATTTTAGGGTGCTCACTGAAAGCTAGAAGATTGGCAGAGAAGGTGAGATGCATTAATTCAGTGAGCAAATATTGATTAACTACCATATGACAGAAACTATTTTTATTACACAGGTATACAGGCATACAGATAAATACACATCTCTTCTAAGACTTGCATTACAGGGGCAGCAATATAGAACATAAATACGATATCAGATTATTTCTGTGCTACAGGAGGAGGGATGAGAAATATTGGTCAATGGGGTGAAAAGTTAGTTTATAATTTAGGAGGAATAAATTCTCTTGTTCTATTGCAACATAGATTGGTTATGGTTAACAATGTACTAACTATTTCAAAATAACTAAAATAAAGGGTTTCGAATATTTGCTCCTCAAAGAAATAACAGATGTGATGGAAATGCTATTAAATGCCCTGATTTGATTATTGCATATTGTATACATGTATCACCAATATCATACAGAGGAAATATTCAGTCTGAAAAGTTTGATATGTAGCACATTTTGAAAAGGTGTTTCTGGCCTTTCCTTTACACTCTCAGGTTAGCTAGAGTTGAGTATACTAATTGGATAACAAGGGGCACCCCCACCTCCCTTCTGTGCCAATTTACTTTCAACTTCTCTTTGCTTCTTTTTTCTTTTTTCTTGTGTCTGCCTCCATGTGTTAGTAATCATCAAATGTCAGAGAAGTTAAGCAGTGTCAGGATTTTGCACAAATGTAGCAAAGGGCAGACATAAACTCTGACTCTGGGGCCACAGGGATCAGAAATATATTTAAGACAGAGACCTATACTGGAATTATGGAACAGCAAACACTCCAGTGATTGTAAGTCTGATAACATAGGTCTGGAAACACAATGAGACAGAAAACAGGTAAATAAAAACAGCAGTGAGGCCAAAGAGGTCATGGATGAATTGCTTCCTTTTATATTCATCATCCAATGCAAAGGCAACACTCAGACAAAAATCCTTAGAACTCTTATTTCCATCTATTGTAAATATATATAAAAGTAGGACAAAGTGATAATATTGCTAAAATGCCAGCAATTGGCTCACGGCTATTAGTAGAAATTTAAAATTCATTGCAACAGCAATGCACAAAAGATTACCCACTGACATTCATTAAACTGTACCTTGAACTTTGACACTATGTTTACCATTGGGATATTATTCTTGGTATTTTAGATGCCCTTACATTGCTTTTCTCCATGGGAGAAATTGTGCCCACATCTTCTCAATAAAAAAAAAATAGTATGTATATAAAACACTAAGGTTTTATATTGCATATGCTTTTTACTTTTGCTTTGACATTTAGGAAACTTAGAGCTAAATTTTGCAATCATTTCATAGTAAGTGAGAAGTATAATATATTAATTTTAATTTTCATCTTCCCTTTATTACCCTACTATATAATTATTCAGGTATTTATTTTAGATTTCTAATTATATAAGTCTTTCAACTTCAATGTCTTCCAACTATTTCTTGGAAAAGTCAAAAACAAATTTATAAATCATTGTTTAAAAGTTTTTACAAGTACATTTTATAGTTCTACCAGGAGATATAATCAAGCATTCTTCTAATCCCTTTAGCACATAATAATTGAGTAAATTTTTTCCTTCAAAGGCATAGAATATTCACTGGTCTCAATAAGCAAGAATAACACTTCATACCCAAATAGAAATCCAATTTATATATTTTCCTGTTTTAAACAGTTAAATAGTACAGTAATACCTCTAACTCCAGGGCTTACTGTTCTCTCCAAATACTCCTCTTTCTGCCCCACTCCAACTGTGCCCTCAACCATAAATCTCATTCTCCAAGTGCATTTGTTTCCAGATCAGATCAAGTGTTCTGGAAGCCAAGACTTAGCTGGGCTTATTTATCATAATTCATCCCACAGCATCTCTAAAAGCAAATATAAGAATCTCCTGTATGCTCCCTTAAGTAAAGTCATTGTCATCCTCATTCATCAAGTGCATTTCTGTTTTTAACAGACTAGATTAAAACAACAATGTTAAAGGTACACATGAACCATGAAAAGAAAAAATTTAAGATACTATAGTAAGTTGAGGATGATTCTCTAAGAATGTCATACATATTTCAGAAAAGTTTAAGGAATTGAACTTAAATCATTTTCTGCTTCATGAGCATTCTTAATAAAAAATGGAAAGAAAAAGAAAGAATGAGTGGGAGAACCATTTACTTAAGCAAGCTTAGATCAAATACTGCACTGCTGGTCATGATATTTCTGGAGGTTTGATGTGGGTAATAGATTCAGGAGTGACTTCTGGAAACCAAAGCATTACTCAAATGATTTAATCAAATCTTTCCAATTTCTCTTTTCTTCTAAGAGAAGTTTTCAGTAAATTGGGGGTTGGTAGTATGAGAGGAAGATTGAAGATGATGAACAAGTTGGGGAAGGCTGAGAGTTATATAAAAAGAGAAATCTGTAGTGATCCAATACAATTTTTTAAAATCTTCAACCAGGTAGACATAATAATTATATTAATAATGGCATTCATACCTTGGCCTCATGTAATTATTTTTAAAGATAGGTCTTTGCTTTAATGGCATTAGTCATTTCCTTTCCTCTGAAGTTTCGGGAATTGGCTACAAATTCAGTATTTTTTTAAGTATAGTAAAATTGTACTTTTAATATAGCATTTTATAATGTCTATTAAAAATATAGGATTAACTATAGAGAAGTGCTCTTAGTAAAATGAAAAGATAGAGTCCCATTAACAGATTTCTATTGTTTTAAACCTTTTCATGAAGATTTTACATGTTGATGAGGCAGTAATTATTGAAGCCAAGCATACAAGGTGAAGTGCATGTGTAGTGGGGACCAGTTAGAAAGATATGCAGGTGCATATACTTAGTGGTTGAATTGTTGCACGCTAGGCAGGTCACAGTGCCACAGGAAACCAAACATACATGTTTTCAAAGAACAGCTGTCCCTCATATGGAGACTGAACTAGAAATCTTCTGTCTCCCCAGCTTTTTTGTCCTTTGCAATATAACATTGACTCTATTCTTCACTCTCCTAAACAGGTTTTACATAAAGTCATAAACATAGAGTTTCTATTTTATATAGAACTTTTATATAAATAAGATGCCCACTGGCTTCAATATTTTTTTATCTTCAATTCAACAGTTGAATGCTTAAGGAATAGAATAACATAAAAGATAAAATGGCTTTAAGATAAACTATGAACTTTCTAAATGTATTTGAATTGAGATGCCCCTGAGAATATAATTGACTTCTCTGTTTTGCTACCTCTTTAAAGGGAGTAGCGTGTAGAGTTTGAAAGGATGGTTGCTGAGCAGTATGATTTGGACTTGAATCCCAGCTCCAACACTTGCCAGTTTAGGGAACTAAAGTAAAATATGCCTCAGTATCCTCCTCTGCAAATGAGGATAAAATGTAATATATTATTAATAGATATAATACTTGTTATTAGTAGCTATTTACTAAATAGCTACTAATTAGTAATCATTAGTAGCTATTTAGTAAATAATGAAAAAGATTTCTGGTAAATAACCTGTACTATTAAGTGATTGCTATTATTATTGTTTTCTACCAAGAATCATATGTAATTTGAATAAAATAATTATATGGTCATAATTATGATACTGAACTATGATACCAATATTTAATTATAAAAGCCACACTGGTACTCTGAATTAAAGGAAATACTACTGAAATATAGTTGGGAGAGAAATTCCATTTCTTTTTTGAGAAATCTCAATAATGTATTAACTACACTGGTCTTTCTACAGCTAAATAATTAGTAATACAATAAACAGAAAATCAAAAGACAGTATGATTAAACAAATGTATAGATATTACTTTAATGTAATAAACACTACTCATTATTTTAAGTATGAGGATTTAAGGTTTAAATTTCTTGAGTTCATATCATCTATTTAGTATTATTTTATTTTTTTACAAATAACAAGGTTGAATGTCCTGACTAGGAAATTAGTTCATGTAAATATGGCTTATTTAATTTTGTGTGGTTTTAATTATATGGCACTCTATTTTCTATTTTAGGTTATTGTTCTATATATAGTTTATAATATTATTCATTCAGTGTTTTATTTTTAATATATTAAGAAGTCTTGTACATGACTGTAGAAATAATCCATTAAATTAAATATAAAATATTACAGATGTGGTTATTTGAAACTAGCAATTGTTTGTTCAGAAAGTATTTCAAATCTCCAATAATGTGTAATAAATGAACTAATCTTAGTGATATAATACAAAAATTGATTCTGTGTTCAGAATTCCTAAAAATCTCAATGCATTGGCATCTCTGAGCTGCCATGTTTGGAACCATCACTGGAAAGAATGAAGGAGCTGGGAGAGTCTTGGGTAACTGAGGACAAGTAGAGGCTTCTTCCCTCACATCGGATGCCCGTGCTGACAAAACAGGGAGGTCAGCTCAGCTGAGACTTCTGACTGTAATATACCAGAAAGCTGTTGATGAAATATGTCCCTCCCAAATCCACATGCTGGAAATTTAATCCCCCGTGCAGTATTCTTGAGCAGTGGGATCTTAAGGGAAGTGTTTAGGTGATGACAGGGGCCCTCATGAACAGATTAATGTCTTTATAAAATGGATTCATAGAGAGAATTTTGTCCCCTTTTCCCCCTCACATCCTTCTGTCATGTGAGACCACTCCCTTCCTCCCCTCTGCAGGATGCAATACAGTGCTTGGTCTTCAAAGCACAGACAAGGCTGTCTTCAGATAACAAACCTACAGTTGCCTTATTCTTGTGTTCCTAGTCCCCAAAACTGTGAGAAATAAATTTCCATTCTTTATAAATTACCTGATCCCAATTATTCTGTTACAGCAGCACAAGCTATGACACTACCCTTCCACGTGACCTGGATTACTCAAAACACAACACGGTTAGGTGGGTTCCAAGATGGAACATTCAAAGAGGGAATGTTCTTAAAGTGAGGGTTTCAAGAGACTGAAGCACAAGGAAGTTGTAAGAGGTCAATGTGCAGTGTAATTTCTACCACATGCTCTTAATAATAAGTGAATTAGAAAGGTCTGACAAGATACAAGGGAAAGACAATCTGGGTCCACTACTTGATGTGGGAGTGAAATGTCACATGGCAGAAGAACCTGTGAATGGTTAATATCAGTGGAGCCATTTTAAACAACTAAAGCAGCCACAGAAAACACAGGATTACTAGAGCAGTTTTAGGTTAAATCATGTACACAGAATTTTAAGATAGGCACAGAAAAACAAAGTTAAAAAATACAAAATAATTCACTCAGGATCTATAATTACAAAACGTATTTTTAAAAGATTGCTAGGAAGTAATTCTGAAAGTCGTACAACTTAAGGTTCATTCATGATACTTAATGCTTACGTTATTGCTAAAACAAAAGCAAATTTTAAAATATTCATATATAGTAAATATTGCCAGTACTATGAATTAAGCCATATTATGTGTAATTTATGATATGCAATAAATATTAACATATGTGAATTAAAATCAATTACAATGAATTCTGTGTAAATAAAAAAAGATTATGTCAGTGTTTGTGATAATTCACACTGTGTTGGCAGAGTTTGATCTATAAGCAGAAAATATAATACAGAACAGAACAAGAAATACTTGAATTAAAAGTACATTTCTTGGGCTGGAGATGTGGCTCAAGTGGTAGCACGTTCGCCTGGCATGTGTGCAGCCCATGTGTGCGGCCCAGGTTCAATCCTCAGCACCACATACAAACAAAGATGTTGCCGAAAACTAAAAAATAAATATTAAAAATTATCTCTCTCTCTTTCTCTTTAAAAAGAAATATAAAAAATATTAAAAATATAAAAGTACATTTCAAATACTTTGACAATATGGAAAACTAGGTAACCAGAGAACAACACCAACTTCATATGTTAAAAGCCACAAACAGATGTAGTGTAGTAGCTCACATTTATTTTTTTAAATTTGTTAGTTATTTAAACATATACACTGAAATAAAATATATACTTCTATATATCAAGTAAATGGATGATATCCAGTAAAAATAGTTTTTCTCTTTCCTGTTTAGAATAACGAATATTGAATATGAGTTTTGAATCATTTGAAATTCTTATAATGCAAGCAAGCTATTAAAAAACAGTTTGTCAGCATCCACTTCCACTTTCCAATTGTTGAAGGTATGAATGCTGTCTATCATTTTTATATCAAAGAAATGAAGTATTTTTCTTTGCTTATCAGAGAATAAAATCAAACCCTGCATGTGCATTGGTCCCAACTCTTCCACACATTTCTTCACAGGTAAAAGGGAAAAATGCTCTCATTTCAATTTTCTACAACTAATATTCAAATTAAAAGTCCTGAAAGGAGAGAAAGAACTCTATAATATAAACAGATTTTTAGTTTTTAATTTTTCGTGATTCAGAAGTATACATATTTCTGATGTGATAATTCCCGACAGCCATATTCTGGCTATCAACCTGTAAGAAATAATATCTATAATTCAAATCAAATATTATTATTTCCAGTATTGATCAATTTTGTAAAATAATGTAATTTCTCAATGGTTATTTTCCTGTCCTATGGAACAATATAAATGTTTATTCAAGAAGGATGGTGAAGGGAAAAAAATCTTCATACCATCTTGTTTTAATTCTTCCTAATGGAAGCATCCTAAAAGCAGCTACATACTTTTCTTGTCTTTGTGCAATGCATTTGTAATCATCAATCTGCACTGGATATATTCCACAGCATTTTCTCTAAAAAGTAGCAAATGGTTCTTGGTGTCTAATATGGGTGTTAATGATTGACTGATACAATGTAATCCTGGAAAGGAATTTTACAGTGCTGTCTCATTAACCAGATGACCTCCAGACATTGTCAGCACAACCCAGCAGAGGTGATTGATCACCAGAGAACAGAGGTTAGTAACTCTCCCCCAGGTATTAATGTATAGCATCTTCACTTACCCCCCTCTCAGGCTGTTCCAGTAAAAGATTGATTTATTATGCAGCTTCAATGGGGATTTGTCAAACTCTTAATCAAGGAATCCTATATTGCCACAAGTAAATCAATGACACTTTCTGGCAAAATGACTTTTATGGTGCATGAAAACATTATGTGCAGGTACTATTCTGTAACAGCAAAACATATCCAGATCTCAGTGAAGCAGATCTGGACATACGGAAGGGAAGAAAAAAAAAATAGTAGGCCATTCCTTGACACATAGATACTATTGTAAAGTGAAATGCTTTTTGTTGTTTCCTAGGATAGATCAAGACAACTTGAGGCTCCAGGGGACTAGGTTAAAAAGATGCACAGAAGTGAAATGGCTAAGGAAGAAACATGCTTTAAAACTGAATTTTTGAGATATATATAGAGAGAAGATGATGTGGAGAGAAATCTCAGAACCTGTTTTTAATGACTTGTCCTGTTTAAATGGCAGTGTCCCTAGGGATGGAGTAACTGAGAGGTGCTTCATTGATTTTAAGACACACATTTTGGTTGAAATTTAATAACAGATGGCATATTTAATGACAATAAATATATTTTTATGATTTTCAAAATAATAACTTGACTTTAAAAGAATATAAATAGTACAAATGAAAGACATCAGAACCTGGCTATTAAATCAAACACAAAAATAGCAAAAACAAAATCCTGTCAGCTCTGTGTATCTAGCAGTACACTTCTCACCTCTGAAAATTAGTTGAAAAAAACTTCATTCTCTATTATGGTTGAAAGATACTGCCAAAAGAAGAGATGTTGAACTCCTAATTCATAGTAATTCAGAATGCATTTGGAAATGTGATCTATGCAGATTTAACCATTATAAGATAAATCAAGGTAGGCCTGATTCGATATAAATTGTGTCCTTATTTAAACTAAGTAAACTAAGAGCCGTTTGGAGAGAGACACACAGACAGAAGATGAAGCAAAGTTGGTCATACAATGACAGAGGCAGAGATTGAATTTATGCTGCTGTGAGCCAAAGCAAAACAAGGATCCTGGCCATGATGAGGAGTTAGAAAATGGCAAGGAAGGCTTCTACATTGAGACATGATGAGAGTGGGATCTTGCTAATTCTGGACTTGTAGTTTTCCAAACTGCAATACAATAAATTTCTATTGTGCTAAGCCATCTAATTATGGGAGTTGGTTATAGCAGGTTTAGAAAAGTAATACCCTCTCTGCTACGTGTACAGGCCAGGCAGGCTCTGGAGTGAGAAGACAGTTTCCACCTGGACTGAGTATACACAAGCACAAGCTACCTCACAAGGTTAGAGAAATGGGAGAACCATTGCGGTGAGCCTTGAAGTGTCATGCCATGGACACGGCATTTTTCGAAAATGCCATATCAGTGTAAGACGTTTTTCTTTCTGTGAGAACCAAATGGATGGGGTTGGGGGTGAGGAACATAGTTCTTCAGCAAGAGAATAATCCTACTTCACTGATCATCATCTTATAAGGAGGGAGATATTTAGCTCCTTATCTTTAGATATGATATATTTATATATAACATTAAATTTAGTACATTAAAATATAACATTAAATTTAAATCAGGAGTACTTCTTATTTTTGGAAAACAGAGAACAAAATTTGATGTGAATTGCTAAAGAAGTTTTTGATGACTAATTACGTAAACACCCATCTTCACAAAGTCAGCAGTCAATTAATTTAAAAAGTTAAGAGAGTTTTAAGTCACCAGAAACCACACTAATTTTTATTTGTTTAACATGATCTTCTTACCAATAATACATTTGCCTAAAGAAATCAAATATGACAAGAAAGCAGAGGTAAAACTCAGTAATACCATATAGAATTATCCTCACTGCTGAGTTTGTCATGATTTAATAACTAAAGACTAACACTTCAAGGGTAAAACCCTAGATCTAAAGTAGAAAGTACCACTTTCATTGCAAGGAACATATCATTGTAAAGTTCCTTCAAAGAAGTCTTACTAACTTAGAAGAATTATTTGTCTTTTAGGAGCAGCAAGGACATTTGAGAATGACTTGGAGGTTTTTTTTTTTTTTTAAGACACATATATAAATGACAATTCCAATTTAATTCAAAGTGTATTTCATTTAGAGCAAACCAACAATATTCTTAATGAACTGACTTAATTATAGCTGGCATTTTAAAAAGATGCTTTCATATCCACATATACATATATACACACAAAGAAAGCAGGCAATAATTTGAATACACTGTGCACAAAAAAATGTATGCATCTGGATGTATATAAGAGAATGAACTACAAGAAAGTGCCTCTAAAATTTAAAGCCCCTCCAAATGACCTTATTGATTTGCCTGTAACAATATCCTTCCAAAGGAAGGTTTCTCCTCATTGAATGCATGTCCTTTGAAGTCAATTAAACTTGGGCATGGCACTCCCAACACTGCAGGCATTTTATAGGTGAAGGCAACAACTATTTGACAGGATGACATGGGAACCAGATTTCCTGATAATGGAGCACTATTTTTAACATTCAAGTATGTAAGAAATATAAAGTGTATTTTTTGATATTTAAAATTGAGCTGTTTCAGGGCTTTGAAGAATAAATACACAAATTCAACTGAGTTTTTCATAACTTTTTTTTAAAATGAAAGTCTTACAGAACTCTTTTCTCTTCCCAGCTGCCAGTTGACTTGCAAATGCTTGGCATTGCCTATGATAGTGGTCATGTGAGAGAGCTGAAAGCCACAACTAAGACCATCCAACAAACACAGATACTGAAAATGCCCAAATGTGGGTCATTAGGGTCAGATGGCAAGATGAGCAACTTGTGTTTGTGTCAGTTATTTGAGAATCTTTGATTGACATCACATTATTCCTACTTGCCAGTTCTCCAACTCTGATGATCAAACTAAACTATTAATTCAGAGCAGCCCTTGTCATGGCATGTTTGTTTGTTTGCTTGTTTGTTTGTTGTTGTTGTTTTATACTATTACCAGAAATCTTATTCTTGGAAAGTTGGAAAATCATTCTAAACATTTACCCTTTTAATTCACAACTAAAGGTTAAAGATAGAAAAGTTGGTTCATATGTGATAACTTCTTAATGAAAATTAGTTAAATGTAATGGAAAGGTCCAAAGGCATTATTTTAATACTTTCTATATCTACGAAACTTTCAGTGATCAAAGATCCTATTGATTGTTTTTTGTTTGTAAAAAAAATAATCCTCACATATTTCCTTTAACTGCAGATAACACGTACCTATTTCTCTCATGAAATGAAAAATATACATAACAAATGCATACACACTTTGGCTACTGGTATAAATCTATTTGTACTGGTTGCTTTTTCTCTTAGGTAATGATATCGGACATCTTATGCTAATATCTGGCTTAAAAGCAAGTTTTAAATGTAATTACTTGGGAGTAAAAAATCCTAAGAATCTAATATGGAAAAATCAATTAAGGAATTTACATTTTATTACGAGAACACTTGTTTTTTCTCCATGATCACATTAACATTCTACAAAATACTTAGGTACCACCAAATTCCTCAAAATGTAAATATAAATTTTCACTTCAATGTTAAAGTTACCTGTAGGAAATATCTCAGGATTTCAAAGATTTCTGCTACTTTATGATCCCATATTTATTTTTATTGACCTCATTTTTGTCAACATTTGAAAAAAGTGATAGATTCATCCAGCCAAATTCATTTTAGCAGATTTCCTATACTTTCACAAGTGCATTTACTACTACATCCAAGTTCAAAGATAGTGATTAGGTTTTTAATAACTCAATTTAAATAACACCTGAGAACATTTAGAAGTTATATCAGAAATGTCTGCATTAAGTCACATGGCAATTTCATGTACATGGAAGTTCTCCTTCCAAACTCCATGTCCCTATCATCCCAATGGATGATGCTGATGTCACTATTAGATTGTTTGATTAGTTCATTTGATTTCTGAAGTTTGCATATGTTTTTCAGCATCCAATCAAGCAACTCCAAAGTCTTCATCCACTATTCAAAGTTCTACAATGGTTCTAAACTGAAATATCCTTCTTTTCTTTTCACTCCTTTTAGGATTACTGAATTAGCAGTATATAGTTTACATATTTAAGCACTACCTTCCAGTGTGATGGTATTCAAAGTGCTTCACACTACTGTATCAGAATCACCTGGAATCCTACTTGAATATAGAATTTTCAGATCCATCATAGACCCACTAGTTTCCTGGGAATTTTTCATGTATTTGAAGTCTGAAAAGCAATATTTCTTCCACTAAGTCACCCTCTCTTTAGAAATCTATTTCCTTATTCTTGTCTGGCAAAAGCAGAAATAAAATTGGTTCTACCAAGTTATATGCCAAGTGACAGATTCTTCAATATATCAATTAATACTTATTCAATTCTAGCAATAGAAAATGAACTAAGACATCTACCTCACATTGTACTTGTGCTCACTATATCCATATACTTATTCATCTTGCCCAGGCAGATCAGCTCCTTCCTCTGCTATAGTTCCTTTATTTCATCTTGATTGTAACTTTGACATTCTGCATCATTAGCAACCATGTTTCCATTAGCTAGCAATCTTTAAAAAATGTATTCCTTTTCCTCTTTCACCAATGGCCTTACCTTCTCTCTAGATTATCATGGGTTACATGTGTGAAAATTATGTTCCTATAAATCTTAGGAAATAAATGAGCAATACCCTTCACTACTTTTGCCATTTTGAATCAAAAAGGCTTCCATTCTCCATTCAAACTCCATCCGATCTTGTTTTTGTCTCCTACTTTTCTAGCTTCATCTGATTCAGCTTCTCAACAATGTTTTACCCAGTGGTCATCTCCTTGCTTCTGATTTTTTTCAAGTTTTAGTGTCTTTCCATTGCTATATACTGGTTGCCTCAGATTCCTGTGGTTGTGGAGTCTGGAAAGTCCAAGATCAAGGCATTGGCAGATTCAGTCTGGCAAGGCCCTACTTCCTTGTTCACTGATGGCAGTGGATGGTGGATGGTGGAGGAGGCAAAAAAAGCTGCCTCCAGTCTCTTCCATTAGAAAAGTAGTCATATTAATAAGCATTCCATCTCAGGACCTAATCACCTTCAAAAATTCCTATTTCCTAATACCATCATATTGATGGTTAATTTTCAAATACTAATTTTTTGGGGAAACATGAACATTCATAACTTTGCAGGATTACTCTCATGCATTTAGAAGCACTTCTCCTAAAAACGTGGTCCTCAGACCTTGAACATTAATCATAACATGAAGAATGGAAACAGGATGGTACAGGAGGAGAGTACCTAATAGGAATCTGAGAAATTAAATTTTTATTCTGATTCCACTACTTTCTAATCATAGCAAATTGAATGATTATTTTTACTTACATGACCTCTGTATTCTGTGCTGCAAATTTGGGAAATAATCCTTATCACAGTGCATTTCTATGCTACATAGTTGGATAGGCACCATGGGAGAGGTTGAGGTTTGGTGGAATGTCAGTCACTGTGGAGACTAATAATGACTTTTTGTATTTTTCCATTTATGATAATAAAAATAGTACTATAGGTTTACTGATTTTTGTGTAATATTTTTCCAAAAAATTTTCTATTAATATGTACTCTCTGAATGTTAAAAGTTTCTGCTCATCCCCAAGTGGCTTTTAGTAAGAGTAGATGTAGAAGCTATAAAAATATATTATAACACAAAGATAACAAATAATGCAATGAAAACTTGCAAGGAGATGTGAGTATTTAAAAAATTATATTTATCTACCATAAAATGCTATATCTATGATTGGTCACTAATGAATCAAAATTTAACCAAAACCATCAAGACAGGAGATTTCTACATATCCACAATGGTTGTGGACCCCCACCCCTTCTTTGTTTTGCATTTCCTTTCCTGTTCTCACAGCCTCAATAGTGCTGGCATATATTGAATGTTGTATGTCATTCTATTATAAATTATAAACAGTAAAACTGTTGATTCTGTTGAAGTAAAACATTTATACAAGCATATTTACATAGTTATACTTACATTCATATATTTCTATCTATTTAGAAACTTTTAAGCAAGGGATTTAGTTCAGTTGCATTTAGTCATTGCTACCATCAGCATGGCATATTCAAACCCATATTATGTTGTAAATTAATACTGGGATTTGATTGCGTAAGTTTATGCAACAAAGGTATAACTGGAAAAAAAATGCCTTAATGTTACCTTAGCACCCTGGATTTGTAGTGACAGAGACATGAGTTCAGAGCTGGGTCTTAACCTTCCTCACCTCTGTTTCCTTATCTGTAACATGGCAACACTAATAGCACCTTCTACCATTCAGATTTGTTTTGAAAATTGAGTGAGCTAGTAATAATATATTCTGCAAGTTGAAAAATAAACAAAAAAAATGTCTTTAGTTTGAATTGAGGTAAAGAAAAGGAAGGAGTTCAATAGTAATAAATCTATCTCAGTCTTAATTACAGGAGTTACCTTTGAAATTGAGATGGTGCAAGATAAGGAAAAGAACCTAGACCAGCTTATGAGTGCATCGGGAAAGGTCTCTTACTGCTTTGTCAGTTACCCATTCCCTGGGAAAGGATTAATAATTGATAGGAAAAGAAGACTACTCAATGATAAACTGAGTTGAGAGCAGGACAGTTCTCCTGGTAGGGAATTCAAACACAGTGAAGCTGAGAGAGAATTAATTAAGATGGAGTCCTAGTTGCACACACTGGGCCAATATAAGAAGTTTCAGGAGGAAGGATAGAGATGTCACTAAAATTCCACCAGAATCCAAGTTAGGCACTCAAGTCATGTGATATAAAGATGATAACTTAATTTTAAATCTTGGAAGGAGTCATAAAACATAGGCTTGCTTTTCCATTTCAGATAGAGGCAGTCCAAAAAGACTGAGCCTTTGGCTGGGAACATAGAAGCAGACTTGATAAGTGTTATGGCTTGGATGGGAGGTATCCCCCAGAAGCTCACGTGTGAAACAATGCAAGAAGATTCAGGGAAGAAATGATTGGGTTATGAAAGCCTTAACCCCATTAGAGAATTAATCACCTGATGGATTTATTGAGTGGTAGCAGAAGGCAAGGTGGATATGGTTAGAGGCGATAAGTCATTGGGAGGCATGGCTTTGGGGTATATATTCATATCTGGAAAGTAGAGATTAGATCTATCTATCTATCTATCTATCTATCTATCTATCTATCTATCTATGTATCTATCATCTATCTATCTATATCTCTGCTTTCTGATCACCATATGAGCTTCCATGACACTCTTCACTGTGATGTTCTGCTTCACCTCACCCTGAGGAATGGAGCCTCTGAAACCATGAGTCCCCTGAGAAACTTTTCTTCCTCTACGGTTGTTCTGGTCAGGTCTTTTAGTGTTAGCAGTGAAAAAGCTGAGTAAAACAAGAAGCTAGTTCAGATAAGTGCAGAGGTGACAGTTTAACACTGACAGCCACAATGAAATTTTCTAATATGCAGAAGTCTGCCCTAGGACCTATCACTCTCAAAGCATGAAAAGCTGGGCCAGGCTCCCAAAGTTTTTATAATTAGATACTGTAGTTTTCTACTGTTGATACTGAATAATGAGGTCACAGGATTGCTCTGTTTATGTATAAGCAAAAAGAAAGAAAGAATCTGTTTTAATTTTTTACAGGAATTTTTTATTTTTTTTCAATGATGGGAAGAGCTACAAAATTACCATCAAAGGGACACTTTTGGTGGAGGAGAATAGAACAGAATAAAACAAATATTCTATTTCTGAGTTATAGTTGCCTAATTGGAATTATAAAGAGTCAAACAATGTCTGAATTTCATATATTTCTATAATATATACTTTTTAATATTTTTATTTTAGAAAAATTTTAATTTATGGAATTACTGTGAAGTTAGTCCAGAAAATTCTTAGGCATAGTTTTTTCTTGTTAACATCTTACACTATTACTGGGATATGTTTGTTATAATTAATAATGAAATATTGTTACTTTATTTTTAATTAAAAATTTTCATTTTGTTTATATTTCCTTAGTTTTAACCTAATGTCTTTTTTCTATTTCAATATCTCATGCAGGTTTCCACATTACACTTAGTAGTCATGTCTCTTTAAGCTCCTTTTGGCTGAGATAATTTTTCAGACATTATTTATTTTAGATGACCTTAAACTTTTTGAGGAATATTGATCAGGTTTTTGCAGAATGTGTCCATTTTGGAATTTTTCTGAAGTTCTCCTTCAGATTAGATTGGATTATGTTTTATTTGGTTTTGGAAGGAAGGCCACAAATGTTACATGCTAGTTTCATGGAACTATATATGAATATATTGAGGTTACACACTATCAATATGATTTGTGATTTTTGATGCTGATTTTGATCACATGGAAGGCACAGTACTTGTCAGATTTAACCTCTCTGAAGTCTCTTTCCACTTTCCCAAATTGTGCTCTTTGGAAAGAAGTCATTACCCCAAGGTCACATTGAAGGAGTGGGGAGTTAGGAGGGTGGAGTATCCACATGTTATCTGTAATTTCACATGGAATTTCTCTACTATCTCCTTTTCTATAATTCATCTCTTATTGATAGCAACATGAATTCATAGATTGTCCTATACTATCTTGGGTAATAATCCAAAGTTCATTCGTTTTGTTGCTTACATTGTTCCAGTTTTGATCACTGAGAGCTCCTTCATTTGCCTTCTCTGTCTCTTTGTTGTATCCTTATCATTCTATTATTCCAAGTTTACAAATGTTTTGTTTTGCTTTGTTTTTGTTTGTTTCTTTGTAAGCCTTTCCTTATATTTTGATATTGCAAGATTTTGCAGACTCATCAGTATGTGGATGAATATTTCTTTCCACCATGATGTTCTGTTTCACCTTGAGCCTGGAGGAATAGAGTCTGCTGTTTATGGATTGAGACTTCTGAAACCCTGAGTCCCCCAATAAACTTTTCTTCCACCACAATTGTTCTGGTCAGGTCCTTTAGTCCCAGCAGTGAAAAAGCTGACTAAATATGTCATTCCTAGAATCAAACAATTTTCCACTCCTAGAATTCACTTCTAGAATCAAACAATTTTCCAAAGAGACTTGATTCTTTATTTTTTTTTAGAATGTTATTAGAAACCAATATCTGAGTGCTACTGGGTATCATTATTTTAAGTCCAAACTAGCTACAGAGCAAGGAGACATATATGTGCACACTAACCAATGTGTATACACATATCTATATATCTACATGAAACCATTTGTACCAATATAAAGTTAAACATGATCTTATATTTTTATCTCCAACTCTAATGCATTTTACATGGAAAATTCTTCCCTGTTATATGTGTGTGTCTGTAAATACCCACTTTAACATTCAGAATTCTTACACCCACAACAGATCATCCAAGAAGAGTGGTATGAGAATCATTAACATATACCACTGTGAGAAACTACTTTAATAACTGGAGTTCAGTGATTGTGTACAGTTTTCCTTCTATTTTTTTCTTCCATTGTTTTTAATCTTTCATCTTACAAGCACTAATCATTTCCAAAGTCATAAGGTCAGCACTTTCCCTCTCTACTCTCCTTTGTGAGGTTCGATTATACATTTGTAATTCCATTAGATGGTTTGGTCATATTCTGCATTTCATCCTGGAATCCAATGACCTCTTAAAAGATTTTGTAAAATATTTGCATATATTAGTATACTAATTGTACTATAAATTTCCACGGGCTTTGACAAATGCATAATGCCATGTATCTACTACTATAGTTCTACACATAATAATTTCACTGCTCTTAAATATCCACCGAGTTTCACTTATTTAACATTTCCCCCATACTCTAACCCCCAACAACTACTGACTTAAGCCCCATCTGTACAGTTTTAGATTTTCTATAATGTCATAAAATTCGTGTCAGAATAGACCACTTTTTTTCAGATTAGTTTCTTCCACTTAAAGAGGCCAATATTTTAAAGTCATATTTAGTTGATATTTTCATCCATATTGTTTTGTGATTTGATAGACATTTCCTTTTATTATTGAAAAATATTCCATTGTTGACATATGGTTTAATTATCCATTCACCTTTGAAGGGCATCTTGGTTGCTTGTAGTCTTTGGCAATTAGAAGTAAAGCTGCTATAAACAACCACATATAACTTTTTATGTGAACATATTTGTTCACTTCAGTAGTGTATATGTGTAGGTTGAAGGATGCTGGATTTTTTTTTTGGGGGGGGGGCTTGAAGGAGGAAATGTGTAGCTTTTCCAGAATATGCCAAACTGTTTTTAAAGTGGCTGTGTCTTTCTGCATTCCCAAAGGCAAAGAGTGAGAGTTTCTGTTGCTCTGTATCCTTGCCAGCAACTGACACTGTCAGATTTTTGGATATTAGCCATTCTAATAGATGTGAAGTAGCCTTTCATTTTTGTTTTAGTTTGAAATTCTTTAATGAAAAATGACATGGAGTATCCTTTTATATGGTTATTTCCTATTTGCATACATTCTTTGTGAAATGTTGGTTAAGATCTTTGGCCCATTATTCAATTGTTCTCTGTGTTTTATTATTATTGAGTCTAAGAGTTCTTTGTGTATCTGCATAAATTGCTTTAAATGTGTTATTAGAGTGTTTTTTACAGTCTGTTTCGATGTATTTCTTAAAGAAAAATTTTAAAATTTTAACAAAGTCCTGTTTACCAATTTTATTTTGTTGTGCTTTTAGTATTTACAAAAGCATTGATTTGCTGGGCATGGTTGTGCAAGCCTGTAATCCCAGCGACTCAGGAGGCTGAGACAGGAGGATCACAAGTTCAAAGCCAGCTTCAGCAAAAGTGAAGTGCTATGCAACTCAGTGAGACCCTGTCTCTAAATAAAACACAAAATATGTCTGGGGATGTGGTTCAGTGATCTAGTGCCCCTGAGTTCAACGCCCTCCCCCCAAAACAAAACAAAACAAAACAAAAACAAAAACAAAACTCCACATTGATTGGACAGTCATGTAAATTTTCCTTTATGTTTCCTTCTATAAGTTTTCAAGTTTGGAGTATTACATTTAAATCTAAGGACTTAGCATATAAGTTCTATGGAGCTGCATTAGTTTGTGTTTTGACTTGACTGTTATTTGTATGGGTTTTGTTATGGGTTTCCTATTTTATTTCCCTGGTCTATAGGTCTGTTCTTTCAGAGAAGCTATGCCATCTCATGGCTATTGCATTATAGTAAGTGTAAGGTCCTTGCTTGGCATCTGGATGGGTATCTTAATTAATAGCAGCCATTTTAAGAAAAAGTTTCCCTTTCCAGCCCAAGGGCTTTCCTGAGAAAGGCTCACCCCTCCCTCACACCAACCCAACCCTTAACTGCCTGCATTAAGACCAGCCCTACTCTGATTCCTGAGCCTCCCCCATAAAAGTCTTGAACCCAGGCCTGTTTTGCCTCTCTCCATCTATGGAGAGATGGCCTTTATTTGTCAGCTCTGACAAATAAACACTCTGTGTGTATCTCTGTGTGGACTCGGTCTCTCCTTTCTCCCTCGCATGTCTCTGGGTTCTTCACTTTTCTTTCAAGTAAGTTTTAGAATAGTAAGTCTGTTTTAGTAAGTATAATAGATAAATAAGATAAAATTTGTGAATCCTCTAATTTTGTTCTTTTTCTTCATTGTTATTTTGGCTATCCTATTTTTTGCCTTTCTAGAAACCTTTGAGTCATTACATTTATATCTATAAAATAGCTGACGGTATTTCCATGAATATGAGATAATTCTTCGTTTATTTAGAATTTCTTTCACCTCTTTCATCAGAGTTACATTTGTTTCTGCACCTACATGCTGTACTTATTTTGTTCAATTTATACATAAACATTATTTTTCTGGTCCTATAGTTAATGATATTTTTGTTTTAAATTTCAAGCACAGTTTTATTCTTATATATAAGAAGACAATGGACTTTTGTCTCTCTAAAATCCTGTGCTTGATATTAGCTTAAAAAGATTTTTTTATTTGTTTAAAATCAATTCTCTAGCAATTTCTATATACACAATCATGACATCGGTGAATGGAATTTTGTTTCTTTAAACTTTATCTCATTTATTTCCTTCTGGGTTCATAATGCACTTTTTGAAACTTCCTGTAAAATATTACACAGATATATGAAACATGACATCCTGGCATTACTCCTCATGCTAGAAGGAAATTGTCCAGTTCCTCACCATTGTGTAGACTAGCTGCAGAGATTTTGTACATGTTCTTGATCAAATGGAAGAAGTATATCTCTATTATTGGTTTATGGAAAATTTTTGTTATGAATGACTCTTGGATTTTGTCAGATAGTTTTTCTGCATGAATTCATATGGTCATATGATGTTTCTTTTTGATAGATAACATTAATTATGTCAAATATTAAGCCAATCATTTACATCTAGGGGTCATGGTATATAATTCTGTATATATTAATATTTTTGATTTACTGAAAATTGTTGAGGACTTTTGAATTTATATTCTATATTTACAAAAATATATATATATAAATACATATATATATATATATATAATGGCAGATTTACTTTTTGCATAGACTTTACCTTGCTTTGATGTTACAGTAATGCTCACTTCTTAGAATAAGTTAGGAAGTATTACTTCCCCTTCTATTTTCTGGAAGAGGTTGTGGAAGTCCCCAACTATAATAGTGAATTTGTTGATACCTGCTTTTAGTTCCTTCAATCCTTACCTCATATATATTAAGGCTGTGTTGTTAAGAGGATACATATTAAGAATTGCTGTTTTATTGGTGAATTGATCCCTTTATAATTATTTGTTGGCTTTTAATCTTGATCATTCACTTGTTCTGAAATCTGCTTTGTGCAAAATTAATACAGCTCCTCTTGGCATTCTTTAATTATTTTTTAATAAACTTTCTTCTTTCTTTTTCTTTTATTGTTGTTGTCAATGGTCCTTTATTTTATTCATTTTTATGTGGTGCTGAGAACAGAACCCAGTGCCTCACACATGCTAGGCAACTGCTCTACCACTGAGTTACAACCCCAGCCCCTGATGATTCTTGACATAACAGATATTTCCCTATTTCTCTTCTTGAGTATGGCATTTACATTTTTAAAAACTCACTCTCATTGTGTATGTAGACGTATTTTATTTAGTGTATGTAGACAATTCACATTTAAACTATTTATACAGTTGGATTAATTAATTAATCTATAATTTTTGAAACTGTCTTCTAATTGTTGCATCTATCTTTCTAATTTCCCTAACTTCCTTGTTTTTACTTGGACATTTTACATTATTATATTTTATCTCTTCATTTAGTATATCAATAATGCTTCCTTTAAAATAGTACATGTATGTGTGTGTTATATATATGTGATATATATATATATATATCACATATATGTCACAAAGTTTACATTCAAATAATATTTTAGAAATTCATAAAGAGTGAAAGGAAATAATGGAATAGTAAAAGTGGCAATGCATTTCTCTGAGGGTTTCTTTATATTATAAGAGCACAAATCTCAATTGTGAGTTCACCTTGTGTCTGAATATTTCCAGATTCTTCTACCCTTATGATATTACTGTCTTCTATTTTATTTACCCATATTTTATAATCCCGCAATTTTTACTATTGTTATTTTCAGAAGTTTTCAACTAAGAATAAAAAACACCCTGATAGTCTTTTATTCTTTAAGTAGATATGAATTTCTGATGTATATGATTTTCTTCTTTCCTGAATAACTTCCAACATTATTGTATAACACACTTACTGGCTATAAATACCTTATCTTTTGTCCATCTCAGAAATCTTTATTTCCCCTCCATTTTTGTAGTATGGACCCAGTAGATTTGTTTTGTTTAATTTTGTTTTTTTTCCAATGCTTTAAATACTTTATTTCACTTCTTTATTTTATGGTTTCTGATTAAGGTTTTCTTTTTAAATAATCTTATATTGATAGCAGTTTAAATCCGGATTTTCTATGAAAATTGGGAGAAAAAAACAGAGTAAGAAGTTGAAAAATTTGCAGTTTGGTTAGAGAAGCAGCATGTGTAAAATTGATGTCAAGGAAAGTGAGGTTGCTGAAGATATTACCACCACTGAAAACATGCTAAGTAGTTTGCACAGAGACAATAGGAAAGATTCCTTGAGGACATTGCAGAAAACAGTAAGGCTCCAGAATAAAAAAGTAAGAACTCCTTTGAAAATAGACCATGGAATCAACCTGGTTTCACAGAGTTGAATAAGAAGCTGTTTCCCCAGGATTCCTTTCAGCATGTTCAACTACCTTGGCACTGAGAGATTGCTGTAGCCATGGTTCAAGAGGATCCATCTCTCTTCTCTGGTTGGAGGCAAACATTGGCATCTTCCATAATGCGATCTTTCTGTAGGAATGCAGGATGCTGGAGTTAGGAATTCATGTAGGCTTATACCAAAATTTCAAAGGAAAATTGGGAGGCCAGGCAGAATAAAACAATGTCAAAATCCTTGCACCCATGAGAGGGTGATATATGAAACTATGAGAATGAAACAGAAACTGTAGTGGAGATTCCTAGAATTAAGAGATTCCAGTAATGTGGAAGATCTATCAAGGAAAGCTGTTGATTATGGACAATACCAGCCTAAGATAGAGACCATGTGGGATGCTACCAGCAAGGCCATATGAACAGGACTACTTAAGCCCTTTGGATCTCATATCTCCTCATCACAATGCCCCAGGTGCCAGATTTGGAGCCACAGGGTGCTGGGATTAGGTCTTGTTTTATTCCCATCCCTTCTTTCTATGACCCTTTTATGTTGATTTTGAAAAGGAATGTTTACTCTGTGCCATTGGATATTAGATAAATGGAACTTGCTTTTGATCTTTACAGTGGCTCACAGTCAAGAGTTTGACATTAGTCTCAGATAGGCTTTGGACAATGCTGAAACTGTTAATATTAGGGGGGATCTTGGAGAGAGACTGAATGCATTTTCCATCGTGAAAAGGACAAGAGCTTTGGGGAGTCATGGGGTGGAATTTTATGGTTTGTATATGAAAAGTTCATATGTTAGGCTATGAAGAAGTGTTCCGAAGTGAAATGATTAGATTCTGAGAGCTATAACCTCATCAGTGTATTAATTTATTTCATGGATTAATAATTTGAATAAATTATTGGGTGGTAACTGTAGACAGTTTTGGTGTGGCTGAAGGAAGCAGCCCACCAGGAACATGCCTTTAGGTTTATATTTTATCCCTATATCATCACATTCTCTGTGTGTTCCCTAACTGCCATGAGCTGAGATTTATCACATTGTACCTTTCCACCATGGTGGACTGCCTCACCTAAGGCCCAGAGCCATGGAGTTGACTGACGATGAACCAAATATCTGAAACCATGAGCCCAAATTATACTTTTCCTCCTCTAAGTAGTTTTTGTCAGGTACTTTGATTATAGAGGGAAAAAATAATGCAAATATGATATGCTTAGTTTTTATGTATTTATTCTAAGCTTCCTGTGTCTGCTATCAGTACTATGGGGGAAATTTTCATTAATAATTATATCACATAAGTTCTTCTCTGTTTTCTCTTGGTCTTCCAATTAGATGTACTTTGTTACAGTTATTGGATGGTTTTATTTTTCTGATATTTAATTCTTTTTTCTCTATATATTTTAGTTTTCAAATTTTCTATTGACATTTTTCAAACTCACTGATTCATTTCTCAACTATGTCCTGTCTAATGATGAGACTGTCAAAGCCATTATCTATTTTTCTTTCAGTATTTAATTTCTAAAATTTTATTTAAATATTCCCATCTCTCAGTTAAAATTATCCAACTGTTTTTATGTGCTGTATACATTTTCATTTATTTTTGGCTGGTATCTGAATGCTTATGTCCTACCAAAGTTCATATGTGAAAACCTAACTGCTAATGCAATGCTGTAAAAGGTGGGACTTTGGGAAGTGGTTAAATCATGAGGGTGAATATTAGGGCCCGTATAATTAGCCAGGGAAAGCTGCTCTGCCTCTTCGACCATTGAAGATGTGACAAAAATACATCATCTAAACAAGGAAAGAGTCCTCACCAGATTCTGAATTTTCTAGGACTCAAGAACTGTGACAAATAAATTCTATTGTTTATAAGCTACTCAGTTTATGGGGTTTTGTGCTAATAGTCTGAAAGGACTAAGAGCTTTTATCATATTAATCAGAATTGTTTTAAATTCTCACATGAGGACTATAGCTAATATTTTTATTTGAGATTTTGCTAAGTAAGTAGATCTTGATTGTTCTTGTCACACACACACACACACACAAAACACACACACACAGAGTAACTGTATGAGATGATAAGCTAATTTGCTTCATTATTGTAAATGTTTTATTATTCATATGAATTCTGTAGCATCATGTTATAAGCCTCAAATACAAAATAAAATTTATTTAAAAATAAATAGATAATTTCTCTGTGTTCTAATTCCATCATATGTATCATATCTGAATCTAATTATTATTTCTCTTGACTCCTCATTCTGTTTTATCTTGTTTTTCAACATGACATAATATAGTTTTGAAAACTAGACATGTAATGGCTAATAGGAGGTGAGGTAAGTATCCCTTAAGTGTGAGGATGTATGGTCATCTGACTGGAAGTTTAGCTGTGCTTGAATTTTGCTATAAGTGTTGGAGCCAGAGATTTTTGTCTTCATCTACTGGGCTTGTTTTTCACTCCTCTCTTGACTTTGGGCTCCCCAAAGTACTACTCCTGAGAGGGAGTCAGGTTCTTGTAACTCTTTGAGCTGTAATCTTTTGCCATTATAGTGAAGCCACCTTGTTATGATACTAACTTGTGCAAGATAGGAAATGTTCTAATAATTTAAAGTACATCTCATTGTTTATGTAAATGTTCCTGGGTTACTGGTCTGAACACAAAAAAATTGCAAGCTTTTCTTCAGTCATGTGGCAAGTTTTTCATCCATTAGAGGACAGACGAAGGCTGAGAGAGCTGGACTGGAACAAATCACTTTAAACCAGCTGGGATAAAGCTCTAGTAAAGTCTGTTCCTTTGGAGAATGGAATTTGTTTTGCAGAACATTCTAGGTATATTTCACAATGACTATTCTTCCTTCTACTGCCAGAACCATAGGAGATCTTTCTTGAATATTCATCATGAGCATTTTGTGGGATTACTAGAGGTAAAAAAGATTGAAATATTTAGGGTCTAAGACTGCAGGGCTCAGGAGTTTCACACTCTAGTTTAACTCAACAAATTTAAGTCACAAGTATACAATTAGAAAATGCACATGTATTGAAATCTTCACTTTCCTCTATTTGTCAAGTCTGTTTTCTTTTCTTTGTTTAAAGTTATAAATAAAAACTATATCCAGAGTGAACATACAAGGACAGTTAGAGTCAATTCTTTCTCATATACATTCAGAGTATGTAGTACACACTGTTTTACTTTTACTTTTTAAAACTACAATCTCACATTATAATATCTAACATATATTTCACCTTTTATCACGTCTTTATGACTCAAGGCCAGTAAGATGAAAATTATTTCTTTGCTATAACTTGTTCCTAAGATTATAACAAGCATTGACTATAAATATTACAACCACAGTTTTAAGTATGAACCGCATGCTCTTATAGAAAAAGCAATATGGGAGGCATATATTTTCATTGCAAAAACCAAGATAATCGATAACCAACAATTGAAAATCTTCAGGGCTATTTTGCAACCTTTTAAGTCAGGCAGTCCCTAAAATGAAATGTTTATAAAATGAATTGGCTTCAACATTATATTTATGTTCAGTTCTACATTAAAAAATATTAATGATTTTAGTTGTGAAATTGAGTGCAGTTGAATAAATGCTGGAAATAAGTGGACTTTCTTTTTCTTTTTTCTGTGTTTAATGGTGTGATGGATGGCTTTATTAAAATAATAAGCCTCAATGAAGTATAAATAATAGAAAACCTAACTATTAACATTTTTAGTAGGTATATATGTATTCATCATATAGGTCTCTTCACTTTTCTGCAAAATTGATTTTGTTCCAAATAAAAAATGGGCTGAGATTGGACAAATTAGTTTTGAGACCAGGTGGCTTCTACCGTGTAGACAACAAGCCTTCTTTTAAATGGTCACAAATAAAACACTGCACCTAGAATTACCCACTCCTCCTAACAGGTCCAAATTTCCTGCCTGCTGTTGGTTTCCTACAATTTTGAGTGCAGAGTTGGTGATATGTATTTTGAGGGTCAAGATTTGTCCATGCAAATGAAACATTCACTTCTCTCTCCTCAGTGCTTTGTTTTTAAAGAGATATATAGCAGTATAATTGTCATATTGTGTATTATTTGTATTATTATTTAATGTAAGAAATTATCAAATAATACAATTGTGTATTATTTGATAATTTCTTACATTTATATGTACTTATAAATGCTCTAAACACTATCAAGATAATAAACATAATCACCATCACCCAAGAGTGTCCTTATTTCTCCTTTAATCCAACAAATCCAGCCTTCCCCTATTGTCCCAAACCCCAGCCAACCACCTGTTCACTTTCTGTCACTAGATATTAGTTTTCATGTTACATACAGAGTTTCATTAAAGACATTCCATGGCATATACTTTTTATTGTTTTTATTTAGTTTCTTCCATTCAGCTTGATTTTGTGAGAATTATCTGTCTCATTAGGTGTATCAGTAGTTCATTTTTTTAAATTTTTGGCTAGAAATTCAATGTATAGATATACTATAATTTGATATCTGTAGTTTTACACATAGAGATTTTGGATTGTTTTTAGTTTTAGTCTATTACAAAGCCAATATGAACACCTCATATAATTCTTTTCATGAAAACATGCTTTTATTTCTCTTTGGTAAATACTGAATGAAATAACTAAACATGGGGTAGCTGAATATTTAACTTTTTAAGAAAATTTAAAACTGTGTCAAAAGTTGTATAATTTTATATATACCCACCAGCAGTTTATCAGAGTTCCCATTGATTGAAAGCCATGAGACATTTAATGGCCAGAAATTTCAATTTTAGACATTCTAATATGTCTGAGGCCATATCTAATTGTGACTTCAACTTACATTTCCTGAATGGGAAATAATGTGGAGAATATTTTCCATGTGCTTATTTACCATCTGTGCCTCTCTTTTAATGAAGTATCTATTCCAGTCTGCTGCTGAATTTTTCAGTGGGTTATTACTTGTTTTATTATTGAATTTTGAAAGTTCTTTGTATATTCTGAATATAAATCCTTATCAAATATGCGATTTTAAAGCATTTTGTGTAGTCTTGAATTTTCATTATCTTAATAAATTTTTGTACCAAACTACTAAAAGTGTATATAAACTAAACAACCTATAATATTGATTTAACAATAACCTTACTAATTAAGGAAGAATGATAACAATGCTCTTCTATGTTATCTGATATAATATTCATCAATTGTGCTAATGGTGCAAGTACTAAACTACCCCCTACTAATTCCTCTACCTACAAACGTTTCCTCTAAAATAAATATGTGAAATGTAATCTTCATGAAATAGCATTTGAAACACATCAAATTTAAGTGCTTATTGAACAACGTCTCTGGGTGAGATGCTGCCAAGTTCTCGTCTGCTTTAAGTGCTTTGAATGGTTTCATTCCTAGCCCCAATACCAATGTGAATAAATGCTAAAAAAAAAAAAAATGAGAGAAATAATTAGGTTCCTGTTGTCTAAAATCAAACACATTATCCATGAGTTTTTAATAGAAAAAAATGAATAATAATTTAAAAATATTTAATATTCAGTAATTATTAACAATTCTTCAGAGAAACATGAAAAAGTAACAGAGTATACACATTTATATTTATGCTTATCTCCTCGTATTTCTACTTATTTATCCTAATACTTGCAATTCTTGCCAATAGTTCTTTCTCTTGTGGGGAAACTAGAGTTTCATAAAGTTGCATGATTTGCTCAAGGTATTTTAATAAATGCCTACTATGTGCTGAGAGATATTTCATCTTCCTAAAACCTTTATTTCTAAATGAGAAAATGGAATAAAAGTCACCAGGTTCTGCCTTTTGTTGAATGAGCTGTTGCTGAATGGTGGTGCTACAAATATTTTAAATGTTATTTCCTGGCCTTTTGAAATAAAAACAATGACATTTAAAATGCAGCCAAATAGTATTAATCTGACTTTTCTGCCTGCAAGTTATATTGGTAATTTATCTCTAGCAGAGTTTTTTATTTAAAGTGACATCACCCAAAATGTCACTCTGTGTAGACAGCCAGTAACCCTGTTCTTACTGAATAAAAGCCCAAACCATGTAAGAGGCTATTTTTCAAGATACACTACAATGTATCCTAAAGATCTCTGAATCCAAAGTGTAAGATGATAAGCAGGCTTCATGTACCCCAGGGTCTTCATTTATTTTTAAGTTTAATTTAAATATAGCATTAAATAATTAACTTTATATTTTTTTTCCAACAAAGAACTATCGAGCACCCAGTACTTCGGAGACTGACCTAGTTAATTAGCAGTAAAAATTCAGTGCTTTCATTATCTTATGACTTAAGGGTGGCAGGGGATAAAGAACATGTATAAGTAAATTATTAGAAGTGAAATCAGAAAAAGGCAGGAAAAACAGGAACGAGATTGAGAGTTCTGGTTTAGAAGTGGCATGAAATTTTCAATGGAGGGACAGGAAAGAGTTCGTGAAGAAGGTGACTGTTTTATTTTGTTGACAAAAACATTACTTATAATGCTATCTGCCCAGTATCAGTCTAAGAGCTTTTCAGATATTAACTCATCTAATCCTCATGACAATTTTATGAAGTGGGCACTAGCCCGACTTCCATCTTGCAGAAAATGAAAGAGTGAAGCAAAAAGTTTAAGAACTTGTTTAAGATCCACAAAGTTGGAAAGTGGCCCATCTGTCACTTCACCTTATGTAGCTGGCTTTCAGATTTATGACCTTAGCCATTATACCTTCTTGCCTCTCTTCTTTCAACAAGGATTGGAAGTACATAAGGAGAGAGGGCAAGCCATGTCAATATTTGGAGGAAATGAATTTTAGAAGTAGAGACAGAACAAGGACCTTGAATTAGTTGGAAAAAGGAGAACAACATTAAGGGATGGAGGAGGAAATGTCAATCAATTGGTATTCAGTTATGTCAGAAGCAAGAATTTCTGACATATTTTACAGTGGGGTGACCATAGGTAATGAAAATGTTCTATATATTTTCAAAAACTAGAAGAAAGGATTTTGAATATTTTGCTATGCAGAAATTATAAATATTTGAGGAGATAGAAAAGGATCACTTTGATTTAAACATTACAAATTCAATACATTTAATTCATTACATGTACTGAAACTTCAATTGTACCCCATAAACCTGTACATTTACGTTTTTCTGTAACAGTTAAATATATATAATTTTTTAAGAAAAGAGGAAAAACTAAAAATAACATGGAGTCCAGTGTGATTGTTATAGAACGTAAGTGAAGGAAATGTAATGAAGATGAGATTTAAAAGGTAGTGGAATGCTAGGTCAGAAAAAAGTTTAGCTTTTACTCTGGGGAGATGGCAAACCAGTAGTAAGATCTTAAAAGCAATAACTGCTGTGTCTTATTTTAAGAGGATCATTGTTGGCTATTGTATTGAAAATAAACCATACTGTTGAGAAGCAGCACTAATAACTGAGAATCCAGAATGAAGAACTTACAATATTAGTGGTGAGAGATTATTCCTTGGATCAAGTGAAAATATGGAAGAAATGAAAAATGAGCAGATTCTGGTATATTTTGAGTCTGGCCAACAGATTTTTTTTTATGGAGTATCAAAGGAGATAAAACTAGGATCACCTGAAGGATACTAGCTTACATAGGCAGAAGGACAAAGTTACCATTAATTGACATGGCAAGATTTTAGACATTTGTAAATGGAGATGTCAAATAGGCAAGTGGGTATGTGAATCTGGAATTCAGGGAAATGCTCCATGCTGGAGATAAAATTTTGAGATCATCAATATAGTCAGTGCCAAAAAGGCATAAAATTAAATGAAAGAACAAACCATTGACTACAGAGAGGAAAGGAAGGGTTTCAGGACAAAGCTAGGTTGATACTTCAACATCTGTTGATTTGTCAGTTGTTAGGTCTGTGGTGTCATGCATGTAAAAGTATGCACATTAATGAGGGAACTAAAGTTTAATAGTTTTGATAGTCTTTAGTTATTAATGCATGCAAAAAGTGCTGTTATATAAATAATTTCCACAATACAGAATACTTTAAAGACTTAAAAGAAATTTGAACTTCATCTGGATGCATGTTTATATTTTCACAGATTGATAGATTCTCAATTTTGAAATGACATACTCAAAACCGACATACTGAATCCATGTTATATAACTTCTGTAAATGGTCCTCTATTGAAGATTCCTTGTATTAACTCTGAATCACAAGATCTGGTCCAATCCACGTTATTACAATTAATGTATGGATTGCTTCTAAAAAAATATTTATAGTATTAAGTAGTTTTAAGAAAAGAAGAATAATCTCACCAGCTCGGGAGGCTGAGACAGGAGTATCAGGATCACAAGTTCAAAAAGCCAGGCTCAGTGAAAGTGAGGTGCTGAGAAACTCAGTGAGACCCTATCTCTGAATAAATATAAAATAGGGCTGGGGATGTGGCTCAGTGTGTGAGTGCCCCTGAGTTCAATTCCTGGTACCTCCCTCCCGGCCACCCCCCCAAAAAAAAAAGAACAGAAGAAAAAAGGAAGGAAGGAAAACAGGAAGGTAGGTAGAGTAAAAGGAAAGAAAGAAAAGGTAGAAAGAAAAAAAAGATAAAGAAAAAGAAAGAAAGGAGGGCAGGGAGAGAAAGAGAAGGGAGGAAGAAAAAGACAAAATAGAGGGCAGGAGAGAAGAGGAGAGAGAGAAAAAAGAGAGGAAGAGAAGGAGAGAGAAGCTGAAAGAGACAGAAATGGATAGAGGAAACCAGCCAAATTTTCCCAATGTCTGTATTCAACACTTGAATAGCAGGTCTCATAAGGAGCACCCTGATTCCCTAATCACCAACACCCAATCATGTGAGCAATAATCACAGCCAAAACACACTTTCTGAGCATCTGATACTGAGAAATAGCTAACTATTTGGGGCATTTAATTGACCCATGGAATTAGGCTTTGTTAGAGTTGATTTTTGTAAGGGAATTTGGCTTCAGAATCTCATGAAAAGCAGATGGATTCTGGGAAGGAATTAAGTGTCTGCTGGTAGGAGGGTGATGGGTTGTTTCATTAATAAAATGTGAACAGCAGGAGGATGTTAATGAATAGACACCCCAGAACTTGCATACCAAATTTACTTCATGAAAAAAAGATATTGGAACATGTTAACAAGCAGAGGTATTTTACCAAAGGAAATGCCCAAATGGGGAAAAGTAATTACTTTAAACTGTGTGGCTTTAAAATTTCAGTTTATAGTACTTTCAATTTAACATTGTATTTTATTTATCTTTTAGACTAAAGACAAATTAAGATGTAAGTAATTAATATTACTTAACATCATATATTCCATTGAATATTGATCTCAACGCTTGAGAATTTGTAACACTTTTTTCATTTGTATAACATACTTTTTCTCCACTTATTAGATAATAAATATAAAATTAAAACTAATTTTTATGTTACAATAGTAAACCATATACATAATGTTTTAGAAATAGAAACTATGGATAAATCAAAATAAGAGCATTAAAAGCTATCATCAGTCCACCACCTGGAGTTTGTCGCTGTTAGCTCACTTTCTTCTCCAATTTTTTGTTTTGAATAAAATACGGACTTACATGCATCACCTAAAATAAACTTCAAGAGAATCTTTAAAATATCCAGAGAAACTGCAGTATATTAAGCAAAACAGCATGCATCATCAGTACACAGGCAAAAGTGCAAGGTCTTTTTTGTGTGATTTCAAAGCCAGAAGAATACTGTAAAAAGTAGCTTTTTTGGCATATCTCAAAATTTACCTATAGAATCTGGCATAAGAAGTGTCAGGCATTTGCTGAGCTTTCTGCAGCCCTTTGAGATCTCCAGCTGGTGTGCTGCTCTAGTCTTCTTGGTGAAAAAATCAGCCATCAGCCTCTCCTATAATGTATGGTGCACTGCCATATGTGGCCATTGGCTCACAATCACCATGCATCCCCTGACATCCTAATGCAGGAAGTAGGAGCTTCCCTGGATGAGTGACATTCAATTATCCAAGAAAGAAATTCTTAAAGGACCACATGATACAAAGATAAATCACCTTGGCTGACAGCTCCATTACAAAACTGACATATGGAGAAGAGAAGTAGCCCACTGGGCTAAAGGTATTCTCTTTGCCACTCCCTAAGCAATTGCAGTGTCTGGGAAAGGGAAGAGCCTTAGCCGTATGATTTGGGCAAGGCCCAAGAGTCACATCATAAGAGGATTAGATTCTCCCTCACAATATCAAGGACTGTTTCTGACATCAATTACTTGCTAAATAACCCCTGAGAAGTTCTTGACAAGTAAATGCAATAATAATTTTTATGATATGACTAGGCAATCCAAAGCTACTCCCTCCTCCCAGCACCAACCTTCAACCAGTAATGCAGAGCAGATCTCAGGTTTTCATCTAGTTTTGACACTTCACTTGGCACATCCATGTCTGTGGTATTCTTTGTGTTATCTCTATCAACCAGTACAATGCCTGGCACTTGGAAGACATTGAGTAAATATTTGTGAATAAATGAATACAAGAAAAGTATGAATGTCTTGTGGCTGAACACAAATTGCCCACCCCAAGCACTGCCTGACACAAAGCAAAAGGGTAACTTAACTTCTTCTCCCCTCCCTTTTCCTACTATTGCCACACTATCTGTCCCCTGACTTTAGCAAGAAATGGGGCTAAGTAAGACTGTTGTTCTTGTTCAAAACAAATACTAATATTGTTAAAGCCATAGGGTTTTTTTAAGAGAGTTCAATTAGCTGATACAGGTAAGCCTCAAAGCACTGTTTCTGGCACAATAAAGTTTATCAGTGTTACTATTTGGCTGTTAACTCACTAATGCTAGACACCTGTCCGTAACAACTATCTGAGAGAAAAATATTGGTTGGTTCTTAGTTAGAAATCAAAAAAGTTTAGGAGCCTCTTCCTTCAACTCATTCTGAGATTTATACAGCTAACTCAGAAAGGTAAGTCAAAGAGGAGAAATCCTTTTGAAGTGCTGCCTTCTATCTGCATCCCCACAGATAAATCATAGAATACTGTAATTAAAATGGAACAATGATAATAAGGCTGGCCTCTCGTTTCATGCTTGAATGCTCTCTACAACGTTGTCAGCAAAGGTACTCAGCAACCATAGCCACTGGCCAGAGGCCTATTGCCAAAATATTCAAGAAAGGGGTCTTCAGGGAACAGGAAACACAGCAGTCTCTATTCTATCCTGTTTTTCCTAATAGCTTCAACAATACGAAACTCCACTCCCGTGTCTCTATGCATACGCCACCATGGAGGTTCCCTTTACACTTGTGAAATAATCTTATTCCCATTTTGATTCTAGTAATAGGAAATGTAATGAAAATGTCAGAAGAGGTTACTAAACGATTAAGGCACATTTTCAATTCCTGTGTTGCATTTTTCATAGTTACATTAAAAGTGAATACTATAGGGACGCTCTCTCTCCTAGGAAAAATGAGGTGTACTGGAGATATAGCTTTGATATAAGTAAAGGCTTTAAAGAGACAGCTATTTAATTTTGTATTAATATAAATGCTGAATAAGATATGTTCCATAATGAAGGAAGCCCCTATTACATATTATATTCTACTCACCCTATTAATGCTTGATCCCTATTACTGGTTGTTGGAATCACCAAAACTGGACAGACCAGAGAAAACTAATTAAATCAAGTAGTTTCTTGGGAGATGAAAACTTTAAAGGAAATTGATGTCCATATTAGAAAAAAAATAGACTGTGATATAAAATAAACCAGAAGTTTATAGTGAAGGATTGTGTGTTACTTGATCACTTGATGTGTTAAAAACCTAGTAAGTAGAACTCACACACACTATACATACAATACACTACTACAATAACTATCACCTTGTCACCTTATTAAAAAAAAAAGGAATTTGAAAATACTGATAGTTAGGTGAAAATTAGCCCAAGTAAGGCAAAGCTAGCCCTAAATTCCTGGAAACATCAAAATGACTTACTTGGAAATATGGGTTAACTTTATAAACTGAAGAACCTGAAATAGATTTCACGTACTGCTACTTTATGCTTTTCACTCTGGAATACCACAGAACAAATTGTATTATGTTCTTGATTAACATCATTATGTTTGCAAAAATAAAATTTAAATACAACATTTAAGCAACCTTGAAAGTTAGAAATAACAGAAGGTAGAGATTCAAAGCCTGTACAATACAGACAAGGACTTTGGATAAGGTCTCCACAATTGTTGCTGGTGTTTTCCTCCTAGGTCCAGCAGGTACGTCCTTGATGCAGAGATAAAAAACCAGAAATTAGAAGGTGTTAATGGTCTTTCGTTTCTTCCCTAAGTTATAAGATCTTTGAAGAAACTAATTATTTATAAAGGGCCATACCATCAAGGATAAATGAGGATGAGGGGAGTGTTTCAGGTAAAACAAAAAAGTCGTAGAGAGATCAACTTCCTGAGATGAAAAGTCAGTGATCAGCGAATGGAAAGGAAGGGGCAACATTTATTGAGATGAGTTCAATGGCCTCATGGTCAGAACACTACATTTTCTAGACACCCCTGGACTCTTGAATTTGGTGAGAGCACAGGAAAGAGAATAATCTAAAAATCTCAAGGAATAAAATTTCTACCAATTTGGCAAGATAAACAGCAGAGTAAAATTTAACTCTGATTTAAAGAAAGAAGATATGGATCCTCCTATTCTCCCAAGTTAGAGCACGGACATTCACATCATCTACAGATGTAGAAAAGCAGCTCCTGCTCCAGGTGCATTTAAGCTACTTGGAAAAACAGGATTTACAGAGGAAATTATTGGCTCAAGATTTGATAGTTCAGATCATGATGATGAAGTGTTACATATGAGTAGGCCAAACATTGAAATGAATTGTTAAATATGCAAATTGTATTCAACACTTTCATGTCCTCTCTATTACCAGTCATGCTCAGTGATTCTTAGATCATTCATTTCGGAGCAAAAACTGACACTCTTTTAAAAATATCCCATGCCTATGTCTCCCAATTACTCTGCCATCACAGAAATGTACTTAAGATGTTTTCTCTTATAAGATATATGATAAAACCATTATGAAGCATTATTTGGATTTCAACAAGAGAGTTTCAATGTTCCAACTTTAAGCAGGAATTCTAAGGTAATCTCAAGCAGGAAATTGTGATTCATGACTGGAGGCAGACCAGTGGGAATACATGTGGATACATGGATAAAGTCCAGGTCTGAGTATCAGGTGTCTGGAATCTAATATTACTGCTTTACTTGGATTATCATCCCTTCATCTAAAAAAGAATGTTAGGAGTAAGCCTTCCTAATATTTATTTATTTATTTAAAGAGAGAGTGAGAGAGGGAGAGAGAGAGAGAAAATTTTAATATTTATTTTTTAGTTATCGGTGGACGCAACATCTTTGTTTGTATGTGGTGCTGAGGATGGAACCCTGGCCGCATGCATGCCAGGCGAGCGTGCTACCACTTGAGCCATATCTCCAGCCCCTTCCTAATATTTATTATTTCAATAATTTTATTTCATGCCCACAACTAAAGTATCTATTAAATAGCTATCTTCTTTACACACACACACACACACACACACACACACACACACATTTGCACATTTTCTCTTTACCTTTCTCAACATAACTCTTTTATCGTGTCCATTTCTGATTAAATTAGGTAGAATGTATTATGTAGTAGAAAGCATGGGTATTTAAATAAAATAAAAGTAAGGTTTCTATACTCATTAAGGGTTATCTCCCTATGCTTAGATATCAAAAGATCAAAATAGAAACCAATAACTGTAAAATTATCACAATTGTGTTTTATTTATTTCTCAACTTTTTGTACTAATAAAGCTATAATTTTTTTCCAAGTAATGTGGAAGATTTCCTATAGTACTTGTGAATGTTTTTACAAACACTCATAACTTGATTAGCAGAGGGCAAAATGTTGTATATACACCAATTGAGGAAAGCCATGCCCTTAGTGTAGACCTCAAATGAGAAAGCAACGTGTCAAAGCTGGCAAGCAAACATAGTTTAGAGTAAACACCATAAAGGGTGGTGGCAGGCAAAAGTGGTAAACATTTGTCCTCCATGTCCTTATTACCCACCTTTCAGTGTACTCTCAGGCCAGGTAATTCCCATGATACCTGTTCTAGGATGTCATCATAGATTGCACTGAGTGGCTCTTTGGGGCAACACAATGCACCTGTCATCATGTTTCCTGGGGAAACATGTGGTGTGGTAACACTTCTGGCTGTGAAGAGGGCACTGAGGAAGTGTCTCAGCCTTGTTCTATTTCTGTATAAGAATAGCACTGCTCCAAGTCAGGTAGATGCATCCCACTGTATGTCTGCTTCCACCTGAGGAACACCTGTTGGTCAGGCCTGACTCATTTCTAAGAGGCAAGTCCAGAGATGTTTTTCACTAGGCTCCTATCAGTTTTTAAAAATACCAAATAACTACCCTTCCTGCTTTTTGGGCAGCATTTTTCTATTTTGTAGATCTAAACTCTCCCCTAGATGAATTCACCCAAGTTCCCGACCCAGGGAGGAGGGACAGATAATACCAGGACACCAAATTGGCAGTGGGGTAGCCCTATTTTCAATTTCAGTCCTTCCAGAAGAAATAAACTTGACTTTTAGTTTTTCATTTACATCACTCTTCTTTTTATCATCTGATTATTAACTTTGAAGGATACAAATGTGGCAGGAGAGATGGTGTTTCATTAAATATGAACCTTAAACCCTACTGTGGTCAACAGTCTATTATTGGTGGTTAATAATATTTTAATTGATACCTTTTAAAGCATGTTTTCTGAAGGCCTATTGAAAGCCTGTGATGGTGATCATGGCTTTTATTATGAACAAATATGAGAAATTTCATCTGCAGACCTATAAATATACTAATTCTTACCACAGCTTTATAAAGTAGAAGTAATTATCTCCACAAAAACAGATAAAAGTAATTCGGTAATAATTAGCTCAGTCAGTTTTTAAACCAAAATACAAGCTTCCAGGTTCACTCTCTTACCTGAATGTTAGGAATGACAAACTGTATAGACAAATGATAATATTATCTGGAAATTTACATTCTAGATTAAATGAATTGAGAGAAATTTAAACTTTTTATATAATTCAAGAACCTGGAATTACCTTTAGTTATAATTTTATTTTTTATTCACAGCATTGATATTATTTAAAGTTTATTTCTCTACATACCATCAGCTCAGTACCTGACTTACATTAAACAATCAATGCTTGTTGAATAAGCTTAAAAACAATTGCCCTTTTAGCTACTCTACTCTTTTTATAAAAACAGATTAAATTAATTGTATTTGAGAATTTAAGCACAAAAACACAAAGTGGGGCTGGGTGTGGTGGCACATGCCTATAATCCCAGTAGCTCATGAGTCTGAGGCAGAAGGATCATAAGTTCAAAGCCAGACTCAGCAAAAGTGAGGCGCTTAGCAACTCTGAGACCCTGTTTCTACATAAAATGCAAAGTAATGCTGAGGATGTGGCTCGGTGGTTGAGTTCCCTTGAGTTCAATCTCTATAAACAGCCCCCTTGGCTCAAAAACAAAAAACACAAACAGGGAAATCAAGACAATTCTAGAATTCACTTGCATGTGCTCCTTCCATCTTATTATTATTAAATTGTCCTCACTTTTTCCAATGTCTTTGTGCATCACTTAGCCCACTATTTACAGACTTCTGCATGTTTCAGAACATCACCCATATGATCAGGTGTGGGTGACTGCTCCTTTGTCTTCTGCATGAAATGTTTGCCTCACCATTTTCAGTTGCCCAAATACAGTCTTTATTTAAGGTGCTGTATTTATATGAAGGTGTCAGCTGTTCTTTCCAGTCAAAGATAATTCTTCTGACCTCCAACTAAAAGGCTTAAATCTACATTACAATATTTATCACAGACATTCCGGCACTAGAGTTTGCTTTCTCCATCTCTCTCCCTGGCAGAATGCAGAGCTCTTTTGTTCCGGGAGCTATCTTGCCTCTGTCCCTGGTATTGTTGTATCTAGGGCAAAAAAACATAGTCAATTACTGTTTATTAAACTGAATTCTATATCTTTATTTATAGTGCAGAGATAATGACTGGCTTATAAATAGTGGGATGCTTCATAATGCCATAATCATGAAGTACTGTCAATAGTCAAATGACAACTTGCTCAATCAAGAGCTTGTTTGTTTTGTCAGTTGATTTTAAAAATGCATGTTCTAGCAGTTATTGTTGGGAAAAAATAAGGTGGAATGTACCAAGAATAGGTTGCCATAATAGATGAAGATAAGCTGACTATTTATAACATTGTTTCTAGATTTCTGTGTATGAGTTCAAATAGAATTTAAAGTTAGATGAATTTTGACAAAAAAGAAACATGAACCTCATAAGCATCATAGATATAGTTTCCCACTTTAGTAAACACTTTTTCAATAAGTTTATCTTTTTAATTGAATAAAATAGGACAAGTTGCTGGTTTATACAACCCAAGAGGCCCAACTTTCATAGTTGCTGACAAAAATTATTGCTGAAATTTACTGAAAATGATAGCAAAACAGAGAAAGGAAAACCATAGAAGGGAGGTTTCATGAACTCCAGATATTTTCCACTGTCCATAGATTTTGTGGGGTAGTGAAGAATGCCATATATCTAATATTCATTGGCTATTTCATTCCAAGATTGGTCAACAACTTGTGTACCACACCCACGGCATCTGATTCACACTATTTTGTTACTCATAACTCTCTTCTACCAAATAAAAAAGAAACTAAGAATATTCCAGTGGTCAATCCTAAATTACACATCCCTAAAAATAGTATTAAAGTTTTAACTCAAGACAGAAAGCACCATTTTCAGGAGTTGCTTAATTATTGTGCAAATGCCAGGGAAATCAGACTCAACACATTCTAAATAATTGGTGCCATATATTAAATGTTGGCTAAATGCAACTTTCAAGAAACAAATTACCAAGTTGTCTTGAATCAAGAAAAAATTATATTTCCTATTAGCTGAGATACAGGCTGTCCTTATTCCAAATGCAGAAACTACTTCTGTAGTCAAGAGAGACAGAGAAGTGTGAACACATATAGCTGAAATAAACATGGGGTTGCATTAGAAGTGACAGGTGTTTATTAGCGATCTGAAAGTAGTATGAGCATTTCTGAGAAATCATAAACCCTTCACTGTGTGATAAAAACATTTACCTTCTCTAGGAAGGGTAGAGTGATCTTTAAGAATAATGTGAGGTTGCAACAAGTTGCTTTTGAAATGTCCATATAAAAGCCATTGTTAGTTTCCTTAATTATTTTATTGGCCCTGGTGCCTTTTCCTACAAATGTCATTCTCACAACGTGCTTCATAGATTCTTGGGGACTTCAGTATCTACAAGGTAAAAACTGTTTCATAATTCTAAGAGGTTATCTGATATTTGTATTTATGATAAAAACAAGGTAAAACTGTTATTTCCTTCCTTTGGATAAGGACAGTAGTAAACACAGCCATGCATCCACAGGGGGAAAAATTCCATTTTTGTAAGGATCTCAGTGGCATGACATGTTCATGAGCCAAGACACACCCTCTCCACCACTCATGTATCACTCACCTAGGTCTTGATAATTTTCATTTTTACATATCTCTCAAACATGCCTTTTGATCCTACTCTGGGCTATCACATCATCTTTTGACTGAATTATAGCAATAGCTCTCCAATGGGTTTTCCAAGAAGAACATCTTTGTTCTGCCCTTCAATACACTCTCCATATAGCAGCCCTTAGAATGCTATCTTTTCATAGTCTGATAAGATGGAAAGTACATATAAATCAACTCTCCATTCTGAAGTATGATGGTTAACTCACAGAAAATTACTTGTGCAATTGTTTGAGTTGCAAACTGAACCAGCCAACATTTTGAGGAAACCATTTTTTAAAATATTATTTTAGTTGTCAATGGACCTTTATTTAATTATTTTTATGTGGTGCTGAGAATTGAACCCAGTGTCTCACACATGCTAGTCAAGTGTTGTAACACTGAGGCACAACACCAGCCCAGAGAAACAATTTTTATTGGAAAGATAAACTATGACTATTCAGACTTGAATACTTCAGATACACTCTTGAAAAAGAGCCTGACACTTTAAGAAAAAACAATCAATAGTACTTTGACAATGATAAAATTTGAGGATTTTTAATAAGAATTATAATTTGGAAACACTTCTATTGGTCAAAGTGATGTAGATACCTTTTCAATATTGAAGACTTTTCTGATAATTTTGATGTGGTACTAACAACTAGGACTTTTTTGTCATTCTTCTTGTTATCACATAGTGGACTACGTCAACATTTCGGATGTCTGCATAAGCCAGTGAAGCAGTCTGTTGAAGTTCATGGGATGCATGTTATTCCAAAAATCTGTTCAAGTGAAGATAAACTAATAAATTTTAACAAAATCAACTATAACAAATACTCATTTTTGGGGTGTGGATACTGGGTATTGAACTCAGGGGCACTTTATCATTGAGTTACATTCCTAGCTCTTGTTCATGTTTTATTTTCAGATGGGCTGGCCTCCTTGCAACCTTCCTGCCCCAGCCTTCTCAGTCTCTGTGATTACTGGCATGCTCCATAGTGCCCATTCAATGTATTACTTCTATGAAATTTCATATTTCACATTGCAACTTAACATTTAAGAAACCAACATGTGTTCAATTTGATACTACTTACTAAAGACTACACTCAATCTGAAAATCTATTAACTTTCCCTTTCATTCATTACATGTGTATGAAAAGCTAGATTGCTTCCTATGATATGACTTAGCCAAAATCAAAACAAAATATCTTGTAACAAATTGAATGAGGAAGAAGCTGTTTCTCCAGATGACTTCTACTAAATTAGACACTAAAAAGATTTGGATAGTTGTACAGAAATGCAACTCTTAATGCTAAAAATTATTCTTTTTTGGGAAAACAACATTTTATTTTTATAAAATTATTTATGTTAACATGATTAGATCATTATAATTATTTTGCATAAATTAATAAATGAATAATTTAAAGCTTTAAAATTTTCATATCTCATATGATAAATATCAACAACTATAATTCACACAAAGACTTCACTTTGGTGTCTTGAATAATACTTCAGATTATAAAGAAGTACTGGGAAAACAAAATATTTCAAAAATTTTGTCTTACAGCATGTATAATATATAATACACCAATGAAAAGCACTTGTTCTTTTTGATTGATTGTAATGTTATCAAGTTAATCTGCTCTGAGATTAAATTTCAAATAATTCAGTTACATGGAAATTATGTTTTTTTCTCTAAAGTCTTTTGATTTAAGAAAATGATTTAAACTGCTTTTCTAAAATTTTCCAATCTTAATATCATTAATCCTCAAATGGTAACTTTAGCAAAATAAATAATTAAACAAGTACACAAAAAAGTGTACTGAAGTCTTCACTGAAGTATTTTTATGGTAACAATGGGGAAGTAAGACTAAAATGATACTAATTTATGGAATTATAAAATTTAAATATAACATGGTACATCTTTATAAGGGTCTATTTAAGTATTACTAAAATAATATTGTATTTGTGGGTGTATTAAAACAAGTATGTACTTATGACATATAAAAGGAAAAGCAGATAACATGAAATGAAGTCAGGATATCAACATATACAAATGAATTTCGCCATTCTTCACCTCCCACTCCGAAGTTTAGAAATTACAGAAAAAATATTAAAAATAGAAACATATAAGGGTATAACTGAATTAAAAAGGAAGAGATATGTTTCCATGCCTGAAAACAAATGCTGCATATAGGTCAATGCTGAAGTTGTGTACACTGGGTCTTATTTCATATCAAGGAGAATACAAGTGCCCCCATGCTCCATAGGATTGTTGAAATCAGACTTCTTGTTTGAAGCCAAGAGTTAAGTTCTGCCACTGATAAAAGGGATGTGGAAGAAGAAAAGATAAAAACATCTTCCAACTGTGACCTGAGGATTCAGGTTGAAGAAAGTTGCAAATCTAGGGGAGCAGTAGGACAGGAACAATACATTTGATCCAGGACTGTAGAAGTGAAGGCAAGTGCAGAGTTGGCAAACAGCTAAATCTAGACAGAATGAGAGGTGGGAAAAAAGGAGAGGAGGAAAAAAAGGACAAAATTTGGGGAAGACTCCCTAGTTAGAAGAAATCAGTAAAAGAAAATGTACAAATAAAAAGCAAACACTGAGAAAGATAGTCAATAATAATAACTGAAAGATAAATTCACAGATGAATAATTATTTTAAAAATCAGAAATCAAACACTATAAAATGTAAATGCTTGTGATCCTAAAAGAATCTAATGTTAAGAAACAGCAAATTTAAAACCTGAATTTGTATGTATAAATATATAATATCACCTGATTTAAAATTTTTCTTATCTACTAAAGGGACATAGTCTATCTTCCACAGTTGCCCTTCTGGGTATGTGCCCAATCTATCTGAAAGAAAGTTTTGCACAGGAATGGAATATAAATACATGATCTATTTTATTATTTGTTAAATATAATCACAATAACAACAGCAGCAATAACAAAATAAGGAGGCTAAATTGTCCTTGGAGAACACTGAAATAAATGGTGGCATATTCATATAATGTTCATTATTACAATTAAATGTAGTAGCTATTATATGTATTAAAAGCAGTAAAATTCAAACCAGAAGAAACACTGACAAAAAGTTGGGTGATGTCAACTATAATAAGAAATTCCTTATGTGAAATATTTTTAGAAAGGCAAAGCAATACCTACACACTATTTATAAATATGTACCAATGTGGTAAACATGGGCAAATAGGCTAGACATTTAAAATTAATAGAAGAAAAAGTAGGCCCCAATCTTTATCATGTTGGATTAGGCCCCACCTTCCTTAATAAGGCTTCTATAGCACAAGAATTAAAACTGAGAATCAATAAATGGGATAAACTAAAAAGTTTCTTCTCAACAAAAGAAACAATCTGCCAGGTGAATAGAGAGCCTATATCTTGGGAGCAAATTTTTACCCCTCACACATCAGATAGAGCACTGATCTCTAGGGTATATAAAGAACTCAAAAAGCTAAGCACCAAAAAAACAAATAACCCAATCAATAAATGGGCCAAGGACATGCACAGACACTTCTCAGCAGATGATATTTAATCAATCAACAAATATATGAAAAAAAATATTCATCATCTTCAGCAATTAGAGAAATGCAAGTCAAAACTACTCTAAGATTTCATCTCACTCCAGTCAGAATGGCAGCTATTATGAAGATAAAATAATAATAAGTGTTGGAGAGGATGTGGGGAAAAAGGCACACTCATACATTGCTGGTGGGACTGCAAATTGATACAGCCAATATGAAAAGCAGTATGGAGATTCCTTGGAAATCTGGGAATGCAACCACCATTTGACCCAGCTATCCCTCTCCTCGGACTATATCCAAAGGACTTAAAAACAGCATACTACAGGGACACAGCCACATCCATGTTTATAGAAGCACAATTCACAATAGCTAAACTGTGGAGCCAATCTAGATGCTCTTCAGTGGATGAATGGATTTAAAAAATGCGGCATATATACACAATGGAATTTTATTCAGCAGTAAAAGAGAATAAAATCATGGCTTTTGCAGGTAAATGAATGGATGGCATTGGAGAAGATAATGCTAAGTGAAGTTAGCCAATCCCAAAAAACAAATGCTAAATGTTTTCTCTGATATAAGGAGGCTGACTTATAGTAGGGTAGGGAGAGGGAGCATGGGAGGAATAGATGAATTCTAAATAGGTAAGAGGGGTGGGAGGGAAAGGGACAGGGCAGGGGATTAGCAAGGATGATGGAATGTGATGGACATCATTATTCAAAGTACATGTATGAAGACACGAATTGGTGTGAACATAATTTATATACAAACAGAGGTAAGAAAAAATGTTCTATATGTGTAATAAGAATTGTGAGGCATTCTGCTGTCATATATTTAAAAAAGTAAAACCAATAAAAAACTGTAAAGGAAAGAACGGCTGACTAGAAAAGTATACACAAAAGTTTGAAATATTAGTTGTATTGTTTAAACATTTCTGAAGCTACTATGTGAAAAGTGTTACCGATTTTGATACACATACATCTTTATATGTGGACTATATCAACATAAAATCTAGACATATTTTGTAAAGTTATTTCATTTAGGATAGTTGAAAGATAAATACTGTTTATCATTATTTGCAAATTTTTCTACAGAAAATGTATAGTAATTGACTAATAAAAATAGTAAAAGTAAGTACAATACTTTACATATATTACATTATATTCGGAAGTGTGATGAAGTTGCCAGCTACCTGACATACATGGTGAGATAAGAAAGATGGGTTAATAGTTTAATGTAATATTTCAATAAGTTCTTTAAAATTAAATTGTGTAAGGATGGCCTTTCCAATTTTTCTCACTGATCAAAATTTATGAAGAATATTCACTTTTTAAAAAATATTTTATTTTAGTTGTAGTTGGACACAATACCTTTATTTTATTTTTTATGTGGTGATGAGGATGGAACCCAGAGCCCGGTCCATGCTAGACAAGGACTCTACTGCTGAGCCACAACCCCATCCCCAAGAATATTCACTTTTTTAAGGGAAAAATTTAAATTTGATAAATAAATTCCTAACAAATATCTTCACTTATTTTAATTGAAATATTTAATAACATCTTCACATATAAAGAATCAAAATTATATTCTTAAAATTTTCTCAAAGCAAATGGTAGGAACAGCATATTTATGACACATAAGGAGCACATTATTCACTTTAGATAAATTTGCTTAGTGTCATACTTTACTAAAACATGCAAAGTCCATTTAGGAGGAATAACTTTACTCATCAATTGAAAACATTAACTAATGGCTCAGCTGTCACTTTAAAGATTGCTTTGGGACTAGGAATATAAACAGAAGTGTAATATCTTAAATTTACAATCAGCTTTCCTGCTACAAAGATTAATATATGGCTATGACATATACATTTTATTAACATAAGAATTTTATGTTTGTTCGAAATATCATCTTCTGCACCATTTTATTCAACAACTAGTCACAAAGGTTTGTAATTGACTTTGAAGTCCTAATCAAAACAACAAAATAACAACAATTTCTAATATCTACTCATACCCTCTATGAATTCTGAAAAATGATTTTGAGAATTGGATTAAAATTAAGCATAACAGGTAGGTTAAACATGACTAGGTGATCCACATTTGGATCCACATTTGTAAAACAACATGCTATACTACAAAATGTTATAATGAGAGCAACTATGAACAGAGCAGGGAGGAAGAGCAGGAAGAAAAGATTAACATTAAACAGAGACATGAGATGGGAGGGAAAGGGAGAGAAAAGGGAAATTGCATGGAAATGAAGGGAGACCCTCATTGCTACACAAAATTACATATAAGAGGTTGTGAGGGGAATGGGAAAATAAACAAGGAGAGAAATGAATTACAGCAGATGGGGTAGAGAGAGAAGATGTGAGGGAAGGGGAGGGGGGATAGTAGGGGATAGGAAAGGTAGCAGAGTACAACAGTCACTAATAGGGCATTATATAAAATTGTGGATGTGTAACCGACGTGATTCTGCAATCTGTATTTGGGGTAAAAATTGGGAGTTCATAACCCACTTCAATCTAATGTATGAAATATGATATGTCAAGAGCTTTGTAATGTTGTGAGCAACCAATAAAAAAAATTTAAAAAACAACAAAATGTTAACAGCATTTTTTCCAGAATGTTTATTCAGTAGTGCTCTTAGAAGATTCACCTGTGTGAATGGCCCTTTACCATTGCCCCAGATTGAAATGTATGACATAGCCTTTGGATCATTGCAGCAGATGGTGATTGACCATGAGCCCTCCTCTAGGAAGGAATTGGCTAGAGGTAAGGTAGTTTCCTGCTACTGAAGGAAAAAAATCAATGAGAGATAGAGCTGTGAGCTTGAAGTAGTCTATATTCTCAGAAGCAAGATAATACCTGCAGGAGCCTGTACAAGAGAAGAAAAGTTGAGTGTGGTGGTATCTGTCACAGGAATCCACAAACTAAACCCTGTATTTATTTATTAATTTGTTTTGTTGTTTTTAGAACCTCTGAAATTTTTAATGCTTTCTTTATAGGTAACTTAGATGACTTTTGATTAAGAAAACTGTAGAAAGTTAGTAACTTTCATAAGCAAACAGGCACACGTCAATTTTCCAGAGAGTCCTGTTTTGTGCGGGAGGCCAACTGCAATGCTTGAGGTCTCTGATCACACTTGCCGGAATCACTTGTGGCAGATTTTAGTCCACAGGTCACTTTTCTCCATATTTCTTTGAAAAATCTTCAGTGTTCTTACAGAATTTTTTACATTCCTTAGAGAATTCTTCAATTAGGTCAACCCAGTACGTGGTCTGGGGTGCTATGAGGGACAGGATTGCTTGGTTGGTCTTGGTTGCTGGCATCCAGTTCTCAGCACTAATTACTGGCAGGCAGACCTGCCATTTTTCATCTGTGTTTGGGTGGTAGATCTTTGTTTTTAAATGTGATCTTTGGTGATTTGAATGGGTATTCTGCTGAAAAGTTTATTTTGATTCTGAAGGCCCCCTTATCATAGGGAGGATTGTCAAGAACAATAAGCCTTTGCCAATCAATAAATTAGCTTCATCAACCTGGATGTAATGGAAGCTTTTCATTCCACATTTGCAGATCGCTTCTAGCTTCTTCATCAGCCTCCTGTGAGCTACCATCTTGGATCTCTCATTTATCAATTTCTAATACACATATGCCTACTAAAAATACTGGACATGTCTGAAATAAAAGTCATGTTCTTCACACCATATTTTTAAAAGGTCAGAGTCAATATAGAAAATAGCAAGCAAGAAAGGTTGTAAACTAAATTATAAAACACAGAGGAGACATTAATGGCAACTGAACATTAAATTTCAATTTGAAATTTGTGGCAGCCAAGTTAAGAAGCCAATCTGAACAAATGGGGCTCCTTGTGACCTGAAATGCTACTTTCAGGGAAAGTATTTTTAAATTTTAATTTAGATATGATTTATTATATGGAATAATTATTCAATAACAATATCTTGAATAGCTATCAAAAATTGAGAAAGTGTTACTCTATTACTATTACTCATATTGGTAAATTGGAAAACTGATGATTGAATCCATTGCTATAATCACTGCTAGAAAGAAATAAAAAAAGTTTTCTAGTATTCTAACCTGAACCTACTAGTGAAATAAAGTGTCCCCATTTTCTTTTAGATCAATATTTATGGCAAGCATTTGCCTTCACCATGTTTTGCCTGGAGTTAAAAAATACTCTTTTCAAGATTGAATTCTTAGGCAAAGACTTGGCACAGACATATTCTATGATGATAACTGAAAAACTACCAGATGGTCTGGCAGCAAGGTCACATTCTGTCATGGAAATTAAAAAGTTGAATCAGTTTCTTGCCCATTTGGAGAATCATCCTCTGTCCACATGGAAATTAATAGTAGGGGACCTATGGGTAGAATCAATATTGAAAAGAGATTTTAATCTCTATCAACTTCTGTTTTATTTGAAAATCTTTCTCAGCTTGACTGGGATTGACTGCCCAGAAAGCTAACTTAAGATCTTTGAGGCAATCTCAGTATTTGGTGGCAAAACTGTCATGACTCATTAGCAAAATTTGTGTGGACAAGGGAGCATGCATGCTACTTATTTGCTAATCCATGTACTCCCTTGGATACCTGCACCATACAGTCTGGAAGACTGGCTTAGATCACTTTGGAAGAGGTGAAGTATCAATTGGTTACTTGAGAACATATGATTATGAGTACTTCTGCCTTATTTTGAGCCAAGGAGCTGCAAAACATACTCCAAAGAGACTCTTGGTGGCATTATTTACTATGGTTTATGTAAAGTTAGACTATGCCAAATGCAAATTTAGTATTAACCTGGATGCTACAGAGTGGATAGTCTTTGGGAATCACTTCCAAGTTGTTTGGCAGCTTAAGAAACATTCTGATTTCTGAGAGTGTAACAATATCATTTAGAAAAAAAGAAAACGTCTGATTTCTGATTTCAATGGCTGTGTGATAGGGTATGTGGCTTCAACCAAACTACCTCTAAATGTTAAATGAGGATATTCCAATATAGGTGTGTGTACACACACACATGTGCACACACACACACACACACACACAATCAGAAGAATTAACTATATCCCATTTTTACTTAATTCATCATGATAATTTTATCTTATTGGTAAGGATTTTTCTGGTTCTACTCCTACCCCATTTAAGTAGTAAGTCCCCATTACTACCACTCAGATTCTCTGTATTTCCAAATAACAGCAATCATCATTTTTAATACACTGTAAAATTCATATGTATATGTTGTCCATGAATCTTTCTCTCCCCATGAGAATGAACACTCCTTAAGGTCAAGAGTTTTATTCTGTTTGGTTCACTTTTATATCACAAGATCTAGAACTGCAACATGACACAGGATAGACTCTATAAGCAAATAGCTAATGATTAAATTAATGAATGCACCCACCGTAGATGGCAACTACCCATTCTGAGTCTATAAACACAGAGATCTATATTGATCTGAAGAATACGTAACATTTGAATTTATTTGCAAATCATATGAGGATCATGGCAACTGATAGATCAAAATATACTAATAAGAAATGTTAGATTCCTCTTAACAGCTTTGTTAAACATGAAATACAACTTTGAGGAGATTATTTATTCTATAGGCTACTGCAGCTGTCTGAAGTTCAATCCTAATCTCCTCAAAAATGTTGGAACATGATGAAGATTCACAGCCCTTGGTTGGTCTGAAATTCATTGATTTCCACTTCTCTGACTTTTGCTCCTACATAAATCCTGCAACCTCATCTCTACTTCCTCCACGTTTCCCTACTAATACTCTAAATTCCAGTAGAAATGAACTATGTTAAATGCTACTTTCAGGGAAAGTATCTTTAAATTTTTAATTCCAGTAGAAATGAACTATGTTAAAATGAGAGTTCCCAGTGACAGGATGCTACTTTAACTTGAAGCAAAGTAACAGGATATTGAGTTTACTCTACCCTTTCACATTCTAGAAGTTTATTCTGACTTATTCGAGGGACCAGAACTAGAGAAAATGATTTTATTAACTATTTTGATTTTAGCTAAACTGACACCATAGTATTGCACAGTGCAATTTTATAACAATTGACAAATCTTACAAAAAGGAAATATGCCTAGATTTCCTTGACCAAACCACTTACTGAAATAATGATGTAAGGAGAAATTCATTTACTTCAAAGAACCACGGTGGCATATGCCTTTAATACCAGCAACTCAGGAGGCTGAGGCAGGAAGATGGCCAGTTCAATTCAGCCTCAGCAACTTGGCAAGACCTTAAGCAACTTAGTGAAGACCCTGTCTCAAATAATAAAAAGGGCTGGGGAGGTGGCTCCCCTGGGCTCAATCCCTGGTAATCTCTACCTCCAAAAAGTTGACAGTTGATAAGAATGAACATGTTGATTTTATTTGTTTGTCCCTTAATTCCTTTCTGACACAATGGAACCATAAGAGATTTGAATGGAGCTTTGTGACTTATTTCTACACTATTAAAAACCTGGCACATTGCATACTATTCACCATAGAGTACTTATTAAATAATTGTGAATATAGAATTAAGGCAGATATTTTACTATCTAGTGCATCCTGTGTTCTTCCAGCAATTCTAATTTAGAAATCTGAACCTATCCCTCAGATTATTGCAAATTGCCACAAATTGCCTCTTAAATCCACATCATAGTTACTGTGAGTAGTATGGGTGGCCATGATCTTTAGATACAAGAGACCATAGTTTCTAGTCTCCAAATATGCTCATGTGGTATCTCATATGAAAATAACATATGTGAATGTGTTCTTTTTTTTTTTTACATTTTTTTTTATTGGTCGTTCATAACATTACATAGTTCTTAATACATCATATTACACGTTTGATTCACGTGGATTATGAACTCCCGCTTTTACCCCGTATACAAATTGCTGTATCACATCAGTTTCCCTTCCATTGATTGACATATTGCCTTTCTAGTGTCTGATGTATTCTGCTGTCTGTCCTATTCTCTACTATCCCCCCTCCCCTCCCCTCCCCTCCCCTCCCCTTTTCTCTCTCAACCCCTTCTACTGTAAATCATTTCTTCCATTTGTATTATCTTGTCTTGCCCCTCCTTTCCTCTTATATGACATTTTGTATAACCCTGAGGATCGCCTTCCATTTCCATGCAATTTCCCTTCTCACTCCCTTTCCCTCCCACCTCTCATCCCTATTTAATGTAAATCTTCTTCTCAAGCTCTTCGTCCCTACCCTGTCCTTGTTTACTCCCCTTATATCAAAGGAGTCATTTGGTATTTGTTTTTTAAAGATTGACTAGCTTCACTTAGCATAATCTGCTCTAATGCCATCCATTTCCCTCCAAATTCTATGATTTTGTCATTTTTTAATGCAGAGTAATACTCCATAGTATATAAATGCCACATTTTTTTTATCCATTCATCTATTGAAGGGCATAGCGCTAGAGTTAACAAATAGAATCAACAAATGGGACTTACTCAAACTAAAAAGTTTTTTCTCAGCAAAAGAAACAATAAGAGAGATAAACAGGGAGCCTACATCCTGGGAACAAATCTTTACTCCACACACTTCAGATAGAGCCCTAATAACCAGAATATACAAAGAACTCAAAAAATTAGACAATAAGATAACAAATAACCCAATCAATAAATGGGCCAAGGACCTGAACAGACACTTCTCAGAGGAGGACATACAATCAATCAATAAGTACATGAAAAAATGCTCACCATCGCTAGCAGTCAGAGAAATGCAAATCAAAACCACCCTAAGATACCATCTCACTCCAGTAAGACTGGCAGCCATTAGGAAGTCAAACAACAATAAGTGCTGGAGAGGATGCGGGGAAAAGGGCACTCTTGTTCATTGCTGGTGGGACTGCAAATTGGTGCAGCCAATGTGGAAAGCAGTATGGAGATTTCTTGGAAAGCTGGGAATGGAACCACCATTTGACCCAGCTATTCCCCTTCTCGGTCTATTCCCTAAAGCCCTAACAAGAGCATGCTACAGGGACACTGCTACATCGATGTTCATAGCAGCTCAATTCACGATAGCAAGACTGTGAATGTGTTCTTAAAAGCTGAAATTGTAGCTGCTTTTCTCCACCACACTGTTCAACAAGTAGGAGACAATAAAGGAAAGAGCTCAGACATACCCAAGTGAGTGAGTTGCTGGAGTAGGTGTGGGTCCTAATGGGAAGCTCTATTCCACTCCTAGGATGGTTATAGGCACATTTACAATGTGAGGTGGCATAAAAATTTTTTCACAGAGATGTTTTAATTGTCATTAAAAGTAACATAAAAATGTAAATTTATAATCATTAGATGGAAGTACTATCATTAAAAAATAAAAATTAAAGTATCCACAATGCTAAAAGAAAAACATAAGAGAAAAAAAAGAGAAGACTACACAAGTTACTAAAAAGTTACTAGCAAATCTGTATCTGAGAATGTAGAGATAATAATTATAATTCACTTTCTGCAAAATTCAAGAGACTGTTCTGAGCACTTCATATATACAAAGTAATCCTATAACTCCCTTGTCAGGGAGATATGGTATAATATTTATTTATCTAAGAGCATAATGTTCATTCAAATAAAAGAGAAATTGAAATATGTGGAGGTTAAATAATTTGCCCAAGGTTAAACAGACAAAACACACTATATCCTGGAATAAACTAAGGCATTACACATTAATGTATTTGATCTACCTTAAACCAGTCTCTAACCTGGAATTCTGTGTTAAAAAGTGATAAAAGATTAATGTCCCCATCTGTTTTATCACTATCTCTTCCTAATTCCATAGCTATAAATAGACAGATTGACAGATGTAGTATTTGTTAAAAGTGCGGTTCAGAGTTTATTACTTCAGAATTACCTGAGGGATGTAAGTTCTTAAACAATATTTCATACTTACTTGATCAGAACATACAATAGAAATATCTATATAAAATGAATCAACTTTATTAACACATAGGTCAAAACCAAAAAGTCTAAGCATTGATGAATATATATATATATATATATATATATATATATATATACATTTATTTAATTGCTCCAATAAATATTAATTGAATACTCACTATGTGCATTCTTATTAGGTAAATAATACAAAAAGAGGTGAATTATTGACATAGAGCTCCAGAGAATGGAGATTAGTCTAGAATAAAACCATCAAGTCAAAAACAAAGAGAATTTCCAAAGTTATGCTCTGTTCTTAAGTTTGGGCATGGGTAAATATTTATTTACTTGATTTTAGTTAAAATAACAAATAAAGATACATGATCCAATAGAAACAGATAAATTTTATATAAACTAAAGTTTGAAAACTTCTGCTTGGGTGAATGCAGGGAATATTCTATTAGGTGAAAGACATATTTAGTTTCTGTTTGCTTTCGGAATCAAATAAAATGTCTTATGCTTTATCTCTACTTTAAAAAAGTTATCAGGACCATACACAGGGCACATACCTATAATCCTATCAACTACAAGGCTGAAGCAGGGGGATCAAAATTCAAAACCAACCTGGGCATTATTTGCATGTTATTATATAAATCTGTCTCTAAAAAATGAAAATGATGGGGGATATATTTTAGTTGTAGAGCAGTTTGAGGTTCCATAACAATTACACCCACCAAAAATAAAATTATGAGATATATTTGACAAACAGACCTATTCATATTAGCAACTTCAATCTGAAAAAAAAGTTTCTTTTTCCATATATATATATCCATATATATGGATATATATGGATATATATATATCTCCCTGGATAATGTTGCAATAGTTCATTTATTTATTCACTCAAAAATATTAATGAAGTTTTGTGTTCAAGTTACTGTTCCAGGCAAAGGGATAGTGCTAAAAAGATAGGCAAATCTTTGAAATAATTTAAGGCCATATTTATATACTATGCATGTAGACAAAGGGCTATTTATAAAAATATAAGAGATCACAGTGTCCAAATGGATGGGTAGATACTAAATATTAATACAAAGGGATTACCCTGTGCATTATAATGAAAGTGACTTCTCTCCTGAAAGTTATTGTTTCTCACATAATTTTCTTTTATTTTCACAGTGCTGTTTTCTCCCATGGTACTGTCCAGTCATATTTTCCAAGGCCACTTCAATCTTTTTGAAGTGAATACTAATCTCAAGTGAAATACTGTAGCTGCTTCACAGAAGCATCACAGCATAGGACTGAAAAACAAGAGACTTTCGTTTCAAGTAAACTCATAATGCATTCATTGAAATGCGTCATGAGCTACATAGAGCATCCTTTTATGGCAACATTTGTTTTAATGCTGCCAAAATGCAAGCAGTCAGGAGAAACAACAGTGATCTATGAATCCTGGAGCATGTGGATTTAGAACTTCTTTTGTCAACGCATGTAAAGTCTCAAAAAAATGTCTAAATATTATTTCCATAAAGAATCAAAATCTCCATGAAATATGTGGCCATGCATCTAAATAAGTAAAAACAAAGGAAGAAAATGAAAAGATAAAATATTTGTAAATATTTTAAAATTATTCTTCTTAAATATAAACCTTTATGACATTGGATCAGAAACATGTCCCTTCTCAGAATTACAATGAATCAGAGATATTTTTTATAAATGTTTTGTTAAGCACTTAGGGCTATAGCATTATTTTTCATGTTCCGTGTGTACTTTCTATATTTTCTGGCATTGGATTCTGCACACTTGCAGGCATTGGTAAATGATAAATATTACATTTCACATTTATAACAGAATTCTTACTTGGCACTTTCCTACATACTGAATACAAACACAGTTGCTCACAAAATTTGACAGCTTCTAACATCAATGCCAGTGTTCATGAAATCATTTTGTGGGTGGAGTTATAAGTGGCAAAACTGATTTATAATGTTTAAATTATCTTTTTAAAGTTGTTTGGGAACAATTCTTCATTTAAAACAATAAGTGCATGTTTATATATTTATGCACTTATAGGTAATAATTTGTTCATTAATTTTTGCAGATGGTTCTGGGGCACTTAGACATTAGTAAAGCTATGACTATTTTAAATGATGCTTGAAATTGATTGAACACATTTTGGATGAGCTGGTTCCTCAAACAAAAGAAAAGGAAAAGAAAAGAAATATCACATGGTTTTAAAATACTGACTACTTACTACATAATATATGCATATACATATGTTACATGCTTAGTCACTTTTAACTTCCTTTTTTAAGGCTTTTTTTCTTTTAGTGGTAGATGGGCACAATACATTTATTTTATTTATTAATGTGGTGCTGAGGATGGAACCCATTGCCCCATGCATGGGAGACAAGCACTCTACCACTGAGCCACAACCCCAACCTCACTTTAAACTTTCAACAGACATCAGCTCATTAATTACTCCTCATGACAATTCCACGTCATTCTTACTATATTAATTTTATGTATGAAGAAAAAAAGACCAAGAACAGAAAGATTACTTAGCAAATAAAAAATTAGTTCCAGATGCAAACAGAAGACCTGATTTCCTAAGCAGCTAGGTTTGGAAGAAAGAGATTCAGAAGCCAGATACATAAATTATTAAAGGAGGAAGTTAGGTTGTCCCCATAACATGATTTGACTAATTATTATAATTAATATCAAATTACCAAGCTCGTCATTTAATATATCATAGGAGTCTAATACTATATAGGTTGTAGATTTATGTAATAACAGGAAAATCATAATCTCCACTTTTTCCTTTTATCCCTATCAATTATCTGGAACTCCGAGATGAGGAAACAGTGCTGCCAGATCAAAAACAGAATAAAAAGAGAAATTAATATTCCCTATAGAGATCCTTATAAAATAGGAGTTGAAATTCCTAAGACTAAGGTAGGTATCACACTGAGGACAACAAACCAATTTTAAGATAAGCTATTAAAAAGGACCTTATTTTCTAATAACTTCTTTCCAAAGGGAGTCATTGGCAAATTCACTACAGGAGCATTTCAAGTCTATTTGCAAAATACAAACTCTCAAGAGTCATCTACCCATTTATTACTATTTTTCTCTTGATTAGATGATATGTCTTAATAATCTTCTCTCACTATAAAAAATCTGGCTTTTCATATATAATAAACATTTCATATAGATTAAAATTATTATAGCTATTAAGCCCTTTAAAAGCATTATGCAAATTCTCTTTCAACTATAATAGTTTCACACAGCCAGGAGCAATGAAAGATGGGATTGTTTTATTTTAATGAAATAAAATAACATTTTTTTTTAACATAGGTAAAAGTAAGTTGTGAATGCTACTCTATTTTGCAGTCAAGGTTAACAGGATTATAGTGATTGTATATTCTTTTGGGCCATTCACTTAGCACTATTGCAAACTAAAAACATACATGAGTGTCAACTAATTAATTATCTAAGTGACTCTAACATTATAAAAGCATTTATCATTCTTTTGTTCCCAACCACTACTTATATGCAGTTTTTAATGTAAGACTATGCAGTGCAAATCTTTTATATTTCTCATCTGAAATGACCAGATGTTCAGACAAATATGGTTATTATTTTTAAGTCTATGAAATGTATTTTTCTTCTCTCTGAAAGGTCATCATGACATTACTCTATCCTCATATTTAAATGTAAGACTACTTATTTAAAAAATTAATCTGTGATCTTTGGATAACAATTTGGAGTACACAGTACTTCTTCAAATGCTCCTGAAATATCAATTGGCCTTTATAGAGAAGCAACCATTTACACATTTTCCTTTTCTTTCATTTACTCTGACTTGGTTTTTTATTTCTGATAAGATTATGACTAACAATACGTGTTTATCTTGGAGAATGCCACTTTGTTTTTATTTTTTTAATCTAATACCAACAATGTCATTGTCTACTTCTTTGAGAGGCTTCCCATTCCAAGGAAGATTCTCAGACCACAATATTCCTTATTTTACAATAAATCCAAATTAAAATATTGCCTATAATTTGAAATCAAGTTTCCTCCTGGAAAAAGAGATCATTGGATCCACTACTAAATTTAGAAAAATAAATATATTCTTTTATATTGAAGAAGGAGAAAATCATACTTTGTTCTGGAATAAATAAATAAATTGCTAATAAATAGAGATATTAAATATTTTCCTATTATGCTCTTTCCTTACACGTGTAGAATGGTAAGAAATACCTTAGTGGAATATCTTTGAATTGAGACCCCCATCTTTATTTAGAATATTGTTTTAACAAGAACAGATCATTCTTGAGTCTTTCTCAGATCTTATTTAAAAAATTATCTGTGTCCTGTGGCTTAAGATTGGCCCAGAGGAGGTGTTTCACTTGTCTGCAATTAGCAGACAACTTTCCTCAAATTGTGTAATCAATAAGGAACAAGTTGATTCTAAAATATGCCAGAGTTTCTTCACACATCCATTAACTCCTTTTGCTAGTTAGAGCCAAGGCTGACAGTAAATGTCTTTGAGGGCAACTTCTTCCATATCTCCACTCTGTGGTCTCAATCTTTGCCTCCTCCTGAGCTTGTTTCCTTCTTCAGTGACAAAATGGTGATTTCAGTTGAAGATCCACATTCCTTGTGATGGAAGAGAGGCTGCTGGCTTATTGTATCCTGCTTTGTCAGTGAGGAAAGTTTCACCAAGGCTATAATTTGAAGTCAAGTTTCCTCCTGGAAACTTCTCTCATACCCCATTGGTCATATCGGGACTTATACCACCCCTAAACCAATCTTTAAGAAAGGGAACAAGCCAACCATTGCTTTAAGCCATCAGGTTGCCTAAGCCACTCGGAAAAGATTTTGATACTGGAACAAAATCAGGACTCTGTCAGCATGAGAAGAAGGACTGCTATTGAATCGTCAACCAACTGATGTTACAAGCCACTTTGTCTAAAAATATTCACACCCTTAATTCTGCACGTTTCTAATGAATGGGCTTGACATGGGTAAAGAAAAAAGCAGAAGAGATGGGAAAAGACTTATAGCCCCAGCAAGGTGGCAAGCTAGGAAGAAGGCAAGAGTGTCTTCCCAGGACAGTTTTTAAAAAATGCCCAGCTTGTATTTTGGCATACCCTGAGATATGATTAATTGGCATTTTGATTCATTTTGGTACCATAAAAGAAGTAATTTACCATTAACTCCCTAGCGCTCTGAAGGAGTTAATTTTCATCACATGGATGAACACTTTATTCCCAGAGAGCATCTTACTCACTCTGCTTGATCAAGGGAAGAGACTCAATTCAAGGAAATATTGAACCATTTGGAAAGAACATTAGACTGAATTAAACACTCTCTGTGCTTACCCATGTGATGCAAATTAGCTCATTGCATTCTGTTAGTCTGTTTGCCAAGGATCTCAAGAAACAGGAATATGTACTACCAATTTAATTACATAGTTAACCAAAAATATTTATTAAGCACCTACTGTTTGCAGAGAACTATCCATGGAATGACAATAGTCACAATGGAAACAGACAATATCCATTTAGGGACACCTTAGGGAAAAAAACACTAAACTCTGACTTTCTCAGCCTATATGCAAAATTAAAACCAGCAAAAAATTATATGCATTGATTTGAATGCCAATCTGATAGAAGGGGCACATACTACAGAAAGAAGCAAACAACCACCTTGCCACCTTGTCATCAATTGTAAACTTAGCTTAGTAAATTTTAAAGGTTTTTTTTCTTTTTTTTTGACAGTTTAAGCATCTTGGCTTACTGTACCCCAGTATACTCCTCTGAAAGCTAGGAATATGCAATTTTTAAACGTACTTTATAATTATCATTTGCATATGTAATTTAACATGCTTATCATTTGACATTCTTTCATTTAGAATTTAAATGTTGAGATTTAGCAATATTTCATTTTTAACTGTTAGAGATAATTTTTTAAATAAACTATAAAAATGCTGGTATGGTCAAAAAATTACATGAATAATACTATTTTCTTTTTTTTAGACAAATGCCTTATATACTATATTGAAGGATAACATTCAATAATATTTTAAGTATAAACTATCATTTTACCTACCATTTCAAAAAAAGTCAAATTGTATTTTAGACCTAGATGGAGAAAATCTAATTTCCTTTGATCAACTCAACTACCTTATATTCAAATAATAATACTATTAAGGAAACTAGAAGTGGAAAATTAAATGTAAATGAAAATTTTGTTTATTTTTCAGGTTAAATCAACATAACAAAGTTAACTTAATATGGCATTCCACCAGGGCTATCTGATTGCTGAATGCTCTACATCCTGCCATTGCTTGATGCCATTTAGATATTTCTGGGGACTGGCATGGGACCCATTTGCATTCTACAGAGTAAAGCACTGAGAAAGAATTTATGGAGATTGAAATGTGAGCTAAATTGAGAGCATAATTCCAAGCAGATGATTTCAGTTAATTAAAACTAGTAGTACAGGTTCCATATAAATGGGTGCTGGTAATTTCCAGAATATATGAGGACATCTACTGAACTATACATTTTATCACAGCCTAATAAACTGTGATAAAATGCTTTAACTACTATGAAGATTTATGGAACAAACCATGTTTATCAGACTAATATTCAGTCAACTCTGACATACTAAAAGAGGGCCCAATTTGGTTCATTAATGTCCTTACTTCCCTTTCTCCTTCTTACTACCTACACTAAGCTCATTATATTCTTCATCAGAAGAATAACAAGGAATAGGTCAGTTACTTTTAATGTTTTTGATGAACTTGTTGTGGTGAGTGAGAACCAGGCATATATTAAGCCTGAAATCAAGGAAGAGCATATGTCCATGTTTCATTCTTAGACAAACAAGAAGAATATGCCATTAACATGGAATACATCAAATTGTTGGATACTTCATCGTGTTTTTTTTTCTTCCTTATATTCATCCATCTTGTTGACCATATGAAGAAAGATTTCAATAACATCAATTATTTCATAGGTTGCAATATCTGCTGAATAATAACTGAATTTTTCCATGCTTGAATAATTTTCTTCATGCTCCAAGATGAAGCTTATTAGAGAATTAACTGAGTGTTTCATCAAGTAAGTTCCAACAATATAAATATAATGTCATTGGTGACATGTATTATCATCCATCTACCTCTCTTTAAATGGAATTATGACATATCCCATTGATTTTTAACTTTGGTCAAAAAAATTCTTATTAGTTGATACCAAATAATATCTAAGACCTAACAAACTTGCTACTCAGTGTTGATCCTCAAAACCTCCAAATTTCACTAGTGTAAGTAATGTGTCCTCATATTTTAATTGATTATGATTTACATATTTTAGGATATATTTTATTTTATTTGAGAAGATCTGAAACTATGTCTTAAAGAAAGGTTTGCCTATGTTCCATTTCCCTACAATAACTCAATAGCCATGATTAAAGTTGCTTCTCAATATCCCTTGGATAACACCAAATTTTCAGGAACATGTGTAGTAACCTACCCAATGCATTTATTTTCCAAGATCTTACTGGTTAAGTTCCTCTGTGCTTTGCATATACCTTGGCCATAAAGCCATCACATAGAAAAATTTGTTACAATATTGTAATTAAAATAAACATTAATAATAAATTAATATTATAGTAATAAATATTTTTATCAAGCTAAGCACTATATATAACATATATAAATATTATTTAATTTTCATAACATTATTATAAAACTTAATATAATAAATGTAATTTATTAATCTCTTTTATTATGCCTATATCTGAGGTGTTCTTTTCATATTAACTTTATAAATTTTTTAATAACTTAATATTTAATATTAAGTAAGTGCTTACTCATCTTTATTCATGTATGTATTTATTTTTGCAGTGCTAGGGACTGTACCCAGGGCCCCACACATGCTGGACAATCATCTAACCACTGAGCTATACTTCCAACCCTAACTTTATCTTCAGAAATGAGGACACTGAAGCTTAGAAAGGTTATGCCCATGGTAGCTTCCCTAGAGTCTGTACCATATCCACTTGATTATCCAAGTTAGACAATTCATATTAGCACATGTGATATTCATATCCTTGAGGTGGTTGACAAATTATTGCAAAACCCATTCCCCTTTCTTCAGTAATCAAAGTAAGTGATTTCTGCAGCCCATTTCCTCTTGTATCTAGCTTTTGGCCACAAATGAGGATATTCTAGTGTCTTGGCATCTTTTTCAATAATGAATGTGATGATAGCTGAACATAAGATTAGGAAATGCTGATAGAAAATGACTAGACTACAGTCAGATCCTATCTTTAGTAACTTGTTCAGTGGAAGGGCCCAGGGAACATGTCAGTCTCCTTCTGAATAAACAGAAGATTCAGTTATGCTCCCAAAATAGTCTCATTATTGCTACTCTTATTTCACCTTTATTTTATCTCATTTATTTTATTACAGCATATCTCTACTCATGAATCAATAATCTTCCCCAAGATTGCTATAGTAAAATACCGGGGATCAGGCTAGTATTTATGAGTACTAATGACTGTCCTGATTTTATTAATGTTGCAAAGTTTAGTGGAATTGGATAAAGAATGGAGTGTATGCTTCCAAATTTCTTTTGGAAGCCTATACACTGCTAACTTTATCACAACCCTTCCTCTCACATTTATAAATGTGAGAGAATAAGTAATTTATTTAATGAATATAGTATTGTTAAGTTTGCTCTATTGCCTATAACATCCACGAAATTATACTACTTATGGGATTTATGTGATAATTAAATGAATTAAAATATACAATGTATTTAAATATATGCTTGGCATACACAAAATGCTCAATAAGTATTAGATTAATGATGATAATAATAATAGTCACATAGTATTATTCAGAGATCAGTTTTCACATAATATACCACTGATTAGTCACGATTGAAAGATGTGTTAATAAGAAACTCAAACCCTCAGACCTCATTACTCTGTAGAACTGAACTGTGACAACAAATTAAGTGAGTTTTGATTGGAACCTCCAACATTTGTTCCACCAATGGAATTTGTTCCACCCCTCACCAACACCTTAATTTCAATAATACAAGTAACAATAAATGTTGGCAAGTATGTGGGGAAAAAGCTACACTTATACATTGCTGGTGGGACTGAAAATTGGTAGAACCACTCTGGAAAGAAGTATGGATTTTCTTTAGAAAACATGGAATGGAACCACCATTTAACCCAGTTACCTCATTCCTTGTTATATATCCAAAAGATTAAAAATCAGCATACTACAGTGATGCAGCCACATCAATATTCACAGCCGTTTAATTCACAATAGCTAAGCTATGGAACCAACCTAAATGCCCTTCAACAAATTAATGGATAAAGAAAATGTGTTATATGAGACTATGTCTTAGCCATAAAGAATGACTTTATGACATTTATCATCAACTGGATGGATCTGGACTATCATGCTAAGTGAAATAAGCCAGTCCCCAAAAGGTTAATTGTTTTCTCTGGTATATAGAAACTAACTCATAATAAGGGAATGGGTGAGGGGAAGAATAGAAGTTCAGTAGATTAGACAATGGGGAATGGAAGGAAGGTCCGGGATGGGATTAAGAAAGACAATAAAAACAACACAGTGAATCCCACCATGGTATCCTAACTAGAAGAAGATATATTCTATGCTTGTATAATTATATCAAAATGGATGCTGTTGTCATGTACAAGTAAAAAGAACCAAAAAGGAATGAGGAGGAGGAGGGGGAGAAGAAGATGAGGAGGAAGAAGAAGGAGGAGGAGAAGTGAAAAAGAAGATGAAGAAGAAGAAGAATAAGGAGGAGGAGAAGGAGGAGGAGGAGGAGGGAAGGAGGAGGAAGAGGGGGAGAAAGGAAGAGGTGGGTCACTTTCTACATCCAAAAATAGGGGTAAAAGCAACACTTCAAACAAACATATATCAGGAAAACTAAATAAAAATTGAGGAAATTAAATATAAACCTTTAAGATAGGGTCTAACACATAGTAAACACTTAAAAAGTATCATCTACTACTTATTAAAGATAGTAAGACAGAATTGATGGAACAAGGCTTGGAGGTCACATAAAAGAAGGACACAATTCTTCTCAACTCATTCAATGGTTGCAACACTAAGCTATTATGAAAATCAGACAAAGCCATGAGAGAAAATACAACCCACAGTCCAATAGTTCAAATATTCAACATAATATTAGCAAATTAGCAAATCAAACTAAAAAATGTATAAAAAGAGCTATACACCATGACCAAGTGGGATTTATGCCAGGTATGCAAAACTAATTCAACATTCAAAATTCAATTATTTTAATTTATTACATCAATTAACAAAAAAGAAAAATCCATCCTCTTATCAGTACATGCAGAAAAAGCATTTTACAAAACCTAAAAACAAAAGATAAAGAAACAAACAAACAAAATCCCAGTAATTTAGGAATAAGAATAGAGGGGAAATTTCTCAACTTGGTAAAGAATATCAACAGAAATCCTGTAATTTATATAATATCAATGGAAAGAAATTCTGGAGCTTTTCCACTAAATAAATAAATAAGAACCTCTATCTACTTGTTTTTCTATATTGTGGAAGCACTAGCTAATGCAATAAGAGAAGAAAAGGAGAGAAAAGTCATACCTATTGAGAAGGAAGAAATAAATTTATCTTTGTTTGCAGATGACATTTTTGCCTATGTGGGATATTTGAAAGAATTGACCTAAAATCTTCTTATTAAGAGCTTAATAAGCTTGAGGTTATAAGCTTTATCAACAACTTTCCTATATACCTACAATGAATAAGTGTAATTTGATATTAAAAACACAATACTATTTACATCAATATTCAAGAAAAAGAGATGGGTATAAATCTAGCAAAATATGTGAAAGATCCATATGTGAGGAAATGCACAAAGATGATGAAAAAATGATTAAAAAAACCAAGACACTCTATTTTCATAGATAAGAACATTCAATAATGCCAATTTATCAGCTTTATTTAACTTGATCTACAGATTCAATGAAATCCTAATCAAAACTAAGAAAGTATTTTGTGGACATAAGCAATCTGATATCAAAGTATGAAGAGAAAAAAAGGACCCAGAATAGTCAACCCAATACTGAAGGGGAAGAACAAAGTTAGAGGATTTGCACTACCAGACTTCAAGTCTGTGGATAACAATAATCAAGACAGCACAGTACTAGAAGAATAAACAAATAGTTCTATGGGAAAAATAGAGATCTCAGATATAGATGTACACACATTTAATCAACTTATCTTCCAGAAAGGAGAAAAAGCAATGTAATGGATCAAATATAATTTTTTCCAAGAAATGGTGCTAGATGAAATGGATACTCACATGCAGCAAAGTGAATTCAGACATAGACTTTATATACTTCATAACAAGTAACTCAAAATGAATCATAGACCTAAATGTAAAATGCAACACTATGACATCTGTGAAGATAACACAGAAGAAACCTAGATGACTTTGAGTATGGCAATGACCTTTTTGAATAGACACCAAAGGCATGATCCATGCAAGACAAAATTTATATGCTAGACTTCATTTAACTTAAAAACGTATTGTCTATAATTAATGATGTGAGCAAAATAAAAATAGAATCACAGACTGGAAGAAATCATTTTCAAAAGACATAGCTGATAAAGGACCACTTTTCAAAATACAAAAAGAACTCTAAAGACTGAACAAGAAAACAAGCCAATTAAAAAAATGCCCCAAACCTCTAAACAGAAACATTACCAGAGAAGACATAGGAATGCCAGATATTCAGGTGAAATGATATTCTCCATTATATGTCATTGTGAAAAGGCAAATTAAAGTAACCATGAAATACCATTGCATGCTTATAAGAATGGTCAAAATTAAAAAAAAAAAATAGTACCACTAAATCCTGGCAAAGTGGTACAACCACACTGGAAGACAGTCTAACAGTTTCTCACAAAATCAAGCATAGACTTACCATAATATCTGACAACCACACTCCTTAATATATACTAAAAGGAATTGAAAACAGATGTTTGTAGCAGCTTTATTCATAATTGTCAAAACATGGAAGTAATCAAGATGTCCTTCAGATTGTAAATGGATAAATAAACTGTGTTACATCTAGATAACAGAATGTGGCTTAGGACTAAAAAGAAATAAGCTTTCAAGATGAAAAGATGTGTAAGGAACTTAAATGGACATAACTAATAAAGAAGCCACTCTGAAAAGATTACATGAAGTAGGATTTCGTATATGATATTCTGGAAAGCTAAAACTATGAAGATAGTCAAATCAGTGGTCCCAGGGGTTAGAAGGAAGGGAGAGATCAATAGGTAAAGCACAGAGAATCTTTAGGACAGTGAAACTACTCATACTGGTAGGTACAGGTCCAAATAAATTTTTACTGTAAAAAGAGTAAACCCCAATGTAAAGTATGAACTTAGGTGATAATGCTGTGTCTATGTAGGTTCACCAGTTATAACCAATGCCCCACTCTGGTTGGGGATATTGATAATAGGAAAGATAAGCATGTGTGAATCAGGAAGTACTTAAGAAATCTCTATACCTACTGCTAAGTTTTGCTGTGAATTTAGAACTGTTACCAAAAATACAGGTTTTTTTTTTTTTTAAGAAGTGTACAAGTATTTACATTGTTTTATTTCCAATGAAAAGGAAACAGTGCCAGCTGAATGAAGAACCCACAGTTGGAGTCATAGATAACTTGTACCTAAGCTACTTTGGTAAAGCTTTTCTGCAGCTGAATGCTCCATGAGTCCTCAGGCATGGAGGTACATATTGGGAGCCATAGACTGAGAGCTATGGTTGCCTTCATGGCTTTCTCCCTCTTCCATTGTTCAGCAAGCTTCTTGTGTTTCACCTTAAACACCCCTAATATCCTTTTTTTTATGGAAAAGGCATAAAAATATTGGGTTCTTTGAGTAGATTAATGAATCTAATTTAGGATAAATTCTGTTTTATTTTGAAGTGTATTTAGAATTACCTTAAATACAGAGATATGATTCTCATTTTTCAAAAATTGTTCTTAGTATGTAACTCAGTAATATAAACCTCCTTGTCTTAAATTTTGAATCTTCAGTTGTGTTAGCAACCTTTCACACACATCCTGGCTGGAGTGTTAATCTCCTATTGAACTCTAGGTGGGTTAATGTGCTTTTCTCATCATGTTACCTTCACACTCGGCTCCAATTTACAAATCTCACCAGTGTAGGCAATTTTGCTATCTTTTCACAAGATGACAGAATTCTTGGTTCAATGATGAAGTGTGAAAACTTGCCACTAAAATAATAAATGTGATACATGGTATTAAAGGCTTTCTTTTTCAAATCACTAAAGTAGTTTTGAGTTGTTGGAAAGGTTTTGAAGGAAATGTATAGTTCAGTTCATCCTCCAAATTCTCAACCACTTTAAAAAAAAATCAAGGAACACAACTGGATTGGATTTGCATTTACTTGTTAATATGCATCATATCACAATTACCTTATTAATTGAAAAGAGATTATTATAATTACAATAGATAAATATAAAAAACCATCTAGAGAAAATAGAATGGGCAGTATTTAAATAATAGCAAAGCACTAAAATTACATAGTAATTATATTTTTTTTCATTACTGCATACAAATAGAGAATTTTCTTAACAATCAATAGAGCAATAAACAATACTTTTGTTATTTAAGTTTTAACATTATGTTTTGACCTAAAGAACCTATGTCTGCAAAATGTCTATTTTTTAATTCTGTAAAATATGAGGGGAGGATGTTGGGGAAATATTTGTCAAAGGACATAAAATTTTAGTTATGAGGAAAAAGTTTGAGAGATCTATTGTACAACACAGAAACCATAGTCAATAAAAATAAATTATTGAGATTTTCTAAAAGAATCACTTTAAATGTCCTCACCACAAACAAATGATTAAGTATATGAGATAAAGAATAAGAATTAATCACATTTAGGCATTTTTCAATGTATACATATGCCAGAACAAACATCATATTGTATATAATGAAGACATACAGTTTTTGTTAGCTTTAAAAAAGGAGAAAAAACCCACAAGTTTCACAAGTTTATTCTGAAAGGATGTAGATGAGATTAACAGAGGTAGATTTTCCATGAAGCTAAAGAAGCTTAAGCTTCAGGGGTCCTCACTTACCTGACCTCTGAGAGCTGTGATTATTTATAGAATGTTCAAGGTGGGGAACAGAAATGAAGTTGCAATCAGGGTATCTTTCTATGAAAATATTTTTGATTCATTTCCTACAAAATCTTTGAAGGAAAAAGGGATCTGAGTCTATAAGCTTCCAGTAGTTTATTTTTATTTATTAAATAGATATACACTCCCTGATTGTGTATTTGAATTTTGTTGTTGTTGTTGTTCTTTAAGGGGAAGCAGCAAACGCTCCACAGGATTCCAGCAAATCCTGACTCTTGCTCTTTAGGTGAGTGCAGTAGCAGAAGGAAGGGCCCAGAGAGTTCCTCTGTGCCTTGAGAAGCATCAGAGTTCGACAGGTGCATATCTGGGCTGATGGTACGCACATAGAAACGCTTTCCATACAAGCACTTCACTCAGTGGTTAGATGTTTACCAAGACTACTGAACCCACAGTAACTAGAAGTATAAATTTAGGAGTTAGTCTGGGGTATCAATGGGGAGAAGAATTAGGCAGAGGAAAGGGAGGAGAGAAAAGGTGCAGGGTGGAAAAAAATTTGAAGAGGAGGGGAATGAAGGTAAAGACATGGAAAAAAAGAGTTTCAGAGAAGGAAAGAGACAGAGTTAGGAAGAAATTGTGGAAGGGGGTAGGAAAGAGTAGTGGTACTCTCCCTGGCTCGAGTATAAGTTTTAAGTTCTGTTTTGAAATAGGAAAATAATTGTTTTGGAAAATCTTCCATGCTTTGCCTTCTCCAAAACTACTTGGTACTCAAATACTTATTCCATTCCAAAATGCCTGATTTTTTAATAGTTTCTCTGTTAAGCTGAACTCTCACCTTCTGAGCCTGACCTTTCTCTTTTGATAGGGAATTGGCACCTGAATGAACTAAATCGCTCTGAAAACACTTTCCTTCTCATAAAGTATATCTGCACTTTGTAAAGAGATGTTTATTTTTTAGTTGGGTCTCTAGTAGAAGAAAACCCAGAGAGCACACCTGGGTAAAGTGGACACGGTCAGGTACTGTGGTACAGGTGGTGGTAATCGTGAAGAATAACAGTGAACGCAGTGGGAAATGGAACACCCAGGCAGGTCAGGCTTCAGGCAGACTGTGCCAGGTCATGTTACTCTATTTCCAGAGCATCTTAGCTATTTCTTCTTAATATTCAAAATCACTTAAGGCTGCAAGTTTGGAAGTGACAGATATTTTTCTATGAAAATTGTGTAGGTCAGGCATTTCAAACCTACATCTCAGTGTACTGCAAGGCAATCAGTTCATATAGGACTTCTTTGGCTGCTCCAAATTCATGTACATGGGGGGTCCTGACACGACACCCATGGCCATTTCCATGACTTCTGTCTATAAAAACAGTGTAGAAAGTGAAACTTAAAAAAAAAAAAAAACTAAGCTCTAGTTCAATTCTTTTGGGCAAAACTACAGATTTTAGAGAAGCAGGTTGCTGCTGGCTTTTTCTGACTGTATTAGCTTTGTAGCAGTGTGAAGCAGCAAGAGATCTTCTTAAAGTTGTTGCCACGAACAAAGGGGACAGTTGTTGACTCTACATGAGTTTCTGATTCCTATGTCTGTTGCCAGTTCCTATGATAACATCCTTGTTGCTTTCTTTCTTTCAAAGCCCTTTTGCAGCGGCTTGTTTTCTCTTTTAGGACTGAAAATGAAGAATCACCTCTTAAACATTGTCTCATCATTCCATTCTGTCCTTTAAAAAAGAAAGAACATTAAACCATTCATCTTAAATGCTTTCCTTACTCAGATTAGGAGCATCTAAATATGAAAAAAAAAAAAGGAAGCAGATTCTGGTAATACACTGCTGTGGTGTTCTCTTTGTTCATAAAGTTAAACTGCAGCAAACTAAATTTACCTCACTTTTCATTCCCTTATATAAGTTGTCACCAGATTAGAGACAAAGTGAAAATACTTAGTTCATTTAATGAAATTAACCCTAATAGGAGCTCTGTTTAATTATCTAAGAGCAAAGAGTGAGACAGAGATTGGTGCTAGGAAAATGATGGATCCGGTGAAAGCACTTTAATTCAGGGCTAACCTGTGAGCTACAGTTTTCTTTGTGTGCATATTAATTGTAGAGGGGAAATTTTATGTATCATTTAGATGGATCCTTTATAATTCAAGCCTTCTTTACGTGCAGTATAAAATGTATGTTTAGTTTTTCCAGTAACACTTGGGGAAATGCCTTGTAAATGGGTGTATAAATTTGCTTAATTAATCAAACAAAAAGGAAAAGCTTTTAGAGAGCAAAATCATGACGGGAACTTAAAAAAAGGGAAATTAAAAAGATAAAGCTTATTACTGCCTAGTAATTTCAATTTATGCTGTAAATAAAGTAGGTTTAAAAGCAAAGCCAGTGAAAATATGCCTCTATAGCAGGTTCCCCAGTATAATTGGCTGTGGCCCAAGAGTTACCACAGGCTCTGAGTCAATGTTGTATTTTGAGTGCCCATGGATACTAAATTTACCAATTCATACATTTATGACAAAGACATTCTCCAGGTAGCCTACCTACACTCCACAAGTGATGTTGAAGTTACCAGCTAGGTAAAAGAATTGAATTTTGATGTGATGAGCAAGGTCTTCATGTTGGTTTTGAAACTACTCTATGCTATGATTGAAATTGAATATAAAAGTCGTAGTGTCTTGGGGTTATTAGAAATTGTACTTACTAACACATACTTTGAATGTTTGTTTTCTCCTTCCAAGAAATTTGGACAAACTCTTACAAAAACCAAACTGACCACGTGACCCTCTAGTTCTGGTCACTTATAATGATGCTCTGACTTCTTGTCTTCAAAGTGTGATCTGTGAGCAACAGTGTGTGCCTTACTTGTGGCCTTTTACAAATGTGTGGGTCTCAGCCCAGATCTACTGAGTGAAAATCTACACTTTCATAGAATTCCAGGTTGAGAATACTGGTCTAGTTATCTGGTGTGCTGAGACAGTAAGTGCTCTTTTTAGTCCTTAGGAAACTCATGTTTTTATCTGCAGTTGGCACTCTATAGGGACTTATAATTTTATAGCAGCATATGTAGCACTTTTTTTTTTACATTTTTAGATATATATTTCTCTTTTTTCCTAATGGCTTATGATAATTTCAAATAATTCAGAAGAGGCAAATGAGTTAAGAAGTTGTTCAAGCCATGGAATTAAGAAATTCTATACTAAGTAAGTTTCAATTTGGATGAAGCTTAAGCTCAAATACTATCCAAGTTTTAAGTTTGCAGGCAGAATACCACTTGCCATTTTCACAATTTTTTTCCTCCCATTATCACTAAAAGATTTTAACTATTTTCATTGTCCTTCAATTACAGTGTGAAAGTTTTGCTCATACCATGTACAATGATTTGATTCACTCCCCTTATTTGCCATTATAATTCTAATGCAATTATTTGTCATAATAATTGTTAAAAAACAAGAATATGAGATACAATATAAAAGGGTAACATTTTTTAAAGGCTTTTCCATATATTAGGAATTCCTCTAAGTATTTTTTATGTGTTAACTCACTTAATCCACACAAGACACATTATAAATGCTACTGTTAAAGCTGCTTTGTATTTATGGAAACTGAAGCAAAAGGAAACTCAAAGTGATTTTCCAGACTTACATAGCAAGAGTGTAATGTGGTTAAAACACAAATTTAAGCAATTTGCCTTCAGAGACTACACTCTTAACTAGAAACACATACACCCTGAGTGATCTAAGTGTGCAATATCAGAGAAACCATTATATAAACTATCTGTGCCAAGGCCCAAATATTAAGCAACTATTTTAAATGTAATCTGGGCACAGTGAAGTAGAAGCTCTGTATAGAGTCTAACAGAGGTAAAATCCAAATGTTTACCAAGCTGCATTCTCACCTGGAGGAGCTAGGGAGGAGGATTCATTTTGGGAGTTGGTAGTTTCCAGTCCCTTGTGTTATATAACTGGAGTTCTTGTTTCCTTGATGTCAGCCAGACATTGCTTCCAACTTCTCAAGGCTATGTCAGGTTCTCTGCATTCTTCACAGCCAGCCACCATTGTGCAATTTTTCTCATGCTTCTGTTCTTTCTGATTTACACTTTTATTTATAGCTGGTGAAATGCCCTGCTTTTGAAGTGTTCATGCGATAATCACAGAAATTATGTCATCATATTCAATGGCTCTACCCATACAAAAAGGGAAAAGAATTTAAGAAGGTCAAGAAATGTTGAAGGTCAACTTAATTTTCTTCCCATCATACCTTGCTTCCCACATTTTTTTTTGCTTACCCAAATTTCTATAATGATGAATGCTTCTTCAAATTAAAAAAAAAACATAATTTATAGAATTGGTTTGAATTCTTTCTCATAGTAAGTTAATGTAATCAAAGTAGAATTAAAATTTACATTGTGAATAAAAAGCCTATTTGTTTCTTATTTAAAAGGGAATTTAAATAGGATTAGAATGTTCTAGATATTCTTTTTGTTGTAAGTGCTTACTGCCCCTAGAATTATCCACATATTTTTATGTAATTCAAATCCTAATGTCTTTAGCTTAATTTATATCCTACAAACTAAGCCAACCTCTTTGCCTAGCACTAAGAATCAAAAGGTATATCCTGTCAGCTGCCTGGACCTGAACCACCTATTAATTCAAAATCATTTCAGTAAAATACTGTTAGGTTGACATGACAAAGCCTAAGAAAACAGGCTTACTGTTCTCACATTTAGGAAGCTAAGATGCTGCTTGTGCAGAGGGGGAGGGGGATGTGCAACAGAAAGAGCTGCTATTTCTGTCAAGTTATTGAATGTTTCATCTGATTGCTGGAGTCACAGGCAAAATAGCTGGAGGCTAGACAGGTATATTGCTCTTTTAAAAACAGATGGTGGAAATCACAAGAGATTTGAGCAGGAGAGAAAATACAAACCCTAGCAGGGTAACAGATTAAAATGAGCTATCTTATATGTAATACTGGGTATAAAATCTCCAATGAAATCTTTGATTCTATATTATCTTTCTAAAGTTATGTGCTGTTATCCTTAAAATGTTTACCTTATGGTCATTTTTGCCAGTGTCTGTTTTTTTCATGTCAAATTTTGAAAATAAACTTTTCTGTAGTACAACACTTTTACTGTTATGTCATATCTAAACAAAGATAATAGTTATTCTAGAGATATTTGATTTGTTGTATAAATTTTACCCCATAAAATCAATCATTGCCTGAAAAATTTGAATTTATTTATTACAACAAACTACTGACTTTATGTTGTTAAAATATTTAGTTTCTTAATAAAATATATGGTTAGAAAAGCAGAGTTTGAGATTTTCATCCTCTTCCTATCTAGGTGGATTGCTTATGGCTAAGTTGTTAGGAGATAAAATTTTTCTTCGGTTTACGTGCAATAGATATAATATGATAATACCATAGGAAAATACTAACAATGCATATACTCTAACCAAATGTCTCAAGGTAAAACATTTCAAACAAAACATTTGTATTTGAAGAAGTGATTCCCTCTGTTCATAAAGGTAACACTATTGGTAACATCAAAAACATCTTCCAGAAATTGGTATAGGTGTTAAAACATCCCTCATCTCTGCTGCAATTCTCCTTCTAAGAACTGCCTACTTTTAAGTATTTAGATTAATCATGAAAAAGAGTAAAATAAAATAATCTTGATGATCAAACAAATGAACATGGCTTCACAGGCAGAGACTTTTTTCAAAGTGACCAAATTAGCTTATTCTTATTATTGAGTGGTAGTTTCATTTTTATTAAATATTATCCTAGAAGCTCAGGAGGCTGAGGCAGGAGGATTAAGAGTTCAAAGCCAACCTCAGCAACAGCAAGGCACTAAGCAGCTCAGTAAGACCCTGTCTCTAAATAAAATACTAAAAAGGGCTGGGGATATGGCTCAGTGGTTGAGTGCCCCTGAGTTCAATTCTTGTACCCGATGATACTTGGTAACTGATGATAAATATATTATTATCAGTTGATTAGACAAGAACACGTTGTTAATCCACAAGGCCCCTCTAGTGTATAGAGGCAGTTTCACTAGCATTTTACAAAGAGTACTGTTTTCTACCATAGACTCAGATTTATGAAGTCATAAACCATGTCTGGTTTATTTACTTCTATGATCTGCTGGGACACAGTTAAGCTTTAGTACAGGGTACTAACCACTGTGTATTTATGTAATTAATCAGAAGTCATCTCAGAAAATTGTGAAAATAAAGTATAATTAGGAGAAGGTATTGTTATGAGAAATCTAAAGCACAAAATGCTTGAGAAGAAATTTTCCTATTTCCCTGTCTTTAGGTAGGGTTATATATGGGATTGTGTGTGTATATTAATGGCAGAGCACTTGCCCAGCAATGTGAGGTCCTGGGGTTCAATTCCCAGATCTGCAGGGAAGAAAAAGAAAGAGAGGGAGGGAGGGAAAGAGAGAGAGAGAGAAAGAGAAAGAGAAAAGAATGAACAAAGGAACAAAGGGAGGGAAGGGAGAAAGTTTTTAAAAAATGTGCCTGGACAATTTAGTGAGCCACTGCTTTCTCAAATGAAAAAAGTAATAATGAAAAGAATGGGGCATGCACGGTGTATATTCAATGGTAGAGCACTTGTCTATCCTGCAAGGACCTGGGTTCAATCCCAATTACCTTCCCCCTCTCTAAAACTAAAAGACAAGGTCATATTTAATAATTTGATTGAAGAAAAAAGTGATGTTTAAAAATACCAACTGTACCAACCGGCTTCATTTAATCTGATCAAATGACATAAGTTCAATGTTTGATTTGGTGAATGAGTTAAACACAATTCTGCTATGTGATAGTAAAAATAAGCATTATATTTGTTTTTTTTTTTTCTTTTTCTTTCTCTCTCTCTCTCTTTTTTTTTTTTTTGTGTGTGTGTGTGCGTGTGTGGTACTGGGGATTGAACCAGGGCCTTGTGCATGCAAGGCATGCATTCTACCAACTGATCAACATCCCCAGCCCCAATGTAAGCATTATGTTTGAATCAACTAGTGTTTCTGTAAAATTGGACCAGCTATTAAAATCTCAGTATTGTTTTCCTCCATATATCAATGTTTAGCAGTATATTTTATGCACACAGTGCCTCTTCCCTAGTAGTAATAGTATTACCATCTTTCCTAGAGAAAGAGAAGGGAAAGACCTCCCAATAATAAGTCTATGCTATAGTTTGGATTCCAAGTGTCCCCAGAGGTCCATATGTTAAAGGCTTGTTCACCTGCCTCTGGAGCTATTGGGAAGTTATGGAACCTGTTGGAGGTGGGTTCTAGTGAAGAAAGTTGGGTCACTGGGAGTGTTCCCGTGAAAGGACCCTGACCCTTCGTCTCTTTTGCCTTTCAGCGTCCATGAGGTGAACACATCTCCTCTGTCAGGCACTCATGCCACGTACTGTGCTTTGTAGGCCCAAAGGACAGATTAAAGTGACTATGGACTGAAACCTCTGAAACCACCATTAGCCAAAATAAATCTTTCTTTACTGTAAGTTGTTTGTATCCAGGATTTTGTTACATTGACACAAAGCTAACTAAACAGTCAACATACAAACTTTAAAATTTAAAAATAAAACTGATAAGAGAGGCCTCTGAGAAACAATCTATTCAAACTCAAAAGGTCATAAAATGTTATCTAAATACATGATAAGATCATGCATCGTTGCTCATATGAAATAAGTTTATGGAATATATATGTCAGCTCTCTGAAAGATAATGTATTTGCAGATCCAAATGGAATCACAAAAATGATTTTGAGGGAGAATTGCATTTAGTTATATTGCTCTATTTACTTATATATTTTCTATTTTAAATGACAAATACTACCTGAGACCAACTAATAAATTTTTGGAAGAGATTCAAGGGATTACAGTATATCAAGCAATTGAAATCAGATGAATAGGATATTTATATGTCTTTTTATTGTAAACACTTATGGGGTACAATTCGTTTTGATATATGGATACGTGGTGGAATGAATAAATCAAGCTAATTAACATATCCATCACTTCACATACTTAAAACCTTTTGTGGTAAGAACACTTAAAATATACATTCATAGCAATTGTTTAAGAATTTAGTGCATTATCATTAAGTGTAATCACCAAATTTATACAATAGACCTCTAGAAGCGATTCCTCCATCTTACTTAAATTTTGTCTTTTCTCCAGCATCTCTCATCCACACACCAGCTCACCATTCTACTATTTCTATCAGTTTGTTTTCTTTAGATTCCACATGTAAGTGATGTCATGCAGTATTTCTCCTTTTGTGCCTAGCCTATTTTACTTAGCATGTCCCCCACTTTCATCTGTTTCCTGAAGAGACATTCCTTTTCCCACTGTGGTGTCTTCTTGTCACCATTGTAAAAGATCAGTGGACAGATGGATATATTTTGGGGATCTTTGTTTTTGTGCCAATAGTGTTTTTTTTTCTTTCTTTCTTTTTTTTTTTAATAACTTTGTAGTAGGTTTTGGTATCTAGTCAGTGTGATGATTCCAGATTTTTTTTTCTTAAAATTATTTTGGTTATTTAGGGCCAAATAAATAGGATTTTGAACTAGATAAATGAAATAGTGCTGAAACAAAATGGCCAAACATCAAAAAATAATGTAAAACTGCGTCTCTACCTTATAACATTTGTATCAATTCCTTAATGGTTGGCAAACATAACATTTTTATTACTGTCCTTGGATTAAATTCACTGTTATGCACAATATAGTATTTGCTTAACAAATACACTTTAATTTATTTAAGTTGTAACACTTGAAAATTGGCTCTTACAATAACTTAATTTGTGTAAAATCTGAATAGTAGGGATCTAATAGCAGCAATAATAATGCAACTATTAGTATTAACGCTTATACATGATTCTTTTTTCAGCAGGTACAATTCTAATATTTCCATACTACTTTGTTCATTTCTCTTGGTCACTCCAGGAGATACATTCTGAAAAATCTCTGTTTCACAGAAGAGTGAATTGGTGTCCAGAGTTACGAAGGAACATGCCCAAGGTCACCCATTTGAATAAATGGAGCCAAGATTTGATACAGACATTCTGACTCCAGAAGCTCCATTCAAACTCTTAAATATGTGTATATGAATATTCATATTCACTTGTTCACTTATTATGTCACTGATACAGTTAGAGATAATCTGAAATGAATATGCATGAAAGAAAGGTAGAAAGATAATGATACAATAAAGTTACTCCAATAAAAAATTAAGAAAGAAGATACTGGCTAAAGCTTTTCCAAGAATTTCTTTAAAAAGAATTATTTTTGTTGAGAAAATCTTTTTAATGCATTGGCATAATTTCCTTTGGATATGATTAAAAAGAAGAACTTTTATCAGAAAGGTATTATTTAAATATTACTATTAAAACCTACTATTTCATAGAGGGAGATGTTCTGAACAGACCACCATAATGCATTCTTAAGTTTTAAGACAAAAGAGACAATATAACTACAATGGGAAATAGCTGGAGCTGACTTTGAAAAATAGTTGGCAAATAACAAATAATAATAGATTAAAATGCTCTCATACTGATTTAACATTTTTTAAAAAATAGAATACAAGTAGCACAATGGGAATATTACTAGTCTTTTACAAAAATTAACCAAAATGTTCCCCAGACTAGAATATAATTTTCAATTTTAACTGGAATTTAGGTTAAATATTCACACACTCCAATGATAAACTAATGTTTCATCATAATAGACATCAGAACCAGTGTAAAACCCATTCTATTGATTGACAACATCTGGTTGAACTCTGTGTTTCTCCAAAACACTAAATACAGTCAGCAGTTGCTTCTACTCAGAAAATGTTCTGACTAGTATACCTCTCCCTTCCTGATCTGCAGGGTAGATACAGATCTCTCTTCTCTGCTGAGATGCTTGGTCTCATGAGCTTTGGAAAGAGTCATCCAACTAAAGATCCTATGATATCATTTTTCAATAATTGATAATTATTATAGACACAGGGGTCTTGTTGCTTGTAAATTACATTTTCCATCTTCTAGATTTGAATTTGTTAAATAAACTTAGTAGAATGGAATAAAGTGATTAAGAAAGAAAGAAGACTCCAGATCAGACACAAGTACATTTTATCCTGAATCTACAATTTACTGGCTGGATAACAACGTTGGATCTTGAAAATTGAAGTTTTCTTATACATAAAATGAAACTAATAACAAAATATTTTATAAAGATCAAATGAAATAGTTTGTCTAAAAAACAAAGCTTTGTCTAAGACACATTGCAAATGTTGCACGATGACAGTGCATTGTTATTGTATTTCTGATTCATATCTTTTCAATTATATCCCAGATTCACCAATGCTAACTTTTACATGCATTCAATTATAGCATAGCAAGGTTTTAGAAGGGATACATGTAGTTTTAACTTTTTGTGTTCCAATAGTTCGTTAATATTCAGCCTTTATACACATTTTTCCCTTTAAGAAAATTATATAGTACTAGATCATCACTCTTAACAGTTACATGTAATACATATAGCAAACATGCTGCAAAAATCTCAGTATACTTTAGAGACAAGTATTTTATTAGTAATCAATCCTGATTTTTAAGCTAATTTATTCTTGGGTTGGCTTCTTTGATATCTCTAACATAAATGACACATTTAACAGATCTAGCAGATGCATAACAAAATACAAAGCATAATAAAAGCATGGTGAAAAAAATGAATTTTTGGAGGGGAACTCATGTTGTATTGTAATCACTTTTAACTCCACAGATAGCAAAAATGGAAAATGATGGAATTTTCATTCCTACTGGAATCCAATACAAAATTGAACACAATGGATTACTAGAAAAACTGGCATTCTCCAGTCTAAATAATGATACAATATAACTGTGAATATCGACAACGAAAAACCTTCAGAGATTTGTGTGTGTGTGTGTATGTGTGTGCACATGCATGTGTGGAGTTATTTTCTTCTTATCTGATTCTCCTTTTGACAATGCTATCTATGTTCCTTCAGATGGATATTTAAACATATAGACCTTTCCTTTCTTTAATATCAAATATATCTCCTACAACTAATAGAAGCAAAAACAGACATGTTGTATCTGAGCGCAATAAATGCAATAAGATTGTCAGAATGCATTTGTCTAGGTGAAAATTACACAAGACAATGGATGGTGGGGCTCAGGAGGAGGCTGAGTGGGGAATAGAGGGCATGAGGGCAGAGCTCCTATCACAAAGTAGGTATTCAATAAGTCGTTGTTGACTGAATGAATACACGAATTAACATCAACTTCTGAATCTGGAAAGCCTTGAATCAACAAGCCCTTGTAGATTTCCTCTTGGTTCCCTGCCAAAGCTCCTTGACACAGACCTTTTCCTGTAGAGGTGTTTTTCTGAATCATTTCTTTCCATTACCTCTTCTTCTTTCTATCCCTATTAGTTTAAAACGCAGTGACACAGCATATTCACTTCTATTGAATAATCTGATTTTAGTAGACTCCTGTCAAGGACACAAAGAAACTCCTAAGGCTTTTTAACTTCAAGTAGCTTTCTACATATCAGGGGATTCTCACACTTTTCTTGTACTTTATGGATGGTCAATAAATAAGAGTGACATGTTTATTTGACTGATAATCAGAACTATATAAAATTACTTAATTAGGTAAAAAATGTGCTCAAGAAACTTTTGAACATAGAATCAGAATTTTTTTTTCAAACTAGAGTTTGCAACTAGTAAGCTACAGAATAGCTCATTCAAATTACCTCTTAAATTAAGTATTTGATATTTTGAATATTTTCAGCATTTTTCACTGGGAAATGAAAAATAGTCCACTAGAATGCAGAAAGAAAAGAAATAAGCTTTTCTTCCATAGCTTTTTAAAAAAGTAAATGAAAGACTTAGAGCTGACATGAGAACATACACAAGATAAGGGTGCAGGAAATTTCTTTAGATCACAGAAAGCCCTTAGGACTCATTCTACATGATATTTAGGTTGATACTTTATAACTCTTCCATTTTTAATTTTGTTATTTTATTCCCATTATCAACATGAATATTATTTTGACATAATGTTATTTTATAAAAATCCCTAAGCTTTATAGAAAATCTAGGCAAGAACACTATCATTTAACTTCTGAATGAAAACCTTTAGTTCAAGGTTCTATTCAGATAGTTTTTGCATAATTATATATTTTCACAAAGGCTAATGTTCCTTAAATATAATTTGAATTCTTGGTATCATGACCTTTTATGTTTATGGTACTTCTGATAATATAAGAAGTTTTAAATTATAACCTTAGCATTGTTTTTTATAGAATCATACTAGAGAAATTATTTTCAGAATATTAGAGATTTCACCATATATGTTAACTCTTTCACTAACTTAAGAGTTTCACTAAATATAAATATACTAAAAATCACAAGTATTATATTTCCTTTAAATGAATCTAAGTGTTTAAATGATACATATAAATTTTTTTAAAATCTAGTTTTTCCTTATTTGCTCTTCTTTTTATAACAGCATAAATAGAATGCAAATTAGATCCAAATGTATACTCACTGGAGATGAGTACCTATATATAATCCTAAATAATTCAAATTTGACTAAAGTAGCAAACATCTTTTCAAATAGGACAATGATTATAACTACAATTAAGCAAATACTAAAAAATTTGTAAATCCATTAGCAGTGCTATGATGTTTAGTATCTTGGGAAAATAATCAAGCTCTAAATTCAAGCTAGGAAACAGTGGCTTAGTATATCAATAAAATGCCCAATACTTAGTGTATGAATATATACCTTGTATAGCAACAAAATTTTACAAAAATTTTCCAAGAGACTTCTTTATTTGAAAAACACGCTGTGAATAAAATTAGACAAAATTGTATTTTCTGAGATTATGCAATAAACAAAGGAGACAAAAACGAACTTAGCAAGGAAAAGGGGAGTGGAATCTTGACAAATGTGAGAGAATTGGGGGGAGAAAGTGTAGAATGATGAAATAATTGAGTTTCATTCTTAACTTTTAAAAACTATGCACCAGTCCATATTTGAGAACACCTGGAAGGGTGGGGGAAATTCATAGAACTCTTTTCTCTGTCTTAAAAATAGTTTGATAACATCTTTAGATTTTTTTTCCTGTGGGGAGAGTTGTGTCTGCACTTAATCTAACCCACTTGTAGTTGTACATTAATTAAATGCACTGTGGAATTTTTTTTCTTACTTCAGAAATTATGCTGGAATAAATGGAGTGCTAAAAGGATGATACCACATATTTTGTCATTTTACATTTAGCTCATAAGAAGATTAACTACACCCTTAAGTTGCTCAGAATTAGAAAGCAGGTTCCAGTTAATACCTAATGGAGAAAAGAGGAAGAAGGATTGAGGGTAAGTGAATAAGCATGGTGAGTCAGAGCTTAATAGAACAGAATGCAGAAGCATGATTTACACATCTAATGGAAAGAAGTGTTTTAACAGATCCACAAATCAGAGGATACTAGCTCAACACCATGTCAGAGGATACTAGCTCAAAACCAAAGCAATAGATAAACATCAACAAGGCAGATTATAAACCCACTCCCCAACTCCTGTTTCAAGTAAGACTGGATATGCATAGAGAATCAGTGTCTATATAAACATTATTTCTGTGCATAGCTTTGCTTTCTTTGAAAACGTTACTAAAGATTGCACCTGATATAAGGAATTTGGGGTTACTAACCTTTTCATGGATGGCATGACATGTAGTTGGGACATCCCACTGAATTCTTATGGCTCTGAATATGCTCAATTTTTTCTGCATCAGCATCTGAGGATGTCCACACTGTCTTTGTTCCCATGCTTTCAAATTTTATATTATTTTACACCTGGTTTGTGATTGGGTATAAGGCAAGAGCAATAGGCAAGGTGGGTAATAAAACACGGCTCTGCCTTCAGAGTGTGCTTTTATTAAAGATGATGACAAAATTTACAACAGCAACCAAATTTAAGCATTTATTTAAAATTAGTCATGAGACAAGCGTTGTGCTAAGCTCAGAGTAGGATGGAGGAGATAGATGCAGTATATTCATTTCAATGTCCTCAAGTTATATATAATTACAACAGCAACAGGCTTTATTTGTATAACATTTTCAATGTAAGACATGCTTGCTCTGATTATAATGGGTGGTGTAACTGGTGTTCTTATCTCCATATTTAGCAAAACACTAAACAATGCAGAAAAAGATATTAAACAAGTGTAAGAAACATTATACTTTTGAACTCAGAGATGAATTTATAAGGATATTTTATTTCTCCTGACTCTATGATGAAGAATATTATTTTTTCTGCACCTGCCTGAAATAGCTATTCTCTGGCAAGATTCTGAAATATTGTTCCAGAATTAAAAGGTAGGACTGGGAGGTTGGTATCAGTGAACAATATCAAGGGCTAGATCTAAACACAGGAAAATAGGGAATCTTTGCCCAGAGTCATTGGTCTCTAGATTATTAAGGCTTTGAACTCAAATTCACACCAGGGACTTTGGACAGATCTTCCAGACTGTCAGTCTTGAATTGAGGCTGCATTATTTTCCCCTCTAGTTCTAAAAATTCCAGCTTTTTATAAAAAATTTTAAAAAATGTAAAAAAAAAAAAAAAACAAACCCTGCTGGTTTTCTTGGCTTTCCAACCTACAGGCAACCATTGTGGGATTTTTAATACTCTTAAACTAATCTTGTAAATCCCCTCTTTTAATTGTATACATATGCATTCTATAATCCATTTCTTTTTGTTGTTGTTGTTTTTTCTTTTTTTTATTGGTTGTTCAAAACATTACATAGTTCTTGGTATATCATATTTCACACTTTGATTCAAGTGGGTTATGAACTCCCATTTTTACCCTGTATACAGATTGCAGAATCACATCAGTTACACTTCCATTGATTTACATATTGACATACTCGTGTCTGTTGTATTCTGCTGCCTTTCCTATCCTCTACTATGCCCCCTCCCCTTCCCTCCCCTCCCCTCTTCTCTCTCTACCCCCTCTACTGTAATTCATTCCTCCCCCTTGTATTATTTCTCCCTTTCCCCTCACTTCCTCTTGTATGTAATTTTGTATAACCCTGAGGGTCTCCTTCCATTTCCATGCAATTTCCCTTCTCTCTCCCTTTCCTCCCACCTCTCATCCCTGTTTAATGTTAGTCTTCTTCTCATGCTCTTCTTCCCTACTCTGTTCTTAGTTACTCTCCTTATATCAAAGAAGACATTTGTCATTTGTTTTTTAGGGCTTGGCTAGCTTCACTTAGCATAATCTGCTCTAATGCCATCCATTTCCCTCCAAATTCTATGATAATCCATTTCTTTAGGGAACCCTGGCTAATACAGTTGGCTACATGATTTGGTGGCCCCAGTAAAACAGAAAAGATAAGGCCCTGGTCACTACACAGAAACAGTCTCCCCTTTCCACCTGCACTGTAACCTGTGGCAGATGGGTAACATCCAAGGACCCAAAACCTTCATAAGTGGATACAACTGGTACCTGGATGCAGGTGGGCAAGAGAGCCCTTCCAAGTAGATGGTTGGATGTGCAGCAATGTAGTCAGCCAAGGAGGTGAACACTTCTTTGTCCCCTACCCCAGAGATCACCTAGGGCACCATTTTTCAGCATACATGTGTAGGTCCTCTGCCCCAAAGAGGGTAACAGCAAAACAGGGGCCTTCCCTGCCCACACAAGCTGATCTCTGCTCCAAGAAAGGAAGGGAAGGTCTCACCCTAGGTAGATGGCAGAAAGAGGCAATATGAGGCAGAACTCAACTGAGCCCAGGCTCCAAGTTCTGGGTGCATGCATCACTGTCACATTAGAGTTCACATGCAGAATCCAAATTCAAAACTAAAATTATAAAATTCTAATACAATGGTCACAGAGCATTAAACCCAAGGCAAGGTGGACTACTCAATGTAAGAATCTGTGTTCCACTTGTGGCTTGTGCTTCTGAAACATATCCTGCTAGGGAGAATAAATGGGAATTCACAAGTCCTATTCAAAAGTTTATAGGACTTTCATGTTTCTTTTTCTCTAAATTCCATAAACATATCCTTAGCTCTTTTTTTAATATACTTTTCTTAAAAATTTAGGAATCATTTTCAAGAGAAGTAAGAACATGTTTTCTGTTCAATATATTATCAATGTTTTTTTCCAAGTCTATATTTGTCCCTTGCAAACTTCAAACTTTGGATACAATGAGATTAGTTTAATTTTTTTTTCAATCACCAGCTCTTGGAATAAGAAGATCTTTTCTACTCCCAAATTATGAAAATACTTTTATATTTCATTTAAATCTTGCTTATTTTGTTTATTTTACTATTTTTGGTAGCACATTTTTTTCTGTTATAACATTTTCATTTATTTTAGTTATACATGACAATAGGATTTATTTTGACATAATTATAAAATCATGGGATACAATTTGCTTTAATTATATTTTTAATTTTTAATTATATATTTAATTTCAGTCCCCAGTACTTCCCTGTTCCTCCAACCTTCCGTTTCCTTCCCCTTTATTCTACTTATTTATCTTTCTGCTATTTATTTATTATTCTTTTTTAATTAGTGTCTTGTGGATGTACATGATGGTGAGATTCACTGTGATGAAATCATATATGTAAATAGGAAAGTTAGGTCTGATTTATTCCACTGTCTTCTTTCTGTACATCATTCCTCTTCCCTTCTTCTATTTTTTTTAATCCAACACAGACCTATTTTGGATTAAATTTTTCATATTAGAGAAAACATTCAAACTTTGGTTTGGGGGGATTTATTTATTTCACTTAGCATGATAAGTCTCCAGATCCATCCATTTGCTGACAAATACAGTAAAATCATTCTTCTTTATGGCTCAGTAATACTCCATTGTGTACATATACCACATTTTCTTTATCAATTCATCTGTGGAAGGGCACCTACATTTGCTCCATAGCTTGTCTATTGTGAATTGTGATACTGTACACATTGATGTGGCTGTGTCACTGTAGTATGCTGATTTAAAATCCTTTGGATATAAAGCAAGAATTGGGATAGCTAGGTCCTATGGAAGTTCCATTTCTAGTTTTTTGAGGAATCTCCATACTGCTTACAAAAGTGGTTGCATGAATTTATAGTCCCACCAGCAATGTATGAGTGTATCTTTTTCACCACATTTTTGTCAGCATTTATTGTTACTCGTATTTTTGATAATTGCCATTCTAAATGGAGTGAGATAAAATCTCAGTGTAGTTTTATTTTGTATTTCTCTAATTGCTAGAGATGTTGACCATGTTTTCATGTATTTGTTAACTGATTGTATTGTATTTCTTCTTTTGAGAAGTGTCTGTTTAGTTCCTTTGCCCATTTATTGTGTTATTTTTTTAATGTTAAGTTTTTGAGTTCCTGTATATCCTGGATATTAATTCCCAATCTAAAGAATCTAAGGTGGCAAAGATTTTCTCCAATTCTTTTGTCTCTCTCTTTATGCTTGTTCCCTTTGCTTTAAAGAAACTTTTTAATTTGAAGCCATTTCACTTATTGATTTTTCATTTTACTTCTTGCACTTGAGTCTTGTTACAGAAGTTAGTTCCTGAGCCAACATGTTGCAGTGTGGGGATCATATTTTCTTCTAGTTGGTGCAGATTTTTTGCTCTAATTTCTAGGTTTTTGATCCATTTTGAGTTGTTTTCTGCAACTGAGAGGTAGGCATTAAATTTCATTCTACTATATGTGGACTTCCATTTTTTTTCCAGGGCCATTTGTTAAAAATCCTATCTTTTTTCCAACATATATTTTGGACATCTTTGTATAGTATCAGATAGTTGTACTTATGTGGGTTTGTCTCTGAATCTTGTAGTCTATTCCATTGTTCTTCATGCCTGTTTTATGCCAGTACCATGCTAGTTTTGTTATCATAGCTTTGTAGTACATTTTGAGGTCTGTTATTTCGATGCCCCATGCTTGCTTTTCTTGATAAAGATTGTTTTGGCTATTCAGGGTGTCTTAGTTTTCCAAATGAATTTTATAATTGCTTTTTCTTGTTCTGTGAAGAACATTATTGGAATTTTAATGGGACTTACATTGAATCTGTATTTCACTAATTTACATTTTAAACTCTCAATACAAATGTATGTATTTAAATGTTGAGATGCTTGCATATAATTTTGTATTTTTCCAAATGTGTGATCAGTTGCCCAACACCATTATTTAAATATACAGATTTTTACCTACATATAACTCCAATCAAATCACAAGTAACATTTTTACATACTTTTAGATATTTTTACATATATTTGGGTTCTACTTCATTCTCTTGAACCACTAGATCATTATGATAGGTATCTGATTAAAATATCTTTATAGTGAATGTCAGGTATCTGGGATTGTAAAATTTTAAAGGTTAGCAATAGGTAGTCAACTTTATTCATAACAATTTGGTCATTTTAAGTGTGTTTATGTGCTTAACCATACATTTTATGTTTTTTTGGTTATGAAACTTGGTGTGGTAGATAACATTAAAAAATTAAGCCAAATCTTGTTTTGGAATTTTATTCATATGAGTACCAGTCAATGGATAAATTGCATATACTTTGTGATTCTTACTCATTTTTATAATATAGAATAATAAGGCCTTTCTCACAAATGAGTTTTTTGCAACATAATAAACACTGAACAAATAGTAATGCTCCCTCATCATAAGATCAGAGCATTTCATTTCAACTTACATTCTGACTGTCTCTTTGTTTATACCTTCCTTTATTATTTTCAAAAAGGTGTCATTTCTCTGGCAATCAGAATAGAGCTAGAAATTTGTAATTCAGCTAAAGGCTCGGTTTTTCAACAGACTTGTAACTTATTTAGTTATTCTAATAGTAAATAACAGTAAAATGTGGGGTTTGTTTTTGTTTTGTTGCATACAACATCTTTTTTAATGGTTCTTTTTGTTACACATGACAGTAGAATCCATTTCGGCATAATTTTACGATGCATGGAATATCTGTTGCTCTAATTCAGTCCTCAGTACCTCTCCTTCCCCTTCTCTCCCCATCACTACTCCCTTCCCTCTATTGATCTTTCTGCCATTTTCCCATAGTTTTTTTTAAATTAATTTCTTGTGGATGTATACTATGGCTGGAGTCACAGTTTTATATTCATATATCGACATGGAATAGCTATGTCAGAGTTTATTCTTTATATCCTGTTTAATTTTTATTACTCGAAATGCTTTTTTTGGCCATTTTTTTCTTTTTGTCTTTTACTTGATTGAATAATTTGCTTTTTCTGAGGTCGATGATTTGAAGTCACTCTGAATATATGTATATTTTCCCCAGTGTTTGTCATCATCAATATTTTTCAAAAGTAAAATGATTTTTGGGGGGGTCTTAGGAACTGTAATTTGGGATACATGTGTTTGGATAGTTCTCAATCAGTGTTTCAAGGAAGGCTGAAAAGGTAGGAGTCACTGTAGACTATTGACTACTGAGAAGAAATAGTGCTTATGTGACAGAAGACAAAGAAAATAATGTTCAAATAGAAAGGAAATATTCATAAACAAGTATCTGATAATCTCTGGATATGCATTTGCACCTCTGGGCAAAATGTAATCATTTAGTCTTCCCTTTTCAAAGGTCATGTTTAAGCATATGTTCATTTACTAATATACCAAAACCAGCAACATACAAGTTCTTTTCCCCACTTAAAAAAATAATTTGGAAACATCTAATTCCTCACTTGTTTTTCCTACCCACATGAACTCAAGTTTTCAATTAAATACACATTTAAATTTTAAATTTTTTTTATTCCTAATAGAATCCTTCTTACATCAACAGTTTTGTTTCATTGTGCTCATCAATTTGGATTATCTATGAATTTCACTGGATATAATTTTAACCTTGCTTTCTTAGTAAACAACCTTCTATTTGAGATATTGTTTTCCTGATGTATTTTTATTGAACTATAGTATTATTTTCTTACAGTAATTTTCTTTCCCAACTGACTCAGGGTGCATAGTCTCTGAACATGCCTGCACATGTGATTGCTTGTGTTTGTATGTGTGTGTGCATGTGTGCATAGCTAGCTAGCCTGCTAGCTTTCCTTTTTTCTTTTTCTGACCTTTCTTTAATCTTAACAATGTAAGGAATTTTTTGTTCAGAGAATTGGTCCATCTTCTAGACTTCATTGCTGCAGATAAAATGTGTAAGACAAGATCTACTCACTCTCCTTTGCTCTCCTGAATCTTACATGCCTTTCACTTGGGCCTTGAAGTTGATAAAATTTCTCTAGGCTAGATCTGCTTTGTAAACAAAAAAATCATAATCAAAGTTAGAATAAAATCGAAGCTCCTTTTTTATTTGTGTACAGAATCAATTTCTGCACTAAGGGACACGGGTTCTATTAGAAATCAAAGTGTTCCCTAAAAAGTCAGAAGTACTGTTTTTTTTTGTTTTTTTTTTTTTTTTTTAAAGGGACAATAAGAGACAGTGGGTTGAGGTGAAGTGACTTGTTTTGAAAATTTTTCAGTTAGTCCTGTTAGTTATACAGGTGTTTTGAACAAATTTAGATTGTTGCTGAGGGTCTAGCCTTGTGCTCAGCTACCTATAATTGGTTACTAGGGGCCTATGAGCAGGGGTGATCAGTCAGGAGTAACTCTTTTAAAATAGTCTGCAAGTCTGCAGAAATCCCGGGATTCGGCTGTTTCAATCTGGGTTGCTGTAAATCCTTTCTCCCCATACAACACTCTTCCTAGAAGTTAGAGATACAGGAGTGCCTGTCTGAAAGGTAAAATGCAGTCTGTCCACTGTGACAACTGAGGCTCACACTTGCCTGTTTCTACATCAAACTGTGGCCCTCTTTTCTTTCCTCTTTTCATTAACCATACTTGGCACTGAGCAGGTGTGACTTAAAAACTTAACTCTGTCCTGGTTTTTATGCTTCTTTTAATGGCCTATTGCCTTCAGAATGCCTACTGTATATTCCCTGGATTTGTTCTCAATTTCTCTTGTTACCTTTACTCTTAAAATTCTTAATAATGTTCTTCAGGGTTGTGGGAAATTTGGGCATTTGATATCTCAAACCAGTATTTTCAGGTTTTGCATTCTATTTTTCACTTTATTGAGTATTTTAAATCCAAAAATCATATACCAAATGAGTTGTTAAAATTCTAATTTGAAGATTGTTATTCTTCAATATCTCTATCTTCTTAAAAACTTATTTAAATAAAAAATGTAATTTTTAAAACATCATTGAATAAGATGAATAAAAGAAGTTAGTGTGTGAAGGCTTACATTTCTGATATAAAATTCTGGTTTTGCCAATTATTTCCGTTTTACTTTTTATCTTGGACATATTACTTTAACTCTCTATAGTTCAACTTCAGGAAATGGCTGTGAGAATTAAATCCAAGACCATGTGAGAAGAAAAGCCTAGCTCAGACTAAGCATTTAATAGATGAATTACCTACACTGAAGAAACTGTAAACTTTTTGAGAAGTTTTTTATCCTTCATTATATTTTTTGAATGTCAAGAATATAAATCTTGATTCTTTTTGCTGTATGCTTTGTAATATTGGTTATATTCCGGTCATTTTCAAGAAGTAAAGAAAATCGCATACAGAGATTCCTTGAGATCTGGGTATGTTCCTGGCACCAGCCATCACATAGCAGTTCTTCTCTGCCGCCTCACTTAACATTTTGGAAATTGGAATCTACTTAAAATAGATGCATACAACTAATATAAAATTTTCTTCTGATAAGCTATTCTGAAGCCATTGGTGAGTATAACAATTGATGTACTAGAGAGGGGTTTGTGGCCTGGTTAGTCACAAGTAAATAACCTATTTAGGCATACTCTGAACAATTTTTGATTATTTAGTCTGCATCTATGTTATACAGATGAAAAATGCCTTGCCCTTTCTATTTAATGATGTGTTTCAAGGCAAACAATAAATTCCCAATTTACTCTATGCTTATTAGATGACCTTTTGTATTAAATTCGTGGTATTTGATTACCTCCAACTACACCACCACCAAAGATGTGGACATTACAATTCCTGAGTGCTTGCTTTTCAGAGAACAGTAGAAGAACAATTGCCACTAGTAGTTGCCACCTTCTCATTATGCCTGACATTTCTGAAGTGTGACTCTGCTGCCCAAGAGTTGCCTAAGATATGAAATAGGGCAAGCTTAGGCTTCACAGAGTTATTATGGAAAACCGATGCCCCAAACAAATATACCAAAAGACATGTGTGATAAATTGCAATGAGACGTCATAGTTTTAGATGAAATCAGAGTGGTCTTTATGTTGTGGTGTAGTGGGAAAATGCACTATTATAAAACGATCATATTTCTTGATTTTTTTTCTTCACTTTGACTAGAAGACACTAATGGTTCAGCAGTCAATTAAGCTTGTATTTTCTGAAGTTGAAATAAAGCTCAATTCTGTGCTTGGTGTTCTCAAAATGCTTTCCTGTAAAGTTATGGTTAGGAGAGATTGTCTTGGATTCTCTGACATACTCCTAGATGTTTTTGGTTCATTGTTTGTAAACTGTGCAACCGGCAAGGAACTTGAGATTTCTTTTTCATTAATGACCAAATTCTCAGATCTTTAAATTAAATGCTCATTGAAAACTGAAACCTATACTAACTTTGGAAGCAAGAGCCTACATTTCCATAGTCTTTGGAATGTCAAAGAAGTGAATTCCTGCCCAGTCACTCCAAGCTAAACCTTTTCAATGTAACACACTTTAAAAAACAATGAGATTAACATGATGTGTTGTATTATATACTACCAAGCAAGAATGATGATAACAGACAACCCAAAAGCATTCTTCACAGTTCACTGTTGTGATAGCTTCAATTTCCATCTGACTAACACTCAAGAAGTATAGTGGAAATGAGGAAATGTCATAAAATCAAATGGATCAATGATATGATGGACAGCTGTTAAGAGATATGGGTGTTTAAAGGACAGGAGAGTTAATGCAAGTTTCAGGCTGCCACTCAGATTCCATGAAAAAGGAAAAAATACCTTTTTTTATAATTAGGAAGATTGAATGCCAAAAGGCTCATCTGACTAGTGCTTTGGGAAGGGAAATAGAAAAAGAGTCCCAAGCACAGTTTCACTTTGGGGAATAATCAGAAAGCAGAAATTTCTAAAAAGTTTTTGTCTAGCTGGTATAGAGTTCAGTAGTGATGGGGTTCAGGAAGTGTACCCATAAAGCATTTGGATTGCCTAAGTTACAAATTCATTGAGACCTAATTCCTCTAGATGTCTCAAGATTTCTAAGACTTGATGAGTAATAATAAAAAGATCTGAACTTCAGTGAGTCTTGTGAAAGATACTACTTCCCTTGTTTCTTCTCTCCATCTTCTGAAGAATGCACTATCTAAAAGCACATAAGCATCCCAGGGCTTCTTTCACATTTACTTAATATTTGATAAAAGAAGGCAGATTCACTGCTTCCAAAAAGGCTTTTCAGAACCCTCCACACATCTCCTCCCACCCCAGGGAATTTTACTCAACTGATGTTCCTATCAACTCTGCTTGGGGAACCTCAAAGCAGGTACTTGCTGAATGTACCTGAAAGAAATACTTAGATGATTTTCTAGAAATGAAAAAGGGAGAAGGAAAAAGATGCAAAAATACAAGAATTAAGAAAAGCAAGGAAAGATGAAGATATGGACCATGTGGACCAAGAAGGTTTGCAAAACGATGAGAAGGATTCACTAACTGGTGAGTTTGCCAAAACCAAGAACAATGTCTTCCTCCTCCAGATAGTGCTTTGACTCAACTTTCAAATAGTTCCTCAGTAAATAAGGTGAATTCAACATTAAGAAATTCAGTAAGATGGAATGATCTTGATATTCTCAACTAAATTTGAGATCCTTTGACATGTACATAAGCTACTTAAATAGTATTTAGAGTTTGTTTGCAGCCAGCCTGCACCATAGATTTATTTTTAAAAATATATATAGTTTATTATAGCAGTTATAGGAAGGAGTTCTGACTTCTATACATCAACATGGTTCTTAAACCAATGCTAGAAATGCTGCTTTATTTGGGGGCTTAAGGCTTTGATCCTTGTTGAAAGAAAAGATTTTTTTTCCTCCTACAAACATCTAGGAAGAGATCTAAAAATTATACAGATACTTTCTTAAACCAGATTTCCAAAGAGCAACAGGTAATAAGCAATTAATCTTTTGGAGACCAGGTTTTCTTACTAACATAAAGATGGATACCCCTGCTCATGTTCTTCCAATTCAGTGCTGTCATATCATCATGAAATCTATTAAAATGTATTTTTTTCTTCTTAATTGCCTTTTCCGTTTGAATACCAGCCCTTAAGCAATCATGGGTCAGTAACATGCATGGATCAGTTCAACAGGGAAACAAAGTAGCTGCTGAATAAAGTAATTGAATAAATGAACGAATGATTTCAGATGCCTTTTGACTCTATATATCTTATTTTAACACTGACAAATTATGAATCTGCAAGTTATAAACTAGGGGTTTACAAATTTGTTCACTTCATGATGCTGGATTTCATATTAAAGTTAATTTAGACTTCTTTCATTCATAGTCTTAACCTCAGAACTGTTACTCAAGTCTCTCAAGTGATCTTTAGACATAGACACACTGCCATGTTTTACTGTCTTTAGAAGTGTGTAAGCATCAATGGATATTTTATATTGGAAGATCATTACCTCCTATTTTAGAGGTGTGTGTTTGTTTAAAATTTCTCACACTAGAAGCACAGGGCATTTTTCTGGCTCTAACATCATAGAAAGTCTGACAATTCCTTATAGCTTTTGTCTCATCTCTATTCAGTCTTGAGGGCACCCGCCTGTCTTCTGATATTATCACTTAAGTCAGACCAATTAAGATGACCTTTTAACTGGACTCCATGGATCTCAATTCTTTCTCATTTATCCATCTGTTTCTATATTCTGCTCAAAAACTTCTAATCAATCCTCACTATCTAACATATAAAGCTTATTTTAATTGAACTGGCATTTACCAGGTCTCGTAAATATCTCACAGCCTTTTAATCGACATCATAAGTTTATTTCTGTTCAAATAGATCATAATACCTCTGTGTTTTTGCAAATTCCACCAGACAAATCTCTCCAAATGATGAGATTCTAATATAATAGAGAACAGAAGTCCAAGAGAGCGGCACAAGGCACACAAAGAAAATTTATACTCCATGCCCTGAGCCTCCACAAGTTCCTGTTCCTCTAATTGAGATGTAGCAACCTTCAGCTCCTCCAGCCATGACCCTGAGAAACATCCAGGTGCACCTCTTGCCACTGCTCTGAAGGGTGCATGCCATAAACCTTGGTGCCCTCTTCATGGGGCTATTTTGCATTGCCCAAGATGCTGTTGAGCTATGGAGGTATGGCTGCTTTCACTAGATGTCAAATGATATGGGAGGGCCTGGCAACCCAGGCAGAAACCTGGTGGAGAGGTGGACTTCCCCACTGAGAGTCCACAGTAGGACAAGGCTGAGTAGGGATATGTGGGTGAGGTGGCCCAAGGTCTTGGGAACCTAAGCCTCATCCCAGTGAAGGCGGCACATGGAGTCAAAGATTATTCCATAGTCTTACGATTCAATGTTGTTCACCTTGTTGGGTTTGGATATACTTGAGAAGAGTCACCTCTTTCTTCTCACCTATTTGTACCTTCAGGAATCACTCTGTATAGCCTATGCTTGTCCTACCTCTTCATTTTGGAAACAGACAACAACTTGTTTAATTTCACAGGCTCACAAGTGATGTGGAATTTGCCTAAGAATAAATCATGTCTTGAGTCTCACCCATATCTCACTCAGATGATACTCTGGATTTTGGTCTTTTCGGTGTCTCTAGGTGAGTTAAGGCTTGGGATCTATTAGGAAGGCATGAAGGTATGTGTGAACGGGTGGAATACTATGGTTTAAATATTTGTGAGAATGGTATGTGTTTGGGGAGGTGTGGTCTCTTCAAACACGTTGAAACTCAGTTACCATTAAAAGCAGGGTCTTTAAGAGGTAATGAGGCATAAGGGCTCTGCCATCATGGATGGATTAATGTCATTATTGCAGGAGCATATTGGAAAAAAAGGTGGAGTGTGGCTTCCTTCCCACTCTCCTTTCTCTCTTTTTAGCCATCTGCTACATTATGATGCAACAGAAGGACCTCACCAGGTACCTTGACATTGAATTTCTCAGCCTCCAGAATGACTAGCCAAACAAATTCTGTTCAATATACATTATCCAGTTTCAGTTATTCTGTCATAGAAACATAAAAAGGACTAATATGCCTTTATTTAAAATATTAAGTGCTATACTTTTTGATGAAAGACGAACTTCATCAGAGACCTTTCTTTAGCAATACACAACAATGTTATATTTAGAAACTTTGACCCAGCTATCTCACTCCTTGTTATATATCCAAGGGATTTAAAATGAGCTTGCTTCAGTGACACAGCCACATCAATGTTTATGGTAGCACAATTCACAATAGCTAAGCTATGGAGCAAACCTAGGTACCCTTCAACAGATGAAGAGTTAAAGCAAATGTAGTATATGTACACAATGAAGTATTACTCAACCCTTAAGAATAATGACTTTATGACATTTGGTGATAAATGGATGAATCTGGAGACTATCGTGCTAAGTGAAATAAGCCAATCCCAAAACAACAAAGATCAAATATTTTCTCTGATATGTGGAAGCCAATCCACAATAAGGGATGAAGGAATAAAAGTTCATTGGATTAGACAAAGGGGAACGAAGTGAAGGGAGGGAGGACAGGAATAGGGAAAACATCAGAATGAATATGATGTAATTTCTTATGTACATATATGTACATATCACAGTGAATCTCACCATTAGGTACATCCACAAGAAATTTTTTTTTTAAAGTATGGGTTAAGGGCAGAAAGATTAACAGAGGGAAGGGAGCAAGTGGTGGGGAGAGGGAAAAGGAAGGAGAGTTACTGGGATTTGAATTAGAACAAGATCTATTCCATGCTAGAATAATTATGTCAAAATGAATTCTATTGTTATGTATAACTAAAAAGAACCAATAAAAAAGAACCTGAAAGTTTTCTGAATTTCATAATCAAACAATATTCAAAAAATTTGGAAAATAATGTCCATATATCCCTGATCCTTTTACAACATTTTATTATTATTTTCTATAAAATCATTCAGTAGCTGTTCTCAAGGGTACTTCACAACTCTGATTTCTATTTATTCCCTCTGCACAGTCTCCTCTCATCTGCTTTTCTCTCTCCTCCATTCCCAAGACACACTGATTCTTGAACAGTTTCTGGAATTTTATATTATGGCTTACTCTGTCTGGCATGACTTCTATTTTAATTTTTTTGAGTAATTCCTAGTTATTCCTTGAAACCCAGGTCAAAAAGTATATCTTCTGTCATGCTATTTTTTGAAGTTCTATGGGTAAAATTAATTACTCTTTTGAAAAACTCAGGAGACTTTCTTCCCTCAATGGAGATTAAGATTTTTTTAAGATCTTTTTTTTCAGTATGCTGGAAGACTGGTAGATTGAAGTTTATAGTTCTCTTAACAAGTAAAAGACGAAGAGTATTCAAAAATATTGCATTTGTAAATGATGGAAATGATTATGAAGATAACAATGGTGTGTGTGGGGGGTGCATTGGGGCACATTGATATATCTGTGCAATTCCCTTGGCCTCCCCACATCATTTGGTAGAATGCAGAGTAATTCACTTCTCCTTTGGTTCCTCACTCTGATCGGTCCTACTGATTGGAGTCCACCGATCTTTACTTATAGATCTGTGGCTGATTTCTGTCTCTCACTGGGATTTATCCTCAAAAATCTCTTCAGAAGAGAGAATTACCAGAAAATGCAAATAAAATATACTCCCTATTCTCATCAACCCAAACATCCCTCATGCCTCTATCACCCTGTAATTTTATGTCTTTCATATTTCCTTCATCATCTCATTCCTATTATTTCTCTGTTGGAGAAGATACATTTTCCGGAGTGGAATAGATAGAACTAAAAGTATATGCATTAATGCCTTTGACGCATTTAGCCAAGTTTCTCTCCAGAGATACTTTATTACTATTGCTATCATTATATGGCATATATAATTTTAATGCAGATATATAATTACACCATTCATTATAGCTATCACATATTGTGTTCTTACAATATACCAATCATTGTGTTAAGTACCATAATACATTAAATGTATCCTTACATGTATTAAATCTAACAATTTACACTGCCTCTGGCAGTCGAAAGGAATAGCCATTTTAACCTATCCTCACTATTATTTTAAAAATCATTGTTGAAAATTATATTTTGCTCTCTTACCTTGAATTCTTAAATAGAAACCATAGTATAACATGTTTTCATGTTTTACTGTTCAATTGTATCACCATTTTTGCTCTTTGTTTGCTGGGATTGATATAGAAAAATACCACAAACCTGAACAATAGAAAATGTTTTGTCTCATAGTTCTGGAGGGTAGAAGTCCAAATCAGTGCATCAGCAGGGACTTCCTCTTTGTGAAGGTGAAAACAGGAATCTATCTGAGCTCTCTCTTCTAACTTCTGGTAGTTCCTTGGCTTGTGCAATGTAATGTCAATATGCACGTGGCATTTACTCTGTGTCCTCACCTCACATTCCCTCTTGTGTGTGGGACTTATGTTTAACCTTCTTGTCTTTCCTTTGCAGTGATAGGGATTGCACCCAGGGCCTCAGCCAAGCACTCAGCCACTGAACGGCATATATCCAGCTAATCTATCTACTTATTTATTTATTTATTATTTTATTTTATTTTATTATTTGGGAGGGTACCAGGGATTGAACTCAGGGGGACTTGACCACTGAGCCACATCCCTAGCTCTATTTTGTATTTTATTTAGAGACAGGGTCTCACTAAATTGCTTAGCACCTTGCTTTTGCTGATGCTCTCCAACCCTTTTTATAAGAACACAAGTTATATTGGCTTAGGTTCCATCCTACTCTAAGGATTTCATCCTAATTTGATCATCTATGAAAATGGTAACTCCAAAAGAAAAATTGAAATATATTACTGTGCATTAGGAATTTAACACGTGAATTTTAGAGGGAAATAACTTAATCCATAACATGGTCTTTGCTAATTTTTTCTTTTGACATACTTGTATATTTTTACAAGTGTCAGGTAGAAATATACACTTGGGCCAATGTCTGACAGTTGACCTTTTGGTTTATATTTGTCTTTTAATTTTGTTTATGCAATAATGACACAAAATTTCAAATTTCTATATGGGAAATAATTATTTAGCAATTACCTGTGATATGTAATGAATTTGTATAATATATAGCCTTGTTCTCTGTTATGAATATAAGTTGAATTTTCTCACACAAGAAGCAGAACTCAGTCCCCTTGACAATTTCTACTTCTCCCCCTCCTCCTAGTTCCTGAGTGTGAATGCTCCAGGCATATACCTTATATGGACTGATTTTGGGAATCACCTCCCTATGGAACACCTAGACACATCCTGCTTGACTGGCCCTGCCTACGCTCATACTTCACATGGATGGTGCAGATATGCCACAGTGACTTCCTCTCATTCACACAATGACCTCCTGCAACTCATGCCTGCTTGTTTTAAAGCCACCAATAAAAACTCTTTATGGAAAAGCTGTTTTGATAAGTCCTTGGGCCATGGGTCAGGCTTTAGCCTGTTGGTACCTCTTTCTCTATCCATGTACTCCCTGACCTCCATGTGTGTGGTCTCCAGACACAAAAACATGATAGAAAATTCTTTATACCCTTCATTCACTTTCCCCTGATAATAACATAATAATAATACCATGGTGCATTTAGCAAAATTAAGAAATCAATAGTACAAAATTTTTAATCCAATTACAGAGTTTATTAAGATTCCATCAGTCTTTTCATTTATGTTAATTTTCTGTTCAAGAATACTCCACTGTATTTAGTTTTCATGTTTCCATATTTTCATTCATTTCTGGACAGTCTCTTTGGTTTTTTTTTACTTTTTTTTAATTGGTTGTTCAAAACATTACAAAGCTCATGACATATCATCTTTCATACATTTGATTCAAGTGAGTTATGAACTCCCATTTTTACCCCAAATACAAATTGTAGAATCACATCAGTTACACATTCACATTTTTACATAATGCCATATTAGTGACTGTTGTATTCTGCTGCCTTTCCTATCCCTTACTATCCCCCCTCCCCTCCCCTCCCCTCCCATCTTCCCTCTCTACCTAATCTGTTGTTGTTCAGTTCTCTCCCTTGTTTCTTCCCCCCCTTTCCCCTCACAACCTCTTATATATGATTTCATATAACGTTGAGGGTTTCCTTCCGGTGGTTTTGATTTGCATTTCTCTGACTGCTAGAGATGGTGAGCATTTTTTCATGTACTTATTGATTGATTGTATGTCCTCCTCTGAGAAGTATCTGTTCAGGTCCTTGACCCATTTTTTGATTGGGTTATTTGTTATCTTATTGTTTAATTTTTTGAGTTCTTTGTATATTCTGGAAATTAGGGCTCTATCTGAAGTGTGAGGAGTAAAGATTTGTTCCCAGGATGTTGGCTCCCTATTTACTTCTCTTATTGTTTCTCTTGCTGAGAAAAAACTTTTTAGTTTAAGTAAGTCCCATTTGTTTATTCTTGTTATTAACTCTTGGGCTATGGGCGTCCTATTAAGGAATTTGGAGTCCAACCCCACAATATGTAGATCGGAGCCACTTTTTCTTCTATCAGGCTCAGAGTCTCTGATTTGATATCAAGCTCTTTGATCCATTTTGAGTTAACTTTTGTGCATGGCGAGAAAAAGGGGTTCAGCTTCATTTTGTTGCATATGGATTTCCAGTTTTCCCAGCACCATTTGTTGAAGATGCTATCCTTCCTCCATTGCATGCTTTTAGCCCCTTTATCAAATATAAGAAAGTTGTAATTTTGTGGATTGGTCTCTGTGTCCTCTATTCTGTACCATTGGTCCACCTGCCTTTTGGTACCAGTACCATGCTGTTTTTGTTACTATTGCTCTGTAGTACAGTTTGAAGTCTGGTATTGCTATACCTCCAGATTCACACTTCCTGCTTAGAATTGCTTTTGCTATTCTGGGTCTTTTGTTTTTCCATATGAATTTCATGATTGCTTTATCAATTTCTACAAGAAATGTCGTTGGTATTTTGATTGGCATTGCATTAAACCTATAGAGAACTCTGGGTAATATCGCCATTTTGATGATGTTAGTTCTGCCTATCCATGAACAGGGTACATTTTTCCATCTTCTAAGAACTTCTTCTATCTCTCTCTTTAGGGTTCTGTAGTTTTCATTGTATAAATCTTTCACCTCTTTTGTTAGGTTGATTCCCAAGTATTTTATTTTATTTTATTTTTTTGAGGATATTGTGAATGGAGTGGTTTTCCTCATTTCCATTTCAGAAGTTTTGTTGCTGATATACAGGAATGCCTTTGATTTATGCGTGTTGATTTTATATCCTGCAGCTTTGCTGAATTCATTTATTACCTCTAGCAGTTTCTTTGTAGACCCTTTTGGGTCTGTTAGATATATTATCATATCATCCACAAATAGTGATAATTTAAGTTCTTCTTTTCCTATTTTTATGCCTTTAATTTCTTTTGTCTGTCTAATTGCTCTGGCTAGTATTTCAAGAACTAAATTGAATAGAAGTGGTGAGAGAGGGCATCCCTATCTAGTTCCAGATTTTAGAGGGAATGCCTTCAGTTTTTCTCCATTTAGAATGATGCTAGCCTGAGGCTTAGCATATATAGCTTTTACAATGTTGAGGTAAGTTCCTGTTATCCCTAGTTTTTCTAATGTTTTGAACATAAAGGGATGCTGTACTTTGTTGAATGCTTTTTCTGCATCTATCAAGATGATCATATGGTTCTTATCTTTAAGTCTATTGATGTGGTGAATAACATTTATTGATTTCCGTATATTGAACCAGCCTTGCATCCCAGGGATGAATCCTACTTGATCATGGTGCACAATTTTTTTATATGCTTTTGTATTCGATTCGCCAGGATTTTATTGAGAATTTTTGCATCTAAGTTCATTAGAGATATTGATCTATAGTTTTCTTTCTTTGAAGTGCATTTTTGGACAGTCTCTTGACCATCTTTGTCTTTCAAGACCTTGATATTGTTACAAGAGTTCTTATAAGGGATCTTATAGACTATCTCATAATGTATTTTTATCTGATGCTTCTCACAATTAGATTGAGTGTGAAAATTTGAGAGAAGAAGGCTACAGAGGTGACCTGCCCTTCCAATTGTTTCTTACAGGGGTACATCATACCAGTGTTAATTATTACTCTGATTAATTTTGGTCTCTTGGTCATTGTGGTGTATACCAAGTTTCTCTACTATAAACTTAGTATTTTTTCTCTTTCCATACTTTATTTTTCAGAAGTGAGTCACTAAAGCCAATCCCTTCCATGTCTCAAAGAAAGGGAATTAAGCTTCATTCTTTGAAAAAAGAATGCCAAAAATTGTAGAAAAAATATTTAAACAACCACAATTAGCATTTATCAGCAGATACACTGTAGATTGCAAATATTCAGCTGCTCCTCTTTTAATCCTCTAAATTTAGCACTCATCTATTATGTTTCTATATATTTAGTAATTTGAAATTTGTTATTTGGAATACTATAAGAAATATTTGTTTTTTCTCTTATTTAGTCAATCATTCATATTGATAAATATGAACTATTGAATCGTCATCTTATTCTTAAGCTGTAATCTATTACTATAGTTTGTTTTTATTGCCATTATTGTTTATTTCTTCCTTTTTCCTCAAATGACTCCAACTTTGGCTTTGGAAGCTCTTTCAGGTTGACACCTATACCATTTTATATGCCTCACTTTTTAAAAAGTTTTTAAAATCTATTATTAACTGTCACTCAAAATGCTTTAGGTCTATCTTGTATTTTCCTTGCATGATTTAAAAAACTGGCCACTTATCCAAGAACCTCTGTTATCTTTTACAGACAGCTGATACTTAACAATTATCTAGTTTGGTGTTTGGTGTCCTCTTTGGTATTGAGGTGTCACTGCTATTAGGTCCTTTCAGAAAGATATAGGGAATATATATTTGTATACTAACCAACTATACATACTTATCATTATTTATCTGTATTCTACCTAACAGGATCAATATTAAAATAAACATACATATATTAAATCTCCAACGCTAACTCATTATCTCCAAGTTTATCCTAGCCTTCCCCTGACTTGAATTCCTTTATGTGTCATTTATTTACATACCGATTCAAACCTAGTATACATATAAAATTGTTTCACATTTGCTAACTCACAGACCTTTGAGAATAAAATTTCTTAACAGGAATAGTATATATACAGTAGTAACTTTATGTCTATATCCATAGATATTCAGTTGAACACCATTTTCAAATTACATTCACCAGGTCCTTTGTACCCATTTATTTGAGAGTAATTATATATTTATGCAGTTAGAGTATGCATTACTTTCTAGGATCCTCCAAAATCCTGATTTTCTTAAAATTTGCATACACAAAAGTTCTCATTTTGTGGTGAACAGTTCTAATTGTTTTGATAAATGTCCAAACAAGGTCTTTTAAAGCACAGCCCTGTCGTTCAAAAATTCACTTGTACTGACCATATTTAGTCAGTGCTTCCTTTCACCCCAACCCTTATAAATTAATAAACTATTTTCCATTCCTATTTTTTTTTTTTTTTGCTATTCAGAACATCAACTGAAAGGTACTATACAATTTGTGGTTTGGGAGATCTGGCATCCTTCATTTAGCATTCCTCTGGAGTGTCTGAATCAATTCCTAATTCTTTTTATTACTAAGTATTAGTCCATTATATAGACATTCACAGTTTGCTTATCATTCACATGTTCAAAACACCTTGATTGTTTTTAGTTTCTGGTTTTCAGATTAAAGTCACTATAAATATCTTCAGACAGGCTTTTGTTAAAATGTAAGTTTCTAATTCACAGAATTAATATGAAGGAACAGGATTGCTGGTTTGTATGGTAAATGTGTATTGAACTTTATAAGAAACTGCCAAACTGATTTTCAAAGTAGCTAGACCATTTTACAATGAATAAAATATGTGCAGAATATGTAGTATGGAAAGTATAAAACAGTCATGTAAGAAATCAAAGAACATATAATAAATAAAAACATATATAGCATTCATGGTTTGGAAGACTTAATGTTCTTAAAATGACAACTCTCTCCAATTCTCCCCAAATGTTTAGATTGAATACAATCTCATTCAGAATCCAAGCAAACAATTTGTAGAGATAAATAAGCTTATTTTAAAATTCATATGGAAGATGAAACTATGTGAAACAGCCAAAAGAGTTCTAAAATAGAACAAAGGTAGAAAAACTCTCACCACATTATTTTAAGACTATTAGAACAGACAGATAGATCAATGGTATAATAATAGAGAGTCCAGATACTGACCCATGTAAATGTCATCAATTGACTTCTTCTTTTTTTAGGGGGAGGGGGATTACTGGGGATTGAACCCAGGATTGTTTAACCACTGAGCCATATCCCCAGTCTTTTTTTTTCCAGATACAGAGTCCCCCTAAGTTGCTTAGGGCCTCGCTAAGTTGCTGAGGCTGGCTTTGAACTTATGATTCCCCTGCCTCAGAACTCCTGAGTCGGGATTGAAGGCAAGCACCACCATGCCTAGCTATTGTTGAATGACTTTTGAGAAGGTTGAAAAACCAATCGACTCTAAAGAAATTACAGCCTCTTCAACAAATAGTGTTAAGATATTTGTATATCCATACTACAAAAAATAGTTAATGTTGACTCATATCTGAACACCTTATATAAAATTAGCTCAAACTGGATCAATGAGTCATAGATATAAAGGTAAATATGTAACTATAGTAATCTAAAAGAAGATAATGGATATATTCTATAGAACCTTAGGTTTGGCAATGAATTTTTATATATTACAACAAAAATATGAGCACTATTTTAAAAAGACTGTTTTGTTTATCAGATTAAAATATTTTGCTATGCAAATGTGTCTTAAGAGAATGAAACAACCCATAAACTGGGAGAAAAATATTTGCAAGTGATATATTAAGAATATATAAAGATGATTTGAAATGCCACAGTAAGAAAACTGATAATCCAGTTGAAAAATGGGCAAAAGATTAGAGCAGACACTTCACCAAAAAAAAATAATAATGTTGGCAAATAAATTGTAAAATAATAGAAATTATTCATAATTTCAAAACAGAAATTAGAATCACAAAAATATACTAGTACACATCTTTTATAATGGCTTTAAAAAAAAAACTAAACAATACTAAATCCTGGCAAGGAAACTGAGCAACAGGTATCTTCATCTAACAGGTTTTTTTTAAGCCATACATTATTCATTTCATAGCAGAGTTAGCTCATTTTAAATAACCTCGTTGTTTTTTAATTGCGAAGTTTTTAGCAATTCGGTCAAGTATGAATATAGTAAGAAGAAGCAAGGAATGAACTTTACTAAAAGTTTAATTGTAATTATCAACCTTGGAACAGAGCAGACAGACCAGCTAAGTGGTGCAGCTTATAGCATGATGCTTGAAATAAGCCTAATCACTCTTATTTAAGTAAATTACACTTATACCTGTCCAAAACTGAAAGATATCATTGATTGTAAGAATTAAGCATTGATAATTGTTAATAAAGATGAGTCATCTATATTAATAAAATAATTTTAGTAACTCATAAAATATACTTAATATTTATTATATGTTAGGTACTCTAATAAATGCTCTATAGACCTAACACCAAATATCTTTACTCATAACAGCAAATTATTAATATGTTATTGGGATAAATGCTTCAAAATTGAATAACATCAATTTATATTTTTATTCTGATGATATTAAGATATTGAATAATAAGTTTATTACATAATATGAATACAATAATTTTGATAGTTATTAGTCAAAAAGAATCCCTATGATTCTATTAATTAGAAAGAGTGCTGCATAATAATTTCCTTTAATGCTTTTATCTAATGGATATTTGCCAAGATAAAGAATACATGAGCTTTAGTGTGGCTGAGAATTTTCCATTATAAAGAAATTTAGACATACCCTGGGTACAAAAGGTAGACCACAATGAACTTTTCACACAGCTGAGATGATTTGCTCCATTTTAAATGGATTAAATCCATTTGAAAGAAAAATAATTAGGAGTTGAATATGAGGAAACAAGAAAGCATTGTAATATGTCCTGTCCTAGATGTGTTCCCTTAATGGTGACCATAATTATGTGTGCCTCAGTCTATCAGCCATAAGGGCAGGCCAAGGAAAGGGTTTATGCTGGTGTTATTTTTAATATTTTGGTTTAGCATTTGGCATGTCAAAATAAGAAGAAACATTACGAATAAAATTTCCACTAACTAGAGGAAAAGGAATAAAGAAAAGGAAAAGGAGGAGAAGGAGGAGGAGTAGGGCAGGGCGAAAAGACAGGATTCTGTGTGGTTAACACCAGCAAGTATGCTAGAAATGTTGTAGAAGATACGGCTCCATTAATGGCATGGGGAATAACAAATGATGATATTTAGATTAAAAAAAATAAAATACAATAAAACCTAGTGTTTAGCAGTTTAACTCCTAGTAGTCTAAAAGCAACTGCTGGACTCTGAAAGAAAACACCTCCACAGATAAAACTGCTAAGAAACGCATTACCAGAGAGAATGAAGTTTGGGTTGTACAGTAATTAGATTTTAAGGGAGAAAAGACCAGAACACTGCTTTAGATGTTACTGGGGCAATAATACTTAATGATACATTTCAATTCTAATTTTACTTAAATTGTGAAATTGCAAGCCCCAGTGTTTCCTGACACAGTCCAACCCCTCCTCCCTCACTCAATCAGCATCTTGTGAAGCCTTCCCCTTAATTAACTAAATTGTTGTCTAGCCAGACATCTCAACTTTGAGAAAATGGATGTTGCGGGATTTGCTTGACAGAGAACCTAACAGAGTCTTCACACAAAACAGAAACATGACATTGGTTCTGAAAGAAATTTATAGTCCTGCTGAACAGAGGTTCCGCTACCCAGCAGAAGAATCTGCTCTGGAGACATGATGACTAATATGTCACCACATCAGCAGTTCCTTTATGGAAGCAGAGGAGGAACACCCAAATAAATCAGATTTGTCACAGGCCTAAATGCCATTAGGAATGTCAGCCGGGATCTGAATTTGGTGTCTCAGAGCAATGGATGGCAGAGTTTTGACTGCACTTTTCGGGGAGCCACTTCCCAGCAACCCAGCCATCATGGTGCCTCATACCTTCATGTTTCCCATGAGGATCTGCCCTGGATGTTGCATCCAGATACTCCCAGCCATTTAACTTATTTTAAAAGGCAAAGTTAAGACTAAATATGGAAAGAGCAGCATATGCTGCAACTCTTCTGCATCCTTTTTAGGCTGTTCTATCTTTAAAATTCTAAGCAATACATATTACAGCAATAGGCCATCATTATTGCTTGAAGTAGGTCATGAAAAAACTATGTCAGTGATTCACCATTCTTTTGAGTGTGAGGGAATTATTTAAAAGATGACTAGGGTATATGCACAGTACGAGAATCTGACTAATTCTATATTCAACAGTATGTATATAATTCAGACATATAACATGGGAAATAATTATATATTGATTTGGGCATTGAACAAATAAATTGACATCCATTAATTAAAAATAATCTCAGAAAGGAAAATGGTTCATTTTAATGTATATTATTAATATTTCACATCACTTCACAGATTTATAGAGTATACATGTGTCATATCTGGAGACATGGAAGACAATAAAATACCGTGTCCCTGAAATGCCTCTGTCCTTTGCCTAGAACCTAGCCAATTTAAGGGAACAATGGGAGGAAATCGGGCCAGAATGTTGACGTAAATATCATCACAAGTTCACTGGCTTTGTCTCCACATATCCTGGGAATTGGGGTTATTTAGTACTATCTGTAGAAACCTGCTTTCCTGCATACAATCAAGTTGTCCTAAGTCATACAATGGGACAAGCAAGCTAAGTTAATGATGTCACCACTCCTATAACATAGTAACCTAACCTATAAAGCCTCTCCTTGTGGTAATGATACAGAACAAGCAATCATGGAGAGGGACATGCTAGTCCAGTTAGCCACCATTGGACAAATTTCAAAAGGACAGAGGTGCTATTCTCTGGCAAAGCAAAGAGTTACAGTGTGAAGACTTTGTACTTGACCAGCCATTCAGCACTGGCTTTCTGGTGAAGTACCTATCCAGCCCTTCACTACTGGACTTTGTCCAGAAGCATTTTTAAATAAACACTATGTCTCATATCCCAGTCTCCAGGAGTCTCTATTGGTCTCTCAGCAACATGTTTCACTCTCCTAGTACAACTGGGCTGTGGACAGTACAAAACTCTAGAGTTGAAAGAATAACATCACACACAGACACACAAAAACACACACACAAAACTATTTGTTGGATCATTGAGATGTAACATTTGTCTGAGGGAGTAGTTTGGGCTAATAAAATGTTTTGAGATATTAGGGTTATAAATTTTCCATTCCAAAATATATAGACGAATAATTACGCTAAAAATGTAAGATTTTCTTTCCATTTGCAAAACAAATGTTTAAAAGAACCCTGTACAATGATTAGGAATTATTAGGAAATGGATATACAAACCGTAAACATAAATAACCTTTCATTTCACAAATTTTCTAATGTAATTCACTCAATTCATTTAGATTCACGTGTTTCAAAGATGATCGAAATAATAAGAGATGTAGGGGGAAAGAAAAAGCACTCTTTCACCTTGAGCGCCATTCTCCTCTGGAAGAGAGATGCAGCAACAAAGACCTTGAGATCCCTTTCCTGACTCCCTTGGATAGATGGAGTTGCTTGTTGTGAACAACAAGTAATTTTCATTCCATTAAATAATTCGTCTAATTGAATTATAACTATCTGGACATGTATATGTCTCCTCAATTAGCTGGGATCTTCTTCATTCATTAAACAGATAATTATTTAGTGAATGTCATGGCACTGGGGATTCAAACATAAAAGGTGCCTGTTGCTGTGATCAGAGAACTTAGAGTTTCACAGAAAGACAAGTATGCACTGAAACCACATGCTGCTATCAGGAAAAGTTAACGGTGATCAGGAGTGGATGGGACAGAGCATCTGCAGCTGCATGAATGTTCTTAAATATATTTCACAAAAATAACTGTAGCTGGGCATGGTGGCACATGCCTGTAATTCCAGCAAATCAGTAGACTAAGGTAGAAGAATTGCAAATTCAAATCTAGCCTCAGCAACTTAGAGAAGCCTTAAGCAACTCAGCGAGAACCTGTCTCTAAATAAAATATTAAAAAGGGCTGGGGATGTGGCTCAGAGATTAAGTGCTCCTGGATTCAATCCCTGGTACAAAATGAATGAATGAATGAATGAATGAATGAATGAATGAAAAACAACAATAAAAGGCAACATAAGAAATAGTATTTACTACAACCACATCCCAATTAAAGTTCTCTTTAAATTTTAATACTTGCCTTTTACTGGCCTGGTCACTTAAAATCTGCATACTTGGCAACCCATGCACATTTTAATCCACTTGAAAGAATCTCATAGTCTTCCTAAATCGAGTGGAATTTAAACTGACACCTGGAGGCTAGACAGGAAGGTGATAAGTACACAGAGGCTGGAAAGATGAGATGCCACATTTAGGTAGAGGAGCAGTGGAAAGAGTCATTTAAGCAGGAAAACTGATTGAATGTAAATGTTCAGAAATAAAAGACTATAATAGATACAGGGAGATAGCAGTTCAATACTACTGAAAGGTATCATAAGAATAAGGAAAGAATTAGATTAAGAATAGAAATGAAAAGATAGTAAAGAGTTTTCATTTTTTATCCAAGGTCTCTTGAAGATTTATATGTATTATAGTCCTTCAAGAAGAGTTAAATAGATTAGTAAATGAATTAATTAGAATCTGAAAGTATCAAATCACCTTGACAAAATATTACATAGATCTTATCCTATTGTGTTCTCTCGCTACTTTTACTTAGCAGTCTTTCTGTGACAGTAAAAAGAGCAAATTCTTCTTGAGATATGCATGGTTTGAGTCTGCTGAGAAGCAAATATCAAGAGGGAATTAAATGTGTCTAATATGTATTGGGGACTGAACAGGGGAAGGAAGAGGGAGATTTCATCCACAGTGCAAGTCTATGCCTATGAAATCAGAGAGGCAAGGAAGGGAAGATTGGATAGGAAAGGTTTCAGACTCCATCGCAGTTGCAAATAAGGTTTGGTTAGACACATGATGAGTTCTTAAGCTAGTTTTCCATGGTAGGATCCTGTATCTCACTTGATACGCCCGCATTAATACTACTGCACTTTTAGCCATTGACTGAACAGGTCATGGGAATCAGGGCTTCCTCTCAAATGCAATGGTGGATCCTGGGAGGCCAGCAGCAGCTGAGTCCACAGCCATTATACCCTTTGCTGCAGGGGATATAAGTGGCACTTTTCATTACTACCATGTTACATGGATCTAAATGAAATGGTCTCTGAAGACTGATTAAAAATCAGAGTCAGAGTAATATTAAGACCATGTTTTCCACATACCAGAAAAAAAATTCTGTCTCTTCAATTGATCTTTGTGCAACTAGAGTTCTCTGTGGTCTCACCAAAGAACACTGCATACAAAGTTCTGAAGGTATCTGAATTTGTGGCTGGAATGACAAAAGGGAAAATTCTGACTCCCTGTGACTAATTGTGTTAGTCAGCTTTTTCACTGCTGTGACTAAATGACCAGGCCAGAACAATTGAAGAGAAAGAACAATTTATTTAGGGGATCATGGTTTCAGAGATCGTAGTCCATACAAGGCTGGCTCCATTCCCCAAGGACTTCCGGGTGAGGCTGAACATCACAGCAGAAGAGTGTGGAGGAGGGAAGCGGCTCACATGATGATCAGGGAGCAGAGAGAGGTCTCCACTTGCCAGATTCAAATATATACCCCAAAGGCACACCCCCAATTTTATTCATGTCATATTTGATCAGTTTAACTTCTCTCCATTTGGAAAACCTCCTCCAGCCACACCCTACCACTTCTGTTACCACTCAGTTAATCCCTATAAGATAATTAATTCACTGATTGGTTTAAGACTCTCACAACCCAATCGTTTCTCCTCTGAACCTTCTTGCAGAGCTTTGGGGGACAACTTTCATCCAAATTGTAACCCTAAATATTGATGTATTTGGGGGGGAATTGTGATACATGCATGTAAAAACCTTAAATATGTAATGAAATTAACTGAAACTTACACCAAAAATATTACAGTGTTAATGAAATCAAATCAGGTATAAAAAGAAAAGTAGGGTACTTAATTATGAATAGTGTTCAATCATTCCACTTCTCATCTGTTCTTTACTGATTAGAAAGGGGGAAAAACGTTGTTTTGTTGTGAAAGTATTAATTATTTTTATAAAATTAGCTTTGAAGGAAACAAGACTTTTCATGAATATTTTCCAAGAACAAAAGGAGAATTAGCATGTATAGAGCACTAAAAGAAACTTGCAGAAAAATAAAGTGTTTACCAAATGGAGAAAAGTTAAACTCATCAAATAAACAGTCTGGTTTGCCCTCAAATATTCTTTATACAGTCAATTCTTAGGTTATTTTATGAAGCATGAAATCATGCACCAGAAAGTTAAAATATTTATAAAAAATAAGAATACAAAAGGCCTTTTTCCTTTTGGGGTTTCCCAGACTACTGGGGGTATTCAAAACATTAATGACATTAGCATGGACAGTGCTGAAATAATGATAGAAAAAGACAGAGGGGACAGCCTGTCACTAATGGATTCCAAGCAGGCTTCACAGAACAGCTACATGGTGTGGGTCAGAAAGAAGCATTAGGCCACATGGGAAGGAAAGCGCATCCTATTCAGAGAGAACAGTACATGCAAATACACAGACTGAATGGTTTCAGGGAACTGTACATAATTCTGAATGACTGAGAGCAGAATATGAAGGAAAAATGAATTTGGAAACTGAATGCTATTTTTAAAAGTTTAGGATTTTTACCTTCACTTTTATGGACAGCAGGATATCATGGAAGAATTTTGATAAAGGAAGAGCCCTGACCTGATATGTGACTGAATATCAGTTATATATAAAAGAAGGGATGAGAGCTGTAGGGAGAATGAGTAAGGGGGACATAAAAGAAGCTATTATAAAATTCTGAATAAAACATCATCAGAACCTGAACTAAGTCAGCAGTAGTAGCCATTGAAAAGGGTCAGTATGGGGATATTTAGGATGGTGGATGTCACTTCTCATGAATGATTGGAGATGTGAGACAGAGGAGAGAGAGAGAGAGAGAGAGAGAGAGAGAGAGAGAGAGAGAGAGAGAGAGAGACTCACTGTGCATTCCTGACTTTTCACATGCACTCTTGGATGGGAGCCCTCACAGAGAGAAATAACCTAGCCTGAAGTCCCTATAGGATAGACGGGCAAATGGCACCATGAAGTTGTGAGAAATATGAAAAAGAAATTGATTTGGTGAATCATATTTATTTATTCACTATTAACACTTACTCATTTATTCACCAAGTTTTCAGTTACCTTCCATGTGTCAGGCACTGTATAAATCCCAAGGGATAGTGTAGTAAACAAAATTGATAGGAATATTTGCCCTTTGATAGCTTATATATTAAAAGAGAAATTCAGGAAATAGGAGATAAAATATGTAATATGAGAAAATTTACTGAAAGCTCTGTAAAAAAATCAAAGTAGTAGAAGACAAATGGAAAGTATAGGAGCAATATTAATTACAGGAGGCCACACTGACAAGAAGTCATTTGAGCCAAGCCTGCAGTGGATGAGAGAGGGATCTATGGGGGTGTGGGAAGAAGACAGAGCTGCAGAAATGGAAGCAACATCAGTATCCTGTTAGCAGAACCAGGTCCATTGCATTCAAGAGGCAGCCAGGAGGCTGAAGTGATGGAGAGTCAAAGGGAGAGTGACAGGTGGTTGAATATAAAGGCCAAATGATGGGCACTAATTTTAATTTAATAAGGTGAAAGTCTGTCATGTAAAAGTATTGTTTTACCCTGAATGCTTTATGAACAATTTCTTAACATTTCAGAATAGAACTTCAATATCACTTTAAATGGTATAGATCCTGTATTTTGTTAACATTACATTTTTCTCTTTCCTGTGATCCAATTGCATGATATATGTTTGAATTAGCATCTAAGGCTAAAAATTAGTCATCTGAATGTAACTAAAGCTTTGCCTCAATGCTTCAGTATTATTTGTAAAAGTTGTATTGATCATTGCAATCCAATATCTATTTATGGCTTTATTTTTATTCATAAATACATTTTGATTTATACTATTTGACAGTGAGAGCATATTGAAGAGATTGTTATGCTAGCACTTCTATATGACTGAGATAACAAAACTGACAAACATTTTTCAGATGGCAGTGTATGACCAAAACCAGCCTGAATTAGGTGTAACAAACACAGTGTTAGAGGTACCAATATATTACAAAATCAATAACTTGTCTGTTTCCTCAGAATGTTAGTAGATATTTTATAAGTAAAGTTTCCACAACCAAATAACAGTGGTAAATTGTTCATTAAACCATTATTTGTATTTGCTTAGCTTTAAAATGAGCAGATCCTTGTAGAAAGGAGTCTACTAAAGATGAACCTGTTGTATGCAGTGTTTCCCAAGTTTCTTTGTCCACCTTGCTTCCTTTCACAATGTCTCTGGCTGGAATAATAGGAAGTGACTTGTGAATGGCCCTGAATTTGTGGATCTGGAGCTCCATGCAGAGGTTCCTCTGGAGCCACAATGGGGATGTCACTGTAGTATGCCGCACTCCACAAGACAACTGTCACTCTGCTTACTGCAAGTAATGAATACTCGTGTGGCCTCCACTGAGTGCCAGATAACATTCTAGATGTCTGACACAGACAGACTCTTTGAATCCTGGCAACAACCCTATGAGGTGAGTCTGCTGCTGCCATTCTCACTCTAACAATGAAGAAACTAAGACAGACAAGTGAAATTACTTGTCAAGATCACAGATCTCATAAGTAGCTGAGCCAGGCTGACTGGCTCCAGAAATTATGCTATTAGGCCTAGATGTTCTGCCGCTCAAAAAATACCAGGGTGTCCCTTATTGGAGAGTAACTGTAAGCCATCTCAATTGTAATTCTAGGATATGTGCTCTTCTTTTTCATCATGCTGCTTACATCTTTTGTTTCCTCCTGTTTCTATCTCCTGTACCCCACACATTTTTGCTTCTGCTCCCAACTTAGGTAGGTCCCCTGACTGATATATCAATTGTTCATTTCCATAATGGTTTGAAATTTATTCTTTAAAAATGTAAACTTGTCTTCTAATTTCACAGTCTTTATCAACTGTATAAAAATTAGTAAAGCTATTTTTATGTCTAAGTGCAATTACAAGAATGTAGTTGTGACATACACACACACACACACACACACATGCACGCACACATTATCTGCAATATCTCCTTTGTTTTATTTGCTGCAGTGGGAAAGCATTTATAAATATGCAGATGTTCACATCTCCCTACCTCTCTCTCTTCATTTTTGTTCATTTAACAAATATTTATGGAGGTCTACCAGATGCAAGGCACTGCTCTATACTCTCTGGAGATGTGGCACTGAAAAAAGATATCTGCTCTTGATTGCCTTACATTCCATTGAGAAGTGATAGATAAACCATAAACATCATAAGGATGTAAATTATATAGTGAGTAAGGAAATGGAAAGGAGTATGGGAAACATAAAACATAAACATAGAGCTCGAAATATGAGTTGGTGGGGAAGTTGTACTATTGAATAAGGAAAAAGCAAGTAAGCTGTGGGGAAAACTTGAAAACTATGTAAGATTTAGCCCATAATCAAAAGGATATTTAAGAGAAGAGCATTTCAGACTGAGAACCAGAGGAAGGCCATAAAATAGTAGTTGCCTGGAATATTCCTGGAACTGGATGGAGGCTAATATGCTGAAATGAAGTGAAAGAGGGAGTAGGAGTTATAACAGACAGATGAAAGGTACCCACACCATAAAGGTCATCATGAGGAATTTATCTCCTAATGGGGGAGGCTAATAGGGTTTTGAATGGAGAAGAAACATTATATAATTTCCATATTTCAAAGCTTATCTGATTTATGGGTTGAATATACAATGTGGGACCATAGAGGGAATTTGTTGGGGTCAAATTAAGGATATATGTTAGAAAGCTACTACATAATTCGGAAGAAAGCTGATACACTTTGAATCAAGGTAGGAGTGTTTGTTTTAGTAAGCTTTTGCATCACTGTGACCAAAATACCTGACAAGAACAACCAAGAAGAGGAAAAGTTTATTTTGGCTGATGGTGTCAGAAGTTCAGTCCATAGATGGCCAATTCCATTGCTCTAGGCTCAAGATGAGGTAGTACATAATGACCGAAGGGCCCAGAGAAGGAAAGCTACTCAGCTCTCGCAGGATCAGAAAGCAGAGAAGGAGAAGGGAAAGGGAATCACAGGGAAGATGTACTCTTCCAGGGCAGCACCCAGTGATCCACCTCCTCTAGCTACTTCCCACCTTCCTGCAGTTCCCACCCAGCCTGTTCATTCAAGCTAGGATGGACTGATTAGGTTACAACTTTCATAATCTAATTATTCTACCTCTGAATATTCTTGCATTAACAGGAGCTTTGGGGGGACATTTCATATTCAAACCATAAGAGTAGAAGCAGAAAAACTGGTGGAGATGAGTCTGTGAGCAAAGAGTTGAGAGGTATAAGTAAAGGAGTTGAGAAGTATAAGTAAAAAGGTTAAGAGCCATCCGCATAACCAGGAACAGCAACTCATGCATATAATCCCAGTTCAAAGCCAGCCTCAGAAATGGTGAGGGGCTAAGCAACTCAGTGAGAGCCTGTCTCTAAATAAATACAAAACAGGACTGGAGACGTGACTCCTTGGATGAGTGCCCCTGAGTTCAATCCCCCCAAAAAAGAGTCATCAGCATATATATAGTATTGAAAGATGTGAAGCTAGATGAGATCACTAAGATACGCATGTAGGTAGAGAAGGGGGCAATAGCTGAGACTGAGGCGTGATAATGCAGCACTGAGAAGACTGGGTGGTGCCAGCAATAACTGACTAGGAATGCCCAGTGCATCACAGGAAAACCAATACGTTGATGTCCTGAACCAAGGAAAAATCATACACTAAGGAGGCCTTTAATAAGACAGGTACTAAGCTACTCATGCCCCTACTTCCTGAAGTAGTAAAGTACGTCCTGAATTCAGTGCATAGTCATCTTCCTGACCTAGATGATGGGGTGAGAAGAACTCAGGGGAGACAGAATCTTCCAGGTTGGTTTATTATCTGCAAATATTTCTGCTCTTTCTCAAAAGCCTTTTCCTCTGTGTTTTCTTTAAACATCTTCCTAACACTACACCTTCTTGCTTTTGCCAGTGTTTCTCTGCTTGATAGTTTTAAATCCCTCAGTGATGATTTACATCAGGATGTAGGAAAAGATCAGTAAAGATTTTCTGATTGTCTAAAACCAAAGAAGGAAAGGAAACTTTTAGATTTCAGCCTTGGATATGTTTGTTTAATGTTTACAAATTTTGTCATAAATTATCTGAAACCAGTAGTTCAATAACATTCCCTTTCCTTGAGAATATAATTTAAAATGTTTATTGGAATTAAACAGATAATATTATAGCCTTATGATTTCATACCACCTGAAACCTTTTTCTCAGAAAGAACTCTATATTAAAGTGTAAGATAGCAAGTGATTATAGCCACTATATTAAAACACTGACTAGCTCCAATAATACCCATAGTTTTGCTTTTCTCTGAGGTTTGAATTACCCACACTCAACCGTGGTTCAAAAACATTAATACACACTTGCCTTCACTTTTTTTTTTTTTTTATGAAGTGTGGGGACTCAAACCCAGGGTTTTGCATACACTAGGCAAATGCCAAAACCCAGCCCTGTTTTATTCTTTTCGGAGAGACCATTTCATCTAATCTTCATTATAGTATATAGTATTATAACTCTTCTGTTTTATTACTGGTTATTGATATTAACCTCTTATTGTGCCTTATTTTAAAATAAAACTTTATCATAGTCATGTACGTATAGGGTTGGGTACAACAGGAGGTTTCAGGCATCCTATGGGGTCTTGGAATGTATCTCCTACAGATAAGAGAGGACTATTGTACACAAGAAGCAAATAGATGACAGCTAATTCTCCAATCCAAAAGGCACACTCTGTCTATGCATATCTGTGTATAATGACTCTGCATAGTTCTGCTGGAAAGATGTTCTTAAGTATTTACCTTTCAATTAGTACAAGGATGAGTTTCTGCATCTTTTATTTATCCTATCCAGAGGACATTTCCACCTTGTCTTTCCCAGTGTAATTACTGTTATTACCATTAGGTGAGAAATAGACTCATTTTGATTAAAGAACAATTCAGTGCTTAGCATATAGAAACAGTGCAGACTATATAGAAACTTTTTATGATTGGTATTCATGTGCTAACTCTTGAGGAGAATGAAATTCCCCATTACAATTTCATTTGTAAAACCATGCCATGTATTTGCTTAAAGAGTAAGTGATTTAAAAGGCCAAGAATGTTTAAAATTAAATAATTGCCTATTTTGTACAGAAAATAATTTTCTGCAATTTTTTCCATAAAAAGTTGAAAAGTATTTTCTGGATTCATGTGAGATTATCATGAAATTTTCTTATCAAAAATAACTTTTATAACTTTTATTAGAAGAAATCAAGATTTGACTTTTATCAGAACTTCAGGCAAAACAACACATTTGATGAGATTGCTAAAAATCTAATATTTAGTTAGTCACATTTTGGTAAGATGGTAAATTTAAAAATGATATCCCCAAAGGGGAATACTAGCAATTACTTTGCTAATAGCTTCATTTATTAACATTCAAAATTGAAAGAATAAATTTATACCATGTCTTTTTCTTTCTCTTTTTTTTTTTTGGGGGGGTGGCTACCAATGATTGAACCCAAAGGTGCTTAACCACTGAGACACATCTCCAGCTCTTTTGAAATATTTTATTTAGATACAGGGTCTTGCTGAGTTGCTTAGGCTCTCACTATGTTGTGAGGCTGGCTTTGAACTCACAATCTTCCTGCCTCAGGCTCCAGAGCTGCTGGGATTATAGGCGTGCACCACCATGCCCAGCATATGATGACTTTTTTAATCAAAGAAACTCTACTTCCTTTTTGACTTCAATATTCAAATATATTTGTGAATATATATGAATATTCATACATATATTACTGAATTCTTAGAATGTGTGACTTCATAAAAGAGTGCATTGCATTTCATATTTTTCAGAAGTTTTTAAATAAGGTATTCATGGAAAAATGTCATTTTTCTAGAAAATAAAAAAAATGTTAAAAATTTATAAGAAAGCAATGATCAATGCAAATTCAGGATGCTGATTATTTTTCATAATGAGCAAAGAGAATGAAACTGAACAGTGGCACATGGTGTTTTCGAGACACATTGCTGTTTTTACTCGATGTTTCATTTGTCTAAAAGAAACCACGAATTCTAACATTAAGTGACTTTTTGTTCTATTTTGGACTTGGTGATTTAACAACCATGTGCCCTCCAGGAAAGATAATGAAAACTATCTGAAATAACTAGATTGATTTGACAAGCATTTTGGAGGAAATAGGTATAGCACATTTTGAAGAGACAGCAACAGTTGGTGCAGGAACAAATATCTTCATGTAAAAAACTAATAATCTTTGATATCTGAATCCTTGGTGATTTCAATTCATTGCCAATGCTAAGTGAAATGGAGTTGACCACCTCCCTGTGATCATAACCTTTTCAGTCACATTATCTTATTTTTCTCCCATGGGCCCAAATCAGCCAAATCAGACTGCATATGCTTTCGGCACACCTTCTAGTGCCCATTAACAGCCAGATTTCTCACATAGTTAACTGCACCAAAAGCCTGAGTTGCCAGGATTATCACTGGTAAGCTATTTGTTCAAAGCAAACATTTCAATATACTTTGTCAATCTCAAACAATGACCTGGAGTAGAAAACCTGAGTTGAAATCCTAGCTGTGTCACTTACTAGTGAGGGTTCAGTAAATAATTGTACTTGCCATTCTAAATCCTTTGCAAAATAAAACATTGAGCCAATAATAAATAGAAGAAAGAAATTTACCTCATTTTCCACATACTGACTTGCACATCCAAAGAATCAGATTTAGCATATAGCTGTGTTGTGAAGATTAAATGACATAATTTATGTGAAACTGCTTGGTAAATATCAAAGCACTCCCCCCCCCAAAAAAGAGCTATTATTACTATGTCTTTTATTTTTTTGTGAAGTAATTTGCCACTAACCAAGGTTTCTGTCACTCAATTTAAAGAATTACATTTTCTCTTATGATTTCTTCCTTAAAAAATTATCTTTTAGAGATGGTCAATTTCTCTTGGGAAAAAAAATGATAAATTCTCAAATGTAAACAATTTTAACCAACAAATGAACCAATCACCAGTGAAATAAATGAACCAAATGATTTTTTGTTGGTTAAACACTTGTCTATTAAAACAGAGAAATAGTATTCAGAATAGATTACAATAGGAGTGAGAAATAAGTTGGAGGATTATTTATTATGAAAAAAATGAGTCAGGCAAGCTTGGAAAAAAAAAGTGAGATTTCTCTGGTTATGGTCTTTTTCAGTATGAATCTAATTATTTGAGAAGGTAAACCATGTTTCTGTTTAATCTAAATGTCTATAATATCTCCATATTTATTTTTAGAAATCAGAAAACAAAAAATGTATATATCAATACATTAATTAGGATATTAGTAGACCATTATAAACATGAAGATTTGAGACCAGGAGAGTCACATAAGTGGAATTAAAAATGCTTTTTGAAAATATAGGGTTTTTTTCAACTTTGAAAGTGCATGATATTAATTAGCCTAGTTGATAAAAGCATTGGGCCTCTTTTTTGGCAGAAAAAAAAATGTTTTTAGCTAAATAATAATTTTTCCATGACCAGGTAATGATTCCATTCTGAGAGACTGATATTGGAATACATTAAACTTCTGGTATTTGATTATGTATCAAACACAATGTACAGATATGTAAACAAGCATAAAATGATAATACATCTAATAAACGACTTCTATGTAAATTGTTAGGCACTGAGGGCAACAAGCAATCTTACCTTCATTGTTCATTCCAATTGCCTTTACATATGGCTATGAATGATCAGAATGTTTCACAAATGCTCTTCCTTGATGGCAACTTATTTAAGGAACAAGAATGTCCCTTTGCCATGCCTGAAACTTGGCCTGATTTGGATATAAAAAGTCATATTAACTTTTTGAGTTCTAAATTATAAATCAGTTGGGAGTATTTTTCTTTATTTTCAAAATCACCCTGCTCTTTGATTTATCTGACACCTTCTCAATATATCACTGCTTGGTAGAAGGGGTAAACAAGCCCCCTCAGATCTCTTTCACAAGGGCACTAATCCCTTCAAGAGTGCTTCTGCCTTCTTGTTTTAGCCATTTCTCAAAAATCCTCTCTCTTAAAACAGTCCATCATTTTGTGGAGTTAGGATTGGAGCACATGCATTTGGAGAAAACAAACATTCACTGTGCAGCACAAGATTACTTATGATTGGATATCAAATGTAAATTTTACTTTTTGAATACTTGATATTTTTGTATTCCTATACACATATTTCTTCTTCTTCTTTTTTTTCCTTGAATGCAGTTGATTCACCTGTAAAAAGTTTGACCCTTTGGAGTCTTTATTTTACATTTTATAGAAGTCCAGAAGAGCATTTAGTGTATGGTTTGTCATTCAGAAGACTTTACCCAATTCTCCATGAATTGTGAATTTTTTCAGTCAGTAGGTCAGGTTATATTGCTGGTTCTAAGTGCTTGCTGGGCTCTGCTATTTTCTAATCCTTTCTGATGGCTCCTGCTTGAAACACATTGAAAAGTCTCTGAAGACAGTAAGAAGAGAAATCATAGGGCTTGGTTCCTTTGTTTTTTAGATTTCTGAGGTCACTAATCTTCATTGCCTGCATGCAAACCTTTGTTTTACATATTTTGGCTTTTGGTTATTTCAGATAGGAAGATATATTGGTCCCTGTTATTCTAGTTGAAACAGAAATGGAATTAAATGTGCTTTAAAAAATACAATAAAAATATGCAAGAATAAATAAGAATAAGAGCCATATATAAAAACATGTTTTTTGTAATCATCGGTATAAAGAAAATGCAAAGTTTTATCTGAACGATGCCTGTAGAATTTTCTGAATTTATAATACTTTTTTCAGATTCACTTAAGACCTAATGAGCTACTACAAAAGCCAATGTCTCCTACCACCTGCAGTTTGCCCTTAAGCTGATGGCTGACCCCTGCCAGGTATTTAGTGAATATGACTGTATTCTCCTGACTAAAATAGCAATTGTGTTCATACTTGAATTGACTCAAATTGGAAAGACTGAAATTTCTCAGAGAAAAAAGAAAATTTAATTAGCTTGTCAATTTAATCTCAAGACTAACATAGAGATGATTTTGTTTTGTTTTTTAAGAAGGTAAAATTACTAAAAGTATGTAAGACAAAGCTTGGATGATACTGTTAAATGTTGCCATAAAGAAATGAATATTGTTGAGATTCATTGGTCTAAACTTTTGGCGCACACACACACACACACACACACACACACACATACACTCATACACTGATTATGAATATATGACATAATATGACTCAAAAATCAATGTGCACACAAAAATATTTGTTTTTTATAATTGCCATTTCAAATTCACTTTTTAAAAATAATTATATGCTGCTTTACTATAAATGGAATACAAATATATTTTTAGTAGATCTTTTAGTCTCTGTTTAAATCTTCTATGTATCACACTGAAAATCTGCTTTACTGCTGAGCTAGATAACATACATATCTCATTTTTAAAACTGTTCAACTTTCAAAAGTTTAAAATATTTTCCTAATTTTTAATGAATAATTCAAAGAGTTTCTCACAAAAAATTATAAAAACAAAAACAAAACTTCCTGTTTCAATTTCTGTGGAGTAGTAAATAGTGACAAGTCTGTTTGTACCACATATTATATGCCAGACAACACCTGTAAAGAAAGCACACAAGGAACATTAAGTATCTGGAAATAGGAAAATCATTTCCACTTATGGGCAGCTGAAATGTACCAGAGAAGACAGGGAAAGTAATGGCATCTCTGTATTTATTTTGACAAACCCATGAAAGCATCATTCTGTTCCTTGATAGACAAACATAATCTCTGAAATATGTTTGGACATTCCTTGCACTTCAGCTTGTTTCTTTCAAGCTGCTTTCCCATCACAAACCAAATCCAACTGAATGGAAAATAACGTCTATTGTTCCTTGTGTATGATAACTCACCTAAGCTATTTCATCTTTCCTTACTAGATTCAGATTTATATTTAAATGAACACCAACAAAAACTTCAAACAGCAATTATGTATCTTATTTATTCCATCTTTGTTCTAGCCCTTTATCCATTTGTTAGCACACAATAATTATTATTGTTCTATTATTAAAAGTAATAATGCAAAGACCCTTTTAGAACAATCAAAAACATCCCAAGTACATGTAATATCCATAAGCTCTGACATACTATGTTAAATAGGTCAAAACTTCTGTGCTCTTATAATTCTGCCATATATTTTCCGTTGTGTTGGCAAATAGCACAGTGCATTGTTTTCTAGCAATTGTTTGCAGCATAAAAGGAGTTCTGAATGCACATCTAATGAAATCCATATATTAGAATTTTTGCCGTTTCTATAGAGCAGAGTAGGTATTTACTCTAAATTTTTCATTCAGCAGAAAGTACATTACAAAATATAGTTTCAGGGATATGATTCATGTATGGTAGCAGTATTAATTTAGAATGGGAAAGTAATTGCATTTCCTGTCTCAATATTAATGTTTTTTGATTTGTGTTCATAGCTAACCTAGAGAAATCAGAATATACTACTACTGCATCTGTAGAAAACTGCTGTCTCTAAATAATATACTTTTTTAAATACCTACACAAACACTCCATATAAAGTTATATATATACATATAATATAAATATTCATATATATAATAAATATATACATATTCATATATTATATATATTTGCAGGTAGTAAATACATTCATAAGTTGTGAATTTCTACATTTAAAAAAAATTGTTTTGGGGCTGGGGATGTGGCTCAAGCGGTAGCGCGCTCGCCTGGCATGCGAGCAGCCCGGGGTTCGATCCTCAGCACCACATACCAACAAAGATGTTATGTCCGCCGAGAACTAAGAAAAAAAAAATATATTAAAATTCTCTCTCCCTCTCTTTCTCTCTCTCTCTCTCTTTAAAAAAAAAATTGTTTTGAGTGACATCTATGCCAATCCCACTAAAAAAACAAAAAATGAGAGAATGAAACCCAGGGCCTTAACTATCTTTATGACTATATGATTTATAGCAAATTCAAGTTTAAGTTTTGAGAGAAAATGTGAATTTAACCCATATGGCTGCCTACACTTGATCAGAGGTATTTTCAACTAAACATGTGAGAAATAAAGTGTAATAAAAATTTGAGAAATTTTAATGGCTCACACATAATATTCAAAAGCTCCTCTGTCATTCTCTAGAGATCCAGTAATATATGTACTCATCTTGGCATATTTGGCTTAGTAGATATTTGGAAAGTACCCTACCTTGTTACTGAATAGAAGTGTGATAAGGAATATATAATTTAAACACTTAGTGTTTGTACCCCCACACTTAAACGAGGGATTGTCAAATAGGCCATGGACATCAAATCAAAATAGTGATATGCCAATTTAGTCCAGATTATGTTGGCTGTAGATGGCCCCTCAACCTCATTGCCACACCTCCATTCTGTCATTAAAGGTTCACAGGATAGAAACTTCTGGTGAAGATTTTTCCAGAAGGCTCTTTCTAAGATGACAATGTAATGAAATTCATCCCTTACTCCTAATAAGAATTATTCCTAATAAGTACTCCTAATAAAGGAGACTGAGGCATATTCATGAATGGTATAAACCTGCATTCATTCTCTACTTGGCTGCTAACCTAGCATTTATTTGAATAAAAACCATGTTAAATGCTAGGCACGGTGGCACACACCTGTAATCCCAGAAGCTCAGGAGGCTGAAGCAAGAGGATTGTGAGTTCAAAGCCAGCCTCAGTAAAAGTGAGGTGCTAAGCAACTCAGTGAAACCCTATCTCTAAATAAAATACAAAATAGAGCTGGGGATGTGGCTTAGTGATCTAGTGCCCTTGAGTTCAATCCCCAGTACCAAAAACAAAAAAACAAAACATGTTAACAAAGTACTATTATCCATGTGTGGTTATAACTGCAAGGTATTTCCTTCAAACTTTCTATTTTTTCTAAAGGTGTTTATTGCTACATGTTTTTCATACCTGGAAATGAAGACTGTTAGTTCTTCTTAAACAGATTTCTTAAAACAGATTTTCTTAAAACAGATTCCTTTATCTCCATTTTTCTCTTTCTCTGATGGTCATTGTGCTTACTCATTAAAGTCAAGCGAAATGCATATCATGTGTCAACTGAACACTATGAAAGAATAGATATTATTAAAATTGGGCATTATTATGCATGTTGGCTTTATTATGATTCCATCCATGTCCAGTCCAAGGTAAACATATCAATATACAAAAGAAAGACCAAAAATTAAACTTTAATTCTGCCTTCCATACCAGTTATAACTAAGAATTTGCACTGTCATTTTATTATATGCAAGTATACTTTTATCCATTTGTCTTATTGTGCTTTTTTAAGCAGTCGGAGCCATAATTGCTTGGTAGCTTTCAGTATCATGCACAACTGAGGATTTAAGTGGCTAGTTGGCAATGCTGGTAATAATGATTTTATTTAGAAATAGTCCAGGCCTCGTATCTAACTGCAGAATCAGAGCATGAAAATCCTCTGAAATTTTACACTGAAGGAAAAAAAGAGGCCCAAATTGTGTAAGGTCTTTGTACAGATTTTTGTCTACAATTTTCTGGAGGCAATCACCAGCTCTAGGAAAGATCTTTAAGGTATTTTTCATGACAGAATACCTTTATGACACACCATTAATCCATCATTGCTATCTGTGCACTGTCTTCCTGTTTTCTAAATCATCTCTGAATCATGAAGAAAACAACATTTTGTGTTATTCTGACAGTTTTCCAGAGGAAATCACACACATGTTTCTGTGTACACACACGCAAACACCCAGAGTCCAATTTGTGGAGGCAGAGGACTTCTGTTAGTTTTGTAGCTCTAAAGGAAAGTTAGTTTCACTTATCAATTCACAGTACATCATCTTTCACCAGTCATTGAAGTTGGGGGCTCAACACGGCATGGGGTACTTGTCATTTGTACCAAGAAAGAAATAAGAAATGATATAAACCGATTTCCCTTGACAGCAGAGACACAGATGGAGACTACGTTTGGACCATATTGTCTGCTTTGGGGTCATCCCTGAAGCCATTAGCTATCATAATGATGAAGCCCAAGTTATTTATTTCCCCACAATTTTCTGATGTGGCAAAAACAGTGTTACATTGGGGGCCTGAGTTTTCTTCCAAGAGGTTGTGTTGTCCTTGAGAAGGGACACCACATGTGACAGAATATTTTTAGTCTACAGAAGTAAAAATTACAAATCAAGGATGAGTTTTCATGCAAAATATGCAAACATTAAGATTACTGCCCCCATAAAATCAGACTTTTAGTACTACTGCAGATACATTTGTATAGTGTCTAACCATTTTCTTGGAGTTCTTGACTCCTGCTATTTTTACTTAATTCGGTCATTTAAGTGATTACTTGACATTTTCTATTCATTTGTTTGTTTATTCTGTTGGTCAGACAGTAAATAAATATTTATGGAAAAGGTAACATTTATTAGCTCTACTGATATGTCAGAAAATAAAACAATACAAAGGAAGGAAAAAGTCCCTGAATGACAGAGCTTGATTCCTGTAGGAGAGACAGAAAGTAAAGAGCTAGGAAATGAGAATACACAATTACCTGCATGAAATTAAAAAGGTTTTTTTTTATTGGTTGTTCAAAACCTTACAAAGCTCTTGACATATCATATTTCAAACATTAGTTTCAAGTGAGTTATGAACTCCCATTTTTACCCCAAATACAGATTGCAGAATCACATCTGTTACACATTCACATTTTTACATAATGCCATACTAGTGACTGTTGTATTCTGCTACCTGGTTGTGGTATTGGTGGTATTTGTTTGTTTGTTTTACTTTTTCCTTCATTAGGCCACAATGGGGACTGTAACTGTTAGTCTGAAGAAAATGAGGAGCCTTTCAACAGTGTTACAGCAGAAAGCAACATGATCTGATTTTCCTTTTTAACCAACTAAAGGGGAGTCAATGGTGGGAAAGGAAATGCTTTGGGATGATTTCCAGGATGAAGAAGATAGGCACTGTATAAAACAATCAACTAGATCTATGCCCTTAAGGCATTCTTAGTAGGGAATAAGCACATGCAGTTTTAATGATAATTTAGATTGTTAATGTAATAACAACCAAGTGAACTTAAACTGGATAATGTACCAGGAGGTCTGTTCTGATTGGGTAATGAAATTCTTTCACACAATAGATAGCAAAATTCCCTCTGTTTAGAAAATATGGGCATTAGATAAACTGAATTTGACTTCTCAAATGAAATGTCGAATATTCTCACATATTTGATCAAAATAAGCTATTAAGGCTCACTGAAGGGGTGAGCATCAGGAATTTGTGACATTACAAGTTGCATAATTTGGGGAATTTGCTGAAGTTAATGCCTATGCGTGCCTTCAATAGTTCCTTTGATTCTAAAAGACTTGTTAAATTTAAAACACATATACACACACCTCAGCTATCTACATTCAAAAAATATCCTTTCAATGATCAATTTCAAAGCATTAGCTGAATTATCAAGACAAAATGGCCTATTTTCTCTGTTGTTTAGTTTTTGCATGTTTTCCCTTTTCTTGTCATTCAAATTTCTCCCTTCCTCTTTTGTGAGATCTTTTTTTTTTCTTCATGAGTAGCAACAAAATCCATACCAATGATTCAGACTTGCAAATATTTACAAAAGATTAAGCAGGCTGTAGAAGATGTCAACCAACCCACATTTCTACAAGAGGGAAGTAGATTGTAAAGAATATAAATTTTGTGAATTACTGCTTATTGTAAGTCACCATTGAAAAGACTCCATAATTCATTGGTTTCTTATTGAAAATGTATTCATTCAACTGCAAGAGATGCTAATGTGTTGAACTGCAAAAGTCAAGAGCTGTTTTGTGCTTCCCAAAATGCAAAATTGAAAGAATTAAATTAAGTTCAATCATATTTTATTTTCAAATAATGGCACCTAATTCTATAGAAGTAGATACGGTTTCTTTATAAATTATATAACATCTGTAAGGCATATATATAGATACTGTAAAATCCTATGGTACTAATAGGCTGTATGTTCCCTTGTGGCTCTTATTTTCAAGTACTCATTGAAACAGCCACTGCATTACTGTTTACAAAAATCACTAAATTTAAAAATTGAAAAAAACACCTTACAGTAATCATTTATATTAGTATTACACATGTAAATTTCACAAAAATCACAAAAGTTTCAAATCTAAGTACTATATGTTTGTTTTTAAAAATATACATTACTAATTATGTATTTAGACAACATTTACACATAATTATAAATATAAAATACATATATTATATTTTCATCAATGAATGATTGCATCTAATATTAATTTTTATATGAAAATATTTTTATCAAATCATTCTTTTATCATTTACATTGGATACAATTTGTGATTTTTTTTTATTTACTAGGGATTGAACTCAGGGACACTCAATCACTGAGCCACATCCCAGCCCTATTTTGTGTTTTATTTAGAGACAGGGTCTCACTGAGTTACTTAGTGACTCACTTTTGCTGAGTCTGACTTTAAAGTTGTGATCTTCCTGCCTCATCATCCTGAGTCTCCTGAGCCACTTGGATTATAGGCATGTGCCAAGGCACCAGCCACAATTTGTGATTTTTTTAATGGTAGGGAATGAGAATGATTTATTTTCACTCAGGATGAAATAAAGATAGGCATTACAAATGTTCATGCAAATGAATAATTTTCAGTGGTAGAGTGGTTTAGCTTTCATTAGCTCTCTTTATATACTCAATCACATAGTGCACTAACATAAAACCATATCCAGTTAATGAAGTTCAGCAGTCTTATAATTTACATATGAAGTCCAAATAGGATTCAGGAAAACCTGAACTCATCATGAAAAGAACTTTTGATTCTGAAATTCCTTCTCAAATATATCTGACCTCAGGTAAAAATGTAGTCAATTTATTCTGTTTCATAAAGTGGCCATTCACAGACTATTTTGTAAGGACATACTGTCCTTGTGCAATAGTGGATATGATTCAAGCATCATCATACACACCATTCAGCATGACTGGACACAGGAAGCAGCTTTCTAAATCATATCTTGACTAGAGAGAGACTGTCTTTCCAATTAGAAAATAATTTATACTTCTTTGCAATACCACATCTGTGTCCTCTTCAATGAGAATATCCACTTGCTCCAATATATCTTTTAAAGACTACTGTTGAAAGGTCAGTGGGAAAAAAATACTTCTAATTGACAAACACATGAGCTACAGTGATTGGGGCTACTGCATAGGACTTCTATGAGACCATTGTGATGGCAATTGCAGCTACAAATGAAAGATGGATAGCTAAAGCGAGTGTTCTTGTATATAGAAAAATGCCAAAAGATAAAAGCAAACAAAGATCTTTATGTAGCTGGAATGTATGTGTTTCAATTCTGAAAATTAAAAAAAAACTGCTTTGATTAAATTCAGTTTCTGCACTTTTCATTTCATGTAAACTACTTTAAAATTCCCAGAACTTTATATATTTATATTAGGATTTTTGATATTTTAAGAGAAAAATCAAGTTACCATTTAGTGGATATAGAGTACCTGCTGGAGATGATGAAGAAGTTAAGGAAATGTGTAGTGGTGATGATTGTACATCCTGGGAAATAGATTTAATGTCACTGAGTTGTACACTTTAAAAGTAATTAAAATGATGTAAGAGAGGAAAGGAAAGGTTTGAAAAAAACAAGAAAATAATGAGTATATATGGACACAATTTTAGACAACATTTTGCAAAAGTCAGCTTTTTAACTTTCAATAATGTTTGTTTACAATTAAAAACAAAAATGTAGATTTAAAATCTGGCTTCTTTCTCTAGATAAATGCTCATTTATTAATTATAAAAGTGTCATTTTATCAGTAATGCATATTAGAATTCCTCATATGCATTTAGAGATGCTGATATTTTTATTAGTTCTGAAAGCTGAAACAGAAGAAAGATAAAGAAAGGAAACAAGGGAGAGAGAAAAGGAAGGAGGAGAAAGGAAAATCTCTTCTGTCCTTTTATTGGTAATGTGAGAATTCTGCTTGTAGATCTGTTGGAACTAACAATAATTCTGCATGGTAGATAATGTCTGAAACACCAGTTAGGTATTAAAAGTATCATCATGTGTTTTTAAACTAAGTGCATTAATTAGTCTAAGAGGGCATTAGCACTTCAGTAATCTCTCTTGATTACTATGAAATGTTTTCCCATATATATCGTCATTTAACAATAATTGGGAAGATTTCTTACAGGAAGAAGAGACATTAAAACTTGTGCGATATTAAGTGGCTCAAAAAGGGATGTCAGGGGAGAAAGAAAGAAAAAAAAAGCTGAATGTAATTGTTGCACTGAACTGGCTTCCATGAGAAAGAGCACAGTTTGAGGCAGCTGTATCAAGTAAAGATGCTTGGATTTCAACACAATGTAGAACAATCAGAGAAGTTTCTCCATCCTAGAAATGTTCAACACAAGAAGACAGGACAAAGAGTAATAGAGAAAGGCCACTATTCCAAATATTTATTGATAATTTCTGTATACAGCAAACAAATAAAAGCATTGCCCTTGACAAAGGGAATCATTTGGTTGAGGACCTAAGAAATAAAAGGATTAAACAAAGACCAAACTGGATAATAAGTTTTGTGAAAGGTAAGAATTAAAAAAAAATGCTAGACATAAATAGTCTCATGAAAAGCATTGTTATTTTCATCTCTTCTGACTCTTTCTCTTCTTTTACTTTTTTCTTCCCTCCTCCTATGTCTTTCCCATTTCCTTTTTCCACCATTGGTTTTACTTGAATTTCATTTCCTGTGTGAGAACAGGGTACAAATACATATGGCTTAAGAATGGTATGACTATATATGGCAGTGGAGTTTTTAAAATGTATTTTAATCTTTTCATAAATATACATACATATCTTTTTTTACAAATGAAAGAACACAAGTATATTGATTCAAAAAAAGTAATTACTGCATACCCTGTATGCTCTGCCTCCCAGTGTTATTTCCCAGAGACAAACATTTTGGCTTTTGCTGGTTGTTTTATCTAGCATATCTCCATGACTTTAAAAAACAATCAATAAAAGCATTCCTCATGCCTCAATTTAAGCAACAACTATTGACTTCTACTGTGGTTGCTGCCTTATTTGAGAAGGTCTACCTTTTCCCCATTCTTTCCATATACTTATCTCTCAATATTTGCTTATGTAAGTATTAAAATCATAATTACTATTAATTAATTATTAATTATTTGGGGGATAATTGATATATTAAATTATCTTTTTTTGTTGTTTGTGCTTTTACTCTATTGATAGTTGCCGTTTTACATTTGCTGTTGTATCTTACAGCATATAAATAGTATCTGAATCAAAGGAGATTAAAAATATTCTGTGCCTATAGTTCTAATATGCAAAACTGGGTGGGGCTCCATAAAAAATAATTAACTTTTTTTTGGGGGGTGCCAGGGATTGAGCCTAGGGGTGCTTAATCACAGAGCCACATCCCCAGCCCTTTTGATTTTTTATTTTGAGACAGGGTCTTACTAAGTTGCTTAGGGCCTTGCTAAGTTGCTAAGGCTGGCTTTAAAAAAGAAAAAAGAATTAACTCTGAGAATTAACTTCTTTTGTTCAATGAGTAATTTTCATGGCATGTTATACATTTTTTAATAAATTTATAAATTACTTGTAAATGCAACTGTATCCAGCTCACCACAGGAACCTTCTGGGAGACAGCATGGAAAAGTCCTCCAAGTTGCCTCACTCAAGGACAGAGAATATGGAGATTTGTGTGTGCATGGTTTAGAGATGCTCCTAGGAACTCAACTTTACAGTTCTGACAGTCTTCCATGGGGCCAAATGCTTCCCATGTTAAGAGACACCCTTCAAGCAAAGGGCCACAATTGTGTAGCAGGAATCTGATGGGAAGAAACACACAGGAGCTTTGAGAACCAAAGGGAGATGAGTGAAGCTCCATCCATATGCGGTGCCTGCCTTCAGCTCAGACTCAGCCACCAGGGAAGGAGGAAGCCAGTCACCGGTCACTCTTCAAAGACCCCTGCCTCTCACAAACCAAGCTCACACCTCTCAAAACAGACTGATGGAGAAGGTCAGGCTGAAACTGTTCATGTTCTCCTCCCCTATATTCTCAGATATTCTGGGAAGCATCACACCTCTAGACCATTTATTTCTTAATCACTAGGATGCTCATTCTGTAAGAATCTCTACACCTTCTAATCAAAATTCAAAATTAGCCCAAAGTACTCTCTGAAATTACAGCCAACTATCAGGGAATCTCCCACATCCTAAACCTTTCTCTGACGATTGTCCTCACATTCATGTTTTAACTGAAATACACTCCTCCCTGAGCAATGAGGCTCAGTGTTTCATCCACACTCCCTGTCTATCCATGTTCTCACACTTTTGCTGCTTTAGGTTTTCCCTCTTTTCAAATCTTGAACACCAACCTTCTGCCTTTTCACTATGGCTATCTCAATGATTTCAAATTCACTGAGAAAATAAAGCAATCAACTTCCACATATTTCTACCACCACATCTGCAGCTTCTTTGTTGTATATACATCTATTTTCCTTTCCCTATAGACTTCCTGGAAGAATTGCCTTTACCCCTAGGTAAAGCCCATGGTTCCAGTTACCCATGATATCCGGTCAACAACCAAGACCATCATTGTAGCAGTTTTGCCCTTTCTCCCACAGAAAGTGCCCTACCCTTACCTGTTGACTCCTTCCAACATATCTAATCTCAAAAAAGGTGCACAAATACGTATACATTAACATACATTTTATGTATTATGTATGTATAACATACGTGTACATATACATATATAAGAACAGCATGTAATATCAACCATGTTAGAATAAATAAATGTTAATTTTCAAATATCTTAACGTCATATCTTCTGTGGGCTACTATCCTATTTTTCTTCCTATTTTCAGCAAACTCCTAAAGAGTCGTCTGTATGTGTTGCCAGGATTTTTTACTTTCCAATTAAACCCAGTTTCAGCAGACTTTTTGATACTATCTGCTCATGCTTCTGCTGACCTCTCTCAAACTCAAGAGTATTAGAAATGTTGGAAAGAAGGGATAGATATGTGTGGTGGTGCTCGTTTGAATGAATTTCACAAGAATAACTTGCTGTTCCTTGAACATTTTTCTCTACCTTTTGCCCCTTTTCAGTATCCAGTGTACCTTGGGTCAGTCTTTGAAAACTGCCACTCGACTTCTACAATTTAACTTTCATATTCATATCAAAAATGCCAAAACAAACTCCATATTTTGGCCTTCATAATACCTAAACTCTGTCATATGATGCTCCTTCCTTTTCTGTGGATTAAAAAAAAATGTTCTCTTTTGTCACTGCTTTCTGTCAACCATTTATTGATCATTTACTTTCACTCACTGACTTCTAATGTCAGTCCCCTAAGTAATAATCTGGTCTCCCATGACCAGATTCATATTCTCTAGCCTCTCCCCTCAGTGTTCACTAGATAATTTCATCCATTTTCATTCTTTTCCTATCTTTTGCTGACAGCTCAGTCTCACTCTTTCAAATCTGATTTTTTTTTGTTTGTTTCTGAGCTGCAAAATTAAACTTTTAGCTTTGTGGGGTTTTTTGTGGTTTTTGTTGTCATTGTTTTTCTAATTTTCCTCATTCAACATTTTAGAAAGTTATGCAATCTCTTTCTTACACACACACACACACACACACACACACACACAAATACTTTCTTCTACTTTCTGCCTGGAATAAAAAACTTATTGTCTATCCAATCCAGGACCAATAACCTTCCACCCAAGTTATAACACACATATTTAAAAATTTCAATGCAAAATGTAAAAAACCTTCTCTCTTTCTGGAAGAGAGGTTAGAACAAAGAACCATTTTATTACCAATACCACTCTCCTGAATCACTGTTTGCATATCTCTATAAGAGCATTTATTAAATGGTTTAGTTACTATTCATAAACATATTCTGTATGTGATATTCTCAGACTCTGAAATCACATCCAAACATCCTTTGAGAAAACAAAAGAAGCATGAGTAGATTTGTACCTTATTTCTATTATTTACCATTTATGGGATCCAACACAAAATGAATGAAAGTCCTTCTCCCCAGCTTCTCCTCTGCTAAATAAAGATAGTAATTTTACCTTATTTATCATTATTTAGTACACTGAAGTACCACAAATCACAGTGTCTAGAGCATGGTATGAAGTCTGCAAATGTTGATTTCCTTCCCTCCTTGCTTCTCTTTCACCCCAATACCAAGCAAAGTGTCAGCACATGGCAAGTGTGAAACTGTTTGTTCGTTTTCACTATACCAAACTACCCCAAAAGTTAATGACTTTAAACAATGACAATTTTTATTTTGTCAACAAGTCTGTGATCTAGGCTTGGTGAAGACACCTTATATCTTCTCTCAGCATCCACTAAAATGTCTCAAAGTCAAGGAGGAAGAATCATTTGAAGATTCTCCCACACATCTGTTTGGTGTTTGATGTTGGCTGTCAACTTGGACCTCTGCTGGGGCTGGAGCTGGGGTCAGAGCCAGACACAGGGCTATCTGATGTGATATTTGCCTTCCTCAGAACATGGTGAATAGGTTACAAAAATAAGTGTTTCAAGAAAGAGCCAATGGGAAGTTTTATGGCCTTTTATGACCTAGCCTGGAAGTCATACGGCATCCCTTCTGCTGTATTCTGTGAGTCAGAAGTGGGTAACTAGGGCTGAACCACATTCAGGTAGAGGGGATTAGAAATCACTTTTTGAGGGAAATGGTGTCAACCACTTGCATATTTATTTTAAAATCATTTTGAATCCATTCATCACTCTCAGCATCTATATCAGCATGATGTGTTGAATTATAGAAATATAGAAATGAGCCCATTTGAGAGCATCAAAGACCCAACATATAGATAAGGGATCTAGCAAAGGAAGTGGGGGAAACAAAACAAAAAACAAACCTAGACCAAAATTCCAAAGGCCGAGGTACTAATTTTGGACGTACTCAGCTAAAACGCAAACAGGGCCTTACCTATGAACAGGTCAGTTAACATGAATCCTCAGTTTTCCTGTCTTAAAATGAAGATCATCATTATACAGCCAATCCCTGAATACTTTGATCATCAGAGGAAGTGATTCATTGGAAAGTCAGCAAGGAAGATGCAAATGGAAGAAAGCCTCTGGTATTGGAGTAGTGATGGAAAGAGCAGCACCACTCTTATTTGACATTACAGTAGTACTTCAGTTTTAATCAGATTTGCTTGTACCTCCTGGCAGTACAAATTCCTTGTTCTTTAATTTTTCCCTGTATAAGAAATGAATTTTAATAAATGCCACCACTTTTATCTAGGAACAAGGAACGTATTAAGCTCTTGAAGCAAGATGATTTTCAAGTATCTACTGGAATATCTCATGCACCACCACAGTGATGTTCCTTATACTCAGTCATGTATTCCAGGAAAGTAATAGCAAGTGACATTTCACAATCTAAGTTTGTTCTGTTTAAAAAAGAAAAAATGAATTCCAGGGTTGTAGAAAATGTCAAGAAACATTGAAAAAATACATGATATTTAACTACCAAAAACCCCCAAATCCAATAAAGGAACCAAAAGGAATAGCTAGTATGTACATTCTGAATCATGCATATTTTAAAATATTTCTGTTTAATAATACCTTGCATTTCTATCCTTTCTTTCTATAAACCAATTTAAATAATTTGGGGATTTTTCCATGAAAGTGTATCAGCCCCTTTTGATCATCTTTATCTGGAATTCTTCATCATTCAATCTAAAATCCACTGGTGGCTCTTTTTAGATTTCTTTGGGCATCCATCCAATAGAATTCTGATAATGGAGTTAGTTGAAATGTTTATGGATCTACAAAGGAAACATTCTACATATTTGTCTGTACTGAAGTATGAATGCCTCAACAGAACACTTGGCCAACAAAGTTCAAACACAAGCCACAGCTTAGGCTGAGATTTTTCAAACACATAACAAGAAAGGAATTTGAACCCAGCATACATGATATATCACTAAAATTTAATGGTAAGAAAAAAAGAACTAAATAAAAATGTGTATAGAATATAAACAAGAAATTCATAGAAGAGAAAACTCAGATTACCAGGAAACTCAAAGAAATAAGCCTAATATTACTAGAAGTAAGGAATTATCTATTAAAGCAATAAAGAAATGTAATTTCCTACTCTTCTGATGGTTCAAGTTTAGTGAGAGCTGTAAAAATTGAAAGTTTTCATATACTGCTTTCAGGTTAGCTTGCAGTATTACATAATGCCAAGTGCAGATGAAAATATGCAATGACGCATACATTAATATTTTAGAAATTGCTCTTACTGGTAACTACATTTGTTATAATCACTTGTTCAATCATAAAAGATTCACCAAGTGCATTCTGTATGACAGATCCATGTTAGATGCCACCTAGGACTAAGATAACTTGGCTTTAGTGAGAAAACATGCACTATAGAGTACACAGTAGGCACTCAAGTAGAGGTGTACTTGGTATTTCCTTAAGTTTTAAGCTAACTGTTACAAATGATCAATTCCATGGCACGCAGATTTTTTAGGATCATTTATAAAATCATTAGAGTATGTTAGTGTATAAATTCTGCAGATACACTAAGTGCTACTTAGAATTTTGTCCTATACGATAAATTATTTTTAGAAATGGGGTTCTTGTTGCTTGGAATATAATGTCCAATGACAGCTTGAAACAAGAATTCAGTATGTGTTATATATCAAACAATTCTTATGGAAGTGAAGTGACATGTTCTATGAAAGTGTGTTAGCCAGATCAAAAAGCATCGCAAGTGAACCGCATGATATCAATGCCCCGGATACTAACTTGAGCTGTGAAATGAGGAAGCAGAATAGGGCAATAATTCTAAATTAATTTGTTACTTTATGTAACATGTTACTACATATCTATAGTGTGCATCTAAATTAATAAAAATAAATTGACTTCACCACAAAAGGGAAAACATAATTTTAAAAAAGTATTTTGCTATATGTGTATCTTCCAATTGTGAAAATGGAGGATAGGCTTTCATGCTAACACATATTCAGACACATAATATATGTCTTGCTTTAAAATTCTTCAGTGGTTGCTCACTGCTGACAGGATAAAGTTCAAACCACTTATGAAAACATTCAAGGCTTTTAGAATCTGGCTTTTACCTAAATCTCCAGTTTTATATTTTACTTTCCCTCAAAGTTCAGTAAGACAGAACAACTATTTGAGGTTCTTTTTAAGGACTACCCTAGCCCCCATTCTTTGCCTTGTCTTATCTCTGGCTCAAGATACTTCAAAATTTCAAGTTCTTGTCATGCCTGCTATCTAAAATATTCCCTGAACCACTTATCAGTTCCTTCTTGTCTTGCAAAGCATCTTTTTAATACCTCTTACATGATATCATATTATACTTTTCTCTAAAAGTCTTATATGGTGAATAAGAGTACAAGCTTCAGGAATTAACATTCCAACTTTGTCACTTCAAAAGCTGTGTGATTTTAGGCAATTTATTCAACTTCTATGATTGTAAAATGAAGATAATAATATTGACTGAAGTGGTTGTTCTGAGGTTTAAGTGAGTTATAGAAAGATTGGGGAAAAATCATGACACAAGATAGATACCAAGGAATAAAGAATAGATTCTATTTTCATTGATATTGTTAATATTATTAATGTCATTGTTTTGTGTTTCTTCCCTATAATATGTACAGTCTTCAATACAACCTGACTTTTTAAGTCTTTTTTACATAAAGATAATTATTTGATGAGAAAATAGTATATACCTAACACTTGAATTAATAAATGAGAAGGACTTTAGAAATGAGCAAAATACTCAAACTATGGTTTGACCCATAGAAAATGATCAATTTTTTCCCAGAAATAATTCATCTACTTTATAAACTCAGTACTCATCTTTTGGGATATGTGGGGGGCACCTTCTTGAATTTTTTTACTATGTTTATTGATCTCATTATCTAAACATAAAAAGTTATTTGCACACACAGGATGTTAAGTATCATCTTCTGGATTCTGTATATCTTCTTAAAGAAAATTTGAAATAGAGTGAGCTATTACTAGTAATATGTCTACCTCAGACTCTATTAAGTCAATGGCTCTTTATTTCTGCTAATACTTAAATACAACCTGATGAATCAAGGGTGAGAAGCCTATGTCTCAGTGTCAGGGTCTACTAACCACAGGAAAAGTTAGGAAGGGGCACATTTGAAGACAAAATATTAATCCCTGGATCAAGAGCAAATGGATCAAACTGGAGATAAGATGGACAGGTGACATGAGAAAGATTACACAATACTCTGATTTTCTAGCATTTTATTTAAACAGTTGCAGTATGATTTTCATGATGTTGGCATGACTTATTTGAATGGGTTAAAGGTACTCTGAGCTTGTAATTTCTCTCTCTTAGGTGGCCAAATTATTGAGCAGTCTAGTTTAATTCTGGCAAACATTTTCCCAGTGAGGATTGCTACTATTCCCACTGGACAAACTGGAGAAGCTACTGAAGGCCAGATGGATATTCTACAGTAAATAAATTGACATTGCCGTTTATCACTAGTCCCTTGAGACTTTAGTCAGCACTGAATCCACAGAGCCTATAAGCCCTGGTAGAGCTCAGAAAAATTGAATTTTGGTATCTATAACACTGAGTAGTTCCTGAAGTAGAAACACAACAAAACCAATGGACCCCTTTGTAACCAACTTTCTTCCTCCTTCAATGTAAGGAAATTACATCATTGCCATTATCATCATCACTCTGCTTTAATTAAGTGTGCACTAACTATAATGTGTGTAGCATTAAGCATGACTTTCAATGCCAGTTCCTGTAATAAAATTTATGATTGGCATGGGGAGCAGGTACAAATGTGTTTAATGTCAAAAGCTCAAGGACACACACTGTGATAGAAATTGTAAGATAATTAATACCTGGTATGGTAGGAATGACCACAAGCCTCCTCATCTTATTTGAATCCTATGAAATCAAGTATTCCCCACCATCCCAGATCCCAAGAGGAAACAAAACAAACAAACAAAAAACAGGGATTACATCTTATTTGTTTCTATGGTTATATGTCAATTAGTCTTCAACTCTACCCAGAGAGTAAGACCCTGAAGCCTTTTATTTTTTCCTACAGTGGGCTCTCCATCATCAGACATTATGTGGGATTCTCCATAACACCCTTCATTATTACCCCAAGCTAGAGGCCTCACTACAGTACTTTCACAAAGATCAGCATGATTTCTGAAATGTTCATTTTTCATTTTTAAAAACATCTATTTTATACCTCTTTCAAAAGGAACAAGTTCACAGTGTTACCCTAAATTTTCCAAATAAGCACATTTTGGATACAGTATCATCGAATTATCTCAACGCAATAAAATGTTTCACCCACTAGCCAGGGGAGTCTTTCTTTTGAAATGAGAAATTCTACAAAGAATCTCTGTGCAAGTGAATATTACCTCTATCACTCAGGCATACGGCTTAGGTTCAGGGATCACACCTGGACTCTCATTAGCCATCTCCAAATCATTTCACTATGAGGATGGCATGAATAGCTAGTGGGACCCATTCCACAAAAGCTGTAAACCTGCCCCTGTTGTCTGTTGTCGGTGTGGTCTCCCTGTCCTGTCTCTCTCCTGGAGTGATGTCCTGGAGAGATCATCTCGCCTGAAATGCAACTTCATGTCAAATTAGCATATGGCATGGCATATGGAATGACAGCGAAATGACTGGTTTTTCAGACTGAGGAGGTACAAGAAAAAGATTTTGAGAAGAGACACATCTCTCATTGAAAAGGCAGCTGCCCAATACACAATTGTCTCCCAGTAGACTGGTACTGGCAAAGACAACTGTCTTGACAGAAAAGAACTCTGCCAAGAAGCTGACCTTAGGGGGAACTGGAGAGAGCAGAGCATAGTATTTACATTTCTTTGAAGTCTCTTTCAAGTTTTGAAAACCACTACTAAAAAAATACACTCAACTCTGACTTGAAATATATTTTCTATTCCCTTAGAATGGTTTTAAGGTAGGAGATGAACTGAAAAAGACACATTCATTCACTCTTGTCTGTCCCTATATTTTCCACTTTTTTGCACAGACCGTGTAAAATAAAGCAATCCCATAGATAAGCAATATTAAATATATATATTTAGTCTTCCTTTCTTATCTCATTCTCAATTTAAGAGGGCTTAGGATTTTTTTTTAAGTATGCTAAACCCATGGTGTATTTTGGTAGCCTACTACATTCTGAAGAGAAACTAATTCCCTCTGATTCCTTAATTCGAAACTATTGCTAAATATTCCAGCATCACACCCTTTACCACACAACTGTCAGTTCAGAACACTTTGAAGATATTGTATAAACCTTAATGTGGATGACAAGTTGTTTCACAGCTTTGTATTTTAATCAACTTATAAAATCCCATCAACCAGAAGTCATATTCTATCTCAGAGAAATTAATTTTAATGTATTAAATTAGATCTACTATAGGGACTACCTGCAGGAAGAATACAAAAAAAAAATCAAAATATGTGGACATATATAGTAGGATTATCAACCAACATTTCAGAACTTCTCATTTGTTTTCCCTTAAAATTGGGCCCCATGATCTTCCTCAAAATCCTTTTACTAAAACTTCCATTCAAATAAACATGCTTTAGAGGGTTTCTGTCCTTTGCTACCAAATGGTGACTAATTTCTTCAATATCTAACATTTACCACTCTAATAATCTTCAGGGATAAGTCTCGTTTTTTCAACTCTGCAATCCCCTTTCCTCTATCTCACCAAAGCAGACTTTCACTGATATGATCGTCTATGGTTCAACCATGACACCATAGTCTTTGTCAATTTCTTAGGGGTTAGTTAACACATGAAACATAGAAGTTCAATTTTGTGTATTGAAGGATATTGAACATTAGTATCTGGCCCTTTTCAATTTTTCCAATATATGTTCAACTTTCTCTTCCTTTTTATTCCCCACCTAGGCCGGAATGTATGCAAGCCCTTTCATCAATATATTGAATGCTGTAAAAAAAATGATATTATTTTAACTGTCTATGTTCCCCTTATCAAGTGTTGTCAATTTCTCTTATTTTCCTCTAAATCTTGAAATGGGTGTTCAGATATAAATAACACTCTAAATTTGTAAATATACTTTGTATATGGGGAGACTTGGGCTATAATCTCAGCTCAGGTACTCAGTAACTATTTGACCTTCTGTAAATTATATAAGGTAGCTGAGCTTCAATTTCCTAATCTGTAAAACCAAGATATTATTTTTAGTTTTAGAGTTTTTGTGAGAATCATGAATTGTACTATATGAATCAAAATGAAATACTTTTAGTTGAGGAAAAAAAGAATCATCTAAGTGGAATGGATGAGCCCATCAGCCATTCTAACCAGACTCTGCCCTAGAGCAAGCATAAAAGAGATGAGGGATGTAAATTTGTTAATCTCTTAGTCAAAGATAAGTATTTTTCATGCAACATAATCCCAAAATGCAAGCTGCCAATTTCAAAGAGAACTAGCAATTTGCTTCAATGCTGAAGGCAAACCTGGTTGTATTAGGTTTAATCAGATTCAATCCATGCCCTACCTTGGAAGTTCTCAAAAAATATATAGCATATGAAATGTTCCCCTTACTGAATTTAGTGTCTAATATTCATGAATGACATAATTTTGTTTTCTTTTGCAATAGTGTTTGTGTAACAATGGTCCACTTTATGCTTTGCATAAAGCCCTTGCTTCTCTGCCATTGTGACTTATTTTTAAAAGGACGTTTTTCCTTCTTCCCTTCCCTGCTCTTCCCTAATCTCTCCCCCTCCCTAATCTCAGGGGAAACTTGATTACCTTTCTTCCTCATTCAAGGCAGAGTTATCTGTCTTTGAGCACACTCCCACCACTGGATCCAAGTAATTCAAACTTTGGGGATGGAACCAAAAGATCTCAGAAATAACTATATCCCACATTAACAAGTGAATTACAAACTCTGAGGGATAAGATGTGGAATGTAGCCTTTGAGTCACATCTTTAAATCCCTGTCCCTATTCCCCTGATGGGCAGAATCATAGCCACTGGGACAAGAGTCCCCTGTGTTTCTCCCTTGCTAGCAAAGCAATAAAACTTTTTCCTTTTTCTCAAAACCATGTTCTTGTTATTGGATGGATATGGAGACAAGGACCCAGCTTTCAGTAACATTTGCAAAATGCCTTGCCCGCCACTTCTCACTCATTATTGGCTTTCAATGATATTAAGAGATTATTATTTTTGTTACCTTATTACTATGATAAAATAACCCTAGCAGCTAATTTTTAGAACTTTCTGGTGGCTTATCATGTAAGGTCTAGTGGTTTTTCCAGACTTTCCATTTTCCTCAAGTTCCCTGTTTATTTCTCAACCTCTTCCTTTGTAGCAGATGCTCAATTTCCATTATCATTCTTCAAATTGTTTTTCGACAATGAATATATATTTTTCACACTTTACCATGTCAAAATAGTCCTTATTCTTATATTTCCTTTTATTTTGTCCCGTCTCTAAGAAAAAAACAAACCTTCTCTAACTTAATATCTCATCTATTTCTCCCTTGTACATCCTAAAAGTGTTTTGTACTCATTTTCATAATTTCTGATTTGACCAACATCATTGTCTTCCTGCATTTGAATCCATCATGAGGTTTTCTCAGTCCTAACAGCAAACCTTCTAATATTTTTATTGGAAAGGAATTAATGGTGGATAGTCTTATAACTCATTCCTCACATCTTGGACAAACTTGGGGGAGGGAATCTGGTCTAACAGAGAAATATCCTTGGAAAATCTACTTGTACATACACTGACCAAACTTCTTGGAGGTATTTACTAAAATATGTTTAGAAGAATATATGTCTTCTATCTATGTTGGAATTATTCTACTTAGTCTGCTAGAACTCTGAAGGCAAATGGAGGCAAGCAGGCATCCTGGGCAGCATCTGCTGGATACACTAGACTACTTCGGTGTGATGGAACTCATCATAATTATCAGAGTAAAAAATTACTAGAGTATTAAAACAGAGGTTCTGTGGTCAAAATAGTGCCCTTCCAGTGAATTATTCATGTATAGCTCAGATATCCCATATGTTAAATCAGGGCTGTAAGGTATTGAGGTGTAGAAAATAAGGATCTAAAAAGCTGCATTAGGGGTTTATAGATTTCTTATTTTTTCCTTGAGGCTCATGATTACCTCTGTCATTTAAATCAGTGGTCAACAAATAATAGCCCAAGAGCTTAAAAAGTTGTTCAACAACATAATGAAGAAAACTCTGTGACATAGACCACACATGGCCTCCAAAGCTTTTTATCTAATGGTTTGTAGGGAAATTACTTACACCTTCTGCTTTATATTATGACTCAAATTTAGTCTGTGGTTAGGACTTCTGAAGTTAGTGGACCTGACTTGACAATTAACCCTTTGTAGTATCACACCTGTCATTTCTCATTAAACTTCTTAAAGACAATAGCAAGAGTTAGCAGCATGAGGCTTTGTACATATAAACATAACTATGTTATTTACCCATAAATAGATTCACTTGAACATACCTGGTCAGTTGGTTTTCAAGAGAGATGCCAAAGTGTCCAATAGAAGAGAAAAATCTTTTCAAAAATTAAGGTAAAATAAATGGTTCAATGGTTAATTTTATATGCAAACTTGCCTGGGTCATGGAATTCCCAAACACAGCAAAGATTATTTGGGACACGTCTCTGAAGGTTTTCCTTGATTAGATTAATATTTAAATTGGTAAGGTGAATAAAGCAGATTGTCCTCCCTGATGTGGACTGGCCTTATCCAATCAATTGAAGACCTAAATAGAACAAAGTGGACCAGCAGTAAGAATGTCCACTGGCCTGACTGTTACCTTCACACTAGAATTTATACCATTAACTCTGCTGCTTCTTAGGAAGCCTTCAAACTCAGGCTGGAACACCACCACTGTTGTCCAGCTTGCTGACTGCAGATCTTGGGAATACTTAGCTGCCTTAATCATGTGAGTGAATTCCTTAATAAATGTTGGTCTGTCTATCTACCTATTTATCTATCTATCTTTTATCTAAATTTTTGTTTCTGTTTCTCTGGAGAAACAAATAGATATCATTTGGAAAAAAATATGTACCTCAACCTCTATTTCAAATGATACATGAAGATTACAAAATTTATCATAAACCTAAACATAGAAGGTAAAGCATAAAGCTACTCAAGGAAAGCTTAAGAGAATTAATTGGTGACTTAGAGTGGCAAACATTTCTAAGAGAAGTCAGAGAAAGCAAAATCTACAAATAATAAATAAAGTAGACTTCATGAAAATGTAAAATTTCTGATCATCAGAAGAAACTATGAATAAAATGAATAGGCAAGCTACATGCAGAGAAAGAAAAAATATGTGAAAAACATATTCGTCAGAAAGTACTGATTCCCAGGTTTTATTAAGAATTATTTCAATTCATAAAAGAATATACATTTTAGAAATTGAGAAAAATTTTTAGGAGACATCTCATAAAAGGAGGTAAGTGAATGGCTAACAAGCACCTAAGAAAGTGCGTACATAATGATCATCAGAAAAATTCAAATTTGACCTCCTTTGATAAGATACTATTACATATTCACCAAAATGTTTCAATTTTTGAAAGGATTGACGGCCACAAGTGAGAGTGAAAATATGGATCATGAAGTGTTGATGACAGTGTAAATACTACAAGCACTTTGAAAAACAGCTGGCATTTTCTTTTAAAACCTTAAAAATTCAGGAACCTGCAATTCTGACCCTACATTATTACCTAAGAGAAAATAAAATGCATGTCTACAAAAAATGTCTTCGTATAACTGTTTATGAGAGCTTTATTCAAAATATCCCCAAACTACAACTGACCCAGCTTTCTATCATTAGGATAATTGGTAAATAATCCATCATATATTCATACCATAGGATGCCATTTTGCATCAAAACGGACTGAACTACAGACAAATCCAACAACAGGTATATCTCATTATAATCAGAAAGAAGACTTAAATATAAGAGTGTATTTTGAAATTCACATCTTCTAGATGTGAATCCAGGTGAAAAGCTTCAGAACCATGGTTGCCAGAGGCCAGAGATTAGAAAAATAATTAATCTGCAAGGATTCTGAGAGAACTTTCTGAGATGAAATCAATGTGCTCTATCTTGATAGGAGTTTGGTTTACATAGGTATATGCATTTGCTAAAGGTCACTTATTGTACACCTAAGATTTGAGCATGTGGGGTCTGGAGGTGCAGCTCTGTGGTAGTTGTCTACCAAGTACAAGATGTTTAGATTAATCCCCACACTGCAACAAATATAATACACACACACAAAATACATATGCGTATTCTGTCATATGTATATTTTATATAAAAAACAGATTTTGAACTCTAAAACTACATATGGGAAATATTAGGGAAAAATTCATGACTCCTTAAGCCACCTATGAGCAACTCAAAAATATGATGATTGGCTGGCAGAATAGATAAATGGAATCACATGTGTTTGACAAAACAATTACCGTAAATGTTAGTGATAAATGCTAAGTGGGAAGTAAATAAGTGTTGCAAATGTAATGTTTGCATCTACCAAAAACTCATATGCTGAATCCTCAACCTCCAAAATGATTGGTGATAGGGCCTACAATAAAATAATTAATGTTCAATGAGGTAATGTAGGTGGGAGCTCAACCCTATGAGATTTGTGTCCTTTTAAGGAGAAACACCAGAGTCAGTCTTCACACCTGGTCCCTGCACTCATTTAAATAATAATAATAATAAAAAAACGAGACCATATGAGCACACAATAAGGACTGATGGCAGAAACCAAACCCAGCCCTGTGATATCAGACTTGTCATGTTCCAGAACTGTGAGAACACATGTTTCTGTTGTTTAAATCACAACAGATAAACATAGATAGGTATGCTTCTGTCCTAGCAGAAGACTGATACAATAGGTATTCATAGTAAAAGTCTTTTTGGATCTAATGCATATTTAAAATTCTTCATAATGAAACAGACATAAAGTAAACCAGAAATTCAAGTGGGAATGAGGATTAAGGGTATTAGCTATGGATCATAATGAATTGCACTCTTAAGTGTAGCTCTACAACTTGTTAGTCTGGTAAAAGTAAATATGCTACTTAATATTTCTTAGTCTTTTCTCATTTGATAAATGGGAATAATAATAAAACACCTTTCTCTAGGTTTGATGTTAGTGTGAATCACAATATCATATAAACAACAAGCACAATATCTGTGGCATATTAAGTGCTCAATTAACATTTGTTGCTGATAACATGTTTCACTATGACTTTGTGAATTTTTAATATTACTTTGAAGACTTTTACCTATACCTTGTGAAGGGAAAACGAGGAACGAGAGAAGAGTAAGTGAGAAATGAAAGACGGAGACAAGGCAGAGATACACACAAGAGTTTATTTGTCAGAGCTGACAAATAAAGGCTATCTCTCTATAGCTGAGAGAGGTAAAACAGCCTTGGGGTTCTGGGAGTTTTATGGGGCAGCTCAGGAATCAGAGCCAGGCGGGTCCTAATGCAGGCAGTTAAGGGTTGGGTTGGTAGAAGGGGTGGTGAGCCTTTCTCAGAAATGCCCTTGGGCAGGAAACCAGAACTTTTTCCTTAAAATCGTGGCTGTCACTTAAGATGGCTGTCCAGATGCTAAGCAAGGACCTTTGGCCTTGAAATAAATGAGAATAAATATGTGAAATATTTTCAGCTTTGAGGCATAGGCTAAGCACCAGGTTAATCTATGCTTCATTTGTTACCTTCAAAGTAATTTTACATTAAATTATTATCAGCATTTTTCTCCTACCAATTGTCAGTGTAGAAATCCAACTATTAAAACTAAAATAACAAAGTAGTTCATTTACTAAATGTGTTAAATTTTTTTGTACATTATTTATTTTCAGTAAGCTAAAGTACACTATTACCTTACTGTGTTAGTTAACTTTCTGTTACTATAATTAAATATCAACTTATAAAGAAAAAAAGATTCATTTGGGTTCACATTTTTGGAGATTTCAGTCCATGATAAGTTGGCCCTGTTGCTCTTAAGTCTGTGATGAGGTAGCACATCATGTCAGGAGTACATGGTTAATTAAAACCACTTACCCCCTGGTTTATAAGTGAAAAGAGAGAGAGAAAAAGGACCTGGGATTCTACTATACCCTTCAAGGGCACATCCTCCAGTTACGCAAATATTTCCCACTATACCTCACTTCTTAAAAATTCCATGACCCCCAATACCACCAATCTGTTGACCAGCCTTAACACATGAGCCTTTGGAGGACTGATCCAGCATATAGTAATTTGATTAATTCTGCTGAAAAGTAGCAAGATTTTTTTCTGTTTTATTTTTTAATTGTAAGATATATAAATCTAAATGAAAATAGAATTTTTTCAAAATCCTATATTTAAAATGTGTATATTAAAAAAATAACAAAATGAACAATTAATAATTGCCATCCAAAAGAAACACTATTATTACTTTGAAGAGCTAAGTCCCTCCTGGAACAATGCATGGTCCTCTTGTTTTCCCTACCCTTCCAAGAAGTAAACGCCACTGTGAATTTTCTGTTAATCATCCTCTGTAGATTATAGAGAACAATGAATGAGTGCAAGCTCATCAGTGAGGCTTCTGAAGTTAAATCCTAGATCTTTTACTTTGAAGCTATCTGACTTTAGGGCTTTTACTTAATCTCTGTATATGTCATATCCTATCTTTAAATGAGAATCATAATAATATTAAAAATAGTGAATTTTATTAAAAGTACCTGGAATATAAAAAGTGGTTTAGACAGTTTTTTTATGAATACCTTGCCTTTCAACTTTTACACGTTTGTATTGGATCTCTATAAAATATATTCCTAGGTAAATTTCCTATTTATAGATTAGGAAGCATTCTGTGTGTTAAGTGTAACTTGCTTTACATTTCAGTATACATTTTTGAGATTCTTCCAATGCAATGTGTGATACTATGTTACAATCATTGTCACCTGTCATATAATACTCCACCGTATGAATATATGACAACTTATTATCCTTTCTGTTGTTCATAAATCTTTCCAAATTTTTGTATTACAAACTGTGATACTAAGGTCATCTCATGTCAAAGTCTTGAAAGAATGTGTACATTCAGAATAGTGACTAACATCTATCAATGTCCTCTCAACTAATGTGGAACTCAGGTAAGTTACTGTAGCACAGTTTTCTCAACTATTTAATTCTTTCCGTATTGATCATCTCTTTAGAAACCTTTCTACACATAAATCAGTGTTAGAAAAAAATTTCCACCATCTTATAAAGAGTTATGGATTTTCAATTTGCTTTTTATCACAGCACCTGTTTTATTTTCATAAAGTGACTAAAGAAGTCACAATTAAAGTATTATTATTGATCTAGATGACCACAGGGCATATTTAGAATACACTGTACAAATTTAACCTTTATGAACCTTTATATTTTAATCAACACCAGTCATTCAAAATGCTTCTAAATTTTTGTCTCTATGGTTAAAGCTTAGTTAAAGGGTCACTCTGTCTAATTAATAAACCCTTTAAGTAACTTGTCAATAACAGAGAAATGTTTTATTTGCTTTACTAACAGCCTCTAGAAGAAAAAGCTTTCAATACCTTTGACTAAACTAATGGGCTACAATCTGATATATAGAGAACAAATGGTTTAATCATTACAACAGATGATTCTGAGTTTAAGAGTCATAGATTTAAACCCATTTGGGATTTTAATCTTAGCTTTATTGTTAGCATACACTGATTACTCTGATTGGCTAATCATTTAATTAGGAAATAGAAAACCTTCATTATTAAACTGATGCAGGACACAATTTTCGAACTTTGGGAGAAATCAGGACCTAGTTTATAGAAGTACATCCTTAAGATTTAATGTTGTTTCTGTGTGGAAGTTATTAAAATAATTAATTTAATAGAAATATATGAAGAAAACATATGCATACAATTTTTTATTAGTGAAATAAAATATCTGATTTGTAAAAAGCCGGAGAAATATTTTGCTTTACTGCCTTTATTAAATATTTGAGCCCTTTATTAAAATGCATCAATATAACAAAAGTTGGTTTCCTGGAATCTTTTAACATGCTAACTAATCCTATTGCTCAAATGTAGAAGGCTTTCTGAGGTACAATGAGAAAGGCCTTAAGTTACATTGGTTCACAGAACAATTAAACTATCATGTATTCCCTAAAGAGCTTCCTCTATTACAAATAGCACTGACATGAGAGGAGGGGATGAACATTCTGGTTAAATGATAATGGACGGCACAAATGAATGTTATAAAGGTATGAATAAGACATAAGGAAGTTGTTTCAAAGGCCAGGCCAATTGCTCTTTGATACAAACCCAGGGGCCCTTCCCTTTCCAATGAGCTCAATTAGCCCCTTTGCTCCATGACATCACAAGGTAACTGGCTTAAACTGTGCTTCAAGAGCCTTTTATACACAAGAATTAAATGAGCCTGTCTCATTTAATTTCAGTTAATGTAAGTGAGCTTCTGAAACTGAATTGCTCAGTTATAACACTGAGCTTGAAGCCAGGCTTGCTGATTAATTCCTAGCTGTTTGAAGTGCTTTCTTCTCTTATCTTGAGCTGTGCAGGCCTTACTACAGCCTGCGGAGAGCAGAACCTAAGTCTAGGGGAGATTTTTGTCTCCTCTCTGCAGAGAGGAATGGAGACCAGATAAGCACCGTGGCATAAAACTGAAAACAAACCAGAAACTTGTTGCCAATTTTGAGAAATATGTGGGGTGTGGGCTGATTTTAAAAACCCCAAAGTCTATAATACAGCGTCCTTGTGTCTGACTTTCAATTCACTGCTACACTGTGCAATTTTAATTGAAAATTACTATTGCCTAGAAACTAACATTACCCTAAAGATGTCCTAGTTAGTTCCAGTTGAGGTTTTTACATAAAATGAGCATTAGCAGCAATGAGAAAGGAAGGGAGAGGCTGAATATGGTGAGTCATTAGGGCAACGATTAGGACATTTTCCCAGATTTTATTGTACAACCTTTTGAAATCCTCAGATAATCTGCTTTGCAAGTCCCAAGAGAGCTCTTTTATGGTCTTCAAAGCAAAAAAAATATATGCCTCAGCATGAACCTCCTAATAAACATACCATGGCATATCTTCCAGCTTGAGATGAAAAAGAGATGGTTTTTAAGAGGTAATTTAGTGACTACACCCCTTACGTTTTCCCACTCACACCTATGTATGCCCTGTCCCCATCTCATACACACTCTAGATAGCTTGAGTGCATTTTTTGTTCTAAATGTGGAGATAAATGCAGGCTGAGCGGAGAAGGTCAGGCCATATAAGCATTTCTTCCTCCCTCCATGTAGCCATGCTGACAGACTGGAGCCACCAGAACCAACCATGCATCCCCATCAGTGGCAGATTTGGTGCCCAAGACTGGAGAAGCAAAGGAAAACATTGCCAGGAAACTCACAGGAGCCCATCAGAATGGCTTAAGCACTCGAGAGAGCAAAACTATTAAAACTAAGCTGGCTCAAAAAAGCATTCCTTTCCACGTTCTGCAATGTTTACTCAAATAAACACCCAAAGCCCAGGCAGAAATAAGAAAACAAAATATCAAGGTTAGAATATAAAGAGTAGAACCAGTATTTAAACCACTCTTCCATCTTGGAGGATTTGAAACCGCAATGAACCCTGAGATTGATAGCAAAATGTGCACAGCTTGAGAGGCATTTTATTTTATTTTATTTCTTCCCCTCAGGGCTTGGTCATCCCTGTGCTTTTTGGTTGGAGCAATGCTCATAACTCTGGAGAGAAGCTATGAAAAGTACTTGTAGAGTGATGCTTACCATAGCAATTGAACTCTCTGTAAGGAAAGAACTGAATGAAGGAAATAAACAGAGAGGAGAGGCAGCTCAACAGAACCAGGTTTATTGCTTTTGGGGGACAATCTGTGGAGGGGACCCCAGTGGAGACTGAGATCCATCTTTGACTTACACTCTGGGGTAGATAAGGGGGAGTAAAGTGGGGAGAGGGGAAAAGGGAGGAAATTTTACAGATAGGCCATTGCTAGGGGATTATTAGGGAAGGGTCCTTGTTCTGTCACCTTCACAAGGAACTTGGTGTTTTCAGGATTTCAGTCCCAGATAATGTTTTCCTTTTTTATAATGATAGAGTATTGTCTGAGGTTTAAGTCAGGCTGAGTCACAGTGACCATGAGGTGACTCTTGCTCTAAGATAAAAGAGATGTTTCAAAATGGTACTGCCTATGTTCAAGTTCTTCCTAACATGCTCCAATTGTGTTATCTAACTGTTTGCTGCATGAGAAGTAGAACATTTCCCTCATCCTTATCTCAGGACTATGTAAAGTTAAAACAGTAATGATTGGACAAGTATACAGATTGTGTTATTTGGGAACTCAGCACATATAGAATGGATATGTATTATGTCGCTCTTTAATAGTGCACCAAAGGTTTAAGAATTCATGTATGTGGAAATGAAATTCCTTACTTAAGGAATTCTGTACAAGAAACATATATGTTCTCATAAAGTAAAAAAAAAAATCTAAATAATCGGACAACAAATGAATTTGGAATGTCACTAATAAATTTAGGACATGAAACTATCTATAATCAAAAAAATCAAAATCATGATGTTTTTTTGTCTTTTGTCAATCACACAAATTATAATCATTAATTATAATTATAAATTACTGAAATATTTTTTCATGCCTCATTAGCTATTTCTAAAGTTATTATTTTAAAAAGGTAAAAAATGTTTGAACATTGAAATATGTGTATGATAATTAATTAGTATTTATTTGGCACTTATTGTGCACAAGTACTTTTAGACAAATGCTCTCATTTTGATAGGGGACAGACAGATGTGAGTAGTGGAAAAATGAGGGTAAGGAAATAATTCTATCAAATGGGCCCACTGTGCTGACCCCCACATGCTTTCTTTTCCAAGAAGCAATTTACCCAACTTACCTTCCGGGGAGAGACAGCTGTGACCCTTTTCATAGACGAGATCCTGAAACACAGGGAGATAAGAATTCATCCTAACCATCAAATCTGTAAGAGCTATGGTTAACAATCCAATTAGAATTGGTCAGCATGAGCCCAGGTGACTTAGAGTTATCATGGCAGTAGGGACTGGACAGTCTGATATAATCCTTCTGGCAGTCAAATCTAAAGAGGTGGACCTAAGAGGAACTATTTGGAAACTTCTCTGGGATCCCAATAAAATTAAAGTGCAGAAGAGGCACACTGTCCCTCTCCTCTCCCAGAGGACCCACTCTTTCCCTTGAGATTATCCCCTACCACCAATTCTTCTAATAAATTCATGTCTGTTACTCCGAGTGACAGGTCTGAAATCTTTCTAACTTGATGGCAAGAATAGGGATTTGAAGAGGGGTGGTCTTCATGCCGCCTCAGTTTCCCAGATGTCCCCAGCTCTGTAACAGTTGAAAGACAAACTTTTAGAAGACAGGTATTGGACTCTGGCTTTCGAAACAAAGGTATAAGACTTTGGTGCTGATAAATAACATACCCAAAGTCATGTTGGTAGTTAGTGCCAAAGACATAAGTTTCCTCTACCAGCTGTTTTGCCTCTGTTCTTCTTTATACTCATGCATTTCCTTCTTGTCTTGTTCTTGCAGTCTCATCTTCTCCCTATTTCCTCCTTTCTTCTATTTTACTAATTACTCCTCAGCATATTGTTGAAAATTGAACTAAGATTTTTTTTTCTCTCTAAAAGCACAAGATTACAGATGATGCCATCTGCAATAAAGGGTAATCAACACTTTCCCAGAGACTTTGGAAATGTTTTGCTTCTCATTTCCAAAGGACAAAACACAATGGCAATCTGTACCTGCAGCCTCATCCAAGTGCACATTCTCCTTGGCTTACCTTCCTCAGAGGCAGTTTCCTTTCCCAAACTCTCTATACTTCCTATGATTACTGCAGGAAATAAATAATGTCTTAGTTTCAAAATCACTGTTAACAATATTAATATTATAGCCTTCACAGCATTAAAGTAATGTGATTGTGATTTTTAGTTTTTTATAAGGAAATGTACTGTATTTCTAAGATGCCTTATAAAACAACAGGGTGATTCTAATACTCTATATGGCAAGTTAGGTATACAATTTGCATACTGCAAAAATATCAGTTGTCACTTAAACATGGTCACACTGATATGCCTTCATTTGGTTTACTGAAAAACCATCACTGTTAAGATTTTCTTCTCAAAAATATATTTTTTTTACTTCTTCATATAATTAAAGCAAGTTTGGCATCACTATAGAATTCAGGCCAATTGTTTCTCTTTTCCTTTGATATGAATTCCTTTTTGGTATAAACTAAAAAGGCAAATAGAACCAAATATGTTTCCTATAGAAACTTTTAGAACTTCTCACAGAGAACCAAGCAATATCTTGAATAAGTTGTGGGCTTCAATGTTTCCCTGTTCAGAAATTCAGAATTCACATCTTAATAAATTAAGCCAAAATAAATAGTGTTAGGTAGAACTTCAGGCAACGCCATTTTGAAACATATCCTCCATCTTAGAACAAGAGTTACCTCATGGTCCCTCTGACTCAGCCTGACCTAAACCCTAGACAATATTCCATCAACGTAAGAAGGGAAATTGTAATCTGGGACTAAATTTCTGAAAACACCTGGTTCCTTATGAATGTAATAACACAAGGACCCTTCCCTGACATTCTCCTAGCAATGGCCTAACTGCAAAAATTTCCCCCTCTCTCACTCTCCTATATCTACCCCAAACTGTAAGCAGAAGACCAGTTCCAGTGCCCATAGGTTTCGCCTCCACAGATTTGTCCTGAATAAACCTGTGTTACCACTGGGCTGCCTCTCCTTTTTTAAAATTTCCTTCATTTGTTTCCTTCCTTACGATTAGCTGATGGATTCATGTGTGTGTTATCTTTTTCTTTGCTTTTTCTTTTACTGACCTATCTATGATTTCCAACACATAAATTTCATTAGCTGTGCAGTTCACAAGGAACAATGGAATTCAAATAACATAACAGATTTATAAATTTATTTAACTAATGGCAGAAGAACTTTTTATTCCACTCTCTGAAGATTTGCAATTTAAATCTACAAAATTAACTGACGATGGATAGATTAACAGAAGAAAAAGCATACAAATTTATTAACATGCAAGAAGCAGTTGAAATCCATACAAAGTATGAAACTCAAAGAAGGGCCAGATGATTTAAGCTTAAATACCCTCTTCATAAGAGAGGGGAAAGTGGAGACTATAAGCAATTCCAGAATAGTAAGCGATTTTTAGAAAGGGGAGTTGAATGGGCTCAAAGAACAGATGACAACCTAAAACAAGGTTCACTGAGCTCTGAGTGTGGTGTTACCTCTAGCTTTTCTATAAATTAATCTTCTAAAGGAGCTGTCCTTTAGGTCAAGGGAACTTCAGAGAAAGTGCCTTCCAGTGTTTTGAGAGTGACAGAGCAGTGAGAAATTTGGAGTGTGGTGCTGCAGAAACTCAGAGAGATCTTGGTTCTACTTCAGTTCAAAGAATTCAACATGGCACAATATCATATCTTGAGTTTTCATTTTCTGAAACCCACCAATTTGAAGTTTAAAGATGCAAAGCAGGTATCTGAAATTAGGTCAATTCTTTTATCTCCTGATTTAAAATACACCTGAACAATCCTGTAAAGGATTCCTCAGAAAGTTTGAATTGAATAAAGGTTATTCAAAATTCAAGCTTCAAATTAGGATAGAAAAGTTTGAAAAAAAAAAGTAGAAGACACTTTATAATAAGAGCATAATTATGTAATTATTTATGATTACTCATCTAAAAGAGATTTACAAGACATATCTTCCTAATATTGAAGTTTTCACAGCTCTAAACCATTCTGAGAATATGGAGTAAATAGTGTGTGTGTGTGTGTGTGTGTGTGTGTGTATGTGTGTTTGTACTTTGGGTTTTTGGTTTTCTATTGTTGTAATTACATGGTTAACTTCTGGTGATTCTTGAGACCTTAGGCTCAGAATTAAGGTCATTTTCTTCTGGATTCTTCAGCAGTTCTTCAAAGTGTACTCTTGGCTCTTCTCCATGTTTACTTATGAAATCATAAACTCTGCTGGACATATTTCCCGTAGGTAAGAAAAAGTTACTGAAATGTTTTTCTGTGTATACGTTCTTATTCTAATGCAGGACAATGACATGTTTAAGAAAAAGGCATTCCTTCCTCAAGCCAGTTGTTCATTATGGTTTGGTATTTAAGGCTGAATTTTGTCATTTCAATCAAAACTCTACCCTATAATTTTCCTGATGGAACATTATTGTCCTTCTGAAAAATTCCAAAGGGTGTAATGATAGCTCATGCTCTTCAATTAATGTGGCCTTTCATATCATTACCATGTGCCAGTTATTCTATTTTACTTCTGTTCAGGTTGGGGCAAGGCAAGTTAACTTCTGTCACCGTGCTCAGAATTTCTAAGAGTGTCAAGTTGAAAAGCTGATCACAACGATGCCCCCAAGGAAGATCACCTAAAGTGAGTGGATCTCTCACAAGGTTGAGAAAGTTCCCACGAATGGCACACAAGCCCTAGCAAGCATGAGTAACAGCTGATGGCACAGCAAAACCAGACGAGGCTCCCGCAGGAATCAGGCACTGAAAACCACAGTGACTTGAAAGAGCCTCTGGTGGGAATTTTTAGACAAAAGACTCAAATGGCTTATAATGTTCTCATTATCATCAAAACAAAGCATGTTGGTAAGTATGCCAGAGGACTTACTGCTTTCCAAAGACATTATGGTACAAAACTTACCACTTTCCATCATGCTGTTAGCATGAGTCACCATCTTTTAAGAGAAACTTGAAAGGGCATTACCCAAACATTTCTGGTTATGCAGTAATTTCTTGGAATAACTAATTCTCTAGATGATTCCATTATCCTGATTTAAAGAATTTCATATAATGTCAGATTATATCATTATAAGAAGACTTCCCTAAGAAATAATTCTTAGAATACATTTTTTGGGTTACATTGATCACCCTGATTAAAAAAAAAGTTTCCAACTCTCTTAATTTTCAACTTAGAATTACTCTGCAGATTTTGTTGATGATGTCTTCTTTCTGAGAAGGCTTTCCTTAGTTGTATGAAATGTCTCCGCCTATTTGTTCTTAGGTGGGTAGCTACTGATACCAAGACATCCTGTGGTATGCATTCTAGCAAATATTTGGTAAAAGCAAGTTATAGTTTTTGATTATCTTATGAATTATTTTATATTTGCCAAATGCATAGCCTACTAATTTTACAGTTCAGGGACTCATCATCTTTATTTATAGTACCCTTATCCAGTATACACTATAGCATAGAAAGAATGTATTTGCCAATATTACTTTCTATTTAAGGCTAATAAAATATTTTACTGTTAATTAAACATTGAATTTGTAGTTAAGTACTTCTTGACCCACAAATTGTGCCTTATATTTAGTAATTTTAAAAGTCATATTGTATAATGACTAAAAGTTAATATGACAGCTAAACAATTATCTAAAGTATACACATTTAGTGCAATATATTTTATTAAATATCAGTTCCTAACTGCTTTAAAATTAGGGATGTATCTATTTACTAATTTCTTGGCATGAATATTGAAGAAAAATTATAAATATCACATGTTCATTTTGAGTTCTTAATACTTGTCAACCAATTACATTTTCCTTGAATCTGCTTTTAATTTGCTTAATTACTAGAAATATTCATCTAATTTGCATAATAATCATTCCATACATAGAGTATGAGAATATCATATTCATTTTGATAGGGGATTATTTTCACAATATTATTCCACTTATCTGCCTACATGTTTATTCTAAGTCAAACAAGAAAAAAAAAATCATTTACTTTAGTATCCTGAAAGTAAACTGTGCTAGTTTCAAACTATAAACAGGCTGCCTTGTAGGCATTTGTTAAAAATAATATTAATGTTCTTTTCAGAAATAAATGTTACAAATTAGCACTGTTTTAAGAAAAAATATCTGTTGTACTATTAGTTTCTTCAGCAAAGATACTGACTGATGGGCCCCCCAATGCACAGGTTCTGCATCTGTGAATTTAACCAATCACAGATGGAGAATATTTGGGGAAAAAGATTCTGAACATACTGAAAATGTACAGACCTTTTCTCTTATCATTCCTTACACAAAATTATATAAAAACTATTTACAAAGAATTAGATATTATACATAATCTAGAGATGATTTAAAATGTACAGAAGGATGTATATAGTGTATATGAAATAAATTTTTCACTATTCCTATTTTTAGAATAGACTTGAGCATCTACAGATTTTGGTATCTGAAGCTCCTGCAACCGGTACCCCACAGAAACCAAGGGAAGACTGTATGCCTTACAATTTTTTCACAATGGCCAAATCATCCAGTAGAAATACAATTAACATTTTGTTTTACAAGTTTTATCAATGTGTACCAAATACATTTGCTTTATCATCATAAAGTTAATATTTTTATGGTTTAAAACCTATGCTTTCAGGCAAAGTAAGCAAAGGGAAAATACAAGGAGTTATTATTTGTTCACTTATTCAATCAACATCACTAAGTAGCCACAACTGGCTGGACACCAGACTAGGTCTTGAGAAAGCAGTGCTGAGAAAATAGACCATCAAATTAGAAAAGAAAAAAAAAAAAAGCCAGGATCCATGAGAAGGGAAAAATCTGAAATGCATGCAATAAAAGCAAATAAGAAATAAATAGGAAGAGGGAGGAAGAGAGGTGAGTTTCAATGAGGAAATGCAATTAGAGCAAAGAGTAAGAGAAAAACAGTTATGGATGGAGTATGTAGATGTCTAGGTTGAAAATGACTTTTTCTTATTAGAGGAACTCAGAGAAGGCTAGGATGGAAGAGAGTGAAGAAGAATCACAAAATCAAGTTGGAGAAGCAAGCATATTGAAAATCTGAAATTAAGTCATTGAGCTGGCCACAGAGGTGCACAACTATCATCCCAGAAACTTGGAAGGCTGAGGCAGGAGGATCAAGTTTGAGGACAAAGTTTGCATCTCTATTAAAACTTTCAGTATAAGTTCTTAAGTGCATTTTGTGATTACTTTCCCCTCCTTCAGTTTATAGTATTCTACTGGTGTTTTTGTTCTCTACCCATATTGAAAGATCACAGTCTTTGATTCTTTCTTTATCCTGTCCAAGATTTATTAGGTACTGATTTCCTGGAAGTTAGCTAGAGCAACTATCTGCAATGTCAAGTAGTGCTTTTCATTTAGTTGTTTTCTTCGTTAAGCTGGCTTGGAAGGTTGGCTCTTGAATGTCAGAAGGAAGAGATACTTAAATTGATCACATTACATTATGATGAAATCTTTCTGCAACTACACCCCTTTCCCATTTCACAGTATCTATACTTGGTTATATTGCTAGATTACATTGCTTATCAACATACTAACTTCTGCCACCTTTTTAAACTTCTTAATAGAATACACATAAATTTCACAGTCTGATCCAAAACCAAGGGTTTCATAGACTTCAGTGCAACCTGTGTCTCCATACCATATGTCCATATCCCATTTAACAGGCAATATACCTGGCATGGGATGAGCTGCTACAATCCTACTAACTCAGAGATCCAAGGAAGGCAGCAGAGACTTGGGTTGTACAGTGTCTAAGACTGACTCTGAGTAATTCAATTTCTCAGAGATGCTGTTTTGAAAGTTTTATGTTCACTAGGTCTTATAATGGATTTTGAAGAATGCATTTTTAATAAATAAGCAGCCCAGGATTCAATATAGGTGACAAGGTCACACAAGGATCTGGGCAGTGGAAACAGGCAAGCTGAAGTATTCCACCTCTTTTTCTCTCTTCAGTAGAATGTAAGCTTTATGAGGACAGGGCCCTCTTGTCTGATTGCATCAGATAAAGTGGCATTTAGCAGTAGTGGGAGAAAACCCAGAACACTTAAAATGATAGTGTATATTTTCTTTTATGTTACAGAACAATTTTATGCTATAGATCTCATTCTGATTGGATGTCATCACAAAATTTGCAGGAACCAAGATTCTTTTTTATCTCCCTCTTCTGTCCCCCTCAGTGCACAAAATATACCTCGTGGTGCAAGATGGCTGTTTGAGTTTTAGTTATCACATCCACATTTCAAGAATCAGATGGAACAAGAGACAAACAAAAGTTATCACTCTCCTTTAAAACAAGATAAACAAAATCAGTACACAACACTTTTCAAATATCTTATTAGCAAAGTGTTGTCACATGACCACATCTGCCTGCATTAAAGGCTGGAAACTATTTTTCTTCTTGGAGATGTTAGCCCAGTTAAAACCCAGAAAACACTTTACTAAGGACAAACACTGTGTTCTACCATTTAGCACAGTATCTAAGATGCAAATAAATCTATTGATTTGTATTCTGATGAATTGTGTCTCTGCTCAATCAAATAAGTTTTCTCATTAAAGTCTTACACCAATCTTCTGAATCAAGCATTATTACAGCTGCTTTATAAAAGAGAAAACAAGCCCAGAAAAAACCTAAGACTTTCCCATAGTGTGCACTGAAGTAGGATTAGAGCCATGACATTGAACTTGAAAGACATTCTGTGTGTCTCCTATGGAATCTGGTATATGGAAACTGCCTCTTTCATTGTCTGTTCTCATTACTCTTTAATGAAAACGACTTTCAAAAAACCCATATCTTTACTTTATTGGTCCTTCCCTTTTTGGCCTGCTAATTTGTCAATGTGGTGCTACCAACTGTTTTTGCACCTGTGCAGGTTGACATCATTTTTTTCCTTCTGAATTGAAGAACAATTTGAAACATGTAGATAGATGTGTTTAATGAGGTCTGTGATAATTCTGGGCTACCTACATGTAGATCTATGATTCATGCTTTTTTTTGTCAAAATATAGGTTGGACACAAATTTATGGTATTTATTAAATAACTAAAATTATGTCATGGAGAATTTCTGAACTTGAACAGTTTCCTAATGGAAGCCAATAAAACAGAGCATCCTCCTAGATTTGAGGGTTTGTGGAAGAGAAGCAAAGCTTGTGTCTGAGATTCCATTCCATCACTTAGTTCACTTAGCCATCTGGCTGCCTTAATTTCCACCCACTACTTGAAATGTGTTTACAGAAATAAATATGAAACTGCAACTAAAGTAATATGAAAGCTGCAAATGTAAAAACATGGTTCTAATGAACAAAAAAGTGTATATTTTTAAAATAGTTAATTATACATAATCATCAGTTTTAAGTGTGTATAGTTCATAACCTCTGAAATCATATTCATAGCTATATGGATATTGTTATAGTAACTTCATTAATTTTTAAATCTCTTAGAAGTGAAATTTATTAGTCATTTTTTTCTAGATTAACACTTTGCATTCTTGTTTGAATATTTCATTAAATGAGAAGAAAATAGAAATCATTGAAATGACTTTGTGCTCAGGCATCTAAGTGTTTCATCTGAGGCTTTCTCTTTTGTAGAAGATTTTAGGTGTGTTCACACAGTTTTATGAAATTGAAATTCCAAATGACTCTGGTATAGTTTATTTATTTATTTATTTTTTGTACTAGGGATTAAACCTAAGGGCACTTTATCAGATTCACATCCTAAGCTCTTTTTATATTTTTATTTTGAAACAGGGTCTTGCTAAGTTGCTTAAGCCCTCACTAAGTTCAAGGATGGCCTTGAACTTTGGATTCTCTTGTCTCAACCTTCCATGTGGCTGGGATTACAGGTCAGAGCCAATGCACCTGGCTTTTCTTGTTTAGTTTCAAGAAACAAGACCTCAAATTCTGTCATATTAGATGACTTTTGTTTCAACCAGGTTGTTTTCGTAGGAGAGAGAGTTCTGTTCACTGTAAATATCAATGTAAACAGCAGAAGTACCTCTGAAAGAATAATAATAATGGGATAGTAATTACAGACAGGATTTATTGAGCAATATGTTGAGGCCCTGACAATGAGAAAACAAACTCGTACTTTTGTGCTATCTTCACAACCATTTACTAATGTAATTCTGAATGTTCTGAATGCCATTAGTCATCTCCTTGTGTAGAAAGAAGATGCATGTCTCTATCTACAAATCTTCTCTTCTACTGAAAAGAAAAGAAAAGATAGATAAAGGCTCTTTCTAGGTGAAATGGAGGTGGTTTGGAGTACTGCTTTGCAGCTGTCAGCATATTTATGGCTGACTGATATTCTGCCACATGCTTTTTGTGGTAGGGTGGCATAAAAATGGTAATAAGTGATGACTCTTCCACTGAAAAAGTCATGGTCTATTGAAGAAATATAATCACATACATTAAAATACAAAACAGTGAGTGCATTTGATTACTGCTTTTAGGTGTCATGGAAGAATCATTCATTAGTGACATTTACAGAGCATGCAATAACTGCAGAACACCAGAAGAGACAGCACTATATTTATGTAAAGAGTACATGAAGAAACTAGGTACCATGTATTTGTGAAAAGAAACACCGGTGCATCAGAATCTGAGCGTTATATGTAAAATATCGGACACACAAGGATGAACAAGAATAAAGATCACTTCGTTAGAAGATTTCTTAGAGTGACTAATATACTAATTTATACCATGTAACTTTGAGGGGAGCACTTAATTTGAAACAATGCTCCTCCTTCCCCCATCATTTGTTGTTGTTGAAGTGTTAGGGCTTACTAGGGTTTGGATCTAGAATATTCCCCCAAAGACTCCTGTGCTCAGAGGTGGGGCTTCTGGGAAGTGCTTACATCTGAAGAGACCTGAAGTCATCAGTGAATTAATCAAATGATGGCTGAATGGGCTACTGGGAAGTGGGACCTTGCTGGAGAACATAGGTCACTGAGGGTGGACAAGGGGTTAACTTTCAACCCAGATACTTCTTCTCTCTTCCTTCTTCTCTTGAATGGGTTGTATAAACTTTTATTTTTTTAGAAATTTATCTTCCTATTTTATGATCAAAGAATTATAAATAACTTCAAATCTATGACAATACAAATCATATGAATTTACAACACGCTATCTTTAGGGGAGAAACAACAATTTCCCTCCAAAATAACTAATAGAAAGTATAAAGAAGTTATGGACAGAGTATAATTTTTTGTTAAAGCATAGGTTATGGCCTGGGGGTTTGCCTCAATTGTAGAGCACTTGCCTAATATGCACAAGGCCTCTGGGTTCATGCCCAGCACTACAAGCAGAAAATAAGAAATTGGAGTATAAATAGTATGTACATTGTATCATTAAGTTTCTTCCTTTATCTTATGGACTGTCTAAAATACAAATATTTAAACTACCTTAAGAATATACTTCTTGGGGGATCCAAGATGGTAGGCCAGAGGGAGACAGCATTTTGTGTCGCTCTATGATCTGGGACTCAAGTAGGAGCAATACTGCTTCTCTGGGAGTGATAGAGGACCCCCCACAGCTACTCCCATGCAGGAATCATGGCGGCTGTGCCCACGCATCACTGTAGGCCTCATCCTTACAGCAGGACTCCCTACTGCTCACCCATGCAGGAGGCCCGGATGCCCCAGCTGAACCACCAGCATCAGCACCTGTGGTAGGACTCCTGCCCACCACATGAGCAGAGATATGGGATGCCACTCCCATGCAGGACACCCAGCCCCTACCCACGTGTAGGAACTCCGGCTGCCATGGGGATCCCCATCTACCAATGTGAGGCTCCCCCTGTTGCCTCCGCCTTAGGATTCTGCAGCCACTGCCATAGTCCCCTGGGGCAGTGCACAATCTCTGAAGGCAGCTGACTACCACAACACTGCACACTATAGGGCTCATCTCTGAACACATCATAGAACACCATCACCTGGCTCCCCCCACCCAACCCCACATACCATTGCTGAAAGCAGCCACCTTCATCTCGGGTCACCTTTGTCAACATCTTTAGTTAAGGCAACTCCCAATTTGGAACACCAGCTTGCCAGGTTCCCATAGTTTCTAACACCCCCCTCTCCCTGGCAGCTGGTAACTCGGCACAGTGACTGTCCAATACAAACCATCTCTCCCCCAGAGCATAACCCACAGACTTCTGGAGAGAAACGTTGCTGATTAGGAAGTAGAGAGGGAGAGGATGAGTGAGAACAGTTTAGTGACTGATGAAGACACCAGGAACTGTGAGGTCTGAGGTGAGATAAGGAGATAAGACCAGGTGCCCAAATCACATGAGCAGGCCCCAAAGGAGATCCTTGAGGTGCAATCTCCCATCAGGGTCCAGCAGGTGCCATACCCCACTTCCAGGTGTCCTCTACCCAGGATCAAAGCTCCCACCCTGATAACCTTCACTAGCCTGAGAGTGGAGACACCAGCTAACAATAGACAACCCCACCTATTGGATGAGAAGAGAAACGGGAAAGATACTGATCTCCAACCAAAAACAAGCCTTGTTTCTTTCTTTGAGTTTTTTTTTTTCCTTCTTCTACCTCTCTATCTCCCACCCTAATATCCCCAATATATGTGAAACCAAATACTTTGCATGAATTAGGATACTGAGGCCTGGAATGTCTGAATAGTATATTACAGTTATGTGGAATATTCTTTTTTCTCCTATTTTTTTTACATTTTTTTGCTTTTCTTAATATTAATGTGTTTTTTCTGTACTCTACTGTCTTCCAACTTACTTGTTGACCCAAAATTACTTCCTCTTTATTCTCCTACTACTAACCTTATTTCTTTAGATTTCTCTTTCACACTTCCTAAGTATAATAATTGTATATCCTCACCTTCTCCCCCCTCAACATATCATCCTCCATCTCACCCCTGGTTCTTTCTCCACCATCAGAAGCTGTAAACTCTTTGCAAACCTACTGTTTATATTGTAGATAATAATTGAATTCACCATTTCTGTATATTGTGATCAACCTGTAAATGTATTAATAGCATGATTTAAGGTTATACATTCTTTGTATTGGGATCTGTTAACATTGTCTTTCCCCTCAAAGGAGAGGTATTAGAACTCTGCAAGGGCACTATAAGCCTATAAGGAAAAATGGTAAAACCTTGCATCCTCAGTGACTGAATGGAAGACACATGAACAACATGAAAAGACAAGGGTAGAAAATATCCTAAACACATCAAGATACTACATTATTAGAATCCATGGCCAGCACAGCAGAAGAAATTGCAGAAAAGGTGCTCAGGCTGTACATAATTAGAATGTTTTGAAAATTAAAATGATATAAGATATGATATAAGGTGATATAAGAGATCAAATACAGGCAGTAAAATGTTGTTTTGATAAAGAGCTACATGAGCAAATACAGGAAGCAAAATATTACTTGAATAGAGAGATAGAGATTCTAAAACAAACAAACAAACAAACAAACAGAAATCCTTGAAATTAAAGAAAAAATAAACCAAATTAAAAGTTCAATTGAAAGCATCACCAATAGAGTAGACCACTTGGAAGACAGGACCTCAGAAGATAAAGACAAAATATATAATCTGGAAAAGAATGTAGACCAGTGAAATAGTAAGAAACTGCAACAGAACATTCATGAAATATGAGAAAGCACAGAAAGACCAAACTACAGAAATACAGAAGATAATTAGAAATTATTTTGAAAGCTTGTACTCCAATAAAATAGAAAAAGTATCAAAGGCATCAACAAATTTCTAGAGTTATATGATTTGCCCAAATTGAATCAGGATGATATACACAATTTAAACAGATCAATTTCAAGCAATGAAATAGAAGATGCCATCAGAAGCTTACCAACCAAGAGAAGCCCAGGACCAGATGTATACACAGCTGAGTTCTAAAAGACCTCTAAACAGGAACTAATACCAATATTCTTAAAATTATTTCATGATATAGAAAAAGAGGGAACACTTCTAAACCCATTCTATGAGGCCAATATCACCCTGATTCCAAAACCAGGCAAAGACATGTGAAGGAAAGAAAACTTCAGACCAATATCTCTAATGAACACAGATGCAAAAATTCTCAATAAAATTCAGGCACAACAAATACAAAAACGTATCAAAAAGATAATGCACCATGATCAAGTAGTGTTCACCCCAGGGAAGCAAAGTTGTTTCAACATTAGGAAATCAATAAATGTAATTCATCACATCAATAGCTTTAAAGATAAGAATCATATGATCATCTCAATAGATGCACAAAAAAACATTTGACAAAATACAGCACAGTTTCATGTTTAAAATGCTAGAAAACCTAGGGATAAAAGGAACACATCTCAACACTGTAAAGGCTATCTATTCTAAGCCCCAGACCAACATCATTCTAAATGGAGAAAAATTGAAAGCTATCCTCTAAAAACTGGAACAAGATGGGGATGCCTTCTTTCACAACTTCTATTTATCATAGTTCTTCAAACACTAGTCAAAGCAATTAGACAGATGAAATAATTTAAAGGGATATGGATAGTAAAAGAAGAACTTCAGTTAGCACTATTTGATGATAATATGATTCTATACATAGAAGATCCAAAAAATTCCACCAGAAAACTTCTAGAACTAGTAAATGAATTCAGCAAATTAGCAGGATATAAAATCAACACCTATAAATCAAAGGTGTTTCTATACATCAGTGACAAATCCTCTGAAAGGGAAACCAGAAAACTACCCAATTTAAAATAGCCTCAAAACCAAACCAAAACAAAACAAAACAAAACAAAAAACAAATCTTGGGAATCAAGTTAACAAAAGACGTGAAAGACCTCTACAACAAAATGCTAAAGAAAGAAATTAAAGAAGACCTGAGAAGATGGAAAGATCTCCCTTGTTCTTTAATAGGCAGAATTAATATTGTCAAAATGACCATATTAACAAAAGCCAAATACAGATTTAATGCAGTTCCAATCAAAATCCCAATGACATTCTTCATAGAAATAGAAAAAGCAGTCATGAAATTCATCTGGAAAAATAAGAGACCCAGAATAGCTTAAGCAATCTGTAGCAAGAAAAGTGAAGCAGGTGGCATCCCTATACCAGAACTTAAACTGTACTAGAGAGCTATAGAAACAAGAACAGTAATGTATTGTCACCAAAACAGACTGGTAGACCAATGGTACAGAATAGAGAACACAGAGACTAACCCACAAAATTATAATTATCTTATATTTCACGAAGGCGCCAAAAACATGCATTGGAGAAAAAATAGCCTCTTCAACCAATGGTGCTGGAAAAACTGGAAATCCATATGCAACAAAATGAAATTAAACCCCTATCTCTCACCATGCACAAAACTCAACTCAGAGTGGATCAAGGACCTAGGAATTAACCAGAGACAGTGCACCTAATAGAAGAAAAAGTAGGCCCATATCTCAATCATTTCAGATTAGGCCCCAACTTCCTTAATAAGAGTCCTATAGCACAAGAATTAAAATCAAGAATCAATAAATGGGATGATTTCAAACTAAAAACTTCTTATCAGCAAAAAAAAAAAAATCAGTGAGGAAAAGAGAGAGCCTACATTTTTTTTTCCTGAAAATAAAATTTCAACATTTTATTTCATTTATTTATTTTTTATTTTTTTATTGTTGGTCGTTCAAAACATTACATCTAACTTGATATATCATATTTCACAGTTTGATTCAAAAGGGTTATGAACTCCCATTTTTACCCCGTATACAGATTGCTGAATCACATCAGTTACATCAATTACATTTCCATTGATTTACAAATTGCCATTCTAGTGTCTGATGAATTCTGCTCTCTATCCTAACCTCTACTATCCCCCTCCCCTCCCCTCTTCTCTCTCAACCCCCTCTACTGTAAAACATTTCTTCCACTTGTATTATTCTTCCCTTACCCCTCACTTCCTCTTGTATGTAATTTTGTATAACCCTGAGGATCACCTTCCCTTTCCATGCATTTTCCCTTCTCTCTCCCTTTCCCTCCCCCCTCTCATCCCTATTAATGTTAATCTTCTTCTCTAGCTCTTAGTCTCTACTCTGTCCTTAGTTACTCCCCTTATATCAAGGAAGTCATTTGGCATTTGTTTTTTAAGGATTGGCTAGTTCACTTAGCATAATCTGCTCTAATGCCATCCATTTCCCTCCAAATTCTATGATTTTGTCATTTCTTAATGCAGAGTAATACTCCATTGTGTATAAATGCCACATTTTTTTTATCCATTCATGTATTGAAGGGCATCTAGGTTGGTTCCACAATCTTGCTATCGTGCATTGTGCTGCTATGAACATCGATGTAGCAGTGTCCCTGTAGCATGCTCTTATTAGGTCTTTGGGGAATAGACCGAGAAGGGGAATAGCTGGGTCAAATGGTGGTTCCATTCCCAGCTTTCCAAGAAATCTCCATACTGCTTTCCACATTGGCTGCACCAATTTGCAGTCCCACCAACAATGAACCAGTGTACCCTTTTCCCACATCCTCGCCAGCACTTGTTGTTATTTGACTTCATAATGGCTGCCAATCTTACTGGAGTGAGATGGAATCTTAGGGTGGTTTTGATTTGCATTTCTCTGACTGCTAGCGATGTTGAGCATTTTTTTATGTACTTATTGATTGATTGTATGTCCTCCTCTGAGAAGTGTCTGTTCAGGTCCTTGGCCCAATTGTTGATTGGGTTATTTGTTGTCTTTTTGTCTAATTTTTTGAGTTCTTTTTATATTCTGGTTATTAGGGCTCTATCTGAAGTGTGAGGAGTAAAGATTTGTTCCCAGGATGTAGGCTCCCTATTTACCTCTCTTATTGTTTCTTTTGCTGAGAAAAAACTTTTTAGTTTGAGTAAGTCCCATTTGTTAATTCTAGTTGTTAACTCTTGCGCTATGGGTGTCCTATTGAGGAATTTGGAGCCCGACCCCACGGTATGTAGATCATAGCCAACTTTTTCTTCTATCAGACGCCGTGTCTCTGATTTGATATCGAGCTCCTTGATCCATTTTGAGTTAACTTTTGTGCATGGCGAGAGAAAGGGATTCAGTTTCATTTTGATGCAAATGGATTTCCAGTTTTCCCAGCACCATTTGTTGAAGATGCTATCCTTCCTCCATTGCATGCTTTTAGCCCCTTTATCAAATATAAGATAATTGTAGTTTTGTGGATTAGTTTCTGTGTCCTCTATTCTGTACCATTGGTCCACCTGCCTGTTTTGGTACCAGTACCATGCTGTTTTTGTTACTATTGCTCTGTAGTATAGTTTGAAGTCTGGTATCGCTATCCCGCCTGATTCACACTTCCTGCTTAGGATTGTTTTTGCTATTCTGGGTCTTTTATTATTCCATATGAATTTCATGATTGTTTTATCTATTTCTACAAGAAATGCTGTTGGGATTTTGTTTGGCATTGCATTGAACTTATAGAGAACTTTTGGTAATATCGCCATTTTGATGATGTTAGTTCTGCCTATCCATGAACAGGGTATATTTTTCCATCTTCTAAGGTCTTCTTCTATATCTTTCTTTAGGGTTCTGTAGTTTTCATTGTATAAGTCTTTCACCTCATTTGTTAGGTTGATTCCCAAGTATTTTATTTTTTGGGGGGATATTGTGAATGGAGTAGTTGTCCTCATTTCCGTTTCAGAGGATTTGTCGCTGATATACAGGAATGCCTTTGATTTATGCGTGTTGATCTTATATCCGGCCACTTTGCTGAATTCATTTATTAGCTCTAATAGTTTCTTTGTAGACCCTTTTGGGTCTGCTAGGTAAAGAATCATGTCATCTGCAAATAGTGATAATTTAAGTTCTTCTTTTCCTATTTTTATGCCTTTAATTTCTTTTGTCTGTCTAATCGGAGAGCCTACATTTTGGGAGCAAAGTTTTACCACTCCCACATCAATCAGATAGAACTATAATCTCTGGGATATATAAAAAACTAGAAAATCTTAACACCAAAAAAAAAAAAACCCAAATAACCCAATCAATAAATGGGTAAAGGAACTGAACAGACAATTCTCAGAAGATGATATACAATCAATCAACAAATATATGAAAAAATGTTCAACATCTCTAACAGTTACAGATACGCAAATCGAAAGTACTCTAAGATTTCATTTCACTCCAGTCAGAATTGCAGCTATTAAGAATACAGAGGATAGTAAGTGTTGGAGAGGATATGGTGAAAAAGGCACACTCAGACATTGCTGGTGGGACTGCAAATTGGTGAAATTGGTATAGCCAATATGAAAAGCAGTATTGTGATTCCTTGGAAAACTGGGAATGGAACCGCCTTTTGACTCAGCTATCCCAGTCCGAGGTCTATACCCAAAGGACTTAAACACAGCATGCTACAGGGACATAGCCACATCAATGTTTGCAGCAGCACAATTCACAATAGCTAAACAGTGTAGCCAAACTAAATGTCATTCAGTAGATTTTGAATGGAAAAAGAAAACGTGGTTTATATACACAATGCAATACTATTCATCATTAAAAGATAATAAAATCATTTGCAGGTAAATAGATGGAGTTGGAGAATATAATGCTAAGTGAAGTTAGCTAATCCCAAAAAGCCAAATGCCGAAGGTTTTTCATTGATATAAAGTTTCTGATTCACAATGGGGTTGTGGGGGATCCTGGGAGGATCAGACAAACTCCAGATAGGATAAATGGGAGGGAAAAGGAATTTTCACCTCAGAAGATTTCTATATATATCTATATATTTGGCAATATCAGAAATAATTTTTAAAACTGGCCAACTAGCAGAAACACACTATTGATAACCACTGGATTAAGGCCACACACATTCTGATGGATGCATTTCACTACCAAGAAAACCTAATCTGGCCCATATGTCAACACCACCACAGCTGAAATCCCTATGTAATACAATGCTTGCCAGAAATACTGAAGTTACCCCAGTGCACAACTAAAAGCAAGCTTATCATTTTTTCTCCCCTGCCCCATAACTCCATTCCCCTACAATAAAATATTTTAACTGTTTCTAATAGTACTTGCAATATCCACTAAGATTGAAAGCCACAGAATCATTGTGAGACCTGGATATCTGCTTCCTCTGAATACAAACTCCTTTTGGATCAGATTCACTCACAATAGCTCTCATATGCATCTTTCCTGTTTCTTCCTTTCAAAGAATCATTGTATATTAGTGAACTTTGCCATAACTTTTACACTTTTATAGTTCATGTTCCAAGTACCCCCACATATATTCTTATTTTTTTCCTTCATGTTTATGTCTGGGAAACCTTAAAATATTGTGGAAATTATATCAGTCACATACCCAAGATTGTTCAACAGCTATATGTTATCTACATTACAAAAGATGAATCCTGAATTTTAATATTTTCTTCCCCCTTCAGTTTCAACATTCATTAGTTCTTCATCTGTAATATTCACTTTAGCTGAAATAAAATATACTTTATTATATTCTTACTATAATTTTGTTAATGTTTTCCTCTTTCTGGACTTCTGTTCTTTTCCAATTGACAAAATTCTCCCAAATTCAAAGACCATTACTCAATTGACATGAATAAAAAGAATTTTTTCTCTCATAACACTTTTATATCACTTTCTCATTCTTAATTATATATGCATCATCTTCCTTTACGGATAGATTGTATAGATATAGTATTTTATAGATTTTATAAATACAGTATTATTTATCTCTTTTTGGAGGGGCTGTACTGGAGATTGAACTCAGGATGTTCACTGCTGAGTCATATCCCCAGGCCTACAGGGTCTCACTGAGTTGCTTAGCGCCTTGCTGTTGCTGAGCTGGCTTTGAACTCAACTGTCCTTCTGTTTCAGCCTCCCAAACCCCTGGGATTACAGGTGTGCACTACCGTGACTGGCTTATTCATTTCTTATGTCTTTTTATAACATAATTTCCTTGAAGCTGATATTTTTTAATTAAATACTTTTTCTTGAGAAAACTATAGATTCATATGCAACTTTAATAATAAATACAAAGTGATTTCATGTACTGTCTATACAGTTGTGCAAATGATAACACTTCACAAAACGATAGTATGATATCACAACCAGGACATTAACATTAATACAATACACCAGACATATTTAGCTTGCCCCAATTTTTGTTATGCTCCTTTTGCATACATTTATTTGTTTGAATGTTACCAAACATTTAGCCATGAATTTGCACCATAATCAAGATACACCACCATCCCAGACCACAGGAACCCATTTTATTTTCCTTTCACTCAGGCTTACTTCCTTTCTGCCCTTCCCTCTCTACTTACCACCCTCATGAACACACTGTCCCTTGTCCTGACAGCCACTATTCTCCATTTCTTCAAGTTTTTCATTTCAGGAATGCTTTAAAAAATTCAATTGTAGAATACATAATCTTTGTGATTGTCTTTTCCACTTACTTTAATTATCTGGAGACTCATCCCAATTGTTAAATGTATCAATGGTCTACTCCTTTTTATTGCCTGGTAGTTTTCCATGATATGGGTGTACCAACAGTTTCTTTAACCATTTATCCATTGAAGAAAATTTGAGTTTGTTTCCAATTTGGAAGTAATATACATAAAGTTACCCTGAAAAAGAGTAAAGCATTGGTATATTGAAAAATTTAGATGAATCGCCAAATAAAGTAAGTGGAAAAAACAATCAGAAAAAAATATATATTCTATAGTTGCCTGGTGTCTTTGGATGAAGAGGATGTGCTCAGACTCACAAGAAAATAATGAGTCTGTGCTGGAGGCTTGCTTTTGGTAAAATGTATCCAGTTATGCTCCCTGGTCACCTGCATCTTCACTCCAAGAAGTCCCTGTCTTGGAGAGGCTGCTGACAGCTTATTCTCAGTATATCTTCTGGGTGATGCTCTTTGCTGATGTTGTCAGGCTCACCTGGTGCTGTTGACAGGACTCCTATTTGATCCAGGGAGGATCAAGCCTGAGTTGCTTTATCTTTCTAGATGGAGGTCAGGAAAGGCTGAGCCTGAGTTGCTTTACTCTGTTGAGTTAGAAGGCACTTGCTGCTCTGTTGTCACTCTAGTCCAGGGTCCTTAGCCATTCCTACCTTCCTAATCATAGGCTTCAAAAAGTTCATTTAGTTGTCTCCTATATTGTGTCCATGATTTATATCTGTACTTAATGGGAAGGAGCAGGGAAGTCATATCTAGGTCATATTGTGTGAATCAAAAGTCTTGTGTATTATTTGGATGCCATTATGATGCCTTCCTTATTACACACACTGACTGTATTTTTAGAGTAAATATCTAAAAAAGTCAAACCATAATTTGTTAATACAGAACCACAAATATTTTTTTAAAGTGGCTAAAAGAAACCTTTTTCTACAATACTAGCCCCCCTTTATCCATAGTTTGGCTTCCCATAGTTTATGTACTTGATTATTAGTTATTTAGTTGCTGTCTCAGTTACTAGATCAATTGTCAGGGTATCACAATACTGGTGTTCAAGTAACCCTTATTTAATCTAATGATGGATCTCAAACCACAAGAGCCATAATGCTGGCAATTAGAATATGTCACAGAGAAACTGCAAAGCGTTTCCTTTAAGTGAAAGGTGAACATTCTTGACTTAATAAGAAAAGAAAAGAGAGCATAAGCCGAGGTTTCTAAAATCTAAGATAAGGAAAAAAAAACTGTGAAATTGTAAAGTTCATGTGAATTTTACTGTCACACTTTGAGATACAAAGTTATGGTCATACCATAAGTATTTCATTGAAATGGAAAATGCATTAAATTTGTGTATGTGTGTATTTGTAGGATAAAACCATACTATAATATAGGGCTCTATACTCCATGCCTGTAGTTTCAGGCATCCACTGGGTTCCTAAAATGTATTCCTTGTGGATATGCGGGTACTACTGTAATTGCTACTATGGCTAGGAAAAAATAGAATAGATATCTAGTTTCCCTGCTTTTCAAAACATCTCTTGATGGACTCTAATTTCTGGCCATTTAACATTGATATTCCTTGGCTCACTACTTGGATCTTCTTATGTCTAGTTGCTAATCAAATGACTGTATTCCATTTACAAGAGTTTTATTTTCACACAAATCACCTTATACATAGATTGTATCATATCTATGACTCTGAATCTGATAGTAGAAATAGAAATTGTTATGGATTAGATATGAGGTCTCCCCCAAAACCTCATGTGTAAGACAATGTAAGAAAGTTTAGAGGTGAAAAGTTTGGGTTATGACAACTTTAACCTAGTCAGTGCATTGATCTACTGATGAGGATTAACTGATTGTAGCTATAGGCAGGTAGGGTGTTGCTGGTGGAGTAAATCATTGTGGGCATGCCTTTGGGGTATATATTTTGTTGGAGGATAATGGAATTCTCTCTTCTTCCTGTTGTCATACTCCTAGTTGCTTTTCTCCATCACATCTATCCTCCAGAATGTCCTGCCTTACCTTGGGCTCTAAGCAATGGAGTTGGCCATCTACGAAGTGAGACCTCTGAAACTGTGAGCCCCCAAATAATTTTTTCCTCCTCTAAAATTGTTCTTGTCAGGTCTTTTGGTCACAGCAGTGAAATAGCTGACTAAAACACCAATAAAAGACAAATAAATCAAATTGAAGGAGGAGATTCTCCAAATACATTATTTCTTTGAACTCCATTGTAGGTCCCATGCTCATGAGCATAAAAATTAGCCCTTTCAATTTATTAACAAGTGAAAAATGTCAGCAAATATTATGGCTTGTTCAACATCTCACACTTAATATTGCAAACCTGCAGTGTCTGGTTTATATGTATTTTATTTGGATTTTCATTTGTCCCTAGGGATTAGCTGATTTTCACAATTTATAACAAAAGATAATGAACAAAACATAAGTAACTTTGGACTCCCTATAAAGAAGATGTTAAATGATTTTAATAAGCATTTTTATCCTATCATTAGAAAGCAGGTTTTTGCCATAAAACCAAATGTATCCTGTGGTAGATTATATTTGTTTCAACTCTAGGAAAAATGTTTCCTTCATAAATCATAGAAGTATAAGTAAAAAGATTATGCAGATATTTGCTATCAGTCTCGAAGCCATCATATGATTCAGTGATTTGGATAACAATCCTTAAATATTACCTCATATTAATGTGTGTTCATTTGACTACTCAAATCAAGCATATCAATAGGATACCTTTTACAGTGCCCAGAATTAAATGTTATTCATCATTAAATGCTTTAGCAAATCCATTTGATTCTAATTATACTTTAATTGTACTCAGTAGCAGGTAAAGTGTGTGGTTTTCATTCTTCCACAGCAAGAACTACATTAAAATCTTGCTGAAAAGGCACTCTCTTTCCATTTAACTTGTGTTTCAATAAAAATGTTGACTAGATATAACAAATAAATTGCCTAATGGCAGAATTTTTTTTTCAACTAACAGGATTAAAAGAGGCTGAATTTAGTAAGTAGTACATATACAATATAATGAGACATTATACTTGGTCTTTTCTATTATAATTGGCTCAACCACTCACTACAGACTTATTTCTCAATTTGGGGAAAGTAATTCTGCTCTCATTATTAGCATAATGCCCACCCAATAAAAATTGTCCTGAGTCAATTTATTGGTTCAACAATATTGGAGAAAGGAAGCATCCCTATAGAATCCCATGCCTTCAAAATTAATAACGTCTCTGAAAATGCCTCCTGATGATAGGAAATTCCATTTCCATAGATTTGAATTTCCATTTACAAACATTTTTAAGATACAAATCTGGCAAATAAGGTTTTATCTTTTAGATCATGAGATGTGTCTTTGTAACCACTAGCAGGCAAGCATGAACCAACATGTCCTTAATCACAAACTATTCTACAAAAGTTTCCCAAATAGCACTGTGATGGCAATTATCCAATAGTTTAAAATGGTGGAAGTAATTTTTAACAGTGCCTGAAGGGCTTTTTACTCTGAAATTTTAAAGAACACAAATATAGAACACAATTATGAAGAGAAAATGAAAAATATAACAAATCTGTGAAATAAACTGTATAGTATACTAAATATGTGTTCAATGTATCTTATTTTTCTTCACTTTGTCTTATTTTGTCTTAAATGTCCTTTTGATCAGTTTATTGTACCAGAGTTGATCTACAAGCTACAAAACTACAGTTTTATATTTCTACAAATAAGTTCAAACTCCAGAATTTAGGGGCATAGTTCCTGCCAATCATAATGGCAATGATAAGCATGCAATTCTTTGCAGCCAACTAATTAGTCCAGTGACAAAATCTAAGGAAATCGACTCTCCTAACTCTGCACTCTTGATGCAAAGCTTTCTGTAGTTATGTTGCTTAGGAATAGGTTTTGGAAATTGTTAGCCTAATGTGGTAGAAGAGGATAGGTTAGGTCTATCCTGATAGTTGGGGAAGGAAGCTTATATTTTTAGTACATTCTCTCTAGAAGACTTAGAAATTCCTTTATCTTATACAACATTTAAATTTTTCTATACTTACTTCCCCATTCTGTCCATTTACTCTTTGCTCTCATCATTTATCTCCCTTCTCTTCTAGTCTACTTAACTCCAAACACACTAGCCTCCATGCTGATCCCTTGCCTCAGGGCCTTTACACCAGATGGACATCTGTCTGACACTCTTCCTCAGATGGCCAGATAATTTGTGCTTTCGGACCTTTCAAGGTTTTGTTTAAATGCCTCAAAGTGGACTTCCCTGAGAACCCATTTGAAAGTATAAATTCTTCCTTTACTTAACAGTTCTCTTCATCCCATCCCTAGCTTCATTTTTATCCATTGTACACAATAGCTTCCTATGAGCAATTTAATTCAGAGCTATTTGCTTATTGTCTGTCACCCCCATGGTAAGCCAAGGCAATAATAACTATATTGTTTACTGTTATGTTCCTAGAATCCATAAAAAATATCTAGAACATAAGAGATATTAAATAAACATTTCTGGAATAAATGATGAAAGTTGAGACTGGATATGGACTATAGTGAATCAAGGAAAAAAATACTATTATTAATGTAATTTTGATACGCAAATATCCACAGATAGGAATTACTTCTATTAAATCTTCAAGAGTATTTAGACCTGGTATCACATGCTTGTTGCTATGGTTTAGATGGGATGTTCCCCATCTAAAATACAAAGTTTGGAGGAGAAATGATCAGGTTTATAGCCTAAACTCATTGGAGAATTAATCCCTGATAGGATTAACTGAGTGGTGACTGGAAGCTGGTGAGGCAGCGTGGCTGGAGGAAATGGTTAATTGGGGGCGTGCTATGGGATGTATATTTTGCATCTACAGAGTGGAGTTCCTCTCCTTGCTTTCCAATCATCAGGTGAGCTGCATCCCTTTGCCACTGTCTTCTAACATGATGTTCTGCCTCACCTGGGACCCCGAGTAATGGAGCCAGACGTATATTGAAGGAGACCTCTGACCATGAGCCTCCAAATAAACTTCCTCCTCTACAATTTTTCTGGTCCAGTCTTTAAGTCACAGCTGTGGTGAAAGATTCCTGTTATTTTAGCTTCTTAGGAGGCTGGGGCAAAAGAATCATAAGTTCAAGGCCCATTTAGGCAACATAATGGAACTTTGTCTCTTCAAAATTTAAAAAATAACCAAAAATCAAGTACTAGCAAAATTTCTGCTACCAGCATGTCACTTTTTAGTGACATTTTAACAAAGTGAAAAAAATTGGGAACATTTAGGTTTACATTTATTTTTATAATAAAGTACAAACATGAAAACTTCATGCTAATAAATCCAATCATCTGAGAACATTAAAATCAATGCCTTAATTTTTTGCCTCAAAATGGTAATTATAAGAACCACATTTCCAGCTGAAGATGAATAATCAGAAGGAAATTCTGCCTAATTTATATAATTTTGTTAGAAAAAAGTCACCTATTTCATATTAGGGAAATTCTCAACGTTCTCAGAAATTTTCCTTCCTTTTTTCATTCTTCACTGTTATATTATGTGTTCAAAGTCAAAATAAGAAAAGTTAATTTCTTGTAGGCTTTGATTTTGCTGTTTTAAGTCATTTATTCAGATAGTGACTATTTTTCATGGATTTTGATTCTTCAATATATTGCATTTGGAAGACTTTTTCTCATAATTCCTACTAGCATTGCTATATTAGACAGCATTTCCTATTTTCCAAAGTATAAATGCCTTGTTACTAAATAAGCAATAACAAAACACATATCATGCAGAAAGCTGATTTAGGTACTAGTATTGCATATTGAATTGTGTCCCCTTGAAAATTCATATATTGACGTCCTAACCCTCAGGACATGAAAATTGATCCTATTTGGAGACATGGTCCTTATAGCAAATATAAAGCTAAGATGAGATCAGTATAAAAAGAGGAAATTTGAATACAGACTCACATGCAGATAGAACACTACATGAATCTGGAACTGTAATCCAACTAGAGAGGCCTAGAACAGATCCTTTCCCTGTGGCACTCAGAAGAAACCAAGTCTGAGGACAACTTAATTTCAGACTATGGACTGCAAATCTGTGAGACAATGAATGCTGTTATTTAAAACACCCAGTTTGTGATATTTTGAAATGACTACTTTTAATATAAAATATTTACTTATATACAAAAATAATCATGTCATTTAGATAGGTTTATATTTAGTTCAAGGTCAAATAGTATCTGAAAGATGTATGTATTTTTGATTTGCTAAAAAGAATGGCAATTAAATGATATTCCAAGCTTTTCTTTTTTTCTCAATAAATTGATAAAGTAATTCTTAACCAGAACAATAAAAAAGTACAGAACTTAAAAACTGTTATCATTTTAGAAAACTAATATTGCCATAGGAGGTAATCTTTCAGAAAGGCCTGTAACATTAGTTAATTCCCAAAACAAACACGGAAGCACTTGACTTCTGATGGTTTGCAGTTGTGAGTTGCAGTAACTGCCTTCCCTAGCAGATCAGATACTCATAAGGAACCCACCCCCATCAACATCGTAGAAATGTGCACTATGCAAAGTTGTCATTGTTCAGAAATTTAAGAGAAAATGAAAACGAAAGAGACATATAAGCACCTGTCAGTAGATCCTATGGGCTTGATGTAATGGCTGTTCTTCAGAGCATTATCTCATCCTTCATTTCATATTGTAGACTGACTGGTCTCCAGGGTTCTCTTTCTTCTTCCTGGTAGCCAGTGCTGAATCTGACATGGGAGCATAAACAGGAAGTTGAAGCAGGATAAAAAAGGATCATTGTGGTTTTTCCCTCATTTTTTTCTGAAGTTGGAAGATTTCTAAGCAAATTGAGTACTTATAGTTTCTAAATGTGTGAAATAATAGAATGTGCATATAAAAGATTCAAACAGAACAGGTCAATTTCTTACCCTCTTTGTGAGACAGTCTAACACATTTATTTCCAAATTGTAAGTAAAATAATTCCTTTCTCCACATATTTGTTTTGAGATTCATATCATATCTTTATAAAGTGACATAGCTGTAAAAAAAACTCAGTAAATATTACTTACGAACATACAGATTTCATTAAAATTCTATTTGGCATCAAATTTAATTCTAATTAGAGTATCGTATTTAATTATAATTGAGTTGATTTTCTTAGGGCTTATTGTAGGCCACTCATATTGCCATAACAAAATATGATAGACTGAGAGGCTTTTTTAAAAAATACACAACAGCGGAATGCATTACAATATTTATTACACATATAGAGCACAATTTTCCATATCCTTGTAAATAAAGTATGTTCATGCTATTTCATGTCTTTATACATGTACATTTTTTTTTGCATTACAATTCTATGACACATATGTTCACAATTTTTCATATCTCTTATATAAAGTATTTTTACACCCAATTCAAGTCTTCCTACATGTACTTTGGATAATGATGTCCATCGCATTCTACCATCCTTGCTAATTCCCTGCCCACTCTCTTTCCCTCCCACTCCTTTTCTCTATCTAGAATTCATCTAATCCTCCCATGCTCCCACTCCCTACCCCACTATAAGTCAGCCTCTTTATAGCAGAGAAAACATTCAGCATTTTTTTTTGGGGGGGGGCGGTGGGGATTGGCTAACTTCACTTAGCATTATCTTCTCCAGTGCCATCCACTTACCTGCAAATGCCATGATTTTATTCTCTTTTAATGCTGAGTAAAATTTCATTGTGTATATATGCCACTTTTTTTTATCCATTCATCCACTAAAGGCAGCAAGGTTGGTTCCACAGTTTAGCTACTGTGAATTGTGCTGCTATAAACATTGATGTGGCTGTGTCCCTGTAGTATGCTGTTTTTAAGTCCTTTGGGTATATTCTGAGGAGAGGGATAGCTGGGTCAAATGGTGGTTCTATTCCCAGATTTCTAAGGAATCTCCATACTGCTTTCTATATTGGCTGAGCCAATTTGCAGTCCAACCAGCAATGTATGAGTGTGCCTTTTCCCCCACATACTCACCAACACTTATTGTTTTATCTTCATAATAGCTGCCATCTGACTGGAGTGAGATGATATCTTAGAGTAGTTTTGATTTGCATTTCTCTGATTGCTAGAGATGATGAGTATTTTTTTCATATATTTGTTGGTTGATTGTATATCCTCTTCTGAGAAATATCTGTTCAGGTTCTTAGTCCATTTGTTGATTGGGTTATTTAATTTTTGGGGTGCTTGGCTTTTTGAGTTCTTTATATACCCTAGAGATTAGTGCTCTATCTCATGTATGAGGGGTAAAAATTTGCTCCCAGGATGTAGGCTTTCTGTTCACCTCACAGATTGTTTCTTCTGCTGAGAAAAAACTTTTTAGTTTGATTCCATCCCATTTATTGATTCTTCATTTTAATTCTTGTGTTATAGGAGTCTTATTAAGGAAGATGGAGCCTAATCACACATGATGAATATTAGGGCCTACTTTTTCTTCTATTAGATGCAAAGTCTCTGGTTTAATTCCTGGGTCCTTGATCCATTAAGAACAGAAATTTATTTCTTACAGTTCTTGAGGCTAGGAAGTCCAAAAGCAAGTTTTGACAAGTGTACTGTATCCTCACATGGCAGAGAGGACTAGGGGCCACCATGGGGCTACTTTTATAAAGGCACTCATCCCAAGAAGCACCCTCATGACCTAATCACTTCCTTGGAAGATCTTACTTGCTAATGCCATAACTCTGGATATTAGAATTACACATATGAATTTTGAGAGACCACAATCATTTGGTCTATGGTGGGGTTCTTCATTGAATTTGTCTAAATTAAATTAATAATAATCAGCACTGTCCTGATGGTCCAAAATGTGAACAATGGTTCATACAATTATACTGATGTAGTAGAGAGAAGGCTCTGGATACAGACTCTTGGTTCAAATACCATATCTTCTACCTACCACTTGAGTGAACTTTCTTATCAGAATGGAGATATCATGTATGACAAGTGAAGGTTAAATGAGGCAGTAAATCTGATATTTTGCAGTAGAATATGTTGGATAATAAAGACTAAATATACTTGTTAGTTTATTATGATGTTATCATAATGTCCTCAAATGAATTTTATCACAAAATAAAATGTCCCTATCAAAATGTTAGAATTGCCTTTTAAATCAAGTCCTTAATATAACGAGACCTACTACTTTCTCATTTCGTGGGACAAATCTAGGTAAGCTTCTGTAAATTTTTGGAGGATGAATGTTTCTGAGGTATTCAAGTAAGAATATGACTTAAAGGAAAGTTGGTCAGGCATAGGAAAGGTCCAGGAGTGTTGGTTAGGCATCCGAGAAAGAGAGAAGAGTTTATGAACATGAATAGAGAACTACTAGATTTTTGTTTTCAATGAAGCACTAAACAAGAAAGATGCATCAATGGAAGACAGTATATCCAAGTCAAAGACACCTTACCACAAATCCAAACTGGCCTTTCATGCAACAAAAACACATTGAAACTTTATTTTGATGCTAAAATTAAGAAGCTGTAAACAATACCACATATTCATTATACCTGAACTTTAAAAAGGCAGGCGGGGACCTCTGGAAGCAATAAGAATATAACATTTGCATACTGTATGGAAAACAGTGTTGGAAGAAGGAGGGTGAAGACAGAAATGGAAGAGGCTGAAAACATGAAAAACAATAAAGATACTGTACCTAAGGTAGAGACTGGGTATAGTGGATTGAATGGTGCCCCCATCAATTCCTAATCCTGGGACCTGTGAAGATTACCTTTTGTGATGAAGGTTTATAGATTTAAGTTAAAGATTTCAAGATGAGATTATCTTGAGTATTCTGGATGAACACCCAAGATCTCGCAAATGCATTCATACGCAAGAAAGACAGAGGATATGATGAACTCAGAAGAAGCAGAGGCAGAGAGACCATGGAGGCAAAGATTGTAGTGACAGGGCCAAAAGACAAGGAATGCTGGCAGACATGCGAAGCTGGAGAGCACATTCTCTTCTAGAGCTTCTGGAAAGAGTACAGCCCACTGACACCATAATTTTAGCTGAAACTTGTCAGATATTTGGATTCCATTCCTATGAGAGAATAAGTTTCAGTTGTTGTAAACTACCAAGTTTGAGGTGATTTATGGCAGTGGCCATAGAAAAGTAATGCAAATGCACAAACAGAAATTAATACAAATACACATGTTGTCTGATGACATGGTTTTGGCTCTTTCATTTCCTGAGTTGAGAAAGTTTTGGAGTCTGAGAAAACTAAACAAACTATGTGTGATTTTAATACTCATTTCAAATAAAATTTGAAAATTGAATGAGGTGAGCTGAATATGTGGACTATGAGTCAATTTAATTTACCATGATGCAAATTACTATAATACTGGTAAATGAAGAATACCATCAGTCAGTCATTTTTCTTCACTATTAAAGGATTTTGCTGACTAGCTTCTTATGGCGATCGAAGAAATTGTCTAGTAAATTATTCATTCAGTTCACACATAAGAAGAAACAATCAATTTCATATCAAAAAGGTGTATATGCTGGAGTGCTCTGCAAAATATTCACGCCTCCTCTTTTGGAATTATTCTGCCCTTTTCCCTTTAGCAATGACCCTTACAGAGTTGTTTGCTTGTTTTTGATCATCCTGTGTATCTACATATCTATATGCTTAGGAAGCTGAATTCTGAGATACTGACAGGTATAGACAGATATTTAGTGGCAACACTCTTCAAACATCAAAAAGAGAGATTTCAACACAACTGTCTTTCACCAACCCCCAGCTAGCTATGAAGAGGACTTTCTGTCTAGTAATGGAAGTAGTGCAATTTAAGGCCAATCCCTAACCTATGATCTAAATTAAATCATCTCATCCTTCTCAGGGATTATCCAGTGTACATTATGGTTTACATATCATGAATCTTCAGTGTAAATATCTCTATAGGATTCTTTCAATTAACAGTTAACCTTGCTGAAATTTTCCCAATTTAAAGACATTTGCTCCATTCTGACATATCTAATTAAAATCATAACTAACATCAGCAAAGAAATCTCACTGTCACCATCATTGCCTTCTCTCATGCACAAACTACTCAGTGAATTCCAATAATACCTTTTCCACCATTATTGCCACTCATTGAAGGAATAATGACTATTTAGTTACTCAGTACAAGAGACATTTTTTTATACCACATCCTGTGTGACTCTTAAATTCATCCAAAATTATTCACACATACTCTTTCTTAAAATGTTCTTTTTTGGATTCCTTAAACCATAACTCCATATATTCTGTTTTTTTTTTTTTTTGTATTTCATGTTGCATAACTGTTCCTCGATTTCTCAAACTGAATTTCCCTCATCTATTTGCCCTCCTATATTATTATATTTTAAAGTTGGGTCCTTATCTTATTCTATATTTCCTCAATCCTACTCACAACCTCCATTATAATGTATTCACAAATTAATCCAAATACATTTTTACATAAAAGCCTTTTCTCTAAATCCTAATTGTTGAAATGCTCACAGGTCCCTCAATTTTTCAATATCTTTATTAAGATATGATTTACATATCATATAATTTACTTAGTCACAGGGCTTTAGTATATTCATGATAAGTGCAACCATCACCATAAACTAATTTTAGAATATTTTTCATCTTAAAAAAATCATATACCCTGCTATCATTTAGATTTGAAATGCCCCCCCACAAAGCCCCATGTGTTAAAGAATAGCCCATAGCACTACTGGGAGATGGTAGAACCTTGAAGAGATGGGGCCTCATGAGAGGTAGTTGGTTCAATGGGAGTGCAACTTTAAAAGGGATTTGGGGATCCCAGCTTCTTCCCTCTCTGTTTCCTGGCCATCATTAGTTGAACAGCTTCTTTTGCCATATAGTCCCACTATGATATTCCATGATGCCACTGGCTCAAAAGCAATAACCAATGGATGATGGACTAAAACCAACAAAACTGTGAACATCATATCCCTTTAGTCCTTCTCCAATGATTATCTCAAGATTTTATTATAGTAACAGAAAGCTGACTAACTCATACTTTAGCCATTTAGCTGTCATTTCAATACCTACCATTCACATTTTATGCCGTACAAAATTACTGATCTTTACATTTCTATAAATTTCACTGTTCTGGATATTTCATATGTTTGTAATCACATACTATGTGATTTTAGTGACTGGGTTCTTTAATCAGTTACATTAAGCCCAAGTAATATTATCTTGTACAGACAAACCATATTTGTTTCCCATTCGACACTTTATGGACACTTAGTTTTTCTATCTTTGGGCTTTTATGAATGATGCTGCCATCAACATTATTATGCTTTTGTATGGACATGAGTTTTAATTACTGTGGGGTATATACCTTGGAGAATTGTTGTTGACAAATAATAACACCATGTGAAATCATTTGAGCAACTGCCAGACTACTTCCAAAACTGGCTTTACCATTTTACCTTCCCACCAACAGTGTATGAATGTTCTGATTTCCCCACATCTTCACTACCATTTGTTAATATCTAACTTTTAAATTCTACCCATCCTAGAGGACATGAAGCACTCCCTCTAATTTATTATGCCTCATTCCAAACTCATCATCTTCCACATTTATAGCTCATCTATTGAATTCACTTTTCTCCTTCTCTCCTGTGTGTAACTTAGTTCAAGCTACCATCATGATTTACCTGTAATAGCAATGACTGTCTTAATATGTCTTCTTTGTTCCATTATTGCCTTCTTTTAATCCATTTTCTGCTATAAAGATAATATTTTTTTCAAAGAAAATATGAATATGATACTCTGCTGTAAAAAGTTTTTATCATTCCCCATTGTTTCTTAAATAATGAATAAAATACTTATATCAACCTATAAGTATTAGCATGATCTAACCAGCTAATCAGATGGTCTCAAATCAACCTACTAGCCCCTAACCACATGATTCTGTATTGATATTCTTCATCATACCATGCTCCTATCTATCTCAGGGCATTTGTGTAAGTCAGTTTCCTGTGACTTACAAGTTTTTGTCTGCTACTCATTCTTCCTTACAATTTCAGTTAAATCCTGATTTCCCCCCAAACAGCTTCCCATTATATACATTTATAGCAATATTTTCTTATGTGGAGCAATTACCATAATTGAAATCACATGATTAATTGTACCACAAATGCTTGTTAATTTTAGCACTGGAATATAAGTTCCATGAGGGCAAATGTGGGAGGGGGATATTTATCTTATTCCAGTTGCTAATTTAGAACGTGTGTTTAAGTCTGTGTGTGTTGAATGATTTAGTAAATAAATGAATAATGTTTTATATAAAAACAAACATTCTTTTGTAAGTTTACATGCTGCAAAGAAGCATGTTGTATGCTTGACAGTATGCTCAGTAATATTCTAATTACGGAAATCAAGGCTATCTGTGTAATTCACTGTAATCACATGGTTAAATATGATTCTGCACGCTGATAATTGTATCTAGGCTTTTATTTTAATTTGCTTAAAACCAAGAGTTTTTAAAACAGCTCAGCATTTTCTCAATAAATATATATTTATCTAAGCTATGTACCTAAGAATGGAGATTATACATTCATGAATACTTTTTTACCAATAGTTTTAAGTCCAATTCATTCCAGAAGCAACTATCTGTATTTCTGAATCACTGAAATAGCTGAAGAGGTTATTTAATTTATTTAACCTGAACACATTTTCATTTTAGCTATTTTATTAACAATTATTCATTTAAATTACAAAGAAACCATTTTAATAAAAAAAAAAGTTCAATATATTATCCCATCCCTCAAGGGTCATTATAATCAAATTTCCCAATTAATTTAGACTTGCATCTTGACTAAGCCATTCAGACCACTCTGATTTTGAATGTCAAAGCTTTCTGGGTCAAACCAGAATATAGTTCATGATTCCAAGCTTTTTATTAGAAATCATGCTGTGAGAGGCTGTCTTGGCTATATGAAAATGTAGGGCAACACTGTGAAAAGATTCTCATAAAGAATCTTAGAAAAAGATAATAAACATTCAGAGTAAAAAGAAAAAGATTTTCTATCTATCTATCTATACACACACATTTACACATGTATGTATATATAAAAGGGTTTTTTTTTATTTATTTTTTTTTTATTGGTTGTTCACAACATTACAAAGCTCATGACATATCATATTTCATACATTAGATTGAAGTGGGTTATGAACTCCTAATTTTACCCCAAATGCAGATTGCAGAATCACGTCGATTACACATCCACAATTTTACATAATGCCCAATTAGTAATTGTTGTATTCTGCTACTATAAAAGGTTTTTTTTAATTTCAAACATCAACACAAAACTGATCTCCCTCTCTGACTGTAACACACACACACACACACACACACACACACACACACACACACATACACACATTAGATATGGAAAACATTCTAAATCAATACACAATTAATGTAAAAAATCCTTTTGCATTCAAAGTACGGACAGAATGTTTAACTTTCTCTCTCTCTCCCCCGCCCCCGTGTGTGAGTGTGTGTGTGTGTGTGTGTGTGTGTGTGTATGTGTGTGTGTGTGTTTGTCATAGAACATTAGATATTTGTGGAAAAGGAATTTCCAAAATATAGTGTTTGGGGCCAGTAAAATATATTGAATTAAATGACAAATAATAGTCCATCAATTCAGGTATTTTGCTATGAAGCAAAACATTTTATCACCACAATTTAAAAGAAAAAAGTCATTTAATTCCTAAATGAATTATTTTAAGTTTTATGGTGTACTTTGGAGAACAGAACAACTATTGATATTGACATCTTTAAATATTTTTGATTCATTAGGCATTTCTTCTACCATATATGTAATAGGACCAGTAGAAAAAAGATAGAGAGAATAGAAAAGATAATTTTTGTAGATGCAGTTACTAACTGAAGAAAGGGCAGAATTTTCTATTCCAGGTACTACAGACAAAACTGTCCAAATGTATAACAATCACACAATCCTTGCCTAGACTTACATAATGAAATTGTAGAATATTGAAAACAAACAGAGTATGCTAAAAGTAACTAAGGAGAAAAAAACCAATAACTTACAAAGGGACAGTAATGAAATTTCTAAGAAACAGAGTGCGTGCAAAACTATCTTCAAATACAGAAAGATAGAGTTTTATCCCTTGCTCATTTTTTTTCTCCTCACTGTTTACATAACTACGTAACTTATGATGGGAACTTCTGAATAATGTGCTTTAGAAAGAAGAAAATGAGTCCATAAGGATGTCTGTGTATGTTTTTAAAGGAATAGTAACCAAAGAAATCACTCTTCCAAATGTCCTGTCTAATCTATTTTACAAAAATAGATTTCCCTTTCCTTTTTCATCACTTACAATGCTATGAAGCCCTGGAAGACTGCAGCAACACTTACTAGACTCCACATGTAAAATGAAGTTTGCCAGGTGCAATGTATAATCCCATCAGTTCAATGATTCACATACCATACTTACTAAATCCACACCCAAGCCGTTTTTATCCTGTTACCTCTCCCTTTGTGCCAGCATCCTTCTCTACACCATTGTCTAACGCACCTAGTCTCATCTGAGGAACATAGCTCACGTACCTGTTGAGTTCCTTTCTTTCTCGTGTGCCAAAATTCACTTTGATTCCTACTACCAGACATTTTCCCCCTCAGCTTTACCATTTAAGCCTTCTCCTAAGATTCTTTTCCCAAATTCCTTTAAAAAATATTGTTTTATTCTTGATTCTTTTTATTACTTTCTTAATTTTACTTATTTATTATTATTATTTTTGCAGCCAAACTTCTCAAATGTTTCTTATTCCTTACTTCACTTTTCTACACACTAACGTTCACACACATGCACACACATACACACACACACACTCACATGCGCACAAGCATGTATACACACATACACAAGCACACGTACTGCTTCAATCCTTGTAAGACATCCTTTGTTCCTGCCCACAAACGTGTAACTGTTCAAGGTCACCACCCAAGCCTGTTCACCAAATCTAATAACACTTAAAGTGGCATTCCATGTTCTCTATTTCATTCAGTTGGTGACCCTTTCCTGTCATAAAAGCAAAACAAAATGCTTTTATTACTTTTCTCAGTGGGGTCTATTCTTGGTGTTTTACCTCCTCTTTCTGCAGGTTCTTAACTATCTGTTTATGGTGAGGGTTTTATAAGAGTGCCTTCAACTTGAGGAACACTGGATTAAGTAATCCATTAAATTCTTTTTAGAATCCTGATTTCTCTCTCTCTCTTTGTGTTCCTCTACATGTCTGAGACTAGGAAATACTTGATAACTTCATTGGCATGTCATGTCTGCTTTCAGAGAGATAAGATACATTCAAAGCACCTGGCTCATCTTAAGCACTCAATAAATGCCAGGTGAGATTGTTGCTGTGGCTGTCAGATTTACAAATGGATATAAACTAGCTCCTTTTTTTGGTTGTTTATCACCTCTATCATGCCAAAATGTCATATGACCACTTTTCAGAACACTAATTATCTTTATCCACTGTTGTGTTACCCAATAAACCCAATTAATTGTGTCATTTTCCAATGTACAAAATGGCATCATTTAAAGATCTTTTGAAATAAATAAATCCCAGCAGCAAAGTAAAATATTTATGGATAGTTATTTATGTTAATGCTGGTATGTAATATTGGTAGGGCAGACATTGATCCTCATTTGCTTTCTATTTTATTCATGTATATTTATATTGTGGCATTGGCTGCCTATGAGTTCATGTAGTCTATAACTCCAAACATATTGAGCTATTATTAGCAATATTCTGAGTGCCTTTCTCTGATGGACGAGATGGACCAGATGTTGATCCACTTAATAGCAGTGAGGCCTTCAGCACACTTTTGCCCATTTCTTGATTAATACTTCATACCAGACAGAATCAAACTCTCTCTGAAGTCAAGATAAATTGCAACTAATGCTTTTCGCTGATTTACTATCCCATTATTCTGTCAATAGAAAGATATCTGCCACTACTGTGACAGAACTTGCTCTTCATAAAATCCTGTGTATTTCCTAGTACATCATTCCAGTCAGCTTGAAAACATGATTTTTAACTCATTTCTTTCAAATGGTGTTAGGAGTTGTAGTTTTCAGTGTGATACCATTTTGCTTTTTGATGAATTGGCATCATATTAACCCCAAAAGCTCTCAGAAATCTAAAGACTAAATTTATACCAGACTTACTTTTGATCCTCAGTAGTTTAAATATTAACAACTTAATTGCCCGATTTCTCTAAATTCCTCCTTTGTGTACATTTTTTCTTTTGCCTTTTACAAATTCTGTCACACTTTCAAATTGACTTTTTCTGTAAAAACATAATAAAAGTATTAATTTTTAAAAACTTTTTAAGTACAGTCATACTTTTCTCTGCCTAAGCGACACTACCTTTCATGGTTAATGTGGTAACAGAACTTCTTCCACACATGACACTTCTTTCCTTTTGTGAATTTTTATTTTTTTACCTGTAAAATACTGTTGATATTTTTGTATATTGTGACTTGAGCTTTCCAGGAAAATTCCATTTCATACCTGGCATATTAAAGAGGTTAAATTTCTTCCATGCCATTCATTTTTGGCAAATATTATTTCACTACAGTGATTCAAATTTTACTATCAAAAGATAATGAAGTAGTGAAGTTTGTCACGGGAAACACAACATCAGAAAACGATCTTTCAATTGAATTGAATCCATGCAATGTCAATTCCTACCCTGGCCTTCATTTTCTCCCTTTTTATTTATGTGTGATATACACTTGATATTTACATATATTTTGTTTTGGCTTTTTTTCCATAGATGAATTCAAGATGACTCACAGAAGTGCATAAATTATGAAGAAAGTTTTTAAAAAATGCTTAAAAGTGAGACAAAAGGAAAAACAAAATGAAAATGAGTAATAGTGACAGAATAGCCTGAGAGTAAAATGCTGCACTGATGTGAGTCTCAGATCTGAAGACGAGCTTCTTTCTAAGCAGCAAACTGAGAAGTCCAATCGATCACAAAATATAAAAGCACATATTGATTTTTTGGGACAATGCTAATATTGTTAAACTAGTATCAGAGAAGAACTTCTATTGTTCAATGTCAACCTCAGGGCCTGGACTCTTCAACTTTTCAAAGATATGAAATGAATGGATGCATGGATAGATAAATGAATGATTAATTATTGATATATTTATACAATGATTACAACAAATGCAGAAATGAGTTTTAAAGAGCTATTTCTTCTAGAGACTTCAACATGAGCTAACACTCTTACCCCAAACTCTAATAGCATTTCTACAGGGAGATCAGCCCATTCTGTGTAGTACCTCCCCAGGGAAGGCAAGACACATCCTTCAGGTGTATCTTCCTAACTATTGACTTAGTGAGTATAAGATCACTGCTCACCTCCAGCTGGTATAAGCCATGTGGCAAACAGCCAGATAGAAATGGGAAAACTGACCCTTCTTGAAAGTAATCAAGGAATCTGCCACAAGCATAAATGTGAAGAAAGACCACTTAATTCAAAAGGACAATGAAATATGAACTGTGATGTGTTAGTGTACCTTAGATGGAATAGCTTAAGCAACAGACATTTTTTCTCATATAGAGGCTAGGAAGTCCAAAGTCAAGGTGTTGGCATGTTTGATTTCTAAGACGAGCACTCTTCCTGGCTTGCAAACAGCTATGTTCTCACTCTGTCCACACATAGTGGAGAGACAGCAAGTCTGATTTCTCTTTCAATTCTTACAGAATACTAATCCACCCTCATGACCTCATCTAACTATTGTGACTTTTTCAGTGCTTTATCTTCAAATAACATCACATTGGTGGTTAGAGCTCCAACATATGGATTTTGGGGTTGGGAGGAAGATAAAAACATTGCCTATAATGCATACCAAGTTTGTGTTCTCCACAGCTTTGACAAAAATAATCAAAATGGTATTTCCTCTGTTTAAGTACTATTGGTTGGATATTTTCTCTACTTCAGCTATCAAATTACCAATTTTGATCTTGCTATCATGATCTCCATAGAGAGTACACAGTCAATTGGTATGTAGCATTGTGAAACTTGAAATTTTATTTTCAAACATCCTGAAATTTCAGTATTCTTGCTCACCTGACACCCATAGGCTACCAGAAATCATTAGGTGGTCTCCGATAATCTAGAACTGAAGAATAAGCATTTGACTAAACAATTGAGTGGTCCAGAACTCTTGTGTAGAGTAATTATTGGCTATTATTATTATTATCCTCTTTTGTAATTAGGATTACAATAAAAATATTTCACAACAAGCAAGGAAGCACAAATCTGACCTTAGCTATCAGGTCAATAAATAACATTAATTCTTCTCAATGATGCCCATAGTCATCATCACTATCCTCAACATCATCATCAATTATATATCTTACTTTATGCTGTATCATTCCTTAAGACCTTCACAATTGATTATCTAAACTTTGCAAAAACATTTGTAAAGTAGATATTATTATTCTTGTTTTACAAATAAGTTGAAACAGATATTAACTGTATGCTAATGTGATAGAACTTGGATTAGAATTTAATCTTTCTTGTTCAAAGGATGGGACTCTTTACCATGTACCTTGAATACATCTGAAATGAGAATCCAGTAAAAAAGAGGCTAACACCTCTTTCTTCTTCACACGTTGGTGGAAAATGCCCACAAGTCCATTTGGGTTAGTATTTGAGACAACAAGAAACTGACTAGCTCTTCCTCTAAAATTATGAAAAACAGCAAATTCTTGAAATATTTACTTGGTTTAGAATAACTGAAAGAAATTATCTGAACAGCTGAATGGGATTGATGGGTATGAAATTTTATCCTCATGTAGGCATATATGTGAAAATGATAGGTGTAGAAAGCCACTTAGTGGCAGATTTTGGAGAAAACAGCAGTGTTATGTAGCATACTTCAAAAAAATAGTCCCATGCTATCAACAGAGGATAGGAGTTACTGTTAAAGTAACATTATTTCTGGGTATAACCAAGTCATTCAGACACCAGTGTTGTAAATCTGGCCCTTGTCAGGTACAATAAATTTACCTTCAAATATCGTTTCAACAGGGAAAAATCTGAACTTACGGTGCATTGATATTAAATGTAAAATCTTTATCTTAAAAGAGGACACATTGAGAATCACTACTGAAAATGCTTATCCTGGAGATAGCCATAAATTTCAGAAAAATTCCATAAGTTAAAATGTAGACCTCGTAATAGTATTTTGTGGCACTCGCATATCTTGTGATAGCAGCTTTTAACCCAACTATCAAGCCTTTTATGACCATTACAAATCTCTGCCTTTCTATTTGCTTGGTTAAGGCTTTAATCTTGTCAACTTCCTATCCTTCATCTTCAGTGAAAGATTTTGCTTTTGAGTATGTTCAAGTTATAGATTTATTGTGCCAGATGTTGACACAAAGAATGTTTCAGTGGCCTCTTTCTGAGTTCAGAACAATTCATTCATGCATTCTTTATATAGCAATATTTAATGAGCATCTAAAGCTTCAATTACTCTTTGAAGTGGCTCCATAAATAAAAAGAAAAACACATGGGTATATAAGTTGCTTCTCTTTAGTATTCTTTTGGTTCACTTTCTTCTGTTTCAATTATGTTCATAGGAATTCATTCATAATTTGCAAATTGAGCAAATTTTATTTTTCTATTAATCAACTTCTCTTTTCCCCCATTGTTAAGAAAAATATTAAAAACAAGTAAATTTTTCTGATAATATTTATTTCCAGGGGAGGAAGATGCCATTGATAACATGTTTCACCAAAATCCAGAAGAAGAGAGAGAAAGAGAAAAAAAGAGCTTAGCTCAAATATAATCTGAATAACCATCTTCAGTTAATGTGTTTATTGCTATCTCTATATTCACGAAATTTCTTTGGAATTATACTTTAACATAGAAATAATAGTCTTCTTCTGAATTTGATCACTGAATGACAAGGGTTCAGGAATAGAAATTAAATGTTTGTGCTGTTTGAATTTTTTATCATTATCTTGACTTACTACTCAAAATACGAGAGTATTGATTACATAATTTTATTTCCTATTTAAATTGACAGAAATTTTCCTCTAAAATCTTCAACAAACTAGTCAATTTTTTTGCATAATTCAAATACAAAATTTTATTTTCAAATTTTAATAGTTTATAATCAGAATAAGATAAAATCTGCTAATCCTAACAACATATGAAAATGAAGATCACTTAAAATGACTTTTGTAACCACAGGTAACTATTTATTTAAATTTTCAAATATTATATTTTTATTTAGAAATTTTGATAGTTTTTCTTTTTTAAAACTATGCTCTAATTCCATTGATGTAAAGAGATTGAACATAGCATAGGCAAGTCCTCTACAGCTTGACAACATGACTATGTAAAGATTTGGAAAGCAATAAATGTTGCCTAGATCTTAAATATATATATATATATATATATATATATATATATATATATATATATGTATTACAAATGAGGTGAGTAATTACAGATTTATAAAAAGAAACAGTTTTAATATTTTTTCAGAATGTCAAAATAAGTAAACTCATTTAAATTTAAAATTTTTCTTTTGGAAGTCTATTTGAAATTACACACATTCATGCCATATGTCCATTGTTATTCAATTGTTTTGAAACATGATGCATATGATTTGTTATGTTACCTGTGGGTCTTTAATCTGAGGGAAATATCTAGCATTTAAATGGCAGACCAGCAATTATTTCCCAGTATCTAAATTGATCTATAAAGAAGCAGCTAATAGTGTTTCATGTACCAAACACTAGATGATATCTAGTACACTGCGTTGCTATTTGGGACTCAGATAACATAAGAGGAACGTTTAGAGTTCATAGGCAACTTTGTTTGTTTTCTTGTTTGGGCTGTATCCACAAGATCACACTTGCCAACATATACAGAATTTGAGCACATTAGCAGCAGTTCCCTCACTCATTGATATTTTTCTCATTAGCAGTATATTCTATATTAATGGAACAGAATTTTCTCCACCAATCTTTTATATTATTTTTAAGGTGGCAGAAACTTACTTTCAGTTAATAATAGATATACAGGATTACCTTTACTCTAACTGGAGTAATATGATGTGCTTCCTCTTTCTCCTTAGTGTTATTTTTTAAATTTCTAGTCATATCTTTTTTTTTATGTCATGATCATTAGGCCAACACTGCTGACATGGGCAAGGAAAGGTGGGAAGAACCCTAGATGTCTGTATCGTTCAGGACAGTGCCATGTAATGACAAATTTCAGGTGGTTTATCAAGGTGCACCCGAGTCACTCTTAAAATATCAAAATCTCTCTTACAGATGCATAAATATCAGCTTCTTTGAGCTTACTAAGTGCAGTCCCCTATCTGGTGCCAAGATCCTGCAGCATGTAACAGTCTAGTTATGTAATAGAATTATATGGCCTTACAGATACCTCTTGTCTCCAGGTCCAATAATTTTAAAAGATACTAAACAAATACATGTGTTAGAATTCTGGCACTATAGCAAATACCAGAGATAATCAACTTGTAAAATGAAAAGGTTTGTTTTGTTCCACACTTTTGGAGTTTCCAGTTAATGATCAGTTGGTCTCATTACATTTAGGGGTCTATAGTGAGGTGGCACATCATGGTAGGGGTGCATGTTGAAGGAAATTAATTTACTTCGTGGCCAGAGGACAAAAGAGAAAATGAGGAAGGGGCTGGGTTCCACCATACCCATCAAATGCATGTCCTCAAAAACTTGAAGACCTTCTGATAGGCCTTATCTCTTAAAGGTTCCAACACCACCCAATTTCAAAGCTGGAGATCAAGACTTTGGGGGATTCTTCAGAAACAAACTGTAACAACATACACATACTGCCTGGCACGTTTTCACAAGTATAGTACCTCATTATTGTTTTCTGTTTCAATAGTAATATGTCTTTGAAATGTAAGTTCTGCTTTGATTAGAATTATGTTTATCTTCTGTGATAATGTACAATGTCATTACTAGCTTTATTCCAATATCATATGCCACCACATTTTTTCTTACTCTGTATTCATTAATGAAGAGAGTTTGATCCTCTTCTTTTAAGCCCAGAAATACCTCTGTAAGTATATGAGAACATCTGACTGTACTTTTTTTTTCATGTACTCATGCCAAATTACGTTTATATTGAAATTCACATTAATTTATCACCAATCACTTCTCTTTTATTTTATATTTGTATTTAATTTAGAGTATTATAACTTTTTTCTGTGATTGCATTTAGATGTAAATTATATTATTTATGTATTTCATTTCAAGTGAGTAAATGGGTCGTTAAAATTGATTCCTACAAGAGTGGGGACAGCAAGTCTAATATGGTTAAAAACTATCAGGAAAATCTAATTTATTAAAATCAAAAGCAATTTCAAATTAGTATATTAAATAAAGATAATTTGGTATGCACAAGAACAATCTGATTTCCCATCTTGTGAAGTCATCAGTAATAATTGAAAATAGCTCTTGCCCTTCCTTTACTACATACAAAGCACTAGTGTGAACATTTCATATATATCCCTTCCAATTCTCCCCAATAGTTTTATGAGACAGGTATTCTAATTAGCCTTATGTAATATATATATATATATATATATATATATATATATATATAGAGAGAGAGAGAGAGAGAGAGAGATCTATTTAATTTACATATATATTTAGTCATATATATATATATATATATATATATATATATATATATATATAAACAAACTAAGCTATAGAGACAATCAAAATACTTGGCCAAAATACATCTCTGTTAACTTAAAACAATTAAATTTAGTAGATTGGTTAGAGTTGGTAGGCAGATGCTCTATGAACAACAGAGGCCATGATGGAAAGAATAACTAGATGAAGTAACATTGCAGAAAAGCACCTGAGGACTCCTAGCTTTCCCATGGGTCACTTTATAATTCTAAGCCAGGATAACAACTGAGAATCTAGATTTCCAGGGAAGACAGGGTTTCAAACAGCAAAACCATTGGCTACCCCAGCCAAGTGGGTGACAGTGGGGAAATTGATGGCATTCAGAAGCATGACTGTGTTCCCCCTCAGGACATTTGATAAATTCTGAGAGTGCATAGAGCAGGAGACTTCAGAGGTAAAATAAAAATCACAGAGAAGCAGAATGGAATTTCCTAAAGTTATTGGGGAAACAAATTCTGCCAGGAAGTCCTGAAAGGACACTGAAATAAATAACCATCACAGAAATGGTGAATCACTACTGAGAGTTTGCAGTAACTCTCACCTGGGCATACTTGCCAGCCAAGCCACAGATAGAAGCTACAAATCCCAACTTTGTCCTGGTAGAGAACCACTTCTGGAAGATAAGGACACTTTGAAAAAAGAAACAATTATTCAGCAACAACAGCAGCAAATTTACAAGTGACATGTGTACTGATGGTAGCATTTATATAGTCTGTGCAAGGCCCTGGGCTTCATCCACAACACCAGCAAAAAAATAAATAAAATCTGTGGCTTTGTGGTCCCCCTGAAGGATTGTATTTTTCTGTTACAACTTCCTGTTCAATTTTTGTTTATTCTTTCCCTTTTTCATTCTCCATCTTTTCTTTCTCCCACACAGCTATACATAGTTAAAAATAGGACTTGGTTATTTGGGGATAAAAACAAAAAATAGCTTAGATTTGTTGAATTTTTTAATGGCAATGTTATAAGGGTTTTACATGTAGAAACTAAATTAATCTCAAAAAATTACAAGGTGTATAATACTGTTACTCTTTTTACATAGATATGGGGAACAAAGCATACACAGGTAAAGCAACTTGCCCAAAGACAAAAGTTAATGTCTAGCAAAGTAGAGATACAAGCCAGGAGGAAATCTCACTCCATGATCCATATTTATAGTTAATAGCAATTAAAATAAAACCCTATAAAAGTATTAAGAGAGATGTGACCAAAGGGAAAATGTTTAATATGTAGAAAAAATAAGAAAATGCATACATAATATTACAACCTTATCAATGACTTACTTAAAACTTTCATCCCATGCAACTAAAATAAAGATTTTCACTCCACATACTACAGATTTGGTCTATTAACCATAGTTCATTCAGCAGTGCCCTTAAGTCTGAATGTGTGCTGGACATTCATTCAAAGTATTTTAGACAAATGCAGAGTTGTCTGTAAAGGTATTTGAATTTGACATTGTGCATTTGGAACCCTTGTTTTACTATTTTATTTATCCTTGTGGCATTGGGTAACTTGTTCTCTCTGCACTTTGACTTTCTCATCTATAAAATGAGAAAAGAAACAATTCTACTTGATAGATTTGTATTGGGAATCTGATGGAGTCATATAAAAACCATTTAGCCTAGTGTCTATTGTAAGTACTCAATATGGAGAAGCTATTACATGCATGTAAAGATAGATACATAGATAAAACAATAAAATGTATTTTGCATGTTTATTCCTCTGGAGAGATAAGGAAAAATCTCTAGAGGTATGCATTATAGCAATTCCTGTATGAACAGTAAAATTCAGAACTACGATGTCCTTTTAATATGATTATCATACTTTCCAAGATGAGTGGGGACCCTTTTATGTTGGCTAATCAAGCTGCCACTAACAATTTAATGAGTTTGAAAGAAGCAAAACTGCTAGGTAGAAATATAATGGTGAAAGCATAATTTCTTAAATAATGAATTTAGAATTCTCTCCTAAATACTCCTGCTTTGTTTATAATTGCCTCTTTTTACATGCTTTTTCTTAAGAAGTTGAAAAATGCATTTCAAGAGGTTAGATGACTATTTTGAGAGAATGCTAATGACTGAAAATAAAATTTATTCCATGCTTACAGTATTTCAAAATTTGCTTTTATAGTTTTAATATATTTATTTTGTCAGATAGAGAAATTAAGGAATCGAGGACTTGCTCTATGTCAAATCTGTGCTAAGGAAGATAAAAGAAGCAAACTTGAATTTGCCAAAACTCGGTCTTCAAGAAGATCTTACTTTAGCAAGGTAGCAATAAAGACAGGCACATACATGAAATGATAATAAAGCCAAGCATCTGATGAGAATAAAGACACAAGCAGACAGGTCTTAGATATTCCAAAGAAAAGGCACCAAAGTTATTGCTGTGGCTTGAATAGGGTAGTGCCCCATGTATGAGTCAGCATTGCACTTTGTAAACAAAATACCTGAGAAAAACAACTTAAAGGAGGAAAGATTTATTTTGGCTTATGGTTCTAGATATTTCAGTTCATGGTCTCCTGGATCCATTGTTTCTGGGTCTGTGGTGAGGCAGAACCATGGCAGAGGAAATGGCAGGGGAAAACTGGTCAGTTTATGAAAGCTGGGAAGCAGACAGAGAGAGGGAGGAAGTGGCAGGGAACAAAATATAGTCACCAAAGACCTGCCTCCAGGGACTCACCTCCTACAGTTTCTACCACTTCACAGTAAAGCTATCAACTGACTTCCCCAGTGGATTAATCCATTGAAGAGGGCATTTTCTTTGTGATCCACTCATTTCCTGATATTCTCACTTCTGAACGTTGCTTCACTGGGGACCAAGACTTCAACACATGAGTCTTTAGGGAATACTTCATATGCAAAGCTTAGAATATAAATATAAAGTTTTGGTCTCTGGGTTAGTGGTAGTAAGAGATCCTGGGGAACTAGAAAAGAGGAGTTTAATGGGAAGTCCTTAGGTTATGAGGATCCTCAGTGCCCTTGGAGAGGACTGGGGGCTCCTTTTCTCTTCATTTCTCTTTCTCTGCTTGCTGGCTTGAGATGTGACCAGTCACTATAGCACATGCCCCCACCATTGCTGTCTGATATCCTCATTAAGAGAACCTAAGCAATAGATCTCTCCAATCTTGGACTTGAACCTTGAGAACCATGAAGCAAAATAAATTTTTTATTTCATAAGTAGCTTGTGTTAGATATTTTGTTACAGTAACACAAAGCTGACTAAAGCAGTCATCATGGCAAAATCAGAAAATGTAAGTTAGTAGACAGGAAAAGCACTTTTTATTTTACATCCTCCCTGGAAGAAATTTTCAGAAGCCTTTAACCTTGAATATCTTTACATTCAGTATTATTGCTATTATAAAAAACTCTTTTGGATTTTTTCAGTCAGCGTGGCTCAGAAGATTGAATTAAAGTTTCTTCTAAGATATTTATTCCTTCTTGGTTCTCAAAGACATACTTTGAAGATTATAACCAGTTCTTTTCTCAAGCTGTTTATTTTCTAATTAGGGAACTTATGTTAATAAATAAATAGGATAAAATTATTTTGTATCTGTTGGGATGTCTTATTAAATTTAACTATTCAGTATATGAAAAGAAACTCTTACATGGTATATTTCACCATATAAAATATTGAATATTTCATATTCCAAATAAAAGTATAAACAAAATAAAATGGAGAAAGGCAAATATCTAGTCTAGAGTCCTCTGTTCTACCTGCTGCGCAACCAAAGTTTAGAGTTGAGGAAAAGGAAAGAGATGAATAGGTGGAACACAGGGGATTTTCCAGGCTGTGAAACTATTCGGTATGGTATGATAATAGTGAACACATGACATTAAGTAGTTGGCAAAACTTATTTAGCCCCAAGGTAAACTACACACCTTAGTTGATAATGATGTTTTTATAGTGGTTCATCAATTGAAACAAATGTGCCACATCAATGCAAGACGATAAAAATACAGAAAACTGGGGGTGGCAGGGATGAGGGAATACAAGGGAATTCTGTATATTTTCTGCTAAAATTTTCTATAAACTTAAAACTGCTCTAAAATAAAATCTATTTAAAAAATAAAAATAAGCTGTGTGAAATTTTCTTAAGAAACTGATAATGAAAGGATGATAATCTTAACAAGTAGACATAAAATCATTTGATGATTAAAATTTCAAACACACTATGGACATAAGCAGATAAATTAATAACAAGCATATGAAAAATATCAATACCATTAATGATCAAGGAAATTGAGAATGTAGAGGTTTTTAACTGATCTTAAGCTATATAAAATTCAATTGATTCCATAAATAAAAATTCTATAAGAATATAAACATAGTCAATGAAGTTAAGTGTACAAGTTAATGGAGATTTCCAATTACGTAAGCAAAGTATAAATCGAGTTTTAAGAAGTTTAGAAAGCAAAGTGGCAATACACATCAAGAATATTTTAATCAGTCTTCTCCACATCCATTCATTCCTTCACTCCTTCAACCACTGCTTATAATACCCAAAGGGTAGATAGGACAAAAAGAATGCATCTGTGAGTATGGTAAATGTTTATCCCTTATCAGTAAGAAGTTTAAAATTAAGTGGAGAAGACAAATGTTTTAGAAATGTAGAAACAGCAATTCTTAGGATTGTTGTGAGGATGCAGGAAAGGGCTACCCTTGTCTGGTTTGTGAAAGAAAGGGAAGTCATGTTCAAGCTAAGACCAGACAGATAAGCAGGAGTTCACTTGATGAAGAAAGTGACTCATTCTGTAAAAAGCAAGAGCATCATTGAAATCCCAGAGCCCAGGAGAACTTGGTGAGCTCAAGGAAGGGGCAGAACCACAGGAGGAAAAACAGGTGCCCTGGGGAGCTGGCCACTGTGAAACTCTCCTGCACCAAGGCAAAGAGGGCACTGGAATGAGAGAAGGTAAGGAACTGTGGAAACAGGGGTGATTGGCAGGTATAGAACCATGTGGCTCTCACAACAAAAAGTCAGGGTGGGGGGGACATTGAGGACTGTTTCAAAGAAATTTTATAATGTTGGGCTCCGCATTGTAAACAGCAGTGATTTGGAATTGGGATGCACAAATTGATGGCAATGAGGCCAGTCATGAGCTGTTTGTACAATATTATTAAAGAGGGTTTATAGGTAACTGGGCCTTATTAAATGTCTCCGAAAAGTACAGTAGGAGCCTGGGAAAATGGTGCTGTGACCCAGACTCACCCTGCTGGAGGACTTTTTTCCTCTTTATCTTATGATGCAGTCTGTGTCTTGATCCTGTAAATAATTTAGTGGAAAAATCATTGTAGAAAATGCTCCATACCTGTAATTAACAAATTAAGATTTAACTGGGTCAAGGGCTTCTAAAATGGGAAATAGGAGAGGGTGGTGGAATGTTTATGTGCTGCCAACTGTTCCTTCTTAGAGCTATTGTACTTTTTTAGAGATATTGTACTTTCCCCTAATATATTATCTTGAAAAGGAAACATTCTGAACTACTTTGCTTATTCGTGTCCAGATGGCCTGTTACCTCGCATCTATTGGCTACAAGCAATGTCTGATTCACGAATGGTCTATTTTTGCTCTATCATGAGGGCATTTGTAGATAAGTTCAGACCCAAATTACCATTTATAATATTTCCCAACTAATCTTTACTTCAACTCATGAGAAAAAGATCTGGAGGCTCTAATCCCAGCTTCTAAATATGTAGTTGAGGATGGAGACTGCCTGGGGTTGACTGCTTTCCTAGGCTCACTGATGAGTAATGAAGAAAGAAAGAAGGAAGAAAGAAAGGTAGAGAAAAGTATAAAGAAGTCAAAATCACACAATCTAATACAAAGAAAATGTACAGCAAAAGGTTTTAAAATATAATAATTAACAGTGTACAGTCCATCATACATACAACTTAATTTCTTCAAAAATATAGCTGCATACTTCTTACAAAAATCTGGCAACTTTTTTTTTTTTGGAAGTTTGCTCTCAAATCATTTAGGGAAGAGTGATCCATACTACTCAGTGTGCAGATAAGTTTTTAACAAAGTAAGTTCTCTATTCAAGGTCAGTAATGAAAGTGTAGATATTTTCACATGATGGTTGTACAATACAATATACCTTGTTTGAATTGAGTGGTATTTTTTTATCTCAGAATATGTGTGTGTGTGTGTGTGTGTGCGTGTGTGTGTGTGTGTAGTTTTTTGTACTTATTTTTAAAATGTGTTTTCCTAATTGTTAGAGATGGTGAACATTAGACAAAGGGGAATAAAGGGAAGGGAGTGGAGATAGGAAAAGGAAAGATAATGGAATGAATTTGATATAACTTGCCTAGGTACATATATGAATATACCACAGTAAAGCTTACCATTGTGTACAGCCACAGAAATTAATTTTAAAAAATAACTGGGTAAATGGCAGAAAGATCAATAGAGGGAATGGAGCATGGAGTGAGTGGCAGCCGGGAGGCGAGGTACTGGGGACTGAATGAGAACAAGATATATTCCATGCTTTTATAATTATGTCCAAATGGATTTTACTGTCGTGTATAACTAAAAAGATCCAATAAATTTTTTAAAAAATGTGTTTTCCTTATAATTATACATAAAAGGAAATCTAGAACTGTGGGCATTTAATGACTAAGATAAATTCAGTATTTATTTGTTAGGTAAGTTTGATATCAATTGTCACAGAGCAATTAACTCCCTCCTTTCATCCTTGTCTGCTTGTAGTGTAGTGGTGGGCTGCCAGCATTCTACACAAAAGGATTCCAGGATGGATGTAAGGCAATTATTCCTTTCAAGCAAAGCCAACCTCCAGACCTTCTTGAACTGAAATCACAAACTCCATCTTCGATTTCCAGACCCATTCTCATTGTTTGCTGAAGTGACACAGCTGAGTTCTCTCAACCCATTGCATTCAGGCTTCTAGCTTGCATTCCAACCGAGAAAATCAGAGATGTGAAGGTGTGACAGTTCATTTAAATAGTAGTCCTGAAAGTAACATTTTTGACATAGTATTCAGATATGGCCTTAAGAAATTATTGAAAAGACAAAATGCTAAAGGTCTTGAGGTTAACAGTCCCATCTAAATGGGAGCAGATACTGAATGTAAGAGCTTTCACTTGAAAGAAATTGATGGTTCAGAAATATGATCTGTATGCCTCCTAAGTGACAACTTAAACAAAGAAAGCTGCTGTGCTTAATTTGAATAGATTCCATGAATGTGTTGTGGTATTATGAACTGTTTATAGTAATAACACTGATGCACCTGCTCTGTCTTTGTGCCGTTACCTGTATTACATTGTTTGACACCATCTTTCTGTATTAACCTCCATCTGCTGGGCTATGTCTATCATTTTTTTCCACTAAAACATAATGTGACTGAAGCTTCATTTACCTAAACTTATTTTGGCAACTTGTACTTCATTAAAGAGAATCCAGTAAGCATCAGTTAAAGCTTTCTTATCTGGCGATGCATAGCCAAGCTTCATAAATCATTCTTTCACTTTCCATTTTGCAGCTTCTAGAGAGGTAACATTATTGAATTCAGATCACTGGAAGAGAGCAGTACTAAAATGTTTATTGACCAGCTTTTAGACACTGAGTTCTGCTTTGAATATACACAGTTATATTAACCAAAGCTTTTGGATTTTAAAACTAAAGTCACTAATATGCCTATATGGTGCTATAAACACTCTTGATAAGGGCCACTTTAGAAATCTATTGAAGACTATTTTTGGCCCATGGGTGCCCATATCATGCAGCTTAACATTTTTTATGTTTTATTTATGCTAATTTAAGGAGATATTTCCATTATTACACTCATATCAGTACCTACTCTGAACACTCTATTAGGTAGGTAATAGAAACCACATATGAAGTATCTTTAGTGTACTTTGCATTCTACTTTACAGATCTTCATGCATCCACTTGGTTCAAGTGAGAATCAGCATCTGAAGTTGCCTTGGCAGCACATTCTGGACAAATTGACCTTTGACTAAAAACCTTTTCTCATAGGCTTGCAGACACACTGTGGAAGCATTAACGTGTTTCTGCTCACAAATTTATGAACTTGTTAGCACTGAAGATTTGACATCATAGAAACAGGAAAGAACTTTGACATCTGAAATCATATGAGGCTTGGGGAAAATAATTATTGAATGTGTTTAATACATGACTCTGGCCGGACAAGAAGCACATTTTCACAGCTTTCACTTCTTGCCCAAGATCTCCTGATATCAATTGTTTTAGATGAGTACATAACAAGTGACTATGGCTTATTTACTTTAGGTAACATAGGTGGAATTATTTTCTGCTTCATATGTGTCAGGTGAGCTATAATAGAAACATTTTTATTGACAAAATGAATGATATGTAATTTTTACTGTTCATTCTTCTTAAACCAAATGATTCTAATATGATTCTAAAGGAAATTCTTAAAATGATAGACTGGAACCACTTAATATTTTTATCTAAATAATGTAATTTTTAAATCATAGAACTCTTTTTAAATAAAATAACTGGATATTTTTAAAATAAAAAACTGTATCAGTTGAATCAGTTAATATCAAATAAGTCCTTAGGTTTTTGTTGTTGTTGTTGTTGTTGTTGTTGTTGTTTGTTTGTTATTAGGTCCTTTGTTTTAAATAATTTTTCCAATCTCTTAGAGCCAGAGAATAACAAAAAAAAATGTAAACTTATAGAGTTTCAATGACAATGGCAGTCCTGATCTAGCTTATTTCTAGGTGCAATCATATCACTATAAATAATAATTTTCATTGCTTACAATAAGCCTTTATAGTGAATACCAACTGTATACATGTATATTTATGATAGAAAGTTTATTATATATTGATGGAATCTCAATTGTTACAGCAAAAGGAAGTCAGCATTCATGAAGAAAATTATTCTTCTTTTCCTATATTTGTAGACATTTTATTTTTATCATGATAGAGAAGACATGAGTTCTTATATTGTTTGATGCAGTGGAAATAGAAGAAATGAGGAAATACAGTAAAAAGTCTTATCTAAGTTGATCCTATATATGCTTCCTACTGACAGTAAAAACACAACCCTTAGGTCTATCAGACAAATAGATTTAGAAAAAGAAAATATTGAAAGTTACCTAGGCCAACATTCTCAATCTACGGAATTGAAAATAGGGGTTCAGTTAAATGACTCACACATTATAGCATTTTCTCCACTACCTCTTAAGTCTGTATAAATGAGAGGTATTTGTCACCTATGTATTAACACACCCACCATGAGCAACAATTGTTAAAGGTACTGAGGAGCTCCTAAAGGAACTCACATTCCAGTAGGGAAAATGAACATTTAAATAAGGAACAATAATGTATTGATTTTCTAACAGATACAAACTTCAAGGAGAACATAATAGGAGCATTTAAATATTCAAGCATTAAAATAAAGAGTGAAGAAACAAACAAACAAACAAACAAAAATGTGGGAGTTTACCAGGCAAAGTAGGGAAAGCATTTCAGATAAGAAAATACACAAGCAAAGTCATTGCATGGGAAAAGTTGGTAGTGTTACCAAATAAGGAATGATACAAAGGAATGCTTTAGATTGCTCAGTTCTTAACATCAAAGAGTTTGATTCTCAGTCCTCAATAAGTAGAACCATGTTTGTTTGACTTCAACTTCTTTTGTTGCTTCTAATATTTTAAGGTGGTGGTAATATCTTTTTGTTTTGTTGGTATGTTAGACTGAGAAAGGAATGTGGAGTGAGACAGACATGGAATTTAACCCCTTTCTGATTAATTTTTTTTTTTTGGACGTTAGCAAATAGATTTTCAGTTCCTCATTTCTCATAAAGTTGAACTAAATAGTCCTTAATCCCTAAGGTTATCTGTGCCTAGTTTTTGGTACTGTGCTTAGTTGCAGTTCTCAAAACATGGTAGCTGCTAACATTAACTTCAATGACATGTTAATCTATAGTTAGAAACATGCTGTTTTTAATATAGAGTATAACCAGATCCTAGGCTATACATCTATTTCTAAAATCAATATTCAAGAGTGTAGAACAGAAAGAATTTCCAGAGGCTAGAGAGAACATCTATGCCTGTGTCCTACAGAAAAATTATTAAGCAACTGATTACTATTAGCAAATGACTTAAAATATCTCAAATGAAATCTCTAAGTTCTATATGTGTTTTAAATAAAATATTTATCGTATCTTATTTTGTAATTAAATCTCATCACTAGTATTTCTAATTATAACAATCTGAAGACATTTTACTAAAATTATAATTACTAAAATTATAAAATGAACTGCTCTAGCCATCATTGCCTAAAGAGATATGCCAAAGGTGATTTTTTTTTCCAAATGGATCTGTGCACTGTATTTAAAATTAATATGGATCCTAGGCAAAAAGCAATTCACAAAGAATACACTCACATTTCCTTACAAGCATTCCTGAATTCTTTAACTGTAACCTCAAGATATGTTTTAGTATAAATCGAAGCCCTGTCCCTTCTGTAGCAAAGTCTGTTACAATCAAAAGAGAGCAAATACTAGAGAATACCCATTTTCTTATCACTTCCCTACAGGAAGATGATTCTCACACTGTCTTTGAAACCAGATAAAGTTTTTCATATAGCATTACTCAAATAACATTTATTATATACAATGTTCCCATATTCTGATGCTCATTCATTATGAAATAAAAGCTTTGTTCCTGCTTTGCTGAGATTACAAAAGTCTAGAGAACTATTTAACAAAATGGCTTTCCTATTTATCTGCATTCTCACCCTCTGCACAAAGGGAACATATATTGCTTTTTCCCTTAAAATTAATATTCTCCTTCTGAGTCAAAAAGTCTTCTGTAGTAGACAATGAAGTTTACTTAAAATGAAAATAGAATACTTCAGGAAACAAAAGAATGTTCTTTTTTTCACATACTTGGGTTATCAGGAAGATTTGGAGCTGAGAGAGAAAATACTTTTCCATGGATTCAAAAACAATAAGCTGATAATTCACTTTTAGCTAATTCATGTTGACTTCTTAAGCAGAAGGTTTAGAGTTTTATTTGATTTTTCTAGAGGAAATGGCCAATGACCCTTTGTCTCTATTAAAAACCTACATTTGTGAATTCAGAAGGAAATTATTGTTAGGTGTTTTGCTGAGGGACTTTAAAGAATGGGACTCTTCCAATCTGCAAATGGTAAACTCAAACTGTTTATTGTTTCTCCCTGGACAAAATTGGAGAATTTTCCCATCCTGTATTAGATGTAACCAAATGACTACACATTAGCAAGTGGAAAATAAGTGGAAGAGATTCTAGCAGAAGAGATATTAACACTTCCAAAAGTAGGCCACAGATCTTTCTAAGTGTGATTTTTGTAGTAAGATGGAGACAATAGTTACCAAAGGACTGAGTTCACAAATGATGATGTACAATGAATAACTCCAGCACACACACACACACACACACACACACACACACACGCATACACACACATGCACACACACATACAGACCTATCCACATCATGTGCTTTCAAACCTATGTTCTATAGTCACTGAAATATTAGAGTTGCTTCTAGAAAACATCATACTGCTGCTTACAAATATTTCTATTCTTTTCCTGGTCACACAGGGAAAATGTTCTTCTCGTTCTCCTTGAAGTTTGTTAAATTCTGGGAAGACACAATTTAATCTACCACAGGAATCAACACATTGAGTCTAATGGAACATTAGTAAACTTTTTATCAAGTGATACTTAAGTCAGGTATGTATTAGATACTGTTGTGTATCACAAAAGTTAACATAAAAACTCTGATACCAGAATACAAGACTTTAGACAATGAAGAAAATAGTCTTTAGCAGGTGTTTTTAGCTTTTGGATATAACCTCTTAGGCTGCATAGATCCAGTTTATGAAACTATTTATTTCTCCCTCATCTAGGGCTTCTCTACCCTGTTAATGTTTATCCTATTCTTCATTTAGTCAACATTTTAGTTTTTGAAACTACACTGGATTGTGAGTACACCACAGAGAAGAAAATTCAATACTCTGTCCACTCAGCAAGTCCATCTCTATGGAATAATGGTATTCATATAAGAAAACAACACTTAGACAAATTATGGTTTGCCATAGGTTTGCAAAACTCATGAAGCCTCTGGGAATCAAGATATATTGAAAAATCCATCCTGCCAGCTACATAAAAACACTTAAAAGCACTGAGATTCTATGTGCCAAGTGGAGAAATTGCAAGTAAAGGTGAAAGGATATTACTAGCTACTAAGATATTTGCCTTAACAGGTTTTCCTTTATTTTTATTAAATGTCTATGGTTCCAGCATAGAGGTTTCACTTTGTATAAAAGCCTAATGTGTCACAGCATTATATATAAGAAAATCATTACTGGATTTTGAGACAGGATTCAATTTTGCTGCACATTTCCCTTCTCATCTAATAGGTCACAAATAATTTAAGACTAGATCATTACATTAAAGATATGTATGAATATGATTAGAATTTTGAGTTGAAAGTGCAATATATGGTGGGTCTTAAACACTTGAGAAAAGCATTTGAATAGTATAATCATTTGTTTCCTTTGATGTAGATTATGGGAAAAATATCAACATGTGTGGTATTAAGTACATTTAAATGCTCTTATTTCATTGTCAAAAATGCAAGTGGGGTGGTGGATTTAGTTGTTTAATATGTGAGCACACTTATAGTGCATAACTATGTTTTTAGATATGAATTCAAAAACACAGATTAAATATGTTGGATGTCTGAGGAAATCATGTTAGAATGACTTTAAGAGTATTCCTTAAGAGGGCCAATCACCCTAACTGTTTGTTTTTTGGTTTTTTTTTTTTTTTAGGCTGGAATTTCACATGGAAGGAAGGAGAAAACCGAGTCCAGGATGAAGAGGGTATAAATGTAAGACCAATGACATCACTCTTACTGCCACCTAAGTGCTACCATGATACCCAACAGGTTTTCTATTCATGCACAGAAACAAATACATTTTGAAATTCTACAAGAAAGCTGATCATGCTTAACCAGCATAAGCAAGGAAAGAATTAGTCTATGCAACACACTGTGTAGCAGCAAAATGTGTGATAGCAATAAGCTAATCAGACTCAGGTCTTCTCTGCATTTGGCTCCAGAAGTCCAGATTGTCCCTTGTCAAAATGTGTGTTTGCAAGAAAAAAGTAATAAATTTACCATTTATTACAAGTAAAGTTGCTCAAGCAGTTAAGTAAAGTGTAGAAGAGGTGTGAGTGTATTTGCAGTTTGAACTTTGAGAGTTCATGACAGTTGTACATGTATTCACAAGTCACACTCAAGTAGTTATATACACTCACACATATTTTCCCACAATCTGGCTTTTTTTCTGCCCTAGATAGTCAGTCACCCAAACCTAAAACAAGAAAAAAAAACTCAAGTTTAAACAAGAATTAGAAACATAAACAATATAATTAGCATCAGATGGTGGTATACGATGTAAAAAATTAGAGTAGATCCCCAGCATCAGCAGAATAGTCTCTGCTTGCACTTTAGTCAGAGAGACAGGTGGATATTTTGAGCTCTGTTAAGCAGTAAAGTTTTTACATGCCTCTCTGGAAATGAATTTGGATTGATGACTGGTCAGTCATTAGCTGTTTGGAAACACTGAACCATTTGGTAAATAATGTAGACAGATTCCCACTCACCATTTCCTCTACTTTGCTGTCTCTGTTGCTCATCTACCACAAAGACTTGTGTCTAATTAACCTAGAGTTTTGGAAGAAGACAAGTTGAGGAGTGGATATAAATTACTGTAATCATGGAATGGGAATACCAACCAAATAGAAAAGCTTCCAATGTCAGGAGACAAAGAACAGAACATAACCCATATTAGGAAGAATTACCCTGTATACTGCCATAAGGAAGCAGAAAAGAAAGCTGTATTCTTTGGCCATTTCTAGAGCAAAGTGGAATATAATCTATGTTTAAAAGGAGTTTCCCTTTCTTCTGCACAGTCCAATTTGGCAAATCCAGATGGGATCATTTGAATCTGAACTGGCCGAATTGTTACAATTAATGTAAGAATTGCTTTTAGCAAATTTCAACATTTTGCAAGCTAAGGAGGACTGACTCACCAGAGTAATGTACTGACCTTGAAATAGAGGACATGCCTTGGTAAAGGGACTCCCTGAAGAAACAGAAATATATTGATACTAGTTATAGTATAATTTACTTTAGTGGACATTAGCAGAAAGTAGAGACTGGAAATATAAAATGTGACTGTAGACAAACGTGACTTCTTCATTTGACAAACGATCTCAAGATTTAACCTAAATAGTAGCAAAAAAGCACAGCCCCATACCTATATGTCTTTGTATAAATAATAAAGAGGTTCATGATTTGCTTATGAACTTAATAACTTGTATCAATTTCCTGCAAGTTATTATCAAACTGGGAAAAAATTAACATTGCTTTTCTAGCATAACTTACTATTAGTATGCTAATTTTATGACAATTCTAGAAGGTAATAAAGAGAGCACCACTTGTATAATACATTTTTATTCTAAAAGTCCACAATATATTATAAATTACAGTTTGAAAAGAGTGACAATCACATTTTCCAATGTCCATGTAAAATCATATATGAGTATTTAATTTAAATTCTTTCCTTTTATTTATGTAATATACTTATTGAAATAAAGATATTTGAAGAAGGGGATAAAGGATATACTCTGAAGTTACTATTTTATTGCTTTAGGAAAATTCTAAGATATCCATAATTACCAGTACTTAGAAATAAAGGAAAATGGGATCTAGTAGCAATAATGCTTGAGCCATCCTTCCCAATGTCCCCATGGGTATTCCTGTCCTTCCATGACACTTTCAATCTATGAAAAATGAATAAAAAGGACAGAGCTTTGAGACAGCAATAAATATGGCAATGTTGGCTAATCTATGATAGACTCTAGGAAGTTGGTGATTTCTCACGTCTTCTTTTCAAAAATTAGGAAAAATTCATGAGGGGGTCAAATCCTCTTTTTTAGCACTGTGGTTTTCCATTTGTAAAAGCATAAACTTATTTTAATAATGAAAAATTATAGGTCCACTACCTTCAGGCATTGTTCTCTTAGAACTCACTGATTAAGACAATTTATAATGATATGATACTCTATAAAATCAGTATGCATCTAAAGAATATAGATATTATTAATATCTATGCATCCATATTCATTATTCATGCTGCATATTTTATTATAGCTAAATTAAGACCATGCTGACAGTGCTTTGTGTGTATATGAATTGTTGGACGCTCTTCTTCTGGGACTATACCCCAGGCATTGGGATCTTTTGCTCCAGCCCTTTCACTTTGCAGTAAGATTTCTTCCCTCCTAGAATTGCCTCCACTGACTACCTTTCTCTCTACTCATCATAATCCATCCTAAAACAGAAATGTCCTATTCAACTGTAAGCCCAATCTTGGCACTCCTCATGACCTTCCAGTTCCTTCTATTTACTCAGAATTCAGCCTTAATATTTTCCATGGTCTGCAAAGCCTATACGATCCTGTTATCCACTTTATGGCATTTCCTAGTGCTCTCTCCCTCTCTCACTTACAACCATGGACACTGCTGTCATTGCTCCTACCTGGACAACTAGTCCGGCCACAACTACCTCAAAGCTATAATATTTGCTGTCTCATGGTCTAAAATATTCTTTCCTTGATATCTAATATAATATAACTGTGATTGATCTGTATTTTACTGTTCAACTTTCCCCACTTCAATTAATTCTCCATAAGGCAGAGAGGCATGAATTTATGTGTATTTTTTTACTACTGAATCTCTCCTGCTTAGAACAGTGTTCCCCACATGCTAGGCAAATGCTGTACTACTGAACTACATTCCCAGCCCAGAAAAGACATTTTCTAAGGCCATTTCTTTTCTGTTAAAGATAACTACAACTCTGAATTAAGAAATATTGTATAATTTTTTGGACTCGAATAGAGAACTATATTAAGAATAAAAAGTATAGTCTTGCATTTAATAATAATAATTACAATGATATCTAATGATACTATAATCCAGACATATTGTAACTTTTTCTATGTTAACACATTTAATAAAAAAATTATTCTCTGAGACAAAACATTTTAAACAAAAATTATTATATGATGCATAACTATTATTTTTACCTGAATTTTAAAGATGAGGAAACAGAAGCATGAATTTGACTTTCTCAAATTCACAGTGATTATAAGACTTGACACTGCAAAGACAGAGTGTGGCTCCTGGATTTTACTCTTGTATTAGTCAGGATTCTCTAAAGAAACAGAAGCGAAAAAAGATGTACAGACGTTTACAGGAGAAAACTTACTATGGGAATAGGCTAATATGATTGCAAACGTCCAGAAGTCTCACAATCTGTAAATTGGAGACTCAAGGAATCAGTGGTGTAACTCAGTCTAAGTCCAAAAACCTTTAAAACAGAGTTGTGGTGGTGGACCCTGGTCTCAGAGAACCAGGACTTCCAATGTCTCAGCTAAATTAGAAAGAATTTGTCCTTTCTCTGCCTTTCTCTGTTGCCTTTCTCTGCCAACAAATTAGATGATGCCCCCACACATTAGTGAGAGGGCATTTTCTTAACTTCGTCTACTGATTCAAATACTAATCTCTTCTGGAAATAGTCACGTCCACACAGCCAGAAAAAATGTTTTGCCAGGTATTTTGACATCCCTAAGCCCAGTCAAGTTGACACATAAAAGCAAACTTCACAACTCTTAACCACCACTTTACAATGCTGATCTTTTTAGTTTTAATATGTTGGCCTTCCTTCCTTTCTTTCTCTCTCTCTTCTTTTCCTCCCTCCTTCCTTGTCTTTATTTCTTTCTATTTCTCCAAGTTCCATTGTACATATTTAGTCAAAGCACAATGTTTTTTTATTAGAACTCTCTGTATATTTATAAATCTATAGAATAAACTTTGGGAATCATTATTTTTATAAAGTTGAATATTACATTTACAATTCTAAGTTACTTATAAATTTAATTCTAAAAACAAACTGTAAAAGGAAAACTATGTATCAAGTGTAGATATCCTATAATCAGTGTCTTTCACTAAAGGTATAAGTTTGCCGCAGTCTGGCTAGGCACAAAATCACGAGCCACTCAAGCAGGAACAAACTTTATTTTTGAAACTGCCGCCAATACCACCTATGCCCCAGGGAAGAATCCCCATCGACCCACACTGCAGTTCCTCCCCTGGAATTCCCTCCTACTGTACTTCCCCAACCAATGGGAACTCTCCAGGAGTCCCATAGCAGGCTGAGGTGAACAGCAGGAGTCCAATATCCTTATGAATGCAAATCTTGACATAATCATATCATCTCAATGGCTAGCTGGCGTCACCTTTCAACCAAAAATGCCATGCATCATATTACTTGGCTGTGGCTCTTAGTATAAGTTGTGCTTTGTCTCATATTTTTACTGGTGCATTATAATTATACAGAATGGTGGGATTTATTGTTACATATTCATTCATGCACACAATGTAACAACATAATTTGACCAGATCCACTGCCCAATAATTGCACTTTTAAAATTTCTTATTATGGTAGTGTATAACAATATTTAAATGTAAGGTTTCATTTCCTTGGACCATTTAATTTTATATTTACCAATAAATAAGTGCTATATTTTCTACTACTTCCAAATAGGTTAAATATTGAAATATATCTATTTTTCAAGTCCAACAAAAAATATGCATCTCTGAACAAGTTGAGTAAAATTAAAATGGAAATCAGGATGGTATTTCACCATGAGAAAGGAGGCAGCACAAAAATATCTAATGAGATGTAATGAAGATAAAGTCTGAGAGAGCACTTAAGATGGGCAGTCTTCACCAAATGGTCAAATCCATCTGAATTAGAAAACCTGGAACAGATTAACTGTGGATCATTCTATTCTAATCACTATAGGAAAGCATGGTAGGATATAAGAAAGGAGATAAGTAGATGAATATAAGTGTGTGTGTGTGTGTGTGTGTGTGTGTGTGTGTGTGTGTCTTGTAGAATGATTACAACTGAAATGGTTACAACTGAAAGGGGGATAGCACAGTGCTTTAAAATCATACTCTAATGATCCCCCAATGATAACTTTTCCTTTTTGTCTCCTAAAATACTGTCATCTATCATTCTCTATTTTTCAATATGCTAACATTTACCTATTATTCCCAAATAAATTATACTTTTGTTGTGAGTTTTCTTATTTATTCTATCCATAAACCTTGTTTAATTTCAAAAATAGAAATATGTTGTTGTTCTATGAGATCAGAGAGACTGATACCAGTGCCTGAATGTACTGGTCAATAAACAAGTATATATGTATCTTGCAGAGGGATAGAGATTGTTTGTACATTAATGTGAAAGATATCATTTGCAAAGATTTCCTAAGCAAGCCAATGACTAATTTGGTCTTCAAAGACCCAAGAATACCAGGATATTCTGTATCCTAAGTAAGAAAGGTTAAAAACAATCTGAAAAGACATGGGAAATACTGAAAAAATATGAAAGTGTAAAAGGAACATAATGGATGTTGAAAAAAATGCACATTTTTCTGAAGTGCAAGTAGGGTATGAAGCATTGAGGTTATACCCAAGCTGCAGATGTCATAACAGGATGAAGTTTTCTCCAGCAGTCAGGAGGTAGAAGCTAGATGTAGGTTTTATAGAGGTTTGTATGGAAAGAGGATGAATTAAAGAGATTTCTCAGTAAAGAAATTGCAGAGTGAATAGGATGTAACAGCATGCAATTGTATGTAGTAGAGATTTGCTGAACAGTTAGCCATGAGGTGGGAAGAATAGAATAGTCCTCAGTTTTCTTGTTTGAGAACCAGACTATATCTACATACCATCTGCCAGCAAAGTGAAATGAGATTAAAATACTGTAAGAAGAAAGGCTATTCGTAGTGAAGACATTTTGAATTTGTAAGACATCCATGTGACAATTCATTTGGATATACAATTCATTTTTTAAAAATTGTGTTTTAAAAAATCCTCAATTTTGAGGGTAAAAGAGTAATTCAAACTAAAGAGTTTTAAGTCTTGACAGTAATTTTACTTTTTGAAGTAGTAATTTTAAATATGAAAACCTTTTGTTCATTTCTTTAGAGTTTTTATTATTTAATGGTTATAAGTACATTAGCTCTAAAATGTAAACTTCCTTATGCAAATCTTGTTTTGGAGACTTTCAAGTTGGCAAAATCTTCTTTTTTCTTTTGTCTCTAGGATTGTCATGAATAAATAGCACCATTTCTTTCATGTTCTTCACCTTTGTTAGAGATGATCATGAAAAATAAAAGTCTCTCAAAAATTCAGCCGACTGTCAGCACAAAAGCATTTGTATTTTTAGAAGAAGTGCTAGTTTCTAATTTTCTGACAAAAATTATAAAACGTAATGTCATCTGTTGAATTTGGGGTATCTAATGTATCTGTCTGAGTGGCTGCATCCTTGCAAATACCTGAATGGAACTGAAACCTGGAAAGAAGGTATGGATTCAGGACATAGATTCATGTGGGATCAGATTCACAAACATCTTTGCAGGCAGAAGGAGACAATAATGCATATTGAATTAGCCCAAGGCAAGTCAGCAAAAAAAAAAAAAAAAGCAGAGATGTGTGAGAAAAGCCTAGAATAATAAAACGCTGGTATTGTTGCATGTTTCTTAAATACAGTAAATTTTTAAAATGAGGAAGAGAACAAAAGATAAAATCACCCACTATGTGTGTCTCTGGGTTTTATGAATATCAATATTATTTATGAATCAAATCAGAAAATTACTTGCTTTTATTGAACCCTTTTGGTGTCTCCTGATATTCTCTTTTAAGTTTGGCTTCAGTTTTCTTTTGTATTTTAATATCCCTCTTCCCTGTGGATGCATGATTCTGAGTTTGATATGTGGGAGGAAGAATCATGCAGATGTCGAGAATTCTTATCTCTTCTCCCAGTAGGTTTGTTTTTAATTCACTCTCCCACACTTGTACCTCTAACCTTCTTAATAAAAATGAAATCCCTTTTTATTCATTAGCATTTTAATAGAAAAAGCAGACTACAATAATTGTATATACTATGTCCATATGCTATGTTAAATAGGACAGAGCATTCTGTGATTCCCAGAAGAAAGTTGAATGCAGCCTAAATACAGCATTTTGATTGTATCAGACCTGGATATAGTATTATTTTCTTTTCCCACATAGCAATTATGGTTAAAAGCACCTAAATATCTAGACATTTAGGAATTTTCCCCATGTTATGAGAGTATACGGTATTTCCAAAATTCTGCACAATTATGAGACATGATTAAAGTAAAACAATTTTAGATCTCATAAAATCCTCAGGTAAAACAATCATTTCCATTCTCCATCAGGCTGTACAGGACTGTGTCAGCTATCTGAACAATGCTCCAAATGTATTACTTTGGAAACATTAATATATTAACGTATTTCAAAATTTTTCTCTCGGAAAAGTATATTTATTGGAAGCTTCTTGTCAAACACATTATAGTTTACAATGGCCACCATCAGTCAAAGAAATTGCTCAACTATGATCCTATCAGTGGTTCTCCAAGTATGAAAGTGGGATATTCTTGGCATTGCAATGGGTGAATCATCAATGAAAAGATAGATAAGAGATAAAGAATAATTTCTGTAAGTTACAGGCTCTATTAATGTGAAAAAGTTAAACAAATAGGAAATGAAAAAAATTAGGTCTGTTGGTCAGTCTATTTTTATTTCATATTTTAACTATGATTTTAAATCATGTTAGGGATTACAAGAGTTTTCAGGTCCTAGTCAATATGATAACTGCCTAATGATTAATATTTGAAGCAGCCATGCATGTATTCCTAATTTAGAAATATCTCTCCATCTTTAAAATATCAGCATCTCATATTTTCATGGGTCTCTATAGACCAGCTTAAAATAAGTGAAGGGGACAAGTATGTATGCAAAGACAGGTGTCTCTTTACTTAGACTTTTTTTATTTTCAAGATATCTTTATCTGTTGCCCTATAATTACCTCTTAACAACAATGATAAACACAAAAAATAATTTTCTTCTTAGTAATGTTTTATAGTTAATAATGGGCCACATAAATTTTGCCATTTTGATCTCTGGCAAGTAGATGGCACACATTTAATTATTGTCATATTATAGATAATTAAACGGAGGCTCAATTACCTGTCTACATTTTCTCAGCAATTAATGGCAAAGGTCAAACATGAATCCAAATCTTCCAATTTCTAATTCATATCTTTTCTCTCTATATTTGTCACATTTTAAATGTCACAGACATCTACAAAGAATCAACTGAAAGAAAGCTTACTAGTTGAATGGAGTTGATCTTCTTGAAAAAGATTCTCACCTTTTTTCCTTCTCTCCTGAGGTCATTTTTAGTTACAATTCTTCCTATGACTCCTCAACTTTTATCTGAGTCTCTTGTTCACATAATAGGCATCCATAATTTCCGCCCCCCTAATTAGGTGCTGTAGAAATTTCTAAACTATAATATGCATGTTCTGTGTCATTCATTTTGTTTTTCTCTTAGGGACAAATTCCCCATATGTGTTATAAAATATGTATTCTTTGGGATGCTGTATATCAGAAGAATATATCTTGTAATTGTTTAGATTTTGGGTGTCCTATAAAGACAATGCAAGAAAATTTAGACGTTAAGTGCTTAGGCGATGAGAGCCTTAACCTAATCAGTACATTAATCCATTTGAATAGATTAACTCAGAGGTCATAGGCAAGTGGGATATGGCAGGAGGAGGTGGGTTGTTGGGGGTATGACTTTGGGGTATGTATTGTCTCTCTGCTTCTTAGTGTCATGTTCTGAGCTGCATTCCTTCACCACACTCTTCCACCATGATGTTCTGCCTCACCTCAGGCCCAGAGCAATGGAGCTGGCCATCTATTAACTGAGACCTCTGAAACCATGAGCCCCCAAATAAACTTTTTCTCCTCTAATTGTTTTTGTCAGTTCTTTTGGTTACAGCAGCAAAAAAAAAGCTGATTAAACATATCTGTACCAAAAATAACAGGTCAGGTGACATAGAAAGTAGATACTTAATGAATATTCAGTGATGAACTAGGTCATAATCTCTCAGGTAACCTTAGCCAACGATATTTTTAGAAAAGGCAAATTTCAGCCTCTTCTGTTATTTGATTTTGGCTTTTCTATTGGATATGGATTATTATGGTTACTATGATAAAAAGGAAATTTGCAGACAAGGGTCAAGAAAACTAAGGAGGATTCCTGAGATGCCTTGTGAAATTCTTTTCTTTGAATGAAGCTTGAGAAGTGGCAGGCTTTGTCTTCTGGGGAGCACAGGTATCATGTGGTAAACAACATCAATAACAAAACTCAAAAGGCAGTATTGTCTAGTTAGACTCATTAATATCTGCCAAATGTTACCCACAGTCTAGTTACTACAAACTGGGAAGGAAGGGAAACCATTGCAGAAGGAATGCTGAGGTATCAGAAGAATATAAAAATGCCCAAAGGTGTTGGCTGCAATTGTGATACTTCGATGATGTAAGTCCTAAGTAGTTATCCAGTAAAGTCAAATGCTGGTCTTCCCTTCCCAGTCATGCTCTATCAACTTTGAACCTGGCATTGCAAATCCCCAACAGGTCTTTAGGGTACATAAATCCTCACTTCCCACTGACACCATCTTCCATAACGCAAAGCTGAGAATCACCTCTCTCTGGCATCTGCCACTGCATCTTCTGCAGAAACTTTTCACCAATGTGCCCCCAGTGACCTTGCAGTTCCCAATATCCAACCCCTGCTCTGTCTCATACAGGAGCCTGGCCATTTGACTTTCCTTTCTTTCTAGTTCTCTGCTCACTTATCTCCTCTCTTTATATCTTCAAGCTTTTCTGTTTCTTTCTCTCAGCACTGAAATATAGTAAATCTTTCCATCTGAAGTTAACACCCAGCACTACAAATTCCCTATCAGCTTTCACTCTTTTCCTTTTCATAGCCAAATTTATGAAATAATTGCCCTTGCTCTCTTGCTGTGTTGCTTCACAATCTTCTTTCAACTGACAACCACTAATATGCATTCAATAACTGTAGATTTGATTACCCTTTCTAAAATTTTATATAAACTGAATAATACAATATGTTCTTTATGCCATCTGGCTACATTCGAACATCATAATTAACTTGTGATTTGCCCTTATTGTTGCATGTATCAATAATTCATTCTTGCTTAAGTACCACATTTGTTTATCTTTTTTTTTTTAACCTGTCAAGTAACAGTTGGGTTGTTTCCATTTTTGAGCTATTACAGATAAGTCTATTAAGAATATTTGTGGGCAGGCTTGGGTTGTGGCTCAGTGGTAGAGTGCTTGCCTAACATATCTGAGGCACCAGGTTCAATTCTCAGTACCACATATAAATAAATGAATAAAATAAAGGTCCATCAACATCTTTTAAAACATTTTTTAAAAGAATATTTGTGTGCAAATTTTTGTATATATCTGTGATTTCATTTCTACTATGTAAATACTAAGAAATGAAATGGGTAAAATTGTGGGTCATGTCTTGTTTATATATTTAAAATTCACAGAAGTTGCTAAACTTTTTTTTTAAGTTGCTGTACTATTTTAAATTTCCAACAGGAATATATCACCATTCCTTTGTTTCCTACCCACACTTGGTATGATCAGCCTCTAATTTTAGACATTTTAATAAGTATGTAGGCATAGCTTAATTATGATTGCATTTCACTAAAGGTGAATAATGTTATGTTATTAAAACTTTTCATGAATACTCAGGATCAAAACAGAAAAAAAACATATTATGTACTTACTCGCATCTGGATGTCATGTTTTGTGAAGCACGTGTTCAAGTCAGTAGTTCATTAATTTATGTTGTTTTCTTGTTATTAATTTGTGAGAAAACTTTATTTTTATAATACAAATCATTCATCAGATATTTGATTTGCAATTATTTTCTCCCAACTAATATTTTGTATTTTCATTCTTTGAACAGTATCTTTCAAAAAGCAGAAGTTTTAAATTTTGAAATACAATTTATGAATACTTTGTCTTATGGATTATTCTTTTGGTGCTATATATAAGAAATCTTAGTCTGAGTCAATATTTTAAAATTTTTCTCTTATGCTTTTTCCTAGAAAGTATAGTGTGTTAGGTTTAAATTTCAGGTCCATGATTCACTTTGATATTTTTCTCTATAGTGTGTTAGGTGTGGATTGAAGTTTGCTTTGTTGTTGTTGATATCTTTCATGTCCTTTTTTAAATAGTTTTGGCAATGTGCACTGAAAAAACAATCTGTCCATTTCCTTGGATCTTTTTTTTATTTATCTCAATGATGTTTTGTAGTTCTCAATCCATAGCAGTTGACTTCTTTTTTTTTTTTTTTCCTTTTTCGGTCTAAGTCCTTCATATAGGTTTATAGCTTTTAAAATTATATTCTTTTTCAAAATTGTTTTCCATTATGAATATATATAAATACAGTTGAATTTTGGACCTTGATACTGTATGCAACAATCTTGTTAATCTCATTCATTTATTCCAGTAGCTATTTTCATAGGACTTTCCACAAAGATGATTGTGTCTTCTGCAAGCAAAGACAATTTTACTTCTTTCCAACCAGAATTCCATCTACCTTTATCTATACCTATCTAAGCATATGTCTAATTTTCATGCACTGGCTAGGACTTTACATACAATGGTGAATAAAAATGGTAAAGCAAAGATCTATTCTTTGTTTTAATATAAGGTAAAAACACTTTCAACATTAAGTAGAATGTCTCTTAGAATGTCCAGTTGGGTTGAAGAAGTTCCATTCTATTCATAGTTCACTGAAAGTTTTTGTCATGAATAGATGTTGAGTAAGTATCTTCAAATGTTTTTTTTTCCCTCTCTATGGAGATAATCATAGAGTTTTTATTGTTAAGTCTATTAATATGACTATGGTAGTGTGGTTCCCCTCAGGAGACAGAAGTCACAGATAGGTTAAAGAAGGGGTTTAAAATAAAATTAATTATGATAAGAAAGAATACCAAAAAGATGCAAAGAAACTGGATATTGTATTGTGGGTCTGATAGGGAGCACTAGAAGGTAGACAAATTCAGAAGGTATTTAGACAATAAGAAGGTATATTAGCACACCGAGAATAGAGAAGTTTCCTCCTAAGGCCAAGTTTCTGGGACTGGTCTTCAGTTATGAAGCAAGCAACCAGAGAGGTTCTACATATAGGTGGGAAGCAGGAAATAAGTAACAAGTTATGAGCAGGCAGAGAGCACACAGAAGAAATAGGATCCTTTTAAACTGCAGGTGGGCTGTGCAGGGGCCTAAAGAAGGAGCAGTATTTTTGACTGATGTCAATCTTTTGATGCAGGCTACATGGGGGCCATACAGGGACTAGAAAAGGGAGTCAGGATAGACATGTGGACTGCAGATATTTGGTTGTCAATGTCCATGGCTGAAAGGTAGCAGAGGGACAAAATCTGGGCTCATGGCTCATAAGGTTTATCAGATATTCTCATACCCACACAGCTGATGCTCAGGTTGTTGCCAAAAAATAACGGAAAGCTTCCTCCTCCAGTGCTCTTTACCAAACTTAATATTTTGTTCACTTTCAAAAATGCTAAAACAAATTTCCTTGCTCATCACAGAGGATGTATTGAAAGGTTCACTGAGAGCCAAGAAGCAATAAATTGATAACTCACACAGTCCACCCGTTCACTCTTCATTTAACTCTTTTGCAATAGTAAAGCAACATAAGCTATTCCAACCTAACAAGATATGTACGTCCTTCTTATAGGTAAATTCCTTACTCTGCTACAAAATGAGAAAGCTTAAAGTCTCTACTATAAAATGAGAAAAAAATGTCCCAACAGATTTTGTTACCATTGCAAATAATAAATATTTAATTACCCTTCATATTCAGTTATGTTCTTGCTAAATGTTCTCTTACCTAAAGATTAAATTGTAAAGTTAATCTCTAATAAACTCGTGCAGAAGATAAAGATTTTTTAAAAGAAATAGAGAGCAGGGAATGATTAAGCTTATTTATATATATATATATATATATATATATATATATATATATATATATATATGACATAGAGAATATGCATAAAGTGACCAACTCCTAATTTTTCTAATTGGCCACATGGTTGTAGTTGATCTCTATGGCTTTCTTCTTTAACTACCCATTCAATATTTTTTTTCTCATTTCAGCCAGAACCTCAGCTCCTTTGGTTTGTTTTACACAATAGAGTAACCTAAATATAAACTCTCAAACAAATGGTTGAAATCTTCAGTCAGCTACAGATTTTTATCTGTTTACTTATTTACTTATTCATTTTGGTGGTTGAATACATGGCAGTCTAGAGGCATCCTAGAGGATCTCCTTCACTCCAACAAAATCTTATTTTCCTTCATCAACTTTAATTCCCTTCCATAACTGGTGTCAATCGTTTCAATCATTTCAGCTACTAAATTATCTCCATCTTTTTAAACTCCTGAAATAACTGAAAGATACCAAAATTGTGAAATGGAAATCTCAACTTTCATTCAGTGAAACCATTTTTGTTTCCATATTGGAAGTATCTTTCTCTTGGAAACAAACATCTTCAAGTCAGCAGAAGTCAAAACTGCTGAAGAAGCAAAATTCCATTCCTTGAGGGTAATTAGTTTTAATAGTAAAAGTAGCAATATCCACATTCATTGCTTGATTCCTGGATTTACAGATTCTGTTCATGAGGGAAGAAGCACCATACAATGTTCTCTGATTCAAAGCATGAAATGCATCCTATGAAAGACAAGGCAACATTTCAGGGTGCTATTTTTCAAATGGAGCATAACTGTGTCTCTAATAAGTCATTATACCCTCCAATAGGACAGCTACTTCTAAATTTTGACTTAAATAATAAGATAGTTGATTCCATGGACTTGAGCCCATTTCTGCACTTTTTCTTAGCAAGAAATTATTTGACATAATGATAGATGGAATGCTATGATGATAAACAAGGCATTCTATGACTCTGTGTGATAGGGCTTGTAAAAGCATTATGGGTTTGAGAGAAAAGTCCATGTCCAGAATATGTATCCACTCCACTGAGGTTAAATCTTTGCCTTCTTAATGATGGAAGAATGAAAATCTAATCAATCTTCTATCAGAAGATAACTTTAAACTCTCTTCATCCCTCAAAATGGCATTGTGTCAAAGATTCACCCTTGGATTCTGCTGTTGGCAGATAAAACACTTGGCAGTTAACAGCAGCCAGGTCAGTCTTGTTCAGGAGAAACCCATGTTGTTTGGCCCATGCATAGACCATGTTCATACCACTATGATCACTTTGTTTATGAGTACATTGACCAAGAGCTTCAGAGGCAGGGGAGAAAAGCTGATGGAGTTCAATAGATGTGTAATTTCACCCCTAATTATTTTGTCCATTCTGATTACATTTCCTCAATAAAGGATGCCTTTTGATGAGCACTCACCCAAGACACAAATATATTTTTTTGTCTATGCCTATTCTGAGTAGTCTGTCCATATACTTTTTTTGCCAAACTTTCTGTCCATCAGTTTTCTAATCTTATTCCTCAAGTCCCTTATCATTCCACCCAAACCACCATCAACCCATAAATAATTCTACATCTATTCTCAGAACAATTCTCACTCAATACATAGTGGACAACAAAATTTATCATTCCATATTTTCTCTATAGGGAATATTTTCCTCTCCCAATGATCTTAGGGTCATTCCTGAACCAGGCAATAGTGCTGTAGCATTTCCTTTTAAGGGAGTAGCAGCATATAATGTGACCCACTTCTAAATAAGATTCAGGATTGTTCTTCATCAGTTATTTGTTTATGAAAAACACTCCAAATTCCAAAGGCTTGGACTGAGAAGAAAATGAGCATGAATTGGTATTAATTAAATCATAACCACCTGTTCATGTAAATTACTTATACCTCACTCATCAAATACAGTCAATAACATGTTTGTGTATATACATATGTGTATATATATATATATATATATATATATATATATATATATACACATATAATATCAGACAAGTAAAAATGGTTTGTGGAATGTGAGGATGGTCAAGTTCTCATGAGATAATATTGTGAACAGTAATCTAATTGATGTAGCTCTGAAGCAATACTGATAGACAAAAGTATATTGCTTTTAATCATATAAAAATTGATAAGAAGAAAAAGGCATGAGTTAGCTTCACAGCACCATAAGTACCAAGGCTGTCTTGATTTGCTCCAGCAAATGCACCACATCTGGTACAGCAGAAGCTACTATTGTAATCGACATCTGATTAAGTTTATGATAATCCATTAATTCTTCATCTGATTTCTATACAAGTCAAACTAGGAAATTAAATGGCTATGTGATAGGTAGAACCATCCCTATATCTTTGGACCATCCCTATACCTATAACTTAGGACATCCCTAAGTCTTCATGATGGCATTAATCTCTGTTATCCTCCCCAAGGTCTGGTATTGCTTCTGATTTATAATTCTAATTTGGCATAGAGAAAGTCCAAAGAGCTTCAATTCAGCCCTTCCCACTATTATGGACATTGCTATAAGTTAAATGACCTGTGCAAGTACTCTAAAAATTATTGATTTTGTCTACTGAAGTTATATGTCAAAGGGCTGGGAAATATCCAGGATTTGTCTGAAAACCTACTAAAATGGCTATAATTCAGATTTAAGATTCCACCTGACATTCATAATCCCCTACTTTGATTGGTGGGCCACTATGGCATTTCAAGTTACCAGAAATAAATTTTATTCGAAGCCAGTATCTAGTAATTCCTGAAATGTCTAGGAATATCATTTTTCCCAATGCATAGGCACTTTGGTAAACAGAGATGATTTAGAAAAAGATTTACAATTTAAACCTGCTGCAGTAGTGCTGTGTCCTTCCTTGAAGACCTGGGACTTCTCTATGGCCAATGGGCTCTGAGTCTGTCTGTGAGTCTCCCATATTGAAACTGGCTGAGAGGCTATAATTCTGTACCTTGGAAACCCAAGTCAGGTTTCTTGCTACCAAGCTTAGAGTATGTTTTTCTTATGTAAATCCAGCAATATGCTAGTAACCTGTCCATCTATTTCATTCCTAGGGACACTGTGATCAATTATCCTCTACTAAAGATCTCTGCAGGTCAATGCATTCTAATTACTGGCATATCCCTGCTTCCCTTTATGGCTGATTTGCCCACCTTGACTTTGATGATTAAGTACTGCTGCTTGGCCTCTGCTATGCTGGACTCTTGTCATTTGTTTTTGAAATACAGAATCCCATCTTAATGGTGGCATTCCCGATGGTCATATCTGGCTTAAAATTGAGTCAATCATAGAGATGCTCTTGTCACTGATGTATTTATGAACACCTTAGGAAAAGAGTATTTTCTAGATCTTTTTTTACAAAACATAATTGTGGGATAGGTGTGCATATAACATATGATCAATGCAGTCAAACATTACTACCTCCCTAAGCCTTTGTGTTTTCTTTTAATACAATGCCAAGGAAACTCTGGAATTCCACTATCAATCAGTTGATATTGAATTCATATACACTCAAACACCCAAGTAATGTTTAGTGATATATGTTCAGCTGCAAAAGTTAATAGGCTCTGGAAAGACTATTAACTATATCTTTATCAATACATTTAGCCTAATATAATATAAATATTTTGTTTTTCATGATCTAACATCCTTACACATATTTCTACACATTTCCCCTATTTCTGGTGATACATATTAGCATAAGCTATTTCTATTTCCTCCTGGAGTATTGCAGTCCAGAGTAATCATCCTCCTAGAGTATGCTTGAGATTTGACCCTATTTTTTATTTTGTTGGCAACTTGGTGATTACAGTGGATCTTAAAGAAATTGTGCATGCCCTTTTTATGGTAACCATAGAATTTTCAGTCTGAGGGAATCTGGGTTTTTTTGGTCCTTGAAGGGCTTCTTCTACTTCTAAAGGAGTCTAAGAATGACAAAGAGATTAAACATTGTCGCTTTTGAGTCCAATAAAATGTCTGCATTTGGAATATCAGTATTTAATTATTTCTTCATTAATGCCTTAACTTTCATAGGAGAAATTAGGAGAGATGAAATACAATTATCATTGTAACACAGCAACTTATCCTTAAAAAGACTGTTTGATTTTCAGCAATATCCATCCTGTGGCTACTAGAAATAAGAGATCTTTTAAGGATTGTCATGGATGCTGTCTGGTTACCACAGGTACAGTTCAAATTGTATTATATCAATTTCAGTATAACACAAGATTGTCACGATAGTAGACATTCATTTCTTCTGTATTGACTTTTGTGCTATTTTTGCCTTATAACATCTTTCTGAATAGTTATTTTTGTCTGTAGAATGGTATTATTCATTTCATTTTAAGTAAATGTAAAGAATAATAATATAGACAGAAAGACAAATTGTAGAGATTGGGAAGGTGGCAGAGTGGCTCTTTGTCTAAGGGGCCAAGTTTATTTATAACAATAGGTTACATTAGGTCATTAGTACCATAATCACATTATTGTTTAGAGTATCAGTAAGGTTGCTTACTCTGCAGTTACAGTTCATAGTTACAATATACAATGTTAGGAGCTTTGTGAAGTTCTCAAGAAAGTCCGTTGTCTGAAGTTACTGTTAGGTGGGCAGCTCCAGGAGCAAAGGAGCTTGGTGAAACATTCTAGTTATCAAGCAAGCAAGTTCCTTTATTTCCAGGAGTTATGTGCCTAAGATTAAGGTCGAAGCAGATAAGATTCTAGCATGGAGGGCATTACCATAGCAACTGGGCATCCTATATCTTTGCACAAAAACTATCCCAGGCACCAATCATGTCACATCCATGAAGTCATCAGGGACCCCAATCCCAAACACAGAACCCCTACAAGTAAACATTACATTTTCAAAAATTCAGATAAAAATTAGTGTCCATATTTATGCACATAAATACCATGTCCGGTAGTCATTTCTTCATGCCAATCCCATTTCCATCAGATATTGTTTTCCTTCTTGAAAGACTTCATTCATTTGTTTTTTAGCAGTGCTCATTGGCTATTAATGAATTCTTTAACCTTTGGTGTGTCTAAAGATATCTCTATTTCTCCTTCAGATTTTGAAAATAATTTTCTCTAGGTATACATTTATATGTAGTCAGTTTTGTTTTGATTTGACTTTCTCTTAGCAGTTTAAATACCTGATGGCTTTTGGCTTGCTTTATTTCTGATTTAAAATCTGCCCTGATTTTAAATTTTGCTTCTAAGTATGCAATGTGGCCTTTTGTTCTGAATGTTTTAAGATTTTATCGTTGGCTTATAGTACTTTAGCTATAATGACCCTTAGTATAGTATCTTTCAGATTCTTGGGTTAGGAGTTTGTTTGGGATGTATTTAAAAATTGGACTGTCTCTGAGCCACAAGGTTTCATCAAATTTGGGAAATGTTCATTTAAATTTATTTATTTATTTATTTATTTATTTATTTATGGTCCTGGGGATTGAACCCAGGGGAACTTAACAACATTTTTATTTATTTACTTATTTTAATTTTAAGACAGGTTCTCATTAAGTTGCTTAAGGCCTCATTGAGCTACTGAGGCTGGCTTTGAACTTGTGATCCTCCTGTCCCAGCTTCCTGAGATTACAGACATGTGCCACCAATGCCCTTCTCAATTCTTATTTTTTAATCACTCTCGTTTCCTTAGAAAACTTCAATTGTATTTATGATGGGGCACTTGAATTTCTCCCAGAGGTCTCTAATATTCTGTCCCCTCTCTTTTTGTATTTTATTGGGGATATTTACTTTCATTGTGGTTTTAGGTTCACTGATATTTTCTTCAGAGATGACTTATGTGCCATTAATCCCATCTATATGTTTTCCACTTCATAAATTTTAACATTCATATCTCAAAATCAAAGTTGCATTTTAATACCCTTCTATACTTCTACCTAGCCTGTTCAGCATTTGCTCTACCTCTCCAACATCTACACAAGACCATAACACCATTTTTACACCATTCCCATTATGACCTCATCTGCAATCTCTATTCCCTTTGTTCACTCAGAAAACTGGAGATATGTTTCTACTAAAATTATAAATTCCCATGTATTTTGCTTATTTGCTAATCATCCATCTTCTCCCACCATAAAGTAAGCTTGGTGAGGGTATTTGTATCTGTCTTTCTCACTGATGCATCTCAATGCCTATAAGGATGCCAACAGGCATTTGGTGAATGAGTAAATGGATGAATGAATTAACAAGAATTTAATTTATCTATTGATTAGACATAGAGAAGAATTCTTCATGAACAATAAGATGGAGGATGAGAGGAAATGGGCAAAAGAAAAGCAGAGGCTGTTGTATAATTAATAGTGCTTTCTTTTCATCATCTCCCACTTTCCTGATTGCATTTCAGAAAATACTATTTAGAAGTGGACAGTGTTATATTTTGTGGTTTTTCAGAGTACTTTGTTTTAGCTGAATGTCCTCCCAGAAACAATCACCTAATGAAATGAACCATTTGTTCTGCATGCAGTTTATTTTAGCTCTCTAGAGTACACTTTTACAGACTGCTTCTGGGAACCACTTTTTCCCCCAACCTATTAGAAGAACTTCAAAATGCTTGACTTCTTTACCCTCTGATTCAGACTGAAGGGTGCTGGAAGGACAGTTTTGTACACAGAACACAGGGTGATGTTTTAATTTTCTTTCTCTGGTGCCTGTGAAAGTCAACGGCGTAGATCCCCCATCTAAGTAATGAGAGTTTTGAGCTTAGATTACACTTAAGGATTCCACGAAGAGAATATTATATTAAAGTTTTGTTCTCTAGTTTCCAAATGGCATTGATATTACCAGGCAGCATAAAGATATCAATCATCAGGAAGCTTATTGACTGTTCAAAATAGTTCTATCAATATCTAATTTGCTGTCTGATCTAATGCACAGTCAGTAGGTACAATGCCAAAGTTCCACCTATGTCTTTCAGAATATGTTATCTTTCCTTTTAGACAATTAGAAAAGCCTTCACTTTATCCTTGTACCCTATAAGAACAGAGATCCTCTTTAGATGTCAGAAGGGAAAATGTTCAAGAGAAACATCAACTTCTTGCTCTTGTTTCTATATTATCAACTATCTTAGAGTTGAAAATACAGTGTATCTGCCCCAAGTTTTACATTCATGAAGAGTCAAACTCTTTCAAACCTTCTTGAAAGAAGCATATATACTTTCCAACATTTGTAATTGATTTCAAATCCCTCTCATACAGTTTTCTGTGGATCCATTTGCACAGTCACATTCTTTATCTTCACAGATGGAAAAAAGGAATCCTGGACAAAGAAGTCAGAGAAATTTCTTTCTACTGTATATAATCCTGCTCCACATGTTAATGGCACATGGTACCTAATGGAAAACAAACAAGAACTCTATTGACTGTAATTAACCGGATACTTATATTGATTACTAATATATCCCTTGTGCTAGTGACCAGGGACAAAACAATCAACATACATCTGATCTTGTCTTCATAGAGTTTTAGATTGCAATGGAAGAGAATGCTAGAAATCCAAAACCTCATAGTTAATCTGTGTTTGCCATATCTCTTGTGTTATTTACATCTCTATTTTATCCTATATTATATAAGTTGGAAAGTGTTTAATCATGTAAGAAGCTCCATTTTAGATGGTGTTAATTTTTAAAACTATTGAATTCCGATTTCCTCAACTGCTAGTTCTCTTTCATTCTCTTCATTCACCTGAAATAGAAGAGTAGAATACCATCATTATAAACACCCTAAAGAATTTGGGGGAAAGCTGTCTTAGCAATCTTTCTGAAAACTAATTTTAGAGTGGTTTGTCTTCTGGATTAAACAAAGGAAGGGCAGAAATTATTGATAAGTGGCTTTTCTTTTCACTTTGTGAATGCTTAAAATGTGACTCAACTTCCAATGCTTCCTTCAGTTAGAGCAAAAGAATTTTCTCCTTGGCTGGCACCATTTCAGGAACTTTTATTAGAAAGAATCTATGTAATACAAGCAGACATTCAGGATATAAATAGAAAGGATTATGGTACAAATATGACATTTAAGTAATGACTGAAATAACATACTTTCTGCCAAAATCCATAAAATTTAGGTATAAGATCCTCAAGGTATGTTGGAGGGCAGTTATATTCAGTAAAAGCCTGATCTTTTTCCAGAAGGAAAATGAGATGAACCTGCTGATTGTCAGCCCAGAGGGAAAGTTCTTGGTGGGCAGCACTGAGCTTTAACAGCATCAAATTTAGACCACTAAATAAAAAGTTGATTATTATAACACGAAAGTTGCTAGGATACATCACTCTACCAATCAAAAGTAAAACAAAACAGCACAAAAATGCTAAGCAAGAGCTTTATAAGTTTGTTATTGCAGCATAACAAAATACTCCAAACCTCGCTGGCTTAAAACAGAAATAATTTCTTTTTTTCTCTCCTGTTTAAAGTAGTTGATATCAGTTGACCTTGGCTAAACTGGGCACTGGCAGTTTGCTTTTGATCTATGTGACACTCATACTCCTCCTGGAACTAGAACACTCCCTGGGGCATGCTTTACCCATGATGTCAGAGTGCAACAGTGTAGAAGGAAACATCCAATGTCTCTTAAGGGTAGGTCTGAATGAGCATCCTCTCACTTCTACTTCATTGTGTTGGCCAACGTAAGACATATGGCCGAGTCCAAAGTCAAAGTTTAGAAAAATATATTCTGGTTCTTTGGGTGGGGGAGAAGTATACAAAATAGAGGGAGAAGTGAAAAAATATACAAATTAGTGCAGTCTGCCTAGGAGCCAACACAGTCCATGTATTCGATCTCCTGTGTAAATGCTTTTAATCTGTCCTGGATTAGTTTCTGACTTGCAGTCAATCACATGAAGATTTTTTTTTTCTTCTGTGGAAAAAAAAATGTAGGGCAAATTTAGTGGCTTAAAATTGCACAAACTTGTTTTCTTACAGTTCTGTAGGTCAGCAGAGCATCACAGAGCTCATATCAATATGAGGCAGTGTTGTGTTTATTCTGAAGGCTCCAGAGGAGAGACTGTTTGGGTATCTTTTCCAGGTGCCAGAGCCTTCCTGCATTTCTTGGCTCAGGTACCTTCCTCCATCCTCAAAGTCAACAAATTCATGCTGATTCATTTCGCACTGCTCTCTCTGGTTCCCACCCACCACCTTTCCCTTTAAAAGATCTTTGTAAAGGCATTGTTCTCACCTGGATAATCTATAGTGAACTCCCTATTTTAAGGTTAACTAATGGCCATATTTGATTCCATCTACAAACTTAATCTCCCTTAACTATGAAAATTTAATATATTAACCTGTTACCAGAATTGGAATGTGGACACAGGAGAGTGCAATAATAGGTCTACTGTAGACATTGTATCATTTTATATTACTAATAACATATAAAAGAGGTTATGTGTTCTTGGAGGATAGGCGAGTATCATTTACCACTGTGTTCTAGATTATTTTTTAAATAATATTTATTATTATTGTACTTATAAAAGTAATCAGAGATTATACTAAAACATTATAAACCAAGACATAACAAAGAAAATTAGAGTGAAACATAATATTGCCAGTTTAGTAGATACTTTTATTTTATTTATTTATTTCAGTACTGGGGATTGGACCCAGGGTCACTTAATCATGCAGCCACATCCTCAGTCCTTTTTGAGATGCATTCTTGTCTTGTCCTTAGGACTTAGCTAAATTGCTGAGGTTGGTCTAGAACTTGCAGTACGCCTGCCTCAGCCTCCTAAATCACTGGGATTAGATGTGTAAGCCAGCACACCTAGCTAATAGCTACTTTTGATATTTTTGAAAACATATTTTATGTATAAAGTATGTATTTATATCCATATATTTACATTTGAATCTCATTCTTACTGTTGTAAAATCAGTTAATTAACCTGGATGATCAACTGATAGACTTGTTCTTGGTATGAGTAGGAAAAAGAATTGAAATTAGGAAAATGTAAAGACAATGAGATAGATGTTTATGAGTAATCTAAAGCAGAGGCCTTTTTGCAACCTAATTCTTTGAACTCTTGCCTTTGTTTCACCATTTGCCTTCAGTTGCAGAAAGAATTTCTACGTGAGGGTAGGTTTGTATTAATTGTGTATGGGAGGACAGCCTATTTTGTATCTACCAAAACAGTATAATAGGAATTTTTAATACTTCACAGGATTGATTAAAAAAATACATTTCTCTTTTTTTATCTTGATTTTCTTATTTAGCAAACTCCTTCTCAAAGGTGTTAATAATTAATAATTAATAATTCCTCTTTCATCATTAGTTAATGATTAGTTAATAATTCCTCTTTCATCATTAATGTGGTATGGAAGAGAAAATGTATGTTTTCTCATTATTATCTCTGGGACCTGGAGCCTACAATCCAATGTAACAGAATAATAACTTATTCAGTTTTTTTTGCTAAGCAACTAAACATTGTAATCAAAATGCAGCTGACATGGTTTGTTTTCTGTTGCTATAACTGAACCTCAGAGACGATGTAATTTATAAAGAATAGAAATTTATTTTGCTCATGGTTCTAGATGCTGGAAAGTCCAAGTTCATGGTGCTGGCATTGGGTAAAGGTCTTATTGCTGCATCATACATAGTGGAGGGCATCACAAGATGAGACAGAGAAAGCATGCTAGCTCAAGTCTCTTTCTTGGCTTATAAAATCACTAATACCATTCTGGCTCCCCCATTCTCATGACCTCATCTAATCCCAATTACCTTCTCAAGGCTCCACTTCCAAATATTATTTTTTTAAAAATATTTTTAATTGTCAATGGCCTTTATTATTTTTACTTATTTATATGTGGTACGGAGAATTGAACCCAGTGCCTCATACATGCTAGACAAGTGCTCTACCACTGAGCCACAACCTCAGCACGCAAATATTATTAACACATAAATTTAGGGATTACATTTTCAACATATTAAATTCTAGGTGGGGACATATCTAAGCCATAATAATGAAATCTTAGTGTACATATTAAAAAGCATGGAATATAAGAGCTGAAATTTAGAAATCACAAAGTAGCACACTTCATTTTCATTTTTTGCATACATGCTTTTTATTCAACTTACTGAGGTTTTCAAAAAGGTGTTCTTGATTTTAAGAAATTCATAATCATATAGGAAGATGGCAGAAGTGAGCTAGGCAGTGATTCCTGATCTCCTTCACAACACAGAAAGGAGGCAGTAAAGAAAAAGCAGAATTGAGAGGCAGGTGACAAAATAAATGCTCTAAGACTTGATATTACAAAGTCAGACACCTGGAGAGACTGGAAGATAGGATACTAGTAGATAATGAGTGCAGAATTCCCCAACCTTGCACTAAACTTGGGGATGAAAAAGGGGAAGGGGCAACAGAGAGGGAAAGAGGGTTGCAGAAATTCCTTAAGCTCATCCACTTAAGAACGTTTGGAAAAACAGACAAAATATAAAATATCATGGTAACAGAAGGGTCATTAAAGCAGAGCAAGCATCTAAAAGCCAAATCATGCAAAGAAAGCTGATCCAGGGCTTTGCAGCCATCTGTGTAGACCTTAGCCACCCAGTCACCCCCTTACCCAGACAGCTGCAAATTAAACCAGAGGGAAGTCCCCTGCAGTGGGACCTCTTAAGAATCCAGCCAGAAAGAACTTCTACAAGGAAGGACCTGATAATTATTGAAACTGATAATTATTGAAACTCCTCTCCATCCCCTTTACCATGAACAAGGGGAACAGGCTGATGAGTACCTGAGCCAGGAACTGTGCCTATTCCTGCTCAGCATGACCCAGGCAAGGGCAGACAGCTGGGTACAGTGTTCCTTCAATTGACTCAGAGACCTCAATGAAGCAGCTTTGGCCCTGAACAAAGGAAAGCAGATTCACCAGGCCCAACCACTGACATAGGGGGAGGCACTGTGGGAAGTCTAAGGATGGTACCCAGGATCATGGGGCCATCCCAGGGGGAAGCTGCCTGAATATCCAATGATATAGAGACGCTGCAGAACATTATTAGAGTCAATGTAGTAGAAAGGGGCTGATTCCAGCCTTAACTGGTACACAGCCTAACACATTATCACAATTGGTGAGTGAAAAGGCATCCTTTGGTTGCAGACCTGGAATCGGACTTAATAAACAGAGGGAATCAATGTCTAATGTCTACAACCTGGGAGCAGTGGAAACTAGAGTTCAGGTGAAACACCTGTGACCCTTCACTGTAGTACCTCAGAGAGCAGCATCAGTCAGTGGAATACTCCTACACCACAGAACAAAAACAAAAAACTCACACCAGAATTCCTGTGCTCATGGACAACCACCAGGAACTTCACTACTGCAAAAAGGATCTTGTAGAGGGGAGCAGGGACAGGACAACCCACAGAAATCAGAGGGACACTCTAGAGCCTGCATCATGAACTACTGCACACAATAGAAACAGCCAAGCCATAACACTACACCTTCCAAGCAATCAGATGCAGGTGCCTGAGCTGACAAACCAGAAGCAACAGGTAAGAGGTACTTACCAACTAGGGTTTTACCCCCTGTGCCCCTGTAACTCTAAAGACGTTCACAGCCAAATCCTCTGCTAAATGACCAAACCCCAATAAAATTCAAACAAAGATTACCAAGAATTTCCTTCACCTTGACATGTTTTACTATAAAAAACTCTAATGTCAACTTTGATCATATAAATAACTCCTTAACTTGAACAATAATTGTTGACCCTATCTCCAACACTGTACCTTGAATCAATTTGAATGTACTTCATCTAGTGGTTTAAAGCATTAATTGGAATGAATCTTCCTATCTTTGTTTTCCTAGCTCCAGTTTATGCTTGCTCTTCTTACTCCCTATTCATCCTCTTTCATCATTTGCTACTACCTCAATACCCACCATTCATCTATCTTGGTGTAAGTTTTCCTTTTCTACCATTTCTTTCTTTCTCTCTCTCTCTTTTTTCCCATTCCTTTTTACTCAATCTTTCTTCTTCCCCACTTTTAGCCCTCACATCAGGTTATGTTTACTAAATTTAAGAAACAATTTCTGTACCTATTCCAGACTATATTGTAGGTTGAAACATCAAATCGAGGAACCATGGAGAACAATAGCAACAAGTTTTTATTTATTATAAGGTTGAATAGAAAGAGGCTTGGCAGTGAAGTGATTATAGTAACTGGGGTTCAGTGATATCTCTTCAAGTGGTGTTGATATTGGGATCACCAAAAGTTACACATTGACTTAAAATATCATTATCTGGATATTTACCCAACCCAGGGCACTTAAGGGAAAGAAGCTTACAAAGCTTTGTAAGCTTTGTAATCCTTCCATTAAAAGAACTGAGAAATATACCAAGAGATGGATACACATACAAAAAACATAAGTAAGCAAATAGTCCTTGATGCTGCACCAATGGGCTTCATTGACACCACAGTGGGAAATGTGAGAGGAGTAATTTAGAAAGTCCATATTCAAAATCTTTTATGACCTAAAATATGTATGGAGTTAAGTCACAGGGAAAATATAAGAAGGGAAAGATTACTTCAATAAAAAGATAGAGTCTTAAAAGGAACCAAACAGAACTCCTGGAAATCAAACAATCAATAACCAAAGTACAAGTTCAATGGAAAACATCACCAATAGATTGCACCATTTTGAAGACAGACTTAGAGGCCTTGAAGACAAGGAATATAATCTTGAAAATAAAGTCAACAATAAATAAAAGATATTAAGAGACCATGAACAGAATACTCAATAAATCTGGGATAAGAGTAGAAGGCTGAATTTACAATTTTTTGGGATAGATGAAGGCTCTGAAAGATAAGAAAAAGCTAAGTAGATTTTTTTTTCAATTAAATGGTACCAGAAATTTTCCCAAACCTTAAGAATTAGATGGAAATTCAAATACAATGGACATATGGGACTCTGAATTTACAAGTAATAAAAGATCCACTTTGAGACATATTCTTATAAAAATGCCTAACATAAAGATTAAGTATAGAATTATAAGAAATGAAAGAGTAAAACAATTGGTGAAATTTAGAGGTAAACTAATCCAAATTTCAAATAATTTCCCAACCCAGACCCTAAAAGCCAGGAGATCTTGGAATAATATATATTAAGCTCTGAAAGAACATGAATGCCAGTCCAGGATAGTATATCCAGCAAAATTAAATTTGAAGATGAAAGATGAAATTAAAACCTTTTATGATAAACAGAAACTAAAAGAATTGATAACTAGAAACATAGAGTAAAAAAACAAAATATTTCATGGAGAAGAAATGAAAACTAAAAATGAAAACCAGCATAGAGAGGAAATACAGTAGAATAATAGTCAATTAAAGAGAATCAAATCCAATTTAAACATTATAAATAAATCAAAATAGCAAGACATAAAAATTAACTTTCAATAATAACAGTGATGTAAACAGTCTACCCTCTTCAATCAAAAGGCATAGGTTGGCAGATTACATTCAATAAAAGGATAAAACAATATGTTTTATGTAAGAGACTCATCTCACAGGCAAGGACTTTCACAGGCATGGACTGAAAGAGAATGAATGGGAAAAAACATACCATTCACATAGCACTTGTAAACAAGCAGCAGTAGCTATTCTCATATCAGGTAAAGTGGACTTAAAGCCAAGATTAATCAGAAGAGATAAATAAGCTCATTTTATACTGCTTAAGGGAATAATTCTTTAATAAGATATTTTGATCATAAATATGTATGCCATAAACAACGGAGCATCTACATACATCAAGCAAACATTTCTCAATACTAAGAATCAAATACACCATAAAGCAATAATATTGGGTGACTTTAACATTCTTCTCTCACCATTGGATAGATCATCCAAACAAACACTAAGACTCTACAGAACTGAAAAATACAATTGATAATATGGACCTAATTGACATACATAAAATATTTCATTTATCAATGACCAAATTCACTTTTCTTAAGTAACACATGGAACATTTTTTAAAATAGAACATATTTTTGGTCACAAAGCAAATCTTAGCAAATACAAAAAATAGAGATAATACCTCAAGTTCTGTCAGACAATAATGGAATGAAATCAGAAATCAACAAGATTAAAAACAGAAACCACTCTAACAGCTGAAGATTAAATAATATACTTTTGAATGATGAATGAATACCCGAAGAAATAAGGAGAATAATAAAAAAATTCTTGGAAGTAAATGAGAACAGCGATAAAACATATCAAAATATCTGGTAAAATATGAAGGCAGTTATAAGAGGAAAGTTTATACCACTGAGTTCATACATTAAAAGGATAGAAAGATATCAAATAAACAATCTAACACTACATCTCAAGGCCCTATAAAAAAGAACAAATCAACACCAAAATGAATAGTAGACAGGGAATAATTAAAATAGAGCTGAAATCAATGAAATTGAGATTAAAAAATACAAATGAAACAAAGCATTGTGCTTTTTTTGAAAGGATAAACAAAATTGATAAAATCTAAATCAAACTAACCAAAAGAAAGGGAAAAAAACTCAAATTTGCAATATCAGATTATAAAAAGGAAATATCACCACAGACACTACTGAAATCCATAGGATCATTGCAGACTATTTTTAAAATTCATATTCCAATAAGCTAGAAAATCTTCAAGACAAATTCCTAGAGACATATGATCTACCCAAATTGAACCCTGGGGACTGTAGAAAACTTAAACAAAACAATTTCAAGCAATGAAATGGAAATAACGATCAAAAGCCTTTTAACAAAGAACAGCCTAGGCCCAGATGGATTCTTAGATAAGTTCTACCAGACCTATAAAGAAGAAGCAATACAAATCCTCCTCAAATTATTTCTTGAAATAGAAAAAGAGAGAACACTGCCAAACTCATTCTATGAAGCAAGTATCACCTTGATACCAAAATCAGACAGACATTATCAAAGAAAGAAAACATTAGACCAATATCCTTGATGATCATAGATGCTAAAATAATTAATAACATGTGGGAAGACATCTGTGAAATACTTGAGGATCTTCTCTCAGCATGGTAGCCAGGGAGAGCTAGGCCTGACATTGGGAACTTTCCGTGGCTCTCTCACACAGCAATAGGTTGCCCAACGCACATGACCTTTTCCTCAGCTCTGCTAGGAAGGTTCTTCATAGTAGTTCCAGAGATGGACATAACCCTTTAGGAATTGAACAGCCCAACAGCCCACCTTTAACATTTTTTGGAGAACATTCTATAGAATCTCTTTTATGTTTCCCAATATAAAGTAGGTGCGGTCTCCATCTTGGTCTAGAAGTTTGACTGATCAGCTTGCCCATCCTGCTTTCGCTTTTGAAAGTATTTTCTGTGTTCCATGGTGTTTTTTTTTTTTTTTTACCTTTTATTTCTTTTAGCTTTTATTTCTCAGCCTGCCCATTCCACCGAGGGGAATCCCATTCCCACAGCCCTCATGGGACGTGGTAGGGATAAAATATTGGCAAACTTCATTCAAAAACACATTACAAAGATAGTGCACCATAATCAAGTTGGCTTTATCCAAGAAATGCAAAGTTGGTTCAACATGTGGAAATCAATAAATGTAGTTCACCACATAAATAGTCTTAAGGACAATAATCACATGATATCTCAATATATGCAGAAAAAGTATTTAAAAAGGCTCAAAACCCATTCATGTTTAAAACACTAGAAAAACTTATCTGAATATTTTAGAGGCTACATATAACAAACCCAAAGTCAAAATTATTCTGAATAGAGAAAAACTGAAAGCATTTCCTCACAAAATTCAACTCAAAATGGATCAAGGACACAGGAATTAGACCAGAGACCTTGTGCCTAATAGAAGAGAAAATAGGCCCAAATCTTTATCATGTCAGACTAGGTCCTGACTTTCTTAACAAGACTCTAAAGCACAAGAAATAAAACCAATAATTAATAAATGGGATGGATTCAAACCAAAAAGCTTCTTCTCAGCAAAGGAAACAATCAACAACAATGTGAAGAGAGAGCCAACAGAGTGGGAGAACATCTTTATTACACACATCGAATAGAACACTAGTTTCCAGGATACATAAAGAGCTCAAAACACTCAAAACCAAAAACAAAAAAAAAATGAATAACTCAATCGATAAATGGGCTAAGGAAATGAACAGACACTTCACAGAAGAAAATATACAATTGATCAACAAATATATGGAAAAACGTTCAACTTCACTAGTGACTAGAGAAATGCAAATCAAAACTACTCTAAGATTTCATCTCACTCCAGTCATAATGGCAATTATCAAGAATACAAACACCAATAAATGTTGGTGAGAATGTGGGGGGGGGGAAGTACACTCATACATTGCTAGAAATCTATATGTAGTGTAATGAGATTTAACCCCTATCTCACACCCTGCACAAAACTCAACTGAAAGTGGGTCAAAGACCTAGAAATTAGACAAGAAACCCAACACCTGCTAGAAGAAAATGTACACCCAACACGCCAACATGTTGGCTCAGGAACTGAATTCCTTAACAAGACTCTTAAAGTGAAAAAAGTAAAATCAATAAGTGTGGTTGCATCAAATTAAAAAGTTTCTTTGCAACAAAGGAAACTATCAAGATCATGAAGAGAGAGCCAACAGAATGGGAGAAAATCTTTGCCATCTTTTCCTCAGGTCATTAATATCTAGGATATACAAAGAACTCAAAATCTTAACACCAAAAAAATAAAATAATAACCCAGTCAATAAATAGACTAAAGAACTAAACAGACATTTCTCAAAGAAGAAACACAAATGGTCAACAAATATGTGAAAAAACATTCAACATCACTAGCAATTAGAGAAATGCAAATTAAAGCTACATTGAGATTTCATCTCACTTTAGTCAGGCAATTTTCAAGAATACAAATAACAATAAATGTTGGTGAGAGTGTGGAGAAAAAGGTACACTCATACATTGTTGTTGGGACTGCAAATTAGTACAACCACTCTGGAAATTCCTCAAATATGACCATATGGCCCAGCTATCAAACTTCTTGATATATATCCAAAGGAATTAACATCAGAGTACTATAGTGACACAGCCACATCAATGTTTACAGCAGCACAATTCACAATAGCCAAGCTCTGGAGTCAACCTAGATGCCTTTCAACAGATGAATGAATAAAAAAAATGTGGTTTATATACACAGTGGAGTACAACTTAGCCATAGAGAAGAATGAAATTATGGCATTTTCCAATAAATGGATAGCTCTGGAAACTATCATACTAAGTGAAATAAGCCAGTTCCAAAAAGTCAAAGGTCATCTGTTTTCTCTAATATGCAGAAGCTAATACAAAATGTGAAAAGATAAAAAAAATAATCCAAGAAAGATCATTGGGGTAGACAAAGGTAAGAAGGGAAGGGAAGTGGGAGGGGTGAGATGGGACAGGGAAAGATAGTGGAATGAATCTGACATAACTTTCTTATGTACATATATGATATACCGGAGTGACTCTCACCATCAAGTACATTCACAAGACACTAATTAAAAAAAAAAAACTATCAAAAAATAGAAGAAAGTTCAGTAAAGTAGAGGGAAGGGGACAGGGAAAGGAGAAGGGGAAAAAAAGAGGAAGTACTGGGGACTGAATTAGAACAAACTATATTCCATTTTTTTGTGATCATGTCAAAATTAATCATGTTGTTATGTATAGCTAAAAAGAACCAATAAAAATTCAAAATCAAATGTGGTTATGTTAACTTTCCTCACTATGATAGAATACTTGAGACAATCAACTCAAAATGATAAAATGTTTATTTTGGTTCATGGTTTCAGAGATTCGATTCAATGGGCTCTTGAGTTCATTATTTTGGGACCTGTCGTGAGACAGATCATCATGGAGAGAACACATGGCAGAGCCAACCTGATCATCTCCTATCAGAATGGGAAAAGAAAATAGAAAGTCAAGGTCCAAATATCTCCTTCAAGAGCATACCCAGGGTGACCTAAGTCCCTCCAACTAGTCCCCATCTCTTAAAGTCTTCACCAGTAGCCAATAGTGCCACAGGCTGGGGACAAAGCATTTAACATATGTTCCTTTGGTGGCATCTAAGATCCATACCATAACAGCGGGAGATAGACACATATCTACATTTAACATAAGAGAGATACAAACAAAATATTCTGAAAGAAGATAAGAGAGTAACGGTTATAATTATTCCTGAAGGGGTGATATCAAAATGGCCTCATAAAATAGTTATTTTCGTATAGACCATTGTGTACACTGCCTCTATCTATTGCTTTTAAAACACAAACTATAAATCTGATATATGTGTGAATTAGCATGTCATTTACATGAATGTGTAATCTGTATATTATTATTCTGGAAGGAAGAATAATAATATTGGGATTCTCACTGATATTTTTTGTGACCTTGAGCAAGTCAGTTGTCCTCTCACATCTTTTTCCTTATCCTTAAAATTCAGGAACAGGATAAGTGGCTTCTAAAATCCCGTAATGGCTCAGGGGTCTGTGGTTTGTTCTATAGTTTCTACTCTGAAATCCAATATATATTGAGAGGTCATTCTTTGGGGCAATTCATGCCCATCTCTTACGAGATTTGGTCCCAGTATACCTTTGTAAGAATGTTTGCGTATTTGTTTTCTCTCAAAGAGGGAAAATGTTGTAATCCCTGGGGTAGAAGACAGATTTGTTTCCTGAACAGGATCATAAAGACAATATCTTCTGGGGCCAACTTGAGCCATTTGATGGCAGACCCCTGGAGATTATTGGCAGATCCCAAGCTTTGATTCTTTATCTTTGGCACAGGCTCTGCATGTGCTAGAGTCATCTAGGCCTCCGTCTGTATCATACCCATGGGATACAGAAAGTAGAGGATACAGTGCCCGGCTGGTTGCTGCGCTGTGAATTAAAAAATCATTCTGTGACCAAGAGGCTTGTGTCTTCTGAAGGCATCTATGAAACTGAGGCAGGCCAACTTCTTCTCTCTTTTTTTTTTTTTTTTTTTTTTTGGTACCAGGGATTGAACCTTGGGGTGCTTAGCCACTGAGCCATATCCCCAGCCCTTTTTTATACTTTATTTAGAGATAGGGTCTTACTGAGTTGCTAAGTACCTCATTAATCTGCTGAGGCTGTCTTTGAACTCTCAATCCTCCTGCCTCGGCCTCCCAAATTGGGATTACAGACGTGCGCCACCTTGCCCGGCTAAAGCCAACTTTTTGATTTGAAATACGCCAAAAATCTCGGCCCTTTCACAACTCATCACAAACTATTTCACATCACAAAAACTTATGAGGAGGAAAGACAGCCTTTGTTAGGGGACATTCATGTCTTGATAGTGCTCCTTAAGTTTAAAAACTCCTCAGAGCAGCAAGGAATGTACAATATCTGGGCTCAAGTATCAACTTCATTTTTGTTAGCTACAAAAACACACAAATCCTAGAATCTGTTTACATAATATTTGTTGCTCATTTAAATTACAAAGTTAATGTTCCTTATTTGGAAGAAACTCAGTAATCATTGTCAGTACTCCAGTCTGCTCTCATCATTGTCTCCACCACAATCTAAGGCCCTGTAGGACATGACACATCAGGACATGAAACATCAGGAGTCAGGAGTAGAAGCTTACTATGGGGCCAGGCCTAGAAGTGGTGAATATCATCTCCTCTTCTCTTACATCCGTCCATACTCTTAGTCTTATGACCATTCCTAACTGCAAAGGAGACTAGAAAATGCAGAATGCAGGAAGAAACAAAAATGACATCATCATCATCAGTCATACTCGGCCAGTGACAGTCAAAACCAACTTCTTTATTTCTGATATTCAGATCCTTTGTCATTTAACAGTTCTCCAGTTTCATATTCGTAAGCCACACTACGAACCACCAGCTTCCATTTGTAAAAATAATCAGCATAACTTTCAATATATCCCAATGATATTCTTATGTTAGCACAACAAATAAACTTTTCCTTAAGGCAATAGTTTTTTTTTTTTTTTCAATATTATTCAAGACTTTTCTAACCTAAACAATCAAAGCAAATTGACTCGGATCAAACACTGGTAAACTACAGCCTGTGAGTCACAGCCTTGTCTCACCACCTGGCCCCATGATGCTGAGAGAGCAGATTGCCCAAGCGTTTCCTAAATGAAGTACAAGATGTTTTCAGGTCTAGAAACCACCAGAGTCTCTGGGACTTAAAGAGGGATGGAGTGTACCCATGGCTATGGAGTCTAATCCTGGAATTATAGGAATGGCGGGAGAAAGAGACTGTGGTCTTATTATGCAATGAAGGCAGCTTGATGTCCTGGGGAATATGTTGTTGTGAAATAACTCACCGACTGAGATTAAAAGAGTTACCTGAAAGATTTTCTGGGATGAACCTAGCTAGGTATCCCTGAATCCCAAAGGCAGGTTTGCTCAGGTGCTAATGGTAGATTCCATTTATATTTGCACAGAAGTTTTAGAATCATTATGAATACCTCCTCCTGCCTTTTTTTTTTCTGTTGTCCTCAACATTTCTTATCCCAACACTCAGCCTTCATGACCCAGAATGCTGATAGTGATTTTGTTCTCCAATGTAAATATCACATCATTCTCTTACAGTGATTAACGTGGTCAAGGGTGAAGTTTAAATCTCTTGCCTAATACAAGCCCTTTAGTATATAGTTTCTGCTTGTTATTGAACCTCAGCTCTTACTACTCACTGGCAAGCATTGTTCTCTGAAGCCATAGTACATTATTTGAAAATTTAAAAGCATCAAGCTGTTTCAAACTGCTGTCTCCAGGCTGCCCTATCTCCCTAGAAAAACCACCCCTTTTTCTAGCTCATCATTTTCCATCATCTTTTAGATCTTACCTTAAAAAGCTTTTCTTCCCAGAAAAACTCTATAATCAAAATACATTTTAAAAATCTTTTTAAACCACTATGCAAAATAAATACCATGCCATTTTCAGTTCTATTATTGTTGATTTCATTTTCTTTCTCCCACTAGGCTCCTTAAAAAGGCAACATGCTTTATTTTTCTTAAAAAGAAGACACATGTAGTTCCGAATTAGGAATAATCTCTCATGGAATATGTTATTAATCAGTCATTGCCCAATACTCAAAATTTATGCCCCATAGAATCAATTTCAAATACTTCAAAGTTGTTCTTTACAAAGGGTATTTTACTGGATAAATTATTAACTTTGAGGAAGATTAATTCTGTGAAGCACATTTTTAACCAAAACTACAGGTTTCTGGGATTGAACAGTAGTTTCTGTGAAAGTAACAATGAACACAAATTGAGCCATAATGAGGCACATGAGTTGTTTTTTTTTTTTTTTTTAAGTCCTACTTGAGAGATTTCCAAATTAGAGTTGCACCAGGACTGCAAATTAGAGCTGCACCTCAGATTAAACTGACGAGCTTTGTACTGAATTAGGGCAGGTATCATCATGACTCCTTAACATTCGATTTATGGTTTTAAAGTACACGCCTTCTTAAGACATGAGTCATCCTGGCTTTAGTATTGAAGCAAAAATTTAAGAAATATCCTGGTACTAATGCTAAATCGGGAACTGTAATTTGCGGGGAGGGTATGTACTTTGAGACTGAAGAGATAGATTTTTATGGCATTACATATTCAATGTAAATTTGCAAAATGGGAAGTTATTTTTTACGCAGCTTATTATCTATAGCCTATTTTGGGTGGGAAAATAGATATATCTCAGTTCTTCTCATATTGTTCACAGCTTCTGACTAGATCAGACAACTGTCTTCATATAGCTCAAGGATTTTGCTGGTGCCATTGGACATGTAACAAAGCAAGGTTCAGAATTTCTACAGTGCAGCTGGGTGCGGTGGTGCACACCTATAATCCCAGCAGCTCAGGAGGCTGAGATAGGAGGATCACAAGTTCAAAACCAGATTCAGAAATTTAGCAAGGCCTTGTCTCTAGAATAAAATATAAAAAAGGACTGGGGATGTTGTTCAGTAGTTAAGTGTCCTTGGGTTCAATCCCCCATACCAAAAGAAAAGAAAAGGAAAAAAAAAAAGAATTTCTATAGTACAAGTGATTGAGAGAAGGTAGAGTAATTGCAGGGGAGTACTGTGGCAAGAAGTAGAGATGGGAGTATTGAACTATCATTAGAACACATGACTGCAAAGGTCTAGGAACACTAATTTGGGCAGAAGGAAAATGTTACATCTAGAGAAGCCTAGAACTAGGGTGATTCATAGATATCAGCAATGAAAATAACAGATATTCACCCTCTAAACAGAAGGATCCAGAGGTTCCTGGGAGCAGTGTTTCTAATGTACAATTCACCACCATACATTATTTATTTATTTATTTTTTTAAAGAGAGAGGGAGAGAGTTTTTTTTTTTCAATATTTATTTTTTAGTTTTCGGCAGACACAACATCTTTGTTTGTATGTGGTGCTGAGGATGGAACCCGGGCTGCACGCATGCCAGGCGAGCGCGCTACCGCTTGAGCCACATCCCCAGCCCACACACCACTATGTATTATTGAGAATAAACTACCATGACTTTTTTTAGGGCTAGAATAACTGTTCCTTAGTGATGTAGAACATGACTTAAAGGTTGGAATCACTATAGCATGTTCATAGAGCACCAATTTGTTGTCACCTAGGAAGCCCAAAATGAATAATATCTTCAATATAGTACAGAGAAAACACAAATTGCCCACAAATCACAATAATGATACTTATGGTAGATTTTTCATCAACAAAATTAGAACTCAGAATGCAGTGGAGTAACTTCTTAAAAATTCCTAGAAACTGTCTGGTTGATTTAAAAATTACACCCAGTTCAACTAACTTTTGAGAGATTAAAGTTAAAAAAAAAGGTATTTTATGATAACACTGACAGTTTTCTATAAATATACATTTGGGGCTGTAGAAAATGCTAAGATATATGTTAAGAAAATAAATATTAATCTCAATAGGAATGTGAAATGAAAGAGTAACCAAAAAAAGAAAACATGAGTCAAAAGAGCATTAAAATGGCAATAATAGTAATATTATATAGTGAGGTTAAGAAAACCACATAGAACCAAAATGACAAAACACCACAACAAAAAATTGTGATGTGATAATCACATCACAATTTTGTCCAGAAGGGCCTGAGCATACTATTCAACACTAGACTTTTAATAATCGATATGTCTAGGCTAATCACTGAAAAAAAATGAAAATAAAATGTATACCTTTCAAAGCACTTGAAATTTTATATTTAATTTTTTATATGTATTTTTTCTATATATTTATAGAAAACTGTCAGTGAAAGATATACAGTTTTATTTTATTGTGGTAAAAAGCAGTATGGGGAGAAAACTCAAACAAGTAAAAAGAATTAAAGACAAAACAACAGGGGGAAAACAGAGACAGAGTATATAAGACAATGGTGAAAAGATATGCACTTGTTCATTGTCTCACTTAATGTACTAATTATTTACACATAACATATTTAGCCTAACAGTAAAATTTAAAATAAAATGAAAAACCGGAAATATCAATCATAATTAATGAAATCTTATGTCACTTTATTAAAACCAGATAGACTTTAAAGAATAAAAGTACTTCCAGTGTTTGCTGAAGTTACTAATTATAAAACATTAATGTATCCAGATGATTGTATAATCAGTACATGTAACAGTGAAAACATAGATGCAAAGCACTGCCCACATGGAACCAACTTAAGTCAGTAGCTTATAATCAATCATAAAAAAACACAAACAAACAAACAAAAATACTCTAAACCTGTATGCAACTAATAAATGTCATGAAAATTGACAGAATAAAAAAAAATCAATAAACTCATGCCCATGGTAGAATATGTTAAATACCTCTTTATCTGGTCTTTCTCTAGTTATTATAACTAAACACAGTAAGTATTAAAGAGGTAAGGATATAGAATATTTGAGCAACACATATTAGATGCTTAATACAATGGACTTACATAAAACACAGTACTCAGCCATGCATCCCAAGCTCCAGTGAAACATTTTTATTAAATGATATATAATTGGCCACAAAGAAAATATCAACACATTTCAAAGTATTGGCTTTATATAGGTCACATTATCTCATTAAAATGTAACAAACAGTATTACTAATAATAAAAAAAGAAACCTACAAAAATCTAGGTAACTAAGAGCTTGTGAGTTTATGTAGTCAACATAGCAGAAATTAGAAAACACTTGAAATAGGATCATAATGAATACTGCATATAAAAACATGTGACATGCAGCTAAATAGTCCTTAGAGGAATTAAATACTTGTACTAGGAAAGAAGAAGGCTACAAAGTAAGGTGTTAAGCATCTCACTTGAGAGGTGGGAAAAGAAAAACAATAAAATGAACATAGAACATTAAAACCCATGGAAATTAAGTGTAATTTCCAAAACAAAAGAGGAAAAAAGCAAAAATTCTAGGAGATACATGTTAAAAAGTGAGAATGAGAAAGTATTGACATTAGAATATGGGATGTAAACACCACAAAGACACTGCACAGATTTTTAAAGAGAATATCAGGAATAATGTTGCACAAATACAATTACAATTTAAGTAAAGTGATCAAAATTACAGACAAATCAAATATAATAAAACTGGTTTTAAAAGAAACTAGAAGACTAAAGGATTTTATAATCACTAAAATATTTCCAAAAAGAAAAAAAAATCTTAGTTTAGCCTATTTCAAAGGCATTCAGGAAATAGATGTTTCAAATCTTTAGCAAAGTCTCCTAGAAGGGAGAAAATAAATACAAAAGAAAACCATACCTCAGACATTTAAAATAGTATGAAACTTTATACTATAATCAAGCAAAAACTATTCATGAGAGAAAACATATGGATCAATTATACCAGAATGTAGATGCTAAAATGTTACCTAAGATTAGAAAATTAAACATAGTACATATGTGTATATATAAATATATATAATATAAATAATATGATAAAATTGGGTTTATCTCAGGAATACATGAATATTTACCATTATAAAAAGTAGCATTATGCTTTACCACATTAACAAATCAAGTGGAAGACACATAGGAGCATTTTTAAAGATACAGGTAAAGTGATTTAAAAAAAATCAATTTCTAATTTTGATTAAAAACTCTTAATAAATTAGAAAATTGGGGCTACGGATGTGGCTCAAGCAGTAGCACGCTCGCCTGGCATGCGTGGGGCACTGGGTTCGATCCTCAGTACCACATATAAAAATTAAATAAAGATGTTGTGTCACTGAGAACTAAAAAATAAATCTTGAAAAATTCTCTATCTAAAAAAACAAAAAACTAGAAACTAGTAAGTTGCCTAAGTCACGTACAAGTCTTATCAATGAATCAATGGATTAACTAATGAAAGGCACACAGGTGCTGACGTTAATGCTGTATGGTGACTTCATATTTCAAATTATAAAGCTATAATTAATCTTAACTACAGTTTCAACAGCTTAATTTACATGAACTTAAATAAATTCAGTTACTACACATAGACATATAAAAGCTGCTGCTAATTATAAACTATGTCCATTAAGGTATTGTTCAGGAAGAAATAAAAGAGCCTCTGTCATGGTAGATTATATTTAAAGGTTAACATTTTTCTTCATGTTTATTAGGTCTTAATGTAGCACTTTACATGCTCAAAGCTCCTAACAACCATTTTTACTTGCTATTTGTTGCAACGGTACCAGAAATATGTAAGAGAAGTATTGTAAATCATCCAAGACATTACAGTATATCTGCACTGGTGTTCAGAATATATATCACTTAACATTAACCCCTTTCTTGAGTCCCTCTTTTCCTACCATGTATATGTTCATGATAGTTTTATGATTTATTTCATTAATAGGCTAGCTTAAATTTATTGTTTAGAAAGCAAGCTTCCCTTTTCCATTGTCAACTAAAGCCCTACTTATTCTATTTTGTAAATAAATATGTTATATTCACATCATAACAACCTTGGTATTTTCATTTTCTAATTGTAGTATACTTATGATATGAATATAAGTATATATTCACTATACACCATTAAGTGGCATATATAAATATAACATATATAAACATGTATAAATATTCACTATATATCACTAAAATGGAATGTTTAGAGATAAAGAGAAAAGGAACTGTGAAACTTAAAATGCATATACATACACCTCTGAGGTGTATGTATAGCAAGGGTCATATTAATGTTCTGATCTATGATGAGAAATCTGAGGTGTGTCAATTGAAATGTGATTATATCTTTAAAATTTTAACCATGTAGGGGCTGAGCATATAATTCAGATTGGTAGAGTGCCTGCCTTACACACACAAGGCCCTGAGTTCAAACCCCAGTACTACAAAAAAAAAAAAAAGTAGCCATTTAACTATCAGACAGGAATATAATTATTAAAGACAACTGAATATCAGTTGTGAAACCACAAGTAAAGACCTCACAGAGCTTGCTAATCACAGTTGAATAATGTTTATCTGTTTTTAAATCTGTAATGAGTATAAGTTGCTATATTATGAAGTGCTGTCACTAAGTAATTATTATTTTTTTAATTTTTGACCAAGGAGCATACATATATGTCAAAGTGGTATCTATTAATGAAATACTTTTTCTTCAAGCATATGAGTGACCATCCTTCAGTACTTAATAGCTCATACCAACCCTGGTATTTTCATTTTCTAATTGTAGTTTATGCAATCAGTAAAGTGCATTGTAAAGCTGTTTCCCTGCTCTTCATGAGGTCATCACTGAATGCTCTTCATGAGGTACCCTTATGTCTCCATCACTTACACAGAGCAAGTCAGACAAGGTACTGTTCTCAAAACACTGTCTTATAGTAAATAGAGAGAGAAATCTCACTCCAGAGTTAGAAGAAATAAGGAATATGATTTTCTTAGATGACAAGAAGAAAAATAAGCAGGAAAATGCAGTTGAAATTGAGGAATCCTATAGCTTACTGGTTGAGAGAGTCTTCCCTGATGATATTTTAACTTTAGACCCAAAGTACAGAAAAATAAGAGTTATTTGAAGATCTGAGAATGAAAGATTTCCAGGCAGAGAGAACAGCTAGTGAAAAAGCCCTAAGATCAGACATTGTCATTTCTGAGAAACCAAAATAACAGCGTGCAGCTTCAGGGAACAACGTGGCTAGAAGCAAAGTAGAGACAGGCCGGAGATAGAGTTGGTTAAGGTAGAGAAATTGTTTCCAGCCCTTGCTGCGTACATCAGGACAAAGCCCTGCAGCACGACAGTGTTTAGAAATTGAGCAGAGGAGAGGAACCCAAATATCAGGCAGAGATAAAATGGCCAGAGAGGCTACAAAAAAACCAGGGGGAAATAATCAATGAAGCCAGGAAATGAAGAAAGAACGGGGAGTGGTTAGCCATGCCAATCACTTGTGATATAAGAACAGAGAAGATATAGCAGGATGATTTTAAAATAGAATCCCAGCTGAAAAAGAAGAACACAAGAACAAAAGGGGGAAAGGAAGAAATAGGAAACAGCTTGAACCGACAGATTAGAACAACTCAATGGTGATTTTAAAAACGGATTAAACAGGAGTCCTGAGTATAGCTGCAAAGAAATTGAGATTTTAGAGGTATCATGAAGATTATACTTAATTATTTTGAGAATGTTGATCCCAAAAGGGAGAAAGGATAGCAAATAGGGGGAATGAGAAATAACTAAATGTTTGTTGTTGGGATTTTAGCTTTTGTTCTTTTATGGGAGAAATTAGAGCACATTTAATACATAAAGGAGAGTTGTTAGGTAAGATGTGCACACCTCCTTAACACTACTGTCTCCTGACTCTTTGTCAACTACTGCCACAGCAGACCCATTTCACTTAAGTCCACACAGCTTGGTGATAAAATTTCACTGTCCTTGCACAATGAGACTAATTAGTCATTTGCTCTCAGTGTCTGGTCCCTTCTTTCTGAACTTGAATACAGCATCCCAACACAGTGCAGCCAGTCTGAGCTCCCAAGCAACCACCAAAGGGCCAAATAATGAAGCTCAAATTGTGTTTGTGTGTTTGGGGTGGGTACGGCTGTAAATTCCTGTGTGTGAAAATCTTTTGGCTGAGACACAGTAGCCCTTTCCTTTCTCCTTCTAATGGACAGCAACAAGGTGTAATTTCGGCAAATAGATTTCTGCAGATGTCTAGTGAAATGAGGTCAATCAGAGGAGTCTGCCAAGTGCTCCGTTTTGTCTTAAGGGTAATAGCAAAGCAGTGGCCTGCCATTAGTGCATCGTTGTGCATGATTTCCCTGCTTTCCCTTCAGGGCTTTGGTTTCCTGGCCCTTAGGTTCCCTGCCTTGGCAGTGCATCTCTTAAATAAAGATTAGTCCTTGTCTTCAGCTCACTTGCTTTCTTGCAAACCCAGACTGCGAGAGTTGCATATAAAAAATGATATTCAAGTATATACTATTTTGGGATTCCACCAGTGTTCTTCCACTTTTACTGTTTGTGGAAACTTTTTAAATAGTTGTAGTGCTATAATTATGTTTTAATATTTAATGGAATTCCTGCATCTAAAATGTTTAAAAATACTTCTGTTCTTATCTACTTAGTCAAATGAAGTGGCATTTAGAAATAATGTGTCAGGCAACAAATTTTTTTTTTTTAAAAAGACATTTAACAATTATAACCAATAAGAAGTGAATTAGGGGAGAAGTGAAATCAGGAGTTTACTCAATATTCTTATCTGTAAACAAAGATATATTAAAAACATGTGTAGTATATTTAAACAAGTCATTAGCACCTTTCTTCTGTTCATTTTGGTTACAATATTTTCCCATCGTGAGAAGATTATATCCTTATTGTTGAAAACTTATAAAACACATTTGAGTTGATAAAATAATTGAAGAAACACTAGTCTGCTACATTTTGTATACATTGGATGTATGCTTTACACAGCTGGAATATGCTATATGTGATATTTGAATGTTTTCCTTTGATAGAATATACACGATTATTAAAATCTGTGTAAATCCAGTTTCATATACTAAATAACTAAAGCATTTCTTAATCTTATTCTCAAGTTCAGCTATTCTAAGTAATTTGTTGTAACTCCATTTACAGATAATTATCTTTTGGGTTATATTCTTAGATAAGACTTCCAGATTATTCTGTTTAGACATTGATACCTTTATATGGTTGTTGCTAAATTGAAATGATTGCTGTCAACTTTTTTTTTACAAAAATTTGTCCTAACTAAAATATCAACAGAAGAAAACAATTATTTTGCCACATTCTTTTCAATATTTTGTATAATATTTTTAAATGACTACTATGTATGTTTTAAAAAGTGACTTGTTTAAATATCATGCTAATACAAATATAGAATTTGCTAGTACAAACAGAATTTGTTAAAGTCTTTAACCTTTTGTATTTCATTATTTTTAATGTTAACTACATACCTACAGTTCTTCCTGTCAATTATCGTTAGTAATGTTTGCCCTTATAATTTACATTTTGTAGTTTGCCATAATAAAGTTTCTCATAGGTATCATTCATTTTAATTGTGTATCTTTTGTGTCTTCTATTAGTAATTTCACACTAATAATAATCTCCCCTGTGACAAAAAGGACGTATATATTTTCCCTAAGTTTCTAGAGTTTATGTTATTCAGTAAGTACTCTGATTCAGCTGAAAGTTAATTTAGCATAGTTTGGGATGTGTTTAAAACACAGTTAAATTTTTCCAATTGCTTTTATTAAAAACCCATTGATTGGTAAATTTATTTTTTATTATATTTAAATTTATATAATTGAGTTATGTAGTTATATTTATTTTAAGTTTTTTCTCTCTTTTCATGCTATTTATTATGTCCATTGTTGAGAACGAAACTAATTACAAAATCTTGATATCTAATAAAATTGTCCCAAGTTATTTTTTTTTATTTTAAACTTTTCTCAAAATTTTTCTTCATTCTTTTTTATTTAATTTGAGCACAAGAACAACTTTTGTCTATTATAAAATAAAAATTATTTTGCTCTTCAGATTCATTTAAAGAAACAAATTTCTTTATAATATTCTCTCTTCCTACCCAGGGACATGACACTACTGCATAAAATCTTTGTATCTTTCAGAAAATTTACCAAATGTTCTATTTGCTATATTTTTGACCTCTAAGTGATTCGTTGCTCCAGCTTCTTGGAGCATTAGTAGCTTAAAATTCAAATATTCTTATAAAGTTAACACAAAAGCATTAAGCTAAAGCTGATGTTGCCCGGGATATCAGTAAAATTTTTCAGACTTACCCAAGGTACAAATTCAAGTTCATGAGATAATAAACTAAAAGTTGGAGACTTCATATTTTAGATCATAAGAATGCTGTATTCATGATATAGACATCTTCCTTTATTTTTTTATTTTTTATTTTTTGAGAGAACATGATGGTTATTTCTGAGTGACAATATCCCAGTGTGTATCATTGGTGGTAGTTCCACGAGAAGCGTCTCCCCAACAGAGTCAGTCTACTGCTGAGCAAGCATGATGTTACAATTCACACATTCAGTGCTCCTCCATGATTTCATCATTGTGAATTGGTGATAGGTTACTTTAAACTTTTTGGCATCTAGAAGGAAGAAACAGTACAATTTTTATGGATTAATGTCCCTTTAGAATTTCCTGTGTGCTCCTTTCACCATAAGTAAATTAGCCATGACTGAGTTTTAGAAGAGACAAAGGGGAAAGATGTCCTCCTGATGCTGTCAGCAATTCTAGAAGGTTGAATCCTAACAGCTGAAGTGGAGATGATGAATTACATCATCATTGCTGACCAGTGAAGCAGAGGAAAGGGCCAAGACAGGAAAGAATGGTTTAGCCTTTGTATTTATCTATTTTTTTTAATAATTCACATTGTACTTGTTTTGAAAAATGTCACAGAGATCCTGTTGGGTTTGTACCTCTAGAGACAACTTTGTTTCGAGTTGCTTTGTTACATTTATTGAGAAGCTATCATAGTGAAGAAAACATGTGAGAAATCAAAAACCTAAAATAAAATCACTTTTCTACCTTTCTAATAACTTTAAAACTTTCTAAAGAGGAAAATTCAAGAGAATGCTTCAGATTTGTTCCTTCCTGTTTCTATAAAGGCTGTTGGGGGGGGGGATCAATTAGAAGGTCACCAATTTAAAGTCAACAACATCAGAACTACTATTGTAAGTGAGGAGATGCCATACAAAGGGATCTTTCATCAAGTAATGCTAGATGGGCTTCATAAATATAACATTTATTGGGCTGGGGAGGTGGCTCTAGCGGTAGCGTGCTTGCCTGCCATGCATGCGGCCCAGGTTCGATCCTCAGCGCCACATACAAACAAAGATGTTGTGCCCGCCAAAAACTAAAAAATATATATTAAAACTCTCTCTCACTCTCTCACTTTCTCTTTAAAAAATAAATAAATAAATAAATAAATATAACATTTACATTTTGTACCAGAAAAAGGTAAAGGTAAAAATTTTACTTTTGTTCAAGAAACACCTTCCTGATTCAAAAATAATAAAAAAAATCTTTAGAAAAGTTTCTCAATCTTAGGCCTTTATTATTTATCATTATTAATGATACAATTGATATTTCAAGTACATTACATGATAAACATAAGTGCATTAACCTAAAATAAGTGAAGGAGTTTGAGGGGAGAGATCCACTTCCATAGAGAAGTAGTCAGGATTACTTTGATGGCAAACAAAAATGCTCACAAGGAAATACAGACACGCTAAAAGATCAGGTAATAAAACAAACTAGAGGCACACATAGAAATGGCTTGGCTGAAGAATGATTTCCATTGATAGCAAGTTAAAGTCCATGTAGACAGCATCTGTCCTCAGCAAGACTCAAAACAGAGAACAGGAAGTTAATAAAAAAGAACAGAGACTATCAGTGACTATATTTCTAAAACTCAGGGAATTCACTGGCACAAAAAAGTGCCCAATACATGGTGAATAAATGGCTTCACTGATCCTTTCATCCAATATCTATTAATAAGTAACTAAATAAAAGCAGGATGCAAAGTGCTATGGTTTCTGCCATCTGAGAACTCACATTGAATCAAGGAGAAGACTATGATAATCTTCTAGCTTAAACTTTTTGCACCTTACAAGGTTCAATTACTTCTTTCTCAATAATATTTTCATTATGTTGAAACTGGATACCTTCTCATTTCCTACCATTCTATCGCCTGCTTCTCTAAGGCTTATCTTTTAATGCAATATCTTCCACTGACTTCCTTCTACCCCATTTCCATATCCCTAATTCTATATCTACCTAGAATATTTTATTTATAAGCTGTAATGCTCTCTTAATACTCCATGCTTTGGTTTTGATATGGTATGAGTGTCCACACCAAAGAATCATGTGTTGGAGGCTTGGTCCTCAGTGTAGTGTTAAAAGGTAATGCAATCTGTACAATCAGAAAAATGAGAAATTATTCCCCAATGATTCAATGATTACAATGCCAAGATCATTGTAATGTCATGTGTAGCAAATAAAAAAAGGTAATGAGAACCTTTATTAGATGGAATCTAGTGGGGGGTTCTTAAGTTACTGGGGGTGGTATCTTTAGAAAGGATTAAAGTAACTCTCCTGAGACCTCTAAGCTCCTTCAAGAGTAAGCCAACCCCTGATTTGTCCTCTGGCTTATTTTTTGGTGATGACTTACTCTCTCCCTCTTGCATATCTGTGTTTCTGCCATTTACCATGAGGTCCTCACCAGAGCTCACCTGGTGCCAGTGCCACACTTTGAATGTCTAGATTCTGTGACCTAAAGAAATCTGTTTATAAATCTTAGACATTTTGCTGTAGTAACCAAAAAAAATGGGCTAATACATGTGACTTTATATATTGAATTTATCCACTCCCACACTGCCTACTTTATGAAACCATTAACAACTTAAAAAACAACTTCATCTCAATATATCCCCCTAAAACCCCAGTAAACTGACATGCATATAATATATTTTTTAATCATTTAAAAATGGGTGACCTATTAAGAATAATCTGTGATATTATTCTTACTTGGAACCCTTCATTACCATCATAAATTCTTCTTATTCTTAACCACATTTCAGATAAGAGCTTAGACATAACTGCCAAGATTTCATGCATATCATGTCTGGGCTACGTCTTCTTTAAAATGCTGTCTTTTTTCCTGATTAACAAATATCATACCGTATTTAAATTTCCTAGTACTTACTTATATACCATAGTACTAAGTACTCAAAGGCTCCAATGATATCCATCTTATTTAACATTGGAGCCCTGGCTCTTAGGTTACTCTAGCACACTGCTAGTTATGGAGTACTGCTCAATATGTTTACATCAAGCAAGTAAATTCCCCTAACAAAAGTGGGGGGTTCTTAAGTAATTGGGGGAGGTTTGAGGGAAAAGATGTACTTCCCTAGTCAATAGGATTCATTTGAATCCTAACAGATACATATATCTGTTATAGCAATAAATGAAAAGGTAGATGAATAAATGCCTAAATAAAAGACTTGGTGAGGGAAGGGAGAGTAAATAACCAGACAATAAGCCAGGGTGTAACATCAGTGGTTGGATTTAGGATAACTTTTTGCAGTGCTCTAGGAGATATAAAAAAATGTCCTCATTCTAATTTAGGGATGCTGCATCATTTGGGGATGCCCAGATTTGTTTAAGTATTGAAGTAGGTATTACTCCAGGACACCAAAAGTCTCCTCCTTTAACAAGTTGAAAAACTCCAGCCATCAACACTCCTGTCTACATTTTACATACTCCTATTTATTTTTTAAACCACACAATTTTGAGGTTACCAATGCCTGGATTTGAGCTAAACTAAGCATGCAATGTTTGTTGTGGTATGATTAACATATCCAATAATTCAGGGTGTTGGGGTCAGTGGGCATTTTCTTCCATATTCCCACAGCTCACCATATTGACCACACTTCAGTTTGCATCCAACATTGAGAGAGCAGCCTTACTGTACTCACTTTGCAGAGATGGAGTAAAACCTCCACTGAACATTTGGTTTGAATGTCTAGACTGATAATGCCACATGTACACACACCAAGAAGGTATGAAAAAGGATTATTACTCATACAATGAGGTTTTCTTGAGAGAAAAGACAGGCCTCCAAGCAGGTTTGAAAATGGCTTAAAGAGAGCAGGAAAGATGACTAGCATGTGGTTGATAGTAATTAGGCATTCCTCAGGGTCAGCAAGATCTGAGCTTTTATTCAATCCCAACATGGTGAGCCCTTTGGCATTTTTATTAGTTTTCCCAGGTGTGACACAGAATGGAAGGAGAGTGGTGGGGCTTAAAAGCTGCCTGGAGTTAAGTACTAAAAATGGAATAAGGCTATATTACTCTTTTTTTGCATATGTTTGTTTATTAATTTATTTATTTTGTAAATAAAAGAGAATTTTACGCATGCAAGGGCTAGATTATGGCAATATTAAATATTTTATTATAATATTCATGATTAAGCATAGGTAGGGATTGTACATGTTCAATTTTGGTTAAAAATAGCTATGTGCCTTTTCAGTAGCTTTTAAGATAGCACTGTAGCCCAGGACAAGGAGCTGTAAGTAAAAAGTTTCCAAAAGCATCTCATAATATTCTCTAGTTTCGTGGTTATCTAATTTAGTAAACACCTCAGTAGTTGCATATGTAGTGCAAATAGTGCTTGGGACGTAAGTTTTTTTGCATTACCATCATATAAAAGACAGAATTATTTTATGTAACATGCAACAATCAGTAATAATCTTTATGTATTTATTCTTCAATTTAAAATAAGCATTTCACAATTTTCATTTGAATTTCCTACCAACAATATATCCTCTTACTATATACAGAAAGCAACAACTTGATTTTCTGCCCAATTTCAATTTGGTGCCTTTGACTAAAGGTGTAACTGCGAATTCTAACAATTTGGATATCTTTATTATATAATAAGCATAATACCTTTGATCTCACATCCCAATTAAAAAAAGAGTTTAGCCAACATATATGTGTAACTCAATACAGCATTCTTCTGGATAGTGATTTCAAGATGTTAAAGGTTAAGGGTAGAGGGTGAAAATTTACATAAATAAAAGATATGTTTTCTGTTTCAAATTATAGAGTAAATATTGAATGAGTTATCACTTTTTCCCAAACTCAGAGAATCTAAAAAGCTTTGTGGATGATCAAGTTAATGGGTTTTTTTTTTCCTTGTGTATGTCACATAGAAGTGCTATTACTTTTTACAACTATTTTTGATGATACCTCTTCACAGTTGATGTAGGGGAGTATATCTAGCATCAATGTGTAAATATGAATATCTATGTTAGGTTGCCAGAAGTTATATGTGATTAATTGAGGTTGACCTAATGAAGAATTAATTAAATTATCTACGTACAAGTTACAAATCCAGAGAAAGTCTAAATTTTTGAACCACATCATAGGCTGAAAAAGTCTGAGCATAAAATCTTATATTGTAAAGCAAACATAATGTAAGAATACCTGTTTCCTTAAAAATCAATGTCACCTAAGTTGGAGTTTTGTATCTGTCATTGCTTACTTCTGACATTTATAATCATATTACATTTAGCTAAGGATCACTTTAAATGTATAAATATACATTATTTCCAAAAAGCATATATGTGCTTTTCTATTGATTCTTATCAATAATGAGTCTAAGTAAATTGTTGGCAGCTATAAAATCTTTTTCAAATGAAGTAGTAGAAATTTCTGAATTAATAAATTTTTATATGAAGAACTTAAGTCTTTCTTTAATGTCTAAATTTCTATACATAAACAAATTTTTATCTTCAATATAATTGTCTTTTAGAGACATATTCCAATTGAGGATATCTTGTAATAAGAAAGTAAATAATTGAAAAATTTATTGTTGAAGGTTTTGGATGACTGATTCAGTCTCCATGTTTGCTATAGGTCTGTTTTGACTTTCTATTTCTTCATGCTTTGGTCTCAGTAGGTTGTATGTTTCTAGTAACTACAGCTTTAGGGTTATACAGTTTGTGGGCCTATCATTGCTCATAACAGTCTTACATCTCTGGGTAGCTTTGAAATGATTTCAAACACTGCTATGTGAATAATACATGTTTCACGGTATATTCTATGCTACGTCTGTGAGGGTGACATCAGATCCCATAAGAGAGAACTTGAAGTAAGCTCTCCCTCTCCTCAGGAATGCAATGTCACATCTTATTAGCCCCCTTGATATGTGTTACCCCCCTTCAAATACTGGACTTCAAAATCCACGTACACTCAAATGTTAGTCATAAACTTGAGAGCTTAGGCCATGGCAAGGCTGTGCCCTGTGGGTGTACGCCAAGTGTTCAGCCTGTAACCGGGCAGCACCCTGTTAGCCTTCAGCTAATTTAAAAAGTCTTGCCTACCACAGCTGGCTTGCTCTCCAGCATGACAGCCCTTGCCTGTGACCATGGATTTCAGCTTTGGGGGTAAAGTCAGCTGCTTCTGAGAACTTTGCCTCTTGTAAAGGTCTACCTCAAACATCTGTTTTAAATTCATATTTTTTTATGTATTCTCTTTAGATCTACATGACAGTAGAGTGTATTTTCACATATTATACATACATAGAGTATAACTTATTCTAATTAGGATCCCATTCTTGTGGATCATAAATGAACATAGGAAAGTTATATCCAATTCATTCCACTGTCTTTCCTATATCTATTCCCCACCCCCTGTTCCCATCATGCCCCTTTGTCTAGTCCTATGAACTTCTATTATCGGCCCCCACTATTGTGTGTAAGCATCCACACATTAGAGACCACATTCAGACTTTGGGTTTTGGGACCAGTTTATTTCACTTAGCATGACAGTCTCCAGTTCCATCCATTTACTGGCCAATTCAATAATTTTATCCTTCTTTATGGCTGAGTAATAGTCCATTGTGTATGTGTGTGTGTGTGTGTGTGTGTGTGTGTATCACAATTTCTTAATCCATTCATTTGGTAAAGGGTATATAGGTTGGTTCTATAGCTTTGCTATTGTGAATTGAGCCATTTGATATGGCTGTTGTCAGTGTAGTTTATGCTGACTTTAATTTCTTTGGGTATGTACACAGGAGTTGGATAACTGGGTCAAATGGTCGTTCCATTCCAAGATTTTTGAGGAATCTCCATATTTCTTTCCAGAGTGGTTGCACCAATTTGCAGTCCTATCAGCCATGTATGAGTGAAACTTTTCCCACATATCCTCACCAACAATTATTGGTACTTATATTCTTGATAATTTCCATTCTGACCGAAATGAGATGGAATTTCAGTGTAGTTTGATTTGCGTTTCTCTAACTGCTAGAGATATTGAACATTTTTTTCATATATTTTTTGTTGACTATTTGTATTTCTTCTTCTTTGAAGTGACTGTTCAATTCCTTTGCACATTTATCGATTGGGTTACTTTTTTTTTTTTTTGGTGTGAAGTTTTTTGAGTTCTTTGTATATCCTGGTGATTAATGCTCTGTCTGACATGATGGAGAGTTGGACCTACATTTTCTTCTAGTAGGCACAGGGTCTCTGGGCTAATGCCTAGGTCCTTGATCCACACTGAGTTTAGTTTTGTTCAGGTGAGAGATAGAGGTTAAATTTCATTCTACTACATAAGGATTTCCTGTTTGCCCAGAACCATTTGTTGAATAAGTTATACTTTCTTCCATGTATGTTTATGGTGCTTTTCTCTAATAATAGGTAACTGTATATATGTTTTTTTCCGTGTCCTCTCAAACTTTAATGAGACTTTACTTTCCATAAAGGCCTATTTTCATCCTAACTGAGCAACTGGACCTCAAAAATTTTTAACTCATTCACTATGCAGTTAATGAACTATATTAATGGAATATATATTCTATGAGATTTGCTAAGGTTATTCTTTTCCTCTTTAAGCAATGTGAGCCTAAGGAAAAAATATCTTTGTGCTTAGCTGTATGATTTGTGAATTCTTATTAAATCATCTCCCTATTGTAACCACATACAACACGTAGGATGCATTTTATTTCTGTGGCTTTCATTGTTTTCTCTTTTATTTTTGATATATTTGTTTAGGTTGTTTTTTTCCTTTATCTAACTGTGGTGGATCAACTTCATTTATCTTTTCAAATAAGTGACTCTGTTTTGCTGATTTTTTTCATTGTTTTATTTTCTCTATTTCACTTATTTCTTCTCTGATCTTTTTTATTTTCTTCTTTCTGCTAGTTTTGGGCTATTTCTTCTTTTCATAGCTGGTTGAGATGTAAAGTTAGGTTATTTATTTGAGATGATTATTCTTTTTTAATCATTATCACAATAAACTTTCCTTAGTATTATATTGGTCTTGGCAATTATTTTCTGGCTATGACACCAAAATCACAGGTAATTAAAATAAAAATGAGTGGTACTGTATCAAACTAAAAACCTTCTATGTAGCAAAGGGAATAATTGGCTGAACCAATAGATAACTTACAGAATGAGAGAAAATATTTGCAAACCACATATCTGTTAAAGAGATCATCTCTAAAATACACAATAAACTCCTATAACTTAATATCAAAACAAAACAAAAAAAAAATGTCTTGAATAATCATTTCTCAAAGAAGCCATACAAATGGCCAATAGGTACATGGGGGAAAATGATCAGTATCACTCCTCATCAGGGAAATGTAAATCAAAACCACAAGGAGATATCACCTCACACCTGTGATGCTGGCAATTATCAGAGAAACAAGACAAATGTTGATGAAGGATGTAATGAAATCAGAATCTTTGCTCACTGTTGGTGAAACTGCATAATGGTGCAAGCACTATGGGAAATGGCCTAATATAACTAGCAATTCCACTCCTGGTTATCTATTGAAAAGATGTGAAATCATGATCTGGAAAAGATCTTTTCTACTCCTGTATTCATTATAGCACTACTAGTTACAATAACCTAGATGTGAAAACCATCTCAAGGTCCACTGACAGGGGGATATATATTTTTTAATGTGGTATATATATATATATATATATATATATATATATATATTCACACACACACACATACAGTGGAAGACTATTCCACTTTCTTCAAAAAAAAAAAAAAAAGGAAAGAAAGTCTGCAATACCTAGCAGCAGGGATGAACCTTGAAAATGTTAACTCAGGTGAAATAAGTTGGTCATAAAAAGATAAATAGCTCATGATTTCACGTACATGTTCTGTCCAATAGTCAAATTCATAGACAAAAAGAGTGAAATGATGGTTATCAGGGATTTGAAAACAAGAGAAATAGGGATTTACTAATCAATAATGTTGAAGTTACAGTTGAGTAAGATTAGTACACTCAAGACATGAGGTGTTCAATAATGTACCTGTAGTCAACAATAAATACTGTATTGTACACTTAAAAATGTGTTGAGAAGTTAGATCAACTGTTAAATATTCATACCACAATAAAACAACTTTTTGAACCAGAAAAAAACCTTGTTAATATTCCACTAGGTGCTTAATTCTTATATATGTATCCATATGTAACATTTATTTTTTAAAAATTTTTGAATCTCAACATACATTTTCCCTAAGGATTGCAAATCAGAAATTATGGACTTCTATTTGCCCATTATACTTCATAGAACTTTCAGTTTTAACTCTTTAAATAAATTATGAAAAAAATTATATAAAAGGACAATTGCTTTTTTTAAAAAAAAGTGTGAATTGGTGGTTGTCAGGGACTGGGGAAGGAAGGAATAGAGTAATTGCTCAATGAGTAGGCTTTCTTTTGGTAGTGATTAAAATCTTTCGGAACTATGTAGAAGTAGTGGTTGCAAAGCACTGAGAATTCATTAACTGTTGCTGAATTTTATACTTTAAAATGATTAAATTTTATAAAGTTACCTGAATTCCAATTAAATTTAAAATTAATTCGAAGTGAAAAATTTACAGTATATCATACTAGCATTCTCCATCATTATGAATTGTTTTTAATCATTCATTTTATAAAATTATTTTAACAACTGCATAACATTTTGAAGTGTTTTCATATTTTTCAAAATTCACCATGTATCCCAGGTATGATATAGGCAGATTTTACCTTCTAAATCATGTATGTTACCATTCAAAGCTTATAAAGTATGCTACGAAGACTTCATAAGCTCTATAATAACACTATTAATAACAGTGAAATTAACTCATAATGTGTAATTCTATTTCGTTTGTTTTAGGCACTAATTCTTTTTACACACTCAAAAAGAAATTAGAAAAGATTTATCTCAAAATTAAAACCCAAATGATTATGCATGATATTTCAGAATAACATGACTTCCCATATTAAGAATTCTAATATACTGGATCAGAACTTAGAAACCAAGAATTATTACTATTTTGAAGCAATTTATTCATTTCACTAACCAAATTTCTTCATTTTGTATATTTAATAAGTGATGGTATTGATTTATGTAGATAATTATTACCATCTTATGATATAGACAGTTAAAGTGAAAAGAAAATTTGATTTTCAGTAATGCTGAAAATTCTTAATGACAGTTTGTTTTGCAAAATTTCATTTAGTTGTAATTTTGCATAAACATAGGTATGGTATAAAGTGAAATATACCCATTATTATAGATAAAATAAATATATTAAATTAATTCTGATATTTACTCATTATTATTCTCTAACATTTTAGGAATCAAATTCTTTTTTGGAGCCTGTGGTTTTGACTACGTTCCTGTATAGGAATATCAGTTGTGTTAATGTTCAATGACCTAATATTCTAATATAGAATCCTTTAGAAACTGAGACAGTGACAAAAACGTGGGTGCAGTTATTTTATTTAAGAGGTGATTTTTAAGAAGCAGGAATGAGGAAGCAAGGAGAGTGAGGTGGAGACAAGAAAGAAAAGCCGATGTGGGGAGGCAGTGGCAAGTTTGCTAGGGACCACAGGTTAATTGTCCACCTGATGGGCAGAAATTTTTTTCATTGACCCTTATTCCATTTGAGGGTTGCCCCTAAGGATGTAAATCATCCACATTCTTAGGCTGAGTTTGTATGGTGGCTCAGAGGCTTCCACAACATTGGAGCACAACATAAATATGAGCAGCATGAACTCAAAAAGCTACACTGTTGGCACATGGTGAGTCAAAGCACCTCCCAAAACAGGAGTCTGTATCCATGATCAGTAGCAAAAGCCTGGATACAGTGCCCTGAAGTCCAGTCCTAATCTGTCAACTCAGGAATGAAGTGGGAAAGCATTTCTTCTTTCTTTTTTTTTTTTCTTTTTCAAATTTTTTTTTCTTTTTTTTTTTTTAATTGTTGGTCGTTCAAAACATTACATAGTTCTTAATACATCATATTTCACAGTTTGATTCAAGTGGCATTTTTTCTTTCCTTCATTTATTTATCTTAAGCAACTCACTTGTGTGGACAATGCGTTAAATATTTTTCACATATTTTCTCTTTTAGTCTTTTCTTACTTATGTTCTTAGGTTATCAAGAGATGGCTTAATACCCTTGTAGTAATCTAGAAAATATTCTATAAAATTGTGGGATATGAAAGAGATAATTAACTTTCCCAGGTGCCAACACATTTCTAAGGTGTGAGGTTCACTATTTATTGAACTTCCAAGGACATACATACATTTTTTCCTTATTATTCAAAAATGATGTTACTAATGGGGATTGTCCTCTTAGTGACTGAAAAGATGGATGGGTGACTAATGGTCCTTTCTATCCTCCATAAATGCATGCACTGTCCTTCAGCTATGACTTGCTGTGACTGAGGCTATTTACAACTAAGTCTCTTTGCACTCAGTGTCTTTCTAACACCTTCTGTGAAATAGAAACGCCCCATTTTGAATTGCATTGTGTAGTGCTAAATTGACTTTGCATTAAAAAGTAAAAAATTCTCTTCTCAAGAGAGCACTCTTTAGCTTTCATTCTAATGCCAAGAAACATTAACCTGGACATAAAAAGCAAAGGATAAAGACAGGTGTGGTGTAGTTGCTTTTCTCATCAAATGCATAGGAAAACAATGTTTTAAAATTACAGATGTTTTATATTACTTGTATTAGTATTTGTTGTAGACTATTTTTTTCTCCATTAGCTATTGTGCTTTCTGGGTTGAAAAGAAAAAAAGGTTATGGGAATGAAATTATTTTTTTGAGAAACTCACAGTTTACCTACTTCTCAAGTCACTTGGCTCTAACCTGAATTCTCACCATGGACATTGATCCTTTTTGTTTTGTATGCATCACTTGCCAAATATTTGTTGCTGTTGTTTTTATCACATATCTCTTGTTTCCAACCTGTCTTTTCTATTCTTCTTGTGATCACCTAGCTGAATTCTCTCTCAGTATTTATTCAGCATATCATACAGGCTAGGCATTGTACTGTATATAATTATACTCCTAAATTATTGCACTTATCTATGAATCAATGCCCGTGACTCACTTATCTAGACCTTTTTAGTTTAAAGTAATAGGAAATTATTCAAACTAGTTCCAAAACAATACAAAGCTAAATTGCCAGGATAGGGAAATATCTCAGAGTACCAAGAGCAGAGAAATATATCAGGGTTGAAGAGAGACTTGAACCCAAACTGAGAAATTCATCATAAATACGCAATTCCATGAGGCAGCGTTGTCTTATGGATGCCTCTCAGTGCTGCTTCTCTTCCTGAAACTATTTGGAAATTCTTTGAATACTAGTGCTCCTATTCAAATATGGAAAACCCACTGCTCCCAAGTTTATCTGTTTTAACTCAATGACTGCAATAAAAAATGATTAACACATTCATAAAAGCACTCTAGAATCACATTTACCCATTGAGACTTACCAGTCCTGTATCTCAGCCATACTGTGACTTTTAAAATGGCAATTAGTTAAGAATGTCCATTTCAGTTAGTGCCTGATAGAAAACCAATATGAAACTTCAGGATTTTCTTCTGCCCAGAGATAATGTACGTGGATTATGTTAATGGTATTCTGAATATAAAAATTTCGAAATTGTTCAATTCAAGGAATTAACTTCAATCTTGGGAATTTCACATTAAATCAAAAGGAAAGGTATCATATTAGTCTAATGCAAAATGTTCTTACGCAGGACAAGCCTCATAAGTGTTCTCTTAAACCACACTTCCTCCACATCCACTTGGATTTTGTTCAGTTTGATGAATGCAGTGAAAGGACATGTACCACCACACCCTGGATGTTACAGATGTCAGGACCAATTATTTAAAATCTCCTTTTAAAAGCATTCTCTGGTAACAAGATGTGTAAAAAAAAATTCTTGCACTGAGCACTCCAGGTGATCTCTCCTGCTAAAAGGCAGAGAGGCCACCTGACCTTACCAGTGTCAAGAGGTGTATGTACCACACTGGGCACAAAGAACAGGAAAAGAGGTTAATTCACTTTCATGGTATCACATTTAGGGTGGTCCCTTCGGAATGATCTTCATCAAGTAAAAAAATTCTGTGGACTTTCAAAGCATGATGTATTTTGCTCACTCTCACATACTCTCTTACACACACTCACACACACACACACACACACACGCGCGCGCGCGATGTGAACATCTCATTTCTTTGGGATGGTGCATACCTGTGGTAGTATCCGAAGAAACCCCATGGGCATAGAACTAACATCATTTTGGAAAGTGGTAGAGATTGTGAATAAAACTGATATTATTTTGGCAAAAAGCCTTCCTCTTTGAGTCACTGCAGGGGAAACAGAACTGAAGAGCTGTGACCACCTGGGAATTAGACCCAGTGGCCCATATTTTCCCAGAGAGTGCAGCATCATTTTCAAAACTAGCAATAGATAGGTGCAGCTTGCAAAAATCTAGAGGTTTTCCATCTGTGCATGAATGCCTGTCTACCCTGAGGCTCTGATCTTCCCAGGGACCTCCAGGGAAGGACTTACTGTGTGAACCTTGCTCTTTGAAGTGCAAGGAGACTTTAACAGGCCAGTCACACATTGAAGACAATCAGAAATCCCATCCATGCCCTGCATTAGACAGTATGACCTACTTCTACCGAAAATGTTGATTGTAATGAAAATAACACAGTAACAGTGGTTATTTAAAAAACTAACTACAAATGTCTTTAGATACTATGTGGTTACATCCTGATAAAGCACTATAAGTTGAAAATACTGTAAGTTGAAAATTCATCCAATGGATGCTACTGAATATTGTGGCTTCATAGCACAGTACACTGCAGAATACAGGCTGCTTCCCCTCATGAGGATGTGGCTGGCTAGGAGCTGCACTTCACTGCCCACTCCCATTGCCTAGCAAGGAGAGCAGTATTGTTACTCATCCAGGAGAGATCAAAAGTCAAAATTGAACTGCAAGTTCTATGGAACCACTTTTGCAACATCTTAAGTCAAAATAATATTAAGTCATCATAAATTGGGCATTGTCTGGCTATATGTACCATTTCTTGCTTGTGCCCTAATGTCACCAATTTATATAAACATCCCTGACCCTTGAAACAATTTGCTTGGTTATGGGTAATACTATAGTAGTTAGGAACATGGTAATTTATTAAGAGTATTTTCAAGTTGACATAGAATGTTTTAATATTCTGTATTACATAAAGCAGTCCTACATAAATTACCATCTTTAAAGAGCATTTGATGAACATATTTCCTAAGCATAGTGGTATCTCACCTAAATAATATGAGCAGGCTTTCACACTATTAGAGGTGACTGCATTTTTATATCAATATAAACACATCACAGTGGTTAATCAACAAATAGAAATTACATCTTGTGAAAAGGCTATCTTCCCTAGGTAGCTCCAAAACTGTTCAGCAAGTACTGCTTAGAATCTTTCCTCCTTTACTCTACCTCAGTAGAAACTCAGAGGTGTCTCTCAAAGTCAAACCCAAAACTCAGTGGTTGCCTTGATTTGATTCACTCTTGCTTACCAGAAAACTCTCTCCTACTCATTTCAGTTGCTTCAAAAAACTGCACTGACTTGTCAGTGGGAATGTTGATTGGTTTCAGATGAATCTCACAACCTAGAGAAGCTGGAAACCCAACACTAATTTTGTCAAGATACTAGAACTTCCAATTCATACCTGTTCAAAAAAAAATGTTCCATGAAGTGGAGGAGGAAATATTTCCTTCCTCTTTGTCAAGGCTAGGTCATGGATATGCCATAGAAAACTGGCTGGGCTTCCAGTGTTACCGTTGTTTAATTGTACAGTTTATTTAAATGGATAAATGTTTCGACATGATCCTCATGTGCAATCCTTGATGACTTGAGGGCTGAGATGAATGTTGTAATGTTATGCCCACAAGGACCGGGTCCTGCTGTTCTGTTAGCAATTGAACTTTCGTGAGATCGACCTCAATCTACCAAACTCCTTATCACATCACTGAAACTCAATCAGAAAGGGGGCTGCGCCGATGAAGGAAAGAGAAAACAGAAATTTCTAGAGGCAAATACCTAGAGACCTCTCAAATAGTATTTGGGAATTAAGGTCATTGTCTCTAAACATGCAGAGGTAAACATGAAACACTGGCAAATATTGGGAGGAGGAAGTGGCAGCAAGCTCTCCTACTAACAAATTCTGAGCACCATATTGCAAATACAGACAAAATACCCTGTATTTGTGGCATCTATTTTTTACTTGAAAAATTATTTTAATGTCTGTCCCCAAATATTAGAACTGGAATTTTACAGATAGCATGCTATTTCCACACAAAGAAGCTCCTGCATTACAAAACCATAAATTAATTTTATTTATTCTATCTGCTTGCCCAGATAGCTCATTATGTATCTATTTGAAGATTTCATAGATTAACATAGTTTTATGAATCTCTATGTCTATTCTATAGTACTCTGAACATAACCTTTAATTTCTTCTAAATGCAATAGCAATTTAATGGGCTTTCTATTGTGCTTAATTCCTTTGTTCTTATATAATGTAGAACACACTTAAAATGCCTATCTGCCCTTTCATTGAATACAGAGCTATTCAAAATGTGATTTCTTCGTTCATTCTTCTGCTCTGCCCATTAAGGACTAGTGTATCCTATGTGAGATTACTGAATAGTCAAGGAAGAAAAGTGTAATTATTTCTGAATCTCCATGAGAGTAGTTTATGCCCTTTAGAACAGTGGTTTGCAAACCTGGATGATCAGCAGAATTACTTGAGGAGCTTTTTAAAATTGATCAGTCATCTGGGCTCCATCCTGAGAGATTCTGGTTTAGTGGGCTCTTTTCTTTTTCTTTCTTTCTTTTTTTTTTTCCTAATTGAGTTAATTCTGTTGCTCAGGAATACTATTCTATTACAGAATAAACTCGGAGGACAGTCATGCACCACCCAAGTCTTCCTTCAGAAACTGAGGATTTATTTCCTCCAACTGCTCTGGAGGCTGCTAGCAAGAAAAAAAATAAACTGCCACCCCTCAAGGAATTGTCTAAACTGAAAGGCTGTTTCACCCAAGAGGATGCCATGACCCAGTTACAAAGGCCCAGACCTCCCTCCACTTGGAGACAGCTGACTGCGCAGCATTCAATTTCCCATCTCTCCATTGGGATGGCGAAGGCCTGAACTGAATCTGCATTTGCATCTCTCCATGTCTCCCTCAGCCCTGCTACTTGTAGGAGCTGATCTTCAGAATAACCCCTAATAAACCTCCTCTTTTTCCTTTCAGAGTCAGTTTCTTGGAGGACTCAATCAGTGGGGGATATTATCATTAAAATTTGAATACCAAAATGGAGCCCTCCTTTTACCAGTCTTCAATAAATTTCTCTTCAATTGGAATATAAACCCAATTCCGAGAAGGAAATAATCAAATCTCTTATCCCTCAAACTACCTCCAAAAGTCTGAGCTGACTTAGCTACTCACTTTTGTTGATCTCTTCCTTCCAACTTCCTGCCAATCACTGTACATTTCTTCTTGCAATGAGTACCCTCTTCTTTATTTCTCTTAGTCCAAAATTCCATTTCTGGCATTGCTGCTCATGATGATACTCTTTCTTGAACCTTTGCCATCTAACATCTTCATTACTTGTCTATTAAAGTATATGTAATATATAATGTAATCATGAATTTCCTTACATTAGCTTATAAGCTATACAGAATGTGTTCCTGAAGAAAGGAACTAAACCTTTTGTTTTGTTTCAAATTTGCTTTTTCTTTGCTTTGCTTTACATAGCATGTCTATTTAAGAAATGCAAGATAATAAGGAATAATGATTAGTGTTGTAACATATGACTTTGTTCTCCTAGCCTCTGATTTTACCAGGCTTCCCGAATGATGCACATACACACACTCACAAACAACACTGCAAAGCAGATCCTCTTTCTAGTGTAATGACTTAATGAACTCCTTAACTTTTCCATTATCTTAATGACAACAAACCTGATTTTTTAAAACTTGTTACTTTGACCTGTAGGTATGTTTCTACAGAAAATGTTAATATCTAATATTTTAATTTATTTTGCATGCTTAATTTTGAGTTCTGTAATATGTTAATGTGATCAGCAGTTCTTTTCCTTGATATCTGATTTTGTATTTGCATTTTTCTGATAACATGCATTATTGTTGAGTTTTATTTTTCCTTCTTTGAAAAGATGAAGGGATAAAATATTTTCCACTAAAAAGAAAAGAAAAGAAAAAAAATCTGAGTTTGAACTAAATCAAGAGGATTTAAGTCCTGTTCACCATTTATTAGCTTTTACACTTTGGAGAGTTATTTACCTTCTCTGTGTTATAGTTTTCTTTATTATAATATAGAGATAAAATAACACTCATCATTTCACATTGTTGAGTGGGATGATTGAAAAGGTTTCTAGAGGTTAACTACCTAATACCTAGCACATGGAAAATTGATAAATGTTAACTCCTGTCATTAACTTTTGAAAGTATTTCCACAAGCCAGAACTTTACATCAGTGCTGATCTGATATTTCATTTATGTTAAGAAAGTAAAATCTAATGATAGTACTTTTACTCTCAAACCTCAGAAGCAGACATAGTTCAGGCCAGGAGAGAAATCTATCAAATATAGCAATTGGTTAGATACTATGTCAGTATTCTTATCCTTGCAGGAAATTATATACCTGGTGGTTGAGTCAAGTGTCTAAACTAGGGCTTTAAACCATGCTGGATCATCGGAATAATTTGTGAACACTCAAAAGAACATACATTGCTATTTCACTTTGAGATCTGAGTTTATTTGAAATGACATAGATACCCATTATTATATTTTTAAATTTCTACAGGTAATTCTAGTGTACATTCAGGGCACACAAGCTGTGATAAAACTGGCAGGTGAAGAAATGTTGGCATTAATAGTAGACCATGAAGAAACAAAAGTAAAATGATGCTTGGGATTTGGGGTGGGATATTGGTCTGAGAAAGTTAAATGACACATGGACACATAATGTGTTGAGGCCAAGAGATTAAATCTCTTAAAAAAATGAAAGGATGGCTCCAAGGCCTCCAGGATGGCATTGTACCTTACTGAAGACATTACTGTCTCTATAGAAAGCATGTATCCACTAGAAAAAGTAGTAACATTCAGTGAAGAACAGAAATGAAGGGTCTTAAAAGACTGGTTCAAAAAACTATGCAGGCAAGAGGAAATGTTTGCCAGGAACATTAAAAGCTAGAACTATATTGGTAAGAACATGCCTCTTGGTAAAATGAATTTCTAAGCTACCTTAATCAGTTATCATGGAAAACATTAACCTGTACTTTGCAGTGGTTTGATTCTGTAATCAACATAATCTTATTGATATTTGGTATGCTACAGGGGAGAAAAATGCTTATAATGAGCTCAGATAAGTAGTTTCTTACACATGGCAAAATTCTCACAGTAAATTATGTAATATAGATATAAATAGATAATGTAAATATAGATATAAATAGATCTCTTATGAACTTAGTAAATCTGAGTGAGAATTCCAGAGTCAAATCAAATCCATGAATAAGATGAGGTAAGTTCTTCGGCCTCAAAAGCGGAGGGCTAGAACTTGAATGGAGGCAGATCCCACATTTAGGGTTTCAGCAGGAAAGAGATCTGTTCTTCACCAAGAAACATTCCTCTGCTTTACATCCACCAAACTGTGTTGCATGAAATCTATCAGAATTGTCAGGTAACTTCCTGAAGCCACAGGAAGAAAGTATTACCTTGATGTCTAATACTCTGGGCAGGAGGTTTTTGCAAAATGATTGCATATTTATAGCTTTCTTCCAATCTCTAAATTGGTCTAAAACACAGTTCAAAATACATTTTTAAAAACTTCAATAATACTGCGTCTGACAGTGAATTGAGCAAAATCACTAATCCTGTCGCCAGTGAGCAACAAAGGAAGCTGGTTTGATCGATCAGAAAAAGCATCAGTGTTGACCATGCTCACTATCTGAAAGTCATACTGTAAACTCCTATCAGCTAAAGTAAGGGAATGCTGAGTGAGAGGGAGGAAGACAGGACATACAAATGCACAGCTCACTCAGCCCTTAGGTGACAATTAGCAAAAGATATATAAAAAAAAACCAATGACTTCTGAAATATTTGGAGAAAGAGTCTGTTCTTGAACATACATCTTATAGAGAATATTTTCAAAATAAAATTAGTATATGCAAAATCAAATAAAAATGCATAATTGAAAATGTGAACTGAGTGAAAACAAGCAAAGACAACTGAATTGAAGTTCAAAGAATGTGAAAAAATAATATTAATTTTAATTTAAAAAAATAAATGCTTAAGTTATTTCTTATAAAAACCAATAACAACTAAATCCTCACACTGGGGCTGCAGAGGAGATGAAGATATCTTCAAACCCCGATCAGTCACTCACCTCTGTCTTTTAAGCATCTTGTACAAAAGACAACGTGACAGGCAATTAAAGAGAAAACGTTATGGCTTTATTCCTTTTTATAAGGGATGGATTCCTTCCTCATGTTTCAAAGTGATAGATCTATCTGGAGTTCTATTTCATGTTTCAGCATACATAAGCTAAGAAAGAAGAAAAATAATTTGACTTCTTGTTTACAATCTCATATGTGGTCCCAGGAATCATATTACTAGATAAATAGAAATAGATAGATGTATATAAGTACATATTTTTTTATTTTGTAGAAAATTAAAGTAGAAGGTGAAAAAGACAATTTAAAAATCATAGAATTTTAGCCAGAATTTCTGTAATAATAAATATTTTAGTGAAATTCCTCCCACTTTTATACATTTTATATATATATATATATAAATACAGGCATACATATATATTTAATATATTTACATATTTCTTTTTCAATTTAATATCTCTACTCTATCCCACCTTATCCCTTTCCTGTAGTCTTTAGGCACCAGACATCAATCTATATTTGGACTTTTAAAAAAATTATTAATACACTTTATAAGTTATAAAGATACAAATTACACCAGGGTCACTGAGTTTGCCCACACTTTCCAGCAAGTTTTTCTAAATGTTATTACACCAAAAATAGAAGAAATTATCAATTATATTTCCAAGATCAACACTAATAATTTTAACATTGATGAATATATAAAATATATCAGATACAAGGTTTATAGTTTATAATGTGTTATTGTGGTTTAAATCCACAAATTTGAAAGTACTGAAGACTGATTCTCTGTTTGGACTCTTACTTCACTAATAAGAATAATTTATCACTTAGGTCTTTCAGGGGTAGTGTTTTCTGAAAACCATATTGTCTTGTACTTGGAAGAAAACTAACGAAATATGTATATAATTAAATAAAGTATATTAATACTTATGATTAATATATTTTTATTTTATTATATTTATAAGATCATTTTTGTGGGTCTATAATATACGACACAGTACTCTACCTTCTGTACCAAAGCGCTCATTCCCCCAGCTACTGGGAAAGTTGACAGCTAACAGTTATCACTTTGGGGGGACTACCTATTTAAGATAGATACTTTGCCTGAGTTTATGTCTTGTTTCCTGGGATAAACCAGCTCCATTCACTGAATATCATGAGAGATAAATCCTAATCTCTTGGCACCAACTCATGATACCTCTGAGGTGACAGACCAGCTACAGAGCTCCCCACTGGTTTATCTCCCTGTCCCTCTCTCTGGCCTTTCTTGTGACTGCACCAGAGTTCAGCTTCCCTCTGTCCAGGTCAGCTTCCTCCACTTATTCAACAAGCTGCTGATCCTGAAAGAACTCAATAACCTTTGGCACAGTAATGTCCACTTCTGAGCCTGCTTCCTGGGTAGCCTAACTTGAAACAACTACTACTAAACTGATCAAACACTTTAAAGTGATCACTACAGAGTATGTAGGGAAAGTTTAGCAATTGGATTTAAAAGCTAGGAGTCAGTTTCTTGTTTCTTGGGATTTTATCTTTCAGTTGCCAGAATGACTTTACCTTCAAGACCAGCATTTGTCTAAAGGGTAGCATAAAGTTTATGTGGACATTTATAGATAATCTTCTCATCCCCATTTGATTAAAAAAAATACAGCAAATACTACATAAAAGTGGCACATTATAGTGATTTTTTTCTCAAAATTAATTTCCCAAAGGATTTCAAAGGTATGTGTGACCTCTTTTAGACAAAGATGAAAGATGCAAAATGCAGTATTATTTTTAGCCAGTTATGAAGGTACAAATAGCCCTCACATTACCTATCACAAATGTTTACTTTAAAAAGCTGTTTTTAACAGGTTTAACAATGCTCTGAACCAGAACTACTTTGTTGGGAATTCTAAAATATTGATAAAAAAATTCTGTCTATACCAAAGGGACTCAAACTTGATAATGCTATGTAAAATCTACTAAGATCTGCTCCTAGTACTTTTGTTGGGTACTTAATCATTATATCCTATGGCTTCTGATCCAAATATTATACATTGTCCTCTGCAGGATTGCTTTTTCAGTAAGTACATTGATATTTCAATGAATAGGTATACTACAGAGTTTTGTGCCTACATTAAGAAGTCAATTTTGGGACAAATGGCAGAGGTATGGGAAATTTTCTGTCTATAAGAATGTAGGATCAAAGTTCAGTAAAAAAAAATTATCTTTTAATCTTCCAAATTATGTTCTTATCATAAACTATGAATGAGTCAGAAATACCATTATAAAGTCTTTAATTGTGTCAAATGTAAAACTCTGAATACCATTCAATTTGACATTGAAACATTTACTAAATGTGTATTCTATACTGGGCACTATTTTGTGTGGCACCTGGAATATAAAAGAGTTAACATTCTCATTTGAGAGCGTAAGACAAAATGCTTTATCAGTCTAATGCAAGCTTGTGAAATACATAAGGGCTGTCCAAGGGGATTCTGTGAAAGCAGAGACTCTCCTGTCACCAAATGTTCCATGAGGATAATACTGCTTAACAGAAGATCAGAGGAGTGGATTAGATTATAAGAGAGTGGAGAGAATGGTCACTTTAACTCATCTTGTCCAACTGTCCTAGATGTGGAACACACACTAAAAACCTAAATAGAGTATATAATATATTCACATAATAGATAATACGATTATATAAGATTATATAAGAATATAACCAGATTATAATATAAGCATTATAATATAATAAGCTAATACAATATGGACCTTGATTTTATTTATAACCTATATTAATATTTCATTGAAATATTAACAGAACTGATAACTTGAAACTTAATGAGTCCAGATAGCAGTGAAATTAAAAGGGCACAAAAAGAAGAAAAAATAAAAGATGTGCAGGAAAGGAAGAAATTGGCATTAGTATATTTATACCTTTTCTCTGGAAGTTTTGATTAGTCAATGTAATAAGTGACTCTTTAAAAAAAATCACTTTAAACTCAATCTAAAGAGAAACCAGAAAATATAAGAGATAGCAATAATTAACTCTCACAGTAGCAACATTTTCAAAAGCAAGATATGGAATCATCCTATTAAGCATTTCTAGGAAAAGTAAAAATGAGATTTAAAGCACTGAACCAGAACTACTTTGTTGGGAATTCTAAGATATTGATAAAAAAAATTCTGTCTATATCAAAGGGACTCAAACCTGATAATACTAATGTAAAATCTTCTAAGATCTGCTCCTAGTACTTTTTTTGGGTACTTAATCATTATATCCTATGGCTTTTAATTAAAAGAAGCACTTCTTAAATTCTAATGGAGGAAAAAATAAATTAGAGTGTCTTTGGGCTCTTACATGACAAAGTTGGTTGCTAAGGAAACTGTTGCTCTGTATTTTTTACATCATTTTTAGATCTTGAAAAATATCTTGCAGTCATTTCATTTGTCATATCTGAAAGTAAATTATATAAATTAGACTTATGCTATTTTCTCATTTGAATATGAAAATAACTTCAGAAGACAAAAAGTGGCCTAATTCATAGTATAATTTTAGGCCCTGGTTTAGTGGTACACAATGGAAGTCAGTTATAATTTTAGATTAAAGCAAAGGTTTTAAGACTCAACCTGCTGTAATACATTGTAGTATGATAGTATTAAATAGTATTAAGATAATAGTAAACTTGAGGAAAGGGTAAATGTTTCCACTGCAGTTCCTTTCTTTCCCCACAGGGGAGTATTCCCAGACTGCTTGGCTTCCTGTGGTTAATAATCAGCACAATGTATGCCCTGACTCTTTTATTCCCCAGTTGATTGTTGGAGTGTCTCTGTTTAAAACAAGCCCCCATGGAAGTTGAAGGAAGGACAGTATGTGAGTTGTAAAATATGAAGAATGTCTAATTTCCTAACTGCTATAGAAAATCTGGGGAGTCTTTGGAGGCATGTTACAAAATGTAATAAGCGTAAACCATATGGATTCCTAGAGAAGATTAGAGCTACAAGACAGTGAGCAATTCTAGTATGATCTACACTCTTGATGAGTGCCCCTTCAGCTCCTATCACCTACTCTGCCCACAGCAAAAACCCATACTCTCTCATCACAAAGATTCATAAATATTTCATTAGCACCTTAGAGATTCCAGGTACTGTCCCAGAGCTTCAGTGTCGACTCAAAACACAATCAACAATGAACTAGCACCTTGCCCAGACATGATCTAGTAGAAAAGACAGAATTTAAATAAGTAAACCAATGTTTAGATATACAAAATAAAATAGTTTACCCCACCACCACCACAAAAAAAAAAAAAGAGAGAGAGTTTAGATGCCTTACAAAGGACTCCCTGAAGAGATCCCTGTTCCTTCTGCCATAAAAGGTTACATTGAAAAGATAGCTGTCTAGGAGAAAATGAGCCCTCAACAGACACTGAATTTACCAGTGCATTGATCTTGGCCTTTCCTGGCCTACAGAGCTGTGAGAAATAAATGTCTGTTGTTTGTATGCCACCCAGTGCATAGCACTTTGTTATAGCAACCTGAATAAGCAAGACACTATGCTAGAATTTTAAGTAGTCAATATGCAATATGATTATATTTTAAAATATGATTACTACTTAATTAAAATAGTTTCCATTTTTAAAATTGGGAAGGACTTAAATAAATATTGCCCTAAAGAAGACCTACAAATGGCTGATAAGAACGTAAAAAGATACTTGTTATTATTCATCATTAAGGAAATACAAACCAAAACCATAATGAGATACCACCTCAAAGAAAGAAAAAAAAAAGAAGAAGAAAGAAGGAAAAAAATAAGTGTTGGCTAGGATGTGGAGGAATTGGATCCTCGTGTGTTGCTGGTAGAAATGCAAAGTGATTCAATCACTGTGGGAAACAGTATGGCAGTTTCTTAAAAAATTAAACATAGAATTGCCATATGGTACAGTGATTCCATTTCTGGCTAGGTACCAAAAAGAACTGAAAGCAGAGATTCAAACAGATACTTGTTCATAACAGCATTAGTCACAATAATCAAAAGGTGGAAACAACCCAAATGTCCATCAACAGATGAATGGATAAATAAAATGTGGTAAATGACATAATTGAGTATTTTTCAGTCTTTGAAGTGAAGGGAGATCTGAAACATGCTATGACAAGGATGAATTTTCAAGATCTTTTGTGTTGTTCTTTTCATTGTTTTTGTTAGCAGTCCTAGGGGCTCACACATGCAAGTCAAACACTCTACCATGGAGCCACATCCCCAGCTTTCAGCATAATTGTGTGTGTGTGTGTGTGTAATGCTGGAGATTGAACCCAGGGCTTCACACATGCTAGACAAGTGCTCTACCACTGAGCTACATCCGCAGCCCTGACATGATTGAATCTTGAAGATATTATATAAAGTGAAATAAGCTGTTAATGAAAAAATACTGTGTGGTTCCACTTCTTTGAGGTTCTTAGTAGTCAAATTGATAGACAGCCACTGAGAACCAGAAGAGGAGGGAATGGGATCTATTGTTTAATGGGTACAGAGTTTCAATTGAAAAGGTGAATAAGTTGTGGAGGCAGGAGATTTGGGGGATTGCACAACACTGTGAATATAGTTATTGTATGATTGAGAAAGAGTAAAATAGTAAGTTGTATGTAATGTGTATTTTGACCACAATAAAAAAGTTGTGATTCTCAGAGACATCTATAAAATTTTTATGAGGTCATTCAAATATTGTGTACCTTTAAAGAATCTTTATTTTCTGATTCATACATTTTTATATTAAGTATGACCCACCAGTTTACTTAATATCTCTCAGCAGCATGTTAAAGATATGGGCTAATCTTAAAAATTGAGTATTTCTGATTGTTTAATTTTCAAATAGTTTTTGATTTATCAACAATTTGATTAATCAACAATTTGATTAATTTCAAGATTTTGTTTCACACCTTTTGAGGATTAAATTGTGCCTATTTTACTTATTTACTTTCTTTTTTGTCACATTAAGATTTTCTTCTAACGTTTATTATAATTTTTTAAATTTAATGTGCTACTTCTTTTGTTGCAATGTTCATTTGTAAATTACATTTACTAGAAATTGTATTTTTATTTATTTTAAAGTATGTCCATTCTCACCACTCTTACTCAATATAGTTCTTGAAACTCTAGCCAGAATAATCAGGAAAGAGAAGAAAATTAAAGGGCTGCAAATAGGAAAAAAAAATATCTCTACCAGTGAAATGATCCTGTACTTCAAATATGTATAAAATTTTTACCAGAAGACTACTAAAGCATATAAATAATCTTAGCATAGTAACAGGACAAGATCAACATACACAAATCAATAGCTTTCCTATACTCTAATAATTAATCTTTTGAGAAAGAAATTAGAAAAACAATCCCATTCACAGTAGTCTCAAAAAATATATACTTGGGAATAAATCTAACCAGGGAGGTGAGAGATGTCTACATTGGAAATTAAGAACACTCAGTAAACAAACTGAAGACCTCCCATGTTCAAAGTTAATATCACAATGATACTGACTTCACAGAATGAATTTATCATTGTTTTACAAGATTGTAGGAGCAATTTGCATTAAAAGTGCTACAGGTTTATAAACACAGAAATGTGTAGACATATGTACAGAAAACCATAAGATTAATAGTGCTTATCTCTAGAATTAGTGTCCAGTACTAATTCCTGTATCTTCTAGTAACCAATCTCCCTTCCTTTCTAATATCCTCTGTGAAACGTGATAGAACCATTGTAAGTGATATTTTGTTCCCATCTTCCACCATCCAGTCAGTAGACACTATGAACCACAAGACTTTGAAAACTCTCCTTGCATCACTCACACCTAGATAGCAGAGAACAATAAGCCATATTTCTCCATCTGTTTCAAGTGTTGTTCAAGTAAATAAAGAGCTATTCACTTTGCCTCTTGTCGTCGTCTTCTTCTTCTTTCTTCTTCTTCTTCTTCTTCTTCTTCTTCTTCTTCTTCTTCTTCTTCTTCTTCTTCTTCTTCTTCTTCTTCTTCTTCTTTTTGCTTTCTATCATTTTTATCTTTTTTTTCCCCTTGTCAAAAATCCTGGGCAAAGTTTAAATGAGATAAGCCACAGGTAGCCAAAGAAATCATTAAAAGAAAATCTATAAATAATAATAAATACCAACCTATAATACAGTGAAATACACCTACTTGATCTTTCTCCCCATTTCCTGGCAAACATCCTAAAATCCTTGCAATTTCTGAACTAATAATCTTTTGTATGCTAATGAGATGACTGATGGCTGGGGCTTCTACATTGCTTCCGGATGGGGGTTGGTCACTGGAAAGTTCAAGATGTTATTATGGGGTTAGGACTTTAAGCCTCATACAATCAACCTCTAGGATGAGGAGAGGGGCTGTAGTCTGATTTCACCATCAATGACTTACTCATCAATTGTGGCTGCATAAAGAAGTTTACACATACACACAGAGGATGGCATTTCTGAGCTTCCAGATAGCTGATCACCTAAAGTGTTCCACTTCAGGAGTGTTCCACTCAGAGAGGGGATATCATTGATAAATAAACTAAAGTTGTTAACTGATTTCTGTGAGCTGCTCTAACAATAAATCAAACCTAAGGAGAAGGTAGGAAAACCCATGATTTATAGCAGACCAATAATAAATACTGATAACCACCTACTACTAGAGGCTGGCATGAGAAGTGGCAGGCTCATAGGACGGAGCCCTTAACCTGTGTGATCTGATGCCATATCTAGGTAGTGTCTGAATGCATCAAATTGAATAAGCATGTTTTAACATCCTTATCTCTTGTCCACAGGAGAATTGCTTGATGGCTGGTGGGAAGAAATCTCCACACATTTTGTTGACCAGAGAAGAAGTATTTTATGTTGTGTTGACTATGAGTAGTGAGTATAGAGGGAAAAATGATTTGGGGTTCTCTTTTTTTTTTTCTATTTGTAGCACAATCACACCACAAAACAAGATCTCTAACTCCTAGATCCAGGATCCCCAACTAAAGCTAGAGACTGAAAAAAATAAAATCAGTGGGAAGAAAAATTCTAAAATTCCCCTCAGAGAAATGCTGATGAGAGCTTTGAGTCAGGGTCAAAAGAATTAAATTGGTTTTATATAAAATATCAGGTATGCAGAGAGAAATTGTGTGTGTCAATAGCTATCTGAAGTGCAGAAACTAAGGATTGGGTGATGGAATGAATGTCAGAAGGAGAGAAATCAACAAGAGATAACAGGACAACCCTATATATGGCAATATTTTAGAAGAAAAATGGAATTGAGAGGAATAGAAACAGGAAGATATTTTTAATTTAAAAGCTTATGAAATGTATGTTAAAATATCTCTCTGACCTAGACTGAAGTGGGTCCTTGCTTAACTACTATAGGGTGGAAATTATATGATACACTGAGAAAAGCATGTTACTTTTTATAATCAAAAGTGACTTTTATAATTAAAAATAAGAGCATCAGAGGAACTTACTTCAAGTAAGGTCTGCCATTAAAAACTCAACTACTCAGGCTGGGATTGTGGTTCAGTGTAGAGTGCTCACCTAGCACGCGTAAGTCACCAGGTTCCATCCACAGCACTATATAAAAATAAATAAACAAAATAAAGGTATTGTGTCCATCTACAAAAAAAATTTTTAAATACTTACATTCTTTAATCCTTGATCTATCAAGAAAACATTATTATATTCACTGTCTTAACAATCTCACATTTTTTTTAAACTTGAATGAGGAAATGAAAATCAAAACACCTTGTAAACTCTCAGAACTCCTAAGATTTCAGGTATAATTAGTACTATTATACGCTTCCTTCTCCTCATGACATTCCTACCTTCCTTTTCCCTTTCATGATAAATATTGCTTATGCAATTGTGGAAATAAAGGACATTTGGGGTAAAAATTTTAAGAATACATATATAATTCTTTATAAATGAATATGTTGCTATAGTACAGTGAAAATTGCCCATTTAATCAGATAAAGTCAGTTTTTGTTTTTCTTTAACCAAAAGCAAATTGGGAAATAAAATATGACTCTAATCAGAAACCGTAATTTTTTTTTAAAAGGCATCAATATAGAAAAAAAATCTAGGCTGTGAAAAAGAAGTTAGATATACAGTATTTTGGTTTCCCTATTTATCTTGTATTTCCATCCTCTCATATTGATCACAGATTTTTAAATATAATTCATATCTCAACTAACATTTAAAAGACTATTGTTTCCAGAAATATGATTGAATATCATCCTAAAGTAAGCAGCTAAAACTGGAACTTGCTGTTCTAAGTCTTGTTTTCCTTCCAAGTCAGAGCTGGCAAGTCAACTTTAAATGACTTCAGAATCACTGATAAATCTAAAATGGTCCATTCTCCATGGCTTATTTGTCAATTCATTGCTTCAATAATACTGTGTAGAAAACCACCCCCAAACTCAATGGGTTATAGCTACCAGCATTCATGTTCTTGCCTCTGTCTCTACTATTTAATAGCAGCTTGGCAGATCTCACTGGTACACTGGCTTCTCTGGTTCAGGCCAAGGTGTGAGTCAGCTTTATTTAGCTTCAGTCTGACATTCAGTTCAGTTCAGTTCCACAAGTGCTTGCTCTGGAGCCTTGTGTGCAAGGCACAGACTCTCTGGGGCCTGCCCTTCTCGTGGCAGATCACAGAAGCTCAAGAACCAAGCCATGCTGGACAAATACATTTGAAGATTGCTTGTGTCACCTCTGCTAATCATCCCATTGGCTAAAGCAGTCACATGGCCAAAACCAACAGGAAAGTCAATTCAATAATGAAAGAAGAGACTGAATTTTTACCAAATACAGTCCATACTATCATTTCATAATCTTGAAAATATTGCTCATAATTGTTGACTATGGTAATTCTTATAAGTATTGATATCAATATAAGTCTGTAAATCTAAAATGCAGCCTTGGTATAGCTTGAATATAGTGTTGATGTAAGATCTATTTTGAAAGGGAAGGAAAGCTGGTCTTAAAGGTAATAAAGAACTCTTTCTACTAAAAAGTGCTTCAGGATATACTGAAAATATTTTAGATTCCATCCAAGGTTGCATATCCTGGAAATTACTGGAAAGTTCTATCAGTTGTTTGGTTTTTTTTTTTTTTTTTTTTTGTATATTGTCTTCTAATGCATGGTATAATTAATGGTGTATTAATATAGAATAAATGAAAAAAATCTTTCATTACATGGTGTGCAGTTAGCCTGTGGGGTTTTTGTCATGGGAGGTCACTGAATCAAATACTGTGGTCAGAATTTTGAAAGCTGTTGGAAAATTTTATGATGACTATTCATTATTCATGCTAGGCTTCAGGTAATGAATTCTCCCACTTGGGGATCAGATGGATCACCTTGGGGGTCAAATGGAATGGTCCCCTTTGTGTAGCTAAACAATAGACTATTCATTTGGGAACATTCATAAGCTTGAAAAACAGATAAAAACTAATATTGGAGACCTCCAAAAATTATATTATGCTTCAAAATTTTTATGTGGTAAGGGCAAGCCTATATATCACTATCAAAACTGTTCTCTGTTATTATGGAATTAGCTCAATTGGCTTTGACCATTCTGAAATGAAATGAGATTGAAATTGTAGTTATTTCTCAATTTTACATAAATAGATAATCCATTTTTAATTCAGAATTCAAAGTGGAATATCGAATTCTTAAAGACAAAGAAAACTCTTTGCTTTTCTTTAAGATTATTATGAGTACTAGTCTTAACTGAGGGTCCTATCCTAAAAGGCACATAAAAAGGAAAGGATTAAAAAGGCTGCAACTTTATTTTTTCTCCCATTTTGCTTTGCTCACCAGTAAATTCTCCACTCCCAAAGGAAGTGTAGGACCAACACAAATGCTAATGTTGATTTTCATATTAAGATACAATATCATTTCTGCATGTGCCTTGCAGAACAAAAAGCTATAAATGACTTAAGGAGAGCAGAGGTAAATTCTATTCCTTCTAAATTTAGTTTTTTTAGTGTTATTTTTATTTTTTTCACTTTGAAAAGGTGAAGAAACAAACAGATTTGCTCATATTTTAATGCAAACATAAAATTTATCCCCAGGCCAAAATATGCATGTTTTGGGAAAGTACCTGTTGTTTTGAATTAGATCAACTCCTATTATCTATCCTAACCAAAAGCATATATTCTTTAAAATAGTTTTCTTTTAGTAAAAGCAAATTTGATAGATGGAGCAACTATTCCACCTTTTGTATATGAACGAAGGGAAAAAGAACATCTAAAAATCCCTTTATCTATTTTAACCATTTTCCTTATTGATGATTTCATAAATAAAGGATACATAAAGAGTTCCTAGGATAAGGGTGTGAGGTAAATTAGGAAGAATGAAGATGATTGGGAGATTAACCAGGTCCCTAGTCTTAGGCAAAATATAAAGCAGAGGTAAAGTCATAAAGCAAAGTTGACATTTAACCTATAGCAATTCACAAGCTTATTTTTAGAAGTAAATAATTTTACTTGATTGTTATTTTTTTATTTGTCAGATAGAGTTGAAAGGCATTTACATTTTTATAACTTTGGTAGAAGATAATATCTAGTTACATATTCCTGGTTGTTAGTTGACTTGCTTTTATCTGACAATATAAGAATATATTAAGAATATCTATCCCCTTATTAGTTTCATGAAGGTGGAAGAACAGGCATAATTCGAATTTTTATTGGAATATAGTAGGTGACTGTCATTTTAGCACATCTGTTTTGACTATCTAAAGTGATCAAAAAAGTACATGGATTAAATTAGGTTTTTAATTTTCCCAAGACTTAAATCTAATAGATGTGGCATAATACAACTGGAACATAGGTCACTAAGATGAGTATAGCTTGCTGGTGATTACATGTATGAGTTGTCATAGTGGGAATGCCAAAGAGATTAGTTTGAATCCATTCTTTGTAGTAGCAAGGAAAGTGACAGGAGCTGGAATATGAAGAAAGTGCCTTTTCTCCGTTCACAGACTACTTGACCCCACTCTGAGAAACTAAGATGAAGTTAACTGAGAAGGGAGCTCAAGAAGACTTTCTAACTTTGCATCACAGAAGGAGCATAGAAGTGGGATGGGACCTAACAGATAAAAGACCAATAGGAAAGCTTGTCTTGTTTGTGTGTGTATGTAGTAGGGGATTCCATTCCTGATAAATTACTGCAGAAGGTGAATGTAGGTTAAGGAAGTGAACTTATTCAAAGATGTTGGATTTAATAATGTATGCATAGATGTGTTATATATAATCTGAATTTTTAATTAATTTACAAAATTGACTATACTTATCATTATTTCAAATCACCCTAAACTTATTGGAAAATCATCTGTTTGGGCATGGAGACAATGCAGGAGTTACAAAATCAATTATTACTCTCATACTGAATAGTCAATATCGACTCATTTTTCAAAATCACCATTGTCATATTAATGATATGCATATGATTTTTAGTAAACAATAAATATATAAATATTTTGAAAATTAAGACAGCCAAAACTTCAGTAGGTTGAAATAATTTCTGATGCATGATAGAAACACTGTGCTTTTATTATTCTCTTTCACATTTTCTAATTGATAATTGAGCTACATAGAAAAACTCCTGGGTTAGAATATTTATCTTGTATCTAGTCACTTTATTGAACACTTCTGATTATTCTTCATCCTATGAGATTCTGTATAGAAAACTGTGGACAGTGAATGAGTCCTAGTCATTAGCTGAACCTGCCATGTAGGCAAAAGCCAAGCCTAGGAAACACTCCTTGCCAAAGGCAGGATGTGTGAACAGCCTTGATACTCGGCTCCAACACTGTTATCAAAGGTTCTAGTACAATGGGTTTTGTGGGTGCAGCAGGATAGCCGAAAGATGTTCCTAACACTGTAACTGTTTAGTGCACAAGAAGCCTATTGATATCTCACAGGCCTTGAACAGTATTCTGAGCTTCTGTAGTTAAACTTCCTGATCATGAGACCCTATATAATAAACATGCTGAGCTAGTTCTGGGTCACTGTTTCTCCATCAGAGGATAGTGTCCCACCTGACCCCAGGTTTCTTCTTAAAAATGTCTCCTGTTTTCCTTTTTCTCTGTGTTTTACTTAATTTCCTGTCACCTCTCCTCGAGATCACTTGTTCTTACTGTGCTGGTCATAACAGAAAATATTATTTTTTTATAAATAATTAGAATTCTGTTTTTCACAGAATTATATGATTGTTTATGCTCCATAGTGCATTTAGTTAGCCAAAACATCAACAAGCAACTCTATATTTGATTAATAAATTGAAAATGACTCTTGGACTTAAAATTTTGTCATATTTAATTTTTTAAATGTTTTTACTTTAGATGGACAAAATACCTTTAATTTTTATGTATGTATGTATGTATTTACATGTGGTACTGAGAATCAAATCCAGTGCGTCATAAGTGCTAGGCAAGTGCTGTTACAACTGAGCTACAATCGCAGGCAGCCCCCTGTCACGTTTACCTTTTATTATTTTTATAGTTCTTTATTTGTCAGGTTCTGAGTTGCTGCCACACATACAAGAAATAATGTGTTAAGATTTGAAAGTGAATTGTATTTTCCTTATGAATCTTCTTGTTTTAAATCCAATATTAAAGGAAGTTTTGAAATAAGTCCTTCATACAGTAAATCCTTAGCCTAGATGGTTTTGAAGTGTAGGCAGTCTGACCTAGAATCTTCTTCTTAAACATCACCTTGCATATTTGTTTGAGAATGAAGAAGGAGTTTCAATTAGATGATAATTGAAGATAACAAATTTATAGTTTTAAGGATGATGTGGTACTTTGAGAGTGAAGAACATTCCAGACTAAAGTCCTTTAATGAGAGTGATGTAAAGAGGTTAGGATTTGGAGAAACAACAATGAAATTAATCTGATGCATAGACTTTATAAAGAAGAATCATCAATCCAGACAAAGATTAGAGAAAATCATGAGTGCTAACCTAAAGACTTCATTTTTTTTTAACCTTGTAAGTAATGGGAAACAATAGAGGAGATTGAACACTGTGAACCACTAACCCACATACAGCTGGCCTTCTAAAATCTTTAAGCATTGAGGTTAAAAAGGAAATTAAACAACCTAAAATGTGTCAAGGAAGTAAGACTCCAAGAAATCATAAGCAACGATAATCAAAGCCAAAAAAAAAATATATGTGACATACAGAAATAAGCTACTCTGGATAGGCAGAATTTTTCTTTTTCTGTAGCCTACTGCAGCCCCAAAATGGGCAGTCAGACAGAACAAAGGCTTGGGTTCAAAAGTGCTGATTCAATTTCTATCTTCAGAATTCTGTCAAACTGAGCTGGAAATATTTTTATCCAAATCCTCCTAAGATTTCAGGTAGCCTCCAGCTATGCTGAACCACTTTTCACACTATTTCAAACCTTTCATTTCTTTTGTGACTGAAATATGGGTTTGCCTTATCTTAAAATGCACATGCACACATACTCCAACCCTCGAGGAGCCTATGGAAGAGAAAAGTTACAGAAATCTTTAATAATATCAAAAAAGATTAGCTTCATATCCTAGTGTGGAGGCCTCATTCACTCTTTATCTCACTAGTTTGTTCTTCTATAGAAATGGCCTTAGAAATGGGGATATGTTATAAAGCTTTGTGCTAAAACAGCATTTTAATTGACTTTCTAAATTTAGGATGGTTTTGCCTTTAACCACTTTTAGACATTTTGTGTGCTCCTTAAATTATTGAAAATCTAATGCTTTTTCAGCAGTTGATACTTTATAGCCAGAAATTCCATCCTGTCTAATTTAAGTTGCCAGATGTGTGATGACTGGTACCAAATTATTTATAATTGCAAGTACAACAAAAGGTTCCCTACTTCTACAAAAATTTTTAGCTGCATCAATCCATATTTCCATGTGAAAAGGGACATTTGCATGATCAAATCTGAGAACCATATTTTAGTGATTTTACAAATGTTCACCAAGAGTAATTTAAATATGTGCTAAATGCAAAATATTTTTAGATGTTAGCGTCAAAAATACAGTGACTGACTGATGCCAGAAAAAAAAGTGTAACTTTGTGAAAATTCAAATTTTATACTTATTTTATTTCACTTCATTACTTTTCAGATGTATTATTTGAAGCTTTATTGAAATCATATACTCTAGAACATTCTACCCACTATAATTTTCTTTTCATTGGAAACATTCTGTATCTGTGCCATGGATTATATGTATTAACCATTTGAAATATAACTCAAATGACTAAATAACTGAATTTTTATTTTTATTGAATTTTAATTAATTTAAGGTTAAATAACCAATGAAGCCCATAGTTACCATTTGGGACAGAACAATCTAGAGTCTGAAATATAGTTTGAAATATATTAATGTATATCAAAGTTTTGGACAAAAAAAAAAGTGTTTCTTGTGTGGTTTTGTTTTACTTTCAGATTTTGCTTGTTTTGTTTTGCATTATCAATGAATCAGTAAATGTTAAACCAAAGGAAACCTAGCATCATATTACCTCCATCTATGTGTGTATGTATAATATAGATATTGTAGCTACATTTTGTATATTATATTGTATATATTATACACACAACGTATACTATTTGTTCTTTCAATGCTAGAAGCAATCATTATGCTAAAAATCCATTGTTGCTGAATGAGTATATTAAGTGCCTGGATACTTTATAATAAGTGGTTTTCTGGCTCTGTAGAGATCTTTATTAAGTAATTTGAGGAATCTATTAATGTTGGAGAAAATATGGTACCTGCTAGTGTATTAATATAAACTTGCATACATGATCTTTATTTTAGAGCTTTAGAAATGAACAATTCTCTTTTCTTATTCAAGTTGTTGAAATCCCAACATGTTTTTGGTGCTGGTGGTAATTAAATATATGTCCTTCAAACACCCTAAAGCTGTGTGTCTTTGCGGTGACTTAAAAATATTCCGAGACCTATTTCATTTAGTAGCCCTACTTAATGTACAGTTTTAGCTGTTTCTGGTGATCCATGGCCTCACACAACAGAATAAACAAATGGTAGCTGTCACACAAAATCATTCACCCTCCATCTTTCCAAGACGACAGCTTTTGTGGTGCTCTTACTGCCAAGGTTCTTTTCTTGTTTTCTCCCCCTACTTCAATTGATTTTTGGTGTTTCTCCTTCTCTAATGTATCACCTATTTTATTCAAATATGGAGGTGGCATATTTTTAAGTGAATCAATAATGAAGCAGTTGAGACCACAAGCCTCATCACCCTCTACATGCTATTAGTGTTAGACTCCCAAGGGCCAACTGTGCAGTGAACCATGGTAATGAGGTTGATAGTTCATGAAGGGACTGATGTGACAAATTGCCAACCTGCTGCAGGGACAGCCTCTCTAACCCTCCAGAAAGCCAATGTTATTCCAATTTTCCTCCAGTTTTGCTCTATTCAAAGTATGCCGGTGCTAACACCACATTAAGTGATTCAAATGGATACACTCACTCCCCTCCCCTTGGAAAAAAGAGCACCTGGTGGCATGTACATTTATAATCCCCCTTTTCAAACTGACATGCTCTCAGGGTAAAATTAATCAACATTTGTCATGCATTTTAAAGTATAAAAGAGTGTTTCATTTTTCATGACTTACTTTGGAAGTATTTGTGAAAACAAGCATCTTCCTATCATGATATTATGGATCTATAAGAACTTTTAAGCTCTATTTTTCCTTACTTGATAGTTTCATGAACTGACTTTTGGAATATTCTCTTATAGTTAAATTAAACATCTTGCTGGCATCTTTTTACTCCTTTTTTTTCTGCCTGAATTTGTAATCTGCATAAGAAAAATAAGACTTAATTTACAAATGCTGAAACACAATATTGTCAGGTGAATTTCTTCAAGATTTTTTAAAAATCCATCTTATTTTTAACTTTCATTTTCATTCCTTCATCTTATCTTTAAAGGTTTCATGGGGGTAAGGGATTGTTTACTTGTTTTTACAAATATATTATCACTAGGTAGACAATGAGAATGAGTTATCTCTGACTTTTAGGCATAAATCTGGCCCAAATTGTACTCTTTGTACAGCAGATCTTTTATAAGATATGCATAAGCATTTTTAAGAAAGTGTACACTTTGAGAATAGTTCCTAAATCATTTACTTGTTCTTCAGAGAAGCACTAGGCAACATATACTCAATTTTTGATGGTGAAACTAAAGCAATTTTAGAGACTGAGGTGCTAAAATAATTTTGTAAAATTCTTGATATGCTTCAAAAAATTCCTGTTTTTCATTAATACCTCCCCATGCTTAATGGAAAATAAAGTTTTAAAAAATTGAACATTTATCTCTTCAGTGCTTAGTTTCAAGTTTCTGTGAATTCATAGATACAGGGTTTCATTTTCCAAGTCTTTAAGGATCCCATTTTCTAATTGTCTCATGTTATCTGTGCCTCTAAGCACTTTGCTGCTTTTCGTGCATTTAGCTATGTAAAACACTGCAGTTATTCTCTTGCTATCTCTTAAGCATATGTTCTGCTTTCTTATCTAAACTCCTTGAGGTTAAGGCATATATATCTACATGGTGCTTTTGTCCAGACATTGGTTGTGAGATTTTCACGATGCCAGTTAATTGTGTCCTATTTGTTACCATTTGTCCTTGTTATTCACTGTGGGCATCCCATCATCTTGCTGTTTATTACCAAAGGGAATCAATTACTTTTCAACCTTTTATTACTCAGTGGTTACAAACTGAAAGCCCACCAACCTGACTTAACTGCTAGACTGGGATTAATTGGTTCACACAGTCCTGTTAAAACATTATTGCTTAAATGCTCCTAGGAAGGGGATGAGCTCTTCAGTCCTACTCAGTCTCTTCACTTAGTCCTCCTTGTGCCTGCACACAGCAAGGCTCCACTGCTCAGCCAGAAAACGTATTTGTGTCTGAGACACTTGTGTTCATTCTATTGCTCCACACAGTGGTGTCTTCAATGACTACACACCTACACTGAACATTAATATGAGCCAGGTATTTTTCCAAGAATGGGTAAATAGACTCAAATCCCTCTTCTCTCAAGAAAGTTTATATTCCAGAGAACTCCATTCTGGTATCTCATAAATTCTCAGTAAACATTTGGGAAAACAAGTTAATAAAGTAGGCCTATTAGTTCCTGTCCTAAAAGCAAATCCCATGATAAGATTAAATATACAGGGACTTTATTAGGGAAATGCTTGTGTGGAGGGAAATAGTCTGTCCCAATTTCCATTTGGCCTGTCTGACAAGTCTTAACTGAAACGGTGGTTCTAGGTGAAGGATAACTTGGTGCCCACTCGTGAAGAATTTCATCTTTCTTGGGGTTCACTAAAAGGTCTTTGCCTTGCAAAGGGTGTTCAATCAATTTACAAGACACTGTCAATATAATGCAGTGTGTTTCTCAGTAGGGTGTCAGGGTGGTCCAGATCTGTGGTTATATCATAACAGAGGGCAAGTTAGCATAACTCTGAGGAAAAAAGAAAATGAAAAGAATATTTGGTCTACTCATGTGAATACAAAATGTTTCTGATCTCCCTTCATTTTTTGGATTTTTTTTTTGGGTCCTGGGAATTGAACCCAGTAGTGCTTAACCATTGAGTCACATCCTCAATCTTTTTTTTTATTATTATGTTTTATTTAGAGACAGGGTCTCACTGAGTTGCTTAGGGCCTCACTAACTTGCTGAAGCTGGCTTTGAACTCACAATTCTCCTGCCTTAGCCTCCTGAGCCACTGAGATTATTGGTGTGCAACACCATGCCTGGCCTGATTCCTAATTAGAATGAAATAGAAGGACTCTGTATGTGTATTTCAGGTATTATTAATTCACTCTAGTAATGATACCGTATTATGATGATACGTAGGAATGATTGGGGCTGCTACCTTCCTCCAACTGAAGTATTCCTCTGATTTCCACAGGAGCCAGAATTTAACAGATAGAGTGGTGAAATTAGTTTCTCCAATGGTATGGTATTTATTGGTTTTGATACACTGTGTGGAGGAATGGCAGAGGGTAAGACAGTTTCAGAAGTTTCTATTTGAATTTCACCAGTGTATTAACTATTATATTAAAGAACAAAGATCCAACATGATAGTTATTCTTGCTGCTAGTTTTGTATCCAAAACCTACAAAATTGACCACTCAAAATGTCTGGGTCAGGTATGCTCACTGGGAATCACACTTTAATAGTAACCCTTTATTGGGACCTATACCTTACCATTCTGACAAGAGGACTATGATGAGGGATTCAGATACCAGCATCAATCAGACTCCATGTCTCTCAGTTCTCTAAATGTCTGGTTATTCCCCTTCCCCCTATGTACTATCACCCAAGAAACTAGCCATAAGTCCTATTTAGGAAGGACTGGGTGAATCATGACATATGTACTTGCCATAGTGCTTCAGGGCCCCTCCTGGGTGTTAACATAGGCTGCAGATCGATAGACATGAATAGGGGATTGGGAAAGAAATAATAGGGATAAGCCCATCTTGAGGAATGAAAAATCATTCTACTAGGGTGACAGAATTTCTACCCATAATCCTGAGGTTAGAAAATCCCTTAAGTGGGTTATATATTGTTATTCTAGTGTAAGAAGGAAGCTCCTGACTTTCCAACTTCAACACATGCATAGAGCACTGAAGCATTATCGTTTGGAGGTATCCCAATTCATTGTAGTTTTCATTATGGCGTTTCTCTGTAAGTTTTGTATAGATATTAATATAAAGTTCCAACATGGTGAAACCAGCAGAGGTGCACTAAGCCATGGCATAAACTTGCAGTAACCATGACAAATACATGATGCATGAGGAGTGAGGTTCCCAGACCAAATATCACCACCACCACCCCCATGTGGAAACCTCAGACCATTTTGGAAGTCAACTTGCTCTACTCTCCTTGGAGCATGCTTCCACTATACTAAATAAACTCTTTATGTTTATTCACTAGATCTCTTAACCAGCATCTTTCCTTCAAATACCAGAACTGAGGAGTGATATTGCCTGGTAACACAGGTAACCAGCACCCTTTCAAGTAACAGGTTCTGAATATAATAGTGGCTTAAATCTTGAAACTAAGAGTCATGACTTATTCTTGGGGTAGCATCCTTGGTTTTGTGCTTCCCTGCTCTTGATTTCTTTTTATATTATAGATTTTAAGCAACTTCACATTTATTTGTTGGTTACCCATCTGTCTCACCACTGAGGCCACTACACTCCATTACCCATCTGTATAACTCTGAAGGACAAGTCACTCTGGTTTCTCCTCCTTCCTTTCCCATGATATCATAATTGTGGGTTCTTGGCATCTAGTGATTACACTTTGCCATTTGGCCTCTATTACTTCAAGGCCCTTCATCACACAGGTATTAATGAGCTCAGTTGTGTGAATGCCTCTGGTACCTCCAATGCCTGACTTGCCAAGAAGAATCCTCCTGAACTTATTATTGATATTGATCTTTTCTTGTCAACACATTTGTTATGGCTTTGGTAACTTGCATAGTCTATGGGTGTTTTCATGGAAGATACCCTCTAGTGGATATGTTCCAGCCACTACATCTGGCTAGGCCTAATAAGTAAGCTTTGTCACTTACTTCCTTCAATTTTTGATTTCTTTTTTTATGTTCTCCTTGGGAAACTCAGATGCCAAAGTTTCACTGAGAGGTGTCCACTATTTCTTACAGATTCTAAAAGACACCCAGAAGTGAATTTAACCCACATTCCCTTGGGTCCTTTCTACCGTGTTAAATCTCTTGTTAGAAAATTGTCCCCACTGTTGACAAAGTGGATTTTTTTCCCCCAGCCCCTAGGTCAATCACCATCAACATCTTGTCTCCGAGTACTTCTGTGGCTCTTGCTGGTATGTGCCTATTGTTCTTATAAGTCATTAGTGGTACAGTTTTTTCTCCTTCATCAGTGCCAACATATCAGTTGGGGTATGCAAGGATTTAATCTTATCTATCAATATGGCAGCTAGGAAAGAAGGTGATTCACATCTGATGAGAGCATATGTTACCTTATAGGGAAAGATTTCTGTAGTAACAGCCATCACTGGATATATGTACTTTTTGAAGGCAAATGTAGGCTACTTCTGTAAGTATGGGAATCAAGAGAGCCAATATAATAACCATCCTCAGGAGCATTTCACCAGCTTTTCCATCTGTGTTTTCAGGATTCCATGTTTTCTTTACCCACATCCAACATTGGATAACAGAACTGAATTGATTGGAGTTCAATTATCTATACACCTCTGCAGCTTCCACAATTAGCTTTTTAGGCTACTTTTTCCAATTATGTCTTTCCTCTATTACAGGTGATGGGGACATCTTTATAAGCCACAACATGGGCTTTATGATTTTAAAACTGAGTTGTTTACATCTTGTTTAACAATTCTCATTTCTTTTTATTCTTGCCAAGCATCAACACAATTTAGCAATCACAACTCTACTGTCTTGATAGTCATGTGTATTCGTTTGTTTGTTGTAGCTATAACTGAGTACCACAGACTGGGTAATTTATAAAGGAAAGAGGTTTATTCAATCTATGATTCTGGAAGTCCAGGAGTACTGTGTCAGTATCTGCTTGGAATCTTATGAGACCATCACTGTTGGTTTATGACATGGCAGAGGGCATCTCATGGTGAGCCAAAGAAAGCATGTTTTCCTGGCTCTCGCCTTATAAGCCACTAATTTTATCCTAGAGAGCTCATCTAATCCTAAATTCCTCCCAAAGACCTCCACCTCAAAATACCATTAACATATGATTTTGGAGAATGAGTTACCAAGATATGAAATTTGGGAACCCATTCAAACCAAAGGAGCATAGTTTCCTTAGGCCTGCCTGGCTGCCCAGACAGAGCATTCTTCTCTACTTCAACATCTTCAGGACACACCATTTCAGAGTGCTTTCACTACAAAAGAATGCTAAGTCCCAATGAAATAGTCCACTTATTCCCGTAGAATACATAAATTTATAATTTTAGGTTAAATGATTTTAAAGCAAATAGACATTACTGAACACATTTCTCTTCTGTTTCCACTGTTTTCACCAAGAATCTATGAGATTTCCTATTAGTCATCATAGTCTCCAATACTAGATGACAGGGTGGGTTTTTTTTTGTATTTATTAATCTTGTACATAAGAAAATATTCTTATTGTAGTTGTAATTTGCATTTTCCTGACACCTACTCAGAAAATATTTTTATTGTCCATCTGGCTTTTCTCTTCTTGTTTGCATCTTTTGCCCACTCTTCTATTTTATTTGCTTTTTATTTATCAGTTTGTAGAATCTATTTCTATGTGAATATGGAAAATAGTTTGTGTTTTTACTTTGTTTATGTAGCATTCAATATGTAACATTATTTAATATAATGTTTTGTATATAATATGTAAATTATATATAATATATATACACACAGTTTTTTATAGCCTATGTGCTTTCAATCTTGCTTCAAAAGTCACATATCAGAAAACTAATCAAGTAGTATCAAATATTTCCTTCTAAATGCTTTTTAAATTTTTTTCTTAGTTGTTTTAATCTAAATTTTAAAATTTCAATGCTTCTGAACTTTATGCTTTTACGTGGTAGAGGTGTTTTCTTCCATCAAGCAAGGCAATTATATCTGGATATTTATTAATAATTTTTAAAAATTTTGGATTTTTCTATTGTACAGATTTTTGATGCACATATCCCTAATAAAATGATTACTATTGGTAAGCTATTTAGTGTATCCATCAGCTCACATATGTGTATATTTGTGTTGTAAGAGCACCTAAAATCTGCTCTCAAAAGATTTTGGTATGTATTACAATATTATTAACTATAGTCCTCCTGCTGTACATTAGATCGTTAGACTTATTTATCCTACATAATTGAAAATTTGTACCCTTTGTCCTACATCTCTTCCCCACCCCAACCATGGTTTTACTCTCCGTTTCTATGTATTCCACTTTTCTCATATTTTTTTTCCAAATGTGAGATCATACAATATTTTTCTTTCTGTATCTGGCTTATTTCACTTCACATAATGTTCTGCAAGTGCTTCTTTATAATTGCAAATGGAAGTATATATTTTACAGATGATATATATGTATAATATACATATATGCATACATCATCCATATCCATATCTATATCTATACCAACATGAAGATTTCTTTATCCATCATCCACTGATGAACATCTAGGTTGATTCCATGGTTGGATCATTGTGAAGAAAATGGAAGTGAAAATGAGAGTGCAGATGTCTCTCCAAGGTACTGTTTCATTTCCTTTGGGCAAATACCCAGAAGAGGGATTGCTAGGTCATATGATAATTATACTAAATAATCATCTCATCAACTATATTCCAACTTAAGTATACCTCATCTCTTGAGGATATTTCTTCAAAAAATCTATTTTTAAATTATAATATTTCTAAAATACTCTTTTACATCTAAAACTAGCTATTTCTTTTCTGACATTTTCTGTTGGTTATCTACTGGCTTCATAAAGCTTTGTTTATTTAGGAATGGCATTCTGTCTTTCACTACCTAAAATAATTATTCAAAATCATTTTTCTTTCTCTCAAGTTACTTGGAAGTGTATTTGACAGAGTTAGTTTAAGCCATTTGCCTCCATCCAGTCCACTGGGGCCTGCAATCTATCAGTTCCTTTCTGTACTGCAATTAAAGGGATCACAGATCCACTAATTGTGTCAACTCGCATCCCCTAAGTACAGATTCAGTACAGACTTGTGTTTCTTTTAGCAGCTCCATAACACAAGTTCACATAATGTCTAACTCCAACTTTTTATCCTGTTTTAAGCATATGTTTCAAGCAGTGATCATAACTCCAGCCGCGTTAGTGGGACTCAGTGGCTCCACATCTCTCACAGAAGCAGAACTCCAGTCACCTTTGTCTGCTTCTGACATAGCCAAAGAATTCTGCTGTTTCATCTCTGTTTCCTACATCAAAAATTGTGCTGCTTCCTTTAATAAGAATACATGTATATATATATATTTATTTATTACACAAAAAGGAGTAGTTATTTTTGATATTAGCATTAATGACTTAGGAACAAAAGATAACAATTTACAATGATTTTTTTAAAAAAAATATTTGCATTAAATTAACTAGAAAAGCACAGGTATTGTAAACTCTCATAGCAGGAAATAAATAAAATTTGCATAACACAGAAATATAACATATTCCTAGAAAGTCAATGTCTTAAATTGTCAAATGTAAATCCATGTACTATAGTATAGACTCTACTAAAATTGTATATAGAAATCTACATAAATAGTTATAAATTACATATATTTTCCCAGGCGGAGATGTTTTGTTTGAACATTTAAGTTACTTTAATAATCAATAATATTATAAAGATATAGTGAAAATGATTTACAAAATACATATTTTACCATACCTTTATTGTATTCAAACACTAATGTTAGAATAAAGACTTGCATTGTTAAACTTCTTAAGAAGGAACTTAAGGAAACTTTTGAACTTGGTAAAGTGCATGATTTCTCAGTAAGACTGTAGTAGATTAATTAGTATTAGATCAGTGTCCCCAATAAAGAAATAACAAGAATACATAACATATAACCAGATACTATTAGGGGAAAATGACTGTGCTCAAAACCAAGCAAATACCTATGTTTATTAGAAATTGAATAGAAAATAATTATTTTACTTTATTTTTTATTAAATAGGACTTCTACTACAATATTGAGTAATATTAGTCATAAAGGTGCTACTGTCATATTTATAATTTTAATAGAATTAGGTTTAGGAAATTACCATTTAATACATTTGTTCTTAATTTTTTTTGAAAAATCTACTATTTTAAGCATTTTTTCTATATATACTTTATGTAGAACTTTAATTAGAAATAGTTGTTGAATTTTACCATGTCTTCTCAGCATCTATTACTACGTCATATCTTTGACATTTTGACATCATGAAATATTTTGATATTCTTAGAGTAGTGAAGTATCTACAGTTCTGAGCTTAGTCACTGTGGATTATTTTAGCACAAATCTGTATGTGTGGTACATTATTTTATGAAGAATATTGGTTATATCTCTTTTAAAGTGTTTTATACAGTATCTATCACACTTTAATATTAAGTTTATCTGGAGATTCTAATACTAAATAAAGCATTTCCCATATTTTTCTGTAACTAGAGTAGTCAAATAGGGAATATTGTTTTTGATATCTAAATATAATTTGGCTTTAAGACTTTATTTTTCAGGGTTTTTTTTCCATGATTGTTATTATCTCCCTGTCTTTTCTTTTTGTTTTAATAATTTTGTTTAATTCTACTAAAAATGTCTATTTTATTCCAAGTACACTCCACAGACTTCTACAAAATAGTCTTTTATGACTTATAATACTTTTTCTGGCAAATACATATTTAACAACTTTTAAATGTATGAGAACAGAAGAAAATCCTACAATATAAATATCTATATCTATATATAAAGATAAAATCACTGACTGTATTATTACCTGAATCTTTTTTTGTCAACTTGATCTGTCAAATTCTGAAATGAATTATGTTATTAACCAGTGTAAATTAAAACTTTATACAGTGTTCTCTGTATTCTTAGGCATTTATAGATTTGTCTGGTCCATTGTTTGGTGCATAAAGTTTTATGTTTATAGATTATTCTCAGCTTTCACCTTTTACATTAGGTAATAAAAATCTTTGTCCTGTTTAATGATATTGCCCTTGAATTCTATTCTGTCTTATATTAATAGTACTACTTTTGGTTTCATTTTGTTTATGTTTGCCTGGAATATCTTTGCCCATCTTTGCACTGAACTTTGTTTTCCATCAGTTCTACTTCAGTGAAGACCCCAGTAAAAATGTAATGCCTGATCTTCATTTCTCAGCTTATAGAGTCCTCTTAGATGAATTATCATTTTTCTTGTCCTAGTTACACTAACTACAAGACAAAAACCTAGCAATATTCACGTCTGTGTTGATTACAAAAAATAAATTTAATGAAAAAAACTTTATGCCTCATAGTGTTCACCTAGAATAGACAATAGAATCTCTCAGACTTTGGTATATCATAAAGAAATGGAAAGCTACTTAGTTAAAAAGCTGTCCTCTTTCTCTGAGGAATGAAAATGAAGACTATGTGTGGAATTTTAAGAATTGTGCAGTTTTCTAGAGATCCTCTATTGTTATTTCCTCATCTATAAACCTAGCCTGGGAACCATATTCTTTCTTCTTGGGCCCACATATTTCTTTTTCTTTTTTTTATTAACTGATTTTATTTTTTAAATACATGACAGTGGAATTATTAGAATTCTTACTACACATGTAGAGCACAATTTTTCATATCTCTGTATATAAAGTATGTTCACAGCGATTCATGTTTTCATACATGTACTCGGATAATGATGCCCATCACATTCACAAATAAAAATTACTCTAAGATATTATTTCACTCCAGTCAGAATGGCAACTATTATGAAGACAAACAACAATACGTGTTGGCAAAAATGTGGGGGAAAAGGCATACTCATACATTGCTGGTGGGACTGAAAATTGATGTAGTCAATATGGAAAGCAATATGGAGATTCCTTGGAAAACTGGGAATGGAACCACCATTTGACCCAGCTATCCCTCTCCTCGGACTATAACCAAATGACTTAAAAACAGCATACTACAGGGACACAGCCACATCAATGCTTATAGCAGCACAATTCATAATAGCTAAACTGTGGAACCAACCTAGATGCCCTTCGGTAGACGAATGGAATCAAAAAATGTGGCATATATACACAATGGAATATTACTCAGCAATAAAAGAGAATAAAATCATGGCATTTGCAGGTAAATGGATAGCATTGGATAAGATAATGCTAAGTAAAGTTATCCAGTCCCCAAAAAACAAATGCCATATGTTTTCTCTGATATATAATGAGGCTGCCTCATAGTGGGATAGGGAGAGGGAACATGGGAGGAATAGACAAAACTTTAGATAGGGCAGAGGGGTGGGAGAAGAAGGGAAGGGGCAAGGGGGCCACCTATTTCTATAGTCAAGTTTAATCTGAGCTTCCTGATCCCTAGAGAAGCATCCTTCAGCTTAGTACAAAACAGGCCTATTATTTTCAGAGAAACAGATTATTTCAAATAGGATCTGTTCTCAGATTTATTAATTTTTTTAAATTTACTTTTGTTTTCTTCCTTGTTCAAAAACTCTCAGTAGAAGCTATTCAGCTTGTGAATTAAATTAGTGCACCTTAAAAAAAAATATCTAGAAATTTTCTAACCTGTCCTTTTTTTTTTTTTTTTTTTGTCAGTGGGGTGGGGAGCATGCATAATGCAGACAGCAGACACTCATTCCCTTTTCCTAATATGTCCCTCCTTGTGGAGGGAGCTCATAGTGAAACGTGTGGTCAATCTGTACTCCTTTATTTCTCCCCTGGAGAAAAGGTGAATCTGACAGAGGATATGGGCATATCAGTCACTTCTACCTTTCACTCTTAGAAGGCAACAGAAATAAGCATATATTTTCTTTCCTCCTTTCTGCTTATTCTAAAGAGATGTCCCTTAATCTAAATGGATAGGCTTATCCCTGTAAGATTCAGCAGTAGAGCATATAGAAGCAATTTTACTTCATAAAAATGAAAAGATCTGGTGCACTGAGTTGAAAACATATTTATAAAGAAGTGGAATTTGGGATGATAACACTAACATTCTAGTTGAAACGTACTGTTTCACAATAGTTAGGTAGTTATTCATGGAGGGTATTTTAAGTTGACCACTAACTCTATACCTAAGAGGATTTTAAGTGCTAGCTCTCCTCATGACATTTTTATAGAAAGTGCCCTGGCTTGTGCTACTGTCCTTTGGTACTAACTGATATGTCCTAGAAATACTCCTTTAAGACTGAAGTGTTCTGGTATTTTTTTCAGTAGTAAAATATGGCTTGGTTCACCAATATGACTGTGAGTTAGTCAGTGTTCCATTACTGTACAATTAACTCACTTTCTGCTGGTTGGAATGTGTTAGCTAGCCTTATACAAACATACCTTTTCAAATTTTAGAAGCTCTTAAGTTTCACAACAGGAAGAATTCAGCCATCATAGGCTTCACTGGCCTTATAAAAGAACAAAAAATCACAATCGGTCAAAGTTCAACCTTTAGATAATGCAGGTTCTATAAAGGAGGCTTCCAGAGATCTCTTTCAATTTACGTCAATCCAACATTTGCTAGGCTAGTATGGGGCAAGGACTGAATTAAGGAAAGGAAGTCTTTGCTTTTCTTGTCATCCAAAAAAAATCAGGAGACAAAACACAAATCTTCTGGCTTCCCTGAAATTTTTGGCCTGGAGTTCAACTTAGTCTTGAGGCTAGAAACTAAGATGTACTTTTTCTAGAAATAACTAATCTGAACACATATAGCCTACCTTCATTTATGCTATTATTTTTCATGTTGCCTAAATTGTATTCAATTAGAAAGAGAAACCTGAAATAGGGCCAAGTCCTTGAACTTGGGTGAATTTTATAAGCTCTTGAAATTTCCTTTCCCTATGTGTTCCCAACTACTAGGCTCAGTATTACTGTACAAGTAACTGAGATAATCAACCTAAAAAAGAGGAAAAGTTTACTTTGACCATTTTGAATGTTTCAGTTCATGAGGAGTTGGCTCATTGCTTTTTGGACCTGTGATGCATGAGACAATGTGTCGTGGTGCAAACATGTGTTAGAGGAAACTGTTTCACCTTATGGAGGGGAAAAAAACACACAAAGAGGAAGAGTCCCAATATCCTCCTCAAAGGAAAATTCCCAATAACCTAACTTTCTTCCACTCGGCCCCAACTACTAAGGGTTCCACCACCTGCCAATAGTGCTTCATGCGGGCAGGGGAACAAGCCTTCAGCCTTCAACACATGGCCTTTGGAAGACATTCAAGATCCAAACTGTATCAATAGACTTAAATTATATATGCTCTAACTATAAATTTTCATTGATTCACCCATAAGAACAGAAAAGATTTTATAAATCAACACCAAGTAAAAGGAGCCCACATCAGAAACAGAATATGCCTTCTATTCTGCTTAGAGAAGAAAACCAACTCAGTTAAATTATTGCAGACACAAAGACTAAAATGGCAACTCAAACAGCCTATTCTTAAAACACTGTCTGAAAAGTCAAGTTTGCATATAATTTTTTTTAAGTGGAAGTTATTTTAAAAGATGGAAAAGTACAAATCAGCTTTACTTTCATATTAAGAGTGGTAGAAGGATGAAACCAAATAAACGAAGATAGTGTTATTGAGCTCATGATAAGAGGGAGATTTCCTTAGAAGAAAAATTTGCATATTAGGAAAAATATAAACACACACACACACACACACACACACACACACACCAGGAAAAGAAAAAAGCATGTCTTTTTTTTTTAATTGGTTGTTCACAACATTACAAAGCTCTTGACATATCATATTTCATACATTTAGATTGAAGTGGGTTATGAACTCTCAATTTTTACCCCAAATGCAGATTGCAGAATCACATCGATTACACATCCACATTTTTACATAATGCCCTATTAGTAACTGTTGTATTCTGCTACCTTTCCTATCCCCTACTATCCCCCCTTAAAAAAAAAAAAGCATGTCTTAAAGGCCAAGATAGACAAGTAAAAAGAGAACAAAATTTACTCAGTTCTACCCTCTCTTAAAATAAGATATCCCTGGATGAGAGGAATTTAGTTGCTATCTAATACATAAAAAATATATGAAATCAGAAAAATTCAACAGAAGAGAAGCCAAATCTGAAATAATCTCCAAGAGTGTGCCAGGATCTTGGAAATGTAACAGTTGATAATAACAAGATAGGATCTTTCTTGTGAGACCCAGACAAAATTAGAGTCAGGAACTTATGAAGTAATAGGGCTCATGCCGACCTGCCTGAGTACTTTCTCACAATTTTAAAAACACAAGAGATTTCTTCTCATTCTACAAGCATCCCATGTTTTGTATGCCTCCCACAGTATGCCACAAAACTGTGTAACAAAGTTTTATCTTTCACATTCTAGAAGCCTGCAATAAGTCAGACAAGATGCTCTTGATCAAACACTTGCCCAGCAATGGCACCTCCACCTATTAGATGAGGCCAGCTCTGGCCTGGGATCTCCAAGACCAATGAACTTTGTATCAAAATAGCTTATGTAAATCCCTCACTTTTTGCCTTTAAAATATTCCCCTTGACTGGACCCTCTTTTCCCATTATAAACTGCTACTACCAAATAAATACCATTATTCTTCAGAAAATATATTTCTGATTGTTACTTAGGCTGACAGAAGGAACTCATGGGAAGTTTCTTAGAGATAAGGAAAGAGAATTTAAAGCAACAGCAATTGAGGAACCACCCTCAGTTCTTCAATTAGAATGACTATACAAAGAGGTTTCAGGAAATCTCAGAAGTTTGAATGGGAAAACCAAGAAGATCAATGGAAAATAAAAAGAAGACAACAATAAAAAATTATTTGTTTCAAAGTGATACAACCATATTAAAATAAAGAAATATGTATTGTATTTTGTAAGTTTTTAGAATTGAGGCTTTAAAGCAGGACATAGGAAGGATGGAACAGGCCTGGGGAGGAGGTAGGACAACTGACCATTAATTACATCCAGGCTTGTGTGAATGTTTCTAATGGCAGAATGCTTCCTGTGAGAAATTATTCAATTCAAAAAAAGAAAGAAAGAAAGAAAGAAAAGGAGCAAAAGATTTGATTACACTGTAGATGATTTATCAGACCCCAAACTTCTTGATCTCTCTTTTCTCACCAAAATAAATGTGCAATAAAATTTAGAGGACTAAATTAGAAAATCACACATCTAGGCCATAAAAGAAAGAAAAAAAAATATAAAATGCCAGGGATATGGTTTGATTATAGTCACTCCGAATTTTAGGTGTTACCAATGTGACTGTATTAACAAGTGGAACCTTATGAGAGGTGACGGGGACTCCATCATGAAGGGGGCTAGGTACCCTTATAAAAGTGTTTGATGGAAGGAGTTTATCTCAGTGCCCTTTTTCCAGAAAGAAGGCCCTCACCACATGTTGGCACCTTTATCATGGACTTCCCAACTTTCAGAATGGTGAGAAATAACTGTCTGATCTTTATGTATTACCCAGTTTCAAGTATTCTGTCATAGCAGCAAAAACAGACTAGCAAACTATACTGGCCTACATGCAATATATTAGAGGGAAAATGTGGTTATAGAGACAGAAACAGAAGAGAGAGAGAAATTTAAGAAGTAGTTTAACTTATTAGAAACTACTAAGTCTTCGTGAATTCTGTATATAAATAATAAAGCTTAATGAAACATTTTACCCCACCATTTTAGGCAAAGAAATAGAAAGAAATGCTAACCAATATCGAATATGTTCAAACTTGGGGAAAGCTAGCATCTTGAGGAAGAAACTCTAAAGATGTAAGTCTTTGCTAGTTTCTAAGAGTCACACCATCCTCAGCTGGAGAAACATAGACAGGGTTATTCTCTAGCTGCTGTAGATATCATAATAAGCAAGAATACTGCCTTTAGAAGCAGATTGTATACGAGGTTCTCAGTCCTGATAGCACAATAGACTCACATGGGAAATTTATATTAAAACCAATACACTCACAAGCTAACCATAGATTACATTTAATTTATGTGGGATTGGGCCCACTCATCAGTGTATTATAGGGTTTCCAAGGTGATTTGAATGTGCAGACATAGTTGAGAGCTACTGTATTATAGACCTACACAAGTGATTCTCAATCTGTAGGTACAATAGAATCCCATAGAAAGTATTTCAAATGTCTCCAATCCTGGAACCAAAGCTAGAGGTGGGGTCTGGAAACCATTATTTTACATAGCTTCCATAGTGTTTGTAAATCACAGCCAAGCTTGAGAAACAAGAGCTTGAGCAATCCACAAGAGGCCATGGCACCTTAGACTGTTTGTAGTCCAAAAAATGTCTGCTCACAAGAGATTTACCTACCCAAGCTCCAGTCAATGCTAAAATACCAGGAACACAGGGCCCAAATGTGAAATGGAAATACAAAGATTTTTAACATGCAAGAAAAACATTGCAATTAAGAATTAGATGACTGCAGATGCAAACACTGGAGAGGTCTTACCATTAAAAAATTCTGCAATATCCTAAATAGCATTTTCTGGGAGACAAGACAATTTATATTAGACATTCCCCCTGAATATTATAAATCTGTGATGATACAGAAGCTGTTACAAATGGTGTATTTCTGCTCATTATCTGATTGTTTGTTGCCAGTATATAGGTATGCAATTAAGTTTTATATAATGACCTTGAATTCAGTGAGAATTATGAATACATTCTTTAATTTCATTGATTTATTTTATATTAAAAATTATGATTTGTGAAAATAACTATTCATTTTCTGTTCATATATTTATCTTGCCCTATACTGAAAGGGACATCTAGCAAAAAATATTGATAAGTGGTGATAATGGACCTGTGCAACCAAGTTTTTACTTCAAAGTTAAAATTACTTTGCTTTTAACTGTGATGTATGCTATATGGTTTTTCATTTTTATATTTGGAGGGAGTATAGTATGTCAGACTACATGTATCAGTTTCTATTGCTAAACAGGTTGTCATAAATTTAGTAGCTCAGAAAACCTCTATTTATTAGCTCTCAAATCTGTAGATCTGAGGACCAAAGGGCATCTGCTGGGTTCACTGGGTAGAGTCTTGCAGGTAAACATAGAGATGCCAGCCAGGCTTTGTTCTTATCTGGAGACTCTGGAGAACAATCCATATCTAGGTTCTGTCAGGTTGTTAGCAAAATTCAATTCAGAGTGATCTAAGAGCTCATGTTCTATTGCCTTGCTCAGTGTCAGCATGTTTCCTAGAAATGGTTCTTTCAGTCTTCCTGACTTCCCCCTTTCTGTTAGCAAGAATATAAAACTATTTTTTAAAAGATTCTGGTCATGAGATCAGGGTAAGTCCCACCTTTTCTCCATGCAAAGCAGCATAAACACATAAGTGATAACTCCTCAAATTCACAGGTTCCATCCACATCAAAAGCCAGAGGATTATATAAAAGCCAAGTCATTTAGGGCCAGTCTTTAAATTCTGTGTATGACATTGTGAAATTTTGCTTGTCATTTTAATTTGTTTAATTTTTCTTATGAATTTTTTCTATCAATTTTTTCTAATTCTTTTGAGATAAGTATTTACATTCTCTAATTAATATAGTAAATTGTTCCAATTTATAAATTATACCCTAACTAGCCTTGCATCCCCAGAACAAACAAAATTTGAGTCAGATATTTTATATAGAGAGATGGATGTGAACATGAATAACTATATTTATATGCTTACATACATCAAATATTAATAATGTATATTTTGATATATATGCATGTATCAAAGTCAAAATATCAATCAGGCCTTGCTCTTAGCTAGAAATTCAGAAAAAGACTTTTTACATACATACACATAAATATAATTATGGATTTATATATTAAATATATATATGACTTCATGTTTTCTGTTTTTATGTCACATTTGGTTATTTATGTTTTTGTAGGAATTTGTCAATTTATCTAAATTTACAAGTTTGCAAGTTTGTTGACATAAGTTATTTTTGATATTTTCTTATTATTTTAATATCTATGGAAACTATATTTCATTTTCACCTACTATATAGGGCATTTGTGCACATTCTACCCCACTACTACCTTCCATACAGTATCATCAAATGTTTATTAGCTCTTTTAGAATTCTTTCCATTTTGTGTTTAACTTGCTATTCTTTTCCTTATTTCATAAGATCCATGATAATATCATTGATTTTCCATCTGCATTCTTTTCAGATACATTCTTTTGTTGGTTTCATACATTTATAATACAGTTAGATTGTTTTGTCACAGTCTGCATTTCATTCTGGTATCTCCTGACTTCCTAAATGAGTATTTTTAAAAATTTGCATATGTTAAAATTACTCTTTAAACTGTTAGAATCCTATGGGTTCCACATATGTGTAATGTCATCTGTATATCACTATAGCCTGTACACATAATTTTGCTTTCCTAAAAAGTCTTCTGTGTGCCTATTCAACCCTCCCCACTCTCCCAGAACTCTTGTCAATTACTGATCCTTATATTATTTCTAAAGTTATTTCTTTCCCAGAATGTTGTAAATCATAGAAAATGTAACCTTGTGAGATCATTTTTTTTTTTCACTTAACAACATGCATTCAATATTCACCCCAGTTTTTCTGTGGCTTGATAGCTCCTTTTTTATCTTTTATCATAATTTTTATCATAATTATGTATATGTATGTAAAGAGTCTTTTTCTGAGTAATATTCCTTTGCATGAATACAACATCTATTATAGCTAGCTTTTCATCACTGTGACTGAAGCACCCGACAAGAACAATTTAGAGGAGGAAAACTTTATTTTGCTCACAGTTTCAGAGGTTCAGTCCATGGTTGTCCAACTCCAAAGTGCTGAGCCCAAGGTGAAACAGAAAGGGCATGGTGAAGTATGGCAGCTCAGGGCATGGCGATCCAGAAGCAGAGAGAACTCCATTTATGGCAGACAAAATATAAACTCCAAAGGCACACTGCTAGTGATCTGCCTCCTCTCCCCACACCATATCTACCTACAACTGCCATTCATTAACACATTCAAATTATTACTCTATCAGGATGATTAATCCACTGAATAGGTTACTACGTTCATAAACTAACCATTTCCCATCTGAACATTCTTACATTGTCTCACACATGAGCTTTATTTTTTTTTATTGGTTGTTCACAACATTACAAAGCTCTTGACACATCATATTTCACACATGAGCTTTAAAAGGACATCTTATATCTAAATCATAGAACTACCACAGTTTGATCATTGATTCACCTATTGAAGGACATCTTAGTTCCTTCCAATTATCAATTATGACTAAACATTAAAACGTACTAATTTTTTTTCTTTCATGGATTCTGCTATTGGTATTGTGTTTAAATGTGCTATTTAGATTATCTTAGGTTTTCTTCTGGTAGTTTTCTAGTTTTATAGTTTTGTAATGAGGTTTATGATCCAATTTGAGTTCATTTTGTGAAAGATAAAAAGTATTATGTATAGAGTGCTTTCTATATATGGATGTCCAATTTTCCCTATATTATTTGATAAATAATGTTCTTTTTGTCTTGAATTGCCTTATCAAAGAACATAAATAAGTTTATGGGACTTGATTTGAGCTCCACATTATGTGTCAATGAGCTATATATTTTTAACCTGACACAGTTTGAGTGTCCATCATCTGAAGTGATTGAGACTAGAAATACTTCAGATTTTGATTTTCTCACCCAATTTTGCATATATGTAATGAGATATCTTGAGGATGAGACTCAAGTCTATACATTAAATTGCTTTAATTTGTACATACATGTTAAACACATAGCCTGAAGGTAATTTTATGCAGTGTTTTTAAAAATTTTGCACATAAAACTAACTTCTGCTGTATGAAATTAACCACTTGTGGTTTCACATCAGTACTCAAGAAGTTTTAGACTTTGGAGCATTTCAGATTTTGAATTTTCAGATTTGGGATATTCAATTTAAGCCATGCTATCTTGATATCTATTTTCTGTACAGTAACCTTGAAGTTGAATAGTTTCAGACCCCTAATTTTTTTCCTCTTTAGTGTTGTGTTGGCTATACTCAGTGTTTTTGCCTTTTCAGATAAGTTTTTACTAAGTTTGTCAATATGTACAAAGCAGCAGCTAGGATTTTTATAGGGATTACATTGAATCTACAGATAAGAGTGGGAAGAATTAGAATTATAAAAATATTCACTCTAATCCATAAACATGGGAAACCTGTCCAATTATTTAGATGTGCTTGATCTCTTTGATGAAGGTTTACAATATTTGTGATTTTGATATTGAAAACATGGGACTGTACATGCATTGTGGGGTTTATATCTGGGTATTTCCTTGTAAAAGAATGTTAATATAAATAGTACTGTTTTGTTAAATTTCATATTACAACTGTCTGTTGCTTGTATATAGAAAGGTAACTTTTATATATTAACTTTGCATCCTAAAGCCTTGCTGTAATCTCTTAGTTGAAACAGTAATTTTTAAACCATTTGAGATTTTCTACATAGGCAATTATGTCATCTGTGAACAAAGAAAGGGATTTTTCCATCTTCTTTTGCATACTGGTTATTATTTTTTCCTCTCTTATTGCACTAGCAAGAACTTCCAATGCAACATCAAACAAGAGAGGACAAAAGTAAAATCATTCCTTCATCCCTATCTTAGGAACAAAGAATTCTATGTCCTCAAAGTTAGCTTTTGCTTTTGGATATGTTCCATATTTGGTTGAGGGCATTCTCCTCCTTTCCTAGTTTGCTAGAAGCATTTATCATAAATGAGCATTTTACTTTGTCAAGTGATTTTTCTGTGTCAGTTGATATGTCTGTATAATTTTTCTTCTTTAACCTTTTGATATGATGGATTACATTATTTCATTTTCAAATTTTGTGCCCGCCTTGCATACCTGAAATAAATCTCACTTGGTCATGGTGTGTAATTCTTTTTATGCATTGTTGGATTCAATTTGCTCATATTGTGGAAAAAAAATTATATCTGTGTTCATGAAAGATATTGGTCTGTAGTTATTCTTTCTTATAATATCTATATCATCCAATGTTGCCAGCATTGCCCTAATATCAAAGTACCCTCTTTGCAGCTGCTGATTTTTTTGTAGAATATTATGAAGAATTATCATTTCTTCATTAAATTCTTTGTGGAATTCACTAATGAAGGCTGACTCTGTTGCTATTGGTTTTGGAAGTTTTTCCCCTAATTTCAATTAAATTAATCTCTATTGTTAAAATTATTGTTTCTTTCTTTCTGTTTGTTATACATTTAAATTGTTCACTGCTCTCCATTTTCCTAATATGGAAACATATATCATTCATTTTAGATCTTTCTCCAAATACATGCATTTAATGCTGCAAATTTCTCTCTAAGCATTGCTTTTTACTTGCTTCATTACACAAATTTTATAAACTATATTTTCATTTTATTTAACTCAAACTATTTTTAATTCCTCTTATGATATCTTTGAACCAAGTGTTATCTAGAAATATATTTAATATTTAAATATTTGGGTATTTTTCAACTTTTCTTTTTGACATTTCCAGTTTAATTACTCTATTTTCTGAGAGGATTCTTTTTTATTTCTGTGCTTCCTATATTTTTATGAAAAAGAATCTATCTTATTGAATTTCTGATGTAATCTTGAGAAGAGTGTATGGACTGCTCTTTTTCAATGGAATAGTCTATAAATGTTAATTAGATCAAGTTGATTGACAGTATTATTTTGGTAATTACATCATTATTATCTTCTCTTGTTTAATCTAGCAATTACTGACAAAGGAATGTTGAAATCTCTATAACAGTAAATTTGCACCTGTACACCATGTTAGCTTTTTGAACAACATACTTAAGAACATACTTAAGAACAACAACTTGGAGGAAGAAAGATTTGTTTTGAATCACTTTTCAAAGATTTCCATTCATAGTCTGCTAGCTCTATTGTCCATTGCTTTGGACATGAAGTGAGCCAGAAAAATCATGGCAGAAGAGTCTGGAAGAGGAGGGGAATAAAAATGATCCATGGACAAATTATAATTCCCAAGGACATGTCCACAAAGACCCACTCCCTTCAACTAGGTCCCACCTCCTACAGTTTCTATCGTTTTCCAACAGACCATTCAAAGTATTAATCCCTCAATAGATTAATCATCTCCAAAAATCCTCACCTCTGAATATTACTGCATTAGGGACCAAGCTTTAATACATGAGCCTTTGGGGAACATTCTAAATCCAAACTATAACAGATTTTTTTTTCTGGGAATTGAATCCAGGGGTGCTTTAACATTAGCTAAGTTCCCAGCCCTTTTTATTTTTTTATTTTGAGACAAGCTCTCACTAAATTGCTGAGGCTGGCCTTGAACTTGTGATCCTCCTGCTTCAGGTTCCCAAGCCAATGGGATCACAGGTGTGCATCACTACTCCTAGTAACATTAAGGGGTTTTGTATCTTCTTTGGGAACTGACCACTTTATAATCATCTAATATCCTCTTCATAACTAACATTTTTTTTTGTTTGAAGACTACTTGGTCTGAAATTTATATAATTATTCTAATATCTTTCTTTTGAAAGTGTTTTTTAGTGTTAATATGTTATCTTACCTGATTTTTTCTATTTAAAGTTTAATATTGTAGATAATGTAGTGGCAAAAGGACTTCCCCTTCACCTCCTAAAAGTTTACTGAAATAAACTGACACAAGCAGATTATTTAAGGGAAAAACATACATTCATTACATGCCTGGAAAGAATCATATGGTATTATTACCAACCAGCTCAACAAGATCGCAAAACTTATATAGCCCCTTTTCTACAGAAGAAGGGGATATGGTAGGGATGTTGTACAAGTTTTAGACAAAACAAATGATTTTTAGGAGAATTCAATGGGCTTGGAGAACATAGAATAGCCTGGAGCCAAGTTTGTTTTTCTCACAGTGATGCCCTGGTACTACTTTCCATAGCATAGGCAAGCATCCAGACTTTATGAAATTACTGGTATGAGTTAGTATATTACGGTTCCTTGTAGACTTTATATTTTATCTCACCCATAGAATAGTTTGATTCTGGGATGTGTCTGTAGGTTTTTTTCCAATATAGATTATTTTCTCTATAATAAAATTTTGTGTAAAAAGTATGAACCAAGCACAGAAGAAAACTCTTTCAAATATTAATTTCCAAACCTTTTACTTCTTTGAAGTTGATTGTATGAATAATTCTATTCTTAGTTATGAGAAAATAGAGGGTTAAGAGAAGTAAACTTTGTTCAAAAGATCATAGTTCTTTTTTTTAAAGAGAGAGAGAGAAAGAGAATTTTTTAATATTTATTTTTTAGTTATCGGTGGACACAACATCTTTGTTTGTATGTGGTGCTGAGGATCGAACCCAGGCTGCACACATGCCAGGCGAGTGCGTTACAGCTTGAGCCACATCCCCAGCCCAAAAGATCATAGTTCTTATGTGGAGAAGACAGTGTTGAACCTCAGAAAGTTCACCTTAAAGTTTATACACTAACATTATTTTATTTGGTAAGTAGTGTGTTGAAGTTTTATCTAGACAGATTAATGATATGGTGGAATTTTACCCACTTGTAAATCCAATCTTTCAATTCAATCTCTTTCCTTAGTGACTATTTATATACCACAAATTCCATTGTTGTAATAGTACCTGATCTATGTATCCATGAACTAACAATTACTAAATTTTCTTTCATTGCTTTGTACCCTTGGTGTTCAACAGTCTAGAAGTTCTATTTCTGTATCTATTGACAACCTCTGTTCAACCCTACCTTCAGCCTTAATCATTTCGTCTTCTTCTCAGGTTTGACACAACTGATTTATGTTAGTTCTATTGACAGCTGTCACCACATCCCAGAATATCCCAACATTTCCATTAAAAATATGCAGTAATTTACATTTATACTATATTGCTTACAATTCTGCCCCAATCTGGAATAACTATCCTTTTAAGAAAGAACATTTACATTGCCACAGGGGAAAACTTGTGTTCATGTGTTTTTAAAAAAGATGGAATGACAATAGTTTTGACTATTAAATTATGTGATTGACAATTAAAACACATTTATCATTTTCCAGGCACTCCTAGAAGTATTTTTTACTGTAATTCATATATGTGTAAAGGAATTTTCAAATGTGTGGTTAAATGTTTATATTTATACAAATTTTACAATACAAACTTGTAGCAGGTAGATATAATGCCTTTGTGGAAATTAGTTATTTGATTATTCTCATCTTCAGCATCACATAAAAATCCCTACTAACTAAATCCTGAGAATGAATTAGCTGAAAATTCTCCAAAGAATTCACTATCAAAGGATATTGATGATCACATATGAAAATGTTTATCTCTAAATGAATTGTCCTCTGCACAATGTAGATTAGCACTGGTTAGACATATGGGCTTATTTTCAAGTCAGGCAGCCACCATTAATAGTTAAAATTAATTACTAATCACTAGAAATTTTTCTAACAGGAAAGCTCCATGGCCTCTATTTTTGAAATGTTTCAATTCTTAAAATAAGTGTAGATTCACATGAATAAGATAATTTGAGGAAGAAGTAACAGAACAAAACTATTTATACACATCCCTGAACTTCAATCCATGCAATTCTAGCTTACACACCCACACACACAAACACACACACATATACAACATACACACACACATATATACACATGTGTATATATGTATGTTTGTGAGTGTGTGTGTGTGTGAGAGAGAGAGAGAGAGAGAGAGAGAGAAAGATAGAGGGAGTACCTTTTCGTAGTAGTGGGGATTAAACATAGGGCCTTATACATAATAGGCAAACACTATCACTGAGTTACATACCAATTCCCCACATAATTTAAATGAAAACTTAAAATATGTTCTAGAATATTATGATCAACAGGGAGAGATTTTTTTAATTTATTAAAAAGGACAGATAATTTTTCAACATGAATTTATTTCAAACAGAAGTATGTTTATATGGTGATTGGTAAACTTGCATATTATAAAATAAGGCATGACAATATTACCAAAATGTGGCAGATAAACTTCTGTCACAGAAGAACTAGTTCTTATAATAACATCTGCAGTATACATGAAAGATCATATGGAACACAGTAAACAAAAAAGGAAATTAATGTTTATTGAGGTAGGTATCACCTGAAAGTTGCAAAGTTCCACATACATAGTTATAAGGATCTTCATAACATTATGAAATTCTTGAAAGATAAGAACTAATTATTTGAATTTTATATACCTGGTGCTCCTAATCCAATATGTCCTGGCATTCTACATATAGGATAGTTATAAAAACTTAAATTATTAAGCAACAACTCTGCAAATTATTTCTTAGTAAATATGGGTTATCTATCAATACATGAATAAGTGCACTGATATCTAAATGCATATGAAAATAGAATAACCATTTAAAGGAAAAAGTTTTGAGAATATGGGGACTTAAGTCTTTCTTCAGAATAGGAGAGTCTCATTTTATTTTTTCAGTTTTGCTTTTTTTCAGCTACTCTACTATTTTTTATCTGTACCTTTTATTTTAATGTTTGATTTTATGTATATTCAAGTCATTTGCAATTTATTGCTTTTGTATTTTTATTGCATTATCAAAGAAACTGTTTCTTCATCTAATATAAAATATTATGTTTCAACTTTGACCATATTTTTTTATTGTTTCTCTCTTGAGATTTGCTCACTTTCAAAAATCATATTTTGAGGACTTTACTGTGGGGAGGATAATATTCAAGAATTATTTTCTTTAGAGTTTTCCATTCTCATTATAGCATTCTTTTTATTAATGCTCAAATCTCATTGAAAATGCTAATGAGATCATAAAAATTCTCTTCTGCACTTATTGTGATTCAGTGGAAGTCATTTGATCCTGTTGCTTATTTTCCTTGTATAGGTAGTAAGTTTCTCTTAATTGTTCAAGTTTACAAGTGAATATGTGCCATGATGTTTTGTGCCTCAGTTTTGTGCTGAGGACCCCAAACTAAAATAGAACAGAAGCAAAGGACATTCACATTTTAAAGGCATGTGGCATACCACCCAGATAAGACATGTAATACATAATTATAATTTCTCATATCTAGTCTATAAAATATGGAGATTGCAGTATGATGAGAGACAATTTTCATAACTGAATTTTTAATTTATTTACTTCTTGAATTGATAGAGGCCTTTTAACAAAAATTGTCAAAAATTCTATAGGACATAACCAAACTTTCTTTCTGGAAAAAAATGCTATAAAAGTCTACATAAAGAAAAATTTGAAAGGACAATAGAGATACATAAAACAGTTTACATTCTAATGTGTGTAAATTATTAAATATATATGTACACACAGAAATTGATTAACATGAATAGGTTCATGAGGAAGTTGATCTTGTTTTTTTTTCTTTTGTCAGTCCCATAATGGATAGTTTCACTGTGATACAGGTATCTTCAGAATTGTGCCTATGCTGGACTCCAAGTAGAGCCTACTATAGTATGTTATAATTTTTTACCATCCACTGAGACAAGGTTTTATTGTGTTTCCCACCTCCACTCCCTTCTCACTAAGATTTCCATAAGAAGTTTCATGCATAAAAAAAAATCCCTACCTGGGTAAAAATTTTATCTTCTAAGCTTCTTACCTGAGCAGGTATCCAGGAGAGACTTCTCCAAGTTACCTGGTCTCTGCTGAAGTCTTCTTTTAATATCATGGTTTTGATGTGATTCTGGGAGCACAAGGTCACAAATATTTTCTGGATGTTCTATTCAAAAAAAAAATCACAAAGTGCACATTGTTTGGGGAAGAGCGACTACCACAGTGTTATACATATTATTTTTCACATTTGACTAAAGGATATTTGTTATCATTTTAAATATACCAACATTTTAGTCTGTTTTGCCCAAAATCTGTTCCTAAGTTTGGAAATCATTAAAGCCTTTTCCCAGACTGCCATTTTTACTTCTACTTTATCAAATATTTTGTTCTTTATGAATTTTTTTTAAAAAGTTATATACTTCAGTGAAAATTTTCTTCATGTTGGTCCTACAGATTTCTTGATTTTCTAGATACTTTTAAAATTTTGTCCATATTATATAGAGATGATTACATTTTTACACTCATTACATATTTACCTTTTTTAACCTAAGTGTGGAAAAAGTTCTATCAGAATATTCATTTTGAAAGAAGACAGCCCTCTTAGTTTGATTTGTACTGGTAAAACAGAATACCACAGATTGAGTAATTTGTGAAGAACTGAGATTTATTTCTTATAGTATAAAAGGCTGGGAAGTCCAAGATCATGGAGCTACGCTCTGCTAGGGGCCTTCAGGCTGTAGTATCCCATGGCAGAAGGTAGAAGGGCAAGAAAATGTGAGAGAGCTTAATTTACTTTTATAACCAACCAGGTCCCATGATAATGACATCAATGCAATCATGAAAGCTCCTCTCTTGTGACCTAATCACCTCTTCAAGTTTCCACCTATGAACATTGGACATTAGGGATTAAGTTTCCACCGCCTAAGCTTTGGCGGACACATTTAAGCCATAACAACTCCTTTCTAAGTTTCATATTGTATTAAACCTTCCAATAGTTTTCACTTTCCCTTGAGTATAAATATTTATAGGAAAATATTCCCGAGTAAGAATATGTTTGTTCTATATCCATTCCATACCCACAATTTACCTAGTGTTTGTAACTGAACCCTGTGAGCCTCTTTATTATCAACACCATCTGCTTGCTAATAAACGTGATATCCCCTGGAAAACTGGAGTCAAATTTTGAAGATATGTACAAGAAACTTCAAGAGGCACTATGCAGTATATTTCTTCAATGGCAGAAGTTAGAAAAAGTACAGACTACAGAAAAGCAAAAATCAAGGGCACTGGAAGGAAAAAAGTGGAACCACATTGTCAACATGGTGTATGTGAGAAGTGACAAAAACTCTGTACTTTATGCCATCTGATGAGGTGTTCAAAAAATGTTTTTGCAGTGAATGAATGAATGATGTTCAATGACAGAGAAAACACAGAAGGACAGAGAACTGTCTCATAGAATTTAGAAGATTGTTTTGTGAAAGCAACAGACTTCTTGTAATGACTCAATTGATTACTCTTAGATTAAAGAGCAATTTTTTGTTTGTTTTTTTAAGGAGACTGGTCTTCTAAAAATACAAGGTCATCCATAATGGAAATTATTCATATACCAAATATGTCTCTGATAATGAAGAAGATAGGCAAGGCCTGAGTTTTCAGTGCCTTTATAATAATCTAGAACTTATGAAGGTACAGAAAAGAAGTTGGAAGATAGATGCTGAACAACTAATTTCACAATAACTAAATTACAATATGGATAATTGTGAAGGAAATGTATGCAGTGCTATAAAATTTCAGCACAGGTCTCAATAATTAAGGATGGATTCCCAAAGGAAGTGGGGTATAATGATGAGAAATTTTGACACTGGAAGGCGTGAGGAGGGAATGATAGGACACCAAGCAGGTGAAGAGTATGCAAAGGTGCTGGGCAGGAAAGAAAGTAGACAGTTTGGAGAACAAAGAAAAGATGACTGGAAAAAAATATGAGTAAGAAAGAGTACCTGACATGGATCATAGAAAGTAGGCTGCTGCTGAGTACCAGTGAGCTGAGTACTTCACCCAGTAAACTCAGCCATCTTGCTGCCTTACAGGAGGAGATCTCTGTCCATTATCCCAACTGAGTGAGTTAGAGACTGCACTCTTCAGTGGTCTTTGTCCCTCTCCAACTAATCTCTCCTACTCCTCTACCCTTTCCTGTGCATACTATCAAGCCCTCCAGAATAGATAATGCAAGACTTGGTCATTTTGAAGGATAATTCTATTCATCCACAATTACATAATCTCTGGCAAAAATTAAGGTCTTCCTTTATTATTTTTTATATATTATTTTTCTTTTCAAATTACAATGTCTTTATAATTTTAGTAGTTCTCTAAAGTGTTTAAGGATACATTGACATTAGACCTTATCTATATTTCTTTACTTTTAATGTGTCAAGTATTTCTTTAATTATGTTTGCCTTTGTCCTAAAACATATTTTTTCAATGACATTAAAATGCACTTATTGAATTACATCCTATGAAAAAAATATTCTGTTTTAAAACAGAACAAGAAATTCAAAATTTATATTAATCATATTAATTACAAGACAACATTTGAAGAATAAAAATAATTCTAATAGGGTTGAAATAGGTAAAAGCATAATGCAATATGATAAACTGAGGTCTAGGGACTCTGCTGCCTTCAACAAATATCTGTACATGTCTTTTTTCCAGTATTATTGCTATTTGTTAAAGGGACAGTCTAAACACATCAAAAGAAGTCAAATTTAACTCCCTAACATTACTTACTATTATGAGAATATCTATATAAAATGCAAAATATAGACATATGTCTTTAGCCACATTGGTTTTCCCATTGGAAAGTCCCCAGAACCTATGTTGTCCTCCAAATCATACCCTTTCAAACTATTAGCTTTTATTTCTTCTCTTGCATTGTCTTCTGACCCCTCTACTTCAGCAAGATTCCAAATGTGTCTAAGTGATAATGTGTTTGAACATGAAAAAAAAAAGATGCTTTATTATCCAGTAGGAATAAGTAGAGAAGGCAAGAAATTCGTTTCTTGCCAGACTCAAAGTCTGGCCTGAGGAAGGGTAATCAAAGACATAGGTTTGGATCTAGATGAAAGACACATGGCTTATCAGAACAAGGTAAAAGCCAGTACTATTAGTTGGAGTTCCCTGTCTTATCAGAGAGGTGATGAGATTATCTTATGTAGAGCCTTCTCCCATCACATAATTCCCTTAGCTGGAAGCCCCTCCATTGTGGCATCATTTGAAAGGAGAGTTATAAATTATACACCATTGTAATTAAATGTGAAATTGTTGCTCATCAGGTGGCCATCCCAGTCATAAAGGACTTCCCACCTCATTGCACTGGACTTCTTAATTTGGTTCTTCTGAGGTAGTTAATTTTCTCTGTAATTGAAAGAATATCCATTGCAAATGATTTCTAGAAGCAAGTGAACATGATGATGATTTGCTCAACTGGTCAGTGGGTGTTAAACTCTTCCTTTATTAATTTACAGTGATTTCTGCATGTCCTCTGAATTTCTAACTTGATTCCAGAAAAGGTCATGCATTCCAAAAGGGGACTTGCAGTTGGCTGTAATCCGTCATCTTGCTGGCAGTTTTGAGGAAGGGAGGGGGGATCTGCCAGATCAGGTGGACACAGGAAAATTAACCCAAGGTAACCTTACATTTATGACACTGAAAAGCCAGTTAAGCAGGCGGTGGACTGTGCATTATAGTAAAACACCTCTGTGAATTGTAAAGAAAAATAAAAGCTCTCCTTGGAAATTCTTCAGTACTGCCTAAAGCAAACTATTTCATATTTTCTCGTATGGGAAATGACTATGATTAGGTTTATAAGTCGCTTAACTCAGCACAAGGAATATTGCTTGATGATACTCTCCAAAGCTATTAACAATGACAATTCTCATTCAGAATTGGACATTAATCATTTCCAAAATTTCAAAAAAATATTTTAATCACCATGGGTTAAAGTTTCATAGTCCTTCAAATAATTATCTGATGCTTAATATAATGGCTCCTTATACTGTTACCTTACATTTAAACAGCACCTCTCTAAGGAGCACAAGTAATTTCCACAACTTATTAATTCTTCCAAAATAAATGCTTGAGGAGAAGACCAAGAGAATTTATTAAAGACATTTTCTAATTTCAAAAGCCCTTCCATGGTTAAAAATTAATCTTTCATCCATGTAAGGATAAATATAAATATTCTCTGTACACTGACCATAGATAACTATTATCATTAAGCATAGAGATTCTCCAAAGATATTCTTTAAGCTTCCTCATTATTTGTAACAAGTTAAAAGAAAACACTCCTTTCTGATGTATTTTTTGAAGTTACAAGAAATGGAAAGAAAGTATCCTTGCTTATCTTGAATAAATTAAAGAAAATTTGCAGCAGTCTTAAGGGGCTTTAGTTAGGCTTGTGTGCAAGAAAACACACTGCACTTAAGAAGCTGATTACGTTTATTGTAAGTCTGGGAATGCTGAAGTTCTGACTTTTCAGTTAGCAATCAGGAATCCCCAAACTATCAGAAAAACATTCCAAAATAGTTAGTGTGCAAGCGTAGGAAACAATATTAAAGGCAAAATTTTCTCAACATATTGAAATAGAATGGAATGCTAGCAAGGGCATTCCGTTTTTCAAATATCAACAACTGTTTATGGGGAAGACATCGAGATTTAAGGACAAACTTTTGATACTCTGCCACACATCCCTCACTAATCCTGCAAAAAGAGTCAAGTTCATGGAGCCATGAAAGTGTCAGAAATTTTGTGTTCTGGCCACTGGCTTCAATGCAAATATAGAATGACCCTCTGGCAGGACATTCCTCATGGGATGGGCAATCCTCACCAGGAATACTGGGAATGATTCTGGACTGCAAGAGAATCAAGGGGCAGAAATTGACAGATGAAGATCAAAAAAGAACTGGATGAACAAGACCAAACACATTAGAGCCCTGTGAAATTCCTTTGCCTGTGCAATTAGATGGGATTCTAAGGCAGTGTTGGTGGTAGGGGACTGAAATAAGCAACAGGTCAGCCTCAGGTAGCAACCTTTTCCACCCAGGATTCCTGCTGCTGTTCCTCACAGCAATACCTGGAAGATAAGGACTAAAGTTTCAGTTAAACTGGAAGAGTAGATTTAGTGAGAGGGATAGTGGTGGTGGAAGGGTAAATTGTCTACAATGATGTGAGTAGCTCTCTCAGAGGTCATAAGTCCAGGAGAACCTCTAGGGCAGCCGTGGTGGAAATGGGAAAGGGAATGGGCACAGCAGCATTGATGAGAAGGTTCCAATAGGGACAGCATTCTCCACTGAAGAGGCAGCTGTCTAACTCCATCCCCAAGAGGAGCACATGCCAGCAAACCCTGGAACAGATGCAGAGCAGCGCAGGACTGGCACCCAGCTCGGCAGCTTCACCCAAACCAGAGAGAACCCATGCCAAAAACAAACATCCTCTGTCAGGATTACCCATGGGCCAGCACCCTCAAGGAAACACAAAGCAATAACTTAAATGTCAAGGATGTGGAAAGAGCATAGAATTGAAAATTAGAAGACCTTTCTAAAAAAAATCTCCAAGCTTTTCATATGTATAACTTTATCTTTAGCATCCTATGAAATGCATGAAAGGGGTTTTATTACCATATTAGTTGAAGAGAGAACATCACAGAAGAGTTAATTAAACTGCTAAGGTCATCCAATCCCTGATTAGAAATCTAGTCTCCTGATATTTGTGAAGAAGGGTAAGAATGCTTTCCTTTTTTTTTTTTTTTACATACAGACCTTTAATCTCATTTACTTAAAAGATCAATTGATAGCATATGATATTGCCTCACTGCCAACTCATTTTCCTTGAGCTTCTTAAACATCCCTGTAAACAGGTTAATTCCTGTTCTCACATCACTAGTACTTATATATTATTCTTAAATTTTATATTCAAATTTATTTTGGACCTCTAATTAATATATCTGTGATTGAAATAATCTTAGCTTTATCCCACAAATCTCAAACACTCTCTTTAACTAATACCCTTGAATCTTCTATGGATCCTGCTGCTGAACAGGCTACAGAGAATAGGAGTATGGCTTCCTCTTTAGAACCTGTCATCTACTGGGGGAGAAAAGGGTACTTGAACCATGGTGACAAGTTAGAAATATACGTAGATCCAAACTGTTGGAAAGAATAAGAGATGGTTAATTCTGAATGTTTTGAAATTCTTACACCATGTTGTAGCATTTGTATATGCTACAGAGTACTTTCAAAAATCATACTTTGTAGTCACATCTGAAGTTCCAACGAAAGGTAAACTGATGCTCAGAAATAGCTATTCAGTAAAGCAAGAGCAAGAGGAGTAAGTAGCAGACTCAGAACTCAAACCTCAGGCTTTTGGCTTTAGATCCTCTACTCTGGCACATCTACAACATTTGGTGCTAATGTTGAAAGAAGGATGTGGAGACTTGAAGGGGATGGTGGTGGAGAGAGATGAAAAAGAACAAGAAAGGAAGGAAAAAGAACAAGAAAAATCCTAATTTCCTACCCTCTACAAAAGGAACGTGTCCTAACATGAGAGTCATTTTGAGGATGTAATGACATAATTGGGTTAGTGCAAAGCCCTTGGAAAGTCATGATATGGAATTGCTATTCTTACCAGTGTGCTGGAGTCGTGTCTGGAAAATTCTATTTCTAAATACAGATTTGCAGTTCCTGGGTTTTTTTTTTTTAATGGTGGGGTAGTGGCTTAAACAAAGGAAATTTCAGTTTTGTGATATTAATTTGACATCTCTATCAATTGCTTGTGACTAAAATTCATTTTTCATGATTCTTCTTTGACAATCCATGATCCTTTATTTGTATTTCTCTTAGTACATCAATCATCTTGCACTTTTTGTTATAGTTATGTCTAATTTCTCACTACACTCTAATGGTGAGGATACCAAGAGCATTTTAATTATCCTTACCTCTCTGAACAAAGACAATGTTTAACAGATAGAAAAATGCTCAAACATTTTTTTTTGTATTAAGGTTTATATGAGACATACATATGTAAGAATTTCCAGACTCATATTTATAGTACTGGTACCTATTTACTGTAGTCAATATATGTTTGAACAAATGAATAAATATGCAATACCTAATGGTTGATGGATTAATGTGTTTGAGGTTCCTGAAAGTTATATTTGACAGGAAATGCCTTGGTTTGCATACTGTTATATGTGATATATTTGAAGGTTTTCATCATACTTTACTTTAAAAACAAAGTCATTTATATAAAGCATACTTGCAAGTGAATGGCCCTATATTTAATATATGTAGAAAGTGGTTTTTGAAATCAGTTGAACTCCTTAGGGGGCAGTCAATAAATAGCATTTATTTTCTTTCTTACAAATGTCATCCAACATGATTTACTGTATCTTCTTTTCTTACTTTAGACACAATTCTGGCTGATCCTATAGACTTTAAGTAATTTTTATATCTTAGAAGAATCTTAGAACAGTTTTATTTTCATGTATTCATAAATTCAGTCTAATTTAAAGAAATATTTTAGACTTCCAACCAAATTAAAGATTTTTTTTTCCTGCCTTTGACATCTGAAATTGGTAGTAACTTCGTGGCCAGCAGTATCGACAGAGGAGATACTTGGTCGGTATTTCACTCTCTACCTTTCCTGTCCTTTGCAGGGTCAGGTAAGGGAAGGAGACACTAGAAGGAGAAATTTACAGACTTGTTATTTAGCTGGTGTGTATTTTTGGTGGCTGTTGACTAAGAACCTCTTTCATGGAGGGTACTTTCAAGGAGGTTTTCACCATCTCATGTGTTCAGGAAGGACTCCCCCGTGTTCTGTTAGCTCTCTGGTATAGGAAATACAACCTGGTTGTTTCCTCAGACCTTCCCATAGCTGGTGCTTCTTTCCTCCAGTTCCCTATCCCCCAGCAGGCAGCCTCCTGTGCAAGGTCTTTAAGGTGACACAGTTGTTCACCATTTTACATACTGAGCCTTATTCATTCTTGTCTAGACAAATAATAAATGTATATGTAGACTTCTTTCTTCATTGCCCTCTTTCCTGATGTTTTTCTTAGTGACTGCCTTGGTCCACTCCTTATGACATGCTAAGATTTCTCAAGAACATTTTTACATATTCTTCTGTATAAAACTAATAAAAGTTCGAGAACAAAACTAAAAGCTTCTGCAGGTCAACAAGCATTAAACGTTGCTGTGAGAAGCCACTTTCCCCTTCTCATTCACCATGAGGTTCTCTTCACCCACTCATCCCCAAAATTGTCTTAGAAGTTGGTCTGGTAGAAAACCTAGTCTCATAAATTACCATTAAAGATCTCTCCTCTAGAAATGGACTCCTGGCATCTGGTTTTGTGAGTTAAATATAGTTGATCTTTTTTATACCACACAAATACATCTGAGACCTTTAGAATAGCTTTAGTTTAGAACCAGTATATATTTATCCCTCATTTTTTAACTTGTGACCTAACTCAGAGAAAATGAAAAAAAATTATAAGTGATGGACCCCAAATTTAAAGCCATTAGTTACAATAGATATATACGTACATTCATACATACATACACGAACAGACTATTGAGGACAAAGTTATTTGTTTGGTGCTGTTGTGGCTAGTGATTTCCATTGTATACAAGTGTAAAGTGAGAGGATTCATAATAGTTGAAGTGACAGAGAGAAATCATAGCATACCATTTAGTAGATTGTGAGTTTTTGACTGTGAGTATGCCAGGAATTCAAACATTTGCAAGAATGGAGGAGACCTCCCTTGATACAAGACCCTGACCTCGGAAATGTTGAGTTGAATGTGCATAGACACATTTCCAATATCATCATGAAATGGAGTCCACCTATCCCCTTCCCTCTAATATTCTCTAAACATATTTGACACTATATCGTTACCTTGATAATGTGCAGTAAATAAAATGTATCCCTGGGTGGACATATCCCTCAGAGTGAAATCACCTTTATTTTCAGTTTGGAAAAAAAATGAATGGTTAGTAAAACTTAACTAGCTATGAGATTTTCAAATGTCAAGTTTGCAAAGCAGAAATTGGTGTAAAATAATACACCAATTTGAATACTTCTTTTTACTCAAAAATGTATCATGATTTTTTTCTTTATCCCATGAGCAGTCTTATGAAATAATGTCTTTAAAGTAAAATTTTAATAATGTATCATACTACTATTTGAATATAAATTTTAAAGATTTATCATACTACTACACTAATGACTTATCATAGTACTGTATGTGATCCATTTAACAAACCCTAAGTTGTTTGACATCTATGTGGTTATTTAATTGTATATCATAAAATCTTCTTTAATAAACATCTTCATGAAAATTTCAGAAACCATAATCATTTTCTTAGAATAAATTTTAAAAATCTTATTCATGAGAAAATTAGTATGCCTCTTATAAGGGGTTTGATAAACATCATCCAAATAAACTTTAGAAATGTACCAATTTACAACTAATTAAAAATGTATGGGAATTCTATTTTCTTATACTCTTACCATTTTATTCTTTTATATCTGTTCCAACTAATATGTGATAATGACATTGTATTCCTTTGATTCTCTTATGGTAAAATATAATTTTTGACAATTTATATTTGAAAAATAATATGTTCTCTACTTTACACACCTTGTCCCATTGTAATATTCACCATTTTCATTATTTCTATTATTTCACGGAATTATATAATGTTTTTTCTCATAAACATTGTAGAATTTTAACATCTGATACTTTCTTATTTTAAGTTTAATATACAAATTCCATCAGGCTTTCATATCATGTTTTCTGTCTGTGCCAAGAATCAGTAGTTTATGTAAGGGGGAGCTAACCAAAGATAAAGACAGAGGTGCAAAAGAGCAGTATGTTGAACAGAGTAGAATGCACATATACTTTTTTTTTTTTTTTACATTGGGGATTTAACCCAGGGGTTATGAGAAATTTTACTTCCTTCTTTATAAATTCATGAATGTTTTTACTTTTATTTCTAAATAGACATATATTCTTTTGAAAACAGGAAAAATATATATTTTAATTTACAGCCTAAAAGAAATAGTCTTTATTCTTAAAAACATTGATCTGTACCCAAAAAATATCACTATCAAAAAAAAGTAGACAGGTGCAATGATGCCCACCTGTAATCCTAGTGATTATGAAGGCTGAGGCAGGATCACAAGTTTGAGACTAGCCTCAGCAATACAGGGAGACATTGTCTCAAAATTAAAAAGGGCTGGGGATGTAGCTCAGTGGCAAAGCGTCCCTGGGTTCAATCCTCAATACAACAGAAAGAGAGAGGAGAGGAGAAAAGAGGGGAGAGGAGGGGCTGGGAATGGAGGGGAAAAGAGAAAGTGGCAAAGTAGTGTTCAATATTTCTTAATGTACACAGGAAGCACATGGGAACTTGCTAAGGTACACTCTCATGAAATATATTTGAGGTGGAGCCTGAGATTCTGTGTTTCTAACCAGCTTTCATGTGGTTAGATGATGATCTGATGCTGCTGATCTGCATATCCCACTTTGTAGAGCCAGCATGTATAGAAAATGATTAATTTTGGCAACAGACAGAATAAGGCCTGTTTTCATCAGGATTTGTTTGGTATGTAGAATATGTACATAAATTTTATTTCACTTTGTTTGTTGTTGTTGTTGTTTTTCATCTGTCAAACCCTGTAACAATTACAGATAGTGACTGTAACTAAATGCCTGGCAATGGTAGAAGTTATGTAGCCTGTGGTATTAAAATTAATTTGTATTGTCAAAGCACAGTAACAAAAGTACAATTTTCAACAATAATTAGTCATGAGAAACAAACAACTAGGTCAAAGAAGATAATTATTCTCTAACTTTTCAAAGGTTTTTTTTTTTGTTGTTGTTGTTGTGTTTTTTTTAAAAAAGCCAATAAAAAAGTCCATAAAATTAAAGGACAAATTTAGAATATTGATAGTAATGATATTTAAAATTTTCACCTTCCTTTTTTTGGTGTGATTCCATGATTTAGGATGGAGAAAGAGTTTTAAAAGTAGTATTATTCTTTATGTAGTAAAATTCCATTATATTTTAGAACCCCCAAGGACAGTAACAATAGAAAAATATGCAGTCAAGGAAAATTCTGACTACAATACACATTTTTTGTTGACACTTTGTTCTTAAAGATGGAGTGAGAAGAAAAGCAGGAATAAGAGTTCTTCTGGTGAGCCCCGCAGATCTTAGGACTGTCAACAGTTTCTGAAACAGAACACATTCCCTTGTGTGTGGCAAAGCTTCACATAAGCAGCTAAATGTTGAGATGGATATCAGAACTGAACCTCTGAACTTTTAGAGGTTCACCTGTCATTCCTGAATGTATAATCAGATCATCTCTTTTTCTCTCTGCCTACCCTCTGGCAAAATCTCCGGTATTAATTCATGCCATTTTCTCATCTTTCAGCAGTTTTCCCTACTGTAAGCAGGGCAGTCACAGTCCAATCCAGAGCTCATTTACATGGAAAGTTCAGGGACACATGACACCATACCTTATATACTTAAAATCAGAATAGACTACCTATCACCCTCCTCCTAAAAATAAAACAATCCTGCTAGTGTTCTCATGCAATTAACATTTCTGAAGAGTTGAGCTTGGCTTGCAAAGCTTTTGGGCCCAGTCAGCTCTTAACATATTATTATCATCTGCCTCCAGGGTTGTCAGGCATCCTGTTATGATAACACAGAACTGATCCAGACTTTTTTTTCTGGCCATGATGCTCTGATTTTCTTTTCTGATATATGGGAAATAAAATGAGCAAAACAGAAGTTTAGAGTAGTCTTGCTAGTTTGGTTTTTCTTTGTTTTTATCAGTCTCAAAAGATAGGGTAATTTAGCATTCTATCTTTGGGTATATTGTTGATGTCTTCATAAGTTCGAAGCCTGCTGTCTTCCTTCTGTATCTAGGTCTTCATGGTCAGTTTCCCTGAGAAAATGCCTATGGGCTCCTCTCTCCTGCTGGTGACACATTTCTTAGCTGCAGGAGCTGGACAGCCTGATTTATCTGCATACATGGAAATCTGTAAAGCTCCTTGTTGACTTCTGCACTATATGAAAAAGTGCAGGAGAAGCAATGTATTTAATATTAGCTTTGAAAGTACTTCTACAATTTGATCACCAAACTCATAACTTTTACAACTACCTAGATAGAGGTAGAGAGAGATTATAGATATGTGACTCTTTTTGTATGCATTGTAGAAAGAGATCTGTGTATACAATAACAGATGCTATTTTAGTTGCCTTTGCTACGTGCTTTGCAAAATTTTCATGAGAGTCCTCTAAGGCAGAGTCTGTGACTTGTTCACCAAAGTATTCTAATACTGGGCCTGCATGTGATGCCCAACACGTTTATTTTTACATGAAATAATTTCATTAGTTATGAAGCCCTGAAAAATGGGTCTGCAGAAAAGTTGACAGGATGGAAAAAAACTACGATGTTCTTGAGAGAACTAAGTGGAAGGATAGACAAAATTCCTCAGGGTGGGAGCAGCTCTAGCCCTCCATGCTTTCAAATTTAAGCATGGCGTGACAGAACACACTATTCTTCAGTGGCTTCAGCAAAAACCTTGTGATTCTAGCTCTGGTTGGTCCTTATTGATGTGGCTTGAGTCACATGCTCATTCTTGACCAGTTTGAAAGTTATGCTCTAATTCCAACTGGGCTTTTGAGTGTATGTTTCACCTTAGGAGACTGGACAGAGCCCTCCCCAAATTACATGGATTACAAAAAGGAGAAGACTAGATTCTCTCCTTCAATATTTTGAGTGTTACTGTTCCAGGGCTGGGATCTTCTGGGAAACTGAGGCCATACAAAGGCCCCTTTAAACCCCAATTCTTGCAATCAAGTCAGAAAGATTTCAGATATGTCACTCATAAATAACAGGCATGAGTTTACTAAAAGAGAAAGAAAAAGTGAAAAAGGGACACTCCAAAGGGAGAAGTGGGTCCTCTCGGAGAGGAAAGGTACAGCATGCCTCCCCTGCTCTCCAGTTGTATTGGAGATCCCAAAGAAGTTTCCAGAGAGTCCTCTTGAGGTCCACCTCTTGACTTGACTGACAAAAGGATGACGTCAGACTTTCAAGTCTCTGCTGTTATGATCACTCTAGGTCACCTTAGCCCCTGCCAACTGGTTCTAATTGAAATCTGTTCTGACAGCTTTTATGGTTGGGGGGAGTGATTCCTATCTCCCTGAGTTCTGGGATCTAGTCTGTGTTAGGGTCACAAATTTTCCTCCTTCAGAGTAACTTGTGTTCTTAAGGTGTTTAAGGCCTGCATTTCCCCTGCAGAAAACAGGTAGTTTGCTGAGGAATAGAACATATTCTGTTCACTTAATGTAGGCCAGGCTACAAATTGCTTTTTAAAGTGAAAGCATGTGAGATTCAGCACAGTGGATTCCTTTTAAGGAATTATTTCCTTAATTTCATATTCCCACCACTCACATCTGTGTGTCCCCTAACATTATTACTGCAAGTGGGATGATTACACATAGGGAGTCCAGGTCTCTCACCTACCCACATACACACACAGATGTCCACTCCAGTTACTCAGGTCAGGCTAATGTTTAACCTCATGTTATTGCCACTCAAGACACAGACCGCGAGATGTGGCTGATGAAAATGTATAATAGGACAAAAAAATCTAAGTATTTACGAACTTCAAAATATGCTTAGATTTTGACTGCCAAGCTTGGTGAAGAGAATTATCTCATCTGTCTAAAACCAGTGAGCATTGTTCGATTTTAAAAAGAACATTAATAATCTAAGGCCCAAAGTTTTATACATATGGTACATAAGAGCATTTGTAAAAGGAATTCTTTTTTCTTTTTTGAAAAAAAAATTTTTTTTGATACCAGAAATTGAAACCAGGAGTGCTTAACCTTAACCACTGAGCTAGAACCCTGCCCTTTTTGTTTCTTACTTTGAAACAGGGTCTCACTAAGTTGCTTAGGGATTCATAAAGTTGCTGAGTCTGGTCTTGAATTTTCAATCCTCCTGCTTCAGCCTGCTGAGTCACTGGAATCACAGCTGAACCAAGATTTCTTGTGATGGTATTTGCCCACATGTATGAAAAATAAGTAAATGCTAACAGTTTACAGTTCTCAACCTATCAGTAAACATGTTAATTTTTATTTAATCATTAGAAAATATCATAAGAGACTGCATTTAGTAGGATATTTTAACTCCAATTTATTTTTTAAAAATATTGCCTCACACTGGCGCAACAATAAAGACACATTATTTTAAAGAGCTCAAGATAGGAAGGTAGAGTCTCTTCCTGTATGCTTTGAACAGAGCTCCCATGACTTTCTTAATTTGCCTCTTTGTATCAGCTTTACCTTCAGGCTACCTTCCGTCCTGGTTTTAAGATATCTGCCATCAGTCATTGAGACAGTGTGCTCTCTTTGTTTAGAGAAAACAGAAACTTTTCTCTTCCCCATCCAGGAAACAAATCTTTAATTTTTGAGTTAAGACAACCCAGGAACATGTGTCCACCCTGGAGTTTAGAGTCCCAGGAGATTGCCTGTTGCTGATTGGATAAAGCATAGCAAGAGTTCCTAAATCAATCACTGGATTAGACATATCAAGACCCTCTCCAGGGCATGGAGATACTATCCCCATCCTTTCAGGCATGTGGGCTGACCAGAGGAGGTGGTAGGCACAAAAGCAAAGTCAGCAAAGATGTCTACAGACCTATCTTCACCATGTTATTTCTTATCCAAACTCAGGCATTTTTGAGAGTGACAAATGGTAAGAGCAGACTGGATAGCATTAGAGCAGATATATACCAAATTTATCCATCACTCCATTGTTTGTTCTGAATTAATAATCAAAATTTTATACTACAGGAATGATTATCATCATAACCATTTTAGTAATCAGAACACAAATCCAAGAATGGTCAAGTATGGACTTAAAATTACTCAGTAAGTGAAGCTCCAGATTAAAACTATCACAGGTATTTCCCACTCATTTCTAGATTACTTGGAAGACATAGAGTAGTTTATTTATGTTATACACTCAGGATGATAGATAAGTGGTACTTTTTGTTCAGTAAATCTTTTAAGTGGATTTGTTTTTATTGACATCTACTGTCTTAAATACTAATAAACATAGTTAATTCTAATACCTAATAGCTTAATCCATATAGTAGTCCTTTTCTCTCAGAAGAAATTCAGCCCAGTTGAGAAATGAACAAAAACATACTAAGCTATAGGCTGGTGGATTTATAAATAGTAGCACTGTGATTCTGTACCAGCCCTCCTCAGCTTTTGGCCATATTGGAGCTGGCCCTCCACGAGTGGATCAAATATGAGCTGACAAAGTGTGATATTCCCTGAAATGTCATGCATAGCAAGTGCTAACAACGTGTTTAGCTTAGAGATCCAATTACAAGTGAAATCCTACTTCTTCCTTTAATTTTTTGCATGGAATAGGTCAGATAAATCTTTTCTCCTATGGAATATAAGAAACTATTCTAAGATACACTATATAAACTTCTAGTTTAGTAACCTCAACTGCTTTCTTCATGGATATTAGCAAATCAGATTTTTAGTCTTCTTTCAAATATTTATTCTCAAATTTGTGCCTTGGGAATAGCTATTTCCTAACAGATACAAACAGCAAAATCCCTATAAGAGAGAGAGAGAGAAATTTCTAAACATTTCAGTATATTTCAAATTCCACCTTGAGCCTGAAAACCGTTATTTGAAAACACTTTAGAGCGTAACAAGTATTTCTGCAAATATCGTGGATGTCTCTTAGGTCAGCTCTTTTTGACAAGCCATTGAACACACAGCAAATGCAGACTCTTCTCCCCACTGCAGTGCCTATGATGGATTATAAATGATATACTGCAAAGAAGACACCTCCCCCTTGGAACTCAAAATATGCCCTATAGCAGTATAAGCACGATGAAATAAATCTCTGACTATTTTCAAAGCAACTGTCTGCATCACTATGTAGTGTTACCAATCAGTGTTAACTCTGTAATAATCTCTGCAGCTTTATCTAGAATGTGAATTTTGAAGCTATTTCTGTGTGTCCACACCAGGGCACAATATATGTGCTCATCATAGACAAAGAGAGGAAGAGAGAGGATAAAGGAAAGGAGAAGAATGAAAGGAGAAAGGAAGGACTGACAAATAGACACAGACAGAATAGTTATTGACAAGAGAAAAGGCTACTGTCACCACACAGTTTGGAGTGACCACAATCCTCCACCTGGATTAAGACTTTACTCTTAATGCTCCATCCCATGGTATCAGTTTTAAGTGTGAATCAGATCATAATTAGACTTTCTTAAATCCTGTTTATGTGCTTCCAATAAACTTGAACTTCAAGTTTAAATCACCTGGCTGAAAAGCACCATGTGAGCATGCCATTGTGTTTTGCATTTGTTGATTGTCCTCTATCCCTCTCTCCCTCTCTCTCTGTTTCCAGTGCTTATTCCTTAAATCTTCATAATATTTATGCTGCTATCCTTCGTATATGTAGGTTTCAACTAAAATATTACTCATTAAGAGATACTATCCTGACCAACTTATAAAAGGCAAGCAACATGCTCCAGGTTGGTCTCCACTACAAAGCCCTACTGCACCTTCTTTTTGATTTGAAGTTTTTGAAATTGTATTACTTATGTTTGCATATTATCTCACACTTATGAATGCATAATCACTCTCATGCTCTCTCTTATATCCCCGTTCCTAGGATATTACATGGCACATAAAATTTTATAAAATACATTTGATTACTCATTGACCATAACTTCTCAATCTCATTTGGGTAAGTTATAGTTCTCATATATAGTTCATACATTATGCAATCTCACTTGGATAAATTATAGTTCATATATATAATTCATAGATTATTTATATATTATAGTTCAATAATAAATATTGATTATTGATTCAGAACAAACAAAAGGGTGATGTATAAATTTGGTTTACATCTGCTCTAATGCCATCCAGTCTGTTCCTACCATTTGTCACTCTCAATTATAGTTCATATAGTTTATATTATAGTTCATATCATATAGTTCATATATATAATATGTCATATACATGACATTTTATCAGTTCTAGATAAAATATATATTTTAGTACCTATATTCTTACAGATAAGTTTGTGACTTTTAATTCCATAATATAGGATGATGTTACTGTATCTAACCAATACATAGTCTCATTATATACAATATATTATTTAACTATTCTTCTATTGATGATCATCTAGATAGTTTCAAATACTTGATATCATAAATAATCTATGAATAATAGTATAATAAACTTATTTTTTGTTTCCATCACTATTATAAGTATTAGGACCCATCAGTGAACAAACAAAAGCACTTACCTTCATTGAACTTACATTCTCCTGAAGAAAAACATAGTACAATTGAATTTTATGTGTCTAAGTTTACAATGTGTAAGAAAATATGCAGTGCTAGGAAAGAACAAAAGAAGATAAATGAAGACTGAGCATTGCTTTCCATGATTAAAAGGTTCCTTTGCCTATTTTCTACACTAAAGTCTGGTTACAGTAAAATTATAACACGTGGAAGAGCCTTCAGATTTCTGAAATAATCCTGGGGGAGATGAATGCAAAGCTTTTGAATGGTTACTAGTTAATCTATTATCTTTTTATTCTGAGTGTTTTCAGAATTCATTTTCCTTGGATTTTTAATATTTTATTAGATTGTTCTAGGTGTTTGTCTTTTCAGTGGACTGTTTGGCTCTTAAAGATTCTTTTGTATATTATCCCAACTCAGAAATATTTTTCTCTGTCATTCTTTATTATATTCCTTATAGTCTCTTTAATTTTTTCTCATAATTGTTGAAAACCTTGTACAAATAGGAAAATTCCTGGATTTATTCTTCATCTTCATCTTTCCATGATTTCCATCTTTTTCTCTTTTTAATAAGTACATGCTCTCAAAGAAACAGTTCAGTCTTTCAAATTTCTGGTCTTATCATCTGCCATGTATCTCCCTGCTATTCTACATACTTATTGAGAGATTGTCCTTCATGTGGTTACTTAAAACTTTTAAAATTAATGTTTTTCTTATCATATCTACTTGGTTTTGTTTTAGGTTGTTTTATTGGTTGAATTATTCTAAAGATATTTAATTTTATCTGTCTGCTCAAAGTTTTTTTTTTGTTGTTGTTGTTGTTTGTTTTATTTTCTTTTTTGATTTAGGTTTATTTCCCACTCTGAGATGCTAATTTTGATATGGACACATCTTCAATTTCAATTTTTTCTCAAATATTTGATGATTTCGTTTTATTTCTTTAGAGTTGCAAATGGGAAACAGAATTTAAAAATTTTGATTCATTATATTTCTTCAGTCTAATAATGTATTTCTTCAGCCTGGGTGGGTGAATGCTAATTATAAAAGCTCTTACTCTCTCATGACCAGATGTAGAAATGACCAACAATGAAGAGAAAGCTCTTCAATACAAATATATTGAGAAATGGGAAAGATTATGAAATTAATAATCGAGGATGTTAAAATAACTATTATAAATATGTTCAATATGCTCATGGAGGAAAAGGAAAAAAAATACAATGAACAAAGAAAACTAGGATATAAAATAAATGCCAAATGGAACTTTTAGAATAAGAAATATAAATGAAAGTATCACTGGATGAAATTAACTGCAAATTAGATGCTACAAGAAAAACATCAGTCAAAATACATAGCAAAAACTTATCAAACATGACTCACACAAGAGAAAAAAATTAAAAATAAATGAACAAAACATCATCTGGAGCCTCTGAGAAAAATAGAAAGACAGAGGTGGACATAAAAAAGATTTATTTGAAGAAATAATGGCTAAGAATTTTCCTTATTTAAGGAGAACTCTGAACATATTTAAAAATCAAAGGAACCCTCAGCAAGGTAAATATATAGAAAATAAACCAAGCTGAATCTTAAGCAATATGCTGAAAACCAGTTATAAAAAGGAAATCTTAAATGCTGTAAGAGATTTTAAAAAATGATCATTAGGTACAAAAACAACAAAAAACAATTACTGCATGATGCAAGTCAATGAGCATCTTTAACGTCCTAAAAAAAATGTGATACCCAGCAAAAATACTTTTCAAACATCAAAGCAAAGTAAATCCTTTTTCAAACACGAACAGAGAGAATTTGTCACCAATAAATATATAGCATAAAAAGTGTATAAGGGAATTTTTAAGGCAGAAGAGAAACAATACTTGTTAAAAACTTGAATCTATGCAAACAAATGAAGGGTGGCATGGAAAGGTAGGTTCAACCTACATGTTCTTCAGAATGGATGATATAAAAAGAAAACCTAAGCTGACTATCCCTAACCTTAGAGAACCAATCTTTCTGTGATCCTTGACACTATTTCAGAAACACTGAGTCACTTATTTCTTTTGTGGCATTGAAACATTTCCTTAATTTGTCTCAGTATTTCCACCTATAAATCAGATTACATGACACAGGTAAGCATTTTAAAATGTTATTTTTTTTTTCATTTAGAGATATAAAATGTTTCATGAATTTGTGTGTCATCCTGTGCAAAAGCCAAACTGATCTTCTCTAGATCATTTCAATTTTAGTACATGTCCTGCCAAAACTAGTACTATCTTTTAAAAAATAAAAATTAAGTTAACAATCCTCTGGCACATCAGTTACAGATATTAAATTTCCTTTTGTTATGAAATAAATCAGGCTAATTTCAGATTTTTTTTAAATGTAGCATTAAATACCAGAGAACATTGGAGCAATATCTTTAAAAGTCCTTTTAAAAATGTGATTCGATGATTTTATTCCTAATCCTTCAAGTTTAAAAACAAAAATAAATTTTGGAACATACAACAACTGAGTACCCATGTCTTCCTATAAAAACTATTAAGGAAAAAGTTAATTTGCAAAAATACTGAATAATTCAAGGACCACAATGAAATGTACATAGTTAATAGTGTGCTTTAAAACATCAACAACGTACTCATAAACCTAACAGATTTTAAGAATCAGAGGTGACAAGAATTTGGGGGGGTCATGTAATTCAGGTAGCAATGATAAACTCTTTTATAAGTCAGAATAAAGATATTTAAAGTTGATAAACAATAAGGGATATAGATAAGTAGATAGATATCACATCAATATAAATAATTAAATGTATTAGATTATAATAAATACAATCTAATAAAGAATTAAAGGAAGAGAAAGGGTTAAAAAGTGAAGTGTACTGAATCAGATTTTGCTCATACTGGGGAAACACTACATTCTTTCTTAAGATAGAAATATTTCAAGGCATTACACCTGAACACAACACCTTTGCCACCACCAACAGGCTCAGTTGCTAGTACAACCAAAATTGCTAAGTAACAAATATGCAAGAAACAATACATTAAAAGGATAATCATCAAAGCTTCTGTGGGGCAGGAATTGAGGAGGAGCTCTGCTGGACAGTATTGGCTTGAGTTTCTCCTGAGGTTGCAGTCAGATGTTATCTGCTGCTTCAGCAATCCTTCACCTTGACTGAAGCTTGAAGATCTGTTTCCAAGGTAGTTCCACCCACTGTCTGTCAAGCTAGTACTGGCAAGTTTGTTGCTCCCCATAGTGAACTCTCTCTGAGACTGTTTGTGTGTCCTTCCAACATGGCAGCTGGCTTCCTCATGTAAGTGCCCCAAAGGTCCTAGATAATAATGCACTTCTGACCTGGTTTAAAATATCAGACACTGTCACTGCTGCTACATTCTACAGAATATACAGGCCAAGCCCATTCCAATGTGGAAATGCCTACATAAGGGTTTTTATAATAATATCATGAAGTGAAGATCTTTGGCACCCTCATTGAGAGAGTGAAAGGAAGAAGGATGCAAGGCCACTCAAGGTATGTTCAAAACTAGCAAACGACAAATCCCATTGAATTAAGTTAGCCAAGCCAGGTCACAAGGCCAGCCCAGATTTGATTTGTAGGGAACCAGAATCCAATTTTTAATGAAAGGATCCCAAATCACATTGCAAGCCATGCAGTACCCTGAAGGGAATGGTTTTGACTATCTTTGTCAAAGTCGATCACAATTTCCTGTATAAACTAAATTTTAAGATGAACAACCTAAACTTCAGTCATAGAGTTCTTATGAGAATAAAAGAAAGAGGAGATCCAGTTTTTAGTGGATACCCTGTCCTAGGCTTCTTTTTTGCAGTGTAAGTTATGGTTTTTACTGCATTCCTATTTTCAGACTAAGTTTTATAATAAATGGATGTTTCATTCTATTTCTCATAATGGTGCAGTAATTCCCAATTTGCTTCTTATGTGAAATTTAAGTTCCTGATGATAGGTTTTAAAGTCTTTCACTAATTTGAAAATTGACAGTTCATCACTTCCCAGTGGCACTTAATTGACATATTTTCATTTTAGTGCTTTGAAAGCCTCAGAAAAATAAAACACATTCTAAGCATCAATCTAATATGAATGCCAATCGTCCTCCCTGATATATAGTAGAACTCAAGCCTTCACTGTTAATATCATCTACCAATTAATGTACACAGATGCACATCCATCTCTATTTTGTTTTCTACAATTGTATGAATTTAGGCATTTATAACTTCATTTTACATTTTTTCTTCTATTTGATTTCTAATTATCCTAGGAGTGCAGTTGCATTTAAGTTTCCCAAATGGATTTCAAATAAAGGTCTTCTACTCCATGTAGATTGACTTAGGATTCAGAGGCTATTTTTGTAATCGATATGACAAGATTGGAGCTTTGGAACAATGTACAAATGGCTAAAAATATGACTACCACTGGATTTATATCTGTCTTTGTTCAACAGACTGTCATTTGAGACAGTCCATTTAAATGAACCAGATTGACTTTTGTAATTTGGATTCACAAGGAAGAATTTAAGGATAAAAATCTAAGTCATATAAAACTTTTATTATTATACTTGGTGGGCCAACTAAGAATTTTTTTCCATCAAAATCTTCTTGAGTAATAAATATCTGTACCTGAAGAGGACTTTATTGATCATTTAGTCCAGGATCAGCAAACTTTTTAAAAATTATAAGATAATACTTAGGTTTACTAGTCTCTGTGGCATCTATTCAATTCTGATGATGTCATGTAAATGCAATGGTAGACAATACATAAATGAATAAGTGTGGATGGGCTCCAGTAAAGCATTATTTACTAAAACAGGAACAAGAGCCTTAGTTCGCCAACCCCTGATCTGGTCCAACATTTTAATTTTTCAAATGATGAAATGAGTCACAAAATAGTGAAATAACTGCCCAAGGTCACAGTGTAGTTATAAAAGAGCTGGAAACGAAATCTAGGTCTTTTTTGACTCCAACACAATTTTCAAAACAAATTGTCAAAACAAAATGCCAAAATTTGTAGAAAAAAAAGTATATGGGTATATAAGTGTGTGTGTATGTGTGTGTATATGTGTGTGTATGTGTGTGTGTGTGTGTGTGTGTGTGTGTGTGTGTGTAGAGCAGCACAGCAGAAGTAAAAGTAGTCATAGTAGATGGCATCCCGCAAAAATAGACCTTAGGAGTATACAGAAAAGTAGCATAGCTATGCAAACTATAAAAGCATTGTCCTTGAGTGGCAGCCCTTTTGGAGAGATATTGTAACTTGTCTCTTGAGATTAATATAGATACTAACTTTTTTACATTGGCCTAATTGGTATTATTTTGGGAAGTACTAATTTGTTCTGCACACTAAACTGAGAGAGTAAATGACTCCTTCAGGGCTTCCACTGTTGCCAATAGACTAATCCTAAGCAATTGGAAAAGTAAATTAGATTTTCTCAGAATAAATGTACAGATTAAAATCCTTTTAGCTCTCGACACCAAAAGGGAAAATAAATACAAAATCTGCTTGGAAGACTAAATATAGCAGAGTCAATGATGAAGAGATTTCGGATTAAATACCCACCAATGCTGGTAAAACACCTAGAGCAGAAGTAACTGCAGTGATTCAAAATTGGTGAGTAATGTAGACAGTGATTGTTCCAGAGTCATATGATTTGGTTCAATTTTGATACTGAACAATTTATTTTTCAGTTATTTAGTGAATATATTTATACACTGAAACATTATTAGTAACAGTTCCCACTTTTCTCCACAATTTGCTTGTGGAAATGAAACTGATTTCCTTTGAAAAAGTTATAATTACCTATTGCCTTCATAACCAATGTCTTAGCATAAAATAAATCATTTATACAACCAGTAATGTTATAAAACCAATGTTATTAGAATTATAAAAGTTCAAATAATTTACTCAGTAAAATTATGCAGCAAATATTTTAAAATGGACATAGGTTCATTGTTCACATTCTGTTTAATGATTCCTAATTTAAAGTTTGGTAACTGGCCATAAAAGCACAACTTGACTACTTTGGAAAGGTAACCGCAAACTGTTATGCTTCTTATAAATAACATAAAATATTTACTTAACAATTTATTTGTCATCATAAAACTTAGAAAAGCTTTCTTGAAAAATTATTTCTTAGAAATATATCTTTCAAATAAAGTTGATGTTTTATTTGCTCTGATCTGTATCAAATTATTTGAGGAGGAATTCACAATATTTTCAATAACTTTACAACTGCCAAAGTTGTTCATGACAAAGATAATACTTTCCTCCCAAATATGTTAAGACTTCATCCAATGTATATCCATTTTATCCTTTCTAACTTGTTATTTTATGCAAAGCTTCTCAATTTCATTCCAAGAGGAGATCTCAGCGAACAGTAAGTACTACAAAGTCGAGGCTGGATGAGCTATCAGAAAACTTCACACTTAAGTGACAAAAGCAAAGATCAGGTCATCATCAAGGTTTCTTAAATTTTGAAAATAAATATTAGAGAACTACTGCTACATGAATATTATTATGTTATCATAGGACTGTAACACTGCTTTAAAAGTTGGTATTAGAGAAAACAATAAATGAAAAATCCAAATATCTGAGAGATAGGTGTTAAGTATCATCCTTGCATAACTATTAAAACCAAATCACAATCAAAGTTAAATAATATGGGACTTATAGTGCAGGCAAGAATGAATAGACCTGCTTCCCCTTGCTCCTTTTGCTAAGCACAATTCTAAACCCTAGAAACAAGGTAAACTGCTTTTAGACCCCAGGACTCGAGGAAAAACACAGCAGCAAGGGTGTTAAAGTTTGCCAACTCAAAAGAAGAAGGTGGGGCTAGATAGGGCATTTGCTTGCCTCAATGTAACCACAGAAGGCAGCCCCAAAAGGGTTCGTTTCTGAGATGAAACAGGAGTCCCTCTGAAACAACAAGCAAACTTGGCACCACAGAAAGGACTTCAATCAATAACCCCACAAAAAAAAAAAAAAAAACCCAACAACAACAACAATTCCCACTAGGCAAGTTCTTTCCTTTCCCACCAGACTGAGATTCCACTGCCACTCCAAGAGACACTGGGGATAGTTAGCAGAACCAGCAGGAGGAACTCTGCACAGTGAACAGCCTGGCTAGGAAGCCCCCTTCACTCTACTCTTTCCTATCAAGCATTAGACAAGTGCCCATATAGGAAAGAAATATCCAATCATAGTAATTAACCAGGCAGTTGAGGCGCTAGGGCTGGTGGATTAACTCAGTAAGGGGAACCCACAAGTACTAGGAAGTCTTTTTCAGAGCAAACCCATAAATTCTGTTTCCTGCTGCTCTGATCTGAATGTCTATGTCCCTCCAAAATTCATGTTGAAACCAAATGTCCATTTTACATTTAAGTTAGTTACCTATTTTAAGTTAATTTTTTTATAAGGAGTGAAATCTACGTCATATTTTTTCTTTTTTTTCTATGGATGTTCAATTGCTCCAGTATTATTTCTTTTCTTAGAATAGTGTCTCCTCTCTCTCTCTCTCTCTCTCTCTCTCTCTCTCTCTCTCTCTCTCTCTCTCTCTCTTTCTCTTTTCTATTGAATTGCTTTGGACCTTTGCCAAAACTCAGTTGGCCCTTTTTGTCCTTGTACCTTGTGAGGGCACATGAGGAACCACCATTTTGGAAGCAGAGAGTCAAACCTCACCTGACACTGAACCTGTTGATCCTTTCATTTTGGATACATACTAGTGAAATCATTCAGACAGAGATCAGATGCATGTTTACTTTAAATGAAACCAGCAAATATTTTTTCCATAGTGGTTGAGAATGTTGTTTGCTCAAAAGCAATTTGTGAGAGTTCTGGTTACTCCATATTTTTGTCATTTGTTATGGTCCATTTTAAAAATTTTACTCACTTTTTTTCTTTTTTTTTTTGAGTATGTGCATGTAAAGGTGTTACATTATATTTGAATGTGCATTTTACTAATCATTATTGATTTTGAGTACTGTTTAATGTATGTATTGGCCATTCATATATCTTCTTCTCTAAAATATTTGTTCAGAATTTTGCCCATAGTCGATGTTATCTTTAATTTTATACTTACTTTTATAATTCTTTAAACATTCTTGGTATAAATCATTAATCAAGGGTGTGTATATGGTCTGCAAATATCTCTTGTTGGACTGTTTATTCACTTAATATGTGGTACCTTGATAACAGAACATCTGAACATTAATGAATTACACTTTTTTCTATTCTAATTATTATTTTAAGTGTCATATCATGATCTTCTAGAATATTTATGATTTTAACTTCTATTTCCAGTTAATCTTTGTACATCATTTGAATAAGAAATCAAAATTTCTTTCTTTTCACAGATTTGCCCCATTTTTTCAGTATCATTTCTTGAATAGGCTACTTTTTACTCTTAATTTTATTGGTACCTTCACAATCAATTGACTCTTCAAGTATGGCTTTATTTCTGGACTATCTATACTATTCCAATAATCTCTAAGTACTCTTACAAGTGTACTCACCCACCATACAGTGACCACCTTACTATTCCTTTATAGATTGATGCTAAAATCCTTGCATCTCTTGTCTGTTTTCCCTGTCACCACTTCCTTACCTTCCACTCAATTCTTTTTTTTTTTTAATTGTTTTTTTTTTTTTGAGAGAGAGAGAGAATTTTAATATCTATTTTCTAGTTTTTGGAGGATACAACATCTTTGTTGGTATGTGGTGTTGGGGATCGAACCCGGGCCGCACGCATGCCAGGCAGGCGCGCTACCGCTTGAGCCACATCCCCAGCCCTCAATTCTTACCAAAACAAAATCTGACTTCTGCCATCACTATTTCACTTAAACTCACTAAAGTCATCAGTGACTTGTATGTCATCATGACAAATAAGAAGTTTCTCAGGCCTTAACTTTCTTGGGCTTTCTGTGGTATTTGACATTGTTGATTTGGCCATTCTCTCATTTTTGAAGTTTTCTTATCTTGACTTCTGTGACCTTGCATTTTCCATTTTTTTGAGATAATCTGATCATTACTTTTCATGCTTTCTAGTCATCTCTTTCTTCTGGACTTTAAAATTGTCATTTTCCTGTGTTCCTCTCTAAGCTTTCTCTTCTGTCAAGAATGTACCTGAACATTTATGTCTCCAATTACCATCCACATGCTGATGAATGCAGACGTTTTCATCTCCAGCCCAAATGATTCTCCAGTGCCTTAATCATGCATATTCAACTTCCTTACTGGGCACCTTAATTTGGATGACGCAGAAACAGCTCAAAATAGACTTCACAAATATTAAATGCATCACTTCCAACTTGTGATCTACTGCACTCCTATCTTTCTGAGCAAGAAACCCAACTGTGTTATACTTCACCTTTCTTCTTTCACTTCTTCCTTCACCAGCACCAACTGCAACCATTTCAACAAACTAATGGCTATAATGCACTTGACAACAGTGCCTAGAACATAAATGGAAAATCGTCACCCCCCGGCATTTTGCTGCAGCCGGACTGCGGCAGAAAATGAGTCTTAGTAACTGCTAATTGGATCAGCAGAGTAGTCTTATGATGAATACTTTGAACTCCACAGCTTTAAACACAGAGATTAAATCCTGACTTTTCCACTCACAAATAATGTGAATTTGGGCAAGTTACTTAAATATTTAGTTGCTCAGTTTGCTCATCTAAAATGAAGATTATGAGTGTGTCTAATGCAGATATTTTCTATGACTTAATAAATTGCTCATTACAAGCAGAAAACTTAGAGTATAAGAACATAATAGATGTTATTGATGCATTTTTGTTATTGCTGGCACTATTACAGATATCACCCAAACTTTGGTGAGGGTTTGATGATTAAACTATTTAGAAATCCAGCAAATCCATTTGCTTCTTCCCATTTTTTCTCCCATAATTTTGGTCAACTATCCAAGCATTTCTACTCTAATTAATATTCACCTCTTAGATTGTTCTTTTGGCTCTAGTCTTGACCTCATCCCTCAGTTCCTTCTAACTCCAATTACACTTCCTAAATAAGTAGTCATCATTTCTTACTCAACTGTATATCCTTCAGTGGCTTCCTTCTTCCCTTAAGATAAAATTAAAGTTATTCAAAGTGTTATAAAAATCTGTGCATGTCACTGCCTTTGCTTACTTCTCCAGCCTCATTTCTTGCTACCTTTGAAATTCCATCCTACATGCTATCCAAAACAAAAACAATTTCTATAATACAACATATGCAATCTTCTTTAAAGGTTTCTGAACATTCTATTTCTTCAGTGTGACATATTTCTCCACTTACATTTTTATTGGATAGTTCCTACTTAACCTTAGGCATATGCTTAAACATCATTTCTCTAGGGGTTCCCACAGCAAGATGTTTTTCTCCTATTAGAGAACTTCCCATATGGAAGGGCAACTGCCTGACTGCAGGTCTATCTCAATAATTAAACTATAAGTTCCATCAAAGCAGGGATTATATTTATTTTTTACATTTCTTATCCCAACTCCTAGTACAAAAACTGGAACATGGGTATGTTCAGTGGGAACTGATTCAATCAATAAACGCTTTAAACTAAAGAAAGAAACCCACCTAAAATTGAAATGAATCTAAAATATAAAAAATAAAAGGAAGTAGTCATGGGAACTAAGTTTGTGTAACTTACCCTTTGAGGTAAGAAGAGCCTTGGGCAAAAAGTAAATTAAACTACAAAAAAAAAGAAATGCATACATTAATTTCTTACTGAGTCATAGCAATATGTTGAAGGAATGCTTTAATTTAAGGAGAAATAATTATAGTGGTTTTCATTTTATAAATGCTTATTTTTGCTAAACATGATCCCCCTTTTTTCTACACAGCCACCCAATAACACTAATACCAATTTTAGAGGTAAGGAAACTGCATCAAAAGGTTATTAAGTAATGAAAGTTGAACACAAACCCAGTCTTGGCAAACCACTATTCCACACTCCACACTGACACTTAATATACTCCTCATAAAGGCAATTGAGGACAGACAGCAAATATTCTAGAACCAAGGAGGATGAAAATCTAATACTTATCCATGTCCGAACACTGACATCCTCTACCCTAGTTCTATTTTATGCAAAATACATGCCAGACAGAAAAGGTGGAATGGCTAGAACCTCTATCATATTTTTCACTTGACCATTAACCATAATACACACACACATAATTCCCTACTATGTAGACATGAAAATTTGTCATGTTTCAGCAAAAAACACAATTCTGTTCACTCCAAAAATTGTTTACCTTGTTAAAAGCTTAACAATCTCTTTATACATTCCTTAGGCCAAACACCAAAATTTACAGCCAAGTATTTTACAAATGTATATGTATCTAAAATATGAAAAAAAAAATATGTTGCATAATGCAGTTTCATTTAACTTTTCTGGTGACTGCTTTATGACAGTGACCTACATGGTCTGAAAATGTAATATGACAAAGAATATATCTGCTTTCCATCCCAAGGACATTCTTGAAAATGAGCTGTAATATTTCAAGAGTTTTATCCTTGTGAGTAAAATGTTAATAAATAGATAAATCTTTAGCACTTGCCAAGTCATGAGCTTATGTTCAGTAGAGCTAAAGGAAGAACATGATGTCTGAGGGGGCAGGACTAGCATATAAAAATTTTTAATGTTGTCACCACTATAGAGTGTAGCCTAATCTAAGAAGTTATTATTGGTTAAGTATTGAAGGACATCACAACTGGAATAAGTTATTGGTATGGATCCATTTAGAAAGAAAGAGTCAGATTAATAAGTCACCCATACCAATGATGCAGTGTGAAATCCACATTGGAATACTTTCTAGAATGACCTGGAGATATAAGATGACTGGCTATGAGCCATGCTTCTGCTTTTATACTTTCTCATGCTAAGAACAGAGAATATCAATTAGGCTTAAAGAGAATATCTCACATGACATAGAAATGCTCTTCAGTAAACTTATTGTCAGATTGAGAGAAATTTTTCAATAAATATTATATTTTTGGTTTTGAGAAGAGTTTTATCTTAAAATGTATTGGTATTTGTTTTGTCTTATATGATTTTAAAATTTCAAAGTAATATTTGAATCATATATTCTGGGTGAATAACATATAATATTTGGTTAGTCCTCAGTTTAAGATGTGATTTTCCTACATGTACCTCTCTCAATAACTTCAGGTTAACTATCATTATAAACACAATAAGCACTTTACCTACGTACATCCCCATAATAATCCCATGACACAATCCTATTTCTATAACTGTGTTTTAAAGATGAGGAAGCTAGGTTTGGAATGATTATCTTACCAATACATAGTAAATAATCTTAGCCCACCTCATGATGCAATTGCTTATCTAATAAATATGTATTGAGCAAATACTCCATGTTAGGCATTACTCTTGTGCTGGAAATATAAAAAGCATAATGTTTATATTTCTTATAAATATTACATTAGTCATAAGCATTTGTAAACATGGGTTTGGTAATTACTGAAATGAAATTTTAAGAATTATCATTTTATAACTTTGTTTATACTCCTTTTGCACAATGATAACATTATGTTCACTCACATCTAGAAGCACACTTTTTAATAACTCCCCTAATTGAGACATCCAGATCTTTTCAAAGTGTTATGTGATACACAAAGAAACAAACCTTGGCATGGTTTGGGTCAATAGTAATATCTCAAAAAGATCACTATATCATATGACTTTTTGCAGGTCCAATAGCTTAATGAAAATTTATCTGAGCTCAGGGACACCTTTACCATATCAAATTATTTAGGTCTGTTTTAGACAATGTGTAGTTTAGTAATCACATACATCATCTTCAAGTGATGGCAAAAGGTAATAGGGGCAAAACATGTATATTCATCAGCAATAATTATTAGAGCAAAGATTAATTGCTACCAATAATAATTAGTCAAGTTGATAATTAATGGCCATAGCATACCTACTACAGCATTAAAAAGGCAATTATGTTACTCATTGCTACATCTCATCTGTATCATCTAGCAAATTACAATTGTAAATGATAATGCATACTGAGGACTTTATTGCTGCATAATTAATTGAAGATGTGTTCTCAAGCTATGATTCACTGACTGATTTTATGCAAATGATATAATGTAAATAAAGGACATAATGTAAATTTATTACCATAAATTTACTGCAATAAACTTGAATCATTCTATCTTATTTTAAGAAATTTATATAAATCTATTTGTTAAAATGTAATGAATGTAGTTCTTATTCCATCTGGAATTCAGAATTGCAAAGACTAGGGAATATTTCCATAGGATTTAATTTTTTTCATGAAACCAAATATAGAAGTAGCAAGTAGAATCTGAAAGATAAGAACATTAAGAAAATCAATACTAATTGTGTTAAAAAGAATAGAAATCATTTAAATAATGAAATTTTATAAAATATATGGAATTCAAGAATGTAAAAAATGTAATGATATCTGTATCTTTTACACCTAGATAGATGCATATTTTAACAGAAAAAAGAAGGTAGGGGTATTAGTAAACTTCAAAATGGAAGGGGCATAATTAAATATAAATTTGACATGAAATTTCAGATATAAAGAAGATAGGTAATGAAGAATGAAAACAATGGAACAAAAAATAACAGAGATAAGAATTTAAAGAAAAATCACACTGTGCCTTCCCCCCCCCCCTAGAAAACACAATGCAAATATACTTCTAGAATGATGGACTGAGGGCATCTATGAATTTGATCTCCCACTAAAACTGAAAAAAAATATATGGGCAAAAAAACCCAAAATCACCATGTCATAACTTTATAGCTCTGGAGATTAATAAAAGCCACAGAAAAAACTGAGCTGACCTGAACATTATCCATCCAAGAAAAGGAACTGAACTCTATAAAGCAGCATCATTAGAGACAATTTTATTTGAGAATAGTCTAGGTCCCAATTCTCCCAGATCAGTGAAAAAACAGTCAGTACAACAAATACAGAAGACAGTTTTTATTTTCAGAAAATGTAATGAAAATTACATTAAAACCAACATAATAAATTATTTCTTCATAAGATATATTTTTTCTATGCTGTTACATTAGTTAGAATGCCAAAAATCATTGTTTTTCCCCCTAAACCTCACATGTATCCATTCAGTCATCTAAGTCAGCCAATCCTTATTTTTTAATATTCTGAAATCTACATCTTCCTCTCCAATGTCACTATCTTGATTTAAGTCATTATTGTCTCTTGCCTAACTTATTATGACAATTGTCCCTTCCTGAGCAACATGTTTCCATTTTTTTGTTATCTCCATATTGAGTCATTCATCAGAGGGATGTTTAAAAAGCATCCATACTACTTTGTGACTTGAAAGTAGCCTGTGGCTCTCTGCTATCTTTATGATTAGCACACAGTTCCTTAGCAGAGTCAGCAGGGTCCTTTATAATCCAATCTTCACCTTCCCTCAGGTTCATCTTGGGGCCTTCCCCACTCCACACACACTGCTTCAGGAACTCCAAATTATTTCAGAGCCTGATCGAAGCCTGTCGTATTCCTTCCTTCCTCCACTCCCCCCACCTCCCCTCTCTCTCACTTCCTCGCTCCTTTCATTCTTCCTCTCTTTCTTTCTCCTTTTCTTCCCTCTTTAGGAAAATTGTCTTATCTTTACCAATAATGGCCCTTGCTCTCCATCTTTACTTGACTCAGCTGACACTTGTCATGAAGGTATCTCCCTCCTGTTCACTAAGGTAGTTAGTTTACTTCCCACCTAAAGAGTGATATTTCTAAAATATCAATATCACTTGACAAAGTTATGTGACTCTGTTCTAATTCTATGTGAATTCATCACTTTTGAAGGTTTTATCACTCTGTGTTTTTATTGTTGGTTTCTCATCTGTCTCAAGCACATGACTTTGAACTTCAGAGCAGGGATTATGTTTTGCAAATTTTATGATCACTTGTCTAATTCAGTATCTAGAACACATTTGGAGAATAATAAATGTTTAATAAGCCTAGTAGCTTTTATTTTACTGCTAGGGGAGAAAAGATTTGAAATTTTTTGTGTATGTGTATGGTCCTTGGAATTAAACCTAGGGTTACGCCACTGCTGAGCTCCACAACCAGCCCTTTTTTATTTTTTGTATTGAGACAGGTTCTCCCTAATTTATGTATAATTTATGTTATGTAAATATATAAATTTTATATATATGTATACATATGTGTGTGTATGTGTGCATATCACAGTGCTCACTAGCTGACCACTTTCAATAATGCAGAATCTACAGAATTAATCCAGGAAGATTACTAAACAAATGAACAGAAGCAAAATACATCAGGGCTACAAAAACAGCAATGAAAAGCCTAAGCCAGAGCAACAGATCTCAGAGTGCAGGCTCTGATACCAGAGTGTCTACAATGGGATATGTAAATGTATAATTTTTAATAAAAGTTAACAAAGAAAGTAACAGTATATATTCCCTAGATATAAAGGAGAAAATCAGTCTACAAAAAATATCCCTGAGGGGTTCCCAATTATAGATTTACCAAAGTCTTATATAAATAAATACATTATTATAAACACATTGAAAGAATTAGCAAAAGCATATGTAAAACATTCAATGAATGTTAAAATAATGATGACTTACAAACAAAAATATCTATAAAAAATAAAAAGAATATGTGGGTATAAAAGGAATCAGATAAAAATTATGATACCTTGTCAAATAGAGAACACAATAAAGAAATAGATTCATAAAAATTTCATAAAAATTCATAAAAAGTTAAGAGAATTATATATTAAAAACAGGAAGAGAAAAATTACTTATCAATCACAAGATATCATCAAAAAGTTTAATAACTGACTTCTCCTCAGAAACCATGGATGTTAACAGACAGTGTGCTACATCTCTAAAGTGTTAAAATAAAAGTACTGTCTACCAAGAATTATATATACAGCTAAGCTCCCCTTCAAAATGAATGGAAAAATCAATACAGTTCTAGATTTTTTTTCAAAAATGGGCAGAGAGATAATTTGTTACCAAAGCGGGATTTGAAAGAGTCACTGTCATTCAGACTGAAAGGAGACTTGAATCCATATGAATAAATAAAGAGCACAAGTAAAGGGTCCTACATGTTTAAATAAGAAACATAGTATATATGGTATATACGTATATATGTTCATTACTCTTCTTCTCCTACCCTCTTAAAAGACAACTACATAAAGCAATAATTTTAAGTCTTTTGATAGACTTACGTTGTGTAAATATATAATTTGAATGACAATAGAGAACAAAGAGGAGAGAAAACCAAACCTGATAAAGCAAAGTTTTGTATAACTTTGAATTTAAGTTAATATTAATTCAAACTAGATTGAAGTTATAAAACTAATGGTAATTCCCAGAAAAATAACTAATAAAATAACTCCAAAATACAGAAAGATAAAATGTAAGACAGTAAAAATGATATACCAGGAAACATATTCTTAAAACCTGAAAGGCATTAATTGAAGAATGGAAAGGTGCAAAAGAAGAAAAGAGGAGGAGGAGAGGAGAACAGATGGCAGTATTTGAGAGATAGAGAACTATAAAGGAAATAAAATAAGACATACATAGATTATAAAGGGCAGAATGTCAGCTGTAATACCACCTTATATGTAAATAGGGTAAAAACTCAAAAAGGATAGATTTTCATAATGCACAAACATTACATATTCCAACTAAAAATACATACTCCAACTGATATTAAAACTCTAACTAATATATCTCTTATACTTTAGATTCAAAGGCACGAATAGATTAAAAATGAAAGATAAGAAGATATACTTTACAAACAGTGACCAAACCAAAGCAAATATAGATTGGATGTACTAAGATATAAGCATGCTTCAAGACAAAAATTACTGCTAGAGATAAAGAATAATATCTTGTAATTTATCAATGTAGCAATTATAAATATTTATGTACCTCACAACACAGCTCTAAAACACATGAAGTAAAAATCTATGGAATAAAACTGCAAAATAGACAAGCAATGATAATTGGCAATTTCAACAACCTACTTTCAATTGTGGATAAATCAATGAGGAAGAAGATTAGCAAGGAAATAGAAGACTAAACCTATGGAAAAAATAGATCTTTAAAAAAGCCCTGTAGAATATTTAATACAATTTTGCAATACATGTTCTTCTTAAGGACACATAGAACATGGTCCAGTACAGATCATATAATAGTGAGGGATATTTAGAACTGCATAGGCAGTCAGGGCCAGATGACAAATGAAGAAGGTAGGGGAAAGTCCAGACAGTGAGTACAATGAAGGTCCCCCATAAGATTAACTTCCTAGGTTACTAAAGAGCTTGTGGACATGATCAGGGAATCCAATAGAAGGACTAAAATAGATGTGTGGACACTGGAGTACCAATGAGGCGTAATAAAAAGAATGTGGAGAGGGGAGGAGGTAGAAAAAGTAGAAAATCTCAAAACCTGTGAAAACAACAAGTTAGTACTCCCCTAAGGGACTCCTGGCTCTTGGGCCCCATCTCCTTGGAGAAGCCTGTTATTTCATAACTTTTGCTCTTATAATAAACCTTGTGCTTATTTGCTATCATTGTGTCCTGTTTTCTAATTCTTTGCTGAAGGAAGACAAGGAACTGGAGACCCCATAGATAGTAACATAACAAAATAATAAATTTAATGAAAAATGCAAAAGATGTACACTGATAACTACAAAATGTTATTTAAAAATGGAAACCAGATGAAAATGAAAAGACATTGTGTGTGCATAGATCTACTAGACAAATGAGCATTGTTTACAGGACAGTATTCTAAAAATTGACCTACAGATTCAGTGCAATCTATATTAAAATTCCAATTCCTCTCCCTTTTATTCCTCAAGAATCAGTTGATCCTAAATTTCATAGTGAATCCAATAATTCCAAAGATAGCCAAGTATTCTTTGAAAAATGGAACAGGCCAGATCTGCCTCTGCCAACCTGCAGGGGATCCCAGGCCCAAAGTAGAACCAGGTCCATCTCACAGACCAGCAGACCACCACTGGAGCTCAAGCCAGGACCGATTCCACACACCTCATGAGAGCCCAGGCCCAAGGTAGGCCTGAGTTCATCCCACTGACCCACAGATTCCTGTGATAGGTCAAGACAGCCTCCATCAACCTGCGTGGGAGCCTAGGCCCAGCTTAGGCCCATGTCTGCAGCCTCCCACCCCCACCTGGGAGCCTGGGCCTAATCCACTTCCATCTTGAGACACTGCAGCCATTCTCATAGCCTTCCCCATACAGTAAACCTCTACCTTGTGACAACAGACAGGGCCTAGAAGCAGTTGCATCTTGGATCAGGCATTACAAAGCCAGTATAAGGCCACCCTTTCAGCCCCATCACTGAAAGACTTCGCATGCAACTTGGGGCACCTCCACAACTATCTCAAGTTACCTCCACTATTGTTGACGCCACCTATAGTTGCAGTAGCATTTATCATGGAACACTGGCAGGGTCTGGAAGCCCAACATCAAGATGAGGTACAGATAATCTGCATGGATACTATAAGATTATAGGGTAGAAACTAGAATATCTCAGATCCACACTGCAAACAAGGAAGATACATAGACAACATGAAAAAACAAGGGAGGAAAGTGCCCCAAACAAACAAGGATACTACAATAACAGAACCCATGGACAGTGAATTTGATGAAATATCAGAGAAGGAGTTCAGAATCTTCATAATTAAAATGATCTGTTAATTAAAGAATGACCTAAATGAGAAAAATATAGGCAAAAATGGATCACTCCAACAAAAGAGCTAAGAGAGCAAATATAGGCATCCATTGATCACACCAACAAAGAGATAAGGTAGCAAATACAGGTAGCAAAAGATGACTTCAAGAAAGAAATAGAGACTCTGAACACAAAACAATCAGAAATACTTGAAATGAAGGAAACAATAATCCAAATGAGAAACTCAATAGAAAGCATCATCAACAGACTAGATCACTTGAAAGATATAACATCAGATAATGAAGACAAAGTATGCAATCTGGAAAAATAAAGTAGACCACACAGTGAAGATGGTAGGAAACCATGAACAGAACATCCAAGTACTATGGGATAGCATCAAAAGACCAAATCTAAGAGTTATTGGGATAGAAGAAGGCACAGAGATTCAAACCAAAGGAATGCACAATCTCTTCAATGAAATAATATCAAAAGAAAAAAATGGAAAACCAAATTCAAGAGGCTTACAGGACACCAAATATACCAAATTATAACAGATCTATACCAAGGCGCATTATAATGAAAATGCCTAGCATACAGAATGAGGATAGAATCTTGAAGACTGCAACAGAGAGGAATTAGATCATATATAGGGGGAGACCAATTCATATCTTAGCAGATTTTTCAAGCCAGACCCTCAAAGCCAGTAGATCCTGGAACAACATATACCAAATTCTGAAAGAAAATGGATGCCAACCAAGAATCTTATATCCAGCAAAATTAAGCTTTACATTTGATGATGAAATAAAAACCTTCCATGATAAACAAACGTTAAAAAGAATTTACACCTAGAAAGCCTGCACTACAGAACATTCTTGGTAAAATAGTCCATGAATAGGAAATGAAAAGAAACAATGAAAATCAGCAGAGGGAGGTATTAAACTAAAGGAAAAACTAATCAAAGAAGAAACCAAGTCAAGTTAAATACCAAAAATAAACAAAAATGGCAGGGAATACAAATCATGCCTCAATAATAACCCTGAATGTTAATGGCCTAAACTCACCAATCAAAAGACATAGACTAGCAGATTGGATAAAATAAAGGAAAAAAAAGACCCAACAATATGCTGCCTCCAAGAGACTCATCTCATAGGAAAAGACATCCACAGACTGAAGGTGAAGGGTTGGGAAAAATCATACCACTCACATGGACTATAGAAGCAGGGGTTTCCATCCTCATATCAAATAGACTTCAGACTAAAGTGAATCAAAAAGGATAAAGAAGGATACTACATACTGCTCAAGGGAATCATACAACAACAACACTGAATAATTATAAAGATATATGCCCCAAACAATGGAGCATCTATGTTCATCAAACAAACACTTCTCAAGTTCAGGAGTACAATAGACCACAACACAATAATTCTGGCTGACTTTAACACACATCTTTCACCACTGGATAGATCTTCCAAACAAAAGTTGAACAAAGCAACTATAGAACTCAAAAATAAAATCAATATCTTAGACTTCCCTAACATAAATACAATATTTCATCCTTCAACGAGCAAATACACTTTCTCAGAAGCACATGAATCCTTCTCTAAAATAGACCATATATTGTGCCACAAAGCATCTCTTAGCAAATAAAAAAAAAGTAGAGATGCTACCCTGCATTCTATCAGATCATTATGGAATGAAATTAAAAATCAATAATAAAGTAAAAAAAAATCTATTCCAACACCTGGAGACTAACTAATCTGCTACTGAATGAACAATGGGTTGCAAAAACACATCAAGGAGGAGATTTAAAAATTCTTAGAGGTGAATGAGAACATAGATATAACATATTGAAATCTCTGGGATAGTATAAAGGCAGTACTGACAAGAAATTTTACTGCATGGAGTTCATTCCCTAAAAAAAGAAAAAGTGAAAAAAATAAATGACTCTACATTACATCTCAAAGCCCTAGAAAAAGAAGAAAAAAACCAACACCAAAATTAGTAGAAGACAGAAAATAATTAAAATCCGAGCTGCAACCAATGAAATTGAAACAAAAGAAACAATTGAAAAAAATTGAAAAAACAAAAATTGGTTCTTTTAAAAAATAAAATTAACAAATTCTTACCTATGCTGGTGAAGAGAAGGATAGAGAAAACTGAAATTACTAACATCCATGATGAAAAAGAAACATCACAACAAACACTACAGAAATACATAAGGTAATTAGAAATTATTTTGAAAACTTATATTCTGATAAAACAGAAAATATCAAAGACATCAACAAATTTCTAGAGTCACATGATTTGCCCAAATTGAATCAGGATGATATACCCAATTTAAACAGATAAATTTCAAGCAATGAAATAGAAGATACAATCATAAGCTACAAACCTAGAAAAGCCCAGGAACAGATGGATACACAAAACCTTCAAAGAAGAATTAATACAATATTCTTCAAATTATTTCATGAAATAGAAAAGGAGGGAGCTCTTCCAAACTCATTCTATGAGGCCAGTATCACCCTGATTCCAAAACCAGGCAAAGACACATCAAAGAAAGAAAACTTCAGATCAATATCTCTAATGGACATAGATGCAAAATTCTCAATAAAATTCTGGAAAATTGAAAAAAAAAGCTTATCAAAAAGATAGTGCACCACAATCAAGTGGGGTTCATCCCAGGAATGCAAGTTTGGTTCAACACAGGGAAATCAATAAATATAATTCATCACATCAATAGACTTAAATATAAGAATCATGATCATCTCAATAGATGCACAAAAAGCACTTGACAAAATACAGCACCCCTTCATGTTCAAAACACCAGAAAAAATAAGGAATAACAGGAACATATCTCAACATCATAAAGGCTATCTATGTTAAGCCCTAGGCCAACATCATTCTAAATAGAAAAAAATTGAAAGCATTGCCTCTAAAAACTGGAACAAGTCAGAGATGCACTTTTTCACCACTTCTATTTAGCAGAGTTCTTGGAACACTTTTGCCAGATCAATTAGACAGATTAAAGAAATTAAAGGTATACAGACAGGTAAAGAACTCAAATTAGCACTATCTGCTGATAAAAAAAAAACAGGATATAAAATCAACACCCATAGATTAAAGGCATTTCTGTACATCAGTGACAAACCCTCTGAAAGGGAAATGAGAAATACTACCCCATTTACAATAGCCTCAAAAAAAAATCTAATAAAATACTTGGAAATCACCTTAACAAAAGAGGTGAAAGACCTTACAACAAAAACTACAGAATGCTAAAGAAAAAAATTAAAGAAGACCCTAGAAGATGGAAAGATCTACCTTGTTCTTGGATAGGAGAATTAATGTTGTCAAAATGACTATACTTCTAAAAGTGCTCTACAGATCTAATGCAATTCCAATCAAAATCCCAATGACATTCCTCATAGAAATAGAAAAGACAGTCATGAAATTCATCTGGAAAAATAAGAGATCCAGAATAGCTAAAGCGATCCTTAGCAAGAAAAGTGAAGCAGGTGGCTCGCTACACCAGACCTTAAACTATATTGCAGAGCAATAGTAACAAAACCAGCATGGTATTGGCACCAAAATAGACTTGTAGACCAATGGTACAGAATAGAGGACACAGAGATTAACCTACATAAATATAGTTTATGTGGTGCAAAAACATACAATGGAGAAAAAATAGCCTCTTCAACAAATGGTGCTGGGAAAACTGGAAATGCATATGCAAAAAAAATGAAATTAAACTCTTATCTCTCACCATGCACAAAACTCAATACAAAGTGGATCAAGGACCTAGGAATTAAACCAGAGACACTGAACCTATTAGAAGAAAAAGTGGCCCCAAATCTTCATCATGTTGGATTAGTCCCTGACTTCCTTAATAAGACTCATATAGTGCAAGAGTTAAAGTCAAGAATAAATAAATGGGATGGATTCAAATTCAAAACTTCTTCTCAGCAAAAGAAACAATCAGTGAAGTGAATAGAGAGCCTACGTTTTAGGAACAAATTTTTTGCCACTCTCATCATATAGAGCACTAATCTCTAGGATATATAAAGAACACAAAAAGCTAAACATCACAAAAACAAATAACCCAATCAATAAATGGACCAAGGAACCGAACAGACACTTCTCAGAAGAAGATATACAATCAATCAACAAATATATGAAAAATTTTCAATATCTCTAGCAATTAGAGATATGCAAATCAAACCTACTCTAAGATTTCATCTCACTTCAGAATGGCAGCTATTAAGAATACAAACAAAAATAACTGTTGACAAAGATGTTGGGGGAAAGGTACATTCATACATTGCTGGTAGGACTGCAAATTGGTATAGCCAATTTGGAAAGCAGTATGGAGATTCCTTGGAAAACTGGAGATGGAACCACCATTTGACCCAGCTATCCCACTCCTCAGTCTACCCAAAGGACTTAAAAACAGCTTACTACAGGGACACAGCCACACAATAGCTAAACTGTGGAACCAACCTAGATGCCCATCAGTTGATGAATGGATAAAGAAAATGTGGCATATATACACAATGGAATATTACTCAGCAATAAAAGAGAATAAAATCATAGCATTTGCAGGTAAATGGATAGGGTTAGAGAAGATAATGCTAAGTGAAGTTAGCCAAACCCCTCCAAAAAAAATCAAATGTCAAATATTTTCTCTGATATAAGGAGGCTGATTCATAGTGGGGTAGGGAGGGGGAGCCTGGGAGGAATAGAGGAACTCTAGATAGGGCAGAAGGGTGGGAGGGAAAAGGACCGGGCATGGGGTTAGAAATGATGGTGAAATGGGATGAACATTATCCAAAGCACATGTATGAAAACACAAATTGGTGTGAATATACTTTATATACAAGCAGAGAAATGAAAAATTGTGCTGTATATGTGTAACAAGAATTGTAATGTGTTCCGCTGTCATTTATTTTTTTAAAGAATCAATAAAAAATTAAAAACTAAAAAAAAGAATAAAATCATGACATTTCCATGTAAATGAATAGAGTTGGAGAAGATAATGCTAAGTGAAGTTAGCCAATCCCCCCCAAAAAATGCTGAATGTTTTTACTGATATGATGATGCTTATTCATAATGGTGTTGGAGGGGAGATGGGAAAATTAGACAACCTCTAGATAGAGCAAAGGGGAAGAAGGGATAGGGAGGGGAGATGGTGGTAGGAAAGATGGTAGAATGAGATGGACATCATTACCCTAAGTATATGTGTGAAGACACAAGTGGTGTGACTGTACTTTGTGTACAACTAAAGATATAAAAATTGTGCTCTGTATGTATAATATTAATTGTAATGCATTCTGCTGTCATATATAACAAATTAGAATGAAAAAAAGAGAATGGCAAAAAAATGGATCAGCATTGAAGAGCTTGTGTTTCTCAATTTTAAAACAATAAAAATCTATGGTTATCAAGAAGTGTGGTATTTACATGAGGATAGGAAGATACATAAATAGGACAGGAATGACAGTTCAAAAGTGAGTTCTTCCATTTTTGATTAATTGCTTTTTGAAACAGGTGCCAATACAATTCAATGGAAAAAAATAATCTTTTAAATAAATGAATATGGAACAACTGGATGTTCACATTGCATGGTAATGATGCCCCTAATTTAAAATTAAATCAAACTTGATCATAGATATAAATATAAAACATAAAATTTCTATAATTCTCAGTTTTATACTTCTTAGGAAAAAAAGTGTGTCTTCCTGACCTTAAGTGAGGCAAATCATTTTTATATCCAACACCAAATGTGCAAGTGACAAAAGAAGATAAACAAACAAAACTAAAATGTCAGTGCATCAAAGGACACCAAAAAGAAAATAACCTATAGAATGGACCAGTATCAATAATATATTGAGAACTGTTACATTTCAATTACAAAAGACAAATCAATTGAAAAATGAGAAAAAAAAATTAAACATTTTTTCAAAATACACAAATGGCTGAATAACACACAAAAAGATCCTCAACATTAGTTACAGATTAAATTCAAAACCACAATAATGGCTGTGTGGCTATAATCACAGAGAGAGACAGGAAAGCAAGGACTAATGAGAATTTAGAGAAATGGAACTCCCATACACTTTTGAAGGTAATGTGAAATAGTGGAGTTGCTTTGGAAAGCAATTGGGTAATTTCTATAGAGTTTACAAAGGAATACTGATATCACAGTTATATACCTAAGCATATACCCAGGAGAAATTAAACATATGTGTACATAAAAACCAGTGCATGAATGTTCATAGCAGCAATATTTAAAATGGTCAAAAAGTAGAAACAACCTAAATATCAATGAATGGTTAACAAATGCTTATATCCATACTATGGAATATTATTCTGTAATAAAAAGCATTTTTAAATATAATAGTAATGCATGTTAAAATATGAATAAACCTTTGAAATATTATCCAAATTGAAATAACCCAGTCAAATAAGATCACTTATATGATTCTGTTTACATGAAATGTCCACAATAGGCATATCTATAGAGACAGAGTAGATTAGTTTGTTGGGTGTGCAGTTTGAAGGAAGGAATGGAGAGTGAAAACTAGTAAAAGCAGATTTATTTTCTTTTGAGCACTAATAAAATATTCTAGAATCAAAATTTGATGATGGCACAACTGTGAATATACCAGAAGTCAATGAACTATACAGTTGAAATTGGTTAATTTTATGGTAGGGGTCATATGTTGATAGGCTATTTAAAAACAAGCAACCAGCACCCCCAAAATATATAGAAGAAAAAGTTATATAAAAACTCAGAGGAGGGACTAGGGTTGTGGCTCAGTGATAGACCTCACGCCTAGTACGTGTGAGGTGCTGGGTTCAATCCTCAGCACCACATATGAATAAACAAAAAATAAAGGTATTGTGTCCACCTACAACTAAAAAAAAAATTTAAAAAACCTCAAAGAAATAGTCTTAAAATAATATTTTTAAATGGGATAAATGAGGGATAAATATGAATATTGTGTAATAAATTCTGCTTCAGTATAAAAGAGTCTATGGTTATCCATTAGTCCAATTCATAATTATGTCAAAGTATTTACAAGGAGACAGCTAAAAGTCAGAAAGGATGACATTAGAATCAATGACAGCCGCAATGCAATTTGACTTACTCAGAAAGTCTACTTGGTATTTGGTGTATGGTATTTTTAAAGAAGAATTTCATGCAAGAAAACCCTGATTGCTTTAGTGTATTACATGCAGACAAACATGCTGAGTAGTGAAGTTTTCATACCCATGCCTCTTTGTTTTCAGAAATGAGAAGACCCAAATTCCCATTTCCATCATCTTTGTGATGCTTCCTCTGACAATTTGATTGAGTTCCAGACCGTAAAGGACAAAGGGGGGAAAACTTGAAAAATGAAATTCTGTTTTGCTTCTGAGAATCATTGCCTAAGTTCAGTATTGAGTAAGAAATTGTGATAAGCCATCAGTGATCCATTCAGAATGGGCAGGCATTGGCCTTAGTATGCATAGACGATTTCCAGTTCAATTTAGTTTCCAGACTGCATTAGAATACTGTATATCCAGTCTTGTGAAAATCCCTTCAGCTTTGTAGCATTTCCAGAAGAATTTTAAAAGAACAAGGAACAGCAATGTCAAGTTGAAAGTAGTGTCACAATGAGAAACATAAGCAGGATAAATGAGGATATGTAGGCATAATCTGAATATGAAATTAACTGATTCTATCATTTGCTCTTTCGCCCCACCCTTGCATCAACTTTTGAACTAGGTTCTGTTAGTTCTTCCTCAAACACTAGGTTAAAGTAATTACTCCTTTCAATTTTCATTATTTGAAATCTTTTCTCCAAACCTGTACTGACAATACACACCTGGGATTCATTCATCATGCTACTTGATACATTATGAAAATAACTGGGTTACCGACTTTGTGATAGAAATCAATTCTATATGCAGACCACTTCTGGAGTGATGCAGAGCAAGGTAACACATGCTTGTTCTACAGTGGAAAACACACAAAAAAGAAAATTGTTAATGATCACCAGAAACTGCCCACCTATCAATAGCTATGAAAATAACACTAGCTGACATTCATTAAGTATTTACTGTATGTCATGTCTTCTCACACAGTCTTTTATAAGTTTGCCTAAATCCTCACAATCACCTTATGAATTAAGATGACACCTAAATCAAGAAGCTGAGGCATGAAGGGTTTCCAAGAGCCTAAGATCTCAATCACTATAACAACTCCTGTATATTGAGAGCAGATGGTGCTGATTTCAATAGAATAATGTTAATCTATTTTTAAAAACATATCAGTTGCAAGCAGCTAAAGGTCATCCTATGCCATTTTCATGTTCATGGAATATTTGCAGAATGATACAGAGAGAGATAGAGAGTGAGATACAGGTATAGATATTTGACATATATTCAAATTTATTATATGTAGTTGAAAATAAATCAGATTTTGGTAACTTAGTAAACTAGTAGAAACAAATAAGTAAATAACCTATAGTGATTAAAGCACTTGACAGATAATAGATAAGTTTTGTACATGCCCTACTGGACTTTTGTTAACACACCTATAAATGAGAGGGATGAAAATTTTGACTTTAAATATTTCTTAGAATATAATGATTATAAAATGATTTTCATAATCTCTTTTAATATCTTACATATATATCATTGGCCTATGTTTCTAAGAAGCTAATTATTTCTTTTTCTTACAGATTTATAGAAGCACTGCATATATTTAAAAATGGAACCCATCCCCCACAGCGGACACTCCACCGAGGCAGTCAGCGGCCACCATCCGGGAAAGCTGAAGGATACACCGCCACTCTCCCACAGATTGCAACATCAAACCAGCGGACACTCCACCGAGGCAGTCAGCGGCCACCATCCGGGAAAGCTGAAGGATACACCGCCACTCTCCCACAGATTGCAACATCAAAACAGATTGCAACATCAAAACAGCCAGCAGCAGGACCCTGGAGATCCAGGCCAACTGATTCGCGCAGCCTGCCCCGTGGCTACAGAAGGCGTGGCGCTGCAGAGAAGCCATTAATTAGCAAGCAGGGAGATTAGGGACTACCATTAGGTGGAATCCCTCCAGCCAAGCCCACACTGAGCCTTGGGCTGAGTACAGGATTTCAGAAGGGGAAGGAAGCTGTACAGTCCCATCCCCCACAGCGGACACTCCACAGAGGCAGTCAGCGGCCACCATCTGGGAAAGCTGAAGTATCCACCACCACTCTCCGACAGATTGCAACAACAAAACAGGAGAAATCAAGACTAACAAGAGAAACCAGGAGACTAGAGGCAAGACCCTGGCCAGTGGGGGGCTGGAAACCGCAGGCCCGCCAGCGACAGTTCACCCACTGCCTGCGTAACTGCGCGGTAGGAGAACGCCGCCCGCAGACGACCGATCACCCGCCAGCGGCCTGTGATACTGGGCGGCTGGAGACTGCCTGCCTGCCGTGACTGGGAACCGATATCAAACAGAGGCAGTCCAGTCACACCCCCCTTTAGGACACCCCAGCAAGGAGCCTGGGGCCCGCCATAGCAGAGCAGTGTTGTCACTGGAACTCAGACGTCAGAATTCCTTCCCAGCGGAATCCAAGTTAGCAGGCATAGTTTAACAACACAAAGGAGAGACATCAGAGTAATACAGAACCAAAACAAAGCTATAGAAGAGAGCAGAAACACGACAATCAAAAAGAGCTGGGAAGTGACGTGGACAACATGAGAAAACAAGGGAAAAAAGGAGTACAAACAATGCAAGACAACTTAATGCTACAGGAGGACATAGAAACATCAGAAGCAGGGATAGGGAAAGAACTCAAGGCATACCTAACTCAAATGGAAAGGAATATTAGAGAAGACGTAAGACAGCAAGTCCAAGAAATAAAAATATATTTTGAAAATGAATTAAACAAACAAATTCAAATGGCAAAGAACGAGCTCTACCAGGAGATAGAGATCTTAAAAAAAAATCAAACGATAATCCTATAATTGCAGGAAACTATAAACCAAATTAAAAATTCAAACGAGAATATTACAAATAGACTTGATCAAGTAGAAATCAGAACATCAGATAATGAAGACAAGGTTTATCAACTTGAAAAGAGTATAGTCAACACAGAAAAGATGCTTAAAACCCACGAGCAATCTATTCAAGAGATATGGGACGTCATAAGAAAACCAAATTTGAGAGTCATTCGGATAGAAGAAGGAACAGAGATTCAAACCAAAGGAATGGACAGCATATTAAATGAAATAATTGTAGAAAACTTCCCAGAGATGAAAGATAGAATGGATTGCCAAATCCTGGAAGCCTACAGGACCCCAAGCATTCAAAATCATAATAGACCAACTCCAAGACACATAATAATGAAGATAGCCAACATACAGAACAAGGAGAGAATATTAAAAGCTACGAGAGAAAAGAGGCAGATCACATTCAGGGGTAAACCAATTAGGTTAACGACTGATTTCTCATCACAGACTTTGAAAGCGAGAAGATCCTGGAACAATGTATTTCAAACACTGAAAAATAATGGATTCCAACCAAGAATACTGTATCCAGCAAAATGGAGCTTCAGATTTGACAACAAAATTAAAATCTTTCATGATAAACAAAAGCTAAAAGAATTCGCAGCAAGAAAACCAGCACTGCAAAGTATTTTGAGCAAAATACTACAAGAAGAGGAGTTGAAAAATAGTGCACAAAACCAATAGCAGGAAGTAGCTCAGTAAAGGGGGAGGAAAATAACCAAAAAGTAAAATTAGCCAAACTAAAATAAATAAATAAAGAAGCATGACTGGAAGTACAAATCATATCTCAATTGTAACCTTAAATGTTAATGGCCTAAACTCACCAATCAAGAGACATAGGCTAGTAACCTGGATCAAAAAAATAAATCCAACAATATGCTGCCTTCAGGAGACTCATATGATAGGAAAAGACATTCACAGGCTGAAGGCAAAAGGTTGGGATAAATCATACCACTCACATGGCCCTCGGAAACAAGCAGGAGTGGCCATACTCATATCGAATAAAATCAACTTCAAACCCAAGTTAATCAAGAAAGATAAAGAAGGGCACTATATACTGTTAAAAGGAACCATCCACCAACAAGACATAACAATTATCATTGTGTATGCACCAAACAATGGAGCTGCAACATTCATAAAACAAACCCTCCTCAAGTTCAAGAGTCAAATAGACCACAACACAATAATTATGGGTGATTTCAACACACCGCTCTCACCATTAGACAGATCCTCTAGACAAAAATTGAATAAAGAAACTATAGAACTCAACAGCACAATCAACAACCTAGACTTAACCGACATATATAGAATATATCAACCATCATCAAGTGGATACACGTTCTTCTCAGCAGCTCATGGATCCTACTCAAAGATAGACCATATATTATGCCATAAGGCAACTCTTAGTAAATATAAAGGTGTGGAGATTATACCATGCACCATATCTGACCATAATGGAATGAAATTGGAAATCAATGATAAAAGAAGGAAGGAAAAACCTTACACCACATGGAAAATGAACAATATGTTATTGAATGATCAATGGGTTACAGAAGACATAAAGGAGGAAATGAAAAAATTCTTAGAGTCAAATGATAATACAGACACAACATACCGGAATCTATGGGACACAATGAAAGCAGTTTTAAGACGGAAATTCATTTCTTGGAGTTCTTTTCTCAAAAAAAGAAAAAACCAACAAATAAATGAACTCACACTATGCCTCAAAAATCTAGAAAAGGAAGAACAAAACAACAGCAAATGTAGTAGAAGACAAGAAATAATTAAAATTAGAGCAGAAATCAACGAAATTGAAACAAAAACAACCATTGAAAAAATAGATAAAACTAAAAGTTGGTTCTTTGAAAAAATAAATAAGATAGACAAGCCCTTAGCCATACTAACGAAAAGAAGAAGAGAGAAAACTCAAATTACTAACATACGGGATGAAAAAGGCAATATCACAACAGACACTACAGAAATACAGAAGATAATTAGAAAGTATTTTGAAACCCTATATTCCAATAAAATAGAAGATAGTGAAGATATTGATAAATTTCTTAAGGCATATGATTTGCCCAGATTGAGACAGGAAGACACACAAAATTTAAACAGACCAATAACAAAGGAAGAAATTGAAGAAGCCATCAAAAGACTACCAACCAAGAAAAGCCCTAGACTGGATGGGTATACAGCGGAGTTCTACAAAACCTTCAAAGAAGAATTAATACCAATTCTTTTCAAGCTATTTCAAGAAATAGAAAAAGAAGGAGCTCTTCCAAATTCATTCTATGAGGCCAACATCACTCTGATCCCAAAACCAGACAAAGATACTTCAAGGAAAGAAAACTACAGACCAATATCTCTAATGAACTTGGATGCAAAAATTCTCAATAAAATTCTGGTGAATCAAATACAAAAACATATCAGAAAACTTGTGCACCATGACCAAGTAGGATTCATCCCTGGGATGCAAGGATGGTTCAATATACAGAAATCAATAAATACTATTCACCACATCAATAGACTTAAAGACAAGAACCATATGATCATCTCGATAGATGCAGAAAAAGCATTTGACAAAGTACAGCATCCCTTTATGTTCAAAACACTAGAAAAACTAGGGATAACAGGAACTTACCTCAACATTGTAAAAGCTATATATGCTAAACCTCAGGCTAGCATCATCCTAAATGGAGAAAAATTGAAGGCATTCCCCCTAAAATCTGGAACAAGACAGGGGTGCCTTTTTTAACCACCACTATTCAATTTAGTTCTCGAAGTACTAGCCAGAGCAATTAGACAGACAAAAGAAATTAAAGGCATAAAAATAGGAAAAGAAGAAGTTAAATTATCGCTATTTGCGGATGACATGATAATATACTTAACAGACCCAAAAGGGTCTACAAAGAAGCTGCTAGAGTTAATAAATGAATTCAGCAAAGTGGCAGGTTATAAAATCAACACGCATAAATCAAAGGCATTCCTGTATATCAGCAACAAAACCTCTGAAATGGAAATAAGGAAAACCACTCCATTCACAATATCCCCAAAGAAAATAAGATACTTGGGAATCAACCTAACAAAAGAGGTGAAAGATTTATACAATGAAAACTACAGAACCCTAAAGAGAGAAATAGAAGAAGATCTCAGAAGATGGAAAAATGTACCCTGTTCATGGATAGGCAGGACTAGCATCATCAAAATGGCGATATTACCAAAAGTTCTCTACAGGTTTAATGCGATGCCAATCAAAATCCCAACAGCATTTCTTGAAGAAATAGATAAAGCAATCATGAAATTCATATGGAAAAACAAAAGACGCAGAATAGCAAAAGCAATTCTAAGCAGGAAGTGTGAATCTGGAGGTATAGCAATACCAGAGTTCAAACTGTATTACAAAGCAATAGTAACAAAAACAGCATGGTACTGCTACCAAAACAGGTGGGTAGACCAATGGTACAGAATAGAGGATACAGAGACTAATCCACAAAGTTACAACTATCTTATATTTGATAAAGGGGCTAAAAACATGCAATGGAGGAAGGATAGCATCTTCAACAAATGGTGCTGGGAAAATTGGAAATCCATATGCAACAAAATGAAATTGAATCCCTTTCTCTCACCAGCCACAAAAGTTAACTCAAAATGGATCAAGGAGCTAGATATCAAACCAGAGACACTGCGTCTGATAGAAGAAAAAGTTGGCTACTATCTACATATTGTGGGGTCGGGCTCCAAATTCCTTAATAGGACTCCCATAGCCCAAGAGTTAACAACAAGAATAAACAAATGGGACTTACTTAAACTAAAAAGTTTTTTCTCAGCAAGAGAAACAATAAAAGAGGTAAATAGAGAGCCTACATCCTGGGAACAAATTTTTACCCCCCACACATCAGATAGAGCCCTAATTTCCAGAATGTACAAAGAACTCAAAAAATTAAATAATAAGATAACAAATAATCCAATCAACAAATGGGCCAAGGACCTGAACACACATTTCTCAGAGGAGGACATACAATCAATCAACAAGTACATGAAAAAATGCTCACCATCATTAGCAATTAGAGAAATGCAAATCAAAACCACCCTAAGATACCATCTCACTCCAGTAAGATTGGCAGCCATTATGAAGTCAAATAACAATAAGTGTTGGCGAGGATGTGGGGAAAAGGGTACACTTGTACACTGCTGGTGGGACTGCAAAATGGTGAGGCCAATTTGGAAAGCAGTATGGAGATTCCTGGGAAAGCTGGGAATGGATCCACCATTTGACCCAGCTATAGCCCTTCTCGGTCTATTCCCTGAGGACCTTAAAAGAGCGCACTATAGGGATACGGCCACATCAATGATTATCGCAGCACAATTCACAATAGCTAGACTGTGGAACCAACCTAGATGCCCTTCAATAGATGAATGGATAAAAAAAATGTGGCATCTATATACAATGGAGTATTATGCAGCAATAAGAAATGACAAAATCATAGAATTTGGAGAGAAATGGATGGCATTAGAGCAGATTATGCTAAGTGAAGCTAGCCAAGCCCTAAAAAACAAATGCCAAATGTCTCCTTTGATATAAAGAGAGCAACTAAGAACAAAACAGGAAGGAAGAGCATGAGGAAAAGACTAACTGTAAACAAAGACGAATGGGGGGAGAGAAAGGGAAAGAGAAGGGAAAGGATTTGCAAATGGTAGGAGACCTTCAATGATACACAAAAGTATAAGAGGTTATGATGGGCAAGGGGGAGGGGGGAAAAAAAAGGGAGAGAATTTAACAACAGCTGAGGAGGCAGAGAGGGAAGGTGGGAGGGGAGGGGAGGGGGGATAGTAGGGGTTAGGAAAGGTAGCAGATTAAGACAGTCACTAATATGCCATTATGTAAAAATGTGAGTATGTAACAGATGTGATTCTGCTATCTGTATTTGGGGTAGAAATGGGAGTTCAAAACCCAATAGAGTCAAATGTATGAAAGATGATTTATCAAGAGCTCTGTAATATTTGGAACAATCAATAAAAAAAATAAAATAAAAAAATAAAAAATAAAAATGGAAATTGTTTTTAATTTGTGATAATTGTTAAATGCATTTATTTCTTATGTTTTTTTTAAATTTATTTTGTTCTTTATGCCATTTTGGAATTTCATTGGTTCATATCTTTATCACTTATTTTCTTTAAGTCTGGTTTCCTGTATTATCATTCAATAGATGTTTCAAATATAAAATATGAAAATAAATTGCTCTTTTAACATTTCATCTTTTACAAATCCAGGATTTTTGATACAAATGTAAATTACTAATAGATCTACCTTTCTTTCAAATGACTCACCAGATATCCTAATATTATTTATTAACATTTCTAACTTCCTCCTGGTGATTACCATTAAGGAAATACAACCTTGATCATAAATTACCTTCCCAAATGAATTTAGGTCAATTTGTGAACTCTTTATTCTCTCTGTCACATGGACCAGTATCATATTGACCAATACACAAAAGATTTTTAACTTCACTTATGGTCAAAGAAAAACAAATTAAGATAACGCTGAACTTTTCTTTTTATCTGTCAAGTAGACAAAGATTTAAGGATTTAATAATACCAGTGTTGGTTAGAATGTCAAAACTAGTCACACCAAGTTTTTGATGGAAATACAAATTGTACAGTCAGGTTTCATCTATAAATATTTTAAGCATGCACACACTTTAACCTCACAGTGAGTCAATGTCTCCTGGGAGTCAGCAAAATCTTTTCAAAGGATCTGTGAGGTCAAAATGCTTTTCATCATACTTCTAAAATATTATTTACTGTTTTCACTGTGCAAACATTTACATTGCTGGTTCAAAAGCAACGATGGTGAAATGCCTCATCCTTCTACTGGAAATAAAGTCCATGGCAACAGATTTTACTAATCTTCATTTCATTTTTATCCATCATGCACACATAGTTACACACACAAACACAAACACACACACACACACACACACACACACACACACACATAGTTGTAATCATAATGTCATTAAAGAAGCACTAATTCTTTAAAATTTTATTACAACTTGACTTGGGAGTATATGCTTCTTATTACATTTTATGTGATAAAACTAGGCCTATATTAGGCATTTATTTTGCGTATTGAAGAGAGTTGTTTAAAAAAAAAAACTTATATTAACTGAACTAGTCCCTAATTTAATAAAACATCATTTTTAGCAGAAAGAATGAATGACAGACAAACTATGGTTATTGAGACTTAAGTATTGGGGAGATACTTTTTTTTCTAAACTGAACAGCAAGCCTGTCACTTCAGAAAAACAACTGACACTATTTGTTTGTTGCCAATGATCACATTTGAGCTTTCAAGCAAAAATTTGAATTTTGGAACATTATATTCATCACCAAGAACTTGACAGCTTCCCAATATTTAAATACTTTTCTGTGGTGTTATTAACAAATGGAATTGTTTCATACTATTTGCCAAATATGGTAATATTTGGAAAAATCTTAACTCAAAATGAACTTACTTTCAAATGACCCAGGCATAGATGAAAGAGCTAGTCAAAATGCAAAACACACAAATATATTTTATTTAACTGAGTACAAAAATTGATTTGTTTTCAAATTCCACAATGGAACTAAGCTTTAAGAAGTTTCTGGGCTACAGAATGTGATACAGGAGGGCTTGCCTAGGATATTCAAGGACCTAGTTTTAATCACCAGTACTATAAGAACGAAAAGAGTGGGGCAGGGGGCTGAGGGAGCCGGCGGAGAAACAAAGAGGGAGAGAGAGAGAAGCTTCCATTTATTAAGTTTTGTTTTAGCATCAAGAGGAATAACCATATGTTCTGAGACAGCTAGAAAACTAGCCTTATTTTCCAACTTTCTACAAGTATAGAGGCAGATTTGCTTCACCTATTTCACCAACATTATAATACATTGAATGAAGAAGTAGACCTCAGAGTTCAACTGTCTTCTAAATAAAAACTTTTTTAAAATTTTGAAGTCATACATTAAAATAATTAGCAACTGTTGAAATGATGCCACTGTTCTCACCATATGTTTTTGTTTTTAATTTGGAAAATATACATAATTTAAAATTTTTCATTTTAATTCTTAAAGCAACAAATATTGATAGTTATATCCTAAATTTTTAAAAATTCATATTATTTTAAAAATAATTAACTGCTCAAAAAATTCTCTCTAGCTTTGATCTTTTTATTTATTTTTGATTAGAGCATTATTGTTATATATAGCAATTGGATTCATTTGGACTGAATCATAGATGCATGGAATTTTATTTCAATTCCTGCCTCTCCCTGCCCCACTCCCCACTTTCCCTTCCTTCCTACCTCCACTAATTCTCCTTCCTGTACTCTACTGATCTTCCTTTCACTCATTTATTTATTTTTTATTTCTAATTTCTATACATACATAAAGGTGAAATTACTGTGGAACATTTATATATGTATACAGTATAATTTTGTTAAATTCATTTCATATTGCCTCCCCTTTCCAATCCCTCTTCTCTCACTCTCCATATCCTTCTCCTTCACTGATTTTTTTCCTATATATTTATGCTATCCAATCCCCACCACTACCTTCTTTCCCTTATTTTGCTCTAGCTTCCACATATGACAGAAAACATCTGACCCTTGATTTCTGAATCTGGTTTATTTCAATTAGTACAGTGTTCTCTGTGTCCAACCATTTACCAATAACTGCCATAATCTCATTTTTCTTTATGGCCTATTTTCTTAATCCATTCCTCTATTGACAGGCATCTAGGCTGGTTCTATAATATGGATATTGTGAATTGTGCTACTATAGTTTGCTGATTATAGTTCTTTTGAATAAATACCAAAGAGTGAGTCAGTTGGGTCATATAGTGGTTTCATTCCTATTTTTTTTTTTTTTTGAGGAATGTCCATACTGCTTTCCAGAGTGATTGTACTACTTTGCAGTCACAACAAAAACATACCATTGTATCATTTTTATCACAGCCTCACCAGCATTGATTGTTTTGTGTTCTTGCTAATTGTCATTTTAACTGGAGTGAGGTGAAATCTTAGTATAGTTTGTTTTGCACTTCCTTGATTGCTATAGATGTTGGAGATTGTGTTATATATATGTTGGCCATTTGTGTTTCTTTTTGAAAAACATCTGTTCATTTCTTTTTCCCATTTATTCATTGGGTTATTCATTTGCTTATGTTTTGATTTTGGCATTAAATTTTTTGAGTTCTTTATATATTTGGATATTAATCCTCCGACAGAGGAGCAATGGCAAAGATTTTCTCCCATTCTGTAGACTCTATCTTCATGCTCTTAATCATTTCCTTTGCAGGGTAGAAGATTTTTAATTTAGTGGCATCCCACTTATTGATTCTTGGTTTTATTTCTTGAGCTTTAGGGGTCTTGTTGAGGAAGTTGGTGCCTGTACCAACATGATGGAGAATTGACCCCATGCATTCTTCTAGCAGTTGTGAGCTTTCTACTCTAATTCCCAAATCATTGGTCCACTTTGAATTGGCTTTTATTCAGGGTGAAAGGTAGAGTTCCAATTTTATTACAGACATCTAATTTTGATAGCACCATTCATTTAAACTGTTAACTTTTTTCCAACATATATTTATGGCATCTTTGACAAGTATCAGATAGTTTTGTTTCTTCTATTCTGTTAGATGCCAATACAATGCTATTTTTGTTACTAAAGCTCTGTAGTATAATTTCAGATCAGGTATTGAACTGACTATTACATTTCTGTTCTTGCTCAGAATTGCTTTTTCTATTCTGGGACTCTTAATCTTCTAAATGAATTTCAGTATTTTTTTTATTTCTGTAAAGAATGTTGTTGGTATTTTGATGAGGATTATGTTGAATTGTATATCACTTTTGGTAGTGTGTCCATTTTGATAATATTAATTCTCCCTTTCCAAGAATATGGGAGATCTTTTCATCTTCTAATGTCTTCTTTAATTTCTTTCTTCAGTTGTCTATAGTTTTCATTATACTTTTCACCTCCTTGATCAGATTAATTTCAAAATTTCTTCTTTTTTATTTTTCACGAGTTTCTCTCTCTCTCTCTCTCTCTGTGTGTGTGTGTGTGTGTGTGTGTGTGTGTGAGAGAGAGAGAGAGAGAGAGAGAGAGAGAGAGAGAGAGAGAGAAAGGGATGATTTTCCTGATTTCTTTCTCAGCTGAATCACTGTTGGAAAATAAGAAATCTATTTATTTATGGTAGTTGATCTTGTGTCCTGCTACTTTGTCAAATTCATCTATCAGCTTCTACAGTTTTTGGGTCCTCTAGATATAAGATCATATCATCAGCAAACAGATAGTGTGACTTCTTCTTTTCTTATTTGAATCCCTTTAATTTCCTTCTCTTGTCTAATTGTTCTGGCTAGTGTTTTAAAAAATATATTGAATAGATGTGGTAAGAGTGAACATTTTTGTCTTGTTCTGGATTTCAGAGAGAATACTTTCTGTTTTATCCATTTTGTATAATGTTGGCTTTGGGGTTTTCATATATATCCTTTATAGTGTAGAGGTAAGTTCCTTCTATCCCTAGTTTCTGTAGCATTTTTAGTATGGGTGGGTGCTGGGTTTTATCAAAGGCCTGTTCTGCATGTCATGAGATAATCATAAGATTATTGTTCTTAAATCTATTCAAGTAGTGAATTGCATTTATTGATTTGTGTATGTTGAAACAGCCTTTCATCACTGGGATGAGGGCAAGTTGATCACAGTATATTTTCTTCTTTATGTGTTTTTGAATGTGGTTTACTAATATTTCATTAAACATTTTTATATCTATGTTCATCAGGAATATTGATCTGAAGTTTTCTTTCCTTGATGTGCCTTGTCTAGTTTTGGCATCAGGGTTACACTGGTTTTATAGAATGTATTTATAAGTGTTTTCTTCCTTTCAATTTCATGAAATAATTTGAGAAAGACTGATGTCAGTTCTTTGAAGATCCAGTAGAACTTGGCTGACAATCTATCTGGTCCTGGGCTTTTCTTTTTTGGAAGAAATTTAATTGCTGTTTTAATTTTATTACTCAATATTGGTCTGTTGGATTTTCTGTATCTTTCAGGTGCAGTTTGGGCAGTTCATATGTATCTAGCAATTTGTCAAGGTCTTCTAGATTTTCCAGTTTATTGTGGTACAAATTTTCAAAATAGCTTCTAATGATCCTCAGGATTTCAGTAGAGTCTTTTACTTTCAGAAGTAACATCTTCTTTTTCATTTCTAGTTTTGATTATTCAGGCCATCTCTAACTTTTGCCTAAGGATTTATCAATCTTATTTATTTTTTAAAAGAAAGTATTCTGTTGCATTGATCCTGTGTATTCTTTTGTTGTTGCTGCTGTTCTGAATTTCATTAATTTTGGTTCTGATTTTTATTATTTTCTGTCTTCTACTAGTTTTGGAATTAGTTTGTTCTTCCTTTTCTAAGGTCTTCCTTTTCTAAGGTCTTTATTATAGATTTCTTTGGTCTTTTTTTGAACATAGGTACATAATCCTATAAATTTTCCTCCTAGAACTACTTTCATACTGTCCCATAAATTTTGATATGTTGTATCTCTTTTTTAATTTGTTTCTAAGGATTTCTTGATTCGTGTCATTTTTTAATGATCCATTCTTCATTTAAAAGTGTATTGTTCAATCTCCATGTCTTTATGTGGTTTCCATTCGTTTTCTTGTTGGTAATTTATAGTTTCATTCCATTATGATCTGACAAGATGAACAGGATTGTATCAATTATTTTATATTTGCTAAGACTTATATTGTGTACTTTAATATGCTGTATTTGGGGAAAGGGCCCATGAGCTGCTGAAAAGAAGGTAAAGTCAGATGTTTTGGAGTAAAATATTTTGTAGTTGTCTATTAATTCAACTTGATTTATAGTATTATTTAAGTTGATAATATCTTTATTGATTTCATGTTTGAACAACCTGTGTAGTGGTGATAAGGGTGTGTTTAAATTGCATAGTATAATTATATTGGGGTCTCTTTTCTGCCAAGAAATTGTTGTTGTTGTTTATGCAACTAGGTACACCAACATTTGTGACATAGATATTTACTATCATTATATCTTCTTGTTGGGTTGTTCCCTCTACCAGGATTTAGTAGCCTTCTTTGTCTCATGTGATTTACTGATGCTTATGTAATGAGAATCAGCTATTAATTACAAAAGTACACTCCTGTGTTTCAAGTAGTTTACACACTTAGGTTGGAGTTCCTCAGAAGGTCTCAAAATACCAAGGCATCCTCAGGTCAAATGTAGTTCAATGTAACTATCTTCCAATGTTTTTGTGAAAGGAAAACACACTTGTATTTGGAATAAACTACCATGTTTTGAGATATTGTGTTACAATTGATCCTAATTTTAGGTGAGATATGACTCAGTAGTGTTAGAGAAAAGTGAGAGTCTAGTTATTGAAAGAAGAATGGTACAGGACTAATCACACACACACCTGGGATAAGCAGTGTGTTTATTGTCAGGAGCCTGATAGGGCTTCTCTGTACAGACAGGGACAGCAGCAGCAAGGAGGGAGAGCAGCAGCAACTCCCCCTTAATATTACCTTTTATAGGCTAAAATCATGGCCATGCACTAGGGGCCGGGTTTAGTCTTGACTGACATACTACGCATCCCCTGATCCTGTAGAAGGAAAGTTTGTTTCTGGGGAACAGAGACAGGTAGTTTTCCTATCTCTCAGAGGGGGAACAGGGAAACTGACTTGTCCTTTATCTTCTCAAGGAGAGAACAGGAAACCAGTACATCCCCATTTCAGAGGCTGGTAAATTGTCTCCTATCTCTCAATGATGGAACAGGGAGAGACCAGCAGGTCTCCAGGCCAGTAGATTTTATCTTGGGCTACATTCTATTAATTGGGAATAACAACAGTATTCATAAAGTGAGGGTGGGGAAAAGGAAGATGGCTGCAATTATGCTAACAGCTATTTATATGTTTCTCTTTTCTTAGTGTCAATTATTTATTTTTCATTAACATTAACAATGAAGGTTTTTAAGGTTGTTGAATGTGAAAGTGGCAACTCAAAATTTTTTGGAATGTTCACTAATTCTATGAAGAAATATGTTCATATATAGCTACTGATATTTTTTAACTAACTGGGAGCTTTTAAAATTATTTGTAATGTAATTCATACACTCAGTTGTACACATGTGTCTGTGCATGACATGCACATACACAATATCTTATTTTACAAGTTAATAATTACTCATTTATCCAGCAATAACTAAATTAATATTATTAACACAGAAAATGACCTAGGTGTTATACCTTTACCATGGAATTATAAAATGCTTGGTTAGACAATATCTTAATAAAATTCAGGACCATTCGGCCACTGAGCCACATCCCCAGCTCTATTTTGTATTTTATTTAGAGAAAAGGTCTCAACTGAGTTTGCTTAGTACCTCATTTTTGCTGAGCCTGGCTTTGAATTCGTGATCCTCCTGTCTCAGCCTCCCAAGCTGCTGGAATTATAGGCATGCACCACCGCGCCCAGCAACATTATTTTTCTTTATAGATGAATTTGTTTAGAGCTACAGGAAAAAAAATCACACAATCATAAATTTATTTATAAATCAGCAATACAGGAAAGTACAAATTATTAATTGTTCAGCACATTCAATCAAACCAATAAGACCTACTTCATCAGCTAAGGCTACTCAATGAATGGTATTTCCTTTCTTATTTCATTACTTACTGCCTTTATTTAAAAAAATGCTAGTAGCTTCCTTCTGAATTGCTGACAGTCTCTGATCATATGTAGTTCAAATTGGTGGCAAGAAGATGAGAGAATTTTATCAACTTCCTCACCAATTCCACTTTTTATTCCTTCTCTCTTGGATGAGAGAAGATGATTATTTCGACATACAGCTTTACAATTATAAGATTTCAGTGTTTCGCATTTACTGAAAAGAATCTAAAAAAGTGATAAATCACAAATGAAAATGCAAAATTTAAACTATAGTGTGAAACACAAGAAAGAATTCCATTTGCTTTTGTTTAATTAAACATAGTTCTTTGATTCCTCCTTAACATTAAGATAAACAACAATTTAGATTTAGCCAAATTAGAAACTCTCTCAGATCGCTCACATCTAATATCCCTAAATGATGTCTTTAAAAGAGGTGTTGAAAGAAAAAAGAAAGGAAGGAAGAAAGGGAGGAAGGGAGGGAGGAAGGGAAGGAGGAAAGAAAGAGAGGAAAGGAAAACCCAAGAAAAGAAACTACTTATGCACACAATCCTTTCAGGAGGCAGCAACTATAATTTAATTCATTTTATCACTGCCCACTGAATTGATCTTTTGTCTATCTTTGTGCAAGTTAACTTATTTTGATAGTTTATGTCATGAATCACTATAGAAATTTAATTAAATTGATATATTAACTGTGCCGTAATTGCCACTGAAGTATTACGAATGTCAGGCCACTAGCTTTCATTCTAGATTGTAACTGGAAATAAGATGCTGCAACTTGGATTATTTTCTTTATTAAGAGAAGTATACAAAATAAATAACCCAGATATATCCATTTTGACCTGTATCTGGAATTAGAATTTTTACATCTTTTTAAGAGATGTTTTTGCAGAATATTTGTAATTTTTCTTTTAATTTTTCTAATATACTCATGTTTAATGCTTTTTTGTATTTATAACCTAATCACTGAAAATTGCCTATTGATATTAATGCTACTCAATTTTTTAAAAATATTTTTAGTAGTTATTGATGGATCTTTATTTATTTATTTGCTTATATGTGGTGCTGACAATTGAACCCACTACCTCACACATGTGAGGTAAGTGTTCTACCACTGAACCACAACCCTAGTCCCTCATTTTTTTACTCTAATTTATTTAGTTTTTATGTTAGTTTCATTTTAGTTTTCATTGAGATTATTTTCAAAATACCCTAATAATTAGACACTTTCCATACCACAAATAATATAAAATCCATACCACAAATAATATAAAAATCTTATAGAAATAAAATACTCAGTTTAACAAAGTCATCATCTGAGCACACATTAGTTACAATTGTGCACATCAGGTATTTATCAAACTAACAGTATATACTAGATAAAGGACTTCTAACTGGGCCAGAGTAATTAAGATAATTAAACTTTTATTGAATAAGGAAGAGCAAGCTCATGCACTATGAATGCCTTGGCTATAAATGTAACATTTTATCTTACTTAATAAATGTAAGTTAAAATATTTTGAATGTTTAATATTTTGATTTATTCAAACTTCATGCAATTGTACACCTTTGCAATTGGATACAAAAGCAAAACCTAGTTAGGCAATGAGTCATATTACTTTGAAGCAACTACTTATATCAAAGGTTATTTTTACTTAGCATCATGTCCAAAATTAACGTATTTCCTTCCAAAAATACTCAGAGTACAAGGGAAACATTTGGGGCATAAATAAATAGTAACATATAAAATTTTAAATGTAATAGATTAAAACTATTTAATATCATAAATTCTAATTAGTTGGCATTTTCCTTTTCACCCTTATAAAAGACTTTATGAATTAAACAATATTTCTTCTATCTAAACACCAAAAACAATATAATATATCATTTTATGAATAAATATTTGCAGCAAATTTAGTAACAGGATGATGATTAAATACTAACAACACATTTTGGACTAGAAGTTCTATTAGAAAACCTACTTTTATGTAGAAATCTATCTTTAAAATTATTTTGAAATTATGATAACTTTTATTAAATGATATAGTTTATAACTATCTTAGATTTACAAAAAATTGCAAAGGTAGTGTAGAATTCCTCTATATCCAGTTTTCTCTATTGTTACTATCTTATATTAATATGGCCACAATTATGAATTATGATAATTAATAATTCAATATTACAACATATTAACTCGTGCCCATGCTTTATTCAGATTTCCTTAGTTTTTACTTCATGTCTTGCCTCTGTTCCAAAATCTCATTCAGTTTTTAGTATTGCTATCATAATGAGCTCCTCTTGGCAGTTTCTCAGACATTGCTTATTTTTCATGACCTTGATAGGCTTGGTGACTATTGATCAGGCATTTTATATGGTGTGCTTCCATAGATATCTGTTTAATATTTTTCTTGTGATTAGACTCAGGATTGCATGTATTGGGAAGAAGACCACAGTCAAAAAGTGGCTATGTGTCATATCAAAGGTTGATATGTGATTATCTTTGCTGATATTGATATTGGTAACTTTGCTTAAGTACAATTTGTCAATTTTCTTCACCGTAAAGTTACTGCAATTTCCTGTTTAATTCTATAATCTTTGGAAATTAGTCACTGTTCATCCTACACTTAAAAATGTCAGGACTTATGTTTCGCCTATTTAAAGAAAGAGTATCTATACCAATTCCTTGGAATTTTTCTGCATGGAAAATTTTCTGTTCTCTGCTTATTTATTTGTTCAGTCACTATTCATATCAGCATAGAAAAAAGTATAATTTTAAATCAGTAACATTTACTATCAATAGTAACTATTTAAAATGGAAGAATCATTCAAAAGTCCTTGCAGCTAAAAAAGTACATTTTTCCCCAGTTTTAGCATATGGCTTGCCAAGTTGCCTCTGGTACAATTACATGCTAATGATTTTTTAAAATCTTATGCTCCCTTTTCTCTGATTTTTCTCTTTCATTTTTGAACAATATGCATTTTTATAAGTAAAGGAAAACTTCCCTATCCTCAGTTCTTTGTGACTCCTTATGAAAAAAAATATGGAGAAAGACACTTTTACCTAAGAGTAACTTTTAATTTTCTTTTTTTTTTCTGTACCAAATATATAGTTTTTCTCTCTCTTTTTTTCCAGTAAAACTGTTTTCTTTATTTACTCTTTATTTATGATACACTTTCCATGGGTTCAGTGCTGAGGATAATGAGCAATTGTAGTATATTTGGTTCTCACAGCACATTATTATGATTAACTTTGGTTTGTACTTAAATTGAGGAGAGCATAAATTAGATATATTCAAACACATCACATTTTTTAAATCATGCAGACACTAAAAAGTATATCACTTTTCTCATTTATTTTTACAGTAATGTCACATACCTTATTCAATTGCTATGCATCTTCCAGGATGCCATAGAATTTCAGTTCTAGAATCTAAATGGTCATAGAATTATAACTGACCAATCACAGAGCAGAAATCAAGAAAATTGTCTTGGTAAGGTACAGATATTCCAATATGCCTCAGTCACAGTAGACTGGTATTATATAAACCTAGACTTCAGTATTATGTGCACATATGTAAGATTAGCATGGCTATAAGGCAGAGAGATTATACAATTATTGTGGATCTGCTTGTATCTTAAATTTATTTGCCACTTTCATGAAAGAAAGAAACCCATAAAAATGATTGCAAATGTTTATCACCAGATATCCCATTGTCTTACCTAGCAATTTAATTCAAAATATCCATACATTAACAAATAATTTATTTTTAACAGATGAAGGGTTTTCTTTTTCCTGGCCAAAGAAATTGATTCTATGTTAAGAATTTATATTCACTCTTATTTTAATGAATTTACAAAATTATGCTCTGGCATATGGCTGTTAATATAGATTGACACTTCCAAGAATACTCATCCACAATTTGTATAAGGATGAACAAATACAGTGAAGTTTACCTGCACTTCAATGTAATTCAAAAACTAGTCATCACCCACTGAGTGAACCAATCTATGGCAAATATAGACCAAATTGAAACAGCAGAGAAAATTCGAATGTAATAAAACTCCAGAAAGATCCCACTTGAGCAAAATATGTGTGAATCAAATTTCATTGCATGTTGTTGAAGCCCAAATGTTTTCTTCCTAAAATATTATTATAGATGAATATGCTGATCAGAAGTAGTTTCCTGCAATTCTGTCTCTATATGACAAAATTACATTTGATTGTCTTTGAGCCTTGTGTGATTCAAACATGTAAGTTTCTCTTTTATTTGTAATACCATGGCCTCATATATCACTTTCTTCAGAAAAAAAAAATATTTTCTTAGAAATTTAGGTGAAAGTAAGTAAAGGAACGAGTGTAAGAAAGACTAGTAGAGTAGAGGAAGGAAAATAGAGGGAAGGAAGAAAGGATGAAAAGGAGGATAACTGAGGACTGAAATGGAGTAAATCAAATTCCATGCATGGCTGATTCTGTCATCATGAACTCAACTCATGTATAACTATAATGCACCAATTGAAGAAAATGCCAAAATAATAAATGATATGAAAAATAATTAACATTTGAAAAATTAAAGAGTATTGCATTTGAATAGCAAATGAAGAAGAAATTTTACCCAAATATTTGTGAAATCATTAAGAAGATACTCTGAGTGAATATGATACCATTGTTTTTAAATTTTTATTGCCAAGCTCTAGTAACTAAAAAATTATATACTTCCTATCTACAGTAGCATGATTTTAGAGACTCTTAATAATGAATCAAGTGACAATAACAGCTGTTTACATATCCTGGAGCTAGCCTTTATTTCAATAAAGTTTTCTTAAATACCCATACTGTTTTCAAGACATGTACATAGATCAATTTGCTAAAAAAAAAAAAAAAAAAAAAAGCAATATTGAATCATGATATGATTAACTAAAAAAAAAATGTAAAAATCTATCTACCTAATTGCTGATAGTTGCTTCATTTTTACAATTTTTATATAGGGTACCCAAATTACAGCTGCAAACAGAACAATTTACTCAGCAAACAAAGACTATAATTCGATGGAACAGATTAGAGCCAGCAAGTTGACATCTGTGAATTATGCAAATAGAGGAGTAGAAAATAACTAGGTTCTAATAAGCAACCCCTATTCAGATGGAAAAGGGGAGTGGGAGAAAGACTCTTCTCAGATAATTATTAAAGTTGGGAGGGTACACCCTCCCAGGGTGCATCTCAGGGAGGACTAGTGTGTTTTGGCTTGCTTCCTCAAGTGGAAATTTAAGTGTGAATTAAAAAATGGCATGCTGAGTTTGAGGAGCGGCTTCTTCTCTCTTTGCCAAAGAGCAACATTGGGTAGAGGGCAACATGTCATTGATTTTGAAGCTCCAATGCACTTTTTATACCCTTATGGTGAATAGTAAATAGTTTAATGCTGTTTACGATGGGAACTTTATGAATAATGTTAATAAAGTGTGTTTGCACTGCTGCTCATTTAACTTGACAAAATGTTGCCACCTGCTCCTTAATATTTCTGATTAACACTAAAATAAAATCATTATTAAGGAATAAAAAACAGCAAATTTATTCTCAAAGGAAACATTTATACACATGTAAAGATTATTGTGCATATGTCAAATTTCTTTCAAAATTAGTTAATATGTGGAAGGGTCACAGCGTTTTGGAGATTTGTAAGATTTCATAGTAATCAAATCTTTATGACAAGTACTATGTTTTATAATAAAATGTAACAAAATGGAGTGAAATAGAATTATTAGAACATAGGGCAGGACTTAGTATATAGTAAGTCTGAACTATAAGAATGGCAAAACACATGCCTAGAAATTTATGACTATACATGTGTGGTGAACTGAATCTGTAGATCAGGTGACATTTAAATTTTTCACTGATGACCTGTATAATGTAATAACAGCAATGCTTAATGAGTTTCTGGAATCGCCAAATAAAAAATCATGACTAAGCTTTTAGAATGACAGATTCAAAATCTGAATGACGTTTGTGAAAAGTAATAGCAAGTAGAATGTTCTATCAAGATAGATGAGAAAAATCAAGGCTTGAATGTAATATAGGAGATAACAGAAAAGATGAAGGGAAGAAGAGAAAATATAACTACTATTTGGAGTACTAATATATCAAGCAAAAAGGACTTAATACATGTTACTTCCCATCCACACAAAAGTACTACAAAATAAGTATAATATTACAGATTAATATTTAAAAATAAGTATAATATTACAGAGTACTAAAAAATTGACTGAGAGGAACTTAACCCACACCCCCCCCAAAAAAGGACATCATTCAACCTTAGTTGGATCTGATCTTGGGTATATTTAAGAGTTTAGTTGAGTGTGCTCTGTTAAGAATTCAGCTTTTGGAGCTGGGATTGGGGCTCAGAGGTAGAGCGCTCTCCTAGCATGTGTGAGGCACTGGGTTCGATCCTCAGCCCCACCCCAAAATAAAATAAAGGTATTGTTTCCACCTACAATTAAAAATTAAATATTTTTTTAAAAATTCAGTTTTTTCCCTAGTGATGATAAATCAGTAAATAAATAAGGAAATATTCAGTATCAAAATAGTGAAACTTTTCCCATTATCTTTAAAATTTTCATTATATGTAATTCTTAGTTCTACACTCAACAACTCAGAAGAATATAGGCAAAATCAAAATAAGTGAGAAAAATGACAAAGAATTTTTGGAAAGAAATTTAAATCATGGAAAACATGTCATCTCTGGGAGTACTAGGTTTGTCTAGTGCTCTCTTAATAGAGTAAACTTTAGTACCTTGATTATAAAATATGTGATATTCTATAGATGACTTCAACAGTCTTTGTCTCAGGGAAGATGTAGGATTTTGCAAGGTATCAGCTATAGTCTGGATCTTAAATGTTCCCCAAAGAACCATGTGTTGAAAGCTTTGGCTCCAGCCTTCGGCACTATTGGAGGTGGTGGAAATTTAGCCTGTTTGAAGAAAGCTAGATCATTAGGGACATACCCTTTAAGAGGATATGGAGATCCCAGGCCCCATCTTTGCTTCTCAATAATAAAATGAGCAACTCCCCAAAATGTGCACCCACCATGATTAACTGTGCTACTGCAGGCTCAAAACATTAGAGCCAAGGGATTGTGAACTGAAAACTGTGAAAAAAAAAATGAGCCAGAATAAGCCTTTCCTCATTCTAGCATGTTGATTTCAGGTGTGTCAGTGATAAAAAGTTGACTAATCAGTATCAGTGAAGAACAAAGCTCTCTAATACTTGGAATCTAGATATAACCAAAGAATCAATAAACAGCTCACTGCCACATGGCAGTCCGTGTGGTGGGCAAAAGAGAAATTCTCTGAGAACTGTTGGCATGTCACTCTGCATCTCTAATGGAAGCAAATTATATACTTCCTAACGTGACAGTATCACTCCAGTCATGTTCAGATAAAATGTTCCAGTGAAATCTAATAGCTCATACTCTCCAGAAACATAATTTAAATAATTGCATAATTGTGTCCCACTTTTTTTGACAACATGCCATTTCTTGATGTAGCAAGGAGGTTTTTTGTTTGTTTTTAAGATGGTAACAAACTGTAAAACCATAGCAGAGTACAGAAACTACAAAGGCAGAGTTCTCCCTCTTTAATAATCCTAACATATGACTGCTGAAATAACACTTCAGCCTGGAAAGCTGACTTTTAATAGAACATTTGCGGATAATTGAACTCCTGCTCATTGTTCAAAAGGTCATGAGGTTTGAGTGGGCTCTTTTTCTTTTGGTAAATTATTCAGCTGAGTATTTATTGGCCTGTCAAAAAGAAAGTATTGTATAAACTGTCTTGTTGCTCTTTACTGTTTCCTAATTTGATTGCGTTTTTTTTTTTTTCTGTGCATAACCCCCAGCAGAAAATCTCCATCTCTCTTTCTCAAATTCTAGTACAGGGACCTCTGTCTTTGCTCTTTGCTATATAGATCAGCCTCATGAATCAAACAGACATGAATTTAGTCAATGGGAAAGAATTATAATACTGATTGAATGGCAAGATTTTGTTTGATGTTTGTTTCAATCCAGATCAGATTTTTGTTTTTATTAATATTAATTGAGAGCATTACTTAAAAGAAATCTACAATGGAAATAGTGGATCCAATTTTGAAGGCATTACTAATATTAGATTATCTACAGCCATCTATATTACAATAAAATAGCAAAATCTGTATTTGCCATCACTGATTCTACCAAAGTGGTACCTGTACAATGTCGACATGCTTTACTATAGTCAAAAAAGTGATTATGCCTAGTTCTAAATGAAGTTTGGGTGCAAGTTGGAGAGCTATATCTAATCTTCCTATCTAAACATGTTGGCCCTCTGGGCTATTTACAGCATCCAATGCAGTCTGAAGGAGAATTACTTAAGAGTGAGAGGATCCTGGGAAAACAGAGGGTGTGAGAAAACAAAGGGTGACTGAATTTGAAGATTGCATTCTGTGTGCTGCTCTGATTTTCTGCAGTCCTTAAATCTACCTCCTTACCTACCACATGAATCTAAGAGTTTTTATTACTTTCATATAAGATGGAGTAGTCTCTTCCAAATTGTCTTTTTCTCAGTGAAGAACTTCCTGTGAATTAAAAATTTCAACTAATACATCGTATTGTATGCACTTGGACTCAGCTACCTGTTATTTTAATTCTTCTTTTAACACTGGCATTGGTCATATCAATTCAACCTCTTATAGACAAAGAGATGCACAGGTCACTTACCCAAGCTAGATGCCAGGGTTATGGATTTTCACCTTGATCTAAGTGATATCAGAGTCTAGACTCTAATATATCTCCATATCACATAAAGGCAGGGTTGCTTTAAGACCTAGTAAAACTTGACAAGAAGGATTAGATTCTAAAGGGACAATTAAGACATGAGATGCTCCTGTTTCAAACCATCCAATAGGTAACTTTCTTAACAACCAAAAGATCATCAAATGCCACCACATTCTCCTGCCCTCTGATTTAGTCTTCTGTTTCCCTCCTTGTCTAATGGATATTGATTTGACTCATTTCCTGATTTTACTCCACCTTTGCCTCTCAGTTTCTATTATTCCTGAGAGCTTGGCTGCCTGAATTCCTCTTCTCCTTGGCTAGATGAGTCATATCAGCTGTGAAGCCCACTGTTCACATGCATCCTTGGCATTTCAAATGCCACTTTGACTCACCAAGGCCTCATACTCACCAATCAACAGAAAACTTCCAAGTGGGTGCTAACACAAGCCTCTGTCACTGAAATTGCAACTGTAATTTATAGTGTGGTTCTTGTCTCATGGTTGACAACATTTTATTCTAAAACCCACAAAGCACATGTTGTTGGTATTGTAGTTAACCTGAAAGTCAGACTGAGATGGGAGGAAAGTGAACTGAATTGTTGTTGTTATGTCTTTAGGCAATCTCATTTCTTTTGTAGATGTGTCTCTTCTCTCTTGCTACTTCTCCTTTGTGAACTTACGTACTGATCTAACCTTTGGGGTTTCTAAATCTGACTTGGTTTATTTACTGCCATTTGTTCTCTTAAGAACCCTAAATTTGATTGAATAATGTAATACATGGATGAGTATTACCAGAAGCAGAAATTAGAAAGCAGTATTTTAAAAAATAATTTTCAAAATATGGACTTTTTCTACCTGGCTTTGAATCTTGCCTATCCCATTTATAAACTGTGACACCTTGAGTATCCTATTTGAACCTCCATTTTCTCACTGGTAAAATGAAGACGTAATGCCTACATTAAGTAAATATTAAAAATATCAAGTGACATACTATATATATATGTGTGTGTGTGTGTGTGTGTGTGTGTGTGTGTACACTAAGTATCATGTTTTACATTCAAAAGCATTCTAGAAAATTAAAATAGTAACAAGGGTTACTATATCACTCAATATGTGAACCTGTATTAGCCATTAAATATCTCTATAACTTTTATTCTCTATATATTTTTGTATTACAGATATGTAAAAAAATTGATTAGTTGATATTTTGTTGTAATTATGGCTTAATACAGTGAAAGGATACAAATCAAAATCAGCAAAAGGGCCGGGCATTGTGGTGTATGCCTGTGTATCCCAGTGGCTCTAGAGGCTTGTAAGGATCTTGAATTCAAAGCCATGCTCAGAAACTTAGTGAGACACTTTAGCAACTCAGTGAGACCCTGTCTCTAAACAAAATATTAAGAAGGGATATGGATGTGGCTGAGTGATTGAACGCCCCTGGGTTCAATCCTCATTACCAAAAAAGGAAAAAAAAGGCAGGAATTTCAAAATGCATTCTGCTGTCATATATATTTAATTAAAATTAATTAACTAATTTTAAAAATCAGCAAAGGCAAAAGACACATGGAGAGAAATCTAGAGAGCCCATGCACACACTTTCAGGCATATCTTCTCAGTGGAGTAACCTAGAGATACATTATTAAGATAAATTTAGTTGGTTACACAGACATGCCACAGACCAAGGGGTCAGGCTTACAAAATCATTATAATCAGGCAGAATAATCCAGGGGTTCAGCTTCTCCCTCTGGAGTATAAAGGATATGGAAGTTTTGAGTCACCCAACCTACTGAGTTTACATTTTCCTTACCCCAAACTAATATGAGATGTTAAAAGCTGGGAGAAATGTGTGAAGGCCATATGCAAACTCTGTACCTGATTTTCAATTTTTCTGAAAATCTAAAATTGCCTTAAAAACAAATTCTATTTAAAAAAAAAATCAACATCCAAACAGAGCAGTAGTCATGTAAGTTGTTAAATATTCAGGCCCAATAGAGGTTTTTTTGTTTGTTTGTTTAATTTTTCATGATATACAACACCAGAATACACCTTGCTATAACCACAAAAGCATTGAGCATAACCTGTTCCAGTTCCACCCTGGCTCTCCCCCAACCTACCTCCACTCCCTCCACTGCATGGATCCCTTTCCAATCCATTTATAGTTTACCTTCTTTGTGTTTTAATTGGCATCCTGTAGATACACATGATGCCAGTAACCACTGTGTCATATCCATGCACACACTTACGAAAGTTTGGTCAGATTCATCCAACTATTCTTCTCTTTTTGCATCCCTTCTTTCTCTTCCTCAATCCCTACTCTACTGATTTTTCCTGTTTTGATGAAATTCCCTTTCCCTTTTTATTTTTTCCCTTCTCTTCCCCACCCCTTATTTTTGGATTAGCTTCCTCATATCAGAGAAAACATTCAACCTTTGTCTTTTGTGGACTGCTTTATTTCACTTAGCAAGACAGTCTCCAGTTCCATCCATTTAACAGCAAATGTCATAATTTTAATCTTTTTATGGCTGAGTAATACTCCAATAGTGTTTTAACACTTTTCCAGTGGATTTAATTGAAAGAGATAGTACTATATAAGAGATATGCCTTGGCCAGTGCCTTTAAAATTTCTAATGAGTTTGTGTTTAAAAGATTGATCTTTTTCTCAGTGACACTAGCAAAAATGTTGGAGGAAATAACAATATCTACCAATAGATAAATGGATAAACAAGGTGGAATGTTATTCAGCCATAAAACAAGAATATAGTACTAGTACATTCTATGGCATGAATGAAACTTGAAAACATTATGACAGTAGCTACATACATAGGACCACATATTGTAGGATTTATATGAAATATCCAAGCTAAGCAAATCTACATAGCAGATTAGTAGTTTCTAATGAAATAAGAGTAGCTGAAAATGGGTATGGATGTTCTCCTTGAGGTGATGAAAATGTTCTGGAATTAGCAGTAATGGTTACATAGCCTTGTGAATATACTAAAGTATACACTTTTAGAAGAGTGAATTCTTGGTGTGTGAATCATATTTTGATTTTTAAAAAGTTCTTCCTTACAAACTTTCAGGTTAAATTTTACTAATAATATGCTGTCTTTTGCATACTAGATGGGAACACATATCCACTTATTTTAAATAAATTCTAATGCATCTGAGTGTCTCCTTTAAACACCTTCCTTAATCTCCTTCCTTTCTCACTCCATTCCACACATGTGCAGAGTCTGTTTTTATATAGTATCACACAGGTTAAGACCTTAAGAACTCTTTTTTGTCTCACTTGTCCTAGATTTGTTGCATCAGTGAAATTCGTATGACTACCATGGCTTATTTAGATCTTATAATATGTGGATAAAACAGATTGAATAACCTAGTAGTTATAGACAGGCAGTAGAATCCACCTGCTGAATTTCTACACTTCTCTAGTTGAAAGCTTGATAAATGATCACTACTATTAGTCAAGCAATAAAGCTTGACCTAATTGAAAACAACAGGTTTGGGTGGTTTTTCAGTTTGTTTGTTTGTTTGTTTATTCGATAGTTACAGAATTGTGTGCAACCAATGATATAATTATAGTAGTTACTGAAGGTACACATAGAAGTCAGAACGATGTTTTGATATTGAATCAAATCAAAACTCCTGTCCTAATGGAATTTGATAATGTAAACCGTGACAAAGATACTTTATTTCCCTAATGTAGTAAGATTTGTAATTTGAAATGTAAAATGAAGTCCAATATCTGTATATCTTGATTTATTTATTTTCCATTTGTTATCAATTTTTTCTATCTTAAATTTTGCTGGCATCAAAAGAATCCGTTATGTAAACAAACTTTTAAAATGATTTCTGTATATGGTATATGTAAAATGGCTTTAACTGAACAGCTTATTTTCCACTTGCAAGCATATGGAAATATCAGCATATCAAAATAAAAAGAATGTCATTAGAAGAATGGATTTATTATTTTGAACACTTTATGAAAATCCTTTTGTTTCTAATGGTGGGCATCCAACTGAAGTTTCTGAGTTATAGCCGTAATATTCTCACTAGAACATCTTAGCTAGTAGTACCACTCATTTATAAATACAATGTTCAATCTGTTTTTTGAATTTGGAATGTGGAGGTATAGTTAAAGGCATGGAAGATTTTACTTTTAATTTTGTATTAATGCCATCATCCCCGCTATTTAACTTCTTTGATGTCACCATCTTTATATCTTCATTTTTTCAGGCTGACATTCACCAGTATGCTTCTTTTATTTTTTAAACATTGTTTTTAGTTGTATGTAGATGGATGCAATAACTTTATTTTCCTTTGTTTATTTTTATGTGGTGCTGAGGATAGAACCCAGGGCCTCATGTGTGCAAGGCAATTGCTCTACCACTGAGCTATAACCCTGGCCCAGGATGCCTTTTTTAAATCCAGAACACATAATGGTGTGAAAGGACTGTAAAATAAGGGCAACTTTAACATGAAGATTTAAGAAAAATAAAATTTCCTCTAGTTTTTTTTTGTTTTTGTTTTTCCTTTAAACTAGTACACTAATAATGTTGTAACAGAATAAAATAGTATTGTAAAAATGTGCTTGTTCTCACTCCCCCCACCCCATTAAATATCATATTTCACTGGAAAAAATATAATCGTTGTTATTACATGTGCATGCTTGCTATGTTAATAAATAGTGTTAGTTGTTGGTTAATTCAAGTAAACTGTTCCAAGTGGCAGAGCAGAAGTCATGAGTGGCTCAATGTGACCAGCCCTAACTCAGCATAGTGACTTTACACACAAAGTCATGATAGGGGGAGCAGGCATCAAAGAACAGATTTTCCTTTAAATAAGCATTTTTATTAAAATAATACAAAGCTAAATCAAATAAAACCATTACAACAATAATTTGTGAAGTTAATCTTCTATTTTTCCTGGTTTAGGCCTGTATACATTTAAAATAACCTAAAAGATATTCATACACTAAAAGAATTACCATATAGTATCTTTTAATGTAATAATATACAAATTGAACTTTCCTTTTCATTGACTATCTTTTAGTCTCTCTGTTAATCTTTTAATAAAAATTTTAAAAACTTTTGTTTTATAGTATTTATTCCTCTTTTAATAAAGTTGAGGACACAGGTGCTTAAAGTTAATCACGCATGCTCCATTGGAGGATTAACAAATTTACTTTTAACTGATGGACTTCAACTTGATCCATTGATTCGGACCACGAATTTCAAAAGGTGGGTTACTGTTGTAAAGATGGAAGCCTAATTCACCCAAAGGTGATTCCGGATCAGTTATAGCAAACTGGGCTGGCTCCTCAACTTGTTTCTTCACCTTAGCTTCGATTTCCATCAACTCGTCCATACTGGTGAGCTTGTCCTTTACCATTGTCTCCTGGAGAAGCAAAATAGGGTCCTACTGACTTCTTACCTTCTGAACTTCTTCCCGTGTGCAGTACTGAATCCTGGATCACTTGTACCATGGTCATGATAACGGTAGGTCTGCAACTCCATCAATATAGGCCCCTTTCCAGATCTACAAGAGTCATCAACAAACTTTGTCGCCTCCCAAACACACTTCCAATGTCCAGCCCATCTACCCACAGCCCAGGCATAAAATTGTCTGTCTTGTAATATTCCGTGTTGGCTGATGCTCTCTCAACAGATGTCCCCAATCCATAGAGATGATTCTCACAGATGAGAACACAGAGTAATTTCCACAAGGCGGCCACATTGTGTGCTTCCGCTATCTGGCCCTGATTAGCCGCACCATCCCCATATAAAATCAAACAGATCTCATCGTTTCCCACATGGTTACAGGCCAGGGCGACACCAGCTCCTAGGGGCACCTGTGCCCCCACAATGCCATTGCCCCCATAGAACTTACTGGAATACAAGTGCATCCAGCCTCACTTTTCTTTAGCACAACCTCCTCTCGGAACAGTCAGCTCTGCCAGAACAGATCTGATGCTAAGTCCCCAGATGTAGCCCATGCCATGATAAGATGTGATGACATGATCCGAGGGCTTTATTCCTGCCTCAAGCCCCACTTAGCAAGCTTCCTGACCATCACACAAGTGACAGAAACTGCGAATACATTTCTGTTTATACAGCTGATCAGTTCCCCTGCGGGAAACCACCTGCATTGTCCTGTAGTATTGGGTCCCATCCTCCCTGGTGAGTACTGTTGCGACAGGAGGACCCTCTTCCAACCCCTAAAGGTCGCAGCTCTTAATTTCAAACTTAACTTCTTTTGAAAAGTTACAAGAAGCCAGCAGCCCTCTGCAAGCCAGCTTCTGGGTGAGCCCCGACAGCACGTGGGACACCGTGGTGGCCAGCATCTTCCTCCTGGTAGCAATGGAGCTGGGCTGCTGCGGCTCACGACCAGCCCCGCGGGGCTGGCGGGTGGGCGGGCTGGATTGCATCTCCTTCTGGGCCCAGGGTACAGGGTGCCACCATCATGGCGCCAATGCAGCAGGACCGAAGCCTGCTGGGCGCTAGAATGCCTGCATTGACCGCATCGTGCAGTCCCACGCTACTGTAAAATCAGACTTAAGGTCGCTGCTTCTGCTTGAAGATTTGGCCTCAGGGGCCCAGAAGGTAATTATCACCTTCATTGTTAAACTGGGATCATCTCAGTCCCTCTTCCCTGTTCAACTCCACAGCATCCAGCATTGCTCCTCAAAGTTTCTCTTCATGCAATTTCCCTTCTCTCTCCCTTTCCCTCCCACCTCTCATCCTTGTTTAATGTTGGTCTTCTTCTCCTGCTCTTCTTCCCTAGTCTGTTCTTAGTTACTCTCCTTATATCAAAGAAGACATTTGGCATTTGTTTTTTAGGGCTTGGCTAGCTTCGCTTAGCATAATCTGCTCTAATGCCATCCATTTCCCACCAAATTCTATGATTTTGTCATTTTTTACTGCAGAGTAATACTCCATTGTGTAGACCCTCAGGGTTATACAAAATTACATACAAGAGGAAGTGAGGGGAAAGGGAAAAACAGTACAAGGGGGAGGAATGAATTACAGTAGTGGGGGTAGAGAGAGAAGAGGGGAGGGGAGGGGAGGGGAGGGGGATAGTAGAGGATAGGAAAGGCAGCAGAATACAACAGACATGAGTATATCAATATGTAAAGCAATGAAGTGTAACTGATGTGATTCTGCAAGCTGTATACGGGGTAAAATGGGAGTTCATAACCCGCTTGAATCAAAATGTGAAATATGATATATCAAGAACTATGTAATGTTTTGAACAACCAACATTAAAAAAAAAAAAAAAAGTTTCTCTTCATGGATGGTCTACTCAAGAAGGACAAATTCAGTCCCTAAAGCACACAAGAGGCTGGATCAAAAATCTATCATCTTAGGAAGAGTTTTGAAAAGCCTTGTTTTTGATGTTTAAAATACATGTGAATATTTTATCCTACTCCATAATATGCCATACGTATTTTAATTAAAGGGTCTAAATTTTTAATAGTTCAAATGATCAGCTCTTTTCAAAACAACCTAAAAAATCCACTGTTAAAAAAAAAAAAAAAAAAGCTAGTGCTCCTAAACAATATGCTTTTAACATCTGCCTCACCTGGGGGTGCAGGGAGTGTACACAAACCTCAGCCTGAAAATAAGGGTCTAATTCCAATAATAATCTTTGCATATGAATCTGGAATAATATAATAATCTGGAATAGGAATAATATGGTATAGGAAAAATAGAGGCAAGGATGAGATGCAGACTCTGGTAAAAGTCTGGTGCATATATGATGCACCCATTTTCCTTATCCTTTTAAGGAATTCTGAAACCTTTTCAGTTCTATCCCTATTTTTTACTATCTTTTTGTTGTTGTTTCAGGATTTTTCTTCAACTGAAATATGTCTCAAACAAGTTCCCATAGACTTAATGGCATTGTTTTTGGGGTGTTTGGTTGATTGAGTTTTGTTTTCATCTTTGTTTTTCCTTTTATAGCAATCTAAATTGGACCAGCCTTATCTGGGGAATGGAGAAGCATGCTCTTATAATGCCTTTTTTTTTGGTAGTAACAACAGCAAGTGCAACTTCTCAGAAAGTGATCCATGAAATGAAATGTAGTTTGAGTTAATTGCAAGAGAGCAAAAATTTGCTCAAACCACTAACAGTTTAATCATAAGACAGAAAAATTCTTAGGCCCGGGGTTGCAAAGGTATTATTTTATTTGTTGTGTTTTTCTTTTTTTTTCTAACAAGGTGATGTTATATCCCAATAAGACAACTGTAATCAGGGATCTTATTTGGGTAAGAATATTAAACAATTCTCCTTAATATGTTTTTTCTGTTTTATATCCATTGATATAAATTCTTATCCAAATTTCCCTATTAAACATTTAAAGCAGTTGTCTTCCTTATATCTAGTCACAACTTTTACTTGGGGCACTTCTTTTGGTATTCAGGCAAGGAGAAGAAAATAGCTTGTTAAAAAGTTATGATGCCTCTTAATACTGGATCCTCTTCCCATTTCCAATGGGCCTCATCTTTTACTCCATTTAAAATTCAACTGTTGGAATTTGTGGTCTTGCAGTCTTGCTGTGTTGTTTGCTCCCTCTTTGATAGTTAGCCTGTCTCTGCTGTTCTCTTTCATTCCTGCAGGTATTGGCGATCTCCGGGGAGCATTATCTCCATAAGAATGAGAAAAATGACACTGCTGGATGGACCAGCAGTGTTAATGGGTCACTGAGTGACAGCTGAGCCTTCTCTCAGAGGCATCAGCCAGGCTAGTGCTGCCAGGAACACAAGAGCTATAGAGTAAAGTGTGCCAATTTAATCTTGTCACATGTAGCCTGGGCTGCAAAGATAGAGCTCCCCTTAAAAGCCCAGTGTGACAAGGCTAAAGCCGACTTATGACAGAGGAGAACAAGCAAAGATGCTAATTTGAAAATATCTGTACTACAGGTTCCCTAAGAAGATGGCCTTTTTAGGCAACAGGCTCCAAATAATAAAACGTGAAACTTCCAGGAACCTCTTGGAAGGTTTTGCTCCATATATCCCAAATTCAACTTAAAAATAGGTGACTGAAATTGAACTTGCAGATTTTGATGTTGAAGTATTTTGGTTAAACTGAATAATCATGGTAGTGGGTTGTGGATTTTTATTTCTGTCTTCCCAAATGCAGCCACATTTTCAAAGTTAAAGTGAGATTTCCAGACATCAGTGCAAAATTTCAAAACTGGCCAAGGACATCCTAAACTGTTGATCTCTCCTCTTGTATCCTCCCAGCTGGACAGGATACATACTCCACATGGGCAACAAATGATAGTGTTCTTTTCTTCAAATAATTCATTTTTCATCTTGTCATGGTTCAATACCAAGTTTATTACTAAACAGAACTAAGAAGTCATCTACATGTTCACCACTGAAATGTTGTTTGCAATTACAATTCCTCATAAATTCTAAGTTTTTAATTAATGCCAAGTCTTACGTTTAATCTGCTTGAAATTAAAGGAAAGCAGATGAGTACTTTTATAAGGCCAATGACAGACTTTATATTTAATTAATAAAAAACCTAATAAAAGTAGAGCCAGTGATTATAGTAGCAGTCATTCATGCCAGTGTGACAGCATTTCACATTTCATGTCTGATGCTTGATCCTACAGGGGCATTTCTGAATTTATCTTAAAAGTGTCACTCCCCCTGCATTAGTAGCAATAAAATACTTTTTAATAACAGGCAAGGGTATGTTGGAAAAAAGAACAGCTAGCATATTTGAAAGATATTTACATTTCTCCAGTAAGAATTGCACTTTTCACCAAATGTTAAAAAAGCTGCTAAAGAGTGAATATGTTCTAGATAAATAATATCAGATCTCACTTTTATTATATGATTAGCAGTAATGTATTTTTTCATAGTTCTAAGATTTGTCTATTAAAAGTAATGAGTAAGTACTTGGTGTAAAAAATTAAGAGTTATATATAACTCAGAAAGGATTTTTTCCCATTTGGTCTATAAACTTTATCTCTCTTGGAGAAAAGGGAAAATGTCAGTATCATATATTTTACAAAATAATGACAATCAAACAAGGTTCCACTCTAAAGTTACAATAAAGAAGGTTACTCCAGAACATTGGAGAGCCTTAGGAAAAAAATATATCTATATTTTTTTCTGCTTCTCCTCATGCCCACCATATTTTAAATATCGTTAAGTAAAAATTCAGGATAAATTACCAGGTAGAGAGGACTGGATTGGAAATAAGAAGAAAATAGGGAGTGTTCCTTATTCTAAGTGGATAATGATGGAGTGATCAAAAGAACAATATTGAGTTAATTTTTGAAGCACTGATGGGGTTACCTTCATTCTCCTGTGGATGACCACAGCGATCCATGAGTCCTCACACTAAAAGTACCCAATCAGTTATCCTAGAGTTGGGGACCCAGGTATAGCAGATATGATAAAAGAGACCAAAATATAAAACTATAAAGAAAGTAAACTCCCAAGCATTCAGCAACCCATATTAAAGCTGTAGCTGAATGTGATCAAGTAACATAAGAAATAAAATTTCATGTATGTAATCTGATATCAAGATTTGCTATGCTCTAGTGTCTCAACGGGTAGAGAGTTGTGGAGGACTCAAAAGTTTTGAACTGATTTCTGCTCTGAATTTTGAGTGATTTTGTAAAGGCATAATTCTTATTCGAAATAAAAATCAGTAACTCAATAAATGTTCCTGACAAATCAGAGCAATTTTTAAGAAAATCCAAGTCAGATTTAAAATTTTTATACTTGTTTCAAAGTGTTTTATTCATCAGATTTTAATTCTCACTCACTTAAAACTCCAGGTCTCAAAATTTTATTCTGCAAATAAATATACACTTTTCCCTAGTAACCTTGATTTTAATAGCAATAAAGTATATATCGAATGTGATGGTGAAATAAGGGCTTCTCTTCCATGTGCAACCAGTCTTTTGTAATATATTAGTTTCCCTTTAACTGTACCATTTTATATTTTCTTTATAAATGCCTTTCCACAACTCTTCCTTCTAATGACATTGAGTAGAATATTACTAGTTTCTAACATCAGTGAGCCCATTTGATAACATAATTCACACATTTATTTCCTTTGATTTGGCTTCTTTGGAGACGACCTAAGAGTCACTGACATAGGTTTAAATAGAAAAGAAGAAAAGATTGGCAAAATTCCAAGGCGCTGCTGCCCCCTAGAAGGAAGTTTGAGCAGTGCACTTGACCAAAGCAGACAAACCTGAAGAAACAGAGGAAGAGAACAGATTGTGTGCCCCACTTTAAATACAATCTACTCCTGACCACATCTTGATTTTCTTTGCCCTATCCTGTGCTAAGCTATGGTACAATACTACCTATCATGTTCTAAACTTGGATGGTACCATCCCATAGATTCAGAAGAGATTCCTGTATGTATTTGAATGTGTACGGACATGCCAGCAAATTTTTTTCTTGGCAAAATATTTTGAACAATGAAGATAAAATTTAGGTTTTATATGTATTCATTTCAGATTTAAGGCATTGTTGTAAATATTTCCAGGCCCATGTACTAGATGTATAATTTTATAAAAACTTGACACCACAGTATCTTCATGAAATTTTACTACCACAATTTGTGCAAAACATTGCATCTCTTTGCTCTAGCAATGAAGTTAACAACATTTTCCCATTTTACTCTTACAGTGTCCGGTAAGGCAGTTATTCTCATTCCAATTTTCACATGAGGAAACTGAGGCCTAGGAAGTTCAGGTGATAGACAAAATTTATAAACCTAGTAAAAGAAAACCAGCAAAAATATTTAACATCCCTTATTCATCAAGCACACACGAACTACTTTCCTGTATATGTCCTCTTTTGTATTAAATAGTAAATATAAAATAAAGACACACAATAAAATCCCCCTTTTCCTGGGAATTTTTCCTTAATCCAGGTCATATGGAGGTGTTATACTGTGAGCTCTCCTGCATTTCTGGCACTGACTAGAGAAAAGGACTCATCAACATTGAATGACAGAGGAAAGCGACACATGAGCAGCTGTTATAGAGGCAATAAAACTAATGCATTGCATTCCATGCAATGGTTACAATGACAGTTTGTCTTTATTAGGATCAATGATGAACAAATTAAAAATAGAGTACTGTCAAACTGAAACATACAAAACAGAACACTCTAATTTTGTAAAGTTGCGTTGTCTCCTTTAATTTGGTAATATAGCAAAAGCTGAAAAGGCACACTGGGACATATGAAAACCAGAATCCCATAATTATGCAATACATTATGAATATGAATGCAGTTTCTCCAAGCAACCTAAGACAATGCAGTAGATGGTTTATGGAGCTTTTCGTGCGTGAGAACCTTTCTGTTCCCACGGACCCACTGTGCTTCTAGATTCTAAGATATTTCCATAGTACCAACACTGTAAATCTAAAAGGACACCACAGGGGAGCCTCAAAGCCAATTTTAAATTAGAGGCCCAATAGACGTCATTTGCGTTGGTAAATAAGAGAGTATGCAAGACGGGTTTTTAAGCTCAAACATGTGAGTCACTCATCAAAAGGATCATATTCAGACAGTGAGATTGTTTGGGATTCTTAAAAGAATTAACAAGCTCATGTCAGGGCTGTCAGGGCCACCAGCAGGCCAGGCTGCTTCCATTCTCTTGTGACCCAAATACTGCACTAAAATCTATGTGTTTCTCCAGAACCTTTTAAGCAGACTCTACACCCAATTAGCCCTCTTCTCACCTCATGCTATGATTTAAAAAAAAAAAAAAATTATCATCTATTTATAAAAATGCATTACAAGTTGTCCAAGGGATTTTCCTTATTTTTACAGTTCCCCCAGCCCTGCCCATATTTTATAGACTAAATAGAATTCCCACTGATGAGAGGAGAAATAAACTCTCTGAGGTTAGTAGGCGGCCCAGTAACCACCAGCCATGTCCTCAGGTCTTACACGTAATTCATAGAGAGCCAAAATCTTATCTTCTGATGTAGAGCTTCTGGCCTGCACATACCAAGCGGCTCCCTGGCCACAGCTGTCTGCCTCTTGAAGAAGTTTTAACATCTATCAGAAATTCCTTCCGGCTAATCTCCACAGAGGAGGAATTCTCTTATCTGGAAATCTAACCCCTCAGCCTTTGCTACAGAACCTTCTATTCCCTCATAATGAGATACTGTTCTCACTCATACTCTCCCCACTCCCCACACCCCCACCAGAGAATCATCAATTTTGTCTTCTCCTTTGACTTTCTTTCATGCTCAAATTTCCTCAAGTCTGAAAGAAGACACCAGAGAGTCCTCATTGACTCTTTTAATCTCATCCTACATTATTCCTTTTATCTAGTCCAGCTCCACAAATATGCAGCCTGCACCCACCGTCTCCATTTACTTTCCTCTAATTGCTGCCATATGCTTCTGCAATCTGTGTCATCAACAATGAACTGAAATTTCTCACATCAAGGACTTGGTTAAATTTAATGACAACCTTAGTATTATCAGTCTTTGGAACTCTCCACCAAGTCTTTGTCCATGGATATTCTCTTCCTCTAACTTAAAAAAATATATATATATATATATTTTTTTTCTTATGCTGCTTATGCCCCAGACTTCACTTCCTAATATGTAAATTTAGTCCCAAAAAAGTAAATGCGGGTCTAAAGCTGAATGAAATGTGTTCTATTCTTGCCACCTTAAATGATTACCCGCAGGGATTCATGGGTTTTATCGGTTTAATTCTCACCACCAGGGAGATGTCAATTCTATTTTCAACATGAACTTCCATTCACTCTTACTATTGTACCAGAAAGATGTATTTTAAAGGCTTTTATCTATTTAAACTTGAAAAGTTCTAAAAATAGGTATTTCCAACTTTCTCCCCACTTAAAAGAAAAGTAGCTTCTCTCTTTTTTTTTTTTTTTTTGTTATTATCAGAGACCTATTTCTGGTTCATAAAGTTAACATATACCTTGATATAGTATCCTTTTAAAAATTCTATACTAGGGCTGGGTTTGTGGCACAGTGGTGGAGTGCTTGCCTAGCATGTGTAAGGCCATGGGTTCGATCCTCAGCACCACATATAAGTACATAAAATAAAGGTCCATTAACAACTAAAACATTTAAAAATTCAATACTGTAAAAGCAAAAATAAAATCAAAACCAAAAAACTCACCAAAACTTAAATGCTATTAAATTTTATCTGTTTTTAAAAATTTTCTGATATAATTAAGATCTAGTTTACATTTTTATAATTCTTGACGTTTTTTCTCTTAGCATCATATTATACCAATTTTCAAAATCACCAAAAGTTATTTAAAAGTTTGTTTCAATTGCTACAAAAAATCTTCATTTTATGAATATAATTCACATTATATAATATAAATATTCTCCTGTGACTGAACACTTGGGTTATTACTGAGTTTATACTATTTGCCAAGCACTGTGTATTAGTGAATATATTGATTTGTTGAATTCAGTTTGTAATGTTCTTACACAAATGTTTAATTTTTTCAGTGTATGCACTCTTTTTCCATTTTTATTTACACGTAATTATATACTTAGATACTATTCTTAACTGCTTAATGTTTTGTTTTATGGCTTTAATTTTTGAAACATCAGGAATTATTGGATAATAAAGAGTGGTGACATAAAAATTTCATGTTGCCCACTTGATTCTTGCCACTTCATGTATCAAGTAGTATGCATCTATATTGTTTGTGGATGCTCACTTCACAACTATACATACATCTACATCTTCATACATAGATTACTTTTTTCTAGTGTCTTTAGCCTTATTATCTGTTGGTTGTTTCCTATATGATCACTTTACAGTTTTCATTTTTATAGCATCATATAAATACATGTTGGAAGCTAGGCATGGTGGCCTGTAATGCCTGCTACTCAGGAGACTGAGGCAAGGAAGATCACAAGTCTGAGATCAGCCTGGACAACTTAGGTTGGCTCTGTCTCAAAAAAAATATAAAAGAGTTAGGGATGTAGTTTAGTGGTAGAGCATCCTTGGTTCTATCCTCAGTACCACAAAGTAGTAAAAAAGAGAGAGAGAAAGAAAGAAAGAAAGAAAGAAAGAAAGAAAGAAAGAAAGAAAGAAAGAAAGAAAGAAAGAAACAATTATATCTTTAATAGAACAAGCCCTTTCTCATGATATTTTTTTTCTAAAAAAACCCTTGAAGACTTTATAGCATATATGCTATTTAATATGAAGACCAGAATGATTTTTTATTAAAGTAAGAAATAATTTGGAATACGGATTAGAATTGCATTAAACACATTAAAATATTAGAAAGGATTCTATCTTTACAATACTTAGTTTTGCCATCCAAGATATGCAACTCTACTCAACAATTTTGTAAATTGATATCATGTGGTTTTCCTTATGAATGTCTTATACATTGCAAAGTCGTTTCTCCACTTGGGTGATGGTACTTTTAATAGACAATTATTTATTGACTTCTCCCTACATTCCAAGCACTTTGCTAAGCAGATTGCAAGCAATATTTTATATAACTGTCACCCCAATCCTATCACGTAGATAAGATTGCCTTACTTATTGTTACTGATAAGAAAACCAAGGCTTTAATAGCAAGTATTTCCAGGAACCAGAGACAGCAAGTGATAGAAACTAGACTCAAATCCAGATCTATTTCCACAGCTTCTAATGTTTCATTATAAAGTTATCTCTGAGACAGAAAAAAATGTGTTTTTAAAAGAAAAATTTCCAAGTTCAATTTTAAGTCATGTAAAAAATATGTAAAATTTATCAACCATCATTTCAGTATTTATTGAGATAGTCATTTCAGATATTTTCATTTAACTTATGGATATGTCGATATTCTAGCCCATCGCTAGAGGGGATGGGATCCCAGGAACTCACACAAAATATGTATTTTTGTTAAATGCCAAAGTGCATTACAAAATCTCTGGGTCTATGTAGGATCTAATGATTTATGGATACTTATTTAGAAGAAGGAATAGATAAGAGGTAACATATATATTTATTGCCCAATTAGAGTTTGGGAAAATAATATGTTCAATACAGTCTATTTCTGTCCATTTTTACTTGTTATTCATTGCCAAATGCATCATGTCTATCTTATTTTATATCTGCTTTCTCAAGAAAGAAATAGTGTTTGTTATTTATCACTAGTGTTTCTCCAGAATTTGTTTGCATTGAAACAATACAAGGTCTCTTGAATCTACAGTTGACTAATACCAATTATTTAACACTGACTATAAAATTACTCATTATGTGGCAACATGCATCCTGCTTCCCTTGAACACTAGCTTCTCAAAACTTATGGCTCTGCTGTTTTGATGATGATGACAAATACAAGTCCTGTCCATACAAACATAAGTCTTATACATAGTATGTAGGAAAAGTAAATGATAATTCAATTTTAAGTCTTGTCCATACAAGCACAAGTCTTATACATAATATGCAGGAAAAGTAAATGATAATTCATTATTGGTTTAGCTACAGGACATTTTTATAATTTACCTGAATTTTTAAATTTTATAATTATAATTTACCTATTGAATAAATGTAGTAAAACAACAACAACAAAACACATTGTAAGAAAACAATTATTTTACTCACGTTTTTTCTTGAGCACTTAGGCTATGCACCATATTCCAGAATGTGATTTATTTTCATGTCAGTTAACTCTTGCCTTCTGCACATATTACAGTTTGGATGTAGTGTGCACTCAAAGATGTTGAAATTTAGTTGTCAAAGTTCCAGTTTGGGGAGGTAAGTTTTTTACATTTTTAATTATTTTTTATTTTTTAGTTGTTGATGTACGTTTATTATTTATTTATTTATATGCAGTGCTGAGGATTGAACCCAATGCCAATGCGTCACACATGCTGTGTGAGTGCTCTGCCACTGAGCCACAATGCCAGCCTTGAGGTAGGGTTCTTAAGAGAGATTAATGTCTATCTTGCACGACTGGATTATTTCTCGATGAAATTGATTAGTCTTGCAAAAAATGGGTAGTTACAAAGTAGGTCAACTCTTTTTTCCCTCCTAGTTCACGCAAATTTGTCCCACTGTTTGCTTTCACCATGTTAGTATGAGGACCTTTCCAGGCATGGCCATTCAATCTTTAATTTCCCTGCCTCCAAAATTGTGATTTAAATAAACTTCTTTTCTATATAAATTAGCTAATCTTAGGTATTCTGTTATCACAACAGAAAGTGGAATCAGGCAGCATATTCCCACTGGTGAGAAGGGTGATAGACGTGAGAAGAGCACTCCTATTCTTACAAGGAATGGATTTTCCTCCTGTTTCACAGCTCAAGAACAACAATGAAAACCACAATGTTATATCAATAGAAGCAAAAGAGGAAATCTATAAGAAGGGCCTGATGGCTTGTGTATCAATAATCTCTTAAGTGCTAGGAGGAGATAGGAAGTTTATATAAAAGAAGCCTACTTGACAGGGGGAGTAAGGGATTGACTGTCTTAGCTACCAAATTGTTTATGATAGGTTCATGGTATAAGGGATGCCTGCTGCCACCTGAGCCCTCTTTGAGTGCTATAGACTGGAGGCAGCACCATGGTCATAATACTTGTGTGAGAGCCATTCCCTACTTAATGCTCAAACCTAAGAATCTATGCTGAATTAATCCAAAACTCATCAGGCCAAAAGTCTTGATTTTGTCATGTAAATGAGAGCCACACAAAACTGAGATATCAGCACAATTCTGGTATCTCAATATTGCATACTGTCAACAGAGTGGCTGATGTGAGTGATATATTTCTCAGGACACTTACATGGATATGGTGCCAGGCATGGGGCCATGGGATGACCAACAGGGAGGTGTCTCAAATCTCCTCTGAGAATCTAGACAACTCCAAAGTGTCAGAGAATATCCCAAGGAGAAGAAATACATATGCATGTTATTATGATTTGATATGTAGTATCCTCCAAAACCTCGTGTGTGACCCAATGCAAGAAGGCTTAAAGGTGAGATGATTGGGTCATGACAGCCTTAACCCAATCAGAAAATAAATCTTCTGATGAGGATTAACTGAGTTGTAACTGTAGAAAGAAAGGATGTGGCTGGAGAAGATGGCTCCTTGGGGATATGCCTTTGGGGTATATATTTTGTCCTGGTTCAGTAGAACTCTCTCTTTCTGCTTCCTGATCATCAAGTCCTGAGCTGCTTGCTCTACCACACCCTTATCCAACAATGTTGTGCCTGACTCTGAGTCCTGAGGAATGGAGATGGCTGTCGATAGACTGACTAAAACATGTAAATATACTTTCTCACACACAAATGTGTGTGTGTGTGTTTGTGTGTGTGTGTGTAGGTGTAATCTGAATAAGACACCTATATGCAAGTATATTATATAGATTTTCTAATTATAAATGCTTCTCAAATTTCTGTGATAAATTCAAATGATTAACATTAATTAATCTTACTCATTCACAAATTGCCTAGCCTGATTTCCACAAAAATCTTTTCTATAAAAAAATCCCTGTTTTTGCCAATTGTGGTCACATAGGACAAATCTGAATTCCAGAAGTCAGTTTTTCTAATAGCTAGTTCACTGTCATTTTCAATAAATTGCATTTATTTAAGGTCATTTTTTAAAATTTCTCAGGTGTTACAATAATAACTTTTATTATATGTTTAGCTTATGACACTATGTTGAACTTTATCACAGATTATCTAATTCTCACAAGCACACTTTTATGGGGTAGTTTTATTATGCCACACACTTTCTCATGGTTAAAATGAGCTCTATTGAAATTAATATCTTATCCCCCATGTCAAAGTTGTAAATTTTTGGCCAGATTATGAACCAGTTAAGCCTAAATCCTGACTTTTCACACTTAACCATTGTACACTGGAGAAAGATAAGTAAAAAAGGCAGGCCCTCTGTCTTCAAGAGCCTTAAAGTCTAGGCAGAGGCCCAATCAAATTCCACTTCTTTCTGCCTGCCTTGTAAACAAATTGGTGTATAAGATGAAGGATTCAGAAATGGAAGATCAAGTATCACCCTGATCTGTATAGTTTTCACTGGAGAATAGCTTAGTGTGTGAGCACTACTGCTCACCTGATCCCCAATTAAGCAGACTCACCTACTTAGTCACAGGTAATGCTGGGCTCAAATGGTTTGGATCATTGAATGGGGAAATCAAAGAGGAAGACACACAATGTGTTTGATGCTGATTCACAAGAGAGAGAGAGAGGACCTGAACCTGGCACTCAATTTTAATTTCCCAAGTTTGCCATCTGTATAAGTTTTCTGAGTGGGGTACCTGAAAAGATGACAAAAACCCAGAAATGGTCTACTCAATCCCAAGTACTAAGGAATTCCTCTTCTTTCTTTTACGCCTGTCCAACCTCTCCTCTCCTCCCACCCACCCAATCCTTCCTGCCAGCCTATTGACCTGTTCTCCACCACTGGGGAACTCCTGTGTCTTCTGCTGCTTTGTTCTCATTGTTCCTAGTTTTTGTCTAGTTTTCTCAGTGGGTGACCCATTTCTCTTAGTATAGATAGTGAGTTCTATAAATTGTTGGTTTGGGGGTTGAAGAAATCTATTAATACTTAGAAATCTTTCCCTTTTAAAAATATATACCTGGAAAGTACAAAAGAGTCAACTAATTTTGGGATAAATAATTATATGAATAAAAATGTTAGTTATGAAGTGAGCACACCAAGCATAATAGTTTAAATGCAAAGAAAGGGGATTAATTTTTATAATACTAATAAAAAATAATAGCTAGGAAAATTTTTAGTGAGAAATGTTCTTAATAGGAAGTGATCTAAAACTCCAACAAATAAACAATAAACACATCTGGTTTGCCCATAGGAAGATATTTTAAATATGTGTTTTTCTGGAAATTAATCATTATTGCCTAAAACAAAATAACATACTTGTTGGAGGAAGAGAAGAATAAGGAATTAAGAAAATAGGAGTAAACTTTATCTAAAAAATAACCAAGGAAAAATTTCTAGAGATAACTCCTAGAAAAGATCATTAAAGGAGTAGTCTACTTTATCTTTATTAAAATATTAATAATGGCAAATTAGTTAGTATATGGTATTTTGTAGAGTAGTAAAGACAAAGTCAAGTAAAAAGTAGATATTCACATACATGAGAACTTAGTATGTTAAAATATATAATAGCATGTTAGTAAGTAAATGGGATTCTGGCATATGGTATTGGGCAAATGAATAACCACACATTAATTTGACTACTTAGCTTGCTATAACTCAAAAACTAACTTCAGTGTCATCCAAATATTAGTTATAAAGAAATAACAATATAAAATTCTAGACAAAGTTTGGACTATAGGAAAAGTATTGACATGAAATCTAGAAACAACAAGGATACAAACAAATTTGATCAAATTGTTTTTAATTATAGTCCAAAAGTATGGTAAATTAAGTAAAAATTACCAAGTAAGGAAAATATTTGCAATACATGGGAATCAAATATCTAATTACCCTCTACACAAATAACAAATGAAGAAAAGGAATGGAAGGAAAAACAGCAAAGAAGCTAGTTACAGGAAGTTCAATAAAAAGAAATTATCAAGAAAAATTTTAAAATTTCAACCTCACTCATTATTAAAGACAACACAAACAATGAGACATAACACAAACAATGAAACAGTATTTTTAATTAACTAATTAATTAATTTGAATTAGGTATACATGACAACAGAATGCATTTTGATTCATTGTGCACAATTGCAGCACAAATTTTCATTCCTCTATACACGATGTAGTGTCACACCATATGTGCAGTCATACATGTACCTAGGGTAATGATGTCCATCTCATTCTATCATCTTTCCTGTTCCCATGTCCCCTCCCCACCCTTCCTTCCCCTTTGCCCAATCAAAGTTCCTCCATTTTTCTGATGCCCCTCCTCCTCCCCATTATGGATGAGCATCTACTTATTTTAAGTCCTCAGCTTTCCAAAAATTAAATTAAATAATGAACAGTACTCAAAGTATGAAAAACAGATTTCATATACCTGTTGCTGAAAAAATAAAGTGCTTAATGATTTGGGTATTTATCACTGGACCAATATGTATATTTTTGTTGCTTACTTTTATCAGATTTCTCTCTACTACAGAGAAAGAGTCCAGTCCACATGCAGAGAACTCAGTCTGTTTTGCTCAGAGTTGCAGTGCACTAGCTACTGTGGCACCTGGTGAGTAGTAGGCACTCGGGAAACATGGAAGGAAAGGGTTATATGTCCTTGTAACAACTCTTGTTCTCATCTATAAAGGAAGAAATGGGCAACAAAAATTTGATAAGGAAGCTTTAAGAAAACAAGCCATATGATCCATTGAGAGCAACTGATCTGTTTTAAAGATAAACATCTTGAAAATGTTTTCAATTGGATCAAAATAATGAAATCCAGATTTTTAAGAAGTCAAGAAATAATGGGTTGGTAAAAAGATTTACTAGTTCTTTGAAACTGTACTTTCTGGTAAAATATTAAAAATAAAGCAGTAAGAATAAAACATTAAGAAGGAGCATATGTGAAATAAAAATGTTTCGTTTTTTTTTTTTTAAATGAGACAATGAACATATAAATAGTACTTTGCATTATATCCCATACCTTGCAAGTTCAAATCTTATCTGATACTGAAAGTCTGCAATGTTTATTTGCAATATTTATTTGCTCATGTTTAAAAAGCCCAAGGTAACACATGAGTCATAGTGAATGAAAAAGATGTATATAGTTAATTTGTAGTCGAACTGCAACATATATGAAATTCTAAATAATAGAAGATTTGGGACAAAAATATGCAAATATACATGCCTCCATGTCATTGACGATAAAGTAGAACAATTACAGACAAAAATCTAAAATGAGAATCATACCAAAACAAGAGCAGGTTGTAAATAGAAGCAGAAAACATCAACTATTAAACACTTGGTGCACTTCAGATAGAATCGATAATGCCGAATCAGAGCTTTCGATAAGCAATGTGCTTCCACGCCTTTCTCAGTGTATCAATATAGATTATATTGATGGGCTCCAGGGCCTTCAGACTTGTGTTTGGGTTTGGCCAACAAGCTTTGGCACAAGGGCATGAAGAATTGACTTGCCCAGTTCCCATCCTTTAGGGTAATCAGAAACACCTGCTTACTGGTTCTGGTCCTCAGTCTTTTCCTAGTAGCTTTGCCAAAAGCAGTTTCCTGTAACCACCCCCCTTGCTCCTCAAGGCTAAGGGTGGCACCTCCCACAAGGTCACTGCCTCCCACCTACTGTCTTTATTAATCTCATCTTCTCTTGCTCATATCACTTGGATCTATGTCCTGCCAGGTCTTTGATATCCCAAATCCTGGAAGTATTCTCTTCTAGCCTTTATTATGTTATTTGGTTTCACTTTGGATTTTTTCTTCTTTTCTTTCCTCTTACTCCCTCCCCTTCCTTCCTTCCCTTTTTTTTTCCTTCTTTGCTTCTTTCTTTCTTCCTATCTTTAATACTTAACTCATTGACCGTTATAATTAAACCTATGGCCAACAGTGACTTTTTCTTTTAAGAAAAAACAATTCTCAATTCACCACTCCTTCTCAGAAGGCCCTGAAATTACTCACAATATATACCAGTTAAAGGTAGATTTCTGCATGTTTCAAAGAATCCATATTCATAGTTGCTTGTATATTAAAATTTCATTATCTCAAGTAGAAGACTTGAGATAATGAAATTTCACTGTCTCAAGAAGAAATTCAGGGTCCTTTCAATTCTCTGGTTCTCTAGCTATAGTAGTTAGCCCTGTCCTGTTCTTCAATTTCAAGGTGGCTGCTAGTTCTCCAACCATCAGATCTGCATTTCAGAGAGCATATAAACAAAGAATTATAAAGGACAAAAAGCAGGTGAAAGTCATATGCCAGATATCTACAGAGTTTTCCTTGAAATTACGCAATGTTATTTCTGTGTTTGTTTGACAATTACTGACAAAACCACACTTAAGGAAAGAGCTAGGTAAGCTGGAAAATCTAGCGTTCTCATTAGCCATATAGGTAAAAGAAAGGATTCAGTTACTCAAAAAGAGGAAGAAGATAATGGATTTTGGAATAGATGACTATCCATGTGTCACAGAATAAACTAAATTAATACTAAGTGTACACTTACCAGTGCTAAAACTTTCTACATTCCAAAGTATGTCTGGTCATCTTTCAGAGGCTTTGCCATGAGATTGAAAGGAGACAATCAGAAATCTGGTAATAAAAGCTGAAACAAATACAAGGACAGGGTGAAAAACCTTTCCTTCAATTTTGGCCAAAGAACAAAAAAGTACCTCAAGATCACCTAAGAAAAAGAGAGTTAGTGGAGGAAGGTATTTAGATTTAGTCTTATTAGAATGCTGGTCAGTTTTGGAGAATGACCTGTAAACTTCTTAAATGAGAAAAACCTCTAGCTAGAGATGAATTTTTGCACCATCCATTTGCCAAGCCAGGGGTAGGTGTCAGGAAAGTCCCATCTGTCAAATGCTCACTCAGTAGCTCTGAAGAAAGCTTAAAAATGGTGGTAGTCACAGTCACAAGGTCTCATTTGTGTGCTTTTCCTTTTATATTCCCAAATCTTTTCACCTCCATTTCCTCTCAGCATTGAGTGTCTATCTACAATTTGGTGCAGCAAAGTGAGGTTTGTCTAGTAATATGGTCTCCATCATTTCTTGTGAATCAGTACTTTGGTCTTGTACCTAGTTATTGCTGACACCAATTTTCTACACAGGATTATTGAGAACTAAGAAAACTTCTTCCCAAGAAGTCTTTTCCATTTTTACCTTTATACCTGTCCTACCTCGTAAATGCCTTTTGGAGCTAAGTGGAAAGTTTCTGACCTGAAGCTGCTATTGATGCTCCATTTGCAGGGGCCCATGATTCTGCAGACTTTGCCACAGCTCTATTTTTGGCTTTCATAAAGTTCTTCCCAATTCCCCATCGTGACAACACAGGCCATACCTTTAGGCCCGGTTATAATAACCAAATCACCTGAACCACACCCAGCAATTGTTTAAGTGCCTTCCATTCTTGAGTCAGTGGATAAGCTACATTAAATTAAGAATTTTCCTTCCAGGCTTTCCTGCTTGGTCCTGAATTCAGAATGGCATTTGGGGCAGTCAACTCATGGTTGCTTACCTAGGCTGCTCTCCCAGATGAAGCTTTGCCTCACCTGTGCCTGTTTAGCAACAGGTCTGTCTGCAGTGTTTTGAGATCTGAAACCAACCACATCATTAAAAGACGGCAGTACTACTGAGGGTCACATTGGCTAATTCTCTCATCCCAGATGAGGACTTTGTCTTTGCTGAGGACCCTGTTGTTTGAGCTCTGCTTGCCAGACAAACTTTGCCTGTCTGCTGGCCCATTTTTACAGCATCAGATGTCTGGGTTATAAAAGCTTCACTGGAAAAATACATATGGAAAAACTGTTCCTCTATCCCCCAAAGCAAAGACACACCATGAGTCTTGTTATTTTGCTACATTTTGCTTGTTAATTTTCTCCTTGAAATTTTACTCCCTGTGATTTTTTTCCCTAACATCTAGTCTAGCATAAAAATTGAAATGTTGAGTTTTAATATGGGGGGTTAATTGAGAGTTCAAAAAGGGATATTTCAGGGAAGTCAACTTCTATTATGGGCAGAAGATGAGGTTTAATAAGGAAATCAAATGAACTTGCAGATTTTACTCTCTGTTAGGCAGACTAACCCACCAACACCCAAGCAATGCTGTGAAGTTTCCCACAAGGAGGAGCAGGATGGTAGGCAGCACATTATCAAGGGAGAAGGAAAGCTGAACAGGATCCCTGAGTTGTATTTTCTAAATTTGTAAATCTAATAAGTCCTTCCCTTCCCATGAATCAAAATGAGTAAAGGAAGAACAGCTACAGAGCTCAGGAGTACTATACTTTTTGAATTCTCTTTATGTAAAAAATAACAGAAATAAAGATCTCTGTCAGTGGTTCAATAATTTTATTTGCCCTGATATAAAAGGATCAATAAAATTATATATCTAAAATTATAGTCAGGTAGAGATCAGGAAGCTAACAGAACTTTTAACAAGAGAACAATCTATTTTCTTGATTAGTATTTCTCAATGGGCAGTACTTCTCAATGTACTACTTGCATTTTGAGAGACACAGTATTTAGATGTACAAAATTACTCTCACACTCTGGATCATTTAGCAGCGCTGGTCATTGAGCACCAAGTGGCAGTAGCACTCCTCCTCCCATCACTGTTACAATACTGTCCCTTTATCAGTGATTTTGTTTCCTGTAGTCAACATGATCTGAAAATTTTCTGTGGAAAATTCCAGAAATGAACAAAAGTTTTAAATAACTTTTAGCAATGTGTATTGTTGTTATTGCTCTTTTATTACCATTGTTGTTATTTTCTTACAATGTCTAATTTTTAATTAAATTTGTCATCAGTATTGTATGTATAGGAAAGAACATACTATAAGTAGAGTTCTTGGAATGTGTTCTCCACACATAAGAGGGGGTTACTATATAGAAAACAGTCTTCCTACATGTTCTTAGATATTTTCTAAGTGGTAGCATCTTCCCCATCCTCTAACAATTCTTCCAGGTGATCCAGAAGAATTCTCGGATTCAGCTCTGAATTTTAAAATATGAGCTAAAATTAAGCTAGAGGAGAGACGAAGAAATTGTGTTCCAAACAGAAGCAACACTTTAGAAAGCCCTATGTTCAGGGGGTTCATAGCATATTCAAGTATTCAAAAACACCTCTGTGTGAGGTGCCCAGACAGTGAGGGATACACTAGCAGAGGAGGCTAATGACCCAGGAAATATTAGTGTAAACTACAGATGTTGTTTAATAGAAGAATGGCATATTGAACTTTTGTTTTAAAGTGAATCATTTCATTACATCTTTCTCATTTGCAATAAGCTCATTTTGAGTTAATATTAATTGTTTGTATCATCTTGAGCACCTTTCTAATTCACATGACTTTTTTTAAATGTGTGTGTGTATGTGTATGTATATATAGGTTTTTGCTTATTTGTGTTTTGGGATTTTTTTTCAAATAGAACAAAAGCATTTCATATAAAATGAAAACAAAGCATGTTTTAATTACCTATGCCTCCACTCCTCATTGATTTCCACACCACATAACCACATATAAGATGAAAATAAATTCAATTGTTCCATACCTCATATACTGCACACAAGCCTCATTCTCACTTTGCTTAGTCTTTAAAACTTGAGGAAAGAAAGCTTTTAAGATCTGCTGATGAAGGTGTTCAGTTAATTAACAAATAGTAAAATAAGAAGAACTTGTTTTAATTGTTCACTTCCACACTCCCACCCTGAGGACAGGCCCGTTCATGAAAGAACACTGGTACTGACAAAAAAGAGGAAAGGACATCATAAATGACACAATTACTCCAAAAGAAATGTGAAGAGACAGACTAGACATGACACATTCCTTCATCATTTGAATGGAGAGGGAAAAATCTATATTATATTTAAGATGAGAGAGAGTGATTAACCAGGTAACAGCATATGTCTTCATGCAATGTGGACAGTAAAGTCCTAGTTAATGCTGCTTGTGGAATGAAGTCATTATGCTCAATGGAGGGACAATAATTTCAATACATCTGGTATACCCATAGCCAGCTCAAGGTTAATTTCTTTTCTTCCATTTAACTAAATTCATTCTAATCGTCTGTATTATTCCTTTTGGAGTTTCAGAATTCATCCTTTTACTGATTAGCTGAAATAAAGAATTTTACAAAATGTTCAAGGCTATTTTCAAATAAATACCTGACATAGCCTTCAGTATTCATTATATCAGTTTCTAGGAAACCAAACACATAATTAGGTCATAAATTTGGGGTCTAAACTTAAGTTAAAATATTTTAATTCCCAACAAATGCTTTCTCCATAGTAATTACATAGTGTATAGAAAATTTTACAAAACATGTATTTTGGAATTTTTATTTTGAGATGGTTTTTGTATTGCAAAGAATATATCTAAGACAGCATCATGCTAAATAGATGCCTGAAACTAGCAGCAAATGAGATCCATGGAGAACACAAGCAATTATTGCTTCATCCGAGGAATGCTCTAATACAACTACACAAATCACCTTCCTGAGAGTGCTGAAAATATAATATATTCAATAGTTAATTCACTTAATAATACTAATTGAGAAGATACTATGTGGCAGGAGATGTTATCAGAGAGGCATCAGGGAGCTCAGTCATGTAGGCATTAAGAATTACCAAAACTGAGCTTTATTTTTAATAAGGTGGAGTCATTGAAAAGTTTGAGAAGAAAAGTGACAAAAATTAAAGAATTATGTTTAAATTAATGTTTATAATGAGCCTTAAATATAAAAGGTAAATTAATGTCACTTGGGAAAAGAATTAATTATAGAATTTACATTTATGTGATGAAAATATGCTGAAGGGTTGTACTTAGGTACTCTGAATTTAGAGGAAACAAAATAACTCCTAAATTATTACTTTCTTCAATAAAAGGTAACAAACTTATTTTAAATAGGACTGGATTTTTTTTAAAGTTTTTCCTACATTGCTAAATAATTTGAGCTACCAGTTAGACTTCTATATATTAAGAACTATTGTAAGAATGTTTCCAGGTTATAGGTAGAGTTAAAAAAAGCAGTTTATTAATAAGCAATGTGAAAATGGTTTTAAAAGTGATGTGTATATGCTCATGAGAGAGCTTAATAGACTAGGCAGACTTGAGTGGTTTTGTCATTAAATAATCTTTTCTAAGACTTTAAGCTGATTTTGAACAAATTGCATTTATTCATATAATGAGAAAGAGGAGAGAGAAAGAAATGGAGAGAGGAAGAAAGGGAGATATGGAAAAGAAGGGAGGGGAAGAAGGGGAAAGAGAGGGAAAGAGAGAGAGAGAAGAAAGAAAGAGAAAGAGATGGAGAAGAGAAGAGAAAGAGTTAATGGAGGTGATAAGGAAAGGGCAAGAGAGTGAGCAATGAGCAATGTATGTGAAGCTGTATCTGTGTGTGTAGAATTACATCATTTTATTTATTGTAGTAGAGTATGAAGAATGGGTAAGAGGAAACTAAGGTAGTTACACATGTGACATAAAGAGATTTCTATTACAAACTCATGAATTTGGAACTGATCCTTAAAAAAGTGATGAGACAATATAAAAAAAAAGTTGTGACATGATATCATTTGCATTTTCAGGAAATCATTTTGGCTTTCTGATGTTCTAAAGGAGATAGCCTAGATGATTGAGAGAATATTTGGAAGGATATTTAATCAAGCAAATAAGAAATTGTGATGATCTTATTTAGGAATTTCTGTAAAGTGGATGGAAGGTGATAGACTCTGAGGAGACCTATCCAAGAGGCAAAACTGATGAGAGGTGGTATTTGAATGGAGGTGGTCATGAAAGAAACTGACCTGAAAGATGGGCATTTTTAGCTTATTTAACTAGAGCTAAGAAATAAAAATGGAAGAAAGTGTTTAGGATTTAAAGTCAGTAAATTTAAGAATTTGATTTTAGACATGTGATGTTTGAAGTGGTGTGAAGCAGTTACATTGTCATGTAGGCAGCATGTCTCCATAGGAAGATTTGAGCTGAATATATACACGTGAGTTTAACAACATGTGTATTGTTACTACAGGGAAGATGATGAGGTTGCTTATTGAAAATGTGTGTCCTAGCAATGGCAGCTAGAAGCCTCCTAGGACCAATACTAAAAGGGCATGAAGAGGAAAGAATACCCAGAAGAAAAGAAAAATAAAAACAAACAAACAAAAATACACAAATAAAAACAAACAAACATGAAGGGAAAAATAAAGAATGTGTTGCTTTCCTAACCTAAGAAGTTCCTCTTCCTTTTTATTGATAAGAAGTTATAAGAGGAACAGCCAAAGTTAGGACAGAGGCAATTTTTTTTTAAGTTGGAATATTATATTTTAAACTAAAGTTTATAATTCTATAGGCCAGGGGTCTTGTTACAGTTTTGCTTTACTCTTCAGAATATCTAGTGAACTATGCATGTATTAAAGTGCTTAACATGATTGTAAGTCTAATAGCTGATCCATCTTTTTGAGGCAAATATATTTAAGCACTATGTTTTACATATATGGGTATATGTGGAATTAAAATTTTTATAATATTTAAATACATACACACACAGCAGAAAAGCCTAAATAAATGCATTTATCTCACTAAGGGGGAAAAGCTATTTTTATTAGTCATGATTCTTCTTATTGATTTACTGAGTACAGTTGGTCATATTTACTCATAATTCATACATGCATAGAACCTTTATTTTATAGTACAAATATAATAATTTCAGAAGCTGAATAAATTCTACTTTATTTTTAAGTAAATTTTAACCAAAAATTGCCAGATGTCCCTATGGGTAATCAAGAAGTTATGGTACATCAAATTTATTTATAATAATAATTTAATAATATCAAGTAGAACCTCAGCTTATAAATCTAACAAAAACTTCATTAATATTTGAATTAAGTACTCCCATTATTGCATATCTAATATTTAAAACTGCATGGCTTATTTCTCAAATTAGTTACTGCTAATCATATTAAAAGTGACAATTTAACTTTTAGATGTATTTTGATCCCAATATTTCTACCTCATGATTTGGAAAAAGGAGATACAAAAGACATTTTAGGGTGGAATTACAATCAGGATTCATAATCTCAAATGCTCAAAGGGACTAGTTATGACAGCCAAGAAAACTGAGTTTAATGTAACAGGATATGGTGTAGGTCTAATCCAGTATTCCAGGAAGCTTGTGTCCAGCTGATGACATGGCCACCACCAAGCTATAGGCAGCATTACTTTTTCCCATGAAATATTTTGAAAATAATGTGCATGGAATACAGTCACTAATGGTTACCATGGAGAATAGGAATATTTCATTGGGGTATAACTCATGTTTACACATCATGTCAAGTATTAGACATGTGGTTTTGTCTTTACTATCACCTTCTATCTTCTGTACTTATGCCATGCTTGGTTTTTTCCCCATGGCACTTGGTATTTTAATTAAATAATGCCTCTCTTCATTCTGTTCAAACATGAAAAAAGTTTGACTATGTAATTGCAGGATTCCATTTTATTCTCATTGTTTAGATTACCACTTTATTTTAATTTATATCCTGAAGAAAGAATTATGGGAGTAAGTTTGAAATGGTTGTAATTATAGTGGCATTTAGGTTAAATAGTGGAAAACACACTTTGCAATTTTAAAAGCACATTCAGTTCTGCTAGTTGGAGACTCAGAGTATTAGACTGAGATGGGTTTTATGCTATTTGATTTGTTGCTATATTGCAGCTCAAAATTTTGAAAGGATTAAATAAGCTGAATTGCTGGAGGAAAATATTTGAAAAATAGCTTAAGATATTTTTAATATGTAAAACCAGAATTTTAAACATAGGTAACCTCTGAGATGCTCATGCCTGACTTTGAAACGCCTGGTACTCATCAGGAGCTCAGCTGGTTCTCATTGGTAAAGAGTCTCTTAGCCCTTGGGTGAAGGATAAAGAAATGGAACGTGCTTTTCTGATTAATTCATTCTGTTGCTGAGTCTAATTCGTAGTGATGAGGAATAGATCTGTTCACGAGATGGAATGAATACTTGTCCTGGAAATTCTAAAAGAGGCTAGAAAGAGTCTTACTCTCCCACCAAGTCCCTTTTCAAAACTGGGGTTGAAAATTAGAAAACTGAACTTCATCAGAAAAGAAGAAATTTAGGGATTTCTTCCCTTGGAGCTTTTCAAATTTCAATATTTGGTTACTAAGTTTTGGGATTTTCGTGGACTGGGGTTTTTCTCAGTATCTTGCAGAATGAAACATAAGAAACATGTCCTTGGATGCTTTTCACTCTTTATTAACTCCCCTTGATGTTCCTTATATCTTCCTTTCTGGGTCATTTAATTGGAAGTTTTTATTCATTCAAACTTCAAACTTCACCTCTGTACTAAATTTCAGAGATAATTGTTTTTATACTTGGGACTTCCAAGAGTAAAAGACTTGGGAATTAATATCACAAGCCCAGGTTTCCCCACATACAGCAAGCTCTTTTCTCACCCACTCTGTGTTCTACCACACCTCCAGTCATGAGGACTTGACAGGGGTGGGTTTCTTACCAATCCCTGATTTGTATTTCAAGCTCTTGCCAAGAAAAAAAAAAGTTTCCCATGGCTTTTTGCTAGGGCTTTCATAATCAAACTGCTATCCTGATTTTTCTGTAGGGACTATTTATTGTTCCTATAGTTAATGACTCTGGGTCTGCCTCTAAGAGAAGTAGGATTCCTGGAAGAAAAGTAATACTTGCTACCTGACACTTGAGTACAAGCTGTGGTTGCTGGGAGATTCCTATTACATCTTCCTATTCCTCAGTTGGGTACCATGGTTAATAGCATCATCTTGAGGGACTCCAGGTCCATTCTCCCTCATCAGCCCTTAATTGAATTGGTAACACCTTCCCACCTATGCCAGTCCTACAGGTGAAGTAAGCCCTCCATCACCAACCCACATACATTGATAATTGTTTCCTCCCTTCCTTCTGTTGACAGTTTACCAGTCTATCAGCTAAGTTTCATTGACTGTGATGCTGTCAACCACCAAAGTTTTTAATAAGAGACAAACTACCAGCTCAACAAGCAACCTAATAGAACATGTGGATATGACTCTGTTGATAGATGAAATTGAACCTACTGAAATATTCATGATTTAATATTCCCAGATATCTTCAGAACAGCCTTAAATTCACATATTAATATCTTGCTTTTCAAAGTTATCTTTATTTTCTCATAGTTTTCAGCACCCATAAAATTCCTCAGCATTTGCTTTAACACAAATCAAAAGCAATTTTACATCTTCACATGCCTAGTACACATGCTGTTTTTCTCTTATCAAAAATTTCTACTTTAAAAATATCAGATGTGTTTAAGTCTAGAATCTTCTTTGGTGCCCATTTTTTAACTTCCCCCCTTTCTTTGAGGCATTTTATTTAGAAAAAAAAAGGAGTTTATTTTTGGAAGTAAATATGGGCCCAGAAAAAAATAATTTGTAAACTTAGCTGACTGCATGCAACCCATGCTACTAAGTTCTATTCAGGTACACTTGCTTTTCATATATTAGCATGTTTATGAACACAATGACGAATAGAAGATAACACTGTTTTATATGGTACAGAGTATGACAAAATATGATGAAACAAATATTAATAAGTGTCTTATAAATATCTATATCTATACAGCCATACTTATAGATATATACATATTTAACTAGCAAAGCTTCTAAAACAATAAGCTATTATTCTTCATAATCAAAAATAGTAGTCTTAGCAGTTAATGATCACAGCCAAACTCAAAATCCAGATGATGGTGTCAAGTAATTAGTTAGTGATCCCAAAGGATTGACTTGAGTTTGGGCAGAATTCAACTTGAATGGGAGCCTAGAAACAATTTCTCCTGTGGTCTCTATTCCCTGTCTTTGGCTACGTTTCTGCTCTGACTTCTTTGACATAATTCCATCCCCCTGAACTGCCTTGAAATCAGGGATGGAATAATACATTTGTGTTCACATCTTGATATACTAATACCAGATTCCCGTCTTGTTCATATTAAAAAAAATACAATAAAACTAGAATATTTTAAAACTATAAGAAAATAAAGCAACCTCTAAAAGCAACACAAAAGCTTCTTTGTTGGTGTTGATCACCTGCCTCCTCTAGCATTTTATTAACTCGATGACTTATTATTCTAAAAGCCCCCTTGGTAGAGGAAGTCAAGAGAACGTGGAGAAGAGAATGGATAGAACAAAGGATTCTGTCTTGCTCAGTTATGCTCTCTCTCCCTCTGTCTCCTCCCTCTTAATTCTTTCTCTGTGTGCTTACATGTAAACAACACATAGAGCAGGCATGCAGTACAAGATTATAACACTATTTCATTTTATTTTTGCCTTCCACTGCACTTCATAAATGTATCCATTGGTAGTAATCCTCCTCTTCCTCCTGAGGAATAACCTAGCATGTCAAATGACACTTTTGCCCACACCAATCTACGGGAACAGTAAGTCAGGAACAGAGTTTCAAATGGGAAATTATAATCACCATTTCATCAGATGAAAAAAAAATTGACTTTAATTTACATCAACCTTCTTCTCTCCAGGGTCATTGTTAGTGCATATGGTATCTGTGAAAATGAGGAAAAAGTACCACTCTTTCTAAACAGGCTGTGTTCCCCCACCCACAGAGAGGGCTTGACCAATGGAACACTGCTGAATTCCAGCTCTGTCTCACCAGCTCAGTGGATTCAGAGCCAGGGTAATTAATGTTAAGGACACACCTTGTACATCCACATGATTATATAACTCATCTCTACTCGGGGAAGGTAAGGAAAGCATGTGGTCTTTTTGCCGTCCATTCTCCTACTGATCACCTTCAGCCCCAACAAAACCAGTCATTGTTTAATCTGATAAGAATGAAGTAAAGAAAATGTAAGGGGTAAAACAGTACTTATCTCCCTGGGTATCTCTGTACTATGACCACACTGATGGTGAGAAGCTGACTTTTTATCATATAATGTTCTTTCTTAATAGATCCTCTGCTGAGCCCCTTTTCTCTGAAGTTCCTTTAGTCTTGATAGATGCACATCCATTCTGTGAGTTCAGTTAAATACCAGGGTCCCCAAGGCCTTTAATATCTTCTGGCTGTTCCATGAGATTCTATTAAGTGGTATCCCTTGACACTTCTTTCTTCCTAGTGGCCCATTCAAACTGTAGGACTTGGGACCAGCAGATTTCAATGAAGTAGTACTGGCACACTCAGCCACCTAACAATTACTATTTTTTATTGTCTCTAAATTTCCCAGGCAAAAATTAGATCTTAATTCATAATCCATTCCAACATTCACAAAGAGAATTCAGGTCCTAATCCTTGTGTGTCCCCCAAATTCAGGAACACATTTTGAAGTTCTCCAAGGAATCCTCCTTATAGCTCTCTATGTAGGTTTACCATGAGAAAGCCAGACCTTTCCCCCAACAGTGAGTGGGATCCATGACTTCATTAATCACCTCACAAATTTACTTCCACAAAAAAATGACCTCAGACTTTCCAAGTGGACCTGGGATTTAGAAGTAGGTTCTGGCTAATTCCTTTGAAATGCTGCTTTAGTCACTTTGTGTCTTTCAATTGGTCTAGAATATACATTGTACAATAATAAAATGATGCATAAAAAATTCTTAAAGACTGTTTAAAACACTATCCTATCTGTGAAGATGTTAAAGAGCAGATGCCTGCTGAGAAACCAAGGCAGTGCGGAGGCCCCCCTGTTTAAACCTCAATTCTTGCAATCATGCTACAAAGATTTCAGAGAGGTCGCTCAGAGTTAACAGGCATGAGTTTATTAGAATGATAGTAAAGGGGACACTCAGGGAAGAGAGTGGGTCCTCACAGAGAGGAGAAGGACTACACATGGCCCTCCAGTTTAATTAGGCATCCCAAGGAAGTTTCCAGAGAGTCCTGTCCAGGTCTACCTCTTTACTTTTAACTGACAGAAGGATGACATCAGACTTCACTGTCACCATTTGCATGACAACTCTAGGTCACTTTAGCCCATGCTGTCCAATTCTAACTGGAGCCTGTCCTTAGAGATTTTATGGTTAGAGGGAATTATCCTTATCTCCCTGAGTTCTGGGATCTGGTCTATGTAAGAGTCATGAAAGTCTCTCCCCATCAGGGTAACTTGTGTTCTTCTTATCTATCTGCATTTCAGGCCTGCATTTCTCCTGCAGATAAGAAGTTGTTTGCTGAGGAATGTAACATATCCTGTCAACTTAAGCCAGGCAGGGCTATAGGTAAATTGCTTTCTAAAAAAGAAAGTGTGGGGGGGGGTGTCAGCAAAGAGGTCTCAGTTTTTAGAATTATTTCTTTAACTTCAAGTTCCCACAGCTCCCTACCAAGTTCCCTAACAAGGAGAGATTAAAATAACCCCTAAATCTCACAGGCTTAAGGAAACAATACCTTGCTATTGTTTTGTGATCATTATTTGGTGATCTTTGTCTGCACTGTCACCATCTGCACTCCAGTGACACAAGCTGACAGTTCAGCCACTGTCTGGAACGCTGATGGATTTCTCCAGTGCCAGAGGTAGCAGGAACAGGGGAGAGCACAAGCAGAGCTTACTTATCTGGCCAACAAAAGTTACAAGGATTCACCTGAGTTCAACAATAAGTAGTTCTCCTGAAGGAAAGAAATTAATGTTTTCAAACAGTTACTTATATACTCTATCACACGGTGTTAGCCATCCCAGCCTGAGAGGGAAACTGCAGAGAAAACTTCCATGGGTCTGGTCACTGGTTATATGACAGAATGACAAATGATCATACATGAACCAGAGAAGACTTGGATAGGGGGCTTACATATCTGACACAGTGACAGTTTTAAGTTATTTTATTAAAAGGAACTTGTTTTGTGTTTGTTTTTATTGTTTTTTTTTTTTTGGAGTTATTTACTATTTGTTTATGAGTTTTGAAGTAGAGTCTCTGCCTTTTTTCTTCTTGGTGCCTAAGGAGCTCTGAGACATAAGGATCCATAACAAAGACACAACTGAGAGCATGACTGCACTTTTGAAGTTCAAAGGTTGCACATTTATATCGCAACACTCTCCCTTTACGGAGTTAGCATTCTTCCTTCTCCACAAAAGAAAATGCAGAAACAGCAGAATCAAGAAAATACTAGCCCAGGTCTTCTCTAACATTCTCTCAAATGATGCTGCCACTGATATTGTTTGAACATCTGGAAGTGACATGTCATGCCTGCAGCCTAGCCCAGACAGCTGCATAAATATCACTGGGTCATGAATTACCCACCCTTTGTATACCCCATGAGAGAACAAAATTTTGGGTCACAGGATGTGACAATGTTGCTTACTTCCAATACGTGTAGCTTCTGGTTTAATTGTTTTTTTTCTAATTGATTAATTTTTAAATTGACAAATTAAAAATTACACACACACAGACACACACAAACACACACACACATTGTTATGGCTTAAATATCCTTTCCCCCAAAGCTCATGTGTAAGACAATTCAAGAATATTCAGATGTGAAATGATAATAATAGCTGTAACCTAATCAGTACATTAATCCACTAATGTGGATTAACTGGGTGGTAATGTAGGCAGGTAGGGTGTAGCTTAGAGAAGGCAGATATACATTTGGGGGTTGTATTTGTCCCCAGTAAATGTGGCTCTCTCTTCTTCCTTCCTGATTGCCATGTCCTGAGCTGCTTTCTTACTCCATGTCCTTTTGCAGTGATGTTCTGATTCACCTTAGGCCCAGAGGTATGGAGTCAGTGGTCTATGGACTGAGACTCCTGAAACCGTGAGTACCACATAAACCTTTCCTCCTCTAAAATTGTTCCTGTCAGGTCTTTTGGTCACAGCAGTGAAAAAGCTGACTAAAACACTACACATATTTTGTGTGCGTGTGTGTGTGTGTGTGTGTGTGTGTGTGTGTGTATAAAATACACCATGATGTTTTGAAATATGTACACATTATGGAATGGCTAAATCAAGCTAACATATTTATCATTTTCTTAAAGTCAGAACACTCAAAATCTACTCTCAGCAATTTTATAATACACTGTTTAAATTACAGTCACCAGTTATATAATAGTTCTCTTGAATTTATTTGTGCTTAACTGAAATTTTGTATCTTATGACCTATATATCCTCAACTGTCTCTCACCCAGTCCCTAATAACTCCACTCTATACTCCATTTCTATGAGTTCAGATGTTTTAGAAGCCACATCATATGGCTTTTGTCTTGTCTATACTTGGCATATTTTGCATAATTTAATACCCTCCAGGTTCATGCAACGTTGTCCCTAATGATAGGGTTTCCTCCTTTTTTAAGCATAAATAGTATGTTTTTTAAGCACAAATGTGGTATACATTGTGTGTATATGCCACATTTTATTTATCTGTTCACCTGTTGATAGACACTTAGGTTGATACCATATTGGGGCTATTGTAAATAATGCAGCAACAAATATGAGATGGACATTGACATACTTATTTTAATCCCTTTGGATATATACCCAGTAGTGAAATTACTGGATCACATGGTAGTTCTCTTTAACTTTTTGAAGACCTTTTACAATGTATTCCATTAGAGCTCTCTTGCCTGTTTTGTGTCACTCTAACAAAATACCTATACTTAATGTTTTTAAAAGGAGGTTCATTTGGATCTTGATTCTGGTATTTGGAAGACCAAAGAGCCATGATGCTGACATCTGGAAAGGGTCCCCTAGATTGTGTCATATCATGGTAAAGAAATAGAAAAGGAAATGTGCCGCAGTCTGGCTGGGCACAAAATCAGGAGCCACTCACAGCCTTGTAGATTCAAACAGCAATTCTTTATTCCCGAACTCTCACCGGCACTCTATACGCACGCACATTCTGGGGAAAATCACACCTCCACCTGGCTCTGAATCCGAAATACTCTCTCAATCCCAAGAGAACTCAAGGGGAACTCAAGGAGTGGGCAGGCGCCTGAGGCAGCAGGATACACCCTATTCCCAGCAGGATACACAAACCTGGAACCGCCCTAAACCCGGATCCGCCCTGGTCCTTGAGCAAGGTCACCTTTCATGCAATGTCACTGCAAATGACCTGGGTCCAAGGCAAGCCCATTTCCACAATGGAGAGTCCTCCCTCTAAGCAACATGGGGTAGGCTGACAAGAAAATTGCCATGCGTCATTCTTACTTAGCTATGGCTCTCAGCAGAAATGGTCACATGAAGAAGGGGCCATGATCATGAGGTAGCCTCAATTTGTAACAATCTGCTTTCCTGAGAACTATCTTAAACCTGTGAGAACTACATTAATGCTTTCCAAAATGGTGCCATCTCCAACTAGGCTGCACCTATTAAAGGCTCCATCACCTTAGTGCTGTTAAAAGGAACCAAGCTTCCAACTTATGAACTTTTGAATGACAAACCATATCCAAATCATAGCAAGGACTATATCAACTTACATTCACACCAATAGCATTCAACATTCCCTTTTCTCTGCATCCTTTTTTTTTTATTGGTTGTTCAAAACATTACCGTTGAGGGCCACAGCCAGTGGGCATGGCATTATGCCAGAAGGGAGTGGTTAAGAAGTTAAGCCATGGAGCCATTGAGATGATGATGGTTAGGTTAAGCTGTGTATTCAATTGTATATTAGACCTTTACAATCTGTTAATTGGGCAGCTCTTGCTGCCTTGGGGGCCCTCTACTTTGGAGTTCCCGCTGTTAGTGAGTGCTGAGTAACTGGTGGAGTGGGAGAGAGTTCCCCAGGAGTGTGTGGGAGAGAGTTCCCGGGAGTGTGCGTGGAGTGCTGAGGGAGTTCGGGCAATAAAGCTTCCTGTTTGAACATACAAGTGCTTTGTGGCGGGGTCGGTTATTTGTGCCCAGCCAGACTGCGGCATACCAACATTTTCTTTTTTGACTTTTTGATGACAGCAAATTTAACAGGTGATAACTGATATTGTGGCTTCAAGGTACGGATCTCCAATGATTAGTAATATTAAGCACATTTTCATATACCTGTTAGTCATTCGCATGTCTTCTCTTGAAAAATGTCTATTCAGATTCATTTTTAAATCAAGTTCCTTGATTTGTCATTATATAATTTTTTTCTAATTCCTTAATTATTTTGGATATAACATCTCATCAGATTTCATATATTGTAAATATAACCGTTTCAATGTTTGTGGGTTCTTAATAAGAAGAGGGAATAGCATAGGCCAGAGATAAAATAGCAATAATTAAGCACCTATTATGTGGTAGGCATGACAATAGTCACTTCACATGGTGAATTATAGTTAACTTTTTCAAAAGAATCTTGTGGAATGGTAACTACCATCTCATTTTCATGTGAGGAAACAGATTTGCATAGACAAGGTTATTGCTGAAGATTAGCTATTTGGATAAGACACAGCTAGATCTCAAACTCAGTTCTTCATCCAAAACCTTTCTTGGATTTGTCCATTAGAACATCAATCATTTTTCTGCACATACCCTCTTTTCTTAAGTATTCTAATATTGTTCCTAAAAGACTTTTTAGACTACGTCCTAATCAGAATTCAGTAAGTCAACAAATGCAGCAGGAGAATTTTTGTTTTGGTGGGAGTGGTTGTTTTGTTTTAAACACTAGTCTACATTATGAACCAGCTGGTGATAATTTTGCTATTCAAAATGCTACTTATTGCACTTTGGAATATGCAGAGCCATCATATACCCTACTTTCCAAAAAAGAATCATTGAACAAAACAGAAATTAGTAAGAGGCTGGGGAACAGAAAATTCCAGCTGACTCTAACCCCTCTTCTTCATATGCTCCCTTTAAAAGCCATATGTCCAGCAGAAAAATAAAACCAAGAAATTTTAGAGTTAGAAAAAAAACTTCAGCTTATATGGCAAAACTTTCTTATTTGAAAGTTGAGGATACTGAAAGGTTAAAAGTTCAAATAAGTTTGGTGATTATGGTAATCCATCTGCAAGATGACTACCAATAATTCTCTTGTGATATTTATGGTCTTGAGGTGGTCTTGCCACCTCACTGAATCAAGGTTGATTTATATGGAAAATAGAATATGACAGATGTGTCAGTTTATAATATTCAGGACTGTGTCATAAATATATTGGAGCTTTTGGCTTAGTCTCTTAGTTATCACTCATTCCTGGTGAATCCAGCCACCATAATGTGAGGTCACACTAAAGAGTATTCACCTATTAGCATCAATATACCAGCCAAATGAGTGAACACTCTTGGTATTGGATCTTACAGTCACAGTCAAGTCCAAATGACTGTAGGCCCAAATAACACTAAAACCTCTGATCCAGAGCCACTAAACTCAGCTACTCCCAAATTGCCAGTCTACATATCCTGGTATTATAAGATACTAAATTGTTATTGTTTTTCATTAAGTCGTTAATTTGGGCAATGCTTTTCTATGCAGCACTAGGTTACTAATACACACTAACTCTAGGACAGAGAGGTCATTCTGTAAAGGTAAAATTTCTAAGCTGATTCTAAGCCGTAGAGCCTGAGTTAAAGTGTAAAAGACCAGGCATCCTAAAGTTTCCAAAGTGCAGAGATTGGGTTAAAAAGTAAAAGACTAGGTATTGTTAGAGTCCCTCTGCTACCCCCAAAACCTGTAATCCCTGTAGCTGTTAGGACAATACTGGAACTGCCCAGTAAATATTTCCACTGACTTTCTGGTTGTTTAATAGCTTGCTTGGCACGTAGGCATTGCAGGACCTAAACCAATCAGTTTGAATGTGTACCCCACTTAGGAGCACCAATCACCCCTGTCCAATCTGTTCCCGCCAATGTATGCACTAATCCTGACTCAGGGTTGTTGTTCAATTTTCCCGCGCCTCATGATGATTTGTTCTGATATATGCAAAGCCCCCCACCCTCTCCAAAAAGTGTATTTAAGCTCCGCTTGAACTCTGCTCTGGGCTCTGGGCTGCTCTCCCTTCTTGAGTGAGCACAGAGTCCCAGCGCGATGGAATGGATCCTCAATAAATCCCCTTTTGCCAATTGCATGGAGTCAGTCTCTTGGGTGGTCTTTCCCTCTGACGTTTCGCCGGACCCCCCTTACAATTCATTGCGGAAGATGACCAGGAGTGTTGACCATCTTTGAACTCCAACATACTGGAATTTGATACTAGGTTACTATTTTTTATTCCATGCAATGCTGCCATTTTCACTACTTATATCTGTTCAATTTAATCCTAATATTTTCATTCTTTTCAGAATATTTCTTGTAGCATAGAATTATCATATCACTTTTTCTCCTGAAAAAAAAAATGACAAACTATTTTTCTTTTTACCAGTGTTCTTCTCCAATGAGCAACTCATTTCTATTATAAAAAAACTCTTCATCAGACTTATCTATATTGGCTCTTTTTGTTTCCTCAGTTCTAATTCTCTTTTAACTCCAACCCCACTCATTCTGTTATTCTCACTTCTCTGAAAAAATTTACAGTAAGATTGCCAATGACCTCCATTTTGCCAAATCTAATGGACATTCTCACTATATATTTTATTCATTTTTTTCACAACATAAGATACAGTTGATAATTGAGTCCTTCTCTACTGAGGGATATTGCATACAAAATATTCATAAATTTGTTTTTACTTCATTATCTTTTGTTTACTCTTCCTCCTACTGCTACTTAGATTATTTTAGATTTTTCTTCTTCATCATGATAATGTATCCAACAATCCACTTGATAGCTGCATGATAATATATCCAACAATCCACTTGATAGCTGTACTTGGATATCTATGAGGTCTCAAAAATTTACTATGAACAAATTCAAACTCTTGATTTCTCACCCTAAGCCTGATTGCTCTCTCTCTCTCTTTTTTTTTTTAGGAAGTAGAATAAATAAATCTGATGTTCTCTAGTCTTTCCCACTTGCTTAGGGGAAAAACTCTGAAGTCATAATTGTGTTCTATAGTTCTTATACAATCCTACCCCAAGTCATCAGCCATTTATGTAATACCAAAATTTTAAATAAATCCTGAGTAAGATTTCTCAAAACTTTCATAGTCACAGCCCTAGCCAAGCACCTTCATAACATCTTCCTTTGATTAGTTAGTGTATTGGTTCCACCCGGGCCCTTTGCACACTTTGTTACACCCTTCATAGTTTATTTTCTTTGGCAGCTATAGGAATCTTTAAAACCCTTCAATGGATTCCCGCTACTGTTCAAATAAAATTCAAACCATGGCCTAACAGGCTCTGAATAAACTGAATTGCTTACTTCAGATACCATTTACTTCCTCCTTTGCCTCCAGACTCAATGGTCTTCCTGGATGTGAAGCACACAAAATAAAATCCCACCTTAAGACTTTTCACTTTATTTTCCTTCTGCTGGAAATCACCTATCTACATAAATCTACCAGCTTCACTCCCCTCTCCCATTCAAACCTCAAAAACTACCACTTTAAAACAGGTATCTCTAAACTCTCAAACAGAAAATAGCAACCTTAACCCTTCCAACCTTAACATAATATTGTTTATATTGTTTTTTATTTTTTTAATACCAGGGATTAAACCTAGGGGTGCCTAACCACCAAACCACATCCCCAGCCCAACTTTGTATTTTATTAGAGAGAGGGTTTTCCCAAGTTGCTTAGGGCCTTGCTAGGTTGCTAAGGCTGGCTTTGAACTCACGATATTCCTGTCTCAGCCTCCTGAGTCACTGGGATTACAGCTGTGAACCTTATTTAATATATCCTTAATGGCATTTGTCATATTATAATGCTCAATCATTTTATTATCTATTTTCCCAGCAGAATATAAATCTCCTGAGAACAGGAATTTTTTTTCTTTCTATCGTATTTTTAGTATGTAAACTAGACCCCAATAGGTAAGGTTTTCTAAAAATTATACATTTGAATGTATAATTAATGATTGCTTGAGTACTCAGGAGTCTCAAATTTTGAATTGTTCATTACTTTGGCATATACTGGGTGTTCCACAAATATTTACCAAGTAAGTATATTGGAAATATGATTGCCATAGAAGCAGATTTATATCCATAGTAACTATGAAAATTAGTGTTTGCATTATTCTCCAATGCCATTGCTCACTCTAAACATTGTGTCTAAATCATAGTAAACCTTGGAGATTAACATGCAGAGGAAGTAAACAAATATCCTAATGAATGAATGAATGAATGGATACCTGGTCCCACAAAATACATTAACAAAATAATAGATTTTATCAATCCTGCATTTAGCAAGATAGTCAAAGAAGACAAAAATGAAAAGAAGAGATGGAATTGGTCAGTAGGGAATGATCAATGATTTTTAAGACAAAATAGTATGTAATAGAATGATCAAGGCAGAAGTCATCTCACATAAGATAAAATGAGTTTAAACATATTGGAACCGAAATTAGACAAAATTTGGAGGAGTTTAGAGAAAAGGAAAAAATAAAAGGAGATTACCTTTAGTGGGTAGAAGAGTCATTTAACCTAATTTTGCAACAAGGAATAATGATTCCTAATCATGACTCCATGTGGTGATTGCAGCAAATGAAAGTCTCCATACCTTGAATTCTGCTTTTCTCCTCATTTAGGCTGTGGAACTCACATGGCCATGGCGTTCCTGATATAGTCAGAGCAGCTTCTGTGAGACAGAGATCACATTGACTTTTTGCAACACTTAACTGTACATGTTAAAACTAACCTATAAAACATTCCTTCCTGGGAATGGAAAGTAGATTAAATAATCCCAAAGAAAGCAATAACAGATTAATACTAGATCACAGCCTCTGCTAGATATTCTAATAGAGCATTCTTTCAACGCTGTTGTGAAAATAACATGGTCCAGCAGATTTTGTGCTGACTTCTATATGCCACGTGGAGGCTTTAATTAACCTGTCTTGTGAGTCACCAAGCCCTTATGAATTCCATTTATATTGCATTGTGAGAATATGACATTTACTTCTTCACACCATTTGACTTTTTTCAACTCTTGCCATGAAAAAATTTATTGAGCAAATGTCACTGCAAAAGAATCTATGGTTTACTAGTGACCATTCCTCCACGTGGCTGATATTGACTGCTTAAAAAAAAATAGCAATATAAAGAAAATGCCTAGGGTTTCCTATTTTGACCTTTAACAACAGAATTGATATTCTGATCTTGTTAATTAAACAATTTAGGAAATATACACAGCAAACTCAACAATAACAACAACAAAACCAAGTTGGTCATCTGTGAAAATCTGGGATTTCCTTTTTGTCTTTGAATTTTATAAAGCAGTAAAGAGTTATTTTCATCTATGAAAAACCAAATTCACACTTCCTTGATTTTTATATTCATAGAACAAAAGATATCAAGCTTCTGCTTGATCTCTCTTAGGTCCAATAATATATGTCAGTGACCAGTAAAATTAATGTGTCACAACCATCTGCACAGTTCCAATTCCCTCAGCACCTGGTAAAAAGGTTATTCTTGGTATACCCAGAGTCTTACAAATCTTTCCATAATCAGGGAAACTTTTCACTGGTTTGTGTATGCTGAGTAAAGAAAAATATTATGAGTGTTTAATGAAATGCTACATGACCTTGCACCAAAATAATATTATCCTTTTTCCTAAGATAAAAAAGAAAGAGTAAAATAGATTTTAAAGAGGTAAAATAAAGGCAGATCCCAGAGCAATGCCTACAGTAAACATCAGGTGAAATACAAAGACTGGAAGAATTGATTATGCCACTTGGTTGCTCTCCTGAGGAAGATAAAAGAAGCAGGGACATGCTCTGTTACTCCTCGCATGTAGAAGTCGGTTTTGGAAACAATACACTGACATCTCTGCCATGCAGATAACTCCAACGAGGGAGTGTGCTGAATCAACTATTATCATTTAAGAACTTTCTGGGCCTACTGATTGACAGCTACACAGTGTTTCTTAATGGTCTTCCCTTTGAAAGCCAATTTAAATGAAAAAGAAATAAAATTACATGGAAGAGAATGAGGATCAAAGGCTAAAAAGAAAACTCAGGGAAAAAAAGACAAAATATCAAAAATGCTTCACCAAACACTTCACATGAAAATAGCAAGTGGATTATTCTAGTACTAGTTAGATGATGAAAGAAACCTGTGACAACGCTCATGCTTTTAGACATTTCATGAGAAACACTGGCAGAGTACATGTAATAGTACATGTTTAGCACAGTGTTTTTTGACAGCTTCCATTTATAGATTCTTATTTTAGACTCTTACTTAATGATCACAACCATCCTCATTGGCCTTGATCTGAATACCCCAAAGCAGGTGAGCACAAGCTCACTGATTAGTAGTTCACGGCACCCATATGAGAAAGGAGATTAGTTAACAATGACATTGGTAGCTAATGTCCACAACTGCTTCTATTTCAAACCATTATACTCTTTAGCTTTCAAAGGAAGTAAATACTTTTTCCCAACATGTTCAGCCCTAGGTTCCAAGAATATTTAGAGCCTCAGTTCATAACAAGCACTAATATTTTTAAAATCTCTTCAAGGTTCTGAATAGTTTGTATTTAAGGAAATTACAAGTACATCAGTAAAGGCAGAGATAATAAGAACTTTCTGGAGATTTATAACTTATTAATAGTTCTCTGTTAGTAATTATAGTATTAAATTTAGTCACAGCATGAATGGCTTATAGGGGTTTGGATGAAAGAAAGGTTGATGGATTTACCTTAATGATATTCTTTCTCCTGTAAGTGAAAAAAAGATAAGATGTAACATGGTAATAATATAAATTTATAATTTATGTGCACCCAATTCTATTAATAATTTAATATGACTTCAACAAGTAGCATCATTGCTAGTATATACAAAAATCAGGAGACAACAGAATCAGATTGACATGTGGGCACTTGGGAACGTCTAATAATTTGGCATGCCCTGACAGTGGTTTCTTTAAATATTTATTAAAAAGAAAGGCTGGATAGTTTGTGGGGAAAAGGTACATTTTGTGGTCCTTATCTTTCTATCTTTCTCTATTGTGCTCACCCATTCAATTCAGGCCCAAATTCACAAATCACCTGTTTAACCACGAAAAAGACAAGTGTGTAACTGGATCCATGTGTCTTAAAACATGGTAGACCACCTACTGTTAACTTGAGAATTCTCCTTGGGGATCTTAAATCCCTCAAACCTAAAAGTCTATTCCTTACAAACATTTGCACTGCTACTTATCTGGTTTACTTTAACTTCCATTATTGCCATCACATTTTTGCAACCAAAGGATGTTTTGGCAATATTTAGTATGGCTCCCTTGGCAATCAACCTTCACCTACTTCTTTATTACAGCTCTGAGTTCCAAACTACAGAACTACCCACTGATAGTGTTCAGGACCCACTACCCCAAAATATGACACATCAGCATTTGAGAAAATGGCAGAAGCAGAAAGTTCTAACCCACTGTTTCTCCACTGAAGGTCATAACAAAATTATCTGAGCTCCTGCAAAATAGGGCATAAGACTTTCATTCTAGAGGGCTTTTCCATATACCAAAAGCAAAGAGATGAAGACACAGGGATACAAAAGAAGCAGATCTTGTTAAGTTCCTCAGTTATTACCATTAGATAGTACCTACTTTTTGTTGTAGTACCAGAGATTGAACCAGGGGTACTAATCACTGAATAACATCCCCAACTCTTTTTAAACATTTTATTTTGAGATAGGGTCTCACTAAGTTGCTTACGGACTTATAAATTGCTGAGGCTGACTTTGAGTTTGTGACCCTCTTTATCTCAGTCTCCTGAGCCACTGGGATTACAGGCATGTGCCTTCATGCTGGCCTGATTTTTATCCTATCATATTTATGTTTAATTTTCTACTCTTTATCAAAGTTAAGGGGAAAATGCAGTTTTTTCTGTTGGGGGGGTTTCATTCTTGAAGTCTCTTACATTGCATAAAATTAATATTAAATACATTTGTATGTTTGTCTCTTACTAATTTGTCTTTTATTCTAGGTATCTCAGCCATGAACCTTCAAAAAATGTAGTGAATGGTCTTCAAATAATAATGATGATGATAGCCATGGTATTCAAAAAATAATAAAAATAATGTAGAGCAAAATCTGAACTAGTACCTTTCTTCTAAAAAAAAATTTGCACATAGGCTTCCTAGTGCATCAAGTATTTTATGAGTAAAATTTATGGTTCTGCCTGGTAATTATATACATTTTTACCTGGATACAACCATTTGGCTACCTTCTAATAATTTCTATAGACCCCTACCAAAAACATATAAAAAGTCTCCAAAAGGGGGCAGGTTTTGAGATGAGAAAAAATGACACAGAACTTAATTTATATAAGAATACCACCATACCCGGCTGGGGATGTGGCTCAAGCGGTAGCGTGCTCCCTGGCATGTGTGCGGCCCGGGTTCGATCCTCAGCACCACATACCAACAAAGATGTTGTGTCCGCCGAAAACTAAAATATAAATATTAAAAAATTCTCTCTCATTTCCTCCCTCCCTCCCTCTCCCTCTCCCTCTCCCTCTCCCTCTCCCTCCCTCCCCTCCCCCCTCTCTCTCTCTCTCTCTCTCTCTCTTTAAAAAAAAATAAATAAATAAGGATACTATTATACCCTACAACATTCAGTAATAACATGGATCTGCTGGGCATGTTGGAAAGAAAAGATTGAAGCAGTTCTGTCCCACATAGCATCAGGATGCACAGTGGAAAGTGGTGGGTTAGAAAAATATTCATTTATCAACTTGTTTTTTTGTATCACCTTCAGAGTGGCAGGATCTTTCAAAGCTGTGTAAGCCTGAATAAAAATAAAGTAGAAAATCTTCTGATAGTCTAATGAAACAATATATACTCAAAGAAGGGTTCTTATAGTAGAAGAAATTAAAACTGAATGATGAGTAAAATGACATTGTCTAAGGACAATCAAAACACAGCCAAACAAAATCCACAAAGAGGGAATGTTAAGGTTTAGATATGAGGTATTTTCCCCAAAGCTCAGGTATGAGTCAGTGAAAGAATTTTCAGAGGTGAAATGATAAGATGATGAGAGATGTCACCTACTCAGTGGGTTAATCTACAGATATGGATCGACTGGGTGATAACTGTAGGTGGGTAGGGTATGGCTTAAAAAGGTATATCACTAGGGGTAAGACTCAGAAGTTCATATCTTCATCCCTGGTGAGTGGAGCTCCCTATACTTCCTCGTGGCCGTGTCTTGAGCTATTTTCCTCCTCCATGCTTTCTGATTTTATGTTTTGCATCACCATGGCCCACAGCCATGTAGTCCACTAGCCATGGACTGGACCTCTGAAATCATGAGCCAAAATTAATTTTTCCTCCTCTAAATTGTTCTTGTCAGTTCTTTTGGTCACAGTAATGAAAACCTGACTAAAGCAGAGAAGAACAATCAAGAAACCTCTATTTTTTTTGAACCTACATTTTAAAATGAGAAAAATCCTTGATGTCATGTCTCAAGTTAAAAGAGAACAGAATAAATGTAAATGGGCTTGTTGATCAGAAAAATCAAGATGCTATCAGGATAAGGCATGTATTTTTAAAAAATCAGTGAAATTAAATAGACATTGAAAATAGAAGAATGATTGATGTCTTTGAATCCTGAGACAAAAATTCAGGGAAAGTGGTTTACTTGAAGGGTGAAGGGAACACCTATGAGAGAATGGTGTATGAAACAAGGAATAGAAAACAAACAATAAGGAACTATCTCATTCATCCAACCACCATTGCAAGTTACTGAAATTTACTCCTCAAAAGGACTCCTAATAAACACACAACCTCAGAGTTGAGCTCTCTAAGACTCAAGCAGAAAAGGGTATTTATATATCAACTTGTATCAGAGTTGAGAGCTGCTCCCAGGGATATGAATTCTTCCACACTTTCAACATGCCAAACAGGAGACACTGTGGGCTACAGATGCAAGAGAAAGTCCAAAGACAAAAGAAATGTTGCCTAATGGATACTGGTGGAACATTAAATGCATTGTTTACAGATAATTTATAGGGCTAATTCACACAGAATAAAGACACAAATATACTTTTTTATAGTAATTAGATGAGATTTTGCATCATTTAAAAAATGTTTTTACTTATACATATTTGTGGGGAATAGTATAATATTTCAATATATGCATGCAATGTATAATGACATGATCAGGGTAATCAGCATATCTATCACCTCAGATACTTATAAATTTTTGTGGGGAATATTAAAAATCTTCTCTACTACCTATTTTGAAACACGAAATTAATTCTTGTCAACCACTGTTATCCTACTGTTATACAGAACATTAGAAGTTATTCCTCCTAAATATCTCCCTGTACCCACCCACCATCCTCTCTTCATCCCTCCCTCCCCATTCCCTTCCCAGGATGATTCTGTTTTCTAATACTTTAGGGTTAACATTTTAACTTCCATTTGTAATTAAGAACATATGGCATTTGCCTTTCTGTGCCTGCCTTATTTCACTAAACATAATGTCCTCTTCTTTCATTCATGTTGCTGCAAATGTTATAATTTCATTCATTTTATGGTTGGATAACATTCCATTGTTTCCTTTATCTACTCATGTGTGGATGGACACCTTGGTTGTTTTCATATCTAGTCTGTTGTGAATAGTACTTCAGTGAGGTAGGAGTTTAGATATTTCTATGACACACTGATTTCAATTCTTCGGCCATATGTCCAGTAGTGGGATTACTAGATTACACAGCAGTTCTATTTCTAGTTTTTGAGAACTCTCCATACTATTAACTATAATGGTTCCAATAATTTACACTCTCATTAATAGTATGTGAGAGTTCCTTTTACTTCACATCTTCTCCAACATTTGTTAACATTTGTCTCTTTGATACTAGCTGTCCTAACTGAATGGAGATAATATCTCATTGTGGTTTTCATTTGAGTATCCCTGAAAACAGTGAAATTGAATATTTTTGCACATGCCTGATGGCCATTTGTATATCATCTTTGTAGAAATGACTATTTAAGTTATTTGCCCATTTTTAAATTGGAAGTTTATTTTATTATTTTATGTCATTTTATTTATTTTTGGCCACTGAATTGTTTTGAGTTCCTTAGGTATTCTGGAAATTAGTCCTTTGTCAGATGAATAGTTTGCAAATGCTTTCTCTCATTCTGTAAGTTGTATCTTTATTCTGTTGATTATTTCCTTTGTTGATCAGAAGCTTTTTAGTTTAATGTAATCCTATTAGTTAATTTTCTTTTTTTTTGCTTTTGTTGGATGTGCTTTTATGGTCATATCCAAAATATCTTTGCCTAGCCCAAAGTATTGATGCATTTCCATTATGTTTTCTTCTAGTGGTTTCATAGTTTGATCTTTTTATTTAAGAGTTTGAGTCAATTTGGGTTGATTTTTATATGTGGTAAGAAATGAATACAAAGCCTTTCTTTTGTGTACGGATATTTAGTTTTCCCAGTATAATTTATTGAAGAGACTTTCTTTCCTCCATGTATGTTCTTCCTGCCTTTGTTGAAAATCAATTAGCTATAAATACATAAATTTATTTGGGGGTTCTTTATTCTGTTCCAATGATTTATGTGTCTGTTTTTATGCCAGAGACAGAAATATATTAAATGTTGGAATTTGAATCTACAAAACCAAAGGTTAATTAGCCACACACTTGTTAGGGGTATGTTATGAGTCTAAGCCACTGAGAACACATTCTTTTTTTTTAAATGTCTTTAATATTCAGTGAAATGAAAATATATGCCTCATTATTAAACATGACACATTATGTTTCATTCCCTACAGTAAAGGAAATGAGGTCTTCAATAGATTAGGAAGACAAGAAATTCTTCAATTCAAATTTTCCCATTACAACTGGGTAAAGAAAATGCAAATAGAGAATGTAGCCATTAAGTATACAGATATATGTAAAAATGAATTGGGGGCTTAACTTCATTTCCTGGGGGATCAGAAGCCTTTAAATGCTAAAATAAATGTCTATTCTTAGAAACCCCAATGGTAAGCCAACAGTGGGGAAATCCCCCAAGGCAGAACAGTCGTACAGGATGTTCAGAGACAAGGCGGTGTGGGGGAGAATGATTCACACCCCCCCAATGCCGCATCTGCTCTCAGCCTAAAAACAGAACCGCACCTAACACTTCTGTCCATCTGGCACCCACAAGAGGACTTAATTCAATTCAAAATTAAACATACACACTCATATTATCGAAACAATTTTTTTTTAAATAATTGGCAAATATCAAATTTCTTCACTATGTTTACATTCTTCTGAGGGAGACATTTTTAGGCCAATGTGTATATCAAAAAGAGGATACAATGTTGTTATTAAAATGATCTAACTGAAAGGATATTCTTGTGTTAAAAATATGATATCTGACATTTTGGCCCAAAACATTCATTATTCTTCTTCTTTGTATGTGTGTGTGTTGTCAGGGAGATACATGGGATTGAATCCAGGGAATCTTAAACACTGAGCCACATCCCCAGTCCCCTTTTATATATCTAATTTAGAAACAGTGTCTCCATAAGTTGATTAAGACCTTACTAAGTTGCTGAGGCTGGCTTTGAACTTGTGACCCTCCTGCCTCAGCCTCTCTAGCTGCTGGGATTATAGGCATGTGCCACTGCACCCAGCTTCACTATTCTTCTTGATGATAATAATAACAACCTCAAACTCATTTTATACTTAGTAATTTTTGAGCATATTAGAAATAATTTGAGGAAAGTTATTAGTTTAGCTTCTTATTAGACTCTTTGTTGTAGTCAAAAAGCTAAAGCTTTTTTAAAAATCCGTTATTTGGGTACTCTTAGAATAGCATTGCCAATGTTATTCTAAATCTAGCAGATAAATCAAAATGGCTTCATAATCTATTGAAAGCCATGATTAGTAGTCATTGGTGCACAGTTACCAAGAATATTTTTTTAAAGAGAGAGAGGGAGAGAGAGAGAGAGAGAGAGAGAGAGAGAGAGAGAGAGAGAGAGAATTTTTTAATATTTATTTTTTAGTTTTCTTGGTGAACACAACATCTTTTTTATTTTTATGTGGTGCTGAGGATCCAACCCAGCGCCCCGCGCATGCCAGGCGAGCGTGTTACTGCTTGAGCCACATCCCTAGCCCCCAAGAATATTGATTAACTATTAGAAATTATCAAATTGGCCAAAAATTTAGATGGATTAAAATAATAATGATTATCATTGAAGATTTCTTTCTTTGGGTAAGTGATGGGAAGGACATGAAATCTCCCCATCAGCTGAAAGCCTAGGCACTGGAATTGTCTTTCTTTCTTTTTAATTCACTTACATGCCAGATACCTGATTTTGGCTCAGTGCCAAACTTACCTAGCAATGTTAGCCAGAACATCCACATATTGCCTCTTATGTGACTAGGAATTCTCTGCAATATGATGGTATGTGTCCAGAGAGACAAAAAGTATGCTAGGTGAGAGCTGCATTATCTATCAAGATCTGGCCCTGGAAGTCATAGAGTAACATTATTGCTGCATTCCATTAGTTGAAGAAATTTAAAAAATTTTTCCAAGGTTAAAAGGAGAACATAAATTCCACTTGTCAATAAAGGAACATTTTGATCACAATGAAAGAAGAGGATGTACAATGGTATATATAAAGAGGCTTGCATTTTAGGAAAATGCAATTAGTTACCCCACAACATATGGTTCATTGACCCTATAAAAGAAAGATCTTCCCCCCATATCCAGACAGTGCCTACCACTTGTATTTTATAAAGACTTCTTATTGTTTTCAATGAGTTAGAAAGCTTTTGAAGATTTTTCATTGGAACTGATTTATTTCAAACATTTAAAGGCAAAAGAAAACAAGGAAGCAAACAAGAATAAAGTGGTAATTTTTAAATAACTTAAATGTACTACCAAATTTTCAATTATTATAGAGTTCATATAATTGAATTACAGTTTCATATATGATTTTTTTAAACAGTGTAATCAATCATAATAGAAAACTCTAACATTTCATTGTCTGAATTCCCAATAACCAGAAAAAAGTCTTCATCTGAGGATCTACTCACACTTCCCCAGTATGATCATAATCCAATATGACAAGTTAATCTCTCTCCACCCCACCTCAACAGGACTTCCCACCACAAGAATTAAGTTTTGAGGAATTCTATGGCTTAGACTCCTATTTTGTTTTAAATTCTTAAATGAATTCAATGGTGTCAGTTCACATCCACAATAGGTTCAAAAAACACAGTAACTTATAATTATTTTTTTGATCCTATGGTAGTACTAACAATGGTTGTTTGATTTAACTTTTTTCTTATTTAATGTTTCAAAATAATTATACATCTTTACAAAATATAATTAATTTAAATGGAAGAGAGTTATATTTTGAAGACAAGAAAATATTAAATGCTAGAGTTTCTGATAGAACCAAAACAAGAGGTATATAACTTCATGTTGAGAAGACAGAGCCCAGGGCCTCATGCACGTTGGGCAGGTGCTCTACTACTAAACTGCACTCCCAGCCAAGCTGAGAGAAATTAAATCCAGCCACAGCCTAAATCTAATCCTGTTGGAACCCTGACATTAAAGAACCCTCATTAAAGACTAATGAGACAAATACTCAGAGTCATTACCCTGTCTCCAAGCAGGCAGTCAGGGGACAAGGTTCTGAAGTCCCACTTCTAGGAAATTACCTCCGCAGTAACAGCAGAGAATTAACACAACTTTTTTTAGGCACCATATCTACAGAGGTTCAATGCTTCAGTTGCACCAACACATTGTCAGATCATACGCTGCCAACGATTCTGGATGTGAATGCTGCAGAGGGAATTGGTGATTCCAGCCCCTAGTTTTCCCCATAAAAGACCTCAATCTGCACCAGTATCTGATTGGAGAACAAGAACTTCAGACCCTCCACCAGAACTAGAGCACTCAGTATCAGAATCACTTTCAAGTAACAGAAACAATATCACCTGAAAGACAAGCTTCAACTCTCAATATAGAAGTAGTCACAGAAAACATACCCCCAAATACTGTACTGTCTACACCACACTTGCCTGATTTATCAGTTTCCCCACTCTTGCAAGACCTACAGAGACAGTGAATCTTTTAAATTCCAATACAGTACACATGTGCCCAAACCCATTAATCATAGCCAAAGAAGTCACAGGGAGATTATGCCATGGTGGCAGTTGGAAATAAATTCAACCCTACACAACAAATTGAAACCCTAAGACATTTCATCTGGAGACGGTTGCTTACTCAGAAGGCCATCACATAAAAGACATCACAGAAAAGATATCCATCCCCTAGACACAAAAATCTCAACATAGAAAAACGACAAACAACAACATCAACTAACCAAACTCCTAAACTTTGTCTGTAGCTCTCTAGTTACATATTCCAAAGATATCAACTTTGATGAAATGCCTGGCAAAGAATGGTTATAAAAGCTCAATAAAATCCAAGAGAATATAGATAAACAGTAGAATGAAATAAGGAAGACAATGCAGAATACAAATTAGAAATTCATCAAAAAGAGACATTAAAAGTGAACAAAACAAAAATTTTGGAAATAAAAAGCTTAATAATTTAAATAAAAATTCAATTCATAACATCAAGAACAGACTAGGTAAAGCAAAATAGTACATCAAAACATAAACACAAGTCTTTCAAAATGTTACATTCAAATAGAAATGAAGAAAATAATGAGAAAGAACAGAGATCATCTGACATCTCTGGGAAACCATGAAAGATCAAATATCCCTATAATCAACATAACTAAAGGAAAAAAACAAAAGATTGAGGTCTTAGAAAATATCACTAATGAAATAACAGCAGAAATTTTCCAAGCCTTGGTTGGGAGAGAAAAATGGATATAAGGTACAGAAGACCTTTAGAACCCAAAATAGATATAACTAGGATAGAACCTCTCCAACATTTTATACTCTGTAAAAATTCAGGAGAAAGAAAGAGTATTAAAATCTGCAAAAAAAAGAAAAAAGAGAAACACCAAATCCATTTAAATGCAACCCATTGGAATAGCTGCAGATTTCTCAAAAGAAACCATAGAGATCAAGAGGTCATGGAATGATGTTTTTCATGTTCTAAAAGAAAATAACTGCCAACCAAGATTACTATATTCAGCAAGGCTTTCTTTTAAAATTAAAAAAGAAACAAAGACATTTCAAGTTAGGCATAAACTAAGGGAATTCATGAGCATTAGACTAACATAATAAAAGATGCTTAAGGAATCCCACAAATAGAAAATTAAGAGAGATAAACACCATCATGAGAACATATGAAAGAAAAAATCCTTCAAGAAAAGTAGATGTGCAAAGGAGAAACAGAAAATAATCAAGCATTCATATTACAATAATCCATCAAACCACAAAGATGAATAAGGGAGAATAAGGAAGAAAGAAGTGACCAAAGGATATTCAGAACAACTAGAAGAAAATTTTTTAAAATGACAGAAACTACTCCATAACTTTCAAATACTAATTCTAATGTAAATAGTCTGAATTCTCCAATTAAGAGAGACTAACTGGATGCATGTATTAAAAAAATAAAACCCAACAATATGCTACTACAAACCTCATCTTACCTGTAAAGACACATGATTTGAAAGTGAAAGGATGGACATTCATATTAAAAGAAAATGGAATCTGAAAGCAAGCAGGAGTAGAAATGCTTATTGACTTTAAACAAAAACTGCAAGAGACAAGGAAGTTCAGGAGGAAGAGAGAGAGAGACAGAGATAAGACTTCTCCACAGAGAAGGAAATCCAGAACTGAGTATTGCCAGAAGTGGATGCTTTTTGCCTTTTTATAGGTCCAGGTTGCCTCTCCCTCCCACCTGCTTACATGCCTAAGGGCAGGAAAAGAGCATCCCTGGAACTAATCATTAGCAACTCCTTGTGTTGGGAGGAGTGATTTCTTGGAGGTGTTAACAACCCATTTCGTTTTCTTTGAGGATTAGCTAATTAACCCTCATCTGTCCTACCTACATCATTCCTACATTTACTATCTACACTGACCTCCTGTCCTTTACCACTCCCCAATATGATGCCTCATGTTGGGCCCACAGCAATAAGGTGGACATATATGAACTGAGACCTCCAAACCATGAACCCCAAATATATTTCTGTGCTCTAAGTTGTTCTTGTTGGATGTTTTGGCCACAATGATGAAAAATCTAACTAAAATAATAATATAGCACATAAAATAAGTCAAGGATAAATTAGTAGATGCAGAAAAAGCATTTGATTAAATTCAACATGACTTTATAATAAGATTTACTCTGAACAATTTAAGGATAGAAGTATCATGCCTCATGTAATAAAGGCTATGTATGACAAACTCACAGCCAACATCATATTGAATGTAGAAAAACTGATAGCATTTCCTTGGGAAGAAGACAAGGGTGTCCACTCTCATTGCTCACATACTCTTATTGAATAGAGTACTAGAAATTTTAGTCAAATAAATTAGGCAAAAGAAAGAACTTAAAGGCATGCAAACAGGAAATCAAGGACTCATATTGTTCCCATCTACAGACGATATGATTTTAGACATAGAGAACCTGAAGACTCTACCAAAATCTAGTGGAATTAATAAATGAATTCAGTAAAGTTACAGGATACAATATCAACATACAAAAATTAGTAGCTTTTCTACACATCAATTAAGAATATACTCAGGAAGAATCAGGAAAGCAATCCTATCATAATAGCTATCAAATAAATAAATAAACAATACTGGAATCAAACTGAAATTCCTTTATAATGAATATTACAAAACACTAAAAAAAAACACAAAAAACAAAAAAACACAAAAACTGAAGAGAGTGAAAAGTGGAAAAACCTCCTGTGTTAAATGGATCAAAAGAATTGGTGTTGGTTAAATGTCCATACTACCCAAAGTGATCTAAAGGTTCAATGTAATCCCCATGAAAATACCAATGACATTCATCAAAGAACTAGAGAAACCATCTTACATTTCATGTTGAAGCACAAAAGACCCCAAATTAAAAAAAAAAAAAATCCACATATCTCCAGGCAACTGATTCTTGACAAGTGTTCCCAAAAACTACATTGGAGAAAGGACAGCTTCCTGAACTGTTTTCCCACGTGCTGGGGAAACTGCATATTTGTAGAAGATTGAAACTTGACCCCTATCTTTCCTCACCCTGTATAAAAAAAAAAAAAAGACTCAAAATTGTCAAAGTCCTCAATATAAGACTTGAAACCCTGAAACTACTAGAGGAAGATACAGGGAAATATTTCCAGATATTGGCACAAGCAACCATGTCCTGGACAGGACTTCAAAACACATGAAACAAAAGGAAGAATTGACCAGTGGAATTACACCAAATTCAAAAGCTTCTGAACAGCACAAATAACAGAGTGAGGATACAATCTATAGAACAGGAGAAATCTTTGCCAGTCTTCATCTGACAGAGGATTAATATCCAGAAAAATAAAAGAACTAAAAGTCTAAACTAAAACCTAGTAATCCAATTTAAAGATGGATAAATGATCTGCACAGACACTTCTCAAAAGAAATACAAATGGTCAATAAACACCTGACAAAATGCTCAATGTCAGTAACCATCAGGAAAACGCAAGTCAAAACTACAATGAATAGTTGGGATGGCTATTACCAAAACAAACAAAAAGTAACAAATGCTGGTAAGGATCTAGAGAAAAAGGAACTCTTATACATTGTTGGTGGAAATATAAACTAACACAGCCACCATGTAAAACAGTGTGGAGATTCCTAAAAAAAAAAAAAAAAATACCATGTGATCAAACTATTCCTTCGCTTTGTTTATATCTGAAAGAAATAAAGTCAGCACAAAAAGAGATAGCTACTTGCCCATGTTTATTGCAGCAATATTCACAATATCTAAAATATGAAATCTGCCATTAACAGATGAGTGGATATAAAACATGTGCTATATATACACAATAAAATATTATTCAGCCATAAAGAAGAATGAAATCCTGGGTAGAGGGCATCATGTTAAATGAAATAAGCCAGACACAGTGCAAGTATCACATGTTTTCTCACATATGTGGAAACCAAACAAAAAAGAAGAACAACAACAACAAAAAAAAGAATAAAGAAGAAGTAGGAGGAGGAGAAGGAGATCATTTAGGATATAGGTGAGTATTCTAAAATCAAAGAACTGAGAATAAAGTAGATAAGTGAAATGCTAGAAGCTAATTCAAGGTGAAATATATCCCTATCTTCCTTATTGATTTTTGTCTACTTTTTAAAAAGTTATTTATTTGTTTGTTTTTAGTTGTAGATGGATGCAATGCCTTTATTTTATTTATTTATATTCTATGTGGTGCTGAGGATCAAACCCAGGGACTCACACATACTAGGCAAGCACTCTGTCATTGAGCTACAGCCACAGTCCCTGATTTTTGTTTTCTTATAGTCATTTATAACCTATTATCAGAGGTCAACATTTTTCTCACCTATGTATATTAAACATAACACTATGTATTAATCATGATTTTCTTGTACTGATTGAATGAGGGCAATTGCCAGCAAAGTATAGCAAGTTCAGAGAAGAGTCAAAAGGTGGACTGACTCTTCTCCTCTCATAGTTGTTAAGTTCAACGGAGATCTGACTGGCCTAAACTCTCCACAGTAAAGACAGCAAAGCAGATATAGAGACATATCACATACCCAAGGTTGGTAGAAGATAAGGATCTTCCCTAAAGTTATTAACATAGATGACCCAGAAAAATTCTAGGGGAAGGCCAAGTTGCCAAGGCTCATTCTATGCCTTTCAAGCAGAACAATTCTGCTTTATCACATTGGAGTCCTCCTCTGTTTCTTATAAAGTCTTTATCTTCTGTCACAAGATTTATTTTCTGTCACAAGATTCAGGTTTTAAGTGCTAACTAGATTCGTACCAAGTATTTCAAATGTATTTTCTTGTCAACTCTCTGAATTAGCTGCAAAGGATAGTTTTCTCTATGGAAAATAATCGTTTTCATCCTCCATTGATTACCTCATTTCTTCCCAAATTGTTCACTTACTCCTTTGTTACACCTACTCTATTAGCACAAAAGTCTGAAATATACGAATCTCCATACATCTTGCTGAACAATAAAAACTGGGATGAACAAATATTAACTCTCACTGACTAAACAATTCACCATCAGAGGAATTTCATTGAGGTTCATATTATTACTATAAAGATGTAGAAAGTGGAAAGAATTCTGGGCTTGATTTTTTTTTTTAAGAAATCTCACTTGAATACCTACTTCTAAAACTCATGGTTTCTGTAAACAGAAAAAAATTTCTGATAAAACTTCGTACAATTCTGAACTTCACTATTTTTATTTATAAAAGGGAAATATTGTCACCTATAAAAAACTATAAAAACTCAAGGGAGATAACATACATTAAAAATTAAAAATTAAGAAGGAAAGTTGAGACATCGTTATTAAATACAAACTGGAATCTACTCTTATTGCAGTTGTACCAGCTCTTAACACTAATAGTATAGTAAATTAAGTTTTACTTTGCAAAAGCACACATGAATTATTGTTGCTAGAATGAATATGTGATAATATTTCTACCCTATGTATATTTTTAATGTCCACACAGATTATCATTTGTGAAAAATTGGTGCTTATGCAACTAGACATGGATAGATGGAGTCAAAAAAACCAATTGAAGAATAGGAATAATCATTTTTGAATTAACATCACTACTTAACATTTCTGAAGCTGTCAATGGGCTCTCCACTCATGAGATTTTTTGATCCTCTCTGTTCTCTTCATTCTTATTTTATACAAGAGGAACTTTTGATATCAGCATGGAGTATAAGACTATGTGTATTGAGAAGTTGATCTTCCCTTTACAGCAAATGTTATTTATCTAGTTTAGTTCTAATCAAAAACTTCTATTGATACAGCAAAATTAACAAGAACACACACACACACACCATGCTAAGATCTAAGATCTCAATCACTTTTTGTTTATAGGATATATAGAAATATTACAATGTGTTTGCATGCTATTTTATGGCATTGATATCAAATAGACATTTGGACTCAAGCCTTCTCTCTATCAAATAATTTGTTTTATGATTATGAGCAAATAATTTAAATTTCAGAATTTAAGTTTTCTCATATGTGAAATGATGGTAACAATACTTATGCCATGATATATTAGCAAAGATTAAAGTGCATAAAACATTGAGCAATATAAAAGAAACTATAGTCATGTTCTTTAAGAATAGGAAGAGGGGCCAAAGAAACTACGTGGCAGGAAAACCATGGAATTACAGTAAAAGCCAAAAACTTTCCAAATGTGGTTTAATTTCAAATACCTTATCAAGGTAGTTATAACACTGGTTAAAAATTCTCTGCACAGAAGGCAATCAGACAGTTAACTTGTAATACTAATATAAATGTTATTTCCCAGATAACAGTATTACAATTTACCCAGAAAAGCTTTATATTATTTTGACAATGTGTCTCATATATCATTATTTCACTTTTTCTTGCCTTAGTCCAGCCTAATTTGGACAGATCCTTTAGATTGAATTACCCAAGAAACTTCTTTAATCCAAGAGTAATATCCACCCATTTATAAACCAATTTATGATTATTGAAACTCATGGGACAGTAACACAATGATAACAAATGTTATTATATAAACACAATTATAGATTGTTGAATATAATTAAAGTATTAGTTTCAACATTTGTAAATTCAAAAGAATTGTATAGTCACTGCCTAGGTGATTTTTTAAAAAAATGTGTGTGTGTGTGTGTGTGTGTGTGTGTGTGTGGTGCTGGGGATTGAATCTCGGGCCTTACTGTATGAAAGGCAAGCACTCTATAAACTGAGCTATATCCCCAACCCAGGTGATCTTTACTATCAATAAATAATTTGGTATTCATTATGAGTTCCCCACCCCCAGCATAGCTGAGCAGTGAGCCCAGGGTCATAATAAGCTTCAGTCTATTAATCCTAAGAGTTACACCCCACCCCCAACTTTTTTCAAATGGTAGCAGCTTATTCCTAACATTTTAATTTCTACCTCCTGGTTTAATTATAATTAATGCTATATTTTTAAAAATCACTTTATCACAGCTTAGAATGTCTGGTGTGAAATGCTGAAAGAGATTGTATTGGATTTGTGTGCAAACATTTATATCTCATAAGAGCAATATTGCCTTCCCAAGAGCCAGAGAAATTTCATCAATGAAATATCTCATCTTCATATTTTATATCTTCACAGGCCAAAATTTGCCTCCGACATGTAGGTACATATTACCTTTGAAGATAAGTTATTCCATTGTGATCAGGGTTTTACCTCTGCTATTAGTCCTAAGTTTGGGTTATACACATTTCTACATGTGTCTTAAATAATACCACAGTCTTGTCTCAATCTTTGCATTTAACAGACATGTATTATGCATGAATGGATGAATCAGTAACTTTCTATGAAAAATATCAGTGTGTTTGCAACAAATACCCATACCAAATATTTTTTTTTCTTGATATCCTATTGTGGAGTGCATTAGGTAAAATAAAATGCATAACATGTTTTTTCCCTCATAGAGGAAAACTTACTCCCTTTGAAATATTTCCTATTATCACCAAGTTTGGTAACAACTCCTCAAATATTTAATTTTCAATCAATGTTCAAAGATACTATAAGTGAAGATATATAGTCTTTAAAGGAAAAACTAAATGGCAATCTTTATATTGAGAAAAAAATAAATCATTTGAAGATTTCATTTATTAAGTGGTAAGGATTGTTTGTTAGTGGATGGATTTTCTTTGCCTACAATGACTGTTAAAACCCCTTGTCCTTTATGCCATGTTAAATTCACCTCTGCAGTGTGGGCCAAATGAACAAAAGGTCTTTGTAGTACACATTAGCTGAGTGATTGCTTGCAGGAGCAAGATAGCAGAGATTTTTAGCTTAAAAAAAAAATGGCCTACAATGTAGCTTGAAAACCTTCTGAATTTGTCTTCACCCAGAAAGTCACTTACTTATTGCTCCACAATAACCATTAACTACCCAACGTCTACTGATTTGGATCTGTTGCAAATGGCTAATTCTTTATATTTTTTAATCCATTGTATGACTAGTCAGTTATCAAATAAATATCACCAAAGATTTGTTTTTTGTGTAGTAGCTCTACAAAACTTAGAAAAGTACAAAAACAGATTTTGTAGTAGCTCTACAAAACAGATGTTGATGTTGTCTAAATGAGTCCTTAGATTTGAATGTGGTTGTTGAGAAACTGGGTAGTTTCCTTACCATTCCTACTGGGTAATTTACAACAGAGAAAGAAATGCTTATAAATCGTTCTAAAGTTTATTATCAACACAGTAAGGCAACTGATTACTATATTCCACAAACAGTAACTTGTGAGCTCACTAGAGATTGTAGAGATGGAGCACAGAGGAGTGAGAAAGGAAAGAATTTGGTGGAATCCTTTTTAATTTTAGTAATTGAAATTTTGCCTAAAACAATGTTTTCTTTGGTCAATTTATATCTGTGCATCCATTTATAACTGTCTATAACTTTTGGGTATCCTAGGATATAACTTAACACACAAATAACATTCTCAAGATTTAAAATAAGACATGTAAATTCTGTTTTCTTCAATTTTATTAAACTTACATGGAGAAAACACACACACACACAGGATCTTATTTCAAAAATTTAAGTATTTGCTCCATTTCATTCATAAAATAATCTCTTGTAGCACCATATACTTTATTAATTGGTACTTAACCTCATAACAGAATTTTTTAATTTTTTTTTGTACAAAGAATTGATCCCAGGGGCACTTAACCATTGAGGCACATTCCTAACCCCTTTCTTTCTTTATTTTTTATTTCAAAACAGGATCTCACTAAGTTCTTGAGGCCTAGCTAAGCTGCTGAGGTTGGCTTTCAATTTGTGATCCTGCTGCCTCAACCTCCTAAGTCACTGGAATTATCGGTATGTGCCACCACACCTGGCTACATTTCATATTTTTTAAAAGAAAATTAAATACATTAGTAGTTTTCTCTTCATTTTAGATAACAAATGGCAGAAAAATTAAGAGTGGACTAGGCTGAAACATTGATAATATTTAAAAATACAAAAATAGGCATATAGATACTCAAATAAGATACAGGTGTCTATATTGATTAAAACTAAGAATTCTGATAATGGCAAGTTATCGGTTCGTTCAGATGGCCTCTGGTCTCATTTTTCAACTTGTGAAGTAATAGATAAATATTAAAATCATAAATATTTTATCATGGCTTTTAAGAAGAAACAAGCCACATGCTACAGTGAAATGCATATATAAAATCATTATGTTCACAGTTAGGGTCTTTTGGAAAGCTGTATGCAGATTAAGTCTCCTTTGTTTCTCAATGAATGCTTCTAAATTTTTGTTTTATTACCAAAAGATTTTCTCTGATGGAGAGAGACTGAGACATGTGCTTATTCTAATCCCTGCCCCCTTTGCCCCTGCTTTGTGCCCTCCCTCTAAATGATGTGGACACATAAGTTACCTCCAACATCTGCATTTGTCAGATCATAGAGGAAATAGGATAAAACAGTACTGTTTCCACAAGAAATTTATAATATCTCAGGAATGTTAGTTGTTTCCTTACTTTTTTTCTGAGATGATCAGTTTACAGAAGACCAGGGATAGACCTGTCCAAGGAGAGATAAATTAAAGCAAGCTCCAGTTTTATGTTGCCATTATATTGCCTGGCTTAGACATCTAAGCTGTACTTCCTGCAACTCATCAATCAAAGGATTCTCTTTTGTTTCACCAAATTACAAAAATATACAATATACATTACATCATAAATATGACAGTTTCTAGCCTCTTGGCCTTTATGTGTAGCAACTGTGCTCCTGACTTCTAAACCTTTCCTACTTTTTTGATGCCAAATATAGCAGTGGTTTCCTCCTTTGCTAGAGATGAAGTTGCTACTCATAATTTGTGAAATATTGTGTAATTTTACTTTCTAGTCCACTCTTTCCCAGGTCTTTAATCCCTAAGATTCTAGACATGTGGAATAATTATAGACTCTTAACTAGAATCTTTCCCTTCTTAGATTCTGATTTAAAAAAATTCTTGTACCAAAGACTAAAGAACTAAAGGTGGAATGTGTTCTCTGATATATGGATGCTAATTCATAATAAGGGGTTGAGGGGGCTAGGGAAGAAGAAAGGTACTTTGGATTAGACAGACAGGAGTGAAGGGAAGGAAGAGGATATGGGGGGAGGAATGATAGTAGAATGAATCAGACATTTATTACCCTACATGCATATATGACTACACAACTGGTATGATCCTACATCATGTGCAACCAGAAGAATGAGAAGTTACACTTTATTTATGTATGATGTGTCAAAATGCATTCTACTGTCATGTACAACTAATTAGAACAAATTCTAAAAAATGAAAAAAAAATTCTTCTAATACCTTCAAAGAATTAATTTTCCACACAAGCCCTGGATTCCAAAGTTAGTATAGTCAAAATAATAGTACTCTGCTTTGGGATAGGCACAGCTAGAGGACATTAAGAAGAAATTAAGAAAGAGAAATGAGGGATGGGGTTGTGGCTCAGTGATAGAGCACTTGCCTGTCATGTGTGAGGTGCTAGGTTCAATCCTAAGTACCACATATAAATAAATAAATAAATAACTAAATAAATAAATAAATAAATAAATAAATAAAAATAACCCATTGACAACTAAAAATTATTTTTAAGAAAGAATGAGAAATGAATCCTAGAAACCAGGTCATATAACAAAAAAGGCAAATGGGGGGAGTCATGAAGTCTGGGTTGAGATTAGGAAGGTTTGCTGTAGAGCCTCTTCTCATAGAGGACTGGGAACATCAAAATACAAGAATGACAAGTAGAAAAGTTTATCATTATTTTGATATATTAAAATTCTTAAAATTTCAAAACTAAAAGATTTCTTAATATGACAAAGTTCACATTGTGGTCACAGATTCTTTTAATGAAGTATTTTTAAAATCCATAATTACTATAACAATTATGTACTATTTTTTTTTACTATATTTTTAAAAAATCTATAATAAAGTTTTTTTTAATGTTTTGCTATTAAGGTATACTAAATCTTTGAGGAGATTGATATGTTTAACCTCACCATACATAATGTGTGTGTGTGTGTGTGTGTGTGTGTATAATCATATCATTTTATTTTCTCATATATTAGCTAAAATAAATTTAATTTACATTAAAAACAACTACTACAGAAAATAATTATACATCATCATTATATACTAAAAATCATTAACTGAAAATATTATAATAATAAATGTGAATGAATGATTTCCTCTTATATTAGAGTGCTAATACAATAATTTCCTCAATATCATTTTATTTTTCCATGAAACTTAAGGCCTACTTGTATGAATTAAAATCTATTTTATGTCTTGAGGAATTGAGGATGAGATCGCTTAGTTAATTGGCTCACAGTCACAAAAGCAGTGCCAAGTAGACGCAGAATTAAAATCTAAGTCTTTTCTATTGTTTAATCTTATTACTGAAGTCATTTGCTTTCAGTCTCATCACTGAGGTTGACAGAGGATAACACAGAATACATTAAGGTACATAAACAGTAGATTGATTACTTGGTTACTTTTTGAAAAAAAAGTGGACACATCTCTTTAACACACACCCAGGTTATAAAGCAGAATATTGTCAACATAGCAAATTCCTACTGGTGGCCCATTCATGTTCTTGACTTCTTACCCCAAGGTTTAATTTTTTGTCTATTAGTACTCTATTTTAATGGAATGGTAGGTTTTGTGCTTTTTATGACTAGATCCCTTTAATTGACATAAAACTTAGATTTGTTGTCTTTATTGTCCAACCTTTTCTTTAAATACTACCAGAAGCAGTGGTTTTAAAGTCAAAATTAGGAAACTATTAGCTATTGTATTAAATGAATCAATATGAATATCAACACTACTCAAAATTAGCGTGTTAATAATGATGGAGGAAAGATAAGGGGGAAATCTTCTATATTTATAGCAAAAGGACCAGGGAATTGGAAAGACAATAGCACTTTAGAAAAACAGAAAATATAATCTTAGAACACTAAATGAGACATAGGATGAGAAAGTAGATAGATGGATATTCAACCACAATCAATGGACAGCAAGTTAATTGCTAAATTTCTCCCTGCCTTCATAGTAGATGGAAAGTGAGAGAAGCAATGTCCCAGGAGAAGAAACAAGCTTCCATTATTTCTATTATGACCAGAAGGGATCATTCAAAAGGCATTTATCTTCACTAATTCATAAAAAAATATTTACTATAAGATACATATCAAATACACATGCATGTATAATTATGTATTTATTTGGGGGAGATTAACATGGTACAAAGATGGTGTTACTTGGTACACTAAATTGACTCATGGCTTCATTGTTTCTCTCTTCCAATACACTCTGCTCCTGTATGTCAGACTTGCCAATTGTGGTCACTTCCCTTCTATATTTTATTTTCCATTACTTTTTCTTACTCACACATCTTCATTCATCATGTGACCTCACCATATTTGAAAACTCCCTAAACCTTACTATCTAGTTTCTCAGGCCAGTTGGCTTCCTTCTACGTGACTTCCATTACAAATACATAATAAGTTGTCTTTATACCAATGGTTTTATGCTTTTATGTTTGATGTGATCTTCATCATATATTTTTCTTAATGTATTGAAGGTAACAATTTCACTTTCAGTTCTAAATCACACATAGACAGCACAGTCTATATTTCTATACTATGAATTAGTGATAAACAAATAAAAGTAAATTATGGAAATTATATTGGGAAAGGAAGATAATGAATAGTGATGATAATTGGTGTTTGAATAAGAGAGTTTTTCTATAGAAATTTAAAATGGAACATTTGATCACAATAGTCTAAGTCATAGTAATAATAATTCCTGAATATCAATTATATAACAGCATAAAAATTCATTTTTTATGTGAGCATCTTTATACAGGTAGACACTCTTGGATTTGTGCTCTTCCCACTGTATGTCTTTATTATCTCTAAGTCATCTGCTTTCGGTCTCTTACTGAGGTTGAGAGAGGATAACACAGAAAGTCAAGCCAGGAAATGCTGGATATAAATTTTGTCTAGATTTCAGTGGCCAGTACTGGTCATACAAAAACTAGAAAGCTGAAAAATAAAATTGATCTTTGTGTGCAGAAAGAGAAAACAGAATTAGAGAAGAGTCTATATGTATTTGCCCTCACATGTAGCATTTAAAAACATCACTGAATATTTGAGTTACATAAAACTATAAGACATTGTATTGACTATAATATTTGGACTTTGTTCTTAATAGGTTTATTGAGAAGTAATTGGCACAGAAGTATAGAAGGTAGTGATTTTTTTGTAATTTTAGAGGTCCACGCAAACATCACCACAATCAAAATTTAATACATTTCCAGTCATCCAACAAGATCACTTATTTCCCATTTATAATTAATATCATTTCAAATCCTAATTATAGGCAACCACTAAGTTTTTTTCTATATCTGTAGATTTGCCTTTTGGGATAATTCATACAAATATATTTGTATAACATGTGAGCTTGGATTCTTCTTTCTTTAAATTAGCATAATTTATTTAAAATTCATTCATAGGCATATGTATTGGTAGTCAATTCCTTTTTTATTGCTAAATAATATTCTACTGTGTGGATATACCAAATATTTTTAGTCCATTCAACATTTGATAAACATTAGATTATTTCTACCTTTTGGCTAATTCTAAATGCTGTTATGAAAATATAAATGCAAGTCTTTAAGTGGATATAAAATTCCTCTAACTTGAACAGTTACAAAGTGGAATAGTTGGGTTATTTGGTGAATTTATGTTTAACTATTTTGTTTAATATATATGGAGGCTGTTCTTAGATGTGCCTGTGTTCATAGTTGTTATATGTTTCTATGACCTTTTAATCTCTAGTAATATTTTTTTCCTTAAAAGTGATATTTGTATAACCATTCTATGTCTCATGATTACTATTTCAAGGGATTATTATTCTGCATCCTTTTACTTTCATCCTATTTGTTTCTTGAATATATGTCTCCTATAGACCACATATATTTTGATCCTCCTTTTCTATCTACACTGTTATGATTTAGATATTAGGTATCCCCAAAAGAACTCATGTATGAGACAATGCAAGAGAGTTTAGAGGTGAAATGAATAGTTTATAAGAATTTTAACAAATCGGTGCATTAACCTCTTGATCTAGATTAACTATGTAGTACCTGCAGGAAGGGAGGGTGTGGTTGGAGTAGGTAGGTTATTTGGGGTATGCTTTGGGGGTATATATTTTGTCTATGGTGAAGGGAACTCTCTTTCTGCTTCCTGTTGCAATGTTACCAGCTACTTTCCTCTGCCATACATTTCCATGCTATGTTCTGCCTCACCTCACAAGGAGGGCTTCTATGGACCAAGACCTCAGAAACCATAAGAGACAAAATAAACATTTCCTCCTTAAAATTGTTCTTTGTTAGTTATTTGGTCACAGCAACAAAAAACAAAACAAAACAAAAAGCTGACTAAGACACATATATATAACCTCTGCCTTTATTTGGAGTGCTTAATCTATTTCCATGGTTGAATATGTCTTTCATCTTCCTATTTGATTACTATATATCTTAGGTTATGTGTTTCACTGTGGCTTTTTTAACTACTTCTAAAATTATGTAAAACATATTTCAATAAAATATATGCTAGAAATATATAGAAATTTGGCCCCAATATAGCTTCATTACTTCCCCTCTTCTTTGGGTTACCATTATCATATATATTTTACCTCAATTTTATAAATCCAACAATAGTTTTATAATCATTGTTTTATGCAACTTTCTTTTAAATCGCTTAAGAAAAAATAATAACTATAGTTTCTTTTGCATTTACTTACATAAAAAAAACATTAGTAGGGACTAGGGTTGTGGCAGTACTCTTTATTAGTTTTGCATGGATCTTAGTTACCATGTGGAGTCATTTCCTATTCATATGAAGGACTTCCTTTGCAATTTCTTGCAAAGCCTTCCTCATATAAACAATTCTCCAAGTTTTATTTCTCTGGAAATGTCTATTGTTCTTTCAGTTTTTGAAGGATTGTTTTGTAGGACCTAGAATTCTTCATTGAAAGCTATTTTAATCTTTTAAGTTATCATTTCACTGTTTCTGATGAGAAGTCATCAATTATCTCATGGTATCTCCCTTGTATGTAATAAGTCATTTTCCTCTTGACAGTTTCAAGATTTTGTTTTTGTTTTTCTATAGAATGACTATAATATGTCTAAGTTTGGATCTTTTTTTATTTGTCTTATATAGAAATCATTAATCTTTTTTTATTTGTCTTATATAGAAATCATCAATCTTTTTCACCAAAATTGCAATATTCCAATCAATATTTGTTCATTTTATTTGTACTTTTTATCCTCTTCTAGAATTACATGTATTATAATACACATATGGTTTCCAAAGGTCTCTGAAGCTCTGTTAATTTGTTTTCATTTCTTTTTTATTTCTATTATTCATGTTTAGTAACCTCCATTCATTTATCTTCAAGTTGCTAATTCTTTCTTTGGCTGAACCCCCATCTGTTGGTGTATCCTACTATCAAATTTTTCATTTAAGTTGTTACATATTTAACTCCAGAATTTTCTTTCTTAATTTTAAGAGTAACTGTAATAACAATTTTATTTAATTCTTAAAACATGGTTTCCTGTGGCTTATCATTGAAGGCATTCCCTCTAAGATCTGGTACAAGACAGGGATGCCCTCTCTCACCACTTCTGTTCAACATAGTCCTCGAAACACTGGCCAGAGCAATTAGACAGTCAAAAGAAATTAAAGGCATAAAAATAGGAAAAGAAGAACTTAAATTATCACTATTTGCAGATGATATGATTCTATACCTAGCAGACCCAAAAGGGTCTACAAAGAAGCTATTAGAGCTAATAAATGAATTCAGCAAAGTGGCAGGATATAAGATCAACATGCATAAATCAAAGGCATTCCTGTATATCAGCGACAAATCCTCTGAAACGGAAATGAGGACAACTACTCCATTCACAATATCCCCCCAAAAAATAAAATACTTGGGAATCAACCTAACAAAAGAGGTGAAAGATTTATACAATGAAAATTACAGAACCCTAAAGAAAGACATAGAAGAAGACCTTAGAAGATGGAAAAACATACCCTGCTCATGGATAGGCAGAACTAACATCATCAAAATGGCGATGTTACCAAAAGTTCTCTATAAGTTCAATGCAATGCCAATCAAAATCCCAACAGCATATCTTGTAGAAATAGATAAAAGAATCATGAAATTCATATGGAATAATAAAAGACCCAGAATAGCAAAAACAATACTAAGCAGGAAGTGTGAATCAGGTGGTATAGCGATACCAGACTTCAAACTATACTACAGAGCAATAGTAACAAAAACAGCATGGTACTGGTACCAAAACAGGCGGGTGGACCAATGGTACAGAATAGAGGACACAGTAACCAATCCACAAAACTACAACTATCTTATTTTTGATAAAGGGGCTAAAAGCATGCAATGGAGGAAGGATAGCATCTTCAACAAATGGTGCTGGGAAAACTGGAAATCCATTTGCACCAAAATGAATCTGAATCCCTATCTCTCGCCGTGCACAAAAGTTAACTCAAAATGGATCAAGGAGCTTGATATTAAATCAGAGACACGGCATCTGATAGAAGAAAAAGTTGGTTATGATCTACACGCTGTGGGATCGGGCTCCAAATTCCTCAATAGGACACCCATAGCGCTAGAGTTAACAAATAGAATCAACAAATGGGACTTACTCAAACTAAAAAGTTTTTTCTCAGCAAAAGAAACAATAAGAGAGATAAATAGGGAGCCTACATCCTGGGAACAAATCTTTACTCCACACACTTCAGATAGAGCCCTAATAACCAGAATATACAAAGAACTCAAAAAATTAGACAATAAGATAACAAATAACCCAATCAATAAATGGGCCAAGGACCTGAACAGACACTTCTCAGAGGAGGACATACAATCAATCAACAAGTACATGAAAAAATGCTCACCATCGCTAGCAGTCAGAGAAATGCAAATCAAAACTACCCTAAGATACCATCTCACTCCAGTAAGACTGGCAGCCATTAGGAAGTCAAACAACAATAAGTGCTGGAGAGGATGCGGGGAAAAGGGCACTCTTGTTCATTGCTGGTGGGACTGCAAATTGGTGCAGCCAATTTGGAAAGCAGTATGGAGATTTCTCGGAAAGCTGGGAATGGAACCACCATTTGACCCAGCTATTCCCCTTCTCGGTCTATTCCCTAAAGCCCTAACAAGAGCATGCTACAGGGACACTGCTACATCGATGTTCATAGCAGCTCAATTCACGATAGCAAGACTGTGGAACCAGCCTAGATGCCCTTCAATAGATGAATGGATAAAAAAAATGTGGCATTTATACACTATGGAGTATTACTCTGCATTAAAAAATGACAAAATTATAGAATTTGGAGGGAAATGGATGGCATTAGAGCAGATTATGCTAAGTGAAGCTAGTCAATCTTTAAAAAACAAATACCAAATGACTCCTTTGATATAAGGGGTGTAAACAAGGACAGGGTAGGGACGAAGAGCTTGAGAAGAATATTTACAGTAAACAGGGATGAGAGGTGGGAGGAAAAGGGAGTGAGAAGGGAAATTGCATGGAAATGGAAGGCGATCCTCAGGGTTATACAAAATGTCATATAAGAGGTAAGGAGGGGTAAGTCAAGAGAATACAAATGGAAGACATGATTTACAGTAGAAGGGGTAGAGAGAGAAAAGGGGAGGGGAGGGGAGGGGAGGGGAGGGGAGGGGGGATAGTAGACAATAGGACAGACAGCAGAATACATCAGACACTAGAAAGGCAATATGTCAATCAATGGAAGGGTAACTGATGTGATACAGCAATTTGTATACGGGGTAAAAGCGGGAGTTCATAATCCACTTGAATCAAACCGTGTAATATGATGTATTAAGAACTATGTAATGTTATGAACGACCAATAAAAAAAAAAAAAAAAAACATGGTTTCCTTTAGCACACTGAACATATTTATAATACCTATTTTGAATTTTTTTATGCTTACACTAATGGCTAGGACTTGAGACCATTTTTATTGACAGTTCCCGACCCAACACTGGGTATGGGTCTTACATCTTATGGATCACACTATCCTCAGCTGTTTAATTTTTTAAAGGGTTATTTTAAGTAATATATAAAAGTACCTCTGTATTTTGATCCCCCTTCAGGGATTTTTATTACTCTTGTTTTTGTGTATGTGTTTAGTGACTTTCCTGAACTAATTCTGTAGAATCTCTCTCTTCTGGAATGTACAGCTATCTTTATTAAATTTTTGGTTGAGTTTGTTATTCTTGTTTCATTTCTGGACTCATTCCTGGACTCAGGCCTATGCTCACCTATGGGTCACCATAGCTAATTGTTCAGTCAGTCATTGGTAGAGGTTGCACTTCAGTACCTTAAGTAGTCACAACTATGGCCCTTTGCTAGTAAACGTGTATATAGTTGAGAGTGTGTGCAAAGTTTAGAGATCTTAAAAGTAAACCTAAGTTTTGAGTTTATGTGAGTATAAGGCTCCTAGTCATTCAGAGATGACTAGATAGTTATTTTCTCTGGTCTCTTCTGGGCATGTTTGCAGCCTTTTATGGTGATGAGAGAGATATTCAATTCATTGAGCCTCTCTACAGCTGACTTAACCCCTGTATCTCCATTAAATTTCTAGATGATGTGCCTATCTATTGCATGCCCCATCAGCAGAATATAATCAAGAATAGCTGCAATGTTAGCTGTTCCTGATTTTGTCAGAAAGGATAAAAGTGTTTTGTTTTGTTTTGTTTTGTTTTAAAACACTTCCAAGAGTCAGTTTTCCATGTGGTGGTCTAAACCAAATCATCTCTAGTCATTCTTAAGAATAGTTGACTTCAGAGTCTGCCCTGTCCTAGAATAACTGAAACCACCATGGATCTAGAGGGAAATGAAAGCAGCCCCAGGCCACAATGCCACAGATTATTAAAATGCTTATAATGTCTCAGCCATTTATCTTAAATAAAAGCTTCTCCACTTTTTATGTATTTGCTGAAAAGTTTTTTTTTGAGGATTTTGTTGTTGTTTTTTAAGAAAGATTTACAAAGTTCTTCACTCAGATATATTCTGGAAGTCCTAACCTTAAATATTCATAGTTAAAAACTCTGAGACTAGGGGTTTTTTTTCTGCACAATATTTGTCCAGTGAAGAGACTTTGCCACCCCATTTTCTCCTTTGACCTTTAGATTTACCACTTCAATAAACAATTGGGTTGTTTATTCTTTTTTATCTTCCACCTCATATCTCCCCCACTGGATCCTTTGAGATTTTTAAGTGTCAAAACTTTCTTTCATTGGGCTTATGTAAAATAAGTTTTCTCAACATGCAAAAACAAGGCTGCCTGAATATATATCCTACACTAAAGGAATTAATACATACAGGTATACAGAAGAACCAAGAACTAGCACACTACACTGTCTGAGACTGGATCTAGTTACATAGAAAGCCAGACCTAATCCTGAATTTTTTTTTTTTTTAGGTAAGTTAGTTGATAAATTCCTTATATTATTAGCTGGTATGAGCAGGATGACCTGGATGAGCTGCATATCTATCACAAATTTAAAAAAACTACATATATAGTATATAAAAAATTTGATATATATTCTATATATAATATGTACATTAGATATTATGTATATTATACACATATACACACACATATATATGTATTTTTCTCATAATGTCATGCCTCTATCTTTAACTCACTAATCAAAGTTTATAATAGATATAAATATGCTATTTAATTTTTACTCTTACACATGATAAGGTGCAAGAAGGAAAAAAAAGTATTTTTGTTGTTGTAGTTTAACATTTCTATTCCTGTAGAATACTTGTCATTTCTTTCTCCCCAACTTTTAACAGTCCCTGCCTAGTTTATTGAGTGACCACTGTGCAGGACTATGCCATGTCCTACAGAAGATAGGAGCTGAAGAAAATTTTTCTTCTTCCTGTTTTCTAACACTCAGGCTGAAATATGTGATCTAGATTTGTCCAATCAGAAGTATGTATTCTCATCTTTGAATCTTGTTTTAGTGACACAGAAACAAAGAAGAGTTAGACTTGACTTTACAGCACTGACAGTGATGCTCCTCAGATACTATTACCTCATCCTGAACAATCTTATTGGTTTCACGTTACCTCTTGAGCAGCCTCCATTACTGATTATTGTTCAGCCCTGGTCCCATAACTTGGTCTCTGGTTATTTTGCGTGTCCTTTCCTTCAAACAGCAAATTTCCTTGCTGTTTGAGGGAGCCAAAGTTTGTTAGTGTTGCCTGCCTCCAAAAATTCTGACTGATTAATCAAAGAAACTTCTGTGCTTGGCACAGTATAGATAAGCATTAAATAATTTTTGAAAATGTAAATTTTGATAAACATAAATAAGGATTTGGAGAAGAAAATGTTATGTTTCTATTTGGCTAGATATTTTTATTTGCACTGAATTCAGTTCCATAAATATGTATGAAAAGATAATATAATAAGTTCTCAAGTATAGAAACTTGAGTAAAACACAGTAATAAATGACTTCTAAACGTGAAATTAAAGGGATGAAAAATAAAGCAAACAATAGATAACTTTTCATAGAATTTAATTTTAGCCAGCATTATTAATAACCAAAGGTGCTAAACCTGCAAATACTCATTTCCTTAAAAACATTCCCTGAGTATTTTCTAGTTACTAGACACTTGCTAGAAATACAGCACAGTAGAAGACAGGCAAATTCATGACCTAACAGAACATGCATGGTGACAGCTTATTTATTTTCCTAAGACAATATTTAAATATATAAAACATACATTTTTATATCTAAAAATCATTTTAAAAATACTTTAAGGAGCAAATGACAAACTTGGGAAAATATTTGCAACAAATTTGACTCATAAAAATAAGTACTTTTAAAAATAGAAAAATTCATAGAGATGCATAATATAAATTCTTGAATAGAAAAATGGTCATTGCTCATGAACAGTTCACAAAACTGGAAATTACTACTAATATTGGTATCTTATTAGTAATAGCACAAATATAGCACAAAAAAAAGAAGAGAAAATTTTCACTACAAAATTTTCAGTAACTTTTAAGTACTATGCTAAATGATTATTTAGTAAGACCAGCAGTCTCAAAAAATATGTAGGTAAAATTTAGCAATTTTTTTATGCAACATATAGAATAATTTTTAGCAATATATAGCAACAGCTTTTAATTTTTCCTGCTTGCTATAATTCTATTTTTGCTAATAAAATAAAATTGGAGCAAAATTTGCATATAAACCTATAATGAAAACAAAATGGAAAAACAAGCAAAATTTTCTTTTCCAAATCTTTAAGGCTCTAACTTTTCATGAAGTTTGTCCAGAATATTTTTCTTTCTCAGAATTTCATGGGTTCAATTCCTTGCTCTGTTCTCAGTTTGTCCAATATGAGGGCCCAGAATTAATTACAGGTCAATAAGTTTTCCTACATTGAAAATGACTCATGGCATTCTAATTTACATTTATGCTAAATATGAAATCCATGTCTTCTTATTTCTGACGCATAAAAACTTTTTTCAAACATTGCAAACTGATTTCAAGTGGGTTTTCCAATATCTTGTTATTTGAATCTGAATTAAAGAGTATGCAGAAAGTCCTAAAAAGCAAAATCCTGTTACTTAAAACAGCAGTTCCATATCATGAAAATATTAGTGTTCAGATAACCTTATTTTGCAAAAATAAAGCCATCAATTCAGTCTAATTAACACATGTAATAGGGAAATTATATCAGTAGGAAACCAGGGAAAGTTTTTAGGTCCTTTCCTTTAAAATGACTTGTATTTTGAGAAAGCACAGGAGTGATTCTAATAACCATAAAAAATTTCAGGACTTAAAAATCTTAGTTCTTCTTCATCTTAGAAATGGCTTTTTGCTCTCTTTTGGTGAAAATAAAAATGTTAATAAGAAATAATGTGTGCCATAATATAAAATATAGAAACAATTTTTATTCATTATGTATGAAGGGGGAAACAGGAAATGTAGTCAAAGAATAAGAAAGTAACACAGAAAATATAAGGTCAGCTGCATCCAGAGCTATTTTCTCACAGCGCAATGACTTTCTTAAGTATTCTAAATTCATTCAACCATGCTAGGATGGAGTTGTTTCTTGAAGTAAATAACATTCATTCACTTTACAATTCAAAAATCTTAAAATTACTGAACATTCCAGCTGTACTACTAAATAATTTTCACCCGTTTCTTATTTTTTTGTGATGTGGTTTTGGTACTCCTAAGAGTCTGGATTCCTTGTGCTTGAAAATAAAGACTTCTTTTGTGTAGAAGAAATGGTTCAGAAGTCACAGCCAGTCCTCTGAGGGATGTTCCACTATTTTCAGTGATTCTTTGTTAATCCATTTAGCTACTATACTTTGTTTAGGTACATGCCAAGCCTTTTACAAAAATATTATCTTTTTTGATCAACCCATTTTATAGGCATGCACTTTGAGGCTCAGAAAGCCCATAGATTATTCTATGCTATATGAGTGACAAGTGGTATTAATATAGGTTTCTCTGACTCAAAGCTGTACTTCTTCAGTTTGACCACAAGGAAATCATTTTCTTGATTGTTTTCAGCAGTCTATTATTGTGATGGCTTCCATTTAATGGGGGTTAGAATGAATATTTCATTTCAAATGAACTAATCCAGTGCATTTTCCTTAGAACAGGTTTTGTGGAAGCTGAAAATATATCCACAAATCGGGATTCATAGATATTTCCAGCACTACAAATATTAAATAATGAACAAAGTAAATCTGTTTTCAAGTGCATACCTGGGAAAATTAACCAAATTAAGCTAGCTATTAATGAGATTAAGCTTGATAGAGCTTGTTTCTGATAGAAAGAAAAACAACCTGAAACAGAAGGATTTTTACAAATGTAAAACAGAGAAACAGGACTTGGTTGAATTACTGTGAATCTAGTAACAGAGACTTTGCTTAGCTATTTTTATGCAAATTGAAGAAACTTTCTGTACCAAAGGGCCTTTGTAATTAAAACACCACTTATGTAAAACGCAGAGTACAACAATATTTTAGTTTACAAAACGTAGTCTGAAACATTTTCTTTAAACGTTGCTAACAAGGTGTAATATTTGAACATCATATCTTATTGTCCTTTTTATTGTTCCCTAGTAAATTATAAATTTGAGTTTTCCTGGAAGTGCATGATCAAACTGAATAAAATCTGTTAGCACATTCATATTCTCTCTCCCTCTCCCTCTCCCCCTCCTCCTCCTCCTCCTTCTTCCCCTCCCTCCCTCCCTCCCTCCCTCCCTCCCTCCCTCCCTCCCTCCCTCCCTCTCTCTCTCTCTCTCTCTCTCTCTCTCTCTCTCTCTCTCTCTCTCTCTCTCTCTCGATTTATGAAGGCAAACCAGGTTCTTAAACTGGAGGATGTATAAGAATTACCTATGATCCTTTCTAAAGCTGTGAATCCCTAATTTTTTTTAAGGAGATTCTGATCCAGTATTCTGATCCAGTGGAACTTCTTTGAGGCCAAAGGATTTACATTTTAACAAATACCCCAGGTGATTCTAGAAAAAGTCATCCTGGAACATATTTACTAGAACTCTCCTTTGTGACACACTGACTGCCTCATGAAATATTAACCTAAGTGGTTCTTTCTATCACATCGGGGTACCTTTGGCAGTCTTTCAATGTCATCCTAATCTTTGCAGTGAAAGTTTCATGAAGTGGCCAAATTTTCAGTTAAACACAATTTTACTCAAATTTAAATCATACACACCATTTATCACAGCTGCTAAACCTGCTGGTTAAAAAACTTTTATGTTCCACTGTAGAGGTGCCACATTTCAGTGAAGGATTAAGAAATCTCTAGGAAGTAACCTAGCTACCTGTTATTAGCTGTCACAAGTGTGTGGAGTGTGTGATCCTCAGGTACTGGGCATAAAAAGAGAAACCCCCGCACAAAGGTATGAGGGGGAAATTAACTGGCTACTAAGCAGGTCAAGCAAAGCTGTACTCCATCAGAGTGTTTGTTGAATGTTCTGATTTTCAGGTTAAGGGATTGGATTTTGTCAAATTGGCTCAAATTCAGGATGAAGATAAAAGTTACTCCAAAACAACAACAGTACAATATCAATAGCCAAGCAAATATAATTTTAAAATAATATAAAGAGCTGAGTGTGGTGGCACATGCATACATAATACCAGCAGCTCAGGAGGCTGAGGCAAGAGGATCACAACTTAAAAGACAGCCTCAACAACTTAATGAGACCATAAGCAATGTAAGACCCTGTCACAAGATAAAACTTAAAAAGGGTTTGGGATGTGGCTTAGTGGTTAAACGCACCTGGGTTCAGTCCACGGTACTACTACTAATAATAATGAATGATAATAATAATATAAACATAACACAAGAATTAATGAGGACTACCTACGGCATTCTACCAAGCACAACATGTATTTGAAATTATCACTATCTTTAATTTCAAGACTACTATATGAAGTAGGTAGTAATATTAAACATATTTTGCAAATATGAAAACTAGGTTAGCCAAATGCTCAAGAAACTAATGAGTAAACTAGAATGCAAATTTACAAATGTGTCAGGAGAACTATAACTAGCAAAGTGACCCTAGAGTACCCTCTTTTCACTAAAAAATCTACATGGGAAATAAAGTTAATCAGAGCAAGGAGAGTTAGTTAGTTGAATGAACTTAATGGTTAATGACATCAAGCTATGATAGCCTAAGGCATCCATGAAGACTGCTGGGAAAATGCTGACAAACTATTCTCCTCAGAGTCCCCTTTCTTCATACTATAGTTGTTATCTTCAGGAATGTTAATGTCACTGATCTACCTATTTTTCTTTCATACGGATCCCATTCCAGTTATGTTCTTCTGAACATGATTCCTAATCACCTTGATTAGATGGACCTTTCTCAAATCTCCTCCAGGACAAACCAAGGGACCATTTCACAGCATGAGTTACTTATCAGATGACTAATCTGCTATATAATTTATTGATCCTTACTAGTATGGTTCTCAGGGATTCATATTTTTCATATCTTAAAAGCTGCTCTTATGCCCATGTGCTTGATACATTGAAAACTAGAACAAATCAATAAGCTATGGAAAAAATAATTTGTAATCCCATTCAATCAATTGATAATTATTTATTGAGAGTTACTTTATACAAAGCAATGAGCTGAATGTTGTTTCACTTATATCATACTATAAACACTTCTCTCTCACACTAGAATGTGCTGAACAATTGAAATTTACAGAGTTTACTCAGTACTACATCAAAAAACAACAACAAACACAAAAACACCTATCTCATTTCAAAATGTTTTGGGGAACCTAAACAACTCTAGTATTCAGAATGATTTTTTTCTTTCTGATTTTCATTATAAATTTTAATTTTACAGTAGTTTTATCATTATAAATAAATTATAATGGTAATATGGAGAGCTCTCACATAGTAGGGGTAAGTTGGGAAGAGCTATTAGCTTCCTATATTACAATGGCAAATGTGTCTCAACTAAAGAGTCAACATTTCTGTATAATTATTATATAAACTCTACATTATATTTGGAATTCACAAGTTTTCCCCTCGTGTTCTTTTCTTCTTCCAGGACTCCATTCATGATACATTATGTTTAGTTACCATGTCCTCTCTGGTATGTGAAAGACTGCCATATGCTCCTTGCTTTTGTGCCCTAAACAATTTTGAATAGAATGAGTCAGATATCTTGTAGAATGTTCTCAGTTTGAATCTATCTGATTCTTTTCTCATTTATAGGCTGGGATTATAAATTTTTGAGAAGACTGAAGAGGCAAAATATCATTCTTGTCATATCACATTAAGAATATGTAAATTATCATTCATGGTGCTAACCTCCATCATCTGGTCAAGGCAGTATTTGCCAGACTACTCCACTAAAGTCATTCCTTCTTTCCCAACCACTTTCATATTGTAGTCTTTGGAAACAAGTCTCTAAACGTAGCCCAGAACATAGCAAGGAGAGAGGTAATGGGGAGCAATTTCCTTTCTTGGAAAGAAGTAAGTAATCAAGCTTCATAAATTATTTGGAATTCTATACAAGAAATTTATCTTTCCCCCATTTATTTATTGGTTCAATCATTTATTTATAAAACCCTGGATATTTGTTTTATGAATATTTATTTTCTACTTTGAGTTATATTAAATAGTCTGGTCTTTGTTGTTGTTTTTGCAGCTTTGATCAATAGGAGTTCTTTCACATTGTATCCTGTATCTCTTCCACATGCCATCATCATTTTATTTATTGATTCCTTCCTTGGTTTCTGGAATCCTTTTAATTTTGTTTCTGAGTTGCTACCTAACTTTGAACAGATCACTTTACTTCTACATGTGTTGCAATGAATCTGTTAAATTATCTTAGTTGTCACATTAAATCACAATGTACTAAATCTTTTTAAAAAATGTAGTACACCTATACATTGGAGTTTTATTCTTTAGCTATGAAGAAGAATGAAATTATGGCATTTTCTATTAAATGGATAGAACTGGAGAACACCATGGTGAACATCAGACTCAGAAATTCAAAGATCACCCAGTGGTTCAATAAATTGAGGCAGGAGTATTGTCATGTTCAAAGTTATCCTCAGCAATTTAGCAAGGCCCTAAAGCAACTTAAGGAGATCCTTTCTCAAAATAAAAAAATGAAAAGGGTGGGCTGGAGATGTGGCTCAGTGGTTAAGTGCCCCTGGGTTCAATCACTTAGTACAAAACACACACACACACACACACACACACACACACACACACACAGCCAAAGATCAAATGTGGAAGCTAAAGAGAAGAAAGTATCTCTTGAAAATAAAAGGGAGACAGATACAGTAAAGGAATGGGATTAAGAGGAAAGTAGACAGCAAAGGCAAAAGTACTGGGGAACAAAAACTACTAAATCATGCTATGCCCATGTATGAACATGCACATATATATATATATATATGAAATATAAAAAATGTACCATATATATAATATATAAGAAACATACTAATTAAAAATAGCAATAATAGAAAGCAAGCCAGGTAAAGGAAGAGTTGGGGGAGGCAGAAGAGAAGGAAAGCAGAAGTACTGGGGAATGAGATTGAAAATATTATATTATATTGAATCCCACTATTATATATAATTACAATGCAACAATAAAAAGCTATTAAAAATATGATGCATTCATTTCAAACTTTTGCTAATGGAACAAAGAAGCTGCAATGTAAATAAAGTTTCTTTGCTAAAATATAAAGTGGCAAGTTTAAATAAAATGGAAGGAGGGGAAGGTAGAAGTTAGGTTAAATCTGAGTGAGGCAAAGCATGGCTAACCATTCACAGAGCAGATCCTCTGAACACACAGGCTTACTGATGTTGGGCTACTTGGCTCGAAGCTGATGACTTTTTGGCTTCCTGCATAGGTTTCATCCTTGTCCCTCAGGACATAACTTAATCTACCACCTCTGGTGGATATGTGGGTCAGGCTCTTCTGAAAAGAATAAACACTATTTTGTGATGCCCCTCTTTTGACCCTTGATGATTAGGTCTCAGAAGAAGCTACACAATATGGTCCTGATCTACACCATTGTCCTGTTACTCCTTAGGAAACGAAATCAAACAGCATGTTTTTATTCCATTTCTATTCATGGCCATCTACTGTACGTGTGGCAAAGCAGCAGCTCCAGGATACCTTCTAAGACTCTATTCACTCCATAATTACTATTATAAGATGAGTAAACATAACAGTCAATAAGAGGGTTCTGGAAACACTTTGGAGCCTCATACTAGATTTCTCACAATAAACCAGAAAAAGAGATTTCATTCTTTTTCACATTTTTAGAGGCAGATAGTGGCTTATCAGCAACATTCCTAAATTTAAAAGTCATATTGCTTCTTTTGCTGTTTTTAGTGGTGATATTTGTTTTTAGTGGTGATATTTCTTAGGTAGAAATAGGTACAAAACACTTTTCCAAATAATGGACAGATGCCTTTGCTGAGGCAAGAACACTAGTAAAGTGGCTACAAATACTGCCTGCTCGATTCAGTGAATTAGTGTTCCCAATTTGGGAACAATATGTCAAATCCTAGGATATTCCATATAGAACTTTATGTGGCAAACTGGGAGCAAAAGGAGGATTGTGAGTTCCAGGAAAAAATAGAATTATAGTTTCTTGCACGCTTGTTAAATATATCATGCTGAAGACAACAGAATTATTTATCTCCATGTTACCACATCAAAATTAATATCATGGAAACAAAGGAGCTATTATTTATTATGCATGGTAAAATATTGTTACAGAGAGATCTGGCTGCAAATTCCTATGCCACTACCCATTAGTTTTTTGACCTCATGCAACCAACCTCTTTCAGTTTCTATTTTCTTATCTATAAAAACCATTAGAATTATAAAGAAGTCTGATGCAAAATGCAAAATCCAAAATGCCTAGCACTGTTTCTGGCACATAGTATCAAGCTCAAAGAGTAGTGTTTAGGAAAATTATCAGTCAACAGTGACTATGGTGAAAGATAAGAAAAAACAAGCTTTTTTTCTACTCTCACACTTGCACAACATAGGACACTCCTGGTCATCAAAATATATGGGGATTTCTCCCCACCCAAAACCAGTTCTCCAGAGAATGTAAGCTTGATGTCCCATAATTTAATTTAATTCTGACACTATCTACTAGGAGATCTCATAATTAAAGGGCCGAGTCCCACAAGTCTGTCCCCCATTTCAGATGTCATTCACAAGCCCGAGGCTGTGAACTGTATTTCTGATCAACTAGCTCTAACTCAGGATTTGCACAACCCCTTTCTCAGTTTCCATTAACTTGGTAATGCAACTCCCCCAAATTAGGGAAACATTAACTTTACTATTATATTAAGGATATTACAAAGGATATAGATGAACAACTACATAAAAGAGATCCATAGAGCAAAGTATAGGGAAAGGACACAGAACTTCCAAGTATACCACCTTTGGTACATCTCATGTGTTCAGCAGCTCAGAAGCTTACAGAACCCTCATTCAGGAATTTTATGGAGGCCTTATCACATAGATAATGAATTCAATTTCAAGCACCTTTTCTCTTCCAGAAGATAGGGAAGCCCTGAGATTCTACGAAGCTGGACATTTTGCCCACCTCCAGGGAACCACAAAGTTTTGCCTCATTAGAACTAAAGATGCTCCTGTCACCTAAGAAATTTCAAGGAATTAAGAGCTCCTTTTCAGGAGCAGGTAAAAGGCCAAATATTAAAACAGAAGCTGTACCATGCACCCCATATCGCTCAGGAAAATAAAAGGGTTTTAGGAGCTCTGCATCAGGAACTGAAGGCAAAGACCAAACACATATTTGCTATTATATCACATTAACTATCACAATATCACAACTACCTTACAAATATCTACACCTCAATATTAGAAGGTTATGACAAAGATCTATGAATATGTTCTCTATGGACCTGACAGTGTCTTAATCAGGGTCTTGCAGAGAAAAAATAATCCCAAATTGAAAATGCTTCAATGAAGAAATAAAGAGTTAAAGGAGTCAACAAAAACTGAAGGTTCTTAGAAATAAATCTTTCTCTTTAAATGTGTATCCTGCTGATTCTCTTTCTGTAGAGAACCCTGACTGCTACAACCCCAAAATTTTCTTGAACTTTCTTTCTTAACCCTGGTATGCATGGTATTTTGAAGGCATCTAGGATACTTACTAACATTTGATTCCCAAGTTTAATTAGCATAAATAATAACCAAGAGGCTTTCCATTCTCAGACTTTAATTTCAAAGGATTTTTATGTATTATCTCAGATCAAAATTTGACCACCTCATAATGCTTAATAAATATGATATATTCATTTTTATAAAAAAAACATTAATTGTTTCTCTATGTATTTTCAGGGAACAAATTAAAGTTTTGGAAATAAAAGTAATAAAAAAGTGCTTTCAAGAATTTATTTATTAGGTTGTTAAATTATTTTTAGAATGCTATAAATTTTCTGGAAAAAAAGATCTGAGATAAGAAATTACATCAAGTATGTTTGGAAAAAAAATCTCAGGAAAAGATTATCCTTTGGTACACACAAATTCACAATATTTGTTCCTGGAATAAATTCAAAATCCCTTCACACCTTTTTCTATCAAAAGTCAGATAGATGGATTGTATTAAATGATTAAAAGCTCACGTCATCCTTTCTCCAGTTTTTAATATGGAAACTTCTTGGTCATCTGATGACCCTTGGCACACTCTTATAATTGACTTTTTCTGTAATTATTATCATTTACATCTTTAAAATTAAGTATTTATCCACTATAGTCAATTTTTGTGTCATAGAAGTCATTCAATAAACATTTAGGAATGGAGAAGAGAGAAGTAGGCAAGATATAATTATTCACAACATTTATAAGAGAGCTTACCAGCCACCTGTTTGATCAGACCAAAATGTTATATTCTTTATTTAATTTTTCTCTCCCTCATGTGGATCTGTTTGGGGGAGTACATATTTATAAACATCTACACATACCTACATACATATTTATTTCTTTTGTGATTTCCAGTCAGTGGCTGGAACAGTTTGGGTAAATCACTGTTGAAAACATTTGTTAATTCATCATAGATAGTGTCCATAAAGAAATGACAACATTTTTAAAAGACAGAATCAGATAATAGTTTAAGGAGATGCTCATGTAAAATATTTTGTTCAAAGACATGGAAATCTGGCAGCCATTATTAAGCAACTTGGTGAAGCAGGAAGGCATTGCTTAAATGTACCCATCTATTCTCACAGGCCTTTTTGACCTTGTCTAATAGTTCCCCATTGAGAATACTGATAAAATTGTGGTCTGGTTTTTCAAGTGTGCCAAAGCTCCTAATAGCCTTCTCAGCTCCAAAATGCATGATTCTCTAGTTTGTCTTCTTGATTTCCTTCACTCTGGCTTCTGTCCCCTCAAATGACCCTGGCTAACTAACCTTGAGAAAAGTAATTATGTCCTCACTATTGATTAGGAAGGATCCATATTTAATTATGTGTAACATGTTTCACTATCAAACTTTCAGCTTGGTTCACCAGTGCCTAGCAAACCCCATTGCTGTGTTCTATATCAGCCATTTGGTTAATGATCTTCCTTGCAAGTGTTGAATTTTTCCCAGTTTCTGTATTTTATGAAAAACTCCTGTCATTTCTTAAGGTCATGGTTGGACCCTTTCATAAAGTCTGCCTTGAAGAATGCTTCTTTAATGCAAAGGAAATCATTATTGAGCATATTTTGCATGTTTTGCAGAAGCTCTGAGTGATTCATATGTGCCATTAGGTGAAATCCTGAAATCACAGTGCTTAAAGTTCAAATAATAGCTATAATCAGAATCAATTGCAAAGTAACTGATTCTGCTAAATCATAAATATAGTCAGTTTATTCAAAAGAAAACTGTTTCCTTCCAACTAACTTTTGTATGAAAATACTGTGTCTACCATCGCTTTCAACAATTGAACTGCAGTTTCAGTTTTTTAACCTCTAGGATTTTACTTCTAAATGCTTTTAATCTCTTTAAATGATAAGTTCTTTTAAGCTTGCTATGTACTTCCCAAAATGATTTAGCTATAATTAATACATGTAATGTTCAAATAATACAAGTTGTCATGTTGTTACTGAATTTCTATGACATTAATAGCATCATATAATTGTATTCTTGCCAAATAATAATTTTCACTGATATTTATTAAATTAATGTTTTGTAATGCAATACATATTGAATATGTCCAAAATATTGGTGAGAGAGGTAACATATAGTAGATGGAATGATTTTAGGCTAATGAGCTATTTATAATATTTAAAATACTCATGGAAAATTTCAAATAAACCCAGATAATTAAAATCAGTTATTATTTGGGCTGACATTAGCACAAAAAAAGAAATAATTAAAATGAATACACCAAACTTTAATGAAAGTTTTGAGCTTTAGCAGTATAATAATTAAAGAGAGCACAATATAACTTAAAGAAGTTCAACCTCCAATTATTCAATCCTATGACAATGTCAGTTGAATCTACTTATATGTAGAGATCCCTTGACAATTACTTTATGCTTAAATTACCCTTAATAGGTCTGCTCCTACCAGATATTATATTTAAGAACATTTTATTTTTTCTAAGAAATATTTGTGAACTATTGGACTACATGATAACTCACTAAATTAATTCTTCCAGTAGAGATGAGCTTTCTACATTCTTGAGGGAATAAATCAAGTTTCATTTATATATAACAGAAAATATAAATATGACAATGTAACAGAAAATTGATCAAGTTAGAAAATTAAAATTTTATGTTAGACAGAGCCATCTAATATTCTGTACTCATCTAATCTGTCATGCATTTGTCAAATATGGGTCTACCATTATAGATATAATAAAACTTGGTTCTCAAATTCAGGAAGTCCAATTGTTGAAATCACTAGGATACCATTTAATATCATCTTTTCTTATCAGCAAGTTTCATAAAATCTTAAGGTTTTACAAAATTATATTTCGATTTGTATACACTGTAGATTTCCTTTCCTAATTTTCTCCCTGTATGAGAGTGTGTGTGTGTGTGTGTGTACACACACACACACACACTCCAATGTTGGGGGATGTATATATACATACACATCCTCCAACACTGTGCTGTGATTTCTACTGCACAGTGTAGCTGCAATGCACAGAATCTAGCCACAGTAGCCTTGGACTCTTGTTTCTTCCACTGCCACCAAGAGTAGTCTTTGTTTCCTGGGTATCAATGTCCCTAAGAGAAATATCCAATTGGCTAAATCTAACCTACACATCCTTGCCTTGTTTACCTAGGAGGGGAGAGAAGTATTATCTGGCCCATTTTAGCTACTGTGATTGGAGATGGGATACTCCTCAAATTATATGGAATTCCTCAGAATTATTCCACTCTGCAGTGACAAAAATAAGTGCACTATACCCCTCTCTGTTTACAACTCTTCAATTTCCCACAATCCTATTTAAGGTTTATAACCAGTAATTTATTTATGATCTTCAAATGATCTTTTATGATCATTTTTCTATTCTTATTTCTTACCTTATAATTTTCCCTAACCTCATAATAGTAAAATATTTTCAGTTGTCCCAAATCTCCCATGATTTTTAATAGCAATCCCTAGCCTCAGAATATCTATTGAACTTATCGCTGCTCATTTTCTTCTCTCACTCCTTATTCTTCTCTATAAAATCCACTTTCAAGAATTCTTTAAACCTATATTTGCTGATGATGTCTCATTTTTTGATAGATTAATCATCTTATCCTTTGTATTATCATTTTTACAATAGATGCATTGACATTTTTCATGTTTTCTAGTTCATCTTATCATTTTAAAACATAATATGATATAATATTAGTAAAAATGACTTTTATTTCACAAAAAAAGAATCATCCTTTTCTGGTCACCCTTATTCACAATGCCATTGTTAAAGCTTCAACATTTTACATACAAAAGATTCATTCAGTTAACAAATACTCTTTGTCTCCCTTCTATATTCTAGGCTGTTCCAGGCACAGGGGATCAAAATGTGAACAAGATAAAGTACTTACTCTTATAGAGTTTATCTTCCTATGTGGAAGAGAGATAATATATAAGCAAGCAAACACCTATATGTTACAATGTTAAGTAAGGATAATGCTATGAAAAAAACAAAGCTCGGTAGGATAATACAGAATAATGCAGAGGACAGGATTGTTAAATAAGATAGTTATGAAAGGGCATTCAACATAAATTTTATTTGAGCAGAGATCAGAATAAAATGAGAAAAAAAGAACATGCTGGTAGCTGGAAAGAGAGGACACCAGCAAGAGGGAACCACTAATGACAATCCTCAGAGTAAAGCAAACTATGTGTTTAACAGAAAGAAGACCACTATAGCTAGTGCAGCATAAGCTAAGAAAGTTGTAGGATGCTGTGGGCCTTAGAAAGGACTTTGAGTTTTATTTTAAGTATGATAGACTTTGGATGATTTGAAAAAGAAAGTGACATTTACTGATTTATATTCTTAAAGATCACTCAGAATAACTATGGAAACTTTACCATATGAGGCAAAGGTAGAGGCAGAGAGCTGAATTAGGAAATTATTACTATCGGCTAAGCAAAAGGTGATTCTGGCAACCTGAAGAGCGTAGTAGTCAAGGAGTTTGTCAGTTGTTCAAATCACCATACAATTTACAGAAAGTTTCATTGGGCTTCCATGGATCAACCATGAAATCTTTTTGTTTTGTTTTGTTTTGTGGTGCTGGGGATTGAACCCAGGGTCTTGTGCACACAAGGCAAGCACTCTGCTGACTGAGCTATATCCTCAGCCTTCAACCATGAAATTTGAGGGGGGAAAAAAAGGAGTATTATTATAGGAAATAAGGATGAGTACCAGATACTTGACCTGATGAAGTGAGGATGCCATTACTCAAGATGAACAAGACTAGAGGAAGACTGCGTATGGGTTAGGGGAGCCCCTTTTAAACATAAATCATTTGAGATTTCTACTATCAGAGTGGAAATTGAGAGTAAATATTTGAATATATCACTGTGTGACAAAATGGAAATAGAGGGCCTGGGTGATACATCTGTGGAGGTCTAATCATATGGATTGGAATTTACAGCTACTATTTCAAGGAATAAGTAAAGAAGAAGCAAAGAAGGAGTCTGTTCTGCAGAATCTGGAAAAGTAGCAGAAAGAGAGAGAGAGAGAGATAGGAAGATGAATATCATGTGATATCAATGTTTTAGAGTGCATGGTCACTTTTTTCAAATGCTGTTGAGATTCAGGTTGACAATTAACACTTTGGTGAACTAAAGATTCTTGGTGGCTGTGACAAGAGTGTGTTTAGGGGGAAAAAAAGCCAGATTGAAATAAATTAGATGAGGAAAGGAAGGTAGAGATCAGTGCATCCATCATTAAAACAGGTCTCTCCATCATCTTCAATCCTTTTTCACTATCCATAGCCCTCTAGCATATCCTTTGCAAATGTAAAACAGATTGTGAAATTCTGTTGCTTGACTCTCCACATTTTCCATCACCGATAGCAACCATTCTCAAACCTTAATGTTTGTAAAAACTGTGTAAGTATGTCTAGTAGAAATGCAAAACCTTGTCTCCTACTATCACTGGCTGTGATACTTGGGATGGGACACATTTAACAAACACTCCAGGTGATTTTAGTGTGAGTGACTTAAAAACTTCAGGAAATGATTGGCCCTCTTTTTCTACTCTTCTCTGCCTAGAACCCTAATTTGTTTTCATATTTCTGGAAAACTCCTATTTATTCATCAAAACTCTACAGAGTCACTCTCTTTGAAGCTACTGTCTTATTTTTAATCATAATGTGTGGTAAATACCTGAAAAATTAAGGCATATCTACAAATAGCTCTCCTTTGCTGTTTAGTTCAAGCTAACCAAGCCTCAGGTGGTTTGTAAGTTTTTGTATGTCCCCAGCGTTCACCCAATTCAGTATACTGAATTCCATTTACATGCATCATGTTGGTAAAATTTCCCCAAATGAATGTGATTAACATTCTTCCCATAGCCAGGACAGAGCCATGATTTTTAAATGAGGGTATTTCTAAATCATTCCAAACATCTCTCTGTATTTCTGAAGGAAATGTCAAATGAGTTTGCCCTGGGGTGCATAATGATCACAGTATCTGATCAGATTGATGTCATGAGTGAATCAAGGGACCCTTCTTTTGATATTAGCCTATTCTTAAAATTAACCTTTGTCTTTTCTCATTTAAACACCTAGAAGTAGTCCTGCTCCTTAGGTGTGCCTCCACCCTAAAGTTTGTTCTTCAGAGTACTTAAAAAAGAGGATATTACCTAGCTTACATTTCGTTTTGCCCTCACTGAAGCAAGATTTTTTATTTTTTCTTCTTGGCCTCTTTTTGGTCTTATTCCTTTAGATCAAAACTTCAAAGGAAAAGACTGATGGATCAGCCACTCATTTACTGGAGCTGAATTTTTGCTTGCCACTCGCTTTTCTACTCAGATGATCCTTTGATTTCAACTCTGTCTGCGTCTTTACTGCCTTTTATTTCATGCATGTGGGAAAAATTATAGTGTAGTCTTGCTCAAAAAATTATATTCTATCATATCCTACCATCTTAGAAAATGTAAAACATTTTTCCAAGTTTGAAAATACTTTTAGTCAGAAGCCTCAGACACAGAAAATAACAAATAAGATTATTGCATTCTAAATAATTGAACTTTTCAGTAGTTAGGTTTCAGAATAGACAAGAAACTATTTTTTCTTGGGATATCTCAGAATGAAATGTATAATTTCTAAGTTTCTACCACCTTATTTAGATGAATATTTAATAAATAATGAATAAATGTAGTCAAGATGATTTGGATAGAGGGAATAGACGTCATACAGTGCAGTCAGCAAAAGTGTACGGTTTGGCAAAGGCCAAATATTTTCTCTAATATGGGGATGCTAATTCACAATAAGGTGGGGTGCACTAGGGAAGAATAAAGTTACCTTAGATTAGGTAGAGGGAAGTGATGGGAGGGGAGGGGATGTGGAAATAGAAAAGATAGTGGAATGAAACAGACATTATTACTTTATGTATATATGTGACTACCTGAGCAATATGATTCTGTAACATGTACACTCAGAAAAATGAAAAATTATATCCCATCTATGTGTGATATATCAAAGTGCATAAATGCATTCTAGTGTCATGTATAACTAATTAAAACAAAATTTAAAAATTAAAAAAAGTGTAGGGTTTGGTGCTAGATAGGCCTTATTCTATTTTTGCCATACTAACTAACTCTAAGCCTTTAGTCAAGTTAGTGAAGGTCACCCTTTTTTTTTGTAAAGTGGTCATAATAATAATATGGTCTATTTTGAGTAATTGTATTGAGGTTACATAATGTAATCTATATCACTTAGTACAGTCCATTATAAAATTTCACAGGTGGTAACTATTAGAGTAATAATTATTGGTAGACTTTTGTTGAAATTGTGTGTGACATTTTTGGACTGCTGTAGTCAAAAGAACCACAACCATAGCTCATAGCTGCTGCCATAGCCCTCAAGAATGTCCACCAGGCAGCCATTAGTCCCTAAGATGTGAGTCACAGAAGTTGAGAAAAAGCTATATTGGCTTTATCATGTCTTCACAGACGTAAAACTAAAATGAGCTAACACTATTGTATAAAAATGTTAATATATAGGCTTAGCATTTTCAGAGCACATTGTTTTATATACAGTTGCTTCAATGATGAAAAACAATGTTTTTACCATCTAGATGACAGTGACAAAAGCTAGCATCTTTCATTTAAATATACTCCAAGCTGCCAATTTTCACATTTTAAAAAGAATCTCATGTCAGCCTCAATGCAATGAAGAATAGTTTTCCTCTCTGCAACAGCTTAATGGCACAGAGTTTGCTTGAGTCATACACATCCAGACCTTGAACTCACTGGTGCATTCAGAGGAAACAGAAGATTAATGTGTAATAAAGAGCGGGTCAGCTCTGGCCATTTTAATTGCAGGATGATGGTTTGTGATAATTTGGTGCCTTAGGCCATTGTGGTATTCGTGACTATTCCACAAAAGAAATCAATCTTTCTTTTCTAAGCTATTCTGCTAATTAGGGGTAGAGAACCAGATAATTAATAAAATTAGAAATTATTGTCTGATATTATGTCATATCACATTTGTAAATATTGCATTTTAAAACACACACTGGGCCATAAACCCAAGAAGGAAGCAATCATTTTTGCTTGTTTTCTGTTTTTAAAGTAATTAAGAACAATACAGAAGTCATGTGGCTAATAATAATGATAGCTAGCTTTTATTGAATATATAATATGTACTGGAAACTGAATGTTTTAGTCAGATTTTTCACTGCTGTGACTAAAAGACCTAACCACAACAATTTTAAAGAAAAAGTTTATTTGAAAGCTCACGATTTCAGAGGTCTTAGTCCATAGAAGGCTGGCTCCATCCCTCAGGGCTTGAGGTGAGGCAAAACATCATGGCAGAAGAGTGTGGCAGAGGAAACCATCACACATGATGATCAGGAAGCAGAGAGAGAGAGAGGCTCTGTGCTCCAGATACAAAATATATGCCCCATAGCCACACCCCTAATGAACCACTTCCTCCAGCCACATCACACCTGCCTCCAGTTATCATTCAATTAATCCCATAAGGGATTAATTCACTGATTAGGTTAACACTTCCACCCAATCGTTTCTTCTCCAAACCTTCATGCATTGTCTCACATGTAAGCTTTTGGGGGACACCACACATCCAAACATAACACTGAACATTTATTAATTTATTTAATTGTCACAACACTTTTTTGAAGCAGATAATTTCTAAAATCCCTACCTTATAGAAGAGAAAATTGAATACAGACTGGTTAAATAATTTTCCCAGGTAATAAAAGCTGGAGTCAGGATTCTGATCAGGCTCTCTGACTTTGGAAATGGCTGTCTTCATGTAAACTATGAATTAGATAAATGTCTTAGTCTGTTTTCTGTTGTTATAACAAAATAACTGATACCAGGTGATTTATAATGAAGAAGTTAATTTGGCTCATGGGTCTGGAGGCTTGCAAGTCTAAGTTCAAGGCACTGGCATCTGTTCCACATCTGATAAGGACCATTTGACTGCATCATACCATAGTGGAGGGTATCACACTGCAAGACAGTGCAGTCATGGTAGCTTCTTCCTCTTTCTGAAAAGCCAGTGCTGCTATCTTTGGGGCCTCACCCTCATGACCTCATCTAAACCTAATTACTCCCAAAGGCAGAAAGCATCCACATATAAATTTGGGGTTTTGCTTTCAACATGTGGACTTTGGGGGGACACATTCAATGAATCACAATATGTGATCATACACAAATTACACATCCTTGCTAAGCCCACCTTTCTGTCCTATAAAATGTGGATAGTTTTTGAGGACTGTTTTATTTCTTTGCAATATAATGACCATTGGTGTTTGATAGGAATTTTTTGTTGTTGCAGTAAATGTACTTGTAGCCATGCAGGATGATGATAAACCATTCTATGCCTTTCAATCAGGTAGAATTAAAGTGGGGACTTTATTGCACAGGTAACAGAAAAAGCTGAGTCGCCAAAGAAGACTGTAAAGCAAACCAGAAATTAACAATAGAAAGCAGCTACAACTGTTAGGCTGACAGAACACAGAAGATGGCAGAGCTGCCTGAGTCAGAAAGCAGGAAAGAAAAGATAAGAGCTGGAGTCACAGAGAAGTAGCTGTTGCCAAGACTCTACCCGATGCAGACAGAGAATTGAAGATATGCCTTGATTCTTCTGCCTTCGCTCCAGCTTCTCCCTGGAAGTCAACTGACACAGGAGGCAGAAAACATCCCCTTCGGAGGTCATCCCTCTTTGCCAGAGCTCAGAGCAAAGTAGTTGAAATGTGAGTAAGAAGTCTTTGAGGAAATCATAACAGAATTGTAAACCCAATAAAGTAGAAAAGTTGTGGCATATCACCACATGCAATGTGATAACCTTGACTTTGCTTCCAAACAATCTCTACATTTAGTATTCAGGCTTCTGGTATTTTGTAGTTTGTTTTTATTTTTATTTTCATATTTTTATTATTTAATATTTGGGTGGGGGGAGTGTAACAGGGATTGAAACCATGAACACTCAGCCACTGAGCCACATTCCCAGCCCTATTTTGTATTTTATTTAGAGACAGGGTCCCACTGAGTTGATAGCACCTCGCTTTTTGCTGGAGGCTGGCTTTGAACTTGCAGTCCTCCTATCTCAGCCTCCTGAGCTACTGGGATTGCAGGCATGAGTCACTGTACCTGGCTATTTTTATTTTTACTGGTAATTTTCCACAGGGAACTAAAACTTTGCCCAAGGTCTAAATTAGAAAGATGAAGCAAATCAGTGTATAAGTGGAAATAAATATTTGACTCTAATCATGGGTGAGGACATTGCATCGAAAATTTTACTTATAAGGAAAAGACAGAATATAATGAACTAGACCTACCAAAAAAAAAAAAAAATCAGTACTGTAGTAAATGGAAACATCTGTGTATTACAGTAACCATTGGTAGAAATCAAGGGCACTATCTAAAACTACTTAAACTCTGCAGGGGGCCTCAGTGTAAATTCCTGACATTTGGCTTGACATTCTTAGAGATGCATTGTGATATCCCTTTTAAGAGGCCTGCAAATATATGAAATCTCTATAGATTCTATGTTAATATTTCAGCATTTCTATGTTAATATTTCAGCATTTCTATGTTAGCTATTTCATCCTTACACACAAAGCTGAAGTCAAAAGTATAGCTGTTGCAGTTTAGGTTTCCTCGAGGGAAATAGATTGAGGTTCACAGATTTGAATGGAGGGAGTTTATCCAGAAATGCCCTCAAGATTATCACATGCAGGGAACTCAACTAAAATGATTGGATAAGGAGAAGAGTTAGACTGCCATGTAGCCACAGCCAAAATCTCAGATGACCCTGGAGCTCCTACTGGCCTTCAGAGCTGTCCAAAACTAAAAACAAGGGAACTGGAACATTAAAACTGAACATAGGTCAATCATTAAAATGTAGGCTGTCCCCAGAAAGGGGATTGACCTTTGGCAGTGCGGTCACTTTGCAGCCAATTTCCAAAAAGGGCACCATTGAAACTTCCAGGCTCCATTACTTCCAGAGCTGGAGAAATGAGAGAGCTTTAGGCCTCAATATGGAGGAGGTTAGTGATTTCAGCAATCACTGCAATAGCAATACTTAATATTCAAAGTGCATGCCAATGGAAAGATGACTGGGTTAATTTGTTAATTACTAGAGTGATTTATGTTTCATCCCAACCATATTAGACAATAAAGTCATAATAGAAAATTTAGTACTGTGGTAGCCCTAATAATGTTCACCAAAAAAAATTGTTAACTACCCCATAATTTTTGAATAAGCCAAAACTAAAAAGCTCCTCCAAACAGAAGATTCAAGTTCTAATAGAAAAAAAGTTCTTAACCTTAGCTAACCCAGTAATGAATATGTTCAATTTTAAATAAAGAGATTTTCAAAAAATTGTGTAGCTCCATTTCATTTAACATGGAATTTAAGCGTCATGTTTGATTCAACTCAATATATAGTCTCAATATAGTTCTGTCCTGAGAATTGAAATAAGAAAAGTTAGAGAGCTAACCTATATGACTCTGGACTAATTCTTCCTACTTCTATATCCCAGAAGCTTCTATTTTGGTACGCCCCACAATTTTATTCTTGGTTTCTCCCACCCTTTTGTTAGTGGTGGTGGTGGTGGTGTTAGCTATACTGGGGATTGAATCCAGGGGTGCTCTTCCACTAAACTATATCTCTATCCCTTTTATTTTTATTTTGAGTCAGGGCTTCACTAAGTTACTCAGGCTGGCCTTGAATTTGTAATATTCCTACCTTAGCCACTCAGGTTGCTGGGATTATAAGTGTATACCTCTGTATCTGGTTCTACATAACTGAACTGCTCAAGACTATATGAAAACATTCTAATGAACATAAATGTAACAAAATAAAAAACATATATGTGTGTATATATATATATATGTATTCATACACATATATATGTATATATTGTGATTCTTATAGTTTAGGTATGTCACCCAAAAGTTCATGTGTGAGATAATATAAGAGGGTTTAGAAGTTACGGGAGCCTTAACCTAATCAGTGCATTAATCTGCTGATAGGGATTAATTGGATGGTAACTGTAAGCAGGTAGTGTGTGGCTAGAGGAGGTGGGTCACTGTGGGTATGTGTTTCAGGAATATATTGTATTCTTGCTGAGCTGATAGTCTCTCTATCTGCTTCCTGGCCAATGTCCTGAGTTACTTTCCTCCAGTACTCTTCCTCCATGATATCCTGCTTCACCTCAGACCCTGAGGAATGGTCTAGAGACTGAGACCTCTGAACCCATGAGGCTCAGATAACTTTTCTTCCCGTAAAATTGTTCTTGCCAGTTCTTTGGGTCACAGCACTGAAAAATCTGACTGAAACTATGAACATAAATGGAAGTAACTAAGGTATATCCAATGCAACAAGCAGTGAAATAGTACCTGATATGAAAGATAATCTAAATGGGATTTAACAGAAGGAACATTTTTTTTTAGGATGAACAAATTTGATCTTTCAAATCTTGACTGTAAATGCTATATTTTCAGTACAACCTCATTTTTGTTTTGTTTTGTTTTGTTTTGTTTTGTTTGGAGGGGTGGAGTACAGGGGATTGAACTCAGGGGCACTCAACCACCGAGCCACATCCCCAGCCCTATTTTGTATTTTATTTTGAGACGGGGGTCTCACTGAGTTGATGAGTGCCTCACTTTTGCTGAGGCTGGCTTTGAACATGCAATCCTCCTGCCTCAGCCTTCTGAGTCACTATGATATATATGCAAAACCTCAGTTTTCAAGGCATGATTTTGATTTAATTCAATAACTTTCTTTATGATCCTATTTTAAGGAATGAAGGTGTCAATAAGACTTGACTATTATATTCTAGAAACATACAACCTCTGAAATGTACATGGATTTCTAAAGGTCATGACCTGTATAAGGTCTTTGCTTAGCATCTGGACAGCCATCTTAAGTGACAGTCGCCATTTTAAGAAAACTTTTAATTTTCCACCCAAGGGCTTTCTGAGAAGGGTTCACCACTCCCTCATATCAACCCAACCCCTAACTGCCAGCATTAGGATCCTCCTAGTTCTAATTCCTGAGCTTCCCCCATAAAAGTCCCAGAACCAAACCCTGTTTTGCCTCTCTCCACTATAGAGAGATGGCCTTTAATAAACTCTCATGTGTATCTCTGCCTGGTCTCCATCTTTCATTTCTCACTTACTCATCTCTTGTTCCTCACTTTACCTTCAACCTGAAAATTTTCTGAAGCAAATCCCACTTTAAAGTGCAAAAAAATCTAGCTAATAATTGTACTAAAGTGGATCGTTTGGTCAGATCACAAAGCATGTCTAAGAAAAGGTCAGGAGGGCGTTTTGAAATGAAACAACTTGGTACACATAAACAAGCAAAATGATGGTCAAGTAGATTGTTCTTCTCATTACAGTATCTCTTGATAGATATGAAAGCCATGACCATGGTAAAAGTGAGTTTTAGGTAGTAGAAATAATGCAAAACTTATTTTAAATCAAAATAAAAGAAATTAGGTTAAATGTCTCCGGACATCTCTCTACCCTACTGTGTAGCAGCCAAGGAAGATCCTCAATGTTCCTGTGGCTGAGTGATTTAAACATTAATTGAGGGCATGATTGGGAAAGGTGCTATAGAGAGCAACTTCCCTTCAGCAAGAGAATGTATTGGATGCATTAGTGAATATGTGTGAATAGCTGTTGCTGCTACAGTCTGTATGTGGCACCATAATGGAATATGAAGAAAATGGGGATGAAACCAGAGACAGAGGAGAGAGTGTACATGTATAATGTATGTTCATGCACATGTAATTTATTTTTAAAAGTTCTTGGGCTTATGTATGCATATATTATCTTTCTTAACCCATTTTATAATTTAATAATTAATGGTACAAGGAAGAATTTCTTTTTCTTGAAATTAGTGTGTCCAAAGTAACTTTTCATGAATGTAGGTTTTTATCCTGATGAAGTTAAAGAAAAGAGAAACTTAATTCTTTTCCTTGACTATTTTTCTGAATGGTCACCCAAATCTGTTCTGTACAGCTAATTTATCTCATGCCTTCAAAAACTTGTATTGTTTTTTTTCTATTTGTTTCTCTTTAAAGGATTACAAAAAGAACCAAATCCTACCCTTTGCAATTTATCTTTAAAAGGTCTTAAAGACAGGAATAACAATTCATTCTGAGGTGAAGAAAAAAATGCCTACCAGTAAGGATTCAAATGAAATTCTACTTTAGGGCTAGTCCAGTGAGCAGCCCATGAGGAAACAAATGGAGTCATTTCTCTATTTGTTGCTCAGAACAATCTACAGAGTGTTTCTTTAGACCTTAGGTTAAATTGTTCCCTTCCTCCCTTCTCACATACTTCAAGCTGAATGCTATTTTCCATTTGGTGGGAATGCACTGCAGTGGGTGTAATAATAACCAGAAGCACAGTATCTCTCATTCCTCAGACCTGAGTCAGTCAGTGACAAGCGACGAGTGCCTACTATGGTGCCATTTCAACTTGGAGCCAATAATGAGACGCTAACTCTTATGAATTAAAAAGGATGAACTAAATTTCATCTTTATTTAATCTTCTACTTCTTTAACAAAAGTCAATAATCATAGTACAATTATAGTACATGAGAGCAGTTATTTGAAAATTCTACAAGAAAAAGAGAAAGACTGTGAGGAAAATCCTGTGTTATTCTGTGTCATGAATTCACTGCACTAATTTGCTGGCAAAATGCATAACAGACTACACATATGCATACACAATAGTCTTAACCATTGTTGCAAAAATATGCATCTTTAGCATGCATATGAGATTAAAGTTGAAGAAATAATGTAGTATTCCTAAATCAGAATTGCTCTGTCACTGATGCTCGAATTTATTGAAAATTTCACCTTATTTTAAAATAGTAAAAATTCACCCACCTCAACAGTGAATGGATAACAGTAATTTCATTTTGCTGATTTTCTCATTTGTGAATTTTGTAGAGAATTTTTGTAGCAAAACTGTAGTATGATAAAATCTAAGTTATTAATTTTTCCAAAATCTTATACTTGAGAATTACATAGAAAATGACTTTAAAGTTGTAATGGGAAGATTTTAGGTAGTTTTGTCTCTTAGTTCTATACATCATTTAAAAATATTAGCAATAAAGTGTCCAATAGACAATAAAGACACTTTCTTTATACAAGATAGAGTTTATTTTGGTAATGTTATGAAAGCAAGAGTAAAACCAAAAGTGATAGGTGAGAGATAAAGAGAAGTAAATACATCACCAGATTGGGGGAAACACCAATACCTGAAGTCATGTAGCTGGGGAGTCCCTTGGGCATCTTTTCAGTGTTCTTTCCACAGGTGAGACACCAAAGTCTTCTTCCCAGTGGTGCTTCTTAAATACAAATTAGTACAAAGAAAGCTCCATTTTGACAACCTTAGTGACTTCCTGATCCACTCAAAGACACTTCATCCCCCTCAAAGACTGGCCAGATCCTGGAACGGAGGGAGTGATAGCATTGAGGAAAGTGAGTGGATCTGAGTCCTTCTGAAGCTGCTAAAGATGTCAGCATTCTTTAGATGTTCTGTCAAGGGTATGCAAAAGTCATGGCAGGCACATGGACAGGGAAGAGCTTTAATATTTTCCTTAGCCCTTTATACAGTAATCTCCATTTTTATGATTATGCATTGATTACTTTAAAACAATGAAGAGGTCTATTTTAAGAGCATTCAGTTTCTAATTCATTGACTCTCTCAATTATTTTTTTGAGATTAATGTTATCATTTGCATAAGTATAATTGGACATCTAGTATTACATAATAGTCTTTACTTTTCTTCACACTTAAAAAGATGTCTATAAAATAGTTTTTGCCACCTCATATCTTCCTGATAATGCAGGAGATGAGGTTGCTTTCTAAACAAGAAGCACCTTCTTTTCATTCAAGGCTTTGGTGTGTTATTTAAGTAGCATATCTAGGAGAAAAAGAGACAGTCATTTGCTTCATAGAGCTCAATGCTTCGCTAAACCAAAGTGGCTGAAGAAGCACTGACTTAGGGATGGAGCATTATGTTGGTATTTTTAGCCTAACTCCCAAGACAAATAGGAGAATGAGAATAGAGATGAGTGCAGAACAGTATGGTTCAGCAGAAGAATCCGTGGAAGTGATGACTCTGCTCCCATTTCTTCAAACCCCTATTTTCATACAGCTGGAGTTCTGTATATTCTGAATTTCTTTGCATGCAGGTAAACCATTTGGTTTCATCCGGATTGGTTCAGAACATGATAATGGATTTCCTTATTGATCCTTGTATACATCAACCTAGGAAATCAGATAGTATAGATAGAGGCTCAATAATTTCTTTGCAAGAAGGAATGATCTCATAGATGAAAAATGTTCCATGTAAAGATAGTTATTTTAGCTTCATGAACTACTGGAGTGAACACTCTAAATGCATGCATAGTATCTGTCTTGTTTACTTAATAACCAACACCTAATATAATATCTTGGGATATGGTAGTGAAATGAAAACAAAAATGATCAGATGAAAGAATTAATACTCATATGATCTAGAAAGAAATATCTGCACAAGGAAGCATTTTTTCCTTCAAATTAAATTTGAGCAGTTTCAAGGTGAAGTGATATTAAAATGAATATACTACATATAAAAAAGAGATATGATCTTCTTGTAAAATCTGCATATTACATTTAGGGGAAGGAGGGAGAAAATCCAAAAGGAAATTTGCATATTTTTAGTTTTTTCATCTCAAACTTTTCATCAAAATTGTACCAAAGTTACAATATAATCTCACTACTTAACCATTAAAACATGGGATAAACAAAGTCCCAGAGTCATTTATCATTTACCCTATGAATTGATTTAATCTGACACATAAGGCATTGCTTAATCTGATATGTTAGAAAAACAAAATATAGAAAGAAGTGATCCTATAAATCTAAAGATTGTGATACTAAAATTTCACTCATATTCAACATGAATAACTTACTTTTATACTGGTGTCTGTTAAAAATGTGAAGAAGGCATTGGGATAATAGGACAGTACCCTCTGGGGGCAAAGCAAGCAATCCAAGGAAGGATTATAAATCAAAGAGCATTTTAAAAACCTAGACTTTGGGGCTTGACAGCCCCTGCTAAGATACAAATTCGGTTAACTGAGGGAGTAGGATTAAACATTGGAAACGATGGTAAATAGGAAGAGAAGATTCTGGATGCAATCACCAGTTTCACAAAAGTGAAGCCAAAGAGCAGACACCAATTGTCATGTGGCACAGGACAAAAACTTAGGAAGTCCCTGTGAAATCTAAGATTCCCCTCCCCAGGGGGTCCACTCTCTTACATTAAGGAATTACACAAGTAAACTTTCAGCCATTTCCGTCTAAACTGAGAATTGTTTTTGGATACTACTAACTAGTAGGGTAGATTTTCTTTAGAAAAAATTATGATAGTAATATAAATAGTAATAACTTGTGATTGAATGTCTGGTTTGTGGTAACCACAGATTATCTCATTGTTCCTTATAAACAACTTTACACGACTGTATTGTCATTCCTATTTTATAGATAAATAAATTGAGATTTAGAGAGTATGAAACATCTGCAGGTTTCCCAAGGTCATGCAGATCATTAGTAGCAACACTAACATTCTCATCTAGGTCCACCTGAGGGTATCACTAATAATTGTTAGATTTTATTACACATTGGGCTTTAGTGCTCTTTGAGGAAAGGTGGGGCTGTTGACAGGTGGCAGAATGCTCATGGCACGCTGTTAGGCATGGGTGGCATAGGAAGGATTAAACAACATATGGTGGATTTGATCCTGGTTTGGGTTTGATTAGAAAGTATTATTGATACTTAGTATTATCTATACTTAGTCTTCATTTATTCCTAATTATTATTATTTTTTACCATTTTGCTCTTAAAAGTATACTTTGTATTCCTTTGTTTTTCTATAACTTTCTTAGTACAAGCCTCTGAGTACATACACATTGAGAATACAGAGAATCCAAAAAAAGAGGAACCTGAAAATACACTCTTAAAAGCCAGTAAAACAAAATGAAAGAGGAATTTATTTATAGGACTGATTCAACATGTCGGATTTATCCACCTCCATACATTTTCATTTGGACCATCTGTAATTCTATTTCTAGAGTACTTAATTGTGTCTTTTTATTCACAAAACCTGGGGGAAAATTATTCTGTTATGAAACATAGAACTGTAATAATCTCCCTAGTATATGTTTACTTTACTTTATTTACTTGATAGTAATATGTATCCATATATTTTAGTTACCTTTAATCCCAAAAGCATTAGTTAATGACCATTTTCTCTATTTGCATAATATCGAACAGCTGTATACAAAGAGAATCTCACTCTTTTATACTATTTTTTCCCTTGATGACACCAATACTCAATACTGATATGTGATCATCTCCAGGTGTTGGGGCCACCTGTACACCCAGATTCATCCTCCTTTTTTTTTTAATCTTTTTTTTGGTATTTGAGATTGAACCCAGGAATACTTTACCACTTTACCACTCATTAATATATCATTTGTATATCCCCAGCTCATTTTATTTATTTATTTATTTTTTTGAAGACAGGGTCTCACTAAGTTGCTGAAGCCAGCCTTGAATTTGCCATCCACATGCCTCAGCCTCCCAAGTCTCTGGAAATATAGGCATGTGCCACTGTATTTGACTTTCATTCTCTTCTTTCCTGCACACACACCTTGAATATATTTGCCAGCCTACTTTGCATGTGGATGGAGTCTAATGACTGAATATTAGCATGTGGGACGTGAGTGAAACAAACTTGTGCCATTTCAAAGCCTTGACCATAAAAATCTCCACACAGAGCTCTCCATTATTTTCTCCATTCCAGCTAACTGGGGTAGTAACCACAACCCCCATCCCAGGGCAAACATGAAAGTCACTTATTAAAGATGGGAATTATCAGTACCTGCATCTCTCATTATCTGTGTGGAACAACAATTCACTTACCCCCACCCCAAGTTTCCTGTCACTAAACTGCCTCATAAGCAACAAAAGCTTCTATTGCATTAAGCCCTTACATGTTAGGATTTATTTATTTTCACAACTTAGTCTACTTTGGAATATACTCTAGCTGACTAAATTTTTCTTTATTCTTGTAAGAATTTATGCTTCAATCATTTTCTTTTAAATATTGTATTCTGCATCAGTTTTTTAATTGAGGAACATCTATGGGGACGACTAGAATATATTGAGGCCTTGCAGAAAGAACTCCCCGTTCAGAGAGTGGGATTAATGAAGGGCCCCTCAGATTGCATTTGGAAATCCACAACCTCATTCGAGCTGAGAACATACCTCCCACAGCTCTCACAGACACTGAGTGACTATGGCAAGAAAAACTGTACCCGGAAAACCCAAGATATTCTTGAAAGCTGACTTTTGCTCAAAAATACCACAGTGGCTTTGAAAACCAAACCTCCTTAGACTATAAGGCAATCTAGGGTATCTCCATCCACCTAGCCTCATCTGGCTTACTTCTATTTCTCTTACTTCTTTATATAGAATTAAGAGAAAAAAAAAAAACCTTGCACATCATTTTTCTTGGTATCTGTTTGTCAGATGCCCTGAATAACTGCAGACCCCATATACGAGAACAATATCAGCCATTCATTACTTGGCATCTATTAATTTTCATTAGTTTCCTATGGCTGATATAACAAAGTACCACAAACTGTGTTGCTTAACCACTATAAAGTTATTCTCTCACAGTTCTAGCTTTCTCTGGGTACCTCTGAGGGCTGTGAGAGTGTGTTCTGAGCCTCCCCTCTAGCTTCTGCTGAAAAATCATGATGTATCTTAGCTTATGGATGTCCCATCCTGGTCTCTGCTCTCATCTTCATATTGTGTTCTCCCTGTGTGCATGTTTGTGTCCAAATCTCTCTTTTTATATGGATACTGGTCACATTGGATTAGGGCCCACCCTAATCATCTTACTTTGACTCGGTTACCTCTGTGTTAACCCTCTTTCCAAATAGTGGCATTCTGAGGTAATGGGGGAGATACAGAATTCAACTCATAACTCAATAACCACAAGATTGTTCCCATGTGCTTACAAAACAGCAGCTGGCACACTCAGAGAACTACCTTTCTTGTAGCATATGTATTAACATTATATACTCCATAGACAATATTAAATAGCTCAGGAAATAAGAGAAAGAATTCACAAATGGGACTGCATCAAATTCAAAAGTTTCTGCATAGCAAAGGATACAACACAGTGAAGAGATAGACTACAGAATGGGAGAAAATCTTTTCTAGCTGTTTTTTTGACAAAGGATTAATATCCAGAATTTCTAAATAACTCAAGAAAACACCAAAGAAACAAATTACCTAATCAACAATGGGCAAATGAAGTGAACAGATACTTTTCAAAAAAATATTATCCAAAGTACATGAATAAAGACACAAATTGGTGTGAATATACTTTGTATACAACCAGAGATATGAAAAATTGTGCTCTGTATGTGCAATAAGAATTATAATGCATTCCACTGTCATATATAAATTAAAAAAGAAGTATAAATAAATGGCCAATAAATACATGACAAAATATTTAACATTTTTTAGCCATCATGGAAATGAGAATCAAAACTACATTGCAATTCATCTCACCTCAGTCAGAATGGTAGTCATCAAGAATACAAACACACACACACACACACACACACACACACAATAAGTGCTGGCAAGGACGTGGAAAAAAAAGCAGGTTATATACTGCTGGTGGGAATGAAGTTAGTTCAGTCACTATGGAAATCAGAATGGATGTTCCTCAAAAAACTAAAAATAGAACTACCTTATGATCCAGCTATACTATTCCTCAGGAGATAGCCAAGGAATTAAAGCCAGCAGACTATGGAGATACTGCAGAGCCATGTTTATTATATACAATTCACAATAGCCAAGTCAAGGAATCAGCCTAAGCTACCATCAATAGATGAATGGATAAAAATGCACAATAAAACATAATTCTGCCACAAAGAAGAACAAAAGTGTAATATTTATAGTAAAATGGATGAAACTAGAGATCATAATACTAAGTAAAATAAGTCAAACAAAGAAAGACAAGAATCACATTATTTTCTTTATATATGGAATCTAAGGCAAAGAGAAAACCATGAAGGTAGCAAGGATATCATCACAGAAGAGGAAAGGGATCAGGAGAGGGAAGAAGGGAGGCAAACAAAGGAAGAGTGGATATGATCAAAGTAAGTTATTTTCATGTAGGAATACACCGCACTGAAACCCACTCTTGTGTATATTTAAAATGCTATAATAAAAAGAATAAAAATGAAAGATAAAAATGAGTCAATATAAAATGTATTTTTTCTTTAAAAGCACTTTAAATCCTATGGGAACATGATTAAATAGTTAATCAACGCAACTAAATTCTTCCCCAGGATAGAATTTCCACCAGTATACAATCCAAGTATCAGCCCAAGAGTCAGACAAAGAGACTGAATTGCTGAAGCAGGGCTGCAATGGTATGTTAGTCAGCTCTTCATTGCTGTGACCATGGGATGCCTACATATCTGATTGAAGATTATTTTGGGGCTTCTGTGAGGGTGTTAAATGGAGGAAATTAGCATTTGAATTGGAGTGCTGAATAAAACAGAGGGCTCTCCCCAATGTGTGTGAGTATTATATGTATTAGTCAGCTTTTTTTGCTGCTGTGACTAAAAGACCTGACCAGAACAATTGTAGAGGAGGAAAAGTTTACTTGGGGGCTCAGGGTTTTAGAGACCTCAATCCATAGATAGATGGCTGCTGCATTCCTGGGGGCTCAGGGTGAGATGGAAGACTGTGTCAGAGGGAAGTGGCTCATATGATGATCAGGAAGCACAGAGAGAGAGACTCCATTACGAGAAACAAAATAAATACCTCAAAGACATGCCCCCAATGACCCACCTCCTCCAGCCTTATTCTACCCTCCTTCAGTCACCACTTAGTTAATCCCATCAGAGGATCAATTCACTGATTGAATTAAGGCTTTTGTAACCCAAAGATTTCTCCTCTAAAACTTTTTTCATTGTCTCATATATGAGCTTTTGGGGGACACCTCGCATCCAAACTATAACATCATCTAATCCATTTATTGCCTGAATAGAATAAAAGGGGGAAGAGGTAAATTTACTCTTCCTCTGCCTGACTGCTATGCTAGAACATCAATCTCCTACCTTTGGTGATTGTTTCAGGGCTTCAGCCTCTGAACAGAATCTACCTTATTGCCCCGGTATAAAGGCTTTCAAGCTATACCACTGCTTTTCTGAGTCCTGAGTCATAGACAGCATATCATGAGACTACTCAGCCTTCATAGTCATGTGAGCCAAACACCCTTTATCAAATATAATAGATGTAATAAATGTAATAGACTATATATATATATATATATATATATATATACACATATGTGTGTGTGTGTGTGTGTGTGTGTGTGTGTGTGCATCTCCAGAAAATATGCCCTTCGCTAGTACTTGGAGAAATAATTTGTGGAGGATAGCCTTGACATCTTTAAAGAGTTTTCTTTTGTAGGCTAAAACTTATAGTGGGAATTTCAGTCACTTAATTAGGGAAAGTAAATGCAATAAGAGTACAGGTGATTGGATCCAAGAAGTAATAGGAAAGACTCTAACTGGTGCCACTGAACTGCTAAAGGCATAGGGTTATAGTAGTGAACAGCAGAGTCAAAGCAACAATCAAAATATCCTAACTTGCACAGGGTGATTAATCATAATCTTCTCAGAAGAACCACATAGGAGCTTACTAAATTCTTAACTCCATCTTTATCAGCAGAAGAGTTCTAAGTCAAATGGACAAAGGTTCAACCTGGATCATAAAAGCAGAGAATCATAGCCAATTCCCATACATTAGCTAATTTGCAGACCCAGAACTCTTTCTGAAAAGCAGTTTGGGTGCCGTTGAAAGAAGGACCCTGGCATACCACCACAAACTTATTCTGTCAAACTTATGCCAGTCTTTTTCACAAGGACCCATGGTATTTTGCAAGTAAAAATGTGCACTAAGGGGGTAGGAGCAGAACTTGAGAGGACAACTGCACACTGGCTCTAATTTGGCCCTAAATCTAGAAAACCCAAAACATCACAAGAACCACCAATCAGTGTGAGATCTCATGACAGTCAAGTAATCAATGATGTCTTAACTCCGACTTATCTTACTGTGGGTCCTTCTAGTTCCATAATGCATGATTCAAATAGCAATATCTAGCAGCCCACAGAAACCCTGCATTTGTTCCTAGTCTGTGGAGTAAGTGCTGTAATTGTGAGAAAAGCCTAGTGGAAGCTAATAGAACTGCCTCTACTAGGGAAATAATGAACCAAAAGTAGCATCACAAACACTTTGAATCAGCATCCTGTTCTCCCAAAGCTAAGACTTGTGTCCAGGAGTTAAGGAGTAACAATGGAACCAATGACCACTCATAATTACCTTTAATGACACTGTAGGAAAGGAAATTTTTGCTTCCTACTCCCACACATGTGTGTTCTGTTGGCCTAGAGGTCTTAGCTCTAAAGGGAGGAATACTTCCTATTGGGAGACAGAACAATGACTCCATAGAACTGGGAATTACTACCACCATCTAGCCACTCTGGATTCCAGGTCTATTAGTTCTATGTCCCTGGAGAATCCCAATACTAGGAATTTACAATTTTCACCTTAATTCAAAGCATTTGCCATGATTTTATTTACCACAATGTGGTAATGTAGACTTTTACTGGAAATTTGATATGATAAAAGGAATTTATTATTTCCTTTAAAAAATGAATATGTGTCTGTTTTAGTCAGCCTTTTCACTACTGTGACTAAAAGACTCGACCAACACAATTATAGAGGAGGAAGAGTTTATTTGAGGGCTCACAGTTTCAGAGATCTTAGTCCATAGAAAGCTGGCTCCATGACTGAACATGGCAGAAGATTATGACACAGGGAAGCAGCTCATATCATGGTGATCAAGAAGCAGAGAGAGATTCCACTCTCCAGATACAAAATATATACCCCATATCCTCACTCCAATTCCCATCTCCTCCTACCACACCGTATCACTTTGATTAATCCCATCAGTAATTAATTCACTGATTGGGTTAAGACTCTTACAACCCAATCATTTCTCTTCTGAACCTTCCTGCATGTTCTCACACGTGAGATTTGGGGACTCCTCACATCCAAACCATAACAGTGTCCTTTAACAAGACAATTCTATTTAAAGAAGTTACAGGTATTAGAGTATGTATAAGGTTCTGAGGCTATTCTGTCTTGCTCCCTTGGGGCTTACTGTTTCCAGACAAAACAGACAAAACAAAACAAACGGTTAAATGTATACCACTAGGAGGTTTTTTCATAATAAAATGGAAATTTGTATGTATACAATAAATTAGCATATTATTTCAGGACAACTAAGATTCCATTCATTTATTTTTAAAAAAAAAATACTTGGAATATCTTGTAAACCTTAGGTTTTGATCTAAATACTGAAGATAGAAGCTAAGAAAACATGTTCTATCAATGAGATCATGTTTCCAGTGGGGAAGCAAAACACTGACTATGTTGTAACTGGCAAATGTGATGTTATGGGGCTACACAGTGATCTAGGGGGACAATTAAACAAAAGAATGAAGATTATAGCATCAGCTCCTGCTAGGTTCAAATTACATATGGTTAACAGTCTCTCTCCCACCTCTCCAAACTTTCCACTAAAACAAGTGAAAATAAATACAGAAACTCACACAGGCCTAATATACACAAACCAGAGTTTAATATTACACTGGAAATAGTAGAGAACTTTGATAATCTTTAAAGTAGTTGAAACTGGTCCATTAGAGCTCAGCAGCTATAAACACAAGGAGGATTGATATATTTATAAAATTTATTTCAATATTTTCCATCTCCGTGTGTGTCTGTGTATGCATGTTTTCTCAAAAAGTGTTGTAGCTCAAGTATTATTAATATTTTAACAAGAAATATTGTTTATTTTTGTGATTTCTTCCAAAACTATTGAAACTTATGATTACATCTAAAAAACTCAAGTCTATCCAGGTGTGGTGTCACATGCCTGTGAATCCAGCAACTTAAGAGGCAGAGACAGAAGGATCCCAGATTTGGGATCAGCTTCAGCAACTTAGGGAGAGCCTGTTTCAATATAAAAAATTTAAAAAAGGGCTGGTTGTGGAGCTCAGCAGTGGCGTAACCCTAGGTTTAACTCCAAGTACCACACACATACACACAAAAAAAATTTCAAATCTTTTCTCCCCTAGCAGTAAAATAAAAGCTACTAGGCTTATTAAACATTTATTATTCTCCAAGTGTGTTCTAGATACTGAATTAGACAAGTGATCATAAAATTTGCAAAACATAATCCCTGCTCTGAAGTTCAAAGTCATGTGCTTGAGACAGATGAGAAACCAACAATAAAAACACAGAGTGATAGAACCTTCAAAAATGATGAATTCACACAGGGTAATTTAGAACAGAGTAACATAACTTTGTCAAGTGATATTGATATTTTAGAAATATCACTCTTTAAGTGGGAAGTAAACTAACTACCTTAGTGAACAGGAGGCAGACACCTTCATGACAAGTGTCAGCTGAGTCAAGTAAAGATGGAGAGCAAGGGCCATTATTGGTAAAGATAAGACAATTTACCTAAAGAGGGAAGAAAAGGAGAAAGAAAGAGAGGAAGAATGAAAGGAGCGAGGAAGTGAGAGAGAGGGGAGGTGGGGGGGTGGAGGAAGGAAGGAATACGACAGGCTTCAATCAGGCTCTGAAATAATTTGGAGTTCCTGAAGCAGTGTGTGTGGAGTGGGGAAGGCCCCAAGATGAACCTGAGGGAAGGTGAAGATTGGATTATAAAGGACCCTGCTGACTCTGCTAAGGAACTGTGTGCTAATCATAAAGATAGCAGAGAGCCACAGGTTACTTTCAAGTCACAAAGTAGTATGGATGCTTTTTAAACATCCCTCTGATGAATGACTCAATATGGAGAAAACAAAAAAAAAAAAATGGAAACATGTTGCTCAGGAAGGGACAATTGTCATAATAAGTGAGGCAAGACAGAATAATGGCTTACATCAAGATAGTGACATTGGAGAGGAAGATGTAGATTTCAGAATATTAAAAAATACAGGATTGGCTGACTTAGATGGCTGAATGGATACATGTGAGGTTGAGGGAGAAGACAATTATTTTTAGCATTCTAACTTGCACAGAAGTGTAACTGTGGACACATCTAATGTAACAGAATAGAAAAATATATCTTATGAAGAAATAATTTATTATGTTGGTTCTCATTCGCCTAGAACATTACATTTTCTGAAAATAAAAACTGTCCTTCTGGTTTTACTGTATTTGTTGTACTGACTGTTTTTTCCCCCTTGGTCACTAGGACTGAGAAGGTCCTGATATTTAATTTGGAGTATGTTTGTACCTAAAGAGGAAAAAGCTTTTTGTGTAAAGAATAGCAAGATTACTAGAAGACCTCAGAGTCTTTGCTAATTTGACCTAGACAGTTCCGTAAGCAACCTTTCTCCAAACTCCATCCCAATGCATTTCAGAGAACTTACCTCATATAGCTAAAAGACTATGGAACTGAAATTGTTTGATAACTCCTCACAACTACATTTTTTTTCTTAACAGATAAACTTTTTTTTTCTGATAAACAAAATGGTTCAACACAAATAACTTATTTTTTAAAAATTCAGAACTTCTAATGCATTCATACTAGTTTATTTAATTTTCAACAAAGAGCTAGGCCTTGTGGGAAAAAAGGGGAAAGAAGGAAGGAGGAGAGAATGAATGGAAAACAAAAACTAGAGGGTGTGTGGTAAAATAACAATATTTACTGTATGAGCAGTACTTTAAAACACAATATGCTAGAGAGTAATGGTGAATTCTGTAATATCAAAGCAAAGGGTCTTAAAACATTCAGTGCATTATTTTCTACCTATAACAAAAAAGTTCAGTAAAACACTCGTAATTACACCAAGCAATAACACATTCTTGGGGTTGAGGGAAAAAATACAATCTTCAAACTGTGCCATACGGAGAGAATGATTGAGTGCACTACAATCATTACTTTACATAAATCTGGATGGGTACATGGTGAATCTTTAAAAAACACTAAGTACTTAGTACAGGTAAAATAGCAAATTTTCCTCCAGAGAGTGCTTCTACAGCAGTGCAAGTGGTGCTTGTGGTAGCTCAGAGCTGAAACAACATCTCTGTTGCTATTATCAATCGCCCCTCTATGACTAAAACGTACTCCTTAAAAGCCTTGGTAAAGCTCAGAGAGTCTCTGCATGTACACTTGTAATTTTTGAAGAGAAAAATTATCTCAGCTTATGTGAAAATTCTACTGTCAATTGAAGCCTAAACTTGCAAAAGCTAAGCCAATAAGCTTTAAAAATAAATAAATAGGACATGAAATAAGGGTTCATAAATAAAAAATTGCTCTACTGCTTCTAAAACCAGAAACAAGTGTGAGTTACTGTGTCCTGCTCCATGCATAGGAAGAACAAATATTCCCGTCCTTTTAGACATACTGTTCAGGTGAGGAAAGATGCATTTAAATAGATACGTTTGTTCTAATTGAGTTCATTCAAATAAGATGTGTTAATGTAGCAGAGCTTGGTCACACATTTATAGAGGTAATTTACAAACATAATACAGCATAGTACTTAATGGATGCCCAAGGGCCATATTACTCTCACCCAGATCTAGGCTCTACCCCTTATCAAAAATTATCAAAGTCCTGGTGCCCTAGTTTCCTCAGCTGAGAGAAGAAAGTAATGACAGCATTCATTTCTAAGTGCTTCTGTGAAGCTTAACACTTTGATTTCTCATCAGGATTTCTCAACTTTAGAACTATCACCATTTGGGGTCAGAAAATTCTTTGCTGCAGGGGTCTGTCATGTGCATCCTAAGTTATTTTATCAGTATTCCCAAAATCCTACCCACTAGATACCAGCAGAATTCCCACACAAATGTGACAATCCCAAGGAGCTTCATAAATTGCCAAATGTCCCTTGGAAGGTTGGTCTCCCCAGTTAAGAACCCATTGCTATCCATAAAGCACTTAGTCTCACAGGAAGTTCACAATAAATACTTGTTAATATCTATGGGATTTCTGCTTGCTACTTTCTGAAAGCACTCAGTCTTTTGAAAAGAACTACGAGACCAAGATATCATCCAGTGAAAACTAATTCACCATCCACCACACTCATTATCCACCTGCTACGATAAAGGAATTCAAGTAAGAGGATTGTCTTGGTGTTTAACAAACCTTTCTACTTCTAAAATGAATGCACGTGCACAGAAAACCTTGCCTTCATAAACACTATTGTACAGCTGTTTTGTTCTTATTCTCACTTCTCCTAAATAATCTACTAATTTATCTCTCTTTATCCATCATTTCAAGCTAGTATTTCCCTAGTCTCTGGTATGCTTCACTCTTCCTTTCTTGTGCCACATTCCCTTTCTCTAGAAATTCTCTTCAGTGTCAGCCTCTTCCTAGGGAACTGGTGACTCTCAAATCTGTCTCTCAGTAAAGATCAGTTTTCTCAGTTCTAGATTAAAACATTTTAACTGGGCAGAGTAAGAATAAGTGAAATGTACTAGAATCATTATTGTGCCCTGGTCATCTAGGCTTCTGCCTTTCATATTTAGGTATGTAATATCCAAAGAAAATTATTTGAGTTGACATGGCATGCCCCAGTAGAGAGCTCAGCTCCCTACTCAATAAGTATAAAGATTTTTCTAAAGGACAAACATACATATATTTCCTGGGCACTAAATTCTTCTTCAGAACTCCCTCCCCAATCAAAATTTCTTGCTATTTTTCCTCTGCTTACTCTTATAGATTGTATATATAAAGAATGAAAATAGTTTTTCTTTGGTGAGGTAATCATACACACAATCTTAGTATTCTTAAAACTCGATAAAGATTTGGAATAACAAAATGGAGATTTTTTTTAAAACCACAAAATAACCAAGAACTGTATGCCAGCTATCAACTTCTAAACTTATAAACCACCCACACTCTGAAAAAAAAGTCTACTCTCACATTGTTACAAAGTTTTCATTGCCTTCTTAGATTATTTTCTTCTCCTGTATTTCAACTGTCTCACACCGAAGTTAAAACACAGGAGTTATCTTTGGTTTTCTGCCTCAGACTCATTTTCTGTGATCTAATCCTTTAAGTCCTACCTTAACAAATGCTCTATTTTGTCTCTGATTTTCCTAGTTCCAGTGAATTAATTTGAATCCTCTTACTAAAATTAAGATTCAAGCATTCAGGATATTCTGGGTAGTGAACTCTCCAGGAGGGTGGTGTGGAAAGCAAAAGAGGAAGATGATGTCAAGAACAAGGAAGGGAAGATAAGTTCAGGAAAGTTAATGTTCAGAAAAATCTAATAAGTCATGGTAATAAAAAGAAGACCCTGTGGAATTTGAGGCAAAATTCTCTTTTCTACCTGCCTCATCACCAGCTCCATATGGGCAAGCACAGCAGGAAATGGAGGACTCTCTGCCTTCCCAGCCTCTGCCATAGATCAACAGTTACACCCGGGAGAGATGAGCCACCAACATTTTGTATCACACTTTCAGCTTTTTGTGGTTGAAGGGCCCTTCCAGACAAGAGCAATTGAGAGGCATGGTTCTTCACTCAGCCTACTCTTATTAAGTGAAAGCTCTCTCCAAGATACAGCAGACCAAGAATACAAAAGGCCTGGTTGTATTTGCTCCTGTTTTTCACAAGGGTAGAATCTCTAAAGGGTAGAAAAGGCATGGATTATATGTCAAAGGATACATTCCTTATGAAGAGCTTTTCTTGTAAATTAAGTCTAACATCCAATAGAAACACCCTGTTGTCACTCTCCTGAGCTCAGGAGCAGTGGCACATGGGTTTTGACCAGGAAGAGAGGCAGACTATAAAAACTTAGAGATCCAAAGCTGTAACTAAGGAAATTGACTAGGTCAAACAGAACATGGGGAACAAAAGCCAAATGATGCTCTTAAAAATAATAAATTTTGGTGTTAAGCTATTAAGAGGAGGATGGTGCCTCTATGAAAGCAAAAAGCTAAATAGTAGCCCAATTAGAAGTTTAACAGAGAGAACAGAGAAAAGGGACAGATGAAAAGATCCTTCTTAGAGTCGTAAAAACTCTCCGAGCCTGGCCTTAGAGACTATGCTTGTAAAAAGAACCATATTTTATTGGATCAAGTTGAGATCAAATTATGCCCAGGACATTTTTTAAAAGGAATAAAATAGCCAATCAGTAATGAGAAGAGGTGTGGTACGCAGGGAAAGAGGCTGCTTAACAAATCAGGGAAAAAGACACTCAAGAGTCTCGCTAAAAGCACTATTCCCCCAGTGACAGCGCCCAAGACCAGACAAATTAGAGACTGTACATGTTAGGGATATAGACTTCACTAACATAGTTCATTTTAGTCTATTTGGTCTGCTACAACAGAATACCATAGTCTAGGTGGCTGATAAAAAACAGAAATTTTGAGGGACACAATTATTCAATCTGTTTCATAATCCAGCAAAGTCATTGAACAAACAAAAAAATAAAAGCAAACTCCAAATGGGAATGGTATCATGATCAGCCAGAGTTACTACAATATAGTTTGTAAAATGCCCAGGTTTTAACACAAAAATTTGTAAAACATGCAAAGAACTGGAAAAATGCCCCATAAACAAGTAGAGAAAGGTAAACAATAGAAACTACCTCTGAAGGGACCCAGATAGTGGATTTAACAGGCAAAGGCTTCAAAATGGCTATCATAAACATGATCAAAGCACTAAATAAGTAATGGAAGGTCTGATGTCAATGTCTCATCAAATAGAGAACATCAAGAGGAGATTAAAATTATGAAAAAGAACCAGATAGAAATTTTGGAGTTTAAGATAAATAAATGAAATGAAAATTTATTGAAGATATTCACTAGTGAAAGGATGGAAAAATTATATCATGAAACAGCAATTATATGAAAGCTAGAGTGGCTACTTGAGCAGAAAATATAGATTTTATAAAAAATAATGGAAATAAAAAGAGACACCATATGATGATAAAAGGGTCAATCCACCCAGGAGATATAATAATTATAAATACATTTGCATCTAACAACTAATATCCAAAACACGTGAAAGAAAAACTGACAAAATAGAAACAGAAAAATTCAACAGTATTTGTTGGAGATTTCAGTCTTCCATATTCAGTAACAGATATAGCAACTAAACTGTAATGGTTAATATGAATTGTCAACCTGACCAGATTAAGAGATGCCAAGGACTAAAAGGATTATGGGTGTGTCAGAGAGGATGTGTCTAGGAATGATTGGCACATGGATAGCCAACTGAAATGGGTAGCACCAACCAATAGGATGATGGCTTTGACGGAATAAAAGTTGAAAGAACAAGGAAGCAGCAGCAGATGCAAGCTCAATTCTTCTTGAAAGGGTTCTTGATTGCTGCTTCCATCCTCTGAGGATATCGGACTCCTGCTTCTTCACTCTTCCAAAGTGGACTCTCCCACTGATTCCCCAGAAACCTTTGGTCTCAGATGAGGGTAGCACCATTGATCTCTCTTGTTCTAGGGCTTCAGCTTCTTGTACTGCACAGCTACTGGTTCTTCCAGCTCTCCAGCCTGCAGGTGGCCACTGTGGACTATCCAGCTTCTGGACGAATAAGCCAAGTTAATAAGTCCTCTTTCTATAATTATATTTCCTGTTGATTCTGTTCCTCTAGAGAACCCTGACTAATGTATAAGCAAAAGAGTAACAGTAATAAAAATGGAAGAACCAAAGAATGGAAAAAAAATAGAAAATTTAACAGACTTCTGTAGACCTCTCTGTCCATAATAGCAGAATACACATCCTTCTTAAATGCATGAATAACATTCTCCAACATAGATTATATGCTAGGAGATAAAACAAGCCCCAATAAATCTACAAGTATTAAATTCATAAAAAGCATGATCTCCAACCACAATGGAATGAAATAAGGAATTAGTAAGACAAATAAATTAGGAGAATTCAAGTATATGAGTAAAAAACCAGTCCTAAATAATGAAGGGGCCGTACAACCAGAGATATGAAAATTGTGTCCTGTATGTGTAATATGAAGTGTAATGCATTATTCTGTCATATAAAAACAAATTAGAATAAAAAATAAATAAATTAATTAAAATGTTTAAAAAAGAATGCAGAGGTCAAAGAAGGAATTACATGATAACATGCAAATTCAAATTAATGAATGTACCACAAAGACAAAAGCCCTTGAACTATTTCAATAAAGGCAAAAGGATATTTGACAAAAATACAATAATCTTTCATAAGAAAAATACTCAATGAATGAAGAATAAGAGGGAACCCTTCATTTTCCTTGATGTAAAGTCCACAGCTAACAACATATAATATTCAGTGAAAGATTTAATGCCCTACTTATAAGGCCAATAATAAGACAAAAATGTCTACTCTCACCACTTCTATTCAAATTTTAAGTTTGTACAAAGAATAGTTAGATATGAAAAAAAATAAGAGGCATCTAGAACGACGAAGTAAAACTATATTTGCATTTAACAAGATCTATCTTAGATTCCCTAACATTGTCTTATAGACAATGTTAAAAATCTTAAAATGTTTAATGTTTAAAAATGTTTAAAAATGTTTAAAAATCTTAAAACTAATAAGTACAGCAAAATTTTATGATCAATATACAAAAAAAGTATTTGGATTTCTAAGAACTACAAGTAAATAATCCAACAGTAAATTTTTCAAAAATCATTTATTTACTATAAACATTTATTTATAGGAATAAATCTAACAAGAGAAGCACACAGCTTGGACACTGAAAACTGTAAAATGCTACTGAAAGAAATCAGAGACCTATATAAATGGGAAGTCATGCCTTGTTCAAAGATCAGAAGGCTTGACACTGCTAAGAGGAAAAAATCTTCCAAAATTGATTTATAAATCAATGCAATGCTATCAAAATCTCATCTGGTTTCTTTGAAGAAACTTAAAAAATAATCCTAAAATTCATATGGAAATTCAAGGAACTTACACTAGCCAAAACATTCTTGGAAAAGAATAAAAAGCTGAAGAACTCACACTTTCTGATTTCAAAGCGTATTACAAAACTATTGTAATCAAGGCAGCATGGAACAGGCAATAGATAAACATATAAATTATAGAAACAGAATTGCAATTCCAGAAAGGATGCCTCATATTTATAGTCAATGACTATTTGACAGGAGTGACAGTGTAGAGGTGGATTGTATCATTCTTCATGTTGAATAAATGGTTGTTGAACTACTAAAAATCCACATGCAAAAGCATGATGGTGGACTCTACCCTCCAGCATACAGAGAAATCAACTCAAGGGATCATGGGCCTAAATATCAGGGTCAAAATGATAAAACTCTTGATAGGAAAATTAGGAATAAATTTTTGTTACCTCGTGTTATACAAATCCTTTTCAGATATTATACCAAGGCAATATTAAAACAAAAAATAGATAATCTGGACTTCATTAAAATTAAAGCTTCAGGGTTTCTAAGGGCATCGTCAAGAAAATATCAAGTAAAGAATGGGAAAAAATATTTGCAAATTATATAGCTGACATAGAAATATAAAAACTATAATAATTTAATGATAAAAAGACAAATAAAAATATAAATGGGCAAAGGATTTGAATAAACATTTTTTTCAAAGAAGATATACAAATGACTAGTAAGAACATTGAAAAGATGTTTAACATGATAGCTGTTATGGAAACAAAAATCAAACCTATTAGAAACCACTTCACACCCATATGGATATCTTTGATAAATTTAAAAAAAAAAGACAATATCAAGTATTAGCAAGAATCTGGAGAAATTTGAATCCTCATTTTCTCTAAAAGAATAATGTTTTGATAAATTCTGCAGCATTTATTGATTTTGAAAATATTTTTACCAACCTGGAATGTTTTATCTATATATTTTATTTTATCTATATATTTTCCACAATAGGCAAAATATATAGATAAAATAAGATTAAGATGGGGTAAGGAAGATAGTGTGGTGATAGCTAAATGATACAAAATTTCTTTTGGAGGTGATAAAATGTTCCAAAATTAGAACACTAAAAACCTTTGAATTTTACACTCTATCATGGTGAATCATAAAGTCCAAGATAGACAGAAAAAAAAATGAGTAATCTGGGATTTCATACTACTCACAAATAACAATTAGCCTACCACAGACTCAAGGCTAGTAAAAAAGATATAGGACTCCTAGGTTAAGTTCAAAAGACTTTATTACTCAAGTGCAGCAAATAACATGAGTTTGTTTGTTTTTTTGTTTGTTGTTTTTTATTTATTTTTTTTACATTTCCTCTTGTGGTGATAAAGACGGTCCTGGATGGACACCTACAGATATGGATTGCAGTACCAAAATGCAATCCTAAATTTAGGATTGATGAAAAGATGTTCAACATCATTAGCCATCATGGAAACTTTTATAACAAGCACCAAAACTGCCTGCTGTCTTTTCTCATCCAAAAGGAGATATTATCTCTATCTTCCAAGGCTGAAAGCAAATTTGGCCTTTGCTCTTAAGAAAGACACAATCTGTGGTTTCTAAAGCTGCATGCTGTTCAAACATACTTGAAAAGATGTTCCAAAACAAAGGGCAATCAGTGCCTCATTCACAGCACAGGTAGAAATACAAGATACTTGTGAAAATTTATTCCTAAATAGATGGTAACTGAAGATTTCTCCACTCAAGAAAGAAAGTGAACAATTGAATCTGTAGGAAGACCTAGATCAAAATCCCAAAAGTTTGATATTTCAATAAACTTGTGATATGGCAGGTGAACAGATGAATAGATGAGGAAAGATAAAGGGGAGGACTATGAATCTAGAGAAAAGAATAAAAAGAGTACAAGTGATTTAGAGTATTAAGTTGGTTGTTATTGACAACATCTGCTATATTCTTTGTTAAGCCTTGGGAATGCTGTCAAAATGTGGCTCCCAGAAATACTACACAATGGTGTAACAGGCTGCAGTCAATCCTCTCCTAGTCTGAAAATATGTCTCTATTGCTACCATCATCTTCAACTTCAAACTTTTTATTAACTTCTGTGATCTCTGTTTATTTCACAAAGCATCTTTCTAAAATAGAGGTGGTCCTGAATATCATAAGCCCACCACTCACTGACGTATATATTTAGAGTAAAGTGTATTTTCCCTAAGTTGCTGTATTTCCCCATCTTTCATGTTGATAAGATGCTTGGGGACCTTAGCCAACATTCAACTAACTAACCAAAATTACAGAATCAGAAAATGACTCGTTAAAATTTCAGTACTACTTTCTTTGGGTGTGCCAAAGGTAGCCCACCCTTGGCCAGTCTGCCAACTAGTTACAATATCAATACAAGAGAATGTTGAGCACAAAGAAAGTCATGTAGCAGAGGAAGTAGAATATAGTTATTTTACTTTACTTTCTGCACTGATTCATAAACCACAAAAATTATTTCATGTTTACATGGGTAGAATATTTTAAAACTAATCTATCCTGTCTGCAGGTATCATTACTGGGTTTCTCTCCCTAGGTAATGCAGCCCCAAGTCATTTTACCACAGGCCTGATTCTTGTTAATCTAATGTCTTCACTCCCTTTGTATTATACTCTAAAAGCTGTTTTTCAAAAAGTTATATAATAAGTAAAATAAGTCCCTATGCAATCAAATGTATCCATTTTTAAGTGAGTGGCTTAATGAATCCCATCTTCATGAGGAGAAAAGGGATATTTTGCATACCACAAACATGAAAATCTGAAAAATTATCCACAACCAATGAAAGTAGGTAACAAGAACTTGTTCTCAATTTCATTACATTTCACTCCTGTATATTTATTCTCCAGTAATTATTTGAGTCTCCTTCACATCGACACATTGATGGAGAGAATATTCTTGACTTTCATCAATAAAAAAAAGTTGAAGAAGTTTGATTTTGATTCTTTCTTCATTCTTGAAGGGACAAACTAAAAATGTTTTATTTTCTATTCAACAATTCCTCACATGTTGGTTACCCTATTCTACCTGAATATATGTTAGGAATGAAAGTACAATAAATAAGATTATTTTTCATCTATTGGGTAATTACCTTGCATTCCAACTACTTTCTGATATACAGAAAGAGTAAAATCGGAAACTACATTTCCGGTCTCCCTTACCATTAGGAATTTGCATGTAATTTAGGTTCTACCAATTAGAATCATGTTGACAAATTCAAATTACCAATGAGATAGAGGTCGAATATAGCATGTCCATTTTGTGAGCATGTATTGTACTTAGATGCTTGTGGTTCTTGACTCACTCGTGGTTAACATCTATTTCCATCATCTTCCTACTAATGGAATGAAGGAATAAAGGTAGAATACTCTGGAGCTGAAAGTTCCAGTGGATAATTATGCTTCTAATCTTACTAAACACAATAGAGCTAGACACTCTGGTGGATTCATTCGATGATGTGGTTTTGAAAATTAGTCATAGAATTACCACAGCTGCCCTTCTGGGTTCTTTCCTGATAGGATGCAAAGTCACAAGAGATCAAGGGAGATTTTAAAAAGAATTTTAGAACACATAAATTATCTTTATGTAAATTTCATCCTGTACAGAAATTGAAGAATACTAAAATGAATAGCAAAAATAAACAAGTAAAGCATCATCAAAATGAAAAGTTTTGCTGGGGGCAGGGGCACATTCTTGTAATTCCAGCAACTGGGAGACTGTGGCAGGAGGATGGCAAGTTCAAGGTCATCCTAGGCAACTTAGTGAGAACTTGTCTCAAAAATAAAATAAGGACTGGGATGTAGCTCAGTGGTAGAATGTTCCTGGGTTCATTCCCTACTACCAAAAAGAAAAATAAGTGAAAAGTTTTGCATAATAAAAGGAAGCATCAATGAAATGAAACCTATGGTATGGAAGAAAACATCTCTGATAAGAGATTAATATCCAACTAAACTTGAAAAAATTATTTGAAAAATCATACAACATAAATAAAAAAACCAAAAGAATCCAAATGAAAACTAAGCAAAATGTCTGAGTTAACTATTTTTCAAAAGTGGCATACAAATGGCTAACAGGCATATGAATATATGTTTCACATCACTTAATAGCAAAGAAATGCAAATCAATCCAACATGGAGCTATCATCTCAGTTATGTTAGTCAAATGATAATAGGTATTGGTGAGAATGTGGGGAAAAGTGAAACTTTACACATTTTTGTGGGAATATAAATTAGTACAGTATAGTGGGTCCTCAAAAATTTCAAAATAAAATTATAATATGATCCATCAATCCTCCTATTGGAGATAAATCCAAAGGAAATTAAAACACTATTATGTAGAGATGTCTGCACATCCATGTTCCTTGTAGCATTATTCACATTGGCCAAGATGTGGAAACAACCTGTGTTTCATGTACAGATGACTGGATAAAGAGAATATGTGTGCATTCAATGGAATATTATTCTGCCTTAATAAACAAAGAAATTCCACATTTCTGAGAACATGGGTGAACTTGGAGAACATTGTGCTAAGAAAAATAAGCCAGATACAAAAATTAAAATATAGCATGATCTCATTTATATGTGGAATCTATAAAAGACAAACTCAGAGAAACAGAGGCTAGAAGAGTGGTTACCAGGAGTTGGGGGAACTGGTGAAATGGTATGATGTTGGTCAAAGGGCAGTCATGCACAGTACAGTGACTATCATTCATAATAATATATCATACACTTGAAATTTGCTAAAAGAGAATTATTTATGTATTCTCATCACAAGAAAGAGGTAACTACATAAAATGAAGAATATGCTTATTAGCTTCACTGTAGCAATGATTTCATAAATTGTCTATATAACAAAATATCCCATTGTATACCATAAAATAAATATATAAATAAATACAAATGCACAAATATAGTAAGAAAGATTATAGGAAAAACATATCTGAATATTTGAATATATTATGGTACTTTTATTATATAAAATCACAGTTGTGCTCAAATCAACATTTACAAATGGGAAAAAATTCTGTTTAACAGTTTTTAAGTTTACTATATGTACATAAAACCCTTTTTCTTATTCCAGAATAGCCTCTTTCTGCCTCAAAAAATAATATAATTTTGACAAAATTATCACACAGTTTCATCAAAACATCATCATAAAATTAAAATATTTCCTTCTAGTGTAGTCTGTATCCAAGAATGTCTATTTTACATAGTTACGATTTATATTGTAGAAACTATCTTATAAACTACCTTTTTAGAAAATGGTAAGAATTCTTCATATCATTGAAACTCTTCAAAAAATTATATTTAATTGCTGTAGTATTTTATAAGAGGGAACACTTCTTTCCACTCACCATGTTTTATACAGTAAGTGAAGCAATTTTCCAAAACACTCGAGTCATTTTGAAACACCTTCTTCTTCCCCCTGGAGACGGAACCAATTACTGGGCTCATTCCCTCCTTCGTGTCTTCATTCCTTCAGTCAACAAATTCATTTTGAGGACCTGTAACAGCTCAAGGACTGTATTTCAATGCTGAGAGTAATGAAGAGAACAGAAAACTATCTCAGACTCACATTGCTGGCATTTGGAGTGTGTTGGAGGTACAAAGCAAAATATATAAAATAAAATACAGTATGGTAGGACAGATGAAGAAAAGAAGTAGGAATAAAAATACAGCTGATTAGGGGAATGGGTTATCTAAAGATTTAGAGTTTTAATTGGGGTGGCTGTCTTAGCTTCCTAAATCCACCATAAAAAAAAAAAAATACCACAAACTGGGTGTCTTCAAACAACAGAAATTTGTTGTCTGTCAGTTCTGAAGGCCAGAGTCTGAAATCAGCATTGGCAGGGTTGCAAGCATTGCCTTTCATTCCAGTTTGGCCTTCATCAGCACTTGCTGCTCTCTCTGTATCTTCACTTAGTCGTCTTATAAGAGCACCAGTCATTCTGGCTTTGGACCCCGTCCCCTCCCATGAGACCTCATCATCACTATTTACATCTGCAGCTATCCTATTTTCATATAAAGTCACATTCTGAGGCATTGAGGATTTGGACTTCAATGTGTCATTTTTGAGGGGACACAATTGAACCCATAACAGCAGCCATGAGATAGTTCATGGAGAAAACCATTTAAATAATGTCCAGATAAGAAAGTAAGAAGATGAGCCATGGAGTTATTATCTTGGGGAAGAATGCTCTCAGCAGATAAATAGAAAGAGCAAGACTCCTGAAGTAAAAGCATGGCTGGTATGTTCAAACAGCAACAAAGTGGGCCAGAGTGATGGAAACAGTGAGAAAGAGGGAAAGAATGAGGATATCAGGCCAGGGCGTTAACAGGAGGTCAAGTGTTCTTTAAAAGCCGTAGTAAGAAATTTATTTTTTACCATGAAATAGATTTTTTTTTAAATGGAGGTAATGCAGGTAAATGGAGGGAGCTGGAGAATATAATGCTAAGTGAAGTAAGCCAATCCCCAAAAACCAAATGCCAAACGTTTTCTCTAATATAAGGATGCTCATTCATAATGGGGATGGTGGGGAGCATAGGAGGACTAGACCAACTCTAGATAGGGCAAAGGGGAGGGAGGGAAAGGGAGGGGGTAAGGGGGTAGAAAAGGCAGTGGAATGAGATGGACATCATTACTCTAAGTACATTTAAGAAGACATAAATAGTGTGAATAAGTTGTGCACAACCAGAGATATGAAAAATTGTGCTATATATGTGTAATATGAATTCAAATGCATTCTACTATCATATATAACAAATTAGAACAAATTTTTAAAAATGTATTTTTAAAAAGGTCATTAGGAGTTAGGCATGGGAGTGCACGCCTGTAATCCCAGCAGGTGGGAAGGCTGAGGCAAGAGGATCCTAAGTTCAAAAGCCAGCCTCAGCAAAAGTGAGGTGGTAAGCAACTCAGTGAGACTCTGTCTCTAAGTAAAACAATATAAAATAGGGCCAGGGATGTGGCTCAGTGGTTGAGTACCCCAGAGTTCAATCCTCAATACCCCTCACCCCCAAAAAAGTCATTAGGAGACATTTGCAGGTTGGTAACATGATTGAATTATTTTTTTAAAAAAGAATCACTGTTGAGAATGGATTAGGAGACACAAGGAAGGATGAAAGAACACAGTCAAACTAAATACTGGGGGGGGGGCGTGGGGAGAGAGATTTTTTAAAGAACAGTATAAAATCTAACAATGGGCTCAGCCACAGGAATGGGGTAAAGGGAATCTTTCAAAGGCAAAATGAAGGGATCACATAAGTAATTTAAAAATAACAATCCTTGTCCCAAGAAACAAAATCAAGAATGTTCAAAGATCAATAACAAGGTTGGCACTAGTCCAAGGTCAGTCAGGTGCTAGATAGACTTTGTGCAAGGTTATGGTTGGGAGTCTTTTGAAACAGTTCTTATTATCAAACATAAATTCAGGAGTTCTTTATAATTACCCAGTTTTACTAAGTTATTATTACTTTTTGTTAGGAATGACACAAATGACTCTTTTAATTGACAGTTTTCACAGGAATGAAAGAAAAATTTGCTAGGTTAAATGATTGCACATGAACCTAGATACTAGCAATAAATGGGGGTGAAGAATGGTCAGATCTTGAATGTTTTCTGCTAACAAAAATCCACAGAAAGGAGGGAATAAATGATAATGAAAAGACATGTTCTAGAGGAGGTGAGAGGATGGTATTTAGCACACAAATGGACGGATGAAACTTTGTTCAGAGGATGTGTGGTGGGCAGCTGCCTCCAGCCTACAATTTTCAAACAAATAATTGTACTCTGCCAAAAATTTGCTCCATTTCTTCTTCCCTCCTTTACTGGTTTTCCTGGGTTGCTGTAAGAAAATATCATGGACTGGGTAATTAAACAACAGAAACTTAATTTCTCAGGTTTTAGACTGGCAAGTCCAAGAAAAATAGGGTGGCCTTTTTTCTTGGCTTCTAGGCAGCCACCACCTTGCTGTGAACTCAAGTGATCTCTTATCTGTAAGGATAAAGAGAGAGAGAGAGCACAAGCATTCTGCTGTGTCTTATCAAATCAAGATTGGCCCAACCCTCTGGACCTAATTAAACCTTAATTTTACCCTTACAAGTTCCATGTCCAAAGACAGATACACTGGCAGTCAGGGCTTAATAATGAGTTTTAGGGGACACAAATCTTTGGTCTGCAATACATCTTGATCCCCATTGCTGGGAAATAAATCTGAATTAGAAGATCTGACTTTAAGACTCAGTCATCCCCAGGGGGCAACAAAGTCCCAAATATAGCCCTTTTGGCTATCACTCAAAGCCAAATTAAGTATATCAAATGTGAGGGTCATATTCTGTTTTTACATATACTGATATTTTTAGCTTATTACCTGATGGGTTCATAAGGGAAGATCATAAGGAAAGCGAGCTATTGTGGAGCCTTCTCAACATCTCATTATGTTCCATTGAGTAGGTATATAAAGTTTGTGAACTATTTTCCTATTATTGAAAATATTGTAATTTTAAATTTTTATTCATTAATCAAAAAAGAATAACTCTTCACATATATGCTACATGCTTTCTGTTAAATTTAGTTCTCAGTGTTTATATTTTGTTACTATGATGAATGAAATTGTTTTCCATTGTATTTTCTAAGTAATTAACTTTTTTAACAATAAAATTATTATTTATTCTATGTGATTCAAATACTTTATTGAATTTCCCTTTTATGTCTGTTTTTCCCAATTGTCACTTTTATTTTAAACAATATACCAATATAGTCTCTATGTAATCTTTTTTTTTCTCCTCATTTCCAAATTTATGGCTTTCACTTCTACTTTATATCTAATTGCCTATCTATTATAGTTTAGATATGAGACGGTCCCTAAGAACTCAATCAGAAAAACTTAGAGGTTAAGTGATTGGGTTTTTAGAATCTTACCCTAATCAGTGCATTAACCCACTTGAATGAATTAACTGGGTGGTAACTGTAGGCAGGAAGGGTATGACTGAAGGAGGTAGGTCCCTATGGGTGTACCTTGGAGTATATATTTTATCCCTGGTGAGCAGAGCTCTCTCTGCTTCCTACGCCATGGCCTGAGTTGCTTTCCTCTGCCACATCCATAACCTTGATATTTTATTTCACCCCAACCTCAGAGCAATGGAGTTGGCCACCTGTGGACTAAGACCACTGAAACCATGAGCGCCAAATAAACTTTCCTCCTTTAAATTTGTTTTCATCATGTTTTTTTTTTTTTTTTTTTTTTTTTTTTTTTTTTTTTGGTCATAGCACTCAAAAAGCTAACTAAAACACTATCCAAAGAAAATAGTGGTTAGAAAATAGTGTTATTTTATTAAAATATCTCTTCTGATTTTGTGAGGAATGTCTTTAAAATTGTATTGTTAAATATAATGCTAGTTTTTTTTTTATTTAGAGCAAATGTTTTCTATAATGTTATTGTGGAATAATATTCCTTATTTTATTTTTTAACAGAATGGATGAGATTTACAAAGAAACTATTTGAATGTTATCAATGCCTTTTCAGTTTCTCTTGCAAAGGTGAGTTTTGTATTTGATTTATTGATGGAATTTGAAATGTCTTAGTCTCTTTGGGCTATAATAGAATACCATGAACTCATATTTGATGAACAATAGAATTGTATTTCTCACGGTTCTGGAGGTTGAAACGTCCACTTTCAAGGAACTGGCTCATTCAATATTGGTGAAGGCTTGCTTCCTAGTTCAAAGAAGGCGTCTTCTCTCACCATCCTCATATGGCAGAAACACATGAGCTAGATTTCTTCAGTCTTTTTTGTAGTAGTACTAATACTAATGTTAAGGACTCCACCATCATGATTTAATTGCTTACTAAAAAGCCTATCTCCTAATCCCATCACCTTAGGGCTTCAGATTTCAAAATATGAGTTGGGGGAATACAAACATTCAGACCACAGCACAGCATGACCTTACACTATCCTTGCATTCCTAAGGTTCTACGGTACCATATAAAATAATGTACCAGGTTAACAAAGCATGAAATTCATGTAATTAAACTCCTATTAACTTCCACTTCCATACTTAGGAATTTCCCTGTTTTGAGAAATAGCTTGAAGAATAATTTTAGTTCTTTGTTTATGAGCACTATCTGTTTAACATGTTAGGAATGCAAAGATCAAAAATTTTTAAATGTGCTATAACATTGGAGAGATTTGTCACAAAAAAAGAGAAGATTATATGCTCTTAACATCATTTTTCTGCATGACTTTTGGCAAGCATCTGAATGTATCTATTTGCAACACTAAAGGAAATCAAATGATTAAATAGAATGAGTCATATAAATGGTGTGAACCAAATAACTGAATGACAGAATTCTTCACTTTTCAAAGATATTTAAATGCTTATATAGCAAAATGCAAGTGAATGTCTTTGTAAGAATGAGATTTTTATTTCTAAAATGTGTTAAAATTAAATGTTCTTGGTCTAAATTACAAAGCTGCATTGACTATTCTCTTTAGAATTTTTCATCTATATTGGGAAAGCTAAATATAATTCCCTGTAGATATATTGAGCCAAAAACAATGTACATTCTTGAGTGTTTCATTTCATGAGAAATCTGGATTGTTACTTGTCAGAGAATAATTATCACTTTGAATTATCTAATTTATCTGTATAGAACCCCTCAAAAACCAGAGTTTAGTAACTAGTTATAAAGAGATCTAAATTTTTCAGCAAAGAATATAGCTACTTGGCAAACCCCAAACATATTTATCTTTGACTTTAAAAGGCTCTATACAATTCCTTCAATTTTTGTTCGAAAATTAAAACTGCAGAAAAGTTTAAAGATCAGTACCATGAACACATATACTGCCAACTAAACTGTAAACACTTTGTCACATCTTCTCTATCTTTTGCTCTAATTTTTATGATAAACTATTTGAAAGAAAGTTGCAAACACTGTGACACTTACATCCTACTTCAGCATAATCTTCTATGAATATGACAGTCACCTATGTTATTCTATTAAGAAAATCAATATTAATGCAGTTCTATCCAAATACAGACAGTCTCTGACTTATGGTGCTTCCAGTCCACCACTTTCCAACTTAATGATGCTGCAAAAGTGATATGCTTTCACAGTAGAAATTGTATTTTGAATTTTGATCTTTTTCCAAGCAAGTGATGTGTGATACAATACTCTTTCCCAGCGCTGGGCAACAGTGGCAAACTACAGCCCCCAGTCAGCCAGGGGATCATGAGGGAAAAGACTGAATATTCTACAGTTTACTCTGTTGCCAGAGTTTTTTGGATAGTGGATTTTATGTTTTCCTCGTCCCATCATGTCTACAAATGTTCATCAGTGTAGGTACATGTGATATTCAGTATTTTATTAAAAACTAAGCATTTGTTAGATGATTTTTCCCAACTGTAGGCTACTGTACTTGTTTTGAGCATGAATAAGGTAGATTAGGTTAAGCTATAATGTACAGGTGGTTACATGTATTAAATGCATGTATTGCATATGATATTTTCAATTCATGATAGGTTTGTTAGGATGTAATTTCTAGAATGCCCTACATCCTGGATTTATTACTTGTTTTTTCACAATTAAATTCAGTTTACATATTTTGGGCACAAATATTACATAAAGGATGTTCCATGATCTTTGCTACCTAACATCAAGAAACATTTTCAGTGGGGATACTAAATTTGATTACTTATTTAAACTTCTGATCTTAAACATGGTGTGCGTGTGTGTATGTGTGTGTATGTGCGTGTGTGTGTGTGTGTTGTATTTAGTAAGTTATCTGTTGGATTATACTTTGATATCCCACCAATATCTTGTTCTTTAAAAGTATTTCACTACTTATTTTCAGTATTCATTGGTAATCTTTTCCTGAATCAATTACTTCAGGCATTACCCATTTTAGTACAATAAAATACTTTTTAATATCAAGAACAACCTATGTGCTGTGTCTATAGCTGTCTTCTTTTTATATCCTCTTCGTGTATCGTAATAAATCATCAAATGGTAAACCCATAAATGTACCCAGTCAATATCATAAACAAAAACAGAAGCTTTAAAATATTTTGTTAATTCTTTATTTGAAACTATTAAAAATTCCTTAATGAATTTCTTTAGTACAAAGTGTGCTATGTATAAATTCTTATGACATGCTAATAATGAATTTATTCAAACTGTAGCAAAAAAAAACAGTACACCTTTTTGCCTTCCTAAGTGCATCTCCCACCTAGGAGAAACCATTTTCCTCTTTCTATTTCAGTGGCTTCATCCAGAACATCATTGTTTACATGACTATTTAATTAAACTAATTATCACAAAGTGATCCCAATTTCTTCATTACAGTCCTTTCCTTTACTTAGTAGTACTCAGAATTTACATCCACTCTACAATTAGAGCTTCAAAACAGTTACTAAAGCCTTTTATATCTGGTTTTCATTAGTTCATATTAAACGATTCATTGGCTTGATTTTCACTTCAGTGAGCCCTCTCATAAAATCTGGTTAGACATCTTGGTGATATAGCACATGAAAGGAAATGAATTAATACATCAGCAAAAACACTGCCAAGATGACTATCCTAACACATTTTATTATCCCACGGATAAACTCGTCACTCATATGAGAGATATATCAAAAGGAGAAGAGTGAGGGCTTCCAGCAGTTTTAAAAGTAGAGGGATGAAATGAACAGGTTCAGCTTTCATTTATGGAAGCAGGTGTGTAGTCAGCAAGTCTCTCTGGGGAGGTATTATTCAGTGGGCAGTTTCCCAATATTATAGGAGTTCCCATTAATGCCCTTGCAATTAAGGATTTTATGGCATTTTACTTTTTGAAGTCATAATTTTATATTGGTACATAGATGGTATGTGTTTGTGCATGAGGGAAGAAGAGATTTATTTTGACTTGGAGAAAATGCTGAGTGCAAATTCAGCTTTACTGTGGAATAAGATTGTGTCTATATGCATGTTGCAAGTGCTTACATATGTGTATATGATATGTATATTATGAAAACATATGCCTTTTTGTATATGAAAGCACAAATATAAACACTTTAAAAATTAATAATATAAAAATATATTTTCTGAAGTTTTATTCATGGGAACTTATAGAAACGTAAAGAAATTATTTTTTTTTTAATTTAAAGAAATGGGAAGATAGAATATCTGCATTCCTTTCTAAATCTATCATTTCTTATAAATAACTGCAGGCGATTATAAAGATGATTTGAAAGACTTTGCCAATAATTGGCTGTGTCTGATAATATGTCTGGGTGCAATGGGAAGCAGTGAGACCATAGCAACGCAGGCCCTAAAAAAACAGCACTCCAATACAGTGATCATATCTATTTTCCTCTGGATTAAAAAAAAAAAGAATCTGCTCTGGGAAAGCTACATCTCCAAGTTATCAAAAATACACCTAGACTAAATTTACACATCCTGAGAGAGAAATGTTTTTCACAAACACCTAAAAGCTATGAACATTTAAAAGAATATGGATACAGAGTGTTGCGCATTAACTCACCAAAGGTAAATTGCTTTCACATTTTATGGAACCAGACTGGATGAATGTCAAAAGATGCATGGATAAATAAAGTGTGGATATATGCACAATGAAGTTTTACTCAGCCATAATGAAGAATGAAATTATGGCATTTGCTGGAAAATGGATAGAACTAGAGAACATTGTGGTAAGTGAAATAAGCTGGACCCAGAAAGTCAAGGGGTCCAGTGTTTTCTCTCATATGCAGAAGCTATACCAAAATAATGGGGGAGGGAAAGACGTGAAGAAATCCTATGAAAACAGAAGAGAGCTCAGTGGAATAGAGGAAGAGGATTGAGGGGGAGAAAGAAGGGACAGGAAAAGGGAGGAACACTAGAACGAATCTGACCAAACTTTCTCATACACATATATGAATATACCACAGTGAATTTCACCTTTGTGTATATCCACAGTGCACTAACTTAAAAAAATATATAAATAAATAAAAGAAAGCTCGAGAGAGCAGAAGAAAGGGAACAGAGGGAGGAGGAGAAGGAAAGGTTAACTACTGGGAACTGAATTGAGGCAAATTATATACCACACTTGTATAATTATGTAAAAATGAACCCAATATTATGCATAACTCTAATGCACCAATAAAAATTTTAAAAAATATTTTAAAAACCCATAACAGTGGTTTTATGTCTGTAAATTAAATTTGGCATAACAGCAAAAGAGAAAAAACTTTATTATATGGTGATGTAAGGGAATCTCACTCTTTTCCTATGACAATATATAAATTGGTAGTCAGAAGCAGTTGATACCAAACCAGTCTTTTCATTCATAAATGCTAAAAATATTTAATTCTGTTTGACTAACATCTCTAGAATATAATATTTTTGTGTTTTTTAAAACTCTTTATCTCAAGGCTATTCAAATGGTTATGTATTCAATAAATATATTGTCAAATTAACATTCGTTGTTGTTGTTTTTCGTATTATTGAAGATCTACTTTGTTCCTAAAACACTGAGCAAGAACATTCATCAAACTTCTCTAGTGAAGATGCTCTTCACTGATTTCCTTCTTAGTTAGCTGAATACTAACTAACATAAATTTAAAAATTGATATAACCATAAAGAGCTCTTAGAATCAGAAAATTTAGTATCAAATTCTACTTCGGCTACCTACAAATTCTGCACTGAAGTTAAATTATGTTATCTGACTCTCTGACCTTTTGTTTCTCCATCTGCAAAGTGGAGATAAAAAATAATTGACTCCTTAAATTTATTTTTCAATTAATTAATTTTTATTGGTACATTACAATTATGCACAATAGTGGGATTTATTATGCAATATTCACATATGCATATAACATAATTTGATCAATCTCATTCCCTAGTATCTTGTTTTCACTCCTTTTCTCCCTCCTCATGATCTGTTTGCTCTAATCTACTGACCTTCCTTTTATTATCTTTATTATTATTATTTTAATTAGTGTTTTATATATATACAGGATTTATTGTGGTATATTTTTACTGGGAATTACCATAATTTGGTAGATATCATTCACCAGTACTTCCCTAAGCCCTTCCTTCCTCCCTCTACTCTATTGGTGTTCTTTAATCTAGACTCCTGCATGTCACTTTTCCTGAAGCACAGCTCAAATTATGTTACTCTTTCATGCAGAATCCTTTTATGCCACCCCTTTATCTATTCCAGTGTCCAAACTACCTTGTCTTGAATTTAAAACCACAGTTCAATTTTCTGATATCATTCCTTTGATCTTTCTTCTTGTTCATTATTCTCTTGTTAACTTTTGTTTTATATATGAGACATAAAACTTTCTGTTTCAAATCCCTTTGCAAATTCTTTCTCTCACCTCGTATGCTATCTCTCCTCAAAGTGTTCAAGTCCCATTTTTCAAAGCCCAATATGCTTGATGTGTTAGTTCTGCTCCCCTGAGAAACAAATGCCAAGATGAAATAAACTACATAAGAGATTTTTTTGGCAGGAAACACAAAACAAGTGAAACTAGTAAAAACTAAAGATGATGAAGAAGAAGAAGACAAGGACAGAATTCTGAAGGAGGATCAGGAGGTTCAGGTTGGAAGTGTGTCATCCTGCAGCAGAATTTTGTGAAAGTTTCAACAAGGCCAATGTGAAATCATCAATTTCAAGTCTCCTAAATTTCATATCTCAAAAAACTTTGCCTGAATTAATTGAACGCTTCCTGTTAAAATCTCAATACATGCCCTCCCCTTTATATTTTGAAACCCTAACTTCCAAGGAGATGGTATTAGATGGTGAAAACTTTGAGTGGTGATTAGGTAGCTCCATCCTCATAAATGGGATCAGTACTTTCAAAACAGAAACTGGAGAGAGACCTTCCCCATTCCACCATGTAAAGACTCAAGTAGAAGATGTGGTCTTTGATCTAGAAAGTGGGCCCTCACCAGACACCAAACCTGCTGGCACCTTGATCCTGGACTTTGTGTCCTCCAGAACTGTGAGAAATAAATGCTTTTCACTTAAAAATCACCAGTGTGCAGTATTTTGTTAAGGCATTGTATATGGACTGAGATACATGCTGTCATTGGCAGATTCAAGTTGATGGGAAAGATGGTCTTAACTGCAATACAGTTGTGGACCCAGAGGATCCATTGCTGGGACTCTTGGTCAACTGTCCTCCTCTCAGCCACAAATCCAAGTGGTGTATTTTCATGGCCACCATACTCAGCAACCTCCATGATACTTTCACTCTTCTTGCTATTCAATCATTGTAGTATATTACCTTGACACTCTAAAGAAACTTTGTACTTTCAAACTCAAATTTAGTTAAATATGTAATTGTTTTATCCTAGATTATAAGCTCTTTGGAGAGATAAGTAATTTCTTTTTAATTTCAATTTTTTCAAATGCATGGAATATGCTTCTAAATATGGCTCTGAGCTGAATAGTCATGAGGGAGATACTCTGAGGAACTAACATTGCTGTGGAAAGAAAATAAGGAAGATTATGTTTTGGTTCTCTATTAGTGTGAACCAAACTACTCTAAAAAATACTGGGCTAAAATAACAGAAATTTATAATCATGATTCTGTGGGTTTGTGGATGGATGATAAATCTCATTTCTTCATGTGACATCAATAGGCTTCTTAAGTAGAATAAATGGTCCAAGTGGTTTCATTTACTTGTTACATGGGGCTGTAGGTCGGAAATTCATTTCTACTCCTTTGAACCATTCCACATGGCTGCCTGGCCTTCCATCATTTCTTGGTACCTGGGATTCAAAAAGGATATCCAAAGAGAACCGATTAATGTCTGCTGTTGATGTTGCATTGGCCAAAATCTAGTCCCATGGCTATGTCCAGAACTGACATGAGATTGCATGCAGGACAGGGGCATATGAAAGGTTGGGCCTCCCATACACCATTTGGATAATATATGGGAAAGTTGTTTCTCAGAATTATATTTCTGTAATAATAGTAAAAAATATCACATAAGGATAGAAAAAAAAAGGAAGGTTTTGAAAATTTTTGAAAGAGGTTAGATTATATTATCTTGAAAGCTACGAGTTTTTAAATTTTACTAACACTTTTTCATTATATGACTAATTTTACAGGACAGTAACATAAGTCTCAGTCAGGTGAGATTAAGCAAACAATATTAATTTGAGAGGTGTCCAGGTTAGAAGGGTGGCTTGGCAAATTCCCATAACACACACTGTTTTCTCCTTTAGAATCTAATACTTAAATAATAGTGTATATAAAACTCTTATTTGGACTGATTTTATCCAAATTTTGAGAAATAGAAATCATATCTTAAAATCCAGAATCAATGAAAAGTATGAAGATAAAATATATAAGAAGTATTAACATGAGCAATTTTGGGGTTGTAGTACTTTTGCTTCATTTCATTTCTCTAAGAGCACTAAGTCAAATACAGCAACTATAGAATTAATCAAATATAGCAGTTAATAGATCAAGATAAACTTTGGGGAAATTGTCCAAATATTTAAATTCAGTAGAGTTTTAAGCTACAGGGCAATTCCCCTAGAGGGATTCACTGTATCCTTAGGTGTCTAGAGTTAGTAATGAAGGACCCTTGGGCTATTTTCTAAATTTAGAAACATAAGGCACTTAATCTGAACAGATAAAGCAAATCACCTAGATATTTTGCTTTTGCCTGAAGTTATATCAAGCCCTTTTAATACTTTTGGTTCTCAGGAATTTGCTTATGTCTTCAATTACTATGAAATGGGAAATATTTTTAGCTTTAAATGGAGACAGTATCCCCACAGTAAAGAGTAGTCTTTAATTTATAGAAAATGGTTAATAGTAATTGTTCAATAAATAAATGACTGCAAATTAATCTGGTTAATTTGGTAGAGAAGATATCTCCAAACACATGATTTATGAGGGGAAAATACAACTCTTTCTGACAAAATAGAAAATCCCATATCTTCTAGACAATAAAATACCCCTCCCAATGTCACTTGTAATATGACTAAACATGAGTAAAATATATGATTTAATGGCATTCTTCAACAGTCCTAATGGATGACATTCATTATTTACCCCCAAACAAATGACTTAATGTCCACTGATGAACTCTAAATCCTAATTTGGGTATAGAAAATGAAGAAAATCATGTAGACATGATTTTATAAATCACATTGATGTATTGTTTTTGTAGAAGTTGAGGTAGAATATTTCCCATATTGTTACTTCTGCGTTAATTCTGGCATATGTTTGTTACATCTCCCCAATTATTGCTACTGACATAGAATTGTAACACTTCTACCTCTAAACATGATGATTTGACTGTTGAGAATATTTTAGATGTAAAAATATATGTTTATTTTTCCTCAAGGACATCAAGTTATCCACATAATTCCTTATATTTAAAAATGTCCATTTTAAAGACATTCATAATGCTTTTGAGATAATATTTCATACTACCCTTGTGAAAGAAGTCACAAACTAGTGCCCTCATATAACTCTGAGGAGTAGTCTGATGAGTTGTCCATCATTCATTTATAGAACTGAATAGAGAACAAGCCTGCTGTTCCCAATTCTATACTAATTCATAAACTTCAGAGATTTAATATTCTTAAAAACATAACATCTGCTTATTTTACCAATTTTAACTAATATATAAATTTGAAATATATATTGGAAGTATTGTATCACACACTAGTAATAAAAACAAAAATCAATAATCAATAAATATTATTATGAAATCAAAAGATGATTTACTAAATTCATAAATTTTAATTCTGAGATGATTTACAATATACATAATGTAGTTTTCTCAAGTGAACTGTATATGCAAAGAAAAATTTAACCAAAACATTCCTTCTGATATTTAAGAGGATTATAAAGTGCTTAATTATTTAAATGCATTTTTATGTTTATTCTATATTTATCAAACAACTTTCAGCAATATAATATATAGCATACATTTTATTTTTTTTAATTTTTTTTATTTTTTTAAGCTAATAGGTCAAATTTAATGTCAAGAAAATTGTTTTTTTTTTTTTAATTGGTTGTTCAAAACCTTACAAGGCTCTTGACATATCATATTTCAGACATTAGTTTCAAGTGAGTTATGAACTCCCATTTATACCCCAAATACAGATTGCAGAATCACATCAGTTACACATTCACCTTTTTACATAATGCCCTATTAGTAACTGTTGTATTCTGCTACCTTTCCTATCCTCTACTATCCCCCCTCCCCTCCCCTCCCATCTTCTCTCTCTATCCCATCTACTGTAATTCATTCCTCTCCTTGTTTTTTCTTCCAATTCCCCTCACAACCTCTTTTATGTAGTTTTTTATAACAATGAGGGTCTCTTTCCATTTCCATGCAATTCCCCTTTTCTCTCTCTTTCCCTCCCATCTCGTGTCTCTGTTTAATATCAATCTTTTCTTCCTGCTCTTCCTCCCTGCTCTATTCTTAGTTGCTCTCATTATATCAAAGAAGACATTTGGTATTTGTTTTTTAGGGATTGGCTGCCTTCACTAAGCATAATCTGCTCTAGTGCCATCCATTTCCCTGCAAATTCCATGAATTTGTCATTTTTTAGAGCTGCGTAATACTCCATGGTGTATAACTGCCACATTTTTTTAATCCATTCATCCATTGAAGGGCATCTGGGTTGGTTCCACAGTCTAGCTATTGTGAATTGTGCTGCTATGAACATCGATGTGGCAGTATCCCTGTAGTACCCTCTCTTAAGGTCTTCAGGGAATAGACCAAGAAGGGCAATAACTGGGTCAAATGGTGGTTCCATTCCCAGCTTTCCCAGGAATCTCCATACTGCTTTCCAAATTGGCTGCACCAATTTGCAGTCCCACCAGCAATGTACAAGAGTACCCTTTTCCCCACATCCTCTCCAGCACTTGTTATTGTTTGACTTCCTAATGGCTGCCAATCTTACTGGAGTGAGATGGTATCTTAGGGTAGTTTTGATTTTCATTTCTCTGACTGCTAGAGATGGTGAGCATTTTTTCATGTATTTGTTGATTGATTGTATGTCCTCCTCTGAGAAGTGTCTGTTCAGGTCCTTGGCCCATTTGTTGATTGGGGTATTTGTTGTCTTATTGTCTAATTTTTTGAGTTCTTTGTATACTCTGGATATTAAGGCTCTGTCTGAAGTGTGAGGAGTAAAAATTTGTTCCCATGATGTAGGCTCCCGATTTACTTCTCTTTTTTTTTTTCCGATTTACTTCTCTTACTGTTTCTCTTGCTGTGAAAAAACTTTTTAGTTTAAGTAAGTCCCATTTGTTGATTCTTGCTGTTAACTCTTGTGCTATAGGCGTCCTGTTAAGGAATTTGGAGCCTGATCCCACAATATGTAGATCGTAGCCAACTTTTTCTTCTATCATAAGCAGAGTCTCTGATTTGATATCCAGGTCCTTGATCCATTTTGAGCTCACTTTTGTGCAAGGTGAAAGGAAGGGATTCAGTTTCATTTTGTTGCATATGGATTTCCAGTTTTCCCAACACCATTTGTTGAAGATGCTATCCTTCCTCCATTGCATGCTTTTAGCCCCTTTATCAAATATAAGATAGTTGTAACTTTGTGGATTAGTCTCTATATCCTCTATTCTGTACCATTGGTCCACCCGCCTGTTTTGGTACCAGTACCATGCTGTTTTTGCTACTATTGCTCTGTAGTATAGTTTGAAATCTGGTATTGCTATACCACCTGATTCAGACTTCCTGCTCAGAATTGCTTTTGCTATTCTGGGTCTTGTATTTCTCCATATGAATTTAATGATTGCTTTATCTATTTCTATAAGCAATGCCATTGGGATTTTGATTGGCATTTCATTAAACCTATAGAGGACTTTTGGTAATATCGCCATTTTGATGATGTTAGTTCTGCCTATCCATGAACAGGGTATATCTTTCCATCTTCTAAGATCTTCTTCTACTTCTCTTTTTAGGGTTCTGTAGTTTTCATTGTGTAAATCTTTCACTTCTTTTGTTAGGTTGATTCCCAAGTATTTTATTTTTTTTTTGAGGATATTGTGAATGGAGTGTTTTTCCTCACTTCCGTTTCAGAAGTTTTGTCACTGATATACAGAAATGCCTTTGATTTGTGCATGTTGATTTTATATCCTGCCACTTTGCAGAATTCATTTATTAGTTCTAGTAGTTTTTTTGTAGACCCTTTTGGGTCTTCTATGTATAGAATCATGTCATCTGCAAATAGTGATAATTTAAGTTCATCTTTTCCAATTTTTATGCCTTTAATTTCTTTCGTTTGTCTAATTGCTCTGGCCAGTGTTTAGAGAACTATACTGAATAGAAGTGGTGATAAAGGGCATCCCTGTCTTGTTCCAGATTTTAGAGGGAATGCCTCCAATTTTTCTCCGTTCAGAATGATGTTAGCCTGGGGCTTAGCGTAGATAGCTTTTACAATATCAAGGTAAGTTCCTGTTATCCCTAGTTTTTCTAATGTTTTGAACATAAAGGGATGCTGTACTTTGTCGAATGCTTTTTCTGCGTCTATCGAGATGATCATATGGTTCTTATCTTTAAGTCTATTGATATGCTGAATAACATTTATTGATTTCCGTATATTGAACCATCCCTGCATCCCAGGGATGAATCCTACTTGATCATAGTGCACAATTTTTTTGATGTGTCTTTGTATCCGATTCGCCGGAATTTTATTGAGGATTTTTGCATCTAGGTTCATCAGAGATATTGGTCTGTAGTTTTCTTTCTTTGAAGTGTCTTTGTCTGGTTTCGGAATCAATGTGATGTTGGCCTCATAGAATGAATTTGGAAGAACTCCCTCTTTTTCTATTTCCTGAAATAACTTGAAAAGTATTGGTATTAATTCTTCTTTAAAGGTTTTGTAAAACTCCGCTGTATACCCATCCAGTCCTGGGCTTTTCTTGGTTGGTAGTCTTTTGATTACTTCTTCAATTTCATCCATTGATATTGGTCTGTTCAAATCGTGTGTGTCCTCCTGACTCAGTCTGGGCAAGTCATATGTCTTAAGAAATTTATCGATGTCTTCACTATCTTCTATTTTATTGGAATATAGTTTTTCAAAATAATTTCTAATTATCTTCTGTATTTCTGTGGCGTCTGTTGTGATATTGCCTTTTTCATCCCTTATGTTAGTAATTTGAGTTCTCTCTCTTCTTCTCTTTGTTAGCATGGCTAAGGGTCTGTCAATCTTGTTTATTTTTTCAAAGAACCAACTTTTAGTTTTGTTAATTTTTTCAATAGTTTCTTTTGTTTCAATTTCATTGATTTCTGCTCTGATTTTAATTATTTCTTGCTTTCTGCTGCATTTACTATTGTTTTGCTCTTCCTTTTCTAGGGCTTTGAGATGAAGTGTGAGCTCATTTATTTGTTGGTTTTTCCTTTTTTTGAGGAATGACCTCCAGGCGATGAATTTCCCTCTTAAAACTGCTTTCATTGTGTCCCATAGATTCCGATATGTTGTGTCTGAATTTTCATTTATCTCTAAGAATTTTTTGATTTCCTCCTTTATGTCTTCTGTAACCCCTTGATCATTCAGTAACATATTGTTCATTTTCCATGTGATATTGGATTTTCCCTTCCTTCTTTTATCATTAATTTCCAGTTTCAATCCATTATGATCAGATAAAATGCATGGTATAATCTCCACCCCTTTATATTTATTGAGGGTTGCCCTATGGCATAATATATGGTCTATTTTTGAGAAGGATCCATGTGCTGCTGAGAAAAAAGTATATCCATTCGATGATGGTTGGTATATTCTATATATGTCAGTTAAGTCTAGGTTATTGATTGTGGTATTGAGTTCTATAGTTTCTTTATTCAACTTTTGCTTGGAGGTTCTGTCCAATGGTGAGAGAGGTGTGTTGAAGTCACCCATAATTATTGTGTTGTGATCTAATTGATTCTTGAACTTGAGGAGAATTTGTTTTATGTATTTCGCAGCACCATTATTTGGTGCATAAATATTGATAATTGTTATATCTTGTTGTTTAATGGTTCCTTTTAACAGTATATAATGTCCTTCCTTATCCCTTTGGATTAACTTAGTCTTGAAGTCGATTTTATTCGATATGAGGATGGCCACACCTGCTTGCTTGCGCGGACCGTGTGTGTGGTATATTTTTTCCCAACCTTTCACCTTCAGCCTGTGTATGTCTTTTCCAGTCAGGTGTGTCTCCTGGAGGCAGCATATTGTTGGATTTGTTTTTTTAATCCATGTTACCAGCCTATGTCGCTTTACTGGAGTGTTTAAACCATTAATGTTTAGAGTTACTATTGATATATGGTTTGTACTTCCAGCCATGTTTGATTATTTATCTCTTTTTTTTTTTTAATATTTCGTTTGTTTCTCCATGATTAGCTTTCCCCGCTCCGTCTGTCTTTACTGAGGTACTTCCCACTGTTGGCTTTGGTTATTGTTTTCCATTTCTTCCTCGTGAAGTGTTTTGCTCAAGATGCTTTGCAACGCTGGTTTTCTGGCTGCAAATTCTTTTAGTTTTTGTTTATCGTGAAAGATTTTTATTTCGTTGTTGTATCTGAAGCTTAATTTTGCTGGGTACAGAATTCTTGGTTGGCATCCGTTGTCTTTCAGTGTTTGAAATACGTTGTTCCAGGATCTTCTTGCTTTCAGTGTCTGAGTTGAAAAGTCCGTTGTTAACCTTATTGGTTTACCCCTGAATGTAATCTTTCTCTTTTCTCTTGTAGCTTTTAATATTTTCTCTTTGTTCTGTATATTGGATATCTTCATAACAATGTGTCTTGGCATTGGTCTACTGTGATTTTGTATGCTCGGTGTCCTGTATGCATCTACAATTTGTATATCTGTTTCCTTTTTTATTTCTGGAAAGTTTTCTGCAATTATTTCATCTAGTAGATTACTCATTCCCCTGGTTTGAATCTCTATCCCTTCCTCTATCCCAATGACTCTTAAATTTGGTTTTTTTATATTATCACATATCTCTTGTAGGTTTCTCTCGTGATTTTTAATCAGCCTATCTGAGTTGGCTAGACTCTTTTCCAGATGATATATTTTGTCTTCGTTATCTGACGTTCTGGCTTCTACTTGCTCCACTCTATTAATGATACTCTCATTTGAGTTTTTAATTTGGTTTATAATTTCCCTCATTTCTAAGATCATTGTTTGATTCTTTTTTATAGTCTCTATCTCCTGATAAAGATGCTTAACTTCTTCTTTTATCTGTTTATGTAATTCCTTCTCAATGTGTTCTTTCGCTGCTTGAATTTGCTGTCTCATATCCTCTTTAAGGTTCGGTTCCATCTGTCTCAGGTGATCCATGAGTTCTTTATATGACCATTTTTCTGGTGACTCTATATCCTCCTGAATATTTAGGCTGCCCTGCATTGTTTGCACTCCTTTTCTTCCTTGCTTTTTCATGCTGTTCATATTGTTTCTTGTTCTGTTTGACTGCTGAGTTACTGTTTACTCCTATAAATTTATTTGATGCTTGGGAGGAAAGGTATTAGAAGGGATGGGAAGAAGTCACTAAAGAGAATGAGAGTAAGCAGGTAGAATTCAAGGAAGGGGGAATAAGAAAATTGAAAAGAAATGTAAAGGCAGGAGAAAAGAAGGAAAGAACAAAATAGAAAATTTAAAAGAATTTAAAAAAATAATAATAGTAGGAATGAAAAATGAAATTAAAAAAATAGAATAAAATAAGATAAGATGGATTAAAAAAACATTTAAAAGGACAGCAAAAAAAAAAATTATAAATGTAGTCCTAGAGTTCGATTAACTGCTCTTCCAGTAGATGGAGCTATGCCTACCGGGCCAAGTCTCTCCTCTCAGTAGGCGGGAGTCAATCACTGTGCAGCAGTTCTTCCTCCCGGACTGGGCAAGTCTCCACTCCTGCTGTGGGCGGGGCCTTTCTCAGAGCTGGTCAGGGGTCGTTTGCAGCACTGGGCTGGCAGGTGGGGGGTGGTCGTCTGTAGCTCCAAACCACCAGAGGAGGTTCACAGAGTCGGGCCGGCCGGTGCCGAGCAGGCAGCGCCCGCTCCCCCACTCACTGCAAGGTTGCAGGCAGCGGCTGCTTGGCGCCAGCCGGCAGCGGTTCACAAAGCCGCGGCGGGCGTGAGCCCTGGCAGGCAGCGCCCGTTCCTAAGTTTGCTGTAGCGTGTGGGCGGCGGCAGGTCACAGATCCTGGTGGCGGGGGCCCAGGCGGTCAATGTCTGCTCCTACGTTCGCTGTGAGGTATGGACTGCAACCACCCGGCAGCGGCCGGTGGTGGATCACGGAGCCTGGCCGGTGTGGGCCCAGGCAGGCCACGCCCACTCCTAAGCTCGGTGCACCGTGTGGGCCGCTCGTCTGGCAGCGGCCAGCAGCAGTTCACAGAGCCAGGCTGGTGTGGGCCCAGGCAGGCCCGCCCGCTCCTAAGATTGCTGCTACGTGTGAGCAGCGGCTGGCTGCGGTTCACAGAACCGGGCTGCGGGGCCCAGGTGGTCAATGTCTGCTCCTACGTTCGCTGCAACGTGTGGGCTGCAGCCACCCAGCAGCGGCTGGTGGTGGATCACGGAGCTGGGCCAGTGTGGGCCCAGGCTGGCCACGCCCGCTCCTAAGATTGCTGCTACGAGTGAGCAGCAGCCATTTGGCGGCTGCTGGAGGGGCTGTGCCCTGCTCTGCGTTGCCGAGATTCAGTAGTCTGTGACAAGCAGACACCTCCAATTAAACTTACTAGTTCCCGGTAGGTCTCCTTTCAGTGGAATTTTGCTTGAAGTTTCTCAGCCTGACGCATGTGGGTGTATTAATGAGTCTCTCTGATCCCCTTACCACGGACGCATTGAATGTGCTGCCTCTTCGCCGGCGGCCATGTTGGGCTCCTAGCATACATTTTAAAACCATAATTATGTATATTGTTAAGAGATGACTACCCATTTATAAAGCACATTTTAAATGACTGCAAATAATATATTTGGTCTTAAATATGATAATATATTTCTCGTCTTATAAATTTATGTGCAATTTTACAAGATATACAAAAAGATCATCAAAATACAGAAGTATCTTATTGATGTATCTTGAAAAGTCTTAGCTATTTTTGCATTGTGAAAGTATTTGTAGGATCAGGCATAAACTCTTCTCATAAACAAATCAGTTCATTCAGTATCTAATATTAACTCTAATAGAACATGGTTAAATATAATTAGATCCTCTTAACAGCATAATCCCTGAATAATCCTTCTTTGCCATTTCTTTCAAATTATTAAAGCATTTGAAAGATTACATATTAAAATGGATTACTCTCAAGTTCTGAATCTTATCTTTGGTATTAAGACCTTAAATATTATTAGAAAGAAAACTAAAGGAAAATCATTCTTTATCTCAGAAGGATAGTTATCTACTAGATAAGATAGAGTTTTACTATGAAGGATAATTGTTTGCATGTCAACTAAGATTCTGTAACTTGATTAGCTGCTAGAGTACAGCACAATTTTAAATAAATATCCATACAAAAGGAAATGACTGTATTTGTGAATATCAATATATTTGTGAATTATTTTAAACTGATTTATCAAAACCATTAATAACATCAATAAAGGTAAATTTCATTTTAGCAAGAAGAACTCCATATCCAAATGTAATGGCATAGATTCCTTTTACCTTAGTTCTTCCCCTAAGTGCAAGTCAAAGCCCTGGGATAAAATACAACAATCAACATAAGAAGAGTAAAAATGTGGAAAGAAGGCAGATCCTGTGATTTGAGGAATTTCACAGCAGTGAGTTCCTGGATTGTCTTTTTGCTTCTCATATATTCCAAAATAAGGGTTGAGGAGCCAAGAACTCAGATATGCCACTTAGCATGGGTAAAAAAATCCCAAGACAAGATGGCTCTCTCAAGCCAAGAATTAGGAAAAGCATGGCCTAGAAGAATAGAATCTTGCCTCAGTTAACACTATGGGGGTGTAAAAAATGTTCCTACCACCTCACCACCACCTCCCTTCTCCTAGACAGATTATTGAACAACCTACATGAGAAATTAAGGAGCAAATTTAAGGAGCAGATTTTTGGGAGCTGAATTAGTGTGTGGAAAACTTCCAGGTTTTCAGATGAGACTCTGGGTACCACACAAAGAAAAGCCAAATAGCAATGAAAAGCAAGAGTGAAAATGAGGATCCAGGGGGACAAGATATAATCTTTAAGGGAACATTTACAGTGACCTACTTCTTCCAGCCATGCCACACCTGCCTACAGTTACCAAACAGAACAGTAGTGCTTTCAAACGATTAATCCATCAAATGGATTAACCCAAGGATTAGGCTACCATGAGATGATTTCACCTCATCTGTCAACACAGAACCTTTTGTGGGACACCTCATTTCCAAAACATAACATTCTGTTCCTGCTCCCCCCACCACCACCATTATGTTCATCTCACAATGCAAAATGGATTTAGCCCATCTCCAAGAGTTCCCATGATCTCAACAATTCCAGCATTGCTCAAAATTCTAAGTTCAAAATCTCATCTGAGACTCAAGGAAAATTCATGGCTGTGTCCTTCTGTAAAAAAGTCAAAAAGTGGGCTACATGTTTCCAATATACAATGGCACAGAGTAAGCATTACCAAGTGAGAAATAGGGGGATATGAAAAAGAGATGGGACCAAACAAGGCAAAGCCTAGCTGTGCAAACAAGTCCTACAGGTACATGTCTAGCATCTGGGCACATGGTGGTGATAAGTGATCTTCAAAGGTCTTGTGAAATCCCACCCCAAATCTTGGCCATTTGCAGCCCACATGGCTCCTCTCTTAGGCTGTCCACAATTCCAAGTTACCAACATCACTTAAGCTAAGGGGGTCTTCTCTGCAGGTTTTGTTTCCTTCTCACATCTTCATGCATTACCCTCTCAGGTACTTCCAAAGATATTCCCATCTTGCTACACTTTGCTGAACCTCTCAGGACATGCTCTGAAATCTATGATCCTCTAACTCTAGACTCCTGCATTACTATTGCACTAGCAGCACATGAATACTGGGGATCTTCTGCCAGCTCAACAGTAGCTGGGCCTTTTTGGACCAAGTTGCAGAAGCCTCTGAGTGTCTGGGTGGTTGAGCATGATGAAACAAATTGTAGGTAAACAATTCCTAGGCACTCCTGTGTAAGCAGGGTGCTCCCATCATATCTTCATAAAGAACTTTTTTCTGTTACACCCTTGAGTCTTCAATGGATGTAGTTCTACCAATTCCTGATGTGTCCTGCAGGATCTTTCCTCTATCTCTCTTCAAAGTACTTAGCTTCTTTTTAATTTAACTTAATTCTTTTTAATTTCTTTTTAATTTCTTCAACAATTACATCTTCTTTGGCCACAATTTGATATGTGCTTCTTTTCTATCCAAACTGCAAGCTTTGCAAATTCTTTCTCTCTGCATTTTCTCCTCATTCTTATAGTAAACCTGGCTAAAACTTCCAGAAATACCCATGCCACTGCCTGAATTCTGTGCTGCCTTGAAATTTTTTTTGCATGAGATTTAGTAGTCATTACCTTAAATTCAGTCTCATAAAAACTCTCAGTATATGAGGAAAATGTAGATAAGTTTATTCCCAGAATGTAACATAAATGCCCTCTAGTTCAGCTTCTAATAGAGTCCCTGTTCCCCATGAAACTTCCTAAGCACAGTCTTTACTATCCATAATTCTATCAGCATTCTGGTCTTCTGAACTCTCACCAAAATCACTTATCATGCTCTACTTATAACATTATAAGTCTTCTCAAGCCTGCATCTTCAAACTTTTCCAAAGTCCTCCTATAAACCATTTCCAAAGGCTTCAGAATCACATGATCAGATTAGTCACCACAATAACCACACTCCCAGTTCTAATTTCTGCATTACAGTTTTTGTTGTTGTGAGACCAAAATACCTGATAAGAACAACTTATAAGAAGAAAAGGAAAAGTTTATTTTGGCTCATGCATTCAGAGATAAATTCCATGATTTTCTAATTCCATAGCCCTGGACCTAACAGCATGGCAGAAGGGCATGATGGAATAGCACTGATCAGATCATGGTGGCCAGGAAACAGAGAGGGGAAGGATGCTTTAGGGAAGATGATTCCTTACTAGACGCACCTTTATCTCCTCCAGCCATGGTCCACTTGCCTATAGTTACCACCCAATAAGTTAACACAAACTAGCATGGGTTAGATGAGGTTATATGGATTATATTAGGTTATGTGGGTTAATCAGGTTATAGGTCTTATAATCTAATCAATGTACATCAAAATTTATCAGCATTAACACAGGATCATTGGGACTATATCTCATATCAACACTATAATACTCAGTATGGTAGTTCTTTGAAATTATTCATCATTTCTCAAATGTATTAATACACTGATTAGGTTATGACTCTCATAATCTAATCCTGTATTAACACTGGAGATTTGCAGGGGACTCATCATCTCAAGTCCATAACACTTACCAGGAAAAATCGTAATAAAACTTTGAGAACTAAAGACAAAGGAACAATCTTGAAAACCACTAGAGCAATATGACACATTACTTAGAAATGAACAGTGGTTCAAATAAGAGTGGACATTTTATCTAAAACCATGAACGTTAGAAGAAATTGGCAAATCACTTTTTAAGTGATTTGAAAGGAAAGAACTTCAACACAGAACAAATGAATTTTTGTATACCTTAGGAATGAAGTGTAGATAAGACATTCTCAGAAAAAGGAAAACTAAATAATTTATATCCAGAAGACCAAATATTCATGAATGACTAATGAAATTTCTCTAATAAGAAAGAAAATGAAACCAGCAAGAAGAGAAACAAGAAGCAAGAATAACATGTGAGTAAAAATAGGGATAAGTATAAGAGACTAGTTTCAATTAGGTGTGATGCTGCACACTTGTAATCCCAGTGAATCTGCTGGGTGAGACAGGAGAATCACAACTTCAAAACCAGCCTCAGCAACAATTTAGGGAGGGCTTTAGCAACTTCTAGAGACCCTGTCTCAAAATAAAAATACAAAAAGGGCTGGAAGATGTGTTAGAGCACTCCTGGGTTCAATCCCAAGTATGCCAAAATAAATAAATTAATTAAATAGTTTCATCTTTAGTTTTTAAAAATTAAAAAAGATAACTGGACTTTCCAATAGACTACTTAATTTGAAATGTGCCTACTTGGAATGGAGTTGTACTTTAAGTTTAAAATAAACATTCCTTGTCAAAGACTTGGTACAAAGATATAAAGCACTTTATTACAGCTTTGTTGGTTATATGTTGATACTATGTTGAACATATCATATTAAATAAAGTATGCATTAGAAGTGAAAATTCACTTCATCTATTTCTTTTTCCATTTTTTAGCGTGAATACTAAAAATCTTTACATGTGCTTTCTGTTTGTGGGTTGCATTATATGTATATTGGGCAGGGCTAACATAGAGGATTCAACATTCACATTCTTTTATGCAAATGTATTAGAAGATGACCTGCATTAAGAAAAAAAAAATGTAAAACTCTTTGGATCAATGGTTGAGGTTGTGGCTTAGTGGTAGAGCGCTTGCCTAGCACGTGTGAAGCACTGGATTCTATCCTCAGCACCACATAAAGATGAATAAATCAATAAAATAAAGGTCTATTAGCAACTGAAAATAATTTTTAAAAAACTCTTTGGATCAAGTTTCACACCAACTTTTGTTAAAATATTTTATAAACTTAAATAACTTGATATGCAATTTTAGGAGTGTGGTTTTAGGAAGGTATACTAGGAGGCAATTCACAAGGCAGAAAAGTTATCCTACTTACATGTTTTATTCAGGAAAAAAGTCACTAAATATAAACCTTACATTGTTTGTTTGTTTAACCTTTTGGTAAACATTCAGTATTAAAAGTGTTAGAAAACATCTAAAAGAACAGGACTTCAATCTGTAGCCTTTAGCCATTAAAGAAAAAAAGAAGTAAAAAATCAGAAAATTGTCTCAAACCAAGAGAAGGGAAAGAGAAGTAGAAAAATAGAAAGAAAAAGGGCAACAAACAAATTATAAAATGATGTGTTAAATATAAATTATACAAATAATGGGGAAAACCCACCTTTAAAAAGAGCATATCAGATAGGAAAAAGAAAAATAATCATGAAAAAAGCATTTCTCTGTCAAATAAATGCAAATAGACAAACCAATGATGCATTATTTTTATCTATTAAATTGAAAAATGCATGTTCAAGGCTATCAAAAGTGTACTTAGTTAAACAGTACTGTTAAGTGGAAAAACTTAGACAACTTTAAATTTAATTGAGTTTATTGACTAAAAATAAGTAAGTTTTTTTCATGAATCAGGCAGCCCACAGATTCAGAACACAATCAAAAAGCTCTTTGCCTGCTATGGTCAAGCAGTATTTTTGAACAGGGGAAAAAAATAAAATACAGTTTATTTGATTAACACTTTGCCTTCCTATTTGAGTCGGCTAAACACCCACCATTCACTGAAGCTCAGTTACTACAACTGCCTGAAACTCAGCTATTTATTACATGAATATATTCATAAGTTAGTTTGTACTTAGGATGAATAACCCCATATTGTTTTGGCCTTCTGGGCCCAATATGGGACCCTAATCCAAGTCAACAGACTCCCATAAATTTTATTCAGTAATTCATGAGAATTTAAATTGTTGCACCCCTTTCAAAAGGAAATGTGACAAAAATATGTTCATAATAGTACTTAAAAATCATCATATATATGAATGCCCAACAATAGAACATGATTAAATAATTGATAGCACATCTATATTATTAAGTGTTATACAGACATTAAAATCATGTTTTCAGGAAATATGTAGTAAGAATAAAATTGATCAAATTATACTGTTTTATTGTGTGAACATATGAATATATTATAACATAAAACATAAAAAAGAAGGAAAAAAGTAGAATTTAATAATTGAATAAAATATGATACAAAATTGAATTATAAAATTGCAAAGAAAACTACATATTATATCAATACAGATAAGTATTATTTGTTTATAAAAGTAGTGTAATCAAATGCTACAACAGAAATATTTTATTGTAATTTCTTCTGAGGATCAAAAACTAGATGCTACATGCCAAAACAAAAGATAAGACCTTCATGTAAAATTCACAAAAGGAAGTTATGAAAAACCCTGTTTTTACCCCTCTTAACAGCATCAAGAGGAGAAATAGAGGATCGGAAGAGATTTTTGATGGAGTCTTTGGTGTGCTTGTGAGCAAAAGTTCCACTATTCTCCCCAAGGAAGAAAGAATAAAATCTCTCTTCTCCTCAACTAAATAGAGAACAAAAAAGGAAGCTATTCAGAGAGCTCCATTGTGTCACCTGTTGTTGGTGCACAAAGAGGGCCAGTGTCAGAATGAGCTTGAGGATTCTGAGCATAACTCCACAAGTCAGTCTGCTGCTGGGATCACTCCTCTCAAGACCATCCAAACAAAAGATAAGGGAGTGTTTTAGGTGAGAAGACATGAATCTCATGTGAAAGACAGCCTGGTGAGTTTGTATTGAATCTTGCCCAGGATTTCCACTTAGAGGGGCAAAGACTGAGAATTAGGGAAAGAAAGATTTCAAGAAGGTGAGGCCATTACCTGGACAAGGGAATAGCAGGTGAAGACTCCTTTCCTATTGGGAAGAGATCAGGCAGATCAGACTCCAAAGAACCTATGAGACTATTCCATGATAAGTTAGCTTTATTTTTTATCATGTTTTTAATTGCTTTTATTTTTTAAATACATGGCAGCGGTATACATCACAATTCTTATTCCACATATAGGACACAATTTTTCATATCTCTGTATATACAGTATGTTCACCCCAATTCATGTCTTTATACATGTACTTTGGATAATGATGCCCATCACATTCCACCATCATTGCTAACCCCCTGCTCCCCTCCTCCCCTCCCACCCCCTGCCCTATCTAAAGTTCATCTATTCCTCCCATGCTCTCTCTTCCTACCCCACTATGAGTCAGTCACCTTATATCAGAGAAAACATCTGGCATTTGTTTTTTGGGGATTGGCTAACTTTATTTAGCATTATCTTCTCCAAATGCATCCATTTACCTGCAAATTCCATGATTATATTTTTTTATTGATGAATAATATTCCATTGTGTATATATGCCAATTTTTAAATCCATTCATCTACTGAAGAGCATCTAGGTTGGTTCCACAGTTTAGCTATTGTGAATTGTGCTGCTATAAACATTGATGTGGCTGTGTCCCTGTAGTATGCTGTTTTTGAGTCCTTTGGGTATAGACTGAGGAGTGGATAGCTGGGTCAAATGGTGGTTCCATTCCCAGTTTTCCAAGGAATCCCTATAGCGCTTTCCATATTGGCTACACAAATTTGCAGTCCCACCAGCAATGTAGAAAAGTTAGCTTTAAATACCCAGCTTCCCAAACCACTTATTCCAGCTCTAAACAGTCTCAGTCAAATATTTACCTCCTTTCCTTTTTCCCTCTTCTTCTCCCCTTAGGGGTAGACCTGTGATTGACAAGATGAAGGACAGCAAAGATATAAATCAGAGAAAAAGCAGACAGCACCCTTCTTTCCTAATGCAGCTAGCTATCCTACAACAGGCACAGTTAGGAAATGGGGTGTACCTTGTACTTTGAATGAGGTTAAAATGTTGAATATTACAGAGGAATGAAAATATTAATGACTGTTTTGGAGAAGATTTTATGTGAAAGTGCCTAGAGAAGCCTGGGGACTTGCCCTAAATTTCTTCCAGGAAAAGAACTAGGACTAGAGAAAGAATTAGTCAACAGAATAAATGGAAAGAGACAGGAGGAAACAAGAATAAATAGACTTTGTGATTATATCCCACAAGACATGCTCCATCACATGACAACTCCATTGGGAACAAAGAGGAGAGAATTGAAGGAAATACATCCTTATGTAGCAGAGACATTCGAGGAGGTAGTAATAGGATTACTAGTGAATTTTATTTTTCTTTTCTCTCTTTATGATTTTTTAAAAAGCAGCGAGATTTTATTTATTTAGTCTTTTAACCAAATGGGATTTGCAGATTGCAAATCTTTCTTGGGGCCTTCTATCATATGAATGGCCTCATTTTAGTTAAATATACAAACCTCTCTTAGAAAGATGGAATGGTTCTTATTTAAAAACTATTTCATTCCTAAAAAAATAAGATGCATAGACAAATAATAGTTTGTTTCTTAACCCCGAAATATAAGACATTAAAAATCATTTTCAACATTCATATTTTTGAAAAATTTCAAGTTGCATTTAACCACAAATGGAAAATTTCAGTATGTTAATAGGGTATATAATTGATTTGTGAATTTTAGAGTTGAGCACTGGAGAAGAGAGGTTATCAGCACATGTATAGAGTTAGTGCTTCATATGTTCTCATTTATGTTTTCTAAAAGATTTTATCTACATACAATATTTTACGTATTCCCTACCTCTTTTTGGCTCATAAAATTATCACATACTTTTATAAATTTACTATAGAAATATTTATCATTTATAATATCATCAGCTGCTTTTCAGAGAAAAATTTTCAATACATTTTCCCATAAGAAATCTTTAAAACTTTTTGTTGTTCTTATGTATGTTTGAGTGCATGAGGTTGATAATAAAAATGACTTAATTCAAGATGTGAGCTATAATTTTTCTCATTTGAAAAAATGTCCAATCTCCTTCAAAGGAGTGCTGGGATTTAATTAATTACTTGACCCTATGAGGATTTAAAGCTAGATTAATGTGAAGATTTTTCTGTTACTGTTTCTCCTGTCACCAGAAATACAGAGCAGGGAATTAACTTTTACTCTGCCTTCATAGATAAAGAAAAATCCTTTTAAATGTAAATAAATATTAAGAGAGATAATCTGAAATTTTGATGATGACAGATATGCAGTCAAATGTTATGAGAGAAAAGGTACAGAGAAATTATCGTTTTTATACCGTTGTCATAAATCAGATGGAATCTGGTAGTTAAAACAGAAATACTGGGGCTGAGGTTGTGGCTCAACAGTAGAGTGTTCACCTAGTATGCACAAGGCCCTGAGTTCGATCCTCAGCATCACATAAAGAAAATAAATAAATAAATAAATAAAGGTATTGTGTTCAAGTATAACTAAAAAATAAATATTTTTAAAAACAGAAATATTGAAATGAAGTAGCAAAAAATTAAGACATATATTATAAACTGATATGTGTCATATCAGATCTATAAGATATATTATAAAACATGTTACAAGCTTAAGCATATGTGTGTGTGTGTGTGTGTGTGTGTGTGTGTGTACATACAGGGGACAGGGAGGACCTAGAATGTGGTGCAAAGAATGGTTCCAAAACTCTGTCCCTTGTATTCAAGTTGAATACATATTCCTCTTGAATGTGGACAAGACCTATGAGTATGAGGGAATGTCCCTTTCTTAATTTGGTTACATTACATTACCTAAGACATTACTATGTCAGGCTGAAAAGACAGGTTCTCCATTCTCTCATGGACTTTAGAGAAGTGAGTCTTCATGTCAGGAGAAGGCCAAGCAGCTAGGACAAGAGGGCGGCCTCTAGGATTGGAGAGTGACCTCAGAGCTGTCTTCACTTCTGCGGGCTCTCTCAGGAAGTGTGTTTCTTTGTTGTTGTTGTCATTGATTTTCCCAGTTTCTAAAGGCCACTGCCATTCTTTGGCTAACGGTTCTTTTCTCTCTCTTCAAAGCTAGCAAGTGTGGATCAAGTTCTTCTCACATCAAATCACTCACCTCATCTGACAACCTCCTCTATATTTAAAAGCCCTTGTTAATTCACTGGAGCCAACAGATAATCCAGGGAAACTTCACTATTTTGAGGTCAGATGATTAGCAACTTGAGTTGCATCTGCTAATTTAATTTCTCTTTGCCATGTAATATAGCATATTCACAAATTCCAGAGATTAGGGTGTGGTAGGCTGCTTGGGGAGCCATTATTTTGACTATCAAACAGTTCAAACAAAAGATGGATATAAGGATAATTAAAAAAATGACAACACAAATATTTCCATTTTAGAGATTTATTCTAAAATCTTTGTTTGTTTTTGGTACTGGAGATTGAACCTAGGGCATTTTTACATTGAGCCACAAACATCCCCAGTTCTTTTATTTTTTATTTTGAGATAGTATCTTGCTTATTTGTGTAGGGCCTCACTAAGTTGCTGAGGCTGAACTCAAATCCTTCCCCAGCCTCATGAGTTGCTGGGATCACTAACATGCACCACTGCACCCAACCTATTCTAAAGTCTTCATTAAACTGCCAGGATGAATATTTAGAAAGTTTACTAAGACATTGAAACATTATAAAACTATACTTTCTTCATGTTTTTCTATGTCAATTCTCCCATGTTGCATATTTTTTCAAAATAAGTTAATCCAATATTATAACCAAAAACATTGCTATATTTTTAAACAGTATTCAAATATATTCAAAATTCAAAGAGTATTTAATATTATTCCTTTAACTATTTTATACTTTACCAATAGAACAAAAAGCCTCTCCTTATTACTAAAGATAATCAGGTATATTGGCAGGTTCATATTTTATTAAAGGCTTCCTTTCTTTTCAATGAAAATTGATCAGTGTTATAATGATATAACAAGATTATCACTTAGCTGACTGAATGAAAAGCCAAATACAATATTAATGTGGATCCTTTGAGATAAAATATTTATGAGTAAAGAGAAGGAATAAAGTATACTATCTTTCTTTATTTTTCAAGCACCTGCTCCAATTAAAAATAAATGCAGATAAATCCTGTATAAAATTAACACTAATGATATTCATTATTTACTGTAGTATAAATCCATTGTTTGTAGAATTTGGAGGAAATTCTGCTTTATTTAATATTAGTGAACACATATTCATTGTCTCTTGGAAAAATTGTTTGTTTGTCTGTCTCTGTTTACCAGTTTATGCTCACAATATATTATTCTCTACTTCAGAGAATGTTCCATAATAAACATGTCCATGAATTAAGCAGAGAAATTTCTTTGTGAAAATAAATTGGTAACTTTTAACTTTAAGCAAGGAAAAGTGATTATTATCTCAAGGAAAAAAAATACATACAATCAGCTCACTTAATTCTTGTGTTCTCAGTCACAGGCAAACAATTAGGATGCATCAAACTTTGGTGGATATGTAATACATAATATCTAAAATATTTCAGATAAATAAAATTGACTTAAGACTGTATACTTCAAACTTGGTGAGAGGGGGAGAAAAACTTATATGAGACTCATAATTTAAAATAGATACATACTATCTCAGGGGAAAATAAATATATACTCTAAGACTGACGTGATCATTATAATAAATGCTCTAGTTTACAATCTCTGAAAAATGTGACTTTTTAGCTAGTTTGCATGTTTCTTGTCTTTTCTTTTTATTGTATGTGTTATGTCTTTTTGTTCTATTAATGCATATTTAGAATTCAAAAATACCTAACAGACTACATCAAAGGCCCTTAAATCTATAGTATGGCCAGACTTAGTAATGTGGCATGGGGTTATAGTTCTTAGAGAAATTACTGCCATAGCCTCTGTTTTGTTCAACAGTTACCAGGTTTTGGAATAGTATATTAAGGATGGCAAAGCCAGTAAGCAAGATTGCTACCGTTACTCCCCCGTCAGTGTAGATGGAGTTACCAGTGAAGTAAAGGACAAATATTCTTTCAAAATTCTCCTGCTACAATCAACATACAAAAATTAGTATTATCTACATATGCTGATAATGAACTATCTGAAAAAGAAATCAAGAAAGCAATCCAATTTATAGTAGTATGTTCAAAAAAATAGTACTTAGGAATCAATTTAGCCACAGAAGTAAAGGATCTGCAAACAGATAAGTTACAAAACATCCATGAAAGAAATTGAAGGTACAAATACATGGGAAAAAGTTCATGTTCATGCATTGAAAGAATTAACATTGCTAACATGTTTACAATCTATATATCCAATACAATCCCTATAAAAATTCCAAGGACATTTTTCACAAAAATAGGAAAATTATTCCTATAACTCATATGAAACCATAAAAAAACCTCAAATAGCCAAAACAAAGCTGAGCAAAAAAGAACAAAGCTTGAGGCATCACATTCTTTGATCTCAAAATCTACCTCAAAGTTATAGTTATCAAAAGAGTATATTAATAGCCTAAAAAAAAGGACATAGACCAATGGAACAGAATAGAGATCCCTGAAATAAACTCAAGTACATACAGAAAAATAAATTTGATAAGGATGCCAATAATAACATATCACAGGGAGGGAAAGTTTCTTCAACCAAATGGTGATGATAATTATGAATTACCTCATGGCAAAGAATGAAATTGGACCTTTCTAATGACCATAGAAAAAAACTAACTCAAAATGGAATCAACAAAAGACTGAAAATTATAAAACTCTTGGGAGAAAATATAGGGGAAAAGCCTCTTAACTTTGGTATTGGCAATGATTTGTTGAATAGGATACCAAAAATACAGTAGACAAAAGCAAAAATAAGCAAGTAAAAAAATATCAAGTTTAAAAAAAAAACTTTTGCACAGCAAAGGAAATAAACAGCAAAATGGAAAGTCAGCCTTTGGAGTGGGAAAAATTTTGTGAACCATAAATATGATAAGATGTTAATATCCAAAATATATAAGGAACTCAAAGCTCAACAGAAAAAAAGCAAGCAAAAAAACAGCAAAAACAAAACAAATAGCTCAATTTAAAAAAAAAAAAAAAGCAGAATGAGCAATTCTCCAAAGAAGAATGTAGGTAAGAATACAGAATAGGGAACCATATTTAAAAAAAAAAAAAGTAGATGTCCAGCCACTGTGGAAAATAATATGGAGTTTCCAAAAGAAATTTATATATAAATAAAATTTCTTTTATTTATATATTTATTTATATATTATATTAAATTATATATATATATATATATAGCATAAAATATGCTTAATATTTGCTATGGACTGAATTATGTCCCTCCCTCCAAAATTTGTATGTTGGAGATTTAACCACCAATGTTACTATGTTTGGAGATAGGGCTTATAAAGGAGGTAAGGAGGTATTTACGGTAAAATTGGGTGTTCTGATAAGATTAGTGTCCTTATAAGAAGAGATGCCAGAGAATTCACTCATTCATTGTCCATGTGCTGTCAGAAGAATAGCAATGTTGAAGACACAGCAAGGGAGCAGTCATCTGAAAGCAAAAAAGAGAGCCCTCACCAGAAACTGAAACTTGCCGGAACTTGATCTGAGACTTCTAGCTTCAGACCATGAGGCATAAATTTACGTTGTTTAATCTGCTCAGTCTGTAATATTTGTTATGACAGCCCAAGTACATTAATTGAGGTCCTCTTCATGCATACTATTTTCCTTCTGAAGATGAGATTAAGCTATTTCTTCTTATTATTTTGCTACTCAGATTATATATGCCTATTTTGAAATATTTTTTAATTGAAGTCACTGTTTAATTCCATTTTGGACAATATTTTTGTATCACCACTCTATGGGACTTTTCCATTTCTTGGAATTTCCCAGAGATTATTGGGCAGGGCACAGTGGTGCAGGCCTGTAATCCCAGCAGCTCATGAGGCTAAAACAGGAGGATCCTGAGTTCAAAGCCAGCCTCAGTAATGCTGAGGCACTAAGGAACTCAGTGAGATCCTGTCTCTAAATAAAATACAAAATAGTGCTGGGTATGTGGTTCAGTGGTCAAGTCCCCCTAAATTTAATCCCGGTACCCCCCACCCCACCAGAAAACAACTACTTGCTTCTTATTCCCTGGGATTTCCCTAGTACCATATAGGTGTAGTAGGTCATTAAAAGATAAATCAATGGATGAAAAAGAAGCATGATTCTTCACCCCTTTCCTGTTACCTAGGTTGATGGTCTCAGCCTATCAGACTCTATATATTGTCTGTGCATTATGCAAACCCCATGAGACCCCAACAACTGAGTTTCAGAATTTACACAATAAAAATAGTAGCACTAACTGTGCATCCTAGAAACAAGAGGCTTTGTTGCCCAAATTTTGGAACAGAAATCTTCACAGCAGGGCTCCAGGATGGCATACCTTGTTCCAGATTGCAGAAAACATGCATATTTGGTATCTTCACCGAGTTTTATGATAATACATTGAGAAAATGTGTACACAGTGATTGACTTTGTAAAACTGTGGTTTGGGTGAAGACCATAGACATACAGAGACACACCCCCCATTACTCATCATAAAATAATATTTTTTTTTGAGAGAGAGAGAGAGAGAGAGAGAGAGAGAGAGAGAGAATTTTAATATTTATTTTTTAGTTTTCGGCGGACACAACATCTTTGTATGTGGCGCTGAGGATCGAACCCAGGCCGCACGCATGCCAGGCGAGCGCGCTACTGCTTGAGCCACATCCCCAGCCCCATAAAATAATATTTGATCAGTCTAAGGAGATATATTAACAAGACTCTAGACTGACACATTTAATCGTATAAAATCAATGCTAAATATACCAAATTAAGACAGAAGCTCTTACTCAAAGTGTGTATGTGTGTGTGTGTTGCTTATTATGTCTATTGTTTATTGATAAGCAGATGAAGAACTTAACTATTAAATTCAGAAAATTGGTAAAACACATAAATGTATTCTAAGAGTTTAAATAAGTATATAAAGGAAAAACTCTCTACTTTTATCTTTATTAATGAAATGGTTTTATTTATTTCACTGGTTTCAAGTCTATGTTTTGCCAGTAACAAAGTAACAATAAAAATGAATATGAAATATTGTATTTGTTTAATTTTCAGATTAGATGTACTTGGGTATTTATAATCCAGGAGTATTTCACTGATATAGGGAGAAGTTCATTTGTGTGTGTATATATATATATAAAAGGAGAGTACTTCACATGTTATTGACCTGATGTCTTCCTGCTAATATCCTCATCAGAAGGGAAAAATAAGGAACTAATGTTATACATCCTAACATTTAAAGAAGGGAAGAGGAACTTACAGCAAACAGGATCAAAATACAGTTTCATACATGAGAATATAGACAAAAGTAGAAGAAAGAGGCAAAATTAATTAGGTTACTTCCTAGTTCTATCATCATTTTGGGGTTACAGAGATCTGCCGTGAGTGTGCAATATAGAGAGAACTCAGTCTTAAGCATACATATGTCTGCATCAAAATGAGTGTGGAGAGAGAAGCACTGGGTTGGGGAGAAACATCACTTATTCACCAAAACAACAAATATTTCTTGTGTAATTCTTAGACGTCATTAAATGTTACAGAACTGGGCTGTTTAATACTATTTGAGTCAAGTCATGTTTAAGTTTAAATTCACTTCAAATGAAAATTCACTTTCTCTGTGTACTCTTTGAAATTAAAGAGGTAAGTAGCCATATGTAGCTTGGTTCAGAGCCATGGATAATTCTGAGATTAAACAGTACAAAGTGTGAGAAAATCTACATGTTCTCAATAATTCCATGGTCAGCAGCTAACAATACAGGGTCACGTTAAGAAAGGGCAATTGGAAGCCACCTGTTTGCTAAATGAATTTATATTGAAGTCATATGCAATCAGAGCACACTTTGATTCAGAGGATGTTGCCAGGCATGGTGGCAAGCATCTGTAATCTCAGCAACCTGGGAGGATGAGACAAGAGAATTCCTAGTTCAAGGCCAGGTTCAGCAATTTAGTGAGACCCTCATAACTTAGTGAGAACCTGTCTCAAATTTTAAAAAACTGAGAGAATTGGGGATTCAGCCCAGTGTTAAAGCAGTTCTGGGTTTAATTCCTAGCACCCCTACACACACACACACACACACACACACACACACACAAACAAACACACACACATACAAGAGAGAAGAGGCTATAATTTACATCTAGAATTCCCCCCCAAATATTCATATATTGAAGGTTTGATCCCTCTCTAGTAATGTTCAGAAGTGGGGCAATTGGGAAGTGATTTGTTATGAGGGCACTAATCTTGTCAATGGATTAGTGCATTGATGAGTTCATTGCTAAATAGACTATTGTGAAGTGATATAAACTATAGGAGGTGGGAACCTGTTGAAGGGAATGGGTCCTTGGGGTGTGCCCTTGGCAGCTACATCTTATCCCAGGCCCCTATTTTTATTTGCTTCTTGTCTGCCATGAGGTGGGAAGCTTTTCTTCACCACACCCTTCCTGACATGATGTTTAGTCTTACCACAGGCCCAGAATCAATTCCCCAAGTGACCACAGAATAAAATCTCTGAGACCATGAACGAAAATAAGTATTTCCTGTACTCAAGTGTTTTCCTCAGATATTCTGTCACAGTGACAAAAACCCTAACAGAAAATTGGTACCAAATATGGGTTCATTTCTATGACTATACCTGACGGTGGTTCAGATACCTTTGGAACATGTTGTGGAAAAGACCTGGAAAGGTTTGGCGATGCAGGCTAGAGAAGCACTAGAATATTGTAAGCTTCACGGACAAGTATGTGAGCACAGAAGACCAGAATGCTGATAGGAATGTGAAGAGGAAAGCCTGTGCTGATTAAGTTTCAGGTGGGAATGAGGACTTTAGTGGGAATTGGACTGGAGGCCACACGGGTAACATTCTGGAAAAGATCGCATTTACATTTCACCCATGTCCTGAGACTTTCTGTGAGGCTGATTTTAAAGGGATAGACTTATTTACCTGGAGAAAGAATTTTAGGACACAGCATTTAGGTGGTAGCATGTATATTACTGGCAGCTTTTACCCAGACTTACAGTGAAAACAAGAAGCAAAAAGCAAACTGAAAAGTTGTGAAACACCTGCAGAAAAAATCCATGTAAAAATAAGACCAAGGAAGATAAATGGATTAATGCCACTAAAAAGAAACCAAATCCTTTATACCTGGACAAGACATGACCCATCAGAGTTCAGTGGTGAAAAGGTATAACTTTGCTTGAAAGACTGAGAAGAGAGCACCAAGGTGCCCTGCTGGCACAGGGCCACATATGAATTTGTTTCCCCAGGAATCATTTTCTTATGTTCACCTATCTGGGAACTCAAAGGCCTCTGAAGGTATGCATTAAGGGGACCCCTGGCTACTGTTTGACCTGGTGGAAGACATTGGTGTCATCTACATGATGCTGGTTTTCCAAGTACATACAATGCAGGAGTTTTGGGGTCACTGAGGCTTCCACAAAGATGGCTGGGAGGCCAGGCAATGTGTGGCAGGTTGAAATCCCTGTGGTCTGAACAGACAATGCATGAAATTGTGAGAGTGAATCCAAAGCTGAAATGGAGACCCTAGGAAATTAGAAAGGCTAGGAATATGGAACATCTGCCAAAAAGAAAAAAAAAATTGCAGGCAGTGAGCACAGTGAGCTCAAGAGAGAGGTCATGTGGGCTCCAACTAGCAAGACCATACAAGTGGGGCTTCCTACGCCCTTTGGAGTTAACATCTCTCCACCACATGCCCTTGATGCTGGATGTGGAGCTAGAGAACATAATGTTTGCCCTGCTGGATTTCCATCTTATCCCTTCTCTCTATACTACTATATATACTGTGTCTTTGTATGTTGGAAACATGCATTTTTATTGTTATTTTTACAGGGGCTGACAGCTAAGCATTTTCTTGGTTCTGAGAGGATATTTTGGACTTGTACTTTGGGGAAATATTGGAACTGTAGAGAATTTGGGGATTCTTGATGATGGACTAAATCCATTTTGCATTGTGAAATGGATATGAGTCTTTGGGAGCCAGGGGTGGAATATTGTGATTTATATCTGGAATGTTCCCACAGTGATTGTGTGTTAAAAGCCTGGAATCTTCCAGCAATATTCAGGGGTGGGGATGTGATTATTTCATGAGGGCACTAACTTCATCATAGATCAATCCACTGGTGAGTTCATAGATGGATCCACTATTGAGAGGTGATGGAAACTGTAGGAGGTAGGATTTAATTGAAGGGAGTGGCATGTGCCCTTGAGGATGAGGATGACATCTTGTCCCTGCCCACCCCTCTTTGCCTCTCTATTTTCCAGTCACTATGAGATGAGAAGCTCTGTTCCACCATATTCTTTCAGCCATGATGCTCTGCCTCACCATAGGTCCACAGCAATGGAGTACATCAGCAATGGACTGAAATCTTTTCTCTTTTAAGTTATTTTTGTCATATATTTTGTCATAGTGATGAAAATATGACTAACACAGAAGAGAAATACCAAATGGAATATTTTATGAAGGTTATATTAACCATAGACCCTATTTAGTTTCCATAGCAGCAGAGGTCAAGGTTACTGCAGAAGCATCCAATGTTGGTGATACAAGCCCTGGATGAGCAACAATTATATCATTCTTTCATGTGTTCTAGACATTGTTCTAAAGTACTTACCCTCCAAGCCTATTTCTCTGATCTATCCAAAGATTCTGTGAGCTGCTTAAAATACTTTATGATGTCACAATTTTTCTTGAGCCCCTGGAGTTGATTTCTGTTGTCTTTAATAAATATCTTTGACTAACATTGTACATTTTTACAGGTAGAGCATTCGCCAATTCCAGTAATGCTAAACAAGGTTATTAATCAAAAAAGAGGGGGGGGGGAGAGATACAATTTAAAGAACAGCCCTTTTGAGAAAATCATAGTTGAAATTTTCCTCCAACTAAATTAGGTTTTAAATTTTTGAATGGGAAACATTTAGAAGAAGGGCCTGTAGAAACATAATGGTAAGTTATAGTGAAAAGATTAATACTGGTGTGTCATCTTTATTTTTTTATCAAGTGGCTTTATTCTTTAATCATGAAGCATATTAAAAATGTGAATAATTTTATTTTATATTCACATTTTTATTCATCATAAAGCTCTTGCCTAGGTTGTATAAATTAATGCATTGTCTTAAATTTGAACCTAAGTAGAGTTCGAAGTCCAATGTATAGTAGCAACACAAGATACCAATACATTCAATGTTTTATAATATAATTTCAGGAAAATGAAGTAAATTCTTGATCTTTACACATTTATTCATTTATATGTGAGCTTGAATCAGATGATGTAACCTTTCTCTAAGGAGCTACAGGAACTTGACAGGCATTATCTAATTCATCTTCTCACTTACATTGGTGTGATATTATCTTCCTCATTTTAACAGTGGTGTAACTACAGAATAGGAAAATTAAACATTAATTCTAAGTATCTCTCTCTCTCTCTCTCTCACACACACACACACACAGTCAGAAATCTTGTCTACTTTTAAATATGAGCTCATGATAAAAAGAAAAAAAAAAGAAGCCCTTCATCAGCATGATCCTTAGCTAGTATAAGTGTACATGATATGATGATTGGAATGAAAACTATTTGCTTTGAAAAAAACCTAAATTTCATTCTGCTCGATTGTTAATTTGCAGACTATTATTAGTGTGATAGTCAATTTCATCAGGCTAAGGGAGGCTTAACTTAAATATCTGGAGAAGCATTACACTGGGATTGTCTGTGAGGGCATTAATGGAAAAGATTAGAATGTTAATGCTTAGATTAAGGATGACCACCTTCCCCAGTTTAGAAAGACATCATATCTGTTGAGGACCTCAATAGAACCCAAAGACAAACTTTCACTTTTCCTGAGCTGGGACAGCCATCTTCTCCTACCCTTAATTTCCTGGTGCACAGGCCTTTAGACTCAAACTAAATAACACCACTAGTTTTCTTGGTTCTCCAGATGTCTGATGACATATCATAGGATTTAGCCTCCCTAATCACAAGAGCCAATTTCAATATTGATTCTTCTCTTATTTGGTCTCTGAATAGATGATAATGATAGATGATATAGGTAGATAGAGATAGATGCTTGATAGATAAATAGATGCTAGATAGAAACAAAGATAGATGAAAGATAGTACTGTTTCTCTGCAGAAACTTAATACTATGAGATTTTAGAATATGATTATCTCCCAGTAATTCGAAGCTCTTGATGTCATAAGTTGCTACTGGGTTTACTCATCATCTTGCCCTATAATTTCTCTTTGCATCCATCCATGAAGAAGACAACTCAATATAGAGTTCAATAAGGTCAGACAGGTATGGTTTTCTGTCTTCGTGCTTATATTAATAATGAGACAGCTAACACAAAATTAAAAGCCTTTTATAAGCACGTAAAAAGTACATGGCTCAGGAACTGTCATGCAATTAGTTCTTCCTTCTTTAAATCTGCAAGAGATTCTAAGCAAGTAGCTGTTCATGTTGTTTTATCTTGGACTATTACAGATAAAAAAGCTAAAGACACTCTACCCAGCATTATATCAGGATAAAAATAAGATAGGAAAATGTGTGTTCATTTATATTTTTCTGACCCTGATGTTTTAGTTAATGGCTAATGTGGAAAATTAAGTATGAAATATCAGGAAGGTAATATATGTGATTAAAGGAATTGGATTGCAGAAAGAAAAGTGAAGGGGAAGGAGAAGTGAAGGGGGGGTGATGGTGGAAACTGATGGTAGAAACTGATGATTTCAGCAATTTTAGTCTGACCTCAGCAGGGAGCAAAGAGAGCTACCTATTGTCAAGAATTGGGCTGAAGTTCTTCAGTATATATAAATGTGACAGCCAGACAAATCCCCTGCATCAGAAGGAGGCAAAAATAACAAACCAGAAACAAAACCTTAGACCCCAAGGTTTGGTGGTCCTGCACAGTTCCTTGGTGGCAGGGAGCATGGAAAAAGGAGGAGCAGAATAGTCATTCACACATTCTAGAAATTTCTCAAGCAGACATCAAAAGCTTGCTGTCACCCCATTAGTGGACAAGTTTGCAGTAAGTGGAGTTCATAGATGTTTTATTCTTCATTCTTCTTTCTCTCTATTTTCAGCTGGATAAAATTCTGCAAGATTGACACTACTAAAAAAGAAATGTGTAAATTAATCTTTTAAAAATTTCACAAAGCTAGTTTTTGAAATAGTAATTTTTTTTTCTTTTTCAGAGATGGTCAATAAGCAATCCTGGGGAGTTGATTTTGAAAAAACTAAATTGAGATACACAGATGACCCCAGGACTTTGAGGAATGGCAGTGAATGTACTCCTTTTAAGGAGATAAAGGTCATGTCAATTAAGTATTTTAAAGACCCTTTTACCATGCAGCTGTCTGTCTCCTGTTGCAGTTTAGTTTCCTAACTGTTTCAAATAGCCTCTGGGTTCCACTGAACATCAACAGAAGGATCTCATTTATCACATCCTAATCCAAACCATAATTCATGTTTTCAGTCCTGTAACCTCTTCTCCAACTCATCTTCATGGACAAAGGATTTCTTCCCTTGAGGCTATTCCTTCTGGTGATCACTCTCTACCACTTATGACTCTCTGCCATCAATCATATCAATAATGGAGGGTCACTTGTCACTAAGCACTTTATGTTTCTACTCATGATTGTTCATGGAAGCTTCATGCCAATCCTAAAGTTTTGCAGGTCAGCATTAATAATTTGCCCTTTACAAGGCCAAATAGCCATTTTGAGATGGTAAAATCTGGCAGTCTTTGCCCAAAGAATTTTAGTAATTAAGCCTACAGAGATCCATCTTTTTGTGTGGAAGGCAGGTATTGTGAATGTCATCCAGGATAAGTTAACACTTAGCTACATGCCCAGTATTTTTTATTTATTTTATTTTATTTTGAGATAGGGTTTCACATTGTTAGGTCCTACCTAAGTTGTTGAGGCTGCTCTCTAACATGTGATCTTCCTGTCTTAGTCTCCCAAGCTGCTAGGATTATAGGTGTGCACCACTGCGCCCAGCAGAGATCCATCCTGATGCAAGGTTAGTCTTCTCTTTTTCACTCATTCCTCCCTTTGTTCTGACACAGATGCCTATATTTATCTGAATAGACATAATCAGTGCAGAAAAATGAGGTGAAACACTTTCCTGCTCATTCAATGAGGTGTTTCTATAATAGCAAACCCAGGTATCCAATGAAGACAAACAAAAAAAAAAATTTACTAGAAAGCAATATCCCCTATGAAAACAAATAGAATAATATTTAACAATATATTGGAAAACAAATCCAAAATCATAAAAATGGATCAAGTAGAATTTATCTCAGAAATACATGGTTAGTTTAACAAAGAATCAACACAATGTTATATTAATAGAAGAAAAGAGCAAAAACATAGGATAATTTCAATAGACACAGGATATATATATACTAAAGAAACTCATACCTTTTCAGGATAACAGCATTCAACAAACTAGAAACAGAAGGAACCATATAAATGTAATACAATGAAAATTCCAAAGCTGTTTTCACATAATAGGAAAAGATTAAATACTTTTCTAGTAAGATCAGGAAAAACAAATCTGATCCCACCACTTCCATTCTATATTGTCCTAAAACTTCCAGCCAGGAATTGATTTATAAAAAACATACAGATTGGAAAGGAAGAAGTAAGACTATCTCTATAGATGGAATTATCTTGTATATAGAAAATCAAAAGAATTAAAGAATCTAGTTAAAAAATCTTTAGAATAAATAAGTGAGTTTAACAAAGTTGCAGGAGGAAACAAAATTAACATACAAAAAAGTAATAAGAAAAAAATTAAAAAACAATTCCATTTATAAAAATGTCAAATAGGATAAAACACTTAAGAATAAGTTTTTTTTTTTTCCTCCACAGTATGTGCAACCACAAGAATGCAATCCTAATTGGAATGGGCCATTCTCCATGTATGTATAATATTCAGAATATCACTCTACCATCATTTTTATCTAAAAACAAAAAAAAATAAAAAAACAGTTTTAAAGTGTAAGACTTGTATATTTAAATCTACAAACATGGTTAAAATTAGAAAAAGAAAGAATACCTAAATATAAAATAAATTTCATGTTGATGAATCAGAATATTTGCTGTTGTTAAGATGGTAATACTTCCCAAATTGATCTAGAAATATAACATAATATATATTTAATTGTTAGTGGACTTCTTGGAAAAGTTGACAGGTTAATACTAAAATATATAATAAACAAAATAACCTTAAATTAGTATAACCAATGTGGAGAACTCACACATTTCAAGTCTTACTACCAAACTACACTAATTAAGACATAATGTATATATATATATATATATATATATATATATATATATATATATATATAAACTTTATACTAAATGAAAGAAGCCAATTAGAAAATAACTGATTTTGTATTATTGAATTTATAAGATGTTTCTAGAATAGACAAATCTATAGAAAGGAGATTAGCCATTGCTCTCTGGAAGAGAGGCTGGTAGTAGGAATGAAATTATTGAATTATGATTACTAATTGGTTTCTTTCTAGGGTGATTAAAATATTCCAGAATTGAGAGTGATGTTTGTTATACAACTTCAGAATTCATTAAATTATATACTTTGAATGAATTGGATGTATGGTGTGGGAAATAGAGCTATTACAAAGAAAAAAATCACAGGCAGCTTTTACACAAAATCAATGACAGATGACAGAACATCCACAGAATGGGGAAAAAAGGCGGGGAGGGTTGGGCCTAATTGCAACTGTCCAAAGATACATGCAGTACCAGCAACCAAGCAGGAAGACACAAAAATAAGGCAAAGCACTTTCCAAAACCCTGGTGTCAGAGACTCCATGAAATAAATTTTCATCAAGTTTTTCATACCCAGATAAAGACGCCACCCATCTGCATGTCAAGATCTGTGCAACTAAGACTGAAAGAGGTCATACGCTCTCCAAATTAAAAAAAAAAAAAAGGTAAAGGAATTTTTTGAATGTGGTCAGTCCATGGCAACCTGAGCCTTGCAAACTCTAAATAGAAACCAAATGGCTTCCAGGACTCAGTCATTCTGAAAATAAACTACTGGAACGAGAAACTAAATAGGGAAGGAAGGAAAGAATGAAGCAAAGTAAAAGGAAATTCCAAGGGAAAGTAGAGAGAGGATCAGATGGTATAGATCTCAAGAGCACACAAGCCCATATTATTGGATATCTAATGTTAATAAGAGAGGAAGAAGCCCTGGATATGTGAAGGTAGAAAACATGCCTTAAGTCATGTATACTCTACTATGAGAATAGAAAAACCCATGGGTGTGCAATTATTTACCTAGTATCCCTCCATTTCACATCTGTTCTTTTATATCCTGATCTTTGAGTTGGGGCTGGAACTCTGAAATTTATTTGTCAATTGGCAACTTGTTAGGCTCTGTCAAAAGTAGAAGGCAGCCACGCATGGTGGCACACGCCTGTAATCCCAGTGGCTGAAGAGGCTGAGGAAGGAGGATCACGTGTTGAAAGCCAGCCTCAGCAACAGTGAGGTGCTTAGCAACTCAGTGAGACCCTCTCTTTAAGTAAAATACAAAATAGGGCTGGGGATATGGCTCAGTGATTGAGTGCCCCTGAGTTCAATTCCCAATACCAAATATATATATATATATATTTTAAATTTATATATTTATTTATTTATTTAATATATAATATATATATTATAGTATTAAAATAGGATTTTAATTCACAAAGAACTAGAGCGTTTCTATTCTATGGCAGACCTAAAGGAATGACTTATTATTTACAGCTGCAAAATCAACCCTTCTAAAGTTAATACCCAACATTTAATTGTGCAGCTTGAAGAAATGTGATGTAAGTTTAACTTACAGATTCACAGACTGCATGTGTGATCATTGAATAGGAAAGATTGGGATCCAGAGATTTGGATTGGAAACCCATTTTAAAATAATGCTGAGGACCCAAACCCTCTGGTTTTCTGAGGCATCTTCTTTACTAGAAAAGACTTCTCTTTCCATGTCTGAACAAATTAGCCTTCCTTTGTAATAAACTTACCTGAGATCACAATATGTTAAAAAATATGTTATGTACCTCAAACCCAACCTAAGTCACCCACTATGTCTCTAGACCTAAATTAAAGTCAGATCTCAGCAGGCTTGAGGGAAGTTGACTTATAGTCCAAAATAATTGCCATGTTTTGTTAATTTATATTGCCAGAAACTTTGGGAAATTTATGTGAAAATGAATTCTAAGGACATCAAACCATAGAAGACAGACTATAACTTTTGATTATGCCAAATGATTGTCATAGATGCATTTTTTAAAGATAAACACAATATCTTTATTTGTTTTATTTATTTTTTATGTGGTGCTGAGGATCAAACCCAGTACCTCACAAGGATGAGACAAGCACTCTACCACTGAGCTATAACCCCAGCCCCATGAATGCATTTTTTTTTTTTGAGACTCTGGACTTAATTTTGTGGCTCCTACAGATACAAATAACCCTAACGGTTGTCTTTAAACCAAAACATGGACTTAAATGTAGTCAATATTTGTTGGATGTGATAGCACATGCCTGTAATCTCAGTGGCTCTGGAGGCTGAGGTAGGAGGACACAAGTTCTAAGCCATCCTCAGCAACTTAGGAAGGCCCTAAGCAACTTAACGAGCCCCTGTCTCAAAATAAAAAAATAAAAAGGGGTGAAGATGAAGCTCAGTGTTCAAGCACCACTTGAACACTGGGTTCAATGCCCAATACCCCACTTCCCAGCAAAAGTACCCTATATTTAAAACATTGACATGCTAGATTTTCTTTAGTGAAATGTCAAGAGAGAGAGCTGAAGGTTTAGGAAGGCACAGCTGTAGAAGTAGATTTATTACGTGCCATTTACCTATTTAATACTCAATTCTTTGAAAAGACCCAGAGGAGAACTTTTTCAATGAAGTATTCAGAAATACATTAGCAGTGGTGGAGGTTTATCCAGAGTAAGAATACAGAGAACCAAGGCTAAGCCACATGTCTTTTATGACATATCTTCAGAAGTCACACATCATCACTTTCACAGTATGTTATTGGTCATACTGATTAACCTGATTTAGTGCAAGGAGGAATAGTACCAGGGTATGAACATCAAGAAGCAAAGATCTTTGTGGGCATAAAATATTTTTAAAGACTTTGGAAATGAATTACTATTTCTTCTCTATGAATTTGACTTTCAAAAAAAGAAAGTGCTCTAAATAATTATGAAAAAAATTTAAAATTTCTGTCATCAAAATGTCTTAGACCCAGAATAGCAAAAACAATGCTAAGCAGGAAGTGTGAATCAGGCGGTATAGCAATACCAGACTTCAAACTATACTACAGAGCAATAGTAACAAAAACAGCATGGTACTGGTACCAAAACAGGCGGGTGGACCAATGGTACAGAATAGAGGACACAGAAACCAATCCACAAAACTACAACTATCTTATATTTGATAAAGGGGCTAAAAGCATGCAATGGAGGAAGGATAGCATCTTCAACAAATGGTGCTGGGAAAACTGGAAATCCATATGCATCAAAATGAAACTGAATCCCTTTCTCTTGCCATGCACAAAAGTTAACTCAAAATGGATCAAGGAGCTTGATATCAAATCAGAGACACAGCATCTGATAGAAGAAAAAGTTGGCTACGATCTACATACTGTGGGGTCGGGCTCCAAATTCCTCAATAGGACACCCATAGCACAAGAGTTAATAACTAGAATCAACAAATGGGATTTACAAGAACTAAAAAGTTTTTTCTCAGCAAAAGAAACAATAAGAGAGGTAAATAAGGAGCCTACATCCTGGGAACAAATCTTTACTCCTCACACTTCAGATAGAGCCCTAATATCCAGAGTATACAAAGAACTCAAAAAATTAAACAATAAGATAACAAATAACCCAATCAACAAATGGGCCATGGACCTGAACAGACACTTCTCAGAGGAGGACATACAATCAATCAACAAGTACATGAAAAAATGCTCACCATCTCTAGCAGTCAGAGAAATGCAAATCAAAACCACCCTAAGATACCATCTCACTCCAGTAAGATTGGCAGCCATTATGAAGTCAAACAACAACAAGTGCTGGCAAGGATGTGGGGAAAAGGGTACACTTGCTCATTGTTGGTGGGACTGCAAATTGGTGCAGCCAATTTGGAAAGCAGTATGGAGATTTCTTGGAAAGCTGGGAATGGAACCACCATTTGACCCAGCTATTCCCCTTCTGGGTCTATTCCCTAAAGACCTAAAAAGAGCCTACTACAGGGACACTGCTACATTGATGTTCATAGCAGCACAATTCACAATAACAAGACTGTGGAACCAACCTAGATGCCCTTCAATAGATGAATGGATAAAAAAAATGTGGCATTTATACACAATGGAGTATTACTCTGCATTAAAAAATGACAAAATCATAGAATTTGGAGAGAAATGGATGGCATTAGAGCAGATTATGCTAAGTGAAGCCAGCCAATCCCTAAAAAACAAATGCCAAATGTCTTCTTTGATATAAGGAGAGTAACTAAGAACAGAGTAGGGACGAAGAGCATGAAAAGAAGATTAACATTAAACAGGGATGAGAGGTGGGAGGGAAAGGAAGTGAGAAGGGAAATCGCATGGAAATGGAAGCCGATCCTCAGGGTTATACAAAATGACATATAAGAGGAAAGGAGGGGTAAGACAAGATAATACAAATGGAAGAAATGATTTACAGTAGAAGGGGTAGAGAGAGAAAAGGGGAGGGGAGGGGAGGGGAGGGGGGATAGTACAGAATAGGACAGACAGCAGAATACATCAGACACTAGAAAGGCAATATGTCAATCAATGGAAGGGTAACTGATGTGATACAGCAATCTGGATACGGGGTAAAATTGGGAGTTCATAACCCACTTGAATCAAACAGTGAAATATGATGTATTAAGAACTATGTAATGTTTTGAACGACCAACAATAAAAAAAGGTTATATAGCACAGAAATCCTTAATAGTAACTATGTACCAAAATATTAGTTAAGTATGCACAGTGCAATTAGTCCCCACTAATGTCAGAGAACATTCTATAAAATACTGAATCTGGGCAGTTAAAGATATTGTGTAACAACTATTAGTTTACCCTAGCTTGCAATGTTCCAGACAATATAGTAAATTGATACTTGACAAGTATTTCCTGAAACCAGGATTTTGTTACTCAGGAAGGCTTCTGCTGAAATGATCTCATGGACTTTGATATTTCTGGGTTAGAGATGCAGTATTAATAATGTGTTATATTTTTGGCAAATTAAATAAGACTGCTTTGGACTTGCCTTGGGAACCAAAACACATACTTAATGCAATTTTGATGGTACAAAGTTCTTTGTGTAGGCAAAAGACTTAAAAATTATATGCCAGGACCAAGTGTGGTGGTGTATGTCTGTAGTCCCAGCAATTTGGGAGGCTGAGGCACAAAGATTTCAAGTTCGAGGCCAGCCTCAACAACTTAGTGAGCCCCTGTCTGAAAATCAAAAGGGATGGGGATGTAGCTCAATGGTAAAGCACTGCTGAGTTGAATTCCCAGTACCTGTGTCCCCAAAAAAGTACATGTTATGACAGGCATTCATGGTTTAGGTGACATTGCCCTAGGTAATAATATTCTCTTGCTATTTTTTAAGTCATTTGTTTTCTTATATATTCTTATTCATATTGGTTCATTTTAGCCCAATTTAATAGAATTATTATAGATATTGAAGAAAGTCTTTACTTTTTGTTAATTTATCAATCTTGATAAAATTTTATACATAGTTCATTAATCATGGGATTTTTACAGGATTATTAAAATCAATAGACGTTTAAATTGTCTAAAATCAAAATTATCATTGTATTAAATAAGATACTGATAAAAAAAGTTACATTTTATTATAATATAGAATACTAATCACAGAATAAAGTCTGATGTTTTAAAAAAGGATTTCACCTTTTAGATATATTTATTGAACAATCACAATCAAAATAATTTGATGACTAGGATTTGATTCAAAATAAAGTTGAGGAAGGTGAGCATGGACATAAATGAAGTAAAATTGACCCTAAGTTTTGATAGTCACTAAGTTTGGGTTAACAGGTACATATGACATTGAGTTATATTATTTTCTTTACTTTAATGTGTATCAGGAGTTTTTAATTTAATAATAAAAATTTTAATTAAAATATGAAGCATACAAGTTTTAGATTTTTGCTATAAGGCCATTAAAAGTGTGGCTGTTAACACTGATGGTTATATTATCAGAATTTAGATAGTTTCATATTAGTATATATTTTAGCCTATGCAGTTCCTATGATTAGAATACCTTCTACTTTTGTATAACAATGAGGGTCTCCTTCCATTTCCATGCAATTTCCCTTTTCTCTCCCTTTCCCTCCCACCTCGTGTCGTGTCTCTGTTTAATGTTAATCTTTTCCTCCTGCTCTTCCTCCCTGCTCTATTCTTAGTTGCTCTCATTATATGAAAGAAGACATTTGGCATTTGTTTTTTAGGGACTGGCTAGCTTCACTTAGCATAATCTACTCTAGTGCCATCCATTTCCCTGCAAATTCCATGATTTTGTCATTTTTTAATGCTACATAGTACTCCATTGTGTACAAATGCCACATTTTTTTTATCCATTCATCTATTGAAGGGCATCTGGTTTGGTTCCACAGTCTAGCTATTGTGAATTGTGCTGCTATGAGCATCAATGTGGCAGTATCCCTGTAGTAGCCTCTTTTAAGGTCTTCAGGGAATAGTCCGAGAAGGGCAATAGCTGGGTCAAATGGTGGTTCCATTCCCAGCTTTCCCAGGAATCTCCATACGGCTTTCCAAATTGGCCGCACCAATTTGCAGTCCCACCAGCAATGTACAAGAGTACCCTTTTCCCCACATCCTCGCCAGCACTTGTTGTTGTTGGACTTCCTAATGGCTGCCAATCTTACTGGAGTGAGATGGTATCTTAGGGTGGTTTTGATTTTCATTTCTCTGACTGCTAGAGATGGTGAACATTTTTTCATGTACTTGTTGATTGATTGTATGTCCTCCTCTGAGAAGTGTCTGTTCAGGTCCTTGGCCCATTTGTTGATTGGGTTATTTGTTATCTTATTGTTTAATTTTTTGAGTTCTTTGTATACTCTGGATATTAGGGCTCTAAAATTACATATAAGAGGTTGTGAGGGGAATGGGGATAAAAACAAGGAGAGAAATGAATTACAGTAGATGGGGTAGAGAGAGAATATGGGAGGGTAGGGGAGGGGGGATAATAGAGGATAGGAAAGGTAGCAGAATACAACAGTCATTAATATGGCATTATGTAAAAACGTGGATGTGTAACTGATGTGATTCTGCAATCTGTATTTGGGGTAAAAATGGGAGTTCATAACCCAATTGAATCTAATGTATGAAATATGATATGTCAAGAGCTTTGTAATGTTCTGAACAACCAATAAAAAAAGAGAACACCTTCTACTTGATGCGTTTTGTTTCTGGCACTTTGGACACCAGTAATCTTATAGATTAGCACATGGCTTTATGCCCAGACTCTAAGACATGCTGGTAGAGCTAACAATAAAAATAATGACTAAGCACTGTCTATTATTTACTTTTAGTTAGATGCTCAAAGGTTTTGAATTCTACAATTAACCAAATTACACTTGGCTGCAGATAGTCACTTAATTTTATAGCCTATTGACTTTGATGGTCATAAGAGAGCGTGGATTGTTGTGAGGAGATTTGGCATACATTGGGATAAAGTGATTAGGTTAGTGGCTTATTATCCTTGCATCCTCAGTTCTCTGCATAGGGCCTGGCACACAGCAAGTAATGAATACATTTTGATTTATCTTTTTTTTAAAAAAAAAAAAAAGGAAGAGAGAAAGTCATTGAGGGAGAGAGAGAATAGTGAAAGGAAAGAGAGAAATGGAATGAAGCTATACAATAATGTTGTGTAGAAAGAATCACAAAACTTCAGTGTCATACAGGCTTTGATGTTCAAGCATCTATGATGCTTTCCAGGTGGATCTGCTAAACTTTGCTGCATTTTTTTTTTGGTTTGGCATTGAGTTTATCTACCAAGGTCTCAAGTGAGACAACCGGAGTAAACAGGCTCTGCTGCTTGTCTCTCACAGGCAACCATACTACACCAAGTATATCTCATGGTAATGGCAGCAGTAGAAGAGAGAGGGTTAGCCAAATGGTTCCTTGAAGCACGTTCCAGGTTCTGGTTGGTCATGTTTGCTGCATCCTACTGACCCAGGCAAGGTACATTGCCAATCCCAGAACATTGCTCGATCACATTACATCAAACAAAGTGTAGAAAAAAATGGAGGCCAATTTTTGCCATCCACCATGAAAAAAAATTACTTTAGGTATATGGCAGGGCAATAGAAGCTCTGAATATTGCTTTTCTCTCTTTTTCAACAGATAAACAAAGCCAATTGGAATGATGAATTTGGAGCCCGATCCCACAGCGTGTAGATCATAACCAACTTTTTCTTCTATCAGATGCCGTGTCTCTGATTTAATATCAAGCTCCTTGATCCATTTTGAGTTAACTTTTGTGCACGGCGAGAGATAGGGATTCAGATTCATTTTGGTGCAAATGGATTTCCAGTTTTCCCAGCACCATTTGTTGAAGATGCTATCCTTCCTCCATTGCATGCTTTTAGCCCCTTTATCAAATATAAGATAGTTGTAGTTTTGTGGATTGGTTACTGTGTCCTCTATTCTGTACCATTGGTCTACTGCCAATTAACTGAATGAACATGTGGTTCTGATTTTTATGTTCAGTTGGAGCTTTTATATCATCCTTTCATTAATTCAAATACTTACTAAACTCCACCTTGTTGTAAACATCTGTATAAAGCACTTTCATTTGCACATAGTAACATAGAAATTATGGTTACAGAGTCTTTGTCTATCTAATACTATTCATTATCTGTGTCAGAATTCATATAAAGAGTTGTATTGCGTTCAGTGGTAACCTATATCTCCACTCTTGATGTTTTCTAGATGGTGGAAGGGGCCATCTAGAAAATGGCTAGTTATCCTTGGATTCTCTACCCACATTCTGACTTTATCTCAGAATGATTTTTTTTTAACTAGTGAGCATGAAAAGAGACATGAACATGTGCAATTCTATTCCTCTGTTACTCTTTTTCATAGGATAAAAAGACTTAAACCAAGAGAATGTGTGCTATACTACAAGTCTCTAGGAAGTTCTTGTCACTGTGGGAAGAATTCCACCTAATTTGCAGTAGAATATTAAGAAATCTACTTGCCTTTGAATATAAGCCTCCAATAGTCACTGGGTCAGTAAGAGAAGTTTGGTTTCTATCTGCTTGATTCTGGTTCAGAAGTTGTCTATGAACAATGGAAAAAATTTGGCTTCTTCCTCCAAAACACCTCTAATAAGCTGTTTTATTATTTTCCCGTGACATATTGTACTTGTTAATAGTCATATGGATTTGATGTAATTCAAAGAAAATATGTTACCCACACTACTCACTCTGTGGCTTCATCGAATGTTTTTCCAGGATGGCAATGTAGACACAATGCTAAACACTTGACTAAAAGTGAAAAATAAGATTAATTGTCTGATATATAAAATTATTAACATCCAGAACTTTAAATTATGAAAAGAACTACTTTTATCATATTTCTCTTTTAATGACAAGCTTTGTCTTCAGAGCTTAATTCAAAGTCACTTTCAAACTAAAATTTTTAATGATCTCCACTTCCAATAACCTGCTTCTTTTTATTTCCCAAATGATCTACTAACATTAGTTTTGTATAATGTATTTTATACAAGTATTTTCCCAAACCAGTTGTATAATATGTAAAAAATTCAAAGATGGCTAGCTGATCTTGCCAATAAAGATGCTAGATATGAGAATACAAATGTTATCACTCCTGCCCCAAGCTTGAACATAACTAACAATTTCTAGAATTTAATATTATTTAGTAACAACTTATATTTAAATTTATTTTTAATGATAGAAAAAGTGTTTTGGGGCTGGGGATGTAGCTCAGTGATAGAGTGCTTGCCTAGTATATATGAGGTCCTGGGTTCAATCCCCAGCATAGGAAAGCACAGAAAAACATTTCCTTGTATGTATTGTAACAGTTTTGTTTTGGTGTAGTGAAATTATTATAATTGGGTTAAAAGATTAATTATTTGCTTTCATACAGAATGACAAGTAATAATCTGAATTAAACATTGTTTATAAGTTAAACTGTACCTCTTCATGACCTTTTGAAATTTTCATGGTAAACAAGGGCACATGAAAGATAAGAAAGATTCTATCATACGTTATGCTTCACAAACTATCTCCATAGAAATACAGTTCATTTCTTCTTGTTTAGAAAGTGTTTGGATAGGGTTTGCTACTGATTTGAAATTTAAATAAAATTTTGCTCATGAATGAGAGGATTTTGTTAGTCATGCATGTACTGTTTTTCTTTTTTTTCCTAATATGACCTCTGTTTCCAAGTGAAAGACTCCTTCTTCTTCAAAAGCAGATGGACTCTATGAGGGGGAAAAACTTCTATAGCTTTGAAAGACAACTATTTGCCTTGAGTGCTTATTTCAATATTTTTTGATGCAAAAGCCAAGATGCATCAAAAACAATTTCTCTAGTTTTATTTGTATCAGGTTCACCATTTTGGAAATGTACTAGGTATATGATTTTAATGGAAGGATTGTGGCTTTTCATGCAATCCTAAACATGGCTCTTAATTTAAACATACTGAAAGATGTGAAAATGTTAGAAAAAAAGTCATGTAATAGGTCTCTATGATTGTGCCAAATATATATATATATATTACTTTTATTCTTTTCATATTGTCTCCTTTATAGTAGGAACTTGATTGATGCCTTTGATTAGCCTCATTTTGGCATAAAATGAGACACAGCTTATTTTACTCTACCTGAAAAAAAATTGCAAAGACCAACTCCAATCGAATATGTAAATATCTGTTACTTAGGTACTAGAGATGCTTTTCATTGTCATCAAAATTAAAACCTTCATGTAGCACAAGGAAATAGACTCATTCATTTTGTAAACACTCTTTTACTCTGCCTAGGAAGCCTGGAGGTTAGCAATAATAACTGTGAATTTAATGTTAACATTTGTTTTTGTTCATTGAAAATTATATTTATGCAGCAAAGATTTAACATTTTAATCAGTGGTGTTTTTAGATTGTTTTCTTTTTCAATTCACTGTTGTTATTGTACTCAGATATTTTTTATAGCTCAGATAATTCAAAAGACAAGCATAAATATGAAAAGCTTAGCTGAGATTTACCATAAAACAAATAAAGACACACAAAGTTTATGCACAATAGGTGAAACTAAAACAAAAAGCACTTCCTAAAATAAATATTTTATTGTTCTTTTAACCAATCATTAAACATACATTAAGTGCCAACTCACTGTACGCTAGCTATAGTACCAAGTCAAAGAAACAAAACAAAAAAGGAAAGGCATATCTTGGACATATTGTAGGTTTGGCTCCAGATCACTGCCCTAAAGCAAATATCACAGTATAACAACAATAGTCTTATAAAATGCCAGAAATTCATAAAAATTGCTTTTACTCTATTGTAGCAAATTAAGTTTAAAAATACTGCTAAAATATGCTATCATATGAGATTGTAGCGATTCATAACTTTTTGCTGGTGAAGCCTCTGACCTCAATGTGGATGGTTGCTGACTTACCCCGATAGAAGACGCAGAAGGTTGGGGTGGCTGGGGCAATTTGTTAAAATAAGGCAACAATGAAGTTTGCAACTAACTCTTCCTTTCATGAAAGATTCCCTGTAGTATTCGGTGCCACTTGATAGCATTTTAGCACAGTAAAAATTATTTCATAATTGGAGTTAATTGCTTCAAACCCCACCACTGTTTTATCAACTAAGTTTAGGTAATATTCTAAATTTGCTGTTATCGTTTAAACATTGTTCACAGACAGCATCTTCACCAGGAGGAGATTCCATCTCTAGAAGGCATTGCTCATCCATTAGAAAGAACTCTTCATCCATTAAAATTCCATAGCAATTCAGCCAGTTCCCCAGGCTCCAGCTCAATTGCATTTCTCTTGCTATTTCCACCACATCTGTAGTAACTTCCTCCACTGATTTCTCAAATTCATCCATGAGGTTTGGAATCAGCTTTTTCTAAACTCCTGCTAATGTTGACATTTTTACCTCCTGCCATGAATCACAAATGTTTCTCATAACATCTAGAATGGTGAGTCCTTTCCTGAAGGTGTTCCATTTCCTTTGCCCAGCCCCATCAGAGAAATCAGTATGGCAACAAAAGCCTTACAAAATGCCAGTTGCATTAACCTCTAGCAAGAGAAGTTTTCAGCCTTTGAAACCAGGCGCTGACTTCTCTCTAGCTACACAAGTCTTCTACTGTAAGGCCCTTTTCATCCACAGTGAAAATCTGTTAAGGAGTGTGGCCACCTTCATCAGTTACCTTAACTCAATCAATCTTCTGGATAACTTGTTACAGTCTCTGCATTAGTACTTGCTGCTTCATCTTGCACTTTGACGTTATGGGGACAGTTTCTTTTCTTAAATTTCATAAGCCAACCTCTGTGAGATTCAAACTTTTCTTCTGAAGCTCTGTCATCCCTCTTGGTTTTCACAGACTCAAAGTTAGAGCCTTGCTCTGAATTAGCTTTGGTTTAAGGGAATGTTGTAGCTGGATTGATGTTCTAACCAGATCATTAAAACTTTCTCCATCTCAGCCAGAAGATTATTTTGCTTTCTTATCATTCTTTTGTTCACTATAGGGATTGAACTTTTAATTTCTTGCAAGAATTTTTCCTTTGCATTCCAAATTTGGTCACTGCTTGGCACAAGAGGTCCAGTTTGGGGTCTATATCTGCTTTCAACATGCCTTCTTCATTAAACTTGATCATCTCTAGCTATTAACTTAAAATGAGAGACATTTAACTTCCTTTCACTTGAACACATACAGGACAATGTAAGGTTATTAACTGGCATAATTTTAACATCATTGTGTCTCAGGGAAGAGGGAGCACTGAAGAGAAAGACAGAAATGGAGGATCAATCAATCCATGAGTCTGTCAGAACATACACAACATTAATCAATTAAGTTCACTGGCTTCCATGTTTTTTGACACCTCAAAAACAATTTCTAGATTAATATTACATATCGCTGATTAGAGTTCATCAAACTCTAATCTGTGTATGTCTGCAATAGTGTTATGGTGTAAATATGAGGTTGGTTTCACCCCAGAAGCTCATGTGTGAGACAGTCAAGAAACTTTAGATGTTAAATGATTGAGTTATGACCACTTTAACCTAATCATTGCATTTATCCACAAGTGTTAATTAGTTGGGTAATAACTGTAGGCAGGTGGGAAGTAGCTAAAGAAGGTGGATCACTGGATGTGGGCCTTTGGGATCTAAATTTTATCCCTAGTGATCAGAGCTCTCTCTGTTTCCTGATTGTCATGCCCTGAGCTGCTTTCCTCCGCCACACCCTTGTGCTAAATATTATGCTTGTCAGGTCTTTAATCACAGCAGTGAAAAAAAAAAAAACAACTAAAACAACTATTATACTTTGTAATTATTTTTAGACACAGATATAGGTACTATTATTATCTCAGTTTTACAGATGAACATACTTATGTTTAGCATTGTTAAAAAATTTTCCTAGGCTATACAACTGAAAAGTGGCAGAGGATAAATCTGGACTCATGGTTTTTTACATTATATTATGGACACCTCTTTTTTTACTTGGTGGTTTATTTGGAAGAGTTTATTAGCTCCTCTACTGGACTCTTGTCTCCTTGAGTTATGGGATTATGTTTATATATTTTTCTCCCCCTTGCACAACTTACAAAGTCACATTATCTTGAACTCTCTGGGTGTGGTACTCCCAATAAATGTGTGAGCAGTTTTAGCTAAAAGGTCAGTAGATCTTTCCAGACAATTCTATTTAAAATTTTAACTCCACCCTGCCCCACTCCAGTTTTTCCTAATTTTCAACCCTCCTTACTTTCCTCATGCTACTCATAAAGATTCAACTCATGTATATTTTACTGGTTTACTATTGTCTTTCTTCCTATGCTACAACCCTATGAAATAAAGTATTTTGTCTGCTTTATCACAGCTGAACAAAATAATGCCTGGAACATAGTATATACTTAGTAAATATTTATTGAATGAATGAGTTAGTGAACAACCTACTATTGGGATGCAAAATATATATCACATAAAAACCAAATGTAAGCTATTATACAAATACAGACTTGCAGTGTTATGACTAAGATGGTGGTAGTATAACAAAGAGAGAAGATAATGAATCTAAGAAACATATAAAGGATAAGCAAGGTAGGTCTTGCTTACCGAATAGATAAGCAATAGATGATCTCTTTTACATGTGCAAAGACTCATATCACTTCAACAGTGTTCCTATTACCTTAGAATTAGAAAAAAATTAGATTCCCAGGTCATCTCATTTTATCCCAAGGAGGAAACTGTGCTTTGGATTACTAGACACTAGCAACTAAATTTATAATGTATCCATTGCCATTTTTTTCCATTGCAACTTTTTAAAGGTAAAATTTAATGGAAAACTTTGGTTAATTTTGGTATATACCAAATCAATTGCAAACTAATAGCTCCTCTTGATTAGGTTTTATAGAATGCAAGCCATTAACAACTCCTCTCTAATCTAATATCAATATGTTGCATGTAGAACTATAGAATAGCAAAGTTTAACCTTGAACAACATTGTTGCTAGGTAATGAGAAAATAAAATTATAAGCTATAAAATACAGTGAAATTCCATATCAAGGGTTTGATGAGCTTATGCCTTTTGTACTTACAATACATCTATTAAATGTTAAAGATTGATCTTTAGAGTTAGCTTAGTATAAAGGTTTTTCTAGTACTTAAGAATGTTACGAGGGGAAAAAGCTCATTTTAGCATGATTGTAAATGAAATAAAAAGGTCATATAAGACTACAAACTTGAAACATAACATAGTAGAACACTAGCTTTTAAGATTTCCCCCTTATTCATAAAAGCCATGAAAATAACAAATATGTTGCCAGAAAATAGTTGTAGATAAAGTTAAGCATACATTTAATTTCTACAGCCATGTCTTAAGAAAATAACCAAATAAATTGATTATCAACAATAAAACGGTGATATTAACTAGATGGCATTTGATGTGATTTTCATAAATTTGCAAAACCTTAGGGAAATTATTAACATGAATAACAGGGAGATCTCTAAATTGGGTTTGAATAGATTAACTGTAAAACCAACTAAAAAAAGAAAGTTAAATGCTAAGATATTATTTTTTCACTCAAATTCTTCTGGATCTCAGACTTCGTTGCTTTATTAAAATAGCACAGGAAAAGTGAGGCTTGGCATTTAATCAATTACTCATAACTTAAATATTTTCCCTACACTCTCCACAGCCCTATTGACTAACTTCCAGGTCTTGGTACCATTAGAGAATGAACAACCATCCTAAGGGCCAGGGTGTCACTTCATTCCGAGGCCTTTCCAAATTGGCACAGCTGCTAATTTTGCTGTTAAATGAAAGTGCAAGTTGATATATATAAGTGTCAGTGTTTTCTAGCCCAAGTCTAGTTCATTTTGTGATTTCTTTCACCTGAACCTGAAGCTTTGTGGTGGTCTGACCCTACATTCTAGATTTAGCACCTTTGAGCTTCTGCTCTGCCTATACTGCACCCACAGCCCCATAACAACTACACTTATACTCACCCCTGATCTGGCTGCCAGCTGCCAGTAATTGTTGCCTACTTCACATTTATTCCACGATCACTCTTCAAGTCTTGGCTCTTATTTCACTGAGAAAATAGAAGCGATATAGGATTTCTACCTACTTTTCCATGACAATTCTCAGTCTACATCTACTTTGATGAAGGATGGGCTCTCCATGTGCCTACCAAAACCCATTCTCTCTAATCCTCTGGATACCAGGCCTTCAAATACACCTTTCTGGTCATTTTCTTCATTCTCTTTTGCTTTTTAAAATAATTCCTTCACTATTCATTCCCATCAACATACAAATATGCTAAAATTTCTCCTTTTAAAAATAATTCCCTTGAAGCTATGCATTTTCAAGTTATTATCCAATTTCTTTTATGTCTGCTATACCATAATATTGCATTTTAGTGATTTACCCAAGAAAGTATTTACTACCATACTATTCTCAGTTGAACCCAATCCACCTCCAGCTTCTCCACCAAAGGTTACTGGTGGACACTACATTGCTAAATACAATATGCATTTTGTTACACATCAGCAGCATTTTTCAGAACTGGTCACATCTTCCCTGAGACATTCTTGTCACTTGGTTTCTAACACCATGTCACCCTTTATTCTCCCAGTATTTTACTGGATATTAATTCTCAACGTCCCTGGCTTATTTTACCAATTTTTCTATACCTGGAGCCCATACCTCAGAGGTCAGGCATTTTCTTCAAGCATACTAACTCCCTGGGAGGCCTCATTTCATTTCATGCCTTTAAATACAATCTCTAAAACAACAACCGCCAAACACACACTTGCAGCTCCAAACGTCCTTCTGACCTATATGTTCATCTGTCTCTATCTCAAAACAAGTCTAGAAGCCAACCTCCAGTTTACTCTTACCAAACCTTACCTCCTATAATTTTTTTCCATTTCAGCAAATGTCAATTTCATTTTTCCATTACTTCTAGAAAAAAGTCCTTTTGGCTGTGAAGAGCAGTAACCACTTAGCAAATATTCATTGAACATTTACTGTCTACCAGGTCATGAGAATTGACCTAGGCCCTGCTGTGGGTTTGATGACCGATTACTGCTCTTCACAGCCAAAAAGACATTTCTATATTTGTTAAATGCAGTTTAACTTTTTTCTTTTTTCGAGGGGAGGGGGCGTGGGGGGGGCGCATGTTAATCAAAACAACAGTAAATTCAGTGGAAGACCACATAGTTCTTTGTTTCTGATGGATGTGTCTTTGCTAATTGACTGCTTTGCTTTTATAATCCCCTTCCCTTCACACCTTAGCCATCTTGTCTCATGTTTGCCAGGATGAATTTAGAAACTGTCCATTACAATAGTAATCTTTTATAAGGTTCAGAGTACATTGTTGCAAATAATTGCCACCTGGACCTTAGATGCCAGTAACATCATAACAAGCATTTCACCCTTAAGTCCAAAGGAGGCCTTCAACTGTGCTCTGATTAGAAGAGAAGATAAAATACACAGTCAGGTCTGCTATTTAAAAGTCACAAGTGAAACTTCATACCTTGATTTATGCAAGAAGTCACCTTGAAAAGCTTAAATTCCTGGTACAGAAGTCAAACACAGTAGAGTTTATTTCACCTACAGTTAGGTGAGTAGTTTTTTTGGAATTTAGTTTGCCATTTTAGTGCATCTTTCTGGCTGCTAACAAATGAATCAGTGGGTGTTGGCACCCCGGAGATTGGCTAGATGTGATAGATGTGATCAGGAGCAGGGTTCAGCAAACTTTTCCTTCAAAAAGCCAGATAGTAAATATTTCAGGAATACTATCCCTGTCATATATTCTTTTTTTAAATAACCTTTTAAAAATGTAAAAAGCTCCAGGACTGTACAAAAACAGGCCACATGCTGGATTTGTCCTATTGACCACAACTTGCCAACCTTTATTTTACAACAAGTGAAATTGTTCAAGTAAGATTTCTAGAACCCAAGAGAAGAAAGTCCTATAAAGATGGGATATTTAATAAGATAAGCAAAAATTAACAAGCTAGTGAAGAATATCTTAGCCAACTAGCAAGTAGTATCAGACAGCACAAATAGAAATTTTAAGTGTAGAACACAGTAAGTTATATAGAATTTTATTTCAAGTGTTCTTATAAGAGGTAATGTATGAATTTCTGGTGAGTGGAATAGGGACATAATGCAAGTAGTATTTACATCCAGGAAAATAAAGGTGACATGAGAACTAGCTTTACAGAACTGAATCCTATTGCTGTCCTTGGCATAAACTGATTTGCTTGCTGAGAAGCACCCAGTTCAAGCAGTTTACCAGGTTTGTAGCTATTGTTTACTTGGTATTTATATTTTTTATCAAAGAGCTAGTATAGGGCAGCTACTCTTCTATGTAGTATAGGTGTAGCAATAGACAGAGTCAAGAGGCCCCTAGAATCATGGAACTTTACTTCAAATCAGGAAATAAAGACAGTAAACAAGACCAAAAAAGTAAACACAATAATTTCAAACAGCAATCACATATAGATGTTGTTAATAAGTGAACTAAATTGAAAATAACAATCAAATCTTTACTCACGAGCTTCCAATGGTGCAAGAGGCAAAAAGAAGGATGGTCAGCTGCGTTCCATTTCACCCTTGATTGGCACAGGGGACAAGATAGAAGAAATGCAGATGAGAGAATCATCTCCTGCATCTCCTGAGCCCAAAACACAAGGCTTCTGTCTCTTAATGGATACATGGGCTAGAGCAAGGGAGCGGAGGAAGGACTAGGATAGAAAGTTATGAAGTCAAAGTATATAAGGTCAGCCACGGTCCTGGCTAGATAAGCAGGTCTCCAATTGAAGGAGCTTAGACAGATATGCATATGTTTTCAGGGGCTTGGTCAGCTCAGGGAGATAGTGAGGAGATGGATCCTTTACTATGGTCCCTCCAGAAAATCTGCAATATTCTGGCTGTGGCACTCCCCCCTCCTTTTGACCCCAACACCCCACACACATACCCACACAAGAGGCCTGTCAGGAATAGCCTTGCAGTTGTGCCTGAACGATCACTCACAGGATCCGGGCCTGGAACAGGACCCTCACTTGGGATGACTAAATGTATGAATAACTGGGACACTTTCACTGGAGCCTGCTGAGCTGGTACCTGAATGACAAGAGGAAGGTCGGTCACCACACAGTTGTGGTACTAGCATTCCAGCCAAGAGAAGGGCAACTGTGAAAGGAAGCAGCAAGGAGCTTGGGAGAGGAACAGAGGGAAGGCCTGTGTGTCTGGAGCATCATAAACAAGGACAGGCTGTTATGAGCTGAGACATCTCATCTCCTAAGCCCCTGCTGTGTCCAGGCACTTTGCTGTAGTGAGAGATATTGCCTGAAATAAAACATAGTCTCTGCCAGCACCGCACACCCATTCAGACTCAGGTAGAGTCATTGCAATTATAAACAGAAGGCAATAAAGAACAAACATTTATTGGGCTCCACTATATCAGAGACTGTGGCAGGAGCATTATAATATTGAGTCCTCAAAGCAACCTTGTGGATTAGGATTTATAATACATGCTTTTTACCTATAGGGCAAATAAGTTTCAGAGAGTATACGAAAATTAGTGAGTACAGGTTAAGTATCTTAACCAAAATGCTTGGGCCTGGAAGTATTTTGGATTGGGGATTTTTTCAGATGTTGGAAGAGTTGTAGATATATAAATAGATATCTTGGGGATGGGACCCAAGTCTAAATATGAAATTAATTCCTGTTTCATATACACACCATCTGGAGGTGATTTCATATAATTCTTTAATAATTTTGTGTATGAGACAAAATCTCATGGTGTGTTAGTTTTTTAATCACTGTGGCCAAAGTACCTAACATAAATAATTTAAAGGAGGAAAATTTTGTTTGGGTTCACAATTTAGAGGTTTCAGTCCATGGTCAACTGAGGCCCTTGCTTTGGGCCTCAGTTGAGGAAAAACAGCATAGTACAGGGGCATGGTGGAGGAAAGCTGATCAGCTTGTGGTATCCAGGAAGCAGAGAATGCAAGGAAGGAAGGAATGAAGGACAAGAAATAGTCACCAAGGGCACACCCCTGCTTTCTCCAACCATGCCCCACCACCTGCCTATCGTTTCTACCTCCTCCCAGTCATCTATTCAAATGATTAATCCATCAAAAGAATTAAGCCACTGCGGACGACCTCAAAATCCAATTACTTCCCAAAAGCCCCACCCCTGGATATATTGGGGACCAAGTGTAGCCTAGGTTCTCACTATGCCACAAGTGATTGGAGACTTGGAGACCTGGGGACTATTACACAACCAGGGCTCAAGATTAGAGAATGCTGGCAGCTGCTGAGAGAAGGTCAGCAAGCAGACCATTATTCCAATGAACCTCACAACATCCCCAAAACTGCCTCACCTCCTGACCCCTGACCATATGGATCATATGCCTTATGGTTTGCCTCAATTCAACTTTATGTCTATCTACAGGGTTTAAGAAATAGCACTGTAGTTATGTCTTGAATTAGAACACAGTCCTTTTGAAAAATTGATGGCTGATTAAAAAGAAGAAGCAATAGAACTTGACAGAATGAGCAGAAACCTGGGACTTAATAGCTCTAAGGAAGAGCTGTGTTGAAAGATTTATTTCATCTTCTCTTCAATTTTGGTACTAATTGATTATGACTATGAATGAGTCAAGTTAAAGCAAAAAGAAATATGTGTCTTAGTATTCCTGTCTTTGAAATGGGGTTAATATTTATCCATGTTAGAAAGTCTAAATGGAAGAAGGACTTGTGTCTTATATAACTACAGAGGAGTCTAATGTACAATAACTATAGTCTTTTTCCCTTGTCTGAATACTTTGCTCATTGTACAAAACATTTCCCAAGGCTCAAATGAAATGTCCCTATTATGGCCTGCATTTGTTACAATGTTTTCTCACTTATATTCTATCTTCCAGATCTACAAAAAGAGTGATTAATATTTTAAAGCACATAGAACCATAGTGATATTACCAGACTGTCATTCCAAGTAGGGCCTTTTAATGCAATTCTGCTTTGTGGAGAGGAGACCTCAGGTTAATGTCTACTGTCTTTCACTTTCAATTTAAACAGTGGATTAAGGACAATTGGTTCTTTCTGAACACTACAGAGACCTTTGATGTGTTTAAGCCAATTTGGTTGCTGAAGTTATTGGGCCCAAATCCCTCAGGATAAACATTATGGTTACTGCTGAGAAATACCTCGAAAGTTCTGAGAAATGACTGCTTTTCAACTGCATCAATAACAAACAGGAATACCAAAACAAAACTCAGCAGCCTTCCCATCCTTTACCAATTTATCTATGAATGCCAAGAGAATATTTTCCTTATCGAAGGAGATTAGAGCTTCTCTCCATTCACTATGGATATTTCTTTTATTTGCTGGTGCATCGGTGATTGCTTTTTCTTTCCTGAAACCTTCCTTACACTTCCTTATCCAGTGCAATTTTTATGGCTGCACCATCCAACTCAGTTTGTCCTGAACTCAATTCAATGTTGCCACCGCTGTCAAGCATTTCTCTTAGCAAGTGTAGGCAATTAACCCTTCTTTTGTATTATGTTCTTCCCAATTCTGTCAGCAGGGTGAAACAATATAAACTGAGGCTAAAAATAAATTAAAAAAAACTGAGGCAGAAGTTATGAAGTGAACATATTTTCGTGCTAGAAAAACCAAAGGGAAAAAAATCATTCTTTTTAATAAATCAAAGCAAATACATTTGCTAGAAGGATCCGTGGGGTTTTTGTTATTATAAGCATAATCCATTCAGTGACTAAATCACGTACATTTCATAATCTAAAATCCTTTAGGAGCCTCAAGTTATAGAGGAGTCTTCAAACAAAAACATTGACAGTGTTTAAAACAGCAGAAAAGAGAAAACATTAGAGAAAATACTCTAAAGACGTTACGATGAAGTAACGTCCACATACTCTCTGAAGTAGGATGATCTTGTCTAATCTTTTTCAACTCGGTCAGTGAGGAGTGGGAAAGTTCCACAAAGCTTGATTACAAAAGAAGCAGTAGGAAAAAACCAAAACTATATTATGTTTTTGTACCCCCTCTTCATTTCCTCTTAGAGAAAGTTTAATATATTGTGTTAAATGAAACATGAACATAACAGAATGAATTAGGTTTTATAACTGCTTTTGTATTTGTGTAATTTGGGGGGATAATTCATTTTCAAGAACGAAAGGTAGATGAAGAGCTCGTGCTAGAGGAAACCTGGGTTTTAAAAATAAGCAATGGCTTCAATAGCTTCCTATTTGTTTTAAAGCAATGGATGCCATTATTTCTCTTAATTCAAAGTCAGGGGGCCTCCTTCACTTCTCCCGCTTCTAGTCACAGAAGCATTAACTATGTCACATGCAAGCTAGGATGTTGTGTCCTTCAGCCTGCAACTGGAGAAAGCAGGTAGGGTTACTTCTCAGCCACCTCTGCCTGGACACTCCTCCTGCTGGCTTTTTACTGTATCTCAACAAAGTGACCTTTTTTCATCCCAGTTTCTTGTGATGAGAAAAGTAGGTAATTCAGAGCAACAATAGCTGAAGCTCAAAATCCCACACTTCACTTAATCTTAAAGGAGTTTTTTTTTTTTTAATTTGAAAAGTTGACAAATAATTCACATTACAATAGCATATAACATACTGTATATCACAACACTTTAAGGTAGGAAAAAAATCTCTAAATTATCCTTGCTACAAATCTCTACATTCATTTTCTCTTTCCCTCCCTCTCTCACCCCCAACTTGATGACTGAATTCCTGAAGGATCCAGAAGGCACACACAGCTGGGCCTAAGAAAGTTGTATGCATATATGGGTTGTGTGTTAAACTATTTACTCTGGTGTGTGGGAGGAAGAGGGCGATTTTGTTGCCTGATAAAGAGCAAGGATAACAGAGGAATGGGAATTGAGAATAATAAACGTTAAGGGCCTCAACAGCTGACATTTAAAATGTTTACAAACCACAAAATTTCCATTAACATAAGCAGTGTTATTATAAAGCAATAAGACACAGCATAAAGAGACACACATACACAAATAAACTCTCTGTATTTCCTGTATCAGAATAAATGACACTAGATGACCTCTAGGATTTTTACAGAAAATTTTTATTTAAGCTTTAGTTCTTACACATTGTGGATATTGGTAGGGTTCAGAAAATGCATAAAGCATGAGCACATTTTCCTTTTAAATTGCAACTAATTTCTTCCACAGAACATTCTGTTCCAGTGTTTCTAATAGCATAGTTACCCCTATAAAATATCTATTTATATTAAAATATTAAGCTCTAATAATGTGTCTAAACTTTTTTTCTTAGTTTTCAACAAATACATTAGTTCAATGCAGACCCCTTGATTTTTCTAATCATGTTTGCTAATCTGCAAAATTGAGTAATTTGTAATGGATCTCCCAGTCATTAGTGTCAATTAGGGAGGCTCTCCCTTGTACCAGATGGCACTGAGGGAACAGAACAAGAGAGTGGGCATAAAACGTGTTTTCTAAAACCTTCCTACACACTGCTTTAAACAAAAACTGTGTGGTTTTTTTTAAAGAAAAAATATTGCAAGAGTTGAGAACATAGCATCTTGTACTTAGGAGCCATCATAAGCATAAGCCCAGGGAAGCCACTATGAAAGAATTCACTAGTGGCACCCTTATGAGGTGGATATAGAGAGTTCAGTTAGTATGGTACAGATTTCCCTTTGCGTATGAAACAAAATGGCAGCTCATGTAGACAAGAGCCACCCTGCCTTAACATTGCTTTGTGCTTAATTCTAAAGCCCCATCATTTACAAATGAATAACTATCAATTCTCCTTATTATTTCATCCTGTCGATTTGGAATCTGGTTCCTAAAATAGCAAGAAAATATTTTTGAAATAGTCTTAGCTTTTAAAAGGCCTGCTATTTCACTATGAGCTCCCCAAACATGGGAACCAAGTATTATTCATCATTAAAATGTCTACCTCAGTTATGGGCACATTGCAGGCCATCAGTCAGTAGATGATGAATGAATGAATGAATGAATGAATGAATGAATGAATAGCATCTGTCTTACTAGCCACAGCACTTCTAAATCCTATTGACCCCATCTTAGGTTAAGTTCCCTCTAGGAAAAAAGGTGAAGATAATGATTTGAGTGTAATAGATTATTTGAGAAATAATCCCAGGAAGCCTAAGGACTGAAATGAAGAAGTGAGACAGGAAAGGAAGCTTATGCAAAATATATCACTAAGTAGATTGTCATGGTGCAATGCACAGTTAGGGCTCAGTCCTTCTGGGAGCTGATGGGACTCTCCATGAGTCAAGCCACAAACTCGTTCATTCAAATCAAAGGTCAAGGAAGCTAGATATTTATCTGCTGTCAGTAATTGGTTAGTCTGCTCTTAGAATTATTACCCAGATATTTCCAAGTTGCCACATAAAAAAGAGCTGAGAAACATACCATTGGACACAAGTTATAGTCCATTGGTGTGTACAGAATGGGGAGTGCTAAGGAGATACGGGCAAAGCATCCACAGTAACAGTACCTTCCCATATATCAACAGAACTTGTAAGCTTCCCTACTACTCTGACAAAAATGACATAGACTTAAATTGTGGCAGACCATGCCAATTACTGTTATTTGGGGACAAATTGCAGACAGGTACAAACCTGCATGCAGGTACATACAACATCCTTTGTGGATTGATAAGTAAAACTTAAATTCATAGCTTCTTAATTTGCTTCTCATGAAAACCAGTTGAATCTAGTCAATGTATAAATATAAAACCAGTCAAAAACTTTTAAAAATCATTCATTATCATAATCATCTGGTTAAAATCTATGGAGCCGGGGCTGGGTTAGTAGCTTAGTGGTAGAGCACTCACCTAGCATGTGTGAGGCCCTGGGTTCAATCCACAGCACCACATAAAAATAAATAAATAAAACAAAGGTATCATGTCCAACTACAACTAAAAAATAAATATTAAAAAAAAAATCTATGGAGCCAATTGGAAAACAGGTCATCTTATAGCAACTTCTGCAGGAAGATCTCATTCATAGACTTATCTGATACTAGTAATCCTTTTATAGCCCTTTTGGGGTGAGGGTACTGGGAATTGAACTCTGGGGCACTCAATCACTGAGCCACATCCCTATCCCTTTTTTGTATTTTCTTTAGAGACAGGGTTTCACTGAGCTGCTTAGCACTCACTGTTGCTGAGGCTGGCTTTGAACTCACAATCCTCCAACCTCAGCTGGCGTGCGCCACTGTACCTGGATTTTTATAGCTTTTTTAAAATCCCACCACATCAAATACTCTCAGCCAATTCTTAGGACCCATCCTCCCAACAGACTTAGGTAGAATGGATTTTGTTAATATTCAAAAGTGAGAAATCAACTATATCTAACTCCACCTTAGCATATAACTGACTCTAAAACTTTATGTTTTCATCAAAATCATTAAAATAATAGCATCTGTAATAACTTGACTTTTTCCCCAGAATTATCTCATATGTCTTCATACTTCACCTTCCTACCAAGAAAGTTTAGAACTCTCAGTATGAAATGACTTATGTGCCATGGTTTGAAGGAGGAACATGAACCAAGTAGGAGGTTTTGGATGGAAGAAATAATCTGAGAAGGTTTCTTAGTACATGATTACACTTGAAGTCCACAGGCCCATATGGCCCCAACAATCTGTGCCTCTGCCCACATAGGAACTCCTGGTGTGCTTCTGACTACAGTTGAAAGTCCCCTGGAAAACACACATTTTAGGGGATTTGTTAAAGTCCAAATAGTAAGAACAACCACAGGAGGGCCTGTTGGAATAATTACCGAAGGATAGAACATTACAAAAGCTGCTGATAAACTTGAAACCTGATCAAAGTCCACATCACTACTTTACAAATCACTTACTTTGCTAATTGCCATCATGTTTATCCTATGAATGCTCATTTTAAAGATTTTTTCCTAGTCTTTGCCCATTAGTCAAGGTAAAGTTTGAAAAGATTCTTAGTTTCTTTTTCTTTGGCTCTATTCTCAATTTAAAAATTCATTTTATAGGGGAAAAAAATAAAGTCTTAAAAAGGTTAACAAGTTTTCCTAAGACAGAACCAGGATGCCCCCTCATGACTAACTCTGGAGCTTAAGCCATTGACACTTGTGATGTGTTTGCAGTGATGACTTGAAAACGCCCAATGTAGACAAAGAGGGAAGTTTGTGATAGTGGTGGTGAGAAACTGGGGAGGAAGGAATGGATCTAAGGAGAAAATAACAGAAAAATAAGGGAGGAGTCAGTGGTGAGTTGTAATAAATTTAAATTTATATAGTAGTATTTTTCTCTTAATCTTATGGATGCATTTACATGTCTAAATTACCTGACATTCATTACCAATATTGACTATATTTCACGTACTATTCTAACTACTGTATATGGCAAAATAAAGCCCTGGGCTTCACGGATTTTTCCACTGTAGTGGGGCAAAGGAACAATAAGCAAAGGAACAAATAAGTAATTTAACCTCATGTAGTGAAAAAAGGATCATAGTCAAGGAAGAGTGAATGATTAAGTTAATGCACCTACTTCATTGTTCCAGTTCTAGTTAAAGAACCTAGTTCATTGTTGCATTAACGAACTAGATGCCGTTTCAGATAGCCAAGCTCACTGAAGAAATAACATTTGACTATCCCTTGGTTATTATTGTTCTCCCAAACACTGCTTCTGGGAGACAGAAAGAAAAGAGGACATTCTCATTTTCCAAAGAGGAATGTAAAGTCCCAGCTCAGTGAAGTGACTTGCCTACTTGTGTCATTATAAAACCTGCAATGCAATAGAAAACTCTAGAGATTCAATTAGCTATTACTAATAATGGTGTTAATTTGTTTGTGTTTGTTTGTTTTAGACCCATGATCACATTTGCCCTTATTAGCTAGATAGGACTTATATCATTATCTTATTGTTTTTTAACTGAGGAGAAAAGTTAAGAAACTTACCTCAAAGAGAAGAAAAGATCTGAATTGAGTTCAGTCTTCAAACCTTTTCTTCTGTGTTCTTACCACACATTTCAGTACATTCAACAAGTCAACAGCCTCCTGGAAAAATATTGATTACACTTTCTCCTACAGTAAGTAATTTAAAGTAGTGGATATATTTCAACAAGTGTCACCTACCATCTACTCAAGCTTCCTAAAAAAAAAAAACAAAGGCATTGCTATATTTCAAAGGAATGTATCAAGGAATTTCTTACTACTTTGTCATGTTCATCATTCATGAATATTTATTGATTTTTCTATAGTCTTAGGTTTTTAGAAATCATGGCTCTTGTAAGAATCTGAAGGAGCCTATGAACAGTCTCCCTAAAGAAACACATAAAATTTCAGGATGTTCATAGGCACTCTAACACATATTTTTAAATTCAAGAGGGGTCTCTCGATGTCTAGGTTATGAACTTTTGATAAGAGCTAATGCAATTGTTGATCCACATCATCCAAGAAAGCAAATAAGTCAGTCCTTAGCCATATTTTCTGAGTTCTTAAATGAATGAAGTATCTGTCAGAAGATTAATGGAAAGGGGACAGAGAGTACATATACTCAAAAGTGGGATGGTATAAGCCCTGAGTCACACAGATATGGCTTTATTTTGTGAGCTGTATACCCTTAAACATGATGCTTAATGTGTTTGAACTTATTTTCTTCAAGAAAGAAATCTAAAAATAATCATGGTTCGTTTTAAACTAGATAATGTATGTTAAGTATTAAGGACACCCTTCATACTTCTATAAATACTTTCTTGTTGACCATTATTTTGTTTCTTGTTATTTTGCCATGGTTCTATTACCATGAATGAGTAATGAATTTACTATACTTCAATGTGATAGAACTTTGACAAAAGCTAATACCTGAGATGAGAAGTTATTATTAACAGAAGCTTGCAAATTTGACCAGAAAGAAAAATAAAGAAAATTATTAGAAGATGAACTACTACATATTATAAAAGATATTTTGCAAGAACAGAATGTTATTTGATTAAAATAAGGTTTAATTAAACACAAAATAGTTGCTGATATTTCAGAACCTTTATTTCATCGTTTAAAATTTCATTCTGTGAGTGGGACACACTTATAAGGATGAGATTTTAATTGGGCATAATCAACAATAGCAGTATTATGTCTCTGTATTTTAAAATACTATACAATGATAAAAAGATTAACAGAAAGAACACCCCCAAATGCTTTCCACTGTATCTGGGAATATGCTAAACAACATCCGAACAAAGATAGCTGACTTTTTTACCGCCCCATTGACATGTTTGGATTTATCTACAAGAAAGATGAGACAGTCGGTGTTTATGTATTTGGATATATTTGTTTTAAATATTTACATTGTGCAAACTGCTTAAGCATTTTGAGGATGTTTTGTGAATTTCTCATAAAGTTTTAGTTCAAATGAAATTTGTTGAAAATGTCAGCAGAAGTGAAACCATTTGTTGACCGGATTGAGCCTTCTGTTATCAGAATGATGGAAAGAAATGTGTGGGTGCAGACACTCATTCGAGCTGACCTCATTTTTCTCAGCCACGAAACACAATGTAATAGAGCTCCTCTAATCAGAATGGCCCTCTCAGGACTTCTGAAGGGCGGCCCATACTTGTTCCAGTCCCTCCAATTTTCATCATAGCTACCTTGTTAGACATTGAGTTGTGCAAACACACACTCATTCTCTCCTTTTTGATAACGGAACTCTGGTTGAAGCTGGGAAGCCCTTTTGAAACTAGATATGGCCACTGAATGTTTGGCTGGTAAGACATAAAGAGAAGTCTTTTGTGGGGAGAATTTGTATGGCCACCTCAATGGTTCAGACAGGAAAATTCTAGGGAAATCAGGACAGTAAAATATATGGAATCTAAGGCTCTGATGAATATGGAGCTTCTGCACTAGGCTAAACCATGTATCCCAAGATACGAAAGAGCTAAATTTTTATCTTTTGCTTTTCTATAATTTACAACTGCAAAAATCCCAACTCTTATTTTTGCTAGCATGTTTTTTTTTTTTAATCCTTTCTTCCCTCAAACTTGAAACCTGGCTTTCATATCACTGACTGACATTCTTCTATTTGCTTATTCAAAAGAAAACTTATGTATGTGCCAGTTATGGGCCACCTTCTGGAGATTGATCAAGGAACAAAACAGATATGATTATGAGGAGTCTAGTCTAGTAGAGGACACAAGCATTCAGCAAATAAATGTGTAATTAGAAATGTTAGTGTTAAAAAACGATATGATAAAAGTTATAATAAAGTCTTGATTTGGATAGAGGTTCAAAGCAGAATATTTCTAGAAATGATAGTCATTGAAACCAAAGGATACACAAAGTTACCAGGAAAAGAGTTGCACGAGAACACGTGAAAATAACATCAGCCAGACAAGAGTTTAATTCACTTCAGGAACTGGAAGAGAGTCAGTATGATTGGAGTTTAAATGGTAGGATAAGGAGAGTCAAGAGATGCTGCAATCAGGACGACCTTGAGCTACGGTATTTCCTATAACATCTTCAATACCTGCTGATGCTTCTCTATTTCTTATGACATCTAGTCATCACTACTCATCTTTCCTGATCTTTCTAGCTGAATCCTTTCACTCTGTATCTTCATTATCCCTAATTTAAGTCCACTACAGAATTAAAGTCTCTTTTGTGTAACTTTCACACAATCCACAAGGAAAACAAGATGTTATCACATGTTAACACAAACTCAGAAAAATTGTTGAAGATTATCTCAAGCCCTCTGATTCTTCACTAGAGGCACATACACTCTTGACATTCATTTCCTAGGTGTCTTCTTTCTATTAGGATCTTCAGAGAGGCTGCCAAACTCCAGGGTTACAATAAAAATTAAAAAAAAAAAAAACCTTCAGAAATCTTCATTACTCTCCAAATCCCTAGCAGGGTTATTGGAACTTCTATTGCTTGCCTCCTCCTCCTAGGTTTTTAGACTCAGAAGAATCATCATAGACCCTTATTCTGGAACTCAACCTTACTTGCTTCCTGTGTCTTCTTTACTGCCCAGGATACTCTAATTTCTGAGTGAAGGATAGACATGTTCTTCATTTTTGCCCTTTAATATACATTGGTTAGAACGTACACTTTGTTTCAATATGTCTGGGTGCCCAGACATTTAAATTTCAAAAACATCACAAATTTTACTTCAATAGACTAATTGCCTTCCCTATGAGTTTAAAAATCAACTTAGATTTTCAAAGGGATAAAATTTGAATCATTATTCCCTGTATTCTGTGAAATCATTCCCCTGAAGCAATATCTGATTCTCGGAGAGGAGGGGAGTCTCCTGGGAACAAGTAGATTGAATGAGGAAATGACAAGGTTTATAATATCACGAATTTTAATCCCACCACAAATCTTTAAAAAAATAAACAATCATTCAATTTATGTTATTATTCACTCTTTCTGAATCTGTCTACACTTTGAGAGAGGTAGCCTTTTGATAAGGTTAGAGGTCTATAGCTCTTGTGTTACACAGCCTGCATTTAAGTCTCAGCTCTCCCAGTTACCAGCTGTGAAGTTCTGGGCATATTAATTAGCCTTTATAAGCTCCAGTGTCTTTATATGTGATATTAATTGTACCAAAATTCAAAGGATTATTGTGGGATTAAATTATGTAATCCATATTAAGCACTTATAACAGCATTTTGAAATGTAACTTGGAAGAGATCAAAGCAGTTTAATTATTATTAGCCAAAAAAATATTCTTTGAGTTTCAGAGCAAATGAGACCATATGGATAATCTAATCCAACACTGTCAATCTGTAAAGAGAAAAACAATTTCCCAAAGGACATACAGCCAGGCTTCACTCAGTTTCCTGGCTCTAGTAGTTGGTTTTCTTGCTTTCTACTACACCATACCAATGCTTCACTTAGCTGATGATTATGAAGTCTGAATCTATTTGAGTGATTACATTTATTAGTAATAAACACTACCTAAATATGTATAAAAGGATCATTTTGATGTTGAATATTGATATTGGAAAAATGCAAGAAATGACTAGATTGGAATATTCAAGTCTTTGAGCCCTCTCTTTTCTCTATATCCATAGAGATATAGAGATACTCAGGGTAAATAAATAAATGTTTGCCATTGTATTGCACATCTGAGTTTTGGAATTAATTCCCTATCCTCTATTTGAATGAAAATGTTTCTCAAACTCTATTTTTCCTCATCAGGAATCTAGGAATTGTTTTTTGAATTTTAAAAATGCTTTTGTTTTGATGATAGTCAAAGAATTAAAACATGTATGCTCTGGGTCAATCTTATACTGGAATAGGACTTGCCTTTAGAATTTGTACATGTAGGGAACTCAATTAAATGAAACCAAAAAATTACCAAATTAAAATAATGAGATTAAGAACCAAACAAAAAATTCTCAAAGGAACACATACAAATGGCCAACAAATACATAAAAATGGCTTACTGTCATTTATCACCAGAGAAATGCAATTCAAAAAATCACAATGTGATTATTATCTCAACCCAATTAGAATGGCCACCATCAAAAAGACAAGAAATAACAATGCTGGTGAGAATTCAGAGAAAAGGGACTTAGACACTGCTGATGGGAATGTAAGTTATTATGGTCATTATGGAAAACAGTATGGAGATTTCTCAAAAAACTAAAAATAAAACTACCATATGATCCATCAGTTCCATTACCATGTGTATACGAAAAGAAGTTAAAAATCTTTATACCAAAAATATACTTGTACTTCCTTGTTTATTGCAGTACGATTCATAATAGTCAAAATATGGAACCAAACCAGATGCCCTTCAGCAGATGAACATATAAAGAAAACATGGCATATTTACACAGTGGAATACTAGTCAGCCATAAAAAGAATGAAATATGGCCATTTGCTGCAATATGGATACAAACAGAAAACATTATGTTGAGTGAGACAAGTCAGATGCTGAAAGGCAAATACCACACATTTTCACTCATTGAAGGAATCAAATAAGTCAAACTTGTACAAACATGCAACAGAATAGTGGTCACTAGATAAGGGGAATGGCAAGAGGCAAGGAGCTCGGAAAGAGATTAGAAGGAACTTTTAGGTACTGGAAAGGGTTTGGGAGAGGTTGAATGTAGAAGGGTTAATTGATACAATTAATGCATGATATACACATGTAGGGAAATATTACAGTGAATATCATCAATTTAAACAGATCATATGTGTTAATTATTCTTTAAAATAAAGAAGTCAATAAAGTTAAAGAATTTTTATATATAGTTCATAGGAAAAAGTTGATGCCAAGAGACTACACTGAACTTGTACAGTTGGCTAACAAATACATGAAAATTTGTTGGCCTTCTTTATTTGTTTTCTACAATAAACAAGGAAGTATTGATGTTGTTAATGCATATACATTTTGACTATATATGTCATTTTAATCTGACTGAAGTAAAATTTGAATAACTGAAAAATTACATCAATCATCATTCACTGGGTTTAGGCTGCTTGTTTTCGATGGCAAATATTGTATTATGTTTACATGCTAATGGGAATCATTCATTAATAAGAAAAATTTGATGATGCAGAAAAAGATGATTTATTTGTAGGAGCAAAAGCCCTTGAATAGAAGAAAATGAGTGAAACCAAGTACATAATATGATGCCTTGTTTAGAATGGGAGTAATAGGTGCCTGGTAACAGGAGGAAAGATAAAATATATTGTTACATATATGTGGATTTGACAAATCTGGTGACAAGAAAGTAAATCAGTTTTCCTGTCATTGCTTGAACATTATCAGTGAAATAAAAATCAAAGCCATTAGCTGATTCCACTTTGACACTGAGAATAAATTAAGTCTAGAACAAGCAGTGCTTCCACCTGAAGTTTGACCAAACTCACAAGAAATGTTTCCATCATAAAGAGAAGGACTTATTGATGGAAAAGAAATAATATATGAATAAAAATGCATCCAGGCAGTTAGCACTAAAATGTCAAATGTTCATAAAAGTGATTTTTTTTAGAAAATAATGTTGAAATAAAGGATGGGTACAGACCAGCAAAAAATGGACACTAGCCTTACAAAGATTCTCTGTCGAAAGTTGAGAAGGGGAACAGTGAGGTAATCCTCTAAATGCTCAGATAACTGACAACTATAGGAAGTGGCAGAAAAGCTAATCCAGGAAATATAGACAAATGCCTCCAGACACATACTAGAGGCATAAAAAGAAAATTGATGTTTGAAATGGTTGGCAGCAAGTGGAGGCCCTGATGTAATTGATATCCACAAGATGTTTACTCAATTTCAGAACAGAGGATACCAAAACAGTTAAGCATTTGTTGAGCAGAAATGAAAAGTATGGCTCTAACCATGTAAAGAAATTTTAGAAAAATAAAGCACGAAGATAAGAGTAAACATTTGGGCACTCCCAGGGACTACTGGCCATGTGGATACAGTTTATGATAAAAGATTTCTTTAAATAAATTTAAATCTCTGGAGCCACTTTATCTTTCTGGTAGTATATTCATGCCTGGGAATGACAAGAAAACAGCAAAACTTCTGTACACTTTATTTTGGAGCTTATTTACAAGATTTTATAAAGAATGTCAATCCCAAGTAATCTTAGTAGACAAGTAAAATGTAAAAGAGAATAGAGACTGGTTGTTTTACTTTATTTGATGAAGTAAAACACAAAAACTGAATTTCCAGCCAAACTTTTGGGTAAACTATAAGGATAAATTGTATAAACCATAGTTAATGTACATGTCCATGGTCATACAAACAGCTACTTTCAGAGACCAGAGAGGGCTTGCCATGAGGTGCCCCAACCCTCAGAAAGTTTCCAGATAAAGCAATAGAGCACATGAAATTAAATTAGCTTTACTTCCATGCAGGAAAGTTGCAGGCATAATGCTATTTTCAGAAATGCGGTCTATTGAGAACACGACAACATTAGCTCTTACTAATCTACTAGAGTTCTTTGGGAAGGACAAATAAATGGCTGGACAAGGAGGAACTGGTGGCTAATTATTTTTGACAGGAGAAATTTTCAAGACGTTATTAAGTCTCTATAATAGCATCAAATTTTGTTAGCGAGGTAAGCAATGAAGTTTTTCTTTCTTTCTTTCTTTTTGAAAAGAAAATTCTGTATAAAGAAGGCAGTTGAATCCACATTTCTAATTTGCCTCAACTTACCTCCAACTCATCCCAGATCTCAGAAAAAATTATCAATACGTTTTAAAAACAGAAATGCTCATATGAAAACATCATGAGGTACTATTTACATTCAAAAAAAAAAAAATAAAGGGAAACAGCCAATATAGGTAACATAAGGAATCTAAACCATCTTGGGATTCCTTTGCTTGAGAATTCAAGGAAGCAAGTGGTGGAGATCTTGAGCTTTCTGACTTGAAAATGTTAGAGCTGGCCTTGAGAGAAGGGCATAGTATAATTCGGATCCACTCCTCTGGGTTCCCAGTTCCCATTGACATTCTGCAGCAGTGTTCTGTGCAGACAAGTCATTCACAGTCTCAGCAAGGGAAGGCCATTAACTCTAGAAGAAGCAGTGCTTCCACATGACATGTGAGAGAAGGCAACCTCAGGAAGGATGCCAGATATCACCATGCCACACAGTTGTAAAAGAGAAAGGAAATGGGGTAGAGGGAGACCAGGCCAGGCAAAAAAAAGAAAAGTAGAGATCTTTGATCTTTCAGACAGAAATTCACTCTACATGAAGTCTCCTGAAATGACACATACAGACTGTGCTCTCTTCCCACTGTACTGTGGTCCAAGATCTCTCAACTCGTAACACAAGCTTACATCAATCAGTTCCCCAGATTCTCCCCACCCTCCAGAATTTTAAAACATAAGAAAACAAAAAGAGTAAATGTAATAAACTCACATGCCAAAAATAAAAGTAAAACACAAACAAAGCATAAACTGTGTAGATGACAATCTGTGACTTATATTCAAGAGTGATCTGGAAGGAAAAGCAGGTTTGGGAACAACATCCACAGAACTGATTTGTGGCATGTGGAGTTTTAAGTGCCTGTGACACCCTGGAAGGAAGTGTTCGTGTGGTGGGCTGCCTCTGTGTTGTCACCTCTGTTCCACCTCCTGGTTCATGCCCATATAATCACCTCATCTGGAGGGCACTAGGCCAATGACTCACTTCTAATGAATAGGATACAGCTAAAGCAATGGGTTGACACCTCTAAGATTAAATTAGAGCAAGACTATAACCATTTTTTCATTTGCTCTTCTCTTATTCTTTCAGATGGAAGCCAGCTACTTTATTGTGAGATACCCAGTAGAGAGACCTATGGGATAAAAAACTAAAAGAGGACTCAGTCCAAGCCCAACAAGTTGCTAATCCCTACCAACAATCATGGAAACATTCTCAGAAGCAAATCCTCCAATGGTTGAGCAACCTTGTGAGAGACCCTGGGTTACAAGACCTTATTCCTAGCCCAAAGAAACTATAAGATAATAAGTGTTTGGGGTATTTTGGTATATTTATTTATTTAGAAGTACCAGGTGTGCTTTACCACTAAACTACATCCCCTCTTTTATTTTTTGTTTTGAAATAATACCTCACTAGGTTTCCCTGGCTGGTCTGGAACTTATCACCCTCAAGTGTTGGCCTCCAAAATAGCTGGGATTACAGGTGTGCACCATAGCTTTATTTGTTATTTTAAGCCATTAAGTTTGGGGATAATTTGTTATACAGCAATAGACAAGTAATATAATTAAGAAATTAGATTTGCAGTTTGGAGCTTAGGGTAGGGCCCTATCTAGAGTCTTATTTAGAGTTTTAAGCCTATCAATGAGTGATAGTTTAAGTTGTGGCTAAAAATGAGATAACTCAGGAAAAAGCAAAGAATTAGAAAGGACCAAACGAGAACTTTTGTGTTAAGTATATCAATTTACCTGCTAACAGCTTCAAAAAAAAAAAATCCCCTTATCTTTCTAAGATGTTCTTGTTTTGAAATCAATTTGCCCTGTATATGAATACTCAGTGATAATCTTTCAAAGCCATGTCAATTCCACATAATTAGTGAATCTCTCTTAGGTTGAGACTGTACTTATTCATATGCACAAAATGAACACAATATACTAGCTGTTTCTTTGTCGACCAACTCTAAAATGGAAAATAGCTAACTTATGGAGATAGCTTTATTCAGGGCCACAATGTGCCCCAAATGCCTCTGAGTTGTTTTTAACTGAGGCTGCTTTCATAGAAAAGACCAAATGTCAGCAACAGGCAGTTAAACAAAGAGTTTTGCTTGTTTTGTTTTATTTTGTGTTTTTAGATGGTGTATCATGCTGTTTTTGGAAAACAATAAAGAATAATTTGAGAAACAAATTTCAGCTAACATTATATCGTTCAAGGACTTTTTTCTTAAGTCATCGTAGGAACACTAAACCTCACATTATGATGGGATTTTAGAGATCAACATTTCCAGGCTGGCAATGGCAGCCCATGTCTGTCTAGACCTGTTGACATTTAAATTCCAAAAACACAATAGAAACCATCTCTATGGAAGGATAAATGCTATTCATATAATTTGTTTACATTATTATGTCAATATGGCTGATTATAATGTAACCATAATTTGAGAAAAATCATAGGTAATGCCGATCTTCTAAAAGATTTATTTATTTATTTATTTGTTTGCAAAACTGAAATGTCCTGGACTACTTGTTCTTTCCAGATTAGAAAACAGACTTTATGTTGGAAAAATTGAGAAATAACTGGAATTACAAAAGTCAACTAAATTGGATAGTCATAAATAGCAAGCAGTAAGCTTAAAAGCAGTGACCCACAGGGTCAAAAATAGGGTATAATATTCCTATGACTGAAATCGAGATATAAATTATGTATTATATTTTTTAAAATATAAGTTTTTTAAATATAAGTTTGTTGATAAGACTAAACTATGGAAGCCCAGATGTTATTACTCCTTTTACTCTTAGGGATGTTCTTGAGTCACCAGGAAGTAAAAATGAGAGACAATCCATAAAATTATGATTAGATTCAAATAATCCCAAACATCCTCAAATTTCCACAATTTTTTTTTTTTTGGCTCTTCTTTGGCTTCCTAACCAATGTCTGCACTGGTGTGCTGCTTTCCTCCGTTTACCTCTTCAGGTCAACTCTCTGCCTCTCTTCTGCTCTGTGCACCAGGAAGCAAAGGTTCATGGGCTGCATAAATGAGACTGCCTTTTCTTCGGGCTGCTTTTTGGGTGTGGCGAATGGCAGGCATTGATGAGAGACTGGAGAACTAGAAGAGGCAGAGGTCAAGGTATCTATTCCTCTAGCTACTTCCTCATCAGCATACAGGTTGGTACTGGCTGATTTCCTCTCTCAAAGGCACCTTTTCTAGGGCTTCCTAGACTCTTTTCAGGTATCACTTCTTCCAATTGCTCCTCTTCCCCTTTTCAGCCTAGGTTATAAAGTCATTTCATTAAATTCTCATTATTTCATTTAAGTATATTATCTGTTTTTTTACTGGGGCCCTGAATATGGGCAATACATATTCACACAGAAATATTGCCTAAACTTACCTATTTTATATAAAATCACCAAAAGAGGCAATCGTATACTTTAATTAAATGAACAAATATATTTATTATACTCATATTGAATGCAAATATATAAATAGAAATATAAATGTTTTTTTTTTCTCATATGCTTTCCTTCTTGCTCTATAAGTTCAAGAAACAAAAATTTAGGAGGAAGAGAAGTTCTTCCGATTCAGTGAACTCCAACTTATCTTTCAGAACTTTATTGCCAATTTCCAATCCATTTTAGTAGCAGCATGAGCTAAAATCACATTCTCTTTCTCCCTCTGAAAATGTACTCTAGAAAGCAACATCCCAGTTCTATTTTTCAATGGATATGTAATCTATCTTTAAAATGTTTACATCTACCACAGAACAACCCTGTTCTTCACAATTTATCAAGATAATACAAACATTGCTATTTCCTCAGGTATCTATTTGATCCCTGCTGATTGCATGATGTTCTGGATGGTCATATATGTAGAGATACAGGGAGTATAGACCAACCCCTTCTCTCTTTTTATAATATCCCATGCTTTTTTCTGTGAGTCAATTAACAAAGGAGTCAGAGTTCTATGTTTTTCATCAAATAAAAGTCTTCATTCTTCCTAGCAACTCTAAAACTTCTACACATCTCTCAATGTCAAATTTGAAAGTTGTTCTTTTTTTTCAGAAAAGGTCTCTTTTCTACATCTCTAGTTGGCATTTAAGAACCTCAAACTATGCTATGAACTGCAATGTAAAAGCTTTTTCCTACAAAATGTAAAATGCCAAAGTGATATTTGCAGAACTGTAAATATCTTCCTCATTGAATTTAGAGCTATCATATGTAAGGGCAAGAAGTCACTCTGTAGAAGTACTAAAGAAAGTTAGAACAAAGTCAGATGGGTAAATTTTCAGTCACAGTTTATTGTCAACCACTGCAGATGTCTCTGCTATGAAAGATCAAATAAGAAACAGGTGTGCCACGGCAAGACTTAAGGAATCTTTCTTCTTTTAATACATGGAAACTTGGCCTTGAGATCAAAGTTTACCAGAATTTCGTGAAAGTACAATTCAAAAATAGGTACAATCTCAGTTACTCTGGAGGGTGAGGTGAGAGGGTCACTTGTGACCAACCTAGGCAACATACAGACTCTGTCTCAAAACAAAGAAGTTTTGAGACTCTGTCTTAAAACAAAGCAGTTCAAAATATGTATGATTTTAAGACTTCTCTGGGTCTTCTCACTTGTAAAATGAAGATAATGTTATCCCGTACAACTCTTGACTGCCCCTTCTCCAAAAGAGCCCTCATTAAATGTTGGTTCTCTTCTCCACCACAATTTAATAAAAGAGAAGAGACGCACAAAGTAAATTAGGTAGACTCTATCACATTTGATAAAAGGTTGATAAATCTCTATGGAAAACAAGGTAATTTGTCCAATGTCATATTTAGGTGGTGGTAGGTAAAGGGAATAAAAGGTAGGAAAGCAGAATTAGACAACTATGTCACACATTTGAAAGAGAGAAAGATATGCTTAAGAAATTAAAATAAGAGTTTTCCAGAAGATCAGGCCACTTTCAGAGATTATAAGACAAAAGTCTGGACAGTAGGGTTTATACAAAGTTACAGACAGTCTTATAGTTTGTAAGAGCCTCTAAAAATATTGAACCAGCTTTGTTTAATGACAATATTAAAGCCAATGAGGATTAACTAATACACAATTACTGCTAATTTTTTTAAAAAAGAAACTGGCCTGAAGTTGATAGGCAATGGTTTTAAGGTTGTCTATACTCAGACATTTTGCCTGTGAACAGTTACCTATTCATTGTTTTGTTTGTTCATTTGTTCATTTTTTTTTTATCTCAAAGATTAGAGATGGGCTTTAGGAAAGCTTCCTCTGGAGATTAGGATTAGGAGAAGGGCACCTATTGAGAGGAGATCAGGAGAATGCTGAGGACTGTTCAGGTGAGACATGAGCCAGAATGATCACAGGAGAATGAGAAAATGGAGACGAAATGGAAGAGACACATCAGTGGTATAAGGGAAGGCTCACAACAGGCAGAACGGTAATCTCAAGAAAGAACAATTAAAAGATTTTTCTTAGATATCACACTAAAGAAACTAGGAGAATACCAATATCTAAAAAAAGGAACACTTTTGAAAATTATGATGAGTTTAGGTTCTCACATACAGACTTCAAAGTATGGCAATATCATGGTGGTCAAATACAATAGCTAGAATAAGAAAAAAAAAAAGTACCTGAAATACAGGAGATCCCTGAAAGTTACAAATACAAAGAATGAAGAAAGGTGAAGGTATGACTTTAGATGAGATCATAAGTTAATGAGAAAGATGTCTGATGGAATGGAATTCAGGAAACACCTATATGTAGCAGGTAGAAGTAAAGCTGTTTGAAAATATATAACTAAAAAGCTCACAAGAAGAGAAATGATATCAGGACTATGACAAAGTACTGCCTAGCATTTAAGAAATCAAACAGACTTTGCTTCTAGTCCTGGCTCCGCTTCCTCATCTAAACAAAGGGAATAACACTGGTACAAATCCCATAAATTTGTGTGAGATTAAATCCAATAATGCAAAATAATATGTTTGGGATCGAGTTACTGTTTAATAAATTTTGGTAATAAAATAATCTGAAATGAATAATTTTTTTTCCAAAAAAATAAAAAATATGAAACTGATGAGGTATCATCATATTCCCCATTCTACAGATCTGAAAAAGCCTGGAATGTTAAGTATTTTGGTCAAAAAGTTATAAAAGTTGGCTCCAGGCTCTGTCTGACTCTAGAATGCATAAGACCTGATAATTACTGATCTTTAGTAAAACAATTTGGACTCAAATTCCTTGGAAAATGATTCTTATTTAAGGTTTATTTGAGCATGTGTACACCAGCTTGCTTTTTGAATTCTTTTTTCTTACTCAAAGTGGCTTCTGCTCAAAATCTGAAATTGTAGCTTAAAATATCATCTATCAAACATACATGCATATTTTTAATGAATTAATTTATTAGTATTAACACACACTTAGTCTCTAAAAGGTTGTCTATATTCAGACATTTTGCCTGTGAACAGTTACCTATTCGTCTTAAATTTGTTTCATTGTATATTCTAGGGTTTACAAGAAAGTGACAGAAATTGTGTTGTTTTCAGTTTGTGAAACATTCATATTGAGGAATTCCATTATGAGATTACATTGGGATATGAATTATCTAACCTAATACCTTTGGCTCTCTCTTGATTAGACACCTTGCTTTGCTGAGATGTATAATGCTAAGTGAAGTTAGCCAATCCCAAAAAACTAAATGCCAAATGTTTTCTCTGATATAAGGAGGCTGATTCATAGCGGGGTAGGGAGGGAGGGCATGGGAGGAATAGACAAACTCTAGATAGGGCAGAGGGGTGGGAGGGAAAGGGAAGGGGCAGGGGTTAGAAATGATGGTGGAATGGGATGGACATTATTATCCAAAGTACATGTATTAAGATAGGAATTGGTGTGAATATACTATGTACACAACCAGAGATATGAAAAATTATGCCCTGTATGTGTAATAAAAATTGTAAATAAAAAAATTAATTGCAATTTTTTTCTCAACAAAGAACGTACATACATCAACCACCCAAAAGAATAACCTTATTTATTATGTTGAATATTACTCCCAAAAGCTAACACAGGGAAAAAGAATACTATATTAGTCAAAGTTCCCTGGAGAAACAGAACCAATAGAACATACATATAAAAGCAGATTTATTAGGTTGGCTTACAAGATCAGAGGCTGGAGAGTCCCACAATGGCCATCTATAGGTAGAAGAGCTGGGGAAATCAGTAGCTGCTCATTCCAAGAAGCTGGTCACCTCGGGACAAGAGGGATCAATAATGTAGCGCCAGTCTGAGGCTGAAGGACTGGAAGCTTCAGGCAGTTACTAGTGTGAGTCCACAGTCAGTGACTAAGAACTTGAAATCTGATGTCCATGGACAATGGCAGCAGCAAACACACAGGCTCCTGAAGAATAGAGTTACCAATCAGTACAAGCTTTGCCCTTCTTCCATTTTTCTTCAATCCAGGCCCCAGCCTATTGGGCACTGCTGCCCACATTCAGGACAGGTCATCCCACCTCAGTTCCCTGATTCACATGCCAATCATCTCTGAAAACACCCTCATAGACACACCTAGAAGTGTGCTTTACCAATTTTCTAGGATTCTCTAAATCCAGTCAAGTTGACCAACAAGATTAACCATCACAAATCTTGAAAATGAATATATGTAAATCCACCCATCCATAAGTATACAGTTATAAGTTAAGTTCCTATTCTTAAATTCTCTAAGAATAATATGTTCTTCAAAATCTGATAAATACTAACCAATATGTTCTTTTACAAGAGACACAACTAAATCATAAGGGAAAGTATAGAGAAAAAAAGATCTATTAGTATTTTATTTATCAAATAAAAGAGGCTTTAAGGCAAAAAGAACTTCAAGAGATATTGATCACTACATGAAAATAATGGTCTCAAATTACTAGGAATCTAGCCATTCTAAATATGCATGTACTTAGAAACAGCTTCAAAATTAAAAACTCAACCATTAAAAGTAAATATGTTAGTACATTTCTCCAGTGGCTAATAGATTCAGCAAACAACAACAACAAAATACAGTGAAATTAGTTATTTGCATCAACTTGAATGGATTTTGGATGCATAGTGAGAAGTAAAAAGCACATTATACAGAATGTAGACTCCTGATTAATAGCACTGAGGGAGGAAGAAGGAAGGACCACTAATGAGATGGGGTTGGTATGGAGGATGGCATTTAAAGCATTCTAAAACTAGATATGTTGATGATCACATAACCTGCGAATATCCTAAAAACCACGGAATTGCAGACATTAAACGGATGAATTTCATATTTGAATTATGTCTCAATAAAGCAGTTTTGAAAAAAATATATTACAGATGACTATCCAGATTGTGATATCATTTCTATGAATTTAAAAAATATATTGTTGATGGCAGTAAAAGCATGCACAAGATAACAATAAGAGTAAAGTCCAAATCATGCTGCTGTCATCTCTGGGTGTAAACCAAGAGACTTTTATGGAAACAGGGAATGTAGGGAGATGTCACAGTAATTGCTCTATTTTACTGGTTGGGGGCTTCCATAACTTTATTATTACACTTTAAAACTTTGTATTTGTTACATTTCTCCCATGTGTATATGCTATTTCATAATTTAAAAACTGGTAACATAAACTAGTTTCAGATCAATTCTAATCATTTGCCTATTGAACTTTGGTCTAAATATAGTTGATGTTTATATTTTTCTACATAACTTTACATGGTATTTCACTTTAGCCTCACAACGGTGTTGTGGTTCAAATATTATCTTTTTACATAGGAAGAAGTATAAGAAATGTCTATTTTATGTGTACAGTCATTGAACGAACCTGTGAATTTCTGTTGCAGGCAGAACTAATGTCCATTCAAGTGCATTTTCCAATACAAACAACAACTTAGGCTTTGTCTTATTTGTTTCTTTTATTTTCCCTTCCAGCCAAACTCAAAAATAGTTGACAAAAACAACCACCAACTGAATCCATTCTTAGAATCTACTCTTATTATCTCACTTAATCCTTAATTAACTCTTTGATATCCTGATTTTACAGGGGAGGAAATGAATTAAAAAAGGAAATTTTTACCTATTTGAGGTTATAAACCTACTAACTAATGGAGAGTTGATTCTAAAATACAGGGTTTGTATGGCATCAAAATTAATATTTTCCTTTGATATAATATATGCAAAAATATTGCAATTAGGATGGTACAAGAAGTTACATAATTTCAATAAATAAATGATATGCATATAATTGACCATACTTAACAATTATACTTACACTGTTTCTTTAGAATCCTGTCTCCTATTTACCTGCCTTTAAGCAAATAAGTTAGGAACTAAAGAGAATACTGCCCATATCTGATATTTCCTGATAAAGAAGAATGTAGTTCCTAACTTTTTAATTTCGCAGGTCTTTTTTTAACAGATGAAATTTTTAAACTTCACTTTTAATCTCTAATGCCTGGAACAAATAAGTGTCTCCACCTGGATCTTAAATTAATTCATTTTAAGTTGTAGATAAATTAAGGTCCTCAAAGAAATGTCCCTAATTAGAATATTAGATGGGGTCTGGAAAAGGACAGGTAATAGACTTCCACAGTAAGATGAAACTACTCAACTCAGACCACCAAAGTGAATCAAGACTCTACTTAAGCCACAGAATTTAGAAAACAACTTTTTAAAAATTTGTTTTATTTTGAGCCATGAAGGCTTACTTTTTGACACAGAGATGACGTAGAATAGTTGGCTTTTTCTTAGGGTTTACTACTATAATGAGAGAATTTGTTACCTAACCTTTCTAAGAGGCTATTGGTATTTATCACATTGCTGAATATAGAGTTGCTCAGGCAAATTAAATTTGAATGTTTAAGTTTTTAATAGCTTTCTGATACTTTGTTGTTGTTGTTTGTTTTTTTTTTTTTTCAAATTGGTGAAGTACAGTATCTGTGCTTTTTAGCTCTATGTGCAGGTGTGAATGAACACTGGGTGGGAAAAATTATATTATCAAAGAACACATTCTCCCACCCTCTTAAGTTTCCTTATGCCTCTACCAAGAACTCAACTATTCCTTTCTATCTTGAGAACAAAGTGACATATTATTGGCGATTACATATATGGTTTGTAGTCAACAAAACTTTGAGACTTGGATTTTGCAATTATCCTGAGAAGATTTTGACTTCAGGATCATAGAGTTTATTTATCATTCTGACATAGTCAAATAGTAAAGAAAATATGTGAGTATACAAGAAATTCGAACAGTTTATTCAAAAATTTTTAAAATACTCCAAATGGAATATTGGTATATTCTGGTTTATTATATTCACAAAGAAGTTCATTTTTTTAGGTTTTATTTCATTAATATCTACCTTATACAGGAAAAAAAAACTACTTTGGTAAAATGCTTAGAAAGCATGTATGTTGTTTGATCTGTTGTAAGTGTATATCTTCAGTTTCATATTGTTGTTTCCTCACGTATTTAATCGTTTTATAATTAAAGCATTATAATTATATTTGAGTAGTAATAAAATGTAGACATATAAAAGAGTTAATAATTAATAGGTATTAATCTCAGAGTTCATATATAATGAAGGATAAAATGTAAAATTTGAAAGCAAATTATATTAAATACTTTCAAATACATTCATTTATATTTGTATAAAATAAAGACATTAATGAAAATTAATTGTAGAACTAGAAGAGAAAAGGACCAGGATTCGGACATAGGCAAGACTTAAGGACAAACCTGTAGGATTGGCCAAGACAGAAAAAAAAAAAAAAGACACCATAACATGACAAGCTTTATTTCATCCACTTCCTTGAATTGAATTCTTGAGAAACAGAGAATCCTATTTGCTTCCATTGCCTCCATGATGTGTAATAAAGATAATAGAAGACTTCAGTATTGGTTTGATTTGACCTGAAAGGCTGCAAGATGTACAAGCTAAAGAAGAGAAGATTTGTTGGCTCTCAAGATACGCAAATATGATCTCAAATTTTTATAACTTTAGGAGTAGACTTTTCACTCTTTTGCAAAGTGAGAAGGAACTTGGGAGTTCCTAGCAAATCTTTAAATTGTTCAGTTCTACTAAGGCCCAGGGCTGGAGGGAATATAACTCTACAGGAGGTTTTCACAGGTTGTGATTCCTGGAGCAAACTGATCAATTGCAATGGAGTTTCTTAAGGAAGATAGAAATTTGGGTACATATGTACTCAGTGGATTGCAAAGTAAACTTTAGAACTGTGAAAACTTCAAGTGTGTCATATGCTGCTTTGGAAAAGGGAATCAATGAAAGGCAGCTGGAAGATCAGAACAAAGAACATCTTGAAAGACATCTAGCCTTGGTTATATCATGGAAGCGTGAAGAAATTTAATCCTCTGAGAGAGAATAAAACTCAAAAAAAAAGTAAGAGTTCCGTGGGGAGAGATGATGCTTGGGGAAAAAAAGAAAGAACTCAAATTAAAGCCAGAGAAAAGGTTTTAAAAAGATTTTAGGGTCTTAAAATTAAATCTACTAAACACTGAAGTACTTCATTGCATTTATATGACCCATAAAGTCCTCAGGCCCCAGGGCAAGAAGAGTTCTGCTGCAGTCCGGCTGCAGAAAAATAAGGGGGGTGGGTGACGAACAACTTGTGTAGATTGATACAGCAGGAGTGGGAGCCGTTTATTGTAGGACAGGAGGGGTATATATACATTACACACAGCTTATCTTAATTAACATAAACTAGAATCAGCAGTCAACCAATAAGGAATCTCCACACTTAATGGCTTGCTGGCGCCACCTCACAAACCACTCCCTCTGGCAAAATGCCAGGTGCCATCCTGACTTGTTTACAGACTCTAACAGAGTTCCTGTTCTGATTCCAAGTTAATAGATCCCCAAGTCCACCTCTCTCTCTCTCTCTCTCTCTCTCTCTCTCTCTCTCTCTCTCTCTCTCTCTCTCTCTCTCACACACACACACACACACACACATACACGGCTGTATTAAAGCACATGTACACAACTCTAGACTTAGATCTTGCATTCAGCACTGGCTGAGTATTGCTGTCAAGATACCGAAGAAAATGCTTCTCCACATTTCTTATCCTATGATCTCAAAATAGGTCACTATGTAGGAATGCTTGAAGGCTTGTAAGTTGTGCTGCTAGAGAGATAAAAGAACAAAGTTCCTAATGGGAAGAACTTGGAAAGTGAAGTTGATCAAATAAGAAAAATGACTAATTAATCTTTTCTCTAATCATTCCTCTCAACATGAAGAAATAAATTCCAGTGTAGCAAAGTATGAGTCTCAGTAGTGTCAGTAGAAATGCTTATTGTTTTTTCTTGTGTACCAAACAATGGCTCTGGAGGTACTTTTGAATTTGAGTGGCATTTACAGTGGTTAAGCATAATGACTTAGGAACATTTTGTGACATTTGACAACTTATATTACTCTTAAATATGCACATGTCTAGGTCTATGCATAACTAGATGGATACTGAATACTAGAACTGATCATTTTTATTAAAAATTTTGATATAGGGTCTGGGGCTGGGGCTCAGCGGTTGCATACTTTCCTAGCATGTGTGGGGCACTGGGCTTGATTCTCAGCACTGCGTATTAATAAATAAAATAAAGGTCTAAGAACAACTAAATTTTTTTAATTTAATACAATTTTATTTTTAATATGAAATGGAAGACTTACTAACAGTTGTGATTTTAAATACTACATTTATCCATTATAATTCTTAATTTTATTTTCATTTTAATATATACTTTGAATATTTTGAATGAATATGTTTTTCTTTTTACTTAATTCCCTAGTATTCAGAATCTAGTCAGGAAAAAGAAAATCTTAACTAATTAGTCACATATTTCCAAAGAACAAAGATTATGTGAGAAATTGTTAAATAGATTTCAGAGGGCTTAAAGGGAAAAAGTAAAAACTGAGTAACAGAAATATTAATTGCTGAAAGAATTTCCACTCCTACTGCCAAATAAACAAAAACAGACTGGATTTTTATAACCTATATATTTTATAACCTAGAAGTTTACATGTGACCCAGGCTTTTATAGAGGGGTACTAACCGGGTGGAGCTGGTACCTCAAGAACTAGAAAGAGTATCCCAACAGAGCTGTTGTCCTAACAGATCTGAGGAAGGTAAACAGTTTTTTTGGTCCTGGTATCTTTGAGGGGACATAATGGGTCTGTTTCTGAAAAATAAAACAAATGAACAAAAACCTGGGACTAAAGACAGCAACCATTACCAGGATGAAGAACCATTGCTAAAGAGACTCTCACAGGAACCAACAGCAAACTACATAAAGAAGCCGAGACCTTCTCAATCTTGCTTTCCAGTCTTTCTTCAGAGCCCCATTGGAAACACCTGACCCCAATCCAACTGGCAAAGAAGAAATGGGGCTTTTGAGACTGAGGCTAAGCACCACAATGCAGTGTGGAGGAGGGTGGCTTTGAAATTTCCAGAATACACAGTCCATCACACGGCCCACCTCTTGACTACTCCCGTCTGGCCTTGTGAATGGATTTAAACTTCTATGCTTCTACTGTTTTGGGGGTTTTATTTTTGCCTTCCAAATTATATTTCTTACTTAAACAAAACTCTCATCTCTCACTTTCTCCCACAAAAAGAAAAAAGTGAGACTTTTTGGTGAACAGTCATTGTGTACACCATGGGAAAACCATAATGCTCTATGTAGGTGACAATCTGGAAATTATTAATATTCCTTCTTAAAAATTACACAAATTTGCGCCTGGAGAGTCAGTAACAAAAATAAAATAAGCTTCAAAGTGAAACTACATTTTTTTTTCTCTAAAACAATGAAGTGGCATGCACATGTAACAAGCAAGGGCAAAGGCCCACAAGAGTTTAAATCCCTCATTCCTATAATCAGACCATGAAGCCATGGTTATTCTTTTTTCTCTACCTGTTTATGTTATCTCTGATCTTGACTGGTTGGGTTTTTTGGGTTTTTTTACCCAGTGAAGTGATCAAAAATTTCATTTCTAAAAAATTGAAATCCTCAATGTCATTAACTGTTTTTGTTTTTTCTTTGTTTGCCTGGGTATGGTTTCTCATTAACTTTCATTATATGAAATTGAAATACTAAAAGGAACCCACTGGATTCAGGGACAGTTGGCCATATCCTACTATAAGGGAAGACAGAATTTTCTGTCACAGTCATAGAGGTGACTTGGACGTCCTTTATTTGCCTCTTGGTTCAAAAGCACAAAAGTCCAAAATGCATGTAGCAGTCCAGTGCATTGGGACCCCTGTCATGTCCTTATTGTGCACCCTTTGGAAACTAAACGCTCTTAAGCAACTTGCAGAGACTGGGAGAAAAACAATTCCATGCTCAGGTTATGAGGTGTAATAGTGAGAAGAGCCATTATCCTGTCTACCCCTGCTCCCCAAGCAAGTAGCAGAGTAAATTGGTCACTGATTTAAGTATAAACTGTATATACTCTATAGGAATTTAACTGTGTTGTTTCAGGATACTGTCTTCCATTTGGTGTAATCAAGTATTATTGAGAAAACATATAACTGATACTTTTTGACACTTTATGTTTACTTTAGTGATTATTTTTGTTGAAAAAGACATTTAATTTGTACACTTTAAATGCAATCATACCTGATTTTTAAATTCTTTATGTCATTATGATTAATTGCAAGTCCAGGTCATGATAGAAAGAGAAGACACAAATATGGAGCTCAAATGATTGATACTGAAAAGGAAAAAGAAAAAGGGAATCTTCCAAGAGTTGGTGTGCTCAGGTTTTGAAAATGCTAACAATAAAATTATATAGAGTTCAGCCAAACGTATAAAATCCACAAATAAGACATTATAAATATTTAATGACGCTCTAGTTAGCAATTAAAACAATACACATAAACATTATAAAAGTATCATTTAATTCTCAAATGAAAAAGTCAGTTGAAATCAATTATAATTGGTATAATTACTGAATGATATAATTACTGATCAAAGCAATGAAAAAAGAATTTCACATATTAAATCCAGAATTCAAGACCAATGCATACAACTCTGCATTGCCTATTACAATGTGAAGAAAATTATACTCATAAAGTTAGTAAATTACAGAAGAAAAACAAACATTATTTGCTATGTTTATTGGATGATAATTCTGGAAAATGGAAATCATCATTTTCAGAACATGAGAACATTTCTAACAAACATAATTTGAATTTAATTATACAAATTTATTATTATTATTTTCCTTTCTATTTTTCTGGCCAGAATTTTTTCAGATAATAAATTATCAAAACAGACTTTTAAAAACTGTAGTTAATACACATAACTAACTGCTGAAAGAATTTCCACTCCTACTGCCAAATATACAATTTTATCAACTTTAAAGTGTATAGCTCAGTGACATTAAGTAAGTACAATTACCATCAGTATCTAGCTTTAGAACATTTTCACCATCCCAAACTGAAGCTCCATGGTCATCAAGTAATAACTTCCCTTTGTCCCTTCCCATGAAGAAATTAGCTTTTATTTTCCAAATTCAAGAGCAAAGTGTTCTGTTTCTCTAATTGCATTTTTCACAACCAACTTTCAAAGTCAATTTTAGACATTATGATTAGAAATACACAAATTTGCAAATTAAAATATAAACAGGAAATATCACTTGCACCATAACAGAGAGAGAGAGAGAGAGAGAGAGAGAGAGAGAGAGAGAGAGAGAGAGAGAGAGAGACTAATTAGAATCAGAGGAGAAAGAGTGAATCAAGAATAAGATATCACAATAGGGAGGGAGGGAAAAGTACTTTGGATTAAACAAAGAGGAAAGAAGGAAAGGGAGGAAGACAGGGATAGGAAAGACAGTAGAATGAATTAGACATAACTTTCCTATGTTCATACATGCATACACAACCAGTGTAACTCCACAACATGTACAACTGCAAGAAGAGAAAGTTGTACTCCATGTATGTATAATATGTCAAAATATATTCCACTGTCGTGTTTAATTATAAATAAGAAAATTTGTAAATAAGAATAAGACATCAATAGTATTTAATACCAACCAATACCATGAAATAAGAATTCACTGAGGGATGAACAGTTACTAGGTTTCCAAGGCTTCATTCCTGTATCTGGGTACCTACATCAGTGCCAAATTAAAATTTTATATCCAAATCATATTTAGAAAACCGTATATATTTAATCTCTTATAAGGCATTAGGAGACCATTCAATATTCAGAAACTTAAGTTAAAAAAAAATAAAATGTCCTTTTCATTTGGAAACAGGGAGTTCCATTGTTCAAATTATGAAAGCCCCGCTCCTAAGAGCCTGTGGTTGTGAGCAGTATGTGGTCTGGCAGGCCTAGGAGTGCTCACCCACGTGGACTGCATCCTCCATCTCCTTTCCCTTGGGGGGAGGACATGCCTTCAACAATTAAATATTGTATCTGCTAGTTAACAATCATTCAACTCAAGGATTCTTGGCATTTAGATTTTCTGTAAAAATACCTGGTCTTTGAACAATAAACCAAAGTTATTTGTTGTTCGCTCACAAGTTAAGTTGTTTTATTTTTTTCCATTTTAGGGACACCTATCTGGTACATGGTTTTTGTTTTTGTTTTTGATTTTTATATTTAGGCCTTTATTCCCTTTTGTGAGTGAGAAAGGAATTTCTTGTAACATATAATTAAAAATGTAACCAACATTATTTGGATTGTGGGATTTTGGGGGATTTTTTTGCTTTTGCTTTTTAGAAATAATTTCCATTTCAATTTTGTGGAAGAAAGTTAGCATAAAATGCAGGCAGTTGTGACCCAGTGGGGTAGGATGTCACCACAGATAAAATGGCAGATACATTTAAAAGGCCATATGCCCACTGCAATAAGTTATTAGGTGAAAGATTTGAGTTCTTGGATTTGTTTTCCCTGAGGAAATTTTCTGTTACTCTGAAAGAAAAGAAAAATGATATACCCCAATTTTTCTTTTTGTATACAAGGCAAAATATAAAGTTATTTTTGAAATGCATTGTATTATTAAAGGTTGCAAATGTATGTGGCTTAAAGAACTGAGAACCATATCACTCCTTAGACCAGAGATTTTTTACCCCAGGTAAGGTTTTCTGAGGTAAAGTTGTAAGTCAGCTGTAAGATAATATGTAACCAATACTGAGATAAGTAGTGTGGCTTTTGTACTTCACAAAAAAAGAAAAAGTTGTTTATTGGTACTATCAATGTTTGTCCTCAAGCAATTCACTCTGAATATCTATCAGAGAGAGAAGAAGGAAAAAGTTATATGCAAGAACCTTTAGTCAGAGCTCTTTTTAATAGGATTATAATTTTGTAATGCAAATGTACAGTGTAATTAAGACTTTGGCAATTTGAGTTTTGTAGAACTGGGTGACATTTAAAGGCTTATATGGAAATTGTTTCACGAACATTTTCTGGATAAGAATTTTAATGTTCTAACCCTGGACACATTATTTTCCCCAGAAATTCTTAGTGTGATTTCAGTTTTATTCTCTAAGTACCTCTAAGAAACTGAGGTTAGGTCCCGGTTTAATTGGAAAAACTTCAATAGCTCAGAGACCTTACACTCACCTGGCAAAATTATCTTAATTTTGTGTAAAACAGTTTTCTTAAGACCTGCTTTGACTAATAACATTTGATGCTTAGATATGAGTAGGTAACCTTTCGTTCTTGTGCTTCTGTAGCCAAACTACAGACCTTTTCACTATTTAAGGAAAAAAGACAGGTACAACCAAAGGAAATATTATAAGAATGACACCAGGGGAAAGAAGGGAAAGGAATAGTGTGATGTTAAAATATTCAGTTTTCAAGAGGGGAAATAAGCATCTCTAGATAAGGATAGCTCACATGAAAAGACTCAGGCGCATTTGGCAGTCTGAGCCTGGTGACCTTCTGATTGGGAACAAGGTCAGGAACTTCTTTTTCTTTTCAGATATCTGGAACTTGACTTCAGTGGGTCTGACAGGGAAGACCATGAGAACCTGCACTATTCTGGGCCACTTTCCAGATGTATAACCCAAGGTCAAGCAGAAGGAAAGAAGGAACAAGAAAAAGGCAAAAAGCATTTTCACCACACTATTCCCATGAAGGCCCTACTCATATATTCTATTTCTTTTTTTTTTTTTTATTGGTCGTTCATAACATTACATAGTTCTTAATACATCATATTACACGGTTTGATTCAAGTGGATTATGAACTCCCGCTTTTACCCCGTATACAAATTGCTGTATCACATCAGTTACCCTTCCATTGATTGACATATTGCCTTTCTAGTGTCTGATGTATTCTGCTGTCTGTCCTATTGTCTATTTCTAAATCACATGAATCCTTACAAAGCCAACAAGAGGCTGAATAATGCGCAAGAAAAGCTCCGTTATGGCTTACGTAAAGGATGCCTCAAATTCTGGGCAGCCCTATAATTTAAACACACTGGGGATTCTCCTCCAGCACTAAAATGCTAGCTACAGCAGGATAATTTACGTATGTTTGATAACTTAATCAACTAATCATAATTAAGCAATAGTTTAAAAAAGAGAGTGTCTTCTATAGCTGATTTGTAAATATCAGAACAAGTTAGTCACTTATGGAATTTTCCTTTTTATTTTTTTTTTTAACCTGTCTACCAACATAGCCTAACAGGAGCACAGGCAGGTCTGTGTGGCCACATCCAGTCACCAGCAAAATTCACATCTGTAGAGGCCAGCAATGTCCAGATTTTGTTTCATCTATACCTGGACGTTATATTCCTGGACTATCCTCTCTTAAATTATATTGGCTTTTCTATGTAAGTGTTTGAAATGAGATTTGTAGTATCATAAAAGAGCAAGAAAAGGGCAGTACATTTTTCCTATCGCAGAAATAGGAAAAATAAAACTATATTGTTATGGTTGAGAAATGAGGTGTCCCCCAAAAGCTCACATGTGAGACAATACAAGAAGGTTTGAAGGAGAAATTATTAGTTGATAGCCTTAACCTAATCAGTGTGTTAGGCCCTCATGGGATTAACTGAGTGGTAACTGGAGGCAGGTGGGGTGTGGCTAGAGGAAGTGGCTCATTGGGGGCGTGGCTATGGTGTATATATATAGTAACTGGAGAGTGGAGTAGCTGTCTCTGTGTGCTTCCTGATCACCGGGTGTGCTAATTCTTCTGCAGCATTCTTCTGCCATGATGTCCTCCCTCACCTGGAGCTTCCAGGAATGGAGCCTGCTGTCTATGGATTGAGACCTCTGAAACTGTGAGCCTCCAGATAAAATTTCCTCCTCTACAGTTGTGGTGGTCAATTCTATCAGTCACAGCAGCAAAAAAGCTGACTAAAACATATATAAAACTAAGAATCCATGTGTTAGAGTAATTCATCTGGCAAAGCAGAGATATATTGTGTATTAAAAAATAATAGTACAGTAATGTAAGTTCTATAACATGCAGAAATTGTTAAATGATAATTATGGTAGTTATTTGGAATATGTTGATTCTATCCAAAGCCATATGTGTGTGCTTGTGTGTGTGTATGTGTGCCAGAAAACACATACATATACATACATATATATACATACCTACATATATATACACACATATACACATATGTTTTCTGGCACAAAAATATTATATACATGATATAATCGTAATATATATATATGTGTGTGTGTGTGTCTGTGTGTATATATATATATATATATATATATATATATATATATATATACTTCTAATGTTTTATTCAAAAGTTTATATTAGAATAAAATATAACTGTTCAATAAATGTTGTTGTTTCCTGCCAAATGCCAGGTACTGTTCTATTGGCAATACAGCAGTATACAGGAAGACATAAAATCCCTGACCCTGTCAAATTAACATTCTATTGTAGGTTTTATTCTGTAGTTTTAGTCAATGTTTATCCTCTAAATTATGAATGGTAAATAGAAGTACTAGAAGAGAAAGCATAATTAAACAGTGTGCTTAAAACTCTTGTGGTATCATCTCTTCATTTTAGAATGGGGACTACCAATGCACAAATACTAGGACATACAAGGATCATTGTAGGCACTTAACTGGGTCTGTGATACAATTCAGCCTGTTTCAGAGCACTAATCCATTGCAGCTCATTGGCAATACCCAAGTCTATTAAGTGAAAACTTTGGGGGAGGTTAGCCCCTAGCAAGGCTCTTCAGAAAGCTGAGTGCTTTTAAGAGTTGATTTGTGCTCTGTGTACAAGTTGACCTCTATGGATCTATAACTGAATGAACTATTGGGAAGTGATAGAAACTGTAACTCTAAGGTAGCTTTCTACTAACCTAGGTGTTACTCTTTATAAACAGGCCTCTGATTATAAATTTATATATATGAAAAGAAAACCACCAAAGGAGAAATTCAAATTTTCAACCAAGTTACAAGCTAGCTCTCACTTTAGAGAACTAAACAAAATTCAACAAAAATCCATTCTGGGTGTTAACCATAGAAAGGGGACCTGAAGTTCTCATTTGCCACTGAATCTGTATATGGCAACCCCTACTTTGGTTACCACTGAAAGCAAAGATGGGACTTTACAATTATCATTTGGGGGTTTCCTCATTAAAAAGAAGAAGAAGAAGAAGAGGAGGAGGAGGAGGAGGAGGAGGAGGAGGAGGAGGAGGAAGAAAGGAGGCAGTAACACTTGGACTTTATGATAACCCCTTGATTCTCAAGGAGGGATCAGGTAATCATCATAGGTGAATCTAAAGATGCCATTTCAAATGGCTTTCACTATTGGCTTTGTGAGTTTTGAGAGTCTTGTTACTACGCCTTTGCTCCTGCAATGAACATACACTCCAAGGTGGAGTGAAGACAAGAAAGCCAGGACTTTGCAAAGGTCAAAGCCTTCAATAACACACTTTCATGAATTCAGGGAGCCCCCAGGCTTTCCAAAGTCAAGCTTCATGGGACAGGTGTTTTATGCTGTGGATATGAGCTGATGACATCAGCAAAGTTAGTGAAATTAGAGCCACAAAATAATATGACAGGTCACACTGACTGAATTTTATTTAAATATCACAGTCAGCCGCAAATTCTATTTTCAGTGATATACATACAGAAAGGGTATGTTTCAGAGTATCCTGACTTAATCTTCAATATTAGTCTTACCTTCAATTTTTTTCTGTTTCGCTTTCTTTAGAAAACATAAATTTTTTCACTACATATTCACATACACACATTCACGCATATAGAAAACTTATAGATGAAAATAATATCATTCCTGAGCTATTTTCCCCCTACGTGAAATATATCCAATATCCTTTTCTAATGCTTTTTCAAGTATTTTAATTACTCAAATATTTTCAACAAGTAACTCATTAAAATTTCTATTTGGAAATACTTAACTCTGATGCTAAACATTGTTTAGAAATATTTTCATAGTTGAGTTAAAATTTGCTGTTAGCTCAACATTATAAAAACTGAATTTTCTCCATTTTACCATTAGTTTTACACCTTGTTAATTCTGCATAATATTGATAACACTTTCATTTTATCTGTCACTCAGACTGAGATTTTGGGATTTCAGGGTAGGGCCTAGATTCTCTCTCTCTCTCTCTCTTCTCTTCCTTCCCTTTCCATTTTCCCCAAACTTCCATCTGTATCCCATTAATGCATCTTATATAAAATCTTCTGCCTCCACACAACATTCCTTCCCAAACTTCATCCTGCCCCCAGCTACTTAGAATTCTACAGTGTGATTTACAATCGTTTCTCATCCTCTTGTCTCCGCACTCTGATTTCTTGTTACTGAGGGAAGATGTAGTCCTTTAATCCAACCTGCTTATCCTTTTGTACCAGCAAAATTCCTGGTTAATTCCTCTACATTTTTTATCTCAAAGATAAGTTTCAGGTCCTCTGATTCTTAGGAATTAAATGGAAAGCCTTGTTGCTTCACCTTCAATTGACATGACAAGTGGCACCTGTGTCTGCTTCTTAATGTGTTATACTTTAGATATGGAATTTCCCCAAAGGTTAATGTGTTGAAGGCTTGGTCCCCGGTGCAGTAAGGTTCAGAGGTAGGGCTTTACAGAAGTGATTGGATAATGAGAGTTCTGACCTCATCAACAGATTAATCCATTTATGGATTTACAACTGAATGAACTATTTGGAAGTGATAGAAACTGTAAAAGGTGGGACCTTGTGGAAGGGAGTGGGTTCCTGCGTGCATGCCCTTGGAACTATATCTTGTCCCTGGCCATTTTCTCTTTTTCTTTGTTCCATGGCTGCTGTGAGGTAAGTAGCTCTGTTCCACCACATGCTTCCCACCATGGTGCTCTGCCTCACTGCAAACCCACAGCAATGGGGCCAAGCAACCTTGGATTGAAACCATGTGCCAAAATAAATTTTGCCTTCTTTAAGTTGTTTTTCTTGGGAATTTTGTCACAGCAATGAAAATAAGACTAACATAATATTAAGTCATGATCCACAGTCCACCCTCCCCATGGTAACCCACCCCCACCCTGACATGAACTAAGTGCTTCTCTGGAAGCTTCTTATGATCTGGAACCAAACTGTCAGGGCTTGAAATCGTGGATTTGGAATCCTGGATTGGCTGCTCACTAGATATGCGACCCTAGGCAAGGTTATCTGCATCTCTTTGCCTCAGTTTCCTTTTATATAAAAAGGAAAAAGAAGAGCACCACCCAAATATAATGGTGAGGGAGCTAACTGTGCCTACCATCTAGAATACGCTAAACGAATATTAGCCTTTATTTTATTTGAAGGATAAATGAATTAGAAATACCTCAAGGTTCTATTTCAGTTTAACCCTTCAGTTCCTCTTTAGGGCAATGAGACATTGTCTAGCTTCCTGCTTCTCCTTTAAATGGACACCCTTAAACTCAAACACTATCCATCACTTCAGCATATTGCAATGCTCCTGCTCTCAGAAATCCTCTGTATATTCCCAGTCTCTCTCTCTCAATACTTCATTATTCTTAGTCCTTATTTAGAAATGGTGTGTGTGTGTGTGTGTAATATATTTGTAAATATAAATGTAAATACATATAATATATACATATATATAGCTCTGTTCCACCACATGCTCACCACCTCTAGCATGTATTAAAATTGTCCTGAAATTACCCTTACTTTGGTTATTTATCTCCTCAACTAGATTTTAAACTCTCTATCCTCTTGTCTTTCCTCATTAGTGCAGGACTCTATTTCTAACAATAATATAATAATCCATTAAAAAAAAATCTGTCCTTACTATATGTAAATCTCAATGACACATGAGATGAATATCATTACCTCTCTATAGATGAACAAACTGAAACACAGAGACTTCAAATAATTTGCACAAACTGGATTTAAACCTGAGATTCCTAGGCCTTTCCTTATTGCCTCTCCTGCAGAGAATTTACCACAGTACTTAGGAAGCACTTCTAGAATAAAGGAGTGATTAATCTGAATGCTGTCATAATGTAACATGATTTTCTCTTGGATGAGTCCAGAGAATTAAATTTTAAAAGTTTTTGTGCTTGTAGGAGTATAAGTTTTAAAATCTAACTGACTTGAGGTCAGTTTGTGGCTCCAACAATTACTGATGCATGAGCTTCGGCAAGTAATCTAATCTCTTTAAAGCTCAGTTTCCTCCATTATAAAACAGGATCCTATCAATCTCAGAATAATTTTTAGGGATTAAGTGGATGAACATATATAAAGCACATAGCCTGGTGCTCAACTCTGTAAAAGAGCTCAAGGAATATATGGAAAATAATTTTATGGGAGATTGACAGGTGGACTTCTGTTTGAATTGAATAATAAAACAAAAATAAGAAGGCCTAGAGGGACAGGAGTGGGAGGCGTGGAGGGCATGCAGTGTGGGAGAATGTGACGTAATTGAGTCTCTACCACAAAAATCCCAGTTTTCTTTTGTATTAAAAAATTTTTAAACAAAATTTAGCATGTATTTCAATGTTTTAAGTATATAAAGTTTAGTGAAAACTAATGATTCATTATATATATTTTGGTTCTGGAGAGTTGTCCTAGCAAAACCCTGTTTTGTTTATCTTGTTTATTTATGTATTCTGCCTCTCAGTATCTTCAGATAGTTTATCTCCAAGAGGCAATCAGTTTCACAGTTCAGACAAATGGGTCTCACCCACTTCCTGTAAATACAGAATATGGAGGCTTGTTTTTAGTATGACTAGTCACTCTGAAGAAAGGAAACCAAAACAACAAATGAAAAGTCACAGGAACAAGTCCTAAGCTCCTGAGCAAATATAAACTTACTTCTGTGTATCCTGTAATGATATTTTTCTGCACTGAATTCATTCTAACATTATGAGTCACTAACTTGGTAAAATACTAGAAAACAAATTTCAAAGTCACATAATCTCATAATCTTTCCCTGCCAGACGCACATTTTATTTCTTAATTGTTTCTGTGAACAACAACTGGAGAAAGGAGGGCATGACTGATAATCAGAGTCTTCTGTGGCTTTCTATGCAAAGAGGTAAGTGGACTTTTGCATGCATGCCATGAGAAGGACTTTATATCTGAACAACAATCACAGTGAACTGACAGGTATAGATAACTTTTAACATGTTTTATTTCAATTGCTAGAAATGTTATTACTTAGATATCTTTCACCATGTAGAGCTTGGGCCTCACACACTTGGCTGAACAGTTCTATGCATCTTCACTTTTGCAAGTGTCCTAAAGCATCTCTAAATTGGAAAAGAAATTACCTTCTGCAAGAGCAATATGCCACTCAAAAAGGCATAATATTTGATACAAGTTGTTGGTCATCTAAAATTTCATATTAAATCTTGCTCTTATCAAAATGTTAATACTGCTTCACCGAACAAACATGAACTTACTACCCATAAAGGGAAATTTCTTTTTCTTTTTTTTTTCCAATGCACTGTAGCAACCTTGCTATTCTGAGGACTGTGCTCAAATTTGTAATATAATATTCCTATCTACTTTCATCATACTGCATTATATCTTTTCGTGTGGATAAGACTTATAGGAATATAAAGTCTCTCTCTTTGTTGTAATATTTAGAAAAAAAAGTATTTGGATAGCTTTCTTTTTCTAAAAGTTTAATGCAAGTGTCAAATTTAATTAAAGAAAGTATGCACAAGTAAAAGTTGTTGAAAATATATTGAGCTCAGATCTTATATTAGAAATGTTATCTTCAGTTCTTGCTTCTGCAGCACATATACTAAAATTGGAATGATATAAAGAAGTCTAACAGGATCCCTGCATAGGCATGACACCCAAATTTGTGAAACTTTCCATATTTTTGTATATGTAGAAAGTATGAATCACAAATGAATAAACAAGTGAAAGAAAGATCAGTAGAGAAGAGGAAGGACAATAGGGGGAGGGAAGATGGAAGGGAAAGGAAGAAACATGGAACAGAATGGAGTAAATCAAATCCCATACATGTACAATTTTTGTCAAAATTGAGACAAAGGTGCTGAAAACAGTGTTTTGATAGCTACTTATATTCCTATGATCTTCTTTTTAAAATTTCAATAGAGATAAAAAATGAGATCAACTGAGTATACTTGTTATTGAATGTATTTGTGTATAGATATGCACATATGTACATATGTATGTTTCTGACAAGTATCATACATTTACTCCTAATACACTACCTAACATATAGGTGAATTTCAATAATATTAAATAATTGAAGTAATTAAAATTGAATCATTAGAATGTGGGGAGGAATATCCAATAATGCTTTTAAAAGCATTTAATTATAATTTGGGTTATTAAAATATCCTAAAAATTTTACCTTAGTGAACATGAATATTTTTTAGTATGATTTGAAAAAGTAGAAAATATTGAGGAACAAATTTACATGTAATTCAAATATTTAGACATTTCTATAGAGTGAAGCCTAAATAAATAAACATAACCTGGTGAATGTTTTATATAAAGCATGGTACAATGCACACTTTTTAACCTTAATATTATTCCTTCTTTTAAATTGTTCTTCTGACCTAGCCAATTCCTATACAGAAAAACATTAATAATCCAGGAAATGTTCTGTTGTGAATAGCATGACTTTAAAAAGCCTAACATCTACATGCAAGAATTTTATATTCTTTACTTAAGTGTTTTGGTGTTATTTAAACATAATTTAGTGGTTAATGCAAATAAAATGTGCATTTATCTATCATAAGGTTTCTTCTCACAGATTAATGCTCTTAGACACTTTCCTACTTTCATCCCTTCTAGGACATCATTAGTAGTCAGATTTACAACTCATGCTACCCTTTTACCCATCAAACCTCTTTCAATGCTGCTACTTCATCACCTTATTCTAAGCCTTACCACTGTCTTGCAAACTTGTCACAAAAAAGCAGAATGAACTACTTCAAATCAATATATTCCTCAAAGTTACTTTCAATAATTCTTTTATTCCCTATGTTGATGTTGTTGCTAAATCAATCAGGACACTTCATTTAATTGATGTATTGTCAATGACTTCTAAAAATGGTTCTATTATTGAGCATGTATTTGATGTATTTGAATAGGCCCTCTTTCTTCTCATAGAGTCATTGAAATAACTAGGAACAAAAAACGTAAATTTGATATATTGGTTCACTGGAGATTTAATTTTCTGTGGATCCCTGCATTTACATTTGGTTAAGGTTTAAGAGCTCAAAGTATTATTCTTGACAACATGTTAAATGTTTGAGGTATGGATGTATAATGGAATAATGTAATAAATGTCTTGTGTCTGTATTGATTTTTTAGATGAATCTGCTTTGAAACTCCTGGCACCCAGAAGCCCAATATCATTTAACTATGGTAACCTCTGAGGTTTTTAGGAGAATGTGGCACTTTCCAACTCAGGTGCAATCCCCAGTAGACCTGTAGTAGCAGAGGAGAATTGATCCTCATCCTCTCATGCTATAAGGTCATTTTAAGGTATCAAGCTCTTAAGATCTGCACTTCCTGGATAGCTAGGCAGTGCCAACAAGTGGAGACAGTTCTTAAATACCCGGTAATACTTCAGAAAAGCATTTGGAAGTGCTCCTCATGAATTAAGAAATTACTGGGCCACGTATCCAAGACATGTGATAAATATCAAGCAGATTTCACACCTTCTCATTAGATTTATTAATATGATGTTGCTATGATATTCCTTCGAGAGTTGGATAACCTAATAAAATAATGAAGAGATTCTCTGTTCAATGAAAATAAATGTAGGACCAAGAAAATGTGGAGAGCCAAGGATGTATTTACTGTGCCAGGGAGATGCTGCAGGATTAGTATAAAAACTTGATAATAGCACAGATCGGCTATGAAGATCATACTCGCTGACAGAAGATAAGGGAGTGGTATCTTTCAGAATCACCTCTATTTCCACATCCCTCTACTTTCCTTGCCCACAACCTTAATATCTGTTAAAGGAGAAGCTCCTTCAAAATCCCTCAGATCAGTCCAAATCTCAAAGCAGATTCCTGAATCTTTTTGGATAGCTTCCAGGTATCTAAGGCTGAACAGAAAGGACAGAAAGAAGAATGGATAAAGAGAGAAAGGAAGGAAGGAAAACACGACTGAGTGAAAGAACAAATGAACCCATCTTCAGGAAATTTTGAAGTCAGAACTAAAACCGATTCTATTAGATGGAGTTTTGCTCTGAATTCACTTTCTTTTTATTTCTGTCCTCTCTGGGTCCCTTTTCCTATCAAGGAGCAATTCTCTGAAATAAAAACTAACAAACAGCTATGGTGTGCACCTTTATATTTCTATTTACTCCTATGATTCAGGATACATAGGTGATTTTAAGTCCCTCTTTAGAGCATGTTTTCTTTTCCCACACTTTTTCCCCTTACAGAGCTAATGGTAGACAATTATTGGGGATAAATAGAACATCTTCCATTTATATACACTGCAAATGTATTCATGTCAATATGGAAAAACATTAGTTTAATCTTCCTGAGCTCAATTCCACCGACATCCCATCCAGAAAACTTCCATATAGGGAGTCATATCTTGCTGTCTACATTCATTTTCTTGTTAGGGCCTTCATCCAAATACTCATTGAGAACTCCTTACTCCTTACGGGTCTCCAGGTCTCTGGTGTGTCCCCCACTTGTCCAGGTCCTAGAACCACAGCAATGAGCAAGGAAACCCTGCTCTTGGGTACTGAAGAGATCATTCAATGGCACAGTTTTATCCAAAATATAAATATTCACTTTATACAAAGCCTTCTCAATAACACACCTAAATCATGAAGCACTTAATTACACATTACTGCTCTCTTTAAAGTACCATAAATAAGCAATTGAGAAAAATAATCCTGGTTAATTTTCCTGAAATAAGGGAAATGATTTTTATAAACTTCTAAACTTTGTTTTTAATACAAATACATTTTTGTTTGTTTGATTCTAATTTTTCAGCTTGGTGAAAGATCTGTAATGTTAATTGGGTTATTTGTCAATTGTCAGCATGTTCGTTTTTTCAAATTTAAATTCGGTTCTCAGCATTCATTTTTCATATCATTTAATAATACAGAGTGCACCCTTTTAAACTGTGTGCCCTACATACAAAACCATCTAGCATAAATAATATTTGAAACCTGGAGTAATGTTAAATTCTTCAACTAATAGGATTGAACTCTGTGAAAACAATCTGTTGGCCAACCAAAACAAGTTTGTTTTGGACAATCCTGAATCAAATAAAGAACTTTTTACAGCACAAACTTTATCCATATCATCAGCAGCGGAAATCAATAGTAACTTTTAAAATTCATATATGCCCTTGGCCTAAATTTTATTGGATTAAGTGGCATTTTAGAAGGAAAATATATTCTATATCCCTTTCACACCACTTTGCAACTGCTAACAGATTTTAAAAGTATGAAGTGACCCAAAGAAAAAGCATTACACCTATGAGAGACTCAAAAGCAATTTAGTAAAATGTTATTTGAAGTCTCTGAGGCTGTTAAAGACCAAACACATGGAAGTTTATTTTCCATTTTTACTGACTGTAGTTTAACACAGAACAATGGCCCTTTTTATTTCATGGTATTTTCTCAATCCATTGCTCTAAATTCTCGGCTCAGCACAAGCAGGCTGAGGGAAGAAAGGAGAGCTACAATTGTCATCTGTGATCCTTTCTGTCACAGCCGCTTTCCAAGCTGCTATCATGGCTCAGATTGGCTTTGACCTCTTCCTCATCTGTGGCAGCTGCAGAGAGCAAAGAAGAAACTCTCCTTAAACTGCTGTTTTTCTCCTAGGATCCCTAACTTGTGAAGCCTTCAAACCAGGTGTCCTGATCATAAGAGAGCTCAGTCACAATCTGTTGCCCATAGAAGCTTCCTGGAGTTTCTGCATGGCTGCTCTCTGTTTTTTGGAGGAGTGCAAAACACTAGTTAGCAGTTGTTTCATACTAGAAATCTTAGTCTAGCTAGTAAATTTTATCGGATGGAACATAAATTCATGACTATGCTGTTTTTATCTTTGCTGAATAAGGAACTACGTTGAAAATAATTGGGATGAGGAAAAGTTTTCTTGTTTTCCTGTTTTATGTTCACTTTTTACTATACTTTGCTATACTTTGTAGATATACAGCCTCATATTGTTTCATTTATGTTGTCTCTCTAGATGCATTATAAATTCCTTAGACCAGAGAAGATGTTTCCTAATTTACAAAAGCCTCCCTCATGCCCAACACTGAATAAAAGGTGAAAAATAAAACCTTCCTGAAATAAGTAACTTATTAATTAATTAATGATCACTCTCTTGGAAAGATACAAATTCTATCCTATAAATTCATAAATTTATTTCCAAATTACCAAGACTAATTTTAAATAAATCCACTGACTCCAATGTAAAATATTAGTTTGAATTCTGCAGTAAATAACATATATATTTACAGTCATATATAACATATGCATAACTACATATATATAATATACATCAAATATATATGAAATTATACTAGAATATTATCAACCAAGTTATGAAATCATGTGGCTTAAAATGAGCCAAATCTTCTGTAATTGTTAATATAGAGTATGCTATAGCTTGGATCTGGACTATCCCTCAGTCTCTTGTATTAAAGGTCTGGTCCCCAAAGCAGAAATGTTCAGAGCAGGGGATTTGGGAAAGTGACTAGTCCTGAGGATTCTGATCTCGTCACTTGATTAATCCATTGGTAGTTGAATGGATTACTGGGAGATGGTGGAAACTGTAGGCAGGTAGGGCATGATTGGAGGAAATAGGTCACTAGCGACATGGATTTGAAGACTATATCTGTCCTTGGTTCCTTCCTCACTCACTCTCTCTGCTTCCTGGATGCCATGAGCTGAGCAGCTTTCCTCCACACCCTTGGGCTATGATGTTCTGCTTCACCACAGGCCGAAAGCAATGGCACTGGCTGACCCTGGACCAAAACCTCTGAAACTGTGAGCCAAAATGTAGCCTTCCTCTTTCAAGTTATTTATGTAAGGTAGTTTGGTTATAGTGATGAAAAGCTGACTAACACAAGTAGAATGTGTGATTTATAAAAAGAACATTTTATATAGTATTCTATCTAATTTTATATTCCTAAGCAGTATTAAAAACCTTAGCATTGAAAATCTCTAAAATATTGTTGTATATCCAATGTGTTACAATTTGGATGTAAGGAGTCCTCTAAAAGCTCATATATGATGCAATGCAAGAAATTTTAGATGTGAAATGATTGGGTTATAAGACCTTTAACCTAATCAGTGGAGTAATCCTTTGATAGGGATTATCTGGTAACTGTAGACAGGTAGGGTGTGGCAGGAAGAGGTGGGTCCCTAATGGGGGGGGGTGGTTCAGGCTCTATATTTGTCTTTGTTGAACAGAGCTCTCTCTCTACTTCCTGGTTCCATGCTCCCAGTTACTTTCTGAGCCACACACTTCCACCATGTTGTTCTGCCTCATGTCAGCACCCCAAGAAACAGAGTCAGCTGTCTATAGATTGAGACTTCTGAAACTGAACCCCCAAATAAACTCTATCTTCTCTAATTGTTCTGATCAGGTCTTTTGGTCACAGCAATGAAAAAGCTTTACTAAAACACAATGAAATTGACTTTTTAATCTAATCATTAGAGACAATGGCATAACTCTCCAGGTAAAGTGTAAACTAGCAGGAGTCTTTATTTTCACTTGACCAGGGCAAGTCTGTTTTGTTTGCTGTATAATCCAAACACTTGGAATGGTGCTTAGTATTCATAACACCTCAATAAATATTTGTTGAGTAAATGAGTAAATAGCTTACAATCATGTAAAAGAAGGAAATGTATAGTTTATGTTTGATGGAATAATCTAGGTGAAGAGAGAGGGGATAAAGAGTTTGGCAGAAAGAGTGAACAGGATGTGTGCAGGCCCTGTTGCAGATGAGTAATGTCCTAGTCCTGAAAATTCTGACTGGCTAAACACAGAAAATTGATGAAAGAGAGAGCTTTGGAGATATAAATGGACATATTATTAAAAAAAATTTTAAGGCCATTAAGATTCTGATCTTTATTTTTAAAAAAATGAGAAGAATCACAGAATTTTAGGCAGGGTCAAGAATTATCTGATTTGGAGAAATTTATATTTGTTCAACTGAGAAAGTTTTAGAGTACAACATGAGTAGAAACAAAGAGCCCCATTGTGTGGTTCTCCAAGTCAGAGATTGTGTGGGCTGGACTAGGTGGTAATGATGTTCACTACAAAACCAAAAAAATTTTTTAAGCATTGATATACAGTCACAAAATGTACTGTATCTTTTACATGCCATTTGGTAAGTTTGCAATTGCTCATTTGTTTAAATGACTATTGAATGATATCTGTCCCTACTAATCTATGACCATGATAAAACTGACACCATGGGTAACTTCTATATCAGGGCTTAATACGGTACCTGGAACATAATAAACACTTCAAAAACACTTGACTGTATCAGTGCAAGAGCCTTCAAAACTATGTGTCTTGTCATTATAAATAAAAGTAAAGACAGATTTGCTAAATAATCTGTGTCCAAATATTGAATTTTAAAAGAAATTCATACATTCTATAAAAACCAATAAAGTCAAATTATAGGAATCTTAGAGTTTAATATGCTTTACAGTATTCCTAAAAGATAGTTGATTTAAGTAGCTCTACTATAAGTAGTTCACTATCTTATAATGTAATTTATCCCATTGCCAAAGAACTGGGTTTTAAAAGTAATTCTGACAATAAGACAAAGTCTATATTATTTTTACTTTCACTATTAATCTAAATTCTGAAACAATATAGAAGAAATATAATGCCTTTATTATTTTAAAGCTGTTTGAATATTTAAAGATGGTTCTCCTAGATCTACTCTTTTGAGGCTAAATTTATTTTAGTTGCTTCTAAATGACACTCTTTCCTTAAGATGTCTTCTCTAGATGCTTTCTAGTTTGCTAATGTTCCTAAAATATGTACCTGCATTTAGAAGGACCACACAATAGTGTGTGTGTGTGTGTGTGTGTGTGTGTGAGAGAGAGAGAGAGAAAGAGAGAGAGAGAGAGAGAGAGAGAGAGAGAGAGAGAGAGAGAGAGCATACAAGAATACATACATTAAATTTATGAGACAAAGCTTTTTACATGTAACAGTTGTGATTTGATCTGCATTATGTGTGATAGGTATATTGCTTCCCAAGATCCGAGCATCATTTTTAAACAACATAAATCTAAAACTGACCCAGGGTAAGTCACAAACTTAAGTTTGGGACCTCCTGATTCACATCCATGCTTTCTACTTGCACAATTATGTGAAATGCAAGATTTCACAGTAAAAACCTGATGATCAGAAAAATAAATGATCCTTGCCATAATATATTTCCATTGCTAAAAATAAATTATGGGTCTATATATGCTTAATTTCTAGATAAAATTGAAAAGCATTTAAGTGCAAATACTTTTTTAAATGAGGCTTATTTCAACAAAGAAGCATAGATAATGTTGCCATTGCAATTCAAGTTCTCTTTATATAAAATATGACTCATCCAGGAAATGCACATCTGTTTTCTAAAAAACAATTTCAAATTAAGAACCTTGTCAATTTTAATTAGGATAATAACACAAACCACACTGGTATGGTTATTTTCTCTCATCTAATAAACTCTTCAGTAAAGATCTAAAAATGTATTTAAAACACATAAAACAAAATCATATCCAATTATTAAGGGCAGCTGCTATTTTCATCTGCTTGCAATTTTCAACCTAGATATAAACAATTTGTTTTAGCTATTATATCTGATGTACTGAAGTCTAATTACTAAAGGATAATTGAGTAGGTTGTTAATTGTGGAACCTAAATGAATCCAACTCCATTATAAACTATAAGGTCTATTATTAAATGATAATTACTGCTATAGACATTATATCGACAAAATAATCTGAGAAAATGTTAACAAATCTTAAATTTTGAAATGTTTTACTTTGCATCTCATGTTATTGGATCTTCTAATAATAAATAAAATATTACTACATGAATTATTAAAAATAACTGATATGGATAAACACAGAAAATGAGTTTGTATGAGAAAATATATGCCAAAATATATCATAAAACTAACATTTATTTTATAATCAACATTTTTTATTGAGTACCTGGTACATGTAAGTAATACATTATCCTAAAAAGAAATTTAAGTTGGAAACAATTTGCTTGTAACATACAACTTAATAATAAAAAGTTTTAATAATATACATATACTATATTTTAAAACAGTATATATGTATATTCTTTATATGTGTTCATGTGTGTAAGTGTTTTTTGAACTGGAACACATTTATATAATTCTCTATAGGCTAAGCATTTATTAGTTTTTCAATAGATAAACACTGAACGTAATTAAGTTCAGATTCACATTCACTGCAGGTTTTTTTCCCCATAACAATTCCATGTGCTAGAACAATAATTATTAGTTTATATAAGAAATAAGTCTCAGCTCATAAAATTCAAGAAAAGAAATACCATCTGGACAGTCACCTAAAAATGGCACCAAATGATCACTTGTGTTTCCATCTATTTACATTAAACTTAATTTCTGTTTTAATTTTTATAAGTTCAATAAATTTCCTCTTAATTTGGATAAGAGGAATTCTATGAATTTACCAGAACTATGCTCTTCAAAATTGTGCTTTGATACCCCAAATTTTGAAGGCCTATAAACCCTTCACAGAATTTTTAGTCGGCATCTCAATTTTCTTAAATCTGTATTGTAAATTATATAATTTCTAATACCTTATGATTATTGATGTTTTAAAATAAAAATCTTACATGATTTTAAAATGTAGCCAGTGGAATCTTTGGATGATAGCAGTTTTATACTTGTTATTATCCATGTAAAAACACACAGGAAAATCTCTTCAACAAACTTAAGTTTCTAACATTTATGACTTTTTCTACTCAAATTTATACATCCATTGCACTTATGTAGACAGTTTTATTCAGGTATAATAAATTATTAGGTCTTCATCTTTTATTGATTCCCCCATCATAGTTATCTGCAATATAATATGCATGTAGATTGAAATTTAATTTTTAAAAAAATGTTCCTCTGATTGCAAGGCTCTTAAGTGCTAAAAATTTCTCTCAAATGAGATATAATTACAATGATTAGTTGTAAAATCTTGAGTAAAACAACAGGAATATATTACATGTTTGTAATAATTACTGTAAAGAACAAATTTTTATTAGAAATGCATCTCTTAATGAGATAGATGCAATTTTATTCCCCCAATTAGTTTGTGTATCCAGGGATGAATATTATTTATTGCCAGAATAAGATAGGGTTCACCATCAATTTTATTCCATTTGATCTATCATCAAATAGCAAATCAATTAGATACTCCTTCAATTTTGTTGAAAGCAAAGAATTAGAAACCATCTGACTTGCAAATTGATTTGGTATTGTTATTAGATTCATTTACTTCCTCACAACAGACCCTTACATTTGTACTTGTTATTTTATTTTGTGCTGAGAATAGCGCTTCTACGCCATAATTCAACAATGGCTGCAACATGGTAGAAGGGAAGTGTACCTTTTTTCAGTGAAGTAAGAGAAGGGCAATCATAAAAGATAAGTGGAAAAGGAAACGAGGTTTAATTTCTCAACTATGCTTCCTCAGGCTTATGAGCATTCTTCTTTAGTACTTAGGGAAATTAGAAGACCTCTGATGTAGTCCAGGGTTCCATTAGCAAAATAGTCCATTGCTAAAACAACCTTGAGAGATATACTAACAGCAATTGCTACTCCTCCATGTCCACATTAGTCAAATCCAAGTTACAATGTCATTTGAGATGCTCTCAGGTTGAAGAAGAAGCAAGGCTGTGGAGAAAGGGATCCTTTTATCACTCCCTAGTACCCAGACCTTCCACAGAGCTATCCTGAATTTCTAATTTCTCATTGTTCTGGAAAGTGGTAGGACTGAGCATGATATGAATATGTGTGGCACCATCTAGAAGACTTTCTGCCTCAAATGAGTTAGCCAGACCATCATTCTAAGGCAGGATGTAAATATTCTACATACCCCTCCTCTACTACTGTCCCCAAACACAAAATATTTATTATTAGTCAGTGTCAGGAGTATCAGTTTCTGTAGTCATAGGAGATTTAAATTCATTGGTTGGGTTTATTTTATTTTACTAGAAACTTATTTAGTTATATAGGTTGCATTTTAACATTTTGTCTCCACTTACCTCAGAGAAAAACTGAACCTATATCAATGGCATTCTCTTAAGATAATCTACATAACAATTATCCAAAAGAAAATAATGTTACTTTGATCAAATCTTTCTTAAAAATTCATGCTTGTTTCCTAGTGAATGTTAACTTAGATGAAATCTCACAAATCATTTAACCTAGGATTGGTATAAGATTACCAAAATGAAATGTGTAAGATTTACCCATTTTTCTCTCTGGAAAATACTCTATCATCAGTTTTCCAGATTATATTATCTCTACCTACCATGTATATTTTTAACCAAATAGCACAAGACTTTATCTCTCCCCACCCATATATACGTGAGTGTGTGTGTGTGTGAGAGTGTGTGTGTGTGTGTGTGTGTGTGTGTGTGTGTGTATTCTTCTTTCCTGGGGCTTAATTTGTCTTTGTAAGACATTGCTAATGTACAACATTGAGATGTTCTTTTCATCTGACTTGTTTTTAATCTCATAAAATAAGTATTTTGAAAAAAATTTTGACAGAAAAGTGAGGAAACAAAATATTCATTTTCTTAAACAAATCAGAATGTGTTGTATTTCTATACTAATTATAATATTAGAACATTTTTGTTTTCAAAATATATGTGTGAGTGTATGAATGTGGCATTTTAAATATTGAACATCATCCACTTAAGCAGACTCTCAAGCATGGATGATTAATGTGTGGACTGTAACACTCCATTCATATGAGCATTTAAATCACTAGTATGTATTCTCCTCAATGTATTCCACTGAGGTTGCTATTGTCTAAGTATATAATTTCTCTTAGGGTACTTTTTACACTCTAATATGGTCTTTATCATAACAATATTAGGATATTTTTCTGAGGCTCAATATTTATATCTATTATCAATATTAAACAACATCCTAAAATGTTATTCTCTGAACGAGATTTTTTATAATAGTATTCATAAAGTGAATATTACTTAACTCCAATAATTTCTGTATTACATGGAGATAACAAATTATTTCTGACATTCTATTTAACAGTTCCAAACGTTTAATAATTCCTGAAAAACTACCTAAGAATGAATTAAGAATTTACTCAGATGTTTTTAAAATTATATACTTTTCATTTAGCCATTCAAGTATTTAGTAGGTGCCTAATATATGCCAAGCACAATAAGAGGTACTAGGGAATTAGGTTGAATAAGGTAGAAAGACCCCACCTTGATGGCATTTACTTATGTTTAGTTGGCGAAGACAGAGCTGTCTAGTAGTGGTATGATGAAAGGAAAAGCAACAACAACAACAGGAAAATAGGATGAAGTGTAGAGATGAGGGTGGGAGCTTCTTTAGGTAGATAATCATGGAAGACCTGTTTGGAACTCTGGGAACAGGAAGTCATAGTCAATGAAAGCACTGCCAAGCTGAAACATCTTTGATTTACAGAATTGTCATCCTTTCAAATGGCTTAGTTTAATTTTTACAAATTATCCTGCTGTGGCACTTTTTGAGGAGGATATAAACCATTTCTTCTCCATTTTCTTCTTAACTGCCAGATCTTCATTTTTTTCTTTCTTTCTTCAACCAGATCTTCATTTTTATCCTAGAGCTATGTGCACAATTATAGTCACCTTATAAATTTATGAAAATATAAAAGGAATACATATTCAATATAAGCCATAGAATAACCATACAACCATTCTATTTTTCACTTTCAGTGCAGTTATTATTAAATTACATGAGACATTCAGCACTTTATTATAATATAGTCTTTACACTAGATGATTTTGGTCAATGTGAGTGTTCTGAGTATATTTAAGTATATTCTAGACAAGGCTTCCTTAAATATACTTAGTAGATTAAATGGATTAATCTACTTGCTCAGGAGATTAAGTGAATAAAATGCATTTTTTACTTACAACAATTTCAACTTACAATGAATTTCCTGGTACATAACCCTATCATAAGTCTAGAAGCACCTGTATTTCCAAATTATCACTGGAAATAAGTGCTATAGCTTTGGGGAAGAACCCTACTCTGAGAAAAACTGTGCTAGAACCTGAGTATACAAAGTTCAAAGCCAGGGAAGCTATTCTCTAAGTATTTTTTAAATCTGTTTCTGACATTTAAAATTTGCTTCATTTTTTTGTTTTTTATTAATTTTTTAATTTATATATGATAGCAGAATTCATTGTAATTCTTTTTAAAATTTTTTAGTTTGTATTTTTTATTTATATATGATAGCAGAATGCATTACACTTCTTATTACACATATAGAGCACATTTTTTTTTTATCTCGGGTTGTATACAAAGTATATTAACACCAATTTGTGTGTTCATACAAGTACTTTGGATAATAATGTCCATCCCAGTCCATTATCATTTCTAACCCCATACACCCTCCCTTCCCCTCTCACCCCTCTACTCTATCTAGAGTTCCTCTATTCCTCCCTCCCTACCCCACTATGAATCAGCCTCCTTATATCAAAGAAAACACTTGGTATTTGGTTTGGGGGATTGGCTAACTTCACTTAGCATTATCTTCTCTAAATCCATCCATTTACCTGCAAATGCCATGATTTTATTCTCTTTTATTGCTGAGTAATATTCTAATATATATATATATATATATATATATATATATGCCACATTTTTTATCTATTCATCTATTGAAGAGCATTTATGTCTGATCCACAGTTTAGTTATTGTGAATTGTGCTGCTAAAAACATTGATGTGGCTGTGTTTCTGTAGTATGCTGTTTTTAAGTCCTTTGGGTATAGACCAAGGAGAAGGATAACTGGGTCAAATGGTGGTTCTATTCCCAATTTTCCAAGAAGTCTCCATACTGCTTTCCATATTGGCTGCACCAATTTGAAACCCTACCATCAGTATATGAGTGTACCTTTTTCCCCACATCCTCACTAACACTTACTGTTGTTTGTATTCATAATAGCTGCCATTCTGACTGGAGTGAGATGAAATCTTAAAGTAGTTTTGATTTGCATTTCTATAATTGATAGCGATGATAAACATTTTTTTCATATATTTGATTGTATATCATCTGAGAAGTAGTCTGTTCAGGTCCTTGGCCCATTTATTGATTGGGCTATTTGTTTTTTTTAGTGCCTAGCTTTTTGATTTTTTTATATACCCTAGAGATTAGTGCTCTATTTGATGTGTGAGGAGTAAAGATTTGCTCCTAAGATGTAGACTCTCTATTCACCTCATGGATTGTTTCTTTTGTTGAGAAGAAACCTTTTAGTTTGAGCCCATCCCATTTATTGATTCTTGATTTTAATTCTTGCACCACAGGAGTCTTATTAAAGAAGTTGGGTCCTAATCCCACATGATGGAGATTAGGGCCTACTTTTTCTTCTATTAGATGCAGAGTCTCTGGTTATATTCCTAGGTCCTTGATCCTTTTTGAGTTGAGTTTTGTGCATGGTGAGAGATAGGGGTTTAATTTCATTTTGTTGCATATGGATTTCCAATTTTCCCAGCACCATTTGTTGAAGAGGCTATCTTTTTTCCAATGCATGTTTTTGGCATCTTTGTCTAATATAAGATAATTGTAGTTTTGTGGGCTAGTCTCTGTGTCCTCTATTCTGTACCATTGGTCTATGATCATCTAAATAGATGCAGAAAAAGCATTTGACAAAATACGGCATGCATTCATGTTCAAAATACTAGAAAAATTAGGGATAAAAGGAACATACCTCTACATCATAAAGGCTATCTATGCTAAGCCCCAGGCCAACATCATTCTAAATGGAAAAAAATTGAAGGCATTTCCTCTAAAAACTGGAACAAGACAGGGATCTCATCTTTCATCACTTCTATTCAACATAGTTCTTGAAACACTGGCCAGAGCAAGTAGATAGATGAAAGAAATTAAAGGGATATGTATAGGAAAAGAAGAATTTAAATTAGCACTATTTGCTGACAATATGATTCTATACCTAGAAGACCTAAAAAAACTCCACCAGAAAACTACTAGAACTAGTACACGAATTCAGCAAAGTAGCAGAACATAAAATCAACACCCATAAATCAAAGGCATTTCTGTATATCAGTGACAAATCCTCTGAGAAGGAAATGAGGAAAACTACCCCATTCACAATAACCTCAAAAAAAAATAAGATACTTGGGAATCAACTTAACTAAAGAGGTAAAAGACCTATGTAATAAAAATTACATAACCATAAAGAAAGAAATCAAAGAAGACCTTAGAAGATGAAAACATCTACCTTACTCTTGGATAGGCAGAATTAATATTATCAGAATGACCATACAACCAAAAGCACTGTACAGATTTAATGCAATTCCAATCAAAATCCCAATGGCATTCCTCATAGATATAGAAAAAGCAATCATGAAATTTATCTGGAAAAATAACAGACCCAGAATAGCTAAAGCAATTCTTAGCACGAAGAGTGAAGCAGGTGGCATCACTATACCAGACCTTAAACTACACTACAGAGCAATAGTAACAAAAACAGCATGGTATTGGCACTAAAACAGACTGGTATTCTCTGAGTCTTTTTGCTAAAGATATGGGTACATGCAGGCAAATTCACATGCCCAGGTCAGGGAGTGATTCTCTTTCTTTCTTGGAGGTATCAGTGATAATTTTATAGACAAAAACTAAGCCAATGTGACAGGATTTTGTAAAAGGAGGACTTTTAACAAGTGGACATTCACAAGTTTTCTGAAGCTCCTGTGAGCTAAAAAGGTGTCTTAAGCAATAAATCAGTAAACTGTCTAGAACTAAGTGGAACAGATAACCTAAAGAATATAGATTGAGGTCAACTACTGCTTCAGCCCTCACATCTGACCATTGATTGTGGAAGACATTGTTTTGCAACTGGAGATTTGTAAAGAAGACACAAATTTGTCATAAAGTTCTCTTCACTTAAACTTCAAGTAAAGGAAATGCCCCAGTTGTCCCTATGTATGTCAGAGGCAAAGAAGACATCAAATGAATCCATCAGAGACCCAGAAGGGCATGCAGGCAAGTGAGTTGTCTTCAAAGCCAAAGTAGCACCACTCAGAAGAAGTAACTCTTGTAACTTCAAAGCATGACTATTTAGCTGCTGTTTTTATTATATTTTGTCCTTCCTTATGATGCTATAAAGCAACTTTTGAAAATGTCATATCATCTGAGCTGCTTTGAGGGAAATGGGCTGCGGTCCACACCTAGATCAGGATGTCCAACCTTGGAGAGTGTATGAATAGCAAGATGAAGAAACACCTGGAAAGCAAGTAGACCAGCTGTATGTGGTGGCTGGGAGTAGGGAGTGGAAAGTTCAGGTCTAGATATTAAGAAATGTCCCTCAAAACATCACCCTGCCCTCTGCTCTTTAGTGAGAGCACAGCTATAGAGAATTGATTAAACCTCGTTATCTTGGCCTTTCTTCTATAAGGTAAACAGAATCAAAAGAGAGGTGGATTTAAGATGGCACAAAAAGAGCCTGCTGTTTCATTGTCCTACCTGGCAGGCCAGCGAGTGCATAACCAGGTATACCACAGTGTTTCTAGCACAGAAGCTCTTGCTCTTGGTCCTCTTCAATCAGGGAAGCAAGGATCTTTGTATTTACTCAATCAGTAATTCTTTAATGCATTTCACAAATATCTGTGGTCCACCTTCTAAGCTGGTGTTTTATGCCAGAGACCATGGGGTTGCTGTAATGATGGTATAGGCAAAAGTCAAGTCCTGTGGGGAGTTCGCCTCCCACCTCTTGCAGGAATGGGAGCCTCTGCAACCCTTGGTTACTTTAGCATGCTGATATAAGGCCTGCCAGCATAGAACCCTTCAACAGGAAAACTTTAGACAGGAAACTGCCCTATCACTCAAGATATCATTAACAGATTTTGAAAAGAGTTCTTCAACCACTGAAGCCTGAATGGAGACGCTTAACTTGGCACAAGAGAAATGCATAAATTAAAAGGGAGATTGCAAGGCAATTGACAACATAAAATAAAAACTATTAGTATGAAGATTCCATTTAATTTATGCTTACTATATTCTATACACTGTGTTAGGTCATTTTATGTCCATCACAGTGATGTTTCATTAACAACTCTATTTATTCACATTTATCATTTCCTACCTAAAGATAAGTAAACAAATGTGAGAAATTGGTTCTAGGACCCTCCAAAGACACCAAAATCCATTGATGCTCAAGGAATTTCTCCAAAATTGCTTAATGTTCCCATATAGTCTATGCATATCTTCCCATATACTTTGTTATCTCTAGATTACTTACAATATCTGATATAACATAAATGCTATGGAAATAGTTCTTAGACTCTATTATTTAGGGAACAGTGAAAGGAAAAATCTTCACATGACATGTTCAATACAGATGCTTTTTTGTTCAAATATTTTAGATCTGTGGTTAATTGAACTCATGGATACAGACTCAGAGATGTCTGACTTGTATTATATTATGTACCGTTTGTGTGTGTGTGTGTGTGTGTGTGTGTGTACATACGTGCATGTACCATCTACTCCAGAATTACCTGGAAATACTGGAAAACTAATGACAGAAAAGTATTTGTTTGAATTCCAAAAAGAAAGAGCTAGTTAGCATATATTCTCATTATAATTCTCTCTCTCCCATTTTTCTATCTCTATCACATTCTCTCCTCTTCTTCCCTAAACACATACATACCACATACCACCACACGCCATCTATTAATTTTAGAAATCAGAGCAGGTTGTCTTATAAGGAAAACACAAAATGCAGACACTATTATTAGCTAAGTGCCATTTGGTCTGGTGATTGGGTGAACCCATGGCAATAAACTAGGTTTACCATCCCCAGGATTGTCACGGATTCTAGCAGGATTCTTCTCATTTGCTTGCTGCTCTTCTCTCTTCACATTTCCCTCTAGGAAACTCTTGAGTTCAGAACTGGGCCAGAAGGACTCTGACATCCACTGTCATATCAAAGCACAACATAAAATACAATCTTTTCCTTAGTGTACAGAAAATGTATTCAATTCTGAGAACATTGTCTCTTTAGATACCCTAAAATCATCTGATTACAGCACTATCTAAACAAAGGAAATGGAATAGTTTGTCTACCCTCCCAAGGATGGAAATCTTCAGTGCTTCCAGGGAAACACAACTAACTTTCTTTTTAGTGTGGTAAAGTCTATTTACTGCCCAAGGGAAACCAGGGTAACTTCCTGGCACTTCTGCCTGAAATCCCTCACTTCTTGGAATTAAATACTACCTGAAATTCATACCAGGTTGAATGTTCAGACATCTGAAAATAATTTTTTTCTTCTTTCTTTAGGTTATCAAGAGTATTTTAAATTTTATCATGCATCAGAATCACTGGACATGTTTATATGCACAAAACACAGACTGTTCTTCATGGTTGATTTAAAGTATTTTCAAAGATAATTTCAGTTGTAATTATTTTAAGTATTCACACACACACACACACACACACACACACACACACACACACCATTATGATTTTAGCAACCACACTCAAGAATAATATATATTATACACAAATGAGGAAATAAAAATTATCTTTGAATGACCACATTGGACCTGCAAGTCAGTGCCACCTCACAAATGGAAATAAAATAGTATTTGAACTAATCAGAAGGTTTTAAATGAGCCAACTTTAAGATATTGTTGGGATGTTCAGGCTTTGAAAATTATGCTATAAAATGTGAAGAAATGTAATCAGACAAGTTTCTACCAGGCAAAGAGCTCGTTTTTTACTCTGCAGCTCGAATCAGCGTCTACATGACATTTATATATCTTTAAGCTCTAAATCAGTGCTGCACAGTGGGGGCGAGGCGAGAGGATATCAGAATCACCCAGGAAGCCTTTTCAAACTACACCAGCCCTCCTCTACCAGCGGTCCCTCCTCCCCCTGAGATCCTGTCTAAGATGTGTCTCTGAACTTGAGGAACACCATCTGTTCACTTACAAATAGGCATTTTTATCTCCAAAAGGGCAGGTTTCTGCACATGAGCCTCTCACATGTATGGTTGGGGGAGGGGAAACCCTGAAACATACATCAATGACATCATCTTTCAACTGAATGCTGACATGTCAAAAAATGGATATGTCTATAATATTTTCTGTGTGATATATTCAGTTGGTTAGCCCCTTGTACTAACGAGGTACAAATTGCTATTTTAAATAGTCATATAGGTCAGAAAGCCTTATTCTGAGGATTTCCTGCATATTCAGGCTTTATTGTGGGATATTTTCATAAATACAAGCTTTTGTACAATTAATAAAAAGAGACTTAGCTGCAGTCAACTACTGCTATTAGAAAAGCATAGTGGGTAGCATCAACTGCACCATAAGGAACTCTGAGAGTCAGCACTTACAATCCTAAGACCACTGTGTCACACTGCCTTTAGAGTTTTTTTCCCTGTCAAAAATATTGTTCTATTTTCCACAAAACTGACCTCCTAGGCTTCCTTTACTGCAAGTGTTATCTTGAATTTGTGAACATAAGGTACAAACATAAATACACACGCTGCTCACATTTTATGTTATAATCACATAATTGAATCATTTTATTCAAGCATGCCATTGCCAATTTATTTGGAATATTGAATAAATTTAGTATTTTAAATTCAATTCTCATAAATTACTCTCCATCTTGAAAAATAAAAATATTTATGTGAGTGGATGTGACACTTTAAATTGATGGGATTAAAATATGAAAATGATACCAATATTTGATACAACAAGCATTTACATCTATAAAAGATTTCTGAGTAGTTCTCATAGATACTTAACCTCTGAACTGTAATAATATTAACATTTTTAAGTAGCTAGTATTTTTTAATGTTCACTTTATCCCAAGCATGATTATCCACACATTGTGTAAATGAATTTGTTTGCTTCATATAACAAACAATATTACTATCCCAATTTACAGACAGGAAGAGTATGAACAGCTTGTGAAAGTTTCTAAACAGCAAGAATTAGAATCCAGAAGCTTTTGTTTCAGAATTCAAACTCAGAAACATTTGGTGAGAGTTGGGGGCATTAGTGTTCTACGGTGCATTCTCATGTGGGGTCCTGTCAGCTCAAAAGAATATGATTCTCACCCATGCCCTTGACTTCTGCCCAGTGGTATCATGGAAGTTACCATGGTACTAAATCGGTGCTACCCTTATATCCTTTTGCATTAATCACCTTCTGTGTATGTCTCTGATACAAAATTGCCATCAAAGATTCAGAATGCGAAATAGCCCCTTTCTAATTTTTTCCATGGAAGTCCATTATCATGTCAATGTAAGGTAATCTTATTATCTCCTCTTCTTAACCTATAAAATTTCCCTTAACTTAGCTAAAAGTTTCCATACTCTTCTCTTTCTTAAGTGTACTACGTGCAGAATAAGGAGAAACAAGCTGTTTCGTCACTCTTGCTTTGTTAAGTGCTTTTCACCCCAATAGCTGCAGCAGAGTGAGATTTGGATATAGGAGATTTTCACTTTTCCATATTACATTCTTTAAATCAGCAAGTTTAATGGCCTGAGTCTTAAATGTAAGAAGCATCTTCTCTACACTATGGAAACTAATATTTCAATCCATTGTTAGACTGCATAAAAATCTATTTGGAATTCAGAAACTAAATATGAAGTATTTCCATTATGCATTTCTCTTCTAATCAAAGATATATTCCATTTCTGGGGAATTCCCCTCTTCCACAGGTAGATGAGTGTTTTAAAATAAATGAGAGGACTATTCTGTTCAGGCAAAGGCAAAAGAACAGAGCTTATTAGCACATTTTTATCCATTTACTATGTGTAGATCCTTGTATTAACTATTGTTGAACAAAGAGTTCAAGGTATCTGAGGCCCAGACTCAAATCATACATGTTATATAAAGAAACAGAAGGAAATTATTGAATTTACAGAGATATCAATAGAAGGTGCTATAAAAGCATGTGAACCACAGAGGAGACCTGAGCACCAGCAGATATGGGACTGGAGGAAATCTTTATCCATGGGCTAACATTGAAACTAGATTTTGAAAGATGGTTGGACTACTTATGTGGAAAGAAATTTCTGGTAAAGTAAATGAACAAAGGCAAAGAAACTTGAAATTTTCAATGTCCCAGGAAACAGTGACCAACAACAGCTTAAGCCCTAGGAGAAGGGAAGTTGGCTATGATGAGAACATGGAGGCAGAGGTCAGTTCAATGTATCTCAGTACTCCAACACTCCTCCTAAAATAACTCATTTTACTTATTGTTGGAAGCATTTATCTTCCTCCATTATTCAAATAGATTCCTTTACTTTTTTCGGGGGTGGGGTTAGTAATGAGAGATTGAACTCAGGGGCACTCAACCACTGAGCCACATCCCCAGTCCTATTTTGTATTTTATTTAGAGACAGAGTCTCACTGAGTTCCTTAGCACCTCACTTTTTGCTGAGGCTGGCTTTGAGTTTGCAATATTACTGCCTCAACCTCTCTAGTCTCTGGGATTACAGGCATGCGTCTCCACACCTGGCTCTTCACATTATTTGACCTTGTCCCCTACAATCATAAATGCATTCAAGGGGAGCTCCCCCAATCTATAACCGTGTCACTTGTAGTCCTTGGTTGGATGGTCAACTAGGTGAAAGGCAATCTGCTACCTGTAAATGGTCCCCATGGTTTTTTCAGAGTAACACAATAGCAGACAATGAAAAGTAATAAATGGGGAAGTTCTCTTTGACCTCACCAGTGACAGAAATGCAAGGTGAAATTTGCCTTTGGGAATAATAATGACCAAAAGTTTTTCTGGTCCTAACAAGAAATAAAATTGCAAAGGGCAACAAAAAATAGCATTGATTAAATTAAAATGCACATAAATTGATTATATAATTTACTCATTTATTTATTATGCAACCACTCCTGGGATTTTCTAAGCATTAAGTCCCTGGAGTAGGGTCAATGATATGATTCAAATATTAGTATAGTGTAGCAAAACTCTGAGCAAGCAAATAATAGCAATGCCTTTATCTTTAAAATACCCAACTTTTTAAGATTCTCACTGATGTTTGGTTGCACCCTAAATCCTGCTCACCAGGCTGTTCTTGGCCAGTGGGGCCATCTGGTGGATCAGGTGAGTGATTATCTGAACTACAGTTTCCTCAATATTTAACTTCATCTCTTTTTGTCTTTTGTCTCACATAAGTATGTATAAATTAGCTTTGGAAAATTTTCACTTGAATTACTTTACTTTTTCTTTCTTTCCTTATATTTTCATTTGTTTTCCTCAATCTTATAAGAAAAAAAGTTCTTTTCTTTTTTTTTTTTTTACTTTCTTCTTTCCTCTTGATACAATTTTTTAACCTACCACAAACAAAAACAACCAAGATCAACATAAGGCGAGTTAGCACTAGTGCTACACTTTTGTTAAAGATAATAAAGTCTATTTCCAGTTGAGATTGGAAAAGAACTCAAAGAATTGTTCCATATTTGAGAGTTATTAGAAATATCATGAAATAAACTTGAAAATCTATAAAATCTTACATTTTCTTCCTCATTCTTCTTTATTTGTACCATGAGCACAATGATCGCATGTTGCCTTTCATTTTATTTAATTATAAGTTGTGTTTTGATTGGATTATATATGCTGTAATAGCATTGTTTTCCATATAATGACACATGATTAACAGGATTGTGTGGGCTGAATTCCAGACCATAATTTATGACATGTTTCTGTGAGATAAAACAGAACACATTTCTAACAGTGAACTCATAAATAAACTTAGGGGAAATTTTAAAAGTAAAAGATTTCTAACACATATAGCTGATTTAGCCTATATATTATAGAAGTATCTCATAAATTAAAATGTTTATTTTGCAAATATATATTATTTTTCTGTGCCAGGCAGAACATTAAAGACTAGAAAAAACAAATAGCATGTTAATAGATGTTGGTGAATCATTACAACATTGTATGAATAAACTATTTCAAGTCCCAGTGAACACTAGTAGTCCTAAGAAATTCTTGTGTTCCTCTCACCCTTTGAATCTTATTTTTAATTCTTTAATGCCTTTAATTAAGATGAGGATACTTTACTGTTGCAAGTAGATTCTCAGTATTACCTAGTTTATAATTATATCATGAATATTTAATAATACATTTTTTTTTATCCTGAGTTCTGGAAATAGGAACCACCATCTCTGATGGACATCTTTCATATATCCTCTGCTGGAGACTGAACCCAGGCCCTTCAGCATGCTGGGCAAGTGCTCTACCACCCAGCTACACTCCCAGCCCTCCCTTTATTCATCTTCCTGCTTACTACTACTTATACACCTTCAGATCCTCACTGTTTTTCATCTTGATTATTAGCATATACTTCTAAATGGAAACTGTGATTTTTCTTCCCACATTAATCCATCCTACACTGGGCTGCAACATGGTTATGATATCACTTCCTCATCCTCAGTGCTTTGGTAGCTTTCCAATATTGCATCATGCAAGACCAACTGCCAGAGCAAGCCTAGAAGCCTCATGAAATACCTCATGGTACATGCGTGCATCCAGGTGCATTCAAGTCCAGATACCAATCCAATACTAATTTAATGTTGGCAATTTACTTAACTCCTCTACCCCTCAGTTTCCTCAGGGTTAAATTGAGGATGATAGTGAATCCACCTCTTATGTAGTATTATTGTATATATTAAATGAATATGAATACATATAGAGAAAGAAAATACACTCATACATTTAAGAATGTGTTTGAATATTCAAAAATTTTAACTTATGATTCTTAAAATTACAATATTAAAATATCAATATTTGGGGCTGGGGATGTGGCTCAAGCAGTAACACACTCGCCTGGCATGCGCGGGGTGCTGGGTTTGATCCTCAGCACCACATAAAATAAAATAAAGATGTTGTGTCCACCGAAAACTGAAAAATAAATATTAAAAAATTCTCTCTCTTTAAAAACTCAATATTAATATTAAAATTATTATAGCATTAAGTGTAATGGTTTCTGGGCTCCAAATGCGATCAGTATTTGCCATGTATGACTTCCTCTTCTTTCCCACCTTCAATGTCATTGTTTCTTCAGCTTGGAATGCTTTCCTCTCCAACTCAGCAGATACAAATTCTATTTGTCCTTCAAGAGCCAGACATATTGTGCTCTCATTTAAGACTCTATTGATCCTTAATTTGAAGCAAGTGCACTTTCCTCTCACCTCCCTGAATGTGTATCTATACCTCTCTCACTAAGCTTCTCAGAGTCATGCAAGTTAGTTGTGTAGTCTTATTTTATTCTGTCTTCTTAGCACTGCCAGAGATTATAATCTGATTTTCCTTGTCCTCAATCTGAGGACATGGTTTCTCACACAAAGCATATAAGGCACTTGCTATAACAATGCTGCATAAAAAAAAAAATCACCCCAGAATTCAGTAGCTGAACACAACAAGCATTTGTTTTGTTTTGTTTTCTTGTTTGTGTGTGTCACTGGGTCTGAGGCAACTGGATTAAGCTGTCCCAGTCTCAGGCTCTGGAGCTCCAGATGACAGGCACCAGGCTTCACGCTCCCAGCCTCATGTCTTTCCATGTTTCTTTCATGCAACTTGAACTGGTGGCTACTCTAATATTTCAGGACTAATGGCAGGAGCATGAGAAAATAAGCAGAGGTATTCAGTGGGAGCAACTGGCATACTACAGCAACTTTCCAAAAAGCAACTCTCCTGGCTAAGGCAATATCCATGAGGCAGGGAAGTCTATCCCACCCACAGTTCAATGGAAGAAATTGCAGAGACAAAAGGTAAAGGGTGGCTGAGTAATTCTATTAATAAAGAAGGAATAAAGAAGCAGAAAGAGTGCTATCTACCACATTAGTTCACTTTAGAACCCTTTTTGTAAGGACAGGAGGTCCCTGTAATGAACTTTGGGAAAGCAGATTTATGACAATGAGGAATCATCAAATGGGATGTGAAAACAGTAAAATGACATACTTTACATTTTAGAAGGACATTCTGGAAATTATGGAGAGGTGAATTAAAACATGAGGGCAGACTAGGTACCAGGAAGCAATAAGACCACATGGAACGTGTAAATACAATGTGGCCGTGGAACTGGAGATTATGAGAGAGGTTCTACAGCTCTCTCTAAGTAGGAAAATTGGATAAATTTAGTAATCAAATAGGTGATACAAAGTACATAAAGAGCCAGATACCAAGAATAGTTGCAAAGTTTGCATTAGCATGGTCTCATTCATGTTTAGAAATCTAAGTCAATAATACTCTTCTTCAGATAATTATGTAAAATAAGGACAGCAGGCAACATAGAACATCTTATAATAATGTCTTAAGTATGAACACATCACAAAGCACTTTCATATGCATTCCATCTTCACAGCAACTTAATATGTTGATACTGTGACTATTTCTCATAATAAAGATGTTAAAATGCAAAGAAGTTAAAGGGATTTCTGAGCAAATAAGTTAGATAAATGGAAACTTAAATCCATGTTTCCTGATCCAGGGTCTTCCCACTATTCCATTAAGTATCTTATTTCTTCAATTGGTAAAACAAGAAAAGCAACTATGGTCCAATTTGCCAGATAAATTTAAAGTAAAATGAAGCATTTGAAAAAGTCTAGTAGGCAATGATCTATCCCCAGAAATGTTCTATTAAACTATGTTCTATTTTTCTTTTCATTTTTGTTGAACTTCTTAGTGGATTTTCTTTCTTATACTAATTAAAGCATGTTACACAAATGCAGAAATCATGCTGGCTCACTGGCTTTTACTTATCTCTTCATTTATTTATATTTATATTCTTTTTTTTTTTTTGATACCAGGGATTCAACCCAGGGTTGAAAACCTTTGAGCCACATCCCCCGTCCTTTTTATATTTTATTTTGAGAAAAGCTTTGGCTAAGTTACTTAGGGCCTTATTAAGTTGCTGAAACTGGCATTGAACTTTCAATCCCCCTACTTCAGCCTCCTGAGCATCTGGGATCACAAGCATGAGCCACCACACCTAGCTTTATTCTATCTTCTTTTCCTTTTTTCTTCCTTCTTTACTTATAGCCTTACTTCTTCTCTCCTTCTTTCCTTTCTCCCTTCCCAAGCTTTCCTGTCATCTTTCCTGCTTTTTTTTCCCTTTGTGTCTTTCTTATAAATGTTATCTCCACACAATCCAACTCCAAACTCCATGAAACCCTACCTCAATGCAATACACTTCCCCAAAGTTCAAATACCTACATTCTAGTGGACATAGTAATGTCATCCTTTTCATCTTTTTATCTCCTAATTTCATATAAAAACACACCCACCCTTTTGGATTAACGGATTATAGAGCAACTTCCCATCTACATACAATTCTCAAAATATACACTAAGGTCTTTACTATCTGTGCCTTCTCCTTATTCCTCCTTTATAGTAAAGTTGTGTCCAACATATATAATTCAGCCAGCATTCACAATACCCTTCAATATTCACCACTTGTGATTGGTCGGAGGTACTGCTTTAGCTGCATGTTTCTAGAAAAGCAGTTTGGAAGGCGCCTAAGATTCGCATTCCTATAGACCTTCTCTTTCTTCTTCCTTTGTGGAAAGTGGACTCTGCCTAGAGGTGGAAAAGCCATCAACAACTGCAAGAACAAAAGTCACACATTGTGGGTGGAACATTGAACCAACCCATAAAAAAAGATACAACTGAATTCTCATAGTGGCCTTGGACTGCCTTCTTTCAAATTTCTTATTATTAGAGACAAATATACTCATTGTCAGAGAATAACATTGCCAATATATTTGTTTAAGTCTGACTTCTAGTTATATTTCTTCCCAGATTTCTTTGGTGGAAATTTTCTTAAACTCTTATATTTCCACAACATTTTTGTCTTTATTTAGAACCCTTTTGTTTATTCTGTTATATTATCTGTTAGATTTTAATCCCTTGGTGCACAAGGACTACTATTCATGAGTATTCTTTTTCAGGCATCTTAGAATGGAGCCTCACTAGAGTGGGGGGAGAGTGAAAGTGTTCTATATTCAATTGAATTAGACTCAATTCTGCCAGTCAATTAATGGAAAAAGCAATATACAAGGAACAGGCTGTTCATCAGCCCTTTTTAAGCAGTGCTCTTGATTTGCTACAGTGATATGCTATGGCACTAAACTCAACCTTAGAGAACTCTGCCCCACGCACCACAGAATAGGGATCTGCTGTTTTGTTGGCCCTACTTCTATTCTCTTGGTAGTTATTCTTTCTTCTCAGTATATTGATTCTCTTTGGAGAGAACCTCTTATCCCCACTCTCAATTCAAGTTTACAGTTGCCAAAATTAGCACATGACCCAGACTTTGCCATTCAGTATATTCCAACCATCTGCTTATGATGATGGCTCAGTCATGGATATGTGACCCATGATAGACCAGGGGCATCTGGGACTTTGTTGACCAGTTGAGAATAGATATGCTGTTGGTGTTGATATCCATAATGGTAAAGACAATGTAAACCCAGAGCCTCTAGGAATCCCAGCATTGAGAGCACAAGTCTGTGGATGAAGTCTCAACAGAGGAGAGCATAATCAGGATGGGGATGGGAGAGACTAAGTCCAATAAGTTGCATTTAAATTCCTGGGCTTAGAAGATGATCCCTAAAATTAGACTGGTACTAATAAATGCTGTGTGTGAACTTTGGCAAAGTTACTTAACTACTCAGCTTCCTATGTGGAGAGGGGATAATAATCACTGGGTTTGAATGTGTTCCCCAAAGTTCAGGTGTTAGAAATTTGGTTTCTAATGCTGTAGTGTTGGGACATGGTAGCTTAATGGGAGGTATGGGTCCTTTGGTCACTGCTCTTTCTTGTAAGTGAAGTAATGCCATTATCATAGGAGTGGATTCATTATTGCAAAAGTAGGTTCCTATTAAAAGGTCAACAGCTCAGTCCCCCTTGCTTTCTCTCACCTTCTCTTTCACCAATGAAAGACACAGCAAGAAGGTGGTCATAGGTTGACAGCCCCTCAATCTTAAACTTCCCTGTCTTTTGAACTATAAGAAAATAAGTTTAATTTTTATAAATTACCCATTCTGTAATATTCTATTATAACAGTATGAATGGACTAAAGCAATAATGTTACTTTAATTTGATCCTTAATGTGAGGACTAAATGAGACAGCCATATAAAAGAGCTTAGAACAGTACCTTTCACTAGTGACTGATCAATAAATGTTAGTCATAATTAATGCAGACAATTTTTACCCATGGCTTTTGACTTATATACAGTCTAAAGACTCTTTTTGCTCAAATTGGTTTAAGTTGGATTTCTTTCACTTGCAACCAAATGAGTCTTGTTTAATACAACTAATAGAAAGCATAGAGCTCCAGTGTATATAGGTTTATAACAGATCAAGTCTCTTTTCCTAGGCTGGGGCAGAGAAGAGGAATTGAATCAGCCGAACAGGACCATCTGGTTCTCCTTAGTTGATGTCTATCAGCAATGTTATCTGAGGTCTCTGATCCCCCAACTCCTAGTTAGGAAGAGTTTTCCTCACTACTACTTCTATTTATTTACTAAAATTCTCCTTCTTCTATGTTGCCAGTTAATAATATTTCTGCTTACTGCTATAAAGCTTATTTTTAAAAAATACATAAAAATATAAACTGTAAGGAAGGAGTCAAACATAAGGACAGAGATAAAAATAAAGGAAAATATTTCTGTAATTAAAATTAATGTTCAGTTCCTTTTTATTTAAGCCTTAAGCTGGAAACTTTTTCCATACCAGTTTAGAGTAAATACTATTATTACTAAGCAGCCCATGCTAAATAGCATACTTTTCTTGGTGTAGATTTCTGGAGGGATATGCAAGGGATTTGCATGCTTAATTCCCATTAGCACCTGTCACTGGGATTTATTATCCCAGAGTTAATTCTCCACTCACTGCAGCCAAGAAAAAGGAAGTCCTTGTATGGATTTAAATAAAGCTTTTTAGTTTTCAAAACGAGATGAATTTTACGTCAGTTTCTTAAACATCTGCATTATTCCAACCCTAAACATTCATATTCAAATAAAATTTTGGTGGAAATTCATCCAAACTTGATTTTATTCAACAATCAAAAAAAAAAAAGACTACTCATAATTTGAAAACATATTGGAGGTTGATGGTAATCAAGGACTTAGCTCAGTTTTAAAATCCACTGACTCTTACTCATGTAATTCAATATTCAATAAATGTTTATTGACCATCTATCATGTGCTAGGCTATGTTCTAGATTTATGGGTACAGCATGCTGAACTCACTACAAAACAAAACAAAACAACAAAAATACCCTCCCCTTGTGAAGCATGTATTCTACTGGAGAATATTTGTTCATATACCTGTAGGTATGCATACATGTATACAGGTAGATACATATAGAGAGATATAAACTAAGTTCTATATGGGAAATCAAAGTAGGTGAATACAATTGAAGCAATGTGTTGTTTTTATTTTAGGTAAATGGGTCAGAGAAGTCATCCCTAGGCAGTGATATTTGAGTCCAGATCCAAGTGATGTTAACAAGTCTATACTCAGGAACCTATAAATGATACTTTATCTCTTTCATGAAAAAAAAGTGTGACAGACAAGAAAACTAGGCAGAATATTGATACACAGGCAAGTCCCATCTGTAACCAACAAGAGCAGAAAACTTGCCTGTCTGTGCAGCTGATCTGCTGGTTAGAGCCTGCCTTCTCCTTGTTCCTGAGCTTTCCAGTCTCCCCTCCCTTTTCTACCTCTTCTCTACATATCATCTCTCAAGCCATTCTCCTGCCCTCTTTAGGCTGAATTCCAGTACTGAACTATGTTTTCCTTTCTTTTCTCTTACTCATTCTTTTTAATTTCATGCAGCATTTGCTATTGAGCCCTGTAATGCCCCAGACCAAACTATGTGATAATTCAACCTTCTTTAACTAGACTTTGAGGATTCTTCCCCATTGAGTCTTTTTGACAACCAATTAAGTACTATTCATTGAATACCAATTATACATCAGATTCTACTTTAGGAGCTGAAGATAAAATGATGAACAAGATAAAGTGCCTACTTTAAAAGAGTTAAATAAACTCTTTTACAAGTAAGTTATATATTTAAAAATGAAAAATTTTACAACTTTTGGATGTTCTTAATATGGTAGTGAGTATGCACAGGGATTTCTTCCATACTATTTAAAATATAACCTCCTTGGAAAAATTGGTACAGGAATAAATGAAATATAATTATGATATCATTCTCAAAGGGTTATTAATGGCCTAGCTGCATAGTAGGCACTATCTACATGTGGCTATTTAAATTTAAATGAATGAATTGGACAAAAGTTAAAATTCCCATTCCACAGTAGCTGCATTATAAGAGCTCAATAACCATATATGTTTAATGACTGTCATTTTGAAGAACATAGATACACGCATGTTTCTTCCTACAGAAAGTCCTGTTGAACAATACTGGTCTAGATAGTATGAAGATGATGGAAATCTTCCATTCATGATAATAGTAGTTGACAATAATTTTATGTGTGAGACATTATATACATATATGTAGGTGTGTCTGTGTATCTATACACATATAAATTATATATATGTGTGTGTGTGTGTGTGTATTTGACTCATTTAATCCCCACAAAAATGTAAATACTGCTACTAGACCCATTTTACAGATTAGGAAAAAAGATGCCTAATTTTATTGCTCAATATCATTCAGGTAGCAAAAACTAAGAAAAGAACCCACCGTCTGACAGTAGAGTCTACCTTCTTAACAAAGTATCATAACATCTTGGTGTGGGGACACTGAAGAGAATGAAGAAGAGATTTTACTCTGACAGGCAGAGTCTCTATAGAAATAAGAAGTGGATATTTTTGTCAATGTCTTTGGCAAGTATGACTTTTTATGTCTATGAAATTTATCCAAAATAGGTCTTATGGACCAGAGGTTTAAATGGAGTCAGACATGCAGAATTCCAGAGTGTTAGAACTGAAAAGAGCTGACATATTATATGGATGAAGAAACCAAGGCATGCAAAGATTACCTGACCTGCCCATGAAAACAGTTAGGACCATAGTGAAAATTAGAGCTCAAGTTTCGTGTGTGTGTGTGTGTGTGTGTGTGTGTGTGCAAGCGTGTGTGTGTTTACACATGGCCCCCATTGGCATCCAGAACTTAACATTTCCCTGTATAGCATTTATTAGTTTAAAAATGAACTAATCTTGAGAAGATGTTTTCTTCTTCCCAGAGTGTTGGCTGCACCAGTGTAATTGGTTTATTAATCCATTCACTTTCCTTTTGTCTAACCTTTCCTTATTTTACCCACCCATTCTTTGATTCCTCCTTCACCCTTTCAACAGGAATTCACAACCTAACTACTAATTCTTTCTGAATCATAGCAGTTTTAGTCCTTACACATGCTGTTAGGAATTTGGAAAATATGTCATAGGTTCCAAATCGCTTTAAGTGAGTATTCACAAATTTGCTTCTGCCTTTTTTTCTGGGAGAGCTCCTCCTGATATTGCCTCACCACCTTTTACATACTCCACCTTGTCAGCCACCAAGATGCACGCAAAGAAAGCACTATTGAAGGAGTTTTCGTTGAGCTTTTTAGTTTCTGTTCCACTGCAAAGAGGTCATAAGCTTTCAGAGCATAAAACAGTCTGAGTGCAGCTGACAACCCAAAGGGTGGGCTAGAACACTGCAGAAAGCTTCTTGCCTTCTTCTCCATCGCTGAGGACAAGTTCGAGCCAGCAGCCGGCCTAATCAACCTTAAGACGCGAAGTCCCAGGACGCGTCCAGTCCCGGGAAGTCTGGCTCGGGGTTTGCCGGCGTGGCTGGAGAAGCTGGCAGGCGGCAGGCTGAGCTCCACTGGACACAGCCTAGTGGCCCGGGGCGCGCCCGCTGCGCTCTCAGAGTCCAAGTCTGGCGCACCGCAGCAGACAGGAGCGCTCCCCCTAGCCGCGGCCGCTTCTGCCCCCAGGTGTCTCTTGCCCTGGCTCCAGTGAGTAAACCAACGATGGTCTCCGCCTTCTCAACTAGGCGTGCATCTCTCCTTCCATCCTTGCTTACATAAGGCGGACGGGCGCGCTCCCGCTGCCGCTTACCCCCAGCAGAGTTGGGCTGTGCCCTCCACGCCTTCTCGGCGCGGCAAGCGCCTCCGAGTACCCGTGCGTCCCACTCTGGGAGGTGACTCTTTGGCCACCCAGCACCGGCAATCGGGGCGTCTCTTCTCTTGCACGAGACCACTGAGATTGGAGACAGGAGCGCCTCACCGTGCCCAAGCTTCTTCCGTCCGCTCCCTTCTCCTCCCACTTTCCCCACCTTCCCCCACCCTCTGGTGCCTGTGTGTGTTCCTCCTAGGCTAAGGGACCCAGAGAGCAGTCCATGCTCGGCGCACGGCGGAGCTGCGGCTGCTTCTGCTGCTGAGGGGAGCAGAGAAGGTGGCGATCTTGCGCCTCCCTGGACTTCCCAAGTGGGGGCAGAGCAGTCGCTCGCGGGAGACGTCAGTTGGAAAGGCACAGGGAAACAGGAACCTTCAAACTCCTCCTCGGCGTCTCCTCTCCACCCCCTTTGGCCCCTGCCCTTGAAGAAAGTGGAGTGTGGCGTTTGGCTGTGGTTATTTCTTGGGACTGCTTCGCCGTGCACGGATTCAGCGGCTGCCCAGTGGGGCTCTCCGCTGTTTGCGCGACTCTCGGTGTTGTTCCCTCCGGCACACCTCTATCGACGATGAGGAAAGGTCTGCGGGCGACAGCGGCCCGCTGCGGACTGGGACTAGGATACGTGCTGCAAATGCTCGTGCTACCTGCCCTGGCCCTGCTCAGCGCCAGCGGCACCGGCTCAGCCGCTCAAGGTAAGGGGGTCCGCCAGGCTAAGCGGCCACCTCCCTTCGCTTCTTCCTTCCCTCCTTCTACATCTCCTCTTCCCTAGTTCTTCTGGCTTCCTCAGTCTACCTCGTTGCTCTCAACTGGAGACCACTTTATATTCCACTTTCCCAACTAGTCAAGAAGCTTTGGTTATTGCGATTTTTAATAATCCTGGGCAAGGATCGACCAGGGACGCACGGGGTTTGGACAACGCATCCGTCTCTGTGCATGTGAGAGCCGGGGGTGTTTTGCACTTCCAGCTCCGCACGCGCACATTGTTGCATCGTGTACACACAGAGGTTTGAAGAGACTCTCGTACGGGTGGCTGTGTGGTTTGCCATAGATGTACCCTGATGCGAATGGTGGGCAGAGGCTTCCCGCGCTGTGCGGTAGCTGGGGTTGCACAGCCTTCACTGCATCTCAGCTAAGGAAATGTGTCCATTACCGCTGAGGACCCAAAAGCGCTGGTGCCCCTTGGCTGCTGCTTGGGGCGCTGTGGAGAAACACAGCCCGGCTGGACTTGCGTTCCCAGCCAGAGGCAGGCCACTGGTGTGCCTGCCTCTGCACTCTTACCCTTTCGTATCTCCTTCCCACCAGGCGCCAGAGAAACTTAAAACCTCTGAGCTCTGGGGGAATAGGCTGGTTGTTCAATCCAAATCTGCAACTCCCCGGGGTAGCCAACCAGTTCATAACTCCCGACATTTTAATTTAATGCGTGTGAGATTTAAAATAAGTGTTCGGAGCCTTGGGCAAAGCCAGGCTGGAAGGACAGCGGTTGGAAGTTGTGGGTGGATAAGGGCGGAGAGGAGACCCCGGACTGGTCCCTTCACTCCCTTCTTGTTCCCGGAGTTTGAAGTGGTGGGGACAGCTCCCAGCCTTAAGGGGAAGAAAGAGCCAAAGTTGCCTTTACCAAAGTCTCTCAGGTCATCTGGGCCCCTAACCTACACTCCAACATAGTCCACTTAGATCTTTTCGCCCAGTTGGGTGGTGATAGCTGGCTTTGGAGAAGCAGAGCAGCTTTTTCTGAAAGCGGGTGGGGTGGTGGTGATGTGGAAGGAAGCCTATTCAGCATTCAGAGGCAATTCAGGGATCTCCCCTACACACACACACACACACACACACACACACACACACCACTCATACACATCTTGGTTATACTTCTTTCCAAATTTGGAGAGCTGGGGGAAGCAAGGAGGTAGCCCCAATTCCCCGGGTGATGCTCAGACACTGGATTTTCCCGTCTGCATTCCATCTGATCTGTGAGAAGCAAGAGGAGCTGGGGGCAAGGGAGGGGGAAGGTAGTGGTGGAGTGGAGTGCCTAGGCAAGGCGAGTGTGGTCCGGGTGGGGAGGTAAGTGATTAGCAAGGCTTTGTGAATTAGAGATAGCTACTTCGGGTGTAAATTTTCCTGCTGCCCTGCTAAGTGGCCACGCTCATAAATCCTTCCGTCCTTTTCTCGCCAGATGCCTCCCATCCCCGAGGTTCTGCTCGGGTTTTCTTATGCATACCTCCAGAGCTCATCTATCTATTTTACCATGGAATCTCCATTGGGAATCATATGGTTCTTGTTATAGATTTCTTGAAATTGGTAAGAAGTTCTCAGGGCGGTAGCCCAGGATACTTAGAGGAAGGTATTTGGAAGCTTAAGTGAGCAACCTGATGAATAGATGTGGAATCAACCGCGTGACTCCCTATGGAATTCTCCTGCTGTTATTGGGCGCACAAAGGACTGAGCCATGGGGGTGGCCAGGCACGGGACATGGTGAGAGAACTATTTGGGGAAAGGATAAGTTAAAATCTCCAAAGATGCCAAAAGGAGATAGGATGCCTGCTGAGAGCTTACAACAGTCCAATTAAAAAGACTGGGAAGAAAAGGGATCAATAAAGATAATCAAACAGGACATAGTAAATGGATTGATATTGAAAGAAGAAGGGAGAAGAGATTTAAAAAAAGACACTCAAGATAGACTTGAGTGTTTTCCTCTTGCACTTTTTCTTCTTATAAACCAGGCAATTCAAGAGTTATTTTGATCTTAACTCGAAAAAGAAAGTGTATTCTGTGGTGTGTATACATTTCTGTGCACAGTCTTCTCCGTTTACTTCATTTAATTCTTTCAGTTTCCAGTGATTTTTTTTTTTAAATTATGTGTCCTGTGAAATGCTGCCACAACCACTTTTATGATTGTTATTCTCCATGTTCCAGGACATCAGCTCTTCCTGTGTTCTGTTAGGTATCAAAGGAAACAGAAAGCACCAAACTCTACCATAAGCTACTGTCCCCATCACTGCTACCTATTATCCCAGCCAATTTAACGTTGAACCACCATTAACACTTTCCTTTCAGAATCACATATTTACAATGGGCTGGCAGTCAGACATCCCTTTCCTTCAATATTTCTCAGGTCTACTCATTTTGCATTAGAACAGCCCATGCCCTCAAGCTATGATTTCCTTGTTCTATGAGTTAAAGACTGGAGTGGAGTATTTTTATGAATGTGCAATTAAAATAGAATAGTTCATTTAAGTACTTTACAACATCAAATTTTTGATCCATTGTTGGAGAAGTGCTGGAAAAAAATTAGAAGCTTTTGGAAAATATATGTCTCTTTGGAGATAGCCAAGGAAAAAACAGGTCTTTCAGAGCAAAACAGAGTGGATGTTATTTGTGAGTATTCTGAGTTTGTAACTGTGGTTTAAAGACCGACAGCAGTCATTTTAAACAGGTCCTTGGGAAATTCTCTAGGCTTTAGGCAACAACTTTCTTCTTTCCTGCTAGGCTCTAATTGTTTCATTCAGGATTGCTGGGAACTCCTAGCTCCAGGGAATTTGCTGTGCTTCTGATTCCAAGAATGAAAGATTTTACTAGTAAAGGCAGCCCAGTGAGTGAAAGTATGGATGTGTATGTGTGTGTGTGAGTGTTTCTGATTTGTGTAATTCTGAATTAGTGCCCTCCTGTTGTATAAATGCATTTTATCTAGACTACACAGTATTGATGTGCTGCTTATCTAGCACCAACTAGTGTTATGTTCGGAGTGTTAACACCTCCGAACTCAGAATTGAAAATTACTAAAGATTCAAAGCAGATTGGAATAATTCTCTGTTATCTTAATTTATGGTGTTTTTAAAAACCCACAAATATTACACTTCTTCCAATGAAAGAGTACTTTCATGCTTTTAAGTATATTGGTGTAGAACAAATTGACAACTGGCATTGAAAACAATCAATCAATGGAAGGGTAACTGATGTGATACAGCAATCTGTATACGGGATAAAATTGGGAGTTCATAACTCATTTGAATCAAACTGTGAAATATGATGTATGAGGAACTATGTAATGTTTTGAACGACCAACAATAAAAAAAATAAATAAATAAATAAAAAATTAAAAAAAAATAAAAACATAATCTCACGTGGGCATTATAGCATGGGCACTGGAATTTTCTCTTAGTTAAAAATCCACAGTGCCCACAGTTCTCATGACTGTAATATGGCATTTCTTTCTAGCTTGTGGAATTTATTTTTTTTTCTGCAAAGCTATGCTGTAGCTATAGATTTAAAAAAAAAAAAAAAAGAAAACAACTGAGTTTCACTACAATTCTACCATATATTTTTCCATTCTAGGGGCAGATTCATGAATTCACTTTGGAAATTTTCAATAAGAGAAAGTATGTTAGTTTATCTTTGTTCAGAAAAATAATTTTATGTGTTATAGCTTAGAAAGTGCTAAACAGTTTTCAGGGAACAAACTTTTTAAGCATTTCAACAAATGAGAAATCATTAGATCATAATAGACATGCATATGCCCTGGTCTTCTGTTTTCTGGATATAGAGAATTTGAATTTAAACAAGACAGGTTCTTTGGAGTATCTACCATTGGACTTTGGGAACTGCTTTTAATCAGAATTTATACTGATCTAGTTTTAGCAAACCCTTAATGATAGGAAGGAGGCATCAGCTCTATTAGGCAAACCCTGTTAGCTTATTTAGAATTATTGTTGAGACTTAAATATAACTGTTCTCTAATGTATGCTAGTGTCTCCAATTAGTGCAAATAGCAAGAGTATGCTCTATTAGGCCTTAACTGCATTTAGCACTTTTCTGATTCGGGTCATGGCTTTGCTGGAGCAGCAGAGGGAGTCACTCTCAGAAGAAACATTAACATTACAGGTTGCAACCACTTCCGGAGAAGAGTAGGGAAAATGGTGGGAGTAGAGACTCAGCCAGTGCTCCTGCCTTGCAGCTTTGGCCTACATCTTTTTTTAGTTTGACTTTTGTACTTGTAGCAGTTAAAAACAAACCCATTCACATGTTCCCACACATTAAAAACTTATTAGCTCCTTTGACTTGAATATAGTATAAGAGGTACATCTCATAACACTTTTCTCCCAGACAATGTGCTGTTCCTTAGGAACATAGAGTTGAATGAGACCTCAGGAAGATGGGCTTACAAATATATAGTACAATTCACTTGCAAGAATAATTCACTTTCTGAAATATAACAGTAGTCACAGGTATAGTATTTTCTGGATTTAGACATCTGAGATAGTAAACATAGGTTAGGCCAGGATTCTGATTTGATTGGTGGTGGGAATTCCAAAGTTTCTACTTAGAGAAACTCATGGGGATGATTTAGATGGAAGCAATTTTCTTAAAGTTGTTTACATCTTAACAAGTATGTTCCTTAGATTTCATATGTATTTTGTCCTGCTTTGGGGAGGGACCAGCTAAGGGCTATGTGTAGTGTATACCCGTTTTATCAGTTAGCACAGTGGTTACCAGTGTTTTATAATCCTGCTTCTAAGCTTCCTAGCTATGTGACCATGCATCAGATATTTAGCCTCTCTGTGCTTTAGTTTCCTCCCATGTAGAATGAGAACCATATATGCTATCGGTCACACTAGGATTGAATGAATTGATACATATGAAGCAGCTAGAGCAGTGTTTAACTCACAGAAAGTAAATATGATTCTTTGGCTTCCAACTCTAAAACACCAGCAAAGCCCAAGATGTTAAAGGAATTAAAGAACAATAATTTTGAAACTCAAAATGAGAATAACTGTGGGAGCTGCTTTTCCAAAGGTAAGAAATGGAGTTGTCTAAGGAGACACTCCAAAATAGATCACTGCAGACTTCTAAACAGGATCAACTTCTTTGGACAACCTGTGGGTGTCTCACTCTATTTCTTAGCCTCTTTTCTTCCTTTCTGTATTCTCTGGGAAAATGAACCCACTAGCAGTTCTAAACAAGCACAGGCAACAGTCTCTACCCTTGACTTTGTATCTTTACAAGAAATATTTAAGATGGGTCTTTAATAAATCTATAAAAAAGACTTCTACAGAAAACAAAACAAAATGTCATATACAGGCTTTCTGACAAGGGTTCCTTGAAAATGAGCCCTTTGTGCAAATATATGTCAACAGTTTTTCTTTAAAATGAAATGGATGAAAGTACCCAGTCTAAGAACATAATCAAATTGTTTAATGATACAAATGTTTATCATTTAAATTCACCAGAATTTTCATTTATTCATACTAAATTTGCAATAGAAAATTTGGTAGAATTTATGACAGCAGAGATAACATTAATATATGCAATATATGTTTTAAAACATATTTAATTACTTATAATTGTATTAAATATAAACAATAAACAACTATTGCTATTTCTTTGCACACTACTTTCTGGCAAATTTTTAAGGTAAAACTAGGAATTTGCAGGGCTTTGTATGTTACTTAGCATTATTAAGGCAGATTTTTCTTATACAGAATTAACATTCTGCTTTAAATTATTGATAGCCTGGTTCTGCCCTAAATCTCTCCTCACTTCTCCTGTCCCCTTCACTCACCTCCCCTCTTTCTTTCTTTCCCTCCTTTTCCCCCTCTCCCTTTCCCTCTCTTCCTCCCTCTGATTCCTTAAATCTATGTATGGGCTCTTTGATTTCATTACTTATTTGTATTTGTTATTGCTTATGTATTTGTGTAGGAGGGCTGCATGAATCTGAGATTTGGATATTGTTTTAGTATTATTAAGTTCAAGAATGTTTTATTCACAGAAACTCAATGCTATTTTTTATGGTACTTCTTTGAAACAGAATAAATTTGCCTTGAACAATATCAAAACACTAGTGTTTCCTTTTTTCCAGTTCTCAAATAGAAATCTAGTACCTAGGTAATTTACTGTTTTTAATTGTTGTAAGTATTTACCTCAAAATGTATAGAGATTTTAATTGATAACATTTTATACTAATATTTTTATAATTAGATCAGAAATAGAAAATTTTTAAAAATCTTCTTTACCTGTTTGGAGCTATCAGAATAATTTCTGCCTTTTCATGAAAACTTAAAATATATCATACTGCAAGTTTTGGGACATTTATAAACAAAATATTACAAAATATTGAGCTATAATTTGAGAAATAAATAAAAACGTTTTGGATCGAATTTGTAACATGGATTCTCATTTTGAACATTGACATTCTTCATAAAGTTGCTCCTTCAGGACTATTTAATGATATTTTCAGATACACAGATAAATGTAACAGATTTTTATAGGTACTTAAAACACATCTAGCCTTCTGCACAGAGTCCATAGTACTAAAGTTACCATGACCTTTCTTAAACTGAAGTTGTAATTTAGAAAGTGAGCTAAAGCTTCAAAAGTGCCAAATATGCAGCTACTTGTGCTTACACCAGTGTGCCTTCTATTAGCATTGAGCAGTGACTCAAAAGTGTGTTGTGTTGTAAAAGTGAAGCGTAACATCTGAAATCGCCTACGTGTGAGGAGTGCCCTCTGTAAATTAAATAACCAACTGCTTCCCATGGCCACCACTGCACAGTGATGGGAGAATGCGGAGAACCCCAGGAAACTGAATTATATTGACAAGCCTGTTAGACTTCTCATTTTAAATATCAGTGTTCAAAATAATCATGTTAACAGATGATATTGATTAATCAAATTTAACTCCAGAGTTACCAATCCTATTTATTTAAAAAAATGTTGTGTGGATAGGGGGGCTTTACCTTCATTAATCATTTTGTCATGTGAATTCTGTGGCTAGTTTCATTTCTCAGCAATTATGAAAGCTATAAAAATGCCTCATGTAAATGAACACATATTATGTCCTCTTCTAACTAAGGATGTTAAACAACGGAAGCTCTGCAACAGTTTAACGAGCTTATTGATGAATGCTAACATTTCTCATTTTCAGTCAATGTCTTAATTGATTATTTAATCATGGACTGCCTCAACTTGAGTATAATTCATTGTCTTTTTTTTCACTATTGAGAAGAAAAACCTTACATAGAAACATTCCTTTCCAATAAAAACAGACCAGTGCTTTCATATTAAAATGTATCCACAGTCCAATTATAAGGTAAAATATTCCCATGAATAAAAATGTTGTTTTCCCTCCCAAACTTAAGAAAATTAATATGTATAATAACATAATAGTTTAGCATAGAAGTATATCGAACTAGTTAGTATCCTTCTATAATTGTGTAGAAAGCTAATCCTTTTAAATTAATTATAATAAACATTCTCAGTGCAAGTTTACTACAATATATTAGGGTGCATGGTGTAATAATATCCACTTATAATTATAGCAAAGAAAATTCATGTATGGGATTAAATTTAAAGGGAGCAAATTCTAAAATTCTATTCCATATGAATTTTAATTTTTTACTTGTATTTAAATTTGATATTTTAAGTTATAACATCATTTCTTTGGAATTTTAAGAGTCTAAAAAGTTCTTTTAAGAACAAGATCAAAGAATACTCTTTAACAGATGGTATTCTCTAACTTTTTACACATACTAAAAATGATAGTCTGTGACAACAGCACAGCTTTTTTTATTGTTGTTGTTTTATTATACATGATTTCCAGAGACCTGTGTTATCTCTAATCAAAGCAAGCAAACAAAAAATTACTACCAGTATCACAACCAAAGCTTGGAGTGCAAAAATGAAATAAATAAGGGCAATTTCACTTCTGGGTGATATATGTTAGCATTGAGATTTAGCTTTGGGTAAAAGCAACATGATATATCTTCATTGAATAAAAAGCTTGCCCAAATATATACATTGTAGCCACCCAGTGGAAGTATTCAAGTTTAGCAAGTAGCAATCTTGAAATCATTCTAAATAAAACAGTAATTATGTTTTTTTTGTTTGTTTGTTTGTTTTGTTTTGTTTTTTTAGCAACTTTCCTTTTTCACTCTGGATCTCCATGAGATGATGAAAGACTTAAAAACTTAAAACTTAAAAATTTGTTAGGTAGGGATCAAATTTAAGAATTGAAGGAAGTTAAGACTTTTCTCTCCCTGCCTATCAGAGCCATCACTCACAGAACATGCAGAGTGGTGGAAAACAACTCAGAATCTGAGGGGAAACAGGCATGTTCGAATGATTCATAATTTGTGCTATCCAAGACAGAGATCTAAGATCAATTCTTCATCTTAATATTATTTGACACATCCTCTGACTCGAGACTTATCTAAATAAGTCTTGATTTGCACTTATTTCAATTAACATAGCAAAATAACTTGGAAAGTATTTTAAAGGCATATATGTGTTAGAAGTTAATTAATTATTTACATGAAGTGAACTTGGATATTCTTGAACAAGTTTGACTGGGTGTATGTGTTGGAAATATCTAGAATTAAATCCATGGTATACTGGTATCCTTCAGTGGTCTTTGTGAAGGGCACTGCCACTTGCTGAGCTACTCTTAAATATTGTCATTAATAACAATTCCAATGTTATTTTTTAAATCTCACCTGCTCATAAGAAATTGAGTAATGTTTCCTTAGAATGTTCTTAGGGACATTCTTTCCCCTAAAAAGGATTTGCATAGGTGTAGTTTATCTTTTAAGAGAATTATAATACATATAAAAATGGTATTACTTTTTTATGTATTGATTAAAACATATATATTTATTTTTTTGTTTACAGTTAAACATGCAGTATTTCTACATAGATTTAAAAGGACCACAGTGAAAAATTTTATATTTTACTTATATGAAAAAGAGTAGAGAAGTGGTTGGGAAAATTTTAACAGTGGATATGTTTTCCCAGTGGAAAGGAGAAAGGGTCATTTTACTGGATTTACTAGATAAGATTTACATATCATTTTGAAATGAATTAAGTAACTATGAAATTTTTTTCTAGGGTGGTATTTTTAGGCCATGTCTTAGTGAAGCAAAGAATTGCAAGGAGTAATTCTCTGTGAGCAGATGTGATTGTGCCAATTTGTGTGTGTGTGTGTGGTGAGTGTGTGTGCGCACGCACATGTGTGTGTACCTTTTGGATTGTTTTAGGAGTGAAAGTTCATTTTCAAGCAGATTTGGCAATATCCTTAAAATACAAAATGAACCTATCAAACAAATGAAAACATACTTTTTTTTAACTTATAAAATAAATTCATGAATAGAAAATCAGATTTAATCACCCATTTTCAATTATCTTATGTTTCTTATGAAAAAAATTATCTTATGTTTCTGAAAAAAGTCACCTTTCTCTTGATGCATTGCTAAGTCATTTCCCTGGTGTACAATAGGGATGCCTCTACCTCAAAAGTGAAGTGGCTTATATGATAGAAACAAGTTTTTCTCCTGGCATCCAAGTGATCTCCACTTCCACTGGCTTGTTTCAAATGTGTAGAGAACTTCTGTTGTGTTCTGATAGTTCTATGGTGGACTATAACTCATTGACCAAGGGAGAATGTCCACTTTCATGCATGCAGGGGTAAAATCCTTTATGCACTTCATGACTCTCTTTCTCTTTCTGGATGCTCCCTCGGAGGGACAGCATTCTCTTGGTAAGCACCCTATGTGAAATGACCTCCTGTGTGGGCTGATCGAAGAAGAGGTCAGCTGTGTTATTCTTCCCTGACCAGAATCCAGTGATGGTTGGTTTTAACCTCTTAATCAAATGGAGTTATGCTTGATTTTTTTGGACTCCCTCAGATGCCATATTGGTGGTTTTATTTCCAGGATTATCCATTATGTCCATTTAAAGGCTCTATTTAAATGGATGAAGAAAGTTAATTGAAAGGGGAGGGGGGTGAGGTTGTTACTAAGGAAAGAATATGCAGAATTTCTTTGAGGATATGGTGATGATATGCCTCCTTGTTTATATTCAATATTATAATATTAATGTACAAATTTTACATGATATACCAAGTTACATAGATATATAGTATCTATTGTCATGTTTTCATATCACTTGGCATTTTTGAACTAGGCATTTTAAGCCATGCAAATACATCCTAGGATTCAGAAAAGTATTTTGAATATTCTTTATCATACACATATAACATAGGGATTTCATAGCAAAACATATAGTCTACTGTTAAGAATAGCAAAGTAAATAATAATTCCTCTCAAAGTTTTATGATTGCAAAGCTGTTAATGAGAGACGTTGCCGTTTAATGCTGAATTGCAAGGTTAAAAGAGGGTCTTAAAGATAACAGTGAACTCCAGAGTACTTGAGTTTGTTTTGCATTCAGTGACAGTCACTAAATTAGGGAAAGGAATGTTCAAACAACACACTTGAGGAAAAGTGATTTTTATAGAAAGGAGCCATTTCTGCTAATAGCCAGTAACTGCACATAACCCCGCTGACATTAAAAGTCCATTAGCTAAGCCCAGTTTAAATAGCAGCTGATGCAGTGTCAGCTAAATGTACATTGGAATTTTTTCATATAATGCAGTAATAGCAGTTCTACAATTTTTTTTTCTAAAACTATGTACATTAAGTAAAACAAATGTCATCTGATAGTAGTAGCAGAGCTGCTAATAAACAGGCAGAGGTTTGTGATGAAACAAAAGTAACAGTCTATATAACAAGAAGATAATAAATGGCATGATGATTTTAAAAGGGAGACTTTGAGAAAAATCATCTGGAGAAGCTTAAGCTGACATTCAGAAAGAGTTGTTTCCATAGAAGCACATGAAGTACTTTGAAATATTCATATAAAGTGAAATGATTTTTTTTCCTTAATAGTTGCAGTAGTTTTTCCATGTATTTGAAATTACAGGAGGCCTCCTCCTTAGACACTTATGTGTGTAAATGGGAAAGAGGGTGAGGAGATAGCAAAGGGAGCAAATGAAAACATAGGTATAACTTAATATGTACTAATATTTTAAGGTGATTACTATGATTATATTTTTGAAAGCAATATGGTGTATTTTTGCTGTCTGAAATGAAATTGAAGGTGAAATGTTCATATTATCCTCAGAAGAGTTCCCTAAATCTGTGTTTTTCCATCTTTGTAATATTTTACAATCAACATTTCAATTGTCTAAAAGACAAGTATTACTGAAAATTATACTAGAATCTAAAAATCTTTTAGAACATCTTTAAAGTATTCTCTAAGCCAGTGTTCTGTGACTATAAAACAATTGTGGAGACAAACGGGGCTGCTCAGTAGTCTAGTGTGTGAGTTGAGAACAAGGCAGTAATTAATCAGTGGCTGTCGCACGCACACCACTATGAAGTATTAGGAGAACCTCCAGGCCCACCTCCCCCTCCCCTATTATCAGGCCATTAGTGAAACCCGGTACAAGTAACCATGGTGGAGCCCTGTGAGAGCATATGACCCCAGTAGCTTCTGCATAAGCTTTGTGAGCATTTTCACAATGGTCACTGGAATTTTCATCACACTTTATAATACTCAGAATTCTTTATTCCATTCCCTAACTACAGACATCACATCTTTTATTTATATATTAAATATAAAATAATTTAAAATTATTTCTTAGTAGCACAATAAAAATAATTCTGCATTTCTTGAAAAGAATATTGTAAAAAAGAAAGTGACAAAGAAAAACAAAACAAAACAAAAAGGCTTACCTTTGCCCACAAAGTAGAAGAGATTTCCATTTTATGTTAATAAATTTTCATACAAGCACTTCCTAATAAAATAAAGAAATACTCCTCGGTGTTGTTAACTGTTTTAATTCATCTCAGACCACTGTAAATGCTCATTTTAAATGAATTGGGAGTTTACATGAATAGAGTTTTTGCAATTAAATTACTAACCAAAATCCCATTTACTAACATATTACATGAGAGACTTGATGAACAATCTCGTCTTTAGTATGTAACTCAAACATTAATAACAGATGGAAATATGCCTCAGTTCAACCATTGGTCTTTGATTTTTAATTCTAAACCTACTTCATTTTTTTTTCAGACCAAAGCATCTTTTTAAAGTCACCATTTTCCATATGTTTTTCCTTTTGTATTGCATAAATATTAATTATATTGCAATATGAAAAAAGAATGCCATTGTGTTTGGTCACGTAATGAATTTGTGCACATCTATGAACCAGTATTATGACATTGAATTATGTTGAAAGTAACAAGATGATGCAAGATTGATTTAAATAGGACAATTATTGCATTAAAGTTTTTTTAATAGTTTTAGAAAAAATACTCTGCAATGTTAATATACCGTTACTTTTTAAATAGCTTCTCAACAGTGTGTCCTTTTTTGTATGAATTACCTTTTAAAAAATTTTAAGTAAAAAAACAAGAGTACTTTTCTGTCACTTGAATTTGTTCATTTATACATTATAAAAAAGTTTTTTTAAATAGTCTTTAAGAATGTCTTTAGTAATGTTTCATATTTTTAAATAATGTATCAACTGTAGTAAAATGAGCTAGTAGTTTTAGATTTGTCTTTATCTTTTTCTTCTTTTCTTTCCTTCCCCCCACCCCAACCTTTAAAATTTCTATGCTTTGACTACTGGGGAAATAAAAATATATTGGATATATGTCTCTGTGTGTGTCTGTGTGTGTGTGTGTGTGTGTGTGTGTGTGTGTGTGTTTGTGTGTGTATTGGAGTCTGATAATTTCCTAATACAGGAAATACATTAAAATTTATTGAGAAAATATTAATGCGTATGACCAGGAGTAATCCTGTGACAACTAGTCATGGGCAAATAATCATGCAAGCCTGTCAATAAGTCCCTTGGTAAAGGTGAACAGACTGCTAACTCTTTGCTTGCAATTCCATACAAGTTAAAAATCTCTTAGTTTCACTTCACTCTGGAGAGTAGAAGATGAGAGTAATCATAGTATTTATGCCATAGAACTGTGAGGATTAATAGGGTGATCGAAAGAGAAGACCTGGAGCAGTTCCTGGCACCAGATAAGCTCTGAATGCACACTGATATTTGTTGCTGCTCTTACTAATTTATTCTTGTCACAGAAGTCTATACTATATTGTAGTTTTCATTTGCATTTGGCATTAATATAAAAATAATTAGGGTGTCAAAAGAATGAGAGAATACGTTCAGTTGGGGTATCATCAGGTGGAAGAATGTCACTTGGACCAGAAAAGGCATATTATCAGAGGTCAATTTTTTTAAAAAAATTGGTAGACTTTAAAGTCACTCTTACTATATCCACTTAAGTCATGAGATTTTAAATTTTACATTAAAATCCGTTGGAAAGTTACATGTTTGTTTCATTTTAGGGACAAGAAAGCTTAAGTGATTTTTGTTTGTTTGTTTGTTGTTGTTGTTCCGTATACCAGGTTCTGAATCTAGAATACATCCCAGTAAAACTACTACCTGATAAGCTTCAGGAAGAAATCTGGTTTATGTGTTTCTACTATACATTGCTGTATTTGTACAATATAAATTAAAGAGTAAGAAAAAACAATTATCAAATTCTTTACATTCTACTGGTAGTTAAACTTTTCCTAGAGAAATTGAAACAATTAACCTTCTTCACTTATGTCAGAAATTTTAACACAACAAAGCATTTATTGAAGTGATAAAAGCAAAAATTAATTAAACTGAAATTTCTAAGCAAGGCCAAAGTTCTAAATGTGTCAGGGGCCATATAACAATAAAAGCCAAGGAGATATTAATTAGATACCCAGTGTAAGTACTTCACTTAATAAAATATATTTTGGACAGTATTATTTAATGCACAGACTAGCTGAACTCTATAGTTCACAGGCATACTTGTATTATATTTGTGATATACAGGAGTGGAGAGACTTTCCAAAAACATAGTTGTATCTGGGAAAAAAAAGTCTGTAGTGTATACTTATAAGCAGAAGGTGTATGAGAAATTAAATAACAACTTTATTTTTAAAATCTGAACAAATAAAAACCCTTAGTTACAAAGAATATTCACATTTATAATATACATGTGTATATGTGCATATACATACACATTGGATATTTGAATCACTATGACATTTATAATCTCTCTTTTCTATTGTTTTATATTCTTATAAAATTTAAATAAGACAAAACATTCAATTTTTTTTTAAATTCATCAATTTGATTGGAAGAACATACCTAATCAAAAATGTTTGTAACCCAAACTTTAATGCAATAACATAACAGATGCATTAACTAAATGAATAAGGACAGTTCATCCACCACATCAAAATAATACTAACTTAGGAATCACTTTAAGTATGTTCTTGGAACACTATTTCATTTGCAATTTTTTTTTGTCCAAAAGTCAAAGTTCAGTATTCTTTTATTTCTTAAACTCTAATATACTCCTCCCCCAATTCTCCAAGTGCTGTGCTATAAGGTACATTCCACCTTTTAAAGGCAATATTAGTAGGATCTAAGTAATCAACAGTGTGGTTTACTACCTACATAATTATGAAAATCTTATCTTTATAGGATCTTACTCCTTTCACAGAGCCAACAAAAACAACTTATAATTATTTTAATGACTGAGTAAACTGCTTAATTGAGGTTTATGCTGCATATAACATTTAGTTTTTAGTAGTTTTTTTGGATAATTTCCAGGGGCAAAGAAACAACAATGACTAAGAAGATGAGATGGTAGCTTTAATAACTTCTCGAATATACCTGTTTTGTTTTCAAGTCAAACTTCTCAAAATGTTGATGTTCTAAAAATTAAACTGTCTTAGGAAATACTATTAGGTGACTTTGGAAAGTTTATTTTCATTTGTTTCAATGTTTTGTTGTTCTCTTTTGTTGCAGCACTGGGGATGAGGATTGAACCCTAGGGCACTCTACCATTGAATCTCAGCCACAGCCAGCCTTTTGTTGTTGTTCTTGTTGTTGTTTTGGAAACAGGGCTTTGCTAAGTTTTTGAGGCTGGCCCTGAACTTGGTGATCCTCCAGCCTCAGTGTGATTACAGACATGTGCCATTGAGCTTAGCCTTTCTTTTAAATTGATTGAACAATATCTTTTATTTTTTTCCTGGAATGCATGATTTTTTGCTATTATTTGACAGGATAGAAGAGCAATTCAGAAAGTCCAGTTGTTAAAGAAATTGGAAAAAAAATATTTCTTGTGGTCTTATATAGGTTTGGAAAAATTTAAAGATATTCAAGCATCAATGGTGTTATATTAGAAAAGACGATGTATGTTATCTGCATGTTTCATAAATATGTTGATATCTTTGAACTGATACACTGAAGAAGTTTTTTCCTGCTCCCTGTCCTTCCCCACCTTCCTCTATCCTCCACACTAAAGCCAGGAAAATCTAACAAAATTCATCAATAGCGCTCTCTTTCTCAAAACTATTGCCTTAAATACAAGATCTAAACTTCTGAATGAGATCGACAAGGTTATGTGTGTTTATCCTTCTAACTATACTCCTGGATATTCCTCTCTAGTTATAGTTTCCTAAGACTTTGCGCCTTCCCCAGATCTGGCTCAGATTGTTCCTAATAGGGGGAATACTTCAAGGTTTTCTAGCAAGCTGCCATGCTCGTTCATCACCAGATTTCACTTGTGCTTCTTCCTTTCCAGAAAAAAAAAAAAAAGTGTATGTTCTCATATTCTACACCTTCCTCCTGGCTTAATCCTAGCATCTTTATGTCAGTTTAGATGTCCATTCCTTCATAAAACAACCTTTCTTATCCAACTGGATCACTCTTCTTTATCTGTGTCCCCAGCCCACATGTCAACATGATGAATACAGGAACCCTATTCACCCTGATATCACCAGCATGTGGCACAGTGTTTGGCACACAGTCAGCATCTAATAGATATCCTTTGAACAGTATTGGATGAGTGCAGATTTTGTTCATGCATAAATAACACATCTTAGAGGGGATTTTTGTGATGACCCATGGTGGTGGAATTAGTGGAAGCTCTCCAGGTTCTTCTCATCACTAATTTGAGAGCTCCTGGACCTAGGGTGGTAAATGTGAAGTTGTAGGTGGAAATCAAAACTGTCTTAGGAGTGAATGTTTACCATCTCTTTGATACTATGTACTATAGTTTAAATTTGAAATGTCCCTCAAAAGATCATAGCTTGGTGTCCAGCCCATGGTGCTTTCAGGAGGTGTTGGAACATTTAGGAGGTGAGACTGAGTAGAAGGAAATTATATCATTGGGGGCATGCCCTTCAAGGAGATATAGGAACTCTGGCTCCTTCTTCTCTCTCTTTAGCTTCCTGGCCACCATGAGATGAGCAGTGTTGCTCCAGTATGGCACCCTCCACCACGATGTCCTTCTTTCACTGTAGGCCTAAAAGCCACATGGCCAGCTGACCATGGACTGAAACTTCTGAAACTATAAGCCAAAATGAATCTTTTCTCCTTTTGAGTTGATTATCTCAAGTATTTTGTCACAGTAATGAAAAGCTCAAGCACTAACTAAATAGGGCAATCTCTTTAGCTTTAGAAATTCATTCCTAACTTCTGATTTTCTATCCTGTAATTTGGAGCTATTAAGGAATGAAGAAACCCTAAATAATTGATGGTTAATCAATTCGAGCACAATTGGGCTCTATCTGGTTTCGTCATTTTGATTAAAACAGAAGTAGGAGTTATGGAGGTTTTCAAGTCAAGCAATACCACAATATTCCCACAAAATTTTTCTACCTATTCAGTTGTAGAATTCTATCATATGGAATATTAGTAATATAAATTGACTCTCCAGATGGGTGATAAATTTTTCTTTTATATTTGGATTATTGTTGTCCCAAATACTATGGACTATTTTTTTCCTATTTCCACAATAAGATAAATAAGTCTCTTCAGGTTATGATAGTTTGATGTGAGGTGGGTTATATAAACGTAGCTGTAGGGTTAGAGGCAGAATGGCCCAGGGTCAAGAACAATAAATCTGTTTTGGACTAGATATTCACCCAATTGTTTCCCTGTAGTTGATTACTGTTTGAAAGGGTTATTTTGGTTTTTGTTTTTGTATTTTATAGGACCACAGCCTATTATCTTTGGGCAGGATATTTTGATTTTTGGATTAGGAAATAGTATACTGAAATGTATCATTATGAACCATTATTGAATCAACTATTCTCATAGGCACTTTTAAGGTGACCAAAATATGTTACGGATTATGCTACGCTGCTAGCACAGAGGAAATTATAACAAGTAACTGCTACTTTTTTCTTAAGACTTCAGTAAACACAGCCCTAACTCGCCCTGAATAATTACCACAGAGAGCTATGCAGTGGTCTTTAACTGGTAGTTGTTTGTAATCAAGCAGCCTGAATCTTGCCTTGACATAAAGCAGAGGAAGTGGTTAGGAGACAGACCTGTAATTATCAGCAGCAGGTGCCCATAATGGAATGCCAGAGAGATCTTTAAAGAGGCAAATATTACTTTAGGAAAAACTTCAAGACTGTCAATTTAGACCAAAAGGCATTTAAAGTAAAAACTGGCTTGAGAGCTATATTAGAAGAATACTTCTTTGGAAACAAAGGAAAATATAATAAATTCCTTTAATGTAAATTAACCTCTTCCATCTACACACTTACATATGATCAAGATATGGAGTCTAAAACAAAAATGGACGCCACTTTCAGAAAAGGGATGATTTATCATTTGACATTTTTTGGTTATTAAAAGGTTTATTTATGATGTAAACAAAAGCATTGCTGTTTATTTTAATAAGTACCATACGAATACATTGGGCAAACAGCACATTCATTTCTTTTTGAACCTACTTTTCATGGCTTCAAAGGACACCAAATCTTGATGTCCTCATCCTGAAGGACCAAAATTTTTTGTCAATTGCTGCACAAAATGACACTTTTAAATGGTAACAGTTTTTAATTTCAGCTTTTTTTTCCTCTAAAAGAAATAAAACATTAACCTCTCTAAGAAGTCCTGAAGAATAATGAATCTTATAGTAAGATATATTTGATAACACTTTGTAGTTAAGGTATAAAAGAAATATTCAAGTGATAACCAACACTACTTTTAGAAATGTACTTAACCAAGTTACTTCAATAATGCAGTATATTCCAGTATTTCCTTTTATCTTTTTATTTTAAACTGTATACTACTGTGGCTTATATTACTTACAGGAAATTCTGTTATATGAGGAATAGATAAAAGAAAACCAACAAAACTTAATTGCCTTGGTAGTTTTCTGCATTTTTAAATGGAGAACTAATTCTCTCTCTCTCTCTCTCTCTCTCTCTCTCTCTCTCTCTCTCTCTCTCTCTCTCTCTCTCTCTCTTGCTTTCTCCCCTCTTCCCCAAGTAAGATAAACTTTAGTTGTTTTTATGTTGTGGGGGTAAATAAAGCTCATGGAATTGAACTCCTTCTAATGGAGAAAAGAGTGATGATATGTCTGTATGACCCCATTCATTCTCAGATGTGCTTAGCACATATTTTGGGGAATATTTGTTTTCCTGCCTAATGCTAACTGTGTATTTATTATTATGAAAACAGTGGAGACGTCAATCATTCACTGTACTTGCCAGAAATGCCTTCAGCTCCCACAGTAGTTGTATGTCAAAATCCTGCCCTACTTAAAAGGAAGACATAAAATTTATTCTGGAAATTTACCAGAGCAGACCAGCCCTCAAAAAATGTGAAGTAAAAGATCTCTGTAGCTAAATTAAACTAAACTTAAGTCACACTTGACGCATTATGCTTAAGATAACTCCATCTAAAAATGTGTAAGTTTCAGAGGGTCTCGGTCTTATTCAATGTGAATACCAAATAAGGAAGGAAGAGTCGAGAATCACCTAAAAAACCAGATGGAGAACAAATAGAAGGAAATAATATTTTTATGATTTGTAATTTATCTGCATACTTATTTGGGATTCTTATTCTTCAGATTGTCAAGTAAATAAACTAATCCAGACAGTAGGGCAATAGCTTATATAGGTGTAACAACACAGCCAAGTAATTGTCTGAATTCCCAGTAGCTTCATTTTAAATGTATGTGAGGATAAAGATGTGATTAGAAGTAAAGATATGGAAGTTAGACTATATCCATGTATTTTAATATGTTGTATCTTCTCTCAGACCAGGTGCAGTTAAGCTTTTTGTTTATGGAGGGAAAAAAAATCCAGTACAACTGAGATTAATTTAACTCAGGAAATATTAATTACTATATCCCATAGACATAAATGAGATGGAATAATAAAACATATCTTTTAAGAAACTTGTTAGGAAGATCAAGTATTACAGGTAAAATTTGAAAAACCACAATATTGTAGACTGGCATGACAAAATAATCAAAATATTTTAGAGGAGATGAAAGAACAGATAAATGTGCTTTGGTGCTAGAACATTCTGCTGGGATAAACTCAGCTGATTTAGAGAAAGGACTGAAGCAAAACTGTTCATTGCCTTTAATAATGAGTACCACTCTCACTTACCGTGGAGAGGCTACTGAAAATGTTTTGTACAACTATGAAGGACAATATCCTCTCTTGACCTCTTTCCATTTTCTTCCCCTTTCAATTTTGAGAGCAATTCTTCCTCCTTCTGGCTTCTACTAACAGCTCTTGTCTTTTTGTTGAACAGAGGAGTGGAACAGAGGCCTGGTCTCTGATTTCTAGAGCTACCCTCTGCCTTTACTCTCTCCCGGGGTTGCATTCCATTTCTGCAGAGTAAAATGAGTCTCCAATCCAAATTTAGCTGTTTTATTACACATGTTGTAGCTAAGCCACTTAGGCCAGACATGACCGCATCCCTCAGCAACAGAGTTTGAGTTTGTCAAGTGGTGCAGGTTTGTCATCTCCTTTTAAATACAGTTTTACATCTTTTAATACTTGTTTGGATTTTGAGTAATGGTCTCTTTGGCGCTCTGAGATTTATAAAATGATGTCAGAGCTTGAAGGTAGAGGATGGTTGGCTTTTGAGATATTTCTCCTTCTCATTGGGGACCCGGAACATGAATCTCCATGGGTGGGAAAATTGATAGTTAGGCGTAAGCCACCTGTAGAACTACTTCAAAGTCAGTTGTAGAAACTTTTATAATTAGTAAAACTCTTCAGGGAACTTTAAATTGAAAGGGCCAGGGGGAGTTATATGAATGACTCTGAAATATAGATTTTAAATTTAAAACATAAGACTTTTTTTTGCCTAACATCTTTCACAAATAAATTTCAATATGCAGTTAATAGATATTAATTTTAAATTTGATAATATAGTAATTAATAATTTTTAGAGTTGTAATTTCCTTACTCTGTAGTCATCTCGCTAATAAAGACTTTTTGACTTTTTTTTTTTTTTAAGTATTGCTGGAGTAAACAGAATATACAATGCCAATGACTGTCTCTGAGACTGGTATTTTTCTAGAGCTGGTATTTTCCAGTTTTAGAAAAGTGAATGTTAAAAACAAAAATGTGGGAAGAATGTGGGAGAAGAGTGTAAAGTGATTTTGCAGTATAGTGGCACAGCCGTTCACGTGGTAGGCTCAAATAAAAGCTTCCCAATTCATTGGATTAAAAATGCCTATAAAAGCACTTCATATTTAGATTAAAAACAAAATCACCCTGCATTTCTCTCAAATGAAGTTTGCATAATTCTTAAATTCTATTCTTATTTGGAACAGTATAATTATAAAAACCAGCAATTCATTTTTCCCAAAGTATATGAAAATAGCAATTGTGAAAGTATTTCAGAGATTCTATGTTAAATGCATATATACAAAAAATGCATTGGCATCTCTATAGATACCAATTTGAAGTCTTTGAAGAAAGATAGAGGCTGAAACCTACTACACTATTTCAAAAAACTAATATTGCCCCATAGAAATTGAGAATCTCATTTTTTATGAGATCAAGATTTGTTTAACAATACACACAAACAAAATAGACTTGGAATATATTTGCCCCCTTTTATCTTGTTATCTAATTGGGAATTATTGTCAAATGACCATCATCTACAAGTAGTTAGCTACTCTATTCAACAACAAAAGAATACAAAACCTTGACAGTGACTTTCTGTAAATTGATTTACTTGTCTTAGTTGATTTCTACTTCAGAACATATTGAAATTCAACTGAAGGAGCCAAAATGAATTTTTGGATCAAAAGAAGTAATACTTCCAAACAGGTATCATTGACACAAGCAATATTATCTATGCAATCGTGCATTGCATAATGACATTTGAATTAATGACAAACTGCATATATAATGATGGTCCCTACAAGACTATATTGTCTAGTGACTTTGGAAGTCTTAATTCATCAGATATGCTCTGATGTTTGCACAGTGACAAGATAGCCTAATGATTCATTTTTGAGTACTTATCCCTTTGTTAAAGGGCATATGAGTGTACATGTCTCTGTTTTTAGAAATAGCTTTAGCACATATATGAGAATTGCATACAGTGAATTTTTTTATATAATTTTGGTTGAAAAGTTTCATGATACATTTTGAGTTATACATGTTTCACTTCTTTTATCTTGTGGAATTTACAAAAGTTATTTGATTAAAAATTTCTAGAATGAAACTCACAAGAAAAAAATAATGATTGAGTAAAAAGAACAATGATTAAACACTCAGTTGTAAGTTACAAAAAGTAGTTGTGCAAAATTATAAGAAGATTGGAATTTTGCTCAAGAATTATAAAGCAGATCTAATTTATGCTAGTATTTGAGCCTTCACATGTATTTTGGGAAGAATAAACTGGGGGGGGACAATTAATTCTCTTTACTCAGTTAGAACTAATGCATAAGACCAGGAACTCAGGAAAGGGCATTCTCAAGATTGCTACTCAAGTGCATGTTAAACCTCCTTCTGGCATTTGAGCTTCCAAATGTATTCCATCAACTTTGTGTGCAATGTGTCTTTTTTTGACAGGGGCCTGTGGAGGGAAAGCTTTCTCAAATTCAGCCAGGCTTTAGTGACCCTCTAATTTGGCATCATTTTTAAAAAATGAACAAGTGGAAAACTGAAACCCAGATGGGGAACTGACTTGTCTTGTGTTCAGAAACTTGACCTATCCAATATATATTTTACAGATGAGGAAACAGACCCTTCTAGTGCTCAGAGTTCACACAGGTGCTAATATATACCTAGGACTAAAATTCATGTCCTATGGCTCCCAGTTCCAGCTGATTACCACCATGCAGTATTGCATCCTCAATGCCCCCACGCAGAATTATATCCCATGCCTCAGAATTTGTTCTTCCTTGGCAAACCCTGTGTCACAAGATCCAGTGCCCACTGGAACTAGTGGGGTTCCATGAGTAAGTGGGCTGAGTGTAGGATGACAGATATTGCTGGGGACCATGGCAAACTGAAGAGCATACATTCTGTTTTTAACACAAAAGGCTTCAGGCCCTCTTTGCAGGAATAGAGGCCCAATATGGTGGGAGCATCTAGTTTTTCGGGAAAAGCCAGATCTTGTTTTTTGTTTGAAATTTCTTATGCAGGACAGGCCAAAGAAAGCATACATACAGGTGGACATTTGCCAGCACTGCCACTTAATTGCATGTATATAATAATAGTCCCTGTTGATTAAAACATGCATGCAAAACTTATGCATCATCTCTTTTCATCCTTAGAACCCAGGAAGTTCTAAGAACTGAGACTGTACAATTTGAAGTGATTTGCCAAAGTCCAACAACCAAACACAGGTCTAGGACTGAAGGATCATGCCTGAACCAGTAGCTTTTAATCCTACACTAATACTCTTTAGCTTCTGTGATGGTTCAGCCATTGCTGGTTGCATTAGAGCTACTGGGGAATCTGTGGCATCTTCCAAAGTCCATAACAGTTCACCTTTCAAATGTTTTCAAACATGTATTGGATTTCCACCATGTAAAAATATTGTTATACTCTGAAGATGAAGGGTGGCATTGTATAAAGCATGATATTTGATTCGGTGAACAAGCCAGGCATATAAACTAACAATTATTTTAAGCATGGCCTGTAATAATTTCTAGAATTTAAATCACCTCTCTGGTGTAATAAAATTCTAACTGCTTCTTTAGTTGGCTTCTAGTTGGGTTGACACATTTCCTCTTACATTTATTCTGAAAAAAAATCAATAAATTATTTGTACACATTTAATAGAGATGAAATTAAAGCTTTTGAAAACCGTATTAGGGGACTGATACTTTAGACATTTATTCCTAAGGGTAAGATTGGTTCAATTTGATTTATTATGTATTTGAAAATTGGAAATCTAAGTTTCCATGTTTTTAAATAGTAAGTTGTTTTAACTGTAATTATAAAAATGGAGTATAGCATCGTGGCTTTAGTGAGACTAGTAGACTAATTTTTGAAAATTAATTTCTAATACTTTATTATTTTATCTCTCTGATTCTACAGAGCAGAAATGTATTCTTTCATAAGTTATACCACTAAACACACAGACACACTTCATTCCATCTGCATTCATGATATTTCATCTGTCCTAACGTCTATTTCTGCTACATGCAGAGATGATCAGTTACATTAAAAGAAAGGTGATGGGAAATCTCTAAGGAATGCATAGAACAGTGGAAGTTATTGCTTCCCTGTCCTGATCTCCTTTGCTGGCCCAGTGCACGCATCCCCCAGCTGCTGTGATGTTGGCGGACTAAAGGCTCACAGCTGCCCTCTTCTTCCTTCTCCAAAGGATTGTCTGTGACTGAACCTGGAGCAGCCATTGCTGATCAGTTTCCTCAAGGTGAGAACAATTCTGTGGGGCAATTCATGTTTCAGTGCTCCTTATTGATGAGGCCACCACTTAACTCTAAGCTGCCCACTACTTTCACACTTGACTCTTCCCCTGCCCTACCCTGATTCCCTCACTCCCTTTTGCTGGAGGCTGTGCCTCTGTGAGTCGCCTGCACAAAATTCCTCTCTTGAGCTCTTCTTTTAGGGAACTCAGGCAGTGATAGACACCAGGGTATCCACTGGTGTTGCTGAAACACACTGTAATTTGTTGGAGAATGTGCCTACATGTGAGGGGCCCTTTCATTTCTTGTTCTTCACTCTGTTCCCTGGTATTGTGCAAAACCAAAAACCATGAAAGACTATAGGGTCTTTGAATAGAACAATTATGAGAACATATGGTTTGGAATCAGGCTATTCCCACCCACCAACCACCACCCCTGCTCCCTGTTGCTAATATAGATAAAAATTCACTAATAGGAGAAAAAGAAAGAGGTTGAGATTGAAATACTATAATGATTTCAATAATTCTGCTGGGGATTACAATAGCCCTTTGTGTTGAAGGTTAATGGTGATAGCAGAATCCACTGTGATTTTGGAGGTTAACTTTCAACTCTGAAACCTTTAAAGACTAATTGAAACTACAGAACACTTTCTTTTCTCCAAAGATTAAAAACAAATCACAATAGTTTTCGGTGGATTGTTTTTCAAGTTAACTTCTTCATAAAGATTAAATTGTTAAAACTTTAACAAAGCCTCTTATTCTGACTCCTCTCTCTCCCCTCCTCCCTCTCTCCAATCTCTCTCACATGAGATACCTTTTCTCTCATACCTTCTTCAGAATGGCTTTTGTACTGTGAAGATGATGGGTGACATGTACAAAGCATATTTGGCTTGGTGAACAAGTCAGGCATATAAACTAATCATTATTTTAAGCAAGGACTATAATAATTTCTGGAATTTAAATTACATCTTTGGTGATTTAGTCTGTTTTTGAAAGACACATTAGCATTGCACTTTAAAATGATTATAGCTCCTGGCCATTTTTAAGGTGTTCATATATGACCTATTGAGAGCTTTTTGTTTTTAATTCTCTTAAAGAAGGGGTATTTTCAAAACATTGTTTTGCATATATTTATTAATTCAAAACATTGTTTTAATTATATTGAAAATCAAATATATAAACTATATCCAAGTTTAAATAATGTCATTTTTTTCACATGCATCTGTTCCATCAGAGACTAATTTGTAGAGGATCTTAGAAAATTGAATATGATATAGTACATACAATTAAATTAACCCAGAAATGAATTACTGGAGGAAATTTGGTCATTTTTCCCCCTCAGGAAAATAAATGCACATTTCTGAGATTTATTATCAGTTTGATATTCATTAAGTTGAATTACATGATTTGTAACTGCCAGTTTTCTCATTCACCAAGACAAAACCAAATGATAAAATTAAATAGAAAATTATGTTTATTTTTTCATAGTTTGGCCCATTTTATTTTCCCCTGCATTCTGTGATATATAAAAATAGATACAAACTTTTAAAAATATATGATTATTTCTGTCTAGAGTCTGCATTTTTAAGCAAGTAGTTTGGAAAATTTATGTAGATTTGTGTACCTTTCTCACATTTTTCTCATGATATTTTTTATGAGCTGAAGTCCCCTCACCTCAAATTCATATGTTGAGATTCTAATATTCAGTGTGATGGCATGTGCAGGCGGGGTATTGGAGAGCTAGCTAGGATGCCATCCAGCTAAAGGGTGGAATCCTCAGGATGAGATGAATACCCTACAGAGAGAGGAAGTGGCTCTAGCTCTCTTCTTTAGTTTGAGCACTCCATAAAGGCCATTTGAGGATATATCCAGGCAGAGGGCCTTCACCAAGGGTCCAGTCATACTGATCTCTTGATCATAGACTTAGCCTCCTGGAGAAAGAAATAGTTGTCTTTAAGCCACCTTGTTTAGGGTAATTTGTTTTAGCAGCCAAAATTAATGAAACAGTTTCTATGACAGGTTCTAAGACAGAGGGTAGAATTATCTCTTTACAAGACTACATAGGAACAGGAGGTACCAAGGTTATGAATAAAGATCATATACTTGAAAATTTTCTAAAAAAATTTTAAATGCAGCTTCCTGATGGTTCATGAAAGCTCAGTTTCATGGCCCATTTTTGGTCATTCATTCAAAATAACAATGACTCTCTCTTTAATTGAGAGTATATACATCAGAGTCCAGATGTAAACTTTTATCATGTTAGTACCACTATGAATTTTGGCATTTTTTCAGTAAGTAAAATAAACAGAACACACAATGATTCAATCATAAAAAATAAAACAGTGAGTCTTGATTTTTACTCTTAATGTTTAAATCTTTCTAGAGATAATGCTCATATTTTTAAATTGATTGGAATTTCTTGGAAAAACACCCACACACCTACAGATATGTTTCTGTATATGGGGGTAGTGTGATCTGTAAAAAGTGTAGAAATCTCTGACAAATTTGGGTATCAAGAGACTCGATAGGCTCTTGTGAAAGTCATTTTATCTCTTTAAAGTCTCCAATTTCTTTATTCATTCAAAGTTTTTGGAGGGTTAATAGACATTCCTATGTAAGTCAGCCTATCTGAAAAATAAGAATCCATCTTAGAGTTGTTCACAGAATGGTTTTGTGTAATTCCCAGTGGTTCAGGCACTGGTGATGTCTGGGTTAATGACACTTCTGGGAATAGAACTTCTTCATTATGAAGTCAGCATGTTCCAAAACCTCTTTATAAATCATCTATGTTAAACATGCAAGCATTTGCAGTTATGCAAGACAAAAATACCTTCAGCTATGTTTGCAATTTAGGTTTGAAGGTAAGTAGGGCAGACAGTGGAAGAAATGGGAAATCTATAAAAAGTCTCCTTTCTCTGTTCCCTTATACACTCTGGACAATTAAAACAGTTAATAAATACTACCACAATTAATTCTATTGCTTTTATTGACAGAAAAGTGTTCGCTGGGAAGCAGTTAGACAAGGAGTTGATTTTAGTTTAGTGCAAGGAGTTCTAGTCAAAATATCTCCCCAGTAATCATTTGAAGGATGAATTTTTTTAAGAAAAAAGTGTGTGCATAGATATATGAGTGGGTATCTATGTGTTTGTATTTGATTTCTGATTTTTTTTTTTTGAGTTTGTAAGTGAAACAATATTTGGACCATTGAGCTTAAGTAATGGTGATGATGGTAATGATGAAATAATCTATGGTCTATAAAGGAAGAAAGTCATGTAATCACACTGGAAAGATCAGGGTGGTGTGCTATCCTAATGAGAGATCTCTGGTTTCTGCCTCCAAATGGTTGCATTCTCCTTTGTGGGGTTCAACCCATGTTGGCCTTGTCTAACCAACAGGAACCCAGGCTTCAGTGTCAATTACTCTTCTAGAATGTGTTATTTCTTAACCAGCTGCTTGAAGTTTAGCAGCCTACCCAAGAATCATCATAAATTCTCTAACTCCTTTTTCTCTGTGTCCTGAAGTAGCATTTCTCAAAAGATGATTTAACCTTGAAGAGAAGTGTCCCAAGACTAGTTCTAAAAGATAATACAAAATTATCAATATAAATTTCTCTACCTCTGTCTTTTACTCAGTTTCAGAAAAATAGATACTTTGGGAAATATTATTTGAAACCAATCCCTCCAACTCTTGCATACCAATACACCCAAATCAATGGATTTTTAATTAGAACCTCATTTTTTTTTAAAAAAGAAAAATATTGTGCAAGCTTATTTAAGACTTAAATTTTAAAAAAACAACCTCTTAATCAAAGGGCTGTTAATATTTTATTTAATTATACTTTGAGCTCAAACTCCAAAGTAAATTGTTTGATTGCTTTTCTGTAAATGAAATAAAAATATAATGACCAAATATTAAATCGCTGGAAAGCACTTCTCTTGCATATTGAAAATGATAAATAAATATTTCCAAGGTGAGCTACTGCAGTCGCAGTTGATTTCCTAAGCCTTTCATATTTATATGCCTTATATTAGGTTTCCGAATAGTTTTCCCTAAAGATAGGCATACATAAAATCAAATATTAAAATATTTTCACTTAATTTTATAGCATAATTACCAAATCAGGTTTTACCAAATATGTTAGTTTTATGGCGTTTGAATCTTACCATTATATCTGGAGTCTTGTCTTTCAAGACCTATTTAAGTTTCTAAATTCACAGACGAATGGAGTGTTGCTAGAAGAAAGGGAACAAGGCAGGCTCCTTGTTAAATGTAAATATTGGGTGCTGGGTAGCCTGTGATTTATTTGGAGTGAGAAAGTGGGCCTTGTTTTCTCAGGCACTGTCACCAGTGACACATTGGTCAAACATAAAGGAGATTGTGTAGCTCTAGTTCTGGAAATCTGGCAGGGCCAGGCCTTCTCTCTGGTGCTTTATCAGTTTTTGGACAAGAACTTCAGGGTTATGTTGAATAACACATTCACTATCTCAGTCTTTCCTCCTCATTAAGGAAAAAAAAGTTCTGCCATCATGTGATACATGATTAGAGTTAATGCAGTCTCTAACATCTCCCAGATGTTTTAACGTCACTCATGTCACTTGCAGAGTTTATAAATGTGATTTGTCTACTGGTTTATTCTTTTGTGGAGAAAACATTATCTTTCTGCTTGAGGAAGAAAAAAAAACTAAATCAGAGACTCAATGAGTTACTTAACATAATTTACAGTATGTTTAGAAACAGTGCTAAAATGCAAAGTATGTAATCAATGGCATAGTCTCATAAAGTATGTATTTGCGAGCTCTGTAACAGAAATGTGATCATGCCAAAATGACCAGATGTCTCTTTTTAATGGTATGATTTTTTTTTAGATCCGGTGCCTCAGTTTCAACTTTTCATGACCACAAAATATTTTCCTCTTCCAATGAAGGGTTGGAAATAGTATAATCTTGACCTGTTAAGGGTTTGTCTTTGTAGGTTTGGGTTACTAGTTTCATCCTCAGGATTGTTACTTTATCGTGATATTTTTAGGAGTACTTTATTGTGATATTTTTAGGAACACTTTAAACTGTATGTCCTTTTTTTTTTCTTTCAAGTTTCTGTATTTTTTCAATATTAGTTGTGTGTTTATAAGATAGTTGGAATGTTCTCTTTTTCCTTTTGATTGTATTTGAGGCATCCTATTTCTGAGTGTGAGACATTTTTGCAGAGTAAGCATGATTCCAACATAAGGTCACCAGGGCTTGGAAATTCTCTAATTCATAGCTTAAAACAGAAAAGAACAACAAGATGCAAGTTTCAAAGAAGTAAGAGCTATATTTTACAGAAAGCATGAGTTTTCTGAATTGTATTTAAGGAAACAGTCTCTTGAATTTGTTTAACATTAGTGTTTTATCATTATCATCATTATTTAATGGCTGTTTGCATCCAGCTTTATGATTTATAAAGCAAGGTGCATATGTTCTGACATTTAACCTTTTTAACTAGTCTTTGAAGAAGGAGAAATAGATATTGAAAGTATCCTTCAGTTGCCAGAGGAGAAAACAGATCTGTAAGTGCCTGAGCTATGAACACATCTTTCCCCTCCTTAGTCTTTCATGACATGGTCCTGTCTATAAGCTCTATCCAGGGGACTTCAGTTCTCTTTTCATAGTGTTCTCCTGTGTGTGTGCTGCAGGAAACAGTCACTTGGCACTCACTATAGGTCCTTTAGGGCACACAGGAAGTGCCATTCCAAGAAGAGATTTTAAAATGCGTGGTTGAAATGGAGCCTTCTGTTGCTTGGCTCTCCAAGATGATAAACACCAGATGCAGACATTGATGTGACAACGATTATCCAGGCTGATGAGCATGTTACTTTGATTAGAAGAGCAGTGGACTTAGGGGCAGGGCTTGGGAAAGCTTTGGAAGCAGCAGGAGATTTGCAAATCCATTACTCTCTCCCCTCCAAAGGCTAGTATGCCCACTCCTAAGAGGGCAGCTGACCACCACTGGGTGTTCACACACACACACACACACACACACACACACACACACACACACGCTTTCACCATGTGCCAGCCAAATGAAATGTCTGGGAGAACAAGAACAATCTAAAAATTCAGTCTAGCTTCCAGTAGTTTTGCTATAAGTGAGGATCATGTGTATGTTTATTCTTCATCTGATACACAGTGCTTACTATGTTTTGGTTCAGTGAATAAAGGATATTAAAACCACAGAATATTCCATCACGGTAAATACTATTTTCATTTGTTTAACATTTAAGCATTTAGTTTTACTGTATATTCAAGAATTTTCTGCACGCATCCATATATTGGGTCAATTCAAGATATCATATTTTATTTATATATCAAATATGTGCTAATCTGTATATTTTATTCAAATAAGACAATTTGTTATCATGGAATTATATTTTAAGTATTCACTTTGAAAATATAAGTAAATATTGCTACCACAGTATTGAGGGGGGAAAATAGTGAAGATTTTCCCGAATGGGTGATCCTGTCCAAAAACATATAGTTAATTAACTTGACTCAAATTATGTAGGTATAATTTATAAGTTTAAATGTGAGATTTAATATATGTTTACATATATAAACATATAGAGTTAATATATGTATACATACATAATACCACATAGCTTAAGGATTGTTTGGCTAATGCTTACAAAAATTTTACAACATATATATCTGTTCTTCAAGATTGCTGAGTTTCACTTTGGCTGAAACTACCATACAGCCCTAGAATAGGAAAATGTGATCTCTACAAGTAAGAAATGATGAAAAATGATTTTTGTGTGTGTGTCAAAGTTGTCCTTTGTTTTAAGATGCATTATTTCAAATAAAATCCTGTTAGATGTGTTAGGTGTTTGTTCCCTTAGATCTGTGTTGAACATCTGTTGACTATTGGCTATGCATCGTAGATGATTACAGCTATTTAACTGCATTATTCATGCTTAACATTCACTTCTTTCTCTACCATAAAGGGAAATTTCAATGCTTTCAATTATCCATTTTACTCATTTAGCAAAAACAGACTCACTGAGGAAAACCTAATATGTTAAGCATAAATACCTTATTTTAGAGGGCAAGCTATTGAATATTTTTAAAGACTTCTGTCATTCAAATTTTATTTAGACTATATGACTTTGCAGATTCAATTCTGTCAGTATTGCCTACTGAGGGTCCAAATTTAGGCAAAACCTTAATAGTTTGAGCCTCAGTTTGTCCATCCGTAGAATTGAGGCAGCAATGTTCTCCGAAAGACTCTTGTAAAGATTTATGGAGAGGATATATATGAAAGCAACATTTTCTATAAATGCCCTAGAATTAGGAATTGGGTTATAATACATAAATTAATTATACATAGTAGTATAAGCGTGAATTGTTTAAGAAGATATTCTTGATGCAATTTCTGTATCGTCATTTTCTGTTACAAGCAGTTGTCTTCTATCTTATTACTTAGGTATTATAAATTTCTAGTTTTACTATGCAGATTAGGCCTAGTAAAGATAGTATGTTAGAGAAATGGAGAAATATCAAAGAATGAATTCCATTCATATATTTATATGTACCAACTGTTTGCCAGGCACCTTTCTTGTATCTAAAGCTTCAGTGTAAATAAATCAAATGTGTGGTTTCTGTCCATGTAGAAGACACAGGCTAGTTTAAGAGATAAACAGTAAAAAGTGACGTAAAGAACTATTTAGTTGAAATTATGATAAGTGCCATGAAGGAAAGGAACAATAAATTTTAGAAATATATGACAACCTGTAGATATTGCCAAGGAAAACTTCTCAACGGAGATTATTTGACCTCTAGAGTATTCATAAGAATTAACTTGGCATAAAGAGAATTCCAATCCACTACTGAGAGATAATAGGACCAAAAAGTTTCATTAGCCATTAAGATCACATACATTTTAAAAATATTTGAGTTTATTTTATGTTTGTACTTAATAAGGAGTAGGGAATTTTTCTGGCCCTACCTTAATTTAGATACACAAATTAAATATAGATATTTAGATATAAATGACAATTTTGTTAGCTGAGATAATCTTTAAGCTTTTCTATAACACATTTGGTCCTGGGTTATTATATACAATTGATAATTTTTGAATTTTTATTTAATATAAACACATTTGGGAAAACAACTTGGAAAAATAGGAAAGTATTACTAGGAAGAACAAAACTTGTATTCTCAGAAAGCTGCTTTGGGAAAAGGGGGTTTATTTGCGGTTACATTAGCAGTTTTGATATTCTGAAGTATAGTATCTGCCCAGAACATGTATTTTACATAACCCCAAATTATTCAAGTTATATAGTTTAAAGTTTAAAGCTCAGATATAGAATTTTTTGAGTTCTAATATTAAAATCCATGTATTTGGAAAACAAATGAATAGTCCAAAGAAGATAGGCACACACTTAATATATTTATCATGATGGCTGACAGTATATGAGCATTTGAGAAAAATAGACTTTAAGTTCAAATTTTCAAGCTTCTAGAATATTCAAAAGGTATTTGTCCTAAATGCCTACCCCCCATTGAACTGTTTCTTTCTCAAATTTGATATTTTTTTCTATTTCCCTGCCTATATTCAGCAAAAGAAATAAAATAATTGGGGACATGGGTTGGGGTCGGAGTGGGGGTCAGGGTGGATTCTGGTTCAAATGACTGAATAGAATCAGGATTCTCTGCCAAAAGAAGGGGATACCCACCAGAAGCATCACCTGGGGCATGGTTGAGGCTGAGGAACCTGATCAGATACCAGGAGTGCAAGTGGCACCTCCCTCCTCACTTCTTTTAACACTGTATATAAAAAGAAAAAAAAATGAGCAGGCACAGTGGCTCATACCTGCCTGTCATCCCAGGGACTTGGGAGGCTGAGGGAAGAATGAGATGTACAGTTTAATGTGCTCTGTTCCTGTGTCTTCATCGTGTATATTAAGTTTGGTCTTTGTGAGGAAATTCATATGAATTGTTATCAAATTTTCAATGGGCTTTGTCTACTTATGAGAGTAAAGGAGAAGTTGCGATCAGATGACTAATGCTGGCAGATCTTTAAATTTCTAAAAGATTTCAGTCTCCATCATGAGATGGCGTAAGAGTAAGGGAAGTTTATGAGAGAAAATTGCCCCCCTACTCAGTGGGATTTTAATGTATTTGTTTCTCTAACCATTACCTTCTTATCGCGTTATGAATGGAGGCACCACTTAGCACACTGGGCGGGAGTGTGCCTGGCAAGCTGAACCTTAATCTAGCTAATGCCCCCATTGCAAGATGTAAATAGATTACAAAGAAAAATTCAATATTTTCTCCCCTCTCCCACCAGAGCAGCCCACATTAGTTGTTTCCTGCCATATAATTGCATTACATGCCGGGATGTGATCCACGGTTAATGGCAGTCACAGTCAACTGTCACTTTGCTTTTAGCCTCGGTCATTCAGTGTAATTTACATATTTAGCACCATGACAAGAACTAGGTTTGTCAAACCACTTGTGGAGGTTGCCATGCTAACCTCTGTCAAAAATAGTAATTGTTGTGTTTTTTCTTTCCTTTTTTTTTTTTTTTTCCTCTGCAGAGAGATACCTTTGCCAAGGGGTAAAGCATGTAAAAAAAAAAAAACACACACAGCATGTGTAGGACACATTTATTAATTTGTAAAGATTTTATGTCCTCAAAAATATCAACTATATTACTGAGTCAACATTTCTGAGAAATGATTTTTGTACTTGGAAATGGATTTTTTTGTTTTAACATTTTACCAATTAATCTGACATTAAACAACAAAAAATTTACTTATACTGAGTGGTAGCAAATATGTAAGCTTATTTCCATGAACCTGGCAAGAGCACTTGAAAATTTAATTTATCAGAGTAATTAACAAAACAAATATAATTTTATAGAATCTTTGTACCCCATTGAAATGTGAAAGATGGTAATTTTTAAGAGATTTGATTCTGCATAAAGAGAGAGCAATTCATACTTAAATCATTCAGTTTATAAGGTACTTAAATGGTATTTATATGGTACTTTTCTTCCCTGGGATGACTTGGGTGCCCTAGGGTTACAAGAATGACAGGTGAAGTTCTCTCATTGCTTTATTATACAGCAACGGTCTTTTCAGAACCATGCCCAGTTTCCCATAGTACATTATTCTGGGAGAAAAGGATTAAATAATTGTTAGTCATACATGAGAAACTTTCCCTATTATTTGATCGAAAATAGTTCATCCAGTTTCTCTGTCAATATCCTGATCTGTAAGTGTAAGAATAATTGCCTGACTTCAATCCATTCTTTATACCTTCATGCATGTGCATGCATGTGCAATGCAAAAGTAATTTGTTTTCATGTTTTTCAAATGCTTCCCCATCAAAAGCAAGCTTGAACATTTGAATGCTCACATATCATCAACTAGAGGAAGTCACAGTTTCCTGTAGACGTGCAATGTATCAGCCCTTCACCTCTCCAGCCCCGTTTTTATTTCTGTATTCCATTTTACAAACCACTCCGTGCCATGTGCTTGACATGCTACTTCCTCCTCATCTAACAAGGATTCTTCAATTTTCCTTCAACTTTCTTTCAAAACGAGATGATATTGGCAAACTGACCTTCTTCTCTTTGCATCTTCTTTCAAAAAATGCTCAGGATGTAGCCCCTTCTCTCAGTTTCTCAGGAAGTTTCCACCTTTTTTTGCTGTCACAGCCTTTGGTACACATTTCTATTTTTATTGACTTTCCTATTGCATGGTTCTGAATTCCTATTTCTTTTCCCCACATTTAAGGGAACATTTCAAGAAGGGAGTGTTGATCAGCTCTTTATGGGTCTAGCCAGGGAACCTCACTGGAAAGTAAGTTACCAGGGAACAGATCTGGTTCTGCTGTGTCCTTGGAGCCTAAATTAGAGCTCTGCAAACATAGTCTAAATGAATTCATCAATTTAACTAAGGGAAGAAGCCATTAACTAAAAAGATGTAGGTCATTGCCTGGTGGTTAAACAATACTGTATCCATTCCTACATCTTGCTAGGTTTTTCTTCCTCTATGTAATTTAATTATGTTGAACATTTAACACATCACTAGTGCTGTGTGTCTTATTTTGGGCACATGGAGGAGAGTCAGCTTCTGTTTTCCTTAATATTTTGCTTGAGCATTTCTGGTGTATCTAACATGCCTTAAAGTACCGAGGTTAGAAAAATGGTTTGGATGTGAGATTAACAAGGATTAAAAGCAATCTCTCTTTTAGAGACACAAGCCCCCTGCCCCTCTCTATACACACACAAATGGAAATATGGTTAAAAATATGTGGGTGTTGCTAAACTCTCCTTCGTGGTGCTTGGGTTTGACTTCTACCACAGTGTTATTAGCTTCTGCTAATTTGACAGGGTCAGCAGCCTCACTATCTGCCTTGCAATTATCAAAGGTTGTAGGGCGTTTCTCTTGGATGAATCACAAAATCATTATCTTCTCCATCACTGAAAGAGCTTCCCAGCTATTCTTTCTGTCTCTCCAAATCAATATCCCCAGGGTATCAGTGTCCTTTTCTATTCAACAGAAATTATGAAATCATTCCACCCCTTTCTGGGGCACTGGCTAATGGGGACCTGAAGAAGACTTTGATTGTCTCTGACAACAACTCAACCACTTTTTATCTTTGTATGTCAGTGCTTATCCGCCTAGTTAAAAAAAAAAAAAAAAAAGACAAACTGAGTAAGAAAAATGCTGAGGCAAATTTTGGACAATGTTGTAGAACATTCCACAGACTTTTATTAAAATCCCACTCTATAGGATTTTATTCATTAATATATTTTATGCCCCAAAGCGACCCCTTGATTTTCAGTGTTAGAGATGTCCAAGTTATTTGACTACAACATGTCTGGTTAAGTCTGGGTGTCTGATTTTACCACATCACACTCTACTTATGATGAAATTTTAAAGATGAGCTTTGAAGGATTAAAAACTATTTAAGGAAAGTATTAAAACCATTTTTCAAATATACATGCACATGAATATGTGAAGAGATTCAAGGCTAAAGACTGACTTTAATTCTCTATTCAGTGTGGCTGGCACACAGTGGGCACTGAAAAAATAGTTTTGAGTGAAGGAATAAAAAAGGAAGGAAGGAAACAATGAGTATGAAATAGAACTACTGGCTTAAATAGCTGTATCCTTTCACTTATTTATAACTGAGCTCAGAGTGTCGCTTGCCCTCTAGTGGTCTGTTTTAATGAACTTTAATCCTGGCTTTTGAAAGATGAGTACTTACTTGATAATAGTAAAGTATTTATAAACAGGTAGTAAGGGAAATCTCATTTTTAATAAATATATGTCTAATAAAGCTTTCCTTTGCCCATGTTAAAACTTCTGTAGTAAAACATATCAAGGAGAACTAGGGATACAAAACTAAATAAATACCTAAAAGACTTTTCCCTTTAGCCAAATGAAAATATTTTATGTGTGACATTGGTATTTTAAGTCTAATAGTATTATATTTTAGTTATACTTCCATTTTTTGTGATTTGAATAAAAAATAAGTTTAAACTGTTTTTCCTGTCTTCTAAGTTTCAAGTATTTCACAGATAAAAAGTAAAAAATCTGTCTAACAGCATTGTGACTATAGACATCAAAGAGAAGCATACTGTACTGTTGGAATATTCTGATTATAACTACTTAGAAAACTACTGACAATTTAGATAGTGTGGTTGATTCATATTTAGTTTTTATTTAATATTATTCCTATTGCTCATGTTTGATTATTATGCAAACAATTATTTGGATTAAAATTACCTGCAAATTTATCATCTAGTATAATATAGATTATTATACTTGAGAATAAATTTAAATAAACTGACATAAAACTTAAATTTCAAGGAGTATGTGTTTTCCCTCCACAACTCGCTATATAATTATCTTCAATCTGTATAAGTTATAATTATTTTTTAATCAAATTAATAATGGCACAGACATCTTAAATGCCATTTTAAGCAGCAGTGGTTCAATCAGTTATTTAAAAAACTGGATGTCAACCTTCAGGTTTTTAATTAAATTTCTTCCTCTTATTTGTTCTGATATTTCAGCATGTCCTCTTATTTCTTTTAGTTTATAGTTTAATAGAACTAAAGATGGGATTTTTATAGCTATAAGTCAAGGCCTAGATATTAGGAATGGAAGGCTGAAATGTGTGGGGACAAAAGCATAGAATTATAGACTGAGCCAGTAAAAGAATCAACCCACAGATACAGAAATTTTAAATAAACCTTTAATCAACATTGGGTTATACTTCTTTGACTTATTGCCATTAGATACAACATCAATACACTGAAAAATATTGTAAAAGACTGCAAATTTTTATAGTTAATAAATAAAAACTATCAATAAGTCTCTGGTCTTTCAGAATTTTTAATGGATATAGTGATATTAATCAAGAATAAACTTAATTACATTTTTGATATTCTACTTTTAGTATAACTTGAACTTATTACTTGATATAAATTTAACTTTTTCACACATTTTTTCTAATTTTGAACACACTTTCAAAATTTAAAATTAAAATGGGAAGTTGTGACTATAGTACAGTTTCAAAACTGAAAGAGTTTTCAGTTCGACTCTCTCCTCTGGAATATTTGTGTCCACATTTCTAGTAGTTTCTAAAGGAAAATAAAGTGTTTCATCTTCAAAGAATTTTGGGATAGTGTGTTAAATTCTTTACTGTAGGACATCTCAAAATTCATTAAATATTAATGTACAATACTAATCTCCAAGATTGGTTAAAAGATGCAGCTCTTTCCCAGTTTGAGGAACACTTCTTCTAAAAACTTTGAGCCACATGAAATGTTGATCTGGTATTTCCTCTTTGGGAACAAACAAGACTTGAGCAACTCATGAAAATAAGTCAAAAATAAGTAGTAAGATAAATGTGGAGAGAAAAAAAAAACACACCGAGGAAGAGAGGAACATGATGAGTCACAGCAAGAATGAAAACATCATTTCCAAGTGTATTTGATTTAGTTCACTCTGCCTGGAGCATAGAACTCATATATTAGCAAATACCATTCATTGAATCTGGGTCATTTACATGGGACCAGACTGTACTGAGCCTAATTGCCAGGTTAAGGGATTGAGCTTTATCCTACGGTGTACACAAAGCTGTTAGAAGTAGTTAATGAAGATGATAATAATAACAGTGACCAGCATTTATTGAACACTTGCCTGAGGAACTTCTCTGAGTATTTTACATGTATCAACACATCTATTTTTTCCCAACAACCCTGTGTTGTAGGCAGGGATTAAGGCAACAAAATGAGAAATAACTTTTCCAAGACCAATGAATGTTGGAGTTGGCATGCATGTATTCACAAGCAGTATAATTCCAGAACCTTTGCCCTGAAACTCTGCACTGTGGTATAAAGAAAATCTTGGCTAGGGACATTAATCTGAAACCATGTGAAAAAATGGATCTGAGAGGAAATAGACTGGAATAAAAATTGGTTAGTCAGAAGGCTCTTGGCAATAAACCAAGTATGAGATCCTTAAACTAGATCATGCAATGGCAGAGGAATGGGAAGGAAAGAGTGAAGCTTAGAGATTCTATGGAAACATTATGGCTACCCCTTTGACTTAACTGATGACTTCACATTGATCCAGGGAAGCGGAGTGCCCTTATCAGTTATAGCTGATGGTGGCATTTTGAACAAGAAGATGGAGAAATTATGATATTATTGACAAAGCTGAGGAACTCATATAGAAGATACAATCACAGGAGAAGATGATGAGTCTGAATTTTAAAGACCATCATTTGGAAATGATTTCAGCATTCTGGAATTATGTAACTGTGTATTGGGAGGAAGGAATAGTGGTCGACAGGGAGTTAGTGTCATCACCAATATGATACTTGAGATCAGGAGAGAATATGAATTTATAAAGCTGACAATGACATAGGAAGAGCTGAGGCTAGAGAATGGGTTGTGGGATATGCTCAGTGTTCAAGTGTATGGAGGAAGGAAAATCAGAGAAGTGAACCAAGAATTTTTAGAAAGAAGAAATTACAGTGTTGCCAAAATGTGTAGAGAAACATTTAGAGTGATGACACCCAACATTTTGGTAAAGAGGACAAAAGTAAAGAATACTGGGAAGAGGATGTAGTAGTTACACTAATTTGTGGGGTTTTGGACTGTTCAGCTGTCATTAGAAAGAACTGGGTAACTCATTCCAGAGTTACCAGCTGTCATTTATCTATCTCAATTATCTAATGGTGCATCATGAGCTCATTTTTTCTGGTAAGTTTAAACAGATAATCACTTTCCTTTGTATCTGTCAATTACTTTACTCAGTATGATATTATATTAGAGAAGAAATGAAAATGATTATTCTCTAATCTTGTAAAGAAGTATGTATAATAGCCTCAAATTCATGAGAGTAAAAACTTTGAAAACTGAAAAATGTATCACATTTATTGTCTCCAAGTTTTATTGAGTTCCTATTCTGACTCAAAAATAAAATTGCAATGATTTTCAGATGGCTTAAGGACAATTTCTAATCATGTAATATATGTGTGCTTTTGTGTATCTGTTTATACAGATACATCATTTATTTCATATCATTCATACCTTGCTTGTATTGTATTTATGAATATACTTTCAAAATCAAGTTGTGAAGGTATTTAGAACACAGTAACTGGGAAGAAAATTAGATATATCCTGGACATTATCATTGCTTTATACCTAAGAAAGCATGTTATCCTTCTTAATATAGTATAGCTAGATATTAACAGCTCCAGTTTGCTGAGGAAGTTACTGATTGATTTTTTCCAGATATACCATTTCTCCCAGCCAACTACATAGTCATTTTGCTAGGTCTTTTTCCCTCTGTAGTAATGAGTCTTACTCAATATACTGGATTTTTTTTTTAAGTAAAGTGACATGTAATATGTTATTACAGTAAATACCATTCAAAATAGCAACTTTAAAATCTGTGAGTGACAGGGTAAATTACTACTGAGTATTATGCTTAATATCACTATCACCTAGGGCCGAAAACCATCATGAATGTTGGTAGCTGGGTGACATATTTTGACTGGAATGTGCTGCACTATTGAGCATCATTCAAATGTGGTAATTTATGACAACTATTCACCTGAGCCAGATAAAAACAACATCCTAAATAAAAATACTGTTGTAGCACTATTGCTCTAAACTTAACTGTGTGAGAGTTGAATATGTTGCCACTACTTAGTGATTTTACTTCCAAATTACTTTCTATCATTGTCATGTAGCATAGAATCTTGTCTACTTTGTTAACTCCCAAGAAAAAAGTGTTTTAGAGTTATTCTTCACTCTAATAAGGTGGGTTTTGTGTTCTTTGGATCTGTTCTTGGACTTCCTCAGAAGTAACCAAATCAAAAATCATGTCCTTATTGGCATTCTTTCTAGCATATAGGGTTGCCCACTTCTGGCCAATACTGTAGTATTTGCCATTTCGACACCTTCTATATTTAAAATGGAGGGTTAGTACTTTCACTGTCAGATATAAGGTTATAAATATACCCATTGTTTTCTCAGTCTGTAGCAAGTGATAAATTCATTAGGAGATCATTAGAGTTTCTAGAACAAAAATGCAATGTGTTCCCCAAATCTAAATCTGACAAGTGTTGAGAAAGAAATTTTCAAAATAATGATCAGGCCAATTTGCTTTACTTACTTAAAACATTATGTCACCCAGTGACAGAACAAAAAAAAGTGTTTATAAGCCATACTGCATAATTAGGAAGTAAATTCCTAAGATATATGGTTAATGGGTTTGAATAGCACCATTCCTACAGCTGAATCATGGTCTTTGATGAGAGTGGGCTACAACAATGCAGGCTTTGAGAGCCTTGCAAAATCTCAATTAAGTTGCTGAAATGTTTCCACAGTTTATTTTTCTAGGATCTTTTCCATGACTGCTTGCTCATAAAGACCTGGCTGTGGAAGGAAATTGGGCAGGAACTTTTGAATTGGCCTCTTGTTTGCCTACTTCTATTGACCTGTACCAGGGTAGTTACACTTTGAGGACCGTAAATTGCTCATTCGCTACTGTTCTTAATCAAGAAATTGTTCTCTGTTAATGAATAATTAAAATCAAATTCTGATAATAAACCAGTTAAAGTAGGAATCAAAGTTCTGAAATTAAGAAGTGAACGCTTGTCAATTTTTCTTTTTGATTCCCTGTCATACCTCTCATTGTCATTTTTATTTTGGGGAGGAATATTTGGTCAATTAAGCTAAGCCTCTGACATTTACATTGGTTGAATTTGAAAAATTAAAAAAAATATAGAAATCCTTTATTACAGTAATTATATGAAAAATGAAAATTAGGTAATATCATAAGAAAAGATCATAAAAATTATAAAACAGACCACCCATAAATTCAAACTGGATTATGTGACATCATAAGGAAAAGACATTAATGGATCATTCATGTAAGTGAGGATATGTACATATACGTGCATATATAATCTTTCTTTAAAAAGACTTTCTAAAAGGACTTTTAATAGGTTTTTGGCTAAAGGGTTAATTTTTCACTACCCCTTCTAATGTGGCAACACTTTTTTGAAACCACAGTTTAATTTTGTTATAGAATTGAAGCAATGTGTGCTTTTCCCCAAATTTTAAAAAATTTCCTACTTGCCTTAAAAAATGGAGAAAATCAGCAGTGGAGTATTCCCTAAATTATTTAATACCATGATCATGATTATAATTCAAACTAGGGTTTTTATTTCCTAGAGTGCTCTTGAGAGTGCTTTATAAAGATATGATTCATATGACGAGTGTATAGGTTCTTTATATGTTTGCCATAGACTTAGGTCAAGAGGAAATGAGAGATGCCCCGGGCAACTGGGGATTTGAAGACAGAGGTTTCAGAAATGCTTAGTGTCCAGATTATTTTCCAGCTGTGTTAGAACTAGTGACAGGTAAACTTGTCCAAAGAGGAAGTCTATTTGCAGTAAAGAAGGGGAAGAGGCCAATGTGTTCAAAGAGAGAGAAATGGGAAGCCTTTCCCAAGGACCAGAGGACCAGGGAGTGTCATCTTATATTACCATCATTGAATGTTCACTGTTTTTCCTGGAAAGCATCAGTGAGGCTTCCAGAACAGAAGTCATATTTTATTGTGTAATGTAAAGATAACAGTATGAAATAGCTTTACAGAATTGTTAGTGATATTAGATAGTGGTGATTGATTAATGACATAAATTTGAAGTTCCTCTCAGGTTGATGTGAATTGATAATTAGGGGTTCTGATGAAAGAGAAGAAAATGACATTGGTTTCAGAAAACAAATTTACTTTGTTGCATTAAGGACACTAGTGAAAACTGTCCACAGAGTATAAGCTAAGTGGGGCGGCAGAGGGTGGGAACAATGTTAAATAAATGACCACAATAAAAAATTTGGTGGAATGGAAAGAGGTCATGACATCTGACGCAATTCTAGAGTCCATTAGATGGTTTTGCATATTCTTCAAGTAAAACGACATAAATCCCATGGTTGCTCTGTTTTGGCACCTCTTTAAAAAAGTTGTTCAATTTTAAAATTTTATTTGGCTTCTACTCTTCAATAATCTTCAGAAGTTCTATGTCCTTATGGCAGCCAAACAATATTTAGAAGAATGGACTAAATTTATTGCATTAGAAGAATATGTCAATTAACTCTAAAGGACAATAAGTTACAATAAAAATAAAATAAAGGTCAACCTATTAATGTTACAAAAGGAAAAGAATTAGCTATATTGTCTAAAAATTACAAATTTGAATAGGGAAAATATGAGCCAAAAATTTTTTCTGAATAGGAAGATGTGGAATACATTTACTGAATATAAATAAAAATCAAAAGAGCAATGGTTTTAATGAAGAAATAATGAATGTAAGGCTTGTCAGAATCCAGAATAACATCATTTAAAAATTCTGATATGACAAGTGTGGGTGTCTTTGCAGGACAGAAATTTTAAAGATTCTGATAATAATTAATGTCATTATAAATACTCAGAATAACCTGAAGTAAAATCTATACTTTTCTCTAATAGGCAATTTGGGGGGGGTGATTTTATTAAGTTTTTTTTCATGTAATGTAAATGTCTGCTACTATTGTTAATAAAGATATACATGTTAATCAACATATACCGAACACTTTTTAGGTACAGTGTCAGTCCTGTGCATCACACATTGCCACTTAACTGTTCTGTTTCAACACAAGTCTAGCACAAAACATTTGTAATTATGCATGTCTAAAGATGTTTATATGAAAATTATTATTTTTACATTACTAATAAAAGTTTCAAATTCGGTACTTACAAGGCAATTGGGCTGAGTCCAATCAGTTTTAGTAAAACAACCAATCAAACCAGGGGAAATAATGTTCTTTATTAAAGGTTCAAGTATAAATGCTTATTGCTGCTTCTCTCAAAACTAGAAAGGAAGAAGTATTAACACACTATCACGATAAGAAAGTGAAAACATAAATATTACTCAATTAACAGCCCATGCACCTTGAAGAAATGAAACAGTAGCCACTTCTTAGTGTTCTGATTTGTTAACATAATATTAAGGGAAAATAAATCTTTTTCTGTGGCGGCATCACTATAGCCTTCCAATCAAAGAATAAACATTTCCTCCCAAAGAGAAAAGGAAAAAGAAGCTTTAGTAAATAAACACAAACACACATACACACACATACTTCACACACATATATAATATATGTATGTATATATATATGTTAGTAAATATATATATGTTTATTTATAAATTTATAAATATACATATTTACATACACATGCTATTTTACATGGAAAAGGTCATTCATCAAAGAGAGAATATTTTTATCAGATGTGAATTCAAAATTGCCTTGAAGATGAATCCTTAAAAAGAGACTATAATAGACAATCCTTGTTCCTATTCATGTACCTAAGAGTTTTTAATTTGCCTTTATAATATTTGTATAAGTTATAGTTTGTTATTTTTAAAGTTATTTTACTTCAAAATTAACACACTTTAGCATCTGATCCATACATATGTATTAACAAGAGTGAAATAACTTATTAATTTAACAACAGTGATTGAAATTTCTGGGCTCATTAGCATGTGATAATACCAATATTTGTTAGGTGGAAATGACCTTTGTTCTGTGAAAGAGTTTGTTAAACTAATTAGTTATAAAAAAATGCAAATGGGAATGGTTACCATTCTTAGAACACAGACTTCTTTCAACTTTCTTAATTAAATAGTGAAACTATATGTCAGTTTAGTATTTATAAAATTATCCTTTTTGCTGACAATGAAAGCCCTAAATAATAGTATGTTTTTCAGAGTTCTGAGCCATTGACACCACCCCTAAAAAAGCACGTGGTTGCAATTTTATCATTATCGATAATGAAAATAGACATTTTTATTGTACCAAAAGCAACAAAATTGTAGTGTAATTTTCAGATTCCTGAGCCTCTAGCTAGTCTTTCTTTTAAAGAGCGTAAGCCTACATAGACCAGAGGGCTAGCTGTATAGATATGGCTAAAAAGTAAAATCTGATTTCACTGTCATCTATTTCAATCTTATAACCATAAAGCACTTTCCAAAAACAAAATTGAGGATGTTAATTTATACTCCTTTTCAATGCAAAATTGGAGCTGCAACTCTTCCAGTGCTTATGAGTACAGTATCTGAACTCCCTAAATACCTAAATTCTACAAATTTTTATTAAGACATAGGAAATAGTTTTATTCTCAGAGTTTTTCCACTAATGGTTATATAGTACTATTTAAACTACCAATTGAAGTTAGGAAGCTGAAACATTTATTTTTCTATGTTATAGCATATGATTTGCCCAAGGGAAAGAATATACCATAATTGTACATAAACCCAATCAAGGTGATATCAGTGAGACTGAATTTTTCCTCCTTATATAACCAGTAAATGAAAATTGCTCTCTAGTATTTCAGAAAAGAACATACTAAAAACTATTAGCTAAAAGAGCTTTCTGCCTGACTGCATTAATTTCCTATTCACTTCATTACATGGAAAGTTTTGATAGGGCTTATAAATTACAGCATGTTCCTAGCAGACTAATAGCTTTAGGAAGAACATATAATGGCTCTGCTTAATCAAAATAAGAGCAAGTTGTTGTTTATCCAGCTGAGAAACTTTGGATCAAGGGTTCTCATTTTATTATTTCTATGCCAATCAAGGGGGGGAAAAACCCACATAAACATGACTAATGAAATACCCATAGAAAGTTTAGGAAAATACCTTGTTAGTATGGCTCTGTTAGGCGGAGTTCCTTGGGAACCCATTCCATTCATTACCCAGCCTTTTATTTAGGACTTAATTTGGTACAGTCCTTGTGCTGTAAGCAGAAGGACCATCCTGGTGAGCAGAACTCTCAGGTCCCTGTTCTCAGGAAGTGTGTTGTCTGAACAACACTGATTGTAGACAGTAAGTCTTATAGGACTCAACTCATTTGAAACTGAAGGGCTTCTCACTGACATTCTTTTTAGCCTGTCAAGGTTCCAAGAATGAAACCAAGATGAACTTTACATTTATTTTTTATTAAAAAGTAAATCCTACAACACTTCTGTGAACTAGGTGTTAAAGGACTGGGTACTCTCAGAACAAACAAACAAAAAAAATCACCAAAGTTTATGTCATTTCTATTGAGTTTTCATCTTAACTAGGTTTATAGACTACCTTTAGTCCATCTACTATTATGCCAGACACTAAAAACATATGAAGTATTCAAGGGATGGAGGGATTCATCCTCATACGCTTCTGTTTTCAGAAACTCAGAGCTACACTTAATGATCTAGGACTGATCCAGTTAACCTTTCTGAAACAGGGTTCTGTCTCATGATGTTAATCTCCACAGCAAAGACTGTTCATTCACTCCTGTTGTGAATTCCCTAGTGCCCTCACCTTCTGTGTGTGCACACACATCCCACCCACTTCTAATTGGACATCACTATACACTTACCTTAATAGCTTTGGCTAATGTCTGTGACTGAGGCAAGAGAGCTTATTGCAGTGTTGTTTAGTTTCCTTAGAAGAGGTAACTGGCTTTAGGTTTCCTGATTGGCTTTTCTGCCTCTCCCTTCATCTCCACACAACTTCACTTCTCTGACCAGATCAATGTCAGTAGTTAGTGAATCAGTTATCTAAGGCTGTCCATCGACCTTTCCTTCATGGTTGATTTTGCATGAAAAGTACACAAGAATGAGGATTCCAGAGTAAAGAATAGTCCTGCCACCTGTCCTGGCCTCTGCTCCTAGTTAATCACAGGGGTTTCCCACAGTGGTAGAGGCTACTTGTACTAGAGCAGGACCTTAGAACACTTTCAAATAACCATAATAAGGCAGAAAGCCATGTGGAAACTTCCTGTGTAGCCTGTGAGAAGTAGTTATAAGGAGAAAATAGCAGTTGACTAGTCTATTGCTCTTCAAAACTTGTAATGATATCAAGTCAAGTTTTCATCTAATTACCCTACCTTAGACTCTGAGAAAACCAGGGATTTGGATTTTCCCCCCAAATTGGAAATACCATAATGAATGAGATCTGTCTTAGAATAAGAAGTATATTTTTAAACTATGCCTTAAAATACTTCTTTGAATCTGCATTTTACCAGTTTCTTGATAAACTATCATTTTCCTCCATTTCCACAGGCCCCAAAAGTTTTCATTATCAAAAGACACTAGCAATAGAGAATGTTAATTTCTTATCTTTTCTTGTTGTTCTCTAAGCAGTACTTTTTTGTTTTGATTGAGAAAACAGATTTTCTTCAGCATAAGAGAGCCAAGTCAGCAGTTGAGGTAGTGATTCTGTGTGGTTTGCCCAGCCTTAGAGTCCTCATGGAGTTTGACGTGTGACTTGATGTAAATCAACTCCAAAATAAAATGTTTAAGGGAAAAATACGAATTCAGTTATAATATCAAAGGACCCCTGGAAAAATATTTTTTCTATTCTGAAAATAGTTTCAAAGAAATAACATAATAGTTTTCCCCTTAGTTAATTTCACAAATATGTAAATATTAGCTGAAAGTTTAGGGTACAATCAGTGAAGAAAAGAATCTCACAGTTATGTGTTAGTATCAGTTAATATTTGTATTCACTTTTCAATTTTTAAATACTTTTACAAGTAGTATCTGATGTTTGCAGAGAAAAGGGAATGGTTTCATCATGTATCATTGTCAACTAGTCAGGGGAAATGTTTTTAAGTTTAGCCTCTTGCCTTCCTCTGCCTATGGCTTCCTGAATGGCTTTTCTCTTTGCCGACATAATCAATACAATATATTTCTGATTTGAGTTGTAAAATAAAGGATCATCATGAATTATCAGCAAAGTTTTGGGTCAAGTTAAATTAAATAAACCAAATGAATAATTATTCTAAGCACTGTAATCAAATTCCACAATACTACGAGAATTATAACCTACAGCTGTTGTTTCTTAATTCTAAGTTTCAGAGTCTGTGATATGTGCTTCATAAATTAATAATTACTTGAACAGCCTGACAGTATTTATTATTATCATCCCCAATTTACAGATGAGAAAATAGAGCAGTGAAAGAGTAAACTAAGTTTCTAAATCTAAACCCAAGTCTCAGATTTAGAACCCTGTGACCTTTTCATTATGCCATTTTATCTGATCACTATATGGAATGTTTGTAATTTATCAAATAATTCTATAGGAGTAGAAGTAAATGCAAATTGAAGTCACAATAAAATGTATAATTAAAAACTTGGAGAAAACAGGAAAGAAAAAAATGGTTTTAGTATAGCTTTGTTCTCTTGGCTGCATTTTAACTTTAATTAATAATATGATTGTACTGCTAATAAATACCTGTTTTAAAAGATAAATGAACCAAGTGGTTGAGTATTAAAGGATTAGGTGGAAAATGTCGATTATTTGTTTGACCTGTGTGGCTTTTCAACCAGGAGTATTATACTTAGTACATTGTCTTATCATTTTTATATACTCCCAGGAAACCTCTAGTGATCTCCACATGAGTATGGCCCATGTCCTCTTTATCTATATAATTCAGTACCATCACAGTGATTGGCCCATCTACTCACTGAATAAATTGCAGGTTAAGAAACATTGAATGAACACGGGCCATTCCAGAACTTAATAATAATAAATAATTTACCAAGTAAGCAGAGATAAATTAATTCCTCTTAAATGGCTTACGTTATATCTACCAATATGAACTTGTATTTTAAAAATAAGTACCCATATCAATTTCTTGTTACATGTGTCTTCATTGATATTGTCATTTAGTGTCCAGTATTTATGTCACTTGGTCAACTTAGGGTTCTCTTCAATACAAATAATGTCTGCACATGTTTTAGACCTAAGGTAACTAAAAGGATTCTTTCTTTCTTTTGGGTGCTAGGAATTGAATAAAGGGCTTCAAGCATTCTAAGCATGCACTGTCCCACTGAATTACAATTACACTCCCCATCCCTAAAGTGATTCTAGTGATTCTTCTGTTAGTGGCATACTTTTTTTTTCTATTTTTTTGTACCAAGGGATTGAACTCAGGGGTACTAAATCACTGAACCACATCCACAGCCATTATTATTATTATTATTATTATTATTATTATTATTATTACTATTATTTTATTTTGAGATAGGGGCTCAATACGTTTCTTAGGGCCTCACTAAGTTGCTAAGGCTAGCTTTGAACTTGCAACCTCCTGCCTCAGCCTCCTGGACTGCTGGGATTATAGGCTTGCACCACCACACCCAGTTTACGAGCATACTTTAAAATATTTTAAGGTTAAAATTTACTAATGATTAAGGATGGCCAGTTCACAATTTCCTAATTAAAAAATTAACAACCTATAGTTATGTCCCCTTCTATATTCTTGACATAAATAACACTACAGTTTTAGGTATGGTTGCAGTGTTAAATACATAGTTTTGCTTTTGTTTTTTAATCAGACACTAACATACCTTTTCTTGACCAATCTGGGTGATTCAGTAGTTTAAAAATGAGAAATAGTTATGTGACACTTTTGGTTAAGTCCTAATTTCTGAGGCTGAGAAAAAAAATGCTCTGAAAATCAGGAGAGAAGTAAAATAAATAGCATATACACTGTCAAAAGATAATGCCCTTCTGACAGTTGCTAAGTTTGTAAGAGTATATGCAAACTAATTTATATAGAATGGCTAATACTGTTTTGCTTCCGAATAAAATAGTCCTCCAGTCCTTAGACGTTCAGTTTTCCAATTGCAGTAGTTCTGCCATTAAAAATAATTTATTTAACTAGCATTTATTGAATTACTCCTATGTGCAATGTAAATGGGATAATTTATGTAAAATGTCTTGAAAATTGCAAAGTTGGATATAAATGAAAAGTATTGCTATTAATATCAATTTATGTTCCTGAATAATTTCTAATTTCTCCATGTGAAAATAATGTTTGAAGCCTAGATCCTCTGTCATTCATTAAAATTTAGTAAACCTTTGAAGTTGCTCATCCTTTTTCATCCTTTATATTGTTGTTGCTCTCTGGTTGAAACAGAGATTTCCATTAAATTCATAAATTAAAAATAAGATTATCAAACTTGACCACTAAAAGAACATGAGCTCCAGAAGCAGAAAAGGAATTTTAAACTCTGGATCTGCTTTCTAATAGCTGTTCATCAAATTTGGGTAACCATTTAACTTGCTAGAGCCTTAACTCTCTGTCCATAAAGTATGGATTTTTAACCCCTCTCCCAATTTACTCACTGAGATCCTTGTGATGGTCCAGAGAGATAGTCTATGTGGAACTAATTTGATCTTTTGATGTTAAGTACACATCAGTTATTATATTTTTATTATCATATATGCATCCTAATTCCAAATGTCACTAGTTTCTTCAGGAGTTTCATGACTACAGAAAAGGGATAAATGCTTAATTTGGTCTTTGAATTTATATATTCTTCCCCTCTGGCTTTGGAGGCACTGGTTTTCCCAATTTCAGGGCAGCCATTATATTATAGATCAACAAAACCTGACCTCTATACTGAGTATAATTTTAACTGACAATTGGCAAAGTTATAGATGATAAGAGGAATATCCTATTATTAAGAACTTTCCCAAAAGAGATGAGAGGGAAATATGTTATAGTCTCCTTTACACTTAAATTTTTTTAAAAATAAGAAATTATGTAGGAAAAGAAAATACTGAAGGGCTGGAGATGTAGCTCAGTGGTAGACTGCCTAGTATATGCAAGGCCCTAGGTTCAATCACCAGTATTGCAAAATAAATAAATAAGAAAAATAGAGAACTATAATTTCCCCTTCAAAATCAGCAAAATGAAAATGGATAAGGGGCACTGGAGGAAAATAAATGGACTCTTTCCAACTTAATGACCAGCTGACTTACATAAAAATAATTAGAAATGCCGGTATTATTAGCATTCACAACTGCACATAATTGTGTCACTTTGGCTTCATTTGCAGAAACATCACATATATCCCAATTCCAAATATTTTCTGTATATGGTGGCCATAAATCTGAACATGAAATATGACATCAGTTTTTCTTCAGTTAAATTTTTCAGTCAAATTGAAAGAAAGGCAATAATAAGGTTACTTCTGGGTAATCAGATCAATGAAGACTTTCACAATAAACAATGACTTTAAAAATTTTGCATCAATTCTAAATTTTGAGAGCACATTAAGACATTATGTGAACTTCTTCATTTTAAATTTTATTTTAAAATAAGTTTAATTTTAGCATTGCCTCTTAGAAACAGAAGACATCTCTCCTTTCTCCATTAAATTTGCTTTTTCTTACCTAAGCTTTACTTCTCCAATTTTGGAACTATGTTGAATGTGGGAAGCCCAGCTAAACAGACACATTTCCATGAGCTGCATTCCATGCACTTTCTTTTAATAACAACGTTAAATTCTGTTAGCTTTGCTAAGGACATGGGGAAGACAACAAATCTGAAAAAAAATGATCTCTAATGCCCTAAACAAATTCTGGGAACACCTTGGTTTAATTTTCTTGCAGCAAAAACCTTTGCAGATTTTATCAGTAGTATTTTTTTAAAGGTCTTGACATCTTTGAATGAATCATGAGTTGCTATTATTATCATTCCAGTTGAATGACAGAGCATAGGGACCCACCTGGACACTGTTACTAAATTATAAAAGGCTTGTTCTTCTCTCAAATATAAATAGATTTAAATTGCATTTGATTCACACTTTACATTTACCAAATAGCACCTCTCCTCAAGATTGTCCGGTAGATTAAATTATATTCAGCTAGTCATATTTTCTTTTTACTTACCAATCATATAAGTGATTTTTCTTTCTTGCCCTTTTCAATCTGGGGAACATTTTTTAAGAACCTTAGCATGAGTTAAAATAACTGGCTCTTGCAGTTTTAATATTTCTTTATTGAATTTTGATATCATAGTTTTGATTTAATCATGACATGTACCATATATTTGGCATCTTTGGCAGATTCAATTTTTTAAAACTAAAAAGATGGCATTATAATTGAAATAGAATATTAACTGGAAATAGTAGTAGAGATTTCCAATCTATCATTTGCCTTCATATTGTTTATTAATAACAGGCTTGGCTATTAGGTCAGAATATTTTTGATCAACTAGGCATCTATAACTTTGAGTTAGCAAATTAATGATTGTCTGCAAAGCTTTATGAAACAAGCAGGAATGTGTAGCAAGCTTTTGGCAATAGTTTTTAAGTTCCTGACCTGGCTTCTGGTTGCCTTAAAAACCTAGACCACTTTTGCCCAATAGTATATAGTTGGAACTGAATACATACGCACAATTTGAAAATTAAAAAAGAAGATTTATTGAGAAATATATAGTGTGCTTATTTTTCACCTTTTGTAATATTATTGATTTTTTTCTCCCAGGTTAAAAAAATGTTCATGTTTAATGAAGCTCATCATCTATTGTTCTCATCCAAGGAGTAAAAAGTGCATTGTTAGATAAAGGTATTAGAAAACTCTTTTTAAAAACAGAATACACACAATAAAACCTTAGTTTGAAATTCAGTGTTTAATAGTCTGTTCCAAATCTATATTTTCGACTGTCTTTCCAACCATGAATTCTGCATTATAAATAGATTAGTGTGCTCCCAGTTTTCCAAAGAAGTCTTGTAATTCCTGCTTCCAAGTTATATCCTTCTCTCTGCTGGAATTCCAGACACCTTACATACATTCCAATATGGTATAATAACCTCATCCTTGAACGTGTTATTTTACTTATTAGCTTTATTCTAATTTGGGATAAAAACTACTTATAATAATGTTGATTACCTTTACCTGTCTTAAATTTATTATGCTCTTTAAGTTTTCTATACCAGATATCCTATCTTACAATGGGTGTTTGATAAATAGTGTGAGCTATTCTGTAATTGAAGAGAGTAGTCGGAGTAAGCCAAATTAGAATTATATAATTTAACCTGACAAGAGTTATTTACTAATAAACATGCTTAGCTATCAAATAATAACAATAAGAAGTCCTTGAACAACTGCCATAATTAAAACATAGATGAGAGTGAGGTAAGATAAGCCTAAAAATCAGATCTGAAAAGTTTGTTGAGTTAAACACTGTATTTGTAAGAATTTACTCTGATGACCTCATTAGGTAATAAATTTGTCTTAGAGAAATAGTAATGTCACCACAAGAGTCTCCACTAATAACTTAATTTCCATTAAAGGTAAAGTTGAGATTCTCTTTTTTAAATAACATGGATTAACACTTATATTTTTATGTTTTGCCTTGAGTGAAAAAGTTCATGTTTGTGCATTAGGTAACAAAGACAAAACATTTAAGCTTTTTAGTGTATATTTTGAAAGTGGTTATCATAAAAACAAAGGGCAGATGACAATTCAGGTTTCTAATGATGGAAGAAAGTAGCCCAGTAACTGTGAATGGTTTTTGTTAAGTCGGTTCCATATTAATTTTAACAGAAGGCAGAAACATTTAAAAAAAAAAAACTATACAACAACATTTTGCAAAATGGTTATTCTGATTTTTTAAGTCAACAATGACATGGTAGAAAAGACATAATAGACACAAAAACACAAATAGTTATGAACCACCATAATCTAGGCTATTTAGATAGTATAAAGAAAACTATAAAGTAGCATAAAAGTACAATTCCTCCCCCACACCACATTCCTATTTAAATAGCATAAGAAATACATCTCATTTTACAATAGAAATTTATTTCTATCCCCCTCCTTTTATTTTTTCTCTCATGAGTACATTTTTTCCCTCATACACATACACAAGAAAACTTTCCTGTAAAATTTTGTGTCACCAATATTAAATAAATAGTTAAATATTAGATAATTTTTCAAAATTAATAATAGATATATGATATAGATAACTAATATACTATATTACATACTATATATCTAATACATATTACAAATGCATATGTAACTAATATGCTTCTCAAGTTCTTCAGATTATTTCCTTTATTTTACACATACATTTTGATCTAAATCAAAATTTTCTGACTAACCTTGATGTTAGCTAAACAATGCCAGTTACAGTGGCCTTACAGTGTTCGGACACATATAGATATTCAAATGGCAATTTCTGTTTAAAAAGAGAACAAATCAGTAAACTTTTTGGTAATGCCTTAGTAAAAACAAAATATTAATAAGACAAAATGCAGAAATAAAATCATTATTTATTATTTGGAACAGAACAAATTTCAATATTGATTTATAATTTTTATAGTAGTTTCAAATTATCTCATTTGATCTGTGGATCTTATATGGTAATTATCACATCTAAGCCTAAACATGTTTGTTCATGAGTGAATGAATCAGGATTTTAGTTCACTTGGTTTATTTGTTCGGTTTGCAGCACTGGGGATCAAGCCCATGGCCTTGCACTTTCTAGACTAGTCTCTGACTTATACCCACAGTACCTTTTGTATATCATGTTTGAGACGGTCTCACTAAGTTGCTCAGGCTGGCCTCAAAGTTGTTATACCTCCTGCTTCAGCCTCTTGTTGAGTAGCTAGGATCCTTTGTATTATCTCTGCACAATAAACTAGTGAAGTATCCCAGAAAATGTAATGACTGTTCTATAGACTTGTCTGACAGATAGGAAGTTTCTGTTTTGTTTTGTTTTTCATATACACGTCTTGAAAATGTTCATTAAAAGAATGTATTTTGCTTCTTTGCCTAAAACCAAGTGTTTCTTATCCTAAATTCTGCATTTTTTTCTTTTGCCAACAATGTGTGAATATAATAACCACTACAAAGTACTGTACCTTTTTCATCTTTAAAACAGCAAGACAGTACTAGAATGGGGAAATTTGTTATTTGTGCTTGTGATTCTTTTTGCCAATCACCAGTTAAATAATTTATGTTCATTTGCTTCCTAATTACATGTAAATTCTTAACGTACATCTGCTTTTATGACCAGTCATCAAAAAAATGTTTTAATTGAACTTATTTAAATTTTGGAAAGGGCCAATTTTGTGTGTTTCCTATATCATGTACTATCACCTTTCCATTCATTTGTTCTTTCTGAAAATTTACATTCAGTTCCTGGTCTATTCCATGCAGCATTAGGTAATTAGGTAAACTCAGTCCCTGCCATATGGATTCTTTCATCTAACAGAAAAACAGGTACGATATAAAAATCAAATGAATAAATTATATTCTGTGCTTAATCTAGTGCAGTGAAATGAGATATGCTTGGATATATAATTCAAGAGTTGTTCAATTTAAAACATTATATTTGTAGAATATTTTACAGTTTAAGCATCTTGCTATTTATCCTTTAACACAAATCAAAAACTTCAGAGACTTAACAGACCTCTTTAAGATGTTCTCTAAGTCAATATGACTAAATAACTAAATGTATTCAGAAACAAAATTTTCCCCTTTGCAGGAAAGATCTTGCTATGATAACTACTCAATGTGATTTTTCTTTTGCATTTATATTTGTGCTGATGTTCTAATAAGGTTTTGTTGAAGCAATAAGGTCATTAACTAAGTGAAGATGAATCTAATGTGTGTTAATTATGCTTTATTTCATAGATATAGGCATGTAGAATCTGAGTCATAGGCAAGGTGTTAATTATTTTATAACAATAAGAACAAATTAATAAAGGGATTCACACATTAATTAAAAGTTCACAGTGGTATTTGTACTCCAGATAAGCCTTGAACTTCAGTTTTATCTGTAAATATATTTTGAGAAATTCAAACATTATAGAGAGGTTATGTTTTAATGCTCTATTCGCTTTTTAGCTATTTCTTTAAGGACTTGTGATAACTTGCACAATTTGAATTTGACCAGTGCACCCCCCTTCCATCTTGAAGTACTTCTCTTTACTGCCATGAAATCCTAACCTGGTTCTTTCTGCTTGTTAGGTCTATGCTTCTCAGTCTCCTTTTCTGGTATTTTCTCTTTTTTGACAACTCTTATGTGCCACAGTCTCAGAACTCTGTTCTGGGTCCCATTTTCTTCTCTATGCATGCATATATGTGTTTGAGCTGTGTTCCATGCCTCCAAGTATCTTTGTAGGCAATCTCATTTGGTTCTCTGGACTGAAGTTTAATCTGTATGCTGTTCAATTCTAAATTCACAATGCCAGCCTTGACTCTCCCCCGACATCCTGGCTCATTAAATTAAATGTATATTCAATCTCTCCTCCTGGAATAGGCTTCTCACATGCAATCCTTTTGGAAACAGAATTCTTGATTTATCCCCCTAGTTCTCTCACCCCAAAACTTGTCTTTCACATCCCATCCCCATTCCTCCTTTTCTCACTGTGTACTACAGTCATCAGCATGGCTTGAGACTGATTCCTTAACATACTTTGAATCCAGCTACTAGCAGTCTACTATCCATACTTCTCTGTCTTATCTGCTTCCTTCCTGTGTAAGACTCTAACCTAAAGAATGGTAGTTTTCTACTTCTCCTGCTTCAATTCCTGTCTCCCCAGAACACATTCTGCACAGATTCAAGATTGACTCTTAAAATCCATACCAGGTCAGTGACTTCATTTCATGTGATTTTCTAATGCTTGAGGAATAGAATAGAATAATCACACAGAATAGAATAATCACTACTTATTGTGGTCTACAAGGCCCCGTGACATCTGGCTTTTCTGTACATCTCAGATCACATCCTCTGCCACACTCACCCAGGGTTCCACTGCCCTTCATGCTGTCTCTTACCACTTGGGGACCTTGGGTTCCTCTGCTCACAGGCCTGCATCCCAGAAGGTGAACCACCTATGCTTTCTTACTGACATTTACATTGCACCGTCCCTACCTTAAACCTCTTCCATCTTGAGAATCACATTTCTTGTTTTTCCTTCCCTTCCCCCTTTCTTTCTAAATTCTTTGATTTTGTTACATCATTTATAACTTCATCCCCATGCTGATTAATACAGTTTAATGTAGCAAAGAATAAATATCTGCCAGATTGCATGGCTTAGTCACATTATAATTTTTTGAACTGACGTTTTCTGGGGATACCTCTGAATCTGGGGAGCATGCATCCTTATAGGAGAGTGAGCTGTTGCTTTATCTGACATTATCTTTATCTAAAGTTATCTAAATATTTGAAATACTCTGTGCTAACAACTCTTGACTCCTCCTGAGACTGTGAATAGAATTATTTCCAGATGGCCCTGAAGTTTCAGCATATTGCTACAGTTAACAAAAAGCTTTTGTAAATGTTATATTAACCACTAAGGGGCATGTGCTACCATTAATTTGTGTTATGAGTTCCTGTTGTTAATGGTAGAATTTGCCTGAGTGTGCTTTTTCTCCTTAAATCATATACAATAATTAGAGTACTGGTTTCTAAGAATTACAGATACCAAAGAACTGACATGAAAGTTCTTTAAAACATGTTAGGTGTTCCTCTTAACAAAGAAATAATTTTCAGAATCTATAAAAGAATTATACTGTTTGAAAAAAAAAAAGAATTATACTGTTTGATCGTCAGGAATTTTTTTTTAATCTGCTAAAACAAAATTGGGAGAATTGAATTATTGTTGCCAAGGAGTATATAATGTGTGACTCATTTGTCTTTTTTTTCTTGCATTTGTATCAAGTAAATTAACACAAAAATCTCTTTAGAGCATTGTGTTTCTGTTTAATTGTCAAGAGTAAAAAGTGGTAATATATTGCATAGATGGCACTTTATTTTTCAAAGTTATTTATGATCACAGAAATTAAATAAATAATTTTAACATCAAAATTCCTGCTATTAACTTAATGGTTGTTTCCAGAACTTTTCCAGGATAAGATGTTTAAAAGTTCATTTGAGCTTACTGTAGTTTGAAGGAGGGTAAATTTCTTCATGGATTAGATCAGTGTATTGACCAAGGAAAGCAGAAATGGTATTGCCCTTGTTAATCCTAATATAAAACATCAGCAAAGTTTTGGAAAAACGGGATGGGATTTACTAACATTCTATTCAACCTACTTGCAAACGTTAACTTAAATGGAAAAGACAAACCTAAAATTATAATTACATAGCCCAGGAAAAAGAAGTTAGCCAATAACAAATTCAAGGTCATAAAATATATTTTCTGTTTCTTTATGAGAACCTAAGGCTATGGTTTCTCTTACTGCTTGCCAACTTTTATATGGTTACCAGGGTAACTTCCTGTTCTAAATTATGCTGTGTGAAACTTACATATATTCTCTTGAGTTAGAACCAAATTTAGATTCCATTTACAATAACTAGAGTGGGGTAGGAGGGAATTCTCTAATAACATTTGTAGTTTCTTAAAACAAAAATCAATACATGGCACATCTAACCAGCTCCTAAATCTAACCAAACTGGTTTCTTTGCCTAAATAAATTGGGAAAAAACCCACAATGTTTTATTTTGTATAAAAATTTTATATATGAGTATTAAAAGTAAAATGCAGAGTTTAGTGTTTATGTAGTTATGTTCTTTTATATCTCTTATGGCAAAATATGTGCTAGGGATTTATTGCCATATATGCAAATGGTAATCAATAGGTATAGGGTTATAGAGAATGTGCTATGTCAGTCTTTTAACAAAACCTTGCATTCAGGTATGAGAGATGGCTATTCATCAGTCCTCATATTATTCAACAAGCATGTAGTATTTACTACTAGGTACAAAGCAATGTGCGAAATATCAGGGATCCCAAATCAAATGTTTTGCTTACTCTCAAAGAGCCTAAAGGGAAGATGACAATATATAGATCAACACAGTACATTGTGGTAAGTTCTATAAAAGAAATGTTCTGGGTGCCAGGGACTTGGAGGGACATCTAAATCAAATGATGGATCCAGGATGTATTTCTGGAAGAAGAAATACATTAAAGATGTTTTAAGCCAAGGGGTAACTTAAGTGATTGGATTTGTATTTGGAAATGATAATTCTGGTAGCAGTTTGGATGCTGGTGGGAAGGAGTCCAGACTGGAAATAAGAATACCTTATACTTGGAAGACCACTGCGTCATTCAAATTTGGGATAAGAGCCTAAATTAAGTCAGTTATAAGAAGAATGTCAAGGAGGGATAACAGAGTATTAACATAGCAACAGTTTGGAGTTGAAGAATATTTGAAAGGGAAAGGACTGTTGATAGTGAATGCCTGTTTTATAAGTTGGGAAACAAAAATCCAGACAGTGATGCTTACATATATCTAAAATTTAGACAAAGGGAATACAGACTTTCATATTGTCAATGGTGAGTCCAGAGTAATTTCAGAAACATTTTATACCTTAAGGTTAATATAATAAAAAGTTCTGTAATGGTTATAAATTCTGAAAATATACATTTTATTTTATGTTATGTATATTTGACATTTTGAACTTGAACAAATCAGAAACTAAAAAGATAAGTCTGCTAATATTTTTTAAAAAATCAAAGCTGATTGAATCAGATAAAAGTATTTCAGCAAAAGGTTGCCCCTTAGGTAATCCAATATTTTTCAAAAAAAATAGTTTTCATAGTTTCTTCCCAACATGAATTTATAAATTTACTCCATACTATGTAACATTTTCTTGCATATCACAATGTTCTCAATTCTTAATGGAAAGATTAAGGTTGTATAATTAAAAGCATGGTTAGACTTGTTGATGATATGTTATTAGTAATACTCATAAAGTGGCCACCTGGTACAGCATAAATGTAGTTTACAGAACCCTATCTGACAGTCTTGACCCTTTTAAAATCATAAACAGGGTTTAATGGCAAAAGAAATTATAGGAGAAAATGACAAGAGTTGTTCGAAACGATATTTCATTTCCTTTCCCCTTTAAAAATGATAACTAAATATCAAGATATATCACACATCTGTCCAGCATTCATTTAGGGCAACATTATTTCATCAATATGATAACTATTCAATTTTCACATGCTTATTTTATAAGATACACAGAACAAAACTGAAGTATTCCACTAATTTGTGAGGAGGTGACTATCTTATATATTGTAACTGGTAAATCCCTTTGGTCTCACCAGAATGTCCATATGTACTTTGTTCTTAAAAACACTATTAAGTGCTTCACTTAGGGCACTGACCCTAGAAGAGCAATAATTTATTTATGTAATCATGACTCAAGGACTTGATTCTCACACACAATTCTTTCCTTCCTATGTGTTTGCTAAATAAATAGCTTATAATATTTAAATTTAGGTGTAACTTCAATTCATTTGGTATAACTAAAATACTGGAAGCTGTCACATTCCTCCTTAGTATAAGATATCCAGTAATATCCAGTGCAGTTTAGTGCAATGAGTTTTTAAAAATTATGAGTCTTCTTGGAAATTGATGTCAGAACATGTAATTAATATGATACTAGTTTCTACTAAGTGGAAATTTACATTTTTCAAATGAATTTTCACACTAAAGAAAGGCAGAATATAAATGTCAAATATTCACCGATGTATGTTTCTGAGATTCCTTATAGTAATTATGTTAAATCAGTCTCATGACATTATATAAACTAGAATGGATTGTATTTTTCATTGTTAAACATTTTTTTTAACCTAGGAAAAATGTACAGAAGGTGTTCTGGAGTTTAAAAATAGCTTTTTTAAAAATAATAGGAATTTGTTAAGTGGTTTGAATTTACCTTCAAAATTTATACAGAATCTCATCACCTCTGTTGCTTTAACCTTGATCTGAACTACTGTCATCTCTGAATTGAGCTTCTGTAATCATCTCATAATTGGTTGATTTTGTCAACAGACTAGACTTCAGCAGCAATTATTATCAACAACCTAAACCTCAGTGGTTTATTTATATATAAAATAAAATTATATATATATATATATATAATTTTATTACATATATACCCCATTCTAGGAACTGGGGTATAATATATATATAATTCCACTAATTTGTGAGGAGGTGACTATCTTATATATTGTAACTGGTAAATCCCTTTGGTCTCACCAGAATGTCCATATGTACTTTGTTCTAGAATGTTGCCTGATGTATTAGGATGTGAATGAATGCGCGAATGAATGAATAGAATGTTGTAAGAACTGTGTTGAGATTTTAGATATATAGTGTATAAATATAGATATAGATATCATGTTAATGAAGATTTTCAATATCTTGCAAAGGGTGAAGGGGCTTCTTATGACATCTCAGGGATCCAAGCTAACACCATTCACAAGATTGCCAGTTGAAGCAGGAGGTGAAGAAAGAGAGTAGACAATCCTGAATCATCCACATAAAAGTGACACATGCCACTATTGCCCACAATTCATTGCCCAACACCAGACAAATGACTCTCACCTAACTGAGAAGGTGCTGGGAATACACCCTCTTATTCAGGACAGACAAAAGAGACTGTATGTTACTGAGGACTAACAGTGTCTCTCATACTGATTGGAAAGATCCACTCCTTTCCTTGCTACAAGACAATCTCAACAGAGCAGCCAAAAATCATCATTTCAGTGTGTCAGATCCTATCATTCTCCTGCTTGAAAACATTGAATGGTTTCATATTTCACTCTGATGAAAAAATAGTCATTACTATGAAGCACAAAGGCGAACACATGTCTGCCCATGTGGCTCACTCCTGGCCTTCCTTTGGCCCAGTAGATAGGCCCTTCTTCATTACCCTGTTTTGTTTTTCTCCACAGCACTTGCTACTCTGGCACGTATTTTTGGTTTTGACTATTTATTGCCAATTTCTTCTTACTCAAAGGTAAGCCACAATAAGGCAAGGACACCATTTAGTTCACCACACAAACTCCAGTGCCTAGAATGGTGCCTAACATGTTAGAATGTGAATTAATTAATTAAAAAATAAATAGAATGTTCTGATAACTGTTATGAGTTCTCATTTCCTCTGTATAGTTAGCTTGTTTGTCATGTACTATTTCGCAAGAAATGTACTTTCTTTTTAACTCCTTCTTCTCTTTTATTCCTTGTTTCTTGAGGGTGCTCTAAAATGAGTCATGCAAGACTTGTCCCATGCTTAATGGGATCTGGATTGAAAACCCCCCAAAAATTAGAGATCATAGCCAACCTTGGGGCATAGCTACTCTACTGACAAATTGTATAGAAAAGTGGGAACCCAAGTCAGAATAGGCCTGATTGAGGTGATTGTTTAGGATGGCTTCTGTAAATTAAATTCATGAAGACAGAATCATAAATGGGTCTTTTTTTAAGCTTAATTATTTATGTTTGATGTCTGAAATGAGTAAAACTTATTAGGCTGCCATTTTATATACTCAGGTCATAGTCTACCAACTTAAAATTATAATGCTTATAAGCTTTTGGTGGGTAGTTGTCTTATTAGTATGACAAGTAGATAAAAATTCACATATATGTTTGTATACATATGCACATGTGTATTGGTGGAATTAAAGAATATGTACTTGTAAAATGGAAAGAGTTAAAGAGTGCATATTTGTAAAATAGAAAGAGTTAAAGATAATATGAAAAGTGCTGACTTGAACAGTTGCAAAATAAAGAACATTAATACCCTTTTTAGTTCACTTGACAGGAGATGAACTGTCAAAGGGAAGACAGAAGGGAGTCTGAGTGAGTTATTTGCTAGTGTGAGACCGATGATTTATTATGCCTGAATGGAACTTGAGTTCCTGGCCAGAGGATAGTCTAATATACCAGAACCAAAACCCAGGCATTTACTATTAGCAGGAGGTCTTGAAAACAAGGTAGCAATGGGCTGGTGCTTATAAAAGCCTGTCTTGTGGGAACTGCTAGAACCCCTGCTGCTGTTCCAGTGAATTCCATTGTTGTCATTTAAACATGCCCCCTTCTTTTCCCATCCTAAGCATAACAAGTAGGTTGTGTACAATGGCAGAAAAATGACAGTTGGTGGTCTTTGGGAAAATTCTCAACCAGATTCCATCATATATACATGCAAATGATAGCATCTATTACTCGTTTCTGGAAAAATAACAACTAGTGTTTTAGACAACTGATTCCTAAAGTAATAAGTATTCCAGAAGTAACAAACTAAAACCTATTGTATCAATCTCATATTTCCCAAGAAACATAACTAATACGATACACACACGTGCATATTTATATTTGCATGTATGTATACACTTTGTAAAGAGATTTATTATAGATTAAGATGTATTTATTAAGATTAACCATCATACCCATGAAAACTTAGTTACTTTTTCAGGAAGAAGAAGTTTTTCTGGGTGAAAAATATAGTGACTTTTATGAGTCCTTTAGGAAGCTAAGCTCTTCTTTGAGAACTTTTGTTTCTGCAAAAGACAGTTCATTTGTCATTTTGGGTCTTCCATTGGACATTGATTAGGTTCAGAACCACCCTAATGTTGTACATGTTCATTTAGGTAGCCAAGTGGCAATATTGTCTACTTAAATGAGAATATTCAGTTTCTCTCCTCCATTGTAATATATTCTATAAGGTCTCAGTTATGCACTCCCCAGTTTATACACAAAGGACTTAAAATCAGCATACTACAGTAATGTAGCCACGTCAATGTTTATAGCAATTCAATTCACAACAGCTAAACTATGGAACCAACCTAGATGTCTGTCAATAGATGAATGGACAAAGAAAATGTGGTATATATACTCAACGGAATATTACTCAGCTTTAAAGAAGAGTGAAATTATGGCATTTGCCAGTACATGGATGGAGTTGGAGAATATCATGCTAAGCGAAATAAGCCAATCCCCAAAACCAAAGTCTGAATGTTTTCTCCAATAAGGAGATGCTAATTCACAACAAGGTTGGGGGCACTAGAGATGAATAGTGTTACCTTAGATTAGGTAGAGGGAAGTGATGGAGGGGAGGGGAGGGGATGTGGGGATAGGAAAGATAATAGAATCAAACAGACATTATTACTTTATGTATATATGTGACTGTATGACCAGTATGGTTCTGCAACATGTACACTCAGAAAAATGAGAAATTATATCACATCTATGTATGATATATCAAAGTACATAAATGCATTCTACTATCATGTATAATTAATTAAAACAAAAAAATAATTAAGAAAACATAAGGAGAAACAAAGATCTCAGTTGTGGCTGTATGTTAGCCTCATCCAGTGGAGCACATTTCTTGCTTCTGGCCACAATCTTCAATCTTGCACCCAGGGCCCTATTCAGTGGTCTAAATTCCACATCATCTAAGCCCACATGGGAACAGTGATTACAATATTTTTTTAAACTAAAAATGGACACATAACAGGGAAATGTACATATAAAGGTAATGAGAGAGGCTATACACTGTGGCACACACCTATAATCCCAGTGGCTTGGGAGGCTGAGGCAGGAGGATCATGAGTTCAGAGCTAGCCTCAACAATTTAGCAAGGCCCTATATATGTCAGTGAGACTCTGACTCTAAATAAAACACAAAAAAAGGGCTGGGGATGTGGCTCAGTGGCTAGGTGCCCCTGAATTCAATACCAGCCCCCCCCCCCGCCAAAAAAAGAGAAGGTAATGGGAGAGACTATTATAAAATAGACACTAGTATTGCTGTATGTATATATGTGAGTGTATAACAAATGTGATTCTGCAAGCTGTACACTCAGAAAAATGAGAAATTATACTCCATTTGATTCAAATATATAATATGTCAAAATCATTGTACTGTAATGTGTAACTAATAATAAAAAGAATTACCCAAAAAGTAAAAATTCATATAGGTTTGCATATAAATCAACCTAAAAGAACAGGACTAATTCCACAATTCCTTCCTAAAGGTAGAAGTTCAAACCAACTGTGTTACCTTGGATTTTGGCTGTAAGAATCCATGTGCCTACTATGGACAGAATTAGATGACAAAATACAGATTGAATAAAGAATCATTAATGCAAATCTAGACTAAGGGAACTGATTTTGGAAGAACATACACATCAGTTTAATTTGCAACAAGGGCAAAGAATAGAAATGACCACTCCGACATTAGAAGGATCATCATCAGTATCAATACAATTGTCCCTAAAGCTGACAAGAAGGATGTATGGTGAAATTGAAGTGGCCCTGAATCACTGAAATAGGTGTGAGTGCATAGGATCTCATTAACTGATTAAGGAAAGCAGATGTCAGGTAGTGCAAACATCAGAAGAAGAAGGGTTGTTGAGTTGTCTTGCAGAAAGTGGTAGTGGGGAACAAGAAAAATGACAGTCTCTTATCTTTGTCCTGTGAGTCAGGAAGGTTATTGAAAGGCACAGAGAAGAAAGTCCAGCTTTCATTTTCAAGTGTTGCTAGAGAAAAAGAAAAATGGTGCTAGAATGAATGGAATGGTAGGAGGAGCTTGAGGAATGCAAACTGTAAGGGAAGTTGTCAATACAGAGAGCGCATGGTGTGAGGACTGAATACAGAGTTGTAATTGAGCTTAGAGGTGGTAGGACTGAGCTAAAAATCTAGAAATAACTTAGAGTAACCATAATAATTATAGTTAAAAGTAATAAGAACTTACTCTATATCATACACTCTTCTAAAACACTTTACATATATGAACTTAATTTGCATATCTACCTATAAAATAGGGATTACTGTTGGTCCCAGAGAGAGTCTACATAATATGGTAAGAGCCCCATGATGAATAAACACTAGAATTGGAATTACAACCCAGGTGATCCAGCTCCAAAACCTGTGCTCTTATGTGTAGGTTTGGACTCCTGATATGACTACTAAAGCTGTCTGTGTCTAAATGGGTATTGATGAAAATCATTCTTTTTACAAAGATTTTATTATTCTAAATTTAGGAAAGTTAAGAAATAACAGGTATTTGGTGAAAAAAAAATAGTGTATACTGTCTCCCAAGTGATCCCCCCCACACCCTGGAAACCTTCTAGGGAATGTGGGTTCCAGAGGCATCCAGCTCCAGCAGGCTGCCTTCTCTGTCTCCAGGAAACAATATTGTTTGAGAGACCCCCACACCCTCTACTGTGAGCAGTGCTTAGAATGGCTCCACCAGCTTCAGTGTCTCAGAACTTTCCCTTTCATTTTTTTTCTTTGATATGTTAATACCATCAATATGAAAGGTTTAAGTCTTTGGCTTGAGAATCAGGAATATTTTGGTACTGATGTCATGATTTGTCTTTCTTCTCATCTATAGAAGTGACCACTCAGATATTAGAAGGATCATCCAGTATTAGGACTATTGTCCCTAAAGCTGACAGGAGGGAAATTCAGTGAATTGGAAGCAATCCTGAACCCTTTAAAGAGGTGTGACAGTATCTAGGATCTCAGTAGTTGATAAAGGAAAGCAGATGTCAGGTAGTGCAAGTATTTAAAAAGGAAAGGTTATTAAGTGATCTTACAGAAAGTGATTTCATAGTTTACCCCTCAGTAATGCAAACTTATTTCCAAATTGTGGTCTATGTTTATGACACAGAAAGAACAAGAAAATCACTTAGTTAAAGGGAAGCAAGAAGGAACTTAATGTATGTCACAGCCTGTAGATGAAATTGTTCTCCAGTGTCTTAGAATTCAGCTCCATGCATCCTTACACATTATCTGCTCCTTCCCAAAATATATGATCAGTCTAAAAGTTGGCTTTAAACATTTTTATTCTAGTTAAATCAGCATTCTATTTTTCTTGCTGTTTCATTCACATATGTGCCTGTTATATGTTCATGGGTCACAAACTGTCATAATTTATATTCCAGATATGTCCAAATAAATGAATTGAGAGTGAAATTGCTTTTCCCCATGTAAGGGAAAGAAGGCATTTAGACTGGGCTGAAAGTCATGGATGATCCCAAAGAGTTACTTATTCTCTTCTAGCCTCTGTTTTCTTGTGTGTCAGCTAAGAATAAGAATAGTGTATACCTCAGAGGGTTATAATTCAATGAGAAAATATAGAAAAATCCTTACTGCAAGTGTGCTTTAGTTTTGTGCTTTCCTTCAAAGCAGCATTGTGGTGTTTTTTGTTTTTTTGTTTTTTTATTTTTCAAAGATTACTTGGGCCCTATATCAGGATAATTCTAACAAAGCACACATCTGTGCCCTGATGTGATCTGAACAAGACGTCAACTCATACCATTATGTACCTAGGGGTTGTTTTCATAGCCATACAAAGTTCTAAGAGTTTCAAAGTCCTGATTTGGTTGCAAATGGTAGTTTACTTTCAACATGTGTTTAATCTGTGTCGTGTTACACAAGTTAATACATGTAAAGCACAGATTAATTAAGTCCTAACTAAATCTTCATGACAAATTACAGTTCAGTTCTTACTGTTTTGTTCTGTGAATGAGGAAATGATATCTCAGAGAACATGAGAAACTTGCCCAAGTTCCCAAAGCCAGCAAAGTCTGAGGACTCTGAACTCTGGCCCAGCCTTTAAGTCCCAACCTAGACAGCACTCAGCCTGAGCAATTTCCATTTTATACAGGATTTTGAGAGGATTTATAGTTAATGTGAGACGTATAGTTCTTCAAAGAATATGAAGAAATTATTATATTTTGAAAACTATAGCAAAATGTAAATTTGTGTTTTTTGAATTTGGGAACATAATTAGAGATAATGAAAACATTCTCTGGAAAAACTAAGGAATACCCTTGTTTTAAAATATATTGTATTTGTTACATGAAATTTTATGTAATATGTGTAGTTTTACCCATAGCTCATTGTTGTCCCCAAATGATGATGTTCCTCTTAGGAGGACAAAGTACCTTGTGAGGCCAAACCTCACAAGTCTTTTAAAAACCTGTTAGCCAGCATCTTCCAGACAGAAATGCTTACTAAAAAGCTTATCCATTGGTTAGTGACTGAGGAACTTGTGACCAACAGGTGAAACTAGTGCTCATTGCTGGGGCAATCTGCAGTGAGCCCAGAGGGAAGATCCCTGTGTGAGTCAGCTTTTCATTGCTGTGATCTAAATACCCAACAAGATCAACTTTGAAAAGTTCATTTTGGCATGTGGTTTCAGAGGTTCAATCTGTGGTAGGCTGTCTCCATTGCTCTAGGCCCAAGACACCATGGTGCAAGGACATGGTAGAGGAGTGCTGTTCTATTCACAGCAGCCAGAAAGCAGAGAGACTAAAGGAAGGAGTCACAGAGAAGATGCACCCTTCTAGGACATGTCCCCCAGTGACCTACTGCCTCCAGCCATGCCCCACCTGCCTACAGAAACCACCCAAGTATTCCATTCAAACTAGGAGAACTGATTAGTCTACAACTCTCACAATCCAGTCATTTCACCTCTGAACCTTACTGCATTAACAAAAAAAATCTTTTGGGGGACACTTCCTATCCAAACCATAACAGTACTGCTTTCCAGAAAGGACTGGTCTTAAAGGAAGGGCCAAGAAATGAACTTAGATTAGAGTTGGATAAATTGACCTGACTGAATAGCATTTTTAATCCACAATTGGTTGAATCCATAAAAGCAGAATCCTCAGTAGAGAGGGTCAATTGCATATATCCAGCCCAGTTTGACCCTACCTCAACTCCATGGCAATGGGACAAACATGGAAGGCAAATCAACTCTGAGAAATGGAGTCAAGTTTTTTTTGCAATATAAAAAATTGGGGATAAATGACAACACTAATGATTTCTGAATGAAAGAAAAATATCAAGTACAAAACATTGAAGGAAGAGTTTATCATTGAAAGTTGAGGTGGCATAAGCAAGAAATTTTATTATATGAATATCATTGTCTTCAATGCAGGAAAATTGAAGGGTGAAGAAAGATGAGTTTTGTGATTGCAGCCTACTGGGGTTGAAAAACCCTGTGCTCTGTTTCAGGAAGTGGGACCTTGAAAGGAAACAGATCTTCAGGAGGAGACTATTATCCTAACAATCACTGCCCTTCCAAAATTCTGAGACTTTGGTGACCTCATCTAATTAAGTCATTGACAGCTACTGTCTTCCCTCATGTAGAAGTTTTCAATGTAAGTGACGTTAGACTTGGAGAATGGCACACAGGAGTGGAAACATTTTAATGTTTATGAGTAATTCAGCAGAGGTCACTGTCTTTGACAAGCTGCCTGTATGTGACCATTTCTATATAATAAGACTTTATCATTTGATAGCTTTCTTGAAAAATGAGCACTCAGGAGCAGGTCACCTTAATTTTACATGAGTTATACCTGTATCAGGAGAATGTGAAGGAAAATTAAACCATTGTAAAAGATAAATTCTAAATGTAATTTGCTCGTATTACAAAATCTGAAGAAGGATAGAACACAAAGAAGTAACAAGCTTTCAAGAGACAGAAATTAAATATATTGTCAAACTATAAAATGGGAGCTTCAGCTTTCCAATTGTAGATATAAAAATAAGACTAGACCCGGGGTTGGCATGAATTGAGAGATGGTAGAAATCTTAAGCCAGTGTATCTTTTTTTAGAATCAGGTTGCAGATATTCAGTACAACCATCCCTGGTCACATGTTTCAACAGGAAGTTTTGACACAATTTGTGAGTAGAAAATCAAAACATAAAAGAAGAGGAATTGGCATGAATGACCACTGGGTTAGTCAATCATCAGATTAAATTTTGAGGAACACATTAAGGAGTTAAATTCTAAATGCTCTGTACTGTTGGCAGCAAAATATAAGATATTTGAGTAACAGTTTCATTATTAACCAATTTATGATCCGTTCATTTCAAAGGAGTGTAAAAGACATGATAAAAAATTGCTACAAATAAACGACAGCTTTGTTGAACAGGAACATATTTTTTTTTTAGATTTTACAACAATAGAATGGGCCAAATATCCTTGTAAATTACATTAATGAGATAGATTGCTACTTTTAATGGAGGTTTGTGCTGTACGTTATGCCTTATGCAGATTTGCTAGTTAATAAGCCTGAACAGTGTTTCTGTTCGTGGAAAATGAATCTGAAACGATTGTCAGATTATCTGTTTGGCATGCCTGGCTGGTGTCTGGAATGGCACTTTGCTAATGTGCTATTACTCAGTGTCATTAACCCACACAAATGATTGAAAGGTGAATTTATATTTGTACCATGGGGCTCAGCACAGGGAACAGGCTGCAGTGAAATGATGCTTCAAAGGATAAAATGAACCATTCATTTTGGATTTCCATACTTTGGTCTTTATGTGCTCACTTTAAAGATGTATGATATTTAAATATATGGAAAGTAATGATATATCACTACTGCCAAAAAAAAAAAAACCCACAACTCTGAATTTCATTAATGGCTTAAAAGTTAGAGAGTTAAAAAGTGAGCCATCATCTACCCTCCTGGTAGATGATGTCCATACCTAGGGAAACTTGACCCCAAAAAATAAATAAACAAACATAGATTACATACTTTGAAACCTATTTCATATAAGAATATTTTGGAAACTTTAATTAGAAATGTAAAACTCTTGTTGGAAATGTGAAATGGAAGCCTTCTCAATTTTTCATGAGAAGAATTTAATTTGTACTTGTGCAGATTAATTATAATACTTTACAATGGAAAGCTTACTTTTTTGTCTTTAATAATACATTGAAGATAGATTCTTATAGCAAAGCCATCAAGTGGAAGTTACAAAAAATTTTTCACTTTGGTCTTTTTAATAAATTTAATTTGATACTCCTTCATCAGATTTTTGTTGGTACATTATAATTATACATAATAGTAGGATTTGCTGTTACGTATTAGTAATGCACATAATTTGGTCAATTTTTAATGCGTATCTGTGCTTTCAAAGATCAAGGACTTTGGAAATTTTGAAAAATTTTGTAAATAACTGGTTGTACACTATTCAAAAAAAGAGAACATGTGCTCTGAATGCAATTCCTTCTTTCTGCAGAGCTAGATCTATTTTCAGACTTAACAGAGACACTTTGGGCCTTAACTATCTTTAACTTACCTGGTTTTAGTCTAGATTTTTAAGGCTAGTTGCAATTTTAAAGGAAAAAATCAGACTTTTTTTCTTCTTATTTATTATTTTTTCTTTTGGTACTAGGGATTGAACTCAGGGGCACTTTACCCTTGAGCCATATCTCCAAGCTATTATTTTTTTTTATTTTAAGACAGGGTCTCACTAAGTTGCTGAGGGTCTTGCTAAATAGCTGAGGCTGGGTTTGAACTGGCAATCCTCTTGTCTCAGCACCCTCAAGTCTCTGGGATTACAGGCATGTGTCATCAAACCCAACTAGAGTTTTTGCTTTTTGTTTTTTGTCTGAACTCCACAAAAGTAAAACTTTTTGACAGTGTATAATATTCATTTTTACATAGAGTGCTCCTAATATCTGTAATGAAAATAAACAAGCATTAAGATGAGGCAGGCATAAATACCTGTGCATTAAAGGAGATTTGACATAAAAATCTAGAAAATAAAATGGTATTAGGGGAAAAAATTTCCTCCAATAAGATGCATAGTAATAGATGAATCTGAAGGTCATATTTATAGGCAGTGTGTCTTGAGTGAGGGTCTGCCTGTCAGTAGGGGACAAGTGTTCATGTAGGTTGCAAGCTACCAGGAATAATTTCTTGACTTTAAAATACTGTGTTCAGTGGCTAATTTCCTCTGCTGTGACACTCTTTCTTATTAAAGTAGTTTCTACATTAAATCACTTCATGGTTTCTAAGATTTTTGAGTGCTTCATCTTTCTATATAAGGTGTTATAAATTACTCATTGGTATGTTTACATGAAGTACATCACCCATGAAGTCTTATCCATGAAGTCTTATCCACATAGATCATTATTATATTTATAAAATAATTTATTCATATTACTTTTATTCATTCAATTTCAAAGTAAAATCAACATTCCCAAGGAAAATCCTTTTTTCTATTTTTAATTTCAGCCTCCTCACTACCAGCTTATCTCCCCGGCCCTCCCACATTGAAATAAGGGGTTTTAAGTTACAGCAAATCTTCCTATATTTGAGTTTAAAAAGTTGCATAAAGGATATTTCCAAATTTCCGAATTTAGATACATTTTGCTTGGGTATCCAAAGGTTTCTATCACTGGATCTTTTTTGATAGGATAAAAAAAATTAAAAACTATTTCCTGACATTCACCATACCTAGAACTTCTTTAGTATCATTAATCTGTCTTGTCGAAAGATCAAATATTTTATACTTTTCTTTTAAACAAGGCAGGCCCTTGAAATTTAAAAAGAATAATTAGCAGTTTCTGCTTAGCTAAGCAAATAGACCATAAGGGTAATTTGGATTTGCCAGAAATGGGTGTTCTTTATCACCTTCTTAATATATTTGTCAAATCAAAATGTTGTTTATTTTCCTGCTCTAGTTATGTTTGTTGAGCATAAAATTTGATTAATATCTGACCCATCTCAAAAACTATCATGAAATGTCCTTACTTTGAGTACTCACTTTGTATAGTCTTATAATTTATTACCATCATGTATTACTTTTTTTTTTTCCTGGCCCTTCTCTGCCCTCTGTTATCCACCACCTGCCCCTCATCTTCTCACTGAAGTCACCACAGTGGGCTATCCCTTCCAAGGTGGCATCTCATTCAAAAACACAGCACTCAATTCTTTCCCAGATGCTGCAACATACTCATGGTGTAGTCTGTCCTCTTGACCAGGTAATCCAAGTTAAACTGATGAATGGGTCCATGTTACTTTGCCCATTCATCCTCTAAAATATTGATCCTTCCTAAGAGACCTTCCTTGAAACAATACTTTCATGTAGTAAATATACCAACCCATGGGACTCTTTTAACTTTCACATAATTTCATTGCTCTTCCAAACTCATCTTTAAAATCCTGTAGCAATTTTGGTTATCTATGGGAAATGTTCTAAATTCTAGTGACAATCTTAAAAAAAAGCATGTGAGTACTGCAAAAATTCTGCTTGCCCCCACTTTTTTCTATCTCTGTTTATAAATATTATACATATTTCTTTATCATTGTCTACACACATACTGATTACCCTGTTACTTACCTACTCTCCAAAAAAAAGTGATTGCATTCTTTACCTGTTGCTGCATAATGTTAATTACCCCCAAATGGAGCAAATTAAAACAAAAACACTGATTACCTTCATGTGGAACCTGAGTGTCAGGAATCAGGGAGTTGGGTTCTTCTGACTCAAGATCTCAATGAGGTAGCAGTCAAGCTATCAGCAATGACCAGAGTCATCTGCAAGCTTGAGTAGAACTACACCAGCTGCCAGCTTGACTCACTCATATGGCTGTTGGCAGGAGGCCTCAGTTTCTCAGGAGGCCTGAGTGTTCTGCCTAAATGACAGCTGACCTTAACAGAGCATCTGATGTAATGGAGAACAAGGGGGTAAGTAAGGAGCCACAGTACCTTTTATGATCTACTCCCTAAACTTGCACACCATCACTTCCTCTTTATTCTGTTCATTTGAAGTGAGTCACTGAACCAGACCCCACACAGTGGGAATGGCTCCACCTCTTGAAGTAAATAATATCAAAGAATTTGTGGGCATATTTTTAAAATGCTATCCTTATTAAGAAAAAAAATATCTAGTCAACACAATAACTCTATAATGAGATTTATGAATCACCCTAAAAATATAATAGTATGAGTTTGTTTTGAAGGCTATTTTTTAATGCACCCTTGTATCTATAACTCAAGAGTAGTTGGTACAGAATAGCTATAAAATTAATTTATTATTAACTCCAAATGCTGGGATATGTTTTCTAAACATTTGAAAAAATTGTACTGGTTCTTTTTAGTTATGCATAACAATAGAATCCATTTTGAAATAATTATAAAAGCATGGAATATATCTTGTTCTAATTCAGCCTCTAGTACTTCTCCTTTCTCTTCCCTCTCCCTCCCCCACTTAAAGTTTTATTGCCAGCATTTTATTCTTCTTTCCAATAATTGGGAAATGGGGAGGAAATGGGATTAAGTGTGTTTATTCCTTTGAATTTTAAGGATTAGTTTTAAACGTTGTAAGAATCCCAATTTATCTCCTTATTACTCTTCAATGTATTATCTTTTATTATATGCTAATTATCTGCTACTATACATCTTGTTTATTTTCTGTTATTGTCATCACTAGATTTAAGCTTCATAAAGGTCATAAATTTTGTCTATCTTTTGCAAAGCAGCATCCCTGGATTATATCCCTAGATTATAACATTGTATGACATAGCATAAGTACTCTGTAGATGTTAATTAAAAGAATAATTTTTCACTAAGCTAAACAAGTCAGAACCTTAAATTGTCATTCATAGGAATTTCACTTAGACAGTTATGTATAGTTAAATCTATTCCATGATCATCAAAATACCTATCCTCTTTGGGCTAAAGTTTTCAGTATTAAAGAGTTTATCTGGCTGGGCACAGTGGCACAAGCCTGCAATCCCAGTGGCTTGGGAGTCTGAGGCAGGAGGATGGTGAATTCAAAGCCAGCCTCAGCAATTCAGTGAGGCCCTATAAAACTCAGTGAGATCCTGTCTCTAAATAATATATTTTAAAAAAAGGACTGGGGATGTGGATCAGTGGTTAAGTACCCTTGGATTCAATACCCAGTACAAAAAAACAAAGAGTTCATTTGTTAAAACCCTTTATTGAGGGCTGGGGCTGGGGCTCAGTGGTAGAATGCTTGCCTAGCATGCATGAGGCTTAAAAAGAAAAAAGAAAAAGAACTAAGTAAACAAAATAAAGGTTAAAAAATGATGTGACATTCATTAAAACTAAATTCTTAAAAAACAAAAAAAAAGACCTTTACTGAAACATACACTTACTGATATTGCCAAGAAATAGCCCCATCAGAATGATCTAGTGTTGAGTGTGTTGGCACCTTGGAACTTGTAGTGTGAGAAATGGGGCAGTGAAGTTATACAGTCAAAGTATAGCAAAGAAAAGCCCTGAATATTGAAGATAGAAAGCATGTTCCAGGACCTGATCTAGGTTGCAAAGAAGAAGAAAATCATGGGAGAAATTGCTTATGTGTAAATTTGGTCCTGAAATTAGAAATGAAATAACATGTGCGAATCCAAACTCTTCTTCTAAAACCTGAATCCTTCATATCCATTTATATATCCACCATTAGGTTTTCTAATTTCTGGAATGTATATTGCTATAGATTCTAAAATAAACTGCTGAATATTCTTTATTCATCCCACATGTTACCCAAAATGATGGTACAGATCCACCTTAAAGATCCACCAAGTCTCTTCAGAAAGCAAGGCTTTGAGAGAAAGATTATTTGGCTTTCTTCCTACAAGGGAGAAAAGAAAAGAGATATGGAGGAGCTAAAACTTTTTTGGGAACCCCATGCAATAGTGTATAGTATAACACAATAATTCAAATGATTGTAGAATTGAAAGTAAGACTCTGAGACTAGGTCTTTTAATCTCCTTTTCTAATATTAGATAATTTAGATAATTTCCCACCTCGATGTGTTAATATGACAGTTTTTACAATTGAACCTCTTTGTTTCTACTTCAGAAATGCAAGCTACTAGCTTTAATATGGCTTGAGAGTCTATCCCCTGACAAGGATGGATAATGTAAGTCTCTTCAAAAATAACTCATCCACTTCCCTTCCTGAGTGTTCCTAAGTCTTTGGGGCTGTTTGTTTTAAATTTTTTATTGTTTACTTAACATAGCCTGCAAGTGACCCGTACAATTTTCATTTGGAACTATATGCCTTAGTAAGGTTTTTATAACACCCTGAAGATGTCAGGTAGCAGTCACACAGTTTTTACTATCACTGGGGACAAACATTCAGCCCAGATCATCCCTCTTTGTAAAGCTCCAAAAGAATTTCTTTTTTATTATTTAATACCCAATTGTGTGTGTGTGTGTGTGTGTGTGTTTAGCATTTGAGTTCTTCACGATTGTTTAATTGGTTAAAAATTGAAGCACAGCACTTAACCCCATTCTGAAAACTAGTCCATGTTCGAAGTTTTTTGAATATGAAATTTTTAAAGTATTTTTTTCCATTTTCAGAACTTGCCAAAGGGATAGCTGGGAAGATACCCTCAAAAGATTTGGGTTGAAACAAAAGCCTACTAGGATTTTTTTTTTTCATTTTCATGGTAAGAAAGATAGTGATTCCTAAAATAAATTTATACAAATAACTTTATAAATCATTCCAATTACAAAATGATATGACTTTACCTATAATTAAGAAATGCATCTATGACATTTGGAAATATCATTAGTAAAATGTAACCCTCTAATTACACATTCTTGTCCATAATGCATAAGCATATGTGATTATGTTCATAAGTTAAAGAATTTAAAGCAGCACTATTTTAGATTCTCTTTCTTTTCTGGCTTCAGAAAGTCTTTCATACAGCACACAGGATACTGTCAAATAACAATTCCTAAAGCTTCAAACTTCTCTAATCAGATTCTTCTTTTAATGATGCTGTGTTCGATACTTGTCCTCTTTAACTGTCTTTGACTAATTCTCATGTCTTAAAGAAAGATGGAATAGCTCTCAAATGCTAAGATTAAAATGCCAGATGCAGCACATGAATCAATTGTAAATGACAAAAACGAACAGTAACAATTTTATTTTTGCAGGAACCAATTCATTGTTATGCAGTCTGCCAATGATGCCCGTTGTTCCATCTCCTCCCTGCAAGCCAACTTAGTCTTCTCCACATATTTTTCCTTTAAGAGTAAACCAATGCAGAGTTTATATAAACCTTATGGTATGGCTCAATATCAATAGTATCCAAATAGATTTTTATTAGGTCAATAAAAAGAGATGTTTCCCTCTATACACATGTCCAATACTGTTCTGAGATGTGATAACTGTGGTATCCTGTGAATAATAAAATGTGCTGTTCTCAACATAAGCACATACTTTGAGCTTATAGAAAAGCATTTATGCTGTTGTATCTCATCTTGAATTTCCTGAGAGAGCTGGTTTACAGAAAGGATTAGCAATCATTTTATGACGATGCTTTGTTTCAGCTGAATACTAATAATTTAATAATTGATAGTGGAGTTTAATAATGCGTTATGTTAACATATCTCTTCTCCTCTTCAGACCATTCCCACATAGCAGGATCTGCTTCTTATTCATCTTTGTAGATGGAGGATCCACTACAGTGGTTTGTAAATAAGGAGTCCACTGTGGATCTGCTAAGTAAATGTTTAAATGGATGCGAATGTTCCCATAAGGCATATGCTGAGATTTACAAGCTCTTGTGATTTACAGTAATCTGAGATCACGCTATCCCACTATCTTCATAAACCATTTTCCTCCCTCCCTCCCTGTTGCGTCACAAGTCATGTAGATCGTGTGAGTTATCCATAGATTTCACCAGGAGGACTTTTTCATTTCACCCAGATCTGGCCTCTGCTCCAGGCTCCACTTCCCATTTCCCATGGGTTTGTGAATCCTTCTGCCTAAAGGATGGTCTCCAGATCCTCTGCTTGTGCCTCATTCTACATTTACCACTGTGGCATGACTCGGCTTCTTGCCATTTAAATTAAAGAGCCTGGTGTTTTTCTAAACGGAGACCTTTCCTGGCCAGACTCTTCCTGAGCACCCGCCCTCCCATGGCAGTAGCCGCCTTGTTCTCCCTTGTTATGAATGCTTCTACACATTTCGCTGCTCTGCAGGTCCTGGGGCCACTTGTCTCTGTGTGTATGTTGCGGCTGGGTACTGCAGCCTGCCTGCCACTCCAATCACTGGCCTTATTCATCAGCCCTTTCTTTAGCTCTCTATGTGGCTGGAAGCCTGGTTTTTCTCCAACATAAAAGCCTGGGGTTTAGCCAGTGGGGGAGAGCACAGCATGTTTGCTGGTGGCAGCTGGAGCACCAACTTCCCCACCAGAAACAGATCAAATGATCATCTGAGATATTTCCAGGTTTCCTTGTTTAAAAGGCACACAGATCAAAGACACTGTCACCCTCAAAGATTTGAAGACTAGCAGAGCAGCCACAAGGCCGTCACCTCTTCATGACCCCTAACTGCTCATGGTGTTTGTGGTGACTTTGCACTAGGTGATTTGACTGTCTGCCTTAATCAAAGAACCTGCAAAATCAAATAGCACTTCAATATGACTTCTTGAATATCAACAAGAAAAGGGCCACTCATTAATTATTTGAATATCTTGGGAGAAATTCCTCTGCATCAGTTGTTTTAAAATTTGCCACATAAACTCAGGATACATGTTAATGATGGTTGTGTTTTGTTTTTGTTTTTGTTTTTTTGTTTTTTTTTAAGGAAAGGTCTAAGGCATTACAGGAGTTAACTCTCACTTATTCTACTCAGAAAGCTTTTTCTGACTCTCTTTTAGACTGAATTACCTCCTGTGTGTTGCCTTATTACAAGAAACTTATCCTTGAACTAGGAATTACTCCTGAGGATTTCATTTTTATAGTAGGGTTAACTTGACTATATTCTCTACTAGAATGCTTTTAGGCTGATAAGGGCCTTTATGGGCATGGAATAGGTCTTCTTTATGATTTTATCCCTAAAGCCTAATATAGCACCTGGAACATGTTTATCACTCAATAAATATTTTTTTAATTTATAAATAAATCCATATTGTACATCGCTCCATTACCCTGTGACCGGCTTGAATGTTCTGATTTTTGTCACCTACATTTACAACTATGCATTTGCTGCGTATCCACTTAGGTATGATCTGCATATGTCAAACCAAAGGTTATATGGAGCTGGGGACAGAAAGTGAGCTTCGAGGAAATATTTTGCCCATGCAATAACAGTTAAAAGGCAACAATGGCTACTTTCAAATGTGGTTATATTTTATGGTATTTCAGCATATAATTTTCTTTCTACTTACTCACCTAAAAACCCCAAGGCTCTATCAAGTTGATTGAGGAAAGAACTGTGGGAATGAGTAAACAGATAAAAGGTCAATAAATAGTTTCAACAGCCAATCACATAACTACAAGATAAAAATAAGAAAATCAAAAGAAGCAAACAAATGTTTCCTCTTATTTGCCAAAATTTCCGCATTTAAAAAGATATCTTGGGGGTAGCTGAGAAAGCAATCTGACTTTACCAATAAAGAGTATTGCAAGGTTCTGAAATATCATCACCAGGCATCAATTCTGATTGACATCCTCCTTCACAACAGGTACAGGGTTAGGCAAGGGATTGGAAAGCACAGGATTTGAGCTGTGCACCAGCATGCTGACAGTGGACTTGCCAAATTAAAGATTAAGAGTTGTTGCCCTTGGTGTTGTTTCTTAGAAAAAGACTAAAGGTAATATAAAACAATTTAACCAGCCATAAAACAGAGAAAATGTATAGTTTTTAATCATCATAGTTTATACTATTTATCAGCTTGATATAATGTTTTTGGAGTAAAATTAAAATGGTACTTAGATTAACCTGAGTGCTTGATTCTCTTATTTAGATTATGAATATTTTGGATGGGCCAATATTAATTTATAATTTTACCCAGGGCAATATTTGTCTACTTATATTTGATTAGAATATGTTTATAATATAGTATTTCAGTTACAGAGAGTGACAATTTCTTTCTCTAGTTTCTGTCTTCTGAAATCTATTCAATTCATTTCTGTTCTCTGCTTCATTCTGGAAAAGGCTGTATCACATCTTGATCTTATAAAGAAGAATCAATCTATCAGTAAGTGAATTATAAATCCCTTGAAGGAAAAATATATTTTGCATTAAAAAGTTTTCCCTTGAAATCCTTCTGAAAGAATGAACAGAAGATCTGTTTATATCATCACAGTACTTAGCTAAACAGAACTGTTGTCATTATGAATGCTGTAACATAAAATTAGGATTTATGAATTTTTTCTATAACAATAAAAGGTGGATTTGTAGAATATGTAATGTGCCAAAATATCAGAAAATATCTGACATATCTTAAGCCATCCACTGTGCATATGTATAAATTATTATGCTATTTGTAATTTTGCAGATAATAGTCATCTTTTGTCTGAATGTGTGGCAAGTAGCATCTTAGTATGGCTCAATGACTACTCCCTGATGTGCACACTTGAGGAAATCTCTCCCATGAAGTGGTGGACCTATGAATGTGACGGGACATCTCCCAAGTATTTGTTGTATTGTTTGGCAAAGGAGACTTTGTAGATGTAATCAAGGTCTGTAAGCAGATGACATCGTGCTAAACAAAAGGGAGATAACACTTTGCTGTTTAAATTATTCCACAAGATAAAATTATTATGATAATTTATTAAATATAATGTTTTACAAATATTTATAAATGGATGGACTTCTTGAAAAAGCAAGTTTTATGAGGAAACATGAAAAATACCAAAAAGTTTTGAATTTTGATCCATCCATGTGGGCAGTTCATGTATAGATAGGCTTGTAAAGCAACCTACCCAGAGATTGGTTTTAATGGAAGACCCTCTGAGAACTTCTTACTCTTATTCATTTTCTAAATGTACTTTTCTTATAGTTGACCCAGAGAAAAATTAATTTTTGGAAGAAATAAATGGAATCTGAATTAAGGGCCTGTCTGAGTATTATTTGATTTATTGACTCATGAGAAAAACCTCTGTTATCATATAAAATAATGAATAAGGTGTTAAATATTGTGAGAATTATAATTCAAGCAATTCCTAAAGCATGAGTAAGTGATAAATATGTTGCATAGTTAGAAAATTCGAAAAAATACTTGTTTCAAACACTGTAATGATGGGAACACAATGACTGCTATTTGATAATTAGGGTCTTTTTTGTAGTTGTAGATGGACAGCATGCCTTTATTATATTTGTTTATATATATTTTATGCACTGCTAAGTATTGAACCCAGTGCCTCACACGTGCTAGGCAAACGCTCTAGGAATATAGTTATGCACCATCATGCTCAGCTTATTTATTTATGTATAGATATGTGTATATGTATATATCTATACATATTTATATTATTATATAAATATAATATACTTATATATGAGCCACAATCTCAGCCGTGATAATTAGAGTCTTTTAAGGGAAGTTTTTTAGGCCCTTCTGGAATCACATGTTCAGTCACTATTGCAATGTGAAAGGAGTTTAAGCCACATTCAAGTCTCACTTCTAAAGAGGCTAGAACACACACTACCTGCTCTGCTTACAACTATATAACCCTTGATAAAACTGTGGGCAGTCATTCACAAGGTTGTTACACAAGGTTGTTAGAATATTTATAACTTATAAGGAAGTTTATCAAATCCATTTTATTGAACTGGCTTGTAATTACAATCTATTTGTATACATTTATTGCCTTTTTTTCCATTTACAATGTGACTTATGGGTCTGATACATTCTCAGTCAATTACATGTGCATAATCATTATTGAACCAAAATAGACAATGTCAGGTCTGGAGCCTGTACAGTCTGATGCCTTAATGGGCATTTGGAGCCTTTCAGTACACTGATTACCAGAATAATATGACGTCAATATTCTGAAGGATTTTGTATAATGTTATATATACATGTATATATACGTGTGAGAGTGTGTGTGTCTGTGTGTGTCTGTGTGTCTGTGTGTGTATTCTTATATTCTGGTACTAGGGATTGAATCCAGGGACACTGTACCACTGAGCTACATTCCCAGAACTTTTTATTTTTTTATTTTGAGATAGGTTCTCACTGTTTTCCAGGCTAGTCTCAAACTTGGCGATCCTCCTGTCCCAATTTCCCAAGTAGCTGGGCATATAGTTATGCACCATCATGCTCAGCTTATTTATTTATGTATAGATATGTGTATATGTATATATCTATACATATTTATATTATTATATAAATATAATATACTTATATATTATGTATAGATATTTAATAGCTTTTATATTAAATATGTACCTGTATATTATATATTTATACATATTTATACATATATTTATACACATAATTATGTATTTTTATTTATATTTACTCTCTAGGTACAAACCAGTCAGATTTTTGAGCTGAAAGAAACAATGAAATGTGAAGGGACTTGAATTTCAGGATAATTTTACTATTATCAATGTAGGAAAGGCATAAAGATCTAAAGAAAAATGTAGAAGTTGATTCAACTTTGAACTTTGGAGTACTTTTGCCACTAACTAAAGAAAATTTAAAATAGTATTCAAGATTGTGTTAAATTTTGTTCTTTTTAAAAATAGTTTTAGTGAGCAAATAACCCAGAAAATGCATAGAAGAGTAGTGCGTAGCTGCAAATGAAAAGGTGGTAGCAATGTCCACTTAACATGTCTGAAATTGCAAGAGAAACTAGATCTTTTCAGAGCAGCCAAAAGAAATTATAACTCATTTATCATTTATATAAATTATAAAATATTGTGATAAAAATTAAACTGATGGATAGAAATTCCTGCCATAACATCTGAATTTGGGGATCACTGAGGACTTCAGTATTTTATTAAATGTTGGTAATAACATTACTCATTCATTGAATTATTATGGGGATTAAAGGAGTTAGCATACAAAGCTACAAAATGTACTCAATACAATTTTTGTATTGAGTTCATTTATCCCTTTATTGTTCATTTATCCCTTTAAACCTGATTTTCATTAGTACCTATTATCTGACAGAGATAATATATATTTTAATAATCAATCCACTCTGGGAAAATGAATTTTAATCCTGAAAGACCTGAGAAGAGATCTAACTGAAGTTCTTCCTTTCTTCAGTTAGTTCTAGTTAGGGGCTGCAAATTTTGTGGTTCAAAGGAAAGAAATAAGAAAAAGAATTTGTAGTTTTAGGGGAAAAATGAAGAAGTATAAAAGACAAACTACAAATTTGTCAGCTTCTATGAAAAGAGAAATGTATCTATAGGGAAGAATAGAAATTTTTTTCCAATCATTTTAACATGATGGAAAAACTTTATTCAGCACAAAATCCTGTTGGTAGAAAGATGTGATGTAGACATCCCTGAACCACATTTTTTATCTCAGTGGCCCCTATTTTCCAGCCAAAACAGGAATATAAATGTAATACTGGAAGATACAGTCCTGCTCTTTCCAACAGGAGGTACCACTCTGGTTCACTGGAAGCTTCTAAAGCCCTAAGAAAATTCTGGCCCTTGGTTATTAGTGGGTTCCTCAAAGGCTTATTTCCTTGAAAGCTACATTGAAACAATGTAATAAGAAAACTATAAGTGAGGGGTAAAATGTATATACACAAATAAACCATTTATGTCCAAACAGAAATGGGAACAAAGGAAATGTTGATAAAAACACAGCTAGCTCTGTAATATGTATTCCTAGGTATCAGACGCTATATCAAATATTATATGCTATTTAGTTTTTTTCCCATTCCTTATGAAGCAACCAAATCTATCTTAGATTAGAAATTTTGGACTTGCTTTTAAGAATAAATTGATTCTCCTAGTCTTTAGCACTAGAAAGAAAACTGTTCACATTTCACAGAGTTCCATAGGAGAAGAACCCAGGCATAGGTTATCAGAGCATTCTGCTCAATCTTATCTGTCTGAAATCAAGGTGTGGGTAGGGCTGCCATCTCTTCTGAGTGCAGGTCCTCCTCCAAGCCCTCCGTTGCTGACAGAATAAAGTCCGTTTTGTTTGTAAGACTGAGGTCTCTGTTTCCTTGTTGTCTGTCGGTTCTTAAAAAGTGAATCAATCTGTCCCTCTACATCTACCTCTGTGGTTCCAGTTGTAGCTATTTTTCTCCAGTCTATGACTGAGGTTTCAGAATTAAATAGTTAAAAACTTAAGTTGGACCCTGGTACTACAGCTGCTAAAATATTAACAGCATGAAATGCAGGCAAATAGGAAATATAGGGGTAGACCAGAAGACTTTCAGCTGTTTCTTTCTCTCTCTCTCTCTCTCTCTCTCTCTCTCTCTCTCTCTCTCTCGTTCCTTAGAGGAGAATTTCTTGTGCCTTTCTCAAACAAACGAAAAGTGACAAGGATGGCAAGAGTATTTGATACTGTCACCACAATTCTTTGAAAGCGAAATTTGGCAGATGGATAGAGAAGACAGGGAAAGTGTTCTTGTTCATATTTGCTTTTTAAGAAACATTTTTTTATTAAAACCCTGGACAAATCTGTATTCTATATGAAAAATGATTCCCTTTTCCACATTTTAAAGAATATTTATTTACAATCAGTATACATAAAAGGTCTCAAAAAAGGGAAATAGTAAAATAGATGTATAACTGATGCTTTTAACTCAAGTTAAAATCAACTATAAAAAGCAGTATTGAAAAGTGTGATATGAAATATTTCTTAAATATGTGTATAAGTATTAGATAAAGGCTGGTGGAAATTTCTAATTTGCTTTTAATTTGCTCATTTAAAATTATGTCAATTGATTTCTAATTCATTTAAGAATTGAAAATGCATAGAATTTTCTGGGAACATTGAACATAGAGATGAACAAAATATTTGTTGTTCATGTTATTCATGATATTAAAAGTCATTTCTTCTATCTGAAGAAGTTATAGTCTTAGAAAATACTCTCATTCGCTTTTAATTTTCTAAACAAATAATTCTTTATTTATATTTGCATAGGAAACAATCTTTGAGTTGTATTTAAATTTCATGAATTTATTCTATTTATTTCATGTGACACAATTTTAATTATATATTCCTTCAACTCCATGAGCTCTCCATCTCCATGACCCCATATCCTACAACTTGTATGTCCTCCTCATATGTGGAAGATTTACATATGAAATTAACTTACCCTTTTGTTTGATTTTACTTGAACATTTTACTTTTCTCAGTTTTTAATCTCTATTAGATAGTTGGTGGTCTGTTCCTTTATAAAGGTATTCATCCCCTTATTATGCTCATTGCCATTGTTTGCACAGCAGTTAAAGTAAAGGAAATAGAGTACTTCTACATGCAGCCACTAAGTAGCCACTGGGTTGTGTGTTTTTCACCCAAGCAAGCCCCAGCTCTTACCCATAGGCCTCACTGGGTAGCAGACATTACCTTGGCTAATCAGCTCCCACCTGGATGGCTCTTTGACTTATGGTTTTAGTCACTGGTGGATGCAATCCTATTTCATGGGTACACTGATATGCCCCCCAAAAACCTCAATTTAAAATAAAAATCATAGTTGTTATATGGAATGTAATACCCCAATGGACATGGTGGACATAACCTAAAAGTTGAATCATATAGAATGTCAAGTTTACAGTAAGATCTAGTATCTCTAGGACAAGAATATTAAAGTCCGTATGAGTGAATATTTTCTCTTGGTTCTCTTGGTGGGTGGGTGTGCATGGGCACATAGGTAGTAAATGTTGCTTGCTAAGAAGATTTAGCTAAATCATGTTTTGTGACTTTGGGCCATTACAAATGAGCACCAAATGCAGAAGAGAAGGTTTGGCTAACAGGGAGGGAACAATACAATCTCTTACACTTATTTCTGGCTTAAACATGACTTTTCCAAGGGAGAGAATTATTGCAGTTTATTGCCAAAAGTTCACACTGTCCTGAAAAATATTTAAAAGGTACTTTGAATATTGATTTCTGTGATTCCCTTTTTAATATGATTCCACATTATCAGTAGTTTCCTCTGGGGATTGGGACACTATTTTAGCATATAGCTACATCTTCATACCCCTCTCTTGCTCTATTATGTTTTTTATAATTTAACATTTAGAGAACAATATAATTTCTTGATTTTTAAAAATTTTATGAAGGATATCTCATTCAGGGATGCAAGTATTAATAAGTATATATTTTATTTATTTAAAGTCAATAAATTTTCATTGAAGGAATTCCATATGTGATTCCTTCCACTGCCATCAAGTTTACATCTGTTTCTCTAAAGCCTGAGTAATGATTTATCCTCAGGAGAGCTTTGCACATTTTTTTCTTTGAGCTTCTTTTATCTCCACTTCAATTATGGACATACTGATGACAATTCAAATTTCCCACCTAGAATATTTGGGACAGTAAGTCTTCAAGAAGTTTACCTTAAGATTAGTTATAGGGTAGATAGATCTGCTGGGCTCTCAATTGCTGATGTCCTCTCTGATCATAAATGAGTTTGGATCATATTTATTCCGAGTATATCCCACTCAAGAATATAGAGATTTGTGGACTATGCCAATATTGTCAACTCTAGACATCATGTTGCCTAAATGAGTATTTTAAGGCCATCTTGGGTGTGTCATGTCAATATGAAAACTGTAGTACTAAATCAATATGTCTAAGATCTCTATTATATCTTCTGCTTTTTAATTTTAAAATCTTCAATCCTGGAACCAACTTTATGGTTATAAGTACCTCATTACTTTACACTATCTTTGCATTATGATATTCCTTTTTTTTTTTTTTGGTTTGTTTTGTTTTTTTTGTTGTTGTTTTGTTTTATTTGTGTGATACAGGGGATTGAACCCAGGGCCTCACACACATTAGGCAAGCACTCCACAACTGAGCTACATCCCTGTCCCCAAACATTTCTTCTTATCAAAACTCATTCTAAACAATGAGATGTGGGTTGTGGAAGAGGATTTAGTTTTTGCACACTTCTCTAAGTCTTTATCCACAAGTTAAACAAAAAAATATACACAGGTAATCTAAGTGTATATTTCTTAATGCCCTTCCTATGTACTTAATTGGAAAATTAGAAACATTCAGATATTTGGTACTGAATTAGTCCAATCACTAGAAAATTAGTTTTATAGATATAGACATTTTAAAAACACATGCATATGTATGCTACTAACCAGACTTGCAGCCAGAAAATGACTAATTATAATGCTTCATTCTACCTTCTAGAACACCTAGTGAAGAACATTCAGCTGGCAAACTTGAAGAGTGAATCAACTCTACCTACAGCTAATTATACAGTACTTCTAATTCACCTCTTCTTCAGTGTATCATTTCCCCTCCCCCACAAATCCCACTTGCTTGTTTTCTTGCAAAGCTGCCAAGAAACTGTGAACAAATTTAATGTCTGAATAACTGATTGCTTGTTCAATGACCTTGAAAAATTACTTGCATCATTAAAAATTCATAGAAAATAAAGTTTTTGAGAATCCTGGCATATTCTGTCATATGGAACCTCCTATTATGCTACTGTACAATCTTGTGAACTTTAAAGATTCTCTCAAAGATGTTAACCTTGCTCTGGAAAACCAAAGGTGGTAACCTTGCTTTGGTTATCCAATTACATAAGACATTTCTGATTTTTTTTTAAATAACATCACAGTTTTCTGCATGTAGAGTAAGCAAGAAACAGAAGAGACTAGTTGATTTTCCTAATTTCTGTGATTCTTCAGAATTCCTATTTCAAATGGCCACAAAATATCTAAAGTACTTCAATTATATTTTCAGTTAAGCTTCATGTAATATATATACAGCAGTTTTAAAGTATGCAGTTCAGGGCTATTCTGTATATTGACAGTGTTCTGCAACTACCACTTCTATTTACTTTCAAGTATTTATCATCACCCAGGAAAACATCTCCCCAGCCTTTAAATAAACACTCCCCATTTCTGCCTCCTCCATTCCTCTGAGGGTCTCTGTGGACTTGCCTTTTGTCTGGATTTCAAATGTTTTCATTTGAAACATATGTATAAATTACAAATTCTGTGTATGCATATTAAATGCATAATCAATGCATATTGATTTAATTCCCCATTTTTCTTGATTAAGAGACGTGGAAGAAAAGGATGTGAAATCCTAAGTTCTGGAAACTCTGACAGGATGGTGAAGTATCATCCAAAGCAGCCTTCTGATACCTCCCAGAGCAAGGATCATGTTGTATGATAATGATGTGCTCCTTGTCTGTCTTTCTTTAAGACCCTAATCACTGGTGGACGTGTTTCCCCTTTCACCCTTGTGCTTAGCACAGTGCCTTTATATATCTGGGTGCTTTGTGTTTGATGAAGGGAATGGAAAGGGGAGAAAAAGAGAAGAAGAGCTCACTGATAATATTTGATCCTAAATTAATAAAGAAATGATTTTACTTTTTTCTTTCTTCATTCAATTTTCTTTCTTTATCCTTTCTAGCTTTTCCTGAAATTACTTTGAGAAATGGAAAATTGTTCCCAAGATATATTTATGATATTAAAATTGATCTTACTTTGTTTTATTGAACTTTATTAGCACATTAAGCAAGGAGGACATCTCATTGGTATTATTGTCTAACATGTAAAAGAACTACATTTAATTACAAGGGTAACACAATCTGATTTTGTTCTGCCTCTTTTCAGTCCCTAGGTATTCCTTCCTCTTATACAACCCTGTTTTCTGACCCACTCTCAGCCCCAGCCCCAGAGCATCAGTACTCAGTCTGGTGGTTTGGTCATTGAACACTTACCCAGTGTTAGAATGGGGCAACTACCATGAGTGCCAATGGAAAAGTCAGTCTAGTTTCTAATCTCTTCCTTCTTCCTGAATATTTCCTTAATGTTCAATTATTTTGCATAGCACAGTAAAAAAAAAATTTGAAAACCTAGTATCAACCTCATCCAATATCCTACTAAACAGCTTTCTTCTGGTATACGAAGTGCCTACCACAATGGGTAGTGAGCATTCACTTCAGCAATGGATCAGAAAAGAATTATTCTTTACCTTCTTCTCTCTTTCTCTCCCCCCCCTCCTTTTCTCTTTCGGTCTCTCTGTTTTCTTTTCACTTTATGTTGGAAGATCATTCCACTAATGCTGGCAGATCTATGCAGTATGTGTGAAAAGCAATAGGAAATAATAACCTTGTCCATAATTCTTTAAACTTCAGGGTCCATGAAGTCTCATTCTGTGTTAGCTTAAGGAGACAATTCTGTCACAGGTGGGGCATTAGGAGTGTGTTTTAATCTTTTCCCAAGGTTCTATAAAGATGGTGCTACATATTGGATTTGTAGGGACAAACAGGTCTTTGTTTTTACTGAATTCCTAAGAAAATTGTTTTCTGCTCATTTTGTCTGTCCTCTGGGTAGCACATCACATTATCCTGTGTGGTCGTGTCTGCTGCTTGCTGCTCAGTGCCATTAACATACATCTGGGCCACCCTTTGTGTGGAACCATCCCCCGGTGAAAGCCTCAGTGGTCTGGGATGGAGAAAGACTGCAATTTACAGAGTCCATTATCACCTCTGGACGTGTAGAATGATAATGGAAGTGACAGAGGTGCAGCTGAAAATTGGCTCTTAATATTTTATGTGTTCGAGCAAAGAATTGGAAATCTCATGCTGCTCTTTAGGGAAAAATGAAGTATGTGGGATTTTTTTTTTTTCTATTGGAAAGTTATATGCAAAGGGTTGACTGCAGGGCTTCAGAGAAAGTATTACAGCATATTCATTTTGTGTTAACCAATACTTCTCACTAGAGGTTTAAAGGAAAAAAAAAAAAAAGACTCCTGTGTGAAAAATTGATATGTGAAAACAAGGTAAATCCAGCACTGAAGCAAAGTTTTAGAACAGACAGTTTAAAAATAATGTACCATATGTATTATCACTTTCTTTTAATTGACGTGCTATGTCTATGGAATCACACATACTTGCTTTAAAAAGATTATCTTCCAGTTTTTTTGGTTGTGTGTATGAGTTTTAATTTTACCACCAACATATTCTTTTCTGACTTGCAACTTAGAATAATGTTTCCAGAGCTATAATTACCACATTGATTCTGAAAACAAAAATTCACTCTTGGAGGTTTTTAAGTTTTTAAATATATAGGGTAAGGGAGAAAACAAATGTAGCTTTCAAAATAGTTACATTAATAATTTAGCATTTATCTCAATATATTACAATGGCTATTATTGAACTAAAGAGATGCTTGTCAAAAGAACTCTGTCTTGAAAAATATAGTTGCTTTCTCTTTTGACGAAGATGTGAAATAATACAGTGCCCTTTTCCTAATAGTATTTTATTATTTTTCATCAATCTTATCTTAGACAAAATAGCAAGGTAATATTCTTTCTTAGTAATACAAGACTAAGTATGATTCAAAGTGTAGCAAATGTTAAGGTCTGCCTGCATTTCCATAATGTATATTTATGACAGGAATTTCTAATTTATCTACTTTACCAAAGAGAAAACTTTAGTGACATTACTATATCATTTTTGTCTGATGATTCACATGTCTAGTTTTTACATTTGGAGCCATTTGGAGATGAAGGAATAAAACCAGTAGCTTCCCAATAGCTTCTCAGAAATGACAATTTCCTTTCTCTTGTATGTTTCCGTCAGTGTTTCTTTTCTGCAAATGAATACAACTTTACTATGCTGTGAGTAGGAAAAGTTTCCAGCTGCTATGGTGGACTTCAAACCTCATTTAAATCAGCAATGCCTGCCATTTGGAATAAATTCTCTGTATATCGGTTTATTTAGATGTGTCATTTGATACATCTGCCACTGACAAGGTCGGAGTAACAAGACTTCTAAGTTGTGACTTCAAGAGAATTCTGAATACAAAAAACACCCTACCAGTGATACTCAAATAATTGCTCCTTAAATTATGTACTTCTTACATTTTTATGACACAAATATCATCCTTATATTATATGGAATCAATATTAATATCATTAGTTTTCATCACAGACATGTATTGACTCTCATGTGTCAAGCAAAATTTTAGGCACTTTTACATACATTCTCTGTACTCCATTAGTCTTTTAGGGCTTTGAAGCTTATGACAAAATAGATAATTACCTTGGTCGTTGTTAGCCCCAAGCCTCACTAATTCCTGGAAATTGATAGAACCTTGATAAATATTTGAGGTATTACTTTATTTATGTCAAGACATGATAACTAGAATAGCTATATACACATTTTAGTTAATCTCTTTCAAATAAGCATTTTAGAAAATAAAAATATATACTATGTAGTTGAGTAGTTGACTATTTAGTTTACTGTAGGGCATGCACTATATAGCATGCAGAAGCACATGACAATACAAACTCATGGTTATTTAAATAACACTGTAAAAAATAGGAAAGTAAGAAATTTATTTTTCTTACCAAGGGAAACAAAAATTGAGAAAGGAACCTAAAGGAATGTTACCACAAAGTAGTTTTCACAGTGGGATTCAACAACATCAGGTTTAATACAAAACCGCCTTCCAGCTTAAATAATGCCAAATCACCCACAATGATCAGGGGCAACGCTCACACAGTAGAAAGGGCAGATTTATTATCTGTTCTGTCCAATTTAAATGTACGGAGGAAAGAAACAGATTCTTATAAAATCAAACTCTACATTCTCCTGGAAACAAATCAAAAGGAGTAAATAAAATGTGAATAGTTCAGGGTTGTTTGTGTCAGATGAAATTAAGAGACTTGGGTATAGGCCAAGTTCTCCATTGCCATCTGAAGGCCTTGATGTTATGAAAGGCGTGTCTCCAGTGTTTGACAACACTTCTGACTTTAAACACAATTAGAGCCTAGAATTTTCACCAGGATGATAAAATATATCTGAAATTTCAATGACTTACTGTTTCCATAAATATCAGGTTAAAATTATTAATAAAGGCATTAGTATACATTTTAGTTGACATCTTCACTAAAACAGTTTCTGTCCAGTGTTCATGTATGGATCTGTTCAATTACAGATTTGAAACATTGCAAAACATTGCATTTCACTCTTCATATGCACTTCTTTCTAAGAACAGGAGCCCCTTCCTTAGATGTCTTCACAATTTCCACATTTCTATTGATGGCCTAAGGAGTTGGCATTCTTCTGGGAAACAGTTTAAATGAGGAAAGAAAACAATTTCTATTATTTCATGAACAGGAGGAAACCAACTGGGTTCAGATGTGGGTGATATATGCCACCATACACCTTGTACAGAATGTAAATGTAGAAATTTCTCACTTATATATCTCATATAATTAAAAGTGAAGTGTTTGATCCAAAAGTGTCAGTAATTATCTTTAAATAGTCTGGTTTTCTGAAAGATCTGGAGATCTGTTCTTGATAACAAGGTGACAGTCCTCTCTTTGCTTTAGGGTATCTAAAACATAAATAGAATTTGAGAGAGAAACACTGTATTGAGTTGAGGGCTTAGTTTGCTGCTTAGAAGTGGGCCACTGTGAATTTTTCTAGATGTAGATAGGCCCTCCGAGTCTTGCGAGTCTTCAACAAAGTATCAATAAAGTGTATTTTTTTTACATAATTTGATTTTGTTTAGTAGGAGTAAGATTGTACAAATAGCAGTGAGAACTGGGAGGGGGTAGGAGGAAAGGAAACAGTGGATATTGGACCTCATCTGGCCTGTCCATGAATCAAATGTCCCCATAACATTAGAAGAATCTACCTAAATTGAGGATTCTACCCAGCCTGACTCCCGCAGGGGGCCTTCTTAGAACAAACAGTAGGAAACTAGTTAAGTTAGGCAGAAATCACATGAAAACAATTGAAGTATCCAAATATAATGAATCATAAAATGATATTAAATGTTCATCTCAAAATATAGTATGTCTGTTACTGGTTGCTTTTCTGTACAAAAATATATTTTCCAGGTGCTATAACATTAGCATATACTTTCATGTTAAAAATCTGCAGACATTATTGGTAGTTGTAATTCAATTTATCAAAGGAAAATATGTAGAAAATGCCATCACTTCATATGTTTGCACAGACCAGAACATTATGAAAACTTGTAACTTGTCTTCATTCATTGCCAACATTTTCCCTCAGCCCCATCCTGAGTTAGAGCATCTCTGTGTACTGTATGTCAGGAAATCCAGGCCAAGAAAGCAGATAATAGAGTTTTGTTCTTTGTTTTCTGGGCTTTTTTGGTTTTCTTTTTGTTGTTTGTTTGTTTGTTTTACCTTTTTGTCTTTCTTTAAATTGTTTCATTTAATTTTTCAAATTCCATGCCATCACTGGAATTTGAGATGTATATCATATACATATAATTTGATCCTTGCAATCATCCTAAGTGGTAGACAATATGGATCATATTGTTATTTAGCTTTCTTAGATGAGGAAGCTGAGACCCAGCTAGGATGTACGGTTTTGTACCCCTTGGTGAGATCTTCGAATGTTGCTGATGGGGATAGACCATCATTTGTTCTACCCACAGAAGTGAAAACCCAGTTTCTACTAATCAGGTTTGGGTCCATCTCTCTCTTTCTCTGTCTCTTTTATGAGTAAACAGAAGGTAGCAGAATTCACACTCTCAACTGGACATTAACTAGAAAAGCATTGGCAGGGAAATGGTTGTTCCCACTGCAGGCAAAGCCCTTCTCACTGATTCTGTGACAGTTTTCTCCATCCTACTCTGCCAGCCCCAATCCCTTCTTCCTGGAAGAAAATCCCTTTTCTTACAGTTCCTTTTCCTCTGTTATCATATTCTTCACAGCCTGCTTATGGATACTTAATAAAATGTTTCTCTCATTGTGTCTCAATGAATCTAGAATTAGATAAGCTTGAATTTTAATTCTCAAACTGCCACTTTAACTAGCTATGTGTATCCTTGGGCAAGTTGTATTATTTTTTCTAATATAACTTTTCTTGTCTGGAAGTAAGAGCACTTACCTCCTAGTGGTAAAGTTTAGAAGTTTACAACATGTATGTGTGATACAGATTAAGTGCTCAAAAAATTGGAGTTATTATTTTGGTTTTGTGTGTGTCACTAGTTTAATCCAAATATTCATTTTTCCTATGAATCTAGCATAGTAATTGGATATTGAATTTGGTTTTGTAGTAATATCTAAATCTATATCTAATCTCTAAGTGTTTGACTATTATTTCACAAAATTCAGATCTAAGCAAATGTATTTAGAGAAAAGACAACATTATAAATATGCTAGAAAAGAACTCTATCTTGATTGCATGGCCTGAGATATTATGAATATGTAAGAAATAATTTTTATATATAGTCAACCTTATTTAGGACAAACAGAGGAAAGAATGTAAGCACAGATAATGGCAATGATACTGGGCTGTGAAGAGGGAATAATAGAGAGAAATAGTGAGGACCATCTATGGATAGCCAAGATATGACAGACACTAGACATTCTCAGTCAAGAGACATATTCAATGCTCCACCACCAGATAATCACAGAAAATGAGCTGGTGTTTTAAATTGGAGCTATAATTTACATTGAGTAAAATATAACTTTTTAGTGTACAGTTCTGAGTTTTGAAACACATCCAGTTGTATGACTATCCAATTGTGTAACCAACACAATCTGCCACCTTTTTGGTTTGTGTGTGTGTGTGTGTGTGTGTGTGTGTATGTGTGTGTGTTTGATACGAAAGATTAAACCCAGGGGTGCTTAGCCACTGAGCCACATTCCCAGCCCATTTTATTTTATTTTATTTTTTTTATTTTGAGACAGGGCTTTCTAAATTGTTTAAGACCTCTCTAAGATGCTGAGGCTGGCTTTGAACTTGTGATCCTTCTGCCTCACCCTCGAAAGCCACTGAGATTACAGGTGTGCCCTACCATGGGTGGTCAATCTGCCTCTTTCAGTATCTGCATGCCTTTTGCCCATTGGCCTTATTAGAGTGTGTTTTCATGTCTACTGTCAGTCTCTACCCCTGCTCCCATTTACTTTTTCCTTTTCCTACAGATTCTCTTTCCCAAAATGTCATATAACTGTAACCACATAGCATGGATCCTTTTTCTCTGGTTTCTTTCATTTACAGCCATTGAGATTCAGCTGTGTTTCACATGTGTCCATAGATAATTCCTTCTCATTCCTTTGCATGGCTGTTCCATGGTTTGTTTGTCCATCTACAAGTTGAAGGGCATTTGAGTTGATTATAGCTTTCAATAGTTATAAATAAATCCAAAATAAGCATTTGTGCACAGGCTTTGTGTGAACATAAGTTTTCATTTCTTTGGGATAAATAGGAATGGAATTTCGGGTCATATGGTGTTTTGTACTATTTCTTGGAGGGATTTTATTAAAGACAAACAGGTTTTCTCACACTGATTTTTTAATTGAATAGTTCTAGATTTACCCTGACTTAATAATATTAAGTATCATGTAAGATTTTCCTAAGTAGTCATCATTATAAGCACGGCTTATTGAGAATTGAGTAATTACTCTAAGAATCTGTATTCTTATTCTAAATGGTCCTTCAGAATGTATCATCATACAGAGTGCTAATTTTTCCTAAATGGATTCACACAACTGTTTTTGAATTCTTCTATTTTATTGATTTGGTCTTTTCCTTCTGTCTTTACAATGTGCTTTCAGTTTGTCCTCTGGTTACTTGCTGTGCTCTCATCTTTATTCTTTATTTGTAGCAGATTAAATAACTTGTAGATGTGTTGGTTACTTAAGAACAGCAAGGTTCTGAATGATGGCCTGTTCCTTTTGGGCACTCTCTTGAAAAGAAAAGTGCCCTCCTTTCACCTTAAGTATTTTATAAAATCTACTTTTCGGAAAAAGCATTTCCTTCTGTTATTGGGCAGCTAAGCTAGCGACCCTGCCAAGATTCCCTTTGATCAGATTTAGCTGCCCACCCACATAAGAAATCAGCAAAGGAGGCATAAAGTAAAAATGAATTTAATACTGTTTGATCAAAATGGGGAGAAGCAGGTGGATTGGGTTGTTTGTTTCTTCATCACTCCTACAAAAGAGATTACAATTTATAGAAACAACTCCAGGAGATACACATATGTAGATTTAGCTAGGCCATGCTAGCTAGAGAAAGGGTCACATTTCAGCTTGCTTGGAGTCCCCTTACAGAGGGTAGTTTTTAGTTTCCATTGTCAGCTTGAGGAAGTTCTGGAGATAAAAACAATTCAGAGCTTTGCATTCCAAGAGGATTCCCTGTCACTTCTTTGCAGGTTCTTGTTATCTTCCAGAATCTTGCTAAGTAACATGAAGAAGTTACTTGATAAGTGAGTTCTGATTACTCTTCTATCTTGATAATAACAAGGAGTCACATCGCAGGCTTCCCCTTTCCTCCACTCCAGTGGTGAACACCTGTCCTCTCCTGTTTAGCTTATGACTGTCTTCTTCAAGAATGTATCTCAATGATTTCAATTGACCAAGATTTCTGGGACTCACCTTGCTCAGAAAACTCATTCATTGCTTTATCACATACTCACCATTTTACAGTAATGTTAGGTTTTATCTTAGCAACAAAATAGTGAAGAACTTACTCTTTCTTCCTCAAAATGCTTCCTTTCATCTTATATTATGGCTAAATCTATACATATTTATGGATTGACTGCTTGATTAGATTGCATAGGCAACATTACTAACAGAGTCATTATCTTACAAATTCGGTACGTTCCATGTTGCTGATTCTATCACAAGGTGAAAAAGAAAAGAAAGAAGGAAAGAATGATGAATGAAAGAAAGAGGGAGGGAGGCAGACAGAACACCCCTATATTTTTCTGATACTATCAAAGGGCAATAGAGGAAAACACCAAATAAAATCCAGGTTTGATGGAACAGAGACCTAATTACATTCTGCTCCACTTGCCTCATTTTTTGCAGTTATTCCTAAAAGGAAAAAAAAAATGTGTTCCTTGAATTAATGTATTTAAAAAAGAGGAGAGATGAAATTAAGGAGAAAAATCTAAGAATGAAAATGATATATATTTGCAAGAGAGAAAAAAGTAAACTGTGGTGTTTTAATTTACCAAGCATATTTGATATGTGAATTGTCTTACACCCTCTCCTTTGCAGAAAATAGAAGAGCAAAATGCGACTAATAATGAAAATAAGTTGAGTGAGGTGACAGCTTTGTCATTTTTTTAATTGGATTCACCCTCTCCTTCCCTTCCAGAATGACGCACTCGGGCTGAGCCTCCACAGCTGTCAATTTAGTCAACTCCAACATTATTAAACCCTGCAATGAAGGCTCCAGTAGAACAAATCTACCAGGAATGGCTTATTTATATGCCTCTCTCTACATTTCTAAATAAAATTGAAAACCATTTCAATATAATATCCCAGTTAATTTTTAGTGGAAGCAGAGTCTTAGATGTGCATAGTGGTGGGGATACCCCCATACACATGAATGTCAGCCATACTAGAGACTTTGATGCCAATAGTCAGTAGAGGAAAAAATTATTGATCCATGGCTCCAGCTTTGAAGACTGTTCTTCTTATACCTAGGGTACATTTAATGGCCCTGTCTAATCATACAGGTTCCTAAAGCACTTCAAAAAGCAGTGTTCTGCTGTCTACTTGTTCGATAAGCATCCCCATTTGATCAGCAGGATTACTAAGGCCCATGGTGAACTTCCAAGATTCTACAGTACAAAAAGGAAGAGGAGGCTAATGAAAAGCAGGTCTCCATCTACACTGCTGTTCTTATTACAGAATCCCATGTTAACAAGGGGAACCCTGTCTTCTTCCCTTCTGTCCACTTCCAATATATTATATGGAGAAAGTTTTATACTCTCAAAGGATAAACGGTAGTCTATAAGTGTATATGGGAATGTTATTTTAATAGCTACCTGTGTGATAGACTAATGAATCCTTTCTATCAGTTTGCAAAAAGGTTGAGGGACTCTTCATGTATCAATGTGTGATTATGTATAAAATAAAATATTCATCACCTAATTTAAAATTTTTGTAAACTTAGCTTGATTTTTACATTTAGTGAGCGATGGAATGTTTATATCATACAGGAAGAGACAAATCCTACTAGTACTTAGACATGAAATTTAGTAACCTCACAGAAACTTAGTAAAGAACAAAAATTTAAAAAGAGACAATTACGTAGGTCAAATAAACTTGGCTTATATCCCTTGCTGTAGGTAAAATTCTATCTAGAAACATCAATTTTCATGTGGTATCTCTAAAGTACAAACTGAAAATAAGACAATAAAAGGGAAGTATTATTTAAAATCAGTTTTTTTTGTGTGAGTTCCAAATGAAGGAATTATTAACTCCAGATTGCTCTGAGTTCTAGTAGAGGCACAGACAACTGGCAAATTGCTTTGATTATTCATATAAACCAAAATATGTTTAGGGTAGCAGATACCATTGGGTCATCCAAAGGAACCTTTTGAAAATTCTGAAGTATTAAAGAAATGGTATTTAAAATACTAATTCATACTGTGAGTAGTAAAAATAGGTAGCTTAATGGTTTCCAGTGACTTTCAATTACACTGGAATACTAACAACAAAAACAAGGATCTCAAGATTCTCCCTAATCTTTCCAGGTGGCTTGTGCCAGGCCATGTCCCCTGATGTGGTCATGTACATCTGGTCACATTTTCTTCTCTATGTCACATCAATCTCCTTGTTACCTTTCTTGGACTATTCAAGCAGCTTGCCAGTTCAAACCACCTGAAGTAGTGGTTCCCTCTCTTCAAGATGTTTTCCAAGCAGATTTTGTAATGTATCTGTAGTCCCATTGTTATGGTTTGGATGCCTGGTGTCCCCCAGAAGCTCACATGTAAGACAATGCAAGGTTTGGAGGAGAAATGATTGGGTCCTAGCCTTAACCTAATCAGTGGATTAATCCCTGATGGGATCAACTGGTTGGTAACTGGAGGCAGCACGTATGACTGGAGGAAGTTGTTCAATGGGGCCGTGGCTATGGGGTATATATTTGTATCTGGAGAGTGGAGACCTCTCTCTCTGCTCTCTAATCATCATATGAGCTGTGTCCCTCTGTCACACTCTCCCACCATGATGGCTTGCCTCACCTTGAGCCCTGAGGAATGGAGCCTGCTATCTATGGATTGAGACCTCTGAAACCTTGAGCCCTTAAATAAACTTTTCCCCCTGTACAATGGTTCTAGTTGGGTAATTTAGCCACAGCAGCGAGAAAAGCTGATAAAACACCTTTCATCTAGTCCTGCCCCAATCAAGCTGGCTAAAATATCCCTAGTATTCTACACACACTTTACTTCCATATTCCCTCAACTAGAATGTAAATTCTTTGAGAGCAAAGAAGGATTCCTGATGATGTCCTCAAACCTAAGAAACACCTGTCTGGATTATTAGCATAATAAATGATACTGGAAGCATGATGTAGTATATATTTGTAGGAATTTATGCATGTGTGTTTGCATATGTTTGTGCATACACACAGAACTTCTAAGAAAAAAATGATACATCTCTATACCACTAATTATTCAGCATACTAATGGTTACATCAACGTACATTACTAATTGAGTCTATGTAAGACAACTATTTTTCTACCTCTCCAGATTTTTTCCAGCTGTGAATAATAGAAACAGAAGGTTTCTATAATTAAAAACAGTAAGGGCCTTAAGGACTATGATATTTAACTCTCTCCACTCCTGTTATACTGTTAAAATAAAAGAGACCCCCCAAAATTGAAGTAGTACACAGGGTCACATGTTGAATAGACAGACTATCCAGGTCCAGTAGTAGAATATACAATTAGGCTCGTCAATGGAAACCATGCTTTTCTTGGTAGTTTTACTCTGCTGTTTGTTTTCATATAAGCACGTATTCTGAAGCATCACTTAATACCCTAGGCTCTTGAAAGAGTCTCCTGACCACACCATTGACTAGCTATATCACCTTGGCTAGGTGACTAATATCAGTATACCTCATAAAATAGTGACAGCAATACCCATCTTTTGCTATGAGGTTTAAAGAATTTATAATTAGTCATATTATGTGTAACTATACATATACGTATATATATATATATATATATATATATATATATGTCAGCATATGTACGTATTGTATATAAAGAAAAGATCAACTATACCTAATTTAAAAAATAAATCTAAAACGTTTATAAGGATGAACAGAAATTGAGAACTAATCTATATTAAACAAATGACACCTGGCCAAATAAACTTACCAGTTTCTTTTTTAATCAAATTTTCATTTAAATACTCTAGGCAGATTTTCATCACTCATCATAGCGTACTTCTTCACTATTAATTAAATGTAAGATAAGGTCAATATTATCTTTAGAAACATACAATTTTGACATTTAAATTTACCACAAAGAGAGTAACAAATTCATCTGAAGTCCATTCTGGGTGATGTCTGTACCAAATCTTGCGTTAGCAGTGCCAGTGCTCCTTTTCGTTAAGCAGGACCCTGAGGAGACAGCCATGCTGGACTAATCAGGAAGTGAATAGAACCAAAATGCAAAATGGGAGTCTGGTGTCTCTAAACTGCAATTAGTCCTTATATTAATTTTTTTAAACCAGTTTCTTAAACTTCTTTGAATTTGAGTAACCGCCAGGTAGGGACACTTTCAAATAGTCAGAACCAAATTTAGAAATCAGAAATTCTTAATTCTAATCGTATATCAAATCTGTTTTCTATCCACCTGACCAGATTTTGTTGCCTTTTGAAAATCAATTGAGTATGGCTTAAATTTAATATTTGTGAAGTCCTGTTGGATTCTTCAAATGAGCAACTATAAATTATAAAAGTTACTTCACATTTAGAAAGTACCTTGAAGATGAACAATGTAATGTAAGCACTAAGTGTTAAGTTTCATTTATTGAAGAATAGGATGTTGGAGCCCATTTGCTGATGAATGCTTCTTAAATTTCCTTTCACTGAGCTCCTTCCAGAAGTTCATTGGGGCATAGCCAAGTATTATTCAAACACTACTGGAATCTTCTCTCCTTTTAGGAGGTTTTGTTTTCCTAAGTGCCAGATCCTAGGAATCCTTTGTTTTTTTCTTCTTAATCATCAACATTATTATCATCTAAAAACTTACAGCCCCTTAAAATTTTATGCAAGTAAGATTAGCTATATATGCAGTATTGGTATTTTTTTACCATAAAGAAATCAGCAGTCTTCTCCTCATACTTTATTAATTAAAAGTCATTCCAATATTTGAAATAATTATGAGAGTATTGAATTGGAGAGAAGCTAACATCCTCTCTTAATGGTAAATGATATGAATTATTACTACTAAATTACTATTAATGAAGGTTATGAAAAAATGGTCAATTTTAGTTGAATTTCTCATATGTAGAGAGCAAAAAAAAATATTTTTTAAGATGTGACTAAATTCATCTAGGCAGTCTCTTTTCATTTCACTCCCTCTTTAATACTAGTGCATAGGGAAATAAACAAAACAGCCAGCAAACACAGGTAAGTCACTTCACCCTGAAAGTAACCTGGTGTCTCCCTTCATCCATTACATATACTTCTGGCATCTCCATCCAGGCAGAATTACAATAAGCCTATGCAGGATGTTACCATCTCCATGGAAGAACACCAGCGAAAGTCTCCAGGGTAGCTGCATTGCCAAACAGGAGACAGAAATGGCAGCACTGCTGAAGCAAAGCAGAAAGAACCATAGTTGGCTGAGTTTACACAGAAGATAGGAGGGAAATGTTTCCTAGTAAATAAAGGAAAAGAACCCAATGGCTTTATCAGGTGCAGAAGCTCTTAGCTTTTCTCTCTTCCAGCCCCTTCTCTGTCTCTTTTTAGTAGTACCTTGAAATCACAAGAGTAATGCTGATGTTCCATTTCTCCCTCCTCCTCCTCCTCCTCCTCCTCCTTGTTCTTCTTTACTAAAGCTTTATAGTTATACATAGTAGTTGGATTCATCCTGACAAACTCATACATGGATGGAATTCAATTTCCCTCCCACTTTTCCCTCTTGTTCTCCCTCCCCTCTCCCATTCTCCTTCTTCTACTCTAATGGACATTCTTTTGTTCTTCTATTAATTTATATTTGATTGGTTCTTACTGTCTATGCATACAGGTGAAGTTCCCTGTAGTGTGTACATACACACACACACACAAAAAAACATGATTTTTAAAGAGTTCATTCTGCATTACCTTCTCTTACCTCTCCCTCTACTCTGCCTCTTGATCTGCTTTTTCTATACTGCTGATCTTCCCTTTATATTATCCTATGCTCCCCTTCCCCTTTCCTTTGTTTTACTCTAGCTTCCACATATGAAAGAAAACATTTGACCTCTGAGTTTGGCTAATTTCACTTACCATGAGATTCTCCATTTCCATCCACCCATCCACTGGTAAATGCCATAATTTCATTCATTTTTAAGTCTGAGTAGAACTCCATTTTGTGTGTGTGTGTGTGTGTGTGTGTGTGTGTGTGATCTGCATATATATTACAATTTCTTAATCCATTAATCTATTGACAAGCATCACGGTTGATTCCATAAATTAGCTATTGTGAATTGTGCTGCTATGAACATTGGGGTGGCTGTATCACTGCAGTATTCTGATTTTAGATCTTTTAGGAAAACACCAAGGAGTAGGATAGCTGGGTCATTATAGTGATTTCACACATAGACGTTTTAGGAATATCCTCTCTTGTTTCCAGTGTGCTTCTTCTAGTCTGCAGTGCCACCAAATGTAGACATGTACTTTTTCCCTCACAACCTTGCCAGCAGTTATTATTGTTTGTGTTCTTGATTGCCATTCTGACTGGAGTGAGATGAAATCTCAGTGTAGTTTTGATTTCCATTTCCCTGATTGCTGGAAATGTTGGACATTTTTTCATATATTTTTCGGCCTTTTATGTTTCTTCTTTTGAGAGTTTCTGTTTAATTCTTTTACTCAATTGTTAGTTTGGGATTTCAATTTTTTAATGTTTTTGTATATTCTGTTAATTCCCTATTGGAGGTGTAGCTAGCCAAGATTTTTTCCCATTCTGTAGGCTCGCTCTTTACACTTTTAGTCATTTCCTTTACTTTAACATTCCATTTCTTACTGCTTGTGTGGGGTCACTACACCCGCTGACTTGTGGGTTTATGTTTCCCATCCAATTAGCCAGCTAAAATGGGAGTGTACATTGTTTTAAACAATCAAGTTGACATGAGTATCTCCCAAATTCATTTGACCTCAGAATATTTTTCCCCCCAAAACACCATTAACATCTTGCTTCTGAAACTAGTGTTCCATAGAATGCACTTTAGGGAATGATGTTTTAAATAATCAACAAAGTTTCGATTACAAGTTCAACATATCATGTTAACAAGGAAGCCTGTGATATGTTTTTGGTTCCTTTCAAAAAGAGTTCAATTAAAAATTGCTTTATTTCTGAGAGCATTTCTCTTTTGTGGATCTAAAGTATATCTATGACCCTAACCATATCCAATAAATAAGGGGATGCTTATGTGTTGTGTCAAATAAACTTGCCTTTAAAACACAAAAACAGGAGGCAACAAAAACTCATGTAACAATCTTCTTTTTGCTAAATGATTCCAATTTTTCCTCCCAAGTATATGCTCAAATGGCCTCTGAGCCCTTCTTCACAGGGACCATGCCAGCCCTATTTATAAATCTTTTACATTTTAGAAGCTTGTGAAGTTTTATTATTTATCTGTATTTGTTGGACTTGCTGAAGAGGACTGTTTGTAATGAACTGCTTATTGCAAGGGCCTATAAAAGAAAAATCAGTTGAACTTGGCCTATGAACTGGAATAGGCATCCGGGGTGTAAATCTTTTTGCTCCATGACAGGACAGACAGAGACTGAATATCACTGATAAGAGTTTTTGGAGATTTCGAGATTAAAAACAAAGTGATCTTGTATATCTTCACTTGGGGAGGAGGAAAGATGCTTATCATTTAGGAATGGTCTGGTACTGTCTAGTGGTCCTCAGTTTATTGCTGAGTTTCCTCACTGGTTAGAAACAACAGGAAGAGGAGAAAGTATCTCATGACTCATTTCTGGAAAACTAAAGATCTTCAGAGATCAGCAGTGCTTTTCACAAATTTCACAAATAAGTTAATCAATAAAAGCAGCTATTTCAGAAGCTACACATAGGATAAGCATTTTATATTTTATCTCAGATAATGTGTGCTTAGATTCTTCACAATAGAATGTGGATAATAAGAATATACCTTAACTCTTATGGATGATTGAGTGATAACTATATTCTTGTTATCATTATTTATCAATGAAAAGTTAAAAAATCATTTTCACAATTATATGTATATATATTTTTCCAGATTTATGTTTGCCTCATGCTATACTTCTTAGTGTATTTTGGAATCATTTCATTTATGGAATATTTTTAAAAGGACACTTCCACTTGGTTGAATTATCAAGTAAGAGAGTACCTATTCCCAGAGGGTTCATTTTGGGTCCCAAGCCACCATAATTCATTCTTCTAATCTGTACTGCTAAATATTGATATATGGTTGAGAGCTTTGTTTTAGTGGAATAGAAGAAGAAATAATATATTTTTTAAATTTTCTCTGGTATTATTTCACTTTTGCTTTGATGTACTCATGAAATCTGCAAATTCAGGTTCAGGAAGCTCACTATCTTTTTGAAAAATGTCTAATCCAAACTAGTGTGAGGGCTGGAGATGTAGCTGTGTGGGAGATCACTTGCCTACTTTGTGCAAGACCCTTGCTTCAATCTCTGTCACTACCAAAAATAAAAATAAAGCTAGAGTGATTCCTGGCAAAAGAAAGAAATCATTTCTTGGTTATGTCCATAGTCTTCTGTAAAACACTAATTTAGCAGTATGGTACAAACATATGTAGATGGGGTTCCTATCAAGCAAAGTTTCTTTTACCATTGGTTTTGTTACAGTGATGGAGAAGAAAATTCATACAGACCACTAATGAATTTTGAAGTATTAATGTGCAAAGTTTCCCTGTGGCCCTGCCATTATCTCTACCACCCACATAAGCAACAACTAATGTAGAATTAATCATACTGAAGTCCTGTATTCTGATAAGCATCCTCCACTCTATTTTATTTCTCTTGATGCTGCAAATAATAAAAGTATTCTTAGTTGGGCTTTGCTTTTTTTTTATTTTTTTTTTTTTTACAGAATCATAAGGTGAGTGCCTTATCATTACAATGGAACTTTATTCCAGTGATAAGTTCCAGCTTATTCAACTTCTTTTTTTAGAGAGAGAGAAAGAGAGAGAGAGAGAGAGAGAGAGAGAGAGAGAGAGAGAGAATTTTTTTAATATTTATTTTTCAGTTTTCAGTGGACACAACATCTTTATTTTATTTTTATGTGATGCTGAGGATCAAACCCAGTGCCCTGCGCATGCCAGGCAAATGTGTTACCGCTTGAGCCACATCCCCAGCCCCTCTTTATTTTATTTTATTTTTTTTGGTATCAGGCATTAAACCAAGAGGTGCTTGACCACATCCCCAATCATTTATATATATATATATATATATATATATATATATATATATATATATATATGTACATATTATATATTATATATATATTTTTTTCTTTGGAGGCAGGTCTTGCTAAGTTGTTTAGGGTCTCACTAAGTTGCTTAGGCTGGCCTCCAATTTGCAAACCTCCTGCCTCAGTCTCCTGAGCTGCTGGGATTACAGGTATGCACCACCATGCCCAGCTCCAGCTTACTCAACTTCTGTGCACAATTGTAGAGATGAAGGAAAGTTAATTGTAGTTCTACATAGCACTTACCTTATTATCTACTCAACCTAATGCAAAATAGGGAGAACTATGTTAACCTAAAGATTTTGGTAGCTTAAAGTCTATTTCCTTTTTCCTTAATTGAAAATTTTTACCATATATTATATGATTCTATATATTTTTTTCCTGGTTCCTTAGTTTTTTATACAATATGCCACAGAAATAAAGAATGGCTTTTATTTTCTTATTCAAATGATACTATGATTTATGAATCTTCAATCAAAGAAAATGTTGATCTCAATTTAAAATCATATGTATTTTTTAATCCTTGAGAATTTTAGGTAGTACATGAAAAACAGAACCATGGTAGTATAACAACATTAATTCGAGTATTCAGGACTGTCTAAATATGAATTTTTAATAATATTTTTAATAAAATATAATGAATATATTAGAATTGACATGATACACTTATGTAAATCTCACAATTAGAGCTGCATAATTTATTCACATCAATATTAGACCTATATTTGATGTTCAGCTATGCTTTTATTCACTTTAAAATGGTTTCTGTTCGCCTAATTGGTTTGGATTTGCTCTGTCAGGTTTTCCCCCCCCCTTTATTTCCTTAGTGAGAAAGTTGCAGACCTGCTGTTTTATATTAGTTCTCTCTTTTCTTTTACAAGAAAGAAAAAGGCAAGCAAAAATCTAAGTTCAGCAAAAAGCAGTTTTTTCAGAGTTTAGGAGCACTTCAAAAAATGTTTCCTGACTTCATTAATACATTGTAAAGATCTCATGACACATTTGTCACAGAAAATAAACTCAAGTAAATAAAATCCATAAAATTTGGTTAAAGATTATTTCTAAGATAAAAACAGTACATATGTTCTAGAAAAATAAAACATAATGTCATGAGAAAACCTCACACACACCCTTCCCCAACTGGTTTGCTAACTTATTCTGCATTTCTATTAACTATTGGTCAATTAGCACTGTGCTAATATATATAGCAACATTGAAGGTTAGTAGCACAATGCTAATAGAGGCTTGATAGTATTAATTTAACTCTGAATTATTCTTAGAGTTAATTAATGGAAACAACCTTGGGTCCTTTGTCATGAGTGACTAGGCTTCACATTTTTAGCAAGACAACTGTCTCATAAAATGATAAAGCAAGAATGAGACTATTCATCCATAGATCTTGTCTTTAGTTAATTGTACAGTATATCTTTGCACTATTCACAATGTAATATTTGGACAATTGCCATGGTAACAATTTGCCTTTAATTTAATAATTGTAGTTTCTTTCATTCTTTCTCATATTGAGGAGCCCTTTCTACCTCCAACCAAGATGGAGAATCCACTTTCAAGAAAATAAGTCTTGGAAAATACTCTCATATAATTTGAGGGGCATGTTCTCCCTTCAGAAGAGGGGAGACTATGCATTGTGGATTATTGTTCTAGTCTACAGGTTAGTGATTGCTCCAGTAGTTGATCTTTTGGGATTTCTTCTTTCAACAGAAAAATTATAATTTCTTATATCTCCAGTTATTAATAACACAACAAGTGGATAGACTTAAGAAATTATTAGAACAAATTTGTTTTAAGTTTGCATCACCAATATAGGACACTTATAAATTGTAGAGGACAGTTTCATAAAAATAATGCAAATGGCAAAGGAAAATGGTACAATAAGTTCTGCTATAACATGACACTTATGTTTTAAAAGTCCGTCTTACTGTACAAAATCGTGAAATAAAAATTGCCAGAGCTTATGGGGAAAATGAGGCTGGAGAATAACACAAAAAATTTGAATTAGACACATAAAGAGAAACTTTATAAAAAAAGTAAACTAGTTTTACACATGTAAACGATTAAGAAATAAATACTGGGGGTTGGAGATATAGCTCAGCAGTAGAGCGCTTGCATAGTATGAGTGAGGCTCTAAAGTTTGATCCTCAGCACTACCAAAAAAGAAACAAACAAAAAGTATATGAAAATAAAAAGAAATACTGCAGGTAACATGGACTTACCTTGAAAGATACCTGATGTCTTGCTTGTGGAAGAGGATATCAAAAGAGCTGTAGCTCAAGAGTAATTGTGAAGATATGGATGGAGGGTTATTGGAAACTAACAGAAAATTGTAATGCCAAGTGAGTGTGGCTCCTAACACATGTGGCAAAAGATCATGGATACAAGTTTAAGGATGTATCAGCACATTTTGTGTATTCCTACAGAGTTTGGTTCATTAGGTGACACAATAAATTTGTTTCTCTTAAGCAAAACAACACATAATTAAACGAGAAATATGTGTCCTGCTCAAATTATTCCCTATTGGTAATTTGTATTTTCAAAACAAGAATTATAGAAAAATGATGGGCACTCTAACTTTCTAATTAATCATGATGAGTACCACCTGTCTATTTAATATTGCCCCCAACATCATTTCATTTTAATGGCCATATTTTGATTTTTTCATCTACTGTTATGCAAATCTTGAATCACTCATTCAAACTTGGTTTAGCATTGAGAGGTAACAAGGGATGTGAGAATGTGAAATGAATAATCATGTGACATTTAAAAATCTCTCATTTGCCTGCTTTCCTGTATTCTACCTCTGGAATATGTGCTTATCATGCAGCAAGTATAAGTGACCATGGGTCTCTCTGTACCTTCCTAGAATGAATGAATTTAAAAGAGAAGGTGAAAAGGTGGGACATGCAGAATTTATTCATCCTATCCTATTTCTCTTTGTACATTTTTTTTCTGCAAGAGCAAAAATCTCCTGTGATGTGTTTTTGTACTCTGAAAGAAGTTAACAAATATTGGTAGGAAATGGACTTTGACAGACTTCAGTGCTTCTGTGGTCCTTCACTGTTATACTTTCATATTCTGGAGCAAGTCTCCACTGCACAGAGTAGAAAAATAATAAGTTCTTTGAGCTGAAACTTCATAGTCACTGTGGGATATTCAAGAAGGAGACCAATGGGGAGAAAGATAATATAGTCATAGCTTTGAACTTTTCCTGGATTTTACTTGCTAGAGACCAAGAGAGAGTCATTCTGACACCTTATTATTACCAGTTCTTTCTCTGTATAGGGAAAAGTGCTCCACAGTCCATATTGATAAAAGTGGAAGGGAGTTCACACATAAGAGGGAAGGTGGTCTGAATTTAGTGTGTAAAGGAAGTAGAGTAAGGCTAAGATCTGCTCCAAGCCTCAGCTTTGGAGACCACTTTCAATGGCAAGTCTTTCCTACACCTCTGATCAAAGCTAAGTAACTTTTTTGCATTTCCAAAGCACATTTCAGGCGGTCTCATATTTGTCTGTTGTGTGATGAGGACAGAAATATTTCCATCCCAAATCCCCTGTATTCAGTTAATTGTCTGGTGCAGAGTAGGTACTGAAAAAGATGCATGAAAGAGTAAATAAGCTTTGGAACTCAAAAACTTACCAGCCACAGAAATAAAATATCCAAATTTGTTAAGAAATAACACAATGAATTATTGTAGAATGAACAAATAATGTCCAGGAAAGAAGAGCTCAAAGAGGACTATACTGCATTCCATGGAGAGTCTTCTACAGTATGCCACTGCAGAAGATGAACTAGCAAATTAGAAACTATATAGTCCCTACAATCATGGATCTTCTAGTCTATCGAAGTACCAGACGTTGAGTAAAGAAAACATAAACCAGGGCGGGTGGCCCAGTAGTAGAGCACTTCCTAGCATGCATGAGGCACTGGGTTTGATCCCTGGCACCACATAAAAATAGAAACAAAGAAAATAAAGGTATTATGTCCATCTACAATTTAAATATATATATATATTTTTAAAAAGGAATCAAATCAACATATAACTCAAGCTTTAATAAGAATGATTATAAGGCACAACTGAGTAGTTATAATCCACATGGGCAGGCAGTGAAGGTATTTTTAAGGAGGTGATACTTAAAAGTGAATGATCAAAAATGAAGACAAGCAGAAAGAAGGAATGATTCATGCACAGGCTATGAAGGGATCAGGAGCTTAGATTGTGGGAGAAAAGGAAAGAACTGATTGAACTGGAGATGAGCCAGCCAGGCTTGAGAGACTGGAGTTGTGGGTAGAGAAACAACTGGAGCCTGATCAAGCTTCATAGAGGTGGATTTTAATCAAGATTGTCATCATCAAAAACTAGTGAGTTTAAACCTAACATTTGTGAATTCTATTCTGTGTAAATATTACATTAAAACACTAAACAAATATTAAACTCTGGTTAAACCCAAAAGTCCCAAGTTTTCAATTCTGTGAATTTTTCAACGAAACTGACACAGCTGCAATAAAATAGGTTGAAAATCATAATCTAGATCTTATTATATAATTTAGTATCACTAATAATATATTATCACTAATCACTCACTAATTATTTTTCTTGATAGAACTTTAAAATATATCTATTTCAGAATTAACCTAAGTGGTGTATTTGTTGCTTGAATTACATTTTTTGAGTGGTTCATAAATGAAAAGGTGAGACATGGGTTAATGGAATGCAATCTTAAATGTTTAGGGCAAAGGGTCCTGGGGTTGGTAATTTGCTTTCAATTGTATCAAAAGATAAGATTGACTTTAAAAAACAAATACCAAATGACTCCTTTGATATAAGGGGAGGAAACAAGGACAGGGTAGGGACAAAGAGCTTGAGACGAAGATTTACATTAACAGGGTTGAGAGGTGGGAGGGAAAGGAAGTGAGAAGGGAAATCACATGGTAATGGAAGGCAATCCTCAGGGTTATACAAAATGACATATAAGAGGAAAGGAGGGGTAAGACAAGATAATACAAATGGAAGAAATGATTTACAGAAGAAGGGGTAGAGAGAGAAAAGGGGAGGGGAGGGGAGGGGAGGGGAGGGGGGATAGTAGAGAATAGGACAGACAGCAGAATACATCAGACACTAGAAAGGCAATATGTCAATCAATGGAAGGGTAACTGATGTGATACAGCAATCTGTATACGGGGTAAAATTGGGAGTTCATAACCCACTTGAATCAAACTGTGAAATATGATGTATTAAGAACTATGTAATGTTTTGAATGACCAACAATAAAAATTAAAAAAAAGATAAGATTGATAGAATAATGGATTATATGTATAGAAGTGTGATAAAAAACAAATATAGTAAAGTTACCAATAAAATCTAGGCATTCGATACACAGATGTTCATAGCAAAACTCCTTTGCATTTGTTGTGTGTTTGAAGACATGCATAACAAAATATTGGGAAAAAGAAGATGCTCAGATAATGAAAAAGTCCCACAACCAAAAGAAAAATGATTCTAGCATACCATTAGATTGGTTTTCTATGATTTTTTTATTCTTATGACACCTGTTTTTATACAGATATCCTATAGCTTCAAAAATTAAGTCAAATTATTTGCATCGTTTCACATCATTTAAACTATCAAATCTTTTGATGAGATACTTCTTGGACTAGGTATAAAGACAAATCTGTTAGACTAGACCTCATCAATGCCAAACTGTCCACCCAGTGCCTGTCAGAGTAGCAGAAAGGAAGTGATGGGAACACACTGAAGTCTAGTGTGATCAGCAGTCAGAAGGTTCTACTTTAATTTTTTTTTTCAGGTTTGTGGTAGACATAATGACATAAAAGAGAGAACCATTGTTTCTTTGAAAGTTAGCTACGTGTGCCCAAGAGTCTCCATGTACTCAGTAGTTTAGCTTCTAACCTGTCTCTGTAAAAATGTAAGCATCCTCATGTAAAGCCTACAGAACCCACCGTGCTTTCCCTTGATGAGCTGTTACCCACCCTGAGCATTTCACCGATAAATGAGAGCATCACAGAATCACCACGTCAGAAACCTCACGCTTGATCTCCCCATGTTTTCAGTGAAAACATTTCCCTTTTATTGATGTTTGCTCTTGTTGACCCTCTGAGGTCAGAAGACAGGGTTTCTTTATTAAATCTGTAAATCAGGGGTATTTAATTGGCTCTAGAAACTTCTCAGTGGTCTCTGCCTCTTCCAACCCCAAACAGGGTTTTGACCAACTACTGTGAATTCTGCTTTTCTAAGAAGGTAGGGGGTGAGAGATTATAACAGGCTGTGTGGAAGTAGACAGTCTCTTACTGCCTTCAAAGCCCTGATTTTCTTGGTGTAGGCAAAATGCCAAAATCAATGTTTTTGACTCACATAGAGAAATAGTTCAGCATTTATAAAACTATCTGGCTATCCCATTTTTTTTTTCTGAAAAGGCACCAGACATTTTAAAAATAAAATATGTCTTAGGTTTTTACAGAGGAATTTATTTTTATTCTCCAGGTTACACAGAAAATAATTAGATGATTGTTGGCATTAGCAACTGTGCTAAGATCAATGATACGGCGGGAACGATGAAAGCAGACTTTCATAATGAGAGCAAATGGCCCGGAGTCTATGAGAAATTGCTGGGAATCCAGTTAGGGTGGCATCACTGCTAATTAAAACCTGAGAATCAAGACCAGAATTGTTCAGGAAACCAGACTGCTGATTGCCGAACCAACCTGGAGGGTCATTTTGACAACCTTCTTTGGAATTTTATTTTCTTTAAATGTCTTTGGAGCTGTATCACCCTCACTTATATTCATTTCCTTTAACATCTCTTTCATTTGGTTCCCCTGGTTTCTATTCTTGTGTTTGACATCATTATTACTTGATATGGGGCATTGAGAAATGAGGGAAGCCAGTTGTTCAGAAATCCTGCCTGTGGCAAGTATTGCTAGACTGGAGAATGTAGCCTCATTTATCATCATCATTATCACTAAAAAGCTATAGGTCAGGAATGTCTTAAGTCCCCTGTGTTTCACCATTGTCTACTAAATTGGGGTTAATTAAAATGTCTCCTTTAAAAGTACTTCTCTTGAGCATGTGTGCACGCACACACACACACACACACACACACATTTTCTTCTCTTTTTTAGAGGAATCTTTCTTTTTCTTGCAGGGAGGAATGGAATAAATATGTGAAGGGTTTGCTTTATTATTGTTTTTTTTTTTTAGATAGGAAAGGAATTCTAGAGAATTGTGGCTTTCAGATAATCATATGGTTCTACCCCTTTGTCAAAACTATATTTCACTTTTAAATTCTCATATTTTGAGGTCTTCACCCCTTACTTGCTTGAGTTGGTGGATTTTTGGTGTTGTTTGTTTTTGATTTTTTATTTGTTTGGTACTGGGCTTTGAACATAGGTGTGCTTTGCTATGAGCACTATATCCTCAGGCCTTTCTATTTTTTTTTTTTTAAGATAGGTTCTCAGTTTCTGAGGCTAGCCTTTAATTTACAATCCTCCTGCCTCAGGTTCCCAAATCACTGGATTACAGATATGCACCACTGTGCCTAACTTCTCTTGGTGTTTTAGAGAAGCAAAAGTAGATGCAATCTGTATTTCTGCCCCTCCAAAGAATAAATTTTCATCTGTCATGGACACACACATATTACTTTGGATGCTTTGTCCCTTGATAGTTAGATTCAATTAAGACCATTGTGGGACCCAGAAATCTGTTTTCACAAGCCTTTGGGGTGATTTCAATGCATGGTCCTTGGCACCAGAGTTTTTGAAAAGTCTGCTTTTTATACTATTACTGTATTAATAGGGGTGAGTACAGGATGCTCTGAACCTACACAGTAGAAGAACCTAAACCGACAAGGTAGTAGAGTCCGCAAATAGATGTGTCTGGATAAAGAGAGACAAGTGAATAAAAAAATATTTTATTTGAAGATAGCTGCAACCTAATAACTCAAACTGCTCCCTTCATTGAGTCATAAATATTGGGGAGAGAACAACAGCACTGTGCCAAAACAATCTGACAAAGATGGAAAGCGAGAACTAGACTAGTGTGCTACTCTGGAGGTCACGTGGCCTGTATTTAAGTGTCTTTCTTTCCTTTCAGGTAACAGAAGGTAAACCAGTCATTTTTAAATCATTTATTTTTAATACATTTTATTTAAAATTTAAGTAAGTAAATATCCCTACCCCATCCCACAAATTAATATTAAGATATACATTAAAATTTATCCTAATATTAAGGAGATGAAATTTATATGAAGAATTAAAATTTTTTTCAAAGACTTCATTTCTTGTAGAGCAGTTTTTGTTTCACACCAACATTCAGAGGAAGGCCGAGACTTCCCATACGCACCTGCCCCACACATGCACAGTCTCCCCCATTATCCACATCCCACACCAGAGGAGGACATTTGTCACCTCAAATCGAAAGTTTTCCATAGGGTCTGCTCTTGGTGTTTGTTATATGCTCTATAGGTTTGAAAAATGTACAATGGCATGTAGCCAATATTATAAAATCATATAAGTATTGGCATTACCCTCAAATTCCTCTGTGGTCTGCTGCTTCACCAGTTCCTCCAAACCCTAACACCACTCAGCCTTAAACTGTGTCACTTAGTAAGTCACTTTAAACTTCTTTCACTTAGTAATATACATCTAAGTTTCTTCCATGTCTTTTCAAAGTCTGATAGCTCTTTTGCCACTAATGTTTCAGTAATCTCCTTTTACTAGTTTTCTCTTCTTGGTGAAGAATGTGTGTATGTTCAAGTGCTGGGTGGCAGAGGCACCTAGTGCTCCTAGTGACTCAGGAGGCTGAGGCAGAGGAAGGTTACAAGTTTGAGATCAGCCTGTGCAATTTACCAAGACCCTGTCTGAAAATAAAAAATAGAATAGGGCTGGGGATGTTAGTTTAGTGGCAAAGCACCTTGGGTTCAAATCCCAGTACCCGCCCCTATCTCCCCAAAAAATTGCCAGTTAAGAAATGGCAAGAAAATGTATACCGAAATGTGAGAAATGCAAAAAACAGCTAACATGAGTTTAACTTTGATGTGTTGACTGCACTGCTGCCAGCTCGCCTCTTTGGCCCACTCTGACTCACATTGGTGCACAAACACCTTTAAGAGGAAAGCTTAAAGCCTGCCAGGAGGAGACTTCTTTTATGTTCTTCTTTTTCTCCATTACTTTGAAAGTAGGAGGATTTGATTTTTTGACTTGCCAAGTATCTGTTAACTCAGAACAACTAGATTTTCTTTCCTTGCATTTGATTTCTTGATCTGGATTAAGACCCTGAACAAGAAAGTGGAAACCACCCTAAACAGGAATTGGGGCAAGAAAAAACCTTTTACTCCTGGAGGTCTTGGTAGCACAGACACAATCTGTGGTCTGGAGCATTAGTTCAAAAACCCTGAGTAGTTGTTTACCTAAAGAATCACTAACTGTTACTTAAAGGTAAGATGTAAAATACTCCAGCAAGTAGAAATCAAATCCTGAAGATAGTCTTTAAAAACAGTCTTAGGCGTGATAACTGATAGCTACTTTTAAAGTGCTACCTAATGAACTAGAAGAGGTCTTGATCAGCAAATTTGCTTGCATTGGGTCTCCAGAGTAGTGCAAAGCTTGTTTGGGGTGGGTTCTGCTTTCTCAAATTGCCCTCCTTAAACAAACAGAGCAAGGGGAGAAAGCTTTTAGATGTATAACATGAAGCCATTACAAGAAGCTGAAAGTCAGCCCATGAAAGAAAGGAGCTGTTTAGTGGGTTTCCAGTTAAGGATCTGGGTGGTGCTGGAAACAGAATGGTAGATAATAGACTCCTAGTGATGGCTGTCAGGAGACTGAAAACTGTAGCAGCTTTGTGGGAAAACAGAATTGCCGGGTTTGCCCACTTGACCTTTACTCTGAATAGATGGGCTTAAGAAGATCACAAAGGGCTTTGCAAAAAAGTGGTCTGCTCAGTTCTTTAGGTTGCCTGAAACTCCTTTTTTTTTTTTTATTCTGGGGCCGTTCTAAGTTTGTTTCTTGGTATTCTTCAGGGGATTCTGGTGAGATACCTATTATCATTCTGTAGGCATGCGTTTTAAAGGAAGGTGTTGCTCACTCTATGGCCATCATGTGTCCTGGGCAGCAGTGAAACTAAGTGATTATGACAAAGGATTACTGAATAGGGCCTCTAGCATCTGTACACTCCACATTATCACTCCTATCAAAGGCATTCATTGAGCCCACTTCTACGTTTCTGGGTAATTGCATAATCTTATTTAAATAAGAAACACAATCACCATTTGAAGGCAAAATGTGTATCAAAAGCCTATATGCTGCTATGTAGATGAAAGGCTTGCAGATTAATTGCCAACATTTTCAGAAAATGGGGCTTGACAGCAATGGTTCACGTGAAAAAGATCTGGGAGATTCTAGTTAAGTACAAGTTGAATGAGTGCCAAGGTTATGATGTGGTGGCCAACAAACCAATTTAATCTTGGTTGCATTTATAGAATTATGATTTTCTGCCCTAAGATGCATGGATGCCAATTACACATTTTTAAAATTGTATCCAGTTGTGAATATCACACCTCTGGATAAAATTGGCAAATTCGAGAACATATGAAAGAAACAATTTTTTAAGCCCCTCAAGGAAAAAAAAAAAAGCCCCAAAAGGCAATAGTCATGTTAAACATAGAGAAGATAAGACTGATGATAATTTGGATAGAAGATAAACAAAAGACATGACATTTCAGATATCTGAAGGACAATCATATAGAAAAATACCCTTTGTGAGATTTCACGCAAGTTATACGTCCTCCAACCACACATCAGAATAAATCACAGAGGGATTAAAGAGATACATATGGGAAAATAGGAAGAAATCATAAAAATTATGAAAGAAAACAGAGGCAGTGCTCCACAGTCAAGCAACCCGCCAGCCCCAAAGCTTAACCTTGAAAATTAAATATACGTACTAAAATAAGTATGAAGAAATCACTTTTAATTAATCTCTTTGAGGGTTGAATTAATGATTTTTTATTTATTTGTATTATCCCTGTATTTTTCAAAACTTTACAAATTGATCTTATTTTCTTTGTAGAAATTTATATAAACAATAGATACAAAAACCAAATGAATCAATTATTTAGACCATATCTAGTGATAAAGTTAAGAAAAAAGAAAATATTTCTAGCAATTGTATTTTTAGCAATGTCTTATAACCTTGGGGCTATCTCCTTCATTGGAAGAATTATGGCAGAAAAATCACCATACAGCAGATTTATTATAGAATAAGTTTCTTTACGAGAGAGAGGGACCCTGGATTGGGGAATCACAAATCCCTTTCAACACTAGTGCCAGTGGGGCACGACAAGAAAGCAACTTACAACTGGAAACACAATGGAGATTGGAGCTAAAAGGGATATAGAGTTCCACGACCTCCCGTTAGACATATTTTAAAAGAAAAAATGGAGGTCTGGAGTCCTAATGGTAGGCAAGAGAGCTGCTGACTCACACTTCCTGTAGGAGGCCAGTTCTTTCCCCTCCTGTAGAGAAAGAATAGTTCCATGCTTCTAAGTACCTACGTCTGGATTCCAGTTCAGTTATTTATCCTTTCTGGACATCTGTGTACCTCAATTTCTTACCCATAAAAGAAAATTTCTGAAGGCCTATTATGTTGAAAAACATCATTAGTAAACGGGTTGTCTCACCTGTAAGGTTGCTGAGAGCACTGAGCGCTTTAAGGCATTTGCATCAATCAGCACATTTGTGACATCAGTCCTGCCTTCTCTTCTGTGGATAGGGGTATGTGCAGGGAGGAGAATATCCAGAGTGAATCCAGTTTATTTACTTTTAATGATACCTTTATACCTGCAGAAGTCACTCACCCATTTTCTCATCTTTCAAATACAATTTACTAAAAATTTCATTAATGAGAGAAAGAAAAAAGTATTGAGCCCTTCACAATTTTCCCCTCATTTAAAGGGTGTCACCTCTTATTTGTGAGTTAATATTGGCCTTTATATTTAGTATTTGACATTTGTGAGCACTGATTATTTTGTTACATAGTTATCCATGTTAAGACCTTCTGGTTTAGACTCTAAGCAGATTTCTATTAGTTCTAGAAATGATAACTGTACTAAAATGCTTGATTCACTGTTGTTTGTGTCCTTGACTTTACAAGATCACTGAGGTGTTAAAGAACAGTCCCAGGGGCCTGGCTCTTTGTTACACCAATACAAATGCTTACAGGTGCAAGAACTTTTGACCTGTGAATGTATTCATTATGACAACTTTTGAACATCTTTTAGTGTTTCTTGCATAGAACCCCTTACATGCAATTCCATGGTCTCATAATTCCACGATGTTACTTACAATTATTTAAATTTCTAAAATATACCTGCATTGGGAAAGGTGAGCCTGGAGCAGGCAACTTGTTCTCTCCTGCCATACACTAGGGCCCAACAGCAAAAGCTGCAAGTGAGCACAAGTGGAGGATGACCTATGTATTCCAGGGAGCATGGCTACATCACTGTTGTCTTTAATGTCAAAAAGATCCAAAATGCAGTTGGTTTCTTCCATTTCTCAGAAAGATTTCCTTTTAGGATACACATGACTTTTTTCTCAGAGAATTCTCTCTGGAGCAATTGATTCTTTCAAATACAAAGTGTCATCTTTGGGGCTTGTCGAGGGATTTGTCTGCATTAATAAAGGTACTCCCTGTAGTGGTAGGAAGAAGTGTCATTGTTGAACAGAAGTCACCACTGCTTTATGTATATTTAATAATGATGTCATTTCTGAACTTTCAAAAATCAACACAGTTAAAATTCTGAAATTGTGGTTGGTACATATATGTTATATGTATTATGCTTATAGTTCTCTTTGGTATTCTACTTTCATGAATTTTATTCTCAGTATCCTTCCTCGTAGTCCTTATCATTTTTGTTTGTTTTTGCTTTTTCTGCATCTGGGAGAGGAAAGACACATAAGCCCACATGTGTACACATACACATACAAATACAGCAGAATTATCCACTGGCGGCCATATCTGGAAAACTAATTAAAGAGAAGAGCGTATTAACATACACACTGTAAAGCACACTCCATTCTCTCTAGAGTATTCTCTCATTGAAATACAAGGACTTTATCTTTGGCACAGTGGGTCTGAACTAATTGAGATGTCATAAAAAAAGAAGTCAGGGAAGAAGATTAGGGGAGAAGGATGTTGTTGCAAAATGGTCAATTTGCAAGAAGACTTTCTTTAGTAAAAATACAGCCCCCAGTTGCAGATATAATCAGTGGTGTGTAGGGAGAGGTGGGCGAGAGGACAGAGAGAAACAAAATGTCTCTAAGAGAAAAAAAGAGCAAGACCCTAATTGAAATGGGAAGCATTCTCATTTTAGAAAATGTTTTCTTAACAGATTGCTCTAGCCCTCTGCCTCCAGGTTTTTGATTAAATTAATGATGGTAGTGATAAGCTCCATTAGTGTTGCTGTTTCCAGAGGGAAATTTTCTACAGCCTCCTCTTTTTCCTTCCTTTCCCAAATCTCAGGTATGACAATAGAATTGCTAATTGAGGCCAGAACAAGCCAAGAAGATGAACTTATTATTACTATGCAAATGCAGGCAATCCAGGAAATTAATATTTCATGTGTGCCTACCTAAACGAGTAATGTTTCCATTATGGGCTTGGTGTCACTCAGCTGGGAAGCTGTTGCTGCAGCTTGTTGTCGTCAGAGAGGTCTTGAACTTGGCTTTTTTGTTTCTTGTTGCCTGCTGTCGTGGGACCAGTCAGCACATCTGACATGTTGTGCTCAGTTGGCCCTTGCTATTGCCACAGATCTTTCGCTAGTGCAAATAGATGAACTTGTTATGATCCATAGGACATTATCAACCTGATTTCCTGTCTTGGTAGTAAAGTATTAGAGGAAAAAAGCAGCCAAGTCCTAGATAATAAAGAAGGAGAAAAGTATTTCAACAAAATGAACCATAAAATCCATAATAGAAGATGTGATGGGGACTCTGCCATGCAGCACAATTAGCTGACTGAGAGCTTTGGAAAACACAGTACGAAGAGTGTTACTTTGGGGGCTTGAAATAGTTCCATTAAATTATTCATAAACATTTGTTTGCCAAACATGATTGTATTTCATAGTCTGATAAAAACTATTGTGTTAACAATTAACATTGTATGTGTGAGTGTGCATGCGTGTAGAGAAGAGTAGTAATGAAAGTAAGCATGAAGAAATTTTGGTTTTAACTCTGACTCTTGTTCTGGATCAAATATCAAACAATAGAACAGAACAGAAACACCAAGAAATCCTTTTGTTTTTAAATCTCCCACGGTACTTGGAATAGCACCAAACATTCAAAAAACATTCCATAAAGTGTCAAATTTATTTTTATTTTTTTCTAATCTTGTTAAGAAATAGATGTATTCCAGAAATGGAGATGGGGTGAAGATAAGGGGCAAGGAAAGGTGGGATCATGGGGACCCCCCACTAATTCTCTCTCATGTTGTCTGTCCACAGGGCCAATTGGTTCTGATATCATCCTATACTATTTAGCAGGTCTTTCCTTATTGTTATTTGTTCTAATTAGTTATACATGATTATAGAATGTATTTTGATATATTATACATTTACGGAATATAATGTCTCATTCTTCTGGCTTTACATAATATAGAATTAAATTGGTTGTGTAATCATATATGCACATGGGATAGTAATGTTTGATTCATTCTATTATCTTTAGCAGGTCTTTCTTGACCTTTATAAGGAATGAACTACAGTTATAAAATGCTACTCAAGAGTAAAGAGACGTCTAAGGTTATTGGAGTTAGGAAAGCCTGGAAAAGATCTCATGCAAGTGATTTTGATGTAATGTTCTGAGGAGGCAGAGTAATCTGTTTAAATAGAAATGAGTGGAGAGAGGTTTTTAGGTGGGGAACATATGTCTGATAATTAAAAGTGTTGCTTATTTTTGTGTAGATGGAAAGGAAGGCTAAGCTGGACTATTATAAGGATTGAAAACAGATCTCTCAGAGAACTGGTCTCAAATCTTAACATATAATAATAGGTGGCAGATCCGGAATTAAACTACAGCATGGCCTTGGTGTTAGGTTTCCTAATCTCAAATGCTAATCACATGATTTTTTTAGAATTTGATCAAAGTAGCTTTTGTCGTCTTTACTGTAGAATTTTTTTTTTTCACATAAAATGAAGCTCTGTTTAAAGTGTAACCTGGATTATTTACATTTCCCTTTTCTGGTCCTCTTTGAGTCTCTTGTATCTTTTCCATGTCACCCACAGTGACAGTGTATTCAGCTACAGACGCCTCCTATGAAGATAAGAGAATGCTTTCTACCTTGTTTTGAAGCCAATGTTCTATTGAAATTTTTGATGATTACAGCTCATTGTAGTAAAATATAAAAGGGAATCCCATGGTAGAGAAAGGACAACAAGATGAACAAATAAATGAGTTTAGATCAGTTTAGAATTCTAAAAATTATTTTATGTACTTTAGCATACACATTAATAAAACAGTCATATACAGTTTTATTGGAATATAGTTATCAATTCCTTTATAAAAAATAAAAAGTTCAAGTGCTAATAGGCAGAACAAATTAGATTTGCTGAATTTTTAGACTTATGAAAATATTGATTTTTTTGTTATATGCCCCCGTTGACACAAATATATCTGACATTCTCAATGAAACTGCTTACAAAGTAGCCTAAACCTCCCTGGATTGTATATCAGACAGCACAGTAATATAACAATGAAGAATAGCAGAAACTGAAACCTAAGGATACAGTTTGATACTTTTTAATGAGTTTTAATCATATTTTGGAGGGTGCAAATTCATAATATCTTCTGATATTCATTATTGAACCCGATGTTTTTATTTTTCAGACACACAGTACATGTAGAATAAATTAACAAACACTAAATGCTTACTAATGCTTTGTTTTCACATCTGATTATTGATATCTATACTCAGATTTTAGGACCTCTCATGTGATTACTGATATTTGTACTTAGGACTTCCCTCAAGGAGAAATATAGAAAACATCATCTCTACAAAAAAAGACAGACCATCAAAAGAATGAAAATATTACTGTATATCACAGTCCTCTTTACATATTAGCTCATGTGAGGAAGATCCACATTACCCATTTCTGTAAGAACATTTGAGCTATCCTGAACTTGTATTGTAGAAGTTAAATTGTAGAAGGCAAGGATTCTTTGTTTGGGGGTATTTTATAGTATCCAATTTATTCAACATGGCATCAAGAATAATTGGTGTTTTATAAATGTTCAAAATGAACCAGAAAAGCACCACTCTGGGGATGAATTCCCTGGTGCAGAGCTCTAAAGAAGTTTGAGGGTCTACAGGTTAGTGAGGCAGTGACTACGTTATTGCTACACTTCTGTCCTGTGTACGGAGGCGCTCAATAAATATCTGTTTACTTTAATTGAGTGGGCATAAATAGCATTTACCAGAAATCCTTTGCTGGCAGCCAGTTACATTAGGCTGCTGAGAACCATGGCTTATTCTCCCTGGAGCTGGAAGGAAGGTAGCCTCTTTTTAGTATCCACATTTGTTCAAAGAAGAGAGTCAAGCCATAAGATCAATTGTAATCTCTTACCTCTTGTAAAATGGTGTAATAGAAAACAAATTTTATGTCATAAAGAACCTATGGACAAAAAAAAGCAAACGGAGTAAAATACTAATTTTCTTACAACTGTTACAGAGTTCCCAATGATTCTCACCTTCTTAAAGAAATTAATAATGACTTTCTCCTTGTATACATGATGGCAGGGTTACCTAGGCATCTTCATTTTCCTGATATAAAACTGAGTGAGCCTGAGGGTATATTTAGAGAACAACCAAAGAATCACTTTGGATATAATCTTTCTCCATCTCCATCAATCATTTTCACAAATTTGATATCTTAATGTTCCAGCTGTTGGAATATTGACTTTAGCAAACATAAGGAAGTCTGTCTTTTTGTTTATATCATTTCAATTCCAAATATCAGTCTACAGGGAAAACGAGATGTACAAAATATGAAGATTATTGTGTCTCACTTAATGAGATTGATCTTCCAGAAGCAAACTAAAGGCAGTGATACAGAAAGTGAGCAGCAAAAAGCCACTCTGAAGCCATGGGGGCAGAGTGGGACCATGGGCCATGGGAGGAGGCCAAACACAGTTGGTCTCACGCATTCCTCTGCACACCTGCTGTGAAACATTCCCGTTGGCTTCTGATGGTGATGAAGAATGGGGACTGTTCTGTAACTGTTTATTTTCATCCTTCTAAAGAAGGTTAGATTTTTCTCTTTGTTGCCTCTGAAAGCATTGCTCCCCTCTATAATGGCTAGAAGTATTTGAAAATACTTTTTCTTTTTATAAATGGTCAGGAGTCAGAGAGCCATGGCAGCTGGTGCTTGTTCAGTAAATGATATTCATGTTTTTATAGCAAAAGACAGGTCTCATGTTACTATGAATACTTCTCATCCACCAGCAAGGTACCCCTATTTAAATGTGTATTTTGGATCGCAGCATGATTGCTGGTAACACATTTTTCTCTCATCATTTCTTCCTTAAGTTTTGTGTTTCTTAAAATTCCTCATCACGTTTATTCGAATTTTGCCTAAAAGGTAACATAAAACTCTTATTTTTGGTTTCCCAAAACTATCATCAATCTGAGTGAAAATCCCTGGCCATGGCATTTTAAATCAGACTTGACTAGTTTTAGAATTGAATATTGAAACTGAACAATAAATACAGACTGATATTTCAAAGAAGGATGCAATTGTTTTTGCAGAACAAATTATTCCCTAGAGAAAATAAGGCTACAGAGCTATTATCAACTAATATTATGGGGCAGAGCAGGCTGGGGCTTCAATGGCTCCCCACTGAGGTGGAGGAAATGTCCTTGAAGAAGCAACCCATTCTAGAAACATTTCCCCACTGAGCTTTTGCTCATTCCTAGGCTACTTCTTCTCCCTGCTAAAGAAGGGGGTAATCATGAAGTTTCCAGTCACTTTACAAGATCAATAATTTATCAGCAAGTCATTTTCTTTGGGAGAAAAAGCTACAAGAGATTACTACCTGTTGCTCATAAGGAGAAAAATAAAGATGCTGAAACACAAATTCTAATTGCTTAAACTTTCTCCAAGAACTGACCCCAGAGCAAGCAAATAAGTCCATTTTGTCAGATCTCAAAATTTGGAAATATTCTGGGAAGTAGGGAGGAAAGGCTCTTTGGTCAAATGACATGAAATACTAAATTCAACGAAAGATTATGACTGTCTTTTGAGACAAAGCTAAAAATATAAACAGACCCATAAAGTGTGTAGCTAAATCCATGAATAAACCATCATTATTTAGAGAATATATAGATGTATATCTGTAATGTTTTGCAGTTGGTATTAAGGGAGAGAGAAAAGTACTGCTTTTCTCAAAGTGCCAATTGTGTACAAATTTTTCATACACAAAATTTCTTTCTCTCCCCTTCTTTCTCATTTGCTTTGCATTTCCTGTGTTCATATATAGTTGTTTAAATTGTGCCAGATAACAGATCAGGGGAGAGGAAAGAATCAGTGTGATTGTGACAAAACATCAAATAGCGACCACATTTTTATTTGGACTTGGCCTGCTGCCAGATGCATATACTCAGTCCTGTATGTGCACATTCACCTACTCATTCCCTTTGTGCTTGCCCACATTTCCTTCCTGCTTTGGCTGCACTTCATGAATAATCATCATATGAATGATGAAATACAACTACGAAATGTTATGTCAATTATAGAGACTTTATATGAGCCTAATTAGCTTAGGAACTGAAAATACTTGCCTCCTTTTTTACTCTTAATTAGTTTTAATCAATCTGAACAACATCCCAAGGAAACATTTTGAGGGAGAATTACAAAATGGTCATCAAGAAGATATTTTTCCTGCTCACCAAATGTGAAAATCACTATGCAACAAGTGCATGATGTCAAACACTGGAAGTTTATTAATAATGAAAATAACAGAACATAGGTCAAAGAGCTTCGTGTGTGGGGAGACACATTTAAAACAAATGATTAAACTTAATGCACATTCAGGACTTGCTAGTGCTAATTTATGTAAAAAGATTTATGAAGTCTCCACCAGGCAAAATCATCTCCATATGCAATTCATTTTTCTGTGTGCCATAGGATATCTTTCTCCTGCCCTGGTCCTAATGGTGCTCATTCTGATATGTATAAAGAAAAACATGTCAGGGGAGAAGTGTATGAAGGTCACTCCGGCCAGGCAGAACAGTGGGGAAGTGTGTGGGTTTTGATATTAAAACAGAACACTCGTCTAAATCTTGTTTCTGGCACTTCCTTTGGGCAAGTTCTGGGGCCTCGGTTTCTTATCAGTAAAAGTGTTGTCATAGAATCTACCTCATAAGGCTATTCCAAGGAATTAAATGAGACAATAGATTTATTGTTCTTAAAGTTCCTGGAACAGAAGTGGGAGCTATCAAAAGTGTTCATCTAGTTCTGATCTCTGCATTCCATAAATTTGTATTGAGCTTTTCCTTTGTAGCAAGATGGACATCCTGCTAAATGATGGGTCCTCCCAGATAGTTTTACATTGAACGCACTATTAAATGCTTATACTTCCAAGAAGCATAAGCTATTTAATTATGTCAGGTATTTTATCCTGTTGACTTGTGATTTGAATGTTGCAGACGAACATTTTCTTGTTGATAACCTAGACATTTTGAAAAACAAAAGCACATTTTTATAATGCTGATAAAGACATATTCAAGTGAACTGGACCTAACTATCCTGATTGACAGAAAATGCCAATTTGGGTTGAATCAAATTATGTCTATTGGGCTGGGGATGTGGCTCAAGCTGTAGCGCACTCGCCTGGCATGAGTGCAGCCCGGGTTCGATCCTCAGCACCACATACCAACAAAGATGTTGTGTCCGCCGAAAACTAAAAAATAAATATTAAAAAAATTCTCTCTCTCTCTTTTAAAAAAATTATATCTATTTTTAACTTTCACACATTCATATTCTTTCCATGCCTTAGCCAGAGAATTTGGATAGGACTTATGTGTGATGTCACAGAATTGGCATCATGCCCACACCCTTCTCCCCCCTTTTTTTTTGGTGGGGGAGGGGGACTTAATCATGCTGATCACTGTCCCCAAGATATACTTTCATTACTGGTTTTCAACTTGGTTTTTAGAGGCGAAACAGCTCAAGGGTGAACTGAGGAATGAACCTTCCTTGAACGGAACTTTGTCATTCTTCAGGAAAGTTTCAGTGCATGTCTCCATTTCAGGTTTTCTCATTGTAAGAACTAATATTTTGCCAGTAATCTTTCTACACCCTAATAGAAAATTCCCTCCACTCTGTTGAGAAGTCAGTCTGTCTCATGAAATAAGTGCCTGAAGTTTCTTGTATTGACCTAAATTTTTCTATCTTCCATTTATTAGTTCTATGTCTGCCTATAAACAGTCACAAATATGTTTGTTCTCAAGACCTCTCTCCCTCACTTATTTTCTCTGATTTTATTCTTAACATGTCATTTCCATATGTATTTTTATTTAATCTTATTAGGTCCACAGTTAGGGATGAGGAAACAGGGACACTGTTATCTCTTATTGCTCAAGTGAAAAAAAGAGACACATTTTCAAAGTGAGTGGGCTATTCTTGGAGTTGCCTTTTAATACTCACACTTCCTGAACTCAAGCAATAAATCTACTCCAACTCCCACTTTATAATTCCTTTTCATAGACTCCTATCAGAATTGCTTGAAAAATGATGCATATGATAACTTTATTTTAAAGTTGCCTTAATGAAAATGAGACATCAAGCTTATTAAAACCAGACAGTTGACCTCATGAGTAGTGTGCACATCATGCTTAGAGACTAGAAAAGTGACCAGAGCATAAAGAACACTCAATAAACACCAACTCAACCAACAAATGATTACCTGAGCAGAGGAATTTTATTTGTCATCTACTTGGTTGTTTTGTTATCTTTGTTGATTTTTTAAGAAATTTGTATTGGGGGGGGGGCGGTGCTCAGTGTTTGCTATGAAGCATCTGTTTTCCCAACCCCTTCCTCTGAGATCTAATTTCACAAAATCAAGTTAGGCCAGGAAGGTATACATGTTGATGATTCCTTTCACCTAGTAATTTGAGGATTACTGTCCTAATGTATTTGGACACTTTGAAGTAAAGAAATGTGACTACTGTCAAAGGGAAGAGTATTCAATGACACTTGTTAAAGCACTAGATAGAAGATTTTCTTCATCACCTTTGTGATGAGTTTAGGGACTACTGCAATAAGGTCTTGCAGTGGGAGAGAGATTGGGTTCAACTTTCAATACAAGTGGGAATTTATAGTCAAGGATCAGGTGGGAATAAATTCATTGAAAATTATTAAGAAGAAACCTCAGGAGTAAGGGGGATTCTAGTCAAACCAACCCAGCAGAATTCTCATTGAAGACAGGCCAGGGTGATAGCTATCCCCTGGGGATAGTAGCAGATAAGGGTGATCAGATATTGAAGTCCAGAGATTCTAGCTAAACTGACTTAGCAGGGTCCTCTACTAAAATTGGATTTTACAAGGAAATAAACAGAAGGGTCTAGCAGAAGATTCAGGAGCATGACTAAAGTTTGGAAAAGCAAAAGTTTTTTTTGTCAATAGAAGAAGAATGTAGTGTACCATTAAATGTAGACTAATCTGGGACAAAAATTCATGGTTAATGAAATTTTTGGATGCTTAGTACATTAGAACATGATTTATTTTTTTTAATTTTCTTTTCATTCATGGCTCTGGCACTTCCTTTAAGAGTTAAAAGAATCTGTGACAACTCAGGCTAGCTAAAGTATCAACAAGATAAGAGAAGAAAGAAATTCTTGGCTGTGATGGCTTGGGCTCAGACAGATTTATAATCAAAGGAGAGGCTTAAGGTTATATGAATTTAATATGATGAGTAAATATTATTGTACTGAAGATTTGGACTTTATCTTATTTCCCACTTGTAAAAGAAAGGTCACAATAATCTCCAAAATTCTTTTCTATATCTTTTCAGCATAATTATCCAGATCAATTTTTCTCCTTCACAGCACTGTATAACCTACTTGAAGAAATTGTGTTTAAGTTCAAAGGCAGTTTATTGAACCTGAATAAATTACCTTGAAATATTAGGTTATGGGTTTCTGCCTGCCCATTTACATTATGTGGATAAAGTCATATGCATTAATATCTTCATTGAGAGAAAAATTTACTTTATCTTTTGTATGTACATGTATATTTTATTAGGAGAGAATGTAATGGATAGAGAAAGCTGAAATCACACAAATGTTCATAAGCATGTGGTCACACAGTGATAAGCTCTCCCCAAACATTTTCCTATTTAACATGAGGTACCTTAGTTGCTAGGTATTTTCTTTAAGTTCTGTATCAGCTATCATCTGCCAATAGTTTCAGGTAAGACTGCTTATTGCTTAACAGAATGCAAATCTGCACTAACAATCTTCATTGCAAAGCCAGTTGAGTTACATGCTCAATTGTGTCTCAGGGAACTTTTCAGAAACCAGGAAAGAGGGACAGCATAATCTTTATAGGTAAGGTGGACTTTGGTGCACTTGCATGATTTCTTTGTCTCCATCTTCTTTTAGCTTATCTGACCCTTTTTTTTTTTTTTTTTTTTTTTTTTGCTAACGTTCTCTCTCTACTAGACCCATATTCTGAAGGGAAGAAAGAGTATGGAAAGTGAAGCTACAGGGAATTTGAGGAGGTTCTAAAGAACTGATTAAGGAATCTCTCCTTAATTCCAGAAATTTTTACCAACTATTTGAGCTGTTAAGTGAATGCAGTTGGTGTGCCATTTGGGATGACACACAAATCTGACCAAAAGAAATTTGTATTGGTCTGATGAGCCTCCACTATTTAAAAAGATCCTGAGAAATTTGAGCTGGCCTTTGGGTCTGAGTGCAAATTAGGAAACATCTTTTCTTTGCAGATGAGGGCTCATTCTTCTCGTTTGCAGAGTGTTGTCTCTTGTTTTAAAAGGACAACCAGGGATCCATTCTGCAGCTAATTTAACACCTGTACATTTGCAGGGTTTGCAGTGGGGAGCTGTGTAGCCTGATGACTCAGGTAGCTATTAAAGGAAATTTATGATCTTCAGCTTCCTTGGCTGTTGCATAGGCTCATAAATAGGCTATGTGGAAAAGTTCTCAACTCTTTGGGAGAAACATGCTTTTAATGAATAGCATTATTATTATCGTTATAAAAGGAACAAAAATGAGGTGTGTAACAGTGCTAGAAAACACATTCCCCAATCTACATGGTTATTCAACCTTCATTCCCACCATTGGGAGAATGAATTCAGTCGATTGTTCTGAATCACATCATCCTCAATAAAGTGCAAAGGTAATAAGACCCTCCACACAAATGTGGTGTAATCAGAATAATTAGATGTTAGGTCAAATCTGAATGATGAGGTTGATAAATGGCAATTCTGGAAAGGGGCCCTCTGTGGGAAAATGTCGGAAGCCAGGCCCCACCATGGGTGGCCCTTGAGAAGCAGGGCTGAGCACAGGCAGCAGGCAAATACCAGTGAACAATTTTGCAGGTCTCTTCAGAGAGCAAGAGGAAGACGGCTGGGGTTGCAATAGTGGTGTTATGAGAGATATTGGAAGCAGAGGAGAAGAGACCACTGCAAAAAAAAAAAAAAAAAATTGAGCGGGACTATTAAAGCAAGTAATAACTCCAGAAAGCAAGGAAGCTATAAGACCAGGAAAATGACAAGGGCATTGTAGTTGGGTTTTGGGAATTGGGTGTAGAAAAGAGAGAAGGTGGTCTTATCAGTGGTCACATGACATTCTCTCATTCTTTGTTGACTTAAGATGGGTTCCATCTGTGAAAGAAACACTGCCCTGCTTTTCCCATAAGTGAACAAAATTGGGAAAATCCTGGGTATGTAGATGGAGAGCAAGAGCTATTACTAGGAACAATTCCAAAGCTGATAAACACATTTGGTTCTCCTCTGTTGCCTGTGCACTTCAGCCCCACCCTCTTGCTATCTGCCCTTTCTTTTACCTCCTCTATCTTGTAGTCAGTTCTGTGTGCTCTGCTCTCTCTGGTGACAGTGAAGGCAGGTGGTGGTGACTCATTTTGCTAATTCTCAAAAGTGTATTTATATTTTAATAGTCTCCTAGGACTAAGGCAATTAAATCATTTATGGAATAAATCATGAATGGCAGATTTTGAGACATCAGCAAATTCTGGGGGGGGGGAGGGAGACATTTAACTTTTCACAGTTTCTCATCAGATACCAAATAGGGTGACTTGTAAATCAATGCACTCTTAATATATTCATTCATCCCACAAAACTTTTCTCAAGGGGCCACAAATTTGTGCCTGGCAAAACTCTTAATACTTGAGAAAACAACTACAAGGCAAAAGTTCATTCCTTCAAGGAGCTAACAGTCAGGAAAGGGAAAAGAGGAGTTAATGTCAGATTACAGCAAAGTGCTAGAGAAGAAAAGCAAGTCCAGTGTGAACCTGTGATAGGACAGCTATGGTGCAGAGAACGTGCACAGGAAAGCCATTATGGAAAACATAATGTGGCCAAGAGGACTGAGGAGAAAGTTGAATGAGGAGAGAGAAGTGTATATGAACATAAAGAACGTTCTAGCTGCGTGCAGCGGTGCATGCCTGTAATCCCAGCGGCTCAGGAGGCTGAAGCAGAAGGATTAAGAGTTCAAAGTCAGCCTCAGCAACTTAGCCAGGCCCTAAGCAGCTCTGTGACACCCTGTCTCTAAATAAAATACAAAAAGGGCTGGGAATGTAGCTCAGTGGTTAAGTGTCCCCTGAGTTCAGTCCCTGGTACCAATAAATAAATAAAGTGAGGCAATGGTATGATAATAATTGCGTTAAGAAAAAAATTTTTTTCCACACCACTATGGAGAACTGTTGGGAGGGAGTGAAGATAAGAGACCAGGGGAAGCCAGTTAGGAGACTCTTGGAGTTGTTAGGCAAGAAATGGCAAGACCCTTAATGAAGGCAATAGCAGTAGATGCAGGCAGGAGGGGACCAGATGGAGGGAAAGTAATGACTAGTCTTCAATCCTCAATTGCCCTGCTGAAAACCATCAGAAGCTCCAAGTTAATAACCAGCTAACCAGCTGAATTCTCCCAGACATGGCTGAGCCAACTGTGAGGATATGAAGCTTACAAATACATAGAAGAAATTGAAATCCAATATAATTGTGAATTTTTAGTGTACCTAATTTCCTCCAGTGCAACACAAGTTCATACTGCAATATGTGAATTATTTAAAATATATGCACTTTTCCTGTAGTGTACAGATTTATGGTTGGATACAAGAGAGCCTGATGCTAAACATATGTGCACATTCATTCTTGAAAATCAGGAAACTAGAGAGTTACTATTTCCTGCAGGAACTTATAACAGAAACCAAAAAGTAATATCATGTGCCAGAAAGCACAAGGGAATGAATAAAAGTAAATTGCAAAGAAGGGAAACCTGGCCACCCAAAAGAAGATAACTTTCTCTAAAATTCCGCCACATGTGCCCCTAATCAGTCAGGCTGAGTGACTGCCAGAGAACCCTTTATGGACATCCAAGTGTCTTTTGCCCCCTAGACCAAAAACATAAATCTTGTTTCTCTAATAAAAGCATTTAAGGCAGAAAGTTATGATAGTATCCTCAATATCTTAAAGTTAGATGTGCCAAGACATTAGAAGACATCCATCTTCCCTGTCCCAGTGATTCTCTGGTTCGTCCCTAGGGGCTGTGGGCATGTGTTTTCCTTGAAATTTTCAATAAAAGATAAGAAAATAATTTCTTTTGGATCATCAGCTTTCCCCACTGAACTCCTGCTAGGTTGACTGGTAGAGACAATTAAACCAAGCTTTTGCTCAGTTTAGGTGGACATTGTTATTGCAGCATTTGTCCCTTTCCTGACAAATTACATTATTCCTCTGCCCTCCGAACCATTAGAAGGTCCAGAGGGAGCCAGGTGGTGATGAGGAGGGGCTGATCTCACATTTGTCAACCCTGAGGCAGAGCCTGGCTGAGCTTAGAACACCCTTTGATTCAGTGCACTGGCTGAAGGGGTGGGGGCTGGACTGGGGTGGGATATACATTTGAATGCTGTCATTTGCCTCTGAGCAGAAGGCCATCATCTCTAGTGTTCAGAGTGAATGTGATGCCCCCAGATCCGTTCAATAATTGCCCTGATTTCTGCCTGAGGCTTGACTTTCTTCTTGCAAAACCTTGCATCCCCTAACACCCTCTCCCATTACTAACAAAGTGGCTCTTTCATTCTGCTCTGGGTGGTAGCAGCATCCTTCAGCCTGTGCTTCAGCTCTGAGGCTGATTCAGCATCACAGACTTCCCTTTGTGAACATGTCAGTACTTCTCCCTCTTTCCTCCCCTCCTCCTGGAGTTGAAAAATAAGTGGGGGTGGTTGGTTAACGCTGAAACATCTGTTGAATGCTAAAGAAGGGATAGAGTCTAATGAATGCACAGCAGTGAGAGAAGATAGGTAGCATTTTGGATAGAATCTGTTGGTCTTCTCTTTATTCTTAACAATACTTTGGCTCAGTAGAAGGTGCCATGCATTTGGAATGGTACAAGGACAATATGTCTTAGTGGATTAAGACAGTGCTTAGGAGCATACAGATGTAGTCAGAGGTACATCAGCTCAGGCTCAGTTCTCTGAGAATCGACTGTGCCATCTGCCAATATAGGCAGCAATCTTCACCTTATAGGCCAGAGTGCAAATATAGTACACAGATGAGGTACATAGATGGTTCATGCTAAGCACCCCAAACCATTAGTAGGCACCATTGTCAACCTTTGACACAGTTGTTTTTCTGCTTACATGGTGATCATCTTGCCTAATAGGGTAGAGACATGACCAGATAGGAGATTGGTTGTGCAAATATGTTCAATAGTAAGTCAACGTAGCTGACTTTTTTACAAGGCTAATCTTTGGTGTAAACAGTGGACAGGACAGCGCCCTCTAGTGGCAGTTGAGGGATTGGGCAGAGCAGACCCCCAAAGAAGTTAGATAGATAGATAGATGATAGATAGATAGATAGATAGATAGATAGATAGATAGATAGATAGATAGATAGATCGATAGATAGAGTGTTTGGGAATGTGAGAAGTGCTATGAATACAAAAGGGGCCTGGGATAGAGAATAGCTGTTTGAGTCTAACAAGTTGGGACTCACTGATAGAGTGGAAAGAAAATTAGACAAGGAAAAAGGAGCTTAGCCCTATTTTCTCCTTTTTCAAAAGGAAACAGAAAATGAAGATGGCACTTAACTTTTATGAGTCTGTTTTCTCATTATTGGAATGAAGATAGTAATGTCTGTTATTTAGTTAGCCTCCTAATGATTTTCTGAGGTTGAACTAATCTGGCAGAAGGAAAGTTTTTTCAAAGCGTTTAGAACTACATAAAGTGTTTAATAGTAGCTTGAAATAAAGATTTCCAATAATATAGAATACAACTCAGTTGTTTAAAAAACCTAATTTGTCATGCTGTTTACTTCACCTACCTCTTCCTGGATTAAGATCATGAGAATCTACAGACATCAACCACCTAAGCCAGTTTCCATTGCCTAAATGATGTGTGAGTTGATCTACATGAAAAAGGGGTGCTTATCCTTAGCTCTCTAATCTTCAAGGAGGTACCCCATGAAGATGAGTGAAGTCTCCATATTTGAAGGACTGGGAATGTTTCTCTCTCTCTTTTTTTTCCTTCATCTCCTTTCTATAGTCCTTGTATCTATTCTCTGCTCCCTTGTGTATAATGTAATCTCAGACATCTGTGCACAATTTTTTAGTATTAGAAATATCTCAGTGCCCTAAGCATTAATATTTTACTGTGCTAAATAGCCAAATCTGATTCCCTTTCTTGTTAAGCAGTCTGGTTTTCAGCTAGTATATTTCAAAAAAATATTATCTCCACAGCTTTTTATATTTGCTAACAAATGCGTTGCTATTGAGAGAGGCAAGATTTCCATTTAAAACCCTAACTTACAGGAGATCAGCAATTCAAAACAGGTTCTATAGATCATAATATCTTTTAATACTTTTGGTTAAGAGTGAGTCACTCCAAAGGCAAAAGCACTAATTTAAAACTGGTTGAATACATTTATGTGATAAAGGACAGAAAAGAAAGGTTGCAGGTGGAAATCCTTGCAGTCTTATAAGATAGATTTTAGAATTTCAGCGAACCAACCAGAAGCATTTTTATTCTATGGAAGACTCCAAAATAGTTTGAACATTTAAAACACCTAACAGATTAAAGGAATATGTATATTCCATGCAATGAAATATTCTTGCTACATTTCATATTCAATGCTATAAAAATCTACTTTGAAGTATTTATGGAAAATGTTTAACAATTTATTTTAAAGCAAATGTATTTCAATACATCAACAAGGTAGAAGCATTAATTTTAATTTACAGATTAATTAAATGTGTAATACATTTTTACCACAATAGTAAAACATGACATTTTTAAAAGTCAAATAATTCCTTACTCACTGCTCTCTAACCTCTGAGCCAACCACTTTCGATTCCAATTATTTCTTCTAGTTTTTACCTATTAACTACTAAGTGAGCTCTTTTTTCCTGTTATTCTTAACATTTTTAGTCATCCACGATTGACTTTTAACTATTGCAAACTGCAATTTAGCTCTGTTATGATTTCTATTTCCACTCCTCAAGTTCCTTTCCCATTTCTCCAACATAGTAATACAACACATTTTGATTCAATTAGTGTTTCGTATTTACAGCCTTGTGATGGTGTAAATATTATTCAAAGGTGAATCATCATATGAATTTTCTTTTGTGTACAACTCTATGTTTTAATGTGATAATTTGACTCTCTGCAACTCTGCATCTCTCTGTCTCTCTCACCCTCTCCAAATGCTTCCACAGAATTCTAAAACTATTCCCAGAAAAGCCAAGCACTTCATATAATCTATCTCTTATTCTTTGGGTCCAATTTCTTTGGAGCCTCTACCCTTCGTTCGAAGCTCCAGCTTTACCTGTTCTCCTCCAGGCTTCCCACACAGGTGAGGTGTTTCCCTAAGCATTCTGTGCCCACTGTCCTGAAAATAAATACCTGCTGCCCTTCACTTTTTCTAGACCCCTGCCTCTTGAAATACCTCACACCCCGTTGGATGTTTGACTTCCTAGTGTTGGTAGAATATTCTATCTTCCTCAGAATGAATAATTGTGGAAAGTAACATTTCAGTGCCCTTGTTTATCAAAAAATACCTTTAGTCTCTTCATATAGTCATTGATACTGTGCTGCATATAAAATTCCAGAAAGAACTTTATTATCAAAACCTTAACTTTTAATTATTCATCATCTAGTTTTTTGACAACCTATATCTGCTATTGTCTACTCTCCCATTCTCTTTGTTCTAGCGTGGTTACGTCTTTTCTATTTCTTCCCTGGAATTAAGGGTTTCAGAAATAACTACTGTCATTTGTGCATAATCAGTAACTGATACCTTCTTCATAAAACCTCTAAAATATATCCATTTACTATATGTCTCTGTTAAACTTACCATCTATAACCACTGAACTATGATTTCCAAAGCAATAATGAAATTGTTGAAAATATAGTTTGAAGCAAGCCAGCTTTTGGGGAAAAATATAAATTTCTTTTACTTAATATTTCAAAGCCTTAAGATTTTAATTTTACTTGATTTCTCCCCAAAACACATGACACACTTTATTTCTCAGTTGCCATATAAATTATATTCAGAAATTTAAGCATAGAAACAGGAAATGAATAACAGTTGTTAATGAGGTGGGGTGGCTTTAAGAAACTGACAGTAAAAAAATCAGGGGTTATGACCTATTTTTGTTATATAACCTATTTTTTTGCCACGTTCTGATAAATTTGGACTATGAATCAAGTCTGCCCTAGTTGCATCACATATAAGCCATGCCTAAACTAGAGTTGTCAGGTTTCATTTTGGAGAAATGAGATCAGGGCTGGCCCTAATGGAATCAAACAATGACTTTTCCAATGATCTCAAGGTCTTTGAAAATCCTACTGCAGAATCTGTGGATCATAAGCTGTCTCCAAGAAGCCCATGTTATATAATGCACCACGTGAACTTGAGGCAGGGGTAGCTTCTCACCCATCTTAACAAGAGTACAGATGACCTTCCTACAAATGGGAAGCAGAGCAGGGTAGGCAGAGGAGGGAGGAACAAAATTAGTAAACTATTTTTTCAAGCAAGGGTAGAGTTAAAGATGAAGATATTGGAAGTCAAGATATATTGGAATCACACACACATATAAAGAAAAAACTCTGCCTTCATATTTATTTCAAAAACAGTGATCTCCACTTTATTTTTTGCTAGCATTTCCTAACATTTTCTAATCTTTATTTTTAAAGAGAGCCAGCCTTAGTCCTCAGGTCTCTCACAATTAAAAGAATCTAAGTAAATGATGTTCATTTTTTTGCTAATTTTATATATTTTGATAACCTGTTAATGAGAGTTGATGATTGTTTCTGATGATTCATAGCTTTGCCTAATAATAAGTAAATTTCAATCAAATCAAGTTAAAATATTCATAAGTAATAGTAAAGGCATTAAGCAAATATATCAAAATATGAATATGGTTCACACACAGCTTTGGGGAAACTCAGGCTTGAGGCAAGAAGATAAGAGGCCTACTAAAACTTTGGTTCTTTCTGTGGCAAATGTATGACATGGACTGTCATTTAACTTCTCCTTACCTTATATAGTTGGACCAAATTCCTCAATAATCTGCTTATCTGAAAATTTGTGATTTCAAGGATCTTTAATAGACTATGCACTTCGTATATGGATATGGTTTTTGGTTTTTTTTGGTTTGATGTAATTAGGAATGCTGCAGAGACCATGAAGTGGCTGATGGCAACCATCTATAACATCCCACAGAGGGACATGGGGGTGATGGAAGAGCAGACTCACCATTTAATGGAGTTTTAGAATTGATACCAACCTTACAGGTCATGAAGACTAACTCTCCCTGCCAACACCTGTTTAATAAATGAGTAAAGTGTCCCAGAAAAAAAAAAAAACTTATATGACCCATTATCATGCAAGCAAATAGAGACAAAGAACTACTTAAGATACTTGGTCCTCAGCCTAGAACCCTGGATCCACTTCATTCCTCTTTATATTACATCACTATAGTCTTATGATTAAAATTCTATGATAATAAAGACCTGACTTTATTATGCTTATAGGAAGTAGTGAAGGTCACACAGGCATGTGGCATGTGGAAAAGTCTTGCATCCAACACATTCAGAAATGAAGTATGGTTCAGTCGGGTGGGAAATCAAACAGTCACATAGCTACTTTCATCAATACCAGAACTAATAGATATAACCTGAGACCACTATTTTTTGTGGGCACACATTGAATAGTTTTGTTCAAGTATTTTCTGTTTCCATTTGGTGATTAGAACTAACCAAAATATAGGGTATAACCAGATTCACTCCCAGAGAATATTATGAAAATTTGCATACATTATAAAATACTTCAGAACTGTACACAGGTGCATTATTAATTTCTATTTTTCTTATTGGTTAAATAAAGTAGTTCTTAAAGAAAAATGATGGAAGAGAATGTTTATGCACTTTTTGCTTCTTTCCTTCCAGACCTTTGGAGTCCATCGACTTTTCATCAATTTAATTATTGTGTTATAGATGTCTAATGTACTTGCCACACAGGAGGCTAAGTAGTTTCCTTCCCCCAAGGTAGTTTTCTATTGCTGGAGAGCGATCCATCTGTGAGCCACGCTGGTCTCTTTGGAAATATCCTCCTATTGATTACTAGAAAGAACTTTAAAAGATGATTCAAGAAACATAACATACCAGTGTTTCTTCTTTCATTATAACCTGAGGCATGTCCCTGAAATGGGGACCTGAAAAAAGATTCACAGAGCACATCAGAAAAGAGGGATGGGTGGCCTAGGAATGGGGAAAACTGGGAAGAGAGTGAGCTTAGACCAGAACAGGTGTACTGTGAAATTGTGATCAGTCTGCAGCTGACTCTGAATATGAAAAGTATCTATTTTATTTCCATAATAAAGGCATGATGCTTAAAATATTCTCACTGGCTCCCAAAGGGGAATAAGATTTCCCCCCACAGTTGTAGAAATAAAATTAAAATATTACCAAATATTTATTGAATACTGTTGACTTCCCTGCCCAGAAATTTTCAATGGCTTCTTGCTGTCTGTCAAATTAAGTACGTTTTGTTCACCTCCACTCTGAGCTGATTCCCACTTGTGAGTTGTAGCCCTGAACCACATCCAGATTCCAGCTAATCTGACTTCTACAAGACCATGGTCAGGGTTGTTCTTCAAAATGTTTCCTCAGGCTATTTCCTCAAATATTCTCCTTCCCTCAGATTCCCCAAGTTTCTTTTTTATTATTATTTTATTATTATTATTATTATTATTATTATTATTATTATTATTATTTGTACTGGCAATTGGGGTTAAGGGCACTGAGCTATATCCCCAATACTTTTTATTTTTTATTTTGAGACAGGGCCTTGCTAAGTTGCTGAGGCTAGCCTCAAACTAGCAATCCTCCTGTGTTAGCCTCCCAAATTGCTGGGATGACAGTTGTGCATCATTGAGCCTGGCTCCTTTTTAAAATTTTCAGTACCTGCTGTGCTTACTCCTATGTTTCGCTTAGTAATTATTGGTACACATGTTATTCTCTCTCTTTTGTCCCCTCAAGGCTACACATTCTGACAACATAAAATTGACACATTCTGGAACATAAAATTAATTTACACTTATCAAATTTTGAAAATAGCTTAAATAACTTACAATTTTTTTCCTTAAAGAATTGGTATCTAATACATGAAAAAGCAAATCATCGAAACTTCAAATCACCATTAGGACCACAGAGCAAATATTTCAAAGAAATGATACTTTAGTTTCTCAACTTAGATAAAAGAAAAATCTCTTTTGACTAAGGGAATCTAAAGACATTGCTTCCAAAGGAACCAGGATTTCAAACAGGTTTCAAAAAGATTTAGTTAAGTGAAGATAATTTAAGAAATAGCACAAACTACCCTGAAAAGTATTGCATCCAGTCAAGGGAGAAATGGCAAATATTTGTCATAGCATAATTATATAGTGCTGGAGAGTTTGTATAGCTTGTAAATTATTTTTGTATGCACTCTATTTGTCCTCAAACACCACCCTGTAACACTTGGGTACTATAATCATGTAAAGCCTTCTGGGATTATCTGTTTATTCTTCACTATTTGTGTGATCAAAAACAGGGGGAACCATTATTATGCACGTTTATTTCTCTCAAAACCAAGCATTTTCTTAAGAAATAAGTAAATGGAGAATGATTATACCTATTATACAAAATAAGTCCTTGAGAGAAGTATGCTTGATTACAGAGCCCAGATTTACACAGAGGGCCTCTTTTGTCTACCTCCAGAGCTCTTCCACACCAATGCTTCCAGCAGGCCAGGACCATAGGCCCAGGCTGGAGAGAGGAACCTGGAAATGTTTGTCTGAGGGACGTTACACACTGGCAGGCAGTGCCATTTAAAGATTAGAGCCAGGGCTGGGGATGTGGCTCAAGCGGTAGCGCGCTCGCCTGGCATGCGTGCAGCCCGGGTTCGATCCTCAGCACCACATACAAACAAAGATGTTGTGTCCGCCGAAAACTAAAAAAAATAAATATTAAAAAATTCTCTCTCTCTCTCTCTCTCTCTCTCTCTCTCTCTCTCTCTCTCTCTCTCTTTAAAAAAAAAAAAAAATCTCTTAAAAAAAAAAAAAAGATTAAAGCCAGAAGAGTGGAACATGGGTGACATCTGTACCTTGTGAAATAGCATTGATTAAAAGGTACTCTTTTAAAAACTTCAATCATTTAGCAGTATAATTAAATGAAGATAATGTATGAGGAGCATTACATTTCACAAAATGATGATGCCTCTTTAGAAACAGGTTGCAGGGAAAAACTAGATAAACTGTGAAATTGTATGAAGACAAGAGAAATGACATTTCTCCAGTCTCTTCACCAATGACCATATCCAGTTCTTCAGGTAAGACACCATTTTCAAGAAGGTGTCCTTGACACAAACCGTTTCTCTCTTGAGCTTTCAATTTAAAAAAAAAAAAAAAAAAAAAAAAAAAACAATTTTTTTAATATCAATTGTGCAACTATGGAATACGCAGGGGAGTAAAATTTTGCTCCTGGCCTCCTAGGAAGGGGAGAATATCAGACAACTCTATGCATGGATCCACCCAGCCTTGCTTCTTCAGGTCCTCTGCCACTTGTTCTGTTCCCAGCCCCAACAGGGCCTTTACCTCAACCTTGCTGCATTGAAGACTAGAATTAAAATGTCATTAAGAGGCACTGAACATCTATATTGAGTTCTTAGTATAATTAAGCAATCCTCTGTTATATCATTGGACTATATTTTGCTGAACAGCTCCAATAACACCTAAAAGTGCACCCTAACTTATGCATTCAACAGTGCACATAGTAAGTACTTCATTCTGAATAAATTTAAAGCCCTCAAATTAGAAAATATATTGAAAATAAAAATGCATCTAGTGTTATATCTCAAAGAAGAAAATATTTTTTTAGTGAGAAAATCATCTAAAAAAGAAGGAAAGTAAAACACCCTACTATCCAAATACTCAGTTGTTAAAATAACAGAAAATAAAGTTAGAGTATGAAATAAGAAAGAAAGCATTTAATGGCAATTTTGCTTTGGATGTGATTCAGTTTGGCAGTCAAATTAGTTTCCTACTGCTTCATAACAATTACCACAGAACTAGCAGCTTAAAACAGCACTCTTTTATTATCTCACAGTCCCTGTGGGGTAGCAGTCCAGGCAGGCTTTACATGGGTTCTCTGTTAAGGGTCTCACCAAGCTGCAATGCAGGTGTCAGCCAGGGCCACATTCTCATTAGAGGCTTGACCTGGGAAGAAAGCATTGTTCTACTTCTAGGCCACCTCTGTGTTGGCAGAATCCATCTCCTTGGACCAAGGACCATGTTTTCTTGCTAGCAATTGGAAGGTCTGTTCTCAGCTCCACAGGGTGCCCATAGTTCCTTGCCTTTGCCCCCTTCTTAGAACACATCAGCTTACTTCTGGTGTCTGACTTCTCAACAAGACAAGTCTCTCTCTGCAAAAACAGAGTCTAATATAATGGAACCCAGTCCTGGGAAAGACACTCCATCACATTTGCCATCTTCTGTTAGTTAGAGGCAAGTCACAGTCCCTCTTGTGCTCACAGAGGAGATCATGTAACACATTGGGATCAATTCAGGATGGGTCCACCACAACAGTTTTGTCTGGTACAGTCTACAGAAGTGGTAGAAACCAAGTTCAATGACTAAGTTGACCTGTATTTCAAGAAATGTATCTATAAACATACTCAGGCACTGTGCTCATTTAAGGGTAAACAATGGAGACACAATCCCTTTAGCTGTGGAATGCATAATCTAATGGGCAAGACTCACATTACAGACAAACAAAAATCCTACTCCCATGTATAAATAGTTTACAATAAGTGCTGAGAAGGGAAAGAACAGGGTTCTAACAAAAAGATTAATGAGGATTAATTTGGGTGCTGTGAGAGAGAATGAGTAATAAGAAAAAGTGTTCTGGATATAGCAATCAGGGCCTGTTTCCCTTAAAGAAGTTTCTGACCCACCTAAAGAATTCCCAAAGTTTTTCACAAGGAAGGAAAGAAAACTTTCAGTGGCAAGAACACAAAGGCCCACAGGCAGGAAAAGCTACATCGGTCTGAGAAGCTGGAAGAAGACCAGTATCACTGGAGGATGCATTGTGGAGAGATTAAGGTGCGGAGGTAGGAAGGGGCTGCAGGCCATGATAAGGATTTTACATTTCTTAAGTGCAGTGGGAATCCATTGAAGGGATTCAGCAAGGAAGGGACATGACCCAGTTTGAAAAATAGTACAGGAGAAAAATATTTTGCATTTTTTAAAATCCTCATTAACTTGAAAGGAATCCTGCCTGTTGTATATGGTGTGATGCTTTTTTGTGGCATTGTTGACAAGATTTCCTAGGTAGTCTCCGGGGAAGGCCCTGCTTAAATTAAAGTAATTGGTACTTAATCATGTCTGAGTTAACATTTTTAGAAAGCTGCTTTTGGCATGATAATTCCTTTATTTTCTCCTTTCTTTCTTTCTTGTTCTATTGTGATCACAATTTTATTTTAGGAACACGGACTTTGCAGGCAACACAGTTCTGTTCATATTTGTTATCCCAATTTTGTCTAAGATCTTACAAAGACCTCAGTGATATAAATAGCATGCTTAACATAAATTGACCTTATTCTGAAAGATTTCAGTTGAGAAACATGGAACCTAAATTCTGCTTTTTTCCTCTATTATTCAAGGAATTCATGAAGTAAAACAATGTTTCCATGTTGCCTCTCAAGTAATAAATAATATTTTTTCCTATGATTTTTATCTAATTAGTTCTAAGACAGCATAGAAATGCTATCTGAAGGTCCTCTGCAGGAACTTCGTTCCCACATAGAATTCACTGTTGGCAGAAAAAGGACATGCTGCTGAAGTTTTTTTGCTCCCAATTAAATAGCAAAAATCATCCCACTGAGAAAGCACAGACTAAACTTTATCTCATTAAGACAAAGTCCAGATGCCTTGTTTACTTGTGGTTGAAAATCAGTGACCTGTTGTCTTCTAGAAATATATAATTTACAACCAAAACAAGAAACAGGAGGTATATCTTTATCACTTTGTCAAAGCAAGTAATTAAAATGCAAGTTTTTATTTTCAAATGGTAGTATAAGCAAGTCACAATGGCTTAGAATGATTCAAATTATTAATTGTGCACTGAATTACACAAAGGAGAATAAAAGGAAGGGAGAGGGAGATAATATAGGAAACACAGTGGAATGAATCTGATATAACTTTCCTGTGTACATATAAGAATACGGTGCAGTGAATTTCAACATGGTGTACATCCCCAAGACTGGGGTCCTAATTAAAATAAGATATACTCCATATTTGTATAAATATGTCAAAATAAACTCTGCTGTGTCGTGTATAACTAAAAAGAACAAATAAAAATTTAGAAAACATTGAGAATTGTCTACTATGGTAGACTTTTTTTTTTTTTACCAATAGATTCTAGATTTTTTTTATTCTTTTCAGAAACATATGACAGTAGAATGTATTTTGACATATTATACATACAAGGAGTGTAACTTATTTTAATTAGGATCCCAGTCTTGTGGATGCACACAATGGTGAGATTCTTCAACAGATTCTAAATAGCCAATGATTCAAAGAAGAAATCACAAGGGACATTATAAAATACTCTGAAATAAATGAGAGTGAAAATGCAATATACTAAAACTACAGTTTGCAATAAAAGATGTTTAGGGGGAAAATTATAGCTGAAAATACCTATATTTTTAAAAGACCTCAAAATTGTAAAAAGAAAGAAGTCAAACTTCCACCTAAGAACCTTGAAAAAGGAGAGCGCAGAAAAACTCAAAGCAAATGCAAGGGAATTAGAATAGATTAAAGGAAGCAGAGCCGGGGGAGAGGGAGAAAGGAGGGAAAGGAAAGAGGAAGGACTGGGGACTGAAATGCAGCAAATTATATTCCACACATGCATGATTATGTCAATGAACCCCACTATTATGTATAACAGTAGTGCAGTAATACATTTTAAAAGGGAATAAGAAGATTGAAGTGGAAATAAATGAAAGTAGAAAAATGACAATAGAAAAAAATCAACTGAAACAAAAAGTGGAGCTTTGAAAAGATCGAACAAATTGGCAAACCTTTAGCTAGACTAATCCAGAAAAAAAGAGGGAGGATTGAAGTTACCAAAATCAGGAATAATAGGAAATTATAATCTACAGGAGGAAAAGAGATTATAAGAGACTATTATGAACAATTTTAAGCCAACAAATTAGAAAACGTAGATGGAATGGAAAAATTAGAAGATACACAGAAACTTCCAGAACTGACATGAAGAAATAGAAAACCTGATTAGGCCTGTAACAATAAATAAAGTCAGTAATCAAAAGCTTTACACAAAGAGTTCCTGAACCAGATGATATCACTGATGAACTCTACCAAGCATTTAAAAAAATTAACAGCAATACTTGACAAATTCACTCAAGAAATAGAGGAGCAGGTACCACTTATGAACTCCTTCTATGAGACCATAACCACCTTGTTGAAAAATATAGACAAGGAAATAAGACTATATACCAATTTCTCTTATGAATATAGATGTAAAACTCAACAAAATATTAGCAAATCACTCCAGTAACACATAAAAAGATTATTTATCATGGTCAAGTAGGATTTATCCCTGGAATGTATGTTGATTCAACACACAAAAATCAATCAATATGGTATACCTTGCTTACCAAATAAAGAACAAAACACATAACAATATCAATAAATGCAGAAAAACATTTTACAAAATCTAGACAGTGTTTCATGATAAAAAACACTGAACAAATTAGAAATAATATGAAAATTCTTCAACCTGAAAAAGCCATACTTTAAGTACTGTCTTAAGCTTAGTAGATTCTCAGTTGTTAAATGAATGAATAACTGGTGACTAGATGAGGTAAGACTGGTGGATTGCAGCTGGTGTCTCACTAGTTTTGCAGGTAATTTGTAGAATATGGCCACCTGAATTATTAGGCAGGACCAGGGTCACAATCAGGGATGATGATTTCTTGGCTGTAACTTTGGTAACGTGAAAAAAATAGATTCAATTACTAAACAGTAGAAGATACCCTTCCATAACATTCATTTGATGACTTATGTAGCTTTGATGACTTAGTAAATGGTTTTTATTGGATCCTTCATTTTAATTTGCTTATAGTTGGTGGTAGAATTTTTTTCCCTTCTCTTTCAGGAGCAAGGATATATGTTACTGAATATAGCATTATACATAGGTAGTACACACACAAGAAAAAACTGCATTTAGCTGGTTCTTGGGAAGTTGTATCCCAAGGGTGCAATAAATATGCCAGTTTTATGGAACAGATGTATAACTGGACACATTGAATTATGAAGATGGAGCAGAATGCAAACGATTAATAATGCTACTGCTCTAAAATATAGATGAGACTCTTAAAGAAATGTTTTTGATAGTTGTCTCAATGTTGTATGCTAAGATGATCTACACTGTTTTACAGTTCATTTAGATGTGCTTTATTCCAGGAAGTGAGTGTTAAAAAGTTGAACAGCACTAAAACTCAGATATTATTTTTTGAGTATATGGAAATTTGTCCAAAGGACAGAACTTTAAGGATTCTACTGCCCACATCATGTACATTCTTGTTCTGTGCCCCAAATGACACAAATATAAAAAATCCATGACACAAGTTATATAAGTTTCTATTTGCAGTTTATTCCATTTAATAAACTTTTGGAAAAATATACTCAGTATATATTTGGAAATTGTTAGTGTATCTAATGGGAAATTAGGGGATTATAACATAAAGAAAAGAAGTTATTTACCTAAGTATATCCTTTAGGTACCACACATTTTCTAACTTTTCTCTAATGTTAGTATTTAAAACTCATTGGTAGAATGTGAGTTCTCTTATCCATAGTTGTTTAGTTGAAAATATAACACATTGATACAGATGCAAATGCATCAGTTTATTAGCCTTGGAATTTGTTAGACTTTCTTGCTTTGTGTTTACTGTATTTCTCAGAACCACGAGTTGAAACTATTTTATGATCCTCAGGAAACTAGATAACCTACTCAGGAATATGCAACCTTCATCTTCTTGACTAGTCTCTGTTCCTGACTTCTTGACTTCCAGAACTTTGAATATTTTGAACCTGGAGGCTCTGCCATAGAACTGAGAATGTTCTTCCAGCTTAAAAAATGTCAGTATCCCTAAGCTTTTTAGGCTTGGATTCCCTTACTTATAAAGTAGGTATAAGGATAATACCTATCTCATAAAGTATTTATGAAATATTAAATGAACTAAATCTGAACTAAATTAGTTCAGTTATAAGGTAAATCATTTAAGCAGTGCTTGGCACATAGCATCATATTTATTTTCATTATTATTATCCTTTTACAAAATTAAATGCCCATTAAACATAAAGATGTTTCTCTCTTTCAGAAAAGAAAAGGCAGTCATTTTCTATTTCTTCTAGTCTCATGATCCTTAATCAAGATTTCACAGATCCTTGAATCATATATCCAACACCTTTACTTTATAAGTCAGAAAAAGGAAATCCAGGGAGTTGGGATATCTTACTTCAGATCACAGCTGGTTAAAGAGTAACAGATCCTGTATCCAATTTTTCTGATACCTGTGGGGTCAGCGCATGGTTTTTACACAGCAGAATTTCTCTCTTCCCCTGTAGCTACCCAAATGGTTAGACACAAGTTCCCCATGTAGTATGCTGTAGGTTTGTTCTGAGCTAAAGCTCTGGCTCTAATTATCAGTTATCTGTTTCTAATAGCCTGCAAGGTGTTTCAGAGGGCTCTTACCGTATGAGCTGAGTCAGAGAAAACAGAAGTTGCTTTATGATGAAGACAGGTGGGGCCTCTTGGGACCCGAAGGTCCCAAGGCACCATGCGTGGTTCAATACCCTGCTACTCTGACTTGAAATTCTAAATGTTTTTGAGTAAGGAATCCAACATTATCCTTTTTCTTTGGGTCCCACAAATTATTTGACCAATTCTGTATAGCATTATTGGATCTTTGTGATAAATCCCTGGACACTCAGGGAACTTCAGATCTGATTTTTACACGATAGAAACCACTATGTTTTAATAGCAAAGCTTAGCACTGTAAAGCCCCAATTAATAGTATAAATGAAAGAAATAATTTCATTAGAACAGCATGTTGCATTTTATTTAAGGAGGCTTGTTAGCCATGATATGACAGTATAAGGAAAAAGACCTACCATGAGACAGCTTTACCCAGAGCTCTTAGAAGATGACACTGAGATTGGAAACTCTGTAGGTTTATCCTGGACTAATGCCTCTCAGGATGTTTATAAGGGCTTTGTCCTATTTTTTTTAAAGGAATATAATTCTACATACAGGAATAAACTTAATCATGCTTTATTAGAGCATGTGCAAAAGAAAAATATCTCCTCTGTAATGTTGAGCAACACTCTGACCATACAGCTAGATTAATGGCTTTGTTGGGAAAGCAAGATGGCAACATAAAGTGACAGAAATACATTACTAAAAAACAACTTTGGATTCAATTAGCAGTCCTAGCACTTTAAACTAGACAACTAGCAGAGCTAAACCATACTACACAGGAAATGGGCCCATGTTTTTACTGATGTGAAGAGAAGGATGGCCAAGTGACCTGCCCACTACCAAGGGTACCTCCAAACACTGATCTCCTGGACAAACTGGGGGGCTCTGAAGCAGACCGGTGAGAATGGGGAGCTCACTCTGCATCTTTGCCCTTTGAATTAATTCTAGTTGACCTATTTGAGCAATGATTGAAGAATTTTTTATTCAGTTTGCCCCAATCTATCCCCTGGTGAGCAGGGGCTTGTTATTTTTTAATGAAACCATTTTCGAGGCCTGTTGTTTTCAGTGTCGGGAGCAGAGGAGAGTGAGGTTATTTTTTTTGGTTCTTATTCCGATTTCTTTTTCATCAATCCTTCTAGCGCAGCTTGTGCTGCTGAATTACTTTTAACAGCGTCTTGCAGCAGAGAGTACTTTCTGGCAAACAGCGGGATAACACTAACAAAGGATAAAAATAATCCCGGATAATAACAAATGAGAAAAAAAAAAACATATAGCAAATGCCTTTTCAAAGCAGATGACAGAATAGTGATTATATTTTTTTTATTATTCAGATTTATACAGCAATTGATGTTAGGAGATATTTGTCCCAACATTAGATTTTGTAGCCCAACATCTGCCCTCTACCTAGAAATCAGTGTGAAATGTTTATATTGTTGCTGTTAAAGTGAATTCTGTTTACTTCTCCCAGTCTTCTTTCTTTGTTACTAAAGATAGGGAGAAAGTCCATCCTTGTTTTCCCAAAACAAGTTTTCCAATTATAAAATTTTTCATACTGTGAAAGTTGTCTAACTATGTGATGAGCTGCCCCTAGTGTATAAGATTCCATCTCCTCTTTTCAAAAATGGCTTTAGTGGGACTGTTGCTTTTGCAAGTTGATTCATAAAGCTTTTGTGTGTACAAAAGTCTTAAACATCTAGAAAACAGTTGTTTATAGAATTCAAAGAGCTAACTTGAATGGGGAATGGAGCAACAATACCACAGAAAAGAGAAGATTTCACAGTATCAATGTGAGCTTTGAAAGAACCTCTAACAGCAGTGCATTACAATACTTAGTACAGGTTGACTCCATAGAGGCCTTAGCCACCCAGCAACACATCTTCATTTCTTCTATTTCTTAATGAAAATATTCATAGTTTTTCACAATGAGTGTCAGTATCATAACTTGAATTTTGCTTAAATTCAAAATTGTTATCTGGGGTTGGTGCCTCAAGGTGAGACTTATACTTCTCTTTTGCTTTTCTTTCTTTTTTTTCTTTTTGTAAAGCAGATTGTATAGAAATTGATATTTGAGTTCATCGTTTTTGTAAAAAAATCATCCCTAATTTTTGGAACAGCTGGCTATAAGAAAACATCTGGAAAATTATCAATGTAGATTTTTAATTTCAAATGAATAAATGTTCATAGGAAGAAAATATCAGCATGCTAAATATTCTCCACATAAATCTAGTAAAACTACACTCATGTTCATAATTCACAGATGAGGTGGATAATTAGCCTTCAGAAATAATACCCTCATTCAATATTTAGAAGCCACAAAAAATTAAGTATTTGAAAATGTTAATGGTTCTCAGTGGAACTTCCTAATCAAGTCCAGAGTGCTAATTGGAATTACTCTAGCTTTAAAAATACTCCAGAAGGACCTTAAAATATAGCAAGTGTCCCAGGGGGTCATAACTCCATCTCACGTATTATGTGTGTTTTAGGCATCTTGAAGGAAACGTCCTGTCCCTCTTCTATGACGATTCCCCTCCTTTCCTCTGATAGTGCCCTACTGTCAGCTAGAATGTTCACGTCCCAGAAGTTCCATCTTAGAAAATTCAAATTACTTACATTCAATCAACATTTTATATTTCACTATTTGATGTCTGTAAAACAATAATTTCTAATATATTGAAGAGGGGAGTAAAACTTCAGTCAACAGGCGTGACATTTAGCCTCTTTCTGAGCCATCTAACTCTTCCATCTGTCCTAACTCCCACCTTGCATTTTATCATGAAGTGACACATAATAGAAGTGCAGCCTAATAAATCTAGGCCACTGACTTACTCTATTTCCCCCAGGGTAGAAATCCCTTCTGTTTCTTTTCTCTTTTGTTTCCAGGTTAAAGGGTACATTTGTGGACATTCAATACTGTGCATGCTGATCTGAAGGAATTTCCCTGGGGGAATGTGAGATGTATATATCTTATTTATAGTCTCATGGGAGATTTTTACTTTTAGACACTTACAGTTAAATCAATACGACCTCAGTCCTTCCAAACCAATAATATATGTTTAGTTTACTGAATTGGCTTATAAAATACCTGATAAATTAAAATTCTCTTTTCGGTCTTCAGATGTTTTTAAGCACCTTACAGTTATAACATTTCTGTATTAGAATAAACTATTGCAAAAATGTTTAGATAATTCAGACTCTGAAAAATTGCTCTGCCAAGTGTTTAAATTATAAAAATGTGTGCCACTTCTAAACTAATTAATGACTAATTGTTTTAACGCTAATGTTTTCTCTTAGCCTAAAAATGGTCTCAGTTACATAAGTATTTTCTATTGACTCACAGATTTTGTTAGAAGTAACTATATAATTAGAAAATAATGAACCAGGATCAAGAAAAGATCCTGGGTAATTTTTCATGTCTGTAAGAAATGTTCATTTATTTTCCAATTTATATTAACAAAATATCACGAGTATTTTATTTATTCATTGTTATTTTGGTACTGGAGATTGAACCCAGGGGCACTTAACCACTGAGCCACATCACAAGCCTTTTTTTTATATATATATTTTATTTATTTAAAGACAAGATCTCACCAAGTTTCTTAGGGCCTGCCTAAGTTGCTGAGGCTATCTTTGAACTCTCAATCCTCCTGCCTCAGCCTCCTGTGCTGCTGGGATTACAGACATGCACCATGAGTACCTTTCTAAAGGTACTTTCTTTTCCCTGTGAAGAACATGACTTGCTTCATAGTTTGTATAACATGGTAGTTGAAACAATTTAAGAATTTATCAACCTTAAAATAGATATGATACTGTCTTATCAATTGCTAATATCTAAACTTAATAGATAAAAATAAACACTGAGTTCTAAGAGTTTATGTATAAAAAGGTGCAATTGAGAGCAGGAGAGAAGAGAAAGAGTGCAAAATATATTAGAAAGAAACTACTGATAACTGATTGTCTAGCCCATTTCCTGTCAATGATTTAGTGTGTGAAAATTGTTCAGCATAATTTTTGTGATTGTCAGAACATGACAATCAATATAATATACTAGAAAATGATTTAGATTCACTGCAATTCCAGGCTCCTCTGGTTCTAAAAAGATGTCAATGGGAGGACATTTAGCTCTTGGAGTCTCAGATTTCTCTTCTGGACAAATAAAAATGCTGTTATTGGGAATTAAGATTGTGAAAGCATGATGTAAAAATGTAAAGCAGTGTTTTAGTATGAACATAGAATTCACTGAGAGGCACCAACCCAGCAGAAGGTGCCTTTAGAAGTAGTGAGCCTCCGTGGTTGTATTCTGAAAATAAGGGGAAAGGCCCAGGAAGACCATGATAGTTGCAGGACTTGAACCTCAGATCAGACCTCTGAGCATACTGAGCCATGACCATGACATTGGCTCACCTGTTTATCATTTCTGGTTTGTTTCATTGTTGTTGTTTTGGTTATCTTTATCTTTAGCATACAGCCTAAAGGTTAGAACATGGTTGGGATTATTAAGAAGCACAGTAATGTGTAAACCCTTTGGAAAATGTAGAAGTCAAGAATGAGAAAACTATAGAAAACCCTTTTGGAAAATGTAGAAGAATGAGAATACTATAGAAATTTCTTAAGTTGCATGCTTGCCTATTTAGAAGTACTAGCGAGTATGCTTGATTTTGATCATGTTGGAAATGTAGCTTGTGCAGGTCATCTGTCTACTTTCAAGCTAAGCAATTATTTTGCCAGATCCTGGCTATAACACCAGTGATATCAGCAGTAATGGAGTAAGTTAGATATTACATGAACCCTTGCAGCCTCCTTTAATAAATTGGAGTTGATTTATTTCTTACTGAGTCTCCATACTAATGAAACGGAAGGAAACTTTTTTACTATAACAACTAGAATGAGACTATAATTGAGAAATAACATCATTGAAGCAAGTTTGGGGGCACACTATTAAACAATTTTTAAGATGAGTCTTACTTTTCTAGAACTGGGTTGTCCAATGGAACTAAATATGTAATTTTCAATTTTCAAGTAGTTACACTAAAAAGTAAAATGCAGTTGAAATTAATCTGAATAACATTATTTTAATTCAATATATCTAAAATATTTTAATATGTAATCAATATTTTAGAAGTATTAATAAAATATTTCATATTCTCCTTAATGTCTTTGAAATCAAGTGTGTTTTTATTCTCACCAATTCAGATGCCAAATTTCCATCAGAAATACATGGTCTGTATTTGATTTTATAAAATTTGCATTTGAAAAAGTAAATTTGCATATGCAAGTTGTTCCAAACAGACTTAAAAATCATTCCCATGATTGAATTAAATATCAGTCATTAATTTAAAATTTAATTAAAGTTAAAAATTCAGCTCACCAGTTACATTTAAACACATTTTTATTACTCAATAACTACATGTAACCATTGGCCATGAAAAAAAAATAATACATTTCTAAAAGATATGCAGTGTTCCTATTTTACCATATTCCCACGTATGTGAGAAGCAAAAGGGACAAAATCTATCTTTCCATATATTCTACCTTATTTCATTTACTAATGCTTTCTTTCATAATGCAAACATTTCCCACATACTTTCTGTAGTACTTAGACTTTTCTTTTTCATACTAAGTGGTTTAATGACTGATGGGAAGCTAAAGTTGGGAAATGGCCTTAACTGTGGTGGGTAGTGCTGGAATCAGTCATATTTCCTTAACAAAGACTTGTGGGTTTGTATAAGCATGTGCCCTGCTTTATAAATGCTTTCAGTGTAACCTTCTTTGTTTCACTTGATTGCTCTAGTATGGTAAGGACAAGTATTTTTGAATAACAGGCTTGTCTAATTGCCAGGGAGAGTTACAGGGACTATGCATACAGCAGCTTTACACAATGCTTACTGTATCTGGAAAAGAATTTTCCAGGAAAACAAAGTTCAATAGCATCATGGATTCTTAACTTTAGTATTGAATATATGGGCTTATTAATTTTTGTTACTGTGTTAGTTTTGTGTTACTGCAACAATTTCCTAAGGAAAACAACTTAAAGGAGAAAAGATTTATTTTGCCTCATGGTGTCAAAGGTGTTAGCCTGTGGTCAGCTGGCTCCATTGCTTTGGGCCTAAAAAGATGCAGAACATCATGTAGGAAGGCTGTAACAGAGGAGAACTGCTCAACTTTAGTCAGCCAGGAAGGGAGGGACAGTCAGTTCTAGGAACAAGATATCATCCCCAAGGGTATGTCCACAAGGACCACCTCCTTCAATTAGGTCCCACTCCCACAGTTTCTATCACCTCCCCATACTAGCATCAAATTATTAATTCATCCATGAAGTCAGAGTCCTCATGATCTTATCACTTCCCCAAAGCCCCACCTATGAACAAGGCTGCAATGGAGAGAGAGTCTTCAACACATGAGCCTTGAGGGGACATTCCGGATCCAAACTATAACAATTACCTTTTACAAAATTAGGCTTCTGGGCCCATATAAAGAGACAGTATAGTAAAGAAACCGAAAGCACAGATCTGGAGTTGAGCAACTGTGTTTTTATCATGATGCCACCAATTTATAAATGGTACGAATTTGTTCAAAATTAGTTCCCCTTTCCTAGCCTCAGTTCCTCATTCTAGAATGGACATAGAAATAGGACCTACTTATTAGGGTTGTTAGAGTATTAATTGAGAATAGGTCCTTGTCCCTATACCTGGCACAGAAGAAGTGTTCAGAATATAAATTATTACTCTACACAATTACCAGAGTGACACTCATGGTCACATTTTGAACCCATCTCCAAAGGGGATAAGGCAAGTTTTGTCCATAACCATGGTAAAGTAAATTCAAAGTGCATAAACCCTGAAAAGTGTGTGTGTTAAAATCACCTCATCTCCAATTTCTTTGATATTTGTTGTATTTAATTATTGTGCAAGATCTTTCTGTCAAGAGCCCCCAAAAGGAATTGATCAGCTGTTTCACTCTGAGACGTTTTTCCTATCTGTTCCAAGATGACCAGTTTGCATCTGTTTTGAAACAAGAATTTATGAACAAATTCTCTGAAAATCAGTCTATGAATAACAGATCAGACTTTTAATCAAGGTACAGTTTTATGTTCTGAAAATTATAGCAAAGATAAACATCATGTAGTACATTTGCTATTTTATTTAGTGCCAGATTGGTAAATTACTGTACTTTTAAGCTGTCCTATTATTGTTGTTGGTGGCTGTTTTTTTAATTTACATCATCCTTCCTGTTCTTAGACTCCTATTTCTCAGGATCCTTTTCTGTATTATTATTATTAATGTGCCATGTTTAATGTTTATAGTGTTTGCATAAAAATAGATCATTCCTGGTAGGTAGTTTTCAGTGTTAACGCAAATGTGCTTACTCATTGAATATGAAAAATATCCCTCTGGAACAAATGTAGAACTATCCATCTCTTGAACAGAATTCTTATGGGTTTTACTTATCTGCCTAACTGCCTTGAAAACATAGCTTGGAAATCATTCCCATGCTTTTGGGGAGCACTCAATCATTTAGACAGTTTCCACTGAACAGCAAACTCCTTGAAATAATCAGGTTACTACAAGTAAAAATATTTTAGGAAGTTGATCTCTGCCAGCTAACATGAAAAACTACATTGGACTGATGTTTTGGATGCATTATCACAGGAAAAAAATAAATGAATAAATATGCTTTCCTCTTTGACAGGGTTAGTTACAACAGTTCATAGACAAGACCGCAATGGCAAATACACAGGGTTTTAGAGTACTGGGCATTATTTTTAAATCCTTTCATATCAAACTGTTAGCTTTGCACATGGTGGAGTTTCAGAGCACTTGATTTTACATTTTAAAAGTGGAACTAGGGCAGAAAGTGACGAGAAATTAGAAATGTCAGGATATTTATTTTCGACGTATGGCTGCTTATTCTAAAATATATTGAATTCAAATGGATACGGCACTAGCTATTGAAACATGAATGTGTTTTTATAATGTTACCTCCTCATGATTTAGAATGTGTTTTCTTTTCCTTCTAGAATTTAAATCAATATTCTATAAGTCTCACTTTTTATTTATATGAAGAGTGAAAGAGGAGTGTCTCTTGAAGGCCAGTGTCTACGTTATTTTAAACATTGCAGTAAGGTCTAAGCCTTTACTGTGTTTTCTTGGCATCATATTTATGTTTCCAATCTGATAATTCATACAAATGTTCATTAAGATCCACAAGAAGATCCTCATGGATTAAAAATTTTTAAAGAAAGGTTTGCCACAATAAATTAAGCATGAGAGAAGCCTAAGACAAGGGCCTCTTGGGTGAGAAGTGAGAACAGCTCCAGCATCTTCCCTTCTGAACATGGCCACGTTGTCTCCTGCTGTCAACGTTCTTGCCCCAGAGAGACTAGCAAGTCACTGCCTCTTCACAAGTTTGTCCATGCTGGCTAGGGAGAACATCACAGACAGTGAGAGACCATCTGCATCTCAAAGGAATACACAAGCATTAGACAGAAGAACAGAGGGCTTCTGATAAAGACAGCAGTGTGATCAAAGCTATTCATGTCCAAACTTTACAACTAGGCTAAGAGTGCTCAGAAGGAAGAAATATTTGTATAGATCAAAAGATCAGTGCTACAGTAAAAAAAGAGAGAGAGAGAGAGAGAAAGAGAGATAAAGATTGAAAAAAATGTGGAACCAACAGCAAATGCAAAAAGTATATCTGAGCACAAAAGTAGTATCAAAAGGATGTTAGAAATTGGTGGCAGTAACATAAGGGTGAGTTAAAGAGACTGCAGAAGGCAATGGGAGAAATATTTTTAAAAAATACAGGGAGAGACACTGCAGGTGATAATGGCTGATCAGAAATGGGTCAACACAAGTTTCAGGGTACCAGTAAGAATTGCAGTACCTTAACAGACACTTTGGATAGAGAGAACATTAAGAGAAAGTGGTTTGGAGAAGTCTGAGTCTTGGCATATGCAACAATTGGCATGCTATACCAGAGCCTAATTTTTTCTCAGGTTATTGTGAAAGTATGACCAGAAAGAAGAATTCTGGAATTATTAGAACTAAAAATGATATTAAGTAAAAAACAAGACGGGGGAGGTGTATGCTTAATCATGTGTAATTTGATGTTCTACGAGGATAGTCAGGTAGGCTGTTTACTAGAGACATCTTCATGGGGCTGGAGTTTCAGCCATGGCAAGTACTAGAGATAAGTTTGGATAACCATCAGCAAAAATAGTAGTTTTCATTTAAGAACAGAAAGATTTACAAGGGTCCTTTCATGGTAGTTTATAAGCACATTTTGTTTTCTCTTCCTAAGGTGAGTATTATCTACATGATAGCAATGGAAACTTTTGATATTTTAAACTGTGGAAACTTAAAATTATGCAGTATGACAATAAAGTCCTCTTTCAACACTCTGCAGCTCTAGAAAGCATCATCAGAAACCATTTGGATTTAGTTCTTCCTTGTTTAGTGATGAAAAAGATGAACTTGAATAAAACTATAATTTTTCTTTCAAGAACCACATGTAATTGAACAGTATCACATTCTACATTCTTCCATCTTTCTGCAAATACTAATCTGCCATTTTTATAAGATAATGATCAATCCAATATATCTATGTAATAAAGGAAAATCATACATAGAGCAGTTGTACTCTCTGAACATGTTTAAAATTAAAGGAAGTTTATGAACAAACCATTTGATAGTTTTTTTCCCTCTTTAATTGCAAGTCTATAAAGCACTGGAAATGGACAGTAGAAACAGGGAGCCTGTAATTATTCCAGTGATTGAGAACACCTCACCTCACTCTGGAATATTTCCCACTTCCACTTCCATATGAGCTCCAGTCCTCCCTCTGGGAACAAATGCAATGTGACAGAACTCAGGTCCCTCTCATCCTTTTAAAGTCTACCCTATTCTTAACATTCTCCTTCTAAATTATTGGTAGCACCAGATTGCCAAGCTAGATACTTCATTCTTACATTATTTTTTCCCTTCAGTACCCATATGCAACTAGAGATCTAATCTTTTAAATTCAACTTCCAAATATCTTTTTAAATTTTCTTCTCCAAAGTTAGTATTTTATATATTATTTCTTTTGCAGGATCAAACCCAGGAACTCCCATTTTCAAGGCAAGTGCTCTACCACTGAATCGCAACCCTTAGAGCTACTGTTTTGGCAGAGGCCTCACATAGTCCCTCACTGGCTGTGAAATGGTCTTCTGCTTACTCATCCCCATTTCCACATCCACACATCAAATTTCTCTTCTGCACAGCCACCAGGGTCATAATTTTAAAATGAAAATCTGGATGTGCATCTCTCACTTGAAAAAGTCCTTAATGGCCTCCAGGACACCATTCACACTTCTCATTTCACCATACCAGGCCCTTATACCTGTTTTCCAGCCTTTATCCACATGCATGCATATGCAGCCTGCTTTCCAGCTCCACCAAACTCCCTGTGGTCCTTCACTCCTGCTCTGCTTAGCCCCACCCTGTAACATGGCAACCCACGTAACTGGGTCATCTTTCAAGATTCTGCTAGGACGTTATCTCCTCCAATCTCACCCCTCCAGGCCCAATCTGTTCCCTTGCTTCATACTTTTTTTTTAATTAGTTGCTCATGACAATACAATGATCTTGACATATCATACATTTGATTCAAATGGGGTATGAACTCTCATTTTTCCACGTACTTATATCTCCTGTTCCTGAATTTGTGATCATTTTTCAACCCCTCTCCCGCTCTCTCCCTCTCTCTCCATTATGAGCACTTGAACCCATTTTGTCCCATCATTCCAGATGTGGGTCATCTATGAAAACCTTGAATTGAGCAACAAATAAACCACTTCTGGTCACAATGAAATAAATATTGTTTTTAGAGTTTTAGTCTTTAAAGAAAAGTAATAGGTGAATGATTAGAACATTTAAAAAATATTTATATTGCCATACATATATGAAAAATTTTATATTTATATGAAGGATACATAAGCACTGGATTATAATTTTCAATCCATTTTAATGCACCTATGTCAATTTTGTTGAAATATTCACAGAATTGAAAACTTGGGACTTAATGTGTTAAGGAAAGAGTATTCATAAGCGCTTGGTATTCATAAGACCAAACACAGAAACTAGTATGTCATAGTTACTCAAAAAATAGTTCTCACCTGAAGTTCAGTTAAGAATATAGGCAGAGATGGACTTAATGCTGACATAATGTTTGGTTCTCACCTTAATGATGCCCACTGGCAAGCTTTTATATGTATCCTGTTGAAATATACATTATATACATATTTGGGAGATATATATATATACACATATATATTTACAAGTATATATTTATATAAGAAAATATATGGGAGTAAGAAACAATGGTACATAACTGCAATCCCAACTACTTGTAAGACTGAGGGAGGAAGATTACAAGATTTAAGTCAACCTAAGTAACTTAGGGACACTCTGCCTCAAAATTAAAAGTTCAGGTAATACAGCTCAGTGGAAGGACACCCCTAAATTCAATCCCCAGTACCAAAAAAAAAAAAGAAAGAAAGAACATATGTGGATTTGGAACATACTGTTCCAGTTATCATTTTCTGTTAGATTAAATCAGTTTTGAACACTCTTCTGTGAATTTAATGCATAGCTCTTTATGAAATAAATTAGTTAATTCTATTTGCAAGTGTTTAGTATACTGAAGTCAAGAACCATTTTGAAAGAATCTAGTCTTCTTTTTTAAATGAAAGAGTCAAACTTGAGCAACCTGATGTGAAGCAGAAACCAGCAGGTCTTACTGGGAATGAAGGTAGAGGTCGCATGTGCACTTACTGTAAAGGGTGCAGTGTAGTGTCATGAGAAAAGCCCTGTCTCCACTTGTTAGAAATAGGGAAGTTTATGTTAAAATTAAGTTGTCATGCTTCAATTAAGTTAGCAAACATGATAACAGTATTATCATTAATGCAGTATTAGAACTGATGCTTGGTGCTATCTTAAATGTAATGATTCAATTAAGTCTAGTATTCTACTCCCTCATACTGAATGAAGAGTAAACAGCCTGCTATTTTCCTTGTCACAGAAAGCTCCTTGGAATGCTGATGTAAGGTATTTATGTCAATAACTAGGTAGAAAAAGGTAAACAAATTCATCATTAAGTTGTTATATTGAATTGTATATAATTGAGTCTTAACATACCAAAATAGAAATCCTAAGAATGGCTATTTTGGGAAGAGTTTGCAAAAAGAAGAAAACATTTAATCAATAGAAGAGATTTATTTTCAACTTCTATCTATTTCTATGCATTTAACAACAATAATAAAAAAAACCCACAAACATATTGTTTGGAGTGTTTACTCCTTTATAACTAACTGTTCACATCAGTTTGGAAACAATAGCTGCCTAAAGATAAAATGTGTGTGTTTTTCTGTGTTCATTTGTTTATATGTATACATATTCATATATAAACATGTGTGTGTGTCTGTGTTTGTGTGTGGTGTGTATGGTGTGTGCATGTTTGCATACCCTTTGTTAGAAGAAATGTAAGTGTTGACAATTCAGTTTCGTTTTCCCTCTTTTCATTCATTCCATCCATGCTTATCATTGGCTTTGATATTTCATCAGGCTCTGGCTTCACTGCATACTCTTTATTCTACGGGTGCTTCCTATACAGAACCTCTGTTATCATATCTTGCTAACAATGTCATAAATGGAAATTTAGCGAAAGCAACAGTGGAAGCTGCTGTGTATCTGCAGTAAGTTAATCAGATTCAGATACCCCAAAACTAACACAGCCCACAAGACTGATAGCCCAATACTGCCGTAAATTGTTTCTTAGCAGGAAAATCTACAGTAGCAGTGTAATTTGGACAATGGAGCGTTTGACAGCTAACCCATCAAAAGCAGCACACCCTGAGGAAGTTGCTCACTTCTGGCTTTATATTCAGCCAAGCATTGATAAAGCAATGGCTAAATAGGAAATCAATTTAGAATCAAAAAATGGAAAGGCTATTTATCCCATTGCCAAAACAGGATACGGGCAAATTATAGCTTTCTCTACCTGAGGACTCTAGACTATGAATTTACCCAAAGGAGGGGGGTAGGTCACTTATAACTCTGTGTTCCTCTTGAGTGCCAGTTTGCTCATCTATTAATAATCATGATTAAAAGCTAAGCTGTAATCTGGTCCCAACAGATTGATTTATGCAAAGTGACACAAGGTAGTTCTAGTTGTCTCTTGTGCAGGGCATAGGGGTAATAAAAATATGCAAGATGATATTCAAGACTTCAAAGAAAACCAGAGCTTTGGAGAATATGTATAGGTTGTTTTCTTACAGAAAAGTCATATGAATGGCTAGAAAGTGTTAAAGGATTAAAAAGCAAGGAAGACACTTCCAAGTCTCAAACTGGAAGAACAATATGAATTTTTAGTGTTCTTTATTAACAAAAGTACACAGAGTTATTTCACTTGCCCCACAGCTATGCCAATGGACAATATGGAAGGACCATTTAAAAAAGATTGCTAACCTGGATGAGTAGCCTCCCTAGTGGTTCTTTGCCTGCTATTTTGTACCTAAACAAACAAACAAATATTTCGGGTTCAAGATTCCCACTCCACTCCACTCCACTCCCCAACTTTCTGTGAGGAAAGGTCAGAGAAGCTGTGATAGGGAGAACCCAGTGGCATAATGAAACCAAACCCATTGGCATATCTGCTAGTCAGTATGACAGAGAAAATGAATTTGCTGTAATCAGTGCACTGAACAGACCAGTGTTGGCATGCCATCAAAAGTGGAGCAAATGTCTGCACTTAGGAGTCAGAAACAATAGGAAACAGCATTAGAAAATGTTTCAAAGGCCACCATGACAATGAGCTGCAAGCTTGAAATTAGAGAATGTTCTTATCAGGAAAATGAGACCAGACAGATTAATATGTACTGAATTTGAAATCTTTGTCACAGTGAAAGGCATCAAAGAGTGGGCACAAAACAAATGTAATAAGAAAAAAAAATATTGTAGAAGTATGTCAAGCAGTTAAGGAAAAATTGTTACTTTTCTGAATTTTGTGGTACTTGTCAATTTTTTTTCACTTATTACTTCTTTTTTCATCCTAAATAAAACATTCAAGGTGTCTAAATTTATAGATCTGCTTATTTTAACATGATTTTTTAGATCTTCTTAATGAAGATTCTCAAAATTGTTGAGCTTCAGATCCCACGAAACTTGGATATGTTCACAAAGTCAGAGATAATGATCCTGGTAGAAAGGATGTTGTTTGTCAAGTGCTCACACTGGACTGGGAACAGGCCACACTGATGTGAACACACTCAGCAGCACAATTGCAGCCTTGCTGGGCTGGAGAACAGATGCACCTCAGCTTTGTCTAGGGCTCCTGAGGTTGAAGGTGGATGCTTTAGTAATCCTAAATTTAGGGTTTTTCTCTTTTCTTCCCCTAAGACCTATAACCAGCCAGCTTCCCCCACAACACACACACACACACACACACACACACACACACACACTTTTCCCACATTCCAGGATTGCAGTCAATATCCAATCACTCTTAAACTGATATCATACCAGCATGAGAGCCCCATTACCTTAATATCTCAATAGCCAGGAGGATCTGTGGTTCTGATTTAATGTTTTAGCAGGTTTGCTTTTTTGGTTTGGGCATGTGCACACACACATTTATGTTATCATTTGGATAGTTGGTGAATGGATGGAAATACTTTCTGCAGTATCTCCAGATTTCCCTCATTGGCAATAAACACTCAAAAAGTAAATCTATCACATAATTAAGCTATATAATTTAATGTGGTATTCTAGCATCTGAGCCTAGACATATTTTTTAAAATTTAATTATTTTTTTACTAAAGTTAATACTACTTAAGATTACTGTCTCTCAAGCTAAAGTATTGGTAGAGGTGTTGGTTTGGTGTTTTTTCTTGGAGGAGAAGTTAGAAATGTCATATTTATTTTTAAAATAAAATAAGAAGACATAAGAATAGTAATAGTTGCTCCTCCCACTTGTTTTTTTTTCCTAGCAGCATGACATGCCCCCCCACACATACACACATTTTTCTTTCACAGTAGATCTGCCATGAACTTCAAGCCATTTAGCACCTTCATGAATAATTTCACAGAAATCTACAATCAACACATCCAGCTCCATGATGTAGTTTTTCAAAATGGCTCTCTTAGATGCACTATGGATGTTCAGTAATGATGAGTGTTCACACTTAGAAGCAAAGTATCCATCGCATTCTGCACCTGTAAGAAATTCAAGTTGTTTCTTATTGTTTGGTAATAGTGTAGTAAATTTATTTTACACATGACTCCCATATGAAAGCTCATGAAGAATATTTTATAAACAATGATTAAGTTAGGTATTTGAATTTTAAAAGAAATTAACTCCTATATATTGTTTCCTTTTCCTAGGGGCTGAGTAAAATTCTTTAAATTATACACTTAACAAACATTTATCACAATTGAACTTTTAAACTGAATTTTAAAATCAAACAAAATACAAACTTCCCATTTGCACTTCTCCTGCGGTCCTTAAAAGAGAGGCTTTCTTTAATGAAGCTAATTGAAAGGGGCTCAGTGTTACTATCTACGTGTAAAATATGAAGCTAAATGTTTAGTCATGGAAATTAGAGATCATTTAATGAATTCTGACTAAACAGTGTGATTTTACTCTAGAACGTTCACAAAATGCAGTTGTCACACAGAGAAAGATAAGAAAATAGCATTACAGAAAATCCAAGATTTAGTTTGTAGGGATTTGGGAGAGGGGCAGTGTTTTTAAGAAGATTTTTTTAATAGTCACTTAAAAATATGAAGTTTATTAGACATAAGAAAAAATTGTCTTAATGATCCTGAGGTTTCTTTATATTACTTATACTCTAAATTTTACCACATTAAGGAAACATAAGATACCAATTGATGACTTTTGTTTTTTTAAGTACATTTAAATTTTCTATATTATTTTAAGCATTAAACTAACAAAAATTCTACATTCATTTGAAGTACATGATGAGAACCTAGCTAAAACAAAAAATTAGAGCATGGGAAAAATGGGACAAACTATGATTGATTCCCATCAAAGTGAGCAAAGAAGTCAAGTCAACATAGAGGACATGAAAATAAAGGGAGTATAAAAGGAATTTTCAAAGCAGAAACTTTAAAGAAGATGCTTCAGAAAGCTTCTAGTGGAGAGGGAGCAAAGTGATAAATGAAACAAATGTTATAATAATGGTGTCATCTTATGTGCTCCAGCCACATGTCTTTCAGTGACCTTTTGTTGTTCTGATCCCCCCTACAAGCCCAATCTCACAACCCGTTCTAGGAGTCACAGAACCAAGAGGCAAGTGGGCCCTGCCATCTTGCTATCCGCACTATCTTGGGGCCAGTGCTCTCTGCGATTCCTCAGGGTGCCTCAGAAGTGCCAAGGCCTTGTTGTTACTCTGATGGCTGCTGAGCACCCGTCACAGCCTGTGAAACTAAATCATGTGAAACTAAACCCAAAATTCCACAAGGAATGGGGTCAACCTATCAGTGAAAATAATAGCCCATTTGAGCGCTTCTTCTTTCTCTGACCGGAAGGCAAGCTCTCCAGAGTCCCCTGGGGAGATTTCCTAAAAACACTCTGAAAGCTCACACATGTGTGCTGTGATTTTTAGAGAGCGGGATACTCCGCTTGGGGAATTGGACAAGCTCTGCAGCAATGAAGAATGGTGGAAGTGGGGAAGATTCATGAGCGTGTTCAGAGAGGTTTTTGCATAATTTAATGTTGTTGCTGTTTTCTAAAGCTTGGATAATTGCTTGTTAAAGACTTCAGCCAGTGTATTAGAAATAGTGTTGGCTGCACGGTAGTCACTGTGCGGTATAAACCTATTTTAGCAAATTTTCCAATAGTGCACAACACGCATCTGTGACTGAGACAAAAATCAATGCTTATGGATTTAGCAGTGTAATCCTATCACTTGTTTTGTGAGATATGATTTGAAATGTAAAGTACGTTAAGACCTAAGTGAACTTGGAGGCATGGAATCTCTGGGGTGTTTCTTAGTATCCTATTTATTATTGATCATACTATTTCTTTATTGTCTCTGTACTTGCCCCAGTTATCCTTCCTCTCCTTCACCAATAGTCTTTAAATTATATGTATCAGAACTAATAAACGGTCTCCATTTGAGCATTTAGTTCCTACTTTCAAAACAAGTAATAATTGCATCTTTCTCAAACCAGAATAACCATGTGGCCAATCCCATGAGGTCCTAAAACAAAATACTAGTTACACATTAGCTGAAGTTTCTAAGCTTTCTGAAGAAAACTTAGTGATTTCTCCCATCACATATCTCAAAATCAGTAATCCAACTACTTCTAAGCAACCTTAAAATAACCCTAAATCATTTTGTTTATTATATCATTAGGAAGCAACTATTGCCAAATTTTAAATTTTAAATTTTAATCTATTTTATCAAGGTTTTAAAATCACATGCTTGCTTCTTTCTCATATTTATAAGGAAAGAACACTTAAATGAAGTTTGAAATAGTTATAACTACCTGGAGTTATTCATTCATTCATTAAATAAATATCTATTAGGGACATATGATGCACCAGGAACTGGGACAAAGTACCCACTTCTTATAATGCTTATATTCCAGTGGTCCATTGTAAGCTTTATGGAAGGTCTTAGTAATTAGAATTTCCATACGCCATGCTTGTTTGAAAATTCCAAAAGTTTGGCTTTACTTGTTTTATTTGTGCTTCTGAAATCCATCAGTCATAATAGCCTTAGTATATCATAAAAATAGCTACAATTACACAGACTTTCATAAGTACTTTAATCCAGCCTGATTTGAGATAATAGTCTGTCCGGTTTAGTAAATGTACTTCCCATTAACAGATTAAAACTTATCTGAGAATCTGATTTGTAGTCCTTATTTTGAAAGTCAGTTGCATTGTGCATTTAATGTAAACTTTTGACGTTGGCGATTTCAAGTGCAAACTCAGCTGGTTTGTTAAACCTATAATTCCCATTTCCATCAACCTATTATGGGGGAAAGAGCATGACCTACCAATGAAAATTGGACCAATCTTTACATAAACTGCTGAACCCTAGGTTTCTATTTAACAGGGGGCTTTTAGACATTGGCAAAAGTAGTGAGGGAAAAAAAAAATAATACAGGCTTCTGTCTAAGGTAAGGCATGAAAGGAAGTCATTCAAAGTATTTCTACTCAGATTCTGGGTGTGAAAATAATCACTAGAAGAAGAGGCAGGGAGGGAACCTGTTCCTGTTGGTGGGAGCTCCTCTTGCTTGGAGGCCTGTGGGTCTATTCAGAGCAAGGCACTTACTGAGAAGGAATCCCTGAATAATACGAACACTCTGGATAGTATCTGCTTATACATGCAGTCTGACTCTTTTAAAAGTTATTTTGTCTTTAAAAGAGCAAATCCACAGAATGACCTTCAGCTACTATTAATCCATCTAAATGTAGGGCGTGAATACAGAACACATCTGCCATCTGTCAGCTGAGAATTCCCCTGCCACCACCCGACCTCACTCCCTGCAAAGTCCTCTTGGGGCTAAGATAACTTAGGGAGAGGTCTTTCTTTGCTAGCAAGGAGCGAGTGCATTTAGACTAATCATTAAAACCCATTACCTAACAAAGTGCATGTTCTTAAGGAATACAGTGATACTAGCCAATGAATTAATCAGCAAAATAGACTATGAGAAGGTGAGATTAGCAGCCTCAGAAAAAGATCAGAATGCATGGAGATGCCAAAGCCTTTTCAGTTGCCATAAATCTTCGCCCAATTAGAGGGATTTCTGTTAACATTTCAGAATTCTATCTGGATTTGGTCCCTTTGTTGCTCTGTGTTAGACTGGAGCTGAAACAACCACCTAGGTTTTCCTGGAGCTTGATAAGGAGAATCATTTATTTGAATAATTGATCATTCAATTACTAAAGCAAATGTTGAACAGTTGGACAGCTCTTTTTATCAGTGTTGAATGGAAGTAATTGGCTGTAGTTCATTATAAAATGGAAAATTGAAAAGTATGAATTTAAAATAATATCAAACACAACCTCCCCTACCAAATAAGCCAACTTACCTAGGCTCTTTTTGTCATTATTTGAATTTCTTTTCCTTCAGTGCTCTTACATCCCCAAACATAATCACACCACTGATTACATTTCGTGAATGTTATTGAATAGTGATTTGCTTATCCCAGTTGTTCAAATGTTCAGTAAATCTGCAGAATTGAGGCCTGTAGATGGAGATTATTAGCATTTCACTGGCCTAAAAACAAACAAACAAACAAAAAAAAAACAGAAAAAGTAGACCACTGTGGTGGGGCACAGGAAAAAACTCATGGATTATACTGTCCTCATGCAATTTATAAGAATTTACATGAAGAAAATTACTTAACATTTTTAAATGGTCACATTTGAACTTTTAGGAACAAAGTACAGGATGGGTGTAGACTACACTACAGATAATATTGACACTTTATTTTAAAAGTAATTTGAAAACATTTAATTAAGAAAGAGATCTATAATGCAGTCTATTTTTATTTCAAGGTAAGCTCAACCTCATGTCAAACTCTATATTTTTAATCAAAATGATATACTCATAAGTCTTTATCATAACAAAATATTTTGTAGAAGCATTTGAGCATTTCAAAAAGTTCTGTTATAAATTGGAAGAAAAAAAATCTTTTTTTTCATAGAAAAGAAAAGAAACTCCTTAAGATCCGAGTTTATTGCTGGTTCTCAAGCTGATCCTGTTATAAACCAACATAAATATTGATATACCAGCACAGCACTTATATTTCTACTACTTCACATAGAATTTAAAAGCACTTTAATATTTAAAAGGATTATTTTTTTTTTTAGTTTCTAATGTTACATAACTTGCTTTTCAGAGTAGAAACTGGAGATCACATTATAATGCAGAAGTATACAATGTATAATAAACATTTCACTAAAAACAAATAGAGATTTGTATGTATGTATGCATACACATGTATACACATATAGGTATATATTTATGCACTCAAATTTATCTATAAACATATTCATATGTCAGATATATGTATATATCTCTCTGTAGTTATAGTATCTCAACAATGAAATTTTAAAAATGTTTTAATGAATCAAACATCTATTCTATAGATGTTCACCTACAGTTTATTTCCTGTCTTTAGAAATATTTTGGGGACACTGAGGATGCAGCTCAGTAGTACAGTGCTTGTCTAGCACACATGAAGCCCTGGGTTTGATTTCCATACTGCCAAAAAATAATAATTACAAAAAACATTTTGGGAGACTGGAGATATGACTCACTAGAATGCACAAGGACTTGAGTTTGATTTCCAGCCTCACAAAACAATAAAAAAAAATTAAAAATTAAAAATCAAGAAATAATTTGAGAAATTTGAGGGAAAAATGAGAAATAATTTTCACAATAATATTAAACACTGAGTATGCTTCTTTTATTCCTGAATTTTAAAGAAACTTTCTCAAAAACCTTGTCATGAAGAATATTGGTTTTCATTTTAAGATAGATACTTTGCTCTTAGAAAATTCTCCTTCTAATCTTGTTTTCAGTGGTTTTATTAAGCAAAAGTGTTAAATGTGATCAAAAACATTATTGCCTTAAATTAATTATATGATGTTTGGGTTTTCAGATTAGCATTCTTATTAGCTTTTTCTTTATCACAATCATCTTTGCATTCCTACTTTGTTTCTTCTTTGTTGTAGAAGAAACATTGGCATATTTCTTGAAAATAATTTCTTTTAAAATGATCCATTGTTATATTTTCACCATGTTTGAAAATATAGAAAGTATACTTTTCTATGAAATTAAGGAATCTTTAGAGAATGTACTTTGATATGCTTCTTTGTTAACTTTACCTAAGTCTTAAAATACTTTCTGCAATTATGCTTTTCATAAGCAATTTAATGCATTTTTATGGTGACTCAGGACTATTACTTATCCTCTTTTTTCTCCAATCATTTTTTAATTTAGTTATTTTTAAAATTATTATTCCTCTTCCTCAAATGTTTATTGAGCATCTGGTACATGCAGGCGTCTGGTCAAGGGGGATGAAAGAAAGATGAATATGACAAAATACCCACTTCCCATGCTCAGCCTGTGCTTCCCTGTGGTTTTCTGCATCAATTCAACTATTGAATGCTTAATATGGTTACCTAAATAAATATTCAGTATTCAATTCAGCCTATTATGTTATTCTCATTGAGCAACCATGATATTTTAAACTCATGGAAAATTAGTAATAAGGTTTTTCTTAAGGTCTATGCTTTCTTTACGTATGTACTATAGGAAATTTCCAATATTTTTCTACTTCCTTTGTCTCCTCTTGTGAAGGAGACTAACTGCACCAGACTAGGGTTAGAGGGTCTGCTGTGCTGGACCTCCTACTCTAGACTGTCCCCATCCTGGTCTTCTCCCAACTATGTCTCTCCTCACCTGTTTCCTGTTTTGGATTATGTTGTGTGTAACCAAGAACCCAGAATTCTATGCTCAATTGATTCTAACTTGCTTTCAGATCCTCCATGAGCCATTTCCTGAAGTCTGTCCTCCCAAAGATAAATATTGCTGTCCAGTGTATAAATAAATCCCTAGGTCTGAAGAGTGGCCAAGAAAATTGTTTGCAAGGAGTGTGGGTCAGAGCTTGTGTGTTGAACTGGGATGGTCATCTATGACTGATAGGTATGTGCAGGGCTGCTCATGGCATTGAAGGGATCTGGGGGTAGAAGCAGAATATATTAGTTCTTCCTATGACCTGATGGAACCCAAAGCACTTAAGGGATGATAATTTAGAACACAGCCTTACAGTAAATCCCTGGAAGGTATATTTGTCAAAATTGGAGGATAACAAGTATATTTTATTTAGTAGTTTGTTAGCTTGATTTATATCTTTGAAATATTTAGGCAGATGGTATACAGGTTTCCATGTACAATCTTGTCCTGAGCCCTGAAAATTATTGGGGAGATGTCTGGGTTGAAATATTAATTTCCTTTGCTTTCTTGAATTATTTTCCTAATCCATTTCAAATTGGTCCTTGAGGGCTGCAGTTTTGACATGGCCTTCTTGTTTTCTTAATGTCAGAGTGCACAATTCCTTAGTTTAGTCTTGGGTTATAGATCTGCTGATAAAATACTCGAAGGGCTCTTTCAGATCCATCCTTCAGATTCAAAGAAAGAGTGCCAGTTGGAAACCAACTGGAGATCAGGTCTCATCTCTAGTGATTCAATTAGAGATTATCATCCAAACACTTCTTTCTATTAAGAATTGCTTACCAACTAAGATGAAGCAATGTGTTTACTCTTACCGCCTTATCTTGAAGCCAAACAGTTTAACAAAGGGGAGTTCATGTATGCATGCCACCCTTTCCTAGATTTATAAAAAGAATCACTGTCTTTCATTCTCTATTCAATATTCAAGCAGCCAACTACTCATGTTCTATAAACTAGAGGTTAATTCACTTATCAGTAACTATTTATTGTGTGCCTACTTCATACCAGTCATTGTGCTGGTGCTGAGGTATAGCCGCAGAACACACTTTTAGAATATTTGAGAGGAATCAGAAAAAAAATCATATTAATAAATCAATATAGGCCATAATGTCTGGCAAAGATAAAGACCATAAAGAAGCATAAAGCAGTTAGGAAGGAGGAAGCAGGGGGTGGTCAGAGAGGAGTCTTTGGACAAGTGAAGGTAGAGAGGGTTCCTGGATGAGTGGAGACAGCAAATAGCCAGAAGGAGGGTATGGAGACTCACAAGAAGGTCCTTTGGCAGGTATAAGAATACCAAGAACATGCAAATGGCCTGAACAGAGTAGGTCAGGAAGAAATGGTAAGAAATGGGATTTGAAGGTAGTGACAGCTCATGTAGATCTAGGCAGTCTGGGCCATGGTAAGATGAAGCAGGAGGGGGAAAACTTGGCATGTGTATATTTATGTGTATAAAGCATGGCTCTGGTTATGGGGAGATAGTTATGTTTAGGGGTTTTATGTTGAAGCAGGGAGGCTTAGGAGGAGGCATTTATGGTAGTCCAAGACAAGAGCTCATGGTGATTTTGACTCTGCAGGTAGCAGAGGACTCCCTAGAACATAATTGATTTGGGGGTATATTTGGTCTTGCAGAACTGGTCAGTTCTTACACCTAACTTCAAGGCACGCTGGCAGAATTTACTCCTCAGTTTTCTCCCATGTGATAGGGTTAGCTTCCTGAGGATTCTTTCTGAGCAGAGTCAGGAGTTTGGTTTCACTGCTTACATCCAACTTCAGAAATTTAGATTGTATTCTTGTGTTATAGCCGCATCCCCTGAGCACTCTAGGATGATTTCTATATACTTTGTTTAGAAGCAGAACCAGAAAATCCCTCCTGTGTTCACAAACCACCAAGCACCCATTAGCTGGAGCTTTATTTTATGTACTATAGTTTATATCCATTTCTATTGTAAGATGCCTCTGATCTAATTTTCAATGTAGAATACAGATCTTTAATAAAATTGTAATATTAGCCAAACCAGGCTAAAGAAACTAAAAATGCAGACGTTCATTCTTATAGAATATTTTTGACTTTCTCAATTTCATGGAATAAGAAAAGCAAGAGGAAGAATTAAGAAATCTCTTTGGAATTAGTTGTATCCAGCAAAACAACTCTTTCCTGTTTGAGAATTGCTTTCCTGTGTGCAGGATGGAGGGGTGGACACTAGATACAACAGCTGAAATATCATGGAAACCATTATGTCTGCACTAGTGCTCGTGGGTTCACCTAATTTAGGCCTCAAATACATAGATGCCAAACACTTAGAAAGCAGCTGTTCTTCTAAATGTATTAAGCAATTTACTTTAGGTAATGTAGCCTATAAAATTTTAATTTTGGATTAAATAAGCCATATCCTTCAGCATGCCTATTGCACCTTGATATTCGAAAGATGAAATATGGGCATATTTAGAGAATTTCTTCTCAGGATGCTCCACTGGAGAAGGGTCAATAGTTTCCTAATGAAAGTAGTCAATAGCAATTCCTCTTAGGAAGCTCAAAGAAATTAGCATTAAACAACAGACATGGGTGTCTTGGGTTTTACACAATTATGTGATAGGATTGTTACAAGTTTTAGCAAATGGTTTCAGGAGGCATTGCATTGAAGAGGCAATTGATAGAAAACAGTGTAATTGTCCTGGATCTTGTGCTAGTTGCAATTATAATCTAGAAACTAGAAAGACTTATGACTTGAAAACCTTTACCAAAATGCAGAACATGGTCTTTATAAATAAATTGCCAAAGGCTAGTAAGGATTATTGCATTTTAATGTTATGATTTGGGAGAGAACAGATGTTTTACTGGTTGAAAATTTGAATTAAATACTCGTCTGATTTATGGCTTCTCAACATTCTCTGTTATATGCTGTGAGGTTTTGAGCCCGATTCCTTTTGTGAAGGGCTATTCATTGAACACACACATACATTTCTTGGATTCCTAGTGCTTCATACCACGTACTAACTTATGTAATCTACATAACAATACTTTAAAGTACATAATAAATCATCACTATTATTTTAAGTTATTCTTTCTTTTTAAACTTTTTTTAGTTGTAGGTGGACATAATACCTTTATTTCATAATTTTTATGTGGTGCTGAGGATCGAACCCAGTGCCTCACACATGTTAGATGAGCACTCTTCCTCTGAGCCACAACCCCAGCCCCACATCACTATTTCTTAAATGAATGAAGGAGGCACAGAGAGGTTAAGTAACTTACTCACACAGATATTGAATGGTGAATTCATGTGATGTTTGCAGATGCAGAGACTTGGCTCTGAATGAACATGACATTGCATCTGCCTTATCTTGAGAGTATCCAAAGGCCTTGGTCTTTTCCAGTTCTAATCACAATCCCATTTGATTTTGCCAAAAGACAAAAACAATATCTTAAGTGTTTTTATGTCTTTCTTATTATAACTGTAGGTTCCACAGATGTTGAAGTGCTATGACAGGTCTGTCTTTATGTAAAGCAAGTTCACCATATTTTCATAAGCAGTATGGATTTCCCTCAACTTTTACATTTCTTTCTTTGTTTTTTTTTTTTTTAATGACACTGTTTCTGTCAAGATTTAACCTATGGGAAAATGGTACCAAACAGCATTGTGGTGAGGAGCTTATTTTAGCTGGAGAAAAGCTACCTAACTGAAGCGTTACTGAAAACAGACAGGCTTTCGATCCATGTTTAAAGGCACTTCCCATTTAAAAGAAGGAAATTGGTCATAAATATTGAGCCAAGAAAGTTTATCTGTTTCCTCTATAGCATTTTAATAAATAAAAAGTGAAAAGAAAATCAATGCTTGCCTATTTTCTAATGCCAACTCTGGTTTATTTCATTGTCTAATTAACATTTGACATACTGTGTAGTGTCTCCGAGCACACAGAATTCACCGGTGGCCCAAAGCAATTCCACTGCTGTGATTTTTGTTAGATCTCTTAAACTGAGCTGTGTTAGACAAAGTGACTTGCAAAAACATCAAGGACTATTTTAATGTTCTCTCATTTTTATTTTCATAGATGGTATTTGTCCATTTATGAATCTACAAAGGTAATAATGTCAGCCAAATGATAACAAATGATTGTCCAAAGTCCCTGTTTTGGGAACTGGGGTTGCAGTTCGGTGGCAGAGCCTTGCCTGGCATGTGTGAGGCACTGGGTTCAATCCTCAGCAGCACCCCAATAAAATAAATGAAGTAAAAAATATTCCATTCGGGGCTGGGGATGTGGCTCAAGAGGTAGCGCGCTCGCCTGGCATGTGTGCAGCCCAGGGTTTGATCCTCAGCACCACATACCAACAAAGATGTTGTGTCCACCAAAAACTAAAAAATAAATAAAAAATATTCCGTCCATCTACAATAACAACAAACCATTTTTTAAAAGTTGCTGTTGTTGGCTTAACACAGCCAGTTCACTCTTTCCTACTCCTTTTTGCATGAAGAGTTGATAGACATTTAGGGAATTATACATTGTCTCCCATTGTGCTTGGTTTTATCTACAATAGTAGCCTTATCATGATTCCATTTAATAAACTCATTTCTTATTTCCTCAATTTCTCTCCCATCTTAAAGCTCTAAATAATCTATTTACTGAACATGTTTCTAAAGTCCTACTTTGTGCAAGTTTGGACAGATGAACAGTTACATTGATCTCAGTTTGATAATGGAGACTGCAAACCATATTCTGAGTGAGGCTGGATTAAGTGCAGTGGAAGCATAGAAGGAGAATTGATTAATGTCACCTGAGAAATGAAGCCTCCCTCAAAAAGAAGCAATTTTATATGTACAAGTTTAAGGATAGGTGAGATTTGTTTCTACCTAAAAATGGGTAAGCAGGCAAAAGATGAGATTACCTTGGAAACAAGACATAGAGAACAATGTCATCAAGGGTTTTACTCATTTCTCCACAGATATTTATCGAACAGATAATATGTTATACCCCATTGAGAAGCAAAACAGATTGAAGTTCTATTCTGGTGGAGCCTGAATTCTAGTAAGTTAGAACTGACAATAAATAACAGCAAAATAAATAAATTGTCCATAGGTTGGATGCTCACAGATGTTGTTGGGGGAACAACAGAGCAAGAAGAAATGGGAGAGGTGGGTTGGGGAGTGAGGGTTACAATTTTCTTAAGTTGAATGAAGATTAAAGATGCAAATAAAAAGCCAAGAAATAACAATGAGGCTCAACAATTAGATTAAAGCCCCAAATCAAAATTCTATATGATCAGAGTGGGTTGGAAAGATGTTACAATCAATTCAAAAAGTGGACCTGAGCCATATTATAAAAAGGATTTTGAACACAAATAAAAATCGAGTGATTTTAAAACCAGAGATAACTGGGAAACATTAAAGAATTTTGAAGAAAGTTGATAATGTGATTAGATTGCATTTTAGAAAAACAATGAAAAAGATTGTGATTTTCCATTCCAGACAAGAACAGGTAATAATTCAGGTAAAAATTATATATATATATATATATATATATATATACATACATATATGAAAGAAACTGATAGTTAAGCTTGGTTATAGAAGTAAGGTCAGTAAAAACTTAAATCAGTCTTAGAATCATGTCTGTGATTCTTGATCTTGTGGATTCTGGAAAGGATGATTGAGACAAAGGTACTTTGTCTATCATCAGAAGAGGTTTGATATTATTTTCCATTACCAGAAAACAATTGCCTGAAGATTCAGTAGGCAGAATTCCTAAATTTCACCCACCAGCAACAAGGAGTAAAATAGTCCTAAAATGTCCACGTGTTGCTGTAGGACTGCTTTCACAGTAGAAGTTAGCTTTGTAGACCACCCCAAGCTCTAGAGTCGGATCAGAATGCCTTATTCTGTGCAAGTCACATGAAGTCATGTGGCCTTGCTGAAACTGCCTTTACTCACCCTTTGGCTTCCACATGTATGAGGTTCTCTTTTGAACTGATTGTCATAAGGATTAAGCAGGTATGCGTATAAATGCCATGTTTCAGGCCTGCACACAGTAGGCCATCAACAAATGTAAAAGTTCTTTTTCAAAAAGGAGTGCCAGTCAAATGAAAGACAGATGATAGATATTAGCAAAAATGACAAAGAAGGAATAGCAAACTATTTAATGATGTCAGTTCTATATTAGTCAAGCCATAAATTAATTGACAAATATTAGGGACAACCCCCTTCTTTTCCTGTCAATCTCTACTAACATTTGTGACATTTTTATTAAGAAAAATATATCAAAACCCCATTGCCTTTGAAATTCTGTTTCTAAGGATATGCCTCTTTTATTTATAATTGAAATTTTAGGTCAATAATTCTGAGAGAAAAAAGCAGATCTTCTGTAATTAATATCTCAGCTTGACTCTTTCCAAAATTTACCTGGATCAGTAAATTAGTAATTATAAAAACAACTATTAATTAAAACAACTATTTCTTAAAACTAGAGAATGTATTGTTCTAGGCATTTGAAACACATACAAATACCCACATGGGGTGCTAAAGTCAGAGTTTACCTAAACTGCCCATCAACATCTTGTCTTCAGCAAGTTTAACCTTTGAAAAGGTGAGTTCTAGCAGCTATTTTCTGTTTCAGACATTCAGGCAACCTTATCAACCCTTTCAAAGAAAGTACTGGAGTTGATAGACCTCCAGCAGGCAATCATTCTGTATAGCTTTGTCCTTTTATGTTTCCTGTTGAAAAGCAGTGCTTGTAAATTGTGTTATTAGATGGTGTATTTTTAATGAGGTTTGACTATTTCATATTCTAAGGGCTGCCTTCGTGGGATCCTTAGAGGCATATTACCACAGTGTTACAAGGCAGAGTAGAAATCTGCTCCTCATTATCTGGGCCATGCAAGAGTGTGTTGCATTAGCGTCCCGGAGCTACAGGCAAAAATTCCTTCAAGAGCCAAGCACAGAGATTGTGGTACAGAAGCAACTTTCCTGTGTCCCTAATAATACGGGGAAACTTGAGGAAGGTCCATTAGCTTTCAACACAGTGTCAGCACCTCAGCAGAATGAGCGATATACCTTCTGTGTCACTTTGAGGAATTGGTGACAGCATCATGGGCTAAGACTGAGTGCTTTGACCAAATATGATTGACTCATTTATGCAGAGAAAATCCCAAAAGACTTGATGCAATAAAACCACTATGTAAGTTCTCCACACCGAAATTTCTAGATGCCCCATCAATATACATGCTGACAATATATGCAATTCAGTTTCACAATCATTTAGCATTTCTTGGTACATCACTGTGATGCTATTTTTACCCTCCTCTCTGCCCAACAAGGGTGGAGCACAGCCAGAAGCATGAGTAATTCAACATCCTTTCAGCTTGTCTAACCACCTTAGGACCACACTATGTCTATGATAACCAGACAGACAATGTAAAGACAGAGGCTTAAATAAAACCACTGCTTTCCTTCTACGGACTGCTTGCCTATTAAGAAAATGAAGAACCACTTAGAACTGCATATTCCTTTGAATTACATACTCTTTTGTACAACCCAGTGATTATTTTATTCATACAATCATTCATATAGTGCTTTTTTTTCCCAGTGCCTTTGTCTTACTGTGATAAAATGTAAAACTGCATGCCATAATTGCCTGGAGTCACCCACAATGGGTGGTTGCAGTTTGCTACTTTGGCAACTCCTGAAGAATGAAAAGCACAAATCAAGCTGCCAAATATAAGTGAGCAAGAGAAGGTTAACAGAACAAAACAGCAATTAGCTGCAAATGAGTACAAATAAACCTTCTTTTTCATGGAGGCCCTGGAGTATACCCTAAGTTGGCTTGCAAAAGCCAGCAACAGGAAACCAGGTCATAAGTCCCCACTGTGGCCAGGAACGTGCAGCCATTGTTTGGAAGCACATTGGTGAAGAAGAGTTCTGTAAATATCAAAAATCACATGTCCACCGGTTGTGGTGGCACATGCCTGTAATCCAAGCAGCTCAGGCAACTGAGGCAAGAGGATAGCAAATTCAAAGCCAGCCTCAGCAATTTAGTGAGCCCCTATGCCACTTACGGAGACCCTATCTCAAAAAAAAAAAAAAAAAGAAAAAGAAAAAGAAAAGAAAAGGCTGGGAATGTGGCTCTGTAGTTAAGCACCCCTGGTTCAATCTCTGGTGCCAAAAAAATAATAATAATAAAAATAAAAACATAAATAAATTCACACATACAGACATTGCAGCCTCAGGTGTCAACTCTGTGACAGAAGCACATGCAAGCTACCTTTACAGCACTGAAAGAAATATAAAATGACCACATGGGTAATTTTAAATTTTCTAGTCGCTGCATTTAAAAAAAAAGAAGTAAAATTAATTTGAGTTACATAACTCTATAGACCAACATATTGAAAATATTATCATTTTAAAATGCATCCATTATTAAAATATTATTAATGAATTATTTTTACTGTGTGCTAAGTCTTTGAAATTTCATATGCATTTTGCACTGACACCACTTCTGAATTTGGACTGGTCATATTTCCCTTGTCCAATAGATACATGTGGCCAGTAGTTAATGTGCTGGAGTCCCAGCTCTAGAGCAAACTACTTGTTGAGAAGAAGTTCCTTTCTAGTCCTAAAGCTGTGTCCTATGTTCTCTTGTAGACAATGAATTAATAGATGGCAAAGTTGTTCTAAAAGTTGCAAAATGAAAGAATAATCTTGGAATGACTTTTAATATAATCATACTTAACAAAGGCAGTCTTCTCCAAAGTGGCCATTTCAACTACTTTTCTTCCTGTAGAATGTCTTTCTTCTCATTCCCTGATATTTTAACTAATGCTATAGTTGAAATTTTTTTGACAGTTAATTTTGTTTAGATCTGTGTGCCCTAATTTTGTAGCCCTAGCTAACTACCTACACTGGGTCATTGAGGAATTCAAACACAACAAGTATGACTTACGACTTATTAATTTTATCTAATTTTTATTAAATTTAAACTTGATACTGGATTCAGTTATTGAGACATTTCTAAATACATTTGGAACATTAAGGTAGGAGGATCTACTTTTCAAATTACAAAATTCATGAAAACCAATTTCTAATCAGGCCCATTCAGCAAACATTTAGCACTCAAATTGAAATTGCTAAATATATGTGTGTGCATGTGTGTGTGCACGTGCGCACGCACATGTGTATACATATAGGTATATAGATAGATATATAGAGGTATATACATTGTACACTGGATTTCACACACTTGATGCAAGAAGAATAATATAAAATATAAATAAATGTTTATGCTGAATGCATGTTGTGATAGCAATATTTTGGATTATTTAGTTAAAATGTCATTAAAACAATTTCACTTGTTTCTTTTACTTTTTTAAATGTGGTGATTGGAAAATTTTAAAGCATGTATGTCGTTTGCATTATATTTATGTTAAGACAGTTTTCTGGCTTAGCTCCTTATTGTCATCTGGGTTTTGGGAATGTCTCAAACACTTGGTTTAGAGAGTAATGGCAGAGAGTAGAACGCATTCCTAAAACCTATAAATCATAACTGGTTTACAGGTGGCCCCTTAACATAGTCACAGAGTTTTAATGAAGGACATCATAAATAAACAAGTGTCCTCAGAGCTAGCCCACCTTACAATTTATTGCTCTGTGAAATGCTTTTTCCCTTTTTTGTTTATTTGTTTTTGGCTTTTTGTTTCTTCGTTTTTTTGTTTTTTTGTTTTTTTTTACATTTTAAAGTGAATTCATAATTTTTCCCAATGCCACAATGGGATCTGAAATGTAGCAGAAAGCCTATAATTTGTAGCATTTTTAAATTAATAGTTTTAAAAAGTTACTTTTAAAACATCAGTTATTTTACTTAGATTCTATGGGTAGAGAGAAACAACTTAGACTTATTAGCTTATTGAATTTGCTCTTCTAAGTACCTCAGTGTTCAATTGAACTGCTCATTCATGATATATTATAATTTCATACATCACAGATAACGAGACTTAATGTTATTTTAGACGTCCAAATGTTTTTAAATCCTGAAAGGGGCATTCATATGCTATGCTAACAGGCTGTCAGCACACTAGAGGCTAATTTAGACTGTCTGGGTTACACTCACAGCCCGCAATGCCCCTGTGAAAGCATCTATTCACTGCACCTTATCTGTCTTTCATCAGAAGGAATTTGTCAGCCACTGCTAGTAGAGATAATGTAAAATAATTTCCCAGAGATACTATGATTATTCCATTGCTAACACAATCTATAAAATTCTCCTTAGAAGCTGATCAATTCACAAAGAGCTTTCTAAGCACCTACTATGGGCTAAGGGGTACACAATGTAATCCACTTCCTTGAAACAATGGAAATTTATAGGAATCATGCAAATTAATCTATGTTAAAAGTTTACACATCAGAACCAAGAAAGGTAAGGGTAAAAGCTGTACCATAAATAATAACATCCAAAAGTCTGGATCCACTATTCTTAGCGTATTCTGTAAGACCAATAAGGTTCGAAAGAAGAAATGATTACACATTAGAGGGTAAGTGCAGAATATTGAATATGTAGAATGTTTAGAATATCCACATAAAGTGGCAAGAAAGCCTAGCATAAAAAAAAAAAAAAAAGATTCTAGATCTGACCCATCATTGACAGTGGTAGGATTTGGAGATATGTTATTAAGTTTTCTGGGACATGATCTCATTATATATAAACTGGGGATTAATCAATCCTGCTCTGCCTGAGCTATGAGTGAAGATGAAATGAGATAGGGTTGTGAAGGGTTTTTCTGAACTTCAAATGACTAGTCAACTTCAGTTATTATGAATCTAACCCTCTAATTCCTTTTAAGGCTTATAATGTCCCTCTGCTTTCATTAGCTGCCTCTAGACTTGATATTGCAAATTACATTTGGGCAGAAATAGAAAGATTTTGGTGTTATGAACTCACTACACAAAAGAAAAAGTAATGTTATTTTAAAATAACAGCCTCAATATTTAGCTCTGTTGTTTTAATGAGACAAAAAGCAGAATAAAAATTTAAAAAGAGATAAAATACAAAATACAAAGATAAAATACAAAAGCAAAATAATTTTCAAAAGCAATGTTTCAAGATTATAGCCATATATAGCTATAATCTTGAAACATTGCTTTTGAAAATTATTTTGCATTTGGATTTCCTAATTAGATTTTATATTAAATGTTCTATATAAATTTAATTTTTTAGGTGTTGGGCATCCAACCCAGAGTCTCTTCCATATTACCCAACCAGGCCTGTTTTGCTTTGCCCCACAGTATGCCAATCACTGAGACAAGTTTTGCAAAAGAGTTCATTTGCAAGGCAACTAAGGATACAGGGAGGTGTGCCAAGTCCCAAGACTGCCTCCCTGTGGACAGGATTTGGAGGTATTTAAGGATAGAGAAGCTGGATGACTTAAGTTAGGGAAAAGGTGATTGGAGGTGAATTTATTAGTTGTCTCTGCAGGCATCGTCGAACCTTATGGCAGTTCATGGGACACGTGGAGATAATAATGTGGTCTAAGGATAGAGATTTCAACCTCCTGCTATCAAAAGGTCATTTATAGGACCCCTGTACAGGCCCAAATCTTGAGTTGGTGGTCTCATCAAAAACAACCTTGAGGGGCCAGGGTTGTGGCTCAGTGGTAGAGCACTTGCCTAGTATACATGACATAATGGGTTCGATCTCTGGCATCACATAAAATTTTTTTAAATGAAATAAAATAAAGATATTGTAGGAAAACACACACACACACACACACACACACACAGCCTTGAGCCAGGCACAGTAGCACATGCCTGTAATCCTAGCAACTTCAGAGGCTCAAGCAGGAGTATCAGAGGTTTGAAGCCAGCCTCAGCAACTTAGCAATACCCTGTCTCCAAACTAAATAGAAAAAGGGCTGGGGATGTAAGCCAGGGATATAGCACCCCTGGGTTTAATACCTAGTACCACAAAATTAAATTTTTTTTAATTAAAAAAAAGAAAAACAGCCTTGAAGTCTCTGTAATGTAATGTAGGCAACAGTGTAGGCAGGTCTTAGAGACTTGAAGTTGTCTTCTTTTGACGACTCTCAGATCTGGAGAGATACTTCTGAGCTGCAAGAAATATTCATTTAGGATTGTAAACTTCTGTGTCAATAAATGCCAGCAAATGGATTGTATTGAGATGAATAAGGGCTGGATTTGTATGCACATGCTAAGCACCAACTCTATCACTGGGTAACACCGTGTTACAACATGAACTTTATGACTAGATTTAATATTTTATTCTAATAAGAGGTTTTGGCATATGAAACAATATCTCAAGTCTTAAGAGGAGTTCAAGAAAGCAATGAGACTTTAATTTTGTTGTTTTTGTTGGATATATGAGGTAGAGCTCCTAGAGAAGTTTAGGGTAAAGGTTATTGTGACTCATCTCAGAATAAATTTTGGATGAGACATAATTTGTAAGTTAGTGATTTCAACATCAGAGATATTTTATTAATAGAAAATAATGCTTACCCTGACTTTATTTCCTAAAATGTCATAAACTTGTACCTTTCTCTCTTGTAAGGTAATTCTAGGACATTTGTGACAAGATCCAATAGTGAATTGGCAGTACCTTAGCTCCAGGATATCCCCCAAAACAAATTTAATTCCACTTCAAATCGAAGAAAAAACAATGCATCTTATCTTATAATTTGGATTTTAAAAAATAAAAACTTGATTCTCAGGAAATTCTTTAGAACAGAAAAATCCTTGGGGAAAAGTCACTTGGTACAGGGCAGCTAACCCCTAGATAATAAGAAAAATATTGCCTCATAGATGAATGCCTGTGTTTAGATCTCTGAAAATAATCAGTCATTCAGATAGCCCAGGTCTTGTTACTGTGCTTACCTTTTATGCTATTTATGCTCAAAAATTTTTCAAATGTATTGATATTCAGGGCATGTCTAGTTTTAACTCTATGTATATTAGACATTTATCTGTGTTGGAAAAGAGGAATTAAAATTAATTGACAGCACACAATGTAGGTGTTGAAAACAACACATTTGAAAAGGTATAAGCTAATTGAAGTAGCATTATGAAATAAAATCTTCACCAAAGATGTGTTTATAAGAGCAAAATTGGGTCTATAACTCTTTAGAAAAGTTGGAATAATATATCACTTAAAATGTTTTATTTCACTTTTGTTTTGTCTATGCTATACTGTGCTTGATAAAGAATTTGAGAATCCTTAGAAAATTACACACACACACACACACACACACACAGAGAATAAGAAAAATCATTGAGGAACCTAGCAGGGCAGGATACTCACTGAGGCCCTGAAGAGAATGAATTGATGATATGATGACTAGTGTATGCATAGTGTACTCTATGCTGGTGAAACTAGGAATTATTGTCATGGGTGATCTTGAACATGTAGCCAAGGGGCAAATCTTACTATTCAGGGAAATATGAACGTGAAAGTGTGTCAGTTTGGCCGTCACAGCACCATATTAAATAACTTGCCCAGTGTGATGCAAATACTATATTACAATTGCTTCCCCAGAACAGTGAAATTCAACATGGAACTATAATAAGTCAATCCACCCAAGCCCAGCGCTGAAGCTGCTTTGTCTTTTGAAGGAGAAAGAGGTGACCTGGTCTGAATTAGCCTCCACAGGGAGGCCTGAGGCAAATTTCCCTAGCTGTCACAGGGAGCTGTAGCTTTTACTCCACCAAAGAGGAGTCTAGCACTTGTTGTAACTAACAATGATACCTTGGCACTATTTCAGAAGAAACATTACATCCAAGAATTTTTGTTCCCTCTCTATTTTGTGATGGAACAAAAGAGAAGCAAATCCTCTTTTATATAGTACATATTAATCGCAATCAAAACACACAGCTACTGGTTTAATTTGGACATTAATTTACTTATAATTTGAGTTTGCCACTTAAAATGAAGTATGATCACTGAGGCAACAATGTTAAAATATGTTGTTATAAATGACCTCTGAGTCCTAAAAACTCCACTTGTTTTGCCAAATCATTAATCTGATTTTCAGTGAACATCCCACTGCCCAAAGATATCTATAATCCTCAGGTGCAATATTTTGTGCTTGCAGATACTTGATTTAATGGTGCCTAAGCTGGTTGATCACTAACAAATGATACCATAACCAAGCAACACCAGTGTTATTTGTGTCTGTTTCCTGTCATGATAAACCTGTGGTACCAGCTCTCTGCCAGAAACTCCGCCTAAAAACTCAGATACAATGGGCTGTAATCAGTTCATTAAAAAATAAAACAGCCAAGAACTATTATCATGATTGAAAACACTTACTAGGGCAAGTGTTGGTTTCTCTGGCCCTTCCACCAGCTGGCAGAGCTGTAGCTAGACTAGAGTTTTCCTGTGTGACATTTACATAAGCTACAGTATTAATAATGCCCTCTAGAGTTGTGTTACCCTATATCTCTGCATTTTGTAGAGTCCACAGTTTTGACCCTTTGCAGCATATCCTATTACTGTTTAATACATGTCTGTGGCCCTACTTGCCTATAACTTCTGTTGTAACTTGACTTATTTTGTTGATTTTGATGTTCTCAGGTCCTTGAGGACCTATGACAGAGGAAAAGTATTTTTTAAATGTCCTCATTGACTTAAATAAAAATGCAAATGTATTTTGAAAGTCAAAGATTTTAGGTTTTATGTTTCAAGAAGTAAAAACCTTCCAAAAAAATATTATTCATATTGGTAGGTCAACTTAGTTGTAGTAGTTAGGAATCTTCTGGCTACAAGAAGCCTAAATCAAATAGATTTAAGTCAAAAGAAAAGAATGCATGATTGGTTCAGATAACAGAAAGTTCTAGAGTTAGATCCATGTGGCTTCAGTCACAGTTGGATCCATTGCCTTTAATGATGACCTGAACAACAAACTCCTTACTCTGTACTGCCTCCTTGTGTTGCTTCTTGCAACTGCTCTTCCCATCCCATGTCAAGATGGCCTCCAGCATACCGGCTAGCACGAGTGCCTCCAGCAGTCATCTCCTTTCCATGACAACAACAAGCCAGAGTTCATTCTAATTACACTACCATGTGCTCATCCTGAACCAATAATTGTGGTCTTGGGATGGGAACGCTGCCATGGGTGGAGGGGAAGTGAGGGAGAACCTGAACCTCCTGGCCTGAGAGTGTGGGGCATGTTTCTGTTACAAAATCAGAAACAGATGATGGGAAAAGAAAAACAACCCATGTCCATTCCATTATGCCCCATTTAACAGGTGTTAACACTGATAGGCTTCTCAGAGAAGATGCATGTCATGATGATGTGGGTCTCCCACACTGTTTTTCTTTCTACTCCCTCTCATTCATTCCTGGGTGGTATCAGTTTGTAGGCAATTAGCAATATAGGGTTGTGTTGGTAATTAGCAATATAGGGTTGTGTTGGTAATTAGCAATATAGGGTTGTGTTCGTTGGTTTGTTTCAGGCCAACTAACATAGTCCTCTGAGAACTCTGAAGGACCAGAGCACCATCAGATAAACTGAAATGAAAATCATGAGAGGATTTTTTTTCAGTCTTTAGTTTCATCAGGATTCAGCTTGATTACCCAATTTATAAAAAAAATGGGAATTGATTTTCCTGACAGTTCCTACACGTAGAAGCTATTCCTGAAGGTTTGGCAGCAATTTCAACAGCAACAACCAAATCCAAAGACTGCTTTGTTTCTCTGCTCTCCTAACTATTTTATATGTGTGTGGGGGGGGGGAATGATATATATATATATATATATATATATATATTTTATCTTTGTTTTTATTTATTTATTTTTTTAATGTGGTGCTGAGGATTGAACCCAGGGCCTCACACATGTGAGGCAAGCGCTCAACCACTGAGCTGCAACCCCAGCCCCTCTTCTAACAATTGAGAGGATTTTATTTGCTTTTCTTTGTGGTTCTGGTTTTGGTGAGAGTGAAGTGGCACTTTGGCTTCTTGGACTGGATCTGATTTAGAGAGTCACAGGCATTCAATCTGCCAGCAGCCCACGCTGCACAGTAGACATTTTGATAAATGCTGTATAATTCCATGTCCACATCTGTACAGAGAGAAAAAAAAAAAAAAACGTCCTTAATGACCATGTTTTACTTAGTTTTGTTTTCTCTGTAATTCATTTTTTTTGTGTGTGTGTGGCAGTCCATCCTGAAGGTTCAAAAGGATGATGATTTCATGAGAACTTGAGTTGAACCCAAGCAGAGGAAGAGGGAGTTAGGAGACCTGCCCTGGAATCAACCTGTTTATTGAAGTAGATTTGAAGGAAAACAGAGCATGAAAACAACAAATCAGCCTGACTTATCTAAGAGGAGTGGATAAAATAGTCCCTGCAGGAGGAAACGTGTAACCAAATCCAGTAGTTTATCACATCTTCATGAAACCTTGAAATAGCTCTATGAATTTATATTGTTTCCGAAAGACATGTGAGCCATGCTGTCTCATCCTGCCCCACTGTGAACCTTGAAATCAATCCATTGCTCTCAAACTTTGGGAAAATGATATGCTGCTAATGTCAATGAACTAGCTGCACTCAGAATGTGTTTTCACTCCTCGAGTTTATTGAAGTGGAAGACAGAAAGGATATGCCTCCCTGAAAATAACCACATACGCTCAAAGACCTGTATTTTCTAAACACGAGTGCATTTCTGAAAGAATGGCTTCTTAATATGAGGACACTGTGTTATTCTTCCTTTCCACAAACCGTTTGCCTCTTTGTATTTGCAGAAATGATCAACTCCTATTTCTTTCTTGGAGGCTGGATAAAACAGATAAAAGACAATGGATGGTGGTTTGAGAAACCTACCTCTGCTAACACAAGAAGCCACAGTTGCGACCTCTGACCCCATCTTGCCACACAAATCACCCTTCTCTGCCTCAGTTTATATTGGTTTATAACCATTGCTTTATATTAAAGATCTTCTGGGGGAAAAAAACACATAATAGTTGAATAAACTGCAAGTTAAAACTTCTAGCCTATGAGTAACAGTGAAAGATGATCAAATATTACAGATGGATTGAACTGCTTACTTTGTTCTCCTTCTACTCTTTTTTGCAAACTGTCTCGGGGTGCTATTGTTTATTTGACAATAATTTTAACAATGCTCATACCCTACTCAGTGGAGCTGTAAACAATTTCCAGATTGGTTTTTCTTGTGCCACTTGTGTTTTATTGTTCCACTCCTTAATGTGGACAATGATTTGCTAAGTCTTTTTTTTTTAACTTTCAAAATTGCTTTAATAAGCAATCGAAAGCAATTTTTATAAATATGTTGGTTGAATTAGAAAGTAATGCAAACAAAAGAGCCATAAGAATGTATTGTGGGGATCTGTGAAGAGACCAGTAAATTTAGTATGTAGAGGCTCAAGGTGTGGCTCAGCGGTCAAGGACATGCGTAATTGGCAGAGGGCCTGAAGTGCAATTTCCTCAACAAAAAATAAATACACACACTATGTATAAACTTATATGTTGAAAAGCTAGTATTTGTATATTTCTCATTTTGACAAGCTAGCAAATTAGATGTCGATATCTCCATAAAAATCTCTGCACAGTGATTATTCCTCACGTGTTTCTCTAAGTCTATGTTTTGAACAGTAGTCAAAGTAATTTTCTGTTTTATTAGCTATGTAAACTTCAGCAAGTTAATTGACTTTTATTTTCAGTGCCAGTTTTTTCATCTTTAGACTGGAGGTTATGATATACCTGTCAGGCTGTTATGAGAATTAAATGGGGGAATATATCTAAAGTCCTTGGTGGGGTACCCAGCATTTTGTTTTATTCTTTTTGTTTTGATATTGTTGCCTAACATAGCACTATAAAGAATTATCTTCTTAGATAGAAGTTCAGGCTGTAGTAGACAGTGTCCTATAAAGGAGTCAGGTTCACAAAGTGGGGAGAATCTAGATTCCTTTTCTAGCTCTTCCATTAAACATATGGATAGTCTTGGGAAACACATGCACACTTTCAAAACCGGAGTTTTCATCAATGAAAAACAAAGAGCTTTAGAAAGTCACATTCTACAGCACAGCTGAAAAATAAGGAGATTGTATTGTTAAATAAATACAGGAAAAAAAATCTCCATAAAGAAAACTACTCCCAGCAGCTTGGGAGGCTGAGGCAGGAGGATGGCAAGTTCAAAGCCTGCCTCAGCAACTTAGCAAGAAACTAAGCAACTCAATGAGACTCTGTCTCCAAATACAATACAAAAATGGGCTGCAGATGTGGCAAAAGAGTTGAGTGCCCCTGATTCAATCCCTGGTACCAAAAAAGAAAAGGAAAGAAAATTACTCTCGCATCTTGAAACAGTGTATGTAGCACTGACTAAACTGAGAGAGCATTTTTCTGGCTTTAGCAAGGCATACAGGAACCCATCACTAAATCTCATCCCATGTTTTGCCTCAGAGCTGAACTTCCTAGACCAACCAAAGAAGTTTCAAACATTATTTTCCTTTTATTTGTAAAATGTAAAAATACATATAAAGCAATTGTCAACTTATTCATTTTATCTCAACTGACAAATACTTTGGCAGTAGTACCATCTTCTCAGAATTAATTCCATATTTCCTTCAATCTACACTTCTGCCTTCTCATAAAAAGATAACAACATTAAAAATGTTGCTTAGGGCAGGAGATGTGGCTCAAGCCGTAGCGGGATCACCTGGCATGCGCAGGGCGCTGGCTTCAATCCTCAACACCACATAAAAATAAAATAAAGATGTTGTGTCCACCGAAAACTAAACAAAATAAATATTTAAAAAATTCTCTCTCTCTCTCTCTCTCTCTCTCTCTCTCTCTCTCTCTCTCTCTCTCTCAAAAAATGTTGCTTAATGTTGAGGTCCATTATGATTTCTCACACACACTTATTGGGGGAAAATTCTACTGTACTGGTTAGTTCTTTTTTTTGATGTAGAATTTAATTAGAACCCATATAAAAGTACCTTCAAATAAAAATCTTAAAGGTTTTAACTGCCTTTGAGTAAGACCAGAGTCCTTGGAACCTTTTGTTTACCTATAAACTACTAGAAATAACAATTTCATGGCTGCCAAAGCATTTGTCATATTTCACAATCTATTACTTATCTGAAGCATCAAAGGTAGATTTAAGTCTTGAAAGATTTTTTATGTCATAAAAATAGCTCACCTCTTTTCAACTTCATGTAAAGATGGTAAGCTGGGATGAAGTGACAAAGACTGCCTAGAGGGGAACTTTGAATGAATAACTTTGAAGGAAACTATTTTCAGCAAAGACTTGTCCAGATTTAATTAGTTATGGGGGTTAAGGAGAAGGAGAAAAGGCCAGGAGCCTGAAGGGGTTTCAGGAATAAAGTGTCAAGGAGAAGTGAGGCCTCACGTGGAGAAGGAAGTGTTGCTGCTTGAAGCTTTAATAATTTTGTGACCTGGTGTCAAGCCTTGTGGCAGGGGAGGTGAAAATGTGAAACATTAACTAGCCCTGCCCTTTGCTGGAGGTGATTCATACCCTTAGCATCTTCTTCAGTGTACTGGGTATGCTAACCTTCACAACAATACATTCTGGAAAAATGTCATTTGTTCCATCAAAAAGGATAAGATGTGAAGGTATTGGTTCCTTACAACATCCTTGCTCAGCCCCCAGAATTAATCCCCCTTACAGAGACATGAAATATGAATTTATATCACATGCCACATGAAAACCACAATTTTAAAAAGGGAAACACACATAGATCCACAATTCAACTCCTAACATTAATATAGGTTGTGATGCTTGTTTATTTTTATTATAAAACATCTGCAGAAAGTTCTCTGTCATGTAAACATTACCCAAACCATGAATGTGTACTGTTGCTTTTTTTAAAATTAGATGATGTAAATTTATACCAAACTTTGTAGGACACTACTTGGTATATAGTATATTGATGAGAATAGCAACTTATTTGTTAATTCATGGGTCCAGGGAGGCCAAGTATGTGCTATAAAACAGTAGCCAAAGTATAAACAACATGTTCATTATGATCCCTTTTGTAGTTTTGTAATGCTATGTGTGTATTCAACACATATTTATACACATGCTTAAACTTCTTATTTTAGATATTTAGCCATTAACATATCTTAGCATTACAATTTAAACAAAGAAAAAGTAACAGCATTAAAGAAAGCAATAGTTCATAGATTAGCTCAAAATTAAGTAAGGTAGCAAATTAACTATCAGGTGAACTGGAAGCAGGAATTGGGCGGGTAGAATGATATGCAAACTTCAGATTAGGGATGAGTTTGTATATCATTCTGACAAGCTTGATTTTTCTTCTAGGAAGGAAGAGCTATATAGGATTTTAAACAAAATGATGATGTAAGATCTTGCCTTTAGAGAGGAGGCAAAGAACACCAGTTATGATACTTTGAAGATGTTCTGGCAAAAAACAATGGTGGCAGTAGAATCCAAAACAGAAGCTGAGAAATTTAAGGGCTATGTCCTTTCTATAATGAATAGTACTTGTTGTGTTTTTGTTTTTAAATGTTGGAAGTGAGAGAGAAGAAAGAGCCAAAGAAAATTCATAGATTTCTAATTTGGGACAATCCTATGAGAGTTTAAGATTTTGCAATTTTGAACTTTTCTGTGTTCATCAATTTTAATCTTTTAGAATATTGTATTTTCATGTGTAGTTGAGAATGCTGATACTAGTGATGTGGTATAGGTGGAATTGAGAGAGGAAAGTCTGGGGCATCTCAAATCACTCTCAAGGCTCTTATTCAAACAAAAATGATAAGGGCCTCATTTAGACTGTAAGAACCATCTTATAGTTAGAAATGGGGAGCCAGTTAAAACTTGAATTTTAGAAGGAAGATGAGTTTGTCTGATTGATGTTGAGGTTAAAGCACTGAACAAAATGGACAAAGTCTGATCCCACCACACTGGAAATTTTATGGAAGGGGGAAAAATACACAAAGTAATTTAGTAAGCAAGTTCATTTGACCTGATGATAAATGATAAGAAGAAATCAAATAGGATGATGTGTTCTTTGAAGGAGGCATCAACCTGAAATTGGGGGGGAGGGGTGAAAGATCTCATTTTTCCAGGAGACACCTTGAGTTGAAACCCAGATGGCAAGAAGGAAACAGTAACTTTCCTAGAGAATGAAGGGCAAGTGCAAATGCCCCCAGGCTAAGACTGAGTTTGGAAGGTATAAAGATGCAAATAGCAAGCTGACTGTCTCTTGGCAGATGACACCAGGACAGGAGGATCAGAAAGGAGACCTAGGGGCTGGCAGCAATATCAGACCTGGCAGGTCCGTTGGCTTTGGGAAAAGGTCTGATTTCACTCTCAGTCAATGCAAAGGCATCCAAGAGTTTTCAGAAGCAGAGGAATGGAGTGGAAGGCTGTGTGTATGTGACATGATCTGATAATGGAAGCTACTGTTGTGATAACATGCCCAAGGGACAGACTGAAGGACAAACCTTGGAACATACCAAACTGTATCCAGGCAGCAAAGAAAAAAGAGAAAGGTCGAAGAGGTAGGATAGAAAGCAATATAGCACTAATGCATAGTCCCCAAGAGAGGGGGAAGTTTCCAAAAGGAGACAGTGATGCAATGAAGTCAGGTGTCAGATGAGGCCAAGAGGATGAAGAGACACTGTGATCATGGGTATTGTATTATTCGACACTCAGGTCATTTTAGATTCAATTTTGATTATTTAGTGAGAGAATACATTTAACCCAAGGCTATGTACATATCATTATAGGTGGCATTAGAACTCAAATAGTAGGAAGGTATAATTTTTTTTTTAATGTTGGAAATGGATCCACACTTAAAAACACTAAAGATATACAACAGAATATGTAAATTTCTGTTTTATTTTATACAAAGATCAGTTAATTGAGTAATTCATGTACACTTCTCTTTCATTCTATGGAACCACTTTAGAAACAACAATACAAGTTGGGAGAAAATAATAGACTTTGAAGTCATTAACAGAGAATGGACTAGATAATGGTAGTGCTGAACTGAGTAACATAAGCATTACCCTTCACTCTTGAACTTGCCATTTAATAGAGAATAAATGTGAATGAGGAAAGAGCAGCAAAGATGGGAGAGAATACCTGGGCTTATATTCAGAGGGGCTTCACAGGACGGTTGTTTAAAACTGTATCTGAAGAATGAGTATGTTGCTAAAGAGAATCAGGGTTGGCTGATGGTGTCGGCTGGTCAAGCTACAGTTTCTGGTAGCTCAGCTGAACCATAATTTACTATTTTAAGGAAAAATTCATTTCTTCTTTTGAGGGCTTTCAACTAATTGAAGGAAGAACACACATGTTATCTATGATAATCTCTTTTACTTATGGTCACTAATTATGGATTTAATCACATTCAAAAATACCTTCAGGGTACCACCTAGATTAATGTTTTATTGAATACCTGCAAACCATATAGCCAAGTTAACACATAATATTGTCCATTAAGTGAATATATTATAATACTGAATGTTCAAATCTTTGATAGACTCTTCTAGCTATCATTTTTACTTATTAACATAAGGGTCAGCAATAAGTTGATATTGCCTTATTTATCTGCCAATAACGGTTTAATTTTTATAATTTTATTCCTTGTGATTTTTTTTAAAGAGAGAGAGAAATTTTTAATATATATATATATATATAAATAAATATATATTTATTTATTTATTTTTCGGTAGACACAACATCTTTAATTTATTTGTATGTGGTGCTGAGGATCAAACCCAGGACCCTGCGCATGATAGGCGAGTGCATTACCGCTTGAGCCACATCCGCAGCCTCCTTGTGATTTTTTTACTCTTTGAATTTTTGAGGTTCATAATAATAGTTCAGTATTTGTAACTGTAACCCAATAGGGATTAAGAAAATGGCAGAAATTTTCCATAATTCACTATGTAAGGCTTTAAACATATTAGCAAACATTTCTGATTTCTTAAAATTAAGTGCTTAAAAATGAAAGTCAAGTACTAATAGATTATAAATTAATTATAAGCTTGATATTTATATAATCAGACTCATTTCTATTATAAATTAAAATTTTCATAAATTTATTATCTTCCATTTCATGATTTCTTTTTATAAGTAAAAGACTTACTTTATTAAAAGATAAAGTACAACTTCAGCCACAACAGCTGGGAGAGTCCTAGCATACAGAAGGTGATCAACAGATATCGACATATGAACAAAATGTGAAGAAGATAGTAAACTATGTCAGTTCAAGGTCAGAGGTCACAGAAATGAGGAAATTAAGACAATGGGAAATGAGAGAAAAAAGTGATGAATGCAGGCAGAATTAAATAAAAGCTATATATTTGCAAGTAACTTGGACTGTTAAACACAGCTTTCATGGAGACATTGAATAATGTTTAATGCAGTCAGTGTTATTGATTTAGGAAGATTGAATTGAGTGAAGAAACTTGTAGTGATTATTGTAAGCAGAAACAATAGGTTGCACATGGGAATTATTTTCTCTCTTAATTTAAATAAAACCTCAAAAACACATTAAAAATATAAATCATCTACAATGTAGGATTTGAAAAAATCTCCAAATAAAAGGTAAATATAACCCCCAATTCTTCTACCTAGAAACAATGACGACTAATATTTATGTGTATCACCTTCAGTGTTTCACCTGACATATCCTGTGATCTGTTGGTATAGTCACCTGTGCACAAGCATTCTGTCATTCTCAATAAAAAAGGACATAATTATATAAAAAGTGGCTTTATTTAAGTAGTAAATAATGGAGGTTCTTTGAGATTAAGACATACAAATCAGCCTCTATCAGAAATTATGTAACATCCTTAGGTGGTGCACGCCTGTGATTCCAGCAGCTTGGGAGATGGTGAGTTCAAAACCAGACTCAGCAATTTAGTGAGGCCCTGAGCAATTCAGCAAGACTCTGTCTCTAAATACAATATATTAAAGACTGGGGATGTGGCTCAGTGTTTAAGCACCCCTGGGTTCAATCCCTGGAACCTAAAGAAAGAAATTATTTAACCATTCCTGTTGAAGATCAATTGCTCTCAGTCTCACTCAACTAATTTTTTTCTGCCTTGTGTTGTAACATATTATGTGTTTTTCAATAAGTAATGTTGTAGCAAACATCTTTGTACATGTATGTTTACATTTGATGTAATGTCATTTTGTCTATAATGTGGATTCTAAGAAGTGAGATAGCCAATTTGGAAGTATGCAGAGATTTAATTATTACTTATATTGTCAGTTTCTCTCTAATGTAATACCCATTTATATACTAACCAGAATATTCAAAAGCACATTTCCTTATCATTCAATATTTTAAGTTAATCTGTTAAGGAAAATAAACTTATCTTCTTGCTTTACATTACATTTACTGTTATTTGAAAAGAAAATAAAAGTGTTCTTGAAAATTTCCTCTAAACACAGTACTACTACATGGCAGAAATAAAGATGGTAGTTGAGCGAAAAGGAAGATTCTATATTAGTAAAAGTCAGAGGTCATGTGGGGCTGGGGATATAGCTCAGTGGTAGAGTGCCTGCAGAGCATGTATGAGGCCCTGGGTTTGATCCTCAGTATTGAAAAAATAAATAAATAAAAGGTCAAATATCATGAAGGCTTATATTGGGCCAGAAGGAGGTATCTATTCCAGAGCAACTATATGCCGAATGGCATGTTAACTTTTTATCACTAGATTACTAATAGTGATAATTAGTAATATATTGACATCATTTGCCAAATATTTCTTTAAAAGCAAAAAATAAAGATTTTTCCTTTGAAGTTAAAAATCATTCAGTACTTCCAAATTGTGCAATACATTTAAGGCATTATATATTCAAGTACTTGAATTTAAATGATGAATTCAGTAATATGTTTCTTGAAATATAGACCATAGTCTTTGTCTTCCAAAGGATATTTTAATCAAAATATTAAAAATAAGCTGAGTCTCATTCAGATAGTTAATTCCAGCTGCCTTTTGTGGTAATATATCATGAATTATCTCTCTGATGGATGGGTAGCCAAATGCAGATAAAATTAGCTTTGCAGTCATTCATTTTAAATTGCTCTTGAATCATTTGGAAGTAAATTCCATTTCAGAAGAATACGCTTCAAGTCTCAGACAAAGAGATAATGGTCCTATATTTTATGATATAAGCAATAATAGTTTAAGTCTTATGATTCAGAAATATAGAAACTTATGTATTAAGTTGATGAAAATTAAAGCTTGATATATAGCAATAAAACCGGCAACCTAAAGCTTCCTAGATTGATGTTCATAGCATAATATTTTCCTGTCAAGAATTAGGTGGAATGAAAGTCTATAAAAATAATACATGGTGCAAAGCTTTCTCTTCTTGTATATAAATGAAAAATCAAATGCCCATATGAGATAACGGAAAAGGAAATACTGGGATTTACTGATATCAAGATAAGAAAGGCACTACTGTTGCAATGTCATTATTAACTAATAGTAGAAAGTGAAAAATAAGTAAAATGGTAGGGGATAACAAAATTCATAATAATGTTATATCTCCATCAAACAAAAGGAAATTATAGCTTTGAGTTGATACTGAATCCAGTGTACAGAACCAAAGCAACTTCAGAGATTTTTTCCTTTGTTAGTTTGAATGAACTAAATGTAGAAAACGCTTTAGCAATCTTATAATTAAAAAATCATTTTGCCTAAATAGAGTAATGCAATCAATATCGGCAGCAGAGTATACATTTTTATAAAATAAAATAATTTAGGGTAACTGTAATATGTCACTAGAAATAAGTTCACAGTCTGAAGTTGCTGTTTGAAAATTGGGTTCCTATTGTCACACTGATCCCTTCTTCAGATATTTATATTAAGAAATAAAGTGGTAAGAAGATTCACTCACTGATCTCCCTGTGGAGAAATATAAAAATTGTTCTTTTATGGCTTCAACTTTTGCAGCATGACCTTAATAGTTTCAGAAAGCTGGTTTGCTGGTATAGTAAAATGAATTGCATGCTAGGAACTGATTTCAGTAAATAGTCTATCAGCTCAAGGTAGAATCTCAAACTTTCTGATTGCCATGTATTTAACAGTCCTCTAGTGGCCTTGGAAGAGTTAGCCTCAGCAGACAGGGATTTACTTGTTTTGGATCATTTCCATGGATGGGCATCTGCAAGACCATGTTTTCTACAAAATAGTCAATCAGTATAAAAACTTGGAAATACCAAATAAGCTCCAAAATGAATATTCACAATAGCTCGTGAGCTCATTAGTAATCATCCCATTTGTATTTTTTCATATTTATCCCACTATCCGTATCTACTGTCTTGAATATTATTTACTAATTTTATTTCTATAACCTAAATTAAGTGCTAGAAGTGACATGCCATATCACTTAATGTTACTTAATCCAAGACTGTAACATTGAATACATTTTTTAGAAAATATTAATAGACTATTATGCTATTATTGGTGAGAGCAGCTCTCTAGGGCAATATTAAGAGATGGGTTCTGCAGAAACTAGAATAATATGTAAAAAAAGAAAACATTAAATTTGTCACATGAAGAAAACATTTCTAATGATAAAAATCATTTTTTAGTAACCTTCATTTTAAGTGTTGAAAAGTGCTTTGGAAAATCAATACTGTGGGAAGCCTCAAACCAAGACATAGATTTATTTCTTCTTATCACAATCATCTTAAAACTAAATATTAAGGAAATGCAAAGTTAGTTTGATCATATGTTTTATAATGATATTATTGAATCTTTATTTCCCCCCATCACATTTAACAGAGCCTCTTGTTACTTGAAAATATATGTGTGATTTTCTTAACTTCATTATTATTCTCAGTAGTTTACAATAAGATAATCAGAATAAAAAAGATACAAGTTTTAGCAGGGCATAGAAATCAATTTTTAGTGTCTCTATAAAGTCTTTCCATAGAATGTGAACCTATAAATACTTTGTTACATTATTAAATAAAGTAATGTAATACATGATCCTCTGATATCTTATAATTCCTTTTAAATGAATAAGAGTCATTTAAAACCACAGCTGAAAGCCTTTTTATAATTTGCATACTTAAATACATAATTATTAAATGTTTTCACATGTTTTGTGTATACAAATACATACTAACAGTAAAAAAAAAAAATGAATGAAGTCTAGTTTACCATCTGTCTCCATGAATAATAATTAAAAATAAAAGCCAACCTTGTGTAGAATTTGAGTCTTATATTTTGCAGTGCTTTATTGATTATCAGCCCTGTCAGTCATCATATACAACAGGAAGTACTTCAGCTGAAGAAAAAGATTGGATAGGGCCTTCAGGACAATAGTTTTATGGTGATGGATCCATCAATAGCTCAGTTCCTCATCCTTTTGCCTTTCTGAGCTATGTTTATTTAAGCAGTCTTGAGTGTTCCTGCATATTGACTAAAGGAGCTGAACTGATAGAAACAGGGTTATTCTTTAGTAAGCTGACAGTTTGGGTCCTTGTTGTTCAACAGTAAAAAAGAAAAAAAAAAAAAATTAAGGAGGTAAAGTAAGAAAGAAAGAAAACTATAGGAAACATCACTTACATGTAGGAGTCAGGGGAGCTACTTTGAAAACTTGTTCTGCCCATGATGCAAGTGAAGCCAATTTTTACTGCAAAAGAGATTAGCAGAAACTGGATGTCATTACTATTTGACAGCTATCCCATGATCTAGATGAAAAAACGTCCCCGGCCAGGTTTCTTAGGAGACAGATGTTCACTTCACCAATGGCCATCTCCCAAAATGGGGCAACAACTGAATGACCAAAAAAAGAGTTTCAAGGTAACATATTGAATATATATAGTGCTAAGGATTTATTAAAATTTTTAAATTTATTTTTAAATTTTGATCTGAGAGTTTTGTCCCTCTACAGATTAGCATGTTTAGGAAAATAAAAATAGTTTTGTTCTTCTCTGTTTCTTATAAAAAAGATAATTATCAGCCAGGCATGGTGGTGCAGGCCTGTAATCCCAGCGGCTCTGGAGGGTGAAGCAGGATGATCAAGTTCAGAGCCAGCCTCAGCAAGAGCAAGGCACTAAACAATTCATTGAGATCCTGTCTCTAAATAAAATACAAAAAAGGGCTGGGGATGTGGCTCAGTGATTGAGTACCCCAGGGTTCAATCCCTGGTACCAAAAAAAAAAAAAAAAAGATAATTATCAAGCTTAATTTATTTATACTGTATTGAAAAGACTCCTTACTCCCTTTACCTTGACTTTTGTGAAATGTGATAGATTTTATTTAAAAAATCACTTTTATGATTTTTTTTTTATTTAGAATCATGCAGAATCCACGTTTAAAAAAAACTCAAAGTGAACAAATATCTCAAGGGATTTTTAAGTTGTTTATTCAATGGTGTTGGAACATCAGGGCAGGAGCAATATGTTTGATAATTTTCAGTGCCATAAAAATGAGTGTGTTGTTCTTCTTTAAAACAAAAAATCCTCAGTAATCCAATGAAAACAGGTTTTCCCAGTCACATAACACCATACAAGGTCTGAAGTGTAATTTTAAAATAAGACCAAAAAGCATTTCTAGATTCTAGGCTGTACTGTGCCTCTGAATTGCTGTTATCATTACTGTTTCCAATGCTTTGTAAATTATGAGTTTAATTAATATATGTTGGCTGAATAATGTTTCACACTGTGGAATTTTTTGAAAATAGTGATAGATTTAAACTGAATCTAAAGATCCTTAGTTTGTGTCTCTAGTATGTCTACTCAATGCCTTGCGAAGGATTTAAGATTTTCATTTGAGCCTTGTGCTTTTCAAACAAATTTTTATTATGAAGTTCATTTAGTTTTTATCAGTTCTCATTGAGAGTAACACTGTGTAGTGGGAAGTGTAGTAATGTATTGGGAAGACACAGTGTTGGTGTTAGACAGCCTTGAATCCCAATTCCAGTTCTACTAATTACTGCCTGTGGTTTGAAGGAAAGGTGTTTATTCTCCCTGATGATGTGTTTTGCTATGAGTATAATAATGCAGCTCCTTAATTGAGCATCTAGTCTATTGATATATCTCACATGTAGTAGACTTTCAAATCATGTAATTATTTATAAGTCGGGATTTTAAAGTGAATACCAAAATAAAAGACAATTTATCTGAATGTTTTGACCATTTTCCACTTTCTTCTTAACAGACGACGACTTTTTTCATGAACTCCCAGAAACGTTTCCATCAGATCCACCTGAGCCTCTGCCACATTTTCTCATTGAGCCAGAAGAAGCCTATATTGTAAAGAACAAGCCTGTGAACCTGTACTGTAAAGCCAGCCCTGCCACCCAGATCTACTTCAAGTGCAATAGCGAGTGGGTTCATCAGAAGGACCACATAGTAGACGAACGAGTGGACGAAACTTCTGGTGAGTTTTCACTGGCATTTGGACGGCAGTGCGAGATCCTACGCTGGCCTGTTGTCATACTGTTATTTCAGTTAGTGAAATGAAAAATGGAGATTTTATCCCATGGAAGAAGTTTTGAGTCAGTTTGGTTAAGATTTGGTGATCTCATTCCAAGCATTACAAAATAAACTGTGATGAATATATCTTGACTCGATTCCTGTTGGACTGCATGTAATTATAGCATGATTCATGCTTGAGGAGATAAATAATGTGAATAAATAGACTGAATGAATGCGGATGCCCTATTAAAGGATGTCTTTCAATTTTACTTATGTGGTAGTTAGACCTAAAGGTCCTGAGTTCTAGGAATCATGTTCAACTTTACTGACTTCATTCACCAACATTTCTAAGATAAATAGTTACCTTTATGGTAAAAAAAATGGAAGCATTTAAATATCATCTTGTCCTTCATAGATATCTCTATGTACCAAAATGGATTGACGTTTTCAAAATCCAAATGGTAAATAAGTCATGTTTGTGCCTGAGTATTGGATTATCCAAAGACAAGTACAGACCGGTGCATGAAGGGGATCTACACTCAATATCTCTAACAGCAAAAGTAGTATGTTGAATTAATAGGACATAAAGAAATAAAATTTACTATGAGATAATTAAGAAAAGGCAACTTATATGGAACATAAACTCATATAACATAATGGGTCTTTGGAAATCAGGTGGCAACTCTTCATAATTGCTTGTCTATTTGTGAATCAATATGTTCACTGTATGTAAGCTGCTGACTGCAGGAATAGCTGGGTATCCAATTGTAGGGTAGCTTACTTCAGGGAATTGCCCCACCTCTTGGTCTAATTACTCAGAAAATAACTCCACCAGATGTCTTCAAATTCTCAAGTGGATTGAGTTTTATTTGTTTCAGCTCATTTATTTGTAAAGATTTTGGATACCTAAGCTTTTAATGATAGGAGAAAAATAAGATATCACAAAAGCTAACATTAGGCTCACAACATACTTTATACACTTGTCTTTGCCAAATTAATGAAAATGCCTGTTTAGAAAGATTACAAATAATAATAAAACTTCTTTGATACTCAGCACTTCTGCCAACGTCATGCTATGTAAGTAACACTTATACAAACACACACAGGGTTTCTTTCCATAAAACATTTGTTTTCTATGTTTCTACACAAAAGTAATTGTTACTACATGTATCCAATGATTGAAACTACCTTTTAAAGTTACTATAAACTAAAATAGATGACATATTTCTAATCAAATTCAGGATGGATAGATGAGAAGGAAGAAGAGATTTGGGAGCTTTAACACAGTTTTCTGAAGATGGCAGGGGTGGAGTCAAATGCAATATGGTTTTCTATTGGGTTTTGTTTCCATTTGAAACTCTATGAGAAAGCCAGCATCCATCCTAAAATTAATATTCTAGACACATTCTAGGTCTAAAATTGGGAAAAGACAAAGATGTCTGCAGATGCCTATCTTATTTGGTATTGTTCTAACTTACTAACCAGTGTTATTAGACAACACAAGTAATTAAGGAGACTAAATTATTTTAAAAGTGAGAAATTATCATGTATGACAAGTGGTATGGTTTCATATCTGGAAAAGTTGTCTAATTTCAAAGGAAAAACATCAAGAATACAGAAAAGTAGCTGATAAAAAATGTGCATAACCTATTAATTTTTCTTTGTACAGAGAGCCAGTTTGAACTAAAATGTAATAAAACATATTACTTGGAATAAAGTTAAGACATTTGTCAAATTTTGGAAAGGAAAACAGTTTTTTGTTTTGTTTTGTTTTGTTTTGTTTTTTTCTTAGTGCTTGGGACCAAACCTAGGAACTCACACGTGCTAATCAAGCACTCTAATACTGAGTTACATCCTGGGCCTAAAAAGAAAAGTTTTAAGTTCTTTCTGCACAGAAGCCAAAAATTTAAAAATAAAAAAATATTATGACTCAAGTAAATAGACATACATTGTACTTGAGTAGAAATCATTAATATTTTTAAAATTTCTGCTATTTATAAATGAATCTTTAAGGTCATTAACATTTTATGAAAAACAATTCACAAAAAAAAATTGGGAAAATTCTGAAATAGTAGAGTCATCAGGGTACCCCAGGTTTTTATTGTTGTATTATAAATCTGAAGATGTTAAGTGAGTTTGATCTTGGCAGAAGACAAAACACACATATTAATGGATTAAAATCAATTAGATAAAATTCTCAAATGCCTAAAGCCTTTCAGAATGTGATAAAGATATATTTGTAGCCACTGAGGAAAAGAGTTTACTGAATGCACAGATGAGACAAGGTTAGGAAACAGAAAACAGAAAAATAAGTATAATCAAGCAAGGAAGCAAGCTTGAATTCTATCTTATTTTTAAAAATAAATTCTAGATATTAGGACTTAAAGTCATCATTGTCATCATCACCATCACCATCATAACTAGGAGAAATTTTTGACTAATTGTTGATTGGTCAGTTGGTTTCAGTGATTGTTTTAATCAACTTTTTCATCACTGTGACCAAAATATCTGACAAGAAAAACTTAAAGAAGAAAAAGTTTACTTTGGTTCATGGTTTCAGAGGCACAGTCCATGGTTCACCAAAATCTATAGTTCTGGGCCCCGAGATGAGGCAGAACATTGTAGGGGAAGAGCACGGCAGAGGAACGCAGCTCAGGACATGACAGCCAGGAAGTAGAAAGAGTTTCCTCTCACCAGAGACAAAATGTAAACCCCAAAGGCATACTTCCAGTGACTCACCTACTCCAGCCACTCTCCCTACCTGCCTACAATTACCACCCAGTTAATCATATAAATGGATTAATCCACTGATTAAATTACACCTCTCAAAATCTGATCATTTCACCTCTGAAAATTCTACCATTATTTCCCACATGAACTTTTGAGAGATACCTCATATCTAAATCATAACAGTGGTGTTCCAAGCCTTTTTTATTAAGACAAGAAAAAATCTAGAAATCTTACAGGAATGCATTACTTAACTTGAATATCCAAAGCAAGAATACTTCAAGCAAAACCAAGATACAGGTTAAAAAAAAACAGTTATTAATATCTGTGGATGTATATTAGTCAAAGGACTAATTTAGTTAACATATAGTCATTTTTTAAACTATAACACAATACCACAACCCAAGGGAAGATTCAGGAGAGTTTGAACATGGAGATACAGGAACAGAGATGCCAATAGCAACTAAGCATCCAAAGAGATGTTATCATGATTAAAACATTTGTTAGTATACAGAGTTGATTACAGGCATATTTTGTTGATGGGGTTGTAAATTGATACAATCTTTTTGAAAGCCAATTTAAAGATACATCCAATATTGAAATACATACATACCATTTCACTGAGTAATTTCCAGTCTAGGAACCATCTAAAAATAAAATTCCAAATTTGTACAAAGTCTTGTCCTTGCAAGTTGTCCACTGCAGTAGCATATCAGGTACTGTTTTTCCTTAGGATGGAATACTGTGATGCTGGTTGAAACATTGAAGTTGCTCCACATGTGAAGCTGTGGAAAATTCTCAGATAAAATTTTGCAGGAAAACCAACGCACAGAACATTTCGTGTGATATGTTCCTATTTTGCAAAGAAAGAAGCTATACAACGTATTTATATATGCATTGAAATTTTCTAGAGAAATGTGCAACAAACACTTGACAGCTTAGAATCCTGGTGATAAAGAGAGACTTTTATTGTTTGATTTTTTAAGTACTCAGAATATATTATTTTCAGAATAAATAATGAAACCTGAAAATCTTCCCATACCACATTATTGCATCTCTTTTCCTGCTCTCATCAATCTCTAATCTGGACAAATATTGTGGGGAAATTTGTAGGTCTCTGGTATTAGAGTTTTTTACCTTTCTGTGATATCAGAAATATTGTGAATAGCATCTAAATAGTTTTTGCATAAAACTGAATTCACCTACAATTTTGATCCTCAGCTCTCCACTTAACACAATCTGACTATAGTATTATTAGGGCCTTGGTGATTTTAATACTAAGAAATATTAGAATACATTCAGTGTTGAAATATATTACAAATCAGATAAATTTTCTGGGCATTTAAAAAATCAGGTTTGTTCTCAGATGATAGGACAGATAAAAAATATTGCAAACAAGTTCATTTTTACAGAGACCTCTGCCCTTAGAAATACCACTTGGAAGCATATTTGGTGTCCATCAGAGACATTGCCTTGTGATGAACAAAAATCAGTTACATTCACTAAAATCTCTATCAAACATACCTTTACACTGAAAAAAAAATCACAAAACTGGGAAAGCAAAACTAAAAAAGCGAAACTAAAAATGTCATTTTTAAAAAATTCTTCCTTTTAAATTGTCAAGCTGTTAAAAAATCTCTCTAACTCTAAAGAATGAAACAAATGGTTATTTGTACTAAGCAAAGTTCTACCATTGATCATAACGAAATGCACTGATTAAAGAGCATTCATTATGATTACTGTTTGCCTTTCCATCATTTAAACTGTACTTGCATTTCTTGCATATGCATAATATAAGAAACAGTAAAGGGAAAGCAGCATTTATTAGGTGGTTTAGAAATGTTCAGTACAAGCTCTTGATTTGGTAATAGAGTAATACATACCTATGTGGCCTTCAAAATTCCATACAAATCTTGATCTGCTCAAAATTTTATGGTTATATTTTTAAGAAAAACTCAGGCTCAGCAGCTTGCTTTCTATTTACTTGAAGTCTTTTCAACTCTTGTTTCCATGGTATCTAAGATCCCCCATCTAAAAGCAAATATTTTTCCTCTGTAAAGAAGCAAGGGAGTTTGGAAATCCACAGTTGTTTTCAAATTTTAATAATCCCTGAGATTTTCTCCTTTCATCTTTAATTATTCTCAAATTAGCAGAAAATGTCAATAAGACCAACACAATAATGATAAAAAGAGTTCCAAGACACATACAGAACACCTTACATGTATGATGTCCTTTAGACATTGCAAAAATCCTATGAAATGGTTTTTGAGATTTGGGGGATTTATCTTGTTGAAGCTCAACAAGATAAATAAACTAATTCTCCCCAAATCACATACAGAGGAGGTGATTAGAATCAGGATATGAACCGAGGACTCTCTGTTTCCAAAACCTTTGCTGTTGGCACTGTGCCCAGTGTCTCCCTAAATTCTGTCACAATTGCTAAACACAGAAGAGTTAATCTAAAAAAGGACAATCATCCTTTTCTCAGGAACAGAAAGCCTGGTTCAAAATGCCAGCTAACTCTTGTATCTTTACTGCTTTTTTATGCCTTCTTTGTCTTGTGTTAGTTTTCTACACATAGGCCTTTGTGATTCCTGAATGTAATGTCTTAAGCCAGTGCTTAGGATTTGATTCCTTTGTTCTTGAAACTCTTTAATATTTGGTCACTGAGCAAAAGGTGGGCCTTAGTAGGAAAAAAAAAAAAAAAGTTGATGAGAAGAGGAACTATAATTGAGCATGAATTTAAGTGAATGGCTTCTACTCCATACCTCACCAGGAGCCTTCACAGATACACTGTCAGTCAAATCCTCAATTTTTGCAGGAGTGGAACAATGAAATTTATTCTCATTTTGTATTCCTATTTCTCCATCCCAGTACCAAGAAATAGACATGTCATTTTAACCCTTCACTCCGCCAAACAGTGATTATCACTTGCTGTCAATACCTTCTCAAATCATCATTTTGTTTTTATTCTTATTTCTGTTCCCCAGTTTAGGTCTTTATTAGACTAAGGTGCTCCATGGATATTGTTGGTCTTGGCCTTTCTCTCGGTTTTTCCACTGTCCAGGTATTTATGAGTCTTAAGCACAGCTCCAAGAGATGTCATTTTACTTCTTAAAATTCTAGGATGGCTTCCCTTTGTCCCTGGAATAAAGGACATCCTCTTTGGAAGACTTTAAACTCTTCAGTATAGTTAGTTCCTTATCAAACATTCTAGATCATTCTAATAGTTTCTCTGCCACATGCTGTATATGATAGACCAATTGGATTTTTCTTCTTATCTGTGTTCAATGAGTTATGGTGTCTTTTAAGTTCTTAATAGATGTTACTTTGGAAAACAAGCAAACAAAAGCTTTGTGGTCAAATAATTTATAAAACACTGCAAATAACTATATTCCCCTTTTGGAAAAAATATGAATTTGTCTTAATCCATTTGGGCTGGCTTTAGGAAAATATATTAGACTGGGTAGCTTATAATAGAAGAAATTTATTTCTCATAGATCTAAAGATCAGGAAGTCATAGATCAAGGTGCCACAATATTAGGTGTCTGGTGAGGGTCTGCTCCTCTTACTGTGTCCTTGTACAGTAGAAAAGAAAGAGATTGTCTCTTACCTCATTTATAAGGGCACTAATACCCATTCATGAGGACCACCTCCATGATCCGATCACTTAAAGGCCCCCCACCCCCTAACACCATCGCCTAGAAAGTAAGAATTTCAACTGAGTTTAACATGATTATATTATAAGGAGAATAATGAATGGTATGATATCTACACTAAATGTGAAAAACAATTCTTCTTACAGAAGATTAAGCTATCTTTACATATTCCTCAAATCACCTATTCATGAAATATTTCAAGTAAGCACATTGTTGGTATATCTCACTAAATTTCAGTTGTTCCAATTTTGAAAGTAAGGATTTCAACATATGAATTTTGGATGACATAAATATACAGGCCATATCAGATGTGTACTAGCATGCAGAAGTCTTAGGAAAGTTCTGATGATGAACAGCCTTTTTTACTATTAGGTAACTAAACTATTTTTTACAGAACCTCTACTAAAATATCATGACACTTACTGTCACACAGGAGATGATTTAGAAATGCTGCTTGTACATTTTGAAGGGAAATAAGGGAGGATTTGTATAAATTTTATTAATTGGTGCATATGCTCTTGTCTTTTACACTTTTGTGTCTAAGAAACAGAAATTTTGAGACAATCATTTAAGTTAAACTTGATGAATTGTTGGCATGCTTTTCATTAAATTGAATGTAACCAATTTTTTGTTATCTTGACTTTATGAATCTACTTATGTCATAAAGTTGCTTACAAAATAGGTCTGGTCACAGACTATCATCTTATTAATCTTTAATACATAAAAGAGACAGTTATCATGTCTCCTTTCACAATTTATCTCTCCTCTTCAGTTTAAACACTGTACATTGAAGGGTAAGCACCAGGAGATCAGCAGTTATGCCTGTCTTTTTCTCTGTTCCAGTACCATGCTTAACTTGGTGTTGCACATAGTAGGTGTTCAACAAATACATATTGAGTGAATTATTCTTCATTCTATAGTTCCCTCCATCCTACCTCTGTTAAAGTCCTACTCATTCTTAAAGAAGTATCTTAAATGCAATGCTGTAGAAGAATATTTCTATAAAACCCCAAGTCATAAGCAAACATATCCTTATTTCTCCTACTTGTACTCCCATTTCATTTCACTCAGATATATTATGTGTATGTATATTTTATGTTAATGCACCTGAAAATCTCAACAATTTGACAATTTTAGGTGCACAACTCATAATTTCTTATCAATTTATATTTATCATGTTATTTATGAAAGTTATAGTCATCTATACACAGATCTATTCATAAACATGTACATTTTATCTATGATCTTTGCATCTTTAGCAAGATTAGAATGACATGGTATAGCTCAAATTGTGTAAAGCATTGTCTTATTTGAAATTTACAATACAAGGCACTAAGCACAGGAAATGATCAATGAACGTTTGTTTTGTGAGATTACAGCTACTCATCTGACTAAATTTAAGTAACTGAAATTTAGTGAGATGTACCAATGATGTGTTTACTTGGAATATTTCATGAATAGGTGATTTGAGGAATACATAAAGATAGCTTAATCTTCTGTAAGAAGAGTTATTTTCTACATTCAGTATACACATCATACCATTCATTATTCTCCTTGTAATATAATCATCTTAAACTCAGCTCTCTTTAACAGAGTGAATATGTTCCAAAGGAAGTTACATGGGTTTTGTTTAAATTTGAGTAAATGATGCATAAAATGTAGGAAGTGTGTTTGAACTTCATTCCATATTTTTTTATTTAAGTCAGTAGGCATATTGACTTTGTAAAAGTGGAGGTTTATATCTGTAATATAGTTGTCTGCCAATGAAGATAAATGGTTCTGGAATATAAATCAATTATTTATTTGATTTCCTTCCCAGAGGTACTCATTTCAATACCAGAAACGAACAATTTTTCTTTTCAATATAAGGTTGGTCTCAGGGCTGAGTAAATAAAAATAGAAAATTGATAAGGATCCATGCAGTACACAAAGGCTTTTCTACTGAGTCAATCTGATAACTTCACAAGAGAGTAGTTGCCAGATAGTCATAACCGAGTGTCAGTTATCCTGAATCATATGCTGTTTCTTATTCTTCATTGTGTAGTGTTCACAATGGGCTCGTCCGCATTTCACAGTGATGCTGTCTTGAAATGCATGGGCTGATGTGGCTGCCATAACTTCAGCTGCAGTTATGAATCACAGTGGCGTCAGAGTTTCAGAACTTAAACTTAACAGTGCTTTTACTTCTGTCCTATCAGGAAGATGGGTCTCTGCTAGGTTGAGTGATTTGGTTTCACTTGTTGTGTATAAACCTGACTTTAAAGATCTCCATTCATTTCCTAACTTGTGAACAGAAGTGAGTACTTTGAATGTTTTAGGCTACACACTTGAGTTTCTTTAGTTGCCAATCTACTATGCTGTGAATATTTGTTTTTGGCCTTTGTTCATTTCTGGCTGTCCCAATATTTGCAAATAGTAATATTATAGAGCTTGCACATATGCCTAAACACCCTAATTACATTGTATTTACAGAACAATTTAATTTTAATTTAATTATATCTTTATATCTCTTGGGGATTTTTTGTTGTTGTTGTTATCAGGGATTGAACCCAAGAGTACTTAACCACTAAGCAACATCCTCGGCCCTTTTTTTTTTTCATTTTTTAATTTGAGACAAGGTCTCACTAAGTTGATGCAGATGGCTTTGAACTCATGATTAAGCCTCCCGAGCCACTGGGATTACAGGTGTGCACCACCATGCCCAACCCCATGAGGAATATTTTAAATATCTACATTGAACACTGGATAGAAAATTTTAATAGTATTACTTATTGAACAGATATGGCCTAGAACATGAATGAAAAGTAGAGATAAGAAAATGTTACACTGTTCAGTGCTATTTTAGCAAGCTAGGTTTTATTAGAGGAAAGCCCAAATTGTCTAAAATTACAAATAGCTAGAATTTGAACATAATGAACATAAAAGAACCCTCCCCTTTCAATTAACACATAGGGCAAGGTTATTTGTAATCTGTTTCTACTCCTTTTGCCACAACTAAGATGAAAGCATGGATTAATACAATTTAGTCAAGTATATGCATGTGAGTAAATATGTAAGTACGTGTGTGTGTGTCCCCAAATTCAGAAAAAGAGAGAACCAAGTCCGACCACCCTCAAGCCAATACAGAGGCTACAGTAAGAAGCAGGTGTCCAAGGACATTCTTCATCTAGATTACTTGCTGCCCAAACTGGGCATTTCAGAGCAACACTAGTAATTGTGTTGCTATGGCAATTATGCCTTGTGCCCAGCAACCGTGCATACGCTGTGGCTTAGAGTTTTAAAGTGCCACTTCAAAGTGAGAATAGCACAATTGTTAAAAAGCCATGGTGTATTTTTTTTAAATCTAACCTTTGGAAAAAATATGAGAAGGATTTAAGAAGGATCTCTCCTACTTTATTTTCATGGGGGAGAAAGGACATATTTAACAGAGTTTTTAAAATTTCTTTTTAGTTGTCAATTTATTTTATTAATTTATGTAGCGCTGAGAATCAAACCCAGTGCCTCACACATACTAGGCAGGCACTCTGCCACTGAGCCACAATCCCAGCCCTTTAAGAGAATTTTGAATTATATGTGAAACAGATTGAGCATCATGTTTATAGAGGTTGTTTTATGAAGCAATTTCAGCTTACATGGCAGTTTACCTTCCTAAAGAGCTTAGCTTTTGTCCTCAACTTTATTCTTTTTTAGGTGTCTGAAACAATGGTGTTAATGTGTAAATAAACTTAGTAGATCATGATGAGAGAATGGCTGTTTTAGTTGGCTTCATCGTAGCTCTGACCAAAATGCCTAAAAAGAACAACAAAGTTTATTTGGGCTTCATGTTTTCAGAGGTCTCAGTCCACAGATGGTGAACTTCATTGCTCTGGGCCCAAGGTGAGGCAGCATATTATAGCAGAAGGGCCCAGAGGAACAAAGATGCTCAGCTCATGGGAGTCAGGAACAAAGAGAAAGGAAGGGGATGAGGGAAGAACAACCCATCCAGGCACATCCTGAGAAACTCACTTCCCTCAGTCTTGTCCCACCTGCCTACATTACCACCCAGTCAGACCATTTCAGACAAGGATGGACAGATTAGGTTACAGCTCTCATAATCTAATCATTTTGCCTCTGAATATTCCTGCACTGACAGGAGGCTTTGGGGAACACCTCATATGCAAAGTACAATGTAGACTGTTATCCTTTTCTATTCTGTGATGTCACAAACTCTTATCCATTTGATATGATTTTCTGGATCATCAAATCTTTTTTTTTTTTAATTAGGTCTAATCAGTTATACATGACAGTAGAAATCTCTTCAATTCATTGTACACAAATGGAGCAGAATTTTTCACTTCTCTGGTTGTATATCACTGAATCTTTTTTCTTTTTTAATATTTTTTAGTTGTAGTTGGACACGATACATTTTATCTTATTTATTTATTTTTATGTGGTGCTAAGGATCAAACCCAGCACCTCACAAGTGCTAGGCGAAGCTCTACCACTGAACCACAACCGCTGCCAGCCCCTGTCACTGAATCTTAATACCCATTATTCTATCAATAATTTGCTCAAAATCCTATTTTCTCTCTCCTCACTCCAAGTTATTTTCACACCTTTAAAGACACAATAGAGCATTTTTTGAGTTTTAAAACTCTACAATCCATGAATAATATAATGTTAAACTTTGAGGGGAGAGAACTTGACTAGTCCTGGATCCTTTCATCTTCTCTGCAACATACCATCAATTCTGAGTCATCCGTTAGCTAGTGATTCTCAGAGCCCTCTTGGGATGCCTGTTGAAATATCCATTCTTGCCAGATCCTCTGAAAAAGCACATTTGGAGACACAAAATCAGCATGTATTACATGAACACTACAATTTGCCAAATATCAGGGTATCTGGCAAAAAAATGTAAGCGTAGCACATGGGAAGTATAACATCTAGCAATGAAGAACAATTTCAGAATAGAGAAATTTTGGACTCGTTCCTAATTTTATTGAGGTTAAACCTGATTATAAAAATTCTGTTCTGGAAGACATTTCCCAGGATATGAAGGCAAGAGCAACAAGAAACTATTAAGGCAGGGAACTGTCAACCCTGACTGCACTTGACAATCACCAGGGGAGAGGTTTGCAAACACCTATGTCCTGGCTCCAACCCTAAAGGTAATGATTTAATTGGGAACAGAGCATAGCATTTCCTTGGTCGGTTGGTTGGTTGGTTGGTTTGCTTTTAAACTCTCTAGTAATGCTAAGGTACCACCAAGCTTGACAAACAGGGCATGAGAGAGACACTGTGTTGTAAAAGTAGGGTACAGGGAGGACCTAGACATTGTTTTCAAAAACCATGACCCAGCCACTTGGCTTGGTGCTGTCAGCATAGACATCACCAAGGAGATGACTGTACTACAGGAGAGCCCCATCTAGAGCCAGCAAAAGAGGCCAAGGAGAAGTTAGAAGAAAAAGGTCTGCTTTACCGTTTGCTTGATTTTCCTCTTATTCTGAGAATAATAAACAAGTTCATGAACATCTCCACCCCTGGAAATTCTGTGGTGTGGAGTTACATGTTATAGAGCCCTTGCTTTCTTCAGTATCCTTCCCCTTGTCTCTGCCTATTAAACTGCTCAGACTGAGGGATTGCAGCCTTCTGGGGAAAGTAGAGGTACCCCGGAGCTTCAGTGAGTGAAAATAAAGCTGGAAACACCCAAAGAATCTTCTGTGGAAGGCTAGTCCAGGGATGGCAGGGTCTGAATGTCAAACCTCTGTATTACTCCAGCCCGGATGGTCCTGACAATGAAGCCCTCTGTATGAGGTGATGTTAATGACTAAAAGGCTACCTCCCCACACCCATTCTGGGAGCGTTTGTGAAACCAGAAAAACACTGCATGGCAGACAGCTTTTCCTCACCTTTTTCCTCTGTCAGATTCTTGAGGCCACTCTTTGAATGTGGAGACAGACGGTAAATGCCCTTAGTCACTGTCTTTGTTTCCTAGACCTGCCACAAGAAATCAGCACAGATGTGGCAGCTTAAAACAATGGGAATTTTCTCACAGTTCTGGGGACCAGAAGTCTCAAGTTCCGCAGAGTCACGCATGCTCCCTCCCTCAGTGACTCTAGGATAAAACCCATTCCTTGTTTGTTTGTTTGTTTTTTTTTTGTTTTTTTTTTTTTTTTTCTGATTCAGGTGGCTGCCTCCATCTTCACATTGTCCCATACTCCATGTTTGTCTTCTTTGTGGGTCTTTTACAACAACATTTACTGTTAGGCTTAGGGCTCACCTGGATCTTCCAGGATGGTGTCCTTATCCCAAATGAAGATCCTTAACTTGATGACCACTGCAAAGGCCTTTGTACCAAACAAGGTCACATTCGTAGATCCTAAGGATTCATATGTGGACGTGTCTTTTAGGGGACCATCATTTAGCTCACTTGTGTCCCCAGGCATCTATAAGAAAAATGTTACTTATCCAGGCATGGTGGCACCCCTCTGGAATTCCAGTAACTCAGGAGGCTGAAGCAGGAGGATCACAAGTTCAAAGCCAGCCTCAGCAATTTAGGGAAGCCCTCAACCACTTAGCATGACCTTGTCTCAAAATAAAATATAAAAGGGGGCTGGGGACTTAGTTCAGTGGCAAAGCACCCCTGGATTCTATCCCCAGTACCAAAAAAAAAAAAAAAGAAAAGAAAACATCCCTTAATGTGACAAGACGAAAGGGACATGCTGGTGAAGACAGTGAGTAGGATTGGTGAGGGTTAACACGAAACGCATTTGTTTACCTGGCTGCTTTTCCTCATTTGTTCGGAATTTCTAAGTTAAATATCAATGTAGCAGGCAATGAAAGCATTCCCTGGTGTTCTTTACCAGCTTTCTAAAGCTTCCCCCAATCTGCTGTGTCGCACTCCAAGCCAGAGACAGGGAAAGAACTGTTCAGCCAGGCTCTGTGTACAGCTCATTTTCCTCATGCCCAACGTGTCCTTGCCAGCCCTGCACTGTAACCATCATCCTGTCTCATGGAGACAGGAAAACTCTCAGGGCCACGTTTCACATACAAATTCTTTCCCCACATAGTTGCCAGAGCCAAACCAGAAGAGCTAACACAATCAAAGGGCTGCACTTCATGATTTTCTCTGCCCACGCCTGTGCGCATGTGAGTGCCTATGTGAGTGCGTGAGCACACACACACACACACACACACACACACACACATTCACACACTTATTTTTGCTTGGCCTAGCAACACAATGGGAATGTAAACACGTTGTTAATGCAGTCGCTCTCAGTTGGCTTCCCAGATGGCTTAAGTTCAATAGATTTTTCCCCCTGATTTCCTCAGCTTCTCCTAGCAAGTGCTAAACAGCCATTATGCCTTTTCCTGCACATTGAGATTCATCTGCAGCTACTAAACTGCCTCCAAAGTGCTTCAATTTTGCATGAGTGCTAAGCTGGGGACTGGGAGACATTACCCAGTACTGAAGGCCCAGATCATTAGAAAGAGCATGTCAATCCTCTGAACCAGAAATAAAAAGTGCAGAGATTTCCTTTGTGAAGTCTCAACTGCAGCTTTATGTAAAACACAGACCTTTAGCAAGACTTTACATGGCCCCTTTTACTTCCCAAATTTTATTTGTGCTTTTTTTTTTTTCAGTTCTACTTTGGCACATGTGTTCTAATATTTTTAATTTTTAAACAGTTAGCTTTCTATCAGAAACATGCGAAATCATAGCCGTTCTGTCTCATTGTTTCTCAAGACCCCAGAACCCTCTTCACTTTTAATAGGGATGATACTTCAAAGTATTGCTAAAGGATCACCTGCAGGACAGATTTTTAAAACAAACCTGAAAACCTGCTGCATAGCAAGAAGGTATGAGAGGTGAGAGGCTGATACTGATAAGACATGTGCTGTATAAAGTATTTTAGATGTAAGATTTATATAAATACTTGATTATGGAAAATTTGGAATAGAATCTAAAGGGGATTGTGATAATTACCAAGAAGGAAGCAATAATATGCTTCTCATCTTTCTAATAGATAATCCCTGTATATTGTTAAATATGTCTTCTTTGTATTTTTCAAAGTGAACATATTTTTAATCAGCATTTGATCTGTACTTTCACCTCTACCATCTTCACAATCTGCTTGTCAGACCATCTTACTGCAAATTAAAAATGTGTGGTCAGCTCCAGTATTACCTGCGAGAGGGTGGCCCAGAAGGGCTGGAGTCCTGAGTCCTGCAGCTTTACATGCTGTGGGCCTGGGCTCACACCCCAAGGCCTTGGAGTGGTGACAAAATGTACTTATGATGGAAAGGTTCGCTCTATCCATTCAAGAATAATAAACTAGTCAGTCTCCTTTTACATGATTTCTCTGTAATTATTTCTCTTTTTTTTCCCATGTATGTACATAATAGGTGAGACTGTCTTTCTTTTTAGGATTCTGAGAGTAAAAATGTGTATTTGATGTACATTTATGGTTAGATAGTGCCGTTCATTATTTATCTCAAGACACATTTCCAAGAACATTTATTAACCACTGATTTATTCAACAGTGCATAAGTAAGTGGAACCTGACAGAAATGCAACTAAAAGGGGTTATAATAGGATATGAAGTGAGTGCATTCCAACTTGTAGGTACAAAGAAAATACTAGATGAATAACATGCATAAAAATGTACACAGAGATGTTAGGCGCATGAGTATACTGTCTAATATATTCACTTTAGGCAGAAACCCAATTTTGTCTGTCAGCATGTCGTATATATCATTTAGACTGAATAATACCATCCATTAATTTCCCTTTACTAAAAACATAGCTAATCATGAAAATGGCATGATCTTTATTAGTGTTGGTATCATTGCAAAATATTTTTTAACTATGATTCCATACCTCATTGACTCCAACTCTACTTGTTATATAGTTGTCTTTCATGTTCTCCCCATGAAAGTTGTTTATCCACTAAAGTATGTATCTTTGGAAGGGAATATATTTCATATAAAAAAAGGAAAAATGACAAAATTTTGCCAGGAGATATGAACAGACATATGAAGGAAGCCGTTTGTTCAGTTGGCAATATTACACAGGTATATAAATATCTTGGGGAATTGGAGTCCTGGTGAGAAACAGTCATTTTTCTTTATGATGCTAGAGGAGAATGGACAAAAAGACATCATCAGTTACAAACAATATTCAGGATCAGGTATCATTCTTCAGTCATTTCTGCTTTAAGCTTATTTATCTCTTGCAAAAACATCAAAATTTGTTTGACCGCAAAAAAGTGATAATGACAATTAAAAACTATGACCTAGTATTTCACATTAATTTGTGCAATATTGAAATGATATTTTGAAAGCATTGCACACATAACATTTTGAAAGTAATTTTATATGATAAATAAATTCCTCTAAATTTTATAATATTTTAAGCATAAATATTAAAATCAAACATTCACATATTTGAAAACAGAATTAATACAAATTTCTATTTATGTGTTAAATCAGATGGTGTCAGTTTTTAAAAAAATATATTTTTATTTGAGCTCAGCATTGAATCATGGAAAGCTGGGAATGGAACCACCATTTGACCCAGCAATTGCCCTTCTCAGACTATTCCCTGAAGAACTTAAAAGAGCATACTACAGGGATACTGCCACATCAATGTTCATAGCAGCACAATTCACAATAGCTAGACTGTGGAACCAACCCAGATGCCCTTCAATAGATGAATGGATAAAAAAAATGTGGCATTTATACACCATGGAGTATTACGTAGCACTAAAAAATGACAAAATCATGGAATTTGCAGGGAAATGGATGGCACTAGAGCAGATTATGCTTAGTGAAGCTAGCCAATCCCTAAAAAACAAATACCAAATGTCTTCTTTGGTATAATGAGAGCAACTAAGAACAGTGCAGGGAGGAAGAGCAGGAGGAAAAGATTAACATTAAACAGAGACAAGAGGTGGGAGGGAAAGGGAGAGAAAAGGGAAATTGCATGGAAATGGAGGGAGACCCTCATTTCTATACAAAATTATATATAAGAGGTTGTGAGGGGAATGGGAAAATAAACAAGGAGAGAAATGAATTACAGTAGATGGGGTAGAGAGAGAAGATGGGAGGGGAGGGGAGGGGGGATAGTAGAGGATAGGAAAGGTAGCAGAATACAACAGTTACTAATAGGGCATTATGTAAAATTGTGGATGTGTAACCGATGTGATTCTGCAATCTGTATTTGGGGTAAAAATGGGAGTTCATAACCCTTTTGAATCAAATGTATGAAATATGATATGTCAAGAGCTTTGTAATGTTTTGAACAACCAATTAAAAAAAAAACATTGCCAAAGTGCATGGGATTTATAAGTATTTTCTTCATCCATTTATCCAATGGGCATTAATTGAAAACTACTGTGTGCCATTCATGTTATAGTCTATAGCATTTTAGTCAGTACTGTATGAAGCTGCAGTAACATTTAGACCTCCCTGCCCAAGAATGGTAGCTCAAGCATGATGCAATGACACACCTGTTTATGTAACAGTCCTAGGGAGGTGACCTTGTCTGCTGCAGCACTGCTTCCCTTACTGGGGCATGGACTTAGGCTCCTCCAAACTGTCTCTCTACCATCCTCTGAGGTCTTACTTTGTTTTGCATCCAGGCGGCAGTAGCAGGGGAAATATAGTGAGACCCAGCAGCTTCTCCAAAAGCCTGACCTATAAAAGGTACATATGGCTTCTGCTCACATTCTGTTGACCAGTATTGCTTTGTAGCCACATCTGAAACTAAGCAAGCTAGAAAATATGGTCAAATTGTGTCCACGGGAAGATGTAAGGAGCTGGCAGTCTCTGCCATGCAATCTGTCTATAAAAGTAGTCCCTTTTCAAGATTTCTTGTGATCTCATTGCAGTTCTGTGAAGTGCACTGAGAAAAAAAAAAACTATTTTTATCAATTTAAAGTTTAAGAAAATGAGAAATTTAGTGCCATGTTTAAATTTACTTATGATAGTAGCCAATCCAGGATCAAAAATCAGGTTTTTTTCCTTTCATTTTAATGTTCTATTTTTCCATATTTAGTTTTCTCTGTCACTAAAGATTTCATTCTGCAGAAAACAATAATCCAAATTTCATTTTTATTTGATGACTGTTAGCATTTCAATGGCATTGTGATTTTTTAGAAATTAAATTTCTTCTCTTTTCCTAAGCAGCTTTTTTCCCCCAATTACATTGTGATAGGACCTCTGCTGCCTAGGTACGTAGGAATACTCTAAGTTCCAGCCTCCTTTCCTAAAAGTTCACCTGGGTGGAGTGATCATTTGTTGCCAATGACTGCAACTGACAATTATGCTGCCACTTCCCAGCTAAGACACTTGAGAGCAAGTGTGAGTCCTCTGTTCTCTCTTGGAAACTCTAAAACCATGGTTAGAAGGGAAGATCTCCTAGAAATCTCATGAAGAGAGACCTTTTGTGATGCTGAAAATTTAGAGGAGTTATGTATCCTTTGAAGAGAATATGTTTAAAAAAAAGGAAGTAGAACAAAACTTTGCCTGAAGACATGAACAGGCATATAATATATTAGGCATACACCCTGACGAAAAAGACATGGCTGGTTCTGGAAGATGTCTTTGTGATATTGAAAAATTAGGGGAGGACACAGAACAAAAATTAGGACACAGGATAGCATAAACTACTCCAGCTTCTAAAATCATGTTAGCTAACTCATATTATGGGCTTATTCTGCCAAGAATTTTATGTGCATTGCCTCATTGAATCCTTACAACAACCCATTGAATTAGGAACCTTAATTCCATTGCTCTGTTGAGGAAAGTCAGATTAAATGAAGAAGTTTTTTCAAGATCCTACATTTAGTTAAAGAAGAACCAGAATTTCAACCAGATTCTTTTTTCAAAGATCATACTCTTAGTTAAATCAACTGCCAAGGAGTAATTTAAAATAAGGTTTTACTAGCATAACTTTGGCAGTCTGCAATTCTATGTAAAGCCTTATGCTATCAAAAACTAAGTGCAAAGGGGGGAAAGTAAGTATATGTAACAGAGTCAGCAGAAGGGCAAAGAGATTTTCTTTGTTAAAAAAAGGTAACAAAAATTTAGAAAATTCATTATATCTGGGCATTTTATTAAATTATTTCTCCCTCTAGAATGATAAAAGAATGATTTGATATTAGGATTTCAGGAATGTATAGAAATATTTTGGAAATATGAGAATACGTAATTATTTATCAATCCCTATACAACGTTAAATTTGAAAACTGATATTTTAGCACAAGTTCAAAATACATGCTCTTACCTTGACCAGATGTAATGCTAACATTTTCATCTCCACTTGAAATTCCACAAAAATTTTCCTTGTTGTATGTACATTAGTGAGTCATTTTTGTATATCATAATGGTTTTTAAAAAGGAGAATAAAAAGAAATCTTTTCATTGGTACTTGATCTGTATTTACTCAGCTATTATAGATAATTTTGGAAGATCTAAAAGGCATGAAACTTCAATTTTTCCCCTATTTTTAGTGTGAATGCCCAGCATGCTCAATTTTGAATCAAAGTGGTTTTTATGATGTCTTTCTGGCTAGGGTAGAAGATACAACTCCTCTCTTGATTGAAAATCCCTTTCTTCTACATTATATAGAGTGCACATAATCACATATCTTTAAAATAAGTGTATAATAGTGTTCTAGGACAATATTCTTTGATTCATTCCACAAATACTTATTGTATGCCTGTAATATGTGTTGGCCATGATTCAAGTCCTTGGAAACTGTACATCACAGCCAACAATCTCCACCCTGATGGAGCTCATATTCTAGTTGGAAAATGTAAAGACCCAAGAGGGCATGAGATCGTCCATGTTATACCTTCACTTAAATATTGACATCTTCTTATCCTGTTCAAAATTAGCCTACTTGGTGATTTCCATACAGTTGCTGAATGTTCTGGTCTTACCTGTTACTACTAAACAGGAGCATCAGGAAGGCCAAATAAAGGAGGTGCACAAGCATTCTATTGCTAATATAATTAGGATTACACACTGCCACCCACTTTGTCAGGGTAGCTCCAATCTGTCTACAAAACAACATTCAGTAGAGATCTGGGGGATTAGTAAAATCCCAGGTGACTTGGCTAACAGGCAAAATAACCAAAGCAAATCTCTTGAACTCATTCAGGTGTTCAAACTCCATTTCTTACTATCCTGGCTTCCTATTCATGGCCCTGAACAATGAAACTCCCCACCTAACCCAGCTCACCTAACTCCACTAAAAATTTCCAAAATCAACTACCACATCTTTCTCATTTTAGTGTCTACCTAAGATAATATCCAACCAGTAAGGCTCCTCTCATCTCCTAAGTCTATTCAGTACCTGAAATGATGATATACTTTACTGTCAAAATATTAAAAGTATATATAAAGGGAATTTTACAGATTTAAAAAAACAAGAGAGAGAAATGAATTACAGTAGATGGGGTAGAGAGAGAAGATGGGAGGAGAGGGGAGGGGAGGGGAGGGGGATAGTAGAGGATAGGAAGGGCAGCAGAATACAACAGACACTAGTATGGCAATATGTAAAAAAGTGGATGTGGAACTGATGTGAATCTGCAATATGTATACGGGGTAAAAATGGGAGTTCATAATCTGCTTGAATCAAATGTATGAAATATGATATGTCAAGAGCTTTGTAATGTTTTGAACAACTAATAATAAAAAATAAAAATAAATAAATAAATAAAAATAAAACCAGAAAGTACAATGGCTAGCTGTACCCAAAATAAATAAATAAATAAAGTACTTTTATAACTATTCCTTCATTTCTTTTCTCACAACCCAGCAACCCCCCCCACACACACACACACATACACACACACACACAAAAAAAGCTTTGTTTTAAAGTTGGGGAATAAAAGCTTGATGAAATTTGGCTTGCCAAAAGTCAAATAATAATACAGAGCAGGAATTTATTTTCCTATCTGAATAAATCACTTGGCTGTTGTATGTTAGATGAATACTTTTTCTATCCACCAGTTGTTATAACAACTTTCCTGGATGAGTACAATTTGTTAAAATATAAATCCTTACATTTTTATTTGAAAAATTTCACTGGGAATTTGGAACTTACTATTTTTTTAAAAAAATATATAACTTTGTTTGTTTATTTTTTATGTGGTACTGAGGTTCGAACCTAGTACTTTACCCATGTTAGGCAAAAGTGTTCTACCACTGAGCTACAGCCCAAACCCTGGAACCTACTATTTTTATGATAATCAAATAGCTGTCCCCAATAGACTATACTATGTGTAAACTATTTAAGTGGCCTTCTCTCAGAAATGATTGCTCTTAATGCTTGTTTTCGAATTATTTGGAGTAAGTGCAAAAAGAGGCCCAACTGTGGGTGGAACAGTACTGGGGATTGAACTCAGGAGCACTTGACCACTGAGCCACATCTCCAACCCTATTTTGTATTTTATTAGAGAGAGGGTCTCACTGAGTTGCTTAGAGCCTCACTTTTACTGAGGCTGGCTTTGAACCTGAGATCCTCCTGCCTCAGCCTCCTGAGCCCCTGGGATTACAGGTGTGTACCACCACGCCTGGTAGTATTTATGATTGTGGAAACATAGATCTTGCTGCCATTGTCAGAGTGTTTTCAGAAGATTACCAAAAATAGTGCTCTTAACACTTGTGATTAATGACTTGATATAAGAACATAGCACTGAAACAATTTTGTAATAACAATTAAAATTATTAGAATTCTAAGTCAAATTAGCCTTGTTTACTAGCAGAGACAGATTAATCTTCCTAAAGAATACAACATTTTTTAAAAAGTCATTTCACCAATTTACAATATTCAGTTTCCCTGCTCCAAAGAACAAACGTCTGTAGTTGCCATTCAAGGTTCTCCATGAATCTCTCTTCACATTCAACATTTTTATGTGAACTATTTATGTGAACTATTTTTCCTTGCAATGTTCTGTGGTGATGGTTGTGGTTGTTGTTGAATCTCTGCTCTTTGACTTGACTGTTATGCTTTCTTCATGAAGTGTCTTTGATTTTCCTGTCACTCTCTAAACCCAAACTATGCATCTGTGTCAATCTCAAATATTTTACTTGCCCATGTTTTCCTGATGGCTCTGTCTTAAACTACATCACTACAGCTTTCTTCGTGGGGTTTCCAGGATTTCCCAAACTGTGAATTACTTTGAAGGGACCCTCATAGAGAATGCCAAACAAAACTACATTGAAAGCCATAGTGAGATGGGGCTGTGTCAGTGTTGCCTGAAGTTCTGTGGTTTGATATATTAGGGGAAATGGTGCTGATTCACATTACACCAACTTTGATGGCAGAACTTCAGACCAATGTCTGCAATTTACTGATGGGCATTCTGAGTTTCTTAAAGGAAGGTATATTAAACAGAAATCTTGAAGATGTTTAACTATGGAACCCTTTTTTTTGAGAAATGGTTTGATAAATATTAATGTAGTGGAAAGAATAAGAATATTGAATTCAGACAAATATGTAGCTGATTCCTTTTTTCAGTACACATTGGCTGTATGAATCATTGTTTAAATTCTGATCTCTGCTATTTCCCAGTATGACAGGTATAATAATACTAATTCATAATCATTGATATGCAGATTAACTAAGACACATAGTAGACACTGGTTATCTTTTTAAAAAATTTTATTGGTGCATGATAATTATTCATAGTAGTGGGATTCATTGTGCCATATTTGTACATGCTATGACATAAATTGACCAATCACACTCCTCAGTATATTGCTTTTTCCTCCTGTCCTACCTCCCTCTGATCTGCTTGCTCTACTGTACTGATTTCCCTTCTATTGTTGTTATTAATATTTTCATTAGTGTGTTATAATCATATATAAAGGCAGCAATCATAGTGGTATGATAATACATAAACACAGCATAATTTGGTATGTTTCCTTTCACAGGATACTAGTTATCTTTACTCTTCTGAGCTACAATTAAATTCATATCTGTGATTAAACCTTTTCCTTTGCATTATAGCTGTTTAGATACAAACAATTCATTTAACATACATTAACTGGACAAATATTTTTGACAATTACTCCATGGATTAAAACCAAATCTTTATGACAGAGTCCCTATACTCAATGCATGCCTATTTTCTTTTCTTTTGAATGAAGTAACTATAAGTGATTCATCTTTATGATTTCCTAGGACACAACCACCAGGCACAAAACAGATGCTCAAGGATTATCTCCATGGCAGAACATAACAGGATGAGACTTTCTCTGCAATCTTTATCAATGTGTCCTGAGCATATAGAAGAGTGCTTGGTAGGGGCTGGGGTTGTGGCTCAGCGCTACAGGGCTCGCTCGCCTAGCACATGTGAGGCCCTGGGTTTGATCATCAGCACCACCTGAAAATAAATGAATAAATAAAATAAAGGTATTGTGTTGAACTACAACTAAAAATTAAAATTTAAAAAAAAAGAGTGCTTGGCACATAGTAGAGCCTCAATAAGTATATACTGAATGATCAAGCAAGAAGGATAGGAAGACCTATAATTCATAACAGTAGTGTTAACTAGATTTCCAGGAACTCATTATTCACCCTATTGACTGGAATCTTTTTAAAAATTTTATTGAAATTAATGAAATGTATAAAACAAGGAAGCCAAGAAATGCATGTATTCAGATTTAGGTCATAATAAGAATTAAACTGTCAAAGAGAAATGGTGGAGAGTATATAATCAAATATAGTGATAGGTTTGATGTTTTAGGAAAGATATATAGAAGAATGTTCTACTTGCCAACTTAAGGGAATGTGCCCTTCTGAATTAAACAAATTGCCATCATGTCTTTATAAAATTGCTTCATTGAATTCCAAAGAATTCACACAAGGCAGAGGTTAGAGAAAGCATTTTAGTTCCAGTTTGGCCTCAGAAAAGTTTCTTGGCACCGATTCAATAGATTTCTTTTCACCACCAAAGTTAAGAATAAGAATTAAATGATGGTCAATGCTGGTAGTATTGATTTCTATTGACTCATTACAACCTTGAATGCAAGACAGAAATATTTTCAGACCCATCACTCCCATTATCCTTCAGACCTGACCCTCTAGGTGCCATGTATTTGAAAACTCAAATAAAAAACAGAAGGACTGCTTCTCCTGTGAAATTCAAAACCTAATGCTCCCACAAAAGAAACAGAAAAACAATGTTGTTATTGCTGGAGTAAGAATCATTTGTCACTCTATTTAATATCGTAACTAAAATTTTAAGTTTCAAGACAGGAAATAGTGCATTGAACTGTACTCATCATGGAGCTTTCCAGAGGCACTAGGAATCCTTCAACCCAGAGTCACAATCCATTGAATATTCTTTTGACTTTTATACAAAACAAAGACAACAAAACACAGGTCCTCATTTGACACATTTGGTACCATTTAAATAGAATTAAGCGACTATAAAACTATAACCAGAAAAGGAAATAAAGTCAATGACAGATATGAAAAGCTTCTAAGCAAATCACTTGCACCATTCAGTCCCAGCCATGTTATTATTAAAACTTTGTGTGAATTCATCCCTTTAAAATTCTTAATTGTCAAATAAAAATTGGGTAAGTTTATGGTAGGCAACATGATATTTTCAAATATGCCTGCATTGTAGAGTGGTTAAACCAAGTTATTTAGCATACACATCACCTCAGGTACTTTTCTCTGTGTGTGGCAACAATACTCAAAATCTTCTTTCTTAGTTTTTGTCAAGAATATAATACATTATAATGAAGCTATATTCACCACTTGTATGATAGTTCTCTTAACAGTTATTCTTTTTGTCTTCCTAAAATTTTTTATCCTTTGACCAATAACTCCCCAATCAGCTCTCAGTAGCCACCACTGTACTCTCTGCTTCTATGAGTTTGACTTTTTTGTATTCAAAAAAAAAAGTGGATTAATTCCATTTATAAGTGAAACTCTGCAGTTTTTGTGTTTCTGTGCCTGGCTCATTTTACTTGAATTAATAACCTTCTGGTTTACCTACATTGTCACAAATGACAAAATTCCTTTCTTTTGTTTTTAATACTGAATAGTATCCCATCCTGTGTGTGTGTGTGTGTTGTATTTTCTTTATCCATTCACCTATTGGGTTCATATTTTGGCTATTATTAAGTGTTGCGATGAACATGGGAGTGCAGGTGTCTGTTTGACATATTGATTTTATTTCCTTTGAATACACCTACTAATGGGATAACTAGATCTTATGGTAGATCTATTTTTAAATTTTTGAGGTGCCTCCACATTTTCCCATAATGACTGTAATAATTTATATTTTCACCAATAGTATGCAAGGGTTCCCTTTTCTCTATACCCTTGCCAATACTTTTCATCCTTTATCTTTTGTATCATAGTCATTCTAACAGGTATGAGGTGATATTTCTTTATGATTTTAATAAGTGTATCATTTCACATAATTAGTGATGTTGAGCATATTTTAATATACTTGGTATTATACTTGGCCATTTGTATGTCTTTTTTTTTTTTTAGAAATATCTATTCAGGTCTTTTGCTCATTTTTAATTAGGTTGTTTTCTTGCTATTGAGTTGTTTGAGTTCCTTATTAGATGTATGGTTTACAAGTGTTTTCCCCCATTCTGTTTTGACAGTGGACATCCCTGTGTTATTCTAAACCTTTTAGGAAAAGCTTTCAACTTTTAACCATTGAGCATTATGTTAGCTGTGTTCTTGTCATATATAGTCTCCATTATATTGAGGTACAGTCATTCTACTCCTAAGTTGAGAGTATTTATCATGAAAGGATTTTGAATATTGTCAAATGCCTTTTCTGTGTACACTGAGATGATCATATGACTTTTGTCCTTTATTCTGTTAATGTGATGTATCATGTTGTTCCATATATTGAACTGTTCCTCTGTCTCAGGAGTAAGTCCCACTTGAGCATGGTAGAACTTTGATATGCTTTCAAATTCAGGTTGCTAATATTTTGTTGAGGACTTTTACAACTGTATTCATCAGGATTATTGGCCCCTACTTTTCTAATAATGTCTTTGTATGGTTTTGATGTGAGGATAATGCTAGTTTGATTTTTTTGGAAGAGTTTAAGAAGGACTGTTCTTGATTCTTCCTTAAGTGTTTGGTAGATTTTAACAGTGAAGCCATCCAGTCCTCTGCTTTTCTTTTATAGGAGACTTTTCATTATTGAGTAAATTTCCTTATTCATCATTTATTCAGATTTTCTATTTTGTTATGATTCAGTCTTTGTAGGCACTGTGTTTCTTAAATTCATCTCAATCACAAATACAGTAATGTAACTAATAAAATTATATTAACAATAATGCTAATACACAACTAAGGCTCAGTTTCAAATTGCACAACATAATTTTAGTTTTCATTGCCTATTCATATATTAAAAATTACATTAAAAATTCAAGAAAAAACATTGCAGAGCAGAGTTGGTAAATTATGTGTTTACAATGTCTGTAAAGATTGTCAAATGACCTCGTGGAATATAACCTGCTGTAAAGATTGTCAGATGACCTCGTGGAATATAATCTAGCATCCTGATAGTGAAGTTCTGCCTTTCAAGTTATCATATTTTGATTATTATAGTCACAGTTATAGGTTGCTAAAATGATTATCAGTTTTTATGGTATGACATCCTTTTAAATAATGGCAGGGTATTTTGTGATTTAATTTAGATTAAGACATCTAGAACTGATATGTTTCATATTTTAGATCATATTAGTGAAGACTAATAGGATTAGGCTCCCAATGAAAGCATAAGAAAGAGACCACACTAATTCAATAAAATGTCATAATATATTCCAGAACATCCCTACCTGCAACTTTGTGCCTTTCCCACTAACTCCTGTCCTAACTGTGAATGTCCTGTAATGAGATTTGGGAGAGCTCTGCAGCTCTTCTCCATTAGAGAGATGGGGGTGGGGCTGGGAGGCAAATTGCTGGGCCTGTGCAATGTGTTGTCTCCCTTTGCCAAAGGGAAGATGAAGTCGTTGGGAGGCAGGAGGAATACAGCTCAGACACACATAACACCCAAGTCTAATGCTGGCTTAGGTGGGTTTCAGTTAAACACTCATGAATTATCAGAAGGTACAGTTTGGTAACCACACTTTTTAAAATGTATTAAGATGGTGCATAATTTTTAAGTATCAACTAATAAACAAGGTACTTTTATTCAGTAAATAAATAGCTAAAGCCAAACAACATTTGATCCATTTTTATATTTCTGCAACTTAACATAGTCTCTGACATTAATGATTTTTAATAAGTACGTGTTTGATGACACTACAAATTCAATTTCTATGGGAATACACATATTGTCTTGAATAATTATTCAAGGAAATTCATCATGTATTGCTGATTAGTTTAGAATAATATCCTAGGAAAATGCTATTTGTGGGTGCCTGATCACTATTATAAAATTAAAGGTATACTAAATATAAGTAATCAATGTCATTTAGTAGGTTTTATTGCCATATCCATGTATGGCCTCACAAAGATCCACTCAGAAGGTGGCATTTACATCTGGATTTCTATATTCATTTGAAACTCCCTGTTAACAAGTGTATGCTCAGACTCATTATAAGACTTCTTGCTATAACATGCTAATTACTTTCCTGCACTCTAGCTCCCAAACCACAATGAATCATATTATGAAAGCAAATCACTGAAAACTTCAAACAGCATGCGTCTTTGAGATGCCACTATTAAGGGAAACATAATGATGGGGAATCTTTGATGTTATCAGATGTGATGGAAACTACACATTTGTATTTGTGTAAATCCTGTAGACTGAAGCATTTCCCCTACCCTTAAATAACCTGAAACCAATTTCAAGTTCCCAAATGCTCTTCAAAGCAGCCTGCCTTGGAAGTAATGCTGATGGCATTTCATATTTCAAGAAAGCTTGCTTTTTCCATCTCAGGACTTCAAGCAGATTTGAAATTTTACTTTCAAAGAGAAAAGATATTACCTGCTTTTACCCAAACCACTAGCCCTGGTTTGATGATGAGCAAAATGTCATAGGTAATGAACTTATCTATGGTAATAAAACTATGGTATGTAACCTTGTAGCTCAGAGTCTGAATACTGCAGCCGATTCCAGGGAATTCTGAACTGATACTTTATGGTGCCATTCTTTCTTGTTCTTGTGTTGTTGACCAAAAGTTGGAATGTAAACTTTGGAACATGTAACAGAATAACTGTACACAACTGTAATTAGTCCACCTCCTCCTGAATGGGGTGTCTGTGGAGCTGAAGACAAAAAATGGTGTGTGCTTGATTCCAGCCCAGACCACACAATTCAGAACATTCATACTATGAATAGCTCCTGTAGCAGGAGGGTCGGTCTGTGGCTTCTTAAAAGGCTTCAGATTTGTGGTCAGTAGAAACATCCATGAGCCTATTTGGGCTAAAGGATACAGTGGACCTAGTGAAGTTCCACTAGCATTTAATTAGGTTTCCTGTAATTGCTTTAAGTAAAAGTGGGGAATGAAATCTGAGGTATCCTCTTGGGACACAAAATATTTGTATGTGGTTTTAATATCCTGAGCCCATTTGTTGATGCTCTGAATTTTAGAAAGAGCCATTATAGTTTGAAGGAAATATACACAGCAGGTTTATCAGCCCTTTGGTAACTGTAAATTGGAAGAGTTGTGTTTCCAGTAACTGAATTTCTGCATGAGAAGGGAATGTATAAAGAATTTCTATATTCATTTGAATATAGAAAAGCATTAAACACCAGAGTGAAGAAGAAGAAAACAGGAGGAGATGGGGTTGGGAGAGAGGTTGCAGTCCATCTATCCAAAGACACAAATTTCTAGATATTAGAAAAATGAGAAAAATTATAATAAGATCAGAAAAACAGGAGGCCTGAGCAGAGCCAGGAAAGAGGGTCGAAAGTAATGCTATTCACTGATAGTTTGGGATTTTTGCTGTGAAGATTGTTATATCAGTTGGACATTGGCTAAAATAATGCACTGGCTTTTCAGACAGGGCTGAAGGGTTGCATTATAGCAGTTACTTGAAATTTCTTTTTAAACTGGTCATTGTATAAACATGATAGGATTACTAATTTTCAAAACTTTAAGATATTTTTTAAATATATTCAGTAAACTTTTGACAATGGATCTCATCCTTTCTTATGATTCTAAAACCCACTTTCCTGGTCCTCAATCCAATCGAGAGGATCTTTAGTGGACCTAAGAGCCTACTAGTTCCCATGACTCAAGCCCTCTCAGCTCTTAATAGAATATATTGTTCACTCCTCTGGGGGACAGTACCTGCTTCCACTGGGTGGTTGTTAATTTCCTGAGTACTCTCACTCATTTGAGTATTTCTTATGTGTTACAGAGAAATTTCTGGAATTCCTTTTTAGGGGTTTCCCAAAGGCATACTCTCTCCTGTCACCTATGATCAACATTACAAAAAAATTATTACTTTTTGGAACTTGTTAAACTCCAAGGAATTGAATAAATAAATATACACACACTGACATACATATACACACATGCACAATATCACAATATACACATGCACTCACACACATGTATATACAGACACATGATATGATATCATATGATACATATAAGATGTATATATATATATATATATATATATATACACACACACACACACACATATATGTTCCTCTCTGATCATGACATCTACTTGCTTAAAACACTTCAATGATTTCCATGGCTTTTAGGAAGAAATCCAAAATTTTAAGCACTGTGTACACACAGAATGATTCCCAAACTTAGCATGTATCAGAATTACACTTGGTGTAAGTTGTTAAAAGCCTACTGATTGCTGGGCCTTACTCTCTAAGTTTCCTACTCACTGAGTCTGGAGTAAGGTCTGAAAATTTGCATTTCTAACAGGACCCCAGGTGAAACTGATGACATTGTCATAGGAGTCACTTTTTGAGAATCATTGGACCACAAGAATACATGAATTAGACTCTTTCTTTTGTCTTGTTTCATCTCCTATTATTCTCCATATCCAGTGCTTACAGTGCTCAGAGACATTTTGGGCTCTTGGTCTCCTAAATATCTTTCTTAGCTCCTTATGTTCTTTGGTTTCTTTATTTTTAAATTTTGAGAAAGGGTCTCATTAAGTTGCTGAGGCTGGCCTCAAACTTGTGATCCTCCTGCCTCTGCCTCCTGAGTTGCTAGGATTACAGGCATGTGCTCCCACCCTGGGCTCTCACTATATTATGCTACCAAGATAGCTCACATTGGTTCAATCTTTCAGGCTAGATTGAACTTCTTTGTTACTTTCTCACATCCCTATAGCTCGCCTTTGCAGCACTAAAAACAATTATTCTTAAATAGTAAGTAGTATACCCCATTGTTAATATGAGTAATTAGAATTTCTCTGTGCTCAGTACAATATCTTTTATGTAACTGACAATAGATACTTATTCAATGAATAAATAAATATAAAGTAAATAGTGCAAAGAGATTTATTTAATCATTCTTATTGTGTGCCCTTACTTGGCTCAAAACAAGTTCTCCTACTCCCTGGATATTCTGCTAGTTATCTCAATGGACACTCCATTCTGAAAATATGTGTATTCCATTTCCAGGAGAACTGAAAGTTCCCCACATACAATGTTCAGTTAATCCATTTTACTCACTGCAAAAATGAGCATTGCAGAATGATTCTCTGTAACAATCTTGATAGCTAAAGATATATATCCTTGAAATGATAATCCCAGATTCTTAGTTCAATTTTTGTTATCCAAGATTACATAAGGCTGTGAAATAAATTGCAATTATTTCAGCATTTTGGCTGAAGGACTTTAACAGGATTTTAGTTACATTGCAATTATAATGCATCAGGTGGACTTTCAAGATATCTTGCATGAAAACCCTAAAGGCATATATTCTTTGATTAGGATATTAGAGGTATGTTAACTGAAGTATTTCTTTCACAAAAAATAATGGGCTATTATAATTGAAACACAACTATTAAAGTAATTGAATTGTTAAATTAGCACCACAAAGATTATAGATTTAGGTTGTTCTCTCTCATTTCTTGTGAGGAGTTGGAAGACTGTGTATAGCACCTGGGCATCCTAGCCACATTTTAATTGAGGTACAGTCCTTAGATGTGAAATCTGAGTTCACTCCTCAGTAAACAGAGGGCTATAACTTGGTGGGGGATGAATTTTAGCAAGCTCTCTGGGGAAATCCATTATTTTGTAGGGTGATGGATTCATTCCGCTTTCATCTTCAGATGAATCCAGAAGATTTGAAATAGCAAATAAGAGAATGAAAAAGTGGTTAAATAAAGCAACAGGAGCCAGCTGAAAAACCAGAGATGAGAGACAACATCTGGATGTTGGCATTTAGCAACAAGAAGGATCATTGGGGAGAAAAATATGTGTTTCATATTTCATTGGTACAGATCTTCTCTTGACTTGAACCTCCCTTTCTCTTCTCAGGTCTCATTGTCCGGGAAGTGAGCATTGAGATTTCACGACAGCAAGTGGAAGAACTCTTTGGGCCTGAAGACTACTGGTGCCAGTGTGTGGCCTGGAGCTCAGCAGGCACCACGAAGAGTCGGAAGGCTTATGTGCGCATCGCATGTGAGTCGCTGCACACACACACACACACACACACACACTGGGTTTCAAAAACTATGGAAATATCAGAAAGTTTAGACCATAACTGGATCTAGTGTCTCTGATCAAAATCCCTGGTGAAAAAATTGCTGCAGATTTCTTCATTTTCCCTCTGAAGTTCCTGAGATATCTTTTTTTTTTTCAAGGCAGTGAGTAGTTTTCCTCTAGAGATGTGAAAGAATTCTTTCTACTTTCAAAAGATTCTTATTTTGTTTTAATCTTGTAGTAATTAGGCTATAGGAGAACCAAATATATTCCTTTTATGAGTTGATTTAAAACTGTATTGAGCAGTGTCCTTATTGGAAATAAAGACTGCCCAGATCAAGCTTCTCTGTTTATCTAGGAACTGTTGTAGTGCCTTAGAACACAGCCTTGTTTTCCAAATTGTGTTCATTTCTAGAATAGTCATGTTCAGGAAAAGTGCCTCAGGGGGAAAAAAAGGGTTCTATAATCAAATAAATGTGAGAAATATATTCTTTGACAAAATTAAATGGTTTATTCATTGTAAAATTTCTCAGATTTGTGGATATGCTAATAGGCACATTATCACCAAGAGAGACCAAGCCCCTGCAGAACCCTCTCTCCCTGAGTACTCTACTGCTGGAGCAGCATGAGTGTTGCTAGACCGTCTTAAGTTCCATTGAAATTCACATGCTTTATTTTTTGAACCTCTTTAAATGGCTGAAACTTACTGAATTTTCTGTTGTGGCAGGTGTCAATAAGACATCCGCTGTGTCAGTAAGTCACATTGGTGCTGACTCATATGTGCTCTCAGGTGGATGCCCATTTCTTGCTTCCCTTCATTCAACTTGATCTGGATCTGGACCATTGCAGACACTTTCCCTTAGTCTCCATGGCTAAGTCTTTTCCCTGTTCTAGTCCTTCTTCCATGTTACCACGAACACAGTCTTCCTGAAACTTAGGTCTCAATCTCACTTCTACCCTTGCTTAAAATGTTTCAGGGACATTTAAAGTCAAAATTTCTTATCAAAATATTAGAGGCCAGTGCCTTAAAAACCAGAAATTAACTTTCTCACAATTCTGGAGATCAAGGTGTTAACAGGTTTGCTTTCTCCTGAGGCCTCTCTGTGGTTTGCAGATGGCCACCTTTTCACTTGAGTCCTCACATGGTCACTCTCTCTCTCTCTCTGTGTACACATCCCTTGTGTCTCTCTGAGAGTCCAAATTTCCTTTCCTTATAATGACAGCCATCAGATTGGATTCAAGCCCAGTATAACTGTTTTATTTTAAATAACTCACCTCTTTAAAGGCCTTATTTCCAAATATCAAAGGGTTCTATAATCAAATAAATGTGAGAAATATATTCTTTGACAAAGTTAAAGTGGTTTTAGTATAAGAGGTTTAGTATAAACTCCTGAGATACTAATGGTTAGAGATTCAACATAATCATTGGGAGCAGGGAGATACAGTTCAGCTCATAACCACCACATTTCATGATTTCCATATCCATGCTATGTTTCAAGCTCTGACCACAAAGGATTTCTAAACGTTAGTCACACTAGATTAGAAATGTTTTAATCTCCATGCCTTTGGACTGTTGCTTATGCCTAAAGAATTTCACCCTCATCTTAGTTTCTATTATACTTTTTAAAATTAATGTATTTGACAAACATTCAGTGAGGATTTACTCAGTTCTGGGACAATTATAGGTATTAGGGATGGTTGGGGAAGCCAAACATATAATCATGGTTGCCCTCGTGGTACTTGTCTTCTGGTGAGGAAATGCAACCTCTGTATAAAATAAATAATAACCAGTTAAGGAGCGGCTAGTATGTGCTGTAAAGAAAAATAAAGCAGAAAAACGGAATGGGTAGTCAGGGTAAAGGTGGTCAGGGAAAGTTTCCTGAATAAGCTGATGGCTGAGTCAATCTGCCTGCAGGAAAAGGGCCAGGTGAGGACTCAGCTGACCAACCGAGCAGCAAGGGATTTGATTACAGACCTCTGAGGCAGGCACATGCAGCACAGCATCATCCAGGCAATGTGGTTAGCCCTAGAGGCCCAAACAGCCTGTGTGATGGGAGAGACCTGAGGGCCTGAGAAAGGTAAGACTGGAGGGTAAAGACAGAGAGGGGTGTGTGGAGATGTGGGACTCGGTAGGTGCTGTGACATCTTTGTTTTTAAAATAAATGTTTAGAATCTTTTCTGCGGAGCAACTGCATCTGACTTCATTGGGGAAATCACCTAAGGGCTGGTGAGAAGAGACCTGGAAGGGCTACAAGTGTAGAAACAGGAAGAGGGCTGCAGCTAGGAGCTGTGTTGGGCAGGCCCAAAACAAAAGCAGGGATGGAGTGCAGAGAGCAAGATTCTAGACACATTTAATGAGTTTAGAAGAGCTTTGGTGGAGAGTTGGGATGTGAGAGGAAGAGAAGAAAGAATAGTTCAAGAGACCTGAGCCTTTTGAAGAATTTCTATCACGTGTCCCTGGTGAAACCATTCCTGTTCCATGCATGGAGGATAGACATTCCTCTCTATATATTTTCAGAGCAGTTTGTTATACTTTTAATCTAGGGATTGCCACATTTTAATTATATTCATTTGTTGCAATGTTTGTATTTCATTCCAATGACTTCCTTGAGATCAAGTGTTCGTTTTACTTTATGTCTTCAAGTCTTAGAATAATGCCTAGAAAACCCTAGATGCTTAATAAATGTTTTTGAAATAAAACCACTATAAACCACAAGGAATTCCCTCTGAAGTTTATTGAAATGCTGTACATTAATCTTTCCTCTTCGAATATGTCTAAAGAGATTTGCTCTTTGTCTCAAGTGGATTCTCCATGAAATAGACTGTGAGACGGAGACATACTTACAGAAAATGTATTGAAGAGCACTCTTAGGAACAATAGTCTAAGGATATCAGGATGTTAAGTGGAGGAATGGAGTCAATAGGATTGGGCAGAAGGAGAAATTGAACTTCAGTGCAAATCCAACAATGGCTAACCTATAGGAAGGTGTGGAGCACCAGTAGCCATATGAAATTGGCCCACCTGGAGGCTGAGGCCTTAGATGGATTAGTCAGTGGATGTGGGCTCCTCATGTACTGCCTACCCCAACAGCGAGTGTGACCTAGGACCAAGCAGCCTTCTTCCCAGAGAAAGATGGAGAGCTGGCAACACCAACATTGCCAATAGGGAGGGGACAGGCCTGAAAGGGGATCTAGGGGGAATATCACCACATCCCCTATAATCTTTTTCCACAAATCCCTGCAGAATTGGTGTTATTATTATAAGAAAGAAATATGTCTTTAATCATTTTTATAAAGAAACAAGAAACTAATTGTTTTGGTTGAAGATTTAAATGAATTCAAAATCAGCTTGATTTATAATCAAAAGAGGCACAATGATAAAAAAAGTTTACCTTTATCTTTCATTTCTATGTATATCAAGCACAATAAATATTTAAAATTGGAGTCTATTCTCTATACTAAATTATTGACTTGCCTAAAGCTGAAATTTAAGGGCTGCATAATTTCAAATGCTGGATTTCTATTTAATAAGCTTTCAATTTGATTTGATTTTTAGAAAGATTGTGGTGCCAATTTTACATATATATGTAAATAATATTGGTATACACATCCTATTTTTCCATGTAAAAATTAGGTATATAAAATACAACCCCCCCATCTTTCTATACAACATATTCTGCAAACCTAGCTACTTAATTCATGGCTTTTAATTGTTATTTGACATTTTCCAATTATAAGAAACTAAACTCTAGGAAGAGATTAATTAATCCATAGCACCTTTTCCGTCCTATAAGAATACTTAACAGTGGTTTACCTAAAACTTTATAATTAACAGAACTCCTGTGTGTGGCCAGGGAACACCACCCAACATGTGATGATTTGTTCGTATAGATATATATCATGTGAAGAAACAAAACAGGTGAGGTTACAGGTTCTCTCTGTTAAGGCTGCTCCCTACCAAGCAGGCCTTGCTAATCCATGCATGTCAATTTTCTAGTCTTCATTGCCTCAAATGAGCCGTGTGTGCTTTGCCTAGTAACACTTGACAGATGGCCATCACATGAAGTGCAATTAAAGTTTAAATTTAATTCACAGGTGAAGATAGCCACAATGCTAAGGTTAAATAAGTACAATGACTTCTCACCTAATTAGATTTATGCTTATTAGGTATACTGTAATGGGTCCATCGTTCTTTCTTGAAAAAGTTCGATTGTCAGAAGTTGATTAAGCAGAAGAGAACATTGACAAGTATTTGTTTGCCAAGAATATTCCATGCCATCAAACTATATGAGAGAAAAAAAATAAGTTTGTGGGGCTGGGGTTATGGCTCAGCGGTAGAGGGCTCGCCTTGCATGTGTAAGACCCTGGGTTCGATCCTCAGCACCACATAAAAATTGAATAAGTAAATGAAATAAAGTTATAAAAAAATAAATTTGTGAAACAATCAGGGCAGAGGAAAAATACGGAAATTGGAAAGTTTGAATTCACTGAGAACATAGTGGGACTGCTCTACATGTTCTTCCAGATTTCTCAGGTGGCTGCTCTAGCTTCCCTGGCAGAGAGAAGTTTCTGCTGAGAAAGCTCAAGTGGATGCTGCAGTGACTAAGTAGAACTCTTCTGGCAGCACCGCTGAGTGTGGAGGGTCTGTTTCTTCAAGTGTTTCTTGCTAAGGGCCAACGAGAGGATCTCAAGGTGTGAGGCACGCAGGAGAATGGAATAGGCAAAGTGAGAGCAAACACTTTCTTTAAGAATCGTTGTGGTTTCAATATTGCTGCTGCTGTGGCTGTCACTGGTGTTGATGCAGCAGTGGTGTGGTCTTCTGGGGAGAGGGAGGGGAGGTGATAAAAGCAGCTAAGTGGAATGGCACTTAGCTGAGGCACATTGGCCTCAGGCCAGGTTGACTTATGTTCAGATCCAGCTTCTATCACTGACTGATGAGATGCCAATCAAGTTACTTAACCTCTCTGAGCCTTAGTTTCATCAACCATGAAATGAAAATGATAAAGCTATTTTAAGATTTAATGAGATAAACTTGTATAGCATATGGCACAATGCCAGGACACAAAAGCCAGCACTCAGTGAATGATAACACATGTTCATGATAACAAACATAACAATTTAAATGACCTGATATATTCATTTTGAAACTTTTCCATGCTAAACCAGCTTGAAAAACTAAAACTCTCTTCTTCCTTTACCCCCTTCATGTCCTGGACCTGGGCTGTGAATCCTAGAGATGAAAATTCTTTTCTGATTCACACAACATTAGAATATAATGATTGCCCATGCCTGAGGATGGAAAAGCAGGTCATATGGTCACCCTCCTACAATTCATGAGTGAAAGTGGGATTTATGTGCACCAAGAATCCATCTCCCTGGAAATGGTGGGAGAGGTCCTCAGGATTCCTATTTATCATGTTTGCAAACCGATAAATCACAGCAAGCATCACAAAGGCCACTGGCTACTGAGGGCAGTCAGATAGCTCCTGGAAAGAATTAAGGTGATCAAGGTGGCCCTTGCTACCCTCCTCTCACAGTTCATGCTGCCTTTTCTCTGTGATCAGAACCACCTTGTTATCCACCTGACAATTCATATTTGTGAATCCATTGTTCAGAATAACAGTGTCTAGTAGAAATATAATGCCAGCCACTTGTAGCCTAAAATCTTGTAATAGCCACGCTTCACAAAGTGAAAAGAAACAAGTGAAATGAATTTTAATAATGTACTTCATTTTTTAATATCTAAACTAGCATTATAACAAAATAACCAATGTAAGTAAGCATTAATGAAATAGTTGATATTGTTTTTCTCATACCAGTCTTTGAGATCCGGTATATGTACACCCACAGGACTTCTCAGTTCAAAGGAGCCTCAGGTTGGGTGCTGAAAGCCACAAGTGGCTGGTGTTGAACAGATGGGCTCGAGGATATCAGAATGGCAATGGAAGTACTGTTCTGGTCACTTCTTACGTGTGAGCTCATCCAGTCCTTGAAACAACACTGTGCGATGGATGCTGTTATTATCCCGTTTTGTAGATGGAGGAAATTGAAAGCAAGTAGAGATGATAAATCCTGCTTGAGGTTACAGGGCTGGAATATGGAGAAGTGAGTCAGTCCAGGAGCCCAGCCCTGCTTTTAACCAACACGCTGGGTGCAAAGACAGGAGGAGGTGAGAAGGATGCTGGCTATCCCTGGAAGTGACTTATGACATTATAAAACGTTTTGTGGTACATTTCTAAGAGTGGACAAGAAGGAAAATGAGGTCATGAAGTAACAGGGAGCACCTCTATTTACAGTATAGAAGTAAAAAGGATCTTGGCTTCCTGCTTCTCTCCTTTTGCTTGGTCTGCTCTAAACACACCATTTCCTTATTTCTAAAAAGCAACCAACTATTCAGAAATAGAGGATCTTCTCCAACACTAAACCTGGGGTTCTCTTCCTCCTTTCATTCAGCTATCAGCTGAGCTATCACCTCTTCAGAGGGGTTGACCACCGTACTATGGTCCTAATCCCAAAACGGCTTTATTTTTCTTGACATTATTTGTTTACTTTCTCATTGACCATCTGCCCTACAAGAATACAAGCTTCCTGAGGACAGGCTTGTTATTTTCTTCATCATCATATCCCCATTGCCTAAAAATAATGCCTTGCAAGTGGCTGTTGCTAAATTAATGAAGACAATGAATAAGTGGCAACAAGTGGAGTAAAACTGAAAGCAACTAATGAGGCAAAGGGATGATGCTATACAATGATAATCCTTTGTTCATTTGATAAAAATGGTTACTTTTTCAAGGAATGCAAGAACATCAGCTCAAGAGATTGCCTCTGTGCTCGCTTCCTCAAGCCCCCTTTTTCTTCTCTTGTACTTATTCATACACACCTTAGCCTTTATCAATGTGTAAGCTACTCTACAATTACATATTTACTATGTTCATAGTTTGTATTCTCTCTGTCCTCGTCCCCTTAAAAACTAAGTTCCTTGTGGGCAAAGATGTGTGTCTGATTTTTTTCATGATGAATTCAAAATGTTTAGAATAATGATTGACACAGTTCAGGTGCTCAATGCACATCCCAAAGGAGTAGGTGAAATAGCACTTCTACATTCAGGTTCTATATTCAGGTATCAGAATTCAGTGTGTGTGTGTGTGTGTGTGTGTGTGTGTGTGTGTGTGTGTGTGTGTATGTGTGTGGTGAATTATTGTGATGGTTTATATATACATAAGTCCTAAGTTATGACCCTTACGTTACTTTTCGATTTTATACCTGTCTAAAATATTTGGCATAAAATAAAATTAATTATATGATTTAACCAAATAATATATTTATTTATGCTAAAGGTCATGCCATGAACAGTGTCTAGTAGCTGGGAATAGTGGTGTCTTAGAACTCAGCAGATTTCCTGACACTAGGATCAATGGCCTCTTTGCTAAGGTACACGTCTGAGTTGAGTCTAATCCCTTACACAACTGTTAAGCCCCCATTAATGCCCATTGTAAATAATAGAAGCTGAATTTTGAATCAGAATTAATTGCACTTTTTAAATAAGGGAGAAAATTTTAACATTAAGTTTCTGCTTGTTTTGTATAGATCTTAATAGTTGTATGGTATTAAGACGTGTATAATGATATTTCTATTTCAAGATTTAGAACTGTAGCAAATACCTGATTGTGTCAGTCTATATTTTTCCAAACTTATTTACTTTTATAGATGAGCAGAAGCTCCTGAGTTTCCTGAAGACCCCACAAATCCATGGGTATTTATAACCCATTTTTATTTTGAGATGCAGGGGACCATCTCATAGAATTCTGTCTCATAAAGTTATATTTTGGAGGAAATCATCTATAAATATGTTATAGGCAGGGCTGATAACCCACTGGACTAAAATGTGTCATTAAAGTATGTTTTATGCCACACGAAAAGGGAAGTTTATGGCTAAAATGCTTATTTGCAAAAATCTTGTCTGCTGTCATTGCATTCTTTCTTTGTACTCAGCGAAAAGAGCCTTAACTTTTTGGTATGTCAGGTTCCTCATCCATAAAGTCGGCATGTTCCTTATTATTTATCCCTAAGACATACCTTAAAAATATTGTGATGACATATAATCATTTTTTTTCTGAAACTAAAGATGCAGTATGAATATAAAAGAGTGACTTACAGGGGGTGTTTTTTTTTCTCCCTTTCTTCGGTAATGGATGTCATTTAGAGTTCTAGCTCTAAAATATTTATTTTTTAAAAAACCCTTTAGCAAGACTATCTGAATACAAATGTATTTGTCCTATAAATACCCCAAAGTCAAGAAATAAAGAAGAAGGGCTGAAACTCTTTTTCCCTCCTTCAGGGACTGTGTTCACTTGAGATTTCAGAGTTTATTTTTATTTTTTTATTTTATTTTTGAGATTTCTGAGTTTAAAAGATCTCAGTGCAGTGAGGGATAGACCTGGGCTTAGCTGAGGATGTTGCCAACATGACCCTCCTGCCAACATGCTGGCCTCTGTCCCTGGATGTGACTTATGACATTATGAAAGGTTTTGTGGTACATTTCTAAGAGTGGAAAAAACTTTAGCTTTTACAGAAGGGAAATGAGATCATGAAGTAACAGGAAAAACAAAAATCCATCATCTTCATCCTTTCTTCTTAAGAAGCTCTATGTGTCCAGGTAGCCAGCATCTTGGCTTGTGCACCACGCACCTGACTGGCGATCCTGATGTACATTAGCTGTTGTGATTCTCTCAAAAGGCCTGTGAGGTGGGCACTTATTACCCTTATTGGATAAAGAACAAAGCAGAAGCATGGAAATATTAGGTAACTTGCCTAAGTCATCATGAGTTATCATTGAGAAATGATAACTCTGAATTTTAAGCAAATTCTTCTCTCTGCAGTCTAGTTCATTGCACAGAATAGCAGAAATGACTCTTAAACTTTTCCATCTAACCAAAGAGGTGACTGCATGTAGTTCATCTTGGTTGGTTGGTTGGTTGTTGTTTATTTTATCACTCATAATATTTGAGATCAAAAGGCAAGTAGAAAAAAGATAATTTCATCTAATTTTTATGTACCTTGTATCCCTTGCATTTAAAAATACAATAAAATTGACTAATATAATAATATTTTGTGATCTAAAAAAAAATCCAGAAAAAAATCAGATATGCCTTTCCTGGAACAGAAAACATGACAAACATTTTAAGGTTCTATGGCATTAAGCCAGGTATTTTTCACTTTTAATAAGTACTCAAAGCTCTAAAGACTAATCTACTTCTCTTAAAATGTGCAGTACTGGTTGGTTCACAGCAGTTATTTCCCATTAATAGCTAAATTGGGTGATTTAAACATAAATTCTACTCTACTATGACAACATAATTAGTCCCTTCCATCATTATTAGTGAAAAGGTACATTTTTTTTTTCACTGTAAGAACACAGGTACTCATGTTTTATCTGACCGTGGAATTATTTTATTCACTAGAGGAACACTTTAAAAATACATTAAAACTTTTTTTAAAAAAATTAAAAATGTATTCTGTACCTCTGTTTATTGAACACGTAAAAATTTAATTGAAAAGTAATTTGAAAGTATGAAACTATGAATCATAGTAAAGCAGCTGTATTTGCTTAATGCAAGGTCAGGCCTGTGTCAGAAAGTATGTAAGATGGACAGCAGCAGAATGCTGTGACAAGGATCTCATCTAAGCACACAATTCTCCTAAATCTAGAGCTATTTTAGTAAGACAGGTTCAAATTTTGGAGGCAAGAAACTTAATTCTGATGCTTGTGTTTGCCCTCTTCAGTCAAAATTTAATAAGTAAATAAATAAATATCAGTACAACATGAACTGGAAACACTTGACAGCTATACTGAATTTGGTGACAGGATATACTGGGTATTTAGAGAGGATTTTTTTTTTTTAATGTAACTGCACTGTCCCAAGTGAGGTTTTTGTTGTTGTTGTTGTTTTTGGTTTTCTTTTTTGGGGGGTGGGGTTACCAGAGATTGAACTCAGGGGCACTGAAACACTGAGCCACATCCCCAGCCCTATTTTGTATTTTATTTAGAGACAGGGTCTCACTGAGTTGCTTAGTGCCTTGCCATTGCTGAGGCTGGCTTTGAACTTGCTATCCTCCTGCCTCAGCCTCTTGAGCTACTGGGATTACAGGTGGGCACCATTGTGCATGCCAAGTTTGTTATTTAGTCTTCACAATAACATAAGCAATACAATCATCATTTTGTGTATACAGAAGGGAAAGCACAGAAACCTCACTAAGCAGTGAACCAGGGCTAAACCCAGGCAGGATGGAGCTTGGGTTCATGCTTTTATCCACTGTAAAATGTTGAATTGTGGCCACAGTGCACAGGGCCGTGATCTCTGGAATAGTAAATATTACTTTATTTGGAAAAAGCATGTTTGTAGATGTGATTAAGATACAGAGATCATCCTGAATTATCCAGAGGGACTTTTAATGCCATCAAGAGTGTTTTACAAGGTAAAGGCAGAGGTGAATTTGACACAGAAGTGAAGGCAGTGTAACTATGGAGGCGAATATGAGGGATGCAGGCCACCAAGAGTCTGGAGCTAACAAATAGTATCTCAGAAAATCTCCAGAGCAGGCACAGCCCTGCTGCCCATGGTTGTGATCCAGTGAAACATTTCAAACTTTTGGCCTCTAGGACAGTGAGAGAATACAGTTCTGTTGTTTTAAGCCAGGAAATTTGTGGTCATTTCCACAGGACATGAATACAACCGCAAAGCAACACTCATCCCCTAACACATCTACATCAAGGAGTCACCTACTCTAAATGGCTGGGCCACTTGAACAAGGGAGTTAACCTCTCCGAGTCCTGATTGTATAATCTGTAAAGTGAGGGGACTGGATTATTCAAGTTGGAAGATCTTTTATAGTTCTGCTCCATAAGAGAAATTATAAAGGAGGCAATCAGATTATTTTGGAAAATGAATTAAATTCAGCATTTATTAAGGAACTTCTATGCTGAATTCATGGAGACATATTTGTCCTAAAATTTGTCTAATTTTAAATTTTTCCCCAGATTTAAAATTTTAGTATTCAAGCCAGGTCTGGTGAATGCCTATAATCAGAGCGACTTGGGAGACTGGGACAGGAAGTTCAAGACCAGTCTCGGTAATTTAGCAAGACCATGTTTCAAATAAAAAAGGGCTGGGGATGTAGTTCAGTGGTAAAGCATTTCTGGTTTCAGTTCCTGGAACCAAAAAACAAAAGAAGACAAAACAAAATTTAGCATGCAATTGGTTGGTGATATATCTGATAAAAAGATGGCAGTAACTGTACCCACATGTTCCATACCAGGAAATTTTGTGCAGTGGACTCTATGTTGGGGATACAAATGCATCACATACTAACTCCAAACTCCTGCCTAGTTTTAGCTTCCTGGAGTCCAGTGTTGAGGAGGATCCTGAAGCTATGTTCAGACTCTGTGGTAAAGAATATAAATATGAGATGGAAGTGAAAACAGTGGTGCCACATATTTGCCCTTTCTACTCTGAAGAACAAGAGTTAAACGCTGATCAAAATCACTTGACAGTTTCCTGCTATACCTGCAAGAGCTGTAGGTTTTTATATGTAGCAACCATAGCAATGATGTTGGTTCAGGAAAGAATGTAGGGGCATTTTTGTCCTATACAGTCATCAAGAATTAGAGAAATGATAAAAATAAATCGTATGGTTAAAAAAAAAAAGAATTAGAGAAATGATAACTTGTCTTTTCAGCCATCAAAGAACTTTTTGTTTTCCTGACTTACATTTATTTAAAATGTCACTAATCTCCAATCAAAATCCCAATGGCATTTCTTGTAGAAATAGATAAAGCAATCATGAAATTCATATGGAATAATAAAAGACCCAGAATAGCAAAAACAATACTAAGCAGGAAGTGTGAATCAGGTTACTATACAGAGCAATAGTAACAAAAACAGCATGGTACTGGTACCAAAACAGGCGGGTGGACCAATGGTACAGAATAGAGGACACAGAGACTAATCCACAAAACTACAACTACCTTATATTTGATAAAGGAGCTAAAAGCATGCAATGGAGGAAGGATAGCATCTTCAACAAATGGTGCTGGGAAAACTGGAAATCCATATACAACAAAATGAAACTGAATCCCCTCCTCTCGCCATGCACAAAAGTCAACTCAAAGTGGATCAAGGAGCTAGATATCAAATCAGAGACTCTGCGTCTGATAGAAGAAAAAGTTGGCTCCGATCTACATATTGTGGGGTCGGGCTCCAAATTCTTTAATAGGACACCCATAGCACAAGAGTTAATAACAAGAATCAACAAATGAGACTTTCTTAAACTGAAAAGTTTTTTCTCAGCAAGAGAAACAATAAGAGAGGTAAATAGGGAGCCTACATCATGGGAACAAATTTTTACTCCTCACACTTCAGATAGAGCCCTAATATCCAGAGTATACAAAGAACTCAAAAAATTAGACAATAAGAAAACAAATAACTCAATCAACAAATGGGCCAAGGACATGAACAAACACTTCACAAAGGAGGACATACAATCAATCAACAAGTACATGAAAAAATGCTCACCATCTCTAGCAGTCAAGGAAATGCAAATCAAAACCACCCTAAGATACCATCTCACCCCAGTAAGATTGGCAGCCATTATGAAGTCAAACAACAACGAGTGCTGGCGAGGATGTGGGGAAAAGGGTACTCTTGTACATTGCTGTTGGGACTGCAAACGGGTGTGGCCAATTTGGAAAGCAGTATGGAGATTCCTGGAAAAGCTGGGAATGGAACCACCATTTGACCCAGCTATTGCCCTTCTTGGACTACTCCCTGAAGATCTTAAAACAGCGCACTACAGGGATACTGCCACATCGATGTTCATAGCAGCACAATTCACAATTGCTAGACTGTGGAATCAACCCAGATGCCCTTCAATAAATGAATGGATAAAAAATGTGGCATTTATACACCATGGAGTATTATGCAGCACTAAAAAATGACAAAATCATGGAATTTGCAGGGAAATGGATGGCACTAGAGCAGATTATGCTTAGTGAAGCTAGCCAATCCCTAAAAAACAAATACCAAATGTCTTCTTTGATATAATGAGAGCAACTAAGAACAGAGCAGGGAGGAAGAGCAGGAAGAAAAGATTAACATTAAACAGAGACATGAGGGAAAGGGAGAAAAAAAAAGGGAAATTGCATGGAAATGGAGGGAGACCCTCATTGTTATACAAAATTACATATAGAGGTTGTGAGGGGAATGGGATAATAAACACGGAGGGAAATGAATTACAGTAGATGGGGTAGAGAGAGAAGATGGGAGGGGAGGGGATGGGGGATAGTAGAGGATAGGAAAGGTAGCAGAATACAATAGTCACTAATATGGCAGTATGTAAAAATGTGGTTGTGTAACCGATGTGATTCTGCAATCTGTATTTGGGGTAAAAATGGGAGTTCATAACCCACTTGATTCTAATGTATGAAATATGAGATGTCAAGAGCTTTGTAATGTTGTGAACAACCAATAAAAAAAAAGAAAGAAATATTAACTTCCATTACTTTGAGCATTGAACTTGCTAGACCAACTGTCTCAAAATGGCGGTCCACAGGCCCAGTAAGCTCCACAAGTTTTTGTTTAGCACTCAAAATATTGCTCAAACAAAGATTCCAATAAATTCTTGAGTAGTTGGAAATATACATGATTAGAAAATAATTACACAGAAATTCATATTACCAATTTCTGCTCGCTACAAAAGAAGTGTATCTGTGGTCACAGAGGCTGCATTCTTCTGGAAAGCATGCAGCCAGACCTGAGTAGCGAGAATAAAGAGGAAATGGATTGGTTTATTGTTATTTTTTACCCACATCCTATTTAAATTTAGAACCCAACAGATAACCCAGGTGAGCATTCTGGAAACAAAAACATTCTTATTCCTAGCTTTGTACCATTTATGTTACCTTCATGTGAAGGTACCTGTGAAGTTCAAGTCCTTTGATAGATAATGTCAACTCTCCCTGGTCACAAAAGTGAGCTCTGCCAAAGCTGCGTAATTACTAGCAGGGACTGAAGGTAAACCAATTGGTGAGAGCTACAGTGTGAGCAGGTCTCCTCGGCTCCCCACAGCTTCCTGGGTTGCCTGCAGTGTTGAGCAGCACCATGCAGATCTTGGTGGTCCACAGTCCATCAAGTAATCGATCCATCCCTCAGTGGTTCTCAGATTTTCGTGCTGTGCATGAAACTTACAGGGCTTGTTAAATCTAGATTCTCAAGGCCCAACCTGAATATGAACTGTGCATGACTATCCAGCGCAGCATGGTTCTCCTGGATTTCTCTTTATGAAACCTTACCTGCAATCACCAGTCCTCCCATATTGGAGTTGCTCTGTCTCATTCATTTTTGTTTGACCAACGAATAATAAAAATAATGCTAAATGTTTGTATGCCATATTGAAATTCACTATTACTATGGGAAAATAGGAGGTGGGGATTACTATCTTTGGGTGCTCACTGTGTTCCAGGCATAAGCATTTTATAGGAGCCCCTTCCTTTGTATCCCTGTGGAATAGATACTTATTACTGTATGTATTAGTGCTCTCTAGAGGAACAGAATCAACAGGAAGTATAATTATAAAAAGGGGGCTTATGTGACCAGAAGCTGGATAGTCCACAATGGCTGCTTGCAGGTTGGAGAGCTGGAAGAAACAGTAGCTGCAGTCCAAGAGGCTGAAGCCTCTTTAGAGGAATCAACTTGTGCTACCCTAGTCTGAGATCAAAGGCTTCTAAAGAATCAATGGCAGGGTCCTCTTTGGAAGAGTGAAAAGGCAAGAGTCCGATATCCTCAGACAATCACAGCAGCAATAAAGAACCTGTTCAAGAAGAATTGAACTTACATCTGTTGCTGCTTCCTTATTCTTCCAACTTTTATTCCATCCAAGCCATCATCCTATTGGTCACTGCTGCCCATGCTTAGGGAGGGTCTTCATTTCAGTTGGCTTTCCCACATGCCAGTCATTCCTAGACACACCCTCATTGACACACCCATAAGCCTATTCATCATCAGTCTCTCTTAATTCAATCAAATTGACAATTTGAATTTACTGTTATAGTATATCCATTTTTTTAGCTGAAGAAACTAAAGCAGGGATACACAGATGTCAATTGGTAAAGTCAGGACTGAACCCAGGTTTGTCTGCACTAAACCCTGCTCTTAGTCACAATGTTATCCTTCCTCCCAGGGTCTTTTCCTACAGTGACTTACAATGACCAAAAAATATATTGTTTATATCTTGATCCAATGGACAGGATACCCACCTTCTCACCACACAAATACATGCAAATACGCATGCACACACTTAAACCTGTACATAATATGTATATCTCAATAATTTCTGTTTATTCAATTTCAAATTTCTTAATACTGGCTTTTAATCTACTGAATAGATTCCATAGCCCTCCAAAGGGTCATGACAGAGTTTGAAAAACAGCAATAAATCTGAAATTCCACAAAACAATAAGGATTATTAGATACTATAGTTCATAGATCATATAGTCAAAATCCATAAGAGAGGGACATGTTGAAAATTTACACATGAGTATACATGTCTTTTACTCCAAAACTGTCTGAGTAATAATAAATGTAGCTCTAAAAGTTTATTACTTGGGCTTTGTGCTTTACTATCTTCTACCCTTTTTGAATTTGATGTGTCCTAGTATTCGTAATACCCTTTGAGATCTAAAAGCAAAGCCAATGTTAATAATGTAAAATTTCACTTATATCTTATCATTCTATAGAATTTAGAGATTTGAATTTCACTAGAGTAGTCCATTGAAGTATAAACTATTGGAGAATTGTTGACTTTATAACACTAGTCTATTATATTGCCAGGATTTTGTTCTCTAAAACATATTTCATTATAGTAAATCATTCTGAATAATGATGTAGCATTGCTGAAGGAATGAACATTTTTTAAAAGTGTAAATCATTTTTTTTTAAACTTGGAGCAAGAACATGTTTATCTTTTGTAAAGATGATAGTATTAGCAACCTGTCTGCTTAAATATTGGGTGATGGATCTTTTTGCTAACATTTTCTCCTGTCTCCATCCCAGATCAGCAAGGCTCACAGGTGCATGGATGGCGGTGTGGCCTGTTTTTCTCCAAGCTGGGACCTGTTCTGCCTCAACTTTCCTATTAGAGGCCACATTTACCCTTTCCAGATTATCAGGCAAAGCTGTTCAAGATTGTCACTGAGGAAGAGGCACCATGTTCTGCCTCTTTTGTAAATATGCACATTAGCATGAGGGGCTTTCTTGCATGTTATTGGAGTAAGCATTTCCTTTTTCCCTCCTCTCTCTCTGATGGAGACTGAAAAATTAGTTTTATCAGAAAAATTTTCAGTATATTTATAATGATGAGAACTTTTAATTTTTAATCAGAACTTTGTATAATATATTACAGAACTCTGATATTTGTACAGAATTTTCTAATATTTCTAACACTGGGTCTTCTGGAAACCAACCTTCTCCCCAGTTTTCAATTACCTTACCCATACCTGTAGATCAACGTATTAAAAATGTTCATGAAAGTTGTCTCAAGGGGAATATTTGGGGTGTTCTTTTCTAAGATGTGTCAACTCCGACACTTTACAAATAATTTCTTCTATTATTTCTCTTAAACACTGCTTTCAACCAAGAATTATTTTATTTCACAAAGGATAGGATATTTTTTCCTAAAATGAATATTTAAAATCTTATTCAGTCATAGGCCCTTATAGCAAAAGAGTTTTTCAACAATCTCCAGTTCTTTATGTTCATTTTATAAATGAGGAAAACAAAAGAACAGAAAGTCTTTCATGCCCCAGTTAACCTTCTTTTCTGTTAACTACATTGTCAAAAAGCAGAGCTAATGCTTGCAGAATGCCATGAATTAGTGTATTCCACATCATGGATAATTTTCAACCACAGCATTATTAGCATCGAAAATAATAATTAAAAGCATCTTAATTCTACAATGAAAAATGAGACTGTGTGCACACATGTATATGTTCAAAAAGGCATTCTTTGATTAAGTATAAATGGTCAATAGAAATTCATATCATTTCAAGTCTGATTTGACATCTGTTAATTGGATTTCAGTGTATGGATTTAGTAAGCCAATATTCATGTTCTTGAGTAAACATCTCTGAATGCACGCTTATGACAGAGCTGATTTTTCTTTTAATTGGTAGAATCAATAGCTAAATCAGGAGTCAGGCCAAGTTGACTTTGCAAAAGTAATCTAAGTTGTAATGCTTCTTATTCAAGGCAACCTTAGAATTAATGGAAAGAAAACTAGAATCCTAAAGGTCTTTCAAGGGCAAAAATTCATCTCATTTTTTTCTGACAGGAAGGCTCACATTATTCTGAACCATTCTGTTTTACATCTAATTCCTAGCTGACAAGTGTCCGTTTTTCATGCTTATTCATTCGTCACCCTTGTGCTCACTCAGCCTGCAAGGCATCAGGCCTGCCTTCTATCACATCTCTACAAATGATAAAGGATATGCTGAAAATGTTCCCACCCTCCCCTTGCAGAGTAGTGTGGAGGCTGCAGTGAGCAGCTGCTGCGCTGCTCAGCCACAATATATTCTATGCTCATTACACACCCCGAAAGCTGGAGGAGAGGTTTTATGGCAGGAATTACAAGCGTTTTTCAGGAGGAAGTATTGTCTTGTGTGGGGTTAAATGTGAGATATTTAGAAATTAGAAAAAAATTTCTATAGACATGAAAACCAAACCATTTAAACAAAACAATGATATGGTATTCAATGATGGTTGAGTTAAACCTTCTCTTTAAGTAGGTGCCTCTGGTTGTCACCATCTCAATTAGGAAATGAAGACTGCATGAGATATGCTTTCATGGTGCAGGAATTTGAAAAGTGGGCCAAAAATTACACCACATCCTATCAACAATGACAGCATGCTACACTCAAATCCATTGCCCTTTAGTGGTGTTGCTGACTTCTGTCACCATAAAATTTTGGAATAGGGTCGTAGGTATTTCTAACAGTCATTCCTCCAATCCCCATGAATTCCCCAACATAACTTGGCTTCTACTTCCCCTCACTCTGAAATTCTCAAACCAATGACTTTTCCCCTTTGCCTATTCTGCATTTGTCCTGTTGATCTCCATATTTCTTAATGTTTTTTTCTCCTAGCTTCTGTGACACAATTCTCTTTGGATTTTTCTCCTGCCTCTTGGTTCACTCATTTTTGCTGGCGATCATACTTCTTAAATGCTGGAGCCCTCTTGTCCTTGTGATGCAGTCTCTCCCCTGGTGATGTCATCTATTCCTAGTGCTTCAGCCATTGCCTAGACAAGGAAGACAAGATGTCCTACCAGGACTTCTTTCTCCAACTCTAGACTGTGTTTCTCAATGGAGGAAGAAAGGATTTTTTCTACTAGGGGACATTTAGTGTCAGCTAACAATAATTTTGTCATGGCTATGAGGGTTCTTCTGGCATCCAGTGAGTAGAAACCAGAGATGTTACTAAGCATCCTACAATGGATAGGGCAAGCCTCACAACAAATAAAATTATCTAGTTCACAAAATTAATAGTGTAGAAGTTCAGAAACCAAGAGTTGGACCTACTGGGGCTTTCCATTTGATTATACCACAGATACACTAAACTGAACACCTACCAACACAAAGTTATCTTTCTCTCCACTTCTCTGTCCAGGTGGGTGCCATTTTATTTAGTGTTAGTACCAAGTTAATGCAGTAGTGAAAAATACAGCAATACCCTTACCTCCTGGCACTTTCCAAATACCTAGGCTCATCTACTTAGCTTTGGAATATGCTTCCTCCTCTTTCTGTCCACTATCACTAGCTGAGTTCAGGACCCCATCATCCTTCCTGGTCTATCCAAATGGGCCCCTAACTACCTTCTGTCTTCTCACCATCACTTCAATCCATCTGCCACTCTAGGGACAATATGACATCTGATCTCCTTGTTTGCTTAGGAGTCTTTGAGGGTTTGGTATTTGTTACCATGGTAGAAAGGATTTTTGTAAATAAACCTCAGCTTACCTCTCCAGTTTTGGTTCTGCATCTTACACATCTTCTTCTTACATACCCAATAAAATGTCTACCATAAGAAGAAAATAAATATTGATGATACTGCTTCTTTGATTCTTTGGATACATATATGCCTCACTTCTTCTTGTTCTTCACCTAATTTTGTAGGCTCCTGATTAATTGGAGAGTGAGTTAGTATGCTATTTAATTTGAGAACTAATTCCAGTTATTATGTCTTCACCTGACTTCACAGAGGATGGGAGCTATTTGATGTCATTTTCTGCAAACAAGATATACCTTATCTATTGCTCTTAAATCCCCTAGAAGTTATTCATTGCTAGTCTTTTTATTGTTATCTGGTGAATTGCCAAAAGTTTTATCTCAATGCAAATAAAAAAAATCCCCAGAAACTACCATATTAGAAGAAAACATTTTCAATGTTTCTGTTGGGAGGGTATAGATTAACCAAAAGAGATGTTAGAAGGAATGGCAAATTGTGTAAACTGAGGTCAGCGGGTTCAACTACAGCATCAGGTATTTTGCTGTGAGGCTTTGGGTAACTCAGTACACATTTTCTTCATATGCAAAACAAAGGCATGGTTTAGAGACCTTTCGAGTTATAGTAACTGTGGATTCTAAGTATTCATTTCCACATTATACTCAATTTCTTGAAAACCAAATTAGAGGTTCCCTGATGACAGAAATTTTTAGAACCACAATAATCTTGCAGATTTTCTTCTGCCAAGAAATTCAACAAAAAGGCAAATGTGTAACAATGGATATTTTTTCCTCAATGCATTTTTTCTAAGTGGTGCTTTATGGAAGAGACATTAGGGGCATGTCTCTAGAGTCTTTAGGTTTCCACCTATTATTTCAACAGGATGTAATGGTGCTTCTGATTCTTCTGTCTTCATGGGGAATTGGGATGGAAGGACAGAGGCAATAATTTTTATTGAAATCTACTGGATAAAATTCCAATAATTTTTTTTGGAAATAACTGAAGTGTAGAAGTATAAAATAAAATTTTGGGCTGCACACGGTGGTACATGCCTGTAATCCCAGCAACTCAGGAGGCTGAGGCAGGAAGATCAAAAGTTCAAAGCCAATTTCAGCAACTGAGTGAGGCCCTAAGCCACTTGGTGAGACTCTATCTCAAAGTAAAAAATTTTAAAAAGGGCTGTGGAAGTTGCTCAGTGGTTAAGCACCCTGGATTCAATCTATGAGACCCAAATAAATAAAATAAAAATTTGTGGGATTTCTTTTAAAAGCTGCTTTAAAACTCCATGACTGACTACCTTCTTAACTTTAGAAATGAGATAAAAACTTATTTAGAGCTTAAGCCAACATATTAAAATAAAGCAATCACATGATATTTCATGATAGTTTAGTTAAACCTGTTTCCTAAAGTGTGTACCTCTGATGCATTTCAATAACAAGCTGGTTTCTAATATTTTTTTATCTTATAATAATAGTTTCTAAAACTTGGCTGCATATTGCTGTAACAACTATTACCAAATAAGCACATAATTATGTACTTGGTATATTTAAGCAGAAATGACTATTTAATCTTCTAATTGAAGAATACCTTTTAATTAGAGTTATTTCTGGATTCTTCTCAATAGTTACTCTCTCCCTGCCTCATATTTGAGACATTTCAAGAAATTGTATTCTTTCTTTGAAGACTCCAGCATCCTGGTGTCCAGCATGCAACAGAAGCTTGTTTTTTATTTATTGATCAAAAGATTCTAGAGTTTCTACAGTTTTAATAGTATCTATTGTGAGAGGAAAATATATATGTACATAAGGGACTCTATATTAATTTGAATAACAAGAACAGAGTTTCTTTTGATTAAGAAGGTGATCCCCATAGTTGATTATAAAGAAATACTAAAGAAGTACAATTAATGAATTTTACTAATGGTTAAAAATGAGGATCCCCAGAGGTTTCTGTTGAAATTTAAAATAGGGATAATTCATAGCCTTTGAATTTCATAATTTCCACCAGAGGAAATCTAAGTATGGCACAGTATTAACATGTGGCTGAAGAATACAAAGACATAAAATGCTAAACTTTTTTGGCACTTTCTGTAAATGCATAAATGTCACTTAGTTTTGATGTGTAATTTATCACCTGTACTTTATAGATCTGCGGAAGACATTTGAGCAGGAACCCCTGGGAAAGGAAGTGTCCCTGGAACAGGAAGTCTTACTCCAGTGTCGACCACCTGAAGGGATCCCAGTGGCTGAGGTAACAAAAATTCTTTGCATTTAGCAATTGGCACTTAAGTTATTCTAACAGAGGCCTAATCCATAGCTAATGGTGCGGTGAATTAGGGCATGGCATGATGAATGGCTGGTAATGGAGTCCTAACTGCCTGCTGCTGGCAAAATAGATTGATTGGGAACTGATTAATGACTTGGGAGTCAATTATAATGCCCCACTGGACAAAGCCACAGGCAGCTTGGTTTAATTTTGTCTCTTTCAAGGAATCAGAAATACTGTTTTATCTGGCACTTATAGAGAGAGATGGTATGACTTAACGTGACACTTGATAATGTGCAAAAAGTGTGTGAGAAGGATGTGTGTGAATCCATGTCTGTCTGTGAGTCTATACACTCTACATGTGTATTTCCTATTATATGATGTAATCATGGACATCCCTAAAAGCCATATCCACCTGCCTGGAACATGCTTGAGTAATGTGTCATTTAGTTTCATCCTATAAGCTTTTTTGTGTGTCTGCTAAAACAAAGCCTATTGAATGCTCACGAAGTATTAGGAATCAGATGTATACCATAACTTTTCATCGGCACCCAACTATACAATGCCCTTTGAAAATGCCTGTCTCCAAGGAATAGGCCTGCATGACTCACGGGAGATTACATGCTCTCCTGGGGACACTGACCACCAGCTTAGAGCATCCTGTTGAGGAACTCTAATACAGTGACTTTAATTCACTAACAGATAATCACAAATTCTAAAACTTTACTTTTCACAGGATCATTAGGAGACATTCTTCTGATATGCACCCAAGATGATTATCTTAGCTGGCCCAGTCCTATAAACCCAGGCACATTTTAATTTGACAAGTGACATAGGTGCTAATTTCTGGTTCTCCTTAGCCTCCATACTACATTTGATTCATTCAAAAATTTTGTATGTGTTAAGAGGTATATGTTAGGTGTTGCGATTTGGATATATTGGCATTCAATGCATAGGAGTTAGCTGATGTTTCATAATATAAAAATTTGAAATTTTATCTATCAGTGAAATTTAAAACATTGTTCAAAAAGTGGTGAGTAACTCATAAATAATTAATAAGGCCTTTACTATTTGCTCTCTCACAGTTTTTCAGTCTTTTAGAGATTTAAGCAAAGGTGGGAATCAGCTTATTCCGCTGGGCCCGTGACAAAAAAGCAAACCTGATTCCTTTTTCCAAACTAATATTAATACTAAATTAAGTAAAAATTTAGGGCCTAAATGACTCCATTTTTCACATATCTAAGAAGCAATGTAACAATCTCATAGAAAATTTTAATGAAATTTCCCCTTTTACTTTGGAAGAAGAGAGCAATTTTTTACCTTGTAGTTGACATTTTTCTAGCACTGAATCAAAGACTCCTTGATTGTAGCTATTTCATCCAAAATCATGTCCTTATCTTCCAGCACCAAGACATAGTGTGATTTACTTTGACTAAAAAGAAAAAAAAACTCTTCTCTATGCAATATTTCATTTAGTGATTACAATAGTATATCTGTCTGCTTAATTGTAGTTCTTAAATTCTAATGCAACCCTCTTTCATCAAACCCCCTTGAAATCCAAAACATATCATGATTAAGATGGCTCTCCCTGCCTTGTTTTCACTCAAAATTCTTTAAAGGCAACTGATCTCTGCAAAGACTTTCAGTGAGGAGATTCTGGTGCTCTTCATTTTTTTCAGTCTCCTCAACAAAGTAGTTCACTTTGTCAAGAAGTAAAGATTCATGACTGCAAACTAATTGGCTGTGAATTTTATTTGTATCATCACTGGGGAAGAGACCAATTAACACTTGGCAAGCTCAAAAATCATCTACCCATTTGACATTCAAAGAACTATATTTAATGCATATTACTTTTTCCATTTTTTTGAAGTCAGAAGAAAGATCAAACATACAAGCTCAAGAGCAGGTTAATAAACTCCTGTGTAGACTCTTTTCAACACTGTTAAAATCACCAAGATCAGAAAGCTAATGAACACCTTAACATGACACCTTACAACTGCCATTTGCTCATGAGGGACAGATAAATAAAAAAGGAAGGAATGAAAGGTAACTTGGGGAGTTAAAGGATTATATGAGCATTTTAGTTTAAATATAAATGCATTCATTATTTAAATTTCATTTATTTGTTTAAGGAGTTTTAAAGTATAAAAATACTATAAAAGGAAATTTTGATCTTAAATGGAAACCAGCAGGTAAAATACATGTGTTTTGGAATAATTAGATCAGTTCTTAGGAGATCAGACCAGGCTGGATATGTGCTTTGTTATCCAGGCAAACGATTCTCAAAGAGAGTCAGATAGTAAATATTCAAAGAACACGTAGCTGATCAACTCAAATGATTCTTGTTTTTATCAGCATATGTCTAGCTTCACTGAGGAAGAAGTGAGATGCTTTCTTTGCAGAATATCAGGAAGCAGTAATTTTTTCTCTTCCTATCCAAATTAGCAATTTTTTCAAGAGTTCTAATCTCAATTATGATAGCACTGCACTTGATGGAAATAATGGCAAAGGCATTACTGAGATAATAACATTTAATTTCTCTACTTTGGCCTTCTTTAATCATCTTTGTAGAATGTTAAACCTAATTTCCTTTTAGACCTCATGGTTAACTTAATCCAAGCATTTTATTTCCAGCTCTTTACCTTAGGACAAGATACTTAAATTCTTTGCACTTAAGTTTCTTGCATTGTAAAAGGGAGATAATAAGGCACAGTGGGGTAGTGAAGTTTAAATGAGATGATACATGGATATCACTTAGAAAATATCTAAAGACAATTGAGGAACATAACATATTATTAGTACTATTAGATATTATCAGTTATTCACAGAAAAATGGTACTTGGCTCTTGAATTCAAAATAGCTGTTGAGTACATTGCCCACTGCTCAGCACTGTGGGTATGAAGAGAAACTTCTATTCTATGAAGAAGAATCAAGATGCTGTCCGGTATTCTTTCAGCCATTTGCTTTGGTTGGAGTTCATAAGTGCTACAAAGAAAGATAACATTGTGAACTTTAAAACAAAGAAATGCACTTTCAGCAATGCCATCAAATGACTTGTCCCTGTAAACACCTACAGCAAATCATGATATACTTCTCTGCTTACTGTTAACATTAAAGTTACTTTCATTCATTTGGTCCTTCTGGTCCTAAGATAGTGGATCAGTCCTCATGATTTCTCCCAAAGAGGAAATTGGGGCAGAGATGATTGTTGTTGGATCTCCTTTTCAGAGCCCAAGGAAATAACAGTCTCACAGGAAGAAGAGGCCAACTCAGGATTCCTTATATGCCATCTCTCCATGTGGTGGCAGTTTTGACTCCTCCCAGTATTACTGATTAAGAAAAACTAGGTTGAGGGGACCCTAGAGATGAAGAACAAGGGTTTCACAGCTCTAGACTTGGCTACTTTCTTCTCTAGTCTCCCTACATCCTTTCTTTTTATCTAGGGATGTTATGAAAAATATTTAATAACTGCACACTGCCATTAGCATAGGAACAGAGCTCTGAAAGCCTTTTGTTGTATCTGATATAATCCCTTTTGCAGCCGAACCATAGGTTAGTCCAGGAATTCCAAGGCAGGATGTGTGGTGCAGGCACTCAGTTATTTATCAACACATTCAGAACTATTTCAGTGTTTAACACTTGGTATGGATGAATCAGTGTGACTGGCTAAATGGAAGCCTCTATAGTCACAATTTTATACAGTCAGACCACAACTTGCATTGAAATGTTATCTGATTACTCTTCTGCCTCTGACTACATCGTGACAAGATAAGGAGCAAAAGATTCTTTTGTTCATGTTTATCTCTAACACCAACTGATTATGGATCTCTAAGTAGGTTCCCACATTTGACCAAATGGGAAAAAAAAAAAAGGTATTTTTCACCAAGAAGACACAACCCTATTGAGAGAACTCAGTGCAGAGGAGGAAGAAGAATCCATCAACCTGAACCTGAGAGCAAGGTTCCAATCCACTAGGACCAGGAATAAAAGGCCACTGAGATATACTTTAACTCAAGGATTATAGGGGAGATTAATAATAATCACATTCAAATTTTAAGGCAGACTGGGTAAAATAAAGAAAAACCCATTGCCAGAATACTCTCAAATCATATTGCTCAGTATTTTTACAACACTTTTGAAAGGACCAAACCGAAAATAAAATTCCTTCCTTACATTTCTGATGCAGCATTTGTCTCCCTTTCAGTAGGCAAACCTCCCTCCCATCTCCCTGAAGAAACAAGAAAATTAATAAACCCACGGATGGGTGCTGGGTTGCTCCAGTGGCATAATGGCAGCATTCTATGAAATTAATCCCTTCTTGCTCATTTTAGTTTATGCCTAGAAAATGTTACTATCACATGGTGAGCCAGAAATACACTCAAAGATGCTTTATTTCATCAGATTATCCCTTTTGGAGAGCACTGGGATCAAAACATCAATGGATACAAGATTAGTTGGCATGGTAAAAGGAGCAAAACTGAATTTTTCACTAAAACTTGTGATTTGTTTCACCTTTAACAAGGGGATAATTGCTTCCCTAATTATAATTGAGCTATTTCTCATAGGAGTGTAATTGGAGGAAAAGAGCACAATGTTCAACTTATTGACCCAGTTGTACTTAAAAACAGTCAACTTATTTATCAACATTTGCATCTCTAATCATCAAGTGGGAAAATATGGGGTGAAGTGCAGAAGAATGGATTATTTTGCTGAGTTTAGTCGTGATAAACAGGGAACAGATTTTTTTTTTCAGCTGATACTGTCAAGGCATAAAGCCACAGGCAGCTGGAGGTGCCACCACATGTGCAGCATCAGGTGGTTATCCACCTAATTGATTATTAATATGGCTGCACAACACTGTGTTTCATGAGAGTGATTCGTGTTTCACTGTCATTCTCTCATAACTGGAACTTCATGTCAATGAATTTCCATGCAGGTGCATTGCCGACTAAGCTGCATTTTATATTCTTTGCAGGCAAAAGAGATTCCGAGAGAAAAGAGTTAGAATACTAATTTGAAGGGAGACATTGCTTTCAGTGCCCAGTAATATCTGTTGGAATTTTCTCCTAGCATGTGTGTAAGAACAAGAAGGGGTTTGGATTATGAGATGATTATCAGCCTTGAAAACAGTTTTTCACAAGTATTAGGTTTCTTGGCTAGTAGTTTTCAAGTTTTGCAATAGTCTAATCAACATCTACTATCACCTGTTTATTAAGATCACCCCACTCATTTTTCTTCTGATCTACCTCTAATACTTACATACAGAGCTCACCCAAACCCATATAATCATGCAAATTAAAAGTTACAGTAAGCAAACAGGCATGGCGGTACACACCCGAAATCCCAGTGGCTGGGGAGATTTAGGCAGGAGGTTTCACAAGTTCAAAGCCAGCCTCAGCAACTTAGTGTGCCTTAAGTAACTCAGTGAGACCCTGTATCTAAATAAAATATTTTTAAAAGGGATGAGGCTGCAACTCAGTAATTAAGTGCTCCTGGATTCAATCTCTGGTACCGCCCCCCCCCCCGCCAAAAACAGTCATAATAAAATTGGCAATATAAAAATAAATTTTAAAACAAAAGATAAAATAATAAATCTTGTCTAAGATTTGGAACTTTTTTTTTACATATACATAGTGGTTGCTTCAAGCCTATAGTACAAAATTCAGGTTTCATTTTTTATTATTAATTCATTTATTTAAGAAATGATGTAAATCTGTGCCACATACTCTTGTGATTACTGGAAAAACAAGTCAAATTTCCTACAGAAGAAAAACAATAAGAAATATATATATATATAAAATTTTTTTCAGATGCTATAAGTTAAAGGATGGAAGACATGGTCTTATGAGAGGGAGTGGTGGTTGTTCAGGGTGGGAGTCACTTTAGAGTTCATAGAAAGTCTATCTGAACAGGTAGTAGTTGAGATGAGATCTGAATGAGAGGAAGGAGCCAGTCTTAAAAAGATCTGGGCCAGAAAACTCCCAAGACTGGGAGTAGGAGAAAGAATATCCTCAGAAGGAGCTGACATGATTGCAGGCATATAAAGGAGGTGCTGTGTCTGAGACCCAGTTAGCAGTAAAGAGCAGAGCAAGATATTTAGTGGAGGAGAAGGTGGATATCAGAGATGTACAGATATGGCGAATGGTTTGGAATCATCTCTAAATGAATGAAAAGCCACTGGAGATTTTAAGTATGGAGTTGTCAAGACCTGGTATATGTCTTTAAAAGATAATTCCCACTGCTTCATGGAAAATAATTTTAAGAAATGCAAGAATGGAAGTAGGGACACCATTTAGGGAATCTTTCCTCCACCCAGGAAAAAGAAGATGGTGTTTGTACCTGGGTGAGAATAGAAGAGAGGGAGAAAAGCAAAGAAATACAAACATGTTTTAATTTCCATGGAAATTAAAGACTCTAAGTGTGGCATTTAAATTTGATTTTACTAAATATTGAAAATATTTGTTCTTTCAGGAGAAAGCGAGATCTTCCATGCTAAAGTTCCTCAGATCTATACCCTGATCTTTTCTTAGATGACCTAAAATCAGTGGTCAATAAACCTCAGCTATTTTCAAATACAGTCTCTATCATAGGGTGCTTCAGCAAGGACCTGGCCAATGCCCATACACACAGGGAGGGTCTTTTATTTTGAGGTCCTTATTTATTAAAAAAAAAAAAACAATGTTATCTTATTTCTTTGATGAGTTCTCTTAATTTGGAACTTCTTTTGATGATTCTCTATATACTTAAGTTCATTATGGATAGAAGGCCCAGAGCCTGCTTTATCTAAAGATTTAGCAGTAGTCCCAAACAGTAAATAAGAAGAAAGTCAGAAAGATGCTTATCCCGAAAGGCAAGTTAGTAGTAAACACTGCTGAAGATCAAGCTGTGGAATTGCTAATTTTTAGTCCTTTTACCCTGAAGAATTTAGCCTTTTAAGGACATGTCAGTTTTCCATTTTTACCCCTTATACAGATTGCAGAATCACATCAGTTACACTTCCATTGATTTACATATTGCCATACTCGTGGGAGTTCATAACCCACTTGAATCAAAGTGTGAAATATGATATATCAAGAACTATGTAATGTTTTGAACAACCAACAATAAAAAATTAATTAATTAATTAATTAATTAATTAATTTTAAAAAAAGGACATGTCAGTGCTATCTCGTTCCATAGGAAGATGCTCTTATATAAGTCATTCTCCTCTGGTTTTAAGGGTTTTAAGTTTGGTTTAGTTAGTGATTTATGTACCATGTTTTGTTGCTAGTAGTTCACTTGTCCACATGCTTTTAATCTCCTCATGTTCTAACTTAGGTTTTAGAAGTTTTCAGGTTTCAAGACAAGTTTTTCTCCATGATATGGTCTATGTATGTTCAGCTCTCAAAAGCAATGACCCAGGCATATGTGCGATTAAGGAGTGTTTTCCCAGCAGGAAAACACATTCCCCTTCTTGGCAAATTCCTTCCCTTTGCAGAAGTTACAACAACCCAGCAAAATATCACGACAGCTTCCATTTTGTGTGTATGTTTTTAATCCTTTGTCTATTTTTAACAATTGTCGAAATACATAATTTCAACTCACTTGAAGACCAACATTATTTTAAAACATAAAAATATGCATACTTTTACAAATCTTCTGAAAGTTGCAATGTATATTGCATAATGGTCAATACAGAAGAGAATAGATATTTATTTTATTCCAGATCTGAGAAGCAAGTAGCTGTATACCCAAATGGCTTTCCATTCTTGGCAAGAGAGAGCATCTAGCACAGTTCCCCATAGCAGAATACCTTTTTGGTGATTTGAAGCCCCAACAAGGGACATTGAGGCACTTTTTGCAAGTGTGAGAAACAAGAAAATTCTGGTATTTCAACTTCAGGAGCAGCTGGAGCCAAACCTTATCTATGACTGTATAAAGAAGATGTATTAGCTATACCTAGTTTTAGAATTTTCAAGGCCTTGTTATTCAGGTTGTGTCACATAGATTATCCACATTTGCATGATCTGGAAGTTTCTTAGGCAGAATCTCAGGCGTCACCATCAACCACCTAATCAGAATCTGCATTTTAGCAAGATCATCAGAACCAGCCTGCTCTACTAGTTCTCACACTTGAGGGTTTATTGGAATCACCTGGGAATGGCTAGAAACTACTACCTCTTTTGTTTAACCCTAGGGATACTGATTTAGTAGGAATGCAGTGTAACCTGATCACTAAGTTTTTAAAAAGCTTCCCAGATGATTCTAAAATGCAGCAAAGTGTTAAGAAGTACTGGTCTAAAAGGCAAGGTTATGACTAACAAACATACGAAAACTTCAAACTTGTCATTTCTAAACCAGTTGGTAAATTTGGCAGACTCCCAGAGTCTAGCTAATGCTCCTTGGAGAAGCTTAGCTTGGCTGAATGTGCTTTCGATAATTGCCCCATAATTGCTTTTCCCATTTGTTTGATTAATGTACCTGTATACAACGATTCCAGGCTGAACCTCCATTCTCACAGGTGTGCACACACTTCACAAGTCTCTATGTCATTTTCAACCCCAGTGTTCTGACTTGATGGGTCCCGTTTAAGATTAACAAAGTAACCTTTCTGATAGACGTGGATTTTTCTTGCTGATGGTTGCAGGACTCACTCTTCATCTTGGGTGGCATGTGGCAGTTTCCCTTGGTTAATTAGGACAAATGTGCCAATTATGTTAATGTTTCTCCCGATACCAATCAGTGAATAATTAGACACAACACATCTGTCTTTCACAGGGGAGTACAATAGGAAAGAAAACTGTAAGGTGCTTTGCTCTTTATTATTGACATGTATGATTAGACAATTCCTTAACCAATCCCAGGTTAACAAGTTCATGAATCAAAAGGGCAAGGAGTGCCAATAGCTACTGGGGGGGGGGGTGAGGGGCTGTGCACCTCTCATTGTCAGCATGATCTTGACCAAAAACAAACTGGTTAACCTAGCTCTGCAAAGAATTTAAGTGATTAAAAAAAAAAGAAGAAGAATTTAAGTGATCTTTCCTTCTTTTTTCACAATAACAAAATTATATGGCCCTACTGGTAAAAAGCAGGTATATTACTTACCTTGCACTACAGAAATCAACAAATTCTTATGTAGAAATATTTAAATCTCTCAGAAAGAATTCAGTTTTATGGTTATAAAAGATTACAATGAAAGAAATCACAAAATCCAGCCTGTAGATCAGAGTGAACATTATACACATATGAATCAATATGTTATTATTTCTGTTTCTGTTTCCATGTATCTGAACTTTAGAGCCTCTGATTAGGGGAAAAAATGATTTTATTTCTATTGTTATTTTACTGGAATTTGCAGTACGTATTTGGCAGGGTGTTAAGAGATGGAGTTGTAGCCAGATTATCTCATGGTACAAGAGATGCCTCCTCCCTTGTGTCCATTCTAAAAGTGGAAAGACTTATGAAATCAATCAGTTAGTCGTCTGTAGGTGATCAAAGCATGTCATTACAAAAAGCTTTTTGTTTTGTTTAGAATTTAAAAGAATATGCTTGCCACCAAATGTGGCTGGCATTTCTAATATTTAATATTCAACTGTGTAAAGTTTCAACATCATCATTTGTTATTATGATGTCTCCATTATTATTTGAAACATTTATGTCATTATTATGGTTTCAAATATATCATCCTTTTTGTTTTTTTTTTTAAGATCTGTTGGTCAGAATTTAAGACCAAAATGTCAAATTAGAAATTCTTACTATGACATTAATTTGCTTTTCTTTTAAAACAACTCAGAGAATATGTTTAATGAATTTAAAAATAGTTATGGTTACTAACCCTGGTATCTGGTATTCCTAGAAAAAAAAAATCATCCTGGAATATATTCCTTTTGCCTGGGGAATTGGGAAGGATGAAGAATCAAGAAGGCCATGGCTCTGACTTTTAAAAAATTGTATCACCTTGCCCCAAATATTTCTCTTTTGGTGTTTAATAGTAAAGCATAAACATAGTTATGTGTCAAACTTTTAGTGAATTATATTTTTAAAAATTACTGGAAATAAATGACAGTTTAAAAACTACCTAAATGGGGCCCCTACTTTATAAACTCTTAAATATGAGAACACAACTTGAAATTTGGAAATCTGTCTTAGGTAGCCTAGCTTGTACAATGTTTAATTAGAAAGATGGATGGGAGTGAATAAAGGTGAGAGAATGACTATGGAAAATCAAGATTAAATTGAGGATTATAATTTATCCCATATTTAATCATGAGCTTTAAATGGACAACCCATTGGGAATATTAATACATTTTTCTCTTTGCTGATAATATAAATCAAAAAGGAAGTTTAAACTAAAGGAAAAAGCATTTAGAAAAGAGGAATAGAGGTTTCTTTTTCTTTTTTTTTTAATATGAAGGTTGTTAAATGCTGGAGTAGCCACTCAAAAGAAATTATAGAAGCTTGAGCCATTGAAAAATGATCCCCATGCCTTGCTACAAAACTTCTCTTTCCCTGACAGAACTTACACAGCCAACAGTTCTGACTTTTATAAAATGCTAGTAACAGTGAAACTATAAAACCATGCATCTCGGCACCATAAAAAAGTTGTTCCTTAAATCACACCACACACAAGCAAAGAGGGCAGTTTTATACACCTTTTCTGGGAACACACAATATGGGTTCAGTATACTTCAGTCCTGAAACTCACAATGGAACTGGGAATCCCTGATCTTCATTAATCAAATCATGTTAGTATTTTGAGAACACTGTGCCAGAGTGAAGGCCTCCATAGAACGGAGAGACCTAACTGTTGGAGGGACTTCTAGACATCTTATCCTTCAACTACCAGAGCTGGAAATCAGTCCTCACATGGGGGAGGCTAGAAATGTGCATCTCTTCTGCTGCCTACACTGGAAGGACTGGTCACTGTAACCATGGAAAACTTTCCTCACCATGAGTTTTCTGGATGAGGATTCCTAAGCCAACCACCTATAGTGGTTCACTTGCAGCAGTGAATTGAAAGTCAGATTTCTCCCAGGTGTTTGTTTCTTTGTTTTTTTTTCCTAATTGGTATTATGAATTTAAAGATAATGTCCTTCTTAATAGAGACACTGAGGGGTACTGAATGCATTGAAGACACATTTATGTTGATAAAGCTCTGAGTTACAGTTAAGTACTAAGGAAGAGGCAATTAAATTTACTGACTACCTCCTAATTCCAGGTTCTCTCTCTTCCATATCTCATTAAAACCTCCAATAGCCCCTGGAGGAATATGGATGGAACTTAACAAAAATTGGAATTGAAGTTAATGATTTTTTGAGTTATCAGCCATGAGAGTGAATAAGATCACCCAAGCAATGCTCATAAGCCTGTTGTTCTCAAACCTGGCTGCAGATGAACAATGGTCCTTCCTATTGTACAGGTAAAGATTATGATTCTGGGAGATTGCAGCCCACTTAAGGCTGTGAACCCAATTAGTGATGAGGCTGAATACAGAGCCAATCAGGCCTAGCTCCAAAGCCATTTTTTCCTTTACAACCAAAAAGTTTTATCGACTGTACATCTTTGAAATTTGTCCCATTAAAATGGCACAGATTGTGTGTGTGGCCTTATTCAATGGATTTTTGTAAGCTAATCAGATAATATCCAGACAAAAATATCTTTGGGGAAGATTCATTTAACTTATTTAAAATATGATACATCAGCTCATCAATTTTCTGAGACTAAGCCCATGATTTTGTGTTGAGTGTTGTTATTATAGGCACATACTCCATGAAATAATAAAAATTTTAGAATTTTAGAACATAAAAGAGAAATTAAACTCAACTTTAAGGTCTATTCCTGACTCCATTAACAAGAAGACTAGGAGAGCCAAGTTTATGGAGAAATCAATGTGAAGATATATTGTGATCGATTCAGCACTTGTTATGCTTTTCATATTTGTTGAGCATCTAGATGAAATTATCTAGAAAGTAATTGGAAATATGGATGGAGCTTAACAAAAATTGGAACTGAAGTTAATGATTTTTGAGTTATCAGCCATGAGAGTGAATAAGATCACCCAAGCAATGCTCATAAGCCTGTTGTTCTTAAACCTGGCTGCAGATGAACATCACCTAGGGAGGTTTTAAACATCTTGCCTGGACCTCTGATGTGACCAATTAAATCAAAACCTCTGCAAATAGGGTCCAGAAAGGAGGAGGTCTTGAAAGCTCCCAGAAGATTCCAATGTACAAAGTTAAGAACCACTGATATAAAATGGAAAAGAGAAATAATGAAAGATCCCCAAGAAGGACCATAAGAAAATGGTAAATAAAAATAAATGGACTAATGAAAGCTTTGCAAAAGCACAGATAATTAGGGGACCCCCCCAAAAAAAAAACAAAAAAAAAAAGAGCAGCAGTGGGAGGGAAGATTTTGTTTGTTTGTTTAATTTTTTCTTTAGTTGTAGATGGACACAATGACTTTATTTCATTTAATTTATTTTTATGTGGTACTGAGGATCGAACCCAGGGCGTCACATGTGCTAGGCAAGCACTCAAGCACTCTACCACTGAGTCACAACCCCAAACCAGAGGAAAGGTTTTCAGAGGGACATTTTTAGGGAGGTCAATGAAGAGGAGACGGCTTTAGACTTGGCAATTAGGAGGCCATTGGTCACCTTTCAAAGTGAAGTTTGAGTAGTGTAGTGACTGTGAATTCAGACAATGGTCAGTTGAAGAGTGAATGGGCAGGTGAATATATGGAGGTGGAAAATATTCTGTTAAGGGAAAAGAAGGCTAAAGCACAACTAGGGAGGTGAGTGATAATTTCATTGTGGACTTGCTATCGAGATGGAAGAGACACATATGTGTGACAATTTCGGAGATGCAAAAGAAAGCAAAGAATTTTGGGAGGAGTTTTCTATCTTTTGACTTATTTAATCTGTTGGAAGAAAAAAAAAGAGGCATGCTTCATCCACTGGGATTAAAGGAGATTACAAAATTATTAAATTTTTGGAGTCCCAGGGCATCACAAAGCCCAAGAGGTAGAAGAATAGGAAGTCACTAGCAGACACTATTTCTGAGTACAAGAGTCAGCAAGGCAGTTGGGAATGTTGAGAGGAGTTTGTAAACCTTCAGTTTTGTGTCTTCTGGGTTAACATTCTTTTTTATTTCTTTTTGGTATCGGGGGATTAAACTCAGGAGCACTTGACCACTGAGCCACATCCCCAGCCCTATTTTGTATTTTATTTAGAGACAGGATTTCACTGAGTTGCTTAGCACCTCGCTTTTGCTGAGCTGGCTTTGAACTCAAAATCCTCCTGCCTTAATCTCCGGAGCTGCTGGGATTACATGTGGGACCACCTTACCCAGGGGCACATAACTACTGAACCACTTTCTCTCTTTCTAATGTGCTGACACTTTCAGCTAGAGTAGGATGACTTCATTTTTGTTTGATTTTCCTTAATTAAATGTTGAACAAGGACCACATGTGAAGATTACTCCTAATAGAACTATGTCTTGTTGTTGCTCAGAATCCTTGTCATAGCAAACCACAGAATGGCCAGTGAGATTAAAATGGTGGCTTATAAGTATCTGAATATGTATGTATATATAACTAAAGACCGCAGGACACAGTGGCGCACATCTGTAATCCCAGGGGCTCGGGAAGCTGAGGCAGGAGGATTGCAAGATCAAAGCCAGCCTCAGTAATGTAGCAAGTCCCTAAGCAACAGTGAAACTCTGTCTCTAAATTTAAATTTTTTAAAGGGTTGGAGATGTAAATAAACACCCTCTGGTATACACCCCCCACACCAAAAAAGGAATCAGCAAATGTCTTTAGGACAGATTTTAATGGGATACCATGGGTAAAATATGCACCCATTAAAAATATTTTAAAGATCTTTCATTTTTTTGCTAGGTATCTATATCTTTCTTCCTTATTTATAAATATTGATTTATGAAAATCATTTACAGTACTAAGTATACTGTCTCAAGACTCTAGAATGGATTATTTACTCTGTGGAGACATAATCATAATAAAACTTCAGCCTAAAATTGCATAGTAGTCATCAAAAGTGCTTTCATATGTATATAGTTTTTGTACCTCATAAGAATCTTATGAGTAAGGTAGAATATGCTTGTTTTAGAGATATAAAAATAAGCTTTAATGGTGTTATATAACTTGCTTAAGATCATAGAATCAAGGAATGGCACAGGTGGGTCTGAGTCTTTTGGCAAGGGCTCACTGGCCTTTCATAAAAGTGAATTGATTTAAATAACTGTAGAAATATCCAGGAGAAATACATAGAGGGTTATTTTCACTAGTCTTCAATTCCTACTCTTACCACCCTGTTCTTTGGTCTTTCCAGATCTTAGCCTGCTTCATTCTCCCTTGGTAAAATTCCCCCCTTTCTCTCTCTCTCTCTCTCTCTCTCTCTCTCTCTCTCTCTCTCTCTCTCTCTCTCTCTCTCTCTTTCTTTCTTTCTTTCTTTCTTATTTTTTTTGTTATCAAAGCCACCAACTATCCTCCCATGCCCTAGAGCAGTTATCTTCAAACTTTTTTCTTGACTATCCCTAAATATTTTAAAAGGATATGTCCCTCCACATCTATAATTCTAGCACCTGGGGAGGTTGAGGAAGGAGCATGACAAGTTCAAAGCCAGCATCAGCAGTTTAGCAAGGTCCTAAGCAACTTAGTGACCTTGTCTCAAAATTTAAGAAATACAAATAAAAAGGGCTGGGGATGTGGCTCACTAGTTATGTACCCTGGGTTCAATTCCCAGAACCAACCAAACAAACAAACAAAAAGTATATATCCCCTGACACATTTTTAAGTAGGTATCTAAAATTAGAATTAAATGCTGGGAAAAGATGCTAGGTCTAGTTGGGTTATAAATATTTGTTACCTTTTTAAAAACTGTTAGATGATTTAAAGTTATCCAGTGGAAAGCCAACATCATAATGACTTCTTACTCAATGTCATCTATTAATAAAATTTGAGTATAAACTGTTCTTTAATAGTCATAGGGAGATTAATCATGTTCCCTTTTCTATTTTAACTTGTATTTCTATACTACTTCTTCCATGATTTTTAACCTAATGGAATACATTTTAGGTATAAAATTTTGTCATTGATCACCATGACATACTTCTCTGTAATAAAAATATACATTTACATTTTATTTTCTATGACCATAAGAATTTTAGTTTTAAAGTTTCTTTTATATTGTCATTATATTCATTATAATTAGTACATGATTGATCTAAAGAAACCCAGCTTACTACAGATTGCAGTAAGTAATTATTTGCCATAAATCCTAGAATTTTATTGTAGAAAATATATCTTTTAATAATAGAAATAGGGTTGTCATCTTCCCCCAGTTAGCTCATCCAGCCACATTTTTATGTTACTTATGGCTAAAATGAGACAGGATAAAATCATTTTTATTTCTTTCTGTCATTTATAATAAATTCAAATTCTGAGACTCTTCTTCTCATACATAAGTAAGAATACATCGTTAGGCTGTTCACATGTCACTCAACTCCTTGTACAACTTCTGACTTATATGCCAAATATCACATAGTGACCTATCCTCAAAATTTATGTCCAGCATTCCACCAGCTGGTATATTAGTCCCTCCTCCAGTTTTGATGAAAGTTTAGGATTGTAAAACACCTGGCTTGTAGAAGGATTTGTTACCCAGTTATTATAGTCCCACTGTTTTCTCAAGTACCGACACTCATATTCCAGATTTCTCCATGTCTGGCACCCTGGAGGTTTCTGTGCTCTCAGACAATGTGTTATGGTACAATTTCAGTGTAAGAGATGCCATCCTTGAAAATTACAAGAATATTCTTAAGGATTAGTTTTGAAGGACTACATGTAGAAGTTAAAGATATACTGATTCCCTTCAAATTATTTTTGGTGTGTATCCCTTAGAAATTTTTGTACAGTGCCAGATGCTTTGATCTGAGTTTTTTTGAAATCCTATTTTTTTATTATTAGTTATTCAAAACATTACAAAGCTCTTGACATATCATATTTCATACATTTGATTCAAGTGGGTTATGAACTCCCATTTTTACCCCAAATACAAATAGTAGAGGATAGGAAGGGCAGCAGAATACAACAGACACTAGTATGGCAGTATGTAAAAACGTGGATGTGTAACCGATGTGATTCTGCAATTTGAAATCCTATTTTGAAATCATATTACCTTCAAACTCCTCTTTATCTAAACCACGAGGAGTTCCATTAGCTTTTATATTCCATGTTTCTAGTATTTTGTATGGCTTCATTTATGTTATTTCTTCATGTCATTTGCACGTGAGGGGAAATGATGGAATTAAAAACTTGCACTTGTCCCTCTTAAAGACATTTCAGGTTACTGCCAAAAATTTGGGAGGTAATTTTGGAAAGTTAGGAGGCTTTCCTGGCATCACTCAAGTCAAAGCATACCCAGGCCTGGTGCCAGCCCTGAAAGTAAACCTCACTGGCCATGTGAGTGGTCAAGGTCATGGTGATAAGAGAGGGCACAGCCAATGCCTCTCCTCAAGACCTCTCTGCTTTCCTGGGAGCACCAACTAGAGGCTCGCTCAAGTCCCGGAGGGGTACAATGTGTCTTAGTGTCCTACTTCTTTAGCCTCTACCTGGAGTCCACTCTGCCAAGGCTCAAGCTTGGGTCACTGTACTTGCTCCCTCTGAATTCTGTGCGTAGTAGACAGAAAAGAGCCTGGAGGTCCAGCCGTTCTGAATTCATATCTGTGCTCCTGCACAGACTTTGTAAACTTGAGCAAGTTCTCTCTGAACCTCATCTCTCCATCTGAAAAAGACAGGTGTATAAATACCTCCTCCAGAGTTCTGTGGTAAGGACTAGAGATTAAATATACAAAGGACCTCACTGAGTGTCTGGAACTGTCAAGATGATCTCCTGCTTTCCTCTTCCTCCCCCTTTGGCCAAACTCTTCATTCCTCTCCCCTCCTTCCACTTTCTCAGCATAGAGAAAATGTTCAGCTTTTAAACACTCTCTGCTCCCTTAATTCAAGTCACTATTCTCATGATTCACACTGGGGAATAGGGGGCCCTTGCCTTCTCCCAATCACACTCCCTACTTCCCCTGACCCCAAAAGGGTAATTATTCAATATCCACAGGGTGTGTCCCAGAAATCCTACCTCTTCATTCCCATTATATCAACCCAACTGCCTCTAGAATCCTTGCTACCAGGAGAAAGAAGCAAGGAGAGAATTGGGAACAATCACACGTGAATTCAGGGCCTTTGGGGAGAACAGAGGTGACTGGAGGGAAATTTCCATTTCCTGAAATCTAGATAAAAGTATTAAAGCTAATGAGACTTGTGCCATGGGATGGGTGTGGGGTGGGTTAGAGACACTTCCCATTAAAAGAAGAAATGATGAGGATTAAAGTACCCCAAGGAAAAAACAGAAAAACTCACAAATCTTAAAGGAATATAAATACTAGAAAACTACAGATGGTTTAGATTAGATAACAGTAAAAATATAAATTGCTTATTGCATGCTTTATTACCAAAGACAATTGTATTTCTCAGATTAAGTCTAATCGACATAATAATAGAGGTGGGTGGCAGGAATCAGTGACACTAAACCACTGAACAACATCCCCAGCCCTATTTTATTTTTTGTATTTTATTTAGAAACAGAGTCTCACTGAGTTGCTTAACACATAACTTTTGCTGAGGTTGGCTTTGTACTCGCAATCCTCCTGCCTCAGCCTCAAGCCGCTGGGATTACAGGCGTGCGCCACCACACCCGGGTAATAAAATACCTTTGATTAAAAATTTATTTTACTTAAACTTTTAAAAAATTTATGTAGTAATGATTTCTTATAACTTAATTAGAAAATAATATTCATATGGATTCATTAAATTGTTGTTTTAATATCTACTTAGAAAATGCATGCTAATTTTATCTCCAGAATTTAGATTCACAGAGTATAAGTAGAAATATACATACAGATTAGCATTCAAATAGATCAGTCAATTGAATACTGTCTACTTCTAGTGCAATGTTCCAGTTGTAATATGAATGGAGTAGAATTTGGTAGAAATGTCAATGAAAGCTAAAGAAATTCAGTTATTAAAATATTTTTAGTTTTAGATTCTCACTATTTTTTGTTTTTTAGAGTTGTTTGGTTTTATTCACCTCCTTTAATATATCCTTAATTAAATGTTAATAATTCTAGAATATTTATTGTATGCCAGGCAGTGTTATGTATTTAACTCATTTGGTTCCCTACAAACCTTGTGAAATGAGTTCTAGAGTCATTCTTGTTTTTATAAATAGGGACTCTGCAGCGTACGGAAAATAAAAAACCCACCCAAGAGAGGCACAAATAACCCCCAAAATGGAATTTTAGCTTTTGCACCCCTGCAGTCAAGAGCAGCCTTCTTAGCTGAGGCTTTTTCAAGTAAGACACTCAGTTACACCATGGGATTGATCAATATCAAACATAACAGCAGAATATGAAGTAGATCATCCTGATATTGCCTTGTAACTATTTTTATTACCCCTTAATAAAATCATGTATCTTTTTAAACACTTGAGTAAATTACTTCAAATATACCCCAAATTGCTGAAGAGGCTGTGGTTACTGAGCCACAAGGACAGACGCTGAACACCAGTTTGTGTTGTTCCTTTCAGCCATGGCGACCACTCATGGTTTATGGTTGAAACCTTTTATCGTTTTCTGAACTTCAACTGATTTTTCTTTCATCTTGAATGTTTTATACAGAGCTAAAAATAACTTCCAACTCCCAAAGACTTCTCTCTCATATAAATCAGTTTGCTAAGTGGGAGGGATGGGAAGATTTGAAGGTGAAATCAACGGAAACCGTGGAAATGACCAAGATACGAACAGTTTAGAGGCCAGAACAGGTACTGACTCCTGACTAAAGGAAATTGAATTCTAAATAGATAGCATTGCAACAATTGAACTAACTACTTACTATTCAATACAATACAATTCTAGCACAACAAAAGATTTGTACCATTTCTTGTAATTTTATATGCAGTATTTGCAAGGAGACTCACTGAGGAATTGCTTCAGACAAAAGAGTGTCACTTTATTTGATTGTGTTAGCTCTGGAAATATTGCATGAAAAATGATTTTTTAAAAAAATTATATGTTGTGGCTCTTCTATAATTGATTTCTCTTGATGATTCAGTCTTTAGCATGGTAAACAGAACTATTCTCACACATTTCTTTCTTTTCCAGGCACTTTTAAGTGTTCATTAGTGCTTCATAATTTTTGTCAAGGCCAAAATAGTAATTAAATATTATTTCAGCCCACTTTGCCTGCAGATATCCTTTTAACAATATTCAATTTCAGTTCTTAATGATAGGACAAAGCTGACTCTAGAGAAGCAAAAGCCTTTGGGGTCAGTTTGTTTTCAGAACTTAAGCGAAAAGCACCTCTCTCATAATGGGAATATTGAAAATTTTGAGCATTTTAGCCATTGACAAAATCATGCCGTGCTACCTGGATTCCTTGTAAGATCAGGACAATCTGAACTGGAAATCAGCCCTCTGCCTCCTCTATCCATCCCTGCTCCACACGGTCCCGAGCCAGAAACTGCAAGAAAGTCCCCCTTCTGTCCCCCTTTCCACAATCAACTCATAAGCCCTGTCCTTTGTTCCTTTAAATTACTGTCTGAATCTACTGCATCTTCTTTGCCCCATTTCAAGTCACTCTTCATGGTCTATCACCTGGACTGTAGTAAGAGTCTGTTAACAGCTCTCCAGCTTCCAAATTGCCCCCTTCTAATTCACCCTAAAATACCTTTCTTAAATCAAAGTATCATCATGCTCCTTCACATCTTAACCCTTCACTGGATTGCAGGAACCATGGGTGGGGCCAAACATGTCATCAGTGCATTAGAGTCCAAGTGTTCCCAAATGCAAACTTCTCCCTCCTTTCTGCGCTCCACCAGGCTATACCCTTAATACCTAGCTGTCAAGTGCTTAGACTCAAGTAGCTTAACAGAGGGAACCCAGGTACCTGCTATCCTTTCTGAAGCATCCTCCTCACCCCATGTCCTTCCTTTGTCTTCCCTCTAAGTTGAACTCCATCCTCAGAAAGGAGTTCAGATATTTTCTCCTCACACATCCTCCTCTGATGTAATCCAGCCTCAGTTTACCCACATCTTAGTACAGTCTGTACTGTGATTATACTAGTACAGGTTTGTCTTCTTAACTATAGAGCACAACAAGCACACCCTGTACTCAGTGTCTGGCACATAATAGGTACTCAGGGTTTGTAGAATTGAATTGCAATCACAGGATGTCTACCTCTTTGATAATTAAAAATTAAAGTTCTTAAAACTGCTTCAGGAGAAGGCTTACTATTCTGTGTCTCCTAGATGAAAGTTTACAATAATTATCCAAACACATTTTTTAAATTCTCTAGCAGATATCTAGGTATAATGTGGACTAGAGGGACATGCCACTTTCACAGCTGGACATACTGACCATAGGAAGCTGTAGACTCATATTCAACTAACTAGCAGTGAAATAATGGAAGTCTACCAGTATAATACTGGCGGCCTCTTCTGTCTCATGATTTCACCAAAGCATCTTATCCTCAAAGGCAAGGGAATTTCTATTCTTAATCCCCAACAGAACAGCCATAGACAAACGATGACATCAAATTATATGAGATGTTGAAAATGACCCTCACTAAATACATTGAATATTAATGTTAACAGTCAAAGCATAAACCTCATATAGGACTAATTGTGTATGCCATAGATTTGACTCTGCTACATGTCTCAAACATTTGAGCAAATACTAACTAAGCATCTACTGTGGATCAGTTACAAGCCCTGAGCAAATACTAACTAAGCATCTACTATGGATCAGTTACAAGCCCTGAGAATATAAAAATTAAAAAAAGAAAGAAAAAGACAAGTCATGGAGTTTATATTGTGGAGAAAATTAATAACTAGTGTAATTAATGTCAGGTGCAGCGGTACACACCAGTAATCCCAGCTGTTCAGGAGGCTGAGGCAGGAGAGCTGAAAGTTCAAGGTCAGCCTAAATAGTTTAGCAAGACACTGAAATAAAATAAAAAGGGATGGGGAGACAATTCAGTGATAGAGGAATTACTTAGCATCAATGAGGCCCTGGTTTCAATCCTCAATACTGAAAAAAGAAGTATAGATTAAATGAGATAATAAAAACTCCACAGAGAAAAAGGTGACAGGTTAGAATGTAGGCAGAGAAAGAGGACCAGAAAATGACAGAGAATGTGACACTTGAACAATGACTGAAAGAAGGGAGGTAGCAAACAGGCCTATGGGGAAGGATTATTTCCTCCAGGGACATCAGCAGATTCAAAATCCTCAAAGAAGGAAAGCACCCCTGATATTGATAAGGATGAGCAAACAGGCCAGCACACTAAAAGATAATAGAGTGTGAAGGAGGTGAACTCAGGGAAGCCAGGGGTCCTAGAGGTGCAGAGTTTTGGGGCTCAGGAGTTGTAATGACTTTGGCTTTGACACTAAATGTGCCAAGAAGTAGTTGGAGGATTTGAGATGTGGTGTATGTAGCATGCTGTGACTTGGGGTTTATGGGTTAGCCTCATTGTGCTGAGGATAAGGCAGAAAGTTCTTGCAACAATCCAGTGGAGTAATGGTTGTGAGTCGAACTGAGAAGGAGATGGTGATGAGGGTATAAGAAATGATCAGACTCTTGAATGGGCAAAGAGGGAGGAAGAAAGGAGTGAATGCTAAGTCTGAGGTTTTTTTGTCTGAGTAACTGGAGACTGGAGGTGGCCTCAACTGAGATGGCTGCCCGGTGGGGGAGGAGCAGGTTTGGAAAGGCTACTTGGGAGGTCACTATTAGACAACCAAGTAGAGTCACAAGAAGGCAGTGGATATATGAGTCTAGAGTTCAGGGGTGGAATCTGGACTGGAGATAAATTTAGGAGTCATGTGCATGAGCCTGAATGAGCTCACTAAGAAAGTGAATAGGGAGAAAAAAAGAGAAAATAGAAATCCAAGGACTTAGCCACAGGGGCACACACACTAGCCCAGGGGAGCTGGGGGTTGGGAATGAAATAAGGTAGAACAGAAGCCAGGAAAGTGCAAAGAAGTCAGGTGAAGAGGAGGGAGGGAGGAATCAGGGGTCAAGTGCAGGAATCAAGTGCTGCTGTTGAGTAAAGCGCAAGGAGCACCAAGTTCTCAGCAGGGCACTTAGCAGCTTTGGGGAGTTTTGGAGAAAGAGTCATGAACACGTGGTGGGAGTAAACACAGATCCGAATGGGTGCAGTGATGAAGAGGGTGAGAATTGAGCACAAAGTGAAAACGACTCTTCTAGAGAGTCTTGTAACACAAGCAGAGAAATGTGTGGGTAAATAGAAGCAAAAAATGGGCAGGAAGGATTTTGTCTTGACAAAAAAAAAAAACAGCAAGTCAGGATGCTTATGAAAATTATTCTGAATTGAGGCAAAATTGAACGATTTAGAAGAAAGGAAATTGCTGAGACTTGTCCTTGAATAGGAGCCTGAGAATGGAACACAGAGGTGACATACAGGATCCCAGAGAGCTCTCCTAGTGCTGAGGGAGAGGGTGCAGAAGAGGGGTGGGTAGGTAGAAGATGGGGGCTTTGGAAGATCTCAACTGATTGTCAGTTTTCTCGGTTACATATTCGTGTTGGTCATCAGCTGAAAGTGAGGAGCGAGGGGGAAGTAGTGTTTGAGGAGAGAGGACAAAGTGTGAAACATTTGTCTAGGAGAATGGGAGAGTGAGCAGATGATGAAAATATAGTATGACTTTTTGGCAGAATCCAAAGCCCACTTGTGTTCTGTTTTCATGAATTTTGGATGAGCGCATCCAATATGGCTGTTTCTAGCCATGTTCCACTTCAAGGATTCAGAGGTGGTAGAGGGGAATAGTGACCAGTGAGTTCCCAGAAGTAAGAGAAGAAGCGTGAGTGAGCTGAGGGTATAATGTAAAGATTATTTATAAAATTAGACATTGAATTTATGCTTAGGGAAGAAGGAATAGGTAGCTAAAGGAGAGTAAGAAATGAAATTGGTAAATAAAGTAGCTTTTAAGTCTGGGTGAAGAGGATTGTTGAGCAAGAGATCCTAAGGAAAGTGAGCAGGAAAGACAGAAAATATTAAAAGGCATGTTTGAAATTGAATTTTCAGAGAGCTCGTAATTAATGGTAAGGACAAGAGCCAAACCAATATGTCTCAACCTTAAATGGGTATATAAATCAACCAAAATCCTTGTTAGGGAGCACATTTTTGTATCAGTAAGTCTAGGTGGGCAGAGTCTGAGTTCCGCATTTCTGTCAAGCTCCCCGGGTGGGGTGACTCTGATGCTGTTAGTCCAGGGACCTCAGTTTGAAAGGCAATAATCTAGTGGTAAATTACCACCCCCTGGGGAAATTTAAAAATACTGACTCTAGACCTCTTCCGATCAGAGAATCAGAATTTCTATGGGTCAGAAGTTTCTCTGGATGGAGTTTAGAACTCACGCATTACAAATACTCTCTAAGTGTTTCTGTCATAAAACCAGGGTTGAAAACCTCTGGCCTAGAATGTGTGATCTTCATAGCCACGATTGTTCTGGGAGAAAGGGACATGAAACTGAAGGGCCACGACATGAAAAGTGTCATCTTTGAGGCTGTTAAAGTCATCAGAAATTTTGTTGGGTGGAGTAACTATAAGCCCAGAAGTCTGTAGATGACTATAGGAAAAAAACACAGAATTAGGTGATATCTGAGGGCATTGTCGCTGGCTCTTGGCTTCTGTGCTCCCTACTGAAGAATCAGGCAGAGGTTACAGTGTAACAAGACTGTTGGGGGAGGGGTTCTGCATGAATGAGAAGGGAGAAGACACTGACGCAGAGTCTCAGGCAGGTACAAGCAAAGGACGAAGATATGTAGCTTTTATGGGCATTTATGGGGCAGGTAGGAACCCAGTTTTGTGATGTCATCACATGTAGAGGTGGGGGTTTGGTTGTGCATGTATCTTCTTCTTAGGCTAATTCATGAGTCCCCTGTCTCATTACCCTCTTCAATCTCCACCTAGAGCTGTATATTTTACTATGCTAATAAGGTAAAGGTGACCTTGAGTTTCTTTAGTGACTATTCTTCACATGAATTTGTCTCTCACCACCTGGAGCTGCTCCTTATCATCTGAGAAAATTCCTAAGGTTATTTCAGAACCAGGCAGACTGTTGTTCTGTCTCAGGGGCCTTGACATGGTGATTTTGCTTTGTCTGGCTCCAGCTTCTTGGCATTTCTGCTGACTACATAATCTCAGAGGGCTGAGCTGACTTCTCAGCCTCCTGTCTCCTGGCTTGTTCATAGCCCTGAAGTCAAGCTCACTTTTTAACTCCTAATTTTCCTAGATGGCTACTAATAACATAAGACTGAGAGCTAGGCTGCCTGTCTCATCCTGCCCTGAGAGACTTTAATCCCTTAATCCTAAAAAGTTCTGCTTTTCATCATGAGATTCAGAGCGAAAAAGAATGGACTGAAATAGACAGTGTAGAACAAGGACACTTACCTGATTGCCAGGCTCAGGTTAGTTGGACTTTGGAAATCAAACATCTACCAATTGAGAGGACTCCAAAAGAAATATCCAAAATGAGCTGGACTTAAGTAGGAAAAATGTGAAGTAAATAATCTAAAATGAGGTTGAAACTTGGGAGGTTTTGCTGCCGGATATCAAGCCAGCACGGAAAGGTTTCAAGATTTGGAGCAATGGAGATGTGTAGCACAACCAGGGATCATGGTGCAGGAGGTGAGGGATGACCTGCAGTCCTGAACTGAGCCTCCTCTGGAGGTGATGTTCTCAAAGCAGAGGACCATGGCACAGTTGGTGGTACAGCACTGCAGGGAACTGAGGGAACTTGCCAGAAGCTGGGGAAGAATCCTTAGCTCTCCCTTTATTCTTATAGCTATTTCCTAGCTTTAGAACCCTCTGTTTCTTCCAGTGAAGGTATGTAAGCCAACCAAATATGGAAAAGATAAAAGCAGAGCTTCTGAATTAAAGAGGTCATTATGGAGGAGAACAGTGCCCTGCACAGGACCCTGGAGCGTCCACAGCATTGCAGGGGATGGGGGACTTTTAGGGGTTCCAGAGGCTCAGGACAAAATCACTGATCCAAAATTGGTGAGAAACAACCAAGTAAAATGTGGCATTATGTATGATAACATAAAGATCATATACCCAGCAAGTACGTATGTTTCTTTAAATCTTTTGTCAACCATGCAAATTGAACTCTTTCTTCCATGTAATAAACCCTTCCAATAAACAAGTATGCAATATCCCTTGAGATTTGCAATATCCCTTGAGATTTCTTTTTGTCAGTTGTGATTAGGATAACTTAACTGTTGTTAAACTGATGTCAATTTACATAGAGAAGCCAGAGTTTTGGACAGCCATGACTTAGCTAAGTTCTCCAGAAGAAAACCAAGAGCCAAACATTTAACTGCAAGTAGCTTTTTAAGGAAGTACTCCCAGTAGAGCTCATGAAATGAGCAGAGCAAGTGGGAGATAAAAGGCGAAGATGTCTAGGGTAAATTCAGTCAAGGTCTCACGGTCACGACATTTAGACTGACCAAACTCTGAGGAGTTTCAACTCAGTTCTGACCCAGTTGGACAGTAGGCATATTTCTGCCCCCATTGGTCAATGGTTAGCAGAAAGCCTGTGGGGAGAAGTTGTGCCTGAGAGTTCATGAGTCTGAGGGATATCCCTCAAAGAACAGGAGATATGGATCCTTGAGAAATAAGCATATTAACACAAAAAGTAGGGATCCAAGACCAATGGAAATGGAACCCAAGAATGCTTCTATAAATAGAAAGCTTTCTTTAGGATAGCAGCAGAGATAACCCAGTTAAAGACTAGATTCAAAATATATGAATGTCTACTTTCAACTATCTTCAAAGAGATTTCAGACAGGATCCATTTTGCTACTTTCTCCTGTGTATTTTCATCAAGATCATAATATTGTACTTGGACCAAACTCTGAGAAAATCCACCCAGGTCCAGGGAGTATGAGTATGCATATCGGATATATCCAAGCATGCTCCTAGCTGAGTATATTCTATATTTGAAAACAAAACACACACTTTAAAAATCTCCTGTTTTTTATGGATTCCATTCTCTTTCTCACTACCATTAGAACAAATGTCAAGAGTGTTTAACTATTCCAAAATTTACATTATTACAAATAGTTGCTCTAATCTGCATCCCCATCCCTCTCTATATTTCAGGATTGTGATTGGCTTTTGTTTTCCCCTTTAAAATGTTGGCCCCTCTTGTAAGGATTAGAGGAGCATTATTTGAGACTCCCTGCATTAGACATAACTTAGAACTGTGCTGTGTCAAGCCCACTGACAGATTTAGAGATTAATTTTTAGACCTCTTGCAGTGCCAGAGAAGCTCTTTAAGATTTTGAAAATGGCAACAATATTGACTCCCTACCACTAAAGGTTGCTTGTATCCACATCCACTCTAATGCAAAAGGAAACTTTAAGTGTGGTAAATATCAAGATTGTTTTTGCTTTATGGAAAAACCTGTGCATCGCTTAAAAAGCCAGAATATGATATAGTTTACCCTCAGGAAGGACAGCCTGTACAGGTTTATTTCCCTCCTTTTATTCAGCAAGGATAACATCACTGCTGCTAAATTGATATTATTTGCATAGAAAAACAATAGTTCAATAGTTCTGTACAGTCATGTCTTAGGTCAGGTTCCCCAAAAGCAAACCATGAGTGAAATATTTGAATAGTACAGGTAGAAAAAGAGAAATCAGAGTATGACTTATGAGCTATTTTGATTATATTGAGGATTGGTAGAAAAATCTTTTTTTTTCCCAAATATTTTGGCTTAGATACATCACTAAATATGTGTTTTTGCTACATTTTAAAGTCTGAGCATTTTCAGGGAAATTTAATCCATATGTTGCAGTGAGGCTACAAGTAAATCATCCAAATGTTATTTTGTTAGAGCTACATAATGTCGAAAATGCCTTTTTTATAGTCCTTATATTCTTTTCTGAAAAGCAGCAGGTAAGTTTGCCAAGAGTAAACAAATCAAATAGCAAAAGGTTTGAGTTCAGTTGGAAATGCTTAGCCTATTATTTTTGATTGGGTTCTGAACTTGGCAGTGCACATTCCAGGTTCCTGCCTGCAGGGCAAAGTGAAAACAATTTGAACACTGTATTTCCCAATTGGTTCATTGACATTTGAGAATAATGTAGTACAGACAGAATCAGCATGTTTGGCAGGTGAGTGATACTTAACATGACCTCAGAAAGTTACTTCCCCCTGGTTTGCAGAAGTTCATAGCATGGAACAATGTTGTACATATAAATACAAATGGAGATAGGCAGCCATCAAGGGATCCACACTGGGGATTTATCTGTTTGGATTTTTTTTGTTGTTGTTTTTGTGTTTGTTTGTTTGTTTGCATCTTTAGGTGGAATGGTTGAAAAATGAAGACATAATTGATCCTGTTGAAGATAGAAACTTTTATATCACAATCGATCACAACCTAATCATAAAGCAGGCCCGCCTCTCAGATACTGCAAATTATACCTGTGTCGCCAAAAACATTGTTGCCAAGAGGAAAAGCACAACTGCTACTGTCATAGTCTATGGTGAGTGTCATATTTGGGTGTTTTCAACCTAGCTCATGTCAAATTGCAGTTTCTCATTGTTATTTTAGAGTCTCGAGTCAAGGACACTTCTCAGTCCCTATTGCCATTCAGTCCTGTCTCCCATAGCTGCTTCTCTGATCCTCTTAAGAAAAACTAGGCTTGGCCTTTGCTAGTCCTTTGTCAGTCAGTTCATAGACAAGTAAAGGATGTCTATGAGGTCACACTGCTTCCCTAAGCTTTCACCTGTCCATGACCTAAACCACCAAGGTCTGGATTGAGTCTAGAGGTGGAAGTGTTTAACCAGCCCACTGATGCATCTGTGGTCCTAGGCTCAGCCCTGTGATTGTGAAACCTCAAGGAAACTGGAGCTAACCTGTTTCCCAAACACCACAGAACAACTTGATATCCATAGAACTTGCTTTGCTCCCTCCAAAGAGGCACAGAGATAAAGGCAGCCACGATCGAGTGACACTCATTCTCACGACTTGGCAAAGGCTCACATGAGGACGTTTTCAGGAAGCTTTTCCCCTCTCTAATCCAGCTCATCTCTAAACCTATCATTTCTCCTCAAGTACCAACCAATTTCACACTACATTTTAATGTGGCATATCTGCTTTTATCTCCATGTGCAGTTTAGCTCTCAGTTGTCTTCTAGTCATTTCTCAAGTGGTTTTTTAACTCCCCAGCTAAGCTTTTAGCTTTTTTTGTAGACCATGAGACTGGGATGTGTATTTACATATTTCTCACCATGTTAGACTGACAATAAGTCTTCATAGCATTGTGGATTTATTGTCCCAGAGAAAATTACACATCCCTGGGAAATATTTTGAGGTGGTACTCCCTCTGGCATGACATGCCCAGGTCTCAGCACCACTCAGAGCATAACAAAGATTGCATCCCTGCCTCCATGGGAAATGATATTCAGGGGACTTGGTGTCTGAGGGACTGAAAGAGGGACAGTCACTGGCACATATATGGTTCATGGTACTTACTGCAGGTAGTGCTCAAATAGTTAAGAATATAGCACCTCAAAATATGCCATTCTGGATTATTAACCCTTTTTTGAATTAAAGACACTTGAAAAACAGCAGGCACAGAAAGATCACTCTAATCTTCCTTCTTTTTCTTAAAATCAGGAAATTAAATTCTCAAATGAAAGGTGTTTTCCATATCCTACAAGGGAAATAACATTCTTACCATTAAGGATAGGAATTGGAGACTGAGATAAGTCTATACTGATTTATTAAAATAACACTAAATCCTTTAACCTCACCACATAATTTTGTTACCTTTTCAAAACTTAACACTCTTTGTCCAATTCAGCCTACAATATTTAATTCTAATGCCATTTTAGGGTATTCATTTCTTTATGAAATTTCCTATATATTGTATTAAATAAATCTATATGCTTTCCTCCTGTTTTATCTCTTATTTAGTTTAATCAGGTCCAGATGAAAAAACAAACCTAGAAATATTGAGATTAAAATTTTGCCTCTCCTGCCATCCCAGTGGATGTGTGGTTATGATGTAAGGAGTTATGAGAACAGAAACATTATGATGTTCCAAAGGCTGAATGTAGTGATGCTTTAAAACTGTCACTTTAATTACAGGACAGATGCATACAATTTTTTTAATCCTCTGATTACTCTGAGGTTTAATTTCCTCGTCCAGATAACAACTATGTTGAATCATAAGCAGTTGTGTTTCTTAAATCACAATAAAATGTTTCCTAGTTTTTATCTTTGTCTAAGCTGCCTGAAAGACTTGATTAACAGCATTTGAAATGCAAAGTAGAAATGGGGTCCAATCACTGCATGTACCAATCATAAATAACTAATGAAGGCAGACTATATATAGATGCATTATATAGATATTTAACACACATGCAAATCTCTTCCTATGCATACATCCTTTCAATATCTATAAATGTAATGATTACATTGTCTTAGGAAGGAACAAACATTAGTAACTTAAGCATTTTGAGATAAGGTCAGAACTAAGGTCAGGAATCATGTATTCTAGGACTAGATCCTCTACTAACTGTCCTTTTTAAACCAAGATTCTCTAAGCCCTTGTCTCCTTTTCTGTAAAATGAAGCATAGAGCCTTGGATTTGCAAAGATGTTTCTGTCTCTAAAAGTTTCTGATTATTTATTTCTCATTAAAATTTGAGTAGAGTAGTACATGTATCCTACAGCCCTAAACAATAGCTTGACAATAGGCTAGTAAGCCTTTTATACAGACAATTCCATGGCATGGGAAATGTTGCTAAGTTGAGCAGGTTCAGTTGCTCATTAGAACACTTATCCTTTTCATGGCTTCATGAAATGGGTTGTCCAAGGCTCATAGGCTGGGATCACTAGAAGGCCATAGAAAAACATACTTCCAACCAGTATTTATTATTTTGAGTCTGCTCTCTCTATTTTTTATTAGTACAATTTTTAGATTACGAATATATAGCTAGTAGAAGAAATTCAAAAAACATAGAAAATGTCAAAGAGGAAAATACTTATAATACTGTCATCTTATCATACACAGAGACTCTTTTGTTAAAAAAACATTATATATATTTTTTTTAACCACTGATATTTCCAATGCATATATTGGATTTTAAAATAAGGGATATACTGTATTATCTTTACTTAAAACATAACATCACAATATTTATATACTTTAATATATGAATAGCCTTCTTCAGCATCATTTTTAATGGCTGCCCAGGAGTCTCATCACACAAGCTAATATAGTATAGTTTATGTTACCACTTTCTGTTTTTGAACATTACAAGTGTTTTAATTTTTTATTTTATATATTAAAAAAGCTCTGCTGTGAAAGAATAAAAAAACTTTTGTTTGTAAACAAACTCATGCTTATTCCCAATTGGATAGGTTTCTAGCAAATAAGAAGTTGAACAAATGATACACATATATGGTTTGTATTACTTCAATGGCTAACACACTTCTTTATTACCAGAAGACAAATGTATATACTAGTTGTACCATATTTGAACTACAGCAAATAATTTTTCTTAGAAATTGCTTTGGCATAGTAATTATGTGAACTCACATTATCAAAATACTCATAAACTATAAGTATTCTCTAGGAGGAGATCTCTGAAGGTGAATAGTCTCTGGAGTGTTAGGGTGTAGGTTTTTCTCTGAAGGTGAATAGTCTCTGGAGTGTTAGGGTGTAGGTTTTATAATCATACATGTACTGACAGCTCCATCAAACACCATAATCAGGTTTCCTACACAAAAGAGGTGTCCATTTCAATTATGTCAACTAATTGCCAATTCACTCAAATTGCTGGTCAATTTAAAACTCCAACACTATGAGATTTTACTTTTTAACAAAGTTTACTTTTTAATTTGTGAAAATAAAATTTCTTAAGAGCTTATAAAGTTTGCAAATGCTAAAGAAAAATAATCAATCATCTGTTTGTTCCTTTTCTTTCAAAAGGCTAAGTGATTTCTGTTTTAGTCCCCATGCTACAAATCCACTTGTGGCATCGCATAAACACGTAAACATTTATTATTTGAGATAAACTATCAAAAGTAATTTTGGGAGTTCAACTAGGTAAGGGGACAGATTTTACTTTTAGAGAATATTAGCCAAGGAAAACTGAGCACATTATAATTTATTTTTCTGTATAAGTAAATTACGGTAAATAATTTTGTGTATCCCTTTGTTTAGATTCTTCAATTATGTAATAAAACTTTGAGATTTTAGAATTTTTTCAATGGTCACTTGGAAGATGACTTTCTATTTGTGTGTTGTGTGTGGTTTGTGTGTCTGTGTGTACATAACACATTTAATCCATTTTTTACTGTTGCCTCTTTTCAGTTAATGGTGGCTGGTCCACCTGGACAGAGTGGTCTGTGTGTAATAGCCGTTGTGGACGAGGGTATCAGAAACGCACAAGGACCTGCACCAACCCAGCACCACTCAATGGCGGGGCCTTCTGTGAGGGGCAGAGCGTGCAGAAAATAGCCTGTACCACACTGTGCCCAGGTAAACAAACAAGTCCTTTTATTCCAATTGTCTCCACCATTCTAGAAAGAGTTTTAGAAATGAATACAAAGGCCTTACTTTTGAACTAAATCTGTGATAAACATTGTTTAAATCTATTCTGTATTCATTATTTATATTGCTGAGAAATCAAGTACTTTCCTCAAAAAGAATAACTTTGCTATCTCAACATATAAAATAGTAGAAAACAGGAAATGAAACATGTGAACGTAATCTCTTTATATCAATGAAACTGCTAAAGCCAAGATTGTAGGCTCTGAAATTCAAGGAATTTAAACAGCATTGAAAACCCACACATTTTAAGAACAACAACCCTTGATCTTCAGAAAACCATGGAAATGAATTGAAATTGCAGTTTAGAAAATATATTTTATTGAAATGTTTTTCTTTTCTGCACAAGGTGTCAGTTTTGGGGCAAAGGCAAATAAAATATTTGGAATGAATTAAAAGGAAGTCAAGGCTTTGTGACTTATAAGTTAATGGATTTTGAAAATACAATGCAGTCAGCTCTTTATTATCTGTACATATTGGTCATCTGTCTTGTGAGTTATTTTCAGTGGTACCTGAAGCAAAATTGCATCCCTCTGCCTGTTAGCATTTTTAATACTATTTCATATTGCTAATACACATAGGTAAACTGAAGTTACTATTTGCCAAAACCAAAATATATTAAAATGCCTCATTATACAATGTATCCCAAAGTTAAGCCACAATTATTTTGAAATAATCAATAAATTTAATACTTTCATTGGGGTAGTTATTTTGTTAACAATTTTATTATTTAGATACATAACCACCTTACTTCTCTTTACTTTACCTAATTTTGTTTTGTCCATACTTAATAGAACATTTGTCAAAAATGGGATGGAGAAATAAACAGGAGTGAAAAATAAAATCTACATGTTACATTCTCATGCATCGATTTCCAACTATCAAAATAGTTTTCCACACTGAAACCTTTGAGAGCTTTTATTTATGGAACAAATTTTGACACTCAGCTAGACTTAGAATTTCAAATTTTATCTTGCACTCTCCTATATTTTATCTAGGTGCTGACTCTCGCAATTAAAAATGCACAGATCAATTTGAGTTAAAATAGAAGGGTGTGTGGCGTGTTGTGTGTGTGTGTGTGTGTGTGTGTGTGTGTGTGTGTGTTTCAGTACACCAGGATGTTCTAGGTCAAAGCAAGTGTCTTTGCTTCAGATGGTTGGGAGTTGCTTTTGTAGCCAACTCTGTATGGTAGAAATAATAATGCTATCCTCATTTTTTTCCTGCAAAGTGTGTTTATATCTTTATGCACAGTATGTATATTTACATAGTTATTAGACCATGGAATCATACAGATGTCCCAAACTATGTAAACTATTAACATTTTTATAACTTTTTATCAATATCCAGATTTTAGAGGTCTATATGTTCAGTAAATAATGTTTGATAGTATTATACATGGAAACCTAGCTAATCATAATTAACATGTGTTTCACTAAAAAATCAAACATTTTAAAACTTGTAGTACAATATTTTTAACCTATTTCTGTGAAAAAACTAAAAGATTCATTTTAAAGTAAGCCAGTTAAATTTATTATGTATTTTTTCGAATTGGGACTTAAGTAGAATGTTTTTAAAAGAGATATCTTAGTTCATTATCATTGAAATTGATCACAAGTCAGCCACCAAAATTAGGAAGAAAGTGAGCCAATTCTAAATGATGCAATCATGGCAAAAATTAGAAACTTAGCTAAATATTATTTTTAAAATAAATATAAATGGATCCCATTGGCTTAGCAGGCTGAGGCAGGAGGATCACTAGTTCAAAGCCAGCCTCAGCAAAAGTGACTTGCTAAGCAACTCAGTGAGAACATGTGTCTGAAATGCAATATTCTACCCGACAAAAAAAAAAAAGGATACATCATCAAATAATGGAATCATCAAATAATGGAATCATCAAATAATAGCCTTTTAAAGAAGGTATTGGCAGAAGATTTCAGCTAAATCATGCAGTCTGAATTTTAAAAAAGGAAAAATTAAAAGTATATAAGATATAGATGGAGGTGAACTGATTATTTGGATGGATGGATGGATGGATGGATGGATGGATGGATGGATGAATGGATAAATGGACAGATGGAGTGACAGAGCAAGAATGAGAGATGAATAAATGAATGAATGGATTTCTTCCCTACTGTACCGATCTTTTTTTCCAACTTGCAAGTAAGTTTGCTTTCATTGTTCACATGTTACTATGAATGAGAGAAATTTGGATCCAAAAAGAGAACCCTAATTCTCCATACAAAATCCAGAAGCTTCCCCCAGTAGAAAAAAAGGGTGGCACTACAGCATGGATTTACACAGTTCCTGGTGGCAACTTTGGTTTCTATGTGCCCCAGTGGTCCTTTCTTGGCTCCTCAGTGAGAAAACAGTCATATGACATTCAAAACTATTCACAGAACTCAGACTGTGTACAGTACATCAGATAAACTTTCTGGTGCTTGAAATTAATGTAATACTTCTCAGTGGGGCGTTTTCCTCCATTTTATGTTTTGTTATGTTATACTCAAACTCTGCCCCCTCGGCCCTTTGAGTACCTGCTTCTCCCTCTGACCTGATGCTGGTTTTCTTATGGCAGTGGATGGCAGATGGACCTCATGGAGCAAGTGGTCTACTTGTGGGACTGAATGTACCCACTGGCGCAGGAGGGAGTGCACAGCACCAGCCCCTAAGAATGGGGGCAAGGACTGTGATGGCCTGGTCTTGCAATCGAAGAACTGCACCGATGGGCTTTGCATGCAGAGTAAGTGGATTTGAGCAAAGTACAGATGCTAAGAGGCCTGGGATTAAACCATTTAGACATCTTTGAAGGAAATATTAGAAATTAAGAACTCTTGGAACAACAATAAAAAATGCAATAAGGTAGCAATATCCTAGTTCTCTCTTAAAATTGGAAAAAGCTAATCTCCTAGGAACCAGAATGAATAATAACTATGTCTAGTGAACAAATGACACGCAGCATTGCTTTCCATGAGCAAGGAGTGAGTTAGTCATTTCCGTGCAGGGGCTGTCATTCTTTCCACACCAAGGAACCATGACTCAGTTTTATTAGCATGCACAAAAGGGTACCCTAAACTCCTCATAGAATCAAGACATGACTTCCAAAAAGTGAGCAATTTATTCATAACCCATGCACCAAACCAATGTCTATGAAGTGTAAAATATATAAGGATTGTGAACGTTTCTGCAGGTAGATTTACCAATTCATAATAACTGTTTAGTAAGGACATCTCACAGTTTCTTAAAGTATTGAGGTTGTGTGAGAAATTATAATGTGGGTATGATTTAATATATTTAAAAGACATAATGTTAATAAAACAAATTTTAAAAATGAATGCATAAGAGTGGCACAGTGGGTAATATAAACTTCATAACCTCCATTTTCATGTCTTTGTTTCTTAGATGTTTTTTGTCTTTAGATTTTCTTAATGACATGGTAATTTGATTTCTATACTTATAAACTCTTATCCCTTTACTGAGAGCCCTTAGCTGTTCACAGTTTACCATCTTTTTTGTGACCATGAATGAAGGTGCTAAGAATTGTACTGAAATTGCACCTGTTCAGATGATTGGATCAAAGTGTTGCATTTGGATCTGAACTAATGGTGGCCAAATGTTGACATTTCTTATAATGCATTACAGATTGTTTGCAGAATTCAAGCAATCAAATGTATTTGTGTAGAGCAATTTGTATTTATTATTTAGGAAAAGTATTTTGTTTTCGCCACACATATGAAATTCTGTTTACCTTTCAGAATCTATACACTCAAGGAACTTTAAAAGGAAATCTCACTTAAAATGCAAATAAATAATTATGCTGCTCACACAGTAAAAATTCAATCGGCCTCTATTTTTATGTTCCCCACACATTGCATTCTTTGAGAACAGGCTGCTGAGTGCAGCATATAGCCTCTGATTATGATTGGGGCCTGCAACTGTGTTTCTTGCTAAGTTTGTATCAGAAATGCTAGAATGAGAAGAATACAGCTGTTTTACCAACCATTTATCCAGAGATACAGGGTTCCTCCCCTATGCTGGAGTTTAAATTGAGAAATAAAATAACAACATAATATGCACCAGTTATTTTCTTTAAAAATTTTATGATGTGGGATTCCTCCTTTACTATAGAACAAACTGTTTTATGTAGTTGAAAAGTAGCAATATTTAGAGTTTTTCTGTTTCCCTCTTATACATTTTTTCCTTTCTCAATTTAATATTTCAACCTTGAATGCTTTAATATCTATTATTTCTACTATCCATATTTAATAATCCTCACAACAACCTATTTAACAAGGATTGCAATGCTACAAGTTGGAACACTGGATCATTTCTCAGTTATACAAAATGAGTCTTTCTAAATTATGAAAAAGAACAAAAGTACAAAAAAACAGGCAGAAAATTTCAATTACCAATTAGGAATTATCATTTAATGTTTTACTTTTGGAGAATTAGTGTCTTAATGTATTAATAAATAGTTCATCAGCAATACTGCAGTAAATCTCAAAATAAAGCTATCCTAGTTACCATTGAACCAGGTATAAAATATAATCTCTGAATCTACTCAAGTATATATGCATATAATTCTGATGTAAATGTAGGTATACTGTTGGATAAGAGTAATTCATAGTTCATGGTGGATATGAGAGGGACTAAGTTGGTCAAACACAAATATGAAATCATCAAACTAAGGCTCTCATGACATGAAACTCTTTAACATCTAAATCATTCCTTATTCACATTCACAGAATTTTTTCTTGTGACTGGATATTTGCCAATAATTATTGTCTGGAGTTTGTGTGTAAATAGGGATAAGACATGAGACTACAAGAGGGGTTTGGGGTTTGTTTATTTGTTTTGTTTAATTTTTATCAAGTCTTTTGTTAGACTGAAACATTTTGATGTTTGGATTAAAATCGTTCAGTTAAAAAGCTATTTCCTTGGGCAGCTCTGATTTGCTATCATAGCACTCCTACTAAGTCAATAAACCCTTTCATCTACCCTCTTATATCTACTGTTGTCCGACAGAGAATTGCAGTCTATTCTACTATTGATTTCCTCAGTGATAAAAACCACAGAGATATTGCTGTGCTGTGTAATTACAGTATTTTACAGTGAAAGCTATAGTTTCTGTTTACCAATAAGCTTGGTGTTTCTGGCCAAAGTCTTTCAAAGAAATAATATTACTTAGAAACTTACTTTGGAAAACAAAAGACTTTCTTAACAATGAAACTACATGGTTTACAAGAGGGGTTGAGGTTTATAGTAGGAAACAGAACAAAAGTAGAAAAAACAGGCAGAAAATTTTCATTACCAATTAGGAATTATCATTTAATATTTTACTTTTGGAGAATTAGGGTCTTAATGTATCACAGCAATACTGCAATAGAGCTCAAAATAAAGCTATCCTAGTTACCATTGAGCCAGATATAAAATATAATCTCTGAATCTACTCAATATATATATGTAAAATTCTGATATAAATGTAGGTATACTGTTGGATAAGAGTAATCATAATTTATAGTGGATGTGAGTAGGACTAAGTTACCTTGATATGGGTGGTAGTGTGTAGCAATTTTTTAAAAAAGCTAAATTGGTAATACAATGTGAAATATAGAGAAAATGTGGTTGTCAATGTTTATTATTTTGTTAAAAACAGCAAATTCAGACACACTTCTTCCTTAACCACTTACCTTAATACAAATAACTTTGGTTCAAAATAGTGGAAATATTGGATAAAACACATACATAGAAAGGGAGGGAGGGAAATCCTCAAGTTCCAGAAATGCAGTTGCAATTCAAAGGGAGAGGTAAGTGTGGGCCAGCAGGATAGCCAACAGGAGCAGTAGACATGGGAGTAGGTAGGTCTCAGGGCCAGGAGTTAGGGGTTTAGTTTGGGCAGAGAGGCAGAAGCCCTGGCCTTGTGAAAGCAAAGATCTGAGACTTGAAAACAAGAACCTTGAATAAAACTGAATTCATAAATAGCTGCCTCACCATGAGAAATGACTGAGATATTTTCACCCACCAGCCCAAGGAAACCACAGGAAAATTCATGGTAGGTCAGAGGAAAACAAAGTCTTCACTTAAATAAAACCTATAGTAAAACCACATTAGTACACCCAGCTCTGGCATGCTCTGGTGTGGATATAGTACAGGCAGCAAAAACAAAAGATGTGTAATTAACATGTTGAGTAAAACTTCTGGGGCACTAGCAGAACAAACAGCAAGCCACTCATCTGGGTCCCTTGTACAATCGAAGTGCATTGGACTATGACAAAAATAGCTCACCCCTGAAAATAAACTTATAATACTAAGTTTCAAATCATCCAAGAAAACAGTTCACTGTAAAGGAGAGTCTGAAATATACAGTTAGCATTTTAAGAACATACTCATACAGCAATCTGATCAAGACCCTATACAAAGTAAAAATGAAAAGACAGACTATGTTTTAAATGTAATATAAATACAGTGATAGAAGAAAATGTTGTTAAAAGAACAGACACATTTGAGGGAAAATCAAATGAAAGTCTAGAAATTAAGCAAGATGACAAATCTAAAATGTAATGGCAGACTAAAAATCAGACATAGCTATAGATAGAGCTGAAGACAAAATTAGTTAACTGGAATGTAGATCTCAGGAAATTTCCTACAATACAGGGAAGAAAGACAAAAAAATATATGATTATGTAAAAGAACTGTTAAGACCCATTGGAGGACAGAGTAAGAAGTTGACTGGGCTGTAGCTCAGTGGTAGAGCTCCTGCCTCATACATTTGAGTTACTGGCTTTGATCCTCAGCACCACATAAAAATAAATAAATAAAGATGTGGTGTCCATCTACAACAAAAAAAATATATTTTTAAAAAGTTGCGAAAAGTGATAGAGTGCCAGGGATCCCAGCAGCCTGCAGCAGGGCCCGGAGAGCCAGGCCAACTGATTCGCGTGGCCTGCCCTGCGGCTACAGAAGGCGTGGCGCCTCAGTGAAGCCATTAATTGGCAAGCAGGGAGGTTAGGGAAGGCCATTAGGTGGAATCCCACCAGCCAAGCCCACACGGACCCTTGGGCCGAGCACGGGTTCTCAGAAGGGGAAGGAAGCGGTACAGTCCCATCCCCCACAGCGGACACCCCGCCGAGGCAGTCAGCGGCCAGCATCCGGGAAAGCTGAAGGATACACCGCCACTCTCCTTCAGAGTGCGACATCAAAACAGGTCGGTGTCATTCAGCTCACCCCCCAGACAGCGGGAATTCGCATAAAATCTCTCCTAGGCTTGCCGGGAGAGGGAGTATCAAGCTGAGCCTCCATACAGGCCAGGGGGAAACCAGAGACACCTGACCTCCAACCCCTCCTCCCAGTAGCAGCCAAAAGGAAACCTGGCTAGCCAGCGCTGGGGGAGGGGCAAGCAGAAAAAATCAAAGTGATAGAGTGCCAGGGATCCCAGCAGCCTGCAGCAGGGCCCGGAGAGCCAGGCCAACTGATTCGCGTGGCCTGCCCTGCGGCTACAGAAGGCGTGGCGCCTCAGTGAAGCCATTAATTGGCAAGCAGGGAGGTTAGGGAAGGCCATTAGGTGGAATCCCACCAGCCAAGCCCACACGGACCCTTGGGCCGAGCACGGGTTCTCAGAAGGGGAAGGAAGCGGTACAGTCCCATCCCCCACAGCGGACACCCCGCCGAGGCAGTCAGCGGCCAGCATCCGGGAAAGCTGAAGGATACACCGCCACTCTCCTTCAGAGTGCGACATCAAAACAGGTCGGTGTCATTCAGCTCACCCCCCAGACAGCGGGAATTCGCATAAAATCTCTCCTAGGCTTGCCGGGAGAGGGAGTATCAAGCTGAGCCTCCATACAGGCCAGGGAGAAACCAGAGACACCTGACCTCCAACCCCTCCTCCCAGTAGCAGCCAAAAGGAAACCTGGCTAGCCAGCGCTGGGGGAGGGGCAAGCAGAAAAAATCAAAGTGATAGAGTGCCAGGGATCCCAGCAGCCTGCAGCAGGGCCCGGAGAGCCAGGCCAACTGATTCGCGTGGCCTGCCCTGCGGCTACAGAAGGCGTGGCGCCTCAGTGAAGCCATTAATTGGCAAGCAGGGAGGTTAGGGAAGGCCATTAGGTGGAATCCCACCAGCCAAGCCCACACGGACCCTTGGGCCGAGCACGGGTTCTCAGAAGGGGAAGGAAGCGGTACAGTCCCATCCCCCACAGCGGACACCCCGCCGAGGCAGTCAGCGGCCAGCATCCGGGAAAGCTGAAGGATACACCGCCACTCTCCTTCAGAGTGCGACATCAAAACAGGTCGGTGTCATTCAGCTCACCCCCCAGACAGCGGGAATTCGCATAAAATCTCTCCTAGGCTTGCCGGGAGAGGGAGTATCAAGCTGAGCCTCCATACAGGCCAGGGGGAAACCAGAGACACCTGACCTCCAACCCCTCCTCCCAGTAGCAGCCAAAAGGAAACCTGGCTAGCCAGCGCTGGGGGAGGGGCAAGCAGAAAAAATCAAAGTGATAGAGTGCCAGGGATCCCAGCAGCCTGCAGCAGGGCCCGGAGAGCCAGGCCAACTGATTCGCGTGGCCTGCCCTGCGGCTACAGAAGGCGTGGCGCCTCAGTGAAGCCATTAATTGGCAAGCAGGGAGGTTAGGGAAGGCCATTAGGTGGAATCCCACCAGCCAAGCCCACACGGACCCTTGGGCCGAGCACGGGTTCTCAGAAGGGGAAGGAAGCGGTACAGTCCCATCCCCCACAGCGGACACCCCGCCGAGGCAGTCAGCGGCCAGCATCCGGGAAAGCTGAAGGATACACCGCCACTCTCCTTCAGAGTGCGACATCAAAACAGGTCGGTGTCATTCAGCTCACACCCCAGACAGCGGGAATTCGCATAAAATCTCTCCTAGGCTTGCCGGGAGAGGGAGTATCAAGCTGAGCCTCCATACAGGCCAGGGGGAAACCAGAGACACCTGACCTCCAACCCCTCCTCCCAGTAGCAGCCAAAAGGAAACCTGGCTAGCCAGCGCTGGGGGAGGGGCAAGCAGAAAAAATCAAAGTGATAGAGTGCCAGGGATCCCAGCAGCCTGCAGCAGGGCCCGGAGAGCCAGGCCAACTGATTCGCGTGGCCTGCCCTGCGGCTACAGAAGGCGTGGCGCCTCAGTGAAGCCATTAATTGGCAAGCAGGGAGGTTAGGGAAGGCCATTAGGTGGAATCCCACCAGCCAAGCCCACACGGACCCTTGGGCCGAGCACGGGTTCTCAGAAGGGGAAGGAAGCGGTACAGTCCCATCCCCCACAGCGGACACCCCGCCGAGGCAGTCAGCGGCCAGCATCCGGGAAAGCTGAAGGATACACCGCCACTCTCCTTCAGAGTGCAACATCAAAACAGCGGACACTCCATCCAGGCAGTCAGTGGACACCATCCGGGAAAGCTGAAGAATACACTACCACTCTCCAACAGCTTGCAACATCAAAACAGCCAGCAGCAGGACCCCGGAGATCCAGGCCAACTGATTCGCGCGGCCTGCCCCGCAGCTACAGAAGGCGTGGCGCCTCAGAGAAGCCATTAATTAGCAAGCAGGGAGGTTAGGGACTGCCATTAGGTGGAATCCCGCCAGCCAAGCCCACCGCCCACGCCCGGAACAGGCCCAGCGATCTGCCAGCATTGTAGTCACGACACCCCAATTGGAATAGGGACAGAGCAGAGCCGCCTTCCACTCCCGGAACAGGCCCAGAGAGCCGCCAGCGTGGTAGACACGTCACCCCAATTGGAGTAGGGGCACAGCCGCCGCCCGCACCTGCAAGGGAGACTTTTCAAGTATACAAGAGCAACATAAATAAATAGGGGGTAAATTTCAAAACACAACAGTTGCACCAAGCAGAAAGAAACGCGAGCAGTATGAAAAGACAAGGAAAGAAAGGTCCACAAGCAATGCAGGTCAACTCAACTTTAGAAGAGGTAATAGCTGCAACAGATGGAATATCAGATAAAGAGTTCAGGATATATATGCTTCAGATGATCTGGAGTCTCAAGGAAGACATGAGACAGCAAAATCAGACAATGAAAGATCACATTGACAAACAAATCCAGGAAGTAAAAGATCAATTTCACAGGGAGATAGAGGTAATAAAAAACAAACAAATTGAAATTCTAGAAATGCAGGAAACAATAAACCAACTTAAAAACTCAATTGAGAATACTACCAGCAGAGTAGATCACTTAGAAGAGAGAACATCAGACAATGAAGACAAAGTATTTCAACTGGAAAAGAACATAGACAGCTCAGCAAGTCTGCTAAGAAACCATGAGCAGAACATCCAAGAATTATGGGACAATATCAAAAGACCAAATTTAAGAGTCATTGGGATACAGGAAGGCACAGAGCTCCATTCCAAAGGAATAAACAGTCTATTCAGTGAAATAATACGAGAAAACTTCCCAGAATTGAAGATTGAGACAGAATCCCAAATCCTAGAAGCCTACAGGACGCCGAATGTGCAAAATCATAAGAGATCCACACCTAGACACATTATAATGAAGATGTCCAACATACAGAATAAGGAGAGAATTTTAAAAGCTGCAAGAGAAAGAAAGCAGATTACATTTAGGGGTAAACCAATCAGGATAACAGCTGATCTCTCAACACAGACTCTGAAAGCTAGAAGATCCTGGAATAACATATTTCAAACACTGAAAGACAATGGGCTCCAACCAAGAATCGTGTATCCGGCGAAATTAAGCTTCAGGTTAGAAGATGAAATTAAAACCTTCCACAATAAACAAAAGTTAAAAGAATTCGCAGCTAGAAAACCATCTCTTCAAAAAATCCTTGGCAAAACATTACAGGAAGAGGAAATGGAAAACAACATTGAAAACCAACAATGGGAGGTAGGACAGTAAAGGGGGGAAAGTAGTCAAAGAGGATAACAAATCAGGTTTAGTAACATCAATAAACAAATATGGATAGAAGAACAAACCATATCTCAATAATAACCCTAAATGTTAATGGCTTAAACTCACCAATTAAGAGACATAGGCTAGTAGAATGGATCAAAAAACAAGACCCAACAATATGCTGTCTACAGGAGACGCATTTGATAGGAAAAGATATACATAGACTGAAGGTGAAAGGTTGGGAAAAATCATATCACTCATATGGACCGCGGAAACAAGCAGGAGTGTCCATACTCATATCTAATAAAATAGATTTCAAGCCAAAGCTAATCAAAAGGGATATAGAAGGACACTTCATACTGCTCAAGGGAACCATACACCAACAAGACATAACAATCATAAATATATATGCCCCAAATAATGGTGCAGCTGTATTCATCAAGCAAACTCTTCTCAAGTTCAAGAGTCTAATAGACCAACATACAATAATCATGGGAGACTTCAACACACCTCTCTCACCACTGGACAGATCTTCCAAACAAAAGTTAAATAAGGAAACTATAGAACTCAATAACACAATTAACAACCTAGACTTAATTGACATATACAGACTATACCACCCAACATCAAGTAGCTACACTTTTTTCTCAGCAGCACATGGAACCTTCTCAAAAATAGACCATATACTATGTCACAGGGCAACTCTTAGACAATACAAAGGGGTAGAGATAATACCATGCATCTTATCTGATCATAATGGAATGAAACTGAAAATCAATGATAAAAGAAGAAAGGAAAAAGCAAGCATCACCTGGAGAATGAACAATAGGTTGCTGAGTGATCAATGGGTTTTAGAAGACATCAAGGAGGAAATTAAAAAATTCCTAGAGTTAAATGAAAACACAGACACAACATATCGGAATCTATGGGACACATTGAAAGCAGTTCTAAGAGGAAAATTCATTGCTTGGAGTTCATTCCTCAAAAAAAGAAAAAACCAACAAATAAATGATCTCATACTTCATCTCAAAATCCTAGAAAAAGAAGAGCAAAACAACAGCAAAAGAAGTAGAAGGCAAGAAATAATTAAAATCAGAGCTGAAATTAATGAAATTGAAACAAAAGAAACAATTGAAAAAATTGACAAAACTAAAAGCTGGTTCTTTGAAAAAATAAATAAAATTGACAGACCCTTAGCCATGCTAACGAAGAGAAGAAGAGAGAGAACCCAAATTACTAGCATACGGGATGAAAAAGACAATATCACAACAGACACTTCAGAAATACAGAAGATAATCAGAAATTACTTTGAATCCTTATACTCCAATAAAATAGATGATAGTGAAGGCATAGATAAATTCCTTGAGTCCTATGATCTGCCCAGATTGAGCCAGGAGGATATAGACAACCTAAACAGACCAATAACAATAGAGGAAATAGAAGAAACCATCAAAAGACTACCAACTAAGAAAAGCCCAGGACCGGATGGGTATACAGCAGAGTTTTACAAAACCTTTAAAGAGGAACTAACACCAATACTTTTCAAGCTATTTCAGGAAATAGAAAAAGAGGGAGAACTTCCAAATTCATTCTACGAGGCCAACATCACCCTGATTCCGAAACCAGACAAAGACACATCAAAGAAGGAAAACTACAGACCAATATCTCTAATGAACCTTGACGCAAAAATCCTCAATAAAATTCTGGCGAATCGGATTCAAATACATATCAAAAAAATTATACATCATGATCAAGTAGGATTCATCCCTGGGATGCAAGGCTGGTTTAATATACGGAAATCAATAAATGTTATTCACCACATCAATAGACTTAAAAATAAGAACCATATGATCATCTCAATAGATGCAGAAAAAGCATTTGACAAAGTACAGCATCCCTTTATGTTCAAAACGCTAGAAAAATTAGGGATAACAGGATCATACCTCAACATTGTAAAAGCAATATATGATAAGCCACAGGCCAGCATCATTCTGAATGGAGAAAAATTGAAGGCATTCCCTCTAAGATCTGGTACAAGACAGGGATGCCCTCTCTCACCACTTCTGTTCAACATAGTCCTCGAAACACTGGCCAGAGCAATTAGACAGTCAAAAGAAATTAAAGGCATAAAAATAGGAAAAGAAGAACTTAAATTATCACTATTTGCAGATGATATGATTCTATACCTAGCAGACCCAAAAGGGTCTACAAAGAAGCTATTAGAGCTAATAAATGAATTCAGCAAAGTGGCAGGATATAAGATCAACACTCATAAATCAAAGGCGTTCCTGTATATGAGCGACAAATCCTCTGAAACGGAAATGAGGACAACTACTCCATTCACAATATCCCCCCAAAAAATAAAATACTTGGGAATCAACCTAACAAAAGAGGTGAAAGATTTATACAATGAAAATTACAGAACCCTAAAGAAAGACATAGAAGAAGACCTTAGAAGATGGAAAAACATACCCTGCTCATGGATAGGCAGAACTAACATCATCAAAATGGCGATATTACCAAAAGTTCTCTATAAGTTCAATGCAATGCCAATCAAAATCCCAACAGCATATCTTGTAGAAATAGATAAAAGAATCATGAAATTCATATGGAATAATAAAAGACCCAGAATAGCAAAAACAATACTAAGCAGGAAGTGTGAATCAGGCGGTATAGCGATACCAGACTTCAAACTATACTACAGAGCAATAGTAACAAAAACAGCATGGTACTGGTACCAAAACAGGCGGGTGGACCAATGGTACAGAATAGAGGACACAGCAACCAATCCACAAAACTACAACTATCTTATTTTCGATAAAGGGGCTAAAAGCATGCAATGGAGGAAGGATAGCATCTTCAACAAATGGTGCTGGGAAAACTGGAAATCCATTTGCACCAAAATGAATCTGAATCCCTATCTCTCGCCGTGCACAAAAGTTAACTCAAAATGGATCAAGGAGCTTGATATTAAATCTGAGACACGGCATCTGATAGAAGAAAAAGTTGGTTATGATCTAAACGCTGTGGGATCGGGCTCCAAATTCCTCAATAGGACACCCATAGCGCTAGAGTTAACAAATAGAATCAACAAATGGGACTTACTCAAACTAAAAAGTTTTTTCTCAGCAAAAGAAACAATAAGAGAGATAAATAGGGAGCCTACATCCTGGGAACAAATCTTTACTCCACACACTTCAGATAGAGCCCTAATAACCAGAATATACAAAGAACTCAAAAAATTAGACAATAAGATAACAAATAACCCAATCAATAAATGGGCCAAGGACCTGAACAGACACTTCTCAGAGGAGGACATACAATCAATCAACAAGTACATGAAAAAATGCTCACCATCGCTAGCAGTCAGAGAAATGCAAATCAAAACTACCCTAAGATACCATCTCACTCCAGTAAGACTGGCAGCCTTTAGGAAGTCAAACAACAATAAGTGCTGGAGAGGATGCGGGGAAAAGGGCACTCTTGTTCATTGCTGGTGGGACTGCAAATTGGTGCAGCCAATTTGGAAAGCAGTATGGAGATTTCTCGGAAAGCTGGGAATGGAACCACCATTCGACCCAGCTATTCCCCTTCTCGGTCTATTCCCTAAAGCCCTAACAAGAGCATGCTACAGGGACACTGCTACATCGATGTTCATAGCAGCTCAATTCACGATAGCAAGACTGTGGAACCAGCCTAGATGCCCTTCAATAGATGAATGGATAAAAAAAATGTGGCATTTATACACTATGGAGTATTACTCTGCATTAAAAAATGACAAAATTATAGAATTTGGAGGGAAATGGATGGCATTAGAGCAGATTATGCTAAGTGAAGCTAGTCAATCTTTAAAAAACAAATACCAAATGACTCCTTTGATATAAGGGGTGTAAACAAGGACAGGGTAGGGACGAAGAGCTTGAGAAGAATATTTACAGTAAACAGGGATGAGAGGTGGGAGGGAAAGGGAGTGAGAAGGGAAATTGCATGGAAATGGAAGGCGATCCTCAGGGTTATACAAAATGTCATATAAGAGGTAAGGAGGGCTAAGTCAAGAGAATACAAATGGAAGACATGATTTACAGTAGAAGGGGTAGAGAGAGAAAAGGGGAGGGGAGGGGAGGGGAGGGGAGGGGGGATAGTAGACAATAGGACAGACAGCAGAATACATCAGACACTAGAAAGGCAATATGTCAATCAATGGAAGGGTAACTGATGTGATACAGCAATTTGTATACGGGGTAAAAGCGGGAGTTCATAATCCACTTGAATCAAACCGTGTAATATGATGTATTAAGAACTATGTAATGTTATGAACGACCAATAAAAAAAAAAAAAAAAAAAAAAAAAAGTTGCACATTTATTACACAAGAGAACAACACTTAAAAGATTTTCAAACAATTGTGTAAGAGAGTACCTACTACCCTCATTGAGTAAACTGCCAAAAATAAGAACTGACTCTTTAAAATGCTTGCAACTATGCACACATGCATGGAAAGGTCTCAACTGAGAATTTTCCAGTTTTCACATACTATTCAGGAAAACAATAGTAATGTTATTTGCACTAAATTTTAATGACTCAAATGTTCCAGTTAAAATGTTAAGACAAATGTAAAAGTTGAATGGATAAGTTCAAAATAAAAATTTTAAGGGCTGAAAAGGAGCAAAAAATAAATAAAGAAAGAAGAAAACACATAGTGAATGCCAACAATAAATAAGATGCTAAAAATAAATCTACATATATTGGAGACCAGAGTATAGATGAATTAAACTCACTATAAAGGAAATTAAAAATTATATAGAAAAATCAAATTTTATACTGATTATGTATGGTATACTTAAATCATAATTACAAAGAAAGGTTAAAGTTAGGAAATAGAACCTAATAGTATTTATCTTTAAATTTTCAGTTAATGGCCTTAACCATCTATTTGGACTTTCTTTGTTCAATTCTATTTTATGTTGTGACTAAATAACATACATAAGATATTGTTCTTGCTCATTGTTCTAACTCATAGGATTATTTTCTCTTAGAAGTTATAGTTTTTAGAATGTTTAATTTTCAACTGAATAATCAAAAATTATCAAAATTGTTTGCTAGCCTATTGATGTCATGTAAGACATCTTGAAGCCCATGTATTTCCTCAAATAACAATAATTGAAATTTTTAATCAACATTCTTGAAAATAACTTATAGTATTATTTAGTATTTTAAGTACATAACAATGGAAATGTTGACATGTGTAGTTAGATGGAAACTCCTATACTTCACTAATAGGAATACAACTTTTTATAATTATTTGTGGAAGCAATTATTCACAATGTAAATCAAGAGCTTTAAAATTGGTAAATGGTACCCTTTGACCCAGTAATCCTACTTCAATGACTACACTTTATAGCAATTAATATAATTGCTAAATACTTAAAAACATACATTTCAAATATTTCTATAGTATTTGTTTTCTATTATTATAAAAATTTAAACCCAAAGTCCAATGTTAAGGTAATGGTTAAGTAATACATGGTACTCCTATAAAATAGAACATTTACACTGCCACTAAAATATTCATATTTCACATAGAAAAGCAGAATATGGATGTATACATATTTCTGTCATAACTGCATAGAAGTATGCTTTTTGGAAAAAGATCAATAAAATTTATGCATTTTCAGGGCTTATGAGAGTGCATGTAATGTTTTCTACATAAAAAATGCTATATTCTAAACATTCCTTATATCTAGTATTTGATTATGTTTATAATTGTAAATAACATTTTTGAAAAGAAATGTGGACAATAGGCTAGAGAACAGTAAGCTCTTAGAAGCATGGTACTCTGGATTCGAGGCAGAACAATATCACTGACTTATTCTGAGAATTTGGTCACATTGGCTTAAATTAGATTACCAAGAATAGTGTTTCACAAAATACCTGCAGAAAGCCCTCACTGTATAAAACCCTAGGTGGCAAGAGCTACTATAGTCAGTAAATAAGTATTTTAAAGACATGGGGGTTTGGAATTGAATTATAGTTTTGCATTATTTCCCAATTGCCTGTCATATACACATTACTCTGTCCTTGCAACTGTCTTATTCTTAGACTGTTGGATAAATCAATTCTGTGCACGATTCTGTGTAAATTCACTTATGAAACAAGATCACAATCTTTAAGCAATTTCAAAAGTTCCACTAAATTTTTCAACCTTTCATATACATCACTCTATATTTTACATAGTTTTTATACACACACACACACACACACACACACACACAGAGGCTATATAGTCTTTTGGCCTAAAAAGGTAGTTTCCACATTAGAACCTTTAAATTATGAACTTCCATAAATTGGTAGAATTTAACTAAAGGCTATTATTAAAAGATAATTCGAAACCTTTAGAATCATTAATGCCCCAGAAAGAAGTTGAACATTTTTGGTTTATAGGCACATTGTTATTTTTTTTTTTAAATAAACCAAAAAAATGTTAAAAACCAAAGTCTTTTGGAACATCAAATGTTAAGGATTGCATTGAACAAGAAAGAACAATGACTGAGGTGTTTGACATTATTGAAAATAACAACATATGTCTAATCGCTCTGGTATGAAAAAGGAAACTTAATATTAACAGCAAATTTCACTGTTTTTATTTCATAGCACTACAGAATAGTGCATCTTATTCAGAAGGCCGTATTGGAGAGCCCACTGGACTATCTATCCATTAAAATATTTGGATTTCTTTATTATCATCCCTAAAATGATATGAAAATAGCACTACCCCCCCCCAATTTGCAGTTAAAAAATAGGATTACATGAAATAGTTCTAATGAGAGAGAGAAAGGGAGGTAAAGATGGAGAGGGAGGGAGAGGAAATGAATTAATTAATTAATTAATTAATTAAGATAAGGAAAGTAAGAAAACCCTTAATAAACCTTCAAAAATGCTAAGCCAACAAATACATTTACCTTTTATGTTCAAATAAAATTGTATTATGGAGATCTGATAACTTTTAACTTTTGTAATCTTTATAATGAGTTTATTATAAGACCTACTTTCTCATGGTTGGATATAATAGTTTAACCCATGCTTACCTTTTCCTTTTGAAAATAGCAATCTAAAGACCGTATATGTGGGTTGGTCCAGAAATGTGGATTTATCTACATTTATGAATGCATTCGATTAGATTATTACATTCTTGCAACTATTCATAAGGATTTTAGCTTTTAATCCTATTTTAGGTTTGAAGTTTCACATGGGCATATGGAAGAGTTCAAATCTGATTTTAGAATTACTCCCTTCTTGCTGAAGAGAGCTTATGCCACAGAAGACAAATTAAAAATTGCAATTTACAAACAAGAACTGCCTCGAATGGTGTCTGCATCAGTGAACTTCCTGACTTTGGGAAATTAAAATGTTATGCATTCTGCAAATTTAGCACTTTCTACTCATTAAAACATTTACATGTCACACAGCTCTTCCATTAATTCTCACCAGAGGAAGTAGCAGAACTCTCCATGTGTAAATTTCAGTGTGGACACGCTGCATACGAGGGCCCCCAGAATCTCAGGTGCATTTAACGTGGGGAAATAATTAACCTTACAAACCGTCATGTCCCGACTTCAGAATGATGTGTTTATAACCACCCAGGGTAAGATTTGAGAAGGTGCTAGTCAGTTCCCAGTGAAATTCTTGTCAGCACAGCAGTTTGATAGGAAAGCATAATTGTGAGGGTTAGACAGTGAGTGCTTTTATCTGTAGTTTGTAAGAAGCTGATGTCATAGCCATGTTTGTATAGTTCTTGATATGCATAGTGTCCCAGATGGCAAATAAATATTCTGTACATGGACTGCCTGCCCCACACAGTGCTTGACAGTCTCCGGTATAATCAGTGTGGTTTGCTTTTTTCCTTTCTGCTAAAACATTTTCCTGCTTTTGAAAGCAGGGATGTGGTTAGAAACTCTAGCCCATAGAAACCTGATGAACACCTATAGGATCCCAAACAGGTTAGCGTGAGGAGACAAAAGCAAGGTCTTCAGAGCTATGAGGGACCCAGAAAGGTCACTGTGCAAGCAACAGAGCAAAGCAGGAGGGCACATGGGGGCAGGACAAGGGTGTTAGTTACATTTTCCTTTTGGCCTATAAGTCTAGCAGATAGGATGATATATTCTGGGATTCAGCCACTTTACTTTAGGCTTCTCCATTATTTTACTTTTTCTATCAGATACTTTTCCTGCTATGGAGGGATTGCATTACTTTTAGATTTAATAATGCATTGTTCTTTTTAAAAAATGTTGATGGGGGACTGTGGTAGAGTGCTTGCCTAGCACGTGTAAGGCGCTGGGTTCAATTCTCAGCACCATATGAAAATAAATAAATAAATATAGGTCCATCAATAACAAATAGAAATATTAAAATATTAAAAATAAAATAAAAACGTTGATGGGGATGAAGTCTACTACATGAAAACACTTGAAGAGCTGATGTATGAAGATGATTTTAATGAACTGATGGGTTTCAGACATTTATGCTGTACATACTATGAGTCATGAGATAAGACTTTTACATCCTGGGATGTTAATTCTATATTATTCCTTTTCAGAAGGGTATGGTTAGTTACCATCAGGATCAGGGCTATGGCCAACTGACCTCTGAAGGCCAGGAAAGCAGATTAACAATGGCAAACTTAGGCTACTGACAACAGTGATAAGCAAATGTTCTTTTCAATTGTCTTGTCCTAGAATTGATGTATTCATTTATTTGTAGTTCCTTAAGTCCCATCAATACATAAGCCCTCAGAAGAGTGGTAAATTATAATAAAGGACCCTGGGTGTCTTTGACAGACCTGACCTTTGACATCATTAGTGCAACCCTGATGGGTTTGCAAGATAAGAACTGACCTGAAAGGAAAAAAGAGAATCTGGACATGTTTATTTTGAATGGCCCTTGAGGTTTTAGTAAGAACATTTGCATCATAAGAAATGTAATTGGGGTGAGAAAAATTCCACATTGTGGCTTAGTATAAAATTACCAGTAAAAAGTAAGACCAAGCAGGCAGGTCAAGGAGAAGGTGGAATCCATTGGGAATGAAAAGCCTTCTCGTGATAAGATCATAAAGTCTTATGAGGTTGTCTAGTGAAGTAGGTAAATAGGGCTAAAACTAACTCAATATTTGGTCATTTTAAAATATAATTTTTTATAGAAAATAGTTAATGTACTTATAAACTACAGTTATATCAGATGCATAGCCTGCATATTCATCCCTGTATAAAATATGAATCAGAGCATATTTTAAATTTTTTAATCCTCCCTGCATCTTAAAATTATATGCATTAAGGATGTAGATGCAGCTTTATGTTGAACTATAACAAATAAACCTTGAAGGCAAGATGGAACACTTTGTAAAACTTCACCTCTCTCCATTTTGAAGACCTAATATGAAGACAGGTATCTTCATATAGACTCTCCTTTTAGGTATTCCATAAGTGGTTCTCATATTTTGGATGGCATAAAAATTACTGTATCTTATATTTTGTACATAAAGGAATTTCGGATTCAACTTTAATTCTACTCACTTTGCACCTTAATGTACTGATGTCAGGCCCTGCCAAGTGGCCTCTCCAATCTTCTATGTTAGGCATGGCCATCCTGAGACAAAATCAACTTCAAGTTAACTTAATTAACTCTGAAAGAAAGAAAAAAATAACTTTATAGACAGGGCTTTTGATAAACCCCTATTAATAGTTCTCTTTTGCAAAGAAGAAACTCAGGCATAGAATTGAAGCAAGCTACCCAATGCCCACAAGCAAGTGCCACAGCCAACATGTAACCCCAAATCTGTATCATATTTAAGGCTGTTCTCAAGCAGGCTCTGGGATGCTGGACACAAATGGCTGCCAGACTTTATTGCTTTAAAATGAGAATTCCTCTGATGTATAGTCTTTCCAGTTATTAATATTTATTCCTTTTCTCCTGATGGTATCATTCTTGAAAGAAATTATGTTTCTCCTTTAAATATTTCCTTTTTATTGTAGGATTTTTTTGACAAATTTAACAAGATTATCATACTTCCACAGCAACATAGTTTTAGCAAGCTTCTCCAGTTACCTTGGGCCAAGGTGTGATGCACCTGTTTGCTTGCCCCACTCTTGAGACAAAAGACACTACTAGGATGTTGTCTCATTTGAGGAAGAAAACCTCTCTATTTCACCTTTCTAAATTTCAAGAATAGAGATGTTTCAAATGGAGAGGTATTTTTCAGTCTAAATCATTAACATTAGCTCATTTAAACTTGGAATTCCAAATGAAGCCAGGAACATATCAAGCCATTTTCTATAATTTCCTTATCCTTCCTGATTTAAATCTACTAATTAACGTTTATATAATCCAGTACTTACATAGTCCAGGGCTAAAGCCTGAGGGCTGAGACTTGACCCTTGCTCTGCTGCTTCACCAGCTTTGAATATTAGACAAGTCCCTTTACCATTCTGTGCTTAAAAGTGTTAAAACAGGAAGTTTTAGTCTATGATCTGTGATGATTCCAAGATGATAGAGGCATAGACTTGACCTTGAATTTAAACTTGGCTGGTGATGCTTAGAAGTTGTTGTGACATTTTTTACATTGGCATATTTGCTGGATAATTTTCCTATAAACATTTTACTCATGTAACAGTCTGTATTACCTTTTTTAAAAAATTTAATTGTAAAACCATGATCATTTTCGGTTATCAACTACTATATATACCACCTTAAAAAAAACTTTTAAAGACTAGAAAAATAAAAATACTTGCCGTTTAATGGGAAAAGAGAGATTTACACTTAGTTTCTGGCATTTTTCCTGAGGATTCCCAAATATAAGTCCACTAAATAGGCTACTCCTGGCATATTACTAAACAATTACTAAGTATTGTCCATGTACATAAAGAAAATTGCCGGGGTCCGGCTGCAGCAGAATAGCCGGGGGGGTGACGAATAACTTGTGTACGTTGATACAGCAGGAATAGGAGCCGTTTATTGTAGGGCAACAGAGCTATTTATACATTTTGCACAGCTTATCTTAATTAGCATAAACTAGATACATCAATCAACCAATAAGGAATCTCCACACTTAATGGCTCGCTTTTGTTACTTCTCAAACCACTCCCTCTGACATTTTGCCAGGCACCACCCAGACTTGTTTACGAACTCTAACATTTCTCTGGCAAAATACCAGGTGTTATTTTTGACTTATTTACAGACCTTAACAGAAAATGTGTTGTTACTTACTGCAATATAAATCCAGGGCAAGTTTTCTTTCCTTTAAAAAAATAATTGGACATGGGCTTTGATCTTTTAAAATAGTTAAGACACTAGCTGAAAAATATGGACAATGCTGCCCCTCGTTTAACAGATGAATGTCCTAGGACAAATTAGAAAAAGTCCTTCCTCAAGTCACCTTAACACCATCAGCCAAAAAATGGCCATGTGTGGATGAAGGGTGCCATCCCAGTGTAGGAACTTGCAAAACTTGCAGGTGGTCAGTGCTACTGATGAGATAGCGGAAACCAATTTCAGTTGGTTGGATTTTAACACTTTGTACAACTTTGAAAATGTCACTTCTCACCTTTGGGATTCAGTCTCCTCATCTGAAAAAGATTGGACAAGATAATCTCTTGAAATGATGTTGTGAGCAATTTTAAGCTGGCTTTAAAGCAAAAGGATTGTTGCACTAACTGTAGAGGATGCCTGCTCTCGTTTTCCAACTGTTTGTGTCCTCGCTCACTTTTTAACATTTCTGTCCACAAACAAACTTCCAGCCCCTAGTCCTCCAGGTAAGGAAAATCTTCTCTTTACAAAACAAATTTTCCAGGGGAGCACAGCCCTGGGTTGGCCTGCAGTGTCCTTTCCCTAGCTGTGGGCCTGTGTTTTTTCTATCAGTCCAAGACAGGTGACAATGTTCTCATCCATGGAGGTGCATTTTGTCACCAAAAGTTTTTCCATAGCAAGACTCCCATTACAGGACATATCTTTGGCCTTCCTCACTAAATACCAAAAATAACCCCCTAGACCTTGTAATTAATACAATCCAAAAAAAAAAAAAAAAGGTGCTCCAGCCATTCCCAGACATCTCCTAGAAAAGTGGTATCTCCTGATTGAGATACTCTGTTAGAATCAACTTTCACTCTGACTCTGGAAATTTGCTCTTGAACCATGTCACTATACCTTTGTCAGAAGTGACAAAGACCAGGTATAAACCTCTTTGAGCAGAGAGGGTTAAAGAGTACATAGGACTTAAAATTATATTGCTCCTTGTCTCTGTAACAACCAGGGAAACTGAAATTCAAAAACCTCCTAAGTTTCCTCATTAAATAATAGGCTATATCAACTCTACAAATAAAATCTCTCTTAAGAATTCTTAGTGTAGCTTAGCAGTATGCATCATAATGATATAGATATAATTGCTGGTCATTTGTTGATTGCCTGCAATATACCAACACCTTCCAAATCTCATTTATCCTTTCCACAACAATGGAAGCAAGTATTCATAGCCCCTTACACAGATTAGACAACCGATGCTTGGAGAAGGGAATTAGTTTGAGCAAGTTCTCACAGTTAAAGAACTTGCAGAGCTAGGATTCAAACTGAAGTTCATGAGACTGAAAACACTCAAAGTTCACATGTGTTCCACTGCTTTGGCCTTCAGCCTTGGTGTCTTTTCATTCTGCCTTACTTTCAAGTAGCAGAAAAGTTAACTGAAATCCCTAACTTAGGAACCTGCCTGTCAGAGAGACACTAACAATTATTTTGTGCTGTGTTCTCCCTGAGATGTTATTTTTCATTATTGCTAGGACTACTCTCAGCAGGGTTACCTCATTAGCTGAAGAAAATGTCCCCTGTTGTTCAGAGACATGCGGATCAGATGGACAAGCATAAAAACAAACTCTGGAAAGTGATTCTGTGTTCCCTTGGTTTAGGGGATAGAACAGTAATCCCTTTCTTCTCTGATTTCTTGTCTCCTAAGTGATGTTTTACTTCTGTAGTTGCAGAAGTTTTTTGAAAGGGATGGGAAATTTTTTATAGGGTTGTCTTCCAAAACCCTTTATCAGTGTTTCCATAACAGAGTAAATTGGGGTGTTGAGCTTTTGTTGAACACACTTAATACTGTTCTGTTTTTAATTTCCCCATGTTGGAAAATAATGGTTTGGCTAGATTGGTCCTAATTGTTTACGAGGAATAACTGGTTGTGGATGAGATATTTGAAATATATATATATATGTATATGTATATATATATATGTGTGTGTGTATATATATATATGTATATGTATATATATATATGTGTGTGTATATATATACATATATATATTATTTTAGAACAGCTTGAAACATAAATACTTCATCAAATATATTGATATACCTATTGATATACATCTCTCAAGCCACACATTATATAATTGTTTATAAAAGTCTATCACTTTCCTCCTTTTGCAATTTATTTTCTGTAGAGACACCAAAGTGATTATTTTCAAAATTAAATTCAATCCCAGGATTTGCATTTCATTGGAATGAAACTAAAACTCTTCCTCCTGAGCCACCAGGCCTACATGATCTGGCTGCTACCTACCTCTTTGACCCTACCCCTCCCTTTCCTACCTTACTCCCTACCCTCTAACCACTCTGTTTCTTTGTGAGGACTTTTACACTTGCTGTCACTCTCCTGCAACCTTATTGCCTCCTGATGTTTATCCTGCTGGTTCCTCATCATCACTTAAATTTCACTTACAGCTCAAATTTCATCTGAATAAGAAAAAAATTTTTCCCTCTTCTCTAAGTTGGCCATCCCTTTATTTCCAATCATAGAACATTCTTGTGCTTTATTTTTAAAAGGACTTTTTCAATACTCAAAATTATTTTACTTCTGTATTTTCTATTAAACTAGAACATAAGCTCCATGAATGCAAGAAAGTATCTCTGGTGCCTAGAATAGAACCCAGAATACAGAAGGGTTCAAGAGCATTTGTTGAATGAATGAGTTACTTCTAAGTCTGTTGTGCCTGGAATTAAATATGTCTCATAAAAATACCATAAGGCACAAGTACATTTATTGAGTGATCCCAATCTAAATAAATATGAGAAAGTAGAAGTTAAAATCAAAATTATAAAGTTCTTTTCTATTATTCTTTGATCTGCCTGTTAAGAACAATAATTCTGTTGGTGAAATAAGGATATAAGCAATGGAAAACTCAGAACTGCTTGGTGGGATAAACAGGCCATGTTATTTATTTATGGACATAGACTTCTTCGTTTGTAAGAGTTACTCTTCTGTACTCAAATATGCCCCTGTGGGTCTTTACCAAAATTTTCCAGGTGAGCATCAGAACATTTCTAAATATCCTAGTTCATGCTCCTACCCTTGCCCTCTCACCTGTAAAAAGTGAGTCTTTTGACTACCTTCTACATAGCAGCATCATTTCCAAACCCCTGACATTGTTATCTGGTCTCCCCCATTTGCAGTGAACTTGTTTTGGCATAAGTCTTTGGGTTCCTAAAATAAAGCCTCTATCTGTCCCAGATGTCCTTTTATTGAGTTCATAGAATACAAATGGAAAAAGGTTATTACCAGGCAAAGATGTTTAAAAATGAAAATCAAACCTAATACATGGACTCAGACAACTGGAATAAGGAATATAATATTTATAAAACTGAGTAGGAGGTTGCAATCATTGCTCTAAAATAAAGCATTAAAAATTAATTCATAGCAAACCTATCTGTGCTACAGCAAGCCTTCCTTTCATTAAAGTAGCGCTGCATGTGTCTCCAGAATGAGTTCCCAAATAGGTAAATAGCTCATAGGAACTGAGTGCGCTGCAAACTGCAGAGGGGCTACCTGAAGCATGATTTAGAGTTGCTTTTAGTATTAAAGCTTTACAGACCTTTCATTTTGAACCAATTAATTGTGGTTCTTGCAGTTTCCCTATATTTTTTGCCCTTGAGTATTACTAGGAATATTTAATTTGCATGCTTCCTGTTCGTCTTCATTTGATTAATCCAAATGGTGCTATGTCATTTGATTAATTCATATGCTGCAGAATATTGAATCTTGGGGAACTGTGGGTGCCAGTTGTAAATTATACTTAAAAGTTTTCCAAAGGTTTTTCATTTCAAGAACTTCATGTTGTACATTTTTTCCTCTTTTCTTCCATTTCATGTTATTACCATTTTAAGTATTGTGTTGTTATAATTATTGGTTTCCTACTTCATAATCCATTACAAAGAAAACCTTACAGTACTATTTCTGTATTTTCAGCTGATATGAGGTTATTTTTCCCCAATTTACAACATTCTTTTGAAGCCCTAAAATAAATAACCTTATAACCTTTAGGCCCTATTGATTTTCAAATGATTTCAAATAAAGAACATTCAGTTTCCATTGCACTGACAAACTGCTCAATCCCTGAGCAATCCCTATTGGATTCCCATTAAATGAAAGAGACAGGAAACAACAGAAAATACAAAAAGTGGATTTGAGGTAGTGGGGAGAGGTGGTCACAACTCAGCTCAGTAAATGGATACTTAACCTTTGACCAATGACGACAGGTCTCCTTTAGTTCTATTAGACCAAGAGTGAGCTGTTATGATTAAATAAAACAGGAAAAAAAAACTGTTTAGAGCCTTACTGAGTATGTCCTGGGAATTAAAACATATGGCAGGGATAAGGAAAAAAGATTTTCCTTATGCTAATGACCCTTGATGTCTGAAATAAATTAGATCCATTAGAGTTTATGCTCAATAAAAGAAAGATTTTAAGCACTCCAATGTTAGTGACTCGAGACCAGTTTTTGCTCTGAAATTCAATCTGCCTCCTTATTAATTCTTAGTGAGGCTCCAGAGCAGACAGGGGATGCAAAAATCATAATTCTGTACTGAACCAGAATTTTAAAGGACCACAGGTTTCTTTTCCTTTTCTTTTAATTAAACCATTTTTCATGCTTCCCATTTTGTTTCCTTCATTAATTTGATTTTGTTCCCATTTTTGTTTCATTTTTTTTTTCTTTTCAAGGTTTCATTTATCCTATTTCAACTGAACAGAGAACCCAGAATGAATATGGATTTTCTTGTAAGTTTGATGTTTGGATTTTATGTTGCTGAATAATCATTTAACATTATTGCCCCCAGTTCAAATTTGCCTTTCTTTGGATCACAGATGTGCACACAGGAAATAGGAACCTAATATATTCTAACATGAAAAACAAATTAGATTTTTGATGCAGAAGAGAAGAAAGGGTCATTTCAAGTCTCTGCCTGATTTAAAAATCTGTCAGTCTACCATTCAAAGCTTGAGTCTGGTAACTGAGAAAACATATCATGTACCATGCTGATATAAATAAAGGGCAGGGTTCAAATATTAAAAGGGAAAAGGTTGAGAAAATGCAGACCTATTGTGCTAGAAATCATGAATGTTGAGTAAGTAATTATGGCCTGGTAAAGTAAAACATTAAGGATTTCAATATAATATTCTAACTGGACTTCAGAATCTTCCTGCAAAGCCTTAGATAAAAACCAGCAGCAAAGAGGTGTCAGCACTTTAAGATTAGTGCTCACATAGTCAGGAGTATTTAGGATGTCACTGGTTGTCTGGAAAAAAAGATATGTCAATGCTGATTGATTGACAGGACAATAAATATTCTGCAAATTTTAGAATGAACAGTATTTTTAAGAAGAAAGCATCATCTTCCATAGTACATTTAAATATGAAATGCTAAAAGAGATGAAGCAATTTCCAATAGCAAATTCACTTATATTCCCAACATACAAAAAATACCATGACTGGAGAGTGTGGGTTATCACATGATCCACTGGCAAATGAAGGGATGAGTTATGTCCCCCATATAAACCATGTGGCTGTGAGCCTTAGGAAAGAGCAGTGGCTCCTCAAATTTTAGGAGGTCACAGAACCTATGAATTGGAAAATTCTTTCTCCCACAAATACGTGTGTATAAAACTGACCATAAAATTTGAGTTTGCCTTGACCACCTGAAGTATCAATTGAAACACCTCTTTTGTAGTGAGCAGAGCAGCAACTTTAATTAGCTTTGCTGAGCATTTCTCGTGAGTCACAGAAAACTGAAACCAGAGACTTAACAATGTTCAAAGTAGTTCAACAAAGGTTTAATTTTGGCTTAAATTATCAGTTTTTATCATCTTTTCCAGTTAGATCAAACGTGTCTCATGCCACCAAGGAACATACAACACTTATAGGAGTTCTGTTCTTGCTTCTTCCAAACATGGGTCCCCTGGGACGGACGGCACCTTGTATTGGTCAGATGTTTACCCTGGGGTAGTATGGCCTTTATGATCACTGAGCCAGAGCTATATCTGACTTAGTACATTATAGAGCTATATTTTATTCCTGTAATGTCAAGCTCAAATGTAAATCTCTGACAGGCCCCACGAGAAGCTGAAGGTTCTCAGAGATAATACTGTATCTGTATCAAAAGCCTGGACTTTGCAAAAGTCACCAGAATTGACCTCTGGCCCCCAAGTCTGGGCCTTCTAAAAGCACCCCTTTCTTATTCAATATATTTTTTCCTAATACTTGCGATTCTTAGTTACACTATTCCCATTCACTGCTTCATTGATTTAGGGAAAGTAAGAAGAGTACTATGGAAAGTAATTTTATGACTTGGAATGATTCTTAGAAAAATATTCTGGTTCAATAAACATACAGATTCCAAACACGCCAGGTGTTTATGTTTCTTAAAGAACTATCAATGAATTCAAAACTCCTTCCATTTTTTTTTCATCTGAAAGAATAATAAACTCTTCCCCCCATGGATTGGGCTGGTTTTAGCTCTAGTTTATATGCCTGGTAATAAATGGTCTGTTATCCTGCCCAATTATAAGATAGATTAGTGGGTGGATTGATGCAGAGAGAGAAAGAAAAAGAAATCAGAGATAATTTTCCACTGAAAGGCCACAGTCATTTTATATAGCTTTTGAAATTAACCTATAAAAAAGGCAATAAATGTCTGAAAAAATTATAGCAATACATATGTGTACTGTGAGAAAGTTCTCTAAGCAGTTAGTCCAGCATTGTATCTTTCCCTCTAGCTGCTCCTGATTCGGATGATGTTGCTCTCTATGTTGGGATTGTGATCGCAGTGATTGTTTGCCTGGCCATCTCTGTTGTCGTGGCCCTATTTGTGTATCGGAAGAACCATCGTGACTTTGAGTCTGATATTATTGACTCTTCAGCCCTAAACGGGGGCTTTCAGCCTGTGAACATCAAGGCCGCCAGACAAGGTTGGTGGACATTGAACTTCACACCCTGTTACTCATGCATGTATGAAGTTTCTTTAGGTGGTTTCAAGATCAATGATGTTTCCGTCCTCTAGTTCAGTTGGAACGTAAGCTCATTGAGGACAATGACATTATTGATTTTATTCATTATTGGATTGATGTCATTCCACAAAACAAATTAAGAGTTGTCAAGATTCATGCCAGGTGTGGTGGCACATGCCTATAATCTCAACTGCTCAGGAGGCAGAGGCAGGAGCATCTCAAGTTCAAAGCCAGCCTCAGCAAAAGCAAAGCACTAAGCAACTCAGTGAGACCCTGTCTCTAAATAAAACACAAAATAGGGCTGGGGATATGGATCAGTAGTTGAGTGCCCCTTAGTTCAATCCAAAGTACCAAAAAAAAAAAAAAAAAAAGAGTTGACAGTGTTCACAAATCATTTTCTGCCCCCCTGGCACATTGCTCTGTCACACTTTTTAACCTCTGTTTGGCAAAAAGAACATTGATTTGTGGACTGACTTCCTAGTCTCTTTCTTTACCTTCTTTGACAAGATACCTTGTATTACTACGAATACAGTGATTTTCAAATGAACCCAAATCTGATATAGAAAAGGGACACTGTTACCTAATGGGGACCTCATGGGGCATACTCTTCAACCCAGTCTGTTGCAACAGCCAGATCCTTTGGGTAAAGTGAAGAGACCTCAAAGGAAAATATAGAATGAGCCAGTAACAAAATGGATGCTCGTTATCCACTTGCCCTGCTTTCAGCAGAGCCTGAGACTCTGTCCATCTCTAACATTCGCTGAGCTGCTTTGCTTTGGGCTCAGAAAGTGTGAGGGGGTGTCTGACTTATGTAGGCTGGCCCGAATGGAGAATGCCAATGGAATTTCTCTTTTCTCTGACTCAGATCTCCTGGCGGTGCCCCCAGACCTCACTTCAGCGGCAGCCATGTACAGGGGACCTGTCTACGCCCTACACGACGTCTCAGACAAAATCCCAATGACCAATTCTCCAATTCTGGATCCACTGCCCAACCTGAAAATCAAAGTGTACAACACCTCGGGGGCTGTCACTCCCCAAGATGACCTCTCTGAGTTTACAGCCAAGCTGTCCCCGCAGATGACCCAGTCCTTGCTGGAGAATGAGGCCCTTAACCTGAAGAATCAGAGTCTCGCCAGGCAGACGGACCCATCCTGTACAGCGTTTGGCACCTTCAACTCCCTTGGGGGCCACCTTATTGTTCCCAATTCAGGTAATTCCTAAAGGTTTCAATGGCAAAGATGCAACTTGAAAACATTTTTGTCCCCACATCCCTGTTTCCTTATTAAACTGAAAAGTTAACTGTGTATCTAACCCAAATCTCCTTTCAGCATAAATCAAATATTACCTCAGACCCAATCAGCAAAACCATTTATCTTCCCTCAAACAAGTCTGAAACACTTCCTCTAGAAATATTTGACTCCCAACTTTCTGCTGAGATACAATTTAGAACTGTCATTGACCTTCTTTTTAATAGAGCTTCGGGAGGCAGCCGTAAACCAGGAGCCCTCACAATTGTCACTGTATTATAAAAAGACAAATTAATTAGAAAAAAAAATGTCAGTTGATTCAGTTCCAGCTAACTAAAGGAAGAGACGTTTCAGAACACTAATTTTTTGATGATCAGAGACCTCATAATAGACATCAGATTCTTCCTTTATTAACTGAACTCTTCATCCCTCAATCTTCAACCACAAAGTATTTATAAGTCTGACCTTGGATATATCCATCTATAATATCAACCTAGAGAAAAAGCCTCAGAAGGACTTCCATGGTGACCTTAAGTTAGTGACCAATGATGTTGGATTAGAGATTGGTACTCATGAATCAGAAATAGTAATGGGTTTGGAACCATAGGCCAGAAGAGGGCTAATGACTTGCTCTTTGAATCTATCTTCACTCTTTGGAAAAAAAATGTGAATATTTTTAAATACAGTAATAGAAAGCAACTTCATTGACCTAATGTGTTAATGTCACATGAAAAATGCAATTAATATTCAGACCTATGGAGGATCTCTAGACCTGCATATGAAATTGTCTTTTTTTTTTTTTTTTTTTTTTTTTTTTTGGTACTGGGGATTGAACTCAGGAGCACTCAAACACTGAACCACATCCCCGGCGCTATTTTGTATTTTATTTGGAGACAAGGATTCACTGAGTTGCTTAGCACCTTGCTTTTGCTGAGGTTGGCTTTGAACTAGTGATCCTCCTGCCTCAGCCTCCTGAGCAGCTGGGATTACAGGCATGCCCTACCATACCTGGCTTGTCTTTGATTCTTATTCTCCCATTGCAATGCCTTTCATAGCATACTTTTAAAGAAGAAAAATTTTAATACAGTTGAAATATTTAATAGAATGTCATTTTGCCTTTATACATTTTACATAGCTGAGATGTTTTATTTTAAATGCTTTTTTTTTGCCTTTTTCTCAATTTCATTATATTTGTATGCTCTTTAAGATTATGATATTTTAGTATATTTATATTAGGACATCAGATGACTCCAGGAAAACATTTTCTATTTTCTCCCATTGTTTTAATATTATGATTATTTCTAAGACCATTTCCCGCCCCCCCCTGGGGATTCTGCTTTTCCTTCCCATTGCTACACTTGCCACTTATTCATATATGAATTATATAAAGGCTTCTTAAGTGGAAGGGAGGGAGCCAGTATGTTTTAAGTACTTAATATGTATGAGACAATGATCAGAAACATCATTTCATTTAATAAAGTAACATAGTCATTCATATTTGCCAGGCCTTATTGTTTCTAATTTACATCTATAATTTTTGTCATCCCCATAACAAAGACAAAGGTACATTTTTATGATTTTCATTGGGGAAAAAAATGCTGAGTCTTACTGGATTTGTGTGTTCTTCCTGCTCTCCCTCCATGCCCCCCACAACCATTCTCTATATATCAGCCTGATATTGACCTTCCTGCCCCACCAGGGCTCCCTCATCACTCTCCTTTTCAAGAGGGCCCTGACTCGGCATCTTCCATGAGCTATTCCAAGGCCTTTGTATCCCTACTTCCCCTTGACTCTCTCTTCTTTCCTCTTGAGCTATTGTAACGCAGTGGGGCAAGTTTTCTTGTTGCATCATGTTCATTTGACATATACCATTTCCTTGTTAACTATATGTTACTCAAGGACAAGAACACTACCTTTTCCTACTTGGCATTCACAATGGTGCCAAACACTGTTCTCACAAAGATACTCCATACATCGTTATTGAGCTGAATTAAAGTGCATTTCATGGGAATGAAATGATGGAGCTAAACATCCTCACAATGCTGACCCCCAACCCCAGTCCCAAGTCACTTTGAGATGATGATCAGTAGTGCCCTTCAGCAGTTCCTACAGGCTGGGCCCCGGACCTTCATCATGGGCATCACCTGGCAACTCATCAGAACTATAGAATCTCCCATCCCCACCTCAACATTTTCAATCAGAAACTCTGTAGTAAGGTCCCCTAATCTGTGGTCTAACAAACCCTTCAGGTGATCCTGATGCAAACTCAATGGCAAAGGATTGCTGCATGCACAGTTAGCTTAGAGCACAGTTCAGTCCAAAAGTGCTCCCACAGGGCACCAATTAGCAGCTAAGTAGAAGTGCTTTGCCTGGCTCTAACTAAACTCACAGTTCACCTTTTTGAGTTATGTGTAACAAAAGTACCTCAACAATTCTGATTCTGTTGTAGAATACATGATGATAACCAGATATTTCAGAAATAAATCTTTTTTGATATGGTTGAGGTTGTCTTTGAATCTTGTGGAGACTTTTTTTAATTAGAAACAATGGATCATTACTGCTGTTTGAAAGTTTATAGCAGTTTTTGGTTTTTCTCTTGTTTTACAAGGAAAATAACAGTGGAACCATCTGTCTCTTCCTTAAATAAAACCAGGGTTTAAAAAATCCTTCCTCTAAGTAATTCCATAACAGTTCAGAGGGAACTGTGGTAACTACAGAGGCCAATAAGGAAGGAAAACAGGGCAGCTATGAGTATTTACATGTCTTTGGAGAAAAAGCAGCAGTCTTAGTGCTGCGTGATCACAGAATTTCCTCATTACTTTTTGCTTGCTGCAAAGGCATTTCTTTCTAGAAGTTTCCTTTTGATTCACAGGTCTCATACAACTGCTTTTTTCTTTTGCTGCTCAGGAGTAAGCTTGCTGATTCCTGCTGGGGCCATTCCCCAAGGGAGAGTCTACGAAATGTATGTGACTGTACACAGGAAAGAAAATATGAGGTAAATATGCTTTTTTTTCCCCCTGATGCACTTGACTTTACCAGTCTAACTTGGAGGAGAATTGTACAAGAGAAACAATAAACCCAACATATTTTTGTCTTAAATGACATACAGCTTTCTCTAGACCTGTAAAAGGTCAAGTTATACTTCTTTTTACCTTTGAAGCTTCTGACACTTTTGCAGATCTTGAGGATGGGTGGAATGCCTAAGATCTTTGTTCCAAGTAGACATGTGGCCATATTAACATGGAAAAAGTGGTCAGAATGTGATCCCTGAAATGTCCAGAGAGATGTGTGAGTTGACACAGAGACATTGACTTTGTGTGGCCCTATTCAGAAATCTAGCCTGTTCCCATTACAGGGTTAAAGGTCTCAAAGGATTGGACACCCATAACCCCTGACCCGCCCCTCCTACCTCAGTTTAGCGCCGACATTCACCCACAGAATTTTTTGTGATTCTCTTCCAATGTGTCATCAGCCCCCTTCTTACGTTTAGTACTTATAAATTTCAAACTCAGGCCTTTCAAAGTGGGTCAAGGGTTGGTTAAAACTAGATGGAATCAAAAGGTTGTGTTTCGAATGGGTCCTAATCACAAAGAGGAAATTATTTTCAGTAAAATTAACACAAGGGGTTTAGAAGTTCTAAAATCAGTTTTCAGTTTGAAGTTTAATGAATCATTGAGAGTCTTTCTCAATCTGTTCCCACATAAAGTGTGTGTTAAATAGTCCTTCAGAGGCCTCTAAGGAACACAGAAGCCTTAATATAACAGACGCTGTTAAAAAGGAAGACCCTCATCATGTAATGACCATTGTTCATCATGAGGGGAATAGTGTGGGCTCCTCAGCCCTGAGCTCAGAGTACAAAGAGTGAGTGACAAATGTAGAAGTAGGTTATCATTATCACGCATTATGCCTTTTCTTTAACCCGCTCTCATCCTCAGAAAAACATCCATTTTTAGTCTTCAGTAGCTGAAAGAGCTCCTTTATTATGCACTCAGGTGGACAGATAGGTATTTATAATCGGTATGACCCAGAACATTTTTTTCCTCAGGTGGTGTACTTTCACCTATGCAAACAATAGCCAGAATAAGAGGAGAATAAAATTCCTTGAGCATTATTCGTGCCTTAAATTTGAGCAACCGAAAGTCACTTAAAGGCCTGTATTTACCTACATCAAATATTTATTCTTTTCATTCCCAATGCAAAGCTACATTCACAGACCTCAGAACTCCTTCTTTTGCAGCAGGAGAAAAAAAAAATTAGCAAACTCCAAGATCCTTTTATTTTATTCATTTTTTTTCTCTTGTTCGGGGTTAAAGTTAGCATTAAATATGTCCATCCATCAAGGCTTTTGCCCACGTGGCCATTTGCTTAAGTAGAAATGAGTATTGGCTTGTGCTTTTGGAGAAACCATGAGGGGCTGATGGCCTCTATGTTCATCTGATTACCATTATCTGCAGCTGAAGATCAGACCTTAAGGGGCTATTGCAGGCGCCGGCTAAAGCTGAATATGTGTAACTCATCTGGTTTTTCTTCCCAAACTTTAGTTGGCATTCTAACCAGGATAATTGTGCATTTGAAATGAAGGAAAGAGAAAGCAGAAAATTGGTAAAGCTAGACACACTGCTTTTAGGTTCCATTTCTTTTAACTGTAAAGAAAAGAAAACAATAAATCACTCCTTGCTGTGCCTACCACCTAAGGTTAGGTGCACAGGGAATCACTTCACTGAATTTGGAGTGCAACAAAGAAGTCCTGTTTATAAAGATGATTCTAGACAAAGCTCAAGATCTCAAAAGAAAATATGCACCAGAGACCATGAAACAAGGAACAAACACAAGAAGATGACCGTCTCAGATAAATGAGAAGTCCTCTCTCCACTCATGTTCCATTGTGACCTAGATGCATTTTTTCTTGTAAAAAGCACAATGGCAAGATTGTGCTTTAATATAGTAATAATGCAAAGCTTTGTGGCAATGTCTTCAGCATACTCCTCATTTATTCCTCAGTGCAGCTCTGCAAGTGATAAAGAGCTTCTCTTTGAAGACTAAGAAACTATGTCTCAGGGAAATTAAGTCACATAGTCAAGATTTCCCAGTTAGTAACTAAGGGTGGCAGAATTCAAACCCAGGTTCGTCTGACCCCAAGGACTCTTGGGTGTTCTTAGATTCATTCCTCCTGCATAGCACTGGCACTCAGCAAACCTCTGTTTCTTATGATCCTGCATTGTGGACAGAGTGTCTACTGCTCACTAAAGACCCTTTCCATCCTCACATGATATGAGATGGAACTTCTCTGGAGGAAGACGTGGTAAGGATCAGAAGGCATGGGTATCATTTCAAGGCATGTGTAGGAAAATTCTGAATATTTGCCTCCATTCTCCCTCTTTCTGATTCTTTCATAATATCAAAAATTAGGTGTGTTTCCAGCTGGATGGTATCCAGCTGGTCATCTGCTGATATGAATTGCCTGACAGGAGGCGTGAACTTAATTGCATGTGGCATAGTGAATGTGACAAGAGGGACCTTATCATTACTGAATATGCTCTTTAGAAAGCGCAAGCTGGATAGGCTGAAAGAGCCAGAGATGCGACAAGCCACCTCTGACCAAAGAGGGTGTGGAGCCTCAAGGCTGCACCCAGCATTTCTGCCTCTCCTGCTTTATAGATCTAGAGAGGTTGCAAAGCCTGTTCCCCCTGTGGATACAAGTTCCGTGACCAAGTGGCCCTTTTGCCTCATTTCTAGTAACAAGTTTTTAAAATTAGTCTAAGATCGAAACATTGTCCTTTGTCAGCTCTTACGGCAAAGCAATTTGAGAGTAGAGTGCTTGCCTAGCATGCCCGAGGCCCTGGGTTCAATCCCCAGCAATGAAAAAATATATAGAAAACTTAATTTCCCCTTTCCTTAGTGTTCTCCCAGTGGCTTTATCAAAAGGCAAGCAAAAAAGAAAAGAAAATCAATTTAGAATTTCCAAATATAAAAGTAAATAGAACTCTTTTTTGTAAACTGTAGGGAGCCACAGAAGGCTTCTGAGCAGCCAAGTGACACAGGAATAGTGGTGCTTTTTAAAGATTGATTTGGCGACAGTGTGATCGAATTGATAGAGGAAATAGACTCTTCCTGAAGGCTAGGTGCTGGGTTCTGCTGTGGCAGCAATTTAGGTGGGAGGAGAGAGGGGAGAGTGAGTCAGGCCTGAGTCTGAGAGGACAGAAAGTAAAATGTATTGAGGAAGGGAAGGAATTTCATCCCTGACCCACAGTGTTGAGAAGGAATGCACAGAATCCATTTAGGATGCAAGTCCTGGGCACTGTAAGAATGTGCAGAGCAACAGAAGAAAGAGGTCAGAAGCAGCAACTGGCTGGAGGCGGGGAATCATGGACTGCAAACAAGAGGTGTTCGGGATGCAAGTGGGGATAAGGAGTCCACTAGAGACACACAAGAGCAGTCGTGGCAGTGGATAAGTCTGTGACAGAGAAAATGTAGGGACAGAAAGAAGAAAGCTGGGGAAACAACTTTGGGAAATATTCCCATTCAGGTTTGGGTGTAAAGAGAGAAACTAAATTACCTTGTAAGGATAAGGAACTAGATAAAGAGTTTGCATGCAGCACTGCACTTGACATGAAGGGGCTCCTCAGTGAATATTTTTGAATGAAAGAATATTTGTATAAGGATATATCAATCAACTGCAGTAGAGGGGGATCCCAAGAAACAAAGGGAAAGAGCAAGATGGCTGAGATGGTTAACAGTTCAGATGCCAAAACAAAATGTAAAGACAGAGGAAGAACAAGGAAAAATACACATTTTGTATGTACAATGCAAGTGTATGTGTATAAATAATTAGACAAAAATAATAATAAATACAGTTTGTCGCCTGTAGGAATTGGTAGTGTTTAGAATTTTTTTCCCCCAAAATTCCTGTAGAAATCACTTCAGAATGGTTTAAGGTGAGTTAAGGAAGGCCACCAAAGCTATCATATATATATCTACTAAATACAAACAGTGAAGTGTTTGTTAGGTTAAAGTGGAAGGCCAAAATTCCATTAGGTGAGTAATCATGCCTAAATCCTTTTTGTTTATTTTGACATGTTACCGTTTGGAATTTTATAAAATAGCAGTTGACATTTCTCAGTGACACTTAGAGTTATTTCTCCTTTTTGGTAGAGAGACTCCTTTCTCGTTCATGGGTCCCAAGTTCCTATGATTGAAGCAATAGCTATAAAAAGACTAAAGGGTGGAGGCAACAGAGACCAGGTATATGTAAATGTCATTCTCTCCTGATTCTGAACCATGTTTATATATTGAAATCCTACTTATAAAGAAATGTTGCAAGGTGGTTTATAAAAAATACATTATTTTCTTTTGGGTCTCAGTGGAAGGGATGAACTTAAAGAAGTGGATGAAAAAAAAAGATAAGAAAATGGGGAAAGTAAGGTTATTAAAGATAAGATAAAGTCAGGTGAGCAGCTGGAATATAATAGATTTGATATAATTCCCTGCACATTCCCTGGTAATAGATCATGAATTGACTGTTTCTAAGCTTTCAAAAGGAAAATGTGAAATAGGCCCAGAAGCTCAATTATCATTCTCTGATTCCTCAAAAACAAGACATTTTGATAATACAACCAACAGCATTCTGATAATAAAAATAGCAATGAGTTTCAAGGTCTGCTTCTATTAGTGTCCTTCAGTGGAAACAGATTATCTAAGGCCTAAGCACACATTCAGTGAAATAATTCCACAAAGACCCAGCTATTCCATCCAGAGCACAATGCTCAGTTGTTCTGGCTTCATCCAGGGATAGATTCTGCCTGTCTGGGGAAATGGTGGCATGCCCTTCAGAGTGGCTTGCATAAATATGTTTTTTTGCTCAATTGAGCTTTTGATAGCAAGTGAGTTAGATATTCCCTGTCAGGTACCTAGAGTGCAAATATTTCAAGTTGCCAGTTATGTGGGAAGGCGTGTGCTTGAAAAGGCAGCTGAGCCTAGGGTGGGACTGTCATCCCGAGAGGCCTAACAAAAGAGATGAGCATCTCATGTCCACCCAGAGGTGGATGGAGGGAGAACCATTCTTTCTTTCTAAAGAGTTTTGCTCTAACAAAACCGACAAGAAAGTCCTTACACCCATTACAAGCAACACAAAATACACCACTGTGTGAAAGAAACAAAATGACTCCTGTTTGAAATCTCGCTTTGCTCTGTGTCCTGAGGCAAGCATGTTAACTAACAGCTCTGGATATCAGTTTACCATACTGGGGAAAAAAAATGTAATATAAACACTTTACCTTACAGGTATGCCATGAGCAGCAAATGCAATTGTTCATGTGGAAATTGTGTAAATTATGCACTTCTGTGTAGAAGTTCTCCTCACTGATAATAGCAAGCAAGAAATGAAAAATATCTCTGACAAGAAACAAACTCTTATGGACTTTGTCCTACAGGCCTCAGGACCCATCCAGCATTTACCATGATATTGTCTTTGTTGGTCTTTAAGAAGTCTCTAAAATTTAATCATTGTTCATTGCTAAATTTCTACTTAATTGCTGCTTCTGCAGCTAATTTTTGCTCTCTGTTCATCTCCATTTCATCTGCAATTAATATTTACAGACTGCTTGAATAGCTTGGATAACACAAGAGACATGATGGAGTGAGGCCCTTCTCTACAAAACATGAATCAGAGTTATATTTAATTTCTACTGTTTTATGTATGCTTAGTATCCTACCTTTATATAAATAAAGGAAAGGTGAATTTAGACACTCTGACCTTTGGTTTCACAAAGTTAAATCTGATCTAAGTCACTCTTTCTGTATATGCTCAGAAATGTTTCCAATTTCAAGCCAATTTCTTTCATCTTGAAAGCATTTGAGTGTCTTATTATTTCTTCTTTGTTTTTCATCCCCTGTTATGAATTCCACTTCACCACTTCCCTATTCATTACATTCTCCCACCTCACTGGGTTAATAAATTCTTTTGACACTCATTGTCCCTCCTTCCTCCCCGCTTCCCTTGCTATCCCTCCTGCAAGAACAGTGCCCATCAATATTGCATGCCAGTGGTGTGCTTGGAGAATACCAGTCTGACAGCTCCCCAACCCAGCAGGGAATCTTCTGCTCCCTTCTGTTCCAATTCAATGACAAGAAGAACCCCTGCTTCCTATCCTTCCTGCCTTCAAGCACTGGCTGCTGACACCAGACTGAGAGACAGATGTTTCCAATCTCCAGTTATATTGCAAGGGCCACTTGAAATGGATTCCACTTTAGGCTCCTTCCTCAAAAGTTTAATACTCACTTCTTGAGGTACACTTGTAACTAAAAGGTAAGAGCAGTGCTCTGGAAAATGCAATCATTGCAGATTTTTTTTTTTCTCCTTGGAAGGAAAAGTAGAATTAAGCAATAATAAAGTCACTGCCTAAGGCAGATAGTGTAATATTAAATATGACAAAATGAAAGCAAAACTTCAGTCATGTAAGAGAATGAATTTCAGACTGGAAAGAAGGAGGACAAACTGGGTTAAAAGAAAATGAAAATCAGAGTGGAAAAGGGGATAGTAATGAGGTCTCAAGCTGCTGCTGATAACCTTATGATTTGAAGTGTAAGTACATTTCCAAGTACCTAGAAAACTTTAGATTGAATAGAGAAAACTTTGTTGTTATTCATAGAGAATGGAGACAATATTAAAAGACTAAAAGTAGGTAATGTTTGTTTGGGGTTTCTAAATAGGAAGAGAGAAAGACATAGGTTGGTGGATCTGAGTGCAATTTTAAAGTTAGAGAGGAAGCAGTGATAGCTAAGACTTTTTAAGGATAATAAATGCCAAATTTTAATTCAGAGTTTAGAACTGATAATAATTGTCATCTGTGATTGCTCCAAGATGTGACCTTACTTGTGAGGTGTGAGGTCTCTACTTTGATTTTGTGGCTACTGATGGAAGATACAAAACTCCTGGGTCAGAGACAAAGGACAGTTTGTTAGCAATCATGTCATCTAGAATATTATCTCTTTGTGCTAGTTTCCTGAGCCCAGGTTCTCAAAGGGTGATACAAAGAGCATCAGATGACATCTACACACTTACATGTTGGATTCCAGTAAAGGACCTCTGAGCTTAGGGAACCTGGGTCTTTGTAATGAGAAGGAAAACTGCCTGCCATTTGCTCCAGAGCAGACACTATTTTTATATTCCAAGGCAACTCTTCTACAAGCATCCTTGAAAAGACATTAAAGAGTGCACAGTAATATGAGAAATCCATGGAGAATTATCTTCCAACAATATTAAAAATAATAATAGCTACTATCATTCATTGAGTGTTAAATGAAGGTAAGCCAGATAAACTAACTTCTAGATGCTGTAATAAATAATATATAAACTACAGATAAAGAATAGAGAAAAATCAATTTCAAGTGGCCATTGCAATTACAAAGGAATTTGATATGTCCTTTTTAATATCTATGTGAATAAGATAAAGGGGATGTCAACTGGACAATGTACATTTTAATGGGTTTCTATTTGGTTGAACTAAATAACTCAAAGGTATTGATGCTAGATGGGAGAGAGTTTTCAAGTGGTGTCCTTGAAAAGATTTCTGTCCTTGCCTTATTCTTGCGTTACAATGTTATCAGTGATTGTAGTGAAAGCACAGATGGCAGACATATGAGATTTATGCCTAAGGATGAAAGACTGGCAGATACAGCCAATATTTGGAAGAAAGACGTAACATTAAGAAATTTACTGTGAGACTATTAAGGTAAAATCAAAAAGCTTAATTTAAATGACCATACCTAGATTCAAAAGCCATTACTGCTAACACATAACAATATAAAGTATGCCTAAGAGTCATTCATGTAAGGAACACATAGAGTGGTTAGTTTTAACAAATTACTTAACTTCCTTGGGCCTTTCATTGCCTCATTTTATAAAGGAGATACTTAGCCATACTATCTCCATCTTTCTTTCTAACTGGAGCCTTCTCAATAATATTTATAAGTAATTACTTGATTACCAGTAATCTCAGAGAACAATTTTATGATGAATGAATATAACTACACATTTCAAATCAAAGAAATAGTAGTACCTCATAGTATTTGAATATTGAGTTCACTTTAAGATTCCCCAAACTATGGTGGACACTGTAAAAATTCCATGTGAAGATGAAGAGATCTGGAGACCATATTTTGCCAGTTGTTGCTGAAAAAAGATGAGAATGTTTGGTGTGAAATGAAGATTTTGGAGTTGTAACAATCTCCAAATATATGAAACAAAGTGGGCTAGAAAACAGGTCAAAGATTGGTGAAGAGAAACTTCAGGAAACTAGATTGGGTTCATCCCAGCTAAGGATCTTTTTGAAATTTGAGTGTTTAATAAACAGGATGACCCTTTGGTAGCAATGGACTGTCAATGTGGATGTGTCTAAAGCACAGCCATGTTGTCAGAGGTTCCTGCTTTAGATAGAAGGTGATGTTCAGTGGCCTCCTGAGGGATCGTGAAATTCTTTGGATCCACATTCTCTAAGGCCAGGCTACTCTAACAGTGGCTTGAGCATTGTTATTGGGAAGGCATCAGTTTTAGTCCCTGCGCTAACCAGCACTTACGAGGTGTGAGACTTTGTACCATCCACTTAACACTTATGAGATGACTACTCACCTATCAAGATAGGTTAATTTATCCATTTGATTGTTGGTTAAAATCTTTTGGGGGAAACAATATGTTAGTCTTTAAAAAATAATAAAAGAAAAGAATTTAGATCTTTGAGGTTCTTTCTGCCCAGATCTGAATATGAGATATATAAATAAAGAGTACTTATTTTAATTTCTATAGAAATACAGTTCTATAGTGTGTCTGGTCATATTTGAAAGAATGAATCTGCCATACTAGCCTGAATTATTCCTGAAAGTCATTTGGACTAAGTTTAGCTCCAGGGTGTCCTCATTCTGAAGTGATTTTTTTTTTAAGTATTTTACAAGTTAGGTCCTAAAAACACAAAAGTATTTAAAACCCTGTGAGACCAATGGCAAGTATTATCAGAAAAGCTAGTTATATAACTTCATAAGGACTCTGTTCTTTCTCATTCCATCCTGAAAAGTATCAGCACATATATTCAGAGGAAGCTACCAAAGGCAACCTGTGTCTGAGGGAGGGAATCAAAGAGATGATGGCAAATTCCCTGTTTTCATAGAGACCTCCAGTCTTGAAAGATGAAAGCCTTGGTATAAAGAGCATGTCTTCACATTTATTTCTGCCTCACTCCCCCACTCCCCCCCCAAAAAAAAAACCCAAGAGAAAACTATTTGAACTGTTTGTACAACTTTAGATCTCAGATCTCAACAAGTACGCAGTGCATAATTACTATGAAATGTCACTGACATAGTTCTCTGCTCTCCTACCAGGCCACCCATGGAAGACTCTCAGACGCTCTTGACCCCAGTGGTGAGCTGTGGGCCTCCGGGAGCCCTGCTGACCCGCCCTGTCATCCTCACTCTGCATCACTGTGCAGATCCCAATACAGAGGACTGGAAGATCCAGCTCAAAAACCAGACAGCACAGGGACAGTGGGAGGTGAGGGGGCTTCTTTCAGAGTAAAGATGGGATTCGTGCACATCAGTAGGAGTAACTATGGGAGGCCTTCATTTCTAAAGCAAAACATCAGGGGAGAAGTTTAGGTTGTACTCAAAATGAGAGAGACTAGTTTCTGAGTAGTGTGTCTGTGTGTGTGTGTGTGTGTGTGTGTGTGTGTGTGTGTGCGCGCGCGCGTTTGTGTATGCACATATACATGCATATACATACATACACTCTTATTTTTTTAATTTATTTAAATTTGGTGGGAGAGAGTCATTGCACATTGTACCTTGGTTAGAGCATGTTAGGCACTTAATTGCAGAGAAGTATTTAAGATATAGTCTTGTGAATTTAAACTGAGAAAACAGAAAGGAAGTGTCTCCAAAGCTCTACTTTGAATGAAGAGAATCTGGGGCACCTTGTCCTTCTACATCTATTGCCATCATAACTTCAGGGCCTTCAGTGGGCCCCACTTCTCACATCAGAACCTGTCACTTAGCACCTGTATCTGAGGAATATGCTTTATCAAATAATGCCAATTATATAACTCTCTCTGTCTCTCTCTCTCTCTCTCTCTCTCTCTATATATATATATAATAAAATTATGAAATATGAAGTTGTAATATACAAAGTATGTTATACTATATATATACATAAGTATGTCATATACATGTATAATATGCAAAGTATATATTATGTACTTCATGATTACATATGGTATTTTTCATTTAGGGAACAAATTTTTAAAGATATATTTGAAGATTTAAACCCCTAATATTTTAGGAATGTAGAGTTAGCAGAATAGGAGGGCATCCTGGAATTAATTAGATTTTTCTTTCTATGGATATCTGCTACTCTTGGCCATATGAGGAGATCATGCTCTGTGTGTGTGTGTGTGTGTGTGTGTGTGTGTGTGTGTGTGTGTGTATGTATGTGTAAGGGAGATAATGGTGATTGTATCCAGAATTGTTTGTCATTGAGCTACATCCCCAGTCTGTTGTGGGTTTTTTGTTTGTTTTTTAATCGAGGTCTTACTAAATTTCTGATACTGGCCTTGAACTTGCAATCCTCCTGCCTCAGCCTCCCAAGTTGCTGGGATTATAGGCCTGTGCACCACTGCACTCAGCAAAAAAAAGTATATTAAAGACATCAAGCCTGCCAAATCTTGCCTTCCATGAAATGTGGCAAGAAAGATAGTTTGAAAAAAACAGTGTCCTGCTTTGGGAAGTAACTAGCAAGTGAATTTTGAAAGAATGCAATTGGATGGTATTGCATAAGGCCTTAGTTTTCCTAATTCTTTTCAAGTATATGGGTTTTTTTAGGGGAAAAACTGTTATACTATAATGGCACAGCAAAACATTATACTTTTAGATTAAATAATAAATATATATTAAATCATTCACTTCTCAGAAACAGAAAATAAACTAAGGTGTACTGAAGTCAGGGTAACTTATGAAGGTATTTTGGATTTTCATGTAGATTCCAGTAATGTAGATTCTAGGAAGATCAAAAAAACAGCCAAGCAAGGTAGCACAAGCCTATAATCCCAGTGGCTCAGGAGGGTGAGGCAGGAGGATTGCAAATTCAAAGCCAGACTCAGCAACTCAGTGAGACCCTGTCTCTCCATAAAATATAAAAAGGGTTAGGGATGTGGTTCAGTGGTTAAATTCCTCTGGGTTCAAACCCCAGTACCAAAAAAAAAAAATGCACTGTGTAAAAGACTTCAACATAAAGAACATTATCAGCATATAGGTGGCAAAGGGAAGAGTAGAAAAGGAGATAATTATAATTATTAAGAATGGAAGTAGAGGTCTGGGTCTGGGGCTCAGTGGTGGAGCGCTTGCCTACCAAGTGTGAGGCACTGGGTTCAATCCTCAGCACCACATAAAAATAAATAAACAAAATAAAGGCATTATGTCCATCTACAACTAAAAAAAAGAAAAAGAAAAAAGAAAAAAAGAAGAGTGGAAGTAGCAGAATCAAAAGGCCTGAGAAAGAAAGGAATAGGAAAGGATAAAGAATAATGAGCACTCAGGAGAGGAGACTACTCTGCCTACCACCACCCACAGCGACCAGCATGCATCCTCCGTGGCTTAGAAATATATATTATAAGCCCTGTCCCTTGTCTCTTCCAGGATGTAGTAGTGGTTGGAGAGGAAAACTTCACTACCCCCTGCTACATTCAGCTGGATGCAGAGGCCTGCCACATCCTCACAGAGAACCTCAGCACCTACGCCCTGGTTGGGCAATCCACCACCAAAGCCGCAGCAAAACGCCTGAAATTAGCCATCTTTGGGCCTCTCTGCTGTTCCTCCCTGGAGTACAGCATCCGGGTCTACTGTTTGGATGACACTCAGGATGCCCTGAAGGTTAGTGACTCCTGCCTGACACTCCTTCTTCTTCACTCCACTTGTAAGCCAAGGTTTGGTGTGGCTGAACACACCTGGAGATTTGTCTGTGCACATGCACCCAGGTGTGTGAACACGTGCATTCCGCCCCAAAAGACACAGTTAAAGAAACAGACAAATCTCTGGGGCCATGCTGATGTATGAGCCGTTTCCTTAATGCTGATTCCTCCCAATGGGCTACTTTTGTTTACCTTCCTTGATTTCTTTTAATGAAAAATGTAGAAGAGTTTGGCAAGGAAACCCGTGGATGGTAAATAATCTGCTTCCATGTTTATCTCAGCTGTGTTCTTCCTATAAAAGAAATTGGCGTAATTGCTCACACTGTATGTTCCTCTTGTGTGCTACTTCATTTATATGCTTTCCCATTCTTTTTACGAGGGCTGTGAGGGAGAGGGTTAGCATTTGACAACAGGCTGCTGCTTTGCAGAATAAATGAGCTTAATTCCTGGTGTGATTATTGCCATTCATTTTATCCCATTTGAAGCTTTAAGGGATATAATAAGTGCCTTTGAAAAAGTTATGATCTAGAAAGAAGAATAAAAGAAGTATGGCAAGGATGAGGAGATAAGTCAGAATGTGATGAATGTCACAGCCAAGATGCAAAGTTCATGCAAGTTCAAGAGACAGAGGCGTCATGTTATTTTGAGAAAAGATGAAAAGAAGCTAACATTTGAAATTGACCAAAGTGGAAGGTAGGGTTTTGACTAAAAATTCAATATTTCCAGGTGGAGGAAACAGCATGCAGAAACACAGAGCAAATGATGCCTCTAGGCAGGCATATTATTCCAGGAAGCCTAGAGTGACAGGTTCCTCCCATGAAGAGAGACCTTGACTTTCAGTGAGAGGAGTTGAGGTTCAATCTGATGAGTTAATAGAGATAGAGAGGTTTAAACAGAAGAAAGACATGATCAAAAATATACATTAGAAATATTAGTCTGAGGGGCTGGGATTGTGGCTCAGCGGTAGAGCACTCGCCTAGCACAGGCAGGACCTGGGTTCAATCCTCAGCACCACATAAAAATAAAGGCATTGTGTTGTGTCCATCTACACCTAAGGAAAAAAATAAATATTTTTTTAAAAAATAAATATTAGTTTGACTTCAGTGGGAAGAGAGAGTCAGTTAATAAGAAGAGCAGGATAGAGCTGAGATGATAATAGAAGAGGATGATAAATGGAACAGGAGAAAAGGTCCTGTTCAGTAACCTTTATCAGGCCTGGTCACTAACCTCAGTGGATGGAGTAAGAGATCAGACTTGTATCTCTAAATGGTAGTAAACTCAGGGGACAGGCAACTTTGAGGTTACGGCCTTAGTTCAGGCTGCTATAACAAAATACCCAGGATGGGATGGCTTAAACAACAGTTCTTTCTCACAGTTGTGGAGGCTGGAGACTTGACATCAGGGTGCCAGCTTGGCTGGGCTCTGGTAAGAGCCTCTTCCTGGTTGCAGACTGCTAACTTCTCACTGTGTCCTTACATGGTAGAGAGATTACTAGAGTTTTCCCTCACCCCAACCCTGAAGGCCCTATCTCTTAATACCACCACATTGGGGGTTGGGATCACTAAATATGAATTTTGAAGGATACAAATATTCCATCTATAACAGTGCTTATTCTTTTAGAATACTGGATTAGAAGCATAAATTGGGCATTCAGACAGAGATACCCGGGCACAGTTAGAAATACAGGTGTGGCTTTGTACCAATCTCTTGCAACCCCTGTCCTTGCCCACCTCTGGTAGTTACTTGTCTGCTGTCTACTTCTATGACATCAACTTCTTTCATTTCCATACATAAGTGAGCTCATGCAGTGTTTGTCTTTCTGTGCCTGGTATCAAAGTGTACCCCATAAATGTGTAAAACTATTATGTGTCAATTAAGGCAATGTTTAAAAAGCCATACCCAATCTTTTTGAAATAAATATAGATGTGGCTGTCCGGACAGAGAGATGATCCCAAGATATACATTCAGGAACCAACAATATTGATATTTGTCATCCAAGGTGACCAGGGAAAATACTAAAAGACAATAGAGAGAGAAAATAATAATAATAATAACAACAAAACAGTAATGTATTTCTGAGAGCTTCCTATGTACCAGGCAAAATTCCAAATATTTTGTATTAACTCATTTAATCCTCACAGAAATTCTATATCAATCTCATTATCCCCACTTGACTGATATGCTAAACATGGCACAGAAAGTTCAAGTCAGTTTTTCTAGATTGCATCAGCTACTATGAGGAGAAGTCAGGCTTTGTAGCTGCATCTGGATGTCAGGTTGAGCTGCTTGAAGAGTCACATCCTGGATGACAGGGACCAAGGAGGAGAAAGGACAGCCAGCAGGGTGCCCAAGTTGCTAAAGAAAGATGAGCATCCAGAGGAAGAAGAGAAGGGGGAAAAACAAGTCCAGGAAGCCAAGGGAAGAAATTTTTTCTGTCAGGGTATTTCCTATGGAGTTTCCATCTACAGGGTAGTTCTGGGGTCATGAAAACAAAATTGACTCAAGGGACACAAATGGGGGCAGAGAGACAAGTGAGGAGCCAATTGCAATCATCCTTCCTCATGGTGGATCTGACCAGCTTGGTTCCCAGGGGAGGGGATAAGACCCGGTGGGTTGCTTGCTGGATGTATTTTTGATGATCAAGCCTATAGGATTTTTTTTTTTGATGTGGAATAAATGATGCGAACACACAGCTCTAGTGTAAAGCTTCAGGACATTTCTTCTAGACTCCTTGAAAATGCAATACCTCTAAGACACTAAGAAGCATCATGATTTCTAAGGTAGAAATCATGCAAGGCTTAAATTCTTCTTAGGGAAAGTTGTATTTGTTTGGGGATCCTGGGATCTGATTAACACAAATCTTTTCAAAGAATTCCAGGAAAATTATTGCAAAAATCATACCATAGAAGACCCAAATCATATCTAAAGTGTTTGGTACACGTAGTTTTATTCACACACATAGTTATACTCAGAAAACTCTTGTCCTGTCTTCCCAGCAGACACACAGAGATCTATTAAAAATGCAAATGTATATTTTATAAAATACATTTGATTATGTTGATTAGAAAGCCATGCCAATGGTCAACACTGAGAAAGACCAATGAACAGCTTTTTTTGCAGTGAAAATAACCCCAAAGTAGTTTGTATTGTGGTCAGTGCTTTCCAAATAGACCTTTATAAATTTTCAGCATCTGGGGATCCAGCACTTAGCCTGAACCAAAACATGAATAATGGATGAGGCATTCTTAAACCTCATAGACTTTTAATAATGCAAAAATATCAAAATTCTAGTTGTAGGTAAATGGTCTGTCCAACATACCAAAGAGATAGTTTAGTCACATTTATACAATCTCACATTCACCCTTGAATTGTGAGTGGATTAGGAGTGGATTAGCTGGAAAAGGCCCTTCAAGGCTCAAACTTTGCCTTCTTGGCACCCTGCTTGCTAATGTTCCCTGCCAGTCTCTCTGATGTCCCTGCTTCTCTTGTCGCTCTAACCCATAGTACATCACCCCTCCCAAGTCCTTCTTCCTCCTTCAGGCCTACCCCACTCCTGTTTCATGTTCTTCCCAACCCACTAGTTCTTTATCTCAACACACATAGGAATCAGTGACGAGCTTTTGAAAGACTCACTCCAGGGCTCTACCCCAAAGGCTCTGATCTAACTTGTCTGGGTACTGAAGTTTTTTCTTACGGCTACCTGTGTTATTCTCTTGTGAACTCATCCTAAATATTTTCATCTCTTTTTTGCAACTTTGATTGTATTAAGGACAAACTTCCCTACACCCCCAAATGGTTCTTTCCCCATTTCTTTACCTGACCACATTAACTACCAGTAGATCTTCCAGGTTAACAATGCCTGTCACGAAGTCCACACCCTTGAATTCACCACAGGCCAAAAGGAAAATTCTTTGGGGGGCTGGGAATGATACTGGCCATTGAACACAGGAGTGCTTTACCACTGAGCTACATTCCTCACACCTTTTTATTTTACTTTTTATTTTTAGACAGAGTCTCAATAAAGTTATTGAGGCTGGCCTTGAGTTTGCAATGCTCTTGCTTCAGCCTTCCCAGTTGCTGGGATTACAGGTGGACACCCAACTAGGTTGAAAATTCTAATAGTTCTCATACTCCATGACTATTTCTCTGGCATCTCTCCATTTTATGGGCTGGATCTTCCTTGTGTGGCTCATTACCTGTCTCAATTCCCTTAGCACAGTCAATATCCTCATCCTAGCAAGACTTGTCTCCATCATTCTTTCTACCCATTTTATTCCAACAATTCTCTGAAATTTAGTGTCACCACTTAAATCATAATCCCTTGGCCCAGAGGTCCTCTATTCCATCATTTGATCATCCCACATTATCTACCTACCAGTATAAATGTTCTATAGCTTTCATCCTTGTTGCCAAGACCTCCAATGGTGACTGGCTTAATTAATGACTACAACCATCTTTCCTTGCTGCACACTGAAGCTGCCCTTGGTTCTTAAGGAGAAACTTGCTTAACCTTTCCTGGTCTCCTGATCTATAAAAAGTCTGTAAAATTTCCTCTGTTCTTACCCATATCTATAGGGAACTCACTTCCCACATGAAATCACCTGTCATCTTGAGCTGGAGGAGGCTTTATGAATTTCCATAGCAATGATGACCTCAAATGAACACGTATGCTCTACTACAACTTTCAGTTCTACTCTGTTGTACTGCTATGAAAAAAAAAATCATACATTTCCAATTGAGTTTAAGCAACACCTCACCTGTTTCTCCACACACTTTTATTTCTCTCTTCTAGACTGTTGGATTTCACGCAGCATTCTTCCAAGTATCTTCCACTCCCCTGAAATTCCCAGTTGTCCTGCCTCTCCATGTTTAGAAATGACCTCACCTTCCAGTGGATGCATCCTTTCTGATTACAAATCCTTAACTTCAATCTCTTCTTCCATAATTTGGACTCTGATGAAAAGAAGCTCTGCTTCTTTGTTTGTGATCTAACCCAACTCCTTGCCACTTCCATCTTTAGCATAGCAAGTAATGCCCAAAGGTGGTCCTCTCAGGACTTGATAATTTCTTAAAGTTGCTATTGTAAGTTGGGGATTCATTATGAATGACAGAAAAACTCACAAAAACATCAGAAGAGGGTAGATATGGAGCCCCTGTGGAGTAGTCACTCTCAGGGGACATAGCTGCACAGTCCTTGAAAGATTTTAGAAAAAAATGGTGGCCCAATGTCTAGAGAGGAGTGTGTCAAGAATGCTATCACATTTTATCATCTCTGGTTATATTATCATATTTATGGATGGGGAAAAAAAGAAAGTTTCCATATCAGTCATTCTCAAGTAACCTTGGTACCTTTTTTCATCTCACATATACTTCTTTGAGTTTGGCAGCTCTTATAACAAATTTTCCTGTATTTTGTTAAGCCTTGGGGCAAAATGGTCACCTGAAACTTAAAAGCCACATTTAGCAATTGTGAAGCATTCGTATGGAATCAGAATGCCAGGAGTGACTGACGGGGTAGAAGTCAAGGCTGGTGGGAAACAGTGGAATTCTTTTATACACCTTTCAGGAGGGGTTTTTCCTATGCATGAGTTTGAAGGACCAGTGGGAACAATGCTCAGGTTGAGTTCACATAAAGACATAAAGATGCTAAGAATTTTGAGAGTAGTTTGGAAATCAACTCAAATAGAGAGGTCAAGTTTATTGAAAAGATGGTATTTGGAGTATCAGAGCTTTTCTTTTTCCTTCCTCATCAGGTGATTAAAGTAATAAAAATGGTGTTTTCCTTTCATTATTTGTAAAGACTTAAATCCTAGTATAAATAGACCAGAAATTAACAGAGAGCAAGGTTATATTTGGAATAAGTTTTTAAACACCCAAGGAGAAATGTACATCTACATAAAAATAAGAAATTTCTGCCCCACTACATGAAGAGTAAAATATCTGAGACTCTGCTCCTAACAAAGGGGCTTATATAAACCCTGAGATTCAGAACATAAAAGTGGAGTTATTTTCATATAGTGTGGATAGTGTGAGATTTTCGTTGAATTTCTGACAAATGTATTTATGATATGAACCAAATCATGTGTATTGACATATTATAGCTTTATGGAGTCACCTGGAAGGTTGAAGAGTCTTTGTTGGATTCATTCAATTTTCACACACCCTAATCTAGGTTCTAATATACTCGAAGAACTCTGTGAAAGATAATATCATGTTTTAAAAAAAGAAACACTTAAAAGTGGAGAAAAATAAATGTCTTGGATGAAGCCTAGTTGAGAATTGTTTGCTACCTTCCTTGGCCATGTTGGAGACAGTCACAGGCAGCTGGTTAAGTGGGGAGGTGGTTTTATTTTCATCCTACCACCTGTCACCACCTCCACTGGCCTCTTTCTGTTGCTTCTTTCATGCCCACCTGTGCCCTGACTGAACCCAGAACTCTTCAGTCTACTTCATCTAGGCCTTTGAAGGCTGGCCTTCCATAGATTGGGCCCCATTAGCCACAGCTTTACTTACCATGCCCTCATACAAACCTTAAAATGACCGTAACTTGTGTTTTATATACTTTCATAATCTTGCTTTTGGGAATTAAATTAATCTATTCATGCATATGACACATGTGTTGCATAACGAGAAGAAAAAATGTGTTAAAAGTTTCCTAATGATTTTATCTGCCTCAGGAATACCTTGAAGATTCAAGGAGATCAAGATTATTAAATGTCCTGGAACAAAATAGGACCTAGATATGAATCTCTTAATCATCCCACAGAGGGAATTTAGACTATCATGGCATGTTAAAGATAATAGCTCAATGAAAATATTACATTGAATTTTGATGTAATTGTGGGACGCATTTCAGGTTTGTTGGTAGTTTGATCATTCAGCCATTTAATCACAAGGATCTTTTCTGGTACCTTAAAATTCACCTTTTATTTATTATCTTCTCAGGAGACTTAGCCTTGGCCCTGGCCAGTCCTGTAGCTTGGAAATGACCTGCCATGTTGAATTTATTTAAGAGACAGAGGGAGAATAGAAGTAGTGGTAGATTGAATAGTGCCCCCCCCAAGATACCTACACATTTATATTCAGAATTTGTGAATATGTATTACACAACAAAAAAACTGATTTCACTGTCATGAAACTATCTGAGATCTGCCTTGCTGTAATCTGGACAGTCTGAGTGGGTCTAATCTCATTATGTAGGTTCTTCAAAGTGGAGTCCCTTTCCCAGCTGTAGGTATAGGGAGGCATGATCATAGAAAAAGAACTGGAAATATGTGCTATGGCTAGACTTGAAGATGGAGCAAGGAAACCATGAGCCAAGGGATGTGAGAAACCTCCAGAAAGTGGAAAAGACAAAAAAAAATCAAAGTTTTCCCTTAAGCCTCAAAAAGGAAGGCAATTAGAACTTGGTTATAGACAGTTAGGCCTATGCTGGACTACTGACCTCTCTGACTGTAAGACAGTTAAGAAATGCAATGTTAGTCCAAAATGACCTAAAGCAACCTATTCCCAATACATAGATGTGAGAGGAAAACAAAAACACAGGAGTATGCCCAGGGGAATCCAAGGGGCATGGCCACTTCCTTGAATGTTACCCCTTGGCACTTTGCTTTAAAAGTGTCACAAACTTCCCTGACTTGGCAGGCTGGACGTGGCATCTCAGACCAAGAATCCATGGCAGCAACAGCTGTGGGAACAGCAGGCAGAGCCCTGGAAATGAAGTGACTTGATGTGGAAATGTTTGCACATGGTCACTAGAGTCCAGCCTTGTTATTATTAGGGATGAAGCAAGGCAGACTAACACCGAGGGAGAGCAGGGCACCCCAGCGTGAACACAGGAAGGGAAAGTAGCAACTCGAGGCTGGGTGCCAGTGAGGATGACCTGAGCAGGTGGAAGAGGCCAAGCTGACAGTCAGATGTTCCCCACTGCCTGGCTCAGCAGCCTGAGGCCCGAAGGCCAGAGGAGGAGACAGCACATGCAGGGCAGAGAGCAGCCTTGCTGAAAAACTGGCAGGGAACAGGAGAGAAGGATGGTCACTGTTTTTGGCCTCTGCTTTGGTGGAGTGCAGGCACACAGCTGTGACAGAGACAGTGGCGACAGCCACAGTAGCTAAGAGAGAAATTTCTCATCCCCAATGACCAGGGCAGGTTTCAACACAGGATTAAAGAATGAATAGAAGCAATAGAAGCAGGTTCCGCTAAATCTGTTGGCAGATGTGATTCTTTTCAACACCAGTCAGCACAATCATTGAAGGTTGGTCTTTTGAGGTTTAACCCATGTGGCATGCTGAGCTGTTCCCTGTGTCTTTCCTGTTGCAGAAGCTGGGTGAAGGTGGGGCTGGCAGCGGTACTACTGGTCCCCCAGCTTGGCCAGCACCATGGACAGAGCATAGGGGAGGGGTTCCATCTAACACAAAGGGAATAGCTGTAGTTCAAGGCTGGGTGCTGCTTCATTGTAGTCTCAGTGCAGGATCTCAGAGTCTTCTCCACAATAGCTCCCTCTGTCTGTTCATGGGCCTGATGCCATTCTCCAGCTCCTGTGCAACAATAGGCACAGCCAATCCATGATTCTGTTTCTTTTGAGAATAAGGATGCTGGAAATATAACATCTAGAAATGGTACCAAGAACAAAGCAAGACAAAGTGAAACCATGATTTAACCTCCTTTCAACCTTCTCTTCAATGGGTTATATAAGACTTACGTTTATCATCTGTTTTACCCTTTCTCTGGTGGATGAGGTTTTTAATAAGAAAGGGAAAAAATGATAGGAAAGCAATTGGGGAGGAAACGAGAGGAAAGAGAGGGAGACATACCTACACTGAAGTCTATATAATCCACCAAAAGGAAAAACAGCCCTTGAGAACCTGGAAGCTAAAAGAGATGCTTCCAAGGTGATGCAGTTTGGAGGAGTGAAGTCAGAGAAGGAGCAAGTTATTGTTCAGGGCAATGGTGAGCAGAGGGGGGTGGGGAGGAGGAGGGCAAGGAAAGAGCCTGAGAAGAACAGCCCTCACCAGAAGCAAAGGTCTCCCAAAATTGCTCTGGAGTCTCTGCCCCTCAAATTTCTTGGCCAAAGTCACCAATATTTCCCTTTGCATAACCAGCTTCAACCTGGAACCTGTGACCCTGTAGCCAGACTTTTGTGGATTTCTGGTGTTGTTTTCTGATTTGATACTAGGGACTGAAGCCAGGGGCACTCTACACTGACCTACATTCCCTGACTTTTTTTATTTTTTGAGACAGGGTCTCACTAAGTTGCAGAGGCTGATCTCAAATTTGGGATCCTCCAGCCTCAGCCTCCTGAGTCACTGAGATTATAGGTGTGTGCCACTGGACCAGGCTCAGAAACTTATATTCTTAAACATGGTCCTCAAGCATCTATGTGGCCCCAGAAACAATAGCTCCAAGACTTTCACTGAAGGGAATTTGACCAGGCTTGGAGGAACCAGGAAGAAAAAGAAGGACAAGAGAAGCAGAGAAAACAGATGCAATCTCACCTTAAAGTCATGAAGTGACAAGTTATGAGATTAGAAAAAATGGAGCAGAGGAGTCATAGGGCTTCCAGGGGCATCCCTTTCCTGCCTCTCTTTGTCAGGCCCAGTGCAGCAGATCCTATCATGTAGGAGCCGGGAGCATTCTGGGCACAGGCCAGAGCTACTCCCTTTTCATGCACAGGCCTTTAAAACAGCTTGAATTTATTAGGGCTCTTAAGTGGCCCAGGCTAATGGCTCGGCCTGGATAATGTCTTGGTTTAATTGGTTATTGTGCAAGCTGCTTGTTTCTACTGTGGAATCCCCTGTTGCCGCCTTTGGAGCAATCCCTCACAGCTTCTGGAATCTATTCAGCCCTCACTCAGGCTCATGCTGGAAGCTGCCACTGCACTGTGCCATCCCACAGGATTGCTTGGATCCCTAGAAACACTAGACTCCCGGTGTCATTCCTGCTGAGGCTCCCAGGTGTAGACATGCATGTTGTCATGGAGGGTGGGCTAGGGGCACCTCTGTGAATAACTGACTCTGTGAGTACGTTTTCAAGGTAAAGGGAGAGGGATGGAGATAGAACCATGCATGGATTTCCTTCTCGTGTAGCACAGCAAGCTCAGCAGAGCAATAGTGGATTGCCCAGAGTCTGACCCAGCACCTAGGGTGAGTGATGCTACCAGTTGGAAAGACAACTCCTACAGAAGAAGATGATATTTATATTTCTAAAAGCAGAGCCTAGATGGCATTTCTTTTCAAGGTCATAATATTTTTCTTAAGTCTTCCTAAATCTTTTGACCTTAAGTATATTTGGTACTTGTTCTCTCCAAAGATGTGGGGAATAGACTAACCTTTGTGATCCAGAATCAGTGTGTCTAGGAGCTGCTTTAGAGCTGAGCACATGACAGTGTGTTTAGGTATTCACATGTCGGTCTCCCCCACGGACCAGGAGCTGTTGGAGGCTAGACTGAGACTCCCTTGCCTGCATGCTCTAGACCCTAACATGACTCCTACCAGGCCTTGCACCTCTCATTGATGTTAAATGAACATTCCCAGGAAGATAAAAGAAAGGAACACATTTAACTGTAAAGCCACAGTTTATTGATTTTTGTGTCTGCCACTTTTATGTCCTCTTGCATATCTGTACCTCATAAGTATTAGCCAAGATGATTTCATGCAGAAAGAATCCAGAAAATCAGGGTTTTTTTGAAGTACGAGGTACAGTGTCTTTTTAAGTGGAATCTGCAATAGCATATCTGAAATTTTTATACTTAATACTGTAGCAATATGGAACCTAAACCTGATTAGCCTGTCCTGGGGCTGGCTTCTATCGCCTAACACAAAACTCACACATGGGATTTGCTGTACGTGGTAAGTCAACTCTGACTCATGTATGGTGTTAGTTTAGTTTCCAAGGAGTTTTATTTATTGATTGAGGTATCTTTCATTTCTCTTTGAATTTCTGTAATGCTTTGGTTCTCGTCTTCTGCTGTATTTGATGTTTTCTTCAAGTTGAACATTCTGCATATAATGATACCCGTTGATACTTTTTAGGAAAATGTGTTAAATTTAAGTTTGGAAAAGATTCGTTTTACTGAATCATTCACTCCTGGGCTGATTTCTCCCAAGGTCCTAGTGAGAGGACAGCTGCCTACCCGAGCAGTCTCCAGAATGCAATTCACAAACCCTGGCCCATGAACCATTGGAGCAAAAAGGGGCAATATTAGTACTTCTCTGTTGATTTACCTTACCTCACAGTTTTAACTGTATATTTATAATGTAACATATTGACGAACTGATGAATTAATATAGGTCTATAATTTATAAGGAAAATAACATAAAATGCATAGTCAATTTTATGACTGGTAGAGGTATGCAAGCAAGTATGCTTAGAGCCTTCTGCTCTTAGCATAGAGGCAGCTAGATGGGCAGTTTTCTGTCACAGATTTCATGTCCAATTGAAGGGGAGAGAAAAGTCAGGCTTCTCCCAGCTCTGTGCAGCAACTTGATGTCCCTCCTGGTTGAGGGGGAGAGAGAGAGCGCTTAGGAATATGGAGAGTGTGTTCTCTGGCTCCACTGTCACTAAATTTGGTTCTTTGTCACTTTATTGAGTTTGTTCTCTCCAAAAAGGGCTCTCTAAGCCAGGCCAGACTGTCTTCACTAGGGAAAAGCCTTTACCGTGACTTCTGAGTTATGGCTCAAGAAAGCAGGGAATGCGCCTTATTCTTGGCTGACTTCAACTCATACTTTGCACTTAAAATGTGTTGGTATTAGATTGCTTGACTTCAAGGTCATAGCCAATAGGCAGTTATGGGTTTTTTTTTCAGTGGTCCCCCTGACAAGAAAACCGATGATGCCCTAGTATCCTTTGGCAGTCTTTGTTGATTGTAGGGATAGGGTGTGGATTATACATTGTTGGGTACAATTACCTCCCAGAATACAATGCATCTTCTTTTAGACATCCCAGGGAGATAATTTGGATGTAATGAAGATCTATAGTAATCAGATAATTACTATCGATTGCTCTTTAGACGTCTTGATGAGGTAATTAGGGCATACTGGAAAGAAGCTAGAACTGATTGATTGGCATGACTGTAATCTCAAAGATTTCTAATTATGTTTCTTTTCTTCTAATGGCTTATAAACAAACATCATTTTGGCTTTAGAATTTGTCAGGTGCCAGGTTCACTGGGAACATCAGCTTTCTCTATTATGCTAACTAGACACCAAACATGATCAACATAAGCTCATTATGCTTTCCTGCTGAAGCAGAAGAAACTGCAATTAACCCTCACTTTTCTTCTTCTTCTTCTCGATTTCCACATGGCCAGATTCTTGTCAAGGAATGGGGTGTGCAGTGTTGTGAAGGGCATTCTGGTGGGCCATGGGTAACTCTGAGCTGGGTGGATCTGTGTGGCCTACTGGGGACCCTTGAGACCTGCTAGTGCAGACACAGCAGAGTCAGGGCACAGTGACACAACATATGTGTCAGGGTGGCCGCATGACTGCTCAGTCTCCTGTCACAAGTAATAGCTACTCATCTCATCACCAGCCACAGGAAAGAGCAGGTCAATATTGTCAGGCAGCTGAACCACGTGCTTCTCAACATGAGGGTGCTGTTGCCTCATCACTTCAGTTAGACACTAATTAGAGGACTCCCTGTCGGAGCCCGCATTCCACATTACCCTAGTATTCCCTACGCCATAGGACCGTTAGCAGCTTGCATTGTCCAGGATAGTGGCCTAGTCCCAAGATGATGGAAGGTTACCCCACAAAGCAGCAGCTTGAATGAGCTGTTTGCATCTCATTGATGAGGTTGGTAAGCATTGCACTTACTGGGCCCGTGTGTGGGTTACCATTCATTCGACAAATGCAAAGTACATATGCTTCTGCTGTCAGTCTAGTTTCCTTACTGGAACTTCTACTGTGACCCATCTGATGTACTTTGTACCCTGATAGATTCCCAGTAAATGCAGGAGGTATTCTACTGAACACATGTGTTCTTGAACTCCCTCTTTATTAAAATATCACTGAAAAAAATCATATTTTGACTTTTCATAAAATCCATTGTTTTTCTTGATCCTGTTTTTTTTTTTTTAAAAAAAAAAGGACACAAATTATGCATCTTTTGTCACTAAAACCTTTAAGATGTAAGAGCAGTAAAGTTCACGGGGACGGTTTGGTCAGGAAGGGAGAACCCGGATGTTTTGTTCACTGGTAACTTATGGCATGCTGCTGTGTGGATAATTGCAGCTGTTGTTGGAAATGCTTCATTAACTCCCATTAACAAGCTTGAGAAATGGAAGTAGATATAGAATTTGTCTTCTAGTTATATCTTTATACTGTAAGTAAACTATGGAGCAAATTTTTTCATCAGTACAATTCTTTTTTTTAATTAATTAATTTATTTATTATTTATATATGACAGCAGAATGCATTACCATTCTTATTGCACATATAGAGCACAATTTTTCATATCTCTGGTTGTATACAATGTATATTCATACCAATTCATGTGTTCATAAATGTACTTTGGATAATAATGATCATCACATTCCACCATCATTTCTAACCCCATGCCCACACCTTTTCCCTCCAACCCCTCTGCCCTATCAAGAGTTCGTCTACTTTCAGGTAAATGGATGGAGTTAGAGAAGATAATGCTAAGTGAAGTTAGCCAATCCCAAAAAAACAAATGTCAAATGTTTTCTTTGCTGTAAGGAGGCTGATTCATCAGCACAATTCTTAAAAAATGAGTTGTTCTTTTAAAACTTTAATCTGAGTAATGTGTAAACTTTAATCTGAGTAATTAGTAAAAAAAACTTGCTAATTTGTATCAAAATTTCTTCAAATAGAACATAAAATAAATATCTTCTATTTACTTTTGATAATTGGTAATTATGCAGAGAATCATTTTAATCTAAATTTTTTTAATTTCTGTACATCAAGAAGAATGAGGGAGGAAAAAGATGTCATGAGAGTAGAAGGTAGACAGGGTAGAAGGAAGAGATGGGAAAAAGGAGTGGGGGGAGAGGAAGGTACTGGCAAATGAAATTGATCCAACTGTCTGTGCATGTGTGACTATGCCACATTGAGACTTACTATTCTACATAATTAATATGCACCAATAAAGAAAACAAGAGCTCAAACTAAACATCTAAAATGCATTCCAAATTTTTGTTGGCTCATTGGTTTTTATCAGTCCAACACATGTTTTAATTATTTTCCCATTTCCCTGAAAGTTAATTGAAGTCTACTTTTTGTATCTACTTATCTATATTTTCTATGTATTTTTCCTTTTATTTATTTAGTTAAATAATCCACTTGCCAGTTGGTAAAGGCAGACTGAACTGCACTTGCTTCCCAGCAATTTGACATAAATCGCAGAAACAGTTTGTTAGTAGGGCCCAATCCCATACAAAATGGCATGGGCCTCAGTGTGAGGGTCAGGGCTATAGAAGTAGCTGCTCGTGCTGTTGCTTAAACCAGGGCTGCTGCTCAGGAGGCGCAAAGATGAAACACACTTTTAATAAAAGGACAGATAAAAGTGAGACAATTATACAATGTGACTTGGTTTGGGGCATGTCATTGCAGGAAGTTTTACAACTTGAGAGACAGATGGGAGGACAGCTTCTGGAGGAACCCAAGGCACTTCATTTTAAAGGAAGTACCCACAATTTGCGCCTATCCATTCATGACGTTGCCCATTCCCTCTGGAAGAGCAAATTGCTGGCTAAATATCAGGTAAGTTCACCATGCTGAACTAAAGGCTTGGAGACAGCTAGAAGAAAAATAACCAAAGTTATGTAGGCATAACCAACCCCCTTTCTTGAAAATGCTTTTATGTTAGTACTTGTTTCATCAAGAGTTTGGGATCTGCTGGGTGCTGTAACACATACCTGTAATCCCAAAAGCTTGGGAGGCTGAGGCAGGAGCATTGTAAGTTCAGAGCCAGCCTCAGCAACTTAGCAAGGCACTTAGCAACTCAGCGAGACCCTATCTCTAATAAAATATTAAAAAGTGCTGGGGATGTGGTTCAGTGGTTAAGCACTCCTGGATTCAATCCCCAGTACCAAAAAAAAAAAGAGTTTGGGATCATTCAGGATTTTCAGGATTTTCATAAAGTAGCTGATAGGCATATTTGAAGGAATGCTTTTCAAAACAATTATCCTTATAATTATATTACCTTTGTTATATTTTTAATTAATAAGAGCACTTCAATTTTATTTCAATTAATTTTCATAGGGAATTCATTGAGTTAAAACAACTTCAAAGGCACTCATAGGAATAATAGAGGACATCATACCCCTTGAGACACAAATTTGTCTTCAGCCTTGCTAGGACAGTACCCTTACATTGAAAACTTAGAAGGAACCCCAATTTGGGAATTGAAATAGCATGTAAAGTAAAACTTAGTCAGGATTTTATTAAGTCACAGGTATAAAGATATTGGTTCATCTCATTGGAGGTACCTGTGGAAAAATGGCAGGACTCTAGGGTTTTCACCTCCTCCTCTGTCAGTCAGCCTGTGCACTCTGAGACTTGATATCCTGATGGACCACAGATCTCAACCCTGCCCATGAGATGCGGACGCAGTCAGAAAAGCTGTGAATCCACATCTGCACACATACAAATCCAACCAACCCCAGTGTTGCTGCTGATCTGGTGGCTAGTTCCCGAAATAAGTCAATGAACATAACTGTAAGGACTGGAATTTCCTTTTCTCTCCCTTCTCACTTCCGTATGTCAAGTACTTACACATAGATTAAGAGAAGCAAATCTACTCCTTTGTTAACAAACAGGAGCTTGGGTGAGGGTTGCAGACTTCACCCTTACCCATACCTCAGCCCTGTTAGATGAGGCTTTGACTTCCCATAACATCTCTTCCTTTGCTCACTTTCTTCATTCTTAAAACTCCACAATTCTTCCCTTTCATAAACAATTTCCCTGGTATAATCATAACTGAAAACACTTACTATCCTGCAAACACTCTCTTATGCACTTGGCTTATTTCGGTGAACCTAGCCCGTTCATGACTTAAGTAATCCACTGCCCACTCTTTTACAGATAAGGAAACTGGGGCGTGAAAAGGTTAAGTAACTGGCCTTGAATTATCAAATCAACAAGGGCAGGATGTTGTCAATCATACTGGATTTGGCATCAGAACCTCTGCCCTTAATCACCATGTTCTCCAATTTTTAATGTATCAATCAACTTTGTTGAAACAAGATTCTAAGATGGGTTCTTTAAGGTGCTCAAACTTTTAGAGAATTAATACCTGTTAGACATTTGGTGCTTTTTAGGCCAGGGACTTTTTTGGGGACAGCTAAATGAGTCTACAATTTTCAACTGTAGGGAATTTTGGCTGCCCCCTGTCCTGCGCAGAGGAAGGACAGAGGCATGAAAGAGAACTGTGTCAGCACGTTCTCCTTTGGGCTTTCTTTGCTCTTCTCCGGAATGTCACGGCAGGGATTCCTTTTAATGAGCAATGATGGCGTGTGTAGATTTTATTTTGGGAATTTTTTAAACATAAAAAAATATCATTTACAATGGCTTTATATTTTTGTAAATGAGAGACATGTGGCAGACTGGTCAGGTATGTGGATTCTGAAGGATGACTTCCTGGGATCAAATCTTAACTCTGCCACTTACTAGCTGTGTGACTGTGAATGAATTACTTGACCTCTCTGGGCCTCAGTTTCTTCATGTGAAAGGGGGACATACTTGCACATAGGGCTATTATGAGGGTTAAGTGAGGTACTCTGTGGAATACTGAGATGAGCACCTGCCTGCCCAGTGTCTAATAGGTACAATTAGTCCCTCATTTGTGATTAACACTTTCATATCCTTTAGGAAATTCCTTTTTACCATATCTGGAGTGGGTCTCAAAGAAACCTCCACTGTACCTTCACTCTGGAAAGATTTAGCCTGAACACAGTGGAGCTGGTTTGCAAACTCTGTGTACGACAGGTGGAAGGAGAAGGGCAGATCTTCCAGCTGAACTGCACCGTGTCAGAGGTAAGAAGCTCCTGTCAATCACACATATTGGGGATGGAAGGGACCCTTGAGGCGGAGTGGGACCAAGACGTGTCTCACTGTCGTCCCGTTCAGCTTGCCTTGCTGCGCATGTCCAAAGTGAAGACCATCTTCCTTAGCAAACCAGGGGAGGGGGAACACATGGGCCCCAGAAAACTCCATCCTCCTCTCCCCAGCCTGCTGGGGAGTCCTCATCCTTTCTTCCCATGGTCCTCAAAGCTTTCTACAAGTCTCCCTTGCTAAAAGGATAATATTTTCAATTGCATACGGGGAGCAAGATCCATAAAAGTATGTAACAGGGAATTCTTTTTCAAGTTTCATTTCTTGTGACATGAATTTAAGCATCCTGTTCTAACTTTTTAAAAACAGATCTGAATTTCAAGTGCAAGGTTTAAGGAGTGTGCACATGTAACTTTCCCCCAAGTGTCCCACGTCCTCCATCTGTCCCTCTTCCCTTTCTGGTTCTTTTTCAGAGACCCCCCCCACACACACACCTTTGCCCTTTTATGTCCCATTAAGTGGGAGGAAGAGAGTGAGGCCTCTGCACCCCCATTTCTTTTCCTGGTCTTTCCTCATATTGTAAGGAGAAATCTCTCATAACATCATCCCCCAAGTATCAAGAGAGACGTTCTTTTCCCAGGGTAGGGAAGTGTCTCAGAAATAATAGTCCAATCTACATATCTTCCCCCTGTAGCTGTCATTTTTTTTTTTTTTTTGCCTTTCTTTGCTATGATTTTCACACACTTCAGTTGGGCATCTTTATACAACCATATGATGGCCATAACAATGATCACTGCTATTTAAAACTTCTCTGTAAGGAAAGAGGAGGTGCCCGTGACCTTATCTGTTCCCTTGGATCCAAAGGCGATAGTTTGAAAACTGGTAACCCTTCATGCTGGAGGAACAAAGGAAAAAGAATAAGGGAAGCGGTCAGGAGGCAGCCTCTCAGGGGCCGCTCAGAGATGAGTCCACGCTGCTTGCTGAGCCACAAAGCACGGGACTGTCGTATTTCACATCTTCAGCAGGCCAGTATATGATTTAAAATACTACTTCTCCCTCACTGTCTCATGCATAGTGACGAATGAAGAAATGTCAGCCTGTTGGGCTCGCCTTGCTCCACATGTCCTATTTAAAGACCATCATGCTCAGCCGGCACCCTCCATCCTTCTTTCCCACAGCCTGCCATGGTGCGGTCATCCTTTCCTCCTGTAGTTCCATGAGACTTTTGACTCATAAACAACTTTAGTCACAGACCCCAGTGACATTCATAAGGAATGATCTCGGTGTCAGGGTGCCATGGCAACCGCCGGGCCTTTGGATGCACAGCCCTATCTCCCAGGCACACTGCACCACCCCTGCTGGCTCTGGAGGGTGTTTTCACTTTCCAGGCCCAGCAGGTCTGCAAAGTTCAATAGCCACCCAGCTCCAGTGACAACAAAGGCTGAGGAATTTGGGAGGGGGGTGAGGAGGTCTGGTCCTTTGATGCTGGCAGGAACATTTGCTATGTGCTGAAAAGGTGGATCAGATGCAGCCATAAATGAAAGAGAGCTGCTCAGCACTCTCCCCTGCTCGGGCCCACCATCTCCTCTCAGAGAAAGAACACTTTTGCATAGTGTGATCACAATTTAAGGACTTTCTTTCTTGTGCCAACATAGAGGAAAGATGATTTCTTTTGCAACCGGGTGTCAGTCAGCTCAGAGGCCAGCCCTGCAGTCTCCTTGGAGGCAATTACCCATGTGAGACAGACAAGAGCATGTAACTGAGGAAGGAAGAAGTGACCAGAGTGGGCATGACTTTGGGGATTAGAGGCACTCTGCTGACTCTCCTTCTGGGTCACCAGTCCCACCATGTGCTTAGCATTTGAATGAGGGTCAGGGAACACAGAGGTTGGAGCCTGAGGCCCTGAGCTGATGAACAAAGGACTATGGGGAGTCCTGAGACCCAAAAACTATGAGAAGGGATCCAGTGTGACTGATAAACCATAAACAAATGGAGAAAAGGCCCCAGTTGCAGTTGTTTTCTTCTGAATTCTGTTCCTTCCTAGGGTCACAGGGCAAGGTGGCAGGTGGACTGGTGCTCCAATTCCAATGTCCTACCTCCCAAGAATGAGTGGCCTTGTCTGGAATATGTTGCCCCTCCCCCAAGCACCCCTCCTCCACCACCCAAGGGCACTCCTATAAAGCACATAGGCCTTGGCCTCACTGGCAGATGGATGACCTGTTGCACCCTAGGGAGACCAGCCTGTGGGTGACATACAGCATGAACCTCTCTGGTTCCTGTACCAAAGATTCCTGACTTTCATTATATAGAGATGAAGTTGAAGAATGAAAATGTCTGGAAGTCTGAAAGATTGGGCATGAATAAATACCAAAATGTAAAATATATATATATATATATATATATATATATATATATATATATATATATATTTTAGACAGATGTGGGGTGAATAATAGCCAGAACACCACAAAGGCAATAAATGGTATACAGAAAGAAACTTATAGTTTTTTTTCAGGCCTTTTCTCAGTTTTAGCTATAGACAAAGACCCATTGTAGTAAATTCTCAGGTAGGTAGCTCTAGAAGAATATGGGCATTTACCCCTTCTGGCCTCAGTTTCCTAATGCTTAAATCATATAGTAATATATATGTTGGGCATGTTGTAAAAACTAGGTGAGTGGGTGTTAATAAATGCTGTGGACAAAAGTTGACCCAGAGCCCAGGCTTAAGGTATGGCCACCATTCTCACTGTTGTTAGGGGAACCAGTTCTCAGACTAACTCTGCCACCCAAATCTGCAGGATCCTTCATCACCTTAGCTTCAGATTCCCTTTCAGTTTCTACATAGTACCAAGTAATACAAGCAAATTAGCTCCCAAAGAAGATGGCATATGTCCCAAGTTTATTTATCACAGGTTGCTCAGCTCATGTCTCTGGACAATGGAAAAGTAATGTTTTAAGATGTTAGTTATCTAATAACAGCTTTCCAGATAAATTTGTTATATCTTAAAACCTTTGTGAACAGCTGATCCAGAGCACTTTCATATATACAAGAATATTGAAAATGTACAATGTAATATTACTCTGCTATAGCCATTTTATTTAAATTTCTTTTCTAGAACCTCCTCAAAATTGGGAAAATTTAGTTTTTCTAAGTGATTTTAGAAAGAGAAGCCAGGTGTACTGGCATACAAGTATCATCCTAACTACCTGGGAGGCTGAGGCAGGAGGGTTACCTGGGCCTAGGGAATTCAAGGTCTGGCTGGGGGTTGGGCTCAGTGGTACAGCATATGCTTAGAACGTGTGGGGTCCTGAAATATGTGCCATCACCCATAGCAGCTGTTTGGTTAATGTTGAAAAATCATATGTTTAAGAGAATCATAACATCAGAGACAGATGGTACGAATACCATAAACAATTATTGTAATAAGCATGCCATGAGAGTGATCTCTACTTTTACCTGGAAGTAAAAGAAAAACTAACAGTAAAAGAAATTACTAGACGAAATTTGAATGTAAATGTACATATATTTTTTTTTATCTCCAAGGCTATTGTCAGCCATATGGAAGAGAGACAAGAAATTATGCCCTATAGAGCTTGTTTTGTCTACATAGAAAGAAATATACACAGTAGCCAGGATTAGAGAGCTCAGGATGTTAACGCCTACATAAATGGTGATGGTTCTTTACTCACCAAGAAAAGAGGAGCAACATGAATATGGAAGCAGATTATCCTGAGATCCAGGCCTATTTTTAACTGCCCTTTAACTTCAGGATCTAAAAATGAAAAAAGAATCAACCCACTAGTCACATTTATTTGGAAGAAAGATGAACACACTACTCCATGAGTGGAATTCTATGTCCTATACCAGGAAAAAAAAAATATTTTCTCTCATTTCAACAAATATTGAGTGGGTTTCATGTTCAGAACACAATGCTAGGGATCACAGCAGTCCTAATGACAAAAATTCTTTCACCTTCACAAAATTTGAGAAATCAAAGAAGTCACATACAAGTTCAAGAAAATGCACAGGGCAGAATGGGAGAAAAGCAGAAGAACTGTGAAAGGGCCCTAGGAGGCCTCCAAGGAGGAGGATGCCATTTGAGCCATGCTTTGAGGTATATGCCAGACAGAGGTGAGAGGGCACCCATGGAAATAGTGCTAGGAAGAGTGAGTGGTCTATTCTGAGAGTATGAGTCATATAAAGTCAGACTAAGGATGGGGCAACCTGAGAAAGATTGGGGTCAGACTGTGAAATTGTGAAAGATCTTACTCTGTGTTGGACCTAGGCTCTTCACTTTACATGCGCCAACTCTGAGGTCTAATAAGAGCCACTGATACAGGTCATGAAAATATCTGTCGCTGCTTAATGAAGAGTTGGGACTAAACTTTTAAGGAAGGACGAATACCACTTCTTCTCAAATCATTCCACATAATTAACAGGAGGGAACCCTTCCAAACACATTTTATGAGACCAATATCATCCTAATACCAAAATCAAAGACATAGCAAAAAGAGAAAACAGACCAATACCCTGATGAACATAGATGCAAAGAAGAAGAAAAAATGAGCCAATAGAATTCAACAACATATCAAAAGAGTCATTCACCATAATCAAATAGGTTTCATTCCCTGGATATAATGACGGTTCAATATATGCAAATCACTAAATATAATATATCACATCAGTAGAATGAAGGATATAAGTCACTCAATCATCTCAACAGATGTAGAAAAAAAACATTTAATAAAATTTAACTTCTCTTCGTGGTACAAATTAAGTGTAGAAGGATCATATCACAACATAATAAAAGCTATAATGACAAACCCACAACAAGCATCACAAAGAATATGGAAAAACCGAAAGCATTTCCTTTGAGATAAGAAGAAGGTAAGAGTGTCTATTCTCACCACTCTTATTCACTATACTCCTAGAAGTTTTAGGCAGAGCAATTTCACAAGAGAAAGAATGAAAATGGAGGGATGAAATAAAGTTATCTCTCTTTGCACATTCCTATAGATATAAAATCCTAAAGATTCACTAAAAGACTATTAGAACTGATAAACTCAGTAATGTAGCAGGGTACAAAATAAAAAATCAGGAGCTTTTTGATATATCAATAATGAACTAAGAAAAAAATCAGAAAAAAAGCAATTCCATTCACAAAGCCTCAAAAATAAAATAAATAGGAAAACCAATCTAGGAAGTGAAAGACCTCTACAATGAAAATAATAAAACACTAATGAAAGAAATTGAAGAATTCACAAAAATGAAAAAATTAATATTAATTAAAATGGCCACACTACCCAAAGTGATCTACAGATTCAATGCAATCCCCATCAAACTACCAATTACCTTCTTATGTGAAGAAGGAAAAACAATTTTAAAATTCAAATGGAAACACAAATAGCCAAAGAAATCTTGAATAAAAACAGAAAAGCTGATTCTTCCTTTGGTAGCATATATACTAAAACTGGAACAATACAGAGAAGATTATCGTGGCCTCTGTGCAGTTATGGCACACACATTCATGAAGCATTGCATATTTTCAAAGATACTGAAGTGAATGAAATACCAAATAATTCAAAAGTCTGATGTAAAAATGATCAATGAATTCAAGGGCCATAAGAATAAAGAGCTGGATGAATTAAGGAAGAGAATGAAGTATGTAAAAGAACAATTTCATAAAGAAATATGGATTCTAAAAAATGACCAAGCAAATCTTAGAAATAAAAAGCTCAAAAACTCAAATAAAAATCATGTTTAAAGCCTTATCATGAGTAGCTCAAGCCTAAGAAAGAAGATAATATTGAAGGTAAGGTTGACAAATTATCACATTCAAATGGTAATGAAGAAAAATATAAGAATGAGCAAAACACGCAGGATCTATAGGACATGATTATAAGACAAATGGTGCAAACCATAGGGGTAGACAAAGGAGAGAGATACAGGCTAATGGTATAGAAAACCTATTTGTGAAATAATAGCAGAAGATTATCACATCTTATATGCACATCAAGGTATACAGAATGCATTTAGGACCCCATAAATGATCAGAAAAAAACTCTCCATGTCATAATATAGCTAAATTATCAAAAGTACAGAACAAAGAAAGGATTCTGAAATCTGCAAGAGAGAAGTTACAAGTCACTTATAAACTCAACCCATAAGAACAACATAAGATTTCTTAGCAGAAACTCTAAATGTCAGAAGGACATGAAATGATAAATTTCAAGTTCTGAGAGAAACTAACTGCCAAACTAGATTATCCTTCATATAATAACAAGAAATAAAGGCCTTCCAAGATAAGCATAAACAGAAGGAACTCATGACAAATAAGTCTTACAAAGATTCTTAAAAAAATCCTACACACAGAAGAGAAAGCAAGATGAACACAAGCATAGAATATAGGAAAGAATAATTCTCACTAGAAGAGTAAACCAATGATAATTGGTAATGAATCAAGCATTATTAATTCCATAAGCCAACAAACCTTTAAGAAAAACATGAACATAGATTATTCTAAACAGCCAAAAGAAAAACAAGAGAAAATGAAATAATTGGTACATATAGATGGTCTCACTTCTCTAATTAAAAGATATATTCCAGCTGATTGGATTAAAAAGCAAGACCCAAAAATCTGCTACCTGCAAGATATCCACCTCACTGACAAAGACATAAATGAACTGAAATTGAAAATAGAAAATGATGTTTCAAGCAAATGGAATCTGGAAGCAATCAGGAGTAGCTATACTCACAGCCAACAAAACAGATTTCTAGCCAAAGGCAGTCAAAAGAGACAAAGAATATCAGTACATATTAAAAAAGGGAACAGTTCATCAAGAAAATTTAATGATTATAAGTATGTATGGCCCAAATGTCACAAACATAGCTGGACATAAAAGTTACAGAGAGACCCCAAAACAATAAAGAAACACAAATTTAATTATACTATAGATCAACTATACTTAATAGACATCTACATAATAGTCTATCCAAAAGCTATAGAATATACATTCTTTTCATCAGCTGTTGGAACTTTTCCCAAAATATACCATACTTTAGGCCATAAAGCAAATCTCAACACATGAAAGTTAAGATAATTTCTTGCATTTTATCAGACTGTGATGGAATAAAACTAGAAATCAACAGCAAGAGAAACTATACAAACACATAGAGAATGTTCAATATACTTTTGAACAGACATGTCAATGAAGAAATCAGGAGGGAAATTTATAAATTCCTAGAAGAAATAAAATGGAAACAAAACATCTCAGAATATGGGGGTACAGCAAGAACAGCACTAAGAGGGAAGTTTATAGATATAAGCGTTTCCATTAAAAACAAAACAAAACAGACCTCAGATAATGATTTATCTCAAGGTCCTAAAAAAAAGAATAAAGCAACCAAAATCAGTAGAAGAAAGAATAATAAAGATCAGAGCTGAACTGAATGAAATAGAGACAGACTAAAAGAACTCTACAAAAAAAAAAAAAATCAATGAAACAAAGACTTTGTTCTTTGAAAAGACTGACAGATCCTTAGCTAAACTAATGAAAAGAAAGAGAGAATACTGAAATAAATAAAATTAGAAAAAAAATATATTACAGCAGCTATCACTGAAATCCAGATGATAATTAGAGACTATTTTAAAAATTATACTACAATAAAATGGAAAATTTCTGGAAGATATAGACAAATTTCTAGACATGTGTAACCTAACAAAATTGAACCAAGAGGATATTAAAGCCTAAGCAGATCAATAATAAGCAATGAGATTAAATCATTTATAAAAAAGTTTTGCAACAAAGCAAAGCCCAGGATTCGACAGGTACACTGTCGACTTTTACAAGACTCTTAAAGAAGAAATAACACCACTGTTCCTCAAGCTATCTTATAATATAGGGAGACAAAACTTTTTTATATTTGTCATATGAAGCCAGTATTACCCTGTCACCAAAACCTGATAAGGATACAACAATAACAACAGAAGAAAACTTCAGACCAACATCCTTGATGGACACAGATGCAAAAATCCAAAATAATATACTTGTAAATCAAATTCAGTGATGCATTAAAAATATCATACACCACAGTCAAGTTAGTTTCATTCCAGGTATGCAAGGATGGATCAACATACAGAAAACAATACATACAAAACAGCACCTAAATAGAACCAAAAACAAAAATCACATGATCATCTCAATAAATGTAAAAAAAAAAAAAGCCTTTGATAAAATTCAGTATCCCTTTGTGATAAAATTTCTGAAGACACTAGGTATTGAAGGATTATACCTCAACATGATAAAAGTTATATATGACAACCCTATGGCCAACATTACACTAAATTGGGAAACAGTGAAAGCATTTTCTCTAAAATCAGGAATGAGACAAGAGTATCTGCTTTCATCACTTTTATTCATTTTAACATTGTATACAAATGTTAACCAGAGAAATTGGGCAAGAGAAAGAAAAAAAAGTGATATAAATAGGAAGGGAAGAAGTTAAATTATCCCTGTCTGCAGGTGATATGAATCGAAGATTCTACCAAATGACTCTGAGAACTGATAAATTGAGCAAAGTAGTATGATACAAAATCAACATACAAAATCCAGTGACTTTTTTATACACCAATAATGAACTCACTGAAAAAGAAATTAGGAAAATAATTCTATTCATAAAGACCTCAAAATAAAATACCCAGGGGAAAAAACCTAACTAGGTGGAAATTATAAAACGCTAAAGAAAGAAATCAAAGAAGATACTAGAAGATGGAAAGACCTCTCATGTCCATGTATAGAAAGATCACACAGAACCCTATTAATGTGTATAATTAGTATTTATTAATAAAAAATTTTATGAGTTGGAACTTATGCAGAAGGAGGGGTATGTAACACTTCTTAATGAGAGAAGAGGAAAAAAGACAAGAGAAATAGTGGTGCCCATTGTTGGAGCCCTGCAGGCAGATGTGCAGGATGGATCACAGTAAGCAGTAGGGAGTTTCTGTGGCCAACAGTAATAAGGAGAGTCTCTGGGGACACAAGTCAGAGCTTCAAAAGTCTGACTTCTCTCTTTGCAGACTTTAATCTCCACTGCCACCCAGGGACAATCAGGTGGTGGTATATTAGGGGGTATGGTAGATTTCCCTTGGCCCTATCGTTATTGCCCAGAAAGGAAGAAAACAGGACTCTACACAGGTGATGGCACAATATTATAGGAATAGCATGGGATTCCTCTTTGCTTGCACACCCCCAACCCATCCATACTTCCTGCTATGTCCAATATGAGCACTGGGACTTGGGTTCAGCTATCACAAACATAAATCCTTTAATAAACACTGCCATGCATCCTCAGATCACTCTTCTGGTTACCTTTCTTTAAACTCTGTTCCCCTAGAGGTCAGGAACTCTCTCTCCTGTTCTTCAGAAAGACCTCTGTGCCTGAGGGGAGAAGAGAAACAGGTTGTGATATTCATTCAGGTATTCCAACTCCCATTGGATGCTTCTATGCTTCATACCACAGTCCTTTAAATCCTGGTATGTGCTGGAGCTAACACAAAGGAACCAAGGGAATCTGTTTGCCAAGCTTTGGATTTTGAGGCGAAACACTGTGATTGCAGCCAACACCACTGTGCACAGTATAGCAAAAAAAAAAAAAAAAAAAAAAAAAATTAATTAGTTTTGCTTCAACAATACCCTACAAGTCCCTGGATGGTCCCTGTGCAGTGGGAATTCACAAAACGAGAAGTCAGCAGCCAATTTGACTAGAAGTCAGATCCCAGAATACAGAGTGCACTGCCAGTTACACTGGGATGCATATAGCTGAGACCCCACCTACCTACCACTGTGCCAGCACTCACATATCTGTAGAGGCCACTAAAGCAGTGTAGAGCAGGTACAGGGGACTCTGGGAAACTGTGGCATTGACCTCCTGGGCTGAGCACTCTGCAGGACATCAGAAACTTCATGATGGCTGAGACTCTGTATGGCTAGTTTATCCTCCAGCAACTAATTATGCATACCAAGGAGTAACCTGCTTTGAGAGAGAGAGAGAGAGAGAGAGAGAGAGAGAGAGAGAGAGAACGAGATATGACATTTAACGTAGATTAAGTAGATTTTCTTTTATTGCTTTAATAGTTCCCAGGCAACATTTGCTTTTGCTTTTCCAACCAACAGAAGTGATCAGAAAATGATTAGAATTTCTCTTGCAGATGAAATTCCGATTTTTGCATTTGTGCTGTTTTATGAGCTGAAACTATTTTAAGAGCCAATTTATAGTTTTCTCTGCTAAAATTAGATTTTTTTTTAAAAAAAAGGATGTGCAGCAATTGGAGGATGCCTGCCGTTAGCAGCTCGCCCTAAGGCAATATACTGTGTTTATCATTTTCTATAAAAAAGTTTGTCTTAATTTAATATCGTTTAGACTCGTTCCATTTTACCCAGCAAGAAAAGAAAGAAGCAAACCACCTTCTGCAGGGTCAGAGAAAGAGTTTACTCAGGCACTGGTCCAGGGCATTCCCTTCAGGGTCAGATGGTTTCCAGTAGCTCTCTAATCTCAAATCTGTTCATTCTCAAAAGAACTGCCCTTTTGAACATTTTCCCTTCTTGAAATTTCAACCTTTAGGATTATTGATATTCCCTCTCTTCTCTCCTCCTAGAGAATCCCATTACAAAAACCATGATTGAATCACAACAGAGCTTTTCATCTACCTAATCCTTACCATAGATCTAGGAGGCAAGGCTATGCAAACTAGCTCAAAATGTACTTCTGTCCACCTCCAGGCCAAGTTACCTACAGCGAGGCATAACTTTCAGGTCTGTAAGAAGCCATTCTTACTGAGGAGAATAACAGCACCCATTCTCTTCTTATCACTCAAAGCAAGGCATATTATGCTCATGAGTTCAATAGGGATTGCTTTTGTCCACAAATAATGCTGTGCTGTTCCTACAGGAACCTACTGGCATAGATTTGCCCTTGCTGGATCCTGCCAGCACCATCACCACCGTCACAGGGCCGAGTGCTTTCAGCATCCCTCTTCCCATCAGGCAGAAGCTCTGCAGCAGCCTGGATGCCCCACAGACAAGAGGCCATGACTGGAGGATGCTGGCTCATAAGCTAAATCTGGACAGGTAGGTGTGGCCAGGCTCCAAGACTGGTTTCTTTCTGTTATTTTCTGTTAGACACAAGTCTCCAGGACTGATAACTGTTAGACATAGCACAGCATTCATTTTTTTCCCACCCATACATCTATTTACTTTTTCATTCTGCAAACCTGTATTAAGCTGCTTCTTTACATCTCACAACACAGACTTACAATCCTAATTCACAGAGATATTCTTGGTTTGTTTGACATTTGTAAGCGTGGGGTTTTGTGACCTACTTTGCCAAGTTGATAGGCTAAATGCTCCTAGATATTATATCCGTTCACTAAATTATTGTTCCTTATCTCCAGTGGAGCAGGACCTAATGCTTGGTGAATAATTATCATGCCAACATAGCATTGATATTAAGTTATAATGAGACCTCAGGAACCTCCGCTTGGTAGAATGTTGCCATCACCACCGGGCAAAGGATGTGGCATGACCTGTCAAAGATCCTGGGCTGGAAAGAAAACATAAGTCTCTTGATTTCCTGTTTAGGATATGACCCATAGACATCTCGTCTCTTAAATTATCTTACTCAAGAGTTGAGGTTAACAAAGTTAAACATCACGTCTCCTGTCTGGAGCTGATCTAATTAAGTATGGGCTAGTCATTTAGGATGGCTCACTGTAAACCACAGTGGGGCCGAGATATTTCAAGACAGATGGAGAGACAGAAAAGTTCCGCCCTGTAACAACAGAAGAGAAAATAGATCCATAAATCTTGCCTTTCAGCACGTTTTCCCGTTCCCAATTACAGGTACTTGAATTACTTTGCCACCAAATCAAGCCCCACTGGTGTAATCCTGGATCTCTGGGAGGCACAGAACTTCCCAGATGGAAACCTGAGCATGCTGGCAGCTGTCTTGGAAGAAATGGGAAGACATGAAACCGTAGTGTCTTTAGCAGCAGAAGGGCAGTATTGACCACACTGGAAATGAAGATGAAGGAGGAAAATGCACAGGGAGTCTGTGGCCGTCCAGGGAAAACACAGCTGAGGAGGAAATCCAAACTAGACCAATGAGCTTCACAGGCAAGATGGAAGCAGGAGAGAGAAGGAGAACAGATACGACTACCAATGTACATGCCCACTTGACTTGGACAGTATCACAGGAGTTAAGAAAAATCGTGTAAATGTGTACCTTGAATTTAGAAGTCAACCTAATTTTCCTCTTAGTTGGGCTGTATGCTGTATGGTACAGGATCTTACAGTTTCCTAGGAAACGCTTTTTATTGCTATCCAGATATATGGATAAACTTTCTTAACAAACCCAATTTCTACAAATGTTGTTTACATCAAATTGGACAGGGATGCAGACACTGTCCATGGCGCATTCTATTTTTGTTCAAAATCATTTGAAGTTGAAGCTGTGGACGGTTTGTTGTGTCTATTTCAGATTAGTAATTTACAAAGAAGTCAGACTTTTGCTACAAATCTCGTACATCCAGTGTCTCAGATAATCCTCCCAATCAATGTTCTGTTTCTAGAACTTGTAGAACCAGTGTTACTGTTTGTATCAGGGAAGGGGAGAATCTCAATGGAAAGGAGAAATGACTTAAGATTCCTTATGCCTTGGGTGCACCTGCCTGGTGCGCTTTTTAGGAGTAAAGCTGTAGCATTGCAGGGAAGATAGTGATTCATGTTCAAATGCTCAAAACATTTCTTCTTGGCGTGTTTGAAATATGAAATTTAAAGATTTTTTTTAAAAAGGTATCATTATTATTATTGATGAGTATCTGCAAGTATTTTAGTAAAAGGGTCTTCTTTTAACTTCTGTTTTTGTTAGCGGTACTGTTAGTATTTGGTATTGACAAGACCTGCCTCACTTCCTCACATAAGAGGTGGGTGTGGTGACCAGCTTAGTCCAACAGGCATTGCTTCCTTGACCTTTGACCCTCTTCTACCATTCTACCCTGGAAAGGTAGAAAGCATTCACTGGCTTATCAATCAATTCTTTCAGCTTGCTCAGACAGGGTCTTTCTCCTTTGCGTCTTACTATGAGAAGTGTTCCCCCTGAATTTCACTTAGTAGTGTAGTTGTGTGGTGCCACGTTGACTCTCCATAGTACTCTGTCTGCCTTAGGGGCAGTGTGGTTGGGGAAATAGCTAGAAATCAGAAAACCAATTCTGTCTAGCTGAACTGCCTTGGGGAAGGCATTAAAACTCATTGGATTTCAGCTTCCTTACCTGTAACATAAGGGATGGGACTAGATCACCTTCAAGGTTCAACAATGCTGGACTTCCATTGTTAGGCCTCCAGTCTCATTCATCAGTCTGAAGTTGATAACAGACTCTGACCTGGATCATTCAGTCAGCTAGCCTTCCCCCCCCCCCCACTACATTATGCCTTTCAAATCATTTTGACTTGGCAGAGAATTATTCTAACCTGCAATATATTTGTTCAGCTTTAAAGTCCTTTCTTTATATCCTTGCATTATGCTGCTCGATGAGAGACAGCATCCCTTTAGTATCATGTTCTTCTCCTCTCATGGGACCCCTAGCTTTCTTGCCTTCCTGACTAGTGGTAAATTCTGCTTTGTTATTGTTTTGTTCTCTTAATATCAAAATCATTCCTACAAGTTCTTCCTGCAGTAGGAACTTGATGTGTTTTATTCCCCACAGTCTTTTACAAAGGCTGCTTAATTAGCCCCCCCCTTTTTTTACCTGTAAAATGTTAGTCAACAAACTACTTTGTGTCAATAAGGAAGTTTCCTTGGGACCATCACAGGCTCTTCGTTTAACACAGTGAATCTATTCATTCAGCTGGTGGGGAACAAAGTCAAAGCCAGAAGCCAAACCAAGACTGAGTGTGCTCAAATAAGAACATTCTAAACATGACTGTGGTTTACTTTAAGGCTGGAGGTATCCAAGATGCTGGCTGGATTTGAATTAGAAATCATTTTATACATTTTATCCCATCTTACAACATGTATTTCCTCTCCCATTTTGGATACCTCTTGATATTCTCAGATTTCTCCAGCCCCATGATTGAGGAACAGTTGGTACCTAGTTATGGAGCCTCTTTCGTGCTATTTATCTTTTGTTTTAGATACATATTGTATAATCTCTCTCTAGCCAACCTGTGCATTCAAATTTCCACATATAAAAATATTTGTTCCACTGATCAGGAAGAGGGAGATTGCACTAGTACACAAGTTTAGTGGATAAATGACTGTACCAATGAGATTTTACTAAATTAAAAAATTTAGATATTTTTAAAAAGAGCAGGAGTTATTGTCCATGGCTGCATCTTAAAATAAACTTGTCAAGATTGTTCTTTAGTACTGGTGTTGCAGAATCATCTATAGAAACCAAGAAATCTGACCTGGATATTCAAAGGAACTTTTGTGCCTCATAAAAATAGAGGGGAGGAAATATGTAGCTATACATATGAAATCAATCCCAAAACTTTTGCTGAAAATTTTTGATTAAAAAAAAAATCAACAAACAGTGAGCAAGCAGGAATGGTGTTGTCAAAGCCATTGAAGGCCCTTAGGGTTCACTTCAGACGCTTGCTTTTTGGTCCTACCCCTCACCACTAGAAGAGAGAAGAATGATTGACTTCTTGAGAGTTACTCATCTATCACAGAGCTCATGTTTCCTATCAGATGAAGAACAACTTCCTTCCAAACAACACACCATATGTCAATTTTCACTAAGAATTCTGCTTTCCTTCTCTTTGGGAGTGAAGTAATAGCTGTTAGATTGCTTTCCAACTTAGAAGGTCTGGACAGAACAGTTCATTTCATAGGGAGCCACTTCATCAGCCATCCAATGTGCCACATCCTGCTTACACAGTTTGGGGAAGGCCAGCTTCCTTCATTTGGATGGAGGGAGAGAACTATCATTTGTGCATGGTGCCATCTAGTGGTGTGGAATGCAATCTGCCCTGAGTTTAATATAAGTTGTTTGACAAAGGGAATGTGTACCTGTACAACTCAACAGGACCTTTTTAACAAATAGATGTGGGGATATTATCACTTCGAATGTGTAATTTTCTTATTCTCACAGTTTCACTTCAATCATCCATCTCAAAATTACATGTCGTTATGAGCCTAGTACATCATCAAGTCATTCATACGCATCATTATTTGCTTTCTTGTAACAGAAATACATAAAATCTGTATAAAAGTCTTTGGAAGTTGTCATTTTTAACATTTATGGTTTTAACTGGGCTTTGTATATTTTAAATCTCCTCTCCTAATATTTATCTTTGGAAATGTAAGAGTATCTGCTTAGAAAGAAATAAGTCTTATATATGCAAATAGGAACACTATGTCTAAAGGAAGAGAAATTGTGACTGTTAATGGAGAAGAAGCCTTTCTTCTGAATTTGGGATTTTAATGGCAGAGGTTTCATCCTGGTTTTATTTTCTTTTCACAACCCTAATTCAGATTTTCTTAAAGTGATCTGGAAGGAATAAAGTTGGATTCAATATTGGCAACTGGGCAGACCATGATGCGAGTATGTGTGACACCAAAGAACACACAGCTAACAGCCTTTCATGGATATCTTCCAAAATGGACACTCCCCTGTGATGCCGGAACCCCCTTCTTACATGAGTGGTCCAAGCTCTTGGAGGGCAGAGCACTGTGGGGTGAAGTGCCCAACACTAAAATGCATCATCATTAGCCCATCTTCATATTCGACCATCAAAGAACAGAGCCATTCTTTAGGGAAAAGTCATGGGGCCTGAGTTTAGGACACTCTGGAAACCAGGCATGAAGTAAAGGGTCTTTAAGGGCCTTTTCCTGTAAGTGAGGTATATTTATAACCCATCATTCAAAGGGTAGGTAGACTCTAGACTTTTCTTCTGGAGAAGAGAAAACCAGGCTCTTGCCCTGAGTTTCTTCTTTTGTGTCTCTGTCAGGGACACAGCAGCTGTGCTCCTGGGTCATTCATGCTCTGTAATCCACACAAGAAGTGGGGAGCTGGGGAGATGCTCACATCTCCCCAGAATCCACAGGCCTTTGCTTCTAGAAGGCCTGGCCCCAGGACCAAACAGAAACCTGTGTAAGAACCTCCAAGAGTGGATAATGACGGTGGAAAGGTTTACTTGTTGAGTCTCAGTCTTCAAGCTGAATGTGAGTTTCAGCTTTTCATAAGCAGTTGTTCTGGACAGGGCACAAGTTTCATATGGAGACCTCAGTGCAAGTCCAAGGCCAATGAATGAAGGGAGTGCTGCAGAAACAGCTGAACTGAAATCAGGCTCCAGCCATCTTCTTTGAGAACAGAGAAGCCTTTGTAAATCAGAAATGCCATTGCTCAAAACCAATTATTTGTAAAGATGACCGTGGCCAATGACCATTAGATTTTATAGATCCAATAAGGAATATTTTTATTATTATCTCAAGCTAATAATTTTTTTAGCCTTTCGAGTGCCTCATAGGACCAACTATTATACTTTGTTTTTGTATTATTTTTATATTTTTTAAATGTACTAAGCTGATGTGACTGAAATCCTTAGAACTTTTCCTCTGTGCAATGAAATACTGTTTCTCTACCCTAAGAGATCTATTTGTATAATCTCTGGCTTTAATGATCACTTTGAAAGATTTCCTTTGCATCCCTAATGATTTTTTAATGAAATAAGGAATATGGGGAATAAGTATATTGTAACCAATGTTGATTTAAGCTTGTGTCCATGTAGGATAAGTAAGCCAAATGAAGTCATAATTATTTCCAAAATTCTGGCCTGAAAACCTATTTTTGAAAAGTGGGGAGATACTCATGTATGTCATGGGTGGATTTTCTCTACAGACTAGGTCTAACAGTGAACTTCCCTCCTGGTTCTTTCATCTCACTGGCCATGTGGCTGTTCACGTTTCACTGTTGTCAGAAGAGTTCATGGCTCCTAGGTTTTCCAGTGGGCTTGGCCACTGCCTGTATTGATCTGTGGTGGGACATTAATGGGCTCGTTCAACCAAGTGTATTGTATGCCTCAGGCATGTTTTAGTGTGGTTGGGGAGGCATTACCAGGACAAACCCACAGGGCTCCACAAATGTATGAGCGCACAAAACCAAGCAATTCTCAGGGGCTGTTCCCCAGTCCTTGGCGTATTCACACACTTGCATACTCAAACCGATCTTTCCAGAAATTCTCAGAATGCTAAACTGGAAATCCCTGTAGAACATCATAGCAGTTAAGGCCCCACCAGTTGAATAGAAAACAAGGAAGCTGCCCCGAGGTAAAATCAGCTGCCCAACAGCCATTGTGTTACCCTACAACAGCAGCATTTTATCATACCACTTCAAATTTGTGCTTTAGCAAGGTTATCAAGTGCAGGTCAGAACACTTCAGGCTCCCTTACAAATCAGTCTAAATCATGGGTCATCCTTGAGGCCTACTGGAGGAGGCACTATCAAGCCTGCTGTGGAGCCGGATGCCACTAACAGGGGTGGAGCACTCCCCACTCCCCGTTGTGGATTTTGGAACCTGAACTGTGTGCAGCTTTTACTGATCTGTACACTAGAGGTTGATCAGCTCTTGGCCTTGGATCCTCAGCACTATGGTAAGGCAACATCAAAAATCATGGCTTGAGTGTGTTCTAGGTGTTAAAGCAAGCCTTGTTTTAAAATAGCATAAAAACTCTACAGCCAGAGGAAATGCCTTTGCCCTTTTATGTTCCTAAAGTCCTCAACAACATCTGTAAATGTAGGGATGTGACCTCAGTTGTATAGTCCTCCAGGCCTTGGGAAAGGAAAAAAAAGAGCAAGAATCAGGACGAGTTCATCAGGTGACTTGCCTTCTTCAGTCTTACCTAGACCTGCTGTCGACAGTGAAGCCCTCGCCCAGACAGAAGGCATTGGGCCCAGATGCAGGGAATATCATCACTGTGTGTGTGTGGGATGTCACAGTGTCGTCTGTGTTGAATGTTGAGCTGTAGCATGGTGACTTCCTCTTTGCTCTTTCTAAAGATGACAACCAGGGTTTGTCAGAGAACAACTGGCAGCGGTCTGAGTGGGAGCGGCTGGCTCGTCCTCCTGTTGTCTTCTTTGGAACAGTTCAACCGCAGAAATGTCAGATTGAGGTTTTGTGCTTTGTCATTTTTTCTTTTTAAAGCAAAACAACACAACCTTGGCTTCTCAGATATGGAACACCTCTTTTGTTGTTGTGAAGTTCCCTCTTGCTGTATCTTCTATGCAATTCCTTTTCTAAAAAAAAAAAATTCCCTGGTGACAGAGGAGAGCTCTCTGGGCACTCTGTCTGTCGCCCTGCTGTGTGGCAGAGGTGAGGGACACCAGCTCTGGGTGTGCCTCTTTCCTCTCTCTTACTGCCGCTCCTGACTTTTCCTGCAGTCCCCTTGGTTTGTAAATTGCCTGCATTTATTCCATCAGCCAACATGTACAAAATGTAAGAAAGAATTTTTAAACAGGTAATAAATTATATTTATAAGCAACAGAGTGCCTGCCTCCCTGGTTTCTTCATGACAAAGCATCATTATGTATCTTTGGTAGGACCCAAGACCTCTGGATCCTGTGTGGATGGTAGTCACAACCTCCCTCAGTCACAGGATGACATTCTAAGACAGTGCTTCTTCAACATTGCTGTACACAGGCATCACCCCAGACTCAGAAACTAATGCCCAGACCCTACCTCAAGAGATTCTAGTGTAATCAGTCTGGCTGCAGCCTGGGCACTGAGTTTGGAAAGTTCCCAGGTGATGCCAGTGAGCACTTGAGAATGAGAATGAGTGTCTTAGACCATCTGTGTCAAAATTTTCCTGGAGAACTTGCCAGTGGTGTCAGGTCCTACCCTCAGAGATCTGATTATAAATGGAGTTTATACACAATGACACTAACGGGAAATGAAAGGTTAACAGAAACTCCATGACATGGCTAAGAGCTGGAGCAAAATACCAGCAAAGGTGTTCAACTGGGAACAGATCTCCTAGTTGTTCCCTTAGGGAGCCAGCAGAAAGCTCCAGGAGAGAGGTGAAAAGCAGCTAGGAGACTGAGGAGTGGGAGCAATGGTCCCGCTTTCCTCCCTGGGAGAACTACTTCAAGAAGGGTCCTCAGCCTGGTTAGCCAGTGTAGGCAGCTGCAGCAGGGCTGGGCAACTCTCATCCATGGGCCTCAGGACAGCGACTTACCATGGATTCAGTGGTGGCATCACAAATGTTTGTTCAGGGCCAAGGAAATAATGAAACTATGTAAACTGGAACCTAGGTAGAATCAATGAAGGCCTGTGGCTGGAAGCATAAAAATTCAATTAAAAAGCAAACAAAAATTGTACAAAGAAAACACTTGGTAGCACCGTCTCAGCCCATTTTTGACCTCTCCTCTGGAGCTTCAGCAGCTGGGAATCCCGCTGAGAAAGCTGCTGCTCCCAGGAAAGCACACAAAGGCTTTCAAGGTCAAGTCAGGGAACCCAACTCCAGCCTGTCTCCAAGTTGAGGTCACTGGAAAGTTCTGAGAACTGACCACGCTCTCCATCCACCCTCTGTGCCTGCCTGTGGGTGCTAGGCAAAGAACTTTGCCCAGGCCCAGAGACAGGACAGCTGGATTATATCCCAATGTGGTTAGGAATCAGCGAGCAACCATTTCTGTTCTCCTGAGAGTGGGGGCATCTATACTTTGCCACTGTGACACATGGAACAACCATGCCTGTCCCTAAAGTGACCCAAGAGAAGAAACTTTTTTCCTTGGCTGGGGTTTACTGTCTGCCTGTGAGTCTAGAGAAGCATGGCTGTCTCAGCATGAAGTGGGGAGCAGAAAGGGTAGGAGGGATGTTCCAAAGGAAATGTCCAGGTGAAACTAATGTCAGGCAGTGTTTTGAGCACCTATTATGCACCTGGCATGGGGCTGTCACATACTTCATGTATCATCTCATGTTCCTCATAAGAGCCTTATAAGGTAGACGTAGGGATTTTTATCCCATTTTATAGGTGAGAGGGTTGTGGGTGCAAAGTTGTATACTTCTGCAGGACTCAGAAAGTGAACATGATGGGATTTGAACCAGGTCAGTCTGAACCCCAACTGTGAGTCACATTTCAGTTGGCAGGAATGAAGCTGCCAACATGGACAGCCAAAGGCCAACTTTTCAGTCCCCGATTACAGTTCATGATGCAAAACCTCCTGCATGCTCCACCCCAAACAATTCTGTGCTTCCTCTCTCCTGATCCCATTTCCAATGGGTCCCCCTCAAAATCAAACTTCCCAACCTGCTCTCCAAGGTTCACGACCTTTGGAAAATCAGCCCTGATACTTTTGCTGCCCTTTGGCAGAGGATCTTCTCCTCCCTTGGGAAAGTTTTTGAGGCCACAGCAGTAGTCTCGTTCTTCCATATTCCAAGGGCCTCACAGCTATCAAGGAGGCAGGGTCTTTCTCATACCCTTCTTCATCTGCTAGATCATTACCCTTGCATAAAAACCCCTCCATGCATTTCAGGCCAGTGGGCCCTACCACCTCACCTCCAGTTTCTGGCCCCACAAACTACCCACCCTTTTTTCCAAGGCCTTTGGATAGTTCTGCCTCATATGCTCTTCTAATGACTGCCATCAGGGGAGCTTTGAAATCCACAGAGACAGCAAATCTAAAAGCCAGGCCTTGCGGTTCCTCTTTCATCACCAATAATCCTGTCCACTCACTAAATTCCTGAGATCCATTCCTGAGATCACACCCTCAGCCTGTCCTTAGTCTTGCTGGTACCCCTTTGAAATCTTGATTCTGACCACCTCAGCTCTTTCAGAAGCCACCAATACAGCTCCAACTCCGCCAGGATTCCCTCCTTTTGACTAGTTCCTTCCAGTCTATTAGCAGCCTCCTCTCTTTAATTCCTGCCTTCTGCAGACCATGTCACATGGCCCTTTGATGATAGTAATTCTTCTTTTCCATGATGTGCTGCTGCCTGTGACTGAAAAACCCCAGTGCTAAATTAAGCCAATCATTGCTGTCTCTGTGCCTGTATTTGGGGTTGCTGAAAAAAATAAAAATAAAAATCACAAGCCACATAGAAAATGGGCACTATGAATCTGTAATAGAGCTAACAGCAATAGCTGGGTGCTTAGCTATGCTTGGTACAAGGATTATTTCATGTTCAGAACAACTCACATGGTAGCTATTAATATTATTCTCACCTGCACAGGGAAGAAGGTGAGTCTGTGAGAAGTTCAGAACATGCCTAGTGTCACAGAGTTGGGAGAATGACTTAGCCTGGATTCACATACAGGACGGCTGGTGGCCCAGAGACTGGGCTATGGTGTCACCCAGCATGACCTACCTCCACTGGCCCTTGGTCTTGCCCATACCTAGCTGGCTGTTTCTCTGGGAAGCTATCATTCTCCACAGTGCAATTTTAAACCTTCTTCACTCTCCTCAAACCACTGACGGCCCTGACTTTCCCCTTATTCTCAGCAGATGACTGTGTTTCCTAATTACAGGGAAAATGGAAGCCATTGGGCCATGTTGCTTGTTCTCATTCCACAAAATGTTCACACTTACCTGCATCTGCCGTCTTCCTTGCTTTCCTCCTGTTACAATGTGATATTTTCAAAAACAAACAAACAAAAAAAAGACACAAATAACAGTCATGTTTTCTCTAAGGGGAGAATGAAACCATTTTATTTAAGGGAATGTTAAAACAAAGCCATATACAATTTGTAACAAATACAATTGTTTGTTCCCTAGTTCTGAATAATTACAGTATATACAAATTCTTAAGGCACTGGTTCCCCCGAAGAACACAAATGAGTCTTCTTCTGAAACAGACAGACAACAAAACCCCTCTATATTCCCAACTTTTCTCCCCCAAACATGGCATTGTTGTGTTTGTTTTGTGAGAGGAATACTTGCTAAACTAAATCGCTTTTGATGCTACTCCTTTCATTCTCACTGCTATGGGACAGTTTCCTGAGGAGATATTAGGACTGAACAAACTCAAGTGTGGAAGACTCTCCTCTCTCTGCCTTCCAAGGAGCCAGGATGGGCCCCACATGAAACTCCAAAAGAAAACGCATGACCCTAGGAGCACGCAATTCGGCCATTAATTAAGTACATGCTATACTTGACTACACACCAATTGAAATGCAGAATCCAAAAATTCCCTTTAAATAAAACCCCAGCATGTTTTCTAAGAAGATTTCTTTTGGGGAATAAAAAGAATTGTCGCGAGTGACTCTTGAGCAGCGCTTCCAGGTCAAAGGCAGGTCTCCTCATACATGATGCTCAGAGCACTTCACTGGTGAGTTAACAATCTTATATGCTTTCATAAATAAATATTATGTTTCATTTAGTACTTTATCATCCATAATATTTTACTCTCTAATCCACATAATGGAGTTGTGCCAGACTCCAGACTGAACATAATATTTATATATACATCTATATTTATAATAATATGTACACACATACATAAGCTATAAACCTGAACGTCTTAGCATACAAAGCTTATCTAACAACTAATAATTTAGAATTCCTTTGGGACAGAGGGGTTAGAAGAAAATAAGCAATCAACTACATGACTGTCAGGTTCTCACTCGTTCAATTGAAAGACAAAACAAAATAATAATAATAAAAATAAAATTCACTTAGCTGCTAGAAATTTAAAAACTATAAAGGATTATTGGGAGCTGAGTAGGTAGTCTTCAAGAACAATTTAGTATTACCTAAGAAAAGTATATTTTGGTAAGATACCGAGGGGGGAAAAAAATCTATTCATAAACAAATTCTTGTTTCACTGAAATACTATCATAGCTATGTGGGTATTTTTAAATATTTCAGGAATCATTTTCAAATTTTCATAGTAAATAAATCAGGTTGGGGATTATAAAGTAAGCTATCGGTTTTCCCCAAAGCAACCAAATGAACAACAAAGAAGAAATTTGGACACTCTTTGAATTTCCTTCTATCCACTGGAACCCTAGAAATCTCGTTTACTTTTAAATCATAACCTCTCCACAAAATTTTCTCATTTGAAGTTATTCATGTTCAAGAAAAAGACATCACAGTTTTATCTAAGAGGTGAACCCAACCTCACTTACATTTAGGGAAACCCAAGAAAAAAACACTATGCCCTGCTTAACTGGCAAAAATGCTTACTTACTTGCTTGTAGATGATCTGATTAGAGGCACCAAAGTTTCTCTCCAAGGCTCAGGTGATCATCACACTTAGTTCTAACCTTGTATTCCTTCTAAACTATCACAAAAAAATATAATTTGACACAACAGACACGAACCTTTACATTGCTATTGAGGTTACTTTAATATCAGTAAGCAGCCTTCTGACTACAATTATATTTGGTACCAATTGTTTTTACTCCTAAGTTTTTTTCAAACTCAAGGATTCAGAAATTGTTCTGAGTGAAAAACAAAACGTTGCTATGAAGAAACCCAGGGAAATGAATGCAGAATGGAGAGTGCTGCATGTCTCATGATTTTCCTAAACCGAAAGCAGTCTCCCATGCACTCATTGCTTCAGAGTGTTCTCTGGATGAACAAGACACCAGCTACAGGTCTACTTTAGAAGTGAGAAAAATATTTTCTCATTTTTCATGCAGCTGTCAATTTTTCAAAAACTTTCCATCCTTCAGTCACCCGCTGAAAATGCATTAGAAAACACTGCCCCCTGGAGTATTCTGGAAGGAATGTCTTTTTTAAACACCAAGGGGGAAGTGCTGACTTTTTTTTTTTTTTTTAACTAACTACTAAAGAAGCAAAGGAAAACCACTGTAAGGAAATGAAATGAAAAAAAAAATGAGAACAGTGTGCACAGTTTAAAACTATAAGATTCTTGTTGCTAGGGAATAATGGCACTGTCGATAATTTTATTCCTATTGCTCAAAAGTTAAAATGGAGAAATATTTTACGCAAGTATTACAGAGCAGAAAAACAATAATAAATTAGATAGTGAATTGAACATCACAAGAATAAAGTGAGCCAGTGATCTTAAGATGTGAAATGATCATTGAAGATGCCCATGTTAGAACCATATCTATTCTAGCATAATAAATCACAGCAGCCATAATATCTTGTGGTCTCCACTAACTCTCTTCTGCTATTCTATCTGAAGGTTATATTTATCTATTTTTAAATTAAAGTTTAATGAAATTAACCAGACAGATGCTTCCCCTCTATCTCTTAATTCAGATAAGAAAAAAGAACAAAAATAAACCATCCTTAACCATACAAAATAAGATGTGCATACTTCTTTCCTTGTGCTTCTGAGATAGGCTCCTTTGCACATATGAGAAACAAGTCATCTGCACCTTCAGCGTCCTCCCTACCTTGCTGACATGTTCTTACAACACAATAGCAAATTATTTTAGAGTACCTTGTCTTTAACACAACTCATGGCCATTTTATTTAATATTGATCTTTCTATTTGAGAGATCAAAAGCATGCACAGGTCAATTCTCTGCACATGAGAAAAAGCTTTGCTTGTGTTTAATGAAAAGGAGGGGATTTCACCATGAAAGAACAGCCGAACACAATCAGAGACAGAAGTGGTTCTGAAGAACACCCATCAACACTTCTATTACAGACACATAAAACCTTCATTTGTTCCATGTTGTCTGAAGCTGCAAAAGGCCACCTGCAGGAATTCCAAAACATGTTCCCAGAAAGGTAGAACTTGTGCCCACATGCATTCACATTGTTGTGGCAGCCCCAAATGCAGGGCTGGCCAAAGTGGTAGGAGGAGGCCAGGTTGGAGGAGGCCAGGTTGGGGGTTATCTTAAGATGAGTTCCATTCTATGTTCTCCAATTTCACAGACGGTCTTTTGTTAGAGTGCAACATATTCTACCAATGGAAAAACATATATTTTAATTTACCTTCCAACACAGTTTCTGGGAAGAACTTTTGTTATCATTAAACTATAATAGTATAAACCTTAAAACATATACAATATTTGTTTTATTTTGGCAAAATTAAAGCATCTTTTTTTAAAAAAATGGCAATCCCAACATACAGGGCTTTCTTAGAAAGCAACGTGCATCGTATCTTGAATAAGTTACCCAAGCGGTTTCTCCCTCCTACAAACAGACACAGAGGAATCTGTGGTTCTGGGAACTTCTCTACTCTATGTCCAGGCTGCTCCCTGAGAGGTAAGGTCTGAACCCACCAAGAAGCAGGACAACATTCGAGGCTTGGACTGCAGATGCTTCTTTAACACCTTTTGCTCTGCCCACAGCAGACGAGTATCTATTGGCCTTCGGCGGAGATGCTTCCTTTACCCTCATATCAGAGTTTAATGTCCTGAGACTCTGACATTTTTGCAAGTGTCTTCTTAACACGCAGGGCTGTCAGCCTTGATGCAGGATTGTGAGCCCAGCACTCTGTCATGAGTTTCCCCATCTGCCTTAGACACTGTGAAAAAGAGGAGGAATGTTGGAATAATGTTTAAGAAATATATTATCTGCAAAGCTGGCACTTGATATTTGTCTTTCAGTTTTGGGTTCATAAAATCTGAAAATAATTTTTAGATGTACCCTTAAAACTACATAGTAACAAAATTCCATTAAAATTCCTTCTTATGTAAAATGATAATCACTCAAAAAGATTTTCAGGTCTTTCTTGAAATAGGAGCAAGCAAATGTTTTGCTGATGGTACAGTACAGGGTCTATTTGAAGAAGTTTTGAATATTAAGCAAATATACAGACACCAAGGAAGTCTGTGTTCTATACCACACTCCCAGATTGTTTATAAACTTGATAAGTTTAAATATTTCATCTAATTTTATAATATTCAAACAAACATGGTTATTCCTAAACCACAGTTGCCTGCTACGATATTAGCATCACACTGTACCATTTAACAAGATTAATGACCTGTGCACAGCATCACTAAAACTTTCTCCTGTGTTCTCCCATGCTACATCAATCATTGGTCTTCTTATTGAAAAGCACAATTTCACTTCATCAGAAATACTTAGTGAAGGGATTCCAAATAACATTGACACCCATAACTACCTTTGAAATAATGTAACTCCAACATTTCAAAATGCTTTCTGCACAGTTCATTGGAAAACATTTATATTATTTATCATTTCAGTGACTACATGCAAAGCCAATAAAACAAAGATTATTTTTCTAAGAATTTTACACTGAACAATTAGTTCATAGATAGTACTCTGCCTGCTTGATTGCATGGGGTTTGGTTCAATTTTGATAAGAGTCTCTTTTATTTCTCTGGGTGTACTTCAAATTCATCTCCAATGTTCCAGCATGCTGGAGAACTCCAGGGCTTGGATGAGTCGAAGGCACAGTGAGTGAAGGAAGCACGAGGAACAGAGGAAACAGAGTCAGAAAGGCATGTCCTGCCCAATTCACTTTGTCCTTTCTGTTAGCTCCTTTCCAGAAACATCTGGGTTTTACCAGTAAGCCCTCAGAGCCAAACTGAATATGGATTTGTTCAAATCATATCTCATCATCCTTATTAACAAAGACTCTCGGTCAGGCAGCTCAACTAGAACAACTTGTACCACTTCACTGTACAGAAAACTCAGCTCTTCAGATACCTGCCTTTTCTCTCATCCAAATGGCAGAAAGCTATTTCTGGGTTTGTTATGAAGAAAAATCACGATGCTTAAAGTATATTCATAAAAACAAATAATAGCCTTTAGGCAAATATCAAGACTTCATAAATAAATGATATAATGTTATCTATTTTGTAGGCTCAATGTTGACCCACCCAATATATTCTGGAAGTGGCAAAATAAAATTGGAAGAAATGAACGGAAGATTCAGCACACTACACATAGCTCCATATAAATTATTGAAGTAAGGCAGCATTATCATCATCATCAAAACAAAGAAGAATGACATTAAGGGAATACTTGGAATTAGAGGAAAAGTCTGTTGAGACGACCATGGAACACACAGTGACCTCAGGCCTTACCTCATCACTGCTCCAGCGATTGGGGAATGAGGGCCGTGACTTCTTGATGCACACAATCTCTCTCATGTCCTCGTAAGAGGGGTCGGTGGGCACCAGGTCGTGATAGGGAAGCTGGTATTCTTCCACTATACCTGAAAATATGTTTTCAGTACTATTATTTTCTGTAAAGTGGGGGGAAAAAAACTCTTAACAGACAAACTGTTCTCGAAGAAAATTACTATCAATTTTAAATACAAGTTTAGGCTAACAAACAACAATAGATCTTGGGGATGGGAGGGAAACCTAATCCAAATGATTCTCAGCCTAACTTACAAAAATTAAAACACCCAGAAGAAAATACTTTCATAGATCTTCAAGCTATTTTGCTATTTTTTTCTAACTTCCAAATGCTAAGTGAAATGAACATATCAAAATTTCCAATTTTATAAAGACCAAATCTTTAAGACATTTATATTAAATCAATGCAAATTTGAAAAACACATCTTGAATTCATACTACATAATATGTGACTGTTTCTATTACTGTAATTTGAAATTAGGAATATCATAAGTTTGGTTGCAAAATGTCAGACATATTTTTTTCTGCTTAATCATAAGAATGGGGTTTTCTGCACATTAAATATTTGGAAAGTTGTATATATACTGAAAATCTTAACCATATTTTTTAGGTTTAAAGATTGTCTAATTTTTATTTTCTCTTTATTTTTTTTTCTGTATATACTCCTCTATTTTATCTTTCCTAATAAGTAATTTTTACTTTTTTCAATCTGTCCTTTAAAAAAGGCTACTGGTGTCTTTCTTTTAACGTTATCTGATGAACTCCTCACAATAATGCTAAGCAGCTCCTGGTCTCAGAGGATGAATGGATTCTCTTCTGAAAAATCTTTCCAGAGCACCGTTGCCCCCTATCCTAAATCACCTTTTATAGAAATGCTACTGCTTTTCACCTGACAAAGATGAAACCATCAACTTGGCAGATTTTACGCCACATCAGAAAATCCACTGGAGGTTCACTGTGGCAAAACCTGGGTGTGTGTTACGCTCTTTTGTGTAATATCAAACCCATTCAAAATCATAAAAGACCATTCCAACCCACCATTTGTTCATCATTTGTGCCCCCCTGCTGTGACAACTAAGCCTCTTACATGCATTAACTATGTTTCTATTTCCTTCCCGGTGCTTCTTTATCATCTCAGCATAAAAGATAATAAAGGCACAGGGTCAGACACATAGGAGATCAGCTTCTTTTCAATTTTTCCTCCCTTTACGACTATGAAGCCAATGGTCCTGCAAACATCTTGAGGGCAACCACCAGATCTACTTGATTCATCTCACACTTCCCTCAGTGTCCAATGGTGGTGCCATTGCTTGGATGAATTGATGGATGGATGGATGGTGAGGCAGGAATATAAACTACAATAGACACCAGCAGAACCAATCATACAAAATTATGAGTCAATCAAATTCTGGCTTTGAACCATAGACCTTACTTCTTTCTCTTTATCATGTAACCAAGTTATCAAAATTTCCATGTGAGCTGCCATTTAATTTTGTGGTTTATTTTCTCTTTCCCCACCACTTTCTTCTCAAGTTTGAAAGGCCTACATCTGGTTATGTCTTCTTCACCCCAGATTTCCTGAACTAGAAAGACAAACTCCCCAGTCTTCCAATATCTTCATAAAACTTCAAAATGTTACAGAACAAAAATTACTGTGCTTTGCCTCTCTGGAAAAGAGAAAAGAAACACATTTTTTGAGAGCCCACTTAGACCAAGCATGCAGGTAGGTATGCTATGTAATTCATCTGATTAAATTCTCACAAACACATTCATGAGAAAGGATTACTACACACAAAGAGGAAACTTGGTTCCCAGGGCTTAAAAAACTTGCTCAAGGCCATGCAGTTGGCCTGAGGCACAGCAGGGACTTTTTCCTCTGAGAAACAAGTCGATCTCCTGCAGGGATATTTCTCAAACCTCTACCTGCAAAGACAACCCAGGCAAAGCAATTAAGACCCTGCTGTGCACATAAAACTAGTTTGTTTCTAAAGCTGGGGATCATTTCTTCTCTATTTGACATAAGGCTTTTCAAACCTAGACTTCTAGTTTGTAGACCTATTTGCTTTAGATGTTCAGGAAAACAAAAGTAGAAAGTCATCTTGTACTCTACTATACCTTTAACATCTATAAAACTATTCTAGTTCAGTGCAAGCAGATTATTCAAAAATAAATTCCCCTCCTACTTACACAGCATGAAATCAAGGCAAAAGCAATTAATCTATTTATGTTTTGGCTACTTCTCTTCTTCTTCATACTTACAACAGGAGATTTAGTCAATAGCTCGTTACAGTAAATTTCTTGTATTCACTTTCCTTTGTACAAACAGTTTTCTCATTTCAAAGGGAATGAGTTCTATTTCAAATTGCTTATAAAAGGCTCAGAATTCCCAAGGTGATTAGAAGGCACTGCATTATTGAAGGTGATCTTTCTACATCTATATGTATGAATGTTTATCCATTAACTGTTTCTTGCTTTTATGTAATTTAAATACAAATCTGCATGTATTATGGCTCCACCAACCAAAAAGAAAATTAATAGTATGTATTGCTAATAGAGTGCCATTTATGTGCCAGGCGGTTTTAATTCTCTTTACATTCACTGAAGCATCACAACTGTCTGAGTTACATACAATAATATGCCTCATTTTTAATAAAACACTGAATCAAGGAAAAGTTTAGCAACTTTCCCAAGATGTCCCAGATAATAAAGAGCAGGTAAAGGAACAATTCCCAGTAATAGTTATATGTACTTTCACAACTTGGAGCAAGTTCATGATTACGTGAAGCATTTAAATTGGCCATGTAGAGGAACCACAGCAGCATCAACCTTTTTTCAGGAGCACAACCATGTGCAGAATAATTTACAGTGTATATTTTGTACTTGACTCAGAAGAGGATAACACTCTTTACCTAAAAGGAATCAGAATCTTCTAGAAGATGATACGGTAGCAGTAAACGAAAACAGTACAACCAATAATACTTCTGAATATTTAAGGATATCTTTTTGATATCAACTATAGTTGGTCTTTTAGGGAATCCCTATGCTTGTAGAAAAATTATCATAAACAATAACAATATTCTGATGTTTTAATTTCCTTTTGCTAAAAATCAATGTTTAAAAATTAGTTTACAAGAAGTTTTATAGAAAATAAAGAAATAGAGAGTTAATGAATGGATGTCCCACCCAGGGGTTATGTCTCCACAGTAATCTCTGCAGAGGAAGCACAGGGGATGGGAGAGTGGGGTTGGAGAAGGGGCTGTCAGGTAGGTGAGAAAAGGCTTGTAGGAAAGAGTATTGACATGAAAGAGAACTTCTGGAGGAAAAGCCCAAAAGAGAAATGAAACAATACACAGAGCAGCAGAAGATATTCTTTGAGGAGATAGGAGAAGTTAACAGAGTGTTTGGAAGAGATTCTTCAACAGCAGATGGAGGGAAGGAGGCAAAGATTACTCTGTCAAATATCATTCCCTGGAAAGACTGTGACACATAAACTTCTGTTTAAAAAGGGAAATAAAAGAAAACCTGATTCTGTAGACAATATGACTTTGATTTCTGATCAGCAAGAAAGAATTTGCAGTAACTCCCATAGTAACTTTTCAGAGACATCATGGTTTCTTACCTCCTGAAACACATCTCCGAGCAACCTCCCAAAGGATGAGTCCAAAGCTGTACATATCAGCCATGATGTAAGACTGAAAGTGGTTTCTATTCAAGCTCTCGTCCAACACCTCTGGAGGCATGTAGCGCTTGGTGCCAACACGAGTGTTGGGTGGTATGTCAACTTCATTTGTATCACTAAGGAAAGAAGAATAAAGCAGAGCGTTATCAATAGCGAAGAGGACCCTCAAATGACAGTTTGAAGTGATGGTTTTAAATAGGGCTGTAGTAGACGGCGAGAAAAGAAAACCTTGGTGGGAAAAGAAAACCTTTCGGGGAATAAAAAAACATTTCTTTGAAAAATAATTCTTGCCAGAAGTTATGGCAAATGCCCACAGGTAAAAACCCAATGCAGCATGAAACTATACCAGAAAAAACTGCATTACCACTAGATCAAATTTAGACTCTAACCCACTGCTAAATATCTAATAAAAGTTTTAAAAATACTTTATATTTTAATAGTTTTGCTATTATAATTGGTATGTGCACATAACAACTTGGTTTGTTAAAGACAGTGTGTGTGTGTGTGTGTGTGTGTGTGTAGTGTAGTGTAGTACTAGGGTTTGATCTCAGGGCTCTGCGTGCTAGGGTAAGCCCCCTCCCACTGAGCTCCAGTCTGAGAGAATTATTATTTTTTTAAGCCAGGTGAGGATTTTTGATGTCACAGATGATCAATACCAAACTTACGGAAACACTAGCAGGTTTGAGGAAAACAACAACACCTGGGTTTGATCTTATTGCTTCATTATCTACTAAAACATAAAGCATGTGGCATCATTTGGGAAAATGTAAAGTATGGCAGATGTCGCTCTGTAGCTCTCAAATGGTTCGCATTCACTAAAACATAACTATAAAGCTTTCTTTTAAAAAACCTTCTGAAATTCACTTCTAGATAAAATCTATTCCAAAAGATAAAAACTATTCCCAAAGACATGTCACCAATATACTCACCAGATTTCTTATGGTTGTCTAGGAGTAACAAAGAACCTATCTTCATAAAATGAAAGTTAAAATATAAATTTATTAAATAGCAGGTATCCCTTATCATCTTACATTGTCTTACATTTAAGACAAACAGGTCTTAATGTACTGGGTTCTTTCCTAGGAAGAGATGCCAAAATATTGATTTTCAGATGAGTACAGTAGAAGGAAGGGAGCAGGAGGAGGGGAAGAAGAGGTGCTGGGGGCTGAATTAGAACAAGATACATTCCATGCTCTTATAATTATGTCCAAATGGATTCTACTGTCATGGATAACTAAAAAAAACAATAAAAACATTAATATTCAGTAGTTACAACATAATACTAAAGAAAAATTTGTCTGTGTATCAAAATAGTAAATAAGGGAGGAAAGTGTGCCAAGAGCAGACTTAATGACAAACTGGGAAAATGTCAGCTGAAAAGACACTGCACCAGCTCCACCCCCAGTTACCAGGAGAAGAACTTCTCTCCTGCTCTACCTGCCCACACCTCTCATGTGAGCACACAGCAGGTATTTCATTAATATGTTTTCTGAATGTATTATAATTTATCACTTTTAATCACTAGAAGAAAACGGTGGTGGCCCTAGGTAAGGAAACCTGGGTTCAAGCAGAGAAAATAAACAGGGGTTTGCAAATGAAAAGAAAATAGTTAAGGGCTTTAATATAAACCAGAACATGTCCTGAGAAAGCCATCTAAGAATAGTCTCAAAGCAGGCATTTGCAAAGGTCAAAGTTATATTCTGACCACAGTGGATAAAGATCTTGGCAATTACACTCCCTTCCGACTCTTAGCTCCTTCATGTTTATTTGAACTGGAGAAGTCAGGAAGTGGCAATGGAAAGTGTGATATGGAGACATCTACTGGAGGACAGAAAAGTAACTACTACCTAGGGAAAGAATCAGGATGGGTGATGGTGAGACTATATGTAGTTATCTCTATTTTTTTCCCCCTCAAACACTGCAAAAACATATAATTAAGAATTCTGGTCAAATGCAAAAAAAGCCAGTTCCTTCCACCAGTCACAAAATCTCAGCACAGCTATTCCTCCTCTTCTTCCTCCCCCATACCTGGTGTTTTTCCAAATAGAATTTGAATAATATCTTCCCTAAATAAATATCTTCCCTGGTAGTATTTGAATAAATAATCATTTCCAATATAAGATTATAAATTCCTTCAAGCCCCCAATATCTGTCATCATCATATGGTATTTCCCTAAAGAGGGGAGGTAGCCCCAGTCCATCTCCACTCATGGTGTCTCTTGCACATGTAGGAAAACAATATACTTGTAATAAAAGAAGGAAAAGGCCTGTTTATAGCCATCTTTGCTATGGATAATTTTAAAAGAAAGGCCATACAAAGACCATGAAATGAGAGGTTATCAATATCCAGGAAAATAAATAGAATTTCACTGAGCAAATTAATTTTGTAAAGAATTACTACTGACCTCATGGTAAACGCCTTTAGCACTACATTTAAACAAACATGTTAATTTTAAATAATTCATGTCTGATATTACGAAGTAGCAGACTCTCTAAGACATAAAGCTCTGCCCTTCTTCCCTCAGGCATGTTTCTATGCTTGAAAGTAATTAAACTGCATTTCTTAGGTTTTTCAGTAACATCACTTTACCTATTCTCAAATAATTGCAGAGAAAATGTGACCTTGTATTAATTTTCAAGGCCAAAATTAGAAATTAAAATGATTTAATACGGGGGGGCATCAAGAATTAAAAGAACACAAAAAGAAGGTAGAGTCAGCTTGAGTAAGACATTTAACAGAGTATGGTGTGACAGAAGAAAAGGCCCAGGGGAAAGAAAAGGCCAGGGTGCCTTCAGCCCACTCCAGCTCCTTTCCCTCGGAGGAGTGTGGAGCAGTCAGAAACCAGGTTGGCAGGAAAAGTCATTGATCACAGAACAGGTACAGAGGCAGACACCACACACCCACAAAGTAGTTCTATGCACTCTAGTAGCCACACACATCTGTAGTCCGATTAGAAATCTGTACAGCCAAAAGATAAAACAGGAATTGGTTCCTTCTGGGAGGGACAGAAGGGAATGACCCAGGGAAGGGAATGACCCCAGCAGTTCACTCCCTCATGCCTACACCTGGTGACTGGCCCAGCATACCTCCAGCACAGTACCGGGGGTCTATGGTGCATAGTCACCACAGGTGTTGGTGTTATGGCCAGAGGGACATCTGGGACTGCAGAAAGCCTGGAAGTGCAGCATCCACTCAGGACCCTAAGCAGGTAGGAGAACAAACCATGAGCACCTACAGGACATGCCTTAGGTGCTTAGTCACCAGGCCCTAGGTAAAGGGAAGCCAAAGATTTGAGTTTGGAGACAGGGAATAAAGGGAAATTTAAAAGTACAAAGCATCAGTATGAGTTGTATTTTATACTGAATGATTCTCATTAAACTTCCAGATGAGAAGTGTTATATAAAGGGAGACGCCTCTGCTCAGTTCAGCACACAGCACATCCCCATAGCACCATTCCCTGAGGGAAGAGCCTCATGAAGGTATTAAGCAGAGCCCTCATGACAACAGAGGCCCTCACAGGAGCAGAGTGCTTAGCTGGTAGGAGCAGAGTGCTTAGCTGGGAGGAGCACAGTGCTTAGCTTGGAGGAGCACAGTGCTTAGCTTGGAGGAGCACAGTGCTTAGCTGGGAGGAGCACGGTGCTTAGCTTGGAGGACCAGGCTCCTCCTCATGATACCTTACCTGAAACAGGGAGGGGAAAGGGGAACTGGGGGGATAAGAAGGTCATAGAGAAAGACAGGAAAAGTAAACACTGTATACCTTTAATAATCTAAAACTTTAGAAGAACATGTAAAACAAGGCTGGGTGAGAAGATCTAGTGTGTGACTTACTAGAAATACCCTCCCCCAAAGTGTGAAAGAGTCTTAGAAGCTTACAGCAGAGCTGAGCTCTTTCCTTTGTGTTTCCAGAAGCACCCTCTCAATGGCCGTGGAACTGATTTGCTCACTTAAACTCTGCCCATTCTGATGCTCACCAATGAGATTTTTCCGTAGCACTTTTCATTGGGTTCAATGCTGCTGTGATTAAATTCTGAGAAATCTCCGGGTTTCCTGGAAACAGAACTTTGGAACTAAAAATTCTCTGGCTGCAGAAACCTGGGGAGGAGTGCTGAGGCTGCCACTAATGAGTTTAGTTCTGTGACATCTGTGAGTCATTTAGCCATGTCACTTTTTTAAAAAAACAACCTAGTAAGTATAGAAACCAAAGCAGTGCAGAAAATAATGACATCAGAAGGACTCGGGAAATTCAGTCCCTGCTGGGCTGGGCCACCCATCTCTTTACACTTGGACAACTTGACAATCATCAGCTGGGAGATATCTGTGTGACAGCCTAGTGTTCACTGCAGATTTTCTATTTAAAATTTAATACCTGAGAGGGCCTGAGTCAGGATTTATTTTCCTGCTAAGAAAATATTTTATTCTGACATGGAAGCACCAGAGGGATTGCTTGATTCTCCAGAGTAAAACATTAAAAACTGTGTAAATTCCTTCATGTCTCATTGTTTTCTCTCCCCAGGAGAGATCCAGGGTAATGGTGATATCTGCCAGGGCATCACCTGAATTAAATCTCAGTTGAGCAGGAAATGCATCAGCACTCAGGTCATTGTCAGAAGAGTGCAGGAAGAACTGAACACAGGGCAAAACAGTTCCAGGAGCAGGAAATGTCGTAAGGCACCATAGGCTCTCTCTGACTCTCCACTTCCCTGGGAACCTCCAGAAATGACTGAAGAAACTAAGAGACCACTTGTCATAACGAAGACACTGGAATATAGATTGTTTTCACAGGAAGTTCGCATAGGAAGTCCGAAAATTCAGCACTGGATTTGCTATGACTCTATTTGCAATAAAATGTTCTGAATATCTGTACATGGACACATACACAAAATATAAAAGTAAAAAAAAAAAACGATAGAAACCAAAGGGACATATAAAGAAAGGCTTAAAATTTAGGCCACAAACTGGAGGTGCAAACTTTGAGATGTAGGAAATAATATGAACAGGACCTTTGAAATGATCAAATGTAAGCTCCAATTAATGGAAGAAGAAACTGAGGTTTAGAAATGTGAATGAGCCTCGCTCATCTTTAGCTATATGAATCTGTGCAACATCTGAGTCAGGGCCACATCTCTCTCCTCCCTTGATGAACAAGCCACTAAATGCCAAATAAATCTCTGAATTGTCCCTTAAAGTAGTTCCCCTCCACTTCCTACAATCAAGGTCTGCATAAAATTTGAGAGACCATTCAGTTCATTCCCCTTATGTTAAGCAAAACTAAGTTTCAGAAACATAATAGATACTGTGTTTGTTTGAAGTTCTACAAAGAAGATTAGGTATCAGTTAATTTGCTATTGCCTACATTTATTGATTTAAAACAAAATAACAATACTTATAATAACGTGTTATACCATATTAAATGGGAAAAACATTAATAAATTTTGGCATAGATACTGCTCTCAAGATGCCTGATGACTAGTAGGAGAGATGAGGCATGTAACAAAATAATTATAATACTAGGCAGACAAGGGCCAGGAAATTACTACAGGAGGACAGAAGATAACATCATTATTTCTAAGTGGGGGTGAATAAAGTAGCTTAGAAGCACCTCTGAGATTAAGGTACATGGAGAAGCAGAGTCATTTCAAGCCAGGGAATGTGTAACCAAATACAAGGCAGTAGTAAGCATGGGGAATTATAAGGAGAAACTGCAAGCAACTCAGTTCTGTAAAAGTATACAAATTGGAGTCTGTAGAATATAAAACTAGGAAGGTGGATTTAATGCATAATGTATAGGATCTCTGGAGCTAGAGAAAGGTGTTTCTTCTTCATTCTGTGGTCCATATGGAATCACTCATTTATCTATTAAATAAAAATTATAAGCAACACCTTATAATGGAAGGTACTGGGATAGAAATTTGAAAAAATATATGTTATTTTCCTTCAAGGGGATTATTCTCTATTGGGAGGGACAGATAAATAGCCCATGATCACTATAAAACAGAGTGAGAAGTATCATAACAGGTGCAGGGTCACCCTGGAGGTATACAAGAAGATGAACTAAAAATAAGACTTGTATAAGAATAGCAACAGAAGACATCTCTAAGGAAGAAACTGAAGACCAGCAGTAGTTCTGATGGAGGAGGGGATATGAGTATTCAGATAATAAAAGCATTTTAAAAAAATAAACTTGTGAGTATGAACATATAAAGGGTTCAGAACAAAGACAGCAAAAGTAAATAGTGTGCTATGAATAGGGCTCACCAATAGTCCAGGATCAGTAAAGAAAGAGAGGCCACTGTAACCAAGGGACTTTACGTATTAACCCAAAGCCACAGGAAACTGTGAAATTATGATAATGTCCAAAATTATACTCCAAGAAAATAAAGGGCAAAGCATGCAGAAAAGATTGAATAATGGAAAGACAAAGAGGAAATAACTGCAAAATGCTTCACTCCTGAGTTTAGAAAATTGGTGTTGAGGGCCCAAGCTGGCCAGGGACAAGTGGGAATTTCATGAAGACAGAATTCATTTGTTAGAAAAACAAAAAGTTTGGGAACAAAAGAAGATGTTAGACATCCTAGGTTTAGGATGGTTCAGCAAAACTAAGAACTAGAAGAAAGAACAAGAAATCACACAGGTGGAAAGTATTTAAAAAGCAGGTAAGAAGACATAGTGGGAGAGAGAAGAGGGAACATGCAGAAAAAAGTCTCATGAAAAGAGGAGGAAGGGAAAGGCTTGGATGCTATGGACCGTGGGATGGGAAGGGGATGCGGCCACCTGGTGACAAAGACAAATGGTTGTCTCACTAAAGAAGTGTCAGGAGGGGATGAAACAGAAGCCACATTATATGACATTAAAAATTACTAGGCTGGGAAAGCAGATTACCCTTTGTACCTCTATGGAGAAATTTAACAGAGGAAGGAGGAAAAGGTTAGTAATGTGAAGAATGCCATGGTGTGTGCGTGTGTGTGTGACTTGAAAAGGGCTACAGGTCATTAAAAAGAACTCAGAAGGAAGAGGGGACGTAATAATCTTTATTGGCAGGAGATTCATATTTCTAACTTAAATCTATAGCCCGAAGCATTTCCTTTGTTTTTAAAGATCAGGAACTTTAATTTGTCATGTTTAAATGGTAAAGACCTTCTATGTTTGGGGTTCATTATTAAATCACACTGCAGCCTTTACTTCCAGGTGGAAATACCAACTCATCTGTCCTTTCTTGTGAATTTTATTTTCCAAAATTTTCATCATTCCATGACTCTCCCTCGAATCTAAAGTGAGCTTTCAAAAAGGCAGGTAGGTATATGATGGTTCTTCTACGCCAGTGGTACCCAAACTCATCTTGGCTGTTTTGTTTTCAGAACAGAAGAACCATTCCTCTAATTAAATCATCCTCAAAAAAAAAAAAAAAAAAAAAAAAAAGGAGCCTTTCCACTTAAAATAAAGTCCCAACTGGGCCCATCTGCTCTACATTGTGTAGACCAATCAGCCCCAAGGGGGTCTGAAAACCACTGTTAATACACCCCGGTTTATGGTGCCCAAGTGTTATATTCATTATTTAAACTACAGTAGAATAGTGCTGAACACTGGGTGTATTAGATAAGTTTCTAATATTTCTTATTAAACACTCATGCAAGTTATCTTCCTATTCTCAATTAAAAAAAATTAAAAACCAAAACAAAACAGGGCCTTTCTCATTATATAACGGATAGCTCTTTCCTTAAACTTTTTCCTATTTACAAATGTTACACAGAATTCTGACAACAGATTCCCAGGCATTAGCTACCTCTTTTCCACAGAAGAGAGGTTCATAACGGTTGCAAATCTAACATCAACAGTTTCTAAGCCAGGTCCCTGATAAGCACAGAAATGAGGAGTGATATTTTTGCCCCCAAAGAAAAGCTGGTATTAATGAAATGCCTCACCTACTAAATATCCTACAAACACTGAGCTACAGAGTGTATAATCTTTTAAAATGATAGAAAACAATCATAAAAAGCATATTTGTTCACATTGATACTAACCTAATAAATTTAACAGCCAGGCCCAGGTCAGCTATGCAGCAAGTTCCATTTTTCTTCACCAGGATGTTCTTACTTTTCAGATCTCGGTGTGCAATCGCTGGTTTGCCTTGAGTACTGAAGATTTCTGTGTGTAAATGACATAAGCCACTGACAGAAGAGTAGGCTAACTTCAACATGGATTTAGTGTCTAGGGTGGTGGACTTTAGGTAATCATAAAGGGAACCGTTTTCATGATAGTCTGTGATGAGGTAGAGCTGGGTCCAAGACCCAGTCCCTTTGATATCTGCAGCAATGAACCCTAAAAGGAAAAGAGACAAAAAAGATTGGAGGTGTTTTCTCAATAAAATCTAGAATAATTCACAGTCTCAAATATGATTCTTTGTCCAGAGATGTCGTTTTTTTAGAGTTTCACTAAGTTTTCCGATCATGTCTGTGGTGGTATTAAATTACAAATAACAATCAGACACACTTGAAATTGTAGAGATGAAGAATGATTAAAAGTTTACGTCGGAAAACATGACTCCTTTCTGATCAGTAGATGACATTTAAATCCCTTTATGATGTTAAAGTGACATGAACAACATTGTTTGCAAAACCCAGTCTTGAGTTAAGATACACACCGCACTGATCAGTTTGCATTCACCCTTCCGTGATGCAGACAGACCAAGTCTGGCCTAATAGAAAGTCAATCAATTCTTATCATAAATTCTTGACATAAATAAACCCTGCAGATAAAATGCCCATAATTTTTGACATTTAAAAAAAATACATGCTCCTTCAAATCCTAAGAAATTCTGGTGTTGCGTTTGTATCTCCAGTTTCTGAAGGAAAAACATTTGAGAGCATTCCAAGTTCAGTCTGCCATCCATTCACAGGAGTGTCTTGGTCATTCTGCCTGTGAGGCCTCCCACTAGAAGCTGTGGTCTTGGGCCAATGCCAAGAAGAAAAGCTCTACTCATCTATACATTTCATAGCAAATGTACACAGACTTTCATAGGCAGATGTTGCCGGAAAGACCAAGGGAAGCAGAAAACCCTGAGCACCGCTGTATAGACTTACCCAAAATGTTTTCATGCCTCATCAACACTGTCTGATAGATTTCTGTCTCTCTGAACCAGCTGGCTTCCTCTGTGGTGAAGAACACTTTCACAGCTACCTTTTCGCCACGCCACTTTCCCATCCAAACTTCCCCATAGCGACCTTTTCCAATCTGTTTCACCATCTGAATCTGCTTAGCTATAGTCCTTTGGACCTGTGAAATCCCAAAACACTCTTGTTAGTGTATTCATGGCACTACAGATTTGTTTGTTTTTTTTTTTCTTCCAGAGAAGAAACGATTAGTGCATGTAAAATATATGTAGTCAGGATTTTTCTTTATATAGATGAGATATAGATTAGTTATTTGTATTTATTTATTAATTTATACTATTCCCTTTTAAACCTATTTGAGATGGTTGTGGATTCTGAATGCTCAACATATTGCCTCCAAATTATTAAATATTTCATTCCTCTAATTGTAATGTTTACAGAGGAAAAAAAAGTGAATGGGTTCGCAGCTAATGGCAAAACAGAATATTTTGACTTCCCTGCTATACAGTGTTACTGTGTTCTCTGAAGGAACTCTTGCCAACGTATAACAATCACAGACACATTAAGATGAAACAAAATTATAATATACTGTTGGGCACATGAGGGGAAAAAAAGGAAGGAAAAAGGGAAAAAAGAAAAGGGAGTAGAAAGAAGGGAGGGAGCTGAGACCAAAGCAAGGAACGATACACATTAAACATACAGAAAAGCCAGACTTCTGTCTGGCAGAGAACAATACCAGTGCTGGGATCCAGAATCTAAACAGTGATTTTTTAAAAAACTAAGGGGACTTACTCTAGTGTCCGGGGCCACCTTGTTCAGGAGCTATGCACACACCTTTATTTAAGTCCTCAGTAGAGAAGTACTGGAGTGGTACTGCACCCTGCAATGCAACTGGACTTTACCTCTACTCGGATAATAAAGGTGAAGCTCTAGGAATGGGCATTACCTGATGGGGTTGAATTACACCCACCTGCTTGTTGTAATCCTACCCTTCTGCCCTTTTTTGGATAGACTGTTCCATGGATTTGCTCCCTCCATTAATAAAATCTGGGTTTGAGGCGTGCTCCCTCTGTTTCTTGCCTGCCTTGCCTCCTTGGTGGGAGCTGGGTCAGAGGGGCCGTCACAGAACCCAAAGAAAAAGGTATTTCTCTGTCTGTGTGTCATTATTTCGTGCCAGCCCAGTTCTCCTGGAGTGACCCTGACCCATTTAGTCATGTGCCAGGGCAATTCTAGGACTTCAGCATCAAGCTAAAACCATGGAACAGTACTAAATTTGATCTAGGTTGGGCACATGTCATGGCTCTTGGCGAAAAATGAACATAAATCCTCTCTAGAGGAAATCAAATGCAGAATACTTTTCACTCTACAGTCATGGTGGGATCATAGTATTTTGAAGAAACTCTTGTCATCACATAACGTGACTGTAATACACTGATGGACTCACAATAGAGAAAATTTCCAAGGTGGTAGGGAGGAAGAGAACAACAGGAAAAAAAAAAAGAAGAGAAAAGGAAAAGGGAGAGAAGATCCAACAGAATGAATTCCTTAAAACAAAAGACAAAAGGAAACAGCCACTGTGAGTCCATACTAACACAGCAAATGAATTTAACTCAGTCAGCTAACCTATTATAATTTTCACATACAGAATTCCAACTAACTAAATGAAGTGTTTAAGAAACAGAACAACAAATGAAAAATAAGCAAACAAGAAGAGATTATTGAAAATTACACTTTTGAAATAGAATAGTTAATTGTCACAATTAAAAATGCAAAACGGACAGGCAAAGCAGCAGATTAAAGAGAAACGTTAATGAGAGAAAACTAACGAGCTGAAGAGAAAGTTATTTAACAAGCTATAAGACAGCTCCGAAGAATTTTAAAGAATGCAGTAGAGCAAAGAAAAAGAAAATAAAAGTGAAATCAAAGTTAAATGTCCCTGTACACATAATCTTTCTCCACTCGATACTTACAAAAGGATATTTTAAGAAAACCGATATTAATGGTTCCATAACTGGAAGGCCTAAACATCTCTGATAATTTACATAATCTATAAAACATTCATAAAGAATCCAAAGAATGTACTCATGTACAGATATGTTTTATATTGAGTAAAAACCTAAGTTTTCCATTTTGTTTTTGCAGTTTTAACTATGTACAATAACAATGAACAGCCCAAATAATCCAAATAATCTCACCTCACATTCAGCAGATCAGCAGCCTTAATTCCCCTTTGTCTTTTATCATAACAGATCCTAAGGATTAGGATATGGAAATGGGGGGAGGCATTATTCCACCTACCACAGATGTCTTACCAACAGGGATCAGTTCTCTGGGTTTTTTTTTAAATAAGGTATTTTATCAATTCAAAACGTAATGTTATTCATTCCCCAAACCATTATTGGCACTGATAACAAACTGAAAGCTTTTGGGGAAAAGTCTGTTTCTTTAAAAGAATTTAAAATAAAAGAGAATTACTGACATACTATAAAGCCATGAAGCCAAATGGAAATAAGCAAGCAAGTATGTACACACAAGCAGTCGCCCTTCATTTAGCAGCCAAATGTGTTATGCAAGGAAACCTTTGGTATACCTCCATCCCCAAACCGTTTGACAGGAGCTTCAAGAGCACTGAGCAGCTGGGAGCCAAATACATAAGCAGTTTAATTACTCACTTGACAGGAAACTTGCCACATCTATTAAAGAGATATTGTACTCGATTTATAGATGTTACAAAACATTGCTTATGTAAATCTGTGAATATTCCCTAACATAAACAGTTTTGCATCTGCTTCTTTTTTAGTGATAATACATCTTCTTTAATGAAAGTACTGACAGCATTGGCAAAGCCTGATAAACTAGGACCAACATATCTTCAAGATAATAAATTAACACTCAGGAGTTTAAAATGCACTTATATTTTGGGATTATAACACCTAAGGGCATGAAAATATAACTTGACAATTTTAAAAACTAAAATTTGAGTTTTTATTTGATTTAGCAAATATTTCTGGTCTCTTTGTACTTACATTTTCATTCTATATTATATTGGTAGACATCAATATTTGAAAGTTGGGTGTATACATAAAATATCTTGCTATAGTTTAGATCTTAAGTGCCCCTCAAAGGTCAATCTGGTGCTATTGGGAGGAGGTGGAAACTTTTAACCCATGAGGCCTACTGAGACGAACTGAGGTCACTGGAAGTGTGCCTTCAGAGGGGACTGTGGAGCATGGACTCTTCTTTTCTCTCTCTTTTACTTCCTGACCATGAGATGGGCAGTTCAGGCACTCCTGTCATGATGTGCTACCACAAGCCTGAAGTAACAGGGCTAACTGACTGAAATCTCTAAAATGTGAACCAAGAGAGATCTTTTCTGTTTACTAGTTGATTTCATCTTACATATAAATCAGAGTAACTGCGATTCTAAAGAAGAATTATTTCATGTGCACTGGATACAAGTGAATGTATAAGGATTTATAAAGAGCTATAACTATTCCAGGATTAGCATCTTACTTAATGATCTGATAGTGTCTAATGTTTAAATCCATGTACCATAAAAATACATATCTGTTAATAATGTTGCCCACTCTCTCCTGTGTCTCTAAATGAGCAACACACACACACGCACACACACACACACACACACACACACCCCTCTACAAACAACTATGTGGCTTAAAATACTTCACTTAATAAGGCTGTGTTAATAATATGTATGGGAAAGATTTTCACAAGACTCCTCACTAAAGAGCTTTAATATTCAGTTAGAAAAATTACCTTGTGCTCCTTTACAAAATCAAAAACATAGAATATAAGTAACAATAAGTTATTACTTATTAAATACATACTATATGTATGTTAAATAATATGCCAGTAATTGTGATGTGTGTGTGTGAATACATATGCATCACACACAGAGAACAGAAACATACACTATCTTAATTCTTTCAACAACTCTGATATTCCTTCTCTTTAAGGAAGAAAGAAATAGATATTTTATGTTAAAAAAAAGAGAGGACCCCAAATTAAAGGATATAAAATCATCTGGTAAACATTAGGTCCACATATGTGTTAAGGCATGAATTTTTCTTCCATTAATGAGATAAACAGCAAATCTGTACTAAGGTGAGATATTCATTTACACAACAATATATGGAGAAAAGACCATATACTTCAGCATATTTTAATCTGAAAAACCAAATCCTAAAACCAGATATTAAAGTTGTAATGCTGAGACTTTGTTTATTTTATTTTATTTTTTACTGACAGGATTTTATAGAACCCTCCTTCCTTATTTCTCCTATCAAATGCATTTCTTTGACTTATTGAACATTTGCTTCCTATCTTCCAAAGGTTAAAAGCACAGATTTTAGGTTCAAATCCTGACTGGGTCCCATCATCTGGGTTTAAATCCTTACTTTTTCATACACCAATTAGTTGGCCTATTTCTGTTGTATCCCCTGATGTGAAAATGCAAGGATATATTTCTAGTACAGTCATGTGCTGTTTATCAAGGTTTTGGTCAAAGACAGACTGCATATGTAATGATGATTCCGTAAGACAATGAATTTGCCTACTGATGGAAGAGTTTCCTTAGTTTGTATAAGAACACTCTGTAATGTTCATACAATGATATCATCTAGTGATGCATTCCTCACAATCTGTCCCTGTCATTAAGTGACACTTAGCTCTATTACATCACAGGATTAGAATGAATATTAAATTGGAATATATATAAAGGCCATTGTCTAGACTAGACAACCCAGGCAATGTGGCTTGAGGATTTGTATGCCTAATAATTGTATGATATAAGGAAAATGTCATTATTCTGGTATCTTGATTATAGAAACAGTATCCTTATAGACTGCAAAAGTAGGAACCGAAAGCTTTCTAAAACAAATGACTGAGCAGCCCCTTAATGAATCAGACATTCTACTGGGGATTCAAAGTGAATAAAATATAATCTCCACCTTCAAACAGGACCCAGGTCACCAAAACACAAAGATACATTAACATTAATTGTAACCTTATTTTAAGCAGCCATATTAGTATTAAAAGGAAAATATTATGATAAAAGACAAAATAAATTGGCTCATTCTTGGGTAACTGATAAGTTGTGAGAGATAAAATGTGAAGTAGGCCTTGGCCATAAGTTGGAGGAATGTTCCATAAAGAGCTTACATTTGTGAAGATGTGGACATACCTGGTTTTCAAGAAGTAATTACAGAAAGGTCATTATGTTAAAAAAAATGATAGTTATTGACAAAAACAAATTTCAAGCACAGGTCAGAGAAAAATAAAAATATATTGCTTTATATATGGAGAACTTACATTGGTGGCAAGATGATGTTTATCTTCCTTAAATGCAGAGATTTTTCATATATAAAATACCAACAAATAAAAATGTTCTTTCTCTTTGAGTGTAGTAGAAATTATATGAAATGTAGACCTGGAAGTTCTTAATTTAGGTTTTAGCTCCACCAAATTCTGACTGTCTGATCACTGGTCTCAGCTTTCTTATCTGTAAATTTCAGTTAATAATGACATATACACACATATATCATTATGCTATATATGTATATGTATATATATATATATTAAAATAATGACATATATATACATATATATCACTATGATATATATGTATATATGTGTATATATATATTAAAATGATGTGGTAGTTTTGAAAGCACTGTATACATAGAAATATTAGTTATTTTATTAACAAATTCCCCCTTTTATGTGAGAGGACAAAGGAAATATTTTCATTGCTCAAAGGTTAAAAATGTCTATGAAGTATTTTGTTCATGATAGTACAACTTTTCAAATATCTGTAGTTTGCTTTTATTAGTGATATGTCTGAAAGATATTGCACTCTTAATTTAGATGATACTGGCACAAATGTAATAGCTTTTTATTTATTTATTTATTTTTGGTAGATGAACACAATACCTTTATTTTATTTATTTTTTTTAATGTGGAGCTGAGGATCAAACCCAGTGCCTCACACATGCTAGGCAAGCACTCTACTACTGAGCTACCAGCCCATCCTGAAATGGAGTTTTTTGGTTTTTTTTTTTTTAACTTTACCATTTCATTCCTATTCCCTTTTGAGTAAAACAGTCTTTTAAAAAATTATTTAATTCTTTTTTTGGATAGTGGGTAAAAGTGGGTTTTTTCCTTTCTAGTATAGTAAATGCATGATAATTAAAATACCAATTGCAATAATATTTGTACTGGCTTGCAAGATTTTAATTTTATTTACTTTCAATTACATAAAGAACTGTCAAGAAAATTCTTCCACCTCTTTTGTAACTAAAACTTGCCATGAATCTGTGCATATCTGTGTATAGGCTGTTTCTGTTTGTGGTAATAATAATGTATACCAGAATTTCCACTTTGAACTTGGACCATTAAAGAGAATTTTCTTAAAAAAAAAAAGAAAGAAAGAAATTACTCAAAGGTGAAGTTAAGTTCAGGATGCAGGTAGGGAAGGGAGGTAGGAGAGGGTGGGCAGGCAGGCTGAGCTTAGGTACAATGGGTATCAAGCCAAGAAAGAAGACCCAGGAGCAGCACTGGGTATTATAATGTCATATCCAGGGAAAGAACCTAGCAGGATTAAAGATTTGGGAAGGCTGAAAGAGCTCCATCAGTTATTTTCTGCCTGGTCTCAAAATTATTACTCATAGTAGTAAATCAAAGGCCATCATATGAATAAAGTAAATAAGATATCCAAAGTCAGAACCAGATCATTCCTCATGAGAATTATTTATATCATGAATCCCAACTATCTTTCTTCATGGTTCATAAAAGAATCAAATATTTTTCTCATTAAAGCAAGCGCCTGGAATTTGGTATATATATGCTTGTCCAGGCTGGCAGTACTCACCATTGGAAAATTAAACCTCTCCTGAATGGAAAAGCTAAGATCTCAACCTGAAACATGAACTCTGTGGCTGAAATGCAGCCTTCTTCCTTTGTAGAAGTGCTCAGATCCCAATTGGTTGTAATACTTTTGCCTTCAATAGCCAGGCCAAAGTGCTGTAATGCTATCCTCAATGAAAACAGAGGGAAGATAGTCCCACGTTTAATGTTTTCTAATCTGCTCTGTATCAGAAAGATGTCTGAGGGTCTAGGTTGTAACCATACACTTTCATTAAAAAACAATCACCTTACCCTCAATATGTCAAAATGTTATCAGGAAGCCCTGCATCTGAAATCTGATGTCCAATCGACTGCCTAAAGCGTTCTCCTTCTCCACTGTCCTATCTATTTCAGTAAAATGAAACCCTATATTTATTGACATTTCCTTTCACAAGACATTTCCTTTCAAGATATGTTCTTCTCATACCAGCAGAGGGAGGCCTGATCCACTTCCTGAGCTTTGAGACTGCTCAATTAAGTCTCTCAGGGATTCTCCAGGAGGAATGTAAGTTCCATCCTGTTCCAGCCCAATGCTGTACCGAGGTCTGGTTTCTTGTCTTTTATACCTAAGGATAGACGATTGGGATAATTTTAGAAACTGAAATGTACTGACACAGATAAAGCATTGCAGATAAACACTAATCACAGCAGGTTTGATTTTATCATAAAAATGCAAGACAAGATCAAATGTTGCCCCTAGTTATGGTTTCTAAAATACAAATCTTAAATTTTGCTGATTTTTTAAAAATAAACGTCATGTTTTTTACACAGTGTCAACCATTTACAATTTTTCTGCTTCTTTCAATTGCACGTCTATATTCTGTTAATATTTCCACATAGTTTCAATATTTATTCCCTAAGTTATTTTCCTTTTAATTATAATGTTTTCAATTAGAACATGAATTTATTTGAATCCATTCATTGACACATTTGCAGAGTATCATAAATGAATATTAAATTGCCTGAAAGACAAATTATATGGGTATAAAGATCTTTCATATTTCATAAACTAGAAAATAAGTTCTTAGATGACTGAAAATAGTTTGTAGCTGTCATACTTTATTATAACAACTTTTTATTTTAACATTTATTCTATAAATTATATTTAAAAATCTTTTATATGAGAAATTTTTAGCTCAAGAAACATGGAATAAATTGAACTACTCAAAGTTCAGCGTAGTCCTTGCTTTACTTAGAATCAATCTGAGAAGTAATCAGTGCTGGAACTCCCCTGATTTCCTTAGAGGTGAAATATTTATAAGAATAGTTTTGATGTCTGAAGTGGAAATGAGTTGGGTACCTATTTATAACTTCCTTGGGATAAATATTTGTCAATAGTTTCAAATATTTTAAGTCTAAAATCCAATTAGACCAAGGAAAGCTTCAATGAAGAAGATCAACAGAAAAAAAATGGTAGAATATTAGTTTATGAAAGGTACTGTGAATGCCAAATTCCATATCTACATTGTTAGAACCTTACCTGAAGTAACAAAATAAAATGATAAGGACCAATAGCAAACTACAGACAGTCACAGATATAAGTAAGGCCTTGTGGTGTATAGGTCCATCAACAAAATCTGAAATTAAAAAGAGAGTCATGATATGGAGAATATTTTTACTTAAAATGAGGAAACAACTTTTTCTCAAAAGTACTTGCTAAGCAATATATCCAAGATATGAAAACACTTTTAGCATGACAATTGATTAAAAATACACAGACACTCAAAACTACATGTTTGACTTATGTCAATCATCCTTCATGTAGACACATTTCAACAGCATACATTTCCTCTCTGGAAGGAACGGACTTGGCACAGGATAAACGCATGGAGAGAACAGGACAAGAGCAAATGGATGTCCTTCATGAATACAATTTTTTTTCAAATGGAAACACACTATAAAAGAATGAATGTGTTCTTGCCAAAGAATATGTGAAACTTTTAAATGATATTATATATTATTATGTATATATAATATAAAATTTATAATATAAAAATACATGAAACATATTCACTTTGTCTTAACTCTCATTCTTGACAAACCAGATTTACTTAATGCTTGTTTTCTCAAACTTTGTATGAGTAAGAATGACAGAAAGACATTCAATACAAATGCATATTTACATTTACTGACTGTGTGTGTATGGGTTTTTGTTTGTTGGTTGGCTGGTTGGTACTGGGGACTGAAGGCAAGAGCATTTTACCACTGAGCTACATCCTAGCCTTTTTTATTTAGAGATACAGTCTTGCTAAGTTGTTGAGGCTGGCCTCAAACCTGCAATCCTCCTGCCTTAGCCTCCTAAGTCATTGGGATTACTGGTATGAGCCACCAAACCCAGGTAATTTTTATGCAGTGGTTGCTGGGCCATATTTTGAGAAAAATGACTTAAAGCAATGTGCACTGTACTCATGCAGTAACAGAATGAGTACTATTATTGTTAAGGGCAACATTTACCCTTGAGAAGAGTTATTATTGTCTTTTATTACAAGTGGAGATTTTCCAACTGTGTATCTTTACAAATATGGCCACCCAAACAATTTCTTTGGATGAAGTTCTTATCCCACCCAATGTTACTTATTTTCCATTAAAAAAGTATATGTTATATGAAGAAAAACTAAAAAGCATCAACTAACTAACGTTAAAAACAAAATCACTACCTCATTACCACACAGGAGAATTTATAGCCAACAGTTAGGTATATGCCATCTTGGTGTCATTGTAATGAATAAAAAAAATTCATAAGCAAAATCATTCAAAAATTGTATAATATATTGCATTATAGATTATTTTAATTTATAATATTGTTAACATTTTCCAAAACAACAAGTTTTTTTTTCTGAAATATGATTTAAAGACTACATATTATTATATGTAGGGACATCCTAATTAGCCAGTCTTCTCTTGTTTATTTAGGAGATTTCAAAGATTTTGCTATAATATTTCTTTATTATAATAAATACAATTCTATAGTAAGTAAACACATATGTCTTGGCACATGTCAATGCTTATTTCTTTGGAATTCCTAGAATAATTATTAGGTCAAAGGACATATATTTCAAGTCATATTGTCAAACATCCTTTAAAAAGACCACATTATCAATGTAAGAATGTTTTAACTATTTTGAAAATATTTCAGCCTTACTATGAGAATAATCAACTATGAGAATAAACAACTAATAATCTATGAGAATAAACAACTCCAATATGCCAATTATTCTCATTGTTAAAATTTTATATTTGTTTTATAATTCTCTTGCTCTATTAGTGTCCCATACATGTGTGTGTATCAGTATACACACACATACGTATACATATATTTGCATTTGTATTTATTTACTTTTGTATGTCTGTATTATTTTTTAACTATATAAAGTTGCAGAATAACACTCCTATCCACTGTATTCCCAGTTTTAAATGTATTCCCAGTTTTAAAAGTAAGAAAAGTTTGATTTTGCAGAAATTCAAAAAGAATGCTACTCAACTAAAACTACAGAGGTTCACATAATCACAACACATTTTCAGTATAAGGACACAAAACTCTTTTTAATTCCAGTGATACAGTTTTACTAAAATTCTCACCTTCCCTTGTCTTTTATTTTTCATGTAAATGATGAGTACAGAATACACCCTAAACTGCAAGAACACTGTATTTACTTCTCATTTCATGATCTTTCTGGTTTGTGAAAACAATGAGACCACAAAGGCTCTCTCCTTACCAATAAGCTCTTTCTCTAAGGCTAGTTTTACCTCCCTTTTCACATTTTTTTTTTGTGGCCCCAATACCCTAGCGCCTGCAGCCTCCCTGTCCATCCCCCTGTCTCTCCTCATGAACAGGAGATCCTTAGCAATACACCTTTTGTCACACCAGTCATGTTTTAATCTACCATTACCTGGGCTCAGAGCATTAACAAATGTAAACATTCAAGTCTCTGCCAGAGTCTCCAAAGCCAACAAGGCCAGATACCTATCAGGAAAAGAGCAGAGCCCACAGTTCTCTCTGGGCAGCTTATTTCTACCTGTACTGTCACTCCAACTACTCAGGAAACTGAACCAAGAGTTCCCCAGGGATGTCTAACTGATTCCAAGAGGCAAGTACGGATCGTCAGCAACTTTGAAACAAAACTGCACCTGTCACTACTAATGACCCAGCAGAGGAGTAGTTAGGAACTTCTCAGGCTGACAGGACTGTGTTTACAGGACTAGAAGGTGGTTCATATTTGCAACATGAAATAAAAAGGAAAAAAAATCATACAGCTAGAAAGGATCTTGGAAAATAATTGCTTGTCCAAAGATATCTTTTCAAGCACTCTAAGTATTAATGATTATGGATAATCGGGAGATATCATCCAATCAATACAGTATAAAGAATTTAAAAAGAATAGCCTTGACACACAATGTTAGTAATAACATTATATATTTACTTTTATCATATGTTGGGATTTCTTTTTACAGTTAAATCTAGATTTAAATTTTTCTTAAGAATAAAAACAATATTCTAGTTATTCTCACGTATAAAACTGTTTGGGGTCCTATCTCCTGATAATAAAGGAGATTTAAGAAACAACTTTTATATCCAAATTTCTGTATGAGAATGGGGGGGATAAGTTAATTACCTCTGAATTCCTTTCATCTGTCTTACACACAAATTTAATCCGAATTTCCCAGATAGGAATTGAGTGTTTATTTTATTTTTGGGGGTGTATGGGGGGGACAAATACCAGTATATTTTATGTACACTGGTAAGAAAAGACAGAGACATAGCTGGCAATGGGCACAAAACCCAGTCATGTGTCATTCTCAAGAGCTGCCCAGTTGGAAGGCAGTTCTACCCACTTTAACAATTGCCCCTTTTTGCAGCTCCTCCAAGTCTGAATGGCCTCAGGGTAGAGGAGTTCTCCTTGCCTTGGCCACAGCTCAAGGACTGGGCCTCTCACCAGCCTTCTCTCCGGATGCCAATTCTGCACAGCCCACAGCTTCCTAAATACAAGTTCCCACAAGAGTTGAGCCACTCAGCAGCTACCTCAGGAGGAGATCCATGCAGAGAGAGAAACCAGGACTAAAGGGCCGGCTATTTAGTAGCCTTTGGTGTCCTGGGCCAGTCCACAGACCAGTCCACTCTCTAGTTACAGATCATGAACGTGGTCCCTGCATGTTTGAGTGGCTTTGGACATCTGCTCGGCTTTCCTGTGCCATCTCTTCTTCAGTGCCAGTCACAACAGCCTATGCTTATTCACAGCAAGAACACACAGTGGGCACCAAAGGAGCGGAGCATTGCAAGAAATGTTAGCACTACTCTCTGGCAAGGAACTGAGCTCCGTCTCGTATACTGGTCTACAATACTGAGGGCACAACCTGCACAACAGAAGGTCCATTCTGGGCTCCCCTTCACATGCTGTACACTAGCATACATTCCATCTGTTGAGGAGAATATGGATGTTTCACTAGTTAGATGCCTTTACCTAGAGACTTTAGTTTATAATTGGCAATACCTAAAGGACAGCATTTTATTTACTTACTTGTTGGCTTATTTATTTGTACTAGGGATCTAACTCGGGGTGCTCTTCCACTGAGCTACATCCCCAGCTTTATTTTATTTTATTTTTTGAGACAGGGCCTAAGTTGCCCAGGTTGGCCTTAAATTTGTTATCCTCCCACCTCATCCTCCCAAATCACTGAGATTATAGATAGGTGTATACCACCATTTCTGGCATGTCAGGGATAGCATTTTAACATAAATCTGTAAGCTGCGCACACTATATTTATTAAACGGAAAAAAATTTTTCAACTTTGGAAATTCTGTATTATAATTTGACTGAAACTACATTAAAATCATCACATTCCAAAACAGAAGGTTATTTCTGAAAAATTTTCTATAAAGTCTATATGTAGTACATGAGTAATTTCAATATTTAAACATTAAAACCCACACCAACTTTCTTCAATTATAGAAATTTTGTTTTTTCACAAGCCAAATCAGCATCTTACTTAATAAAGCAAGAGCTTCTATTTATTTCATTTTGACACTGTTATCATTTATTTAAGTGTTCATTAAAAATAAACAAATGCTGCTATAAACCGGGTGTGGTGGCAGACGCCTGTAATACTGGCGGCTTGGGAGGCTAAGGCAGGAGGATCACAAGTTCAAAGCCAGCCTCAGCAAAAGTAAGGCACTAAACAACTCAGTGAGACCCTCTCTCTAAATAAAATACAGAATAGGGCTGGGGATGTGGCTCAGTTCCCTGAGTTCAATCCTGGGTAACAAATAAATAAATCAATGTGACTTAAGAAGTAATTTTGGGATGAGGGACTTCTTCACATCCTCCTTCACTTCAGAACAGACGTTTCTTCTCATTTCTATTCTTACCAACAGCTGTAGTGTTACTAGGCTTCTGAGTCATATTTTGTTATTGATGAAGGTGTTGGAGTTGATCTAATTATTTTTCATATTTCCTCATTCTGGAGAAAGAATATTATCCTAAGGTATTTTGCTTTGCTGGTGCTGCAGTGAAAAATAAGCAAAGCAAATCATGCCACGCACAGGCTGTGTAAATTTGATGAAGTTAACCTTTTTTGTATATTGCAATTTCCTCATTTTTAAAATGGGACCATCAGTCCTAAGTACCTCATAGAGTTTCTGTAAGGTATAAATTGGGTTAGTTCACATAATACTCAGCACAATTTTTAAATTTCACCCATGTAGCCTATCCTTCCTCACACTTAGGTAATTCTTGTTCATCTGTAAAGTCTTATTCAAGCGTCACTTCTAAAAGGCTATTTTGATATCCTCCCACCCCAGAGCTAGCCACTCACTTTTTTATGTAACTAACATACTTTACTGTCTAACTCTATTATTGAAATTTTTTCACCAAACCTAAGTCAATTATTTACATTTTCTTTCTCGAATTCTAAAGTATAGTTTGGAAAGCAAAAATTGTCTTTATCCATTTCTATATATCTTATTGCTTGGATTTTTTTTTAAATTGTGAATTTTTGATGTGAATTCTTTTTCTTTTTAAGAAATAAAATCAGCCAGCTGTGATGTAGCACATGTGTAATCCCAGTGACTTGGGAGTCTGAGGCAGGAGGATCACAAGTTCAAAGCCAGTCTCAGCAACTTAACAAGGTCCTAAGCAACTCAGTGAGACCCCATCTCAAAATAAAAAATAAAAAGGGCTGGGGGTATGGCTCAGTGGTTAAGTGCTCCCTGAGTTCAATCCCCAGTACAAAAAAAAAAAAAAGGAGAGAGAAAGAAAGAAAGAAAATCCACCATGAAGGATCCCTTGAACCCACTTATATAATACTTAGCAATCAAGACCATGACAATACAAATCATTTATTTGTGTGAGAACAAAGAGAAGAAAGGAAACATGGGAGTTATTTTTAATACAAAGTCTTTTGGGACTTAATATCTTTTTTTTCAATGAGCAAAACTTAAATGTATAAGTTTTAAAGTTAAAACTTATAAACATCATCCCTATTTTATCAGTCTATTGATATATGATGAGTAAAAATTACTCTAGCATTGATAAAATGAAATGTCATATAGCAAATGATCTTTTATTTAGTCTTTTATAAGGTTTTTATTTTAAAATCAAGAAAGCCAAATGGCAGTTTCCAAGTTAAATACAACTTCTGAATACCTTTTGTGGGTAAGCACGAAGCACCATCTCCCTCTCCTCTCCTGAGACACCCTGCAAGCTCTAGGAACTACAACTCTGGGAGGGAAGTGGGGAGAAGTCAAAGCAACACACATCCTAAAAGTATAATCACAGGCAACTACTGTCCCCAGAACTGTCTGCATGCCTCTCTGAGTGACAGGTTCATTATGTTATCTTGCCTCAGCCCTCCATTTCAGCTCTGAAAAATGTTGCAGGTAGAAGAGCTGGAAAAAGAAAAAATGCTTCCCATGTTCATTTTTACTGTGCCCAAGCTTTGCCAGCCTGAAAGTCATCCTGGCCTTACCTCTGTTTTTCAGTGGAGGCAAAGTAGGGTGGAGGTCTTTATTACATTCATTCCTTTCTGTGCAGCATTCAATTGATCTTCTTTGATGAGGAATAGGAGTGTCCTAAAATTGAACCCAAACAGCTTTTAGTGAGTCTCCTCTAAATTTCAAACTCAGTTGGTCTAAAATATAAGAAACGATTACTAAGAGAACTCATTTAAACATCCAATAATTTTATACAAACATCTTGAAAATGTTAGTTTGTATCAGATAATCCATTTCAAATTATTGTATATTATTGCAACTTCTGCATTTCAATCAAATTACCACTATATTTGTAATAATCAGTGTCCATAAACTGAGGAAGAAGTCTTGGTTTAATGCAATTAGATAAAATGGGTTTTGAAGAATATGAACTAATGACACACTAACAAGAAGTTAACAAAACTAAAAAGGGCATTTCAAAAAAAAGGGAGAGTTGGTCCAATGAGAATTTTTAATTACTTTCTAGATTCCTAAAAATGGGCTAGCCATGAAAAATAACTATTTTGTCTTACTTGAATCTTGGTAGAAATACAGCCAATGCAAAATCACAAATGAAATCGGGTTATCTTCCTTACCCGACACTGAAAATCTGAACCTTCTAGTCCTAGGCATCCAGAAGTGACCACAGGCATCCCCGAGTCGTCTTCCTCTATCATTGTGAAACAGTATCCGTCTGTGCTAAAAGCAAAACGGGCAGAAAGACACAGAGAGAGAGAGACAGGTGGGGAGGCAGAGGGAGAAAGTCTGTGAGTTCAGGGAAAGCAAAATACATGACATGTATCATTTGCTTCATTATAAATAAGGAGAAAGTCAATGATCTTTATAGGTTACACACTTTGGAGAATCTCAAAACTTCCCTTTTATGAAAGTAAATTTAATTATCATAGGAACATTTAGTAATATCTTCTCTACCTAGAAATTTGTGCCACGGGATGTAAAATGTCCAAATAGCACATATCATTAATTAACATGGATATCCATATATACCATTGATGAACTTTGGCCCTTCACAGATACCACTTGCCTGGACAAATCAAGACATAAAACTCTGAGGAAGTAGTACCATCCTCACCTTTTATGTGAGAAAACTGAGGCTCAGAGAACATGAGTCATACAGTCAGTGAGAGAAGGCAGGCAGGAGTTGGAACCCATGAAGGTGAATATTTAGGCCGGCTCCCCTTGGCCTGAGGTAGTGAAGTAAACTTATTATCACTGAGGTATGACAACTACAGACAGGTAGGAGCCAGTCCAGCAGGGCACATCTTAGGTAGCAAAGACTCCACCATTGGGTTCCCCTGCCTCTGGGTTGGCCAGAAGTTTGGCTTAAGCAGTCTGGGCTTATGCTGGGAGTGGATAAGGGCAGACAATAGAAAGAAGGGGTTTTTGACAAAACAATAAAAAAAAGCAAATTTTTAATTTTTATGTTTTCCTAGGTTAACATTCACTAATGTCATATATTTTTTTAACAAGAGAGAAAATAGTAATATTTCTTCTATTTTACAGATGAAGAAATTGGAGATAAGAGAGAATACTACACTTACATAAGGTTGAAAGATAAACATTTGCAGAACCAGGGTTTGGATAAAGGCTCTCTTACTTAATTCCCACATAATTTTTTGCTATCCTGGGACTAAAATGAAAAACAAGAACTGGTAAAAATATAACTATTTGAAAACAGACATTACTGTCTTCACAAGTTTGGATAATAAATGCCAGTAGACTCCCAGTGTAAGCCATAAGCCACTACTGCTTGGAGCATATATTAGATGTGATTTGTAGTTTGTCTGTTCTGTCTTAGGGGTAGCAGCATTCTGCCACACATAAGCCCTTCAGTTATCATCAACATTTTTAGAAGTGTTTACTCAGCTTATCACCCTCAAGCAATCCAGCATGCCTCAGTTTATAAGAAGTAGCTGAGCAAAGTTCACACATACTAATGAATGGCTTGGAAGGGTCAATGATAAATACCTTTGTCAGACGAAGGTCAAATGCATGAATATTACTGAGAAGAAAAAAATTCTCTCAATAGCCTATGTTCTAAATTCTCTGGGGCTTTTTAGCCAATTCACTAAAATTGCCAGGAAAATGTAAGCCATATAGATGCTGAAGGTAATAAATAAATGTTCCTTAGAAATTTAAACAATCTGAGTGAAAAGTACTCATATGGTTTTTAAAATTCTTTTCCTACAGACTTAGATGATATATAACCTACATTTCTTATCTAAAGCAAGATTCAGGAACTATCAGAAATAAGCCATCCTAATTTTCTGACATTAGGAATTCATAGGGGCTATAGCAGTCAATGTAATATATTACATCTACAGAATAGTTTCTCCTTAATCATGAGTTCCCTTTAATCAAAGACTGAAAATAAGGACTTGTAAATTTATAAGAGTAAAAAAGGTGGGGAGGGGTGCTGTGCACGGTGGTGGCATACGCCTGTAATCCCAGTCACTCAGGAGGCTGAGGCAGGAAGACCACAAGTTTGAGGCCAGCATAAGCAATTTATGGAGGACCCCATCTCAAAATAAAAAAAAAAAAGGCTGGGGATGCAACTCAGTGGTGGTGCAAACCTCTATGCTTATTTTCTTGACACCAGTATTGCCAAAAAAAAAAAGAATTAAAATGGCAATAGAAAAATCAGATAAAGATGTTGGCAAGTACTGTTGTAATGCCCTAGAAAATACAAAACTGAAGGAGAATAACTCAAGCTTTAAATGTACACCTCCTTGTTTGCAAAGAGAGGAATCAAAAAATATATAAAAGGATGGTGAAAGAGAGAAAGACTCTGGAGAAAAGAATTCATTTGCCATCAATATAAATTCAGAAAGGAATATTAGTTGAAGAACAAGAAAGAAGGTGACAGAGCCATTTTGGGGCATATTATCTGCAGCAAGCTAAAGTACTTTATAAATTCCTCACTGAAACTGCTGTCTAGCAAGGAACATTAACTGGAAACCAGCTTGAGAATCACAGGAGAGCTTTCAATTCTCAAACAAGCATAAATCTAAACCAACCTATGCTCCAGAGTCAAAGCTGATCAACTCTGCCCACCATCAGGAGCTGGTCGCTGGATGTCACATACAGAGGGCAACTGACTCCTCCCATTGGCTTATTGACGGCTGCCTGGGTGACCTATTTAAACTTAGTTCTATGTGTGCAGATTATCAGCCTCATTCCTACAGTGTTGATAGTGACAGGAAGAGGAAATGAAGAATCATAATGGAAATCAAAATAGAAATAATTTTAAAATCAAATCAAAAGTAGTGAGATGTATACATTAATATAAGACGAATCATGGTGAGAGTGATGATCATGAATTTTTAAAAATAGAAGAACAACAGATGTACCATTTTTAAAATTCTGCCCCCTCTGGGTCACAGGCAAAGAAAAGTACACAACGAAACAGGATAGCACTTGAGAGCATATAGAGTGCTGCTGATGGATGCCTCACGGAACACTAAATTCATAAAAAAGCAAAGAATGTGAGAATTCAAAGGTTACATGAGGTCACAGCAGGGAAAATATAGCTCAACTCTCCAGATGGTTCTGCAGGATTAAGGTTTCTTAAATTTGACCAATATTCTAAGAGCAAAAAGGTGTCTGGAACATCTAGAAAGATCATCAAGGGAGTAACCATTTCAAGAGATTTTTCAGTGTGTCCAAGTGAACATAAACCAACAAGAAAGGAGTGCACCTGCTTTAAAGCTTCGAGGGACTAAATGATATGCTTTTTAGGTAGATATGCAAGTAGAGACTGAGGGTTTTTAATTCCTCTCATTTCTGGTCACATCAGTTTATAATCCTCATTCCTGAGCTTTGTAGATGGTGAGAAACTTCATACGTCATTAAAAACTGCACTGACAGCATTTTGATTTAATGTGAGTACAGTGTGTACAAGGCTCATCCAAGCTTTGGTCCCTTCAACTCTATTCTTCCACTAAGACCTCAGGTCTCTCTTTTGAAAACCCAAGGGCTGCTCACAGCCACCAAGCTGAGAAGGCACTATCGTAAAACTTTTCCTCTAACTAGTTTAAATCTTTATATAAAGATTAACATCACTGTGAAATAATTTCTAAAAGTGTATCTGCTTCGCTCAATCAAGTGAATGAAAATTTAAAAGTATTATTTCAAATTTAGTCTCTACAAAAAATAATTATATAAATGGGTGCAATATGTTCAATATCACCTACCCAAAGAAATAACAGTTCTCTTGACTGATCAATATTTATCCTTCCCTCTTTTAGTTATAATGCTAGAATTCATAAAGTTAGTCTGAATGTGGTTGTTAGAATGGATCTCAGAAGGCTGGTTAATATTGGGTCATTTGTAAGCAAATGCTTGAGAGCATCCTATCTTCAAAAATATCAATTTCATATGCAAGGGAATAAAGTAAGTTTTCAAAACTTCCTGTCACAGGTAAACTCAAAAGAGGTGTACAACTTGTCAAGTTGCTATTTAAATCACGCACATTTCAGTCCATTGACTAAAACAGCTGGAAATGCATAGAGCTTTTCGTTAATGGTGGTTCATTTGATATTTGTTGAGAATACTATGACTCTGGCTGAGTTATGGCAAGAATGTCAGGGCAAGAACGACGGGGCCTTTGCTTTTGAGCTAAGTGACATGAGAGTCACTAATACAGGCCACCAAATCCTAAAAGAAAAAGAACAGCATTCAATGGAGCAGTAGGAATAGAAATCACAAGCTACCCAAGTGTTTTCTACCAATTAGAAAGTTAAAAAAAAAAAAGATGAATAGTAATAATTACCAAAGCAACAGAATTCTAGAGATTTGTTTCCCTTCCTTAACTTCTTAGATAGATTCCCATACAACTGGAAAGGAATGGAATGAAATATATATGGCTCTACTGTGCCCTCCTCTGGCTTTTTCTCTGAGAGGGCTATGCAGTTGGGAGGTGCAGTTGCATTAATGACAAAGCCCCAGCGGGGGCTGCCCTTTTCTATTCTGTCCTCAAGAACATGTAACTACTGTCCACCCCTCCTCCCTGGTCAACACACTAAATGACTTAGTATTGTGTTTATTTTTTCTGACATATAAGACTTCTCCACTCTGTCTCAGTTTATACACTCATCAAGTGCTCATATATTTTTACCTCCACCACCCTGTACAGATCCCCACTGTCTCTTTGAAGGACTTCTCTCCTCTCTTAACCCTTTACCCACTGCACACAATATTGCCTGATAGATTCTACATTTTCTTGCTTTGATCAATAACCTTCAATTGTTCTCTATGTACCATTTTAAAGAGCCCTACACTATTGACTTCTCATTAAGCCCAATAACAAACTGGCCTCATTTGACATTCTCATTTCTGATTAACCAGAGGCATAAAAGGAGAGTTATCTTTCATAAAAGGCTCTGTCAGCAAATTTGAAATCATATACTCTTCCAACTAAATAAATTTCTAATGAGGGACCCACCATTCTTCTAAGTGCAATAGTTCGAAATCAGAATGCTCTCCTGGAAAAGAATCATAAAGTTCAATGTTTAGGTGGCCTGGGCCACAGTGGCAAAAACTGGATGGCTTACAGTGATACTCAGCATACAAGGTAAGCACGTTCATTTTAAATCCTCTGAGACTAGGTCAGGAGCACCTGTCTGAAGACTCAGGAAGAGGTTTAAAAGTCCCAAGTTAATATACCCTGTAAAAAGACTTGCAGCCCCTAAGATTTTCCTTTTGGCCCTATGACCTTCAAGATATATAGTGGGAGACCTGTCTAGATCCCAATTTAAGCAGCTTGGTGTCATTTGCATAACTTTTGTGCAAACATACATTTCAATTTATCATCTCTCTAAAACCTGAAAACTTTTGGGCAGAATTTTTGTTCAGTGTCCAATACTAAAAATTACCTCTGAAAAAAGAATGTAACATAATTTTTAGAAATGGATAGACATTCATGAAGGCATGAAGAAACCTGAAAGAGATGTTGAGAGAGAACAAATATGACTATCACAGATCACAGTAGTAAAACAAGAAGGCTATATAAAGCCAGACTCAGTTATATACAGAAAAATAAACAAGTCTAAGATAACACTTGCTAGAACAGGAAAATGACACAGAACATTTGCATAGTGAAAAAATCACATAAGAAGAGTTATTTAAGACTTTGCATTGATGGTCTATGGTCCTAGGAATAGAATCAGGAATTGGAAGGATTACAATGCAAAGTTACTCTTGGAAAAACATTTAGAAGACAGACATCATCGTGAGGGGAAAAGTAAAATGGTTTTACCCTTACTTTGGATTATAGATATATAGATACTCAGTCATGATATATTTGCACTATATTCTCCAATATGCAAACCATGAGCAATGGGAATGGCATGCAATTGGGTAGCAGACACACGTGCAGCTAATAGAGATCAATCCAGGCATGACTTTGGCCTTGGAACTTGGTTGATAGAGCGAACAATTGATGGTACTAGTGAAGAATTTACGAACCCCTGAACTGACGACACATCCTCTGAATTAACATATCTCACAATCTCACAGTGACATATTTCAGAATCTCTTTATAGTAGATAGTACTCGTTTCTAGTCCCTTTTGGGATGTGATGAACATGAAGCCTTCCTGGGACACACTGTTTGACTGACATTTGCCTGGTACAAGGCCTCAGGCCAAACAATTTAGACCAGCCCTTATGTAAGGCATAAGAAAGCACCCCTTTGCCTTGAAAACTGCTTTACTTCAGAGTGCAAGACTTAATGCAGCGTTGCTTAAGTTACATCCCAGCAGGACAGAAAATTGCTTATTGCTGGTCTGTGAAGGAGTTAATATAGAAATTGAAACTCATACAGTAATTTCAGTGTATAAATCCATGTCTAAATGATAGAAATAGAAAAAAAGGGCATGTAATTTGCAAAGTTTATATTCTTTTTTTAATAATTCATTTTTATTTTACTTTTAGAGGGGGTGGCTATCTTTCACCAGAGAAATCTAGAGAATTACTCTTTGGAGGGCAAAGAATCCAGTGTGAGCTAACAGAAATGAAGGTGGAAAGTCAAGGATTTACTCTATGTCTTAGGACAAGGGAACAAAAGTAGTCCTTGTGATTTGCACATTATTGATCTCAGCTCATGGAAGTCTCAATTGGAGTTGAAATCTCATTAGAAAAATACATGTGCATTTTACTCAAGAGTGGATGTTGGGGCTGGGGATGTGGCTCAAGAAGTAGCGCGCTCGCCTGGTATGCATGCGGCCAGGGTTCAATCCTCAGCACCACTTACAAAGATGTTGTGTCTGCCGAAAACTAGAAAATAAATATTAAAAAATTATCTCTCTCTCTCTCTCTCTAAAAAAAAAAAAAAAGAGTGGATGTTCAATCCTCTAAGAACCAGTGTCAGGGTTGGCTTTTGGCTAAGAATTCGTGATTTTGGAATTGTGGCCACAATTTCTCATCATGTCATCATGCCTACTGATTACTTAACTTTCCATAGCCTCAGATTTCTTACCTGGAAAATATAGATAATGCTACATTCTATATAGAAATGTTTATTAGTTAAAGATAGGTAAAATAAATATGCTACTGAAACTTATAAAAGTTATTTTAAACTTATAAACTTATAAAAGTTTCAGCAAATATTAGTTTTCTGTTGACCTCTCCAAGTTAACCCACCTATGCTGGTCATAACTATGTTCTTTTGAGGGATTCTTTGGTCATTGCTGTTTTTCTTCCTGTGATTTTCTTTCTTTCATTATCAAAAATCAAAGATTGGCAAACATATAATTCAAAGCCCATCTCAACCTGGCTTCCATCTCTACTACCTTAAATATTTCCAACCTGCTTCTATTGATGTCATTGGACCTGATTGCCATTTTCTAGTTCTTTTTCTACTTGACCTCAAATTGCATTGAAGATAGTCAGCCTTAATATTTCCCTTGGTAAAATTAGCATTGGGGACACTAATTCTTAATCTCCTGGGACATGTCCTTGACCCAAGCATTAAATGTCTCAAGGCTCAGTCCTGCTCTGGTAGGTGGTAGATTGTTCTACTATTGATCCCAATTCCGCATCCTTCTCCATCATGATGGCTTCCCCTTGACTTTGAGCTTGACTGCATCACTTGATTTGATTAATGAAATATTAGAGGACATGATGCAGAAAGGGGCTTTAAAACATCACTCCTCCACGGGAGTGATGAAATGAGAAAGAAATGTCCCAGGCAACCACTGGTCCAAGAAAAATGAAGAAATATAGAGCAAGCCTGTACCCCATTGGCAGCCTGAAGTCAAGCCCAGCCAATCCCAGCAGAGCCCAGCACAACTGCAACCCATCTATCAAACTCTATGTGTAAAAAATAAACGTCTTTACATGTAAGCCTCTGTGACTTTGAGATTGTGTATTTTACAGCAAACACTAACCAATGCTCCACGTACGCTACACTATCAAAGCAATCTTTATTCTGAGCACAGATCCATATCCCACTGTACAGACTGTTTCACTTATTTATTGGAAAATGTCAAAAAAAAAAAACCCAAAACTCAATTTGGAGCCAGGAATATGGTTCTTTGCCTCTGTCTTCTTTCAATAAAAAGCTATACTATGCACCTAAATCTAAACCTAAGTCTTGTAAAATTCTTTTGTCCTTCTCCCTCCAATATCCAATCCATTAACATTCAACTTTACCTTCTGAATGTTTCTCAAATGCATTCAATTCTCTCACCAACACCACACTAGCTCCAGATCCTTTTCTCACGTGGACTGTACTTACTGAATCCCCTTCCAAGTTCTCTAACTGTATTTCTTGAATTCACTTTTGTTTCCTCCTGACCCATTTAATATACTGTAGCAAAGCAAATTTAAAAAGACAAAAAGGATCATGTCACTCTCCATTGGCCCTACCACTGAAACACCTCTATCAATGGCTTCCAAGGCTCTTAGGTTTGCTTACGATAGCCTACCAGGCATAGTTATCTTTCCCCTGTCTCCATGCTCAGCTCCTACCACATCTCCTACACCCTCTGTTCTAAAAAAAACCAGTCTTCTTTGAACACAATAAGCTCCCCTTCTTACAACAGAGAATTTCCCTGCCTGGCCATTTTCTCCCAAGCCAACTTAGTACACTCCTGTGGCTAATGAAAAAAAAAAAAAAGACAAATATTTTAAACTGAGATAGATATGGAAAATCCTAAACAAAGGATTACTAAGACAATAGCTCAAATGACACAGAGATGTATTACGAACACCACAGGCTTAGATAAAACAGTAAACTACCTCCCCTTAATTTGCTTCCTCCTGCTAATTTATCTTTATTCAGAAAAACAAATTAATTTTCCTGACAATCTTCTGTTTATTGTAAAGAGACAGTGTTTCCCAGGAAAAAACAACTAGAAATTATTTTACCATAGCACAAAACTCAGTGATCTCTGCATTGTTCTGCAGTAAAGAGCCAAGTTACCAGACCACCCTGGATCCCAAATCCCATGTCTAAAATGAGAATATGCAATTCCCCTCCCTTCTGAATGGTACTGCTGATTAAATGAGACATGTGCTTTTGAATACACCCAACAACTTCTCTCCCTGTGTTAGTCAGTTAACATGTTATTTCTTGTGTTAATTATATAGATCTTCAGGATATTCTAGTAAGCTTATCAAGGTGAGCAGTCCTTACCCATACTGGAGGTATTTCAGACATGAGAATTTTTCAGATTTTAGAATAACTGCATATTCCTGAGATATCTAAGGGCCAGGAACTAATCTAAAAATAAAATTCATTTAGGTTTCACATACATCTTATACTCATAGCCTGAAGATAACATACAATGTGTGTAATGAGCTTGTATTCTATGACCTGCCACACGAGGTTAGGTTTGTAAGTTTCAATTTATGGCACATCATTTCTGTAATCTAAAATTTCAGATTTTAGAGCATTTTGGATTTCTGAATTTTTAGAGATTCTCAACCTATATTAGATTTTCTGCATCATAGGAAACTTTACAAAAACTCTCTGAAAGGAAAATTAAAAAAAGACTCAAATCAGTTTCCCATACATTCTTGGCTGATAAAGTCCCAGATGTGTGTTAGTCAGGTGTTTTTTGTTTTGTCACTAACCAAAATACCTGACAAGAACGAATTGGAGGAGTAAAAGTTCATTTTGTTTCAGAGGTTTATTTTGCTCAGTTTCAGAAGTTCAGTTGAAGGCTGGCTGACTCTGTGGCTCTGGGCCTAGGGTGAGGCAGAACATCATGGCAGAAGGTATCACAGAGGAAAGCTGCTCAATTCATGGCAGCTGGGGAGCAAAGAGAGAGGATAGGCAAGAAGCCAGGGATAAGATCAAATCCCCGAGGGCACTCCTCCAATGAACTACTTCCTCCAGCCCTGCCCCACCTGCCTACAGTTACCACCTGTAACTGTCCATTCAAATTATTAATTCACCAAATGAACTAAGACACTTATGAGGTTACAGCTCTCATCATTGCCTAAAAGCCCCACCTCTGAACCTTCCTGTGTTGGGGATTTTGTTTTAAAAGCATGAGCTTTTCAGGGGATATTTCTAGATCCAAACTATAACACAGTCTGTTCTGCTTCTCTGACATTTTAACTCCTGAGATCCACACTTCTCTGGTTAACTTATCCACTTCTCCCTTGGCACATTCTGGCCTCATTAGACTGCCTTTCTCACTAGAGAGTAAACACAGCCATGGTGATCAGCAAGATGGATGGGAGTGCATAAGGACATGTAAGAAAGAAAAATGCCTACAGTTCAGTTTCAAATGTTACAAAGCATTTATAAAACCATGATTATCAAGTTCAATGTTGACTTTTCTAGTTCTTTGACAATGTCTTTCCTAAGACATCTGATGGACTCACATATGCTCCACATGATATTGCTTCCCAGAGCCAGTTTGTCAATATTTCCAATAGCTTAGGTGTTCTTTCCCACAAATTCTTAAAACAAAAAACATCACACATATGTGGCACTTGCTGCTGTTGAATTGACTGCAGGGAGCTGGTATTTTGAAAAAAAATAATAATAAGTAGTTTTGCTCCTTGACAGAAAGGCTAGGATCTGTGCTGTTTATGTGCATAAGTGCTATATGAAGGAAGGAAGACGTCTCAGAATGCTGTGTCAGGGTAAAACACAATTCTGTATTTCCCTAAGTACAGCACAGTTCTAAGCATCATTGTAGTTAGGTACTATTCTTCAAAATGTATTCTTTGGAAATACTGGCTTACGATTAAAAAAAAAAAAGTGTGAGCACTTGTTAAAGCTAGGCTTAAATGATTTATATCACCAACCTGCAGATATTGTTGACCGAGTCTTCTGGACAATGGTGGTGGCATTTACAACGCAAGACCTTTGGACGAGGGGTGGGGGCTGTGCTCTCCCCATCCTCTTTCTTGGTGCCCACATTTAATTTTCCTGAACTTCGCAAAAGCATGTTATCATGGAAGTTTGCTGAAAGGAAGAAAGAGTGAGAGTTAAAGCAAATGCAGGGTAGCCTGCCACAATCTTCTCTCCAAAGAATAATGTGAGAGTAAATAAGAAATGAAATACTCATGACTAAGGTTTAAACAGAAAAGAGAGGGTTTTCCACTTTATATTAAAAATATACCTTCTATGTATGTCTCATATTCTATATATGTCCCAAATAAATACCCAGAATCCTCCCAGGATACTGCTTTATGTATCAAATTATAATACTTGTATTTAACTGAGTACAAGTTGCTCAATGAATCCATGTTTAAAGATTACTCTTTATGTTGATGCAAGGGGTAAATATTATCAAATCCATTTTTTCAGATGAGAAAAATCAAGACTCACAAAGTTTAAATAAAGGATCTAGAATTTAAAATACAGATTGCTTGAAACCTAAAACTGTCTTTCTACCACATCACAAAGTTTCCGTATTTGACACACATTACGTATTTTTAAAAAAGAAATTATCAGAAATATTTCCTTGAATAATATCAGGTAGGAAAATAAAAACAGTAAATATCAAGATGTACTTTTAAAGATACATCTTCCCCATCAGCTTTTATACGTGAAGGTGCTGACATACTATTTAGTGATGTTCCTATTATTTTTGGTGGATGACAATATAGTAGATATGATTTTGTAGACAAAATTTCCTGGTTTTACAATCAACTAGAGTATACACTAGCTAGTTGTCCTTGGAAAACTTTATAAATAATCTTCCTGAACTTCACTTGCTTATCCTTTAAAATGAAGATAATTATAAACACCTACATTTGATGTCAAGGTTAGCAAACATATGTTACATAAAAGGGAGAATGCATTAATTGATGTGTGTTTCAGAAATTGTGTTAAGAGCTCTCATATACACCATATCCCTCCATAACTATCACCTTAACCAATGTTCAATTTATAATGTTTCTCATAACACATCTAACTAGACTATAAATCAAATTTCAACAAAATATTATCTAAACCAAATACTGTGGGGCTCTGTTTTTTAATTGAAGTTATGTATAAGAAGTGCCATAATATGCAATTTTGATTTTTTTTGAATCACGAATTAATTTCACCAGTTACATCACAGAATAAGTGTGATTTTTTTGAATCACAAATTAATTTCACCAGTTACATCACAGAATAAGAAATTTAGGGGAAAATAATCTAGGATGATTTCCTCAATTTCTAAGCTAATTAGTCAAATTCTTAGAGACTAGTAGTTGAAGTAAAAATTAATAAAATGACATTTATTAGAATCTCCTTCTAGCATTATTAACTCTGATATTTCATTACGTTTTTCAAACTTCCATTATGTGTACCTAACAAACATTTCTTTGCCAACTTAGTCTAGTAAAGGATGTTGACCAGTGGACATGTGAGGTACTTTAAACGTTTATAGACACTAGTATTGCTGTATGTATGAACGTGGCTATATAACCAATGTGATTCTGCAACCTGTACACTTGGAAAAATGAGAAATTATACCCCATTTGATTCAAATGTATGATGTGTCAAGATCATTGTATTGTCATGAGCAACTAATAATAATAATAAAAAAAGAATCCTTCCCTGTCCACAGTGCTTATGGTTCTGGAAATCTCAGGTGAGTCAAGGAAAGAGCATATTCAATAAGATCCATTTGAGTTTGAGATAGCTGATGTGCAGACTCCATTTTGGGAAACCCTAGGCTAGATTAAGCAAAGACTATTTGTTAAATCCAATCACACATTAATCTCAATAGGTGTATATTATTTCTGTACAACAGAAAAAGAAAAGTTAAACATAGTTCCTGTTAGTACTTCATTTTATAAGCCATTTGTTCAGGAGGAATGTCAGCAAGCTTGTGATCCAGGTGGTGTGTGTGTATGTCACTATATTACCCTGTCCCAAGGCTCCTTTCTTTTAAATCTGGTTCTCAACCTTACTAACTTGATGACCTGAATTGCCTGAAGGGATAAAGTGATGAAAACAGGGTATTTAACTGCATTCTACTTCCCTCCATACCAGGCTGTCTTTGAAGTTTAAAAATAAAATAATAAAAATTCATTTATTATGCAAATATCTACTTAAGGAACATGTATTGGGTGCCTACCACTTCCCCAGACACAACCTGAGTTACTGTGATGAATACAGCATCCACTGAATTTCCCATCTTCTGGGAAAAGTCGTTAAATGAAATGTGTGACACTGAATGGTCTAAAGTAGAAAAGGAAACCTCTTCATCTGATTAGAAATAAGACATCAATCTGGGAGAAACAGTTTAAGAGAAGATTGACAATTTTCTAACATCATCAATCTATTTAAAGAGTGGTATAAAATTTAGCTAGAAGATTCCTTGCAGTATTGCTTATCACAATCCAGGCTTACCACAGTAAGGGATTAGTTACATCTCTGAAATGAGATGGCTTTATAGCCATTAAAATGTTGAAACAGAATTAAGTATACTCATTGACAAGAAAAAAATGGTAGAATATAATGTTTAGTGAAAAGAGTGGATTATGGAGTAGTCTAGTTATGGAATCCTCCTACAATAAGAGGAAAATGGGCTAGACAGAAACCTACAAAATCAGAGATCAAGAAGGAGGAGACACCAGAAATAAAAGCTGGGGGAGCAGAAGGACAAACAATGGCTGATTCAACAAAGCCAAGAAAACAGTTTCCTTCAACAAAGGTGGGGAGAAGCTGAGAAGCAGCATAAGTTTACCAGACAACTCCCCAAAGAATCTAGAAGTGGCACTATGAGAAAGGAAGGTGAAGGAGATAATGAAAACAGGAGGCTAAAAATCTATTTTTTCTACATAGAGCTTGGATACCCCTCCCTACTCCCTACAGGCTAGTAATTTGTCTTCCTCACCCCTGCAGAGGACTGGAAGGGTAACATGTATGTCACATCATTGAGACACCTTCCTTATTTTCCTTTTCCACCATGCAGGTCAGGGACTATGGGAAGCCAAGCACAGAGAAGGGCAGGCGCCCCACCTTACTGCAGGCTCGTGGGTTACATGCATGCACCGGACACTACTGCCTCCCATCCTCCTCCCCACCATGGTTCCAGAACTCAGTGCATGTGGCTTATGCCTTCTTCCCTAGGGAACTGGGCCAGGGACAAACAAAAAGCTGAAGATAGAGAAACTGAGGGTTTCTCAGTGAATCTGTGTAATCCTACAGGGAGGCATTCTAGTGACAAGCACAAGAGCTTTCAGGAAACTCTTCTAGTAACATATATGTACACATCTTCCAGTGCTCTGCTCTCCTATGCATGAGCCACTAATTCATAGTCACTTAAGTATCTCAAGAATGCCTCAAACATCAAAGACTGCAAATAAAACAAAAGCATAGAGAAATCCACTTCCACTTGGAAAAAAATAGATCACTGAAAGAAAGAAAATAAAAACTTTAGAAAAACAAAGTTTTGTATCTGCCAGGCATAGTGGCCTATAATCTCAGCGTCTCGGGAGACTGAGGCAGAAGGATCTCAAGTTCAAAGCTGGCCTCAGCAACAGTGAGGTGCTAAGCAACTCAGCAAAACCCTGTCTCTAAATAAAATACAAAATAGGGATAGGGATGTGGCTCAGTGGTTGAGTGCCCCTGAGTTCAATCCTCAGCAACTCCCCACCCCCCAAAAAATATTGTATAAATCAAGAGCTCAGATGAGTGAAAAAATAAATGGTAAGAAATATCTAATAGAGCAAAACATATAGGAAAAGGTTTAAGTAACTTAGAGCATCAATTCAGGAAATTCAGCATATAAATAATATTAACTCTCTTGAGACTTGAGAAAACAGAGAAGACTTATATATGTATCATGAGTCATGCAAAGTCCCATAAATGAAAACTATGAATTTCTAATTTGAAAAGACCCATGAAGCTTAAGAATGTGCCATTGTAAATTTCCCTAACATTGGAGACAAAAGAAAACCCTAAGTTTTTACAGAGACAGAAGCAAGGGAAAAAAAGAGAGAAAGATAAAGGATAAGTATGGCAAGCTGGATGTGGTGGGGCACGCCTATAATCCTAGCTACTTGGGACACTAAGACAAGAGGATCTGCAACTTTGAAATCAGTCTCAGCAACTCAGTGAGACCCTGTCTGAAAATTAAAAACTAAAAACGGATGAGAAAATACCTCACAGGTAGAGCACCCTTGGGTTCAATCTTCATTACCATAAAAAAATAATTAAGCATGGCACCGAACTTCCCACAGTAAAACCAAAAACTAGAATAAAATGACACATACATGAGACATCATTTAAGTCTGATGAAGGAGATGCTCCATCAAAATAAGAACATAAATTTTTAAAAAGAAGAATTAATAGGTTCCTGCTAATGACAGATCCAACCCAAGAGGAAGGTAAAGCATACCCCCCAAAATAATGGTACACATGCATAATAAGACAAGACCCAAAGCCTCATTGAGAACTGGTCAAAAGACTCTGGAAGGGCAATCTGCACATTGTTGAAATTAATAGAATCAACTTTGCATTTTAAATCCAAATTAGGGTTCAGAAATTAATTTTTGATGGAAACATAGGACACCAAAGAAATAAATATTTTACCCTACGTGGCAGAGAATAGAAATATATATACATACAGTGAGTATGATTTTAAAAAAGAACTAAACCCTCATCTTCATTGTGAAAGTCAAAGGTTAAGCCTAAAATTAAATAGCTAAAAGGCAGCAGTACACATCTTAATTCAGAGATAATAAGGAAAAATACAAAAAAGACAAAATGAGAAAAGTCATAGATGAAGTTGCTATTAGAGAGGGAGAGATTGGGATGATTTTTTAAAAGTAATAAGTCTGTTTAAATTATGTTAAAACAAGCAAAATAGATTTTGAAATAACATATCTAATATAGGCTCACTGAAGCCTGTATTAGAGGGGGGAGGATTCATGTCATTATACAGATAATCACAAAGTACACAAAGGTCCTACTTCTTACAGAAAAATTAGCTCTGTGATCATTTTACATCATGAAATTTCAGTTTGCATTCAAAGGGGCTTTAACTCCTGTTTCTATATCTGCCTAAATCTATGGACTTGCAAATTTAAACAAATAACACTTAGGCAATTTGAAAATGCATTTAAATTGCTCTATCAGTTCAAAACAGGGAAAAAATTTGTCTCATATTCTGATATGGAATGAAGAACATCAATGACAACAGAAAAAGCAAGATACCAAAAAAGATCACCAAGCCAAAAAGAAGGAACTTGTCCAGCTTTTCTTTGTCACCACCTGCCAATGAGTGTGGCTTGATAAGTAATACTAAATCCACTGATGGTTTACTACCCTGTTGTATGCAGGATGTACCCGAGCTTCATTGTTGGTAAATCCATGCAGCTCATTCTATTAATTACCAACAATCTATTTTACACAGGTTGAGCATCCCTAATCTGAAAGTCAAAAGCACTCCAACACCTGAAACTTTTTGAGTGCCAATATGATGCCGCAAGTCTGGTGGTTCAATGTATACAAACTTCATTACCTTCAGGTTATGGGTATAAGGTATAAGTGAAACATAAAAGAATTTTGTGTTTAGACTTGGGTCCCAGCCCCAAGATATCTCATTATGCATATGCAATTATTTCAAAATCTGAAAAAAATGTGAAATCCATAACACTTCTATATCCCCAAATATCTCAAATAAGGTATATTCAACCTGTAATATTTTATAGAATATCCTAGGTTACCTTGTTCAGTTATTAAGGAAAAACATGTGAGTCTGGTAACTTCAGGCAACCTTTAAAGCAAAATATTGCATTTCAAATGCTGGAAAATCAGGTAAGAACCACCTTTAATATAAAGATGAAGATGTTTATTACTTCTAGCCTTTCTAAAAATACGTAACATTTTAATATGCAAGCAGACTATATGCTATCTTGCCAGAAACACATTCACAGGAACAAAAGGGTAAAGCTATTGCAGGATCATACGAGAGACACCACTTCCATAAACTGAGGTTAACAGACAACAACCTAATGAAGTGAATAAGGAAAAGTTGAGAGATGATGACTGCTTTTCATTAAACATTATATAAAATGCAAATATGGGTAAGGTAGAGAGCTCCTCACCTGCTCTTGTCAAAAAAAATCAAATAAAGGAAATAATTCACATATAAGCAAGCAATTGTTGTTTATTAATATACATGTAGTCAATTCCCTATGAATAAATATCACTATCAAACAAATCACAATACTTCCAATTGCCAGATAAGAGTAACTGATAATCTGGAGGTTAACAGAGAGAAGGCAGCGGATAAAAGGAAGAGAAGAAAAAGCAAAGTGAACAGACATAGTTAGATTCATTTTAAACACTAAGAACACTAAAAAAAGAAAGACTAAAAAAAAAAAAAAAGTTCCAGTGTCCATTCATGTTGGAAAAAAGGGGCCAATGTCATAACTATGGAAAGGGACTTGCAGAAGGATCACTAGCTGATGTCAAGTTCTTTTTTTAAAATTTATTTCTTACAAACATGAAAATAGTAGAGTGCATTACATTCATAATTATCCATTCACAGCACAATTTTTGTAACTCTGTATATAAAGTATGTTCATGCCAAATTATGCCATTATACATGAGCTCTCATACACTTTTTTCTTTTTGCATTACAATTCTTAACACACCTTTATACCACACAGATGTCAAGTTCTACTGAACTTGTACAAAGTCCAGCCTCATGGACACAAACTGGGTATTTTAGACTAATAACAAGACATTAAAAAGGCAACTGTATACATATGTAAAGAATGATCATTTTATTAAAAATTTAGTCCATGATGCTGAAATAAATAGAAGATAAGCAATGAGAGAAATACAAATCAAAACTACTCTAAGATTTTGTCTCACTCCAGACAGAATGGCAGATTAAGAATACAAACAACAATCAGTGTTGGCAAAGATGTGGGGAGAAAGGCACACTCATACATTGCTGGTGGGACTGCAAATTGGTGCAGCCAATATGAAAAGTAGTATGGAGATTCCTTGGAAAACTTGGAATAAAACCACCATTTGACCCAGCTATCCCACTCTTAGGTCTACACCCAAAGGACTTAAAAACAGCATACTATAGTGACGCAGCCATATCAATGTTTATAGCAGCACAATTCACAATAGCTAAATTGTGGAACCAAACTAGACGGCCTTCAGTAGATGGAACAGATAAAGAAATTGTGGTATACATACACAATGGAATATTACTCAGCATTAAAAGAGACTAAAATCATGGCATTTGCAGGTAAGTGGATGAAGTTGGAGAATATCATGCTAAGTGAAGTAAGCCAATCCCCAAATGCCGAATGTTTTCTCCAATATGAGGATGCTGATCTATAATGGGGATGAGGAGGGGAGCATGGGGGAATGGAGAAACTTTAGATAGGGAAAAGGGGAGGGAGAAAAGGGAGAGGAAATGGGGATAGGAACGATGGTGAAATGAGATAGACATCATTACCCCAAGTACATGTATGAAGACACGAGTGGTACGATTCTACTTTGAGCACAGCCAGAGTCATAAAAAAATTGTGCTTTATATGTATACTATGAATTGAAATGCATTCTGCTGTCATATATAACAACTTATAATAATTTTTTTAAAATATATGTACTTATATTAAATGAACATCTAGATGAACATGAGATTATGAAAACCACATATCAGAATATATGTCACTTTTTATCACTAGTATCCCTCTTTTAGAAACAGAAGAAATGCAGAAATCTAAAGAGATAATTAAAAGTTTGATTTAGATAGCTCATATAAGGTAAGACCTTTATTAATTCTCATTTTATTTGATTGTTTTAAAGTTGTATGTAAAAGAAAATAACCATTGATGAAAAGGTAGAAAGTACATAAACCTTAAAGAAACATTGAGTATAATTTAATATATTGTATTTACTAAATCAAGCAAAAAATCTTAAATTTTTTTCACCAAGGAAAGCTAGATAGTGAACAGTTTCTACCTAATTGCTATGCAAATTCCAATAAAATTTCTTCCCAATAACATTCCAGTTATTTTTTCATACACACAGATTGCCTAGAAATTTTATAGGAATAAATATTACACTAAACAGATCATTCTTTTATACCCCATTTTACTTCTGTTTCCTTTCTTCCCCCACTTGTCTGCCCATCCCCCAGCCCTTTATAGTAACCTCTATTTAGCTTAATAGTTTGAATTTAGACATTCTGAGTATGTGGTTAGCTTAGTGGGTTACAGTGTGGTTAAACCAGGTAGCTAACTATCCAAATTGCCATGATAATAAAAGGCTTTTGAAAATAAATCTAAAATTAGTACTCAATTTTGAGAGGACCACTAGATTTTAGGAGTACAACTGAACTGAAGAATGAAATTTATGACATATAGTTTGGTGTTAGTATATCATGATTAAGTTACATTCCTTATGATTCTCCAGTATAAGAGAGAGAATAGATTTTTAGTCAAATTCATCAAAGTTCATGAAATAACATTAATAATCAGCATAGATTTAACTGTTACTTCCATTTAAGTACAATAGTTAAACTATTTTTTGCATATAATTTCTTTAAAATGTTAGTTTTATACATAGTTTCAGTTATGTACACATTTTCTATGGAATCTCTTCTAAAAATAAGGCAGAAATATAAAAAGTTCTTTAGAGTATTAATTTGGAAATGGGTAATGACTAGCTAGAAGCTTTGTACAAACAAAATAAACTCATTCACTGATGTATATACTTAATAAATCAGTTCTTTAAAATATTTCTGTATCATTTTATATTATTGTATACTCTTCCATATGATTTTTATAAAAAAATGAAACATTACTTTCACAGAAAAACTGAAAGACACAAAAGTAAATGAAAAATTCACAATATTAAAAACTATGGGTACAATTTTATAACAATCAAATTTTGTTTTCAATATTCATCCATTATAATCTAAAGTATGTTTCTGCCATGCTTTAATTATTTTTTCTCAGTAACATTCTTAAAAATACCATAAATAAAACATTTTAAATGTGTGATATAAAGGATTGTCTTTAGGACATACATAGTGAAGAAAATATCAGAACTCACTCTCACATGAAAATATAGAGAGAATGATCTCTATGAATAATATAGACAATCCAAGTAAAATTAAATCTCAATATATTTTTACACTTAAAGGATATTGTTCTTAAAATTTATTGAAAAGTGACATGTGATCATTTTTGTCATAGGGTTTCCTAATAATCTATTTTTCTTTTGACTTTTTTTTTTTAATTCTCTGACTTAAAACTCCAAAATTTTGTTTGTTTCCACTGTTCAGTGACATCCACACTAGAGGGCAGGCAGGAGCAAGAAAAGAAATTGAAATTCCAATCACAGAAGTTTGTACTTTCTCTTGAGTAAAGAGGTCAGCAAGAAAAAAAAAAAAAAATTAAGTGCTGAATTGTTGAACTTTGGGAATGATCCATCCTAGCCCTACACACATGCTTACAACAACAAATAATGTTATCAATGCTCATTTCCCTTCTCAATCAAATGTAATTTAAATACATACACTGATTTTACTTAGAGTATTTTATACAGGGATAAAACCAGAATCAGAGCTTTAAAAAATACTAATTTTTAAAATAATGCTTAGTGATATACAATAGTGAACTTATATAGGTAATTGATTTTTATATACAAACTTGACTCATTTTGCTCAGATTTAAATGATAAATTTCAAAAGGTCTGACCTTCATTTTCATTTCAAAATTCTTTCCTTATACTAAGACATTTTCAAATAAATGATTTTCTATGTTGTTGGCAGCAAAAACCTAGATGAAAAAAATATATATGTATATACATGTATGTGTGTGTATATGTATGTACACATATTGTGTGTATACAAATAGAGGCACATATATACACATATATACAAATAAACAACATGGAATCATCATTAATAAAAATTGGGGAATATATGTTTAGATCTTCAGGTAAGTATGAAGTACTAACATAATTTTGATTCCAATACCAGAGTACCACATGCAGGGACAGAATAGAAACTGTGGTGTTACCCACATAGGAACTTTCTAACTTCAAGAGTCAGACGAGAGTTGGCCAAAAGAAGAAGCTGGTGTCAGTCCTGGGCATGCAATGGGGCAGTGAACTGTCAAATGACAGGGAGTGTCAGGTATGGTCCTCAAGTAGTGGAGCCAGACCTGGCCAGGATGCAGAGTACATGAAGCAAACTGGTCCACACTCCAGCTCAGCTAGTTCCTTGCTGTGGGTCTCAGCAGGCAACTTACCCTTCCTTGAGAAAGAGGAGGAGAATGGCAGCATTCATTGGCTGAGTGAGTATTGGGTAAGATAATCCATGCAAAGCATCTACTAGAGTTCTTTGAGGGAGTGAAAATCAATGATTGCTGTTTTCTCTGCTGCTGAAATTTACCTGTCTTTTCTTCAAGCTTTTTCTTCTTTTCCTAATGTCCCCCTCCTTTTTGCTACTCCTTTATCTCCTTTCTGCTTCTCTTCTTCTTATCCTATTCCTGGTTCTCATCTTCCTCTTCCATTCCCTTTTCTTTTATTTCACTTCACTTCCTTTTACTCTCCCTTCCTCTCTAGATTCATCACTGTGAGCAAAGTGTCTATAAATATAAAGCTTTTTGACTTAAGAAATATTTCAAGTTTATTCAAGGACGACTATTACACTGTCATTGAATTTTTTCCTTCCTGTGGTATGCTGACTTTTTAAGAAAATAATAACTAAATATATCTATATTACATGATGGTCCAGAATACCTGAGAATGACCTCAATGAAATAATCTCCCTGATAAGACAAATCAGCTCCATGTGGAACATGGTGAGACTAACTATGCAGAGAAACCAAAAACTAGTATGTGAAAACAATAAAACAGACGTCACAACATCACATCTAATCATCAAATGTTTAAGTCATAGATAGGATGGCCTAAGAGGGAAAATTACTTTGGTAGGCAGAAATCAATTCATATATTTTATGGAAAACATAACCACCAAAGCCAAGGAAACTGCCAGTTTTTCATTTCAACTAGACTGTTAACACTGAATAGACTAAGGAAAACATATTCGTTTTTAAATGGAAGAGATGTGATGGTTTTATGATAAAAGTAGAGCTTTTATCATAAAATATTTATACATGTTTCTAGTCAGAGGCAATTGTTTCTTTTCCCCATGCACATCCACACTACCAAATCCCTAAGATTATGCTGAATAATCATGTTTTCCTATAAAATCCTGCCAAGAGACCCCAAAACATCTAGATTAAAAAAAATGAAAGCTTCAATCACTCAAATATTTTATTTTATTTGTGATGCCAGATTATGGCTTAATCAAATCATGAAAAGATTAAATATTAGATAAATGTCAACAAATAATATATGCATTAATATTTATTTGTTTTCCAGGTAACCCATACAGATATTAAACTTGGCTAAGCATAGTTAATTATGGCAGTAATTAAAGTTTTGGACATCACAGTCATACTCTCAAAAAATTAAAACAATAGCTAGCCTTTCCCTTAATTTTTATCATGCCTTTGAATTTAGACAAGCTTGACCAAAATGTTTATTTAATTAAAATACTTCTAAAACTACTCTAAAATACTTCTAAAACTACTTTAAAATAGAAAAAAACCTTATAAGTAATCAGGATGTTTGAAAATATACTTAAAAATCAAACTGAATCCATACATACAAGGCAACATAATCGCAACTGATAGGATGATTAAAATTTTAAAACGTCTCTATATTTTAAAATATTTAATGTGTCAGTTCAGGTACACATTGTTGGAAAGAAACTGAACCATGGTCTCTTTGACAATGATGTCAAAGAATCAACTAGAACTTGGCAGACTTCCAAGCCAGGAGCTAAGGTTTTATTTCGGTGGCGTTTCTATCAGTGGTCTGCTTCACAGAGTTCTGAAGCTAATCGAAGTGATGTTCAACTTGCCACCACAAATTTGCTCTGCAGCTTTGCAAAGCATTCTCAGGACACCATGATGTGTAAAACTACTTTGAACAGATCCGTATATAAAGAAGATAAGTAACAAAAAAGCTAGACAGATCAGAAGCTAAAGCAGCATGTTCAAGCTATTCTTTTTCCCCAAAGAAAAAACCTGGAAAGTATTTAGGATCTCTGTTTCTAATCCTGAGTGTATCCTCAATAGGATAATTGCTAAAGGACACCTTAGATATGCTGCACATTGACCTAAAACATATATTGTTATTTAAAGTGCTTAAATATTTGCATTATTAAAATATAGTGTGTAATTGTGTGTACATACATTTTGAACTAAACTTTGAATATACTAATGTCAACTACTATCATCATCAATGAGTTTTTTAAAGGACTATCTCTGCTCAAACATCAGGGAATAATGATTCCAGAAACAATGAATTTTAAAAATTTGAATACCAGAAAGCCATTACAGAATTTTAACAGAAAGCTTGAAACTAAAGAGAATTGTTGAAAACCTGCATCGCTATCCATTGGATATTTGTTATGTTCCACAGAAATGTTTCCTTAAGATCTATACTCAAAATGATAATAATTACTAAAATGCACTTGCTATCATTTCTCCAAGTATATGCTTTATCTTGCTAATGTAATTTTATAACCTTCCTTATCAAAAGTAAATGATTCAGTCACTATATTTTCAAAATCTTCATATGATCCAATACTTACCTTATACTTTAAAAAATAATTTCACAGTTTTTAAAACTCATATTTGAAAGCATGAAACTTTGACTTAAATAATCTATGAATTAAGAGTTGAATGCCATAGAGAGTCAAAGAACTTTATAATGTCAAAACACTAGAATAATTAGATAGAGCCACAACAATTTTAACCATGACAGTGCTGGAAAATTCACAGGGGCAAACACAGTCATGCAACACCCATGCTACAGAAGTTAAAATAATACATGTAAAATAAAACTTCACTTGTTTAAGCATAGTCTACGTTATATGCATTGGAATGACAGTTCAGTTAAGCTGCATTTTCTTGTCATCTGATTTTTGTGCATAAAATTTGTAAAGCCCCCGAATTGTTATATTCCACACTCTATGCCAAGAAAGTCTAAGTTCAAAAAGCTTTTTCTTGTGCCAGAATTGGCTTTACAGATCTTGCTTATGTTTCTAAGATGGTAAGCGTCTCCCACTACTCACTTTTGATTTCTGCACGCTTGATATATCGTTGCCAGGTTCCCTGGGAAGACAGACATGAGGAGGAGGCACAGAATTGCTAGGACTTCCCACTAAAAAGCCCAGCACCGTAGGCAGCACTAATCCTGCACCTGTGATGTGTTATTCAGCAGTTAGGAAATGCAGTCCAGACTGCGGTTGCCTAATACAGCTCAGCTGTTTTTCTCAGTACTCCTTTGATTATAAGCTGGCAAGAGAGATTATTCTGGTCAAGCATTGAACTGTGTTCAGGATCCATGGCATATGACAGTGGAAAGGTAAAAGAGAAAAGAAAACTTGGAATAGGAGAAGAAAGCAAAGAAGAGAGGCCATTGACCACAGTATATTATGTAACATTCCCAGATGGTTAAAAGCTGCCTCTGATGATATGCAAGGCAGGAAAAAGTTCAGAATTTATCACTTAAACATCTAGAACCTATTTTTTATATGTCTTTTCGACCTTCAGAATGGTATTTCAAAATGCACTATCTTAAACTTATTTTAAGCACAATTTCACAATTGATAAGCAACACAAGCAGTTAAACATCTTTCTTCAAAGAGGTTTACCTTTACTATGTATGTCAAATTCCTTTTATAATCTGCAACCTTTCAAAATGGTGGGAAAATTGAATACCAAATCATTGCCATTAGTTCAATCTTTTCATCAAATTTAATGTATAATTTGGACTGACTCACTAAAAATTTTATATACTGTTCATATTTGAGACAACTGTCCTTTTGATCATGTGTGGATAAACCAAAATGAAATGTTTATTATAACCACTATAAAATTGTTAATAAGTCTAAATCAATTTAAGAAATACTTATCATGCACAGGCTGCCTGAAAAGCACCACAGGCTCAAAGAGAAAAAGTTTACTTGGAGAGTAGCACTGAAGTAACTAATTTTGCTGTTCCCTTGTCATAAGAAGGATGCTGACTACTCACTCACACCAAACTTAAACTCTGTTTCCTCTTATGTTCTATATAGAAGCAAAACCATTTGTCCCAACACTAGAGTCTGCCACTTTAAACTACCTAAAACTTATAAAAGAAAAAAAATGTCCTTTCCTAATAGCAGATGGTTAAAAAACAAATGTTTGTTTTATGCACAAAAGAGCTTGAAATAAAGAGATTTTGTCAATTTTGAAAGCTAAATATAATTTAAATATACTTAAGGGATATGTTTAACATTTTTTATTTTTGCTTTGTTGCTCAGATACTAATTATAGTACTTGCTAAACCAAGTTGTGTCTAAAGGCTTTTTATTAGAGGGAAAAAAACCTGAATCTATACATAGGATTTATATTAGGAGAAATAGGGTGAAAAGAAATTTCAGAATTTGACAAGTTTTTAATAGTTTTACCTTACATTCAGATGCCAGTGTTAGAACTAATACTATATTTAGAGTTCCAAGTAACACTCTGAGACCAACTGAAGGAAGGCCAATATTTAGGAGGCATGCCACAAATGTTATATTGGTTTCCTCCTAACTCTTCCCATTAATCCAGTTTGTGCATCCAAGGTAAAATAAAGTGAATGAATTAGGTCATGGATATGTGTAAGACTATGATACATAGTTTTGACCATTTTCCCTTAATTATACTAAGTTACCATTAAAATGGTGCCCAACTCTGAATCACCATCAACTTTGCTCTCATTTGCAGGAAGACGGCCAAAGGACAATCATGTTGGGTTCTGAGCAGAAGAGAAACGAGGAGCAATCTGAATTGAAAATATGTTTTTATAACAATTGTGTTATCTTCAATCTGGGTATGGCACACACAGGAACATTCTGGCCTGATGCTGCCCAAGCTGTCCTTCTTTTGATAAAGAAATGGCTTAGTTTTCAAAACATTTTCCAAAAGCACTTTGGTTTTTAACTGTATAACTCCTACTAGCCTCTGTAGCCCAGTCTCTAAAAGTCTCACGGATTTTGCCTTTCATTTTCTTTCTTTATACTCCTTTATTCATGCCAATAATGTTTTCATTCACACCTTCTATAGTAAGATCATAATGTTTCCTTATTACTTTTTAAAATAATTATCAGCATGGACTCTCAGAATAAATAACCAACCACCAAATAAAAATAAAAACCAAAACCCACTAAAAGACTGACTCTAAAATGCAATATGAAAAATAATTACCCCTCACAATTCCATCACAAATTTCTGTATTTTGAATCATAAGGCAGATGTGTGTATGTCACACTTTTCATCCTGAAATACTGTGATAAATTGAGTATATAATCCTAAATTTCAATATCAGAGTAAGAAGAGAGGAAATACATATACATTCTATTTTAAATATCCAAAATGCTCCCAAACGATCACTATACTAGCAAGGGGCACAAGTGACATCTTCAATGGCCACTTCACTCAGAAAGTTTTCCATATTCACAATGAACGTACAAGATCAAACAAGATATTTTGCCAAAATTAGCTGGCATTTCAGCTAAAAAGAAACTACTTCCTATAATAACCTACAGAATGCACTATTTTTCTGTGTATAAAACCAGTCAAACAGTAGAAGTTGGTAAACTTCTCAGTTTTAGCTTATTGTCATCAAGCCTGTTGATCCCTCCCCTGCTAAAAGAGATTTTTTTTCCTCTAAGTAAGACTATGATGATCTTTCAGAATGTAAAGGCCCCATTTATGATAAATGAATATTTAACAATTATTTATTTTGTCCATCTTGAGAAATACAATATTTATGTTCATTTAAACCATGGTACGTACTTAGAAGTAACATGAATATTTCCTAGTGGCTTCTATTCTCTATCATTAAGTCAAAAAGCATGAAAAGTTTTGAAACTGTGCTAATTATTAAATAGATAATCTGAAGTAAAGCAAATCTCTCTAACAGGTCCTGCCTACATATTCCTCACTCCAGCACTTAGGACACAGCTTTTGTTCATGCTAAAATCATGGGCCAGGACATATTCCCATTCCCATTTCACACCAATCAGTAAGGGGAAAAAATCCTGGTCCAATAGGAACCATTGCAAACAATCCACTGACCCCAGCTGTGCCAGGCTCTTGCCTCTGGAGTTCAGCGTCTCCTCACCAGCAGGAAAGTATAAGCACAGAGATCATTAGTTATGACAGGGAGACTCTAGCTGATAATGTCGACCCACTTCAGGAGCTATTCCACTATAAACAGTGTGCTGAAAGCCATTTATCTGCATTTTAGAATAAACACCAGGAACTATTCAATTAAATAGATCACAAGAAACACACTGTTGATGCCAAACCAACTGAAGGTTAATTTTGAAAAGAAAAATCTGTAACTATAATAAAAATCAATGTGGGATGCCAATGATGCTAAAATGTAAAAATACTCAATATTTTATAAGATATGACATATTTTAAAGGACCAATTCACTTACTGAAGTTACTGCAGAGTAATTTGAAGTTTGAAGTAAATTTACTGAAATTTGAGCAAATACATGTTATCAAGGAAAGCTTTAGCTATCACTATGTAAAAAGTAAAATTGAACTAGGTCAACTTTCTTTCGGACCTCTATTCCTATCCACAAATAATTTACTATGAGAGAATTTCTAAATGACTAGATCAAAAACCAAAACAAAACCCTATGAGTGCTGTTCTATACCTTATAGTAAATGCACATATATATATATATATATATATATATATATGTACATTCATATAAATAAGGATATATATGGATATGTATATACATATCCATTTATCTATAGTACTTTAAAATGCTTCAAGAAAATATACTATAAAATTTAAATATATCATGGAAACTTGGAGAATCTTTATTCCACAAGTGATAAGAAGCAGAGTAGTTGGAAGGGAACTTGGGGAGGGAGGAGGGGACTGAATTAGAACAAATTATATTCCATGCTTTAAAATTATGTCAAAACAAACCCTATTGTTACATATAACTAAAAAGAACCAATTTTAAAAAAAGAAATAAGCAAACTTATCAGTGAAAAAGTAGTTTTCTGAGAAATAGCTTTATTTCTCACAGAGAAGTTGACTTACAGACACTATTTATGCAATTCTATTTGTATGTTCTTAAATAATCAAGATTTCATTTTTAGAGAGCCAAATGGGAAATTATTTGCAAATTTGCTAAAAATGTGATTTTATTTACCAAAGCGTGTAGAATTTTAGACAAATCATTTTGAGAATTAAAAAAGAAGCATGTAACCCAGGCCTTTACTGCAAGCACCATATAGAGGCACAACACTATATTTAGAACGTATTTTTCCTACTTGTCAGAAAACAAATGAAAATCTGCTCTTTTTCACACTTCCAGATGTCAGAAGCTTTTCAAAACAATTTTGAGGTCAGAGAAGAGAACACACAGGTGTGCTTTATGTCAACTACTGAAAGTACCTGCAAGTTAGCCTGGAATTTGATCCCTCTACCAACACATTCTTGTGGGCATTACAAATGCTCCCTAAAGGAATATTACACTAATGCTGACTAATTTCTAAAAACATCCCAAATCTCATTAGACCTATTCCTTAGCAGCATTGTTCAAAAGCATCTCTGCTAATAACATCAAACTCACTACCACCTCTTAGCAAACCTTTAATGTTTTCTCCAATATCACCCCTTCTGTTCCATTTTCCTAACAATCCAACAAGCTGAACAATAAAACATACAACACCAACACATATGCGTTTTTGTCATATCGTGAAAAACTATGGCAACCCATAAGAAAAATAAATAAATGTTAGGTTATAAATAACAAACATTAAAAAAAAAAACAAATCTCATTAATGGCCACTGGTCTTGAGAAAAGCATTGCATATTTTGATTGCTAGTTTAACCGTCATGACCCAGAAAAATAGGAGTACTGTTTTGAGAGGTGAAAATACCCATATTTATGCTAAAAACAACAACAACAAAAAACCAAAATCCTGTGTTGTTAGTCCTTTGAAATCTCTGCTAAATAAAAAGAGTAATATAAATGTGACATGTTCTCAATTTTGTTTTAAAAAAGGACAGGAAGAAAGTAATTCTTATTTGATGACAAGGTTCTCAGTTAAGTCCAGAAAATTTCTGCCCATCAGTAGAATGACCTAATAATCCTAGATTTCTTATTGTTATTTATTCATGACCCCCCCAAAATCATATCAGTTTAATCTTTAAAAATTCATCATTAGGGATGGGGTTGTGGCTCAGTGGTAGAGCCTAGCACTGTGGGGTGCTGGGTTCAATTCTCAGCACCACATAAAAATAAAATAAAGGTATTGTGTCCAACTACAACTAAAACAAAAATTTTTTTTAAAAATTTCACCATTAATAACATTAATACCCATTCAAAATGTTTTGTATTTATATACCCTTCCTTTTTATACTCATACTCCACAAATATGTCCCATGAGGATCCACAAGTAACAAACTGTTACTCCCATAAACTTATCTCTACTTGACAAATATTCCTACCATTTTACAAGCCTCAAAAAAAAAATGTCTTATTATTGGACAAACCCTGCAGCTAATGATCAAAAATCTAGAAAATGTTTCCCTTTACCCTTTTCTAAGTAAATCACCAGTGCCTGAATACTCAGGCCCCTGAACGAAAACTAAATGTGAGGACAGGGTGTGCGGTGACACTCTACGCTTCCGCAGCAGTATCAATGGTGGCTGACAACTTTGCTTAAACACTTCATACCTACACACACCAGCGTTCTCAGTTTGATTTTTCTCCTCAGAAGCCTTCACTCACCCTTCACAATGTGTGGGAAGGCGGATGGAAGGGAAATCTATTGAGTAATGTTCAGGGTATGCCTTTCGGATCTGAGATCCTTTTCTGCCTCCTCCGTCATTTCTTGTCTCCCAACCCCTAACACTTTCTCAAAATTTTGAAATATTCTCCAAGATGCGTGTGTCTCCTTTCTTCCCTGCCACTTGCACTGAGCAGCTAGGAAACACCAGGTGTGAAATGGCCCTGTGGCCCCCTCCACTCAACACTAATCCCTTCCTGGGAACCATCTTTCATCCCTGCTTGCTGCCCCAGGGGAGCTGCCCTGCCATTTGTTGCCGGATGCCATCTCTTCTCACACACCCGGATGCACAGCTTGGGCCACCGTCCCTCTCACAGAGGATGGTTTCTGCCTCATAGGTCCTCTCCTGGTTTACCATCAAAGGGCAGTTTTCCCAGCCTCAATCAGCCCAACTGAAGAGGCATTTTAGGACAAAGAGAAAATGAGGGTATTGGGAAGAAAGGGTGAGAGATCCCTGAAAGGAAACCTGACAGGCTTATGCTTTGCCTGTTATATCAAAATGTAATGACTTATACACAAAACATGTAACCAGGCACCAACTCTTACAAAAGGCCAAGTCACACGTGTAACAGGATAACTAGACTCCAAACAGGTGTCAGAACCGTGATTCCTAGCCCCAGTTACATTACTGACTTGGAAATCTTCTCGATGTCTTGTTTGGAAAACCAGCCCTGTGAGGACTTACCAAACAAAGGTCATCGGGATATATTTGTTGAGGGAATACTGAGCAAACTCATGAGATCACTAGAAAAGAGTTAACCATACCTGTCAAGATTAGAAACGACTATGAGGAAATGATCCCGAGTCAACACCATATGTGGTACTGCCACACAGACAGGACCACATTCCCTGCACGGATAACAGAGGGTGAAAATGGATGTTTCTAAAGAAAGGAATCACATGCAGAAAGAAGTGGTAACTGTTTGGTAACTTCAAAGTACATCAAAAGACTACCACCTCTACTTCCAACTCTATGCTTAGCTCATAAAGGATTTGGAGAAAGTACATCTAACTGCCCTTGTCTAAAACTATAACTAGTCAAGGACAGGAGAAATAAAAATAAACTAAATCTGCATGGCCATGAGCACAGGAAATCATTCATACAATACATACAGATTATATATATATATATATATATATATATATATATATATATATATATATATATATATATGAATGATACTGAGTATATATATATATAAAGATACATACAGATATAAAAATAAAAAGATATACATAGACTTATATATTAAATATTGATGTATACATGAATGCCCTGATTTCATCCATCTAATTTCAAGTATATTTTAAGGCTGATTTGCATTATTTAAGGAATATTTCATATACATCAACTTGTTTGTGCTTATGTGCTTGCATTAACGAGTTACTGATAAGTAAGTGGAAAGGAGACTACATTACAGAAAAAAAATTGACATGTAAATTTCAAACTTAACATATTAGTTGGAAAATAACTTGCATTTCCTTTGAGCTTATTAGGTACACAAAATATATTTAAACAATGATTCTATTTTACTGATACAACATATTTACTTGGTTATGTTTTTTAATTTTACTTAGTAAATTGGAAAAATATTTATGAAGAAACACAAAGGAATAAATAAATATCATAGAGTGATGACCCAAACCTTAACTCCATCCTCCATTAGGCTTTCTAGGTTGTGGGTAAAGAAAGCCAGCCTCAGAGTGCACAGTGCAGTCAAGTAGTATGCCCTCATCTTTAGAAACCACTGGAAGATGGTGTGTGACCCTGTTAGCAGTCTGCTCTGAGGAGATGGGCTGACTGGCCCTATCATGTGCATTTTCCTGTTCAAAACATTTTCAGTTCCTTTTGCTTTTTAATTGAAATATTACAACTCCTCCTATACCCTTTTAAAGTCACTTCAGCTAAACTTCTAACACTTCACAAGTTTCTAGGGTTTGAAAAAAAAAATTGAATACAAGTAAACCAGTAGCCACAGAAGGCTGTGATTGTTTACCATAACCTTTCTGTCCTCCTTCTAACTGTGTTTTGTGTTTCTTTTTCAATGGCATCTGTGTGGGAGAGGAAGTGTAGTTCTTCCCAAAGATGCTTGACTGCTTTCAGTTTCATTAAGGAAAAAAAAACAAACAGAAGGCTAAAAAAGGGAGGAGAGAGAGCATTATGTTAAAAATATCCCCAGGTTTAAAGCAAATTAGGGGTCATACTGTTATATATGTGTACCCTGAAATACCTTATCATTAAAATGACAGTGTAAGAAGATAAATTCTCTAGTCTCGCCAGCATTTCCAATGTAAATTTCTGTTTTTCTTATAGGCATTTTTCCCTCAATCTGTACTATGAAAAATGGACAGTGAATATTATGTTAATAAAAATTGTATGAGGCCCTGGGTTTAATCCCCAAAACTAAACAAATTAATTAAAAAATTAAGAATCTTAGTTTTGGCATTAATTATTAAAGTTATGTGATCTTAAAATAGTTCTTAATTTCCTTTGATCTGAAATATTTCATGGCAACAGTACTTATACTTCATAGAATTTTGGAGAAGATTAAATGAGAATTAACCATTTACCTATCTTCAATTTAGCATTTTAGAAACTAAAACTGAACAGTTTTAACACATGTTTAATGTATTTTAAATAGTAAATTCATTATACTTGAACATATTTTCAAAAAACAGTGGCACATCTACATTTTTGCAAATCTCTTTAATGTCTAACTCAACAGAAGAAGCTGATTATCTGCTTCTGCACTTAATCTGTCAAAATAAACTGCTTTGGTTGACATATATAGAATATAAGGCCTGAGACCCAGTATGGTAGTACTTACCTGTAATCCCAGCAACTCAGGAGGCTAAAGCAAGGGCATCACAAGTTCGAGGCCAACCTGGGCAACTTAGTAAGACCCTATTCCAAAGTTAACTAATTTTTTCAATTAGAGAGATGTAGCCCAGTGGCAAAGTGATGGAAAAGGAGGATATTTTAATAGCCTTTCCACATAGTAGTGGTTATTCTTTAATACATTAAAACATTAAATACAATAAAATTCTTTAAGACTTTAGAAGTATACAAATGACATTCTCTTAAAAGTTAGTTATGATGTAGGATTGAAACCTCTATGAATGAAATTTTCATATTCTGATAAATTACAAAACCTGCTGCCAATCATGTATTTTGAATGGATCTTTCACCTATGCATAAATATAAAACACCATGCCTTGTCACCTGGAAAAAAAATTGGTTCACTGAGTTATGCAGACAAATTGTGTGAATATAAGCTTTCCAAAATCCTAAATTTTGCTTGAAAGTTTAAATTTTATCATTAGCAAAAACCACTGTCAATTACTATCCCAGGAGTGGCAGGCTTACTTTGCTCATTTTTGAGAATATGTGCGCAAATACTCAATTTTCAATGCCATAGTTTGTCAGTCATTCCTTCTAATAACAATTTCTTTTCATGAATTAGTCTCAAAAATTATTCTTTGGTATTTTGAAGAATTTCCTTATATATGTTTCATAATTCATCAGACAGTATAAAAAAGGTATTTACTCAAAGGTTGATATTTAATAAAATACTTAAACACAATAATAATAATATATGTTATCGTCAGCAGGTTTGTGAGAATTCGATTTCTATTTTTTCCAATAGCAAGGAAAGGTTTTTCTAAGTTTTCCATGTTCCCTTATAACAAAACACAAGCTATTGGCTGGAGCCTTTGTTTTCTATCCCCTTTATCCCTGTCACTAATCAGTGCTACTATAGTACTCTCTGATCTCCTTCCCACTTCCATAATCCATTATTTGCACTGCTGACTTAAAAATAACAACACACATGCATGTCCTTGCAAAACCAAACAGCAAGCAAAATAAACAAAAATATCTAATGTTTCTCAGGTTCTTAGGAAGGCATTCAAGGTTCCCGTAAACTGACTAAAACTATTTTTCCAGCTTCATCGCCTATCATAGTGTGCTCCCTGGCTATACCTTATTCTTATGTGCACCATAATTTTTATATTTTCATGTCTTTTTTTATAATATTTGTGCAGCCTACAACATCTTTCCTTTGCCATCTATATTACATTTTCCAGTAGGAAGTACATGCTTGTTTTTGATGTTTCCATGGAATTTTACCATGCTATATTTTACTCTATCTTAAATAGTATCTGCACATATATATCCCGACCTATTGAATGACTTATTGCAGGCACTATGTTTATTTATATACAAGCCACCCACTTGATTATTAATTTGAATTAACCATGACCTCAGAAAAGTTACTTAACCTCCATGAACTTTCATGTCCTCATGAAAAATGAGGATAATAGTAGTATTTATTCATACACATAAAATGCTTAGAATAACATCTTAGAACAGCTTGCCCCATATGAGTCGGCACAATTTATATACTATTATTAGCTGCAATCTGTGACCAAAGAATTACATTGTTTGATGTTAACTGGCTCATATAAGAATCCAACTCTGATTTTAACCTTCATAAAATTTTGAGCAGACATTAAAGTTTTTAAAGCACAAAAAATTTTTAAAGCAAATTAGATTACTTTATAACTTTTCAAAGTAGTTTTATATCAGCAAATATATCCATTATCATAATAGGTCTAAAGGACAAAGCTAACTATGGTATAAGACCATTCTGGAGTGTAATACTAATGAAGCTAACTAAAATAGATTCCTTCCAAGCACGAAATAAGCTCATTCCTTCAAGCACAGCATCGGTTCATCCTAAAACTTTACTGTACAGTGAAGTGAAGGTTGTAAATCAAGGTGGGACTCTTGGGAGGAGACAAACTTATTAACTGGATATTTTCATTTCTGGCCACAATTTATGAACTTTCTTTTAATGCTTTCTGAACATTTTACCATTAACACAAAACAATTAAGCCTTATTTTATAGTTTAGCTTCAAAGGCCTTTCTCTTCCTTCCCTCTTTAAAAGGTCCCAAAACTCTGATCCTTTAGCCCCTAGCTCAACTAAAACAAGAAGGGACATAGAGTTGTGATAGTGGCTGGTTGGATGAGGCCACCTACAGACCACTCTGAGCTGGAAGACAGAAGCCTTAACATACAAACATGCTGATCATCACCAGTGTAGCTAATGGTCTACTTGGAAAACATGGAGAGAACTGGCCACATTCTCTAAAGGTTGTCCACTCCAAAATAGTGACTAGTGGGTTAGGATTATAAAGGCAAAGTTAACAATCAAAACTGGAAATAAATATGCAGTAGCCATGACATGATAAAAGGATTATTTTCTAGTCTTTCATCAGAATCATATTATTAAAGTCATGCACATATAGATGTGGTGATGAAGTCTCCTTACAATGCATTTAAAAAAACTGAAGACTGAATCACAGATTCACTATCTGCTTGAAAATCATAATTACAACATCGTTTTCCAATAGAAAATAATTAGAAGGAAAAAGTTTCCTTAGTTCCTGTGAAATAAATCCAACAACTTGTATACAGACTCTGCAGAGAGCAGATGGTGAAAACAATAAAAATTCCAATGGTAACTATGACTTATCAGCATAAATTTATGAGATATCTTAAAGATAAAGTTTGAGTTAAATAAGAGCTACTCATCACTTTACAAGGATAAACTCAATGTTATGACATATCATGTATAAAGTAAGTTGGCAAATAACTTAAAAACAGTGGCAAACTCTCTAGAGGAATGTGTTAACCAATAGAACAACTTTTTTTTTTTTTTTTTGGTTTCCAAGTCTGTGCTTACTTCTGCAAATCTAAATAAGCAAGCCTCTTTCCTTTTGGAATCGGACCTGAGGCATGTGCAGTGTGTATCTTCTACACTTCAATACAGAAACTGAAGCACAGAGAACTTGCTCAAGATCACAGAACGGGAAAAAGCTGATACTGTGGTTTAAAGACACACAAGTCTTGACTCCAAAGCCTGATCTCCTAACCATTATGATATGATTAAATCAGGATTTTCAAGTATCTCCAGAGACAAACACTTGCCAAGCCAAAAGTCAATGCAAAACTAAAGTCACCATGTAATAGTCAAATGTGTCTGTTATAGTCAAACTACTACCTAGAATCATTTTAAAAAGCCATTTTATTTGCATTGTTTCTGTCTTGACAAGTCACAAGCAGCCAGCAAAAAGAAACTGGAATTTCCACTGACCACCACATTCTGCTTTAGTCTTAGAAGTGTTTTTTATCTCTTTTCTTTTGAAGTGAATTTTAATGAGTTCCTAATTGTCAAAGGACTTCATAAATATTCATTAGACATTAAGAGAACTTCTTTCCCTTCCCTTAAAGCAGAGAGAGAAAAACAATAAGACTCCAAAGTGGAGCCCACACAAAGAAGTGCAACTGTAAACATTTGCTTTTGTATTAGATGTTTATCTCAATAATTGGTATCGCCAGAACATTCAGAAAGACAAAAATAAGATATTTTCGTACTGGGTACTTTTTAAAAATACAGAATATTTTCATCTCAGTTGGCCATATTTTCTTTTTATATCTCATCCGGTTTTAAATCATCCAGAATATGTCACCAACTCTTTATAATACCTTCTGTGCCTCTAAACAATAAAATGACTATGATCTTGGGAGGAAATATTTTGGTCTAAATCAATGTGGCAAGTCCTATTGTTAAAAAAGTAAATGCTCTCTCACTCTCTCTTTAAAAAAAAAAAAAAAAAGTAAATGCACCATGCTGCATTTAAATCTTCACAGGAAGCATTCCAAAGTGTGGCGTTTCACATCAATCCTAAACAACAGTCTGATAATAACACCACCCAGATAAATGTCTCCTGCTAAAAGTCCTAAGTGCTTCTCCAAAAGGGAGGAGATGCCCACAAGACAGTGTGGCAGCTCCAGGGTTCCTGAGGCCAGTCTCAGAAGTGCAACATCCTGGCAAGGCAAATATTAACTAAGAGCAAATCTATCCCAAACCCACACTCCTGATTCACTGTTGAAAACTTATCTGTAAAAAAGAGAAAAATGCATTTGCTCTTTCTGTATGTACAATTTTTTTTCCCTTTATCTATTAGAACTTTTGCTTCCTCAACCAAGAAACAAGGACAGGTTTCTATGGAGTAACTTCATAAAAGCTGAACTGCCAAAGACCCTACCTTGTCATCCTCATAGAATTAGAAACAAGATAAATATCAGTCCAATTGGAAAAAAATAAGAGATGACCATTAAATTGACAAGATGAAAAAGCTTATTTAATGTAGTCCCACTTTTATAATTTCTCAGATGACTAAATTCAAAGTACTTATATCATGTTAATGTTTCTGAATTTTAAAAAAATGATAAATCGAATAATTTTTGTTTTCTTTTTTATTCTAAACTGATCCGAATAATCCAAAAATACAACTTCATATTCTTGCCTTGTACCTCTCAGTTTCTTAAGCTTCGGTGGGTCTGGGTAAGGATGGAGTAAAGACAGGAGGTAAATTTGTAATGGTTATTTAATCACTTCTGCTTTGTGACTAAATAATTATTTCATATTTATAGGGACTCACATTACCTTTCAAATAAAAAAAATAAAAACTACTACAACCAGTAAACACAGAAACATTTTATAGTGCCTGGATTCAGAAACACAAAATGGCGAGCCACTAAATGTGATACAAGAATATAATGAGGCAACTCAGGTCACAAAATGCTAAGGAATTTTCAGTATCCACTTGCATAGTAACATTTTAAAACACAGCCTACTACGGTTTGAACATTCCCTCCAAAATTCATGTTGAGATTCAATTGGCTTTATGGGAGTACTGAGAAATGAACCTTCAAAGCAGTCCTCCAAGCAGTGAGGAGGTGATGAGGGCTCCATCCCCATGAACATAGTGGGGCCATTACCCCCAAGAACGGGTGAGTTCCTATGGAAGAGGATCTCCTGCAGAGTTTATTCAGCTTTCTCTTACTCTCCTCACACGTGATGCCCTCTGCCATCTTATCACACGACAAGGAGGCTCCACCAGATGTTGGCACTTCGACTGAATATTCAGCTTCCAAAATGGTGAGAAATGATTTTTTTTTCTTTATAAATTATCCAATCTGTGATATTCTGTTGCGCAACATAAAACAGACTAAGACACAGACTAAGCCGTCTGGGTTCATCATTTGACAATTATATTACCACCTTCCAGATAAGTATTATAATATATATTAATAATAAAAGGGGGTTAAGAAAAAGAAAAAAGTAGATCTATGGGGTTTTATTGGCTGCTTAACAATTTCAAGTTCAGAATAAGAAACATAAATTTAGTCCAAATAGTCAGCTTCAATAGATAGATGATCTTTGACTAACGATGGTTTGACTTAAGATTTTTCTACTTTTGAATGATGTGAAAATACCCCCATACAACCATTCTGTTCTTTACTTTCAGTGCAGTATTAGATAAATTATATGAAGTATTAAACATTTTATTTTAAAACAGGCTTTGCATTAAATGATTTTGCTCCACTGCAAGCTAATGTGAACGTTCTGAGTGTTTTTAAGGTAGAGTAAGCTAAGCTGTGGTGTTTGGTAAGCTAGGTGTATCAAACACACTTCCAACTTATAATATTTTCAATTTACAGTGAGTTTATTAGGATGTAACCCTCTCATAAACTGGGGAGTATCTGAACATGAAAAAAAAATATTGGTAAAGAATGTAACCACATTAAAACTTGTATTTTTTTCCTTATTTTACTGTTTTATTTTGATCTCTATTAAAGGTAACCTGACAACTGTCTTCTACTTCTTTACAGTACTTAAAATGTCTAACCCTGTATTGAATCCAGAGATGTATCTAAAATGTTTACTGACTAAATAAATTTGAATGAATTTAAAATAAGTTATTTGATGGTTAATTTAATATGTCAATTAAATTGGGACACCAGATATTTGCTCAAACATTATTCTGCCTTTTTTGCAGGTTTGCAGCAAAAAATAAAAAAGGGAGGGGGATATCATAAAAACCAGCACTAAATCAAAACCAAAATGGGAAGGGGAAAAAACAAACAAACAAACATGTAGATTTGGGCAAGTCCACCACCAGCAGCCATCTGATCTAAAAAATGTGGTCAGCTCAACAAAGTACCACTGAAAAATCAGGAGGCTGCCAAGAGGGAACAGGGCTCCTTTAAGGATTCCTGGATAGCCAAGTATAAGCACAGTATCATCACAGAATATACCATGGAAAACTGAGACCAGAATATATTAGGTGACCATTATGGATGTTACAGGATGCAAGGACTTTTCAAAGACCTGATTAGAGGCACACTGTATCCTGAGGGTACTGTCCTAATGTCGCTGATGATGTTTGTGATGGTGAAGCTATGAATCCTGCCAAGAATGAACAGGCCCATGAACATGCTCTTCTGACTCAGACTTTGAGTCCAAAACAACAAATTGACAGTATTAACACTGAGCCTCTCTATAGCCAAAAGACATATAAGGAAATCATTAAGGAAGCCAACACCTGAATTAGTAAAATTGGCTATAATCCCAATACGGTAAGTTCTGTGCTAATTTCTGGTTGGAACAGTGACAACATACTGGAGCCAAGTGCTAGCTCCTAGGATAGAAAATCACACATAAATATGTAACCATAGAACGTCAACATTTAAAGATCTGGGTTGAATCCTACCACTAACTCATTCAACTATCAAGCCTTTGTGTCTTCCCATCCAGGAAAAGCCTACAAAATTGATGGGCTTGCAACTGTCCTAGGACTATGTGGAGACTGGAGTTCCCAAACTCAGCATGGTGGTCATCATCAGAACTGGAGTAAAAAGTCTGTTGAAATGCACCATGAAGCCTGGAGTAAAGCGCCCTGGGGTCAATAACTGATGTTCCAATGGGCTTCAAGAATATTCATGTGGCAGCCTTGCTGATGACAGGAAAAGTGACTCACCAACAAAGCAGCTGGTACTACTGCTCAGGTGATTTGCCTGAACCATCCAGGCCCAATCACTGCTGACTATGCCCCTGAACTTGACTGTCACTCAGCTCACACTGCTTGAAAGTCTGCTAAACTGCGGTTGGGGGTGGGGAGGGGTGATTGCCATTTCTGGTAAGAAGCTGGAAGATGGTCCTAAATTCCTGAAATCCAGTCATGCTGCCCTCACTGGTATGGTTCCTGGTAACTCGTGTCTTGAGAGATTATCCACCTCTGGGTCTTTTGGCTATTCATTACACAAGACAGAGGGTTGCTATGGGTGTCAGTGAAGCAGTGGACAAGAAAGCTGCTGGAGCTAAAGTCACCAAGTTTGCCCAGAAAGCTCAAAAGGCTAAAGGAATATTATCCTTAATATCTGTCACCCAAGTCTTAATCAACAGTGAAAGAAAGGTATCAGAACTATTTGTCTCAACTTACCATTTAAGAGTAGAAGTCTGGTTAATGATACCAACACACTGTAAAACCTTCAGAAGGAAAGGAGAATGTTTTGTGAACCGTTTGTTTTTGTGTGTACGTGGCAGTTTTAAGTTGTTTTTAAAATCGGTAATTTTTAATGGAAACAACTTGATTTTAAAATATCTGACAGAGAAGTTTGAGAGTGATTAATAAAAGTTTAAGGAGAAAAAAAACATCCTGGATGTTTCTACAAGGGTGTGAGATTGGTTTGTCATGCAGAAATCAATAAACGTAATTCATCACATCAATAGACTTAAAGACAAGAATCACACAGTTATCTCAATCAATGCATCAAAAGCATTTGACAGAAACAACATCCATTCATGTTCAAAACTCAAGAACATCATTCTAAATGTTTTAAAAAAAAAAAAAAACCTGAAAGCATTCTATCTAAAAATTGGAACAAGACAAGAATGCCCTCTTTCACCACGTCTATTCAACACAGTCCTTGAAACTCTAGCCAGAGCATTTAGGCAATAGAAATCAAAGAGATAAAGATTGGAAAAGAAGAGCTCAAACTAACCTCATTTGCCAATATTACATAACTTTACATTTAGAAGACCCCAAAAACTCCACCAGAAAACTTCTAAGAATTCATAAACAAATTCAGCAAAGCAACAGGATATAAAATCAACACCCATAAATCAGTTTCGTTCCTATACACCAATGATGAATCAACTGAAAGAAAAGTTAGGAAAACTATCCCATTCACAGTAGCCTCAAAAAAAAAAAAAAAAAAAAAAACAAACAAAAAAAAACACCTTGGGAATCCATCTAAAAAATAGGTGAAAGACCACTACAATGAAAACTACAGATCACTACAGGAAGAAATTGAAGACCTTAGAAGACAGAAAGATCTCCCATGTTCTTGGATAGGCAGAATTAATATTGTCAGAATGGCTGTACTAACAAAAACAATATAGAGATTTAATGCAATTCCTATTAAAATTATAATTATGTGCTTCATACAAATAGAAAAAGCAGTCCTGAAATTCATCTGGAAAAATAAGGGGCCCAGAATAGACAAAGCAATCTTTAGTGAGCAAAATGAAGCAGGAGGAATCACAAAACTAGACCTTAAATTATACTACAGAGCAAGAGTGACAAAAACATCATGGTACTGGTACCAAAACAGACATGAAGACTATTGGATAAGACTAACACTTAAGTGGGTAGACCTAGTAAAGCAGATTGCCTTCATGTAAGTGAGTCTCAAGCAGTCATTTAAGGTCTGAACAGAACAAAATAGGCTGACGCTCCCTCAAGCAAGAGGGACTCTTCCTGATGACTGCCTTCCACCCTCATGACTGCCTTCCACCCCGGACACGGTTGGTTGTTTTGTTTTTCCCTTCTGCCTTTGAAATCAAGCGGAAGCCTCAGCACTTCTTGATCTCACACTTCCAGACCTTCTGACAGCAATTATACCATCAGTATTTTCTGGGTCCTCAGGTTACCACCTGCAGATCTTGGGACATGTCAGCCTCCATAACATATAAGGCAACTCCTTATAAATACATCTCTTTCTAACCATGTATACCCATGCTTCTGACTGTTTCTCTGGAGAATCCTAATACCCATATTATAAGTTTACAAGGCTTATTAAATAACCAAGTTTCTTTTAAACAAATACAATAGGTAATTTTAATTAAATATGAACTGTCTTAGGCCCTTACATTGTGATTCTCACAATTTCTTCCATCCAAGAAAGCAAGAGTTGTAATTTCACTGCCAACAATATAGTTTAAGAGTTATAGTAGCAAGGGGGAACATGGGAGGAATAGATGAACCCTAGATAGGGCAGAGAGGTAGGAGGGGAAGGGAGAGGGCATGGGGTTAGAAATGATGATGGACTGTGATGGACATCATTATCCAAAATACCTGTATGAAGACACGAATTGGTGTGATTATACTTTGTATACAACCAGAGATATGAAAAATTTGTGCTCTATATGTGTATTATGAATTGTAATGCATTCTGCTGTCATATATAAATAAACAAGTATACAAATAGTAAAAAAAAAAAAGTAATATATCATACTCTATGCTCTGTTAATAGAGATTCAGGAAACGCAGCCCCTAATGCCTCATCACTGTATGGAGTATCCAATGTAAGCCCAAACTGGGAGATGATTAACACTGTAGCATGCTGCAAAGAGTTACCACAAGGTTAAACAGCAAGGATTAGACTCAAGTAACATTTTACTCATAGTCTAGGTGTACTTGCCAACTAAGAGAAAATCACTAATCAGAGAGAGTGAATTTGTTTTCATTCCTATAAATTTCCATCAGCAGTATTTTTTTCTATCTATATCCCCTATTGGCCCAGAGATTTGTATAAAGTAATCTTTCCAACAGCATTGCTCCCTTGAGAAATCAAATTGTTTAATAAATTTCTAGGTTGAAGACCAGTTCAAGACGCTTGACTCTCCTATACTAAATAAGGGAATAAAAATCACCAGAGGTATGAAAGCTATTGGCAAAACACTCAGCATCAAAATAAATGAAAAATGTGTTCATGAACAGAACCATTAAGAATTTTATATTACTAAATATAATATGAATTTTATATTACACATATGGATATGCCAAAAATCTTACTTGAAACATTTAGACATTTTTTTATTTCATGTATTTTTAATGTTTTACTAAAGAACTCACTCATTTCCGGTGACTAAAGGAAAAAAAGTGCTTCAACATGTTTTCAATCAAAGAAGATGACTTTGAAAGCCAGGACAAGCCAAAGGTAAATTCCTTGCACTCTAGAGGTACTTAGACACTTCATCTTCAGATAAATGCCTTTTTCATACTTTCAAATATGCCAACAAAATGAATCAAGGAGAATTTTTTTTCTCTTTTTCAAAATTCTCTCTCTTTCTCTCCTTTTTAAATAGTCAAAATAAATAGTGACAATAGTTAAGAACTCCTGTGCTAGTCTAGGGACTCAAAGAGCCGCATGGGGATTCCCAATTGGTTTTTGAGGGGCTACCTGCTACTGCCAGGCACCATTTTCTACTGGGACAGTCGGCTTATAGTCCCTTTCCTGACCTCTAGAGCTATACTTCATCTGACAACTACTCTGCTACCATTTGATGCTCAGAAGTCTTGCTGATGAATTTTTCAAACTAAACATATGTAATAAATCTGTAGTCATCTTTTCTCCTTCCTGAAGCCTCTTCACTCTATTTCTTTCCATTCTATATCTGCTTTCTTGAGTATTATCTCTCATAATCACAAGCACCCAGCTGTCAATGCCAAGACCCTCGGGTCTTCCTAGATATTGCCCTGTCTCATATTCATTATATCTATACCATCTACAGCACAATCATTTTAGTCTTCTGTGTTTTCATATAATCCATCATCTTCATTGTTCCTGTCAAAACATGCTAAATGAGGCCATCAACAGTTTTTATCTGATTCATAGCAAAAACCTTTCAATCTCTGTTCTGTATCCCTGCCTTCCTTTAATCATCTTCACACTACATCCCAGAATTATATTGCCTAAAATATGCCTTCATTCATTTACTTAGCAAGAATTTTTTGGGCACCTTTTAGGCCCCAGGGTTTGTTCCAGTGGAAAGAAGTGGATACAATTCCATGCCCTCACAGAATCATTGGAGAAAATGAGTCAGTCAACCAAATAACATGAAAATATATAAATTACCCCAAGTGCTATGGTGAGAAATAAAGTAGGGACATAGAATAGGTCCTACTAGGAATGGTGGTGATTTTATATAAGATGGTTAGAATTTACTTATTGTAAAGTCATCCTTGAGAAGGGAGAGGTGAAGATGACACTGAAGAAAAGAAAAAAAAAAAAAGCATAAGAACACTCTAGACAGAGTGATTTCAACCAAGAGCCTGGGGACAGACGCATACCTGGTATTCTCACAGAGCAGCAGGGGAGGTTTTTTTTCAACAAGAGGGACCACAGTAGGAGGTGAATCAGAGAAGAAATGGGAATCAGACCCCCAATAGAAACGTTTCCTCTGATTGCTATACTAAGAATAGATAAGAGAGAGCAAAAACAGAAGCAAAGAGCCAGTTAGGTGGCTGCAGCAACAATTAAGGCAAGCACGATGGTGGCGTGGACAAGGGTGGTGGTGGTAGGAGGGGTGTTAAGAAGCAGTCACACTAGAGATATATTTTGAAGGTACTTAACTAACCATGACTTCCTAGGAAAGCAGAGCCAAGACACTTGCATACATAGAGACAGTGGATTTGGGAGTGTCACCTCAGGATGTTGGAGTATAAGACTAGGGATGTAAAATAGAGAAGACGAAAAACTGTAATCTGAAGTTGTTATTTAGTTCATCCATACTAGAAGTATTATGAAGGGTACATCCATCATATAGAAAAGATATTTTAATGGTGATATCCAAAGTCATGTTAAGTATCTAACAGCAGAGAAAAAGTGTAAGTCTTCCTATGTCCATCCAAAAAGGCTACTTATTGCCTTTTCTCAGTTAACTCTTGGACAAGATCTAAATATGTTTTAGGATATTTTATAGAATTAGGTAGAAAGAAGATCAAAAATACCTATTGCATTTTAATACTCAATTTCTATTGAAACAGAAAAATAAGGCCATCCAGAAGTAAAATAAAATTGTTATTTTCATACATCCCCAGCCCTATTCTATATTTTATTTAGACACAGGGTCTCACTGAGTTGCTTAGCACATTGCTTTTGCTGAGGTTGGCTTTGAACTCATGATCCTTCCTTCTGTCTCAGTCTTCAGATCCGCTGGGCTTACAGGCATGTGCCAACACACCCGGCCCAAAATGACTCTTAAGGACAGGAATAATAAAATCAGACATTGTCACCCCCATCTCAGATTTACTGCTAAAAAATCTTCTTCCATAGGGTATGGTGGCATGTACCTATAATTCCAGCTACTCAGGAGACTGAAGCGGGAAGATCACTTGAACCTAACCAACACAGGGTAGGCTCCATCTCAAATTAAAAAAAAAAAAAAAAGTAAAAGATAAAAAGGGTTTTTTCCAACATGTTTTGTATTATCCATGGAACTAAATTATATATATTTAGTTAATGCTGTTCATTCAAGGCAAAGACTAGAAAACTTTTGAGAGTATTTTCTTGGCTTTTTCTATTTTCATTCTGATGGAAAATGTGAACACATTAATTTTAGATGCAATATAGGTTTTGTTGGGTAAACATCTTGGCCAGCTAGGTTTTTGGAGTCTAGTCATTTTCACTTGGAACAAATGTGTTATTCCAGAAGATGCCAACACATCATGTGTTACTGATACATAACAAGATTACAGAAAAAAATGAAAACATTTAAAATGCAAAACATAGTTGGGAAAGATTACACAGGAAATGACCTGAGGAATGCCCTTAGCCATTTTCTAAAATCATTTGCATAATATCTTCAGGGTTTAAAAGTACACCTAGGTCATATTAAATGTGTAAAGTTTTTTAAGGAACAAAATTACATACAAGGGAAGTAATAATTTACAGTAAATAACAATCACCTAAGTTTGAAACTTTCAAAGTTTTAAGTAAATCATTAAATAATTTTTTTAATTAAGAGAAATTACAAACAAAAATAAATGTGTAAGTTAAATCAGATCACTAGATATTGTGGCATTTTTTTAAACTTACCTAAAATTCCTTCACTAGAAAAATAAGGCAGAAGACTAATAACTAAAACATTTTAGTAATCATTTATCAATCATTCCAATCATTCCATATTCTGCTCATAAATATTTCCTGGTTGCCTGTGAGATAAAGTTCAAACTTATTCACCTACATAAACTTGTTCAGTGCTTCTCAATCTTTCAAGCAAACAGGAATCATCTGTAGGCCTTGTTCAAACAGATTTCTGGGCTCTTCCCCTGAGGTTTTTGATTCAGTAGCTCTGGATTGAGACCCAAGAATTTGCTTTTCTAACAGGTTCCCATGTAATGCTGACACACAGGAACCATGATTGGGAAAGTAAGATCTGGTCACTATCTAGCCTTTATGACCCACTTCCACACTCCTACACAAATTTCTAGCTCCACACCATTCTCAGTTCTTTGATTTAGTTTACTATTTTAATTGTGCTCTTATTTTTATAGGCTCTATGTTAGAATAAGGAAAATTTAACCTGTACTCTACAAGGTAACTGTATTTGAATGCTGCCACTACTATATCCTTACCCACCCAGAGTCAGCTTCCTTGCTTGGTATTAATACTCTGCCATGCAAACCTCAAGGCTTCAGGGTCTATTTCCCTCCCTACTGGTGGCCACAGCACTAAGTGGGTAAAGTACAAAACAACATTCTAGGAAAATATGTTTTTGTTATGACTATGAGCCCTGTCTATAGAGAAGGGCCTGTCAGTGTGGGCAAGTTACCAACCCCTCATTCTCCCCTATGACAGGAAAGGTATTTGGGCTATATTAGCAAGAAGGAAATTAATGAGCACCTCTGATTCGGGAATGAGCCTTCCTAGACTCTGTCCTCAAGAGGATCTTTTCATCTGTGAAGGGAAAGTCTGTGACAAAAGTTCAGAGGCAAATTAATAGCTTCCCACAAGGCCAGACTCAGAATTATGAATAGCAGCTCCTAAGAAGATAAAATTTCCCCTTTCTGAGCAAGCAGGATTGCAGGTTGTCCACTCTGCTAAGGTTTTAGCAATGAAAAAAATGACCTGATTTGAACCAGAGCTCATGGTAACTCTTAATCACAAAGACTTTTTCTTATAAACCAAATAATAAAATTCTGACTTTAGAGATAAAATACTATAATTGATATTATAAACAGCAAACATCATTCACTAACAAACAACATTAGGAGCTCTAACATAATATTTTATTGTAGAGAATATTTTCCAGAACAAGGTCTTCAGTTAACAGGGTAAAGGAGAAACAATGTTTTCTAGCTGAAAGGGGATGGGTATACACTTGATTTGATTTCTAATTATTTTCTATTACATAAAATCATACAAATAAAAAAAAGAATAGAGAATCTTGAATTCTCACGACTCACTTTTATAAAATCTTGGACATTTTTATTTCTCAGGGATAAAATGTGATAAAATGAAGCCAAATGAAGACCAGTTCCTGCTTCTCCCGTATTCCTCACTATCATAAATTTGCTATTTATCATATTAATATTTTTTAAGATTGTTATTGGATATAAATCTCACATACCATAAATTCACTCATTGAGCATGTATAATTCAATCCTTTTTAATGTATACACAGAGATGGATAACCATCAAAAATCTAATTTTATAACATTTTCAAGCCCCCTAAAACAAACTTTAGACCTGATAGCAGTCACTTCTGATACCAGTCCTCAGCCCCAGACTGTCTGTCCAGATCTGCTTATTCTGAATTTCCAAATTAATAGAATAAAACAACATCAGTGTTTACATCTTGCTTTTTTAGCATGTTTTCAAGCTATCCGTGTGGTAACAAATGTCAATACATCATTCCTTTTTCTTTTCAATTTTTTTTGTATTTGTAGATGGGCAGAATATCTTTATTTGTTTATTTTTATGTGGTACTGAGGATTAAACCCAGTGCCTCATACATGCTAGGCAAGCACTCTACGGCTGAGCTACAGCCCCTGCCCCCTTCATTCATTTTTGTTGCCAAATATTTTACTATATTTACACACACAATTTTAGTTTATCATTTTATGAGCTGATGGATATTTAGGTTTTCACTTTGGGGTTACTATGAATAATGCTACTATGAACTTTTGTGTCATTTTTCTTGGCTATACGCACTGGAGTCAACTTCTGGGTCATAGGATAACTTTATTTAATATTTGAAGGAAGTTTCAGACTGTTTGGTAAAGTGGTTCCACCATTTTAAATTCCAAAAAAAAGTGTAAGAGAGTTTGAATTTCTGCACATCCACACTAGTGCTTCTTATTATCTGTCTTGTTGATTACAACCATTCTAATGGGAGTGAAGTAGTATCTCATTGTGGTTTTGATTGGAATGTCCCTGATAAATAAAATGTTAAGCATTTATTTATTTACTAGGAATCTGTATATATTCTTTGGAGAAATGTCTGTTCAGATTCTTACCCATTTTTAAATTGTACTATTTTTCATTACTATTTGTAAGAGTTCTCTATATAATGTGACTTAAATCCCATTATCACATGTTATTTGCAAATATTCTGATATTCTTGGTGATGTACACAAGTTACTATGAAGTACACAAATTCCTTTTTAATTGACTGACTCCATTATTTTTTATTACTGATTATGCTTTAGGGGTTATATAAAAAAACCATTGCTAAGCCTATAAATATCAACCCTATATTCACCTATAAAATGAGAAATCACTCTTCAAAACAGTTAAAATAATTTATCTTTCAAATTATAGTAGTCAGTGGTTCTCACTTCTCCATATCCTTGCCAAACATCAGTATTCTTAGACTTGTTTTATTTTAACTTAAAATTCTCTATTTATTTCGCTTCTTTTCCTATGTCTATACCTTCCTGCTCTGTCAATTGCCTGTTCCTGTCTTCTGCCATTTTTTTAAATTTAGAACCATTTTTGAAGACAATCTTTACTATACAATTGACAATTGAATTTCTCAGTTATATGTGCCGAGGCATGCTTTCCAACTGTGTGGCTTGTCCTTTCACTTATTTGTTATTTGTTTTGCTGAACGATTAAGTTTAATAATATCAATTTTTTGTTTGTTTCATTTTGTTTCCCAAAGATTGAACTCAGAGGCACTTGACCACTGAGCCACATCACCAGCCCTATTTTGTATTTTATTTAGAGACAGAGTCTCACTGAGTTGCTTAGCACCTTGCTTTTGCTGAGGCTGGCTTTGAATTCGTGATCCTCTTGCCTCAGCCTCCAGAGCCTACGGGATTATAGGCATGTGCCATGACACCCAACATTACAAACATCAAATTCTAAAATGTTTTATATTTTGTGTTTTTCTTCATCTTTTTTGGATTTTCAGTCTTATGAAAATTCTCCTGATATTTTTTAGTATAGATAGAATGTACACAGCCAGACAATCTTTATTTTAATCTAGATACTACTTACATGTTAACTCTGTGACCTTGAACATGTTATTCAACTCTGAACCTGTTTCCTATTCAGTATAATGAAGATAATAAAACACCTACATCACAGTTTACCTTAGGCCATAATCACATTAATTAGTACAGCTATAAAACTGCAAAACCATAATAAGTTGAAGGGCAAATATCCTTACCTTGCTCTGTGATTAACATCTACAAATACAAATCATTTTATGTTAAAATATAAAAAGAATGTTGACATTTGTATCCTTGAATTTGTAAATTATAAAATCCAAATGAAATATATGAGTAATCATCTATTTAGCTGTTAATATTTAATGTAACTATAAGAATGCTACTTTCCATTTTCTCCCTAGATCCTTTAGATAATTTTGTAGATAATAAGTTAATAATTTATTAAAAAGTACAGGAATAATAAAATAATCTAGACTGAGAAGTAAAACATTATAGAACTTCTGGGGGGTAATTTTGCCCATGTATCTTGTAAAATACAAATAGATAATACGATATCCTCAGCATGTCTTTAAACCCTCTTAAGTATCAGATACAAGAATTAAAACAAAGTCACAGAACAAAAGACCATGCATTTTCATTCAGTTTGCAAAATCAAAGCCTAGTTTCACAGTAAATGAAGAAATAATCAATGGAGAGAGAGAAAAATTAGGATAAACACTACAGCAATTTTACTTACTAAAAACAGTTCACCAATTATTCTAAAACATTCAACAGCAACTGCCCAAAGCCATAAAATCCAATGTGTAAATCTAGAGGATCCCAGTACAAATGATATGCTACGATGAAAAGGAACAATAGCCATGTAATTTTGGCATTAGGAAATAAATCTGTAGAGGTGTTAGCATTCACTCCCAAGGTGTAAAGCTACAGATCACATTTCTTCTTAGCATGTCAGAACAACTCAGGATATTTTGCAAGTAAGCTCTTTAGATTAATATTTTAGGAAGAGGTAAAAGGAAAAAATGCTCCATTCTTCAGTGTGGGATGCAAATTTATTTCCTAGAACCCAAACATATTCCTCATTTCTGATACTGAGGTATTTTGGCTCAGAACAAACTGTGTGGAAGTTGCATTCCTCAAAGTACTTAATCATGATAGCCTAAATGTGGCTGCATAGAGTCCTTTTTAGTAAACCAGAATGTACTATAATAAAGTGGACAATTCAAACAGAAGCTATCAGCTGTGTTATATTCATAAGCTGAAATTTATTCTTGCTGGTGGTGTGTCTTTTTTGTAATCTGTCTCTTACAGAAAATGTTTATGTGGCAAAGACCTTGCTTCAGCTCTCTGCACATTTAGCCTATGTAGCAATTCTATAATCAAATGTAATTCCTGAAGAACTAGAACTAAAACTCTGGATCCCAAATTCTGTTCTACTTAACAGTGAGACTCCAGACAAGCCACCTAACAACTTCTCACCTCATTTTCCTCCTTTGAAAAAAAATGAGAAAACAAAAGTAGATCAATTAAAATCAATTAAGTCTTTTCCAAATGTAAATGTAGATTCCTTCAATATGTAGTTCTACTAGGTTTGTTTTTAGATGGTGTAGATGATTATGTACACAACAGCACTTTATTTTCTGTTAAAAGAAACCTTCAGCTCCATCATCCCACACACAAACTACTTCCTTTCTTACTTGAAAGGAAATTCCTTTTCAAGGTTCACAGTACATTAGAGACAGCTGCATTACTGAGCTTCCTCCAGCAACTTTAAAAAGCTGCAGATGTAGCCCATGCATGACATGGATCACGGAAAGAGACAATCCCAAGCACTTAGATTGCCCTTCTCTTACCCTTCTTTACTGGGATATTGTCTGTGAATATCAGTGGTGTGTGAGTGCACATGCAAGAGTGTGTAGTGCATGTTTATTTTAAATCAAGTTCCCGCAGGAACACAGAAGCTCTCACAAAATTACTGTCTTGAGTGCTAATTTTCAAAGTAAGATAAGTTTAAAGAAGGGGGGGAGGAAATTTTTAGTTGATGACATTTTAACAAGTCACTACCTCTTAACTTTCAAAGAGACAAACCTCACATCAATACAGATTCCTTGGGTATGCTTCCATGTTGCACTGGAACTTAAAAGTGTTTGTCTGGAAAACTTAATTCTGGACTCAGAACCAGCAAAACAACACTAAACTAAGGTAGTAAGAATTCTGGCATAGAACTTTTCCAGCAGAAGCAGAAAAAAAAGAGGCTTGGTTTCCTTCCAGAACAGTCCCCAGACCTACTAGACAGCCACAAAAAATATATTTTTTTTCACTGGGAATAATATATTTAATATAATTGGGGGTAGGCACAGGTTCAGTAGCTACCAAGCAACAATACGGTGCTTTCTGAGGGTAGTTCACAGAGCTAAATTCTGAGAGGAGTTCCAGGAGCCAAAGAAGTGTTTAACGACTATTTAAAAACAGAAATTATTTGCTTAAGTATATCAGAGAGAAATACAGGAAATATGTGATTCCCATTTCATTTTATTCTACCAGAAAACTTTCAGATCATACTTAAATTGTTGTAAATAAATTCAGACTTATTTTATCTCTTACTCTTCATGGAAGACAAGGTGTTAATAGTACAAGAACAATTATTTTATTAAACAACAGGTCGTGCAGGTGCCATATTTTATAAAAGCATGTCTAAACTAGATATGTGAGTAAATTACTTTTGGAAAAAATTCTAACAATTTTCTTAATCAATTGTATGTAATGACATATACGATTACATACAATATGTAATTATATTAATTATATATAGTCTATAATTATTACCTACTAATTAATAAAATAGCATCTTCTATTGGTCAGAAAGGTGGAAGAGGGTTTAGAGGTTCTGTCTGTGAGAATGTACTAGAATTTATTAACTCAGATCCAATGTATAGGAAATCCCTTACAAAACCGTATTGTGTTTAAGCTTTCAGGACTCAAGTCTCAAATATTTGGTTTAGCAGATTAGGGGTACTGGGACCCATATCTTAAAAATGACCTATAGTGTTTCTAATATCAGAAATATTGAACCATTATGTGAGAACTGGAGACTACCTTTCTTAAATTGATGAACACTGACTGCATATCACACACCAGTTAGTTTCTACTCAATAGCCATTGCAATAAGCCCTCAGTCAGTGTTCCGGGAATATCTGATAAACCCCTCAATTCTACCAGGCAGGCCAGAAAGAGGCAGAAAATCATCTGATCCTGAACTCAGGCTCTTCTACCACACTGCACAAAGCTGCCGCAAAGAAAACACACTGGCCAACTGCTCTATTATTGTTGGCATGCACCAAAATTTGCTCAAAACCTTTACAAATGAAACCCAGCTGCTTAAGCTCAATACCAGATGTCTTCTACAATGTGTGGCTTTGATAGATTAAATTGAGCATAAGAAAGAGATGAAATATACGAAAATCTAATTTGCAAGATATTTGTCGTTAAGTCTTATTTTTTTAAAAAAGACAGAAAATTGTATTTTTCACTCGAAAAGGCTAATAGTATGGATTAGTAATATTCATAATAGCTCTTAAATACTTAAGTCAAAAATTGACTGTTTGGTATAGATGCATAAAATAAAAGCCAAAAACAATCTCCAGACATGCCCCCATTGAAAGAATGTCATGTGTCTGTCAAATCACATGATTTAGCATGAGGCTCCTTTTCCTTTACAACCATGCCCCAGTTTGAACATTTCACTCGGACATAGGAAATTAAGTAGGAAATATTTAGTGATATGGTCTGATTTCAATAAAGTGTAATAATCCTATAAAATATACACAGATATATAAGAAACATCTGTATGGATCTGGATAATGTATAAGAAAATGTACAAAGTTAAAAGCCAATTTGTTTAGCAATTTCAATTAAGTAGCATCTACCCTTCTTTGTGACCATGTCATGATGGAACTCATTTTTTTTGTTGTTGTTTTCTGGGTCACTGCACAATTCTCAATAGCCTCAGCTGATTCCAGAGGCTAAGTTAAATTCAGAGAGCTACTCAAATATTCTTCCACAGAGGAGCTGCTGCTGCAAAGACCCTTACTCAAATGATCTAACATTTCATGGATAAATACAGCATGTTATTCTTACATTAACCTTTTTTCCTCCAAAATAGAAACACAAAAAGACTGTTGCTCTGTAATGAAATTTAAAAACAGTACTCATTTGAGCCTAATAATGCTAACCAAGATGAACATTCAGTTGAGATTTAGCCCCATAAAAAAGTACATAATCATTAAAACTCAACTCCAATCAGCAAGTTTTATTTTTTCAGATTTAAAGACTACTGACTTGAAATATTGATTTTTTTTCATATTTTAAGGTAAACAGAAATGGGAAAATTATTTTAACTTTCTCAGATTTGACTGATGCCTCTCAACCATTTAGTTCCCACATCACTGAAGTTACACAACTGATGAAGAAGTATTCTAATTTTCTATTTCCATACATGTAAAACTCCCGTGAAAATCATGAAGATACCAAGATGAACATGGAGACATTATATACCACAGGGTACTGTAGAGCAAAGAAAACTATAAACCAAAGTCATTTTGCAACATGTACTCATAAAGTTTTTAAAAAGTGAGATAGAAATGCACATTAACTTTCTTGAGATCAGAAGCGTAGTTTCACATACTACACATTCTAGAAGCTGATCAAATAAATGATGTACAGGGCTAGCCTAAAATTCATGGCCTGTTCAGGGACTATAAATGCCAAATGCACTATGTTCTTTGAGACACAATGTTTGCAACCACTATTTTAATAAAGCAGTGAAAATTACACTTAACAATCTTACAGAACTAAAATCTGTCAAGTCACGACTCTGCTTGTTTCAAATATTATTTTTGCCACCATCTTGATAACATGATTTTTTAATGGGGATTGAATCCAGGGACATTCCACTCTACCACTGATGTACATACCTAGCTCTTTTTATTTTGAGACAGGGTCTAACTAAATTGCATAGGCTGGCTTGGAAACTGTGATCCTCCTGCCTCAGCCTCCTGATAGCTGGGATTATAGGAGTGTGCCAACATGTCTGGCTTAAACTTCACCTTTTTCTTTTTTTTTTTTTTTAAGAGAGCAAACTAATCACTTAGCCCTTCATTTACTGATAAAATAATTCTATAGTAACTGGAGAAATATATTATCTTAATAATTGGTTATAAAATTTCCAGAGGAATGAACAACTATTGGTAAAGTTCTGAGGGAACCAGAATAAAATCTTTCCTCAAAACTCATGGTATTTGGGACAGGTGTACTTGGGCACACCTGTGGCTCAAGAGGCTGGTGCAGGAGGATTGTGAGTTCAAAGCCAGCCTCAGCAACTTAAGAAGGCCCAAAGCAACTTAGCAAGACCTTGTCCCAAAATAAAGAATAAGAGGACTTGGGATGTGGTTCAATGGTTAAGCACCACTGGGTTCAATCCATGATACCAAAAAAAAAAAAAAAAAAAAAAAATCCAGATTCTCTGAGAGAAGTTAAACCTCAGTTGGAGACAGAATCTAAAGAACCACCTGATGATCTATCTGAGGCTGAAGTTAATGCCACATTGGACATAAAATTTTCAGAAACTTTAAAAGTTTTAACTTCAAAAAATTCTTACCATACAAACAATACTATGCATTTATAAAACTGAATAAAAATCAAATGTTCTGATTAAAAAAAATAATAATAAAAAATAAAAGACTATCTTCCCCCCCCCAAAAAAAAATAATTGGTTATAATAGTTCCTAAATACTTAAGTTTGAGTGAGAAATATTTAAGTGTTTTTAAATGTTTTAAACAGCCAAAATAAATAATTAGTAACCAATAGTAGCTTCTTTAATCATAAACAAGAGAATACTAGGAGTATTTATATTGCTATAACTGACAGTAGTAGCCATATTAAATGTTTCTGATCATCAACCTAATCCAAAACTTCTTCCAGAAAAACTGCACATGTCCACAGTGGTTATTATTATCTAGTGGCATCCTGGTATTAGGCAATTACATAGTACAGCTGGGTTACATATGATTATTCTAAGGATCAGCAGCCAAGCAAATCCCTTTCTCAAAATTTGAAAATATTTTGACAGTGAAACAGCCACGTATAATGCCCACTATTTGTGGGGGACTAAACCAGGAAGATCACAAGTTCAAGACAACCTCAGAAATTTAGTGAGACCCTAACTAAAAATATTTTAAAGTTAAATAAAATGAAATATAAAAAGTTGGGGTAGAGTTCAGTAGTAGAATGCTTGCCTGTGTGAAGTTCTGGATTTGATCCCTAGCCCTTCCAAAACAAACAAACAACAATGAAACATTTATAACTGGACTCTGGAGATCTAAGTGAAAAGGTCTCAGAACACCAGAGACTTTTCACTATTGGTGGTCATGTAAGAAATACTGAGGATATCCAGGAGACAGACTCCTCTACATGGAACACCTGTGCTGTACACTCCAGAGACAACTATAAACAAAATGGACAGAGCTTTTCCTTTTGAGAAGCAAGCTCCTGTCAGGAGAGAGACCTGTATAATAATAAATCATGATGCAAACTACAAAAGAAAAATAAAATTTACAGGGAGTGATTATATCAAGGGAATCTCAAATTGCACTGTTAAGGAAAACTAAATTCAATGACATTTAGCCTATGGATAAGCAAAGAAGAAAGGCAAAGAACTTTCCAGACGGTAGAAATAGTACATGTGAAATATGTGAGAAAACGTTTTAGATTTAAAAAACAAAAAAAAAAAAACAGTAAAAGGTATATCTTATTGTTGCTTAATGAGAAGTGAGATGATATACAAAGCAAGTCAGAGGCAGCTGATACCAAACCCTGTGGGCCATACAAAGATTTGCATTTTAGCCAGGCACAGTGGTGCATGCCTGTAATCACAGTGGTGCATGCCTATAATCCCAGCAGCTCAGGAGGATGAGGCAGGAGGATTGTAAATTCAAAGCCAGCCTCAGAAATTTAGCGAGGCCCTGAGCAACTCAATGAGACCCTGTCTCTAAATAAAATACAATAAAGGGCTGAGGATGTTGCTCAGTGGTTGAGTGCCCCTGAGTTTAATCTCTGATACCCACCTCCCCCACCAAAATAAAGATCTGCATTATATCCTAAATCCAAGGAGTGTCTGAGGAATTTTATTAGACCCAAAGAAAAGTAGGAATCAGAACATAAGCAAGAAGAGAAGACTGAATTAGAACAGGATATATTCCATGCTTTTGTAATTACATCAAAATGGATTCTATTGTCATGTATAACTAAAAAGAAGCAATTAAAAGCAGGGGGGGGCCGGGGGGGTTGGTTAGGATGAGAGGAGAGACTGCCCAGGAAGGCCCTCAAAAAGATTCACAGAGTAGAAGCTCAGTTCTCAGCCTTCTCGGGAGGCCCAAGTTTCCTTTAGTTTTTCTTCATGTCTCCATTCAACTTTGTTTTCTACTAAAGTTTCTGCTCTCCACAACTAAAATATCCATACTAATAATGTGATTTTATATGAATAGTTAATAATAAAAGAAATGTGATGGAGATGCTATTAAATAGAGAAATCAGTTCATTGAAATGCCACAGCTTCTTCAAAGTTAAAAGTGGAGGGGTCTAGCGTAGTGAGGTTATTCTATGTGCACACTCCAAAATCTAAAAAACCACCTCTCAAAATCACTTGTTTTTAAGATGAAAAAAAAAAAAGTATAGAAAGTTTGGTAGTAGTAAAGACCAACAGAGTCCATCTGGATCTAACCTGTAGCATAAGTAACATAGTGACAGAAAATTTAGCTGATTATGATCATTTTCCTATAATAGTTGATACTTCCTCGAGTCTTTGCTCAATTTCTTGTATGAATTATAAAAATAGATATGCACTTGAAAAGGTAGGAAAAAACATCCACAGATTTGTTCTTATCAGTTATAAATCAATAGAAGATTTCTAGAATGTCATTCCAAATTCAATTGGCTTAGAGAGGAAAAAATTGATATTACTATGATGTTTCTAATACAGTTATTCTTCCATAGCCTTCATGAATATATAAGATTAAATTATAGATACACAGATAGTTATATGTATATAAGACTTCCATGTGTGATTTCTATCACTTTTTTAAAGAATGACTTCTCATAAAAAAAGTTAAATCAAATATGATTTGAGTCTGTAGTACATAGTTCTATAAATGTTTATTATCCAATCTATAGAACTTAGGTTGAAAGCTATAGTTCAGTCATTTTCCTCCTAGGTAATTTACCACAGAGATCAGATTTCTTACATCTGTGACGCTCACCACAACTTGCAGGTACTGCCCATTAATAGCCTGAGATTAATTGTTAGAAATGCCGAATAATAGAGGCAGTAGAAAACATTTTAAACACAGCACTGCATTGATGCATTTAACAGCTGTGTTGGTCTAACAGTTCAGATTTTCACTATATTTTGCCATATGGTAACAAGGATCATTTTTCACTGAAAAAATATTACCAAATATTGATACCCTATAGCAATATCACCATTGTAATTTTGAAACTCTGCATTCATAGCCCTGTTTGTTATCTTCCTGTTATTGGATTACCTATTTGAACTAATTTTTATTGAAGTATTTTATAACAGCAATTTTGAATTTTGAATTAGCGTCAGCTAGGGCAGATATGAATATTACACATTAAGGAAAACTATGGGGATATGACCTGACAATGGACAGACAGGATATAAAATCTATAAAACTATAGAGGCCATGGAGATTGGAATCTGTTTGTTTTGTATTCAAAGAGAGCTGACTTCTACTTCCTGTCTCACCATGTTTTGGTGTTAACTATCTCCAATGATGTAGAACCATTCTAATCTCTAAAACTAGAGATTAAAAGATGGCTGATAACTTTTATATTAATTGTATCACTATAATAACCTATTAACATACTTTTATTTGTGGAGGGGGTTGTAGGAAATTTCACATGTACATTTAGCAATATAATATAGCCAAATAAAAATTTCACCTTTCTAAATGCCAGAACGTGAGGCCCATTCTTGCCAGGAAGGGCACACTGTATCTGCCAATGTGTAGAACAACAAACACAGCGTATTCACTTTTTTAGGTCTATCAGTTTAGCATTTTTCTAACTGTACTAAATTCCCTTAGCAGAACTTAAGAAGAATGGTAGTGACCAAAAGAATACTTCAATGCTGTTTACACATTGCATCACATTCATTAGGCCTCAGAGACTCTCTACTATGCCTTGAAAATAAAGGGGCAGAGTAGTATAAGTAGCTCAATTTTTTAAATAACTGATTTTAAGTAAAAATGAGCACTACAGATTTTCACCATTGCAGATCATATTTTCACATTCAGAAAGGTAATGTCACATTTAAGGATCTCTAGCTTTAAAAATGCATATTTAAAGCAATCACAGCGTGCCAACAAAAAACATAAAATTCAAAACCCCTACCAAGATGTACTCTTGCTTCTTTTTTTCCTAAGACTGTGACTGCTCATTACTTAACATTCAAGATAAGATTTAGGCAGTGATGAGATTTAGGCTATGTGTGTCCCTATACACAGTCTACTGTTGCTGCTACCCCAAGTACAAAGTGTTCTCTCCACTTGGGACTGAATGCAGCTTTTGCGACATTTGAAGTGGAACTGCAGTACCATGCAGATTTCTTCCAAATAAAATGTTTAGATCTCCATGCATTTGATTAACGAAATACTTCTATCAACCCAAAGCTCACTCTCTCCAAATATCTCTACTTGTCATTTTGAAACACATTTACTCTAAACAAGGATTTAAGGCCTAAGAATATTAATCTCAGCTTTGTCACCCGCTTAAGTGTCATGGCCACTTTATTTACCTGTGCTTCATATTCACCTTTTTCTTGTTTTATTTTGATTTTGCGATCATCATTCTCACTGAAGTGGCTGCAGAATTAATGACTGTAAAGCATGTAACAAGTTGTCAGTCAATATTGCACTTCAGTAGTCAAAGATGCTTAACAGGTTCAATTCAAAATCTCTGTAGCACATTCTGTATTGTCATCAGGAAAAAGTCACAAGTACCAAAGTTCATTTCTAAAACCTTATTGATAGGGAAATTCCTCAAAAAAAAAAAAAAGGTAAAGTTAATTGGTGACAAAGTTTGAAATGTCAATTGGGATTCAGGCTACTAATCACATTAAAGTGAACTATCAGATTGTTCACAATCTTGTTTCAATGTACATTTCCAACTTTGTTGCCTCTCAATTTGAGCATAAGATAATTATTAATGATTGTATTTATGATTGCAAACTCTCCGGTAATATTACACATGCACCAGACACTATTCTAAGTACTTAGGTATGTTTATTCATTTAAAAATAAATGAATTCTATGGTAAATATAATTATCATTGCCATTTTATAGTAGAGAAATTTAAGACATCAATATTAGTTCACTTATCTAGTAACCAACAGAGCAGAATTAAACCCAGGCATCCTGGGTCCAGAATTCATAGTCTTCACCACCAGGCTACAAGATAAATAGCAGTATATACTGGGGCGCACACACACACACACACACACACACACACACACACACACGAAAGAGTCCTGGACAGGGAGTTTTCTGGTTTTGTTTACGACTACATAACTAGAGGAAAGCAGGGAATGTCTCTGGACTTCAACCTCATTACTTCAAAAAAAAAAAAATATATATATATATATTTACAACATTATTTTAGGGAATATTGTAAGAGACTAGAAACATGATCAAAGATTCTGTATGCAGCATCTGGCCTCTGCTTTTTATTGGCTTAATTCAGTAGCGAATTAAGGAATTCACGGGTTTTGAGGAAAATCCTAAAAGAAAATTCAAAATTACCTTCAAGCAATAGAGTAGTAGTAACAGTAACTAGAAGAAAGGAATAAGAATTTTACCTTATGTGTATCATGCTTTGAGCTCCCTGGAACTTTCTTAAAAAGAATTTAATTTTAATTCTGAGATCCTTCAGTGCTCTTCTAGAAGGCAGGAGATGATAAGAATTAAACTAGCAAATGAGGTAAATGATCTATCTATCATTCCTGCATATCAATGCACAAAATTCCTTTGAGTTACAATTATCTACACTAGAAATTTAAAGCATTTTTCCCTAGAGCCAAGTCATAAAATACACTTTCATAGTGTCACAGAAAATACTTGCAGACTATGGAAATATTAATCCTGTGTCAATTAAAAGTACATGCCAACTAATAATACATACTTTCTGCATAAATAATATAGCCAAATTAGTTCTATGAAACACATTCAGAAGTACATAAAAAGTTCAACTACAAATGCATTTCTTTCTCGTATATATTCCTTTATTTATCTGGCTTAATTTTATAAAATCATCATTTTTAATTTCTATCTAACATCATGACTTTTTCACTGCAATTACTAACACCATATTCATTTCATATTCATTAAGTTACCTATTTTCTAATTTGAAAACAGTTCAACTACTCTTGAACTCTCTTTTAATTCAAAAACTTAAAATAATTTTTAAAAACTGCTTTTATTAACTTGATATGAGAAATGATCTTTCTGGACAAAATTGCTGCCAATCAAGCCCCTGTTCTTAAATGTTGACAAACATTTCATACATTCACAAGCCATAATTACTGTCATTGTAACTTACAGATTGACTGACTCAGTGCATTGATATAAAAATTGCAATGAAGTTAAAAGTTAATTAGCTAACTTATAAAAATCTAACAGTATTCAAATTACCATAATCACAACAAACTTTGCTAGAATTGTTACTATCTTAAGCACTTTAAACACAAAGTCACAATTTGTTAAAAATTAACTTCCTTCTCAAAGCTTCAAACTGGATCCTATTTGACTCCTATTAGAGAAAACAGAAACTTTAAATCCCTTTACAATTATTCTAATAGATTACCTAGAAAGCTTTGCCCTAGTAGAGAAAGTAGTAAAAATTACAGAGCAGTTGGAGGACAGGGGGTGGACATTTTTAGCCATGGAGCCTCGGCCCTGAACTTTTCCCTTCTGTGACAAAAGCCACAAAATCAGACACTAACTCAGCTCCCTGTCAGCACTGTGGTGTGGCACTCATCTTCTTACCCCTCGCATGCACAGAGAGAAGAATGAGCAAGGAAATGTGAAGCTGCCAGTTTGGTTCTTCAGGCCAACCCACTGTAGCAGGAGAGCAGTCACTGTGACCTGCCTGCTTACGCCTCCTGTTCCTTGCTTGGCCTTCTCTGACTGAGACTCCTCTGCTGCCACTCTTGTCAGATCTTCCGGCAAGTCTGCCAGCAAGCCTGAGACAGGACCTTGAAAGACAAGCCTGTTACAAACTGGTTCTGTCACCACCGAGACTTCAACTGATCACCTCGTGGGGAGGACAACAAAAGGCGGTGAGGACCCCCGAGCTGGATTGTTTTCCTAAGAAAAGAGCCTGACCCAGCTGCCCACACAAGGGCCAACACACGAGGGGGCCTCACCCTGCACTGGCAACACCCTGGTCCACCAAATCTCTTGAGCAGCGAGGAGGGAATCCACAGCAGACCACACTTACACTTTACTGTCAGAAAAGAGCTTGTTTCTTTCTATTTTTTTTTTTCCTCAGCAGAGAATTGTAACTGAGAAATGCAGAAAGGAGAATTTTTTTCCCCTTTGATGAAATGACAAATAGTGCAACACATCAAAGTGTCATGTTTCAGCAGCTTTTATCCTCATCAACATTTAAATAATGAAGCAAATACTGTTGAATTGAGTGCACAGATAATAATAAAAGGTCAGCTGTAAGATATCACTGATGAGCACTGCAAGTTAACATATTTCACAGTTATGCTTCTCACTTATCAATTAATTCTAAGTAATAACAGTTTTAAGTTACCTGAATAGAAAACAAACTGTTGAGGATCTAATCAATCTTATATAATAACACCAATATAAGTTATTCAACTTTTTAGATTTCGACTGTAACTATGTTTCAATGAAAACTGTGAACATTTTTGGAAGGTTTCATTTTCCTTAATGTTAAATAATTCTTTTCAACACTAAGGGTCTTTAAAAAAAAATATTCTTTTCTTTTACTCTGAGGACTTCCAATATAAGGAGAACAAGAACTGTAATTATATTGTCGTACGTGTGAAAACTACAACACAGATACAAAAGAAATAATTATTAAACCTCATCAGCTTGCCTGATACAGGATTTATGGATATAGAAGCAGAAATATTTCAATGATTATATCTAAGATATCATGATGATATGTTTGATACTTTTGGAATTATTTTCTTGGGGAAAAATATCTCCACTCTCTTCTCACTTTTAAAAGAGACCCCCCCACACACACACACCTCCACCTAACCTTGTACCTCTAAGCACTACACTACAAGGGACATTCAAATCACCCTTCACCTTAGGGAGCCCCCAAATTATTTTTTCTGATATTACAAATACTGCAATCAATCCAACACTATTTCAATTTACACTTTCATAAGACAAAATTTAACAGAAATATGGTATTTTTAGTCACCTATGAAATCTTTGAATATTCAGAAGGTAATAAAGCATGCATTTTGCAGAAGCCATGCAACCTATTTGTTGGGAAAATGGCAGTTGGGAGTACCGAAAAGGGGTTTTCTTTCAGTGTCATTTATGAGTATCCCTATTTGATAGGAGATTTTGGAATAGTAAAATAAATAGTGACAATCAGGAGAGGTAGGTGATAAGTGGGGAAAAAGAGACAAAAATCAAACAACTGAATTTGTTCAAATCTCTGTCTGGCTCAGAGCCACATTCACAACATGGTTCCACGGACAGTTTGGAAACAAGCATTGAGTGTTAGCGCAAGGAGTGAATGGCTGAAATGTGGGACAGCTCCCACTGCTCCCACGTCCTCGATATGGATATCTATAAATGGTTCAAAGCATAGAGAATCTTACTCTCCCCTCAGAATCCCAATTCAGTTCAAACCAACTTATGTCAACAACTTGTTCTGATTTTTAACTGTTTGCTAGCTCAAGCAGATGCACTCAAGAAACATAAAACATCACAGGAAAAAAAAAATCATATAGTAAGTAAGAAAAAAGCTACATCTTTTAAGATGAAGTACCTCCAAAAGGAACATACATAGACATTCAGAGTAGGGGACAGATGAGCCTAGGCCAAACACTGAAGGGAAAGCTGGCTGCTGAAAGATGTATTGAACAACGTATACAGCAGCACAGAAGGTAGAGAAGGAGAATGAGCAAGATTTAGATGTAAGAATAAATATTTCATTAGTGCAACAGCACGAGAAGAAAAACCTTACTGGAACAGACAGCTCCTATTTGTAAGTTGGAAAGAAAGCTAGACAGAGTGGAACCAGATTATGCAGGACTCTGAATACAGGTTACAGAGTTGAGACTATATAATAAACAAGTAACTAAAGGCTTTTGAGAAACTGACTGGCTTGATGAATTAAAATTAAAAAAAAAAGGTTCAAAACTTCAGAATGTAGCATAAATCTCTGAACACAATTTCTAACTGAATGGGGGAGAAATGAAGATTAGATAAAAACTTTAAGGAGAGGTTTCTACTCCATCATTTTTTTTTTCACTAATATAGATTTCTTTCTTGGAAGAAATTCAAGATGTACCCCTATTGGTTTTTTCCCTCTATTGTTTGGTGGGTGCTGATCATAAAGTATATATTCTTTTAAAATGCATACAATAATCAGGTCTCAAAAACCCTAATAAATCTCTTGTTGTGTTTATCAGAAAGCTGGCCAGACATGCATTCCAGATTTGCATAGGATTTAATCCACTCACCCGACTGTATACCATTTTAGCCACAGTTAATGTTTCCATTTTTAAAATCCAATCTAATTAGTCATCTAAGTGTACCAGATCAATAATTGCAGTTAAATCTGCACCCTGGTTTCCTAAGAGTGGAGCTGACTTCTATACCTAGAGCCAGCACTGCAGGGGTTGTGTACCTGCTGGTGAACTGTCACCCTTGCCTCCCTAAACTGCCCAACATTTTCTATTCCAATGAATCGTGTTTTTATCTATAAGCAGAAATACAGGAAAGGGGAACAGCATGCCTAAGCCTGAGGTGTTCTTCAGCTTTTAACACAGCTCACTTAATTCTACAAGTTAATTTACACACTAAGTGAGGCCTCCATGAAAGCTCTAAGAGAAAATTTTTTTAAAAAAAAAGCTCTTACTTTGAAAATGCAAACCTGAGAGAAAAGCAAGAAAAGGAAAAAGGTGCAGTATGAAGATCACAGAATATGGGTAGGACACGTCATCCACTGCTTATTATTTTTATCAAAATATGTCTTTAAGTTTTAAGAGAATTCAAATTATATTCAAATTTAAAAATATCTTTTAGCCAATTTATTCTTACTTAATTCATTAAATTTCCATGCATTTGGAGAAGTATACTAATCATTTTAAAATGAGACTATCTTGTTACCAATTTCAATTTGCGACTTTTTCACATAGAAATCACTCAAACCTCCTGGTTTTATGTATATGTAGTCTTTTACTCTCTCACAAACATTCACATTTTGCTACATTTGGGGGGACTGTGTCTAATGAATGAGATGTGAGGACATTTTCTAAAACCACAGCCAGCACATGGTTTTAGGAAAAAAAAAAGCTTACCTTGTCATGGGTAAAGACACACATAGGCAAACAAACAGTGACAATGCAGTCAAGTGTCTGCCCCCTGTGCTGAAGGAACAGGAAAGTATGGCAGGGATTAATTCTGCCCAAGGGTGGGGGCTGAACTCCCTGGGAGAGGCAGTTGAGCCAGGTCTTCAAAGATAAGTGGGTGAAGGGAGGGCCAAGAAATACTACACATAAGAAAAGCCAGCACGGACATTTATGAGTAGGGGACATGAGAAACTGGATCCGTCTACAGAGCAGGAACTAGGCTGCAGGAGCAGACTGGGAGCAGTCGGAGAGGACTCGCACCCCATTAAGTACAAGTTCTGATTTTATCCTACAGACATGGGAAAGCAATTCCTTGTTTCTGGAGGCATCTATATAGGTTATTTTCTATTGTATAAACTGACTGCTGCAAGGACTACTTCTTGCAGCCGAATTTAAACAGAAAAGTTTTAGGAATAATATGAAAATATTTTCCTTTTTATACAGGAAAACCAACAAAATTCTTAATTTTCCTTAATAGGAAATAATAAGTTATTCTCTTTGTTACTTGCACATCCCTCACATCCCTGCTAATATTGTTTGGAATAAAATCAACTTTTAATTAAACTTCTGTTCAAATAAAAAGGCATTAAAAACAATAGTTACTGCCTTCTTCCTATGGAAAGTTATAGCATTTTCAGTCTTCACCATTCCACGGTCTTGCACTAAAATACTTTTCAAACTTTCATGTGTTGTGCCGAAAACAGAACACAGCAATCAGAATTCTACTGGTAATTTATATTGTTATTCTGATTTTCAACTAACCACTGACATTTAAAAAACAAAACAAAAACCCTTACCCTATTATGAGGGCAAAAAGAAAAAAAAAAAAAAACAGAATTCAAGGTATAAAAACTTTCCCCCTGACTTTGGAGTTTATAAAGACCACAACTTCTGTCTGCTTTCAGTCTGCCTCCTGCCTCCCAACCCTGGTCTAATTTGCAGCATTCCACATCACTAGTCATTAACAACCCAGAGCTCCCCTCAGCTGCACAGTGAAAGACCATCACATCATTACAAATAAACAATCCCTTCCTCCCGTGAAAGGGTGACACATTATTCTGAGCACGTCTCCTCTCCGCTTTCATTGCTCTGCCAAGGTCCCCCATGAGTGGGAAGGGGTAAAAAGAGAGACAAAATATCCCACAACTTGTCTAAAGCATGTAGAGGATGATTTGTGTCCTTACTTACGGGATATGACTGTCACTGCTGATCTGCTTTCAGGCCTAGATTACATGTGATAAGGGCTGACCTTCCTTAAGTATTCACACATTATGCACTCATGGAGAGCAAGCAGGACACAAAAGTCCTTCAGATGTTCTGGACATCAATCAAGTGCACAGCATGGAGCCTGCCAAACTTTTCTTCCCTTTACTCAGGGATAAGAAGGGGGAGTCCAAGGCAGACTTAATAAAGTTTAAAGCAATGCCACAGTATATTTGGGGAGACCATTGTTATTAAAAGGGTGCCTTTAAAAAAATTCTCTAGAGTTACCACTAGCAACAAAAAAACTCACACACAAATAGAGAATCAGATTTCATTCCAGCTTTAAAATTTCAAAACTATAACTATAAACTAAATCTCAGTTTGCTGTTTTTTTTCTGAAGACATTTTATTAAGGATATATTTCAAACATTAAACAAAATTTTTATAACAATTATACTTAATGGGCATCTTTTCTGATGCATTTACATAAGTGATGGAGGAAATATATTTGATAGGAAATAATCTGAGAATATCTTGACATAAATTAAATACCAGTCAATAGCCTAAGTTGTTTTTCATCAAATATAAATATTATCATTGTTAGCAGGCAAGAGCCCAATATTCTGGAGTAGACATAATGATATGTTCTTTACAGGCTTGGACTCTTATTACTGCTCCTCCTCACAACTTGTCACTGGAATTTGAGGCTACTTTTGAGAAAGAACAAAAAGTCCCATACTGTGTTCTACGACATTGCAATGTTGTGTATGTATTTACCGTGCATGATTTGATCATCAGCAAAACCAAATCTTTCAAAGAAAGATGCTTTGTGGAATATGGGGATAGAATGCTATCTTAAATCAATGGCAATATCATTTACTTAGAAAACACAGAGTTCTTTTTTAAAAAACTATTTTCATTCTATTAATATAAAAATTATATGTATAACGTGTGCAAAGAAAGATCAGATACACAACCATTTAACAATAATTTATGAGAAAACAAAGCAAAGAACATTAATACAATAGGAAGAGATTTAAAGACAACTTACAGGATTAAAACTATCAAAGAAAATTAACTCAATACACGTTGTAAGATAAACTCTGCAGTTAAAAACAACCTCCAGAAGTCTCATATATGCACATAATGTTTAGTTGATTGTTACTCCACTAAAGGAATATAAAGTCAAAGTTGTACCCCAGTAATAGGGACCTAGATGACAGATAAAACTTGAGGTTCTTCTGTACGTCAATCACTCTAGGGCAAATCGCATCACCTGGTGAACAGGAGTATCTCAGGTCAAAACTGAAACCGAATAGAAGGAAGATGTCTAGCGCCGGAGTAAGGAAGCAAGGAACCCAGGGAAGACAAGCACAGTTATTTCCAAATAAATATAGAATGGCAATAACAATGATAGATGACTGAGATGTACCATGTGGCAAGCTGTTACTCTTTGTTAGATATCACGCCATATCCCTAAAATGTTATATTTAGTCTGCACTGCCTCCCTGTGTGGTAAGGAAGGCCATTCTCATTTACAGATGAGAATACTGAGTGTGCCTCAAGAGTCCCACGACTTGGTTACAGGATCAGACATCATTACTTCACTGGGTAGGGACCCATTTGCTTTTGTTCAGTAAGAAACATCTAAGGCAAAAATAATCCATTCAGTAGACAGGGGACTCAGAGACTCTGAATGAAACATTCAGGAAACATGGCTGCCAGAGATTCTGAGGGCTGGAGCAGAAGGGATCAGAGGAAGATGACTCCAAACACTGTGGAAGCCACAGCAGTGCATCCAGTCAGGGGTTTCAAATGCTTTGAGAGGCAGAACTCCCCTTTAATTATTTGTCATTAAAAAAAAATTGACATAATAATCAAATACAGAGGTCATTATTAACTTAAAGCAGTGTTTTGCACACATTCTTTTAAACCTTCCTACAAGCACTCAGTGCACTGGCTCCATTTTACAAGGGAAGCAACTAAGATGAGGGGGTGCCTTAGAATGGAGGAAAGAGATTTGTTTCTTTGGAACAGGCCTGTGCTTTAGAGGGTCCAGGGAGAGAGAGCACTGCAGACTGAGGAGGAAAAAAAGTGGATGAATGAAGTCTTCAGAACCATGTGAGTAGTCCTTCCCTCCCTAGATGAGTCTGAGTTTGTTGCAACAAAAGAGCCTTCCTTCTTCACACCAAGAGAAAAACTTTCTAGAAGGTCTACTTTGCCCCACTTAGGGGGAACTAAATGAGAAAAGGCCATTTGTCATTTGTTTGAAAAACATCAGACATGCTGGTTGTGCATATGTTAACACTTTAGCACCTGAATTCCAGAGAGTTAAAATTCCACACTGTGCAAACCCTGAGTTTACTAACCTGACTTACCAGATGCTCTATTTTTTTTTCCCTTTCCGTGTTCCCTGATACCCCTTGATACAAGGGATTTAACCCAGGGGGAACTTTACTATAGAGCTATATCCCAGCCCTTTTAATTTTTTTTTTTTTTTTTTTGAGACAGGGTCTGACTAAGTTACTTAAAGGCTCACTAAGTTGCTGAGGCTGGCCTTGAATTTGCGTTCCTCCTTCCTCAGCCTCTGTAGCTGCTGAGATTACAGACATGTACCACTGCACCGGGTTCAGATGCTCTATTTTAAAGAGGTTCTAAGATCATTATCTTCTTTATTAAATTAGTGATATAGCATCCTTGAGCAGCAAATCAAAATCTCTAGTATCTATATGCCTCCCGTGATATCCATTTATAAAAAGCTGAACAAACTTTCATATAAAAACCAATTTCTTACTGAGGATTACTATCATGCTTATTTCATCCTAAAGTCAATGGCGTATGGCATTCATGTAAATCTGACTTGAACTGATATACGGAAATTGAAAATGAAAAATTTAATAGAAATGATAATATCCATAGAAGCTATATTTTATCTTGTACATTTCCCTTTAGCTTCCTTGAATATGCTTTAGTAATGAAGAAGGTGCACACAGCATAGCTCTTGTTTAAACCCCTGAGGAGGGCATGCTGAACTTGCTTCTCCACATGCCAGATAAAGACAGCTCCTCCAAGATCTGTTTTCCACTCTTTCAAAAATACCTAAATATGAGAGTTATATGAAAAAACAATGTTATTTAAAATAGAACAGAAGACATTACTAATAGCAAGACATTTTGTTCTTACTTAGCATACACTAGCTTTTCCATAGAAAGCCTCAACTAAAGCACTACTAAATGTCAGTGTGTGATTTACACATTCATTAGTAGACTTAGCTCTTAGTGGTCTTCAAAAATTAATGCCAGAAGAAATACAAAGGTTTGAGGAAGCCAGTGTTTTTAAGTGACACTGATATCTATGTACACAAAAAAAGTATTTCCAAATAAAAGAAGCAATAATTCCATCATTCTTTCTTCAGATTTTATGATATACTGAACCTTTTCATATTCTCCCAGTAAACTGTGTATAATGAAATATGTTCCTAATCACTAATTGATATGAAAAGGATCTCTGAAAACATATCTCTTTAATAGGTATGTGCTTGTGTGTATACACACACACTCTCTCTCTCTCTCACACACACACACACACACACACACTTATCTTCCTTTGTCTGTCCTCAGATACAAAAGCACAGCTGCTTAGTGGCCTGATTTTTTTTCATCAGAAGAAGTAACAGTTCTTGGTAATCTCATTAAAGCCTTTCTAACTGATTTCATACATGGAGAATTTTCAGAAAATTGAAGGTTGATTTGGTTGTTTCCAAAATTAGTTTATGGGGGGAAAAAAAGTAAAACAAAATCACATTTATAGAACTTTTCTATCTGAGAACATTACAGTATAAGGAAACCAGACTTTAGCCTTAGTAAAACTGGAACAGAGATGCAGGTTTGGTACTTCTTTCTGTGTCTTCTCAAAATCAGAAGATATTTAATGTGTAGGAAATGACAGAAGTGAGATGCTTAAATTATGGAGATAAAGAGGATAAACTTAAGTAATAAGGCTGTCAGATAAAACCAGTGATATATTTTTACAGAAAAACAATTTTTTTTCTATTAGTCCAATAGGAAGATATGAAATGGTAATGCGCTCTTGTCAAGCAAGGGCCTGGTTATACAGCATTCCTTTATCTGATCAGCCTGCTCCACACCCCTCCTCACAATCAGTCAGCACTCTGTATGCCTCTGTCTGCTACCACCAAACTCCTCACTAAAAAGAGAGAAAGTCAGTAAGTTATCCTAAGAATTATGCCAAATGCAACATTCAAATTCAACCTTAACCAAAATGGGTAAAACTTGTATTTATCCAGATGATTTAAGGCCTATTAGGACAGGCACTATGATTTAAACTGTCACCATAATTTCTACTTTGAGGTCTCACAAATGTTTATTGTGGAAACACTTCAAAGACCTCAATACATTTCATTAGCACCTCCACCAAAGGATGTGCCAAGAAAAAAGAAAAGCAAGGAAGTTCTCAAGGAGTAGCTGCTTTCTAGAATCACTTCCTTAAGAAGTATTTTCAATTGTCTATTAAAATATGTGGAGAATTAGAAATTGACCATAGAACGAAAAATGTTTACTCCACTATATAAAATTTAGGCAAAACAACCATGAGTTAGTTATTCATCATAGTTCATCTTCTATCTCTTAAATGGAGGATTTGGCCTCACCTCTGCCTTGGTTATATAACTTTATCTCTTTGTGGGTTTTTTTTTGTTGTTGTTGTTGTTTTATTTTGCTTTGCTTTGTTTTTCTACATTATCACTTTCCAGACGTTATTACAAACATCAATCGCCTATGGAAACTAAGTTTGAAATCTTTCTGACCAGTACAAGAAATTTTACATTATCCTCATGTCTGGCTACAGAAAATATCAGCTAACATTCCTAACCTAAGTGGTATGTCCCTGCAAAGTCCTTACCTGCAAGCTTTCCAAGTTCCTATGAGATGTGGCTTCTAACTACCTCATTGGGTTATTCTCCCAATTTTCACCCTCTTTCTTCTACACGTGCTCAGAATATCATGCATGCTCTAGCTCAGAGAGATACATTTTCTGGTTCTTCTGAAAACACACTTCCCTTAGATAATGGCCAGCTTTCTCCATCATCTCCAGAAGATCTTGATTTGAATCTCACCTTCTCAAAGAAACCTACCCTACTGCCACAACCACCCTCACCCTAAGTCTTAAATGCCTCTTATAAAGCTTTAGGTTTATTTTTCCCCCATAGCTCTTGTCCCTGTCTAACATATATAATATACTCATTTACTATGTCAAGGGTTCATTGTCAATCTCAGTTCAAATCTGTAGAATGCAAGGACACTAATCTTTGCTCATTTTGTTACTGAACTACTCTAAGCACTTGAAGCAATGATTATGTAACAGTAGGTATTCAGTAAGTCCCTTCTTGAAAAGCATTTCTTTTGCAAATTCTCTCTCTTTTCTGAAGTACTTGACCCTTGACGCCAGTAATCAGTCTCATCCTAATTACATTTTCCTTATAAACCCTACTTGCCCTCTGGTATTATATCTTTATCATTTTAATGAATATCTTCCCCAAAGGTCAACAAATGGATTTTTCTTAGTCTTCATGCTTTTCAGCCCTAGGTAACACTGGGTACTGTGACTGCTTCAAGAGCTTCACTGATTTAAAAGTAAACTGAACAATAACCATGTACCTTTGATTTTCATGATGAAGGCCCATCTATCCAAGGTCCTTCCTCTTCCAGTTACAAAAATACAGGTGATCATGATTCCTTCTCAATCATCTCTTCTCTCAAAGATGTTCACTTGTATTATCAGGGGATCAGTTAGCATCACTTCGACTACTGGGTTAAATCTTTTCCTGAATGACTATTTCATATTTCCAACTGCCTCTGAGTGTCTGAACATTACAATTTCTCCTGCAGCCAGAAAAATTCAATCTTTGCCAATGTGTGGATATCACCACTCTGTGTAGCCACCTAGCTTTAGATCCTGCCCCTTCCTATTTATGTTGGGTATTTTTACTTGTTGAAGGCAGAGCTCCTCCAGCATAGAGGCTGAAGCATAAGACACTCACCTCCCTGGCTTCTCCTGAAAAAAATTATATATATATATACACATATATATATACATATATGTGTGTGTGTGTATCTGCACTAGGCTTTTACATGAAGCCTACAGAGAAAACCACAGGCCATAATTATTTCCCAACAACAACACTGCCAGGGACACCATCCAAATTTAGCATGGACAATAAGAACAGTGTAAGTTGGAGTGGCCATGCTAAGCACTAATGACAATGGTGTCCTTACAGAATAAATTCTGGGGTGGGATTTTAAGTGATGTTCTTGACTGTGTCTCTTTTAAAACAAATTCTCTTCTATTCCTACAAATTCTATGATCAAGCATATACTTTTAATACTTTTCTTTTCTGTATAAATTAATCATGGTCAGTTTCTGTTATTTCAACTGGAAAAGTATACATATTTTATATATATATAAAATCTTCAGGAAAATCAAATTGGTCCTGTCAACAAAAATAATTGTTTCCTCTTCTAAACTTCCATGGCATTCAATCAGTATTACTTCTATGATATGTATCTGATTACTCTACCCTGTATTATAATTATGCATGCCAACTCCTCTACTACATTTTGTATTTCCTTAGGTGGGGGTGCCTGTCACTAGGTACTCAATCACTAGGGAAACAGAAGTCAAGACCACAGTGAGATACCACTTTATACCCAATAGAATGAGTACTATCAAAATCACAAAATAACAAGTATTGATGAGGATCTGCAGAACTGGAGCCCTTGTGTCCTGATTTCCTTGTGTAGGATTAAAAATGGCATAGCAGAATACAACAGTTACTAATATGGCATTATGTAAAAATATGGATGTGTAACCGATGTGATTCTGCAATCTGTATATGGGGTAAAAATGGGAGTTCATAACCCACTTGAATCTAATGTATGAAATATGATATGTTAAGATCTTTGTAAAGTTTTGAACAACCAATAAAAAAAATGGCATAGCAGCTGTGGAAAACAATATGGTAGTTCCTCAAAGAATTAACTGAAGGCAGGTCTCAAGGACACATGTGTACACCCATTTTCAGAGCAAAATTATTCAAAACAGACCAAATCATGAATGAGTGGATAAACAAAGTGTGATACATGTACATAGACACAATGAAATACTATTCAATCTTTTAAAGAAAGGAAATTCTGCTTATTTCCCTAGTGATTGAGTACCTTTGCATGTGCTTGTTGACCAATTTCCTTTCTTTAAAACGTGCTATAACATGGATGAGCCCTACACCGAATGCAATAAATAATCCAGTTTACAGAAATAAATATTTATCTTACATGAAATATCTACAGTAATCCAATTCATAGAGAGAGAAAGTAGAATGGTGGTTGCCAGAAGCTGAAAGGTAAGGGAGAGTTGTTTATGGATATAGAGATTATTATGGAAAGAATATTTGTGTCCCCACAAAATTCCTATACTGAAGGTCTAACCCCAGTGTTATGGTATTTGAAGGTGGGCCCTTTGGGAGGGGATTAGGTTGAGATAACATTATAAAGGTGGGTTTCTCATGATGGGATTAATATCTTCATAAGAAGAGGAAGAAAAACCAGAGACAGGCTTAGGCACTGGCTCCCACTCCCCATTCTCTCTACCACGTGAAGAGACAGCAAGGCAGCAGCAGTATGTGAAGAAGACAGCTTTCACTAGGAACCAAATACGCCAGCACCTGGTCCTTGTTCTTCCCATCCACCAGAACTGTGAGAATGTCTGCTGTTTAAGCCACACGGTGTTTGTTATAGCAACTTAAACAGACCAGCAGACCAGCAGAGCTCAGCTTTCCAAAATGAAGAGTTCTAGAGATTGGCCATACATTCATGTGAACATACTTAACATTGCTGAACTTTAACAAAAATCATTACAATAAATTTTATTTTTTGTATTTTACCACAATTTGCAATATTTTTAATATTTTTTAAAAGGAGGTGGAGGGGGCATTAGCTCAACCCAGAATTCCAGCATGCCATATGCCAGCCTGGTAAAACAAGAAATGGTTTCATATTTCCATTCTTATCTTCATCCTCTACATTGCTCTCAGAGTGATAAGCTACATAAAATCCTGCAATGGCACCATATCATCCTCTGAATGGAGTCATAGCTGCTGTGAACAGAAGTATCTGCACTGCCTAATTCCCAAATTCCATCTCTCATGTACCCCATGCTCCAGTTACAACATTCTATTTTCCACAGCAATCCTCTCTGATATGCCATCTTCTCTCTTGGTTTTCTTCAATTCAATTCCACAGGCTTTTACTGAATATGCACTATGCATTGAGCACTGAAAGAGTACAAGACATACAGATTGAGAAAACGTTTTTGTTCTCAAGAACTTAAAAATCAACTGGGGAGACATACTCATAAAGGGATCTTTCTAAGTAATATAAGATATACTTTAGCTTAAACACAAAACTACATGTTCATGATATGTATATATCAAAAGAAAGCTTCATGCTATTGCATTTGGCAATGATTTTTTGGTTATGAGACCAAATCACTACCAACAACAACAAACAGATAAATTAGACTACATCAACATTTCAAACTTCTGTGCATCAAAGGATACAGCCAATAAAATGAATAGGCAACCCTCAGAATGGGAGAAAAAACAAAACATCTGATGATAATGATGATGATGAATATGTCATGAATATGTAGTTAATATATATATATATATACACACATATATTTATATACATATGTGTGTATATATTTCTCAAATTTTACTTTCTTCCATACTTCCACAATTTTTCTAACTGATGCTCAGATCACATTTTAAACTTCATATTAACATGTACATATCATGAATATGTAGTTTATATATATATATATATACATATATTTATATACATATGTGTGTATATATTTCTCAAATTTTACTTTCTTCCATACTTCCAAAATTTTTCTAACTGATGCTCAGATCACATTTTAAACTTCATATTAACCTTTTTATTTTTGACTAATGTTTGGTCAATGTACAGAATTCCTTCAGTCAAAATATTAAATCTCTAATATCATTTTATAAGCAAAAAAAATACATAATTTTTTAAGCATACATTTACTACAAAACACCAAATCTTTTAAAATTTCTAAAGCTTATAATGATGACAACTTTTCTTGAGAGTAAAGACATGTATGTATTGGGAGGGATGCAGGTACATATCTTAATAGTCCTTTACAATTTTAAACAGATAATTTTGCTTCTTTTCTGGTTCCATAATTAAAGTTTCTGCTGCCATTTAGAGTAAACACAATTCCAGCCACGGGAGACAAGACTGACCAGTTCAAGTTCAAGGGTTCACTGCACATGAATATCCATAAACACCCCTTGACAGTCCTGGTAGTATAATGAACCTTGCAATTACTCAGCAGGCCATCACCACAATACAGGAACATAATGCTTCCAACGTCAAACAACAAAACATTACACAAATAATACCAACCAACTGTTAAGTTCACAGAGGGCTTTTGGAAACTAATTAAATTGCAACAGTTCCACTTAAATCTTTATAAGTTTGCAGGCAATTTTACCTGGCTGAGCTATGCTTGTGGGAAATAATTAATAGAAAAAGGTGTTGGCATTATATCCAATTGGGAGATGCCAATTAGCAAAACACTCCTTCAAAATGACACCAGTTAATTCCAGCATGAGTGCTCAGAGTGAAATAGCCTCCCTCTTGCACAAATGCTAGTGCCTCATTGTCTTTAGGAATGTCTCCAATCATACTATATATAACCTCCTGGGGCAAATGCTTTTGGCCCTGCCTCTCTGTTGCTTCTACACAGAAGAGATGATCTTCATTAAGTTAAATCATTTGAATAATAGTGTGTTTTCCTTTACTTGAGGAGCTCTTCCCTTGTGGAAAGTTTATCTCTACAAGATGATCTTTGACATAGTTGGAATGATCAAGTAAAAAATGACACAGATATATAAGATCACTATTAGCACCAAGAAGTACTATAGAACTTATTGGACAAATAATAATATGCACAAAAACAGGCATCTCATCTATCAGCTTAATCATCTGAGTGGTCTGGGGATTAAAGGACAAGACTGAAAGCGAAACAATTTATATTCTGTTTAGAATAATTTAACTCATGTCTTCCCTATCTATAAATTGAAGAAAGTCTATGTGCAAAAGTGCACTGAATATGGATAACAAATAAATTCAGCGTTAGTAAATAGCCATCTTGGGCTATTTTCATCACAAAGGCTTCATTGTTACTATGGAAATTTTCAGAATAGGTTTTGACATGATGGCTCTGCATTTATCATCCAGTTCAAAAGGAAAGAAGAACAATAAAGCAAGCCTAGTTCCCTCTCAAAATCACATACTGGGGCAAAAGCGTGCAGGATTTGGTGATAAGAAATGAAGAAATTTGGGGGTTCTCCTTCATGTTCTAATCAGATAAATTCAGATAACTGGTTTAGCATTTCAGAAGCTAAGGAAATAATCCATGAAACAATCAGTACTTCCAACTCTAGTGTTTTATTTTTTAATAAAACACAAAAGAAAAAAAATTAGTTGGGAAACAGGTTCTTTGAGGTTTGTTAACAAATATTTCTTTTCATCATGTTCTACAAAGCTAGCTGCTTTGCTGACCCTAAAGGAGCGCTGTTTCTCTTTTAATGAGGCTTAAAAATAATAATAATAATAATAATAACCTGGACTATACTTAATCTTAAATATGTAATTAGGAAAAAATCTGCCTTTAATGTTATAAAAAGTACAGACTTCAAAAAAATCTAGCTAGCACACTGAACAACATTTTAGAAAATCAAGTTTTGGGATAATTTTCATAATTACCATTTTTATCTAAAATAACAAACATTATGAGAAAATTTTTAATGGTCTTTAAAAATTGTATAAATATTGAAGAACTATTTTTCTTCAGGAAAATGAAAAACACTAATAATGAAATTGAGAACCTAAATACTTGGAGAAAGCAACGGTGAGAACCAATTCATGCTTAATATAGATAGTCAATAAGGAAAGAAAATCATCTTATAGGAGGTAGAGCTTCACAATGGTATTCTGGAGGCTATGCCTTTCTATAATTTTAGGACTGGTTCTAATATTATAATTTGGGGTTGAATTTAAAACAGGATTTCAGAATCATATATATTACATATGTGACCTACATGTTATAAATTAAAAAAACAGTCAAACATAAGCCTCCACATAACACAATAAAGTTGGGTTCCAACTTCTATAAAGTGGGCTAAGATGTACTGTATGCAATCATAAACCTATGATAGCTAGAATAATAAACAAATGTTTAACAATTATATTTGCTCTCTTAAAGTTATTAAAACTGCATTAAATCTTTCAAATTTATAGCACAAATTGAAATAATATTATTTATCTTGATAAATAAACTATACTACCCTCTCATAAGCAGAAAAAAAATTCTAGAAAACTGACATTATGATCAAAGTTCTACAACAGATATTCAAAAAAAGATACCTATTCCTAATGAAGATATTTCTGAAAATCACTTTCATATTTAAAGTGTAAAATTTGTCCCATTCACCTTCTTTGACTGTGTACTAGAACATACTAAAATAGCAACTTCTGAGAACTTGATCAGATAAAGATGATCACAAAGCAATTCAAATACAAAATACTAAGGTGATTGATACTTCATACTTCTAAACATATACTGATAATCCAGTATCATTTTTACCTCTAATAAGATATATTTTCTATTTACATATCCATTATCTCTTTCTTGACTCCTCCCTTTCTTTCAGATCTAATATCCAATCTACTCTATCAATACCTAGCAGCACTATATCCAGAGTAAATCTCAAATTGAACCTCTAATGTGAAATACCTAGGCCAAATCACCATTAATCTCTTTTAATCATGAGAGACAGAAAGGCAGTTTTCTAAAATAAGATAAGCTAAAGTTACATAATGAATATGCATTGTGCAGAGAGAGACTTCAATATGTTAGCTAAAAGAATCACCACTAAAGTGGCTCAGAATTTTGGCCTCGTGGCTAATTTACAGACCCAGTAATTCTGAATTCAATAGTACTATGAAAAAGCAGTGTCACACACTGTTGGGTTTTTGAAATGTATTTTTGGTGTGGTCTGCTGAAAAGCACCTTGGACTAAGGGTCACAGCTCTACTGCAATACTGAGTAGTTCACTTAATTCCTCTAAGCATCAGTTCTTACTATTAAATCAAAATTCCTTTATGGCTCACAATACCTTCACATTGAACAAATGATGTATCATATGTGAAAGCTTATAATTTATAAGAGATTGCCCAAAATTAAAGTCTTCATGTTAAAACATGTTGTATTATACACTCTCATGCATGTGCATAAACTTGCATATATTAAACTACATTTGATATGAGAGGTCTGTTTCACTTGTGGTCATATGCTTCAAAGGCCAGAACCCAAAAACATTACATAAATGCACGTAAACACATTTTTAAAAGAAGTGAGCCTTGAAGGCTTGCCATCATTGCTTCTAGATCTGAAGTAAGTACAAGAGCCTCTGACATAATAGTTGGAAAGAACATATAAATTAAAAACATTTTACCATACTAGAAGTTTTGTTGGCAGCATGTTCTGTACAGGACAGGGCAGAGGTCTCTAATGGGAGGGAAGAAAGGTATGGAGAAAAGCTTTGAGTGGATGTGTATTTAAACTGGAAACATAATACGCTTCATATTTTGAGTCCTATGAATTCCCCATTACAAATGGGAAATACTGTCACATTCAGGAGAATAAAATTCTTGGTAATTTTTCTATAAAGATGATATATACAGGTTGAGTATCTCTAAGGTTGAACCTTAAGATTTTTGGTTGAAATTCCAAAATCCAAACATTCTAAAACTGAAAACTTTCTGAGCTCTGACATTACACCACAAGCAGAAAATTCCACACCTGACCTCATGTGATCAGTTGCAGCCAAAACCAGGTGTACTAAAAATACTGGATAAAACTGCCTTCGGGCTATGTGTGTAAGACATATATGAAGCATAAATGAATTTCACGTTTATACCCAGTTCCTATTCTTGAGATACGTCCTTATGTATATGCAAATTTTTCCAAAATTTTTAAAAATCTGAAATCTAAAAGACTTCTGGTACCACATATTTTGAGGAAACAATATTCAAACTGCTCTGTGCTGATGTAGGTAAAGAAAACATCTGAGGTTGTTCTCAACTGGAACTTGAGAGTAAGGCCTACTAACAGGGTAGTTCCCCTTTCCCACATCTAGCCTAAGCACCACAAGATACCACACAGTCCTTCCTGCAACAGGAAAGCACATCCTCTTTTCTTCTGTCAGAAGGAAAACAGATTTTACATTAAATCTTTCTCATTGATTTAAACTAGCAGTAGTAGTTTCACGACACATACTATTTTAATATCACTCTAACAGAGTTTCATTTAAAAACTCAATTCACCTAGTTTTTCCTGAACCCAAATTTCAGAAATTTCACTGATGCCACAGAAATGAATTCTATTTATAACATGCACTTGAAAACATATTTTCCAGCCATAAGACACAACATTAAAACTATTTTCTGCAATCTTTGTAATGTTTTGAATAACCAATAAAAAAATTAAAAAAAACTATTTTCTAGGAATATCATGTAAATTTTTAAGAAAATGAATAAGTAAATATAAATATGAAATTTCACCTAGAACTTCAATAAAATTTGCTTCAATTTCACATTTTATGCCATATATTGAACATTCCCAATATTTACAGAAAAAAAAAAAACTGACCATGCCAAATGATTTCTACTATCATTCAAAAAGAAGCCAACTGTAACAGAATTACAAAAAGATTGACAGTTCAAGTTTGTTACGTAAACAATATGGTGAGAAAACATGTTTTGGAACACTTACCTAGTATCAGTGCCCCAAAAGATGTTTTCTAACCGCCATTACTAAGACTTGCTTCCAAATGAGGAGTTTTCATATTTTCTGTCCAGTAAAACAAAGTATCCCTTTAAAAACCATATGGCCCTGCTCTCTAAGAGAAGTTTCATTCAGCATCTATTTTTAGACACAAGTTTCCTTATAAAATATACCACAGTCACAGAGCTGAATGAGCCTCCGTGTTTCTGTGCACAAAGCCTCTCCCCATCTAAGGAGTTCCCTACATACAGCTCTGCTAGCCAGGATGCATGTCCTATTTTTTTCTCCCCCAGAAAATAAAATGCAAAAATATACTAAATTGTTTCTCAAACAAGTTATTTTCATTTACTTAGCAAGCTATCTTCTAGGAACAAACACAGGAGAAGCCCCTCACCCTGCTAACACAGCTCTTCAGATACAACATGCTTTGCCAAGGACCCCTGAGAATGGACAAGGCCCAAGAACAAATATCTCCACCTATGTCAGCCAAGATGCAAACAGTATGAAGAATGTTAACTTAAAATTTCTCAGATGCAATGGGAGAAGTACTTTTATGCTTCCTAACTTATATAGGCCTTATATATTTTGTAACATATACAATTTTTACAATTTTTGCAAAGTACTATCATATATGGAAACCGGTAAGAACCAACTTAGTGACTTTACATAGATGATATATACCAAAATGCCAAAAGGACATCTGATACACCCTAATCAGCATTTATTCAGTTGCATTAATCATGAAAGAAAAATAATGAGCAGTTAAAATTTAAAGTGTTTAAGTTCAAATCAATCTACTGGTTTCATAGTAAGTATGTGGTTTAAATTTTGTCTACTACTTACAGATTAAAACACTGAAAAAATCTTTAACATACAGCTACTTCACACCAAGCAAATGACACAAGATTTTGTAAACTTAAAAAGCATGCAATAGGGCAAATCATTGTATACTTTCTAGGTGAACTAAGTACTGCACTTTCCCCCATTTTGCATACAAATGTAGTGTGGAGAGATAGATAAAAACACAAAGAATTTGTAACCGCAATTTTCCATATTTTGGACACCTACCCACAAAGAATCACTTTATTACTGCAGGACAACTTATAATACATAAGGGAAATGAAATAATAAAAATTAGGAACTTGCTATTTCTAGTTAACCACACACAACACAACACATGCATACCCACATGTGAATATTTCTTCCAGTGTATATAACAGCATTTCTTCAAGAAGTTTCCACTACAATCCACTTATCATAAATAAGACAGTATTTTATCAGAAGATGATGTCACTGAGGTAGGCCAAGTTTCTCAATCCCAGTAACATTAACATTTTGAGTTGAAAAATTATTTTGGGAGGGCCTGTTCCACTTGTGGGATACTAGATAGCATTCCCTTACTTCTTCTCATTCATGCCAGCAGCTCCTCTCCTGATGGTAAAAATTTAAAATGTCTCTAAATGCTGCCAAATGTGCTCTGGGGGGCAAAACTCCCTCAGGATTGAGAACCTCAGACTTAAAGCACTGGATTTAGATTATAAATTTAAACTAAGTTGGAGAAAGCATTTCTGGTTAGACACAAACATGCTATGATAAAGTTTCATTATTATGTAATAAATTGTAAAGTGCATAACATCTAATTTCATATAAACTTGATCTTCAATAATATTTTAAAATTTTATCAATGTACCAATCGTAGAAGTAACTATTTCTGATTTTCCAAAAATATCATTCAATTTAAATGTTTCTTTTCACTATTTGAGGAAGATTTATTTTGGTTTTGGTCTGATCCAAAAGGTTAGGGGTAAGTACAGGAAGTTTTATCTGAAAAATGAACATGTACCAAGTCTTATAAATTGGCCCTAGTGCTATTTCCTATCATAGCTCCTGTTTGTTTACATTGGAGTTCTTATAAATTGGGTGTTATTTCCTTTCCACTAAGTTTCAAGGTATTAACAGCCAAGGAGGTGTTTTTTGACTTTTTCCTCCCTCATTTTCTCCCACTTCCCCCAAATAAATAATGCACTGCATAGATTACAATTTTAAGACCAGTCCCCCAACTTAAAAACGACTAATATGGTGAATTTATTTTACCTAAACACACCTTTACACTTGGAAGCATAACAGTCTCTTTAAAATGGAAATGAGTGAAATATACATCATATAGTAGGTACCTAACTTTCCAAGGAATCATTTATCTAGTCATTTCACAGCTAAACCTTGCAAATTCTTAAGTAAAGCAGTTCCATTTATTTTGACTTCCCGCCTAGGCTCTTCTTTCCAGAGAAAACATTACTCTAATATTTTCATCCATTAAGTCCTCTTAAAATTAAATGTCTCTATTTAAACAAAATTTCTCACTCTCTCTCTCAAAAAAAGGCACAACTAAAGCAATTTTTTTATTCCTCTGAATTGAGTTATACTTGTCTAGTTTTAAAGAAACACTATACCTCCAGTAGTGATTTTCATTTGTATGAATTAGTAACTGTGGTGTTGAAACTTGAATATGCAGCCATGTGTGACAGTTGAAAAACTGTCCTTGACCAGTGAACTTTCAATGAAAAAAAAACTGTTGAAAGTTCATGTACCCCAATTGCACATTCATTACAATTAAACAAGAAGATTACACAGACATTGCTGACAAGGATTATCAAAATAGAATGGCACCCCTGCCCCTTGCTATTCCATTAATTAGTATGGAGTCCGAGGTGCCAATTAACAAGCAGCAGCAGAAAAGGATCAGTAAACAGAGCTCTAGTTGTACTTGAAGATTAACTCTTCCCATTCAGGTTCCATTTCTTAACCATACTGCGTCTCTCTGTGCAACCCAAAATTGAATCCTCGGCTTATTTCTTTAGAAGTTTTGATAAACAGTAGATACATATCACTAAGAAGATATTTCAGTTAGGTGAAATAATCCCATAAATAGCAGCATGAAAAGGTCATATCATTCCATGAACAAGTGGCTATTCACAGGAATACAAAATACTAAATAATCCAGGTAATCCAGTGACTAAAATATTTTCACATTATAAATTAGAAATCTGTGGTAGTTAATATTAACTCTGGGAAACAACTAGAGTACTGTGTGGATATTGGTAACTAGCACCCCCCCTAGCTACTAAATAGCACTTTATGGGCCTAAGAGCACACTTTCTAAAAAGTGCAGAGTAAATGGCTTCATTATTTGGTTTATGGAACTATTATTAGTCACTTTTAAAATTTGACTATTCACTCTTTTTAAAAACTACTTTCCAAAAACAATGTAGGTAATTTCCATACAACCTCCAATTCAATTCATAACTGTTGACAGTAATATCATTCTTGAAACATAATATTAAATCTTAAAAAATGAAATTAACAAATTGTATCGTTATAGTGCATGCATGAACAAATATGTAACAACAAATTCCAATATTTTGTATAACTCCAAGGTACTAAATAAATAAGATTTGGGGGGAAGAAAAGCACTACAAAAGCAAATTATTACTAAAATCAAAATGCAAGTTTTATAGCCTTATATATACATGACTGACATGCATTCTTTAATAATTACCTCATCAATAAAAAGTTTAATTTTATATAATAAAATTTACTTAAACTGATTTTAATTAAGTGATGATATTTTCCTCAATATTTACAGAGGATTCTTCCTTAATACTACTCCAAAGTTCAACAATTACTAGTTTCTTTAAGTTTATTTAGGATGCAGAATCTGAGCCATTATCAAGGAAATATTTGTACCCCGTTAACATTACAATCCAATCTACTATCTTGCATTTTAAACCAATCTTTGATCCATGCATAACTTTATGTCACGCATTGAACATTTGGAAAATATTGGTTCTTTGAGTCATATGGAACTTCCCAAAAGTAGCACATTCCCTTATTCAGGAACAAAATATCACATCTAGTAACATCACCAAGCATATAACCAAAAAGATTTTAATAATTTAATATTGCATGTTTTCAAGGTCATATGGCAGTTACACATTTTCCAAAACTGGAGTTTTTACTTAAAACCTTGAATTTTATTGCCCTCACAAATACCATCAATTATTTTCCTAAAGTTACAGGCTTTTTTCACTCATTTTCAAGAAAATGTCTACCCCATATCCAAGTCTGAATTTCCAATGATTGTCTGTTAGTCGTGTTTTCAATTAAAAATGATATTCTATTTAAAAGGAACTAGGTTAGCAGGAATTCATTGAGTAAAACCATTGTCCTTCAGAATGCAGCAGGAAGCCAATTTCCAATTTTATCCCACAGAATATCTAAAAGGAATATGGCAATAAAATTGACAATTTTTACCATTTTATTAAGGACGTTTTAAAACTTAAAGCTCACCTTTCCCCCTCCTTTATTTCCCTTCAATTGTGTGCCAGAGACCACCACAATGTCAAATAATATGGTTTGTTACCACAATGTTGGTGCTGAGGTGCCAACACCTAACTACCGTTGCTTTGAACCTTCAGAGAAAACATCAGCACAGTGAAAAAGGCAAATAACATCTCAGTATTATTATGAAAATAGTTTTTAATTCACAGATACCCTGAAAGTTCCTGAAGACCTCTGGGGCCCCAGGACCACACTTTGACAAAGGGTCAATGTTATGGCTGCCTCTTCTCATCATACACTGAGGAGTCCAAAGTGACTAATGGATGACTCTCTGCGCAGAGCAGAATCATTTGGGTTTTAACAGAATGTCTTCCTTAGTATTTAGTGGGAAAAAAAAAATCACTTTGGACTGATGAAATTTCAAAATGGCCAGAGTTGACTCAATACTCCAGTGGCAATTTATTCCCTGTAGTCAAAATCTACAAATCTAATCACTTAATTTCTAAGGATTCATCTTACATATAAAAGATGGAGATCAAAGAGAGATTAAACCTCTTTTTGAATTTTGATGTTATAATGATAAAATCAGATAAAAGTTCCAAGTATAATCTTTCCCTACTTAAGAGAGAAATTTTAATCATTTCCAAACCTTATTTAACAACCAGGTTAATGGGTTTTCACACTATATCAAATCCAATATAATTTGAAGAGTAATTCTACTCAGTTAACATAACATTAACTGGAGTTTGACATAACACAGTACAACTGCACAATTCATCAAGTTAAACAGGTGAGGAGATTTTTTTTCTTGTTTCTTAAATCATGATGGTGAATCCTACAAAATATTGTCTTTACTAAATTTAATTATTTTTTGTAATTCTGAGTCTCCATTTCTTGAGTGGATTCTATCAGTAAGATATTCTAACTTCTAATTTTGAATAATGATTGAACATTTGCTGAATCAACAAATATTTATACTAATTACAGATTAGGATTAGAAGAAAAAAAACTTTAGAATTGGTTTAGTTACAGGATGCCTAAAATGTTTTGTAACTTACTTGCTTCCTCAGTTGTTACAGAATCATTTATTCATTCTTTCAACGAATAATTATTTAATTCTACAACTTGTCAGACACTATTCTGAGCACCAGATATACTTCAATAAACAAAATAGAGTCCTTCGCCTAATTTATCACCATGTTTTTTCTAACAACACAAACCTAGCCTCGAACCCTCAAACCCTGTACCAAGAAACAACTACCAACCACAATTGTCATCTGGATCCAGTTAAACATCTTTATTTTAGGCATATGAAATATTTGACATAATGCTAGATTCTACTGGGAATTTTGAAGAAGTTTTCTCGCTGGGAGCGGTGGTGCACGCCTGTAATCCCAGCAGCTCAGGAAGCTGAGGCAGGATGATCATAAATTCAAAGCCAGTCTCAGCAATGGCAAAATGCTAAGCAAGTCACTGAGACCGTGTCTCCCAAAAAAATACAAAATAGGGTTGGGAATGTGTCTCAGCGGTTGAATGCCCGAGTTCGAGCCCCGAGACCAAAATATAAAATAAAATAAAATAAAAAATAAAGTTTTCTCAAGAAACTGGAATCTAGTGAAAATACATATATACATTTATAAAGCAATTATGTAAATAAATAGTACAAAAGAATGCTAGCTTTATAATGTAAAATAATAAGTGCAACAGACATTTGTACTTCAGTATACGCTGATGACTTCCATATTTTTTTCTAATTCATCACCTCTTTAACCTTGTAGGTTTTTTCCAATCCATGTATCAGTAGTACAATTCTAGAAGTTAACATTTTCTAATATTATCATCTTTAAGAACGCTATCTGCTACCATGTACATAGAAAAAAAAAAAAAAAGACTGCTTAAGTCCAAGAAACAGAGCAGTCTCAGTACCTGTCTTCTCAGGTAATTTAGACTTTTCCAGAACACAAAAACTAGCCTGGAAAGCACCTCTGCATGGGGTGTCTCTTGTGTGAAGTCTATTCATGTGGGTCTTTCAGTACTCAACTCATACCTGTAAGTCAGCCAAAGAAGCAAGTGTCCATGTTTTCTCAAAGGAAAATCAGATAAAAATAATTTTATCCAAAATAAAATCAGCTGGAGGAAATATACAAGGAACCAGCCCTGCAGGGCTCTAACTAAAAAATTAACTATAAAAATAAGACTCTACTTTTATAAAATCAAATTGGACAGATATAAAGCCATTGTTTGGTGGGAAACAAGTTAATTTGAAAATGATATATACAAGATCTGTTTCTCTGCTTTGTACATCCTTCTAAACTCCTTTGAAGACCACACTTTTTTCATTGAAAGAATAGCTATTTAATGAAAAAGTTGCATAATTTGTTTAACACATGACAAAGATATTTTGAAAACAACATAAATCTCTCCTTTAAAAATATTCCATTCAATATCTTCAATGTTATTTTAAAATTTTGATTCTCAGGAGCTCTCTCAAAAAATACCTTTATCCTTATTTTTGATAGACACCTATTTCTTTGTAGGGGAGACAGGATTGCCAAGTAAGTGTTATTTGTTTAAAAAAAATTGGAAATTTTATTCCTTCCTCCAAGAACGATTTCATTATAGCATCTTTGTATAAATACTTATAACTCTGCCTGTGTTATAAAAGTCTATATTTAAGATATAGTAAATGAAAGACAGATGTTTAAAACATTGGGTTCACAATGAAGTTGTAAATACTGCTAGCACAGTAAATTCTGTGATTAAATTTAGTCTGTTTATGCAATAGGGGTATTTATACAGCTGGAAAAGCACCCAAAATAACTGTCCCTATACCAGTATTAATTCCAAATCAATATTAATTAGAAGCTGCATAAGTACAATCATATCAAAGTATATAAAGTTGAAGTTTAGTACTTATGCTTAAGACTAGAAATGAATCATTCAAATACATGAAAAATCAATTTCTCTTGAATTAGTAACACTGTAACTTACTAAAATAACAATATACAATTTATTCACCTGTGAACTTAAGACAAATCACTACCTTACATTTTCATTTTGTCTGAATTATACACCTTCCCTCTAACATACCTAAGGTTTTACACATATCTATGCATTCAGACTGAGATGTCTGTAGTAGATCCCATAGTTCCTCAATTATCTAAGATATTCAAATCTCTTCAGGGAAGTTTGCATTTTAACCTAATGTATTAAAAAGAGGAAAACAGCACAGACTTTTAAAACATTATTTTAAATGGCTAAATGAACTTTAATGTTCCATCAGGGACATTTCAGAATGGGAATCTGCACATTTAAGTTTTATGAATTAAGATAAAAGTCCATTGTTCTTGTCTATGAAATACTCCCATCAATATCTTAAGTAGAACAACTGAGGCAGAACAAACAAGTTCTCATTATCCATTACTCATTATCCATTCTTCTCTTCTTCCTTGACAATAGAATCTTTGTTTTTCAGGGTAGCAATATACTCAGCTAAAAAATTATGATATGGCTCTTTAATTAAAAATGGGCCAATGAAATGTAACCAAGATGGGATATCTTGAATTGCTGCTTACAAGAAAGGACTTGACTAGGATCCTTGAACATAAGTTCTATTCGCCACATTTATGTTTTATCCTACTACTTAGAAATTAGATGTGGCAGCCAAAACAATAACAGATACTATGGACCATAACATATCAATAAAGATAGAAGCCACATACTAGGCTGGTGAGGGCAGAAAAAAATAGAAAGATATTAGGTCCCTGAGGATCCTGAAAAACCCACACTATCCCTGATGGCTTACCTCTGGACTTTAAGAAACAATCTGTTTTATTGTGCTAATATTTCCAATTTCCATTATTTGCATCTAAATGCAATTCCAAAAGGACAAAATGCATATATCCAGAACATGAACAATTAAACACATATACTATGGACCATGCATGAGGAGCTAAAACTTTCTAATAGGACCTAGTATCTGCAACCTATTCTCTTGGTATTTCTGTTTACTGTTATCAAGCACATTTTAATATTATTTGATTGGCAGACACACATATGTATATTTATGCACATGTCCATAAACTATATATATATTATTTTGTGGAATGTTTATAAACATTTTTTATAAATGATACTGTAAATCCATTTGCATTTCATGTGTTAATCATTTTTCAACACTGTAACAAAAGTATCTGACAAGAACAATCTAGAAGAGGTAAAGTTTACTTTGGCTCACAGTTTCAGAGGTTTAGTCCATGGTGGGCCAACTCCATTATTCTGGGTCCCAGGTGAGGAAAAGCACCATAGCTGAAGGGTACAATGGAAGGAAGCTTCTTATCTTGTGGTGGGGTTAGGATGCAGAGAAAGAGTGTGTGCAATCTGCTGCAGGGAAAATGAATTCTTCCAGGGCCTTCACCCACTGACCCACCTCCCCCAGCCATGCCTCATCTATCTACAGTTACCACCAATTACTCCATTCAAATTACAATAGACTATCAGGTCAGCTCTCATAATCTAATCATTTTCACCCCTGTAACATTCCTACATTAACACAGTAGCTCTTGGGGGTCACCACCTACCCAAACATAACACTGCAGTAAATTATTTTGCTCAATACTATGTTTTAATGATTTAACCCTGTTGGTAAACATTGCTCCAGTATATTAACTACTAAATATGATTTAATTGTATAATAAGTTATTTATGTAATTATTCATGTATTCTACTAAGAACCGACATTTAAGTGACTTTTTTTTTTCATTTACAGTGTGACAATGAAGACTCATATACATGTTTTTTCTCAGAGAATTTTGATCACTCTCATTCCATCCTTAATCATTCTATAAGACAACCCAAATTCAAAAACTGAAGCTACTTATTACTCAAAACTATATATTCAAGGAAAATGTTATTAAAATACAACATTTAATTGTAATAATTAACAAAAGCTTAACAAATCTTAATAACAATGCAATAAAAGCTGACTACAGAGATTTTACTGGTCAAGGAAACATGGTGGCCTCTGCAGCTTCTGGTTTAGTAGATGAGATACTCAATTTTTACAGGTTGCATTCTCATATACAAAGAGCCATCAAATTAAATTAAACACACCAATCTTGAATATTTTACACAAAATAAGTTATGCCATTAATTTGTCATTTTAAAACAAATGATTATAATATTGTTAAAGAATACTTCATAATTTTGATGATATATTCAGTGTAAGAAACTAGTAAGAGAATCTAAAATCAGATTTTAAAGAATGTATTGAAATTAATTTTTGTTAAGAAATGGGGAGAAAAAAGTGGCTAGGAAAAGGCTGATCAAGGGGCACTAAGTTACAGTTACAAGTAAGTTCTGATGTACCACTGTACAGTAGGGTGACTATAGATAATGATATGGTACAGTATATTTCAAAAAGCAAGAAGGATGGATTTTATATGTTTTCACCATGAAGAACTGATAAATGAGGAAACAGGTTTACCCTGATTTAAACATTATATAATATAAACAACTATCAAAATATCAAGTGGTACCCCATAAGTGTGTGTGATTCTCATGTTTTTGCGTATCAGCTAAAATTAATTTAAAAATAAAAGTGTTATGTTAATAAAATTATTTTAATGCATTTTTTAAGATTACATCTCTTTTGAGGTTAAAAACACAGAGTTTATAATCATGTATAATGTAGCCTAGTTCCACTTTTACTATCTATCTAGTTTTGAATTAGTTCTATAAGCTGAGTCTCAGTTTTATCACTTGTGAAATGGGGATGATAAAACCTGCCTCATATGTTTTATTTTAATGAGATTAAATAATATAAAACATGAAATGTAGTTGCTGCTGCTTCTTTTGCTTTTTTTTTTTTTTTTTTTTGGTCATCATTATTAATGGAATACTGGCTGGGTTTGGAGTTTAGTTGCTGATACATGTGGCTGTATATCTTTTAAAAGTACCAATTCCCTCCAGCTAACTAGTGCACCAAAGATTTATTTGGGGACTCAGGAACCCTCTAAGAAATAATTCAAACCTGATCTAAAATAAGAGTTCTCACCTGTGCAGGCATGACTGGATATCTAAGAATCTAGGGTTGGGTGGTATGTGTGTGTGTAAGTGAAAAAGGGAGTGGAGGACAGACTGAGCCTCATTGATTGACTGATTTCTGTCTCCACAGATGAAGCTATAAATGAATTGTAAAAATACTAAAAGTAAATTTTCAAGGGGAACCAGGATCTCTAAGAGAGAATTTATTCTTAAGAGCCAGACCTGGCAAGTCAGACTTGGCAACAGGACCAGAGATTCAGAGGAAACCAATGCTTCTAGTTATAACTTTAAAAATACATGTAACCCTTTCTGATCCATCTACCTTGGTGGCATGTGTGCCTAGAAAACAATATTCCATAAAACCTGCAACACTTTAGGGCCTAAGCAAACATGCTGGAGGTTCTCAAAATAAAAGTACCAGCAGGAAGGCAGCTATTACCTTTCTCACTTTGCAAGAGAAGGTACACCATCAGAGGCTAAACAGATGATTAACTGGCATTGCGCAAGAATATAGGCTTCAGAGTCTAGAAGAAGCAGATACACCAGCAGTCAGGAATAGATTAGCATTATCAAGAGCAGCAGCAAAAAAAAAAAAAAAAAAAAAAAAAAAACCCAACATAGTTAATCCCTCTGACATAAAGTCATACAACAATATAAAGCAGCAACACTGGCCAACTGAAGGAGCATGCCTCTGCTGGGAGCAGGAAGGACACTGGAGATGGTGACTACTTAGGACGCTGGCAGCCTGGAGAAGGCCCGAGTGTTGGCTCACAGAGGCAACCTGGCTGCATGTGAAACCAGGTGGAAATCCCTTGAAGATTCCCAGAAATACTGCAGGGGAAAAAAAAATCCAGAAAAGGCAATTTCAGAGCACTACAGCCAAGCTCATGGGAGCTAAATAAAGAAATCTGAGTATAGTAAAGACCAAAAAAAGCTAGTGAGGCACGTGCACCATTCGACCACACTACTACAAACAGAAAATCATGGCAGGCTAAGAAATGAATACAACAACTAAAGGAAAATCTCTGGATCTGAGGAATAGCTAGCAAAATAGGGATAGTAGGCATAAAGTGCGCAAAAATTCAATCTTATAAGCACCCACATAAAATCAAGAAGCTTGTTCTAAAGAAAATTAGCTTCAAATTTTAAAGGTGTTTTGCAGAATGATGAGGAGAGAAAATGCTTTCCTATATATTTTTTTGCATTACTAATTACTTATGTATGTATACTTTAAATAATTACTTATAATTTACAATTTTACATATAATATAAGCCCATTTTAACATCTATAACATAGTTGTTATAACAATTTGAATATTTATATTTGACAATCATTCATTTATGTAGCTCCTAAGCTCTCTGGCCCTTTATGAATCCAACCCTTCCCTCCCTAGAGGGACTCAATATCCTCTTCCTTTGATTTTCTTTATAGTTTGATCTCATACATGTGGTTCCATTAAAATATATTACTTGGGTTTGCCTCTGAGCAAAGTTTGTGTAATTGAAATTGTGAAGTATTTGGAGGGACTTGTTTTTTTCACTGAACATTAAGTTCTGAGAATTCATAGAGGTTCACACACACAGCTGGGTTCATTCATTTTCATAATTATGCTAATTCTACTACTATATACAAATATTTGCCAACTTATCCATTCTGTTCTCTGTTGGACTGTTTCCAGAATTATGTTTTGCTATTATGTACAAAGCTATTATATGTGTGTGCGTGTGTGTGTGTATGTAAAACCTCATACCTATTTCCTGACATATATGAGTAAAAATTTCTATAGGATAGACAACTTGGGCTGAACTGCTAAAAAAAAATACTTTTACGTTCAATTTCTATTTATAATTCAATTGTCCCAATCTACACCCCCATAAGCAGAGTATGAGAGTTCTTATTCTTTTTATCTGCATCAACATTTGTTATTTTCAGACTTTTATGTTTTTACCAACATGGTATACACAAAATAGTGTATCACTCTAATTTCACTTTTCATTTCTTTAATTATTAATGAAGCCCATCAAGTTTTCATATCTTTATTGACAGTATGGATTTATTCTTTTTGAAATCCCTATTTTTATTCTCTACTTTTTTATTGATTCACAGGAACCTCAATATATTCTGTATACCAAACTGGTTTGGGCCTTTTTTACTCTATGTTTTAGTGTCCTCTGATGAACACATTTTTTAAAAAAAAATTTTAACGTTTAACTTTTTTCTTTATGGTTTGTTCATTCTATTTCTTATTAAAGAAACTGTTACCTTATTCTGAAGACAATAAACATATTCATTTCCAAATATCTTAAAATATTGCCTTTTATAGTTAAGTGCTTCTTTCGTACACAATTTGCTTCTATTTATGGAATGAGGTAAGGATGAATTTTCATTTTCCATATGAAAAACCAGTCAATTATTATAGTGGCAGCTTGGATTCAAGGCTCATCAGGATTTAACCAGAACAAGGGCTGGGTTGAATGCCATAGATGGAGGCACTAACGTCCACACATATCATTACATGAAAGAGAAGTAGAGGAAGCTAAGGGGGAAAACACCACCCTGATAAATTTTTTAAAAAAGAGTTTTTATATAGTTTAAATAATTGTACATAGTCACACTGTCATCAGTTTACCCCATGCTATATGAGACATTCAGTAGTTTATTTAAACTGGACTATTTTCCTTATAAACTCTTACTGACATACCAGTACTGCTTAGAAAAATATTACTGCTACCTTATATACTGATTAAGAAATTTTTCACAATAATTCAGTGGCTCTCAAACTAGATTCTCACATAATTCCACAAGCTCAATACAGGTGTTCTGCCATTATGATCATATTAAACTTTTTTTCTAAGTTTTCAGAAACAACTAAATTAAATTTATACAATTTTCTCAATATTAGATAATACTCATAATTTTTTTTCTTAAATTACTTGCACCTGCTACTCATTATTTCTACTAGAGTCTGGTATGAGTTAACACATAATTACAAATTTATTTCTTTACAGTTTCATATATTACAATTAAGCTAATCAAGTTTTAGAACTAATCTGGGAAGGTTGAAACACTTGGTTTTTCACTCTAGGATCTGCACCCACCCTCAATTCACATTAACGTTTCCATCCTTAAAATGCATGTCACATACTTACTTTAAAGTATTTGGGGAAAGAGTGTGAAAACAAACACTGTTTGAAAATGATGTTACACTAAAAATATTTCATAGGCACTTCAATTTATAATAACCTTAAATTACATCCTATAAACATGGTGCTAGAACAAGCATAGGAAAACCAATAATTTCATTTTTATCTATATTCTTTGTTTCTTCCATAGAAAGTCTTTAAAAAAACAGATTTTTTAAATGGACTGAAAATAAATTTTGTTTTGGATGTCATTTTCTACACCACATAGTTCTAGTAAAGGTCCTGAAAAGCAGAACAAGGCGAAGGTTAAATGTTAAAATATAAACAGAAAAACTTATCTCCAAATAACAACAACAACAAAAATCAGTTTTTATAAGGATGTGATCTAATGATTTATGCCACTCTAGTGTGATAAAACTAATGCAAAAAACTATTAGAATCTAACTAAAATTAAGAAATGTGTGGAGCACAAATGAAAATCTGACCTGCCTCAAAAACAATCCAGAGGGCTAGGGCTGTAGCTCAGTGGTACAGTACTTGCCTTGCATGTAGAAGGCACTGGGTTCGATCCTCAGTACCACATAAAAATAAAATAACAGTATTGTGTCCATCTACAACTAATTAAAAAAATTCAAGAGGTAGCCTGAATTTATCTGAAAGAAAATGCTTTCTAAAGTATGTTTTTTGTTTGTTTTTATAAAGAAACCCAGGTAGAATTAGAAAACTGAAAAAAAAATATGGACTGAAATGAGAATACACTATATATTTCTCTACTTGGTGTCAACAGAACTTTGCCTTTCTTGCAGGGAGGGGAGATGTTTGGTGTAGACATCTGCTACATTTAGAAGCTTTCTGCTCTAAAGATACTGCACTCTGCTGCTTCTCAAGCTTTTAGACATGTACAGGAGTAAGAAAAGTGAAATTGCCTATTTTAAAAGAAAGTCACATTATTACACTGTGAAGCTTTTAAAGTCAAAAAGAATTAGACTACATTTCTACCTCCTGTAATTTCCAAGCTGTTTGATCTTAAGCATTGTTATTTAACCTTTCTGAATTTATACTTCTCCTTTAAAAGGGGGATAATAACCATTCTGTGGCAATATTATGAGTTAATTGAGACTCTTATCTTACATACAAATACCCATGGCATAATCTTGGCTAAGTTGCCATTAATTATAAAATAAGAAAGTAGATGACTTTAGGGAAATTGTGAAAGATACTAATTGTACTTTAACACTCTATGATAAAAAAATTCTTGACTTCCAGGCATTTAATGTTTGTTGAAGCTTGAAAATTTTCTTCAAACTGTAAAATACAAAAGAACAGTTTTCTGATAGAAGTGGGTGATATATGGAAGTCAAAAGATAAAGGAAAAGTTAAAGCTAAAAAAATTTGTATCAACTTGGTATGATATATAACCAGTACAATAGCCATTCATGAACAAGGGCAAATAATCAGGACAGAAAGGTAGAAGGGAATTAGAGGAGGAAGTGGGGGGGGGGGGGAAATAAGAGTAACCAAGGGCAGGAGGAAGAGAGAAACAGCTAGCATGCATAGCTCCTAGCTAGGTGGATGCTTCTTAGCTGGCCACCTGCTCCTCCCTAGGAAGACTGTGAGCTGCCCAACATGAAGAAATGAGCAGGCATACAGTATATCTGGTACAGAAGTTTCTGTGTATTCCACATCTTATGAACATTTGTAAACCACAATGTGGTCTCACGTATGCTTTTTGTCTGTAACAGCATCAATTATAATACCACTAGAAACATACAGTTAATAAATAGAAACATAAATGTGTCACAGAAATGTTTCATTAAAATCCAACCAAAATTTTAAAATTGATTCTTCATCTCTACAAATCTTATGTACATGTTTGGTATACTAAGAAACTGAAATCATGTTAGCATAGATATCCGATTTCCTTTCCAATAGGAGAAGCATGTAGTATTTAAACAGCTTATAACCCATACAAAACCAGTCCCCCAAGTTAAGAATAGATGGTTTCATCAGTTTATATCTTAAACTCATATTGTACTTTGGAAATTGTACCAATCTACTTCAGACGGTAACAGCACAAGGAAAAAAAAAATCACTCAATCATTGTCTATGTCCACCAATAATAATTTAAAAGAACTGCATGTGGAGTATTAATGAATAACTCAAGAGACTATATGAATTGTATATTGGTTCATTTAAAACAAATGAACAAAAAAAATTACACATTCAAAGAACTGTGAATTCCTTCAGTAGAATGGTGTGTCCTAGGTCACCATGCTTTCTTTCCCTATTATTGTCAAGTTCAATTTGCCAATGAGACTCTGACAATAAACATGGAAATAAATTTCAAGGTTAGTAACATAAACTAGCACAGGGAATAATAATATGCTAATTTATTGATGATGTAAAAATTGGAATGGAAAAAGTAGAAAACAAACTTTTAAGTGGGGGTGAGTTTTACATAAAGAAAAAGCAAATATTTACCTAGTGAATTAATATACAGAATCATATGTTTTAATCAGTAACAATCCTCTGTACATTTTTAAGAAGAAACTAAACATGATTGAAAAAAGGAGGAATAATACGAGTAATCTCTTTATACCTAAGTTATTTATAAATCTTAAGACTTCTAATTAGCACAAATACTGATGTATAATTTTCCAGATAATAAGAACCACTTGTTTATAAACTACAAGATTTCATTTATTTTTAGAAATTTTTAATAGACCTTTTTTTTTTTTTTTAATGTGGTGGTGAGTATCGAACCCAGTGCCTCACACATGCTGGGCAAGTGCGCTACTGCTGAGCCCCAGCCCCAGCCCTATAATTTACTTTTAAATGTTCCAGGGCAAGGTTATAAAACAAAAACCCCAATGAAATATAGAATGATTACTTCCAAAGATATACCAATGTATCAACAAGAATGATCCAAGTAGTAAAAGTCCTTTATTACTCTTATGCAAAAATATTTGCCTTGAGTTAAAGAGGAAAATTGAACAAATTATTTAGTGGTGATCAAAAACATTAAAAAATTAAGATTACAAGTGATTTTTATAAACTTTATCATATGGACCCCCACATATATACATATAAACGATATTTATGAAGTGTGTCCATTTATAAGCAGATTACGCTATTCTCTTTTACATCATTCCAGGTAACCAATAAATATATAAGTTTCAATGATATCAAAATATACAGAATTTCTTTTCCTTCTTGGACTACCAAAGCTTGATACATAGGGTACAAGTTTGAGTCTCTTAAATGAGTATCTTAAAATAGAAATGACAGCAAAGGCAGCTAGGTGGTGAGACTCATTTCTCCCTTTCGTGTTACTTACAGTAAAGAAACAGTAAGCCACCTGCAACAGCCACTGTGTCCTGGCAGTTCCTTGCCAATTTTCCTGCTAAGGTCATCAGGAGACATGGGGGCAGGGGGGAAGCAATGGTGCTCTGTCAAGCTCTCAAGGCAGAACTGAAATCTAAGTTGGATTAAACATGGAACAAAATGATTAAATCAACAGCAGACCTAAAACACAGGAAAGTTAAAGGAATTTTTTGACTGCTTCCAAAATGACTTAAGGGACAAAGTTACTTCTATTTTGAGATTCTGGCATCTTCAGTGCTAATGACAAATAACAAAAAGCTCCAAGTTTCACCAGTTTCATTGATCGGTGGCTACACTTTAGGAAGCCATTGCTCCTGAACTCACTTTTTCCCAGATGGACTCAAGCTGGTATTTCTGACATCTGATCCCTATAGACCCACATCTATTTACACTACTTAGAGTAACAAGCATATTTGTTCTATTTGGCAATACTTCCTTGAAAGATGGATTTAGGCCAGATCTGACACTAAATCATGACCCTATGAGTTAGCTATGTCAGGTTGACCAAGTTACTTTACATTTGGGGGTATCAGTTTCTTAATCCTAAAAAGGAATCAGTCAACCAAAGGCCTGTTACAAGGATTAGAGGAACACACACATGCACACATCCTTCATTAACAGTGCTTATTATTAATGCATAATTTCTCACACAGATAATATTCTCATTAGGTTTTATTTTAACATAAGAAATATACCTGGCCTCTTATCCCCAACAATTTCAAGAAGTATGTCAATTTAAATCCAATACCACTACCACCACCCTAACATATGCCAATGCTTAAATCTCATTTAATAAGAAACAAACTTTATTTCCCCAAACAGCTAAAATTTTAAATGCAATATGAGTTGAGAGGTAGCACAAAGATTTAAATTTGTACCAACAGGAAGATGAAAGAAAGATTATTTCACAAAAAAAAGTGGAAAAGGAGAATGATTCAATAAAAGTGCTGAAAAAGATCTATGGGGATCCCAGTATTAACACTTAAGTAAATTAAACAAAAAATGTAGAAAAATATTTTTACTATTTCTGGACATAAAAGCTTTCTAAATTTCAACAGAGATGAAGGAAATATTGATTACCTGTAAAAATAAAGATATTTCAAAACATACAACAGTAAAAAGTTAATAAAAATTTGGGAAAACAGATGCAGTAAGTCTTTAAAGAATCAAGACCTTAAGAGGGCATGGAGGTGCATGCCCGTAATCGCAATGGCTTCAGAGGCTAAGGCAGGAGGATCGTGAGTTTAAAGCCAGCCTAGGCAAAAGTGAGGTGCTGAGCAACTCTAAACAAAATACAAAATAGGGCTGGGGAAGTGGCTCAGTGGTGGAGTGCCCCTGAGTTCAATTTCTGGTACCAAAAAAACAAAACAACAAAAAAAAGAATCAAGACCTTAGTGGGTGTCACTCAGGAGCAGAACACTCAAATGGGTGTGGCTCACAAGTAGAACACTCAAAAAAAAAAAAAAAAGAATCAACTTAATTTAAAAAAAAAGAACTTTTTTAAACCAAGAAAAGCAAATGTAACCCTGAAAACATAATGAACATATGAATAGAAATGATAAAGAATAAAATCCTAATTATTAGTGATTCCCTTAGATTTAAGTTCACTAGTAATTGAAAGCATGTTAAATATCACTTTCCTCAAAGGATCACAAAATTATAACTCTCTCTTCAGGAAAGAATTTTTAAAAATGGGTGATACAGATCCAATGTGAAACATTACCAATCTAATAGAAAATGTTCACTAAAGGGTAATCAGACTGGGGAAGTGTGGAAAGAACATTACTTTGATTTTGATGTGAGGGAAGACATAGGAAAGTACAGAAATCACAGGAAGAAGCTGATATTAACCTTTAACTATTTGCTCAAAAACTCCTTAACCTTTAAGTATGCAAACCATTCTGACCAGGAACCTTAATCTTAAGGAGGCAACAAGTCCCCAATTTCATTGGGAGTGAGTGGTAGAAACAGGACTGGAGGAATAAAGACCTACTAGAAGAATTCATATTTAAAACAACCCTGTTTTGCCCCTTTCTCCCTCTTTAATTATTTACATGTGTTTAAAGAATTCTAGATGAAAATCAATATAGTCTGGAAAAGCACACTTGATCCTTTGATTTTTGTTTTATTCAGGGCTCTTTCCTGCTGTAAACCAGAACAAATAATCATCTTAAAAACAAAGTTAGAAAACAAAATATAACTGTGTATTCCCTATTCGAATCCCTTAGATACAATCAAAGCATAAAACTTGTCTCTGTAGATTCTTGTCTTTGCTTCAGGATTACCTACCACGTTCTGCTGAAAGGAAAAAGATTGTGAGGCATAGATGTGATCACACTACCAAACTGAACAGGGAAAACCAGGGGGCCCAGGAAGGAGAGCTATCAGAAGGGGGAAAAAAATACTTTAAATCTGGTTATGAATGGAAAAGCACAGTATCATCTCACTTCAGACAATAACTGTTAGCTTTAACTTTCACAAATTAAGAAATAAGACTAATAGGATACAAAAATACAACAAATTTGTTTTAAATGAGTATGCATAATAAAGACAATTTAAATCAATTAAAAGTCATTAAAATCAGGTAAGAATATTTAATAAAATACTGGCCCAGTAATTATGTATTTCTTCTTTTAAATCCAAGTCTTAACTAGGATGCCTTAAAAGCTAGTGTTTGGAAAGTTCCGTTACCCATTTGTGCTACAAATGCCTGTCTACAACATGAAAGAGTTGAAGAAGAAAAGCTTCAAGATGGTACTTCGGATTTATTATTTTTTTCGGGTTCTATGAATTCTATGCCATGCTTAGTTATAGAAAAGTTTTCATTGGCAAGGTAAGCTGCTAACAATAATAAAATAAGACTTTATTATTTTGGTGAAATCCTTTATACCTCATTCCAACCACAAAGTTCTTTGACCTTTACTTGGTAGTGGTGATGGTGTTTTGCCTTTTTGGTTTTGCTATATAATCTTTCAGTACTGGGGGAAACTTGGATTTCTGTCCTTACTGGCCAATGGGAGCTAGGTACATTTCTACATCCATGACCAGTGAAACCCCTACCCTCCCAGCCTCTATAAATTACATATGTAATTTGACATGCCAGTTCACATCAGTTTTACCAAAGGCAAGTTACAGGGACAAAATATATCTGAAAAGAAATTCCAAATTGAGTATGGTCCATTCCAAGCAATTAAAAGGTTAACAAATTTTCCTATGAAAATACCAATCTTGTTTTCATTCCTGAGAAAGATACAATTCAAGGTTAAACAAACAAAAGAGTCATATTCAACGTCTGGAAAAGGTTTATAAGTCTTAAATAATAATGGAAAGTGCTGGTAGAGTACACTAAGGAGTCAAAATAATCAAAATGAGAAAAACTGTAAATTACTCGAAATTATGCATGAAGCTTTATAGTTGTCTCTGGTATACAAAATATTTCATATATAAAGTAAGTACTTTTATGTATGATGGGTAAATAAAACCATTAAAGACCAAATAAATTTTATTTTTATTGAGTATCAGAACAAAAAGAAACAGCTGCTATTTCTCAACTACTTTATTAAACATCGACTTCCTTTTCTTTCAACATTTCTATTTTGAGAAGAAAATTCTTCTTCTGACTAAAATGGAGTATCACCTTTTGGGTTTGAGGATTTTTAAGCCATGATTTTCTATCATTTCCCTAAATCCCTAAATATCTCTGCAACAAAAGTAAAATTTGAAGAAATACCTTTGTTAGTAACTTTGGGAATAATTCCATGCTATAATTCTCTAGGATCCATGAGGATGGATCCTCCTGAATTTCTCTCTTGGCCTTTTGGAAGGTGGGCCACTGGCTAGTTTGCTTGGGTATCAATTTATCTCAGCAGTCCATGTGGCAGCCACAACTAGCTTATTATGTTGATAGATTTCATCAAATTAACTGAGTAAACAACACTTGGGAAATATATATCCTGAATACACATTTTCAAAACAATGCATTTTGTACATTTTTTTTTTGTATTTTCAACAACTATCTGCATGCATGGATGAGGATGAGGATGCACAATCCTGTGATTGGTGCTGGAAAGACAAAATAATTATCTTACAAATCATTACTACTGTCCTCAATCCATATATTATTTACCTGAGTTTCTTTCTTTCAATCTAACCAGTTTTAAAATATATTAAAAGAGCTATTTAAAAAGTGGGTGTTTAAAATAAATAATTGAATTTTTTGTTTTTTTTTTTCTTTCAAATTCTGGAACATTTGTTATATGGTAGGTCTTAGGGGAACATAAAAGAAAGCATTTTAAAACCTGGCCACAAGTAGCTTACAGTCTCACATGGAAAAATAAACCCAAGAAAATTATAGAAAGCTTTGCCAAATGCTGTAACTAAGGCCTATAAAGAAGCTGAGAGTGGACCAAGAAGGGTTCCTGGGGAGGGACGCCTCCATTGAGACTGACAGGCAAAGATGTGGAAGAAGGCTTTCAAGACAGAGAGGGCAGTGTCAATCCCAGAGAGAAGCAACACTGTTTAGACGGTTTCAAGAAATATAAGATATTGAATATTGCTGGTGCATGAAAAAGAGGAAATGGGTAACAATCTCATGGGTGGGTAGGACAGATGTAGCTAATATCCTGGAAGGAATGGCAGAAGAGTAATACAGAAAAGTAGCAGCCAGGTCAAAAAGAGTCTCACAGTACCTAGAAGCTTGACCTTTAAATCCCTCCCATCTCTAGCACTAGAGATGGGAGGGATTTTGCAGCAAGCAATGTGTTCACCAGGTGGGAGATTTGATTACTCCAAGGGTGATGTAGCAGATGGACTGGAATCATAACACATGAGTAGAGACAGTGAGGTTCATTAGGAAGCTGAAATTAACATTTCAAAACTCACCTTGCTTCCATAGATACTTAACACATAATACAAAAGGTCCCCACATTCATTTTTTATAATGGCCTACATAAAAACATTATTTTAAAATGATAAATAACTAATATAGGATTAACAATAATCCAAAAAAAACAATGTTGAACAAGTTTTTCAAGTTTTAAAAACCTTCAAGCAATATATAGCCCACTTTAGACATTATGCACCAATCTCTCAATTTTCTATTATTTTCCTTCTATTCACAGAAAAAAAAAAAAGTTTCTTTGGTTTTTCTTTGTTGTAGTGATTTATTTGCCCTGTTTTCTACCCAAAGTTTCAAAGTCATACTTCAGAAACAAGATGCCAGAAGGAATAAAAATAAATAAATAAAAAGGGTAAAGAAGCATTATGATGTATATGCAAGATAAAAAAAACTAGAGAGATACTTAATAAAAAACTGAAATTATATTCTTGCCCATGACACAGTATCTCAAAGGCTGTCAGGAAAAAAATAACATTATTGCTGAACTCAGGTTCTTTAACTGAGAAATACCTATCCTGGATTAACCATGATGGCATTTTCAAAATAAACAGTGTCAAAAATCTAAATCAAACTCATTAATAAACTGACAGGAAGAACTTGAAACAGTGATTCAGAGGATGAAACATGCATTAAATAAGTGTTAAAAATACTTCAAATTTAGATATCAATTAGATCAGTCTTAAAGCATTTATGAGTTAATAAATCTGATGTTGTGCACATTTTATGTAATTTAAAAAATTATACATGCATTTAAAAAAGTGATATTGCACAGCTACTGGCCTTATTTTAAGATATTTATGTTAATTGAGACCTATTCCACCTGCTGCTTTGACCTGGTATAATCCTATTTTAGAATAAGCTGGTTTCTGCACAGTAGCCCTAACAAAATATGTGCCAGAGTATTAGTTGTTCTTTATTTCTATTGGCCTATCATTTAATATGTACCGCAGCATTACTATTATCTGTGTTTTTAACTTACATATGTAGTAAGAAAACGCTTTGGAAATATAAACTCATGTATAATGTAAAAATTCAAAATATCATACTGTTTATGGTTCCACAGTCCAAAACACCAAACAAACAAGGAAACTCTCACTATGTCAGTACATAAATATCATGTAGTTATTGCCACAGTTTAGAGAGGCAATATATTTATTTTCTAAGCCATGGGTAATAGACATATAAACTTTGTGAGTGTTCTAAATCCAAAAATGCATAGAAAAGAATTTATTCCTGTCTCCTTCAACATTACTACTTTGAATGATAATCTGGGATATTCAGAAACAAACTGATAAACGAACATACTGCAGCACTATGAACACACACAGAAACAAGTGCTATGCGTGGTGACAGGAAAAATAAACAATGTGTACCAAGAGGCACTAGTTTTAGTTTAACGTTTAATAGCAAGTCATGTTTTATAAGAAACCAGTAGCAAGTCACCTGGACAAGCAAGGACTGTGTCCTAAGTGCCTAAGTCTTTTGCACCTTGGATTAAGAAGGATATTCTTACTCCTCGTCACTCCTGATTACCTTTGTTCCCAAAGGCACTATTTCACTTCAGTGCACTATCAAATGGACATTGGTTTAGGGGGAAAAAAAAAAAAAGAAAACCAACATGATGCCTATGTTCCCAGCTTCTACATTTTGACACTATCTACTACATCTTCACATGTTCATCTGAAAATTCCCATACACCCCTAGCCTTGACACTACTATAAACTTAACTGATACTAATGTTTTAATTACTGATATTAAAAAATAAAGAGGAACTCACCAACTGGAAGACTTTGAGAATGACAGAAAGGAGAGACAGAAACTTTATTGATAGGACACACATGGAATTAGTGTTTGACAGCTGTTCCCACCACCAACATCAAGTGCATTATGTATGTACACAGCATTCTCGGAAGCAGTACAAAAAACTACACTGCCACCAAGAACACTCTTCAGAAGCAGACAACCCTCCTTAGTAGCTTTAGCATGCCACACAGTCCTCTGCTTACTGATCAGAACAGCCAACAGGGAGATGGAGTTTACAAGTAAAAGCGAGACTAAACTGGCTAATTACTTACCTTCTCACTTAAGGCAGGCTTGCTCGTCTAACTTTTTGTTTCCTCTCTTGTCATAGCTCAGCGCCAAATGGTTATGATTCAGCAGAAGTTTGAACCTGACAGTTAAAAAGAATTTTTTTCAGAAAAAAAAAAAAAAAACAACATTGAAAATTCAAGTTTCCTCCACTGCGGTCTTTCTGGTCTTTCTTTCCTTGCCCTCTGCCTGCGTGTTTCTCTCTCGTCTCTCTCTGCAAGGCAGCTACGTAGTGGTCTATAAATATTGACCCTCACACTTGCTCAGTGCTTTACTTGCTCATGGCACAGGTCTGTGTTACTGAACACCGTGGTAATACTCCGGCAAAGTTCTCAGCTGCTCAGACAAAGCTGTGGATTGGCTCACTACCCAGCAACCCTGTGCCTGCCTGGAAATACCATTTTGCTGCCAGCTTTACAGATGCTATGGGCCTTTCCTGAGGCCCAAATCAGGCACAGAAGGGCAATTATGAGGTTTGTCTGAAGAAATACAGCTTTCCTCAAGCAGGTGGAGAAGGGGGGGGCAGGGAGGAGTGCAAGACAAGAAAGGAAATACTGCCTTTGTTCTGGCCAAACACAATCTCAAACCCTTTATAAAAGACCTAAATGTCATTCAATCAGGCTTTATAAAACTTAATTACTACATATAATAAATGGCCAAAAACATAGGAAAGCATTCTTGCAATTGTTTTAATATTACTTCTCATTAAACTAAGGCTACAGTGACTCAGTAATTGGACACAAAGAAATGTTTTGACATAATTAAGTTCATTTCTAGGATAATAGAAATGCACTAGAAAGTATATTTATCAGGTAAATGATATATTTGGTGAAAAAAGCTAAATGTAATCTGAAATTATATGAATCAACATACTGTATTAACCCCAAATTACTTTAATTTATAGTTTGTAGGTGATATGAATAAGATCCCTATCATCTACCAATAAAACCTATAATGCTCACAGTATAAAGGATAAGAAAATAACTGAAGCCCATAATTTTTATTCTCTGTGTCAAGGGTAATCATTTGTTCACCTTATTAATTTTTCTCAAGGTGAAGGCATTTGAAATGATCTAGTCACTTACTTTACTAATGAAAAAATTCAACCCCCACCTAGGCTATTACTGTGCCCAGGGTCAAGTGGCAACTCTGCAGCAGAGCCAAAACTAGAGTCCTTGCCTAATTGCTCAAAGACTGTGTTCTTTCTCTTTCTCAGACTCAATTTCAGGTCCACCTTCATGTGAAAGTTTACTGAAAACCTTACCAGTAAATGCAGATACAACAGCCAGAAAATTAGCATAAAACAAAACAGTAATTGAAAGAACAAAAGTGCTGTCCAATTAACTTTCAGACAAATGAAATCTATCTTTCTTACTTCAATAATTAATCTTCGTCCAATAAATAAACTCCTTGCCAGAAGATGTAGTAGCTAGATGCTGAGGAGGCAAAGATAAAACACAGTTCCTACTCTGGAAGAGCTAATAGTCTAAGTGGGGGGGTTGGGGGATTGGCTGCAAGACAATGTGTAAAGTCCCAGGAAGAAGACTGAGGGACCAAGGAAAAGGAGCCTTGAGCCAATAGGAGGGCGATACAGAAAGGGGTTCTTCACTTGAGACTTCCGGACCTGAAGAATGAGCAGTTTAGTGAGGCAAAGAAGGGAAGAATAACACAATTAAGACAGGTGGGAAAGAGTGGGGTATGCACACGGAAAATCAAACAGTTCATTCTTGCTGGAAAATAAAGACAGAAAGAAAAGGTACTTTAAAACATTAAAAAAAAAAAAAAAAAGACTAGAGAAGGAGAGGTGTAGAGGGATTTTACAAGCCAGGTTAACAAACTTAAGTTTTATAGAGTAGGTAGACCTTCAACATTTTTCATTGACTTTTGAAATTTTGAAACATTATATAACCCTCACCTATTACTAACTTAACATCTACAATTTTCACTTAAAGTAAATGTATGCCTTCAAAGAATTTAATTTCTACTCCGTTAGAAAATACTGCCATTTCAAAATAAGACATCATATATTTTAAATATACTCAATAGAATCTAAATCCATAACAATTTAGTATAATCATTATCCCCTTAAATATACAAAGAGATACTTTTAATAGCTGAAACTTATATTTTACACTTTATTTTCTTGACCTTTACTTCCATCTTGCTTCTTCATAGAATTTTTGGGTAATATATTTTATAATTAGAAGTTGTTCACTGGTCTCCCTGTCAGGTTTCTCTAAAGTAAAACTTTAATGCATTAGTTAAAATTGTTAAAATATTAAAATTTCTGACTCCAAGGCAATGCACCATAGTAAGATTTGACATGGATGAGGGTGCCTTACTTTTGTAGAATAAGAAAAAAGACTGTTGTTATTAAAGCATTGCTCTTAGCCAGATCAATATTAATAAAAAGTATATGTAGAAGTAGAGAACCTAGACACGGATTCCATTAAAACTATCCATTCAATTGCTAAGTGAAAGAAAACAGTCTGCAAAGGCTATAAACCATATGATTCCCATTGTTTCACATCCTGGGAAAGGCAACAGAAAAGATGGCAAAAAGTTCCATGGTTTCCAAGGGTGCTTTGGGGATAGAAAGAAATAGGAATTTTAGGGCACTGTAACTAGTCTATGATACTATGTCTATGTGGTGGCAGATGCACTTGACAAGATCCACAGCATCATACAACACAAAGAGTAAGTCCTAATGTCAATTATGACTTTCAGTTAAGTCCTTTCTACTGTCTTCTTGAAGCATGTGCGCTAGAGGGAGTATTATTCTTGAGTCATTACTACCTAGGCTTTAGAGGTATTATATATACTAACACACACACACACAAAAAAAAAACAATCCAGACAGATGGTTATGCTTGTGCCTTGTTTAAGAGAAAGAAAATGAGGCTTAGAATTATTATTAAGTGGTAATTAAAGTCATGTTACTCATAAATTGTAGAGCAGGAATACAACCCAACTATAGCACATACCACCTTCATATCAGTCACTTAAATAAGAAGTAGAGGCTGCCCAGGCCAGGCAGGGAAGTGAACAGAGCAGGTTCTTCACAAGTCAGAAAGGACTGAAAGAGCCTTATCCTGCATTTATCTAAGAAACCAAAGTCATTTTAATATCAATTACTGAAAGGCAGCAGAAATACATGATTAACTAATCACTGGATGAAAGTAAAGTAGTGTATGCCATATGAGGAACTTAACATTTTTAATCTTCAATTTGGTTGAAGAGTAAGGAACCCATGAAAAGTCAAGGGTGGTTTTTTGGGCCTTTCTCAAGACAAAAGTTACAGAAGGAGGGAGAAACATTAGAACAGGCAGCTGGGAAAAAAGATAGGTTTAGCTTTAGAGATGATGAACTTGAGAAGTGTGGCGACCTAGTAAGTATTTTCGATGGACATTTAGGTGTGCTGGTCTATGATACAGGAGAATGAAGACTGCACCAATTCATTAGTCTTCTATTCTTGTTTTCCTGCTCCAAACTTTGTCACCATGGAGTCTATGGTGAACACAGAAGACGTGCCCATCATATTCCTTTGCTCAACAAAATCCTGTACTTCAACCTCATTTTACATACAGGCCAAAGACCTCATAATGATCCATAAATCTCTACTTGACCTGCTCACTCAGTATCTCAGCACCAACATCCATCCACCCCGCTCCTCAACTCCTGCTCACTTATCTCCCTACCTTTTTTTAAAATGTGCCTAACAAGTTTGTCATTAGTATCCTTCTATTTGCTGTTGCCATGTTCACATGATCTTCCTGAAAACAGGGGCAGGACTGTCTTCTTGCCTCCTTCAATTCTCTGTTCAAAAGGCACCTGCTCAGCAAACCCTATCATTGCCAATTTAAAACTGCAAACTTCCTTCTTTACTACTTCATTGTTATTGCTTTTCTCTTCCCAGTAGAAAGTAGGTTCAATAACAGCACAGATTCCAAATACCTAAACTGAGCCTTGAACATGATAAATGCATAATAAATATTTATTGGGTAAATGACTGAAATAGACATTGGTGAGCCACACACATTAGTGGTTCTTGAAGTCATGAACTCTCTCAGGGGAAGCATGTATAATGAGAAAATAACCCCAAATCAAAATTTTAAAGGCAGATTGGGGAAGGGGGTACCCACAAAGACGGAAAACAACTATGAGGTAAACAGGAGAAGAAAGAAAAGGGATGAACGAGATTGGTGTATTAATAGGAATGAGAAGTCAACAATGCCAAATGTCACAAAAAGGTCAAATATGAAAAGGATAGAAAAGAGCCAATTATATACGTTATTCAGGATGTATTGTGACACTACAACCACTGAAATACATAACTTAAAACTGTTAAACTTATGGCATATGAATGACGTCTTGCAAAGAACTTATGAAGAAAGCAAGCATGGGTACCTGAGCAGTCTCCACTGGAGGGGGGACATCAGCGTGTGAAGTGGGATAAGAGTAAAATCTCTCTCAAACGGTTTGCTCAGGAAGAAAATAGAAAGGAGGACAGGGACAGTGATTTCAAACAGCAGGAACAAAAACTCATTACAATGTAGAGGTCAAGTAAGTTCTCTGAGTTCGTGGTGACGTGAGTTTTCTTTTCTCTCTCCTTGGACTGTGCTATGGTTTGGGTCTGGAATGTCCTCCTCAAAGGCTCATGTGTTAAAAGCATGCTCCGTAATGCAGCAAGGTCTGGAGCTGGGCCTTTCAGGCAATGATCGGTTCCTAAGGGCTCTGACCTCATTGTGTTTAATCCATTTGATGGGTTAGTAATGAGTACACTTACTGGGATGGTGAATCCTTTAAGAAAGTGGGACAACGCTGGAGGAAGAGGTGGCTGGGGACTCTTGTTGGCTCCTTCTTCTCTTCCTCTCTACTTTCCCAGCTTCCATGAGCTAAGGAACTTTTCTCTACCGCCATGATATTCTGCCCCACCCCAGACTCAAAAGAATACAGCCAGCCAAACATGGGCTGGATCCTCTGAAACCATGAGCCAAAATAAAACTTTCCTCCTCTAAGTTGTTCTTTTCAGAAAAACTAACAATATAAGTTATATATGTGCCTTAATTTCTTCTTAATAAAAATGGGTTCAATATTAGTATTTGTGTCATTGAGAATCAGTATATACTTCATTTTATTGTAAAAATGTTTCACAGTATGAATACACCAGGTTTTATTCATCAGGTGATGGACATTTGGGTTGGTTTCTACTTTGGGCCATTATGAATCATGCTATTATGAACATTCATGTACAAGTTTTTGATTGAATTTATGTTTTCATTACTCTTGGGTAAATACCAAGGAATGAAACTGCTAAGCAATCTGGTAATTTAACATTTTAAAAAAACTGTCAAACTGCTTTCCAAAGTGGCTGTACTATTTTACATCCCTGCCAGTAAACATATGAAGGTTCTCCACAAACACCTGTAATTAATAGATATCTATAAGCATCTCTTCAGAGTGATAATAGAATATTTGAAATAGAATCTTATTGTCATTTCTCCAATGATTAATAATGTTAAGTGTATTTTCATGTTCTTATTTGCCATTGAGGTATTTACTCTGAACTTTTGGTAAACGTTATTTGAGAAAATTCTTAAGACCAAATAAAGCTTAAAGTATATTTTAAAGTGCTTAAAGGAGGTGTACCTGGCATAGACATATCCATTCACTCATAAGTGAATAAATTAATAAACAAATGAAAGATTAAAGAATTAGAAATATTTACTAGCATATTCTTTCAGTTTTTAATCTAAACTTGAATTCCTATACAGACTCAATAGAATATTTAATAATGAGAAAAAGTCTTGAAAGGAAAAAAGCAAACATAGAGAAAACAGAATAATTCTCTGTTCAGCGTGGTGATAACTGCTACCTATATTGGCATTGTACTTTAATAAGCTAAGCATCAGATAATGTTAGGAAACTGAAACTGTAATTAGTTATATTAATGCTTTAATGTTTCCTTGAAGTAAGAGGTTAATAAAATAAAAAGCTAAGCAGTGGATTTTTTTTAAGAAATGCTGTTAACAACTTAATCATATAGGAATAATAGAAAGTTATCTAACCCTATAAAGAATGACACACTGCTCAGAGGCAAATAGCTACAAGCAAAATATTAGTAATACAAGTTTGTCCTCATTTTTCACCTGAGGTAATATGTGACTTTCATCATTAATGACTGAGGAAAAAGAAAACTGACTCCTAGTTAAGAGCAAACCATAGACAATTTTCTGCTTTTTCTTCCTTTAGAGGCCTAGTATTAGTTATATCAGATAGAGTTGCTTACCTTTAACTCTAAGGTTCTTTGTTCTCAGGTAATAAATACTTTGGGTTCCCAGGACCCCACAGGAAAAACATATATAAGTCTACTAACTCTTACTGCTGCCACTTTATTGTAAGTACTTATCCATTATTAGTTTGAGAAGTATTGACTGCGCAATTAATAAATAGGCCATCTGTTCTTCTCAACTGGAATAATGTTATATGTAAACTGAGAAGGAATATATTAAATAAGCAAACCATAGCAAAGAATGTGTATCCTTTTAAACTTTTATTTGATATCACACCAAACTAATGCCAAACTAAAACCTTATCAAATATAAACATAAATTGTTCTGAAATTCATACTTCATAGAATGCACATAACCAGAACCAATAACATTCAATTATGCTTAATGAAATAAGTTAATAATGGTGAATAACATCAGAAATGTCATTATTTTTATGTTTTAGTTGTTGCTAATGGACAAAATCTTATTTTACTTCATGCTTATTAAAAATACCTAAGTTTCCAGCTATGTATCAGTATTTCCATTTTTTTCTTCTATTACTACTGTACATATCTATTACTATGAAGTCAATGTCAAAAGTTTTCTTTAACATAATATTTGCAATACAGTTTCCTATTTTTAGAACAATTCTTAAAATTAGCATTTACCTTTAAATAATTGTCTTTTCTTTTTTTCAGTGCTGGGAATTTAACCCAGGACCTTGCTCATGATAGGTAAGTATTCTATACAATCCCCACACCTTTTCATTTTAAGACAGGATCTCACTAACCTGCCCAGGTTGGCCTCAGGTTTACAATCCTTGTGCCTCAGCTTCCCAAGTAGCTGGGATTATAGTTGTATTCCACTGCAATCAGCTGACATTTCTTAAAGTTGTTGAATTAATCCCCACTAATTCAAATTTTTCTACTACCACTCCAAAATCGAAATTAAGTCTAAATGGCAGTAAAAATCTGCATAAGAGTTTTAATTCCATTCATCACTGGGTGGTTCTAATCATTACCTGACATTTTAGGCAAGAGTTCTCTTTCATCAAAAAGATGTAGTTGAGCTCTTAATACCTGTTACTTTCTTTCTTTTTTAAAAATTACTCACTTGAATTATTTTCATTTATACAAATGCCCATAATTAGCAATGTATCATTAATTTAATAGAATGTTTGTAGAAAAAACTGCAGTGTTTTTTTTGTTTTGTTTTGTTTTGTTTTGTTTTTTAAGTAAATGCAACTGGAATCATGAGACTAGTTAGTGTCTTTTACAACACAGGAGAGGGGTCAAAAAGGTGATCCTGGAACCATCCATTCTATAGGTATTTATATTAGATGAAAGGAAAGAAGCAAACATTGCAGGATTTCCTATAATAAGCCAAAGCCATACATGCTTTAGGATGGAGACTGGGAAATCCCAGCCAGGAAAGATTCCACAAAAACCAACTCAATGACCTCAGCGAGGGAGAGAAGTGCTTGTCTACCAAATTTAAGATGTGTTTTTGTTTTTAATCTAGCAATCATGTGCCAGTAGTTTGTGAAAATACCACTCAATGACTAACTTTAAGTAGTGAAAACAGGAATGTAAACTAAGTCTGATAATTCATCAAAGAAAATAAAACGAAAACAACAACTGGTTTCTTTTACTGTTTCATGATAAATATGCTTTCCTATGGATGATTTAAATTGTAAACCTGAAAAATATCATTATTCATTTTAATACCAGATCTTTTCCATTAAAATATGTTTTCTTAAAAAAGAGAAAACAGGAAGAAAATAACAAAGCAAAGTAATCTTAACAAGAAATGAACATGAACGAAACATCTATTATCATGCTTGTTTCACATATAAAATGTGGTTGTTTCTACTAGCTGTCCTGATTGACAGAGCCTAAAATTTTCTTGAAATGTGGTGTCAAAAATAACTTAAGTTTAATGCCAAAAAAAGCTAACAATAAAAAAATCTCATATTTGTTTTAACTTTGTAATTTAGTAGATCTGAAAACTGTCATGTATAACACATTTGCAAGAGTTAATTAAGTTAGATTTTGATATGGATTGATGTAATCTTTTCCAGTTTCTAAAGCTTTAGTTTCACGAGACTACTTTAGAGTAGGTGAAAGCTGTAGGGAAATGCAGATTATTTCCCCTCTTCTAATTGCTTTATTCTGATATGAGCCTTAAATTGAGCAAAGGCAGAGTTGGAACTTGGCTGAAGACAGATGGGTGGTAAAAGCAGAAAAAGTAAAAATAAAGGACATCCATACACTTCTTTTACATGACCCAATTAAAGAGATCAAATAATATCAACATATAGCATATCAACCTGCTTATGTTTCTGTTTTGCTTTAATTTTTATTAAACCATTGAATAAAAATAATTATTTTGCATAAATATTTGTGTTTGGAAAAGCATATACAAATAGAAAACCATACTTTAAAAATGTCAGCAGAGAATATGATAGAATATTTTGGAAGTACAGAAAAGGAACCTCAAAACATGTTCTCTCAGGGCCTTATTGCCCAATTCCAAATGATATGTACAAGTCCAATACTCACATTTACATAGCATTTTATATTGTTAAGAAGTGTTCTTTCTAATATCGTATCATCTGACTTGCAGGGCAAGTAATGAGAGCATCCCTACTTTATATACGAGGAAACTGAAGTAAGAGAACAACACATGATGTCAAAGTTTGAAAGGATAGACGGAATTCTCAGGTCCTCTCACATGAAATCTTGTTCCCTGATCAGTCAATCTTTCAGTAACACCCCAGGAAAATATCTCAGTAGAAATTATTTTCCTTTGAGAAAAAAAAATAATAATTCTTAGGGAACAGAATGAAATGTTCCAATTTGGGGCAGGTTTTGTTGATAATGGCCACACACACACACAGAGAGCTCTTATCTCAGTTTCTCCACTGTTGGTTAATGATAGGACCATTACTTAATCAGCCACATTAAAAACCTTGTGTCCCACTTCTGTTCTTCCTTATTTCCAACTGGAAACTAAATACTCAAGATTCTCTCTTTCAAAAAATCTCTGGAGTCTGGTCTTCTCTTTTCCTCTCCCTCTACTTCTATCAAAAATTCATATTTAGCTTTTATATAACCTTATATATCAAAGTGATCATAATCAAGTCTCTCCATCAACACTCTATTCTTTCCTGCATCAATCTTCTATATTGTTACTATACTTTAAAAAAACTTTTTTTTTCAACACCTTTTCTTGTTGACAGCAGGGTTCTGACTTCTTGGCATGGAATATGGGCCTTTCCACCATCTTGACCTGGCCCTACCCTTTCAGCTCCATTTCCCTTTTGTCTATAACATAAATCCCACAATATACTCTCCTAACCTACCAAACCATATGTTCTCTGGAAATGCCATGTGCCACACTTCCACACCTCTGTGCCTCTTCACAGAATGGCATTCTGTTCACCTTTATTTCCACAGAGTAAATTTTAAGCTCATGAAGAACTGGATTCAAATGTATGGACATGCAGATTCAAATTAAAAGAAGAAATATTATTTGGTTGCTGTAATTCTGACATTAAAAATGGCTTTCTCTTTAGAAATGTAACAAATTGTCTGCTGTGCACTGGTTTCCTCCTGAAAACTGAAGGGAAAAGCACATACAAATCCCATGCCTTCAGCAGCACAGTTGAGACTACATGGTGTATTTCAGTATGATTTTATGAGCTCTGACCAGCATTTCTGTCCTGAGCACCCACTCGTCTTTATTTTTAAATAATCTCTGTGATAAAAAAAAAATTAGTCAATGAAAATATGAGTGTCGACTGTATGATGATGTTCCTTTCAAAAACCCTAGTCATCTAGCTCTCGGGTAAAATTACGTATGGTGGTGCCACAGAGATTTTGAAGCAGAAATACAATCTGTTATAGGAATCCTAAGTAATATTTAAGTGCTTGCATTATGACAACAGAACCCATGAAACTAACAGGGCATCTACGTAGCGAATTTTAAATATTTATGTGCCTAAAGATTGCTGCATTTTCTTTTGGTTAGAACAACCAAGTTCAGAGTATACTGGTGAAAGTTATCATTAGATTTACTGGCAATCAATATCAATTAAAAGCTACATTTTAAAATGCATATCAGGTGTTACTGGAAAATGCATCCATCTGAATAGCAGCTATTGAAAAGTTTATCAAAAGAGTAAATAATGTATAAAAAGTCCCGAGTGAGTGATGAAAACCTTGTTCAAATGACAAGCCACATATCAGTTAGAAAGCAGTGCTCAGACTTATTGGCACCAACAATGTTTTCTTAATTTCCTAAGTGTGCATAACATCACACACCCCCAGGTGGCTTATGCTACCCTTGCTTGCTTTCTTCTATTTGAATCTACTTTGACTTCATTATATTCCTGACAAATCCATTTTATAATTCTAATTAGCATTTCTAATGCTTCTTTTGGAATATTTTGTATTTATTTTTATGCTTTCTTTCAATAAACAGTTGCTAGGAACCTGTTATGTGCCTGGCATTACAGACACCATCTCTATTCTCCAAAGCTGGTGAGGGAGACATATCAGTAACCAGATTCCAAGAGTACAAGAGACACGATACAAACATGCAGAACAGAAAAGATAAACTTCCTAGATACACAGCTCAGAAAAGGATTTTAGGAGGGGGAGGCGATGCCTGAGTTCTTAAAAGAGGTAAGTTCACCAAAAAGTATTTAATGATTGCAAATATAGGGCACTATAGGGCTGATGGTAAGAATCAAAACATGGTCTTGGAGAGAGAAGTTTGAGTGGAGGTAACTATTAGTGGAAGTAACTATTAACTATTCCAGGTTTAGTATTGCTGCCCTTAAGTTTTCAGTACTTAGCCACATTTCTAGGTTTGCTTCTAACTCTTTATTGACATTTCTACTCATTTCACTGTCTTTAATATTTAAAATGAGGTCCCATGTAGTATTTTTGGAGGGATAAAAGAGATATAATTATGTATATTACCACAATAATTTTTTCTATCTGCTTTGTTATTCAGAAAACATTTATTGAGCGACTGCAGTGTGAGGCTCAGTTTTAAGCCTTGGGAATATTGTGGGGAACCAGATGTTCCTGTTCTTTGCCCTCGTAGGAAAGGAAAAACTAACAGACGAATATGATACTATCTCATGGTAAAACAAATGCAATAATAAAACTAATACAGAATAATGTGGCGATGCTGGGGAAAAGAAAGCTTCAGAGGGGACTGGCTTAAGGAAAGCTTTGCTTGAAGCAGAGCCCTTGGAGCTGAGGCCTAAATGATAAAAAAGGATGGCTATGTACTAATGAGTAGGAGGGGCATTCCAAACAGAAGGAACCAGTAAAGGGAAAGTCCCTGGGATAAGAACAATCTCTGGTATTCAAGTGACACAAAAGAGGGGGGAGCACATGATCATGTGGGATAAGTCAATGGTGGCTGAAAGATGTGGGAGCTTCCGGTCAGCGGCTCTTACATGTGCTACATGTTAAAATCATCTGGGATGTTTTCAGAAATGCAGATGCCCAGGCCATATCCAAAACTCAATGAAATTAGAATCATTACAGTAAGGACCAGACATCAATATTCTCTAAAGTCCTCCATGTGATTCTCATGTGCACCCAAAGTTGAGAAGCATTACTTAAGGCCATTATAATTAAATGTTAGTCTAATTATAAAAACAGTCACTGAAATGTAAGAGTTTCATTTGAAATTTCTGTCAGGCACCTATTATTTCATTTCTATCTGGATATTTGGTAAAAAGGAGCAATGTCCCTCAGAAATACTTTCCTTTCTAAAGAAAATTCCCTCTATAGAAAACAAAAATAATTATTAAAATGCTTTCCTCTAAAAATTAAAACAATTTAGTTGAAAACAATTTTTTGGAAGTGTCTGAGGCAGTCATATCCATCTAATTCATTGCTTTTATGTATTCTCTGTATATTTTAAAATGCATTTGCTTGTAATTTTAAATAACCTTATATCTTCTGAGGAAAATATATACAAAAACTGAGATAAATTTTGTTTACGTTATTATTACTTTTAAAGAAATAGAGGTCTCACTGTTGCCCAGACTGGCCCCAAATTATTGAGTGCAAGTGATCCTCCTGCCTCAGCCTTCCCAGTAGCTGTGGCTGTAGGCACCACCTTCACAAGGCATTATTCTTTTCCATTACTCATAACCGACTATGTGTGAATCTTATGTGTACTTGATCCCATTTAAAAGGGCCCAACACATCATTTTGCAGCATGTAGTTTTGACAAGAGTTCACTGCTAAAGCTGCATGACTGAACAGGGAAATAATATTTGAGAAAAAATGTGGTTACTTACTAAGACTGTTTGAACCTGATAGTTTATGTACACTTAGATACATTTATCAGGTGCAGTTGGCATTTCTATTTTTAAAATAAACACACTGGATTATCTTTTTTTCAGAGTGTATTTAGTAGAGAAAAAAGTCTCCTAATCATATTAAAACCTCATATTTTCCAACTCTATCATTTTAGGTTCTTATTTTTTTTTGAGAGTTAATAATTGTTCATAATCAAGAAACCTTAGTTAATTGTAAAAACAGCAGTAGCAATCAAGTACTGGTCACATTCCAAGGGAAAAAAACATTCAGACAAAATCTGATTTCATTATGATGTGGTGCTATAGCACTAAGGGTTCCACTGTGGACCACCTCTTCAAGCTTCTATTAGCATATTAAAGTATGCTAACTACTCGAGGGAAATTAATTAAAAAGCTCAAGCACTCAACAGGAGATATAAAAACTGCATATGTATGAATTACTACAACCAATTTTTCTTCAAAGAAAATTTCAAGACAGTATACAAGTTTTCTCCATAGTCCACTGGTTATGGAATTCACAGCCCATGAGATAAAACAAATGAAAACTTCTACTCAACATTCTATCTGATGAATCCAGATAAGGTAATCTCTATCTCAGCCTTTGCAATTATTTGGGGACCTTTATTAAAAGCTATAATATTCTCAACCTGTATTAGGTATCTGTCTTTCCTTTCCTAGTAGATGACATTGAAATCAGGAGCTATGTTTTATATCTTTCTGCACATCACAGTTCCTTTCTTCTGTTGTGTTAAACAATCAGCTAATTAATGAATCAATAATGAAGACTTAGCAACCTTCCATAGTCAAAGGGAAGACATATCAAAGCAGCAGAATGCTAGTAGAAGCTTGTGCAAATATACTTTTCCACTTCCAAGCTCTGGCTCCCATTCTCTCCCAACTTGATAAAATAAAGACACAGGAAAAATACTTGGAAATCTAAATGAGTGGTACCACTATGTTCCAAACAAGAAGAGCCAATAGATGAGAGTTTGCTGAGTAGAAACTGCAGACTCAAATGAAAATAAAAAATAGGGTCATAAATTTATTTACTCACTCATTCCATCAGTGAATAATGTTGAATGTGTCTAATATATATCAGGTACCCAGTATAAACAGAAAAAAATAAGACACAACGCCTACCTCCCTGCAACCCGCTGTCAAACTCCGTAATACATAGTAATAAAAGCAATGAAAGAGCTATTCAGAGGCGATCAATCTGAATGTACCTAATTGGGGAGAAAAGGTATCCTAGAATCAGGTCTTCACAGGATAAGTAGAATTACTCTAACAGAGGAGAAATAACTCCGACACATGTGCAAAGGCAATGACTTCTTAAATAGGACTCCTATAGCTCTGGAAATAAAACCAAGAACCAATAAATGTGATGTCATCAAGTTAACAAACTTCTACACAGCAAACAATTAACAGAATGAAGAGATAACCTATGGAATAAGAGAAAAATCTTTGCTAGCCACTCCTAACAGAGGATTAATATCTAGAATATATAAAGAACACAAAAGAATCAACCCCCAAGCAAATAAGCCATTCAATAAATGGGCAAATGAAATAGAGATTTCAAATAAGACATACAAATGGCTAACAATATAAAAAAAATGTTCAACATCTTTGACCAGCAGGTAAATATAAGTCAAAATGACAGTGAGATTTCATTTTCCACTGGCAAAAATCATCAAGACTATAAATAGTAATAATGTTGGCAAGGATACGGGGGAAAAGAAACTTTAATATATTGTTGGTAAAATACAAATTAGTGCAGACACTATGGAAATCAGTATGGATGTTTCTTTAAAAAAAAAAAACTAAAAATGGAACTATCATAAGATCTAGCTGTACCACTCCTCAGTATTTATACAAAAGACTTTAAGTCAAAATACATGCATACCCATGTTTGTAACAGCACAATTCATAATAGCCACCTAATGAAACCAGCTTAGGTGTCAACAGATAAATGAGTAAAGAAAATGTAATTATATATATGCAAAGGAGTTTTATTCAAACATAAATAAGAACAAAATCACACTGTTTGTAGGAAAAGCATTTGGAGGACATGGAGGGAATAGCATTGTGTTAAGCAAAACAAGCCAGACTCAGGAAAAAAATCATGCATATTTTCTCTCTCATGTAAAAGGTAGAAGGGGAAAATAAGAAAAAAGGAATATCATAAAAGTACAAGTGAGACAACTGGGGTAGAAAAAGGGATAAGCAGGAAAGAGGAGAGGAATGGAGGGGATATAATAGGGAGTAAAACTAATTAAATTATGTTTTATGCATGTATAAATACACCACAATGAAACCCAGCCCTCCACATAGTTAATATGCACCAATAAAAATTAGTCCATTAGAAGAGGCAGAGCAGATTTATTCCAGAAAGAGGCACAACGGTGAGAAACGGTGTAGTTTTGGGAAAGAATGACAAGCAAGTCTCTGCAGCTTGGAGGAGAAGCTCCAGGACAGGGATGTCAGGAGATACATTAAGAAAGGAAGTGCCTACTTAATCATGGAAGATCTGCTCTGCCATGAAAAGGTGTCATCCAGCAAAGGGCAGACCACTGAGCAGTTTTAAGAAACTGAGGGATGTGCTAAGATTTGAGGAGCCAAGTGGAGGATGCAGAAGAGGCTGGGGGTGTGAACCTCTTAGGAGACAAGCAAAAAAAATACAAAGGCCTAGCCAAGAGTAGTGGTGCATGACTGCAATCTCAGTGGCCTGGGAGGCTGAGGCAGGAAGATCAAAAGTTCCAGGCCAGCCTCAGCAGCTTAGCGAGGCCCTAAGCAACTTAATAAGACACTCTCAAAAAATAAAAAGGACTGAGGACATGGCTCAGAGGTTAAATGCCTCTAGGTTCAATTTGTGGTAGGGGAAAAAAAAAAAAAAAAAGGAATTCAAAGACCTAAAAGGCTTATGTTCAAATTATTAATAAAATTTGGCTTTTATGATGAACACAATACATATAATTAATATAAGTAACACCTTGATAATCAGTGAGTTACTGACCAATCAGAAATTAAAGATTAGAATGAATAACAAGTTCAATTTTCACAAATAACAATGATAAATTGTTACATATATAATCATGTATATACAATCTCATAACAGCTGAAATGCTGGAAGAAGGAAATTAAAATTGTCTGGAAATATTTATTATCAAAAACTGATATTCCAATTATTTACCCACCTCATGTTAATTTTGTTATAATCCGGTTATGATCCAGTTTGTTATAATCTAGTTTGTTATAATCCAGTTATAATCCAATTTGTTATGAACCAGTTTCTGATGTTTTTCATATTATCTTTGCCTTATGTTGTTTTTATAGACTGTTCAATAGCTTGGTTCGAAAGACCTTCCAATAGTCTTAAAAATCAGCACATAATTAAAAAATTCACTGGACTTCTTGCTAGGATTCATTTTGCATGATAGAGGAATTTACCTGAGAGTGAATTTATGAGGTAAAATTATGGCTATGACACAAATTAATCAATGCTATACTGGAACTTACTATATTATACTTTTCCTGTATTTTAGAACATCATTCAAACTATGGTTAGTAAGCTTACTCACAAAAAGCAACACTGCCTTCAATTTTGCAAAGGTTTAAATTTCATCATCAGTGACCAAGCTGATTGCCAAAATGTGACGTGCTTTCCTAGGCACAACAATTACAGTGAACTGTGATGACTTATGGTATTTCTCATTCCTCTTTCTATATTTGATCCTTTTAAGAAGGCTACATGGAGCCTGGTCCTTTGACAGCCCATGGAACATACAGAGGTATGTTCACAGAGGTAGCAGTTTTCTAGTCCTTGATTCTCATAAGCTGCATGCCTGGCTCTCTCACAAAAACTAGTTGGACAGTATTGTTGCTGAAAGCAAAGAGGAATCCAAAGTAATACGATGCAGTGGACAGGGTCCAGCTTAGGCAGACTAAACATCCGAAACAGTCAAAAATGTTTCAAAGCACACATGGCCCACATATGTAGCGACAGAAGATCAACTAAATGGGTATGGCCGAGAGCAAAGAGATGCCAGCAGCTGCACATTCATCGCCTTCAATAAAGTTTTCATTGTTCATATTCATGAAGTTCAACCATATGGGTCATGATACTTTAAAAGATTAATTTTAAGAACTGCTGGGACAATCTGTCAGTACTTATGCATGGATTTAGAAAGAAATGTAATTCTTCATTTTTAAAGAACATTTTTCCTCTTTTCTTAAAGAAACACAAGGTTTCAGTAGCTGGCCAGTTAAAACTATCACCATTCATAAATTCTGCATGTTTGAGAAATTGATATCACTTAAAACATGCACCACCCACAATCATAATTTTGGTTTTGCCAAGAGAAAAACATCAAATTTAAATACCATTAAATTCTATAAATAGAAATTCACTAGATGTATAAATAGCAAAACTAGAGTGTGAAAGCAAGTATGTTAAGGTTAAGGGATTTTTTTTTAACATGAAACACTATATATCAAATTTCTATTAGTTTTAGCTTTAACCTATAAAGATTGGATACAAAAATGTATGGCAGATTTTACTTCACAAAGATCACTACAACAATCTCTCCCATCACAAATGTTCTTATGATGTGTTTTAAGCACACCTCTCATTGACAGCTGGACTCCAAATGCTTTCTCTTCGAATCTGGGTGAACTTAAAACCATGGAGACTGTGACATTATATAATTTCCAAACAAAATTATATAATTTTTCATCTCTCACCTTACTAATCAGAACATATATTCTCAAAACCTTCAGCTACCATTTTAGAAGTCTCACCATCCATAGGCTACTACACTATACTAGAATGACCAAACTACCCAGTGTGGCAAAACCAGGGACAACTTGAGACTACATGAATAAAGACACACCTGGACAACTCCCAGCTGCATCAAACTCTCTTTGTCCCACCTCCAGAAACCACCAGACTGCCAACACCATGAAAGACCCTAAGAGACCACCCAGTTGAGCTTAGTCCAAAATCCTGACCCATAGAAACCATGAGAAGTGACACAATTATTTTATTAAAAATCAATAGGCAAAGAGAAGATATTTTGATAAAAGAGGTGATATGCTATTAAATAATTTCAAAGCATGTGGTATTGACCTTGGTACCAGAGAGCATTCAGAAGGTAAAAGGGCCTGGAGCAGACAGTCAATGGAACAGTGAAGGCTTTACAAAAATAAGGACTATGTTACTAAAGGGTAAAGATTCTTGTTATGCAGTGGCAGAAAATTCAGCAATAAATTTAGCCCACTGATGCTGAAAACAGAAAATGGACCAATTAACTCCAAGAATCCAAGAACAAAGAAAGGAACAACTGGGTTACTTTTGCTAGAAAAGAAACAGAGGAAAGTGTTCCATGTTGTGGCTGGTGCCATCATGATGCCAAAAACTAACATTACTAAAAGTTTACACCTGGATTGTAAGCACTATGGAGAGCACCATCTATAAGATTTTGCTTCAAAAATTGATCCCATTGACACCACAGTGGAGGAGATTCCAGAGAAAAATTTAGAAAGTTCATAGTTTAAATGTTCAAAAAGAATATATAAGGAATACGATTAGGGAGGAAATATAGGAAATGCAAGATCATTTCAATAAAGAGATAGAGATTCTGAAAAAGGATTAAACAAAAATCCTGGGAATGAAAGACTCAACAAATCAAATTAAAATATCAATAGAAAGTATCAACAATGATGATACTACTTTAAAGAGAGATTCCTAGATCTTGAATATCAAGTATATAATCTTGAAATAAGCTTGATAATAAAAACTTTTAGTAGACCATAACCAGAATATTCAAGAAATCTTAGATAACAATGAGAGGCCAAATTTAAGAATCACTAGGATAAAAGGCTCCAAAATACAAACTAAATAAATGCACAATATTTTCAAAGAAATAATCAAAAAGGATTTCCAAATCATAGGAACAAGATGGAAATCCAAATACAAGAGGCATATAGAACACCAAATAGGCAACATCAAAAAAGATCCTTACCAAGACAGATTATAATTAAAATACCTAAAACATAGAATAAGGACAGAATTTTTAAAGTCCTAAAAGAAAAAAGGCAGGTAACATTAACAGGTAAGCCAATTTGTTTTGTTTTTAAATTTTTTTAGTTGTAGATGGGCACAATACCTTTATTTAGTATTTTTTATGTGGTGCTAGAGATAGAATCCAGTGCCTCATGTGTGCTAAGCAAGCATTCTACCACTAAGCCACAACCTCAGCCCACTACTTTGGATTTTAACTGACTTCTCAGTCCAGTTCCTAAAAGCTGGAGAGCTTAGAATTATAAATACCAATCCCTGAAAGAAAAATTGGTGCCAACTAAGATTATTATATCCAGCAAAACTATGTTTAAGAATTGACAATGAAATAAAAACCTTCCATAGTCAGCAGAAACTAAGAGGATTCATAACCCCTAAGCCTGCCCTACAAAATGTACTTAATGATATATAAGCTGAAGAAATAAAAAAATATGAAACCCAGCATAGTGATGACCTGTACTAGAAAAGTAAAAGTAAAAATCAAGTTGGAATTCAGCATTAGAAATCAATCAAAAGGACAGCAAATAAAAATCATTGCTCTAAAATAATAACCCAGAATGAAAATGGTCTAAACTCTCCAATCAAAAGACAAAGATTTCAGAATGGATTAAAAAAAAAGACCTAACCATATACTGTTGACATTAGACTCACTTTACAGGCAAATACACCCACAGACTGAAGGTGAAGGGATGGGAAAAGATATACCATGAAAATAGAAACCAAAAGAAAATAGGAGTAGTTCCTCCCATATCAGACAAAGTACACTTTAAGCCAAAATTAATAAGAGATAAAGGTCACTTCATACTGGTTAATGGAATCATCCACCAAAAAGATATAATGATTGCATGCATTTATGCTCCAAAAAACAATGTTGCTTCTGTGTACATAAAACAAAACCTTCTCAATAAAAAGAATCAAATAGACCATGATACAATAATACTGGATGATCTCAGCACACCTCTCACCATTAGACAGATCATCCAAACAGAAAATAAGACTCTTCAGAACTAAAATGTACTATTAATCAAATGGACCTAATGAACAACTATAAAATGTTTTATCCACCAACAACTGAATTCACATTCTTCTCAGGGTCTCATTAAATTTGCTCTAAAATAGTATATTTTAGGGCACAATTTTACAAATGAAAAAATAGATAATTGTTTGCATTCTTTGGGATCATAATAAAAGGAAATTAGAAAACAATGAGAAGGTAAAAACAGAAACCATTTTAACACCTGGAAATTAAATGATATACTTTTGAATAAGGAACAGATCACAGAAGAAATCAGGAGAGAATAAAAAAAAATTCTTAGAAACAAATAAGAAGAGAGGTACGACATATCAAAATCTCTGGGCCAGTAGGAAGGCAGTTATAAGAGGAAAGTTTAAAGCACTGAGTTTGTACATTAAAAAAAAAAAAAAGGAAGATACCATATAAATAATCTAACATTACGCTTCAAGGCTCTAGCAAAAGAAAAAACTTAACACTAAAATCAGTAGAAGACAGGAGATAATTAAGATCACAGCCAAAATTAATGAAATTCAGAATAAAAAATTTAAAAATGTCAATAAAACAAAGAGTTGTTTCTTTGAAATGACAAACAAGATTGATAAACCCTTAGCTAAATTACCAAAAGAGAGAGAAAATTAGAGGTGAAAAAGAAGATATCTTTGCAGGTATTTCCGAAATCCAGAAGATCATCAGAAAATATTTTGAAATTTTATACTATAATAAACTTGAAATCCTTGAAGATACTGACCAATTTCTAGAGATGCAGGATTTACTCATATTAAACCATGAGGATGTTAGAAAACTTAAAACAGATGAATATCAAGTAGTGAAATTAAAACAGCAATTAAAAGCCTTATAACAAAAAAAAAAAAGCCCAGTATCAAAAGGATCCTCAGCTGAGTTCTAACAGACATTTACACAGGAACTAATGCCAATCCTCCTCAAATTATTTCACGAAGTAGAAAATGAGGGCACAAAGCTATAATCATTATATGAAGCCATTATCACCCTGGTACCAAAATCTGACTAACACACATCAAGGAAAGAAAATTTCAGGTCAATATCCTTGGTGAACATAAGTGCAAAAATTCTTAATAAAATATTTGCAAAGCACATTTTAAAAATGCATTAAGAAAAGAGTGCACCATTGTCAAGTTAGTTTTATCCCAGGGATGCAAGGTTGATTCAACATACATAAATCAATAAACATGATTCTCCACATAAACAGAATTTTAAAAAAGAATCACATGATTATCAATGGATGCAGAAAAAAACATTTGACAAAGGGCAGCACCCATCCATGTTTAAAACACCAGAGAAAGTAGGAATAGAAGGAACTTCCAACATTGTTAAGACTATATATGACAGGGGCTGGGGATATGGCTTAAGCGGAAACACGCTCGCCTGGCATGCGTGGGGTGCTGGGTTTGATCCTCAGCACCACATAAAAAAAATAAAATAAAATAAAGATGTTGTATTCACAATAGCTAGACTCTGGAGCCAACCTAGATACCCTTCAATAGATGAATGGATAAAAAAAAATGTGGTGTTTATATACAATGGAGTATTACTCAGCACTAAAAAATGACAAAATCATGGCATTTGCAGGGAAATGGATGGCACTAGAGCAGATTATGCTAAGTGAAGCTAGCCAATCCCTAAAAAACAAATGCCAAATGTCTTATTTGATATAAGGAGAGCAACTAAGAACAGAGCAGGGAGGAAGAGCATGAGAAAAAGATTAACATTAAACAGGGACGAGAGGTGGGAGGGAAAGGGAGAGAGAAGGGTAATTGCATGGAAATGGAAGGAGACCCTCATTGTTATACAAAATTACATATAAGAGGATGTGAGGGGAAAGGGAAAAAAACAGGAGGAGAAACGAATTACAGTAGAGGGGGTAGAGAGAGAAGATGGGAGGGGAGGGGAGGGGAGGGGGGATAGTAGAGGATAGGAAAGGCAGCAGAATACAACAGACACTAGTATGGCAATATGTGAAAACGTGGATGTGTAACTGATGTGATTCTGCAATCTGTACTTGGGGTAAAAATGGGAGTTCATAACCCACTTGAATCAAATGTATGAAATATGATATGTCAAGAGCTTTGTAATGTTTTGAACAACCAATAAAAAAATTTAAAAAAATAAAGATGTTGTGTCCACTGAAAACTAAAAAATAAATATTAAAAAGCTCTCTCTCTCTCTCTCCCTCTCTCTCCCTCTCAAAAAAAAAAGACTATATATGACAAACCCAAGGCCAACATCATACTGAACAAAGAAAAACTAAGCATGTCCTCTAAAATCAGGAACAAGACAAAGATGTCCACTGTCTCAACTTCTATTCAACCTAATTCTTGAAATTCTAGCCAGAGCAATCAGGCAAGAGAAGGAAATTAATGGGATACAAATAGGAAAAGAAGAAGCCAGATTATCTCTCTTTGCTGACAACATGATCTTCTATTTAGGAGACCCCCTCCCCACAAAAAAAAAAAAAAAAAAAAAAAACCTCCACCAGAAGACTATTATAGAGCTGATACACAAATTTAGCAAAGTAGCAGGATACAAGGTCAATATATAGAAATCAATATAGACTTTCCTATATTTTCATAAACGATTTGCTGAAAAAGAAATTAGGAAAACTATCCCATTCACAACAATTTCAAAAATAAAATACTTAGGAGTAAATCTAACCAAGGAGGTAAAAGACCTCTATCATGGAGTCTATAGAACACTGAAGAAAGAAATTGAAGACCTTAGAAGGAAAAAAAAGAAAGACTTCCCATGTGCTTGGACAGGCAGAATTAATATTATCAAAATGTCCATATACCAAAAGCATTAGACAAAGTTAAAGCAATCCCCATCAAAAAATACCAATGGCATTCTTCAATGAACTATATAAAAAAAATCCATTTGGAAGAATAAGAGACCCAGAATATCCAAGGCAATCCTGAACAAGAAAGGAAATTACTAGAGGCATCACAATTAGAGAATTCAAATAATACTAAAGAGGTAGAGTAACAAAAAGAGCAATAGTGTTAGTACCAGACCAGTGTAATAGAATAGAAGACACAGAGACAAATCCCCATAGGTATAGCCACCTGATACTTGACAAAAGTAATGAAAATATGTTGAATAAAAGATAGCCTTTTAAACAAACAGGCCTGGGAAAACTGAAGAATGAAAACTGATCCCTCTCTGTCAACTCAAAGAGGATCAAAGACCTGAAAATTAGACCAGAAACTCTGCAACTGCAAGAAGAAAATGTAGGCCCAACACTCCAATACATTGTCAAAGGCATTTATTTCCTCAGCAAGACTTCTATATCACCAGAAATAAAACCAAGAATCAATAAGGGGGTGGCATCAAATTTAAAAAGTTTCTGTACAGCAAAGGAAACAAGAATGTAAAGAAAAAAACCTACAAAATAGGAGATCTTTGCCACCTGCTCCTCAGACAGAGAATTAATATCCAAATTTATAAAGAACTGAACTAAAAAAACAACCAATTAATAAAAGGGCAAAAAACCAGTCACTTCTTAAAAGAAAAATACAAATAGCCTATAAATATATGAAAAAATATTCAATACCTATAGCAATCATAGCAAATCAAAACTACACTGGGATTTCATCTCACTCTAGTCAGAATGTCAATTATCAAGAATACAAATAATAATAAATGCTGAAAAGGATGTGGGGAAAAGGGTACATTCATATATTGTTGGTAGGACTGCAAATTAGTACAACCACTTTTAGAAAGTAGTTTGTTGATTACTAAAAAGAGTAGGAATGGAATCACCATAAGACCCAGTTATTTATCCCTAAGAACTAAAATCAGCACACTATAGTGATACAGGTCCACCAATGTTTACAGCAGCAAGTTATAAAACCAGCCCAGTTGTCCATCAACAGACACATGAATAAAGAAAAATGTGGTATATATATATATTCAATGGAGTTTACTCAGTCATAAAGAAGAATGAAATTATGGCCTTTGCCAGTAAATGAATGAAAGTGAACAACATCATATTAAGTGAAATATACCAGACCCAGAAAGTCAAGCAAGGGTTGAATATTTTCTCTCATATGGAATCTAGACCAAAATAAAGCAAAAAAGGGTTTGAGACAGTGAATCCTATTAAAATAGAAAAGAGAAAATTAGAGTAGAGGAAGGGGATCAAGGGCAAGAGTGGATAGGAAATAGGATAAACTGTGGAATGAAACTTATCAAAATATCCTACATACATGTATGAAAATACCACAGTGTATTTCACCTTTATGTATCTATATAATGCACTAATTTAAAAAAAAAAGTATAAGTAAATAGAAGAAAGACTCACAGAATCGATGAAAGGGAACAGAGGAGAGAGAAAGACAGGAAAAGGAAAAATATTGGCAATTGAATTGAAGCAAATTATATTCCATGCTGTGTAATTATGTCAAAATGAACCCCAATATAATATATAACTATAATGCATTAATATAAAATTTTGAAAAAAATGGATAGAGGTAGATAAGTTAAAAAAAGAAAATTTCAGGTTTCAGCAAAATCTAAAGGAACTATTTTTTAAAAAGACAAAAGTTGCTGTGTTTACAAATAAAACTATTTTGCATTCCCTGTCACTTCAAATTGTAAAGCAATCTGACCCTAAGGGAGAGCCTTGGAGAAGACAAAATACTTAGTACAATCAGGAAGACCTGGTCTAAACTAAAGGTAAGGAGGTAACAACAAATCCCGTTTGTTAACACCTTGGGGATATGATGTCTCACAGGTCTAATTTTAAGACAGATACAGGCTTTCCAAGAATCTGGAGGGCATTAATAACTGACTTTTTCTGCTAAACAAAAGGATTACTAATAATCTTAAGAATTATCCCTCAGCAGCCTCACAGGGCATCCCTGGTTAAAAATTTAAAAACAATAAGATCATCTCAAAAATTTGGAGGTGTGACTTTTGCTATTGGACTAGATTATTATTTAATACGTAAGAAACCCTCCAAGATTTTGAAAGAATTCTACAAATTGGAACTAAAAGGATACAAAATAAAAGTGGTCTTTGGAACCCAAATTTGCCATGTTCAGAAATAAGGCTTAGAAAATTGTCAGCTCTAAATCCAGGACGTGTTTTTGGGAAAAGAATGATGATTCAGAACATGGAAACTAGAGCACAGTGGGAATAGCCATGAATCACAAAGAACAATTCCCAGGGAATGATCTGAGCTCTCCTTAAGCAAAGGACTACATGCTCAATTCACTTCAGAACTGCTGGGAAATGTAACAACACCTCCCATTTTCCCCCTTTGAAAAAAAAAAAAAAACTATAGAATTTTCCCATGATGCTTGTCCCACCATTGGATGTTGAATGTGTAAAAGGCAGATAACTTGTCTCTTTAGTTCAAAGTTATTCAAAAGAACCCTGAGTTCAAAGGTTTTCAGTACTCAAGAAGCCTTACCCAATTTCTGCACCTAGACTTGAAGACAAGACCTGGATGTCAAGTTCATGTAGTAATGGAACACGACTTGGGGTTTCTGAGGGCAGGAATGAGTAACTGTGCATGAGAGAGCTGGAAATGATTGCGGTTAGAGGATGGTTTGTGGAAGACCATTCTCCAAAGATGACCACAATAATCTCTCCTGTCCCACTTACTTGTCTTATGATGTAACTCTGACACTCCTGCCATCTATTTTTCCTCATCTTGAATTTATGACCCCTGGTGAAGCAAAGCTCTCTGATTTCAGAAGCTAGGTGATAAAAGGCTACGCAGTCTTCACCTTGATCATTACAATACTGTAACTCTTTCTTAAAACATTAAGCTGCCATATTAGCAGTCAATTACCTACGGCTGCCATGCTTCCAGGAAACACAAATTCGCTCATTTACAAAGACTACAGAGTCCAATAGAAGCTATAAGAAAAGAGTGATGCCAAACTAGCCCCCTACTTCATCACTCTCTGTTCAAACTCTGTTCATTGGCTGACTACAAACACCTGAGAGACCCTGAGCTAGAAGCAAACAAAGTCTACACAAATTCCTGACCCACAGAATCACTGTGATATAAAACAGATGTTGTAGCTTTAAGCCACTATACACTGGAACAATCTATTACGGTTAGAATAATAGGCACACAAAAGGATCAATCTACATCTCATTTTGATTATATGTGGGAAATGTTACAGAAATTACTAAAAATAGAATTAGATGTTCTGATAAAACTTCACAAAGTCAAAAGTTTTTTTTTTCCAATGACATTGTCTATAAATCTTTAGGTGAAATAATTGAATAAAACAAAACTTTTTGGTCAGGTTTTACAATTTTGTGGTATTAAAGAAAAAACAAAATTACTATTCAATGGGTGCTTATTACTTGTACGAGGAGATTTGGGGCTACACAAAGGCATAAAGTATGAGCTCTATTATGAAGCATGTTTTAATGCAGCTGGGAAACTAATCTAATTATGAAACATAAAACAAATTATAAAATAATCCAATACTAAACTGTGGTATAATCAGACACTAGACCCATGCTCAGATATCACAGGTTTTTGAAGGAAAAACCACAGAATATAGAAATGATATCATGATATCCATAAACATGATCTACAAGAGGCAGACAGGAGCAAAGTCTATCTGGCAGCATCAGTGATTTGAGGAAAAAGTTGGGAAATAAACGAGGTATGCATGAGGGACACCAGGAATAGGGAGCCCTGAATGCTAGTCTTCAAAGGCTAACGGGAGTCAGAGCCAACCTAAGTTCAACATGGAAAAGTGATATTAAAATGACTCTTCTATAAATATTGAATGTTAAAATCTTTCATTTATAAAATTAAGGATAAATACTAAACTATAAATAATATATTTTTATAAATACAACAGAGTTAAAAGTTTCAATATATAAAGAATACATATAAGTTGGTAAGAAAAATACTAATAGATTAAAAATATATAATGAACAGAACAGAACCCTGACCATGGAAATTATCTTAACTTCATTGGTGATAAAATAAATGAAAATTTTAAAAACAATGACAGTTTCAGTTAAGAGAATCTGTATGAGTTTTAATAATAGTATGCAAGGGTGACAAGGATGTGGAAAGAAAAGCACACATATACTACTTTTCAATGATGAAATGATACAAGCATTCTGGAAAGCAATTTGGATCTATGACCAGAGTCTTTAAAATACCAATAAATCTATGACTGGAGTCTTTAAATATCAATACTATAAATACTTTATTCTTAACAATTCAGCTCATAGAAATCTATCAAAAGTCAGAGGCATAAATTTCAATTTTGTATTCAATAAACACAGCATAGCTACATAGTCAAAAAGTAAATATTACCAATTATTATGACACTGATTCATTCAGCATCTATGATTAACTAGGTTTTATGAAAATGCTGTTACCAAAGTACTTTGTGTGTGTGTGTGTGTGTGTGTGTGTGGTGCTGGGGATTGAACCCAGATCTTGTTCATGCAAGGCAAGCACTCTACCAACTGAGCTACACCCCTAGCCCCCAGAGTACTTTTAATATTTAATACTTCCATATCAGCAAAATCTTCATATAATAAATAGATAAAATAAGTAGCGCAGAGTAAAAATCCAGAAAAAAAAGTTAAACCTACAATTGAAACCTGCGTGTGTCTGACTCTAAAGTTTGTGCTCTTTTATGTTTTTGTACTCACTGCTTATTAGATGCATTTATGAGACCAAGAAATAGAAAAACACAAAGCAACTAACTATGGAACATTGCATGATACTATTAAAATATATTTTAAGTAAAATGTAGTAAATTAAGATATGCTCAAGATATATTAAAATATTACAATCAAACTATGAAAAACATGTGCAAGGTATTTATTTGAATACTTATTCATGTATACCCAGAAAAGGCAAAGGAAACAAATGGACAAGAACATTATCTGTGGTTCTCAGGGGATAAAACTAATAAATATTTACATTTTTCTTTGTATCATCCATGTTTTTCAAATGTTTTACAACGAACATAAATTTCTTTAAAGGTCATAAAAAAGTTATCATTTTAAAGACACAATAAATAAGCAAAGTTACAGCTACCAAGAAAAGTTGAATACAAATTATATATTTATAGTGACCTTGGTTATTCCCAAAACACTTTATAAATTAAAGAAGACATTGGGGCTGGGGATGTGGCTCAAGGGGTAGTGCCGCCGAAAACTAAAAAAATATATTTAAAAAATTCTCTCTCTCTCTCTCTTAAAAAAAAAAAAAAAGAAGACATCATGTTACCATGACTTGACTGATGGTTTCTATTATTTATTGTAGAAAAAATAACACAAATATAAAAAAATAAATGTAACTTTTGTACATACTATAATTTGTAGTGATACTGTTAAGTTTGAATAGTAAGTTCCTCTAATTTCTTCACTGATGTTAAGGACTAATTTATACTAAATGATCTCACAAATCATTCATACAAATACCATTAATTTCAAATAAAATTAAATGATCTTAACATCATTTAGGAGCATCATCATTATTTTTTAAAAAGATCATCATTTTACTCTGATTTATAGCACTTTGTCTAGGAGAGGAAATATTTTAAGGAGAAAAACTGCCAATATTAGTTTAAAATTGTAGTGTTATATGAGAAACAAACTATTCCTGAACTTCCCATTTCATGGTAAAAAAAATTACATTTAATGAAATTATATTTTATTGCTAATAAAATTTATATTAGTCATTAAAATTTAATTATGAAGATATTAGATGCTTTAAAAACTTGAATTGTTATTAAACCATCTGAAATGTTATTGTTAAGTATTGAAAGCAACAACTGTACTAATAAATAAGCAAAGATAAAATAGAAAATGGATCTGAATTATATGTTGCTAAGCTCAGTATGACTGGGAAGAAAAATAGGGAGCTATTGACAGAAACTGCAGTATCTCTAGATACAATGAGAATAATTTTTGTTTACAAATGTTTTAATTGTTTTATGAAACTTAAGCACTGCAACTAACCGGCATGTGTGATAGAAGCTATAATGTAATTATTTTTCCTTAAAATAACTAACTTAATAATAAGCTGCCTTATTAAGATTTTAGTAATAATTAATTCAACCAATGTATGCATTGACTTTAAACACATTTTTCCAAGAAGCAGACACATTTTATGTCAAACAACCCTTCTATAACACATCTAATCTTGGAAGAAAAGCAGTAATTTTTATTTCCTTTTACTTATCAGCTTCCATGGTCCATTTCTTCCATTTCACAAGTAAAACTGAAGCTCAAAGAGGCTGGGTGATTTTCCTTCATGGGAGAAATATTCTAGATTCTCACAAATATTTTGTTTAACATATGATTCTAATATTCTTTCAAAAATTGAATAAGCCTCCAGAGGGTACCTGTGGTTTATTACAGATGAAAAGTATACCTTACAGAGCAGGTCACATGTAAGGAACATCTGGATTGATGTTCAAATCTGTCCACACTCTCAGCATCAGGGCTCCTTAATACAGAAGCCCACAGAGGACAAAACATTCAGCAACCAGCCTTGTTGAGTTCTAAAGTACTCAAGCCCTACAAAGGAGTTGGTTTCATTTGTCAAATTGCAAAAGGATAGGTTTCCATTACATACTGGCTCAGAAGTAGTACCTTGCAATCACTGCTGGGTAATAAATCCTCCCTCTCATTTAACAGTAATAGCAAACCCTCTCCAAAATACTACTGTTAGAATAATTGCAGAATATAAAATATATAAAAGGTGGCTATCTTTTTTTAATGTTTTCAGTGACTCTTTTGTTCAAATGGGAACACATTACCTTAAAAATCAAATTTTAATGATTCTAAAAACTATCTAAAATTTGAAACATAACTAAAGTAATTCACAAAATATAAAATATCATTACATATATTGCCGTACCAATTTTATGTAGTATTGAGAAAAATGCTGCAACTGTCATGTGATGATGACATTAAAACATGACAAATTTAGCAACTGAAAAAAAGAGTTAAGACTGTGTCTTAAAATTAATTAAGTATGGTATAGTTGATTTCAATGAATTTACTGAGTTCATAAGAAAATGTAAGGAGCTATACAAAGTGGGATATACAACAACAAAATAATCCTGGCTTGTAAGTTCCAAGGAAGCTAATCAGAACAGCAGAATAAATTAAACACTAGTATTGCTGTGTATATATACATGTGTATATACATGACTATATGACCAATGGGATTCTGCAACCTATACACTCAGAAAAATAAGAAATTATACCCCATTCGATTCAAATGTATGATATGTCAAGATCGTTGTACTGTCATATGTAACTAATTAAAACAAACAAAAAAAGAAATCATAACTCTGAGATGTAAAAAATATTGAAACATTTAAATGTATAATAAACATCTAAAAACTTATAAAAATATCACATTCTTTTTTACATGTAAGAAAGCACAAAGCAGTCAAAACATCAACACCATTCTCTTGGGAAGGTTTCTAAAACTGAAGACATAATTATTTATCAAAGGATATTTCAAGCTACAAATACTATTGATCACATACTACGTGTCAGGCACCGTAACAAAAACTAAAGATACAGAGGGAAATAAAGCAGACAATATTTCCTGCTCTAATACACCTTTACTTTAGTGGGGAAGACAAACAATAAACATGATCCAAATGTGAAATATATGGCATAGTAGTTAGTGATAATCACTAAAAAGAAAATTAAACAGACAAGGAAGATTTGGGTTATATTGTCTATTTCAGCAAGAACATAGATTCTTAATCCTAAAATGCAAACAGGATATTTTAAATCCCTGACTTTCCCAGGCATGCCTCCCCAGTGGGCTACAAGTTTTCTGAGAACATTGTTCAATGTTAAAAAGAAGGCCTTAGCTGTTAGAATGGATTGGACAATCCAATTTAGTGTCCTAGCAATTGCAGGCTGTTGACCAAAGAAGGGTCTCAGTGTCAGAATGTAGTCAGAGAGATAGGCAGAATGCAGCAATCCCAGGAGATCCAGGAAGTAGTACCAACATGCCTGCCCAGAAAAACTGCTGGAAAACCCACAAAGAAAGTCACAAGGTAAAGCTGGGAACTCCAGAGAGAACATCAGAGAAATCTGGCAGCAGAAACTGGGTGGAGTAGAATCCCCACAAACGGCAAAATTAGTTGGGACATAAACGACCATAAAGGCAAGGGGTAAAACTCAGGAGGATCTTAAATCAGTGGGTTGGCAGGAGGCTATCTCAAACATCAGAGGCCCACAGGCTGTAGGTTAAACACCTGCCCAACTCTAGGGGCTGCCTTTAAGTTTTAGCATGAGAATCAAAACTAAAACTGAATTAAGAAATACAAAGTCACTTTGGGCTTGCTGCTTCTCCAATATTCCCCCCAGGCTAACATTTTAGTGGCTAAAGCAATGCAAAATTTTTTTTAATGACATTAAGTCTGATAAAGTATTGTGTCTAATTTTTAAATAAACACATTTTACCCAGAATTCAATGTATCATTTTCATCTTTAAAATGTTAAAGTGCAGTCCATAAAGTAGCTTTCTTAAACTTGCCATTTTATTTTTTAATAAAAAAAAAATCCCAAGTCTAATAATGTTCCTCCAGGTGGAGGCCCAGTGAGATTTTCTCCTGACAAGGAAGGGCAACCAGGCAGGATGGAGCCACCATAATTAGCAAGTTCTAACCTCTATGATCTTTTAGCTTTGGTCCTTTCTGAGCAAATAAAGCCTAATAAACCACACAAATATGATTAAGTAATGATGTCTGAGAGATTCCAGAAAAGTTCAAAGAAGACAAGAAGGAAAATCTCCCTGAAAGTAAAGTTACAAATACAGTTAACACTTGCAAAACTACTAATGGGAAAAGTAAACTACTAAGATGTTATTGTCATCATGTTTTTAGAGATAACTTCCAAGTGAGATAAAGAAAATGGCCATTCTTCAGAATGTATTTTTGTCTCTAGTTCTACAATAAATTTGAGTCTGACTGATTTTAAGCTCTTAGAGCACTATGATCAGAATAGAGTGTACTTACTGTTTTATTAAATAGTTAATAGAAAAAATTCTGTCTCATGTGGCAAAAAACACTTGCAAATGAAAATTGCTATAATAGAAGTTAATAAAAATGAAATGTGATTACAGAGAGTGACTTTACAATCAACATGGCTGATAGACACTATCACAGCAGGGCTGTATTTGGAACAGACTCAATTTTCTGAATGGCTCAAGTTTAATGTAATTTTTCAATTCAGATACCATTAATTGTTTCCACAAGAAAGATTTTAAAGGTGTTTGTATTTCTGCTTAGCAGAGTTGAGTAGCAAAAGTTCTAAAAGGGCTTGGTTGGTCCTGGTGAAAAATATATCTCTTATGTCTACAGTTTCATTTCTCTGTAAACTCTCAGAGCTTGAATACAACACAAATTTTGAGATACTCCACCACAGATTCCCATATCCCTCCTACATAAATAAATATATAAATATATTTCAGACAATTGGGTTTCCTGGTTCCTTCTGTCACTTCCCAAGATAAAATATTTGGGCCACTACAGGCTGAATAGTATTTCTCCAGAGCCCTGACTGGCTTCACGGAACTCCCAGAATCTGCCCCTTAACGACTCCATCCTATCTCTAAGGGAACAGCTGATTCGTTCATGAAAACCTTTCAGTATAAATCTACCATTTAGAACCCTCCAATAATTGTAAAAAGTGTAAAGGTAGTCACCAAACTTTAGGTTTTCAACTTTTATGTGTAATTAAACTAATGAAATGCAATTTTTTCAGGCATTAAAGTTAAGTCATAAATTCTACTGAGAACATTTATGTTCTATATACATGGCCAATGAAGGTTCCAGACTTACCCAGTTACTGGGAGATTTTTCATATAGTTCAGTATAAATAGTTCATTACTTAGAGAATATTAATTGTATAATGCATTACTCACTGGAAAGAAAAAAAAACAATGTGACCAATTTTAAAAGTTTCATTATTTTCTTTATAGTATATTCTTTATATTCTGTAAAAGCAGACATATGCCTGTTTTTCTTGTAGCAAAAATTTTACACTATGGTTGTTCTCATGGATACTTGAATGTTCCATTTTCTTTAACTGGTGTGTCATAATTATACATAACTGTTGGATTCATGATGCCATATTTGTACATGCACACAACCTAATTTGATTAGTCTCATTCCCCTTTACCTTCTCTTTTTCCCCCCTGCCAGGTCCCCTTGATGTGCGTGTTCTACTCACTGAGCTCTCTTAAGAACACACAGAGTCAACACTATTTTCTTTGAAAACCAAACTATCTATCATTCACTGCAATTAGTCCTGATGCTATTTTGTTTCTATGATTATATATTTTTATTCTTCTGATTCTTTTTTCTGAGAAAGGTAATTAAATCTATACATTTAAGGAACATTTTAAAATCTAAACATTTATCAGTTACAGTTATATGAAAATTCTCCTTTTTACTTCGGCAGGTTGGAAGCTAATTTTAGCTTCAACATGTGTTCTCATGCAATGTATTCCCAGAACAAGAAAAATTACCAGGGCTGTAAATCAGAAACAACACAGTACTAGTTATCCAACAAGGTTGTGTTACTGCCACTTTACATGTGGTGAGAAAGATACTGCAACATGGCATATATCAACTTCCATCCCATTTCAAAAGTCAATATTTAAACTAAAGGAGTCCAAAGCCAAGACTTTGTGTTGAGAGATTCAAAACCTTTTTTCTACAACTGTGTGGTCGTACGTTCATTCTAAGTGCTTTGCTGGCTAACGCTTTTCCTGTGTGCCAATGCACTGGCTTTCCAATGTTTCTTTGTGTTTTCTGATTCCACAAATGCTCCATTGTTGGAGCTTAGTGCTGCTGCTTTATATACTGGTCAGAGCTGCTGAGTGCCTTGAGATGTGTTTATCACACTGATACTCCTGTGAATATGTATGAACATGAGAACACGAACACACACACACACACACACACACACACAATTTGCTCTTTAAACCTAAATCAAAATATGTTTTCTTTAAAACACATTCACCAGGAAGAATATTTCTTCAGGGTAGCACCAGATAAATTCAGATGGAAAAAAAGTCAGCTACAAAAAATTTGACCAGCTTTAACCAAAGTTACTAAATCTCCATATTTGCTCCAATTTCTTTCAGTGGTTTATACTAGAAGAAAATTTGTAGGGGGTGGGGGGGGAGAAAATACCCAACAAGTAATATCTTACATAACCCAGGCCAGAAAATGGATTTGCACGGACTCTCTGAATACCTGAATTTCCACAACCCACCACCACCACCCAGGCAGCACTCACCTCAGGTTATTCCAGTTAGATACCAGGTTATTCCAATTATTCCAGGCTAATAACATAAATTAAACATAATTAACCTTGGTGAAGGGTCCACAATAAGCCAGGCTTTTGATATACATATACACTATATATATATATATATATATATATATATATATATATATATATATATATATATATATATACATGTATACATACATTTATAAAGAGATACATATATACTTACATATGATGTATGAATGTTAGCTAGCTCAAAGAAATCCTCACTACAACCTGAGAAAGGAGGCATTACTGCCATTTTAAAATAAGGAATCAAAGTCATAGAGGTTTAATTTGACTAAAGGTGACACAGAGCTCTGACTCATATTCAGATGTTTGACTCCCAAAATAGGGTTCTCTTCTGCTTTGTTCTTTGAGCTAATAAACAGTGGACAAAGAAAAGTAGAATACATTTTCAACAACCTGCTTGAAATTACAGTCTTACCAAACTGTTGTTTTGGATATGAGGTAACCCACAAATTTCCTGTGTTAATGCAGGAATATGTAGAGGTGAAATGATTGAATTATGAGAGTTGTAACCTGATAAGTCCATCCTAATTTGAATGGACTGACTAGTGGTAAAGTAGGCAGGCAGGGTGTGGCTGGGAGAGGTAGGTCACTGAGTTTGTTTCCTGGAAGGGTTCACGTTCCCTGTGGTCCTTTCCCTTTTTCTCTGCTTCTTGGCTGCCATGAAGGGAGTAACACTCCTCCATCAGGCCCTTCAACCATGAAGTTCTGCTTCAACTTGGGCCCAATATGGACTGAATCTCCATATTGTAAGCCAAAATAAAAGTTTTCCTCCTCTAAGTTGTGTTTGTTAGGGATTTTGGTCACAGTAATGAAAAGCTGACTAACACAAAACCATATTCAAAATATATCTTCCTCTTCTAACTTAGGCAACTACATGGGCCTTTAACTTTCAACTGATCAATTAACAAGTAAAGAGTAATTGGTAGGAGGTACACAGAAATCTCTCTGTAGTTAAGAAGATAGGCTAATCAAAATTATTAATAAAAGACACTAATACAGTGTTCTAATAAAGCTTAAATATTTTTCAGATGGTAAATCATAGATAGATAGATAGATAAAAAGAACCTTAACATTTTGAAATAATATTAGGATGTGTAGGATAAGCAAAACTGGCAGTGGATAATGCCTGGACAACTAATATAATATATGATAGTAGATTATTCTGGGAAACTCTATATATCAGGTTCTACTTTCTATGATGTAGAAAATGAATGCAATAGGAGCAATAAGCACTGGTATAAGCAAAAGACTTCTTAAGGAATTAGAAGTTGACATGGTCTTGGAGAAAATTTAGCATTAGGATAAGTAGAGGCATGTGAATTCCATTAAGAGTACCTAGCTTCAGTGATGCAGCCATATCAAGGTTTATAGCAGCTCAATTCACAATAGCCAAACTATGGAAACAACCTAGGTGCCCTTCAACAGATGAATGTATAAAGAAAATGTGGTACATATACACAATGTAATATTACCCACCCATAAAGAAGAATGAAATTATGGCATTTGCCAGTGGATGGAACTGGAGACTATCATTCTAAGTGAAATAGACCAATCCCCCAAAAGTAAAGGCTGAATGTTCTCTGTGATATGTGGATGCTGACGCATAATAAGGGTGAGGGGAGAGAATAGAAGCTCACTGGATTAAACAAAGGGGAATGAAGGCAAGGGAGACGGGGAATGAAGGCAAGGGAGACGGGGAATGGGAATAGGAAAGACAGTAGAATAAATCAGACATAAACTTTCCTGTGTTTATATATGTAGATTCAACTAGTGAAACTCTACATCATGTATAACCACAAAAATGGGATCCTAATTAGAATAAGTTATACTCTGTGCATGTATAATATGTCAAAATATACTCTACTATCTTGTACATCTAAAAAGAATATATTTTTTTTAAGTACATAGCTTCAGTGAGGACTAAGGGCTGGAATGAGCCTGGAATTTTTAGATATGTAGCTAAAAAAAAATGCTAAGAACATTAAGGACAAACTTCTCATTTCAAAGAAAAGAAAACCAGGTTTTGGACTGGTTAGATGGTTTGCTCAAAGTCACCAAGCCACAGACAGGGCTTGGTGAAAAACACTGCTTACCTCCCAAAACAGCCAATGCATTTCTACTCGACAGTGAGTTCCCATGCATTGAACCCATGAGGTCCCAGGGATTCTATGAAGTTACCTCAGGAGCCTAATGGGTTATAAGGGAGAAGTATGTTCAAATACTGCATTTGACCCCTTTTACTTTTAGGACTTCTGATAAAATTTTTTTGAGGAAAGAGTCCTTCCACATTAAGAAAGAATCCTTAAAGAGCACAGTGGTACACACCTGTAAGCCCAGCAGCTCAGGCAGCTGAGGCAGTAGAATCCCAAGTTCAAGGCCAGCCTCAGGAACTTAGTGAGGCTCTAAACAACTTAGTGAGACCCTGTCTCTAAATAAAGAATAAAAAGGTTTGGGGAAAAAAAAAGAATAAAAAGGGTTTAGGGTATGGTTCAGTGGTTAAGCACCCTGGGTTCAATCCCCAGTACCAAAATAAACAAATAAATTTTAAAAAATCCTTCTGTATTTTGAAATGTACATTATCATTTTAAAAGCCTGGGAATGACAAATATGTTTGTCTTCTGTTATGTTCTAACATGAACATCACCTATTCAAAAAACGTGGGGAGCTGGGGCTGTGATTCAGTGGCAGAGTGCTTGCCTAGTATGTTGTGAGGCACTTGGGCTCGATCCTCCACACCACATAAAAATAAATAAATAAAGATTAAAAAAAATAAAAAGAATGCTTTTAAAAAAAAACATGGTTATAGAAGAAAGCAACCATAATCATTAGTAATTATAATCATCACTGTTGAGTTCAGTGCTGTATGACAGAGGTACAACATAAAAGATAAAAATCTTTGTTCTCAACAAATTAATTGACCCATTCAGCAATTAAATACTGGTATATTTTGTTCTAGTTACTGAGCTATACATTGATTGAGCAAAAAGACAGGTCTGGTCTGGGATTAGGTAACAGTAAACTACAAAGTTATTAATCAACTATTAATCAGATAACACAAATTTTAAAATGCATAATAAATGGCATGAGGGAAAGTTATAAGATAAGAAGACAGCACATGACCAGGAGATTTCAGTCTCAGGAGTCACTCTCTAGGAGAGGAAAAGTGACTGTATGACCCAACACCAATTAAGTCACAGGTATGCAAAGGCTACGTGGTGGCACAGGAGACAGCAAAGAACCTGGGAGGAAGCAGCAGAAACACCTCACAATGAAAGCATCATTTGTGTCTAATCTAGGAAGGGTTGATAAAGACACATTATGGGAGAAAAGGATTGACAGGAAAAGAGGACCAAAAAATGGATATTTCAGATAGAAACATTATATCTGCAAAAGGAACAGAAACTGGGTTGAAATTCCAGAAGTGGCAAGTCCTTCAAGGACAGAGTAAAAGGTGGTTTACTCAAACTAAAAAAACTACATATATATATGAGAGAGAGAGAGAGAGAGAGAGAGAGAGAGAGAGAGAGGCAGGCAGAAGGATACAGGGTCCGTGTCACACAAGACCTTATAAGGTATGCCAACAAGCTATGTAGGCTGAAGAGCCTTCCATGGAAATGATCTGGAGTCACTGAAGGTTGTATCAAAGTGCACCTGAGACCAGAAAGCATCAAAGAAGCATCAAAGAAAGCACCAAAGAAGAAAGACCAAGATACGGGAGGCAAGCGACCCATCAGGAGCTGCTATCTCACAAAGGATAATCTGAACTGTAGATATGTCTGACTTCCTAGCACATGTTGGCATCTTAAAAATAAATTGCTAAAAAGAAATAATGTTGACATGGTAGAGTAGGGGCAAGAACAAAAGAATCATGAAAAGCAAGCAAAAATACTACAACCTAATGCTGTAAGTAATAGGAAGTCACTGTAAATTTCTGATCATGGGATGGACATAATATGACCCATTGAAGAAAGCCTACCATGTTACAGTTTATCTACTAGGATGGATAAGTGATAAAATTACACAATTAAAGAGCAAGGTAAAAAGATAGTTTAGACATGAGGTGAAAAGAATTACCCTGGTAAGAGTCTGACAATAATACAGGAAAAAAAGATGAGACATTTTCAAAAAAGATAAAGTCAGTCAATAAACTAGCTCTAGGATCAGAAAATTTTTCTCTAAGTGAGGAGTGGTGGCAAATGCCTGTAGTCACAGCTGCTCTGGAGGCTAAGGCCTGAGGATAGGGAGTTCAAGGCCAACCTGGACAAGACAGTGATACCCACTCTCCAGAAAAAAAGAATAGGAAAAAAAAATGTTTATAAAGAACAGATCACAAATCTTTCCGGCTTTGCAGGCTACATGGTCTCTGACAAAGATACTCAAATTTGCTACTGTAGCAAGAATATAGCCACAGCCAACCACAAACAGCCTGTACCCAAATGAACAAAAATAAATGTTAAAATTTAAATAAATAAATTGTATTAGTCAGGGTTTCATCACCATGACCTAAATACCTGGCAAGAACAACTTAGAAAACAAAAAAATTTACTCTGGCTCACAGTTTCAGAGGTCTCAGTGCATGGTCGGCTACCTCATTGACCTAGGCCTGAGGTGAGGCAGAACATGGTGGAAGGGTGTAGGGTAGCGGAAGGCTGCTCACTTCGTGGCAACCAGGAAGCAGAGGTGTGGGAGGGAGGGGAGGAGGGAGCCCCATGGAAGAGAAAGAGGAAGAGGAGCTGGGAAGAAAATAAACCCTACTAGATCCTACTCCCTGTGACCTGCTCTCCTCTGAATAGGTCCTACCTCTCAGGAGTACTTTAAGCTATCAATAGATGAATCCATTTGATGAGGTCAGTCTCCTCATGATCCAATCAGTCTCTAAATGCCTCACTTCTGTACACTTCTGGTGGGCATTCCATATCTAAACTACGGCAAACATAAATATGCGCGCACACGCACACACACACACACACACACACACACACACACGTGCACACACATTCACAGAGGCAGTTGGCTAGATTTAGTCCACAGACTATAGTTTAGTGACTCCTAGACTACATATGGCTGGGAAAATGGGGTAACTCAGTCACTATTGTGACTGAAAACATGAAATAACACTACAGACAGAAGTTCATTTCCCTCTCTTTTTAAAGAGAATCGAAAGGTAACAGAAAGGTCTGGTATGGCAACTCCATAATTCCGAAAGGCCCAGGCTCCTTCTATACTCCCATGTCACCATCCTTTACATATAACTTTTAGTATATGGTACTATACTAATATATGATACAAATAATATATGATACAAATAATACTGATACAATAATGTATGATACAAATAATACTGATACAATAATATATGATACAAATAATGATACAAAAAATATGATATATGGTAAAAAATAATACACAAAAATAATATGATACAAAGTATATACCTGAGTTCTAGCCATCAAATTAGTATTCCAGCCAGCAGGAAAAAAGATGGGCTAAAGAAATAAAAATAAAAAGGACATGTCCCTCACTTGAAGGACAATTCTGCAAATCACAAAACCTTTCTACTCACCTTAGCTTTCTACTGCCACATAAAAGTCAAGAAGGATTGTGCTGGATTCAAAATGAATGCCTCAGTATCTTAAGTTGTATCATTCCTTCTCACTAAACCAAAAAAAAAAAAAAAAAAAAAAAAGAATTCGTACACCTCTTGATTGTTGGCCTGTATAAAATTTCTTACTGGCTGAAAAGTACTCCATAAACTGTTTTCCTTCTGTCTGTAGTAATAAAACTATACAACACTATAAACATTTTCCATGTTTAACTCCAAGATATTTGGTTTTCTGGCTAGAAACAGTAGAGCTTTTGTTTTTAAAATTAAAGCAGACCCTAAAATCTAATTTGCCTCAGAATGCCAACTATTTTTCCTCTCTGTTATGTTCTAACATTACTATCACCTATTCCAAAAACATGTGGCTATAGAAGAAAGTGACCACACCGTTTCTGGGTTGTCCCTGAAAATGGTTCCTTGGCACACTGAGTAGGAAAAATAACAATGTCCAATGATAAAGATCTCTTAAAGAGTTTGGTATATAGGACACTTATAAATGAAATTATGCTTATAAATGACTAAACTTCCATCTTAAAACACGAAGATTCCCCAAGTTTCTGGCCCTTCATATTTACAAAAGGAAATAAAAATCTAGCATCCCAGACAGTTCTAACGAGGGGAAAAAAAGTCACTGATTCTTATGATCATGCAATAATTATGTGTGGATACTAACACTCAATATAAGCAATAATTCAAAGACTATACTTTAAAATTGGAAACATGCAGATAATTCAATGAACATTTAAAGCTTTAAAAATTAATTTTCAAATTATCTCTCACTCGGACATTTTATTTTTTCTTATTTTTAAAGGGGTTTCAAAAATAATAAATAATGCACAAAACTTTCCAAGTGGTTTCTACAGTCATACTCTCTACCCTAGATTTTATTTCAGATATATCTCAACTCACATAATATTTTTATTACCTGACATTTTAATCAAAGATCAAAAACCTCAATGGCCAAAGCAGTTCCAAACCTCTGTGAAGTAAATTAACTTTATGAAATGGAACCCAACTACATATTTTGTAATGAAATTTTATATTACATTTCAAGAAAGAATGCTGTCCTTATAAAGATAGCCAATGTGGCTCAGACAATAATAATGGTAAAAATATTTAAAAGAAATTCGAGAACTAAGAAATATTTTAACAACCCAAAGCAGTACTCAACTTCAGGAGTCTCCATAAAATGCTGCCTTTTGCAGGGAGTCCAATCAGACTGAGTTTGGAAGGGTCCTCAGATCTCATGCTGTTGTCACAGAGCAGAGAGCAGGGGGCACCTGAAGCAATCACCTGAACACTTTATTTCAGGGTACTCCACGTATCTTATGAGACTGCTAATACCTCAACTACCTAATCATTATCGTTAACTACTAACAGAATCACTTCAAATACTTTAAGAGGTATTTCTATTCACTACAGCATAATGTGTGATGGTATTCTTGTTTCTTACATTAAACATACACGGAAATTTGCTGGGTGCAGTGGCGTATGCCTGTAATCCCAGTGGCTCAGGAGGCTGAGACGGGAAGATCATAAGTTCAAAGCTAGTCTCCATAAAAGCGAGGCCCCAAGCAACTCAGTGAGACCCTGTCTCTAAATAAAATACAAAATAGGGCTGGAGATATGGCTCAGTGGTTGAATGTCCCTGAGTTCAACCCCTTGTACCCACCCACTCCCCCCCCCCAAAAAAAATACACAGAAACTTGTAGAACTAGAACCTAGAACACATACATGGCTCTCCTAAGTTCTTATGTCACTATCCGGTTTAATAACTTCAATAGATGTTCTCCATCACTAAGGACCTAGAGGTAAAAATTCTAAGCCTGTATTTCAAGCAATTCTAAAACTGACATCCCTCACAAGAACTTATCCTCTCAAGATTTCCAAACTTCAAGCTCTTTTCCATCCAAATCAGCTTTCTCACATTTTTCCAACAGTACCACACCCATTCCAAATTTGAGATTTTAAACATTATTTATAATTCCTGATCTGTGATCTTTTTTCTTAAACGCACACTAGTATCCTCATCATCCAGTTAAGACCCAGCCTCCAGAGCTGTAAATATCAATTTTGTTGTTTAAACCCCAAACTTGTGGTGTTTTGTTATGGCAGCCCTGGCAAATTTACACACACTAGCCACATGTCCTGACACTAAGTAGTGTCTCCCCCACCCCCATGCAATGCTGGGGATCAAATCCAAGGCACCTGCCTACTAGGCCAGGGCTATACCACTAACCCACACACCAGCTCTAAGAAGTGTTATTTCTTAACACTGCTCTGCAGAAAGTATGCTTATAATCTGAATAAAAGGAAAAAACAAACCTGAAATGAAGTAATTTGCTCAGGACCTCACAGATACTAGAGCCTGCATCTATTTTCCTCTAAAGCTCATGATATTAACTATCATGTCAAGCCAATGAATTGAAAATTACACAATTTCTTTTTTCTTTTTCCTTTTATTCTGTGATTTTTAAGAACATATGTAATAGTCAGGTCTAAAATTAATAATGGCCTATTTAAAAGAGTTGTTTTCAGAAATACTCAAAGAATGGAGTTTGTGGGGACTGGGGTTGTGGCTCAGTGGTAGAGTGCTTGCCTAGCATGTGCAAGGTGCTGGGTTCAATCCTCAGCACCACATAAAAGTAAGTAAGTAAGTAAGTAAATAAATAAATAAATAAATGTATTGTGTCCAACTACAATTAAAAAAAAATAATGAAGTTTGGCACAGATACCTATCTTGAGTCTGTCTATCCTAATGTTTTTTTTACTTTTCATATCAAACATGAATGACTTCCTCTAATGAAAATGCTAACATAACTTACTGATACAAAGCCCTGTAATTCTATTTGTTTTACATTTTAACATCTTTTTAAAAGACACATCTTATAATCAGAACATTTGTCATGATCCTAGGCAATCAGAATGTATCCCATATCTTAGAGTTGATGAAACTTGAATTCACTAACTGAAGTTTTATGTTTCCCTTAAGAACTTCATGACCACAATGTCATCTATGAAACATCACTGTGATTAGTGAAAGGAACATAGTAGGATAGGTGGGCCAAAGGAAACTGCTTCTCACCCAAAAGTGCAGAGCAGAAGACCCTGAGAGAAAAACAGAGTGAAAAATAGGCAAAGGAAAGAACAAACATAGTGGATTAAGTACTAGAACTCCTTTCAAACATCCCACAGTCTCGATAGAAAATTGCTAAAAAGGAAGAGCCACAGACAATACTTATACACAATCCTCCACACCCATACTGCAAGAGGAAAGCACCACCAAACAGGAGGCCGACTCTGTGTACACAGCGTGTCCATAAAGTGGAAACCAGTCTCACACTTCATAGTCACACCTCATATACCGCCATGGAGGGCAGGCCTTCCAGGTGAGGCATCAGGTTTCACAGCCATGCTCAAACACAGGATTGTTAACACTAATCCACAGCAAGATCTGTGAATGAGAAGGGAAAAGACAGGCAAACACAGGCGAGAAAAATGGCCCCAATTAAAGGCCTCACACACTTGCCCTATTGATTATCTGTTACGCTGGCAAATGAATAAGCCAAGAACAATCGCAGTCATCCACCACTTAAAAGACTGTCAATTTTTATGACAATACAGTCAGTGTTCATCTTTACCTGACCCTTAAATAAAATTTTGATTTCTATTAGAAAATAAGGAATTTTCCTTGATGTCACAGGACTCAGTCTATGTCTCATCAGAAAAAGATGTAGTTAGAAATGAATCAAAATGAAACTGAGGCAGATTCTTTGAAGAGTATAAAAATATTAAATTATGTTTTCCTTTAAATAACACAATAAAAAAGTGTATTTCTACCAAAGGGCCACCTAAAAATGCTGATGGAATTTGCCCCTGATCTACAATTTATATTATAATGTTTGACAAGATCACATTATCAAAATTGTTAGAAAGCAGTTTCTGGTCTGCTACTATCACTCAAGTAGATAGAAATTAAATACAAAACTTTGCCAAATACATATTTTTGCAAACTCAATACTCTGTCCTTTTTCTCACTGGAGACAAGTTTTACCAGTTGTTTTTAATCACACAAATTAAAATCTAATGGTGCTGACCTAAATTATTTTTTAAAGGTTAAAATGAGCTACTCCACATTCCAAAACATGAAAAGCCTTTTATAATTTTTGTGTTATTGTTGATAATCATATTATATCTTTATGGAGCATTAACGTTAAAACTTTCACTTAAAAAAGAACATATGGACCTTAAACTGCCTAAAACCTTAAACCTTTATTTAAAAAGTTCCAGGACATGATTGGTTAAAAAATATAATGAAACATAATTTCAAAATGTTGGCTATCTCAAGTAATCATAAAGGCTTTCATTTAATTATGAACTTATGAAAGAAGGTAAAACTTGTAGTCGTAAACACAATTAAGTAAAATCAACTGGCAACATCAGATTCCGCATTTATAAAACAGCCAATAGCAGTTATTGCCATGGAGAATTATTGTAAGAATTAAATGTGCTAATATATCTAAATTACCAACAGAAATGCTTGGCATAGGATGCACCCTGTTGGTGTGTGCCCTTAGTTAATGTGGGCACTAGTGCTAGTATTTACATATTCTCAAGGTTGCTGAAGGCCAGACCACCTCCATCTATCCACATACAATTCAATTAAGCAGAACTCCACCAAGAGCCTCATCCTACTGACTTGGCTCTTAGGGATATGGCACTCTTCTCAATTCATTGCTATCAGTCTTATATCGTGGAATTAAATTACACTTTCAACTGTTCACTGTGGTGTATGTAAATTTTCAACAATCAAGTAGATCACAAAATCTTTAAAAGAGAGACTGAGTACAAAGTTTCTGTGGTCTGTTACAATTCCCAAAGCTCAATCCTTAAGCAGAAGGCAAAACTGGATGTGTTCAACTAACTGGTGGCAGGCAAGGAGGAGAAAAGGGAGTAAAGCTAAGAACACCACAAAGGCACAGATCATGGTGCTGGCCTTCACGTTCCTCCCACTTCAGAGACAGAAACATGCATGCTGTCCGCAGCATAAATTCTAAGCTAAATTCCATACTGACTATAATTGCTGTTGCATGAAATTTAAATATATAGCTAAAAAAATTGCTGAAATGTAGGGAGGTTAGGAAAGCCCTAAAGGAGAAGAAACCATGAATGTGAATGATAAGTCGTATATGTCAACAGGAATTACAAGGAACATGTCATAAGTAAAATGATTTTCATAAAGTAGGAAAAACTGCTAACCATTATTGGGTATTCTCTATGTGCCAAAACTATTCTACATACTTTATAAATACTAATGCAATTGACATTCAAAATACTCCTTTGAGATAGGCACTGTTTTCTCTATTTTAAAAATAAGGAATGTGAGACACAGGAAGGATAAATAATTTGTCCTAGATCAGATAGCTATTAGACTGAAGGCCTGAGCTATGGTCCCAAGCACTTGAGCTCAGACTCTTTATCGTGTGTTTAACTACTCTATGGGTCCACATACTTCTCATAACAACCCAGTAAGGGCAACTGTGCATTCCACATACTGCAATCTAGGTGAACAGAGTCCCCAAGACTGTGTAGTGTACAATCTGAGCAGCCAAGTATGGCAACCACATCAATCTGCAACTGCATAGGTATAAAGTTTAATCATCTAGCCAAGTCTACACTTTGTAAGTCGAGATCTTAATAGAGTCTTCCTCTTTTTCACTCAGCCATTAAATATATGAGCAGAAAATAAAGGCTGAGAAAATTTTAGCCAGAGAAAAAGCAATCCACAAAGTCAAAGTATGGTAATGAGCCAGATTTGCTCTAGGCTCTAGGGAGTAAAGCAGCCCTTGATCTGTTCAAACCCATCTCCACTGGCTCATCATAGAGAATAGTGAGAAACACTGAAGGTCCTTAGTTCACCTCCCATATGACCTCTATGCCCTGGGTGAGAGCAAAAGCAAGGTCTTGGAAAGTACAGATAACCACTACTTCAAAGCCCTGAAACTGGCAGCAATGTATCATAAGGATGAATCGTGAAAAGCTCTCCCTTCTGTAGGATAAAAAAACTGAAGAGCAACAAAGAGACAACCCTGAAGGTTCAAAGTCAGAGAGGTGACAGAAAAGGATGGGGTCAAAGCCACATGCAAAATGCTTGAAACAGGGTATTCCTAGGACTGAATTCATTAATGGATATAACAATATTCTGGACAAAAAAAAACCCACTTACAAATACAAAATGTGAAATCTATAATATCAGAGAAGAAAAGGTGAGAATACAGTTTTCTAGCTCACTTGGAGAAAAGAATTAAATACAAATATATAACCTTATCAAGGATCTTTTTCCTTTGGGTGGGGGAGTTTCATGATAAGCATATGTGACATGCTCTTTCATGCTCCTGTTTAGAGGATGGAAACATTTCTTTGAAGAAAGTAGCATTTAAGGCTTAACATTAAGTCAGATACTTATTTCTAAGGACATTTTATCTCCAGTGACTTTATCAGATAGGAATTAAAAGATCCATTGTATAAATGAGAAAGTTGAGCCCTCATCCTTCTATAAGGAACTTGATGGTGGTACACTAATTTGTAGGCCTGCTGTCAGGATCACAAATCCCAACCTGCTTTTCCTCCTCACCCTATCTCTTGACCTCTAAAGAGCAACTATCCAGTAACAATGCCACAAACATGAGTGGGTAAGTTCACCCTTGTGAGCTCTACCTGACTCTGACTAAAGGAAATTAACAGGAAAGCTTTCAGCAGGTATTCTGTTCCTATCACCTGCTAGTAAAAGCTGAACTAGCTTCAGATGCCTCCACTTTACTGTAAAAAAATATGCATCATAAAGGAAATCCCAGCTGATATTTTAATGGCAATGTAATGAATGGAATGTGGTGACAAATACTGAAACCAAAGTCTAAATGAGACTTGTTTGTTCCCCATAATAAAACTTCTGGAAGAGAAATGCAACCTATTCCAAACACACAGAGAAAGTACTGGAGACCAGGCAGAAACAAGGCAGAGGTGATAGATATAAAGAGTCTGTGGCACATTCTTCTGCACTTGCTAGTGAAACCAAATGTTTTTTCTTTTAAAAACTTAGTATGAGCGGTTTTGAAAAATCTATTGCCTTTAAATGTTAGTGATTAAGAGGTACCTATGAGTGAGAAGTAGAGATAATTAACACATTTTTCAGGCCAATTAAAAGTCCCCAGGAGCTATCCTCCTTCCCTTGACTCACAATAACCTATTTCAATTTTTTCACATGAGGCAGCAACTCGATAAGATTGCATTATTTTCTTTGAGGAAGTAACATATTTGAGTCTGGCACCTGGTAGAGACACCAATTAACATTACTGAATGAATTAAAAGCATGAATGAACTTTTACTTGCAGATGAAGTAGAAATATAAATCCATCCTTGCAAAGAAGGCTAGTCTCTTGACTAGCTTCACTTTTATTTCCTTTCAGAATACAATTTATTGACAAACATGTTTAGTTCAACTAACACATTTCCAAAAAATAAAGACAGGTTTAATTACCTCTGTGATGGCATACCCTTTTGCCTACCTTCAGTTACTGCTGTCGGAGAACACTTAACAAACTGCTTAAAAACTAACTCTTTGACTGCCACCCTATCAGCCAGAAAGCCATGCCCACACTCCCAAGAAGAACATACTTTGCAGCCTCCCACACAGTCTCATCTCCGGACCCCCGCCCGAGCCCAGGCACAGGCTGTAATTTAGCAAACTTGGACTGTTCCTAGACACCTGTAGCTTAAAAAGAAAGAAAAGGAGGGAAAGAAACCAAGAGGTTTGGTTTTACAGCCTGAATCTGCCATGACAATCTCCAACTTACAAATGATGAAACTTGAACTCAGAGAGTTACATAAGTTGCCCAACACTGCATGGTTAGACGAGGAGCTCAGGTTACACAGACCCTCAAACCCTTTAAAAGAAAGCACCCAAGCTCCTCAAAGGTAGGAACTACAAAACCTTATCCTTCCTTTAGGCTTGTTGTTAGCTCCCACTTAAATGAGGAACAGACACCTCCAAAGCTCTACTCTTTCATTTGGTTTCAGGAAGAAATGTTGACTTTATTCTTACAATATATATAGCTTGGGAGCCTGAGAATTCTGATCACAGATACACAGAACTATGAAGGTCAGCTTACTCTCTCTCTAGCACTACCCTGGCACCTCTCTGTCTTCCTCACTTCAGGTCTCCTTCATGCTTCTCAACATGTTTGTTCTTTTACGACCTCTCAGGGTGATTCTGGTGGTTTTACAGTAGAATCAATCACCTGGTATGGACAAAAGTCTGAATTGTAAGTACACAGCTGAAGCTAGATTAATGCAACTATCTGACATGTAGACAACAGTTGTGACCAGGAAGAGGTTCAGGGTAGAGGTCCAGAGTCAGACAGCTCTAGGTGAGTGTCCTGTCTCCATCTGTATGGTGTGTGTCATTGAATATGTTATTTATCTCCCAGGATTGTGAGAATTAAATAAATTAGCACTTTAGTCAAGTAGTAAACACGTAATGGCCATCAATAGGTAGTGGCTAGTGGTGATGGAGGGGCAGTTAGTAGGAGCAACAATCATATGACCTGAACCTGTGAGTAGTGAAAAAATAAAGTGAAACCTGTTAAGATAAGTGTGGTTTAGGACTAAGGCTAGGGACAGCCAGAGGTGGCACAGGCTGGAGAAGGCCCCATGTCAGCATTGGTATGAAACCCTAAGGACTAGGACAAGCCAGGCAGCTGAACAACTTGATCTTTGCTTTTTGGGCTACTTATCCAGTGGGTCCCACCACACAAAGGTTGTGACCTGGAGCTGAAATCTTGGTTCCTTGGCAAGCACATGACTTCAACTAACATTTAAATTAAACACTTACTGTGCTTCTCATCTCCAGGCATGCATGCATAGATGCTCCAGCCCTCAAAAACCTTAGAATACATAAAATTAATACACATTAATGAGGACCACTGAAGAGCTCAAAGGATTGGCATCTGGGAAGAACAGTGACAGTTTTTTAAGATGGGCCTATTGCACACAAATATTCCTACGCAATCTTGCACTATCAAATCTTTCACTTTATCTAGTTCCTTAAAGTACATTCACTAAGAGATAATCATGGAAAGGATATAAGCCAACCTAATAGGTATATCTGGAATTCTCTTGACTAAAAAATACCACTTATTAAAGGAATTCACTGGATGATTGCATTTAGAATTTCTTTCCAGATTCATTCAGCATATACCTCATTAAATCCTTATTCCTGGAGTGATAATAACTCAACCTAAATTTAATCCTTAGAAACGCACCGATTATGACCTCACATCGTCCTCTAAAGTTAAGACCTTTCCTTGAATTTTTCCCTTTTGAATATCATGGCTTAAACTGTGAGTTCTAATTTCAAAGTAGAGCACTTAAAAAGGAACACTGTAGTTACCTAATGCTGGATTTTTTGCTTGACTGAGTAAACTAAGTTAGTAATTGAGGCTAAAATTCGTAAGAGTAGATTCATAATTTTGGGCTAGTTTGAGCAATATGTACTATACTTTCAACTTTTATTACTGAAAATTCAATTATATGTAGTTTATTTAAAATTTATTCCAGTGCCTTCTATAAGAAGTCTTATTATAAGACCTTTCTCAGGGATCAACTTTTTTCCTCTAGGTATTAATTGTCTCAACCATAACATCCTCACTTCAAACTAAGTGATGTATGAAAACAAAGATAAAATTGATAAGGAGTTAAGAACAACTATTCATTAACAATGTGAGATTTGATGTCTTCAGAAGTTATAATTTTCCCACAATTTTCAATGGGAATCTAAAAAAGAAAAATGCATATTCTATATTCTTTAATGTTGCCAACAAAGAAGTCATGCCCATTCAAAAAAAACAAAAGAAGTGACATCAATCTAAAAATTTAAAAATTTTTAAATTTAAAAATTTTACCAAGTCGAAAGAGATAACAAATATGCTCATCAACATTCCATAACAATATACACTATTTTTAACAAGATTTATACATAAAGATTTGTGAGATCATTGTTATTCCAAGAGTCTAGATTTATAATAAGGAATTGTAAAAAATGTTCTTCTAAAAATGTCCCCATCTCAGGAATTTTGATCTGTTTAAAATACTCTGCATGATTTAACTATCCCAGGAAAACAAAATATTCCAAAGTTATTACTAAGCTATATTTTCACTACAGAAAACAGAAACACAGAAGTCCTATAGTTTATACTGCCAATCACAGTGTTAATTATTATTCAAGAAAAGAAAACTGATGAGGCAAACATGGTAAGTAAAGAATTTTACAATGAGTTCTTCAATAGCTAAATAAATTTTACTATTAAGATGTTTTATTTTTGCTTTACTATTCAGCAAATTAGAAGTAGATATATCTCTTCCTGCACCTAAGTTATCCATGGATGTTAAACCAAAAGATTTGTTTCCTTTCATATTATTACTTTTAGGGTAGGAGTGTTTTTATCTTCAAAAAATTTCTTTTTTCTTTTTCTTTTTCTTTTCTTTTTTTTTTTACTTAAGGGATGGAAAATGGAGCACTAATATGCTGGAAAAAAATCTGATTAAACTTTCAAAATAAAACTAAATTTAAGCTACTTCATGTGAGGACATTTGTGATAAGGTATTGACACACAAATTGTAATTCTGTACTAACTCTGTGAAGTTACACTGAACAAGAGGTAAAGAAAAACCTTTAGCCAATGTGCTAAATGATCGTCACCCATTTCCCCTGTTGTGTTATGAAATGTTCCATACGTGGGGCCCATGTCATTACTAGATCTGTTAACAGTTTCACAGCTCAGAATTTGGCTTCATTTGTTAAGTATCAAGCTGCCCTATCACTTGTATAGAGCTGAAAAGTTGTTATGGTTCATAATGTAAAACTCACAAAAGTGCACAGCTGCTGTTCATATTCTCAAAGAAGTCTGTTATAATAATGATGTCACGGAAAAAGGCTGGAATCTATTACATATCCCAGACAGTCAAGCCATTCAATCTCTCCAGTCAATGGAGGTATACAGGTTGCACCATAAATGTTAATAGTAGCATTACAATAAGGCAATAAGTTCATCAAAAAAAAAAAAAAACACTGAAGGCAAGTAATCAAGTCCTCTCTATAGTTCCGCTTTTAGTAAGCTTCCCTGACCCCTAGAAGTACCCAAAAAGTACAAACATTATCATCTCACTGATACCTTAATGCTTGAGATCACAGAGCTTGCAAAAATTGCATAATTATTAGAACTTCTAAACAAATAAAGCCATTTTTAGTAATATATCTACAGAATATACAATGGATTAAAAATTATGGTCTCCAGAGAAATGCAAGGCAATCATGCTTTATTAATTCTAAGAGCTTACACCTGTGTATTTAAAAACTTGCTACCATTTTATATGGCAGAGAATACTTAGTAGTTTCATCCTGGGTCAGATGCCAATGTAGAAGAGTCTGGTTTCCTCATTTTAGGTTCTTTCATAACAAAGCATGCAAACCGTAGTCCAAGTGAGGATTTTTTAAATAACTTTAAAAATATATGAATTAAGTATTTTCTACTATACACATTTTCAGTATTTTTATGATACTGTTATTTTTATTTTAATGATCTTAAAGTCCAAATAAGAATAAAAGGGAAATTTTGAAAATCAAATGTCTAAATGATAACTATAAAAATTCTAAAATATTTTTGAGAGGAGAAAAAAAAACAGAACAAAGTCAGAACATTGGACAAAGGTCTGTCATAAGGTCACATATTGTATGACTCCATTTATGTGAAATATCCAGAGTCGGGGAATCCTTAGAGATCACAAGTAGTTTGTCAATGGATAGGGGCTGAAAGGGCAGTGAGGTATGACTGTTTCACAAATTTCCTTTGAAGTAATGAAGTCTTTTAGAACCAGATAGAGATGATGGTGGCACAACACTGTGAATGTACTAAATGTAACTGAATTGTCTATATGCTTTAAATTGGTTAAGTTATGATACGTGAATTTCCCCTCAATGTTAATAAAAAAAACAAAGAAAAAGAAAAAGGTCTAGCTGGGTATGGTGACATCCTGTAATCCCAACAGCTCAGAAGGCTGAGGCAGGAAGAACACAAGTTCAAAGCCAGATTAAGCAATTTAGCCAGGCCCTAAGCAACTGGGTGAAACCATATCTGGGGGGGGGGGGACTTTTAAAAAGGGGCTGAGGATGTGGCTCAGTGGTTGAGTGGCTTTGGGGAAAAGAGATGGGGGTGGTGTCTAAGTTTCAGGCCAAATGTGACACTAACTACTTGTCTAATCTTGAAGAAATTACTTATGGTATTCCACTTCCTTAATTTCAAAGTGAAGAGCGTGAAAAACGAGGCTAATTAAAGTCCTGCTTTTCTGCCAAAGTAATTCTCAAGCCGTAGTTGTCAAGGATGGAAGGACCAAGCACAGGAATGCTTTTCTTGATGCAGGACACTGTCCTAAGCATGGCACACATATTAATTAATTTAACCTTCAAACAAACCTATGCCAAAGCCCTGCGTACTTCTTCCAGGACCAGCCCCAAATACAGCTGAGGGGCAATCTTTGGCCTCTCCCTCATGCTAGGGCTGCTTTGCCTACTGCTGCTGCAGCCACAGCCTGCCCAGCCATTATTATTATCCTCACTTGGAGCTGAACACACGGAGGAATGGATGTTAATAGCTCATGCAGTGTCACACTGAGTGGAGAGCAGAAGAGCAAGGCTTCACACTCAGGCTGCCCGAGTCCACATCCAGCTTGTCCAACACCACACTACAGTGCATACACAGATTAATAATCCTTTTTAAAAAATGCCTGGGGCCAGAAGATTTCTGATTTTTGAGATTTTCAGATTCTGAAATATTTACATACTCTTTACCTATTGATGATGCTCAAGAAGTTTCAGATTTGGGGGCTGTGGATGTAGCTCAATAGTAGACTGCTTGCCTAGTATTTGCAAGGTCCTAGGTTCCACCCCCAGAACCACAAACAAAAGTTTTAGATGTTGGACTTTGGGATTAGGGCTGATCAACCTATACTTGATTATTCTTAGAATAAAACAGTCTGGTGCTTTAATTTTCTACTTAAAGGGAAAGTTCAAAACTTCATAGTGGCAGATTGATGATAAAGGTCACTTCAGAGCCTTGAGATCACTGCCATGAAGAACAGTTCTACAATACAGTATAGATACACGTATATAACACAGGATATACATATACAAATACAAACAAAGTTTTGGATCATTCCCTAGGCTCTAACAAATTTTACTCCATCCACAAAGAGCAAATACATTTGCAATGTCACAAATAAGACCATATTTATCTTCCTGGATATACTCTATCCTGTTCCTAAAACTCCAAGGCAACATTTCTTAACACTTGCTTTTATTTAGAATTCAATTGTAAGGCTAGAATTCAACCCAATAGTAGCATGCCATAAAGTGACAGCAACAGTTAAAACTGATATAAACTATAACATGACATTGAAACATCGTATCTGTTACCATGTTTAACTCTATAACTATAGTTTGAATGAGATGTTTCAACCATGATTATTTATAGCTGACAACAAAACCTTCTTATCAGCATGAGAAACTGCTTTGTTTAATGTACTGCCTATTGAGTCTTATTTATTTGGTTGATTAATAACAAGCAAACAAAGAACAGTTTAATCTCACCAGCGTGAAACATGTAAGTATCCAGAAGTACTTAAGTTTGCTTTTATTATCTTGACAAAAAGGTGATATATTCATAAAATTTCCTATCTATTCCCAGTTATTTATGATCACTAACCATATAGCTTTATAGATAGAAAAGACATTACATGCTGCTCACTTCTTCATCAAAGAAGTAAAGGGAAAGAGATCTTTTCCATTTTAATAGACCACATAGCTTTAGAATTTCTGAGAATTGGAACTGTCTTTCATTGTATCTTCATGCAGCTGTGAAAATAAAGTTATTCTGACTCCATTTAAATTCTTCCTTGCCACAACATAAATATACATGCCAAAGTACACAAGATTAAAAGAAAAGTCCATTTATCAGCGCCAGCACTACACACAAAGTGATCTTAGCACCCCCACTTCTTCCCTCTTCCAAGTAGTAACAACAAGCAGGTAAACCTCAAATTAGACTCGCTCTTCTATCTCCTGGTTTTTTGCCTGTGCCAAAGAACTCTGTAATCAGAGAACTCCTTTTACAGTAAATAGCCACAATACAAGGTAAGTGTGGAAACAGATTCTAAATCATTGGAACCATTTGGACACAGCTGGCAGGACACCTGTTGGAAATGGATGAGTGATGTTTGAGAAGCCAAACAATAGAAGAGAATGTTTACACAATTTCTCTGCACACATTTCAGCATCAACAATTTTACTAAAAAACTTTGATGAAAAAGCAAAAGGCTAAAATCAGATCTCTCTCTCTCTCTCTCTCTCTCTCTCTCTCTCTCTCTCTCTCTGTGTGTGTGTGTGTGTGTGTGTGTGTGTGTGTGTGTGCAATGCTGATGACTGAACCCCAGGCCTTGCACATACTAGGCAAATGTTCTACCACTGAGTCACATCCCCAACCCTATTTTTCATCTTGAAAACATAAATCCAAACCATTGAAAATAAGCCCAGAAAATGGATAATTACCAATTCAACAACCCCAATATTTTGTGAAAATGTTCTATAAATATGCTAATTCACTTTCATTTGTTTACTTTTCCCATTCCACTGCTAATCTTTTATCATTATCTTCATCTTTCTAAATGTCTAAATTTATTTTATAAATAAAAATGGAAAATCTTTATAAAGAAAATATTAATTTTAACTTTATATTTAACTACTAAATGTTTATTCATTCAAAAACAGCACTTCTTTTTTCATTAAACACCTATAGGAAGGCCAGGATACAGGCTTTACAACTACCTCTGAGAACTAATTTCTAATTCAATCAATGAGCATATGGCATACGTATAATTTATGTACTATCATGCACTTCAAAAATCAGAGAAAATATTCTTCAGGGGTTAGAAACATCAAAAGCAAAAAAAAAAAAAAAACAGTTAAAATTCTGTGCAAAACTCAGTAGCTCAAGGATGAAAGCCTTGAAGAGGATGGCTGTGTTACTGATGAAAAGCAAATTCAGTGCAGTTATGATGGCTCTAGTGCATAGCTGGGGATAAGATAAAGAGACACTTAATTCAGTAATAAGCTATCTAATTAGCAATCCAGTGGCCTCAATTGAATGCAGCCTATATCTACCCTACAACTCAGTAAATGCTACTTCTTCACATGTTAAACAATTATGAAAAAGACACAAAAATTTTTTCAAGAACATAAAGCTCTGACAAAACTATGACACTTTTATCCCCAAGGACTATGGCATATTGAAATGCCCATAAACAAATTTGGAAAAGCCTCAATTTATAAGAAGTCAGACTGACTAACCACACTCAGTGTCTAACTGTATTCTGCCAGTCAGTCCTTGTTTTGTGAAATATTCACAAATGTTTGATTATCACAACATAATAAAAACCCCCAAAGGCATTAGTGCTGCTGGCCTAGTTCCTAGACAAAAAAGAAAACTGGGGGAAGGAGGAGTATTAACTTGTAAAAGTATTTGGTTCACAGGCAACAATTCAGTTTAAAGTACTGTTCACAGTGACTGCATAGGATACTGGAGAAGTCCACCAGGTCATTTCATGAGTGTTGGTTTGCTTCACTTGTGGTAAAGAAGTCTCAATATGCTTCTAGCTTTAAAATATGTCACACCCCAAAAGTGACAGTTTCCTAGGAAATATCTGGAGAAAGTTATGATCAAATCATGAAAATCAGAAAAGGTAAAAATTTATAAAATAACATAAGAATTTTTTTCTGCTACATATTATCAAGCTGTAGTAGAAATACGCTACCTCTGATTATTTCTGTGAAGAATTTAACAGAAAATCAGAAAGCTGCAGTGAGACATCAAATGTTAGGCAGCTATCAGTTTGCTATGGACCTGTCTTTAAAATCTATTATGTGCCATCATCCTATATATAGGATACCTATATAAACATAAAATTGCACAGGATACTTATAAAATTGCTCAATTGAAATTTTTATAAATGTTCTATAATACAGAACATAGGGACATAACAGGTTTAACAAAGTTTATGAACTTCACAGGCCTGATGAAATCAAGCACAAACTAGCACTTTAGATTAGTCTAGGAAAATTTCCAAGTACACACTCACAATGGACACTTAAACATACTTTAAAATCTAAGTCTTTAAGAGGTCAGAATGACCTAATGAACTCACGTACCACCATGTTATTGAGAAGTGTTAAATTTGTGTTGAAGAGTTTAGTTATTATTTTGGTTTTATCTCACAATACTAGTTTAGACACTATAAAATGAATTACAGAACAAAGAAGAAATGAAGATTAAAAATTAAATTTCCAGTTGTAGCTCTTTTTTAATCATATACAGATTTCCTTAAGAATATATCAATTTAAGCATCTGGGTCCATCACCAGTCTCCATAATACTTTTCTAAAAGTTGGTGATTCTCATTTAGGATATCAGAGCCCTAAAACAATTTTTTATTTGCCTTATGGCAAGAAGGGACACAGTGATTCAGAGTTCAGATTATGGAATTCAACTGTCTAGAATTTTAGGCAAAGTTCACAGACCTCTCTTTGACCTAATTTCCATTGCACATAGGGTTGTCACAGAAATAGTATACTGTTCAAATTATAATGTGCTTTTAGAGAGAATTTGGAATATATTAAGTGTAAACTATTATTACAGTTATCTTCTATGGTGCCTCAGAATCCAAAGCATATTGAGAACGCTATTTTCCTATCTACAAAGTGCTATCAATTCAACATGCACTAATAAAAAATTCCAAGGACCGAATAGGGACTTTACCAATAACAAATTCCAAAGATCAAGCAGGAACTTTTTAAAATGTAAGTGATTCTAGTGCTAATGCATACGAGCACATCTTTCTATTCCTGCCAGTACCTGGTCATCGTATATAAACACAAAGGAAACTGAAAAGTGGGGAGGCACTGGTTAACTGGAGATCTCAGGACCCAATGGGAACAACATGGCTAAGAGTTCCCTAAATTTTCTTCCTGTCTCATGTCTGTGTCACTGAATTAGCCCAATGCTCTCAGGGAACTATTATGCAAGTGAGAATTTTATAGCTGCTTCTTGTGGCTATTGATTTCAACCTTGCACACTTACCTAATTACTTGGTTGGTCTGTAAGCCATCTGCACATTCCCACTGGTTCCTCTTTTTTTGATCCCCCAGGGAGATGGTTCTGTTTCGATCCCCCAGCCATGTTCAAATCAGATTAAACTGTTCTCACAGTTCTCTTGAAACCTCATGAATTTGGCATTTTGCTTACATGCTTTTATTTCTGGTTTTTTTTGTTTGTTTTCTCCACAAGGATAAACAATGTTCTAGCCATAACATAAATACTGTTCATAACTACTGTTTAGTACCCAAGGATAGGTCTTTTGTCACATAAGGTTCTTCTTCTAGACACATGAAAAAGCAAAATCAACACTGTTTTTACCTTCATGGAATTGACAAGGTTCAGGACTCACTTCCCTAAACATGGAACTTGGCATATTATGGTAAGCTGACGGAGTCTGAGAAAATGCCAGAAGCAAAAAGTCCCTTGGACCTAGCTCCTACCCCTCATCCCTAAAGCAGGTCATAAAAAACCTACAAAGGATTGTCTAAACCTCTCCTGGAGTAGGTCATAAGATGTGCATGTGAGAAATGCTCTTCTTAATCCAGGAAGAAATGAGCATGCTCATCTCTGAAGACACAGGGATGTAGAAAAGTATCTGAACAAAACAGGACTTGTTAAATTTCCCCAGTTTATTACCTTTAGACCATTTGGTTTGCCCTATAGTATTTCTGTACTATTTGCTCTTCATTAAATCTACTATTTAAAAAAGAAAATTCTAATGTCAATCATCTTATTTTCCATTTGGTGTTTGCAGTCAGCACTTGACTATCACTGTATGTGACTCACCTCTCTCTAACATATCACTGATATCCACTTCAACCATCATTCATTATTCTACTTTCCCCTATCTGATTTATCCCTATGCAAACTAAAATAGTCAACATATGCTTAATCAACTCTGCCAAGAAAGGTATCACAGAGAAAGATAGATTTCCTATAAACAGAATCATGAAGGGTAAATAAAATTTGCCAAGTAAACAAGACAAAAGATAATTATGCAGGATAAGAAAGCAGGAAACAGCAAATGCAAAGAGACACGCCTGTGTGTGGATGAGCAAGCAGATGTGTAAGGAACTATTTAAAAACGCACAGGTTCTCAGTGTGGGTGTGAAAAAGCTAGTGACAGGTGACAAGGTGAGAATGGCAGGAAAGAACTCAATGAAGCTGAAGGGCCCTAATTCCTCAGGACATATTCCTCCAACCCTGAAGGCATCAGGAGGTCACTTTATGGAGAGTGACAAGATTAGATGTCCATTCTGCAGATTAAATGATAGGTGGTCTGAAAAGAAGGAAGAATGGACAGATAAGAAACTATTTTAGAGTCTAACAGAAATGATGAGAAGCTGAGTTGAGGGATGCAGGGAAAGGAACCGTGATCATTAAAAGCATAGGTGTGCGGAGTGAGGTTGTGGCTCAGTGGTAGAGCACCTGCCCAGCATCTGTGAGGCACTAGTTTTGATTCTCAACACCGCCTATAAATAAATGAATAAAATAAAGGCCCATCAACAACCAAAATAATTTTTAACAAAAAAGCATAGGTGTGGATGAAAACGAAGGAATAAGAGAGTCAGGAAAAGAATTGTGAGCAACATTTAACATGAATCTTTGCTGAAAATTGAATCCATTCTTACCTTGAAAATAAATTAAAAGTACTTTCTAGCTTTAAAACTGTAGTTCTTGGTGTATAAACAAGAAGAAACAGGCCAAGATTTAATATTTTAAAGACTAAACTGGAAACCCTTTATCTGCCTACTGATCTTGGAATGTCTTTCAAACACCAAGTGTTCAGAGATAACAGAATTCCACCTCCTGCCCATCTCTTCCAAAAAGCCTGTCAAAGTGAAGAGGCCGCAAACATGCCTGCTCATCTGGCTTTTTAAAATGGGTACAAAAAATTCATCTGAAGGCAGAAAGTCAAGTAGACTGTCACTCATTGTATTTGGCTTTTGTGCCACTTGACTTCTTACCTTCATTTGGAATCACAAGATCCTCAGAATTCAAATTACTGCTGTAACATCTATGTGACCTGGTTAGACACGTGGAAATGGCCTTAGGGAACTTAAAAAGAAAACCATAAAATGATTTTATGTGTCAATATCAATGATATAATTTCTATGAGGTACACAATCAAGACCATCTGGTTTCATATAAAAGACCAATCATGTAAATATGCCAATGACATTTTGTAGCATAAGACACTGTTATAAAAGCAGCCTTCTCTTACTGGATTTATACAAGAGTCATCCAAGTACATCTACACTTTTGACCACGCTGAAACCTATAAGATAAAAGAAATGATGAATCACTGCTAAGGTGAGGTAGCATCACATTTTAGCAACAAGAAATTGCATACAAAACCAAAACCTTTAACTCCAGCACTGGAGGCAACTTTATAACTTAAAAAGATAAACCAAACCTCCTTGAGTAATATTACCCATATTTATCTATTTTGTTCATCCAGTTAACATTCTCTGAGCATCTACTATGTCTCATACATTACACCTATATTGAGAAACATAAAATCTTGCCTATTTCTTCAAGTAAAGTGGCTACTAATAACTAAATGAGATCAGCATGTACCCAAAGGCTACCAGTTCACTGTTTAGTTCTTCTGTGTTCACCTCCCTGAAAGCCATTCCCTAAATACTTTGGGTACTAAAAACACACACATACACATACACAATCACTCTCTATCCTTTGTTTCATCTTTTTACACCACAGCCTTAAGCTCTATTATTACTCTGTGTGTTTACTTGACATATGACTTCCTCTGTGCAAGCTCCAGCAGAGCTGGGAAATGACAGACATGTTTACCACTTTATCAGCAGTGCCTAGAAGAGTGAGCTCTGCATACATTTGGTGCTCTAATGAATGCTTCCAAATTCACAAAACTATTAAAATATTAAAACTTGTTCTAAATAAACTTCTAACAAGAAAAAGATTATTTAGTGTCTCTGTGAGTACACAAGACATCCTAGATGGACAGTAATAGTAGTAGGTTTATTCAGTTCAGCTTCTCAGCACCATGAATTCAGTGGTCAAATGCTGACACTGAAATGTGTTTAAACTACCTCTAAGATGGAAAAGTGAGAAAAGGAAGTAAAAGGAAACAAAACTAATCTTCTTGCTGAAAGAAGTATGAATACCATAGCGAGGAATTCATACCACAAACAAGTTTCAGAATGCTATTAACGCTTCAAGTTCATATTTTTTTTTCTAGGAGTTACTGTGCTTGTTAGGAGAACACACTATTTTAGAAGAGATAATAGAGAAACCGTGGTATGATATATAATTTTGCCTTTTTGGAGGTCAGCAGTACATCTATATTTGGATTGAATAATCTGAGGGTTTTATTTGGCAATACTGTAAAATGTAAAAGAAAAAAAAATGAAACAAAAAGGTACACACAATCATACAGTATCCAACTTTCCAAAACACCTGATGGAATAGGGTTCCACTTTCAAAACCCACTTTCTTAAAGAAACCAGTATTAATTGCCTGTTGATATATAAAGCATACAAAAGTTGCATTTTCCCTACTCTGGATTCCAGGCTCTCAGTTTCCTAAGTATAGCCCATTGTATGTAATTCCCAGGTCAGGGTGCAGTAGACAAATTAATTAGTCTATTAAGTCTCAGTCGTATCCTGGCACTGATGTTTAGGTTAGCACCTTCAGCCACAAGTTTCTAATGCTTAACTATGCTGCCATTTGTTCCTGAAAGAAATTAGGAATGAAGGGGGGAGAAGGGAAAAAAAAGAAAAAAAAAAAAAAGAAAGAAAACATGGCTGGGAAATGTTCCCACTGACCTAAAGGCAGAAACACGCACGTGAGTCAGAGGTAGATCAGGAGATTCATAAAAAAAGAGAAAAACTCCAGTTGATTGGTTTGTGCTATTTTAAGTGATTAGGAGAAAAATAACTGGCTTCATATCTAAGGAAATTTAAATAGTACTTAACACTCTACAAAATCAACCTAAGAAAGATGATAATTTGCTATGACTTAGCACTGAAGAGAAACCAATGACTTCACATGACGAACTCTGAGGCATTTCATGGGAAGATTAAACACTTGACTAAATATCTGTAGATGCTACAAATTACTGACATGAACCAAATCACCTGTTTGGAAAAAAAAATGTATGTGCATACAGTCAGGGGGAGAGAGAGAGAGAGAGAGAGAGAGAGAGAGAGAGAGAAAAGAAGGAAGCAAACTATCAGTTATCTTTCACCTTACAGACATGAGCTGCTGCAGAGTGTATCTAAAACAACCACTTACCATATATAGTTTAAAACTCAATAAAAGCAGTTCACTGACTGTCATGAAACACAAGCAAATACATCTATGCACTAGGTAAGATCTTTCTCTTAAATTCTTCCTTTTCTTTTGTTCCCTAAAGTCATAGTAAGGTAAAATGTTTTTCTAGCATCACTGACTCAGAAATGTACACAGGATTAGGCCCTAAGCACTGCTATATACCTACTAATCAGGGTTTAAGAGGGTCTCAGATAGGTGTCTGAGAAAAGTAATGAGAAATAAAAAACAGTTCACAATGACATTATATTTCACCACAAATACCTGTGACGTATCAGTCAATCCCACAGTAACAGAACTTTGATGCACCAACAATAAAGTGATGCTAAACTCTCAATCATTTAAAATCCACCAAGCATTCTGGGTTACTGAAAAGGAAGCTGTAGTAATTGTGCCTTATGTTTTCTCATGAATATTCTATGGTTTGAGCTCTATAAAAACTTAAGTTCATCTAACTTTCCCCAAACTCAGTACCATTGAATTGTGGATTATTAAAATATAATTATATTTCTTGAAAATATTTTTCAGAAAATAAAATACTGCAACAAAAGAACTGAAGTGGCAAAAAGACAATGATCTAACATTAACTATTATAGCAAAAACCTAAAACAGGGCGGGGTTTGTGGCTCAGTGATACAGCACTTGCCTAGCATGCATGAGGCACTGGGTTTGATTCTCAGCACCACACAGAAATAAGTAAATAAAATAAAGGTCCATCAACAGCTAATAAAAAGAAATATTAAAATTTTTTAAAAAATCTAAAACAATGTAAGTGTCCAAAAATAAAAAATTAGATCAATAAATTATAACACAGAATATTAAGAGCCATGCTTTTAGGGAATATGTAACAGATATAAAATCCCTACATTATGGCAGGTATACAATGAAGAAGTGTTAAATGAATGAAATAAAAATGCAGCTTACAAATTAAATGTATAGCTTGATTCCAATTTTAATATGTGTATGTCAAAATGTATTATACATGCATTTTTAAAATATGCATACCATGCAAAAAGAGAAAACAAAAAAAATCACAAGTATCCACAAAGGTAGTAGAACTAAACTCAATTCCTATTATGAATGAATGTTGTCTTCATAATTAGAAGTGAAGTGATTGTAGTCACGAGAAGAATTTAAACCAAGTAAGGCTACCACGATTAAAGACCATGCTTCTTGTGCAATCATTGGCAGAAAAAAGGTTATGTTCTTCTCAGGCTCTTACTAAGACCCCAGACCTGACCACATCCAACTCTGGACTAGCCAATATTATCTTTCTCCCAGATATAATTAATCCCTGTCCTTAAGCTACTGTTTCCTAGTAACATGTATATCAATGTAATGTCTACTTATGTTACTTATGTGTGAGATATGCTGTAAAAATGCCAATATTTCTTTACCTATGACTCTGGAATTTTTCCTCTGAGGCCAAAAAAAAAAGTTTTGTGTGTACGTATTTGACAAACTCATTTATTTATGACAAACTGCCCTAAACCTGTTTCACATATGGCCACAGATATTTTTACAAGCTCTGCTGAAGAGAATCCCATCCTTCAAAATGACAGTTATAGTTTCTCTAAAAAATATCATCTTGAAAGTCAGTTTTTGAAAAACAGTGTTTTGAATCAACACTGCCAACTTTTTAAAGTGTTTCAGGAGATACAGTTACTCCCTAGGTCAAAAAGAATCATTATATCTGCTTTTTTAAGATCCAAATTATTTCTTGGGTAAAGTCCATTCTAAGCCTCTCTCTTAGAGACACTTCCCTGAACCATCCTCTGTTATCTCCATGTGTAGCTTCCCTTCCATCTTCATGATATTTAAAGCACATAAGCACTCCTTTATGCTCTATTTGCATGGTTACCATGGTAGCGACCTGGATTTCATATCTGGGATAAGCTTGTTTGGGGCAGGGGAGAGAAGTAAGGAACTAAAAGAATGGGAGAGAAAGTTAGGGCAATGGTCAGCTCCTTTTAAACACTTACTTTCCATCTGAAACAGACTTTGGCCAGAATCTATAAAACCCTGACCTGACCTGGGCTTCCTGGCACGAAAGCTCTCCGCACTGTGATGTGAACACCATGACGTTGGCAACACTGTCCACCTTTCCCCTGGCTCTTTAGAAGCACTCAACTTCTGCTTCTCATCATCCCCCAAAATTTCTTCCTCCCCCAGTTCATAGGTTCTCCTACCAGACAATGGAAATATCATGCAGGACTCAAAAGTATTTGATGGAAAACAGATGAGACAGGCCACTCTGTCTGCTTAACACTTAGAAACACACAAGCACTTCCCAGCCCCTGTCTCTGAGGGTGCCTCTAAGTGACATGTGAAAAGGGTAGTCAGTGAAAGAAAATACTGTGTACATTTTCTAATTTCATGGGTTCTCACAATTGTCAGCAAAGCAATCTCCTTGAATACCTGCATGAAACCAATGGTTTTCAAGATGTTTTCCTCTAAAATGATTTAAAAAAAAATTCCAACAGATAACAAAAGCAGCTGATCTGACTAAACAAGGGGAGATAACAGGGCTGCAGAGCTTCATCAACAGCGTTTAAAATGTACGGGCTCCCAAAGTAACAGACCCAAGTTCTTAAAAATGCATATTGTCCTACCAAATTGTTTTCGAAAGAAGATGGGGGAAAAACATATTTTTGTAAGTAGTTATTAGTGAATTATCTATAAAAATTAAACTCAGAGCCCAGAATCATTTCAAACTCTGCTAGAAAACAGAAATTGTTACAGTAGTTTCAGAAGGAAAAGGAAAAGAAACAATGGTCTTCATGGCCAGCCAAATAGTCACCCAAAAATTTAATACATACTGTCTCACTTTTGTGAATCCTCATAAAACTGACAAAAGATGAGATAGAGTTTTAGAGAATCAGTAAAATTGTTTTTTACAGTACTGTAAATATCTCCAATGCCACAAAATGGCCTCATTTCAAAGAAACATGGCTGGACACCATGAACATTTCTATATACTATTATATCTCTTCAAGAGACACTCTCTTAAGAAAATATAAACAGTTCCTTGAGATATTAGCATTTAATCATGAGTTTTACTAGCCCCGACCACATTATATTGTAACTGTCTTTTCATGGCTTTTAAAAATGATTTGTACTTACAACTCTTTTCACTAGGCAATGAGTTGCTTGAGTGGGATGCTGGCTTTGCTGATTTCAGTTTGGTTACTCATTAATTCATTGAACGTTCTCACAAATACACCAATTAGCCCTATGCTGAATATTTGTAAGTAGTACACTATAAAGGAGTGGGGGGAATGTCACAGTCTTATCGCATAAATGTTAAGAGGGTCGCAAAAAAAATTAAATAAAACAAGTTAGTGCAAGTGTCTTAGAGTTCAACACACTGTGCCACAGGAGCACAGAGAAGTCATAGAGCTCATTAGGGAGAGCACATATCCACACTACACTGGAGTTAACCATGGAACAGGTGATGAAATACAATGATGAAACATATCAAGAGATTGAAGTAGTACCATACATATTCAAGAGTCTGATAATGGTACACTAAGGATTTTGCATTTTTTTTTCCTGAGGAACCATCAAGGATGAGTTTTAGCAAAGTCACTTTGACTATATAATAGAGACTAGAGGGTCAAAACTGGTTGCAGGAAAGCCAGTTAGGAAGTAGTCGTGGTAATCTGGAAGACAAATGATAGAGTCCTACAGCTTAGTCCTAGAGAATAGTGTACATACTTGAGAAATATTAAGGAGAGAGGGCAAGCGGGTCTTAAAAACTGAGTTGAGGATACAGCAGGCAAGGACTCCTGAGCAGTACTAGGTTTCTGTTTGGGTAACAGGGAGAATAATGGTACAGATTTAGTAATTTAGGGAACAAAGGAGGAGCAGCAAAACTGATGTGGGAAGGGAAGATGAATTTTATTTGGGACATGAGACATGCCAAGCTTGAAGCTCCTCTTTACCTTCTAATTGGAATGTAATTTCTGAAATTATAATGATAAATCATACTTCTGTAAATGCAGGATTGTATTTCTGTAATTCCCATAATTATAATTAAAAATCATAATGTCTGTACATGCAGAAGTTATCAGATCCAATATAAGAAAGACAAACTTGTTCTGAGATACTAGATAGGAGAGCCACCAGCATATTGTACTGTTTAATGAAGTCATGAAAGTGGATGCAGTGTGCCAGGAGAGGGCCTCGACAAGAGCGCCTCAGACTGAATTCCTGGGAACCCCAAGATGGGAAGCAGAGTAAGGTAGAGAGACCTGCAAAGGGAAGGAGATGTGGCATGGTGGTCAGAAGAGCACAGAGAATACTTAGAAGAAGGGAATTCCTAATTTTTCCCTCCTGAGAGAGGGCAAAAGGACTACAAAGAGGCCAACAGATTTTAGAACCAAAGAAATCATCCATGACCTTTACAGAGTTTCAGTAAAGATGATAACAGAAGAGACAAAAGTCAATGAGAATCAGCATGTTACAAGAACAAAGAGAAAGTGGCCTCAGCAGAGTTCCTGTCACTTACTAAATGTTCCAACAGATTGAAGGTTACCTTCTCCACTGCATGTCATCCTAGTCAAGTTTTTATGATATGCCACAATCCTCCAAAATTAATACCAATCTTTAGTCGCTTTGACTAAAGCCTCAGTGGGAGGTAAAGAAAGAGCTCTGGGACAACTACTGGGTCAAAACATTTAGGGATCTCTCAAGCCAATACCTTCATCAAGTTTCATGTTCCACAGTCTGGCAAAATGGAATTGTTAAGAACACCTAAAGCCAGTGCCTCTTAAGTATATGTGTCATAAAAACTATTCGTGGAGATGTATCACAAATACTTTTATTTTTTAAATGAGTCTTGTCAGAATAATAAAATCAATTTTTCTCTATCTAAAGCATTTGGAAAGTATGTCAAGTATAAAACTTATAAAAATATGACATGAGAATAGATTGTTATAGATTCTGTATGACATAAATGACTTAATAAAGTTACAATTTATTGTTCTTTATAAAATATTAATTGCAATGAAGGATTTATTTTCTTATAAGTTTATCTGTCTCCTTAGATAGCCCATTAAACATGCAATAAGATATAGCTAGGATTACAGAAGAATCAAAAAACTATGTTATTTGTGGATAACACTGGTATATAAATGTATATAAAAGTTATAAAGGTAAAACATCTGATATAAACCAAAAATTAAAGAGCAAGACTTTACATGTCTTCCTAAACATGTTTTAATATCTCAAGCAAAAAGACAGTCCCAGCCACCTTTTTATTTACCTTTGCACCCCAAAATATTTTTTCTTGTCTTAAAATAGAACTCTCAGAAAAAAAATTCACACCTTTCACTTCATTTGCTTGACAAGACAATATGTTGGATCAATCCAGAATTGTTTCAAAAGAATCTATCAGAAATTAGAACAAGATCCCAACTTTTCCACAAGATTAAAATATCTGCCCTCATACATAATAACCCAGGCTTCTGAATACAACTTAAGAAACCTAAAAAGAACTTTACATATTCATAAGAAAGGCTTAAAGATACTAATATTAAACACACACATATTTAATGATCAAATGAGATTTTTGCCTACTGGAGCTATGGGTTTAAAAGTCTATTTTTATCAAATTCCTACATTTCCTCTCCACAACTGCTCCTTCTTCTTATTTTCCAATTTCTGTTAAAATTCCTGAGACAGCCTCAAAACTTTGTGGAGTTATCCTAACTCCAGCCTCCCTCACCCTCTATATCTAATTTGCTGCCAAATTCAATGGATTCCATGAACTCAATGTGCCAGAGATTTGTCTTTCTTTCCATTACCTTTGCCACAATGTGCTTAGACCCTTTGTTATCTATCTGTGCAACTTCCAAGTGTGTTCCAGGTCATGCCAAGCAGAGTCCTGACTGCTCTCCATGATGCACAATCCAAGTCAAATCCTGACAAACTAAGGGAACGCTCTTTGGCCTGGCATTTAAGACCCACTACATGGCCATTTTCCTCATGCACAACTCGCTATTCTGGAACTTCATTTCTCTACCTTTCCCCAATTTCTGACCTCCCTAACTTTATTCATGCCATTTCTGCCAGTGGAATGACCTTTCCCTGCATCTTCTCTCACCTAAAGGATGCTTGATTCTTCAATAATAATTACAAACCTGAGTACCTTCATAATCTCATTGATCCTTCATGATGATTTTATCTTTCCCCATCTATCTCTGACCCTGCCCTTCTGAGCCCAATAGAATGCCTGTGCTTTGAATAGTTCAAAGCATATTATGTCTTGAACATTATTTATCATTGTTTCTGCCATGCGCTTAAGTAATCCATTGGTTCCATGAGAAAAAATGTAACAGCTATTTCTCACCTGGAGGAGACTAATGATTTGACCATAGTAACACTATCAGCATTGACTGAATTTAATTGTATGTTCAATTAACAACACAATGAAAGTTTTGAGCAGAATCAACTCAACAATGACCCACAAGGAATAGACAAACTGGTCTATCCACTAGAGGTTTTACTCTCCCTTCCTTGTATCATAAGCCTGTGTCCTGAATTTGTATCCACATAATCTGAGTTTGCCAATTGCAGGCAGTGAAACTTTAAGAATTCTGGAAGAATGGATTATATGCAAATAATTTCAAACAAAGTAAATACCAAGTCAATTTTGAGAAAGCAAATATATTTTTAGTAACTCCTATTATGCTCCCAAAGGTAAAAATAAATAAATAAATAAATAACTCTTTTAAACTAAAATGGAAATAGTCAAAATCACGTTTTTTTATAAAGGTCAATACATAAGTTAATTTGAGATCATCTGTTTTTTTAATATTATCTACTAGATTTTCACCTATGAATACCATTTAAAGGTACTATTTTTGTAACTGTGAAAAGCAAAGGTAGCCATTTACAATTCACACACACATACACACACAGAGAGACACTATATAAATCAATATAACACTATAAGATTCAATGAAAATAGTGACAGCTTTGAAAATTGCAACCTAATATATAGCCAAATAACTCACAAAACTCAGCATGCATTGCTGACTTTGGACATGATCACTGAAGTTAACAAGGTGTTCTTGAGAGAAACAAAATAAGACAGGTCCCCAGAGCATCCATTCAAAATGGCAGATGCATCTGAACTCCAGGGCAAACTTTTCTAAGCTAATATTGTGATTGGCTTTAAATAAAAATTGTAAAATTTAAACATCTTTAATTTAAGTAATAACTTCAAAACACAGAGAAATTCTGCATAATTCTGGCTATCAAGCAACAAAAATTAGAGGAGTCTAATGCTTACATGTGACAATGCACTATTACTTTATGCACAGGAATGAGTATGATATAAAATTTTTAGATCCTACAAAATATCTATTTAGAAGAAAAAATCACTAAGCATTCTGCAGCGTAGCTTGGAGAAGCACACCTATTTTTCATAAATAATATTTCCTACTCATTCATCACTGAATCACACATATCAAAGCTGTCCTATTCAGAAAGAGAGAAAAGAAATTTGTACCTTTCAGGTAATCTTTGTTTGCTTCATGAAATTGGATTACTACTAATTACATTCACTGAATTCTTATAAAGTCCAATTATTGTGAATCACCACCTGACACAAACCAATAAAAGTTATTTTCCACCAATACCCTATCACCATCACCATCCATTTAACTTTAAAAACCGACTCAGTTTTTTTCCTTATTTTTTTTAATAGATGGTTAAGGTCCTTATAAATACTCAAACTCCCATTTAACCCTTCCAGTACCATGTTCAAGATTCAAAGCATGTCTGTGATTGTTTTTTTTTTAACATGTGAATTTGACATGGACTTGGAATTTTTAAGGCATCTGCTCTTAGCTACTTTACTAACACTGGGTGAAAGATTGGGCTGACCTGTGAAACTTTTCTCAAACAATTACCTTTAAGTACAGATAGCACCTAGGATATGCCTGGCTAAGGTTAGGGAGCTATTAAGGAAAACAACAGTAAAAGTCACTGACACATCAAGGCAGACCACTTGTCTTTGGCATCATTAATTCTTAGCTTCTCTATAGTTGTGAATTGTTTCAGAATTACAGATTAATGGGGAAATGACAACATTTCAGCATTCCTATGCCCATCTCTTAAAATCGACATCTTAAAATTATATTTTTGGAGTTTAAAAAAAGGAGAGGAGTAGTCACAGATTGTGAAATTGACTTAAAGTATATGGCATTCATGCTGTTGGTATGGAAGGAATCCACATTCCTAATATTACTGGAGTCTGGGTGGCAGTCTTGCTAAATGAGAGGAAAGAAGCTGACAAAATTCTGATGTAAAAGACATGAGTTCCAGGTCTTAGAAGCAGAGAGGAAAAGAGTGATCCAACAGATAGTCTGTATAGCCCATTACAGAGTGCACTGAATTGGTGAGGAAACTGAGTTCTAAGTGGACAGGAGATTTGGGTTCTAGGAAAGTCAACTAAATTAGTAAGATGCAGGCAAAAACACCAAAGCTTTTGATGTAGCATACAAAGTTCATTCAGTGGCAATGAACTATTCAAACAGGAGATATTTTGACTTACACAACTGAAAAGTTAAGAAACAGTATAAGATTCAGGTAAGATCTGATTCAAGGGTTCTGTGAAATAACCAAACACTGGGACCCTTTTCACTTTTTCACTCTACTCTTTTAGCTCGTTATTCCAGCACAGCAGCCAGAAGTTCCTTAAAGCTAAATACTTCCCTTGTTGACATGCAAGAAAGAGCATTGTTGTTCCAAAATACTCATACTTCTGTTGTTCACTCTGTGAACTGATTAGGTCACATACCCATCCTGCATACATCGTCACAACAGAACCACGAAATACACTGACTGTCTTGATCTAAGTTACATGCAGGCGGTGAAGTCAGAGCCTCTGAAAACTCATAGACACTCATAAGGGAACCATGGACAGCTTGATAGGAGATGGGAAGGCAGACAAATAGGGCACCCCACCAAGCAAGTCTGGGGCACATTCGGATCCCATATACAGGGCATGTGTCACTGCCCTTTTTCATAGTTCCTATTTTGAGAAGTGGTGGTCAGCTATACAAGAATGTATTTACTATCAAAAGCAGCAAAATATTCCCCAAGTGCCCCTATTCCTAATTAAGGTGGTAGTGACTATGTCTTCTACTGGGTTCTCAAGCTTCACCACCTCTTCTAGGTTAGGTTAAGAAAATAAAATATAATGCCAAAAATGTTCTTTATATTATGTTTCTTTAAGAATACAGTAAGTTTTAGTCACTACACAAGGAAATAGTTTAGCTGATAGGGTGGTTTCAGTAATTTTAAAGTTCCAACTTTACCTTGCTTGTCCCAGAAAAAGTGAAGAAAAGCAACTATAGTTGCCAAATAGAAGTAATACAGACGTGTCAAGTAAAAGTTTTTAATGCCTAAGGGCAGAGAGGAAAAGAAAAATCATTCTCAGAAAGGCCAGGGATTTCTTCCAAAAATGAAAGTGAATACCACAGTCCCCAAAACAACATATGCTAGTCAAGACATAACATCTTAAACAGGATCCCATAATAACTGGAAGCAACCCAGTGCCAAAGGCAGCCCTTCAAGAGCAGTTTACTCATCCTATTAGTTAGCTCCATACTGCGGACTTTCCAAAGGCTGTGTTCACACAAGCCAGACCTTTCAGAAGATCACAGAGAGATCTAGAACCCAAAACACCCTTGAGCTGAAAGATCATCTAATCTAGTACATTTCAAACTGTGCCTAGGGGTAGAGAACATGTTATAATCACGCCCTCTCCTATCACTCTAGTTCCAACAAGAACAAATCTGATTTTATCTGTTCTACCAAAACAGCTTCTGGAAATAACTTTATTTGAACAAAGAGCTTTATGGTTAAAAGAATAATGAATCTAAACTCATTATTATTCCATCTGAGATACTTAAGTCAAAGAAGGTTCAATTGTTTATCTTAAAAAAAAATGCTAGAACGTGAACCCAGGCCACTTCAAGTCATTCAACAACAAGAACAACAAAAATTGTGCATCTATTATTAGTGGTTACCTAGAGTGGTCTAACTCAGATACCAATTGAAACAAGTGAATCAGAATATGTAAGTAGAACCTTCAATTGCAATACTGACACAAAAATAAAATGTCAGAGCATATAAGCCTGCTACATTCATATCCTAATTCTGTTTACCTGATATGTGACTGCAGGACAGGTACCAAACTCTCTTAAAACTCAACTGTCTTTAAAGAGGAAAAACATTATGCTACCAGTAAAAGATTAGCAGTTAAAGTTGCTGATTATATATATATATGTATGTGTGTGTGTGTATATATATATATATATATATATATATATAAGTTTACTATATGAATATGCATGTAACATATGTATACATTACTGAGAAAACATTTTCCAATTGATAATATTAATTGAAAATAACTCAGAACATTATTTTATATTGTATTACTGAGGCTGCAGAATTTTGTCGTCACTTTAAAAAGTCACTATCAGCTGAGCGTAGTGGTGCATGCCTGTAACACCAGCAGCTTGGGAGGCTGAGACAGGAGGATCACGAGTTCAAAGCCAGCCTCAGCAACGGCACTCAGCAGCTCAGTGAGACCCTTTCTCTAAATAAAATACAAAATAGGGCTGGGGATGTAGCTCAGTGGTTGAGTGCCCCTGAGTTCAATCTCTGGTACCCAAAACAAAAAACAATTAAAAGTCACTATCATGTATATAAAAAATGTTCAGAAAGATAATCAATAGAATAATTCTAAAGCAAAATGTTTGATGAAGAAAAATAAGTTGTATAAAGATTAAATAATTACACATAAGGATAAATGTCTTGTTGTAACATTTTAGGGACCCACAGTGGAAAATGGGTCAGTGAAACAGGACTTTTGATGTGAGTTCCATTGGGACACGTGAACCTACTGGCAGCACAGAGCAGTGGTAAGCGCTCCATCCAAATGGCCCTGCAGGAGAGGAGGTTAGTGGACTAATTACTGCAGGAAGGGTACTGGTCCAATAATTTATTTAGTTGATCTTACCAGTGGGACAGGGTATATTAGGTAGCATAAAGAATTTTGATTTCTTAAGATAAAAGTTCATGTCCCATAGTTCTAGAAATAAGAGGATTTGCACCTCTATGATTTACTCTCTCAAAGTTAGTCACTTATCAAACATATTTCTTTTAGGGTTGTGGGGAATGTGTGGTAGGTAAAGAGATATGTCATATGCACAAGGCCAGAGCTAGAAAGAGGTAAGAAGGAAAAAAGGGGGCAAATTTTACAACAGCCTTGCGAGGAAATATTGACAATGGTTAAAAGATTACATACTCTGGAGTTCAAAAAGGAAATTATCAATTTAAGTCCACAGAAGTTGTAAAGATAATTTAAAATTTATCCTTCATAGAGAATATTAAAGTTGGTTTTAGGGGTTAAACTGTTGATTCTTATTCAAAATAAAGACATATCAAGAAGCCATCCAGGGCTGGGTTTATAGCTCTGTGGTAGACTGCTTGCCTAGCATGTGTGAGGCCCTGGGTTTTATCCTCAGCACCACATAAAAGTAAACAAATAAAGGTATTAAAAAAAAAAGGAGGAGGAGGAGGAGGAAGGCCACACTGTGATTAAAAAATAAAAAAGCCATCCAGAGATAAAATCTGGCTTTTCTATAAAGTAATGGTATACTGTCCAAAATTATTATAATTGAGAAGAAAAATTCTTGACATCACAGTGATACAGAAATTACCATTAAGATCTCCACTCTGACTTAAGTTTTGCAATCTTATAACCAATTTTGAAAGAACACAATAATAGTTCTGTGTATAAAATATTAACAGATTTAACATTATTTTCATAGTCTACAAAACTCAACTAATATTTACACTCAACATACATCATGCTTTATCTTGATTTGCTTTACACTTTACATACTGCTCTTGTATTAACAGTATAACAGAACAGCATATAGACTTATCACACACATACTCACACTTGCACACACCCCATAAGAAATATCTACATGTTTTACACACATAAAAGAATATAATTAACAAAAGGAGAGTTCTAACTTTTCATAAAGAATTGTTAATCCGGGGCTAGGGTGGTGGCTCATTGGTGGAACACATGCCTAGCATGTGCGAGGCACTGGGGTCAGTTCTCAGAACCGCATAGAAATAAATAAAAAAATATTAAAAAAAGGAATTGTTAATCCAAGGTTTACTTGAAATATTAGAATATTTTCTAAGAGTAGCATATTTAGACTACTAAAAATATTTATTTTTCTTCTTCAACTTCTAAAAGATATATTAATGTTTTTGTGAATTTTGAGATATATCATTTAGTTTGAATGCTATCATGCTGTGAGGAGACAGGTTGTACTTATCTTCCTACAGAATATAACACTGCCATTCCAAACCAACTCAAGTGTGACTCCAATAATTCTGGTCACATTTCAACATTAACCAAGCCAACAGCACTCTCTTAAGTCATATTCTACCTTGAAAATACCCTGATTTGGTTTCTAAAGAAAAGACAGCTTCAAAATGGCAAAAAGACTACTTAAGGGCTGGATTGTGGCTCAATGTCGCACACACGCGAGACCCTGGGTTTGATCCTCAGCACCACATAAAAGTAAATAAGTAAAATAAAGGTATTGTGTCCAACCACAACTAAAAAATAAATGTTAAAAGAAATACTACTAGAGGCTGAGAACAAGCAAAATTTTCATTTTTATCACTACAACTCTTTCTCAAAGTCCAGAAAATTTACTTTTTTTTTTTTTTAGTGCAGACACTAAAAAATGGTTATTTAATGGTTAACAGGGGCACAAACACACTCCCTTAACCTCCTCAGAGGAAAAAAGATAACAAGGCACACAACTTTGAACGCATTATTCCAGTACTAAATGTTCACAGATAACCAGGATGAGTTCTTTCTCCTTGAAAGAACACAAAAAAAACATTTGGTTGGTTGTTGTTATTTTTTTTTTAACCACTTAGGAAACAATAATTTACCAGTGCCAACCCTTAAGTGAGCACTCAAATTAATTATACAGCTATTTGTGATTTGAATTTCTCCCAAAAATGTAATGAAGTGAGTATTCTCTGAAATAGGGGTCACTGTTTAAAATCAGTCAGCATTTGGCGTGTTTTGTGACTCTGCTTATGCTCCTTGGCAACAACACTGCAGCTAACCAGGATTTTTTTTTCTTTTTTTCTTTTTTGGTGCTTGCTCTTGGTGTGTTGGACAACTCCTCACTCCCACAGCCCTCTAACCTGGGGCTTCCCCAGTCAGGGATGCAGATCCCACACTGCGCTCATAAAACAATTAGTGGGAGGCCTTGGCATTGCATTCAAAGACCTTTATAAAAAGCCAGTGTAGCTGGCTGGGTGAAATTTGACATGTGGGGAGCCCCCATAAAACTCTTTAATGGAAACTGGGGGCTTCTTCTGGAAAAGGTTGAGAAACTGGGCACTGGTCGTAGAATTAATACAGCCAGTTAACAAGAGACAATAAGCATTTCAATAAAAATGATCATAAAGCCACACAAAACTTAAAAACTGGACAATATTTTATGCTTGTTAAAAAAAAGCTAAAATAATTGCTCTTTATCAAGAGGACTTCCTTGTATAGTGACAAAAGTGGTCCATTGTTTGTTTAGAATTATCTGTCGGAATGCCATTCATTCAAGTAATATAGAAAACAATAACCCTCCTTTTTCAATACCCATGAGGTGTATCTGTTTTTAAACCTCACATGAAATAGTATTTGAAGGATCTTCTGGAAATTACAAACACAATGAAAACTTGCAAGAACATACTTTTTCCACTAGCAGCACCATAGTCCAACACAGTATTCCAGAGTTATAAATAAGAATTATTAATATGCAAAAACAACTGAAAAATGGTTACCTTCGAAAATTGTAACAGAAAAATGAGGACACTATTTCCACGTGTATCACCAGCTTTGTCTAAAATAGAAAAAGTGACTCAGACAATCTCCTAATATAACAGCATGATCCCAATCAATATATTGGGATGACATTTTTAGAAAATTTTTGTAACTAGTGTTTTTTGGTAGTGCACCATTCCCATGTCAAGGGCTAGATGCCTGCACCAGTGAGTTTACCCGTAATAGAGAAAGCACTGGCCTGTGAAGAAAAGGGAAGGCCTGGCGTGCAGGAAGGAAGAGGTCTGCTCCGTGGCTATGAGAGAGTAGGAGAAAGATGAACAGCAGGAGATAAAATCCAAATGACCTCACAAAACCCTACTATCTGTCCTGAGCCTTTCTTGGGGAACAAAGAGGTATTGGTCAAAACTTCCAGGTATTTTTTCATTTGTTAGAATAGTAGAGAAAATATCAAGCTGTAATCTCAAGAAGCAAGGATTAAGTATTTGTTTCTATTAGGTCTGTGTACAAGAACATCCTCAATGAATTCAATTAAGCTGTGTTCACTATCACACTTTATAGCCAGTTTTTAAAACAATTGTTCTAGAAGAAGAACATTTCAACTCCATACCCTACAGGAGAAGAGAATATGAATGCTGCTTAGAAGAAGGCAGTGACAGAGTTCCTAACACAGGGTCCTTCTGGGTGTCCAGGACTTGGGAATGGCTTTGAAGGATTCAGAACATCTCTTAAAACCTACTGAGAGCTATAGTCATGCAGACAAGGTGGTGGGTAACAAGGCCTAGGAGCAGAAAGGAGGTACATTATCTGAGGTCTTCAAAACTGAAGATGAACATTTGGGATTGTGGGCTTCAGTGTACCATACCTTCACAATGACCCAAAAGATCATAAAGAACCAGTCACCCCTCAGCTGACATTAATAGGCTCACATCAAACCAGACTCCCAACAGCAAAGAACCTATAGTGATAGAACACTGAAAGGACCCAATTCCACAGGACAAGTAAGAGTGTCATGTTACAGAGTAATATAGGAAGGATTCAGAGAAATTAGAAGATTGACTATTTACAGCAAAAGAGTTAGTTTGTCAAAATGGCTTAATCCTGAAGAGGCTAAAATACTGTTAATTGGAAAGTTATAATTTTAAAAACCAGGAATTAAGCAGAGTGAGCTCAGGAGGAAGTTTAAATTCATTAAAGGCAGAAATTGCATTACTTTATGAGAAATAATGAATAAAATTGCCCTTTTACTATTTTGTGATTTAAAATGAGGCTATTCATGAGAATAAAGAACTTAACTTCTTTCTATTGCACTATGATGTATGTATATTTGTGCAACTTGAATAGAATTGCTTCAAGACTTAAGTCTGGACAAAATGAGAAAACAAGAACTTTCCATACAGAAATATTTTTGTTATGGCTATTTATGGAGTTGTTGGTAAGATGATCAAATATGATTGTGCATATACTAGAAATAAATCACACCTAAAAACTGGAATTTTCTTTTATATCATTACTTTAATATCTTCTTTATGTTAACTAAATGTTGTGCTTTTAAACATAATTTTAGTATTTTAAAACATGACCCAAGCTAGAAAGGTCAACTTATGTGTGTTTTGCATGGAAGGCTGGGTGAGAGTCAGTTAACAGAGAGTAAGTCATAATGATTTTGATAACTATCTATTTCCCTGTAGGTATTAAAACTTCACTGGCTTTCTTAGAACATGATTCAAATAACATGTTCTTTCCAGGTTGTGGTTTCAGCTAATTATAAAAAAAAAAAAAAAGAAGAAGAAGAAAATGTAAGGGCAGCTAGAAACAGCCAATGGTAATGAAAGATGAGTGATCAAATACTCAGTTTTAAAGATTACAGAGCAAGGATGATTCAATCACAGTAATCCCTTCAAAGCTACAAATGCAAAATTCAAGGCACTTTATTATTGGTACATGCCAAGGTCGAGGAGGTCATATACTTTTTAAAAATAATGGTGCAAAACCTCTTTAGTCATTTTCAAATGATCTTCTAGAGCAAAACTTCACATTTTAAATGATTGAAACCTTCCTAAGGAATATTATGTGATCACTAGTTTTATTATGCACCATAACAAATGAGTTTCATAAAATGTACTCCTTACTTAAGTACATGAACATTATGAAATACATTTAAATATCTTACAATTCTAATGGAAGACTGGTTCTGACTGCCTTTTTTGTCAAAATGGAATATATTTTGACTTTAATTTTTACAGTCCATGACCTTTATCTCTATGACCACAGACTCTATTTTATATTAGTCACCCATTCTCACAATCAGATCCTGAATATTATAATCACCCCCAAAATTCCATCTTTTGGATGAAACAAAATTCACTTCTTCAAATATCTTAGACCATCAGCCTCTGTCCTCCAGCCTACTTATTCAACTATATCCACTAAGCTCATCCTCTGCCTTCATTAGAACCTCAAGTTCACTGGCTCCTCAACTCTCTCAGAATCCATAATTCTTACTCAGCATTAAGTTCTGCAGCTCATGACTAGCCTCTAATCAACGCAGTTCATGAAAAGAGAGCATGTCCTGCTCACCACTTCAGCCCTCAAGTACTTATGTCTGGCCCAAACCTTTCATCTGAGATTTGGCCTCTAATTTCCAAACCAATATGACAAAACTGAAGTCATTTGCTTTACCTTCAATTGGGTCCTTTTTCACAGTTTTCTCTCTCTTAATGACCTTATCTCTTCAGTTTTACAAACAATAAATATAGAAGTCAATTTTGAGACCATGCACTTCAGACTCATTTTTCAAACAATTGCTACATCTTCTCTACTTTATGAACTATTAATTCTTTAAATTTATCTACTTCTCTTCATCCCTATCATCCAAAATTCAGCCTTTAATGACCTGCTTGTGTAAATCAAATAAACCTACACAGGAGCTCAAATGTTCATATATATCTCCTTCATACAAAATGTCACACTTGAAATTTTATATTTTTGTAGTGTGATTATTTGAAAATAACAGTCTTTCTGCTAGAATTGCACTGTCCAATAAGATGTCATCAGCCACATGTAGCTATTCAAGTTTAATTTATCTAAAATTAAGAATTCATTTGCTTTAGTCAACAGCCACATGTCCAGTGACTATCACTTTGAATAATACAAATGAGCCACATTTCTGTCATTGCAGGAAATTCTATGGAACAATACCACACTAAAGCATAAACTCTAGGAGGCAAGGATTGTGTCTTTTTTACACATTATTCTCCATCTGGCAATTATCACAGAGCTTTAAACACTGCAGGAGAGCTATACATACACAGGGAGAACTGGTGAAATGAATATAAAGACAATGGAACAAAGACTATAAATCATCTTCTGAAATCCCATACGTTGTTTGGCACATCTCCTTACTATTCTTTTTTTAAAAAGGCTGTTAAGAAACTGAAGCCAAGTTACATTTAAAGTTTACAGATTTAAAGTAAATGATGCTAAGATGACTAAAAAATTGTAGATCAGGTTGTCACACTAAACATCTCATTTATTATGGCAGATCTGATCTTTATATGGGTTAACAAAAGGATGTGACTGTTTCAAAACCAAGAAATTATCAGCAGTAGCAGAAATTCTAAATATCATTCTAAGGGTTTTTGTAATTATTATTAACTCTAAGAGTCATTACCACCTTAGATAAGTTTACAAGTTAATAATGTAAATCCCACAGCAGCTATTGTTGAAATGAAGATGGAAATCAGAAAGTACAACTTCTAGTTCTGAGTTACAAAATATATATGTGTTGCCTACTTAAAATTATTTCCTCATGGGCTGGGGATGTGGCTCAGCGGTAGCGCGCTCGCCTGGCATGCGTGCGGCCCGGGTTCGATCCTCAGCACCACATACCAACAAAGATGTTGTGTCTGCCGAGAACTAAAAAATAAATATTAAAAAAATTCTCTCTCTCTCTCCTCTCTCACTCTCTCTTTAAAAAAAATTATTTCCTCATGGACTCTTCATTAACCAAAATTATACTCAAATAGTGTAATATTAACAATTACATTAAAATAAAAATATTACATCAAATCTTCATCAACTCAAGGATTCTGTCACTTTTCCCAAAAGAAATACCTTTTTAAAAATGTATTATTTATTTATTTGTTTGTTTGTTTGTTTATTGGTACCAAGGATTAAACCCAGGGGTACTTGACCACTGAGCCACATCCCTAGCCCTTTTGTACATTTTATTTAGAGACAGGGTCTTGCTGAATTGCTTAGGGCCTCACTAAGTTGCTGAGGCTGGCTTTGAATTTGGGATCCTGCCACAGCCTCCAGAGCCATTAGGATTACAGGCATTCACCACCATGCCTGGCAGAAATTTAACTTTTAAAATGTATTTTCTAAAATGATTTTACTCCAGGGATTTTAAGAATTCTAAACAATTCTTTTAAAAAATAGATTTTGAAAATTATATGGAAACCAAAAACAGCTATGATTGTTAAGAAAATAAAATAAAACAAGAATGATGTATGTGAAATACTTAACCAACATCTAACATTAAACTATTAAAACTTACCCTTCCTGAATTTTCAGATCCATATCTGCCTAGAAAGAGAATTGCCTAGTGTTCATAATGCTTCAATGAAGAAAACAAAATGGCCTAAGAAGATTTCTTAGGTTATGTTACACTCATAACCTGCATTCCCTGCTACAGATTCTCACACATCCTGGCTACAGAGACAACTGGCTGTCCATCAGACATCTACAGTCACCTTCCATACAGCTTGCTGGGTAGCAGTGGTCCAGCAGCAGGCAACTCCATTTCCCATCCTCTTTTCATTTAGAGGGGCTTTGATGCTTATTCTCACCAGGGGAATATGAGCAGAAGATAAGTATGTCACTTCAGAGCTTAGCTAGATAAAAAGCATATGAGATTTTTCCATTCTCTCCCATCATATGCCACCTGGCTGGGGTCACCCAAGGCAATTTCATAAGCTATATGCTGAAAATTGAGGAGCATCTATCACTGTGAACCCCAAGTAACCACCAGGGGCTCACTCTCTTCCCATTTAATATCTACTCATCTCATACCTGCTACCAGTCAAAAACTTTTACTTTGTATTTTACTTAATAAATATTTAATATATTAACCCATCCATATCTTAAGATATATCTATAATAAGTTCTAGATTGGCCTTAGCAACTGCTTCACCCAATTGGGCAAAACCCCAAACCAACTGCCCCAAGATAAAGAGTAATTGTCATGGTGAGCCACCATTACTATTAGAACTCTGAGATGCACTACGGCAGAAGGAAGACTAAAAATTCTCTAACTGTATTATTTCAAATCTCTAAGTTTGATATCAGTTCCCAGGTTTAGTCTACACTCTCATGAGCAAATGCTTATTGATATTACATCATCTTCAAATGATTTGACAAGCATGAGGTCAAGTAAAATTTCCCAAATATCCACAACTACCCAAAGACACAATACATGGTTGTAGATGTCACTCAGTGATAGAGCACTTGTCTAGCATGCGAGAAGCTCTGGGTTCAAACTCCAGCATCACCCAGGGGGGAAAAAAAAATAGACAAGTACTAGAGGAGTCCTACAAACGGAACAACTGTGTACTGTAAACTCTAGCAATACCCAGCTGCTGATAATTCTTTTTTTTAAATATTTTTTAAATTGTAGTTGGACACAATAGCTTTATTTTATTTATTTTTATGTAGTGCTGAGGATCAAACCCATTACCTCACAAAAGTGAGATGAGCATTCTAACACTGAGCCACAGCCCAAACCCTGCTGATAATTCTTAAATATGCTATGTTTTATAACACCATAATACCTGAGAAGCTCTTGCTGGTCATCTTCTCCCTTGTTCACATCAGCCAACAAGCTTTATGTTGCAAAGTACAGCTCAGCTTTCCTCCTGTAAGTAAACTCCTCCCCACCTTCATATCTAGATCAAGATAATTTCTTTCTCTTGCCCTTTTCATACTAGACTTCAATGATTTACACACCAATTTCCTCTTCCAGATTCACTGACCAAAGGTTTGGGTCTCATTCATCTCTCCACCCTCAGAGTCTAACACTGTGCCAATAATATTTACAATAACATTTATAAGTAAATAGTGGGCAATTTTCTCAGCTCATCCCACTGTACAAAGACAATAAACTAGTTTTGAGTATTCATATGTATCAAATATAAAAAATATATACATGTGGTGAAAAGTACAGTATATGTGGTTAACATAATTACAGGGAATGAATCAATTTAATAAATTCTATTTTTATTAGTAAGAAATTTTTTCCATATTTTTACTGGTGTATTATAGTTGTACACAGTGGTGGTATTTGTTGTTACATATTCATACATGCACACAATATAACAATGGTAAGAATTTTTTTATTATTATTATTATTATTATTATTATTATTATTATTATTTATTTATTTATTTTTGGTACCAGGAATTGAACTCAGGGGCACTTTAACCACTGAGCCACACCTCCAGCCCTATTTTGTATTTTATTTAGAGAAAGATCTCACTGAGTTTCTTAGTGTCTCGCTAAATTGCTGAGGATGGCTTTGAACTCAGCCCCCAGAGACACTGGGATTACAGGCATGCACAACCATGCCCAGCTGATAAAAATTTTTAAACAAATCATTTGCTAATACAGTAGTAATAAGCAACTAAATCTAAAAATAAATGTGTTTTTATATACTTTTTTACTTAAAGTAAACAACCTTAAGTACTGCTTAGCTTAAATGAATCTTGCTTTTTGCTACTCATCTCTAAGAGCAGAAAAGAATGCCAGAGTCTTCAATTTACTTCCATGGATATATCAAGTCCCAAATAAGGCACTGAGTACTACTATCACCTTAGAAATTTGGTTTTATTTTTTTTTCCTTTCGGAGAAAAAATGCAGCAGAGAAGAATATAAAATGAGGCATACTTTCAAGCAATATAACTTCTAATGAAGCCAGAAAGTTCTCAGAGGAGAGATGAGATTATGTTCCCTTATCTCAGGGTCTCTCAGTTACAATAAATCTAGAGTGTTTATTACAAGGCACATAATCTAAAAGTTATACCATAGTCTTTGGTGTGAAGATATCACCAAAAGTTTCTGGACCTGGGAGCAGATTTTAAAGAAGCTTTACTGATCTACGATGCATTTGAAAGGCTCCTAAAAATTAAAAGAAAGTTTCAAGCATAGCCTCTTTTAAGGGTGTTCAGTAAAGAGAATGACATTTGGGGACATTGCTCAGAAATGCTTTTGTTCAAGCCACAGAGGTAACTTAAAGGAAATATGAAAATTAATTAACATTCCAAGAATCCCAGGTAACCACAGGCACCTGGAGCCACAATAGGCCCATAATCTCTAACCACTCAACCATGCACAGGTTTCTAAGTGGGTCAGTCCAGAACTGACCTTGTTCTGAAGGTAAATTAGGCCATCTCTTTTACTACAGCAGAACCCTTGCATGGATGCAATTCATGGATGATTACAAGAATAAAGAGAACAAATAATACATAAAATCAGAAGACAGAGAGGAGAAGATTAATATGGAGAAAACTTTCAAGAAATCACCTTCATTAATATAACAAAAAAACACATTATTTATAATAGCAATTATTAACTAACATGCAAATGTTTTGATTTTCACACCAATTCCATGAGGTTAGGCATCACTGTCTCCATTTTACACACAAGGAAGCTGAAGTACAGAGCATTAAGTAACTTGCCCAAGGCCACACAACCACAGGCAGCAGAGTTTGGCAGCCGTTTTTCCAAATTTTACATTAGCTGTGCACTACAACAGGGCATTTTGCATGGATAAACCTAAGGAGTATACTGCCCAAAAGTTCATGCCACCCAGAACACTGGAAATGAAGAATTATTCAGATATAATTAGTTAAAAAGAAGTCATACCACTTGTGTCTTAAATCTAAAGACTGGTTCTCATAAGAAAAGGATACTGAGTTACACACAAGAGAAGGCTTAAGAAGGGAGTGTAGCTCAAGAGGTATGAGCCCTGTGTTCAATCCCCAGTTCTGGGGGGGGGGGGTAAAATAAAACAGAAGGCTTAGTAAAGACAGAGGCAGAGTCTGAAATGTTCAGCTACAAAGCAAAGAAAATCAAGGATGGTCAGGAGCCATCAGAAGCTAGAAAAAAACAAGAAGGGATTCTTTCTCAGGGTCTTCAGAGGGAGCATAGCCCTACTGACTCCTTGATATCAGACTCCTGGCCTCCAAAACCAAGAGGAAATTAATTTCTATTGTTTCAAGCTACCACGTTGATGATAGTTTCTTAATGCAGCCCTAGGACTGTGATACAGAATAAGATCAAGAGGGTCAGGTGAGAACTATAAACATGGAAGAATTAATAAAGAAAAGAATATGAGTTTTTCATAATTTTTAAAGAGAAAAAGATATCCGACAAGAATTCATTAATGAAACACTATTGAATTTGATGAAAATTGCTGTCTTCAGCTGCAGATACCCATCAGTCCACCCTTTACTCATGACTGAACTTTTGAAATGAACTTCTACCTATAATAAACGTATTGAAGCTAAAGATAAAAATGTTGAGGTTATCAACATACAGATGGTACAAGAGGCCCTAAGAAAGGCTGATATCATTACAGATAATGGAAAAGGAAACAAAGAGAAGTTGATCCGAATAAAACCTTAAGAAACTCTACCATGTAGAATTTGAAAAGCAAGCAAAGGAGAATGAGGTACTAAGATTGAAAGATAATTAGGACAGAAGAACATCACAGCCTTCATGAAAAAATAAAGTGTTAAGAAGCAAAAGAGAATGAGGGGCTGGAAGATTACCAGGAGAGAAGAGCTCATGGCAACCATGAGAGAAGGAGGGGCTCAGAAGGAGGAATTCAAATAATGCTCGACGAATGACTTCATAAGGAAGCAAAAAGTAAATTTTAAATGTAGTGTGTAAAGTATGACACATAATGTTAAATTTACCTTTACAAAATTCTGAAACTCTGATAATACCATCAAACCTTCTAATTCAATATAAAAAGTGTGACTCTCAGGGGAACTATCTTATTTCCTGCCAAAAGGAACAGACAAGATTTCCTGTATTTATTGGTATAGTCCATTCTTCTGCAAGATCTCTTACCTTTGCACTTATAAAGGCCTCAGACACATGCATTCCCATTAACTTTACCACTAGATTAAAAAGTAGTGCTGTATAAGGCATGGGGGACACAGATCTCCCAAGCTGGGCAAAAGTCACCACCTCTTTCCTGAATGAATTCAGTCTGTTGAAGGATACACAAGTAAGCCACCACAAGCAATGAGAACACTTTTACAGACAATGAAACATAGACAAGAGCAATATCCATGGATTCTAGAGTACTACAGAGCTGGCCTCCAAATCTACCTAAAGGTACTGGTAAGGGTGTCACTGAGACAGATGGCACTGTCTGATTTACATCACAACACACAAGTTAGTTAGGGAAACAAAAAATGAAGAAGAGAAGAACTCTGGAGAGAAAGGACCAAGCACGTGCATAGGTGATCACCTGGGTGCTGAGTCTTGAATACTGACTCTTAACTGGTACCCTAAGTGACTGAAAGAATGACAGATGAATTAATTTTTTTTTCTCTGAATAAAGCATGATTCTCTTTCACTAGTTACAGGCATTTCCTTCCATTCTGGGTCAGAAACCACCAAAGATGACTTCCTCTCATGCAAAATGGGAATATTGCCAATGACATATCTCCAGGGATGATGCTATACTCATGTGGTATAATCAATGTTTCTTCATTAAGGGAACATATCAAAATATACTGAGAAGATGTTCAAAAATGTACAAGTCCCCCTACCACCTTCAAAGTTCCAAAGTAGTAGAACATCTAGGCTAAAGCACAGAGATGCATTCTGAAAAACCTCCCTGCCTGGCTGTCACACATCCCAAAGATGCTGATCTGAAGCTTGGGACTATGGTGTAACATTAGGCCAAGAGGTACTCAAAAAGCAGAACAGTGAAGCATTCTGTGATATCTGCCTAAAGATAGGTGGACAGTATATTCACACCAATTTGTGTCTTCATACATGTACTTTGGATAATGATGCCCATCCAATATATTTTGTATACAACCAGAGATATGAAAAATTCGTGCTCTATATGAGTAATATGAACTGTACTGCATTCCACTGTCATATATAAATTTTAAAAATTGATTTAAAAAAAAGATAGGTGGAAAGATCCTGACAGAGACTATAACCCAAGAATGGCTCTGCAAGACCCATGGACTGATGAAATTACAACTGGAACAACACATTTATATTACGGAGACAAAAATGTGAGCTACCCCCTAAAAATTGAAAACAAAGGATATATACTTACCCTCAAAGGTTTACTTCAACACTAAGAGATCTGGCCAAAAAGATGTAAAACAAGAGGGTGACTCTTTCTTGGCTAAACAGTCACAAAGACTGTAAGTAGATCATTAAATATTTTACTTTACCTCTCAAGTGTTGATTTTTATGTGTTTTTGCCCATATAATACATAAATAATAAATAAATGTTACATAAATAAATGTTTAATCTGAAATGTATCAACATTTGAACTGTGATTTTTGACAGAAGTTTTAATTTTAATTTGGTTTTCAAAGGCATTTTTGCAGTTTTTAGAGACCATTTGGTTTCTAAAACAATTTGATTCTCAATTCAACTAGACTTGACTCAAATCAACTAGACTTGACTCTAAACTGATTGGATTATCAAAATATCTACACAAAGAAAAATATCAATCAAAGGTGTCATTTAGCCTAGGCAGCCAGGAAAAAGGAGAGTCACTGTGGATAATATGAATTACGTCCAAACACTATTCAGTCGAGAAAAATCTTGGCTGAACAGAAACTATTTCCTTGACAAGAATAAACCTTAGCTGTGAAATACTTCTTTAAAATCACTAAAATTACTCTGTTCATCTTACTGTGCATTCCTTTGTAGCTTGTTGCTTTCCCAAAGGGAAATAAGTTTCTGTTGTTATTTTTTAAAAGTGGTTGGGGGGACAAGGAAAAAAAGACTCCTACTATTTAAATTGTAAAATATAACACTGTTATCATAATAAATGTAAAAATTCCAAATTTCCCATCAGAAAAAAAAAATAAAGTAAATCCAGAGAAGGCGAAGGGAGAGAGGAGACTGTCCTGCCCTCCAAGCACTACCACCATAACCTGTCTTGAGGGAAGCCACAGTGCCAGAGGTAGGCAATCACCCCTTTTGTAAGGAGCTCTGAACATTGAGGCTGACTGGCCAAGCAAAGGAATGCAGAACATGCAACACAGTCACAAGAACCACCTTTTGGATACAGTATGCATGGAGTTAAGCAAAAGGGGGATATCTGAAGAAGGAATATGTAAGAATAAGATCTGATTGGCAAAAGAGGTCGGATTATCAGAAAACCCAAAGCAACAGAAAATAGAGATTAATTTTTCATTAAGCTGTTAAAAACAATATTTATAGTTATCAATAAGTTGCTAAACCACAAACTGATTATTAAAACTATGATTTTAAAACTGTTAACCAATTACTCTGCTTTAGTCATCAGCTGTCCTCTAGAGAAGCAATACTGAATGGCAATAAAGTCCACACATTCTAAACCAAATTAAAATGAGGAAATTTGCCATGTCTGACCAAAGCAGTCCAATGAATTATGAAACATAATTTGATCTTTAATGAACAAAGAATGGAAAAAAAGTCATTTACATTAACTCACTCTATTTGATCAGGTGAGAAATTCAAGACTCTAACAATCACAATCATAAACTGAAGGGAAAATTTCACCACTTTTGAACAATGTATGTAAAGGAATTCACACACAAAAAAAATAATTTATCCAAAATAATTCTCATTGCGCCTTCCAAAAGAATGAATTATTTAAAAATTCAAGACTTGTAAATCTCGAGAGTTATTTTAAAAATAAGTATTTAGAATGTAGGGTAGACTACTTCAAAGAAAACACTGTTTTTACATTCTTGCTGGTGTGCATGCCTATCATCCCAGTGACTTGGGAGACCGAAGCAAGTTTGATGTCAGCCACAGCAACATAGTGAGACACTCAGCAACTAAGCAAGACTGCCTCAAAATAAAAAAATAAAAAGGGGTGAAGATATAGCTCAGATGTAAAGCATCTCTGGGTTCAATCCTCAGTACCAAAAAATAGACAAATAAATAAAATAAGATGCTGCTTTTATTTTTTGTAGCATTTACACATAGAAATTTAGGAGATGAAGAAAAGGAAACAGAAGAATGCAATAATACAACTTACTATTTTACTATGCTATAGAATAAAGCAAGCCAATGTTAAAAAGTAAGTTCACAATTGACCTTTTCCATGCATGGGTTTTTCACAATCTAATACACCTTAAAACTTCAGAGGAATTACCTCTACACTTGTTCCCAGAAAAAAATGAGGTTCTACATTATTATCACATCTCTCATTTCAGAATAAGCACAAGAATGCTGCACAAAGGCTGATCAAAGGTTTATAGTATGATTTCTTACTAGTAATTCACATATTACTTAGGCTGGCTGAATCCAAAACACACACAGCTAGTTACTACAAAGGCAATATGGTGAATCATACTTACCAATAACTTAAGCAAGGAGCTAATCTTATATTCTGAATCACTGTTTGATACCATATAATAAATATTTCTGACCACTTCATAAAATATTCTAAAATTAACACTAAATCTAATTAAAGTAGCAAAGTGCCTGAAATATACAAGTTCCTGAAAGTCACTATTATAGGTATAAATTATTACTACAGAACTATACATCCATAAGAAATGTGGCTACATATACGCTATAAGATTCTCATGTACTGGAAGGCACTGTTAAAGCAAACCATTGATGTCATATTGCTATCTAATGACAAGTGGTATGATAATTACATAAATACTACTATGTGGAATACAAATCTGAAAATTTTAAGTTTCCTTAATACAAAGAGTGAATAAAGTTGTTCAAGCTAACTCGTGCTACTTGGTCAGGTAAGAAATTCAAAACACTCTAACAAATATAATTATCTTAAACTAAAGACAAAATTTTACCATCTCTGAACAATGTGTGTAGTTGACAGACAGAATATGACTTAAATGAAATGCATTTTAAAATGCTTTTTTCAAAATAATTCTAATGGCACCTTCCAAAAACATGAATTATTTAAAGATTCTAAGACTTACCTTCTACATTTGTACATGATTCCATATTTCCAGAAGATAAAATAGCATATTACTATCTATTAAAATTTAGGCTTTTGAAAGGCTTAGCATGGCAAATTACTTTCACATAAAATGATATTCCTGTTGCACATGGCTCACTAAAAAACAACACGGAACCATTTAAAATGTGCCTGGAATCCACATTTTTAACAGAATCCAGTTATGAATCGTACAAAGCAAATGCAATTTCTAGGGAAATGATTTTTCCTAATTGTTTCAATACTTTTGAGGAAGTTTATATGGTTATGAAATATGATTAATAAAATAACAAAAACGACAAGTCAGAACCCATCAGACATGATAGATAGAGGTATACACAAAATAATTTCACTGTGTCCACCTGGGCACTAATTTAACTCGGAATTAACTCAAAACAGAGGGGTACAATAGGGAGGAAGATCGGGAGTAAACTGACTTCCTATCTTTCAAAGTTAGATAGCTGATTAGTCAATCCAGAGAATCCATGCCCCAATCTACATTCTAGGAGAAAAGTAAGAACCAGTCATGCTACATGCATATGCTAACAGGCTGTGACAAAGCATTCGTAGCTACAGATTCATTCTTTATACACTTGTTCATTCATTCAACAAATATTTCCAAATATTTGATGAGGTTATGTCCTTAAAGTTCATGTGGGAAACAATGCAGAAAAGCTCAGAGGTGAACTTTATGAGAGCTTTAAGCCAATGAGTGCATTAGTTCCTTAATAGGGATTAACTGGGAGGTAACTGCAGGCAGGTAGACAGTGACTACAAGAGATGGGTCATTGAGGGGCATGTCTTTGGGGTTTATATTTTGTACCTGGTGAGCAGAGCTCTCTCCGCTTCCTGTTGCCATATCACAAGTTGCTTTCCTCCTCCATACTCTTCCTTCTGTGATGTTCTGCTTCACCTTGGGCCCAAAGCAGTGGAGCCAGCCATCTATGGACCTCTGAAACTATGAACCCCAAATAAAGTTTCACTCCTCTAAAATTGTTCTTGTCAGGTCTTCAGTGACACCAGCAAAAAATCTGACTCAAACACATTGGTATGGGTCAGGCATTTCCTATTCCACCCTCTGGTAAAATCAAGATCAAAATCCCAGCCTCCCAATGCTTCTGTTCTCGTACCATACATAGAAATCAGAACTGAATTCAGCAATCAACAGTGACTTCACTGAGAACAGCAAAAGCAAAGAATTGAGTATTTCAAATTACTCAACCATTTCATCAATGAAATGAAGCTGAGAACAGCAAAAATCAGCAAATGGAACAGTTGGAATATATCAATACATTCTTCCTTTAAAATATTAAATTTAATGCATTCAAAGAGATATAGAAGTTCCAACAAACTTATCAACCTATAACTCAATAATTATTCTACCTCTAAAGATAGACTAGACATTTTAAGTTGTTTTAAACAGAAAAGATCAATAATTTTTAAGAATTAACATTTTGCTCTTTTTGCTTCAAAATCTTTATTTCTGTCAAAAACAAAATGTTACAGACATTATCTAAAATATCATTACCCAGTCTTTCCCATCATCCTTTCCTACTCTCTCCCTCTGCAGAGATAATTATCAGACTATTATTTCCATTCAGGATTTTCGTTTTAATATGTATGAATGCCTAGACATAATAGATACCACTGTGTTTTATAGGTCAAAGTTTTGCATAAGTAGCACACTATATGATACAAATCCTTCTGCAGCATTTTTTTCTATTTTTGACGCGCGCGTGTGTGTGTGTGTGTGTGTGTGTGTGTGTGTGTGTATGTTATAAAAGTATTACATTGGTCCAACTTCTATATTTATGGCATAAATAAATCAGTTTGTTATTATTCCTCAACTTGAGTTGCTGACTATTAAACACACACACACACAGAGTTTGCATAGCTCCCATTCTATTGTTGAAATGAAGCAGGCTATAGCAGAATTAATACACACATGTCTGATCTCCACCATACTCTGCTTCATGTATGAATAAACACACCTAGTATAATGCTGTACACATGCAGATGAGCTCCTCCAGGCAAACTTGTAGTCACAAAGGTGTTGGGTCAGAGGCTACACCCATTTTCTCTGCTTTACCAGGAATTGTCAAATTGCATTCTAAAGTGCAGAAAAATAATTTCTCTTTTGCCACATTCAGATTAATGTCAGGATATTGGATATCATTTTTTGCCAATGTGGTAACTATAAAGTGGTATTTCACTGCTGGTTTTTGTTTGTTTCCTGTGTTCTTGCTTTTTTGGGACAGTACTGGGGAAGGAACTCAGAGGTTCTCTACCACTGAAGTACAACCCCAGCCCTTTTTATTTTTTATATGAGACAGGGTGTCTCCAGGTTGCTGAGGCTGGCCTTGAACTTGTGATCCTCCTGCCTCCCAATTCACTGGGATTCCAGGTGTGCATTGCTGTGCCCAGCTTCACTGCTGTCTCCTAGATTATAGATATTTGGAGATGATTGAGTCCACAATTCAGGAAAGTGAACAGCTGGTCAAGAAGGTAGAGGAAAATCTCTCAGTCATGCTAAACAAAGTCTAAAGCCTCAGGTCATTCTCTGTTTGCTCCCCTACAATCATCTACAGCAGTAATAACTGCCATCTGGTATCTGAGACCCTCGCAAGACCTGAACACAAAGAACCAGTGGTGTACTAGGCACTCTTTCCCCAATAATGAGCCAGATCTCAGAACAGTGTATTAGATCTTACATCTTGTTACAGAACAGAAACAAAAGTCTTCACAATACTTCTCCCTACATGATATTTTCTATTTCATCTGTGTAACTGCTAGTTGATGTCATGATCCCATTAATGGATCATATCACCGAGTTTAGAAAATATTGGCTCTCTTCTATGCTCAATTGCTTAAGGAGAAGAAAATTCTCTTTTATTTTTCCACTTCTGGCTGAGGGTCCCTCCCTATTCTGCAAAGTATTAAGAGCAGGCATATCTAAATTGCCCTTTGTCCAAGAGTCTCCAGGCTTTCAGTACTCAGTGTTAAAGTTTTATCTACCTTTCCTATAGATGAGATATAGAATTGTGGATGTCTGGCACTCTGGGGGGTAAAATTTTAAGGGCTTTTTTTCAGCTATTTGAGGGAGGCAGTATTCATCTTGAAGCTGTTGTTTGATAAATTGTATTTCAGATTTTAGAGATGTGTGGGCCAGAAGTATATTTTGAACATACCTAGAAGCATACTTTATTCTGTAACTCATTTGAGTTCCCAAGATTTGCCATAACAAAATTACAAAATTATTTCATTCCTTAAGAAGTAATCAAATAACTTATTGATTGATATTCTTACTGAAATAATACAGACAGCTTCTTTGCTGTTCCAACTGTTGCCTCAAATAATACAGACATTTGTACACAAACAAAATAATCAGGTGCAGGACACTGGGCTTATTTTAGATTGCTTTTATACTTTTCTGAGACCTCAGCTCTTGATTCTAACACATTTCCAATGTATCTAGTTGAGGCTAGGTACTAAAACTATGTGACATATAGGAATAGACACTCTGATTAACATGTAACATGCTGTTAAAACTTATTACCACTCTGCTAACTATTTTTTACTAGTTATTTTATCCTTTCTTTCCATTTTACTGAACGCAATGTAAAAATACACCATGCGGCCAATTGACGTCTTAAGTTCAAGTTATACACAAAGCCAGCACTGAAGGAGATTTGGGGACCTCAAGCATTACACTGTGGTGTCTTTCTAAAAGTGTGCATGCACTCAGCAAGGAATGTTATGATTGGATAAGTTACAGGTTTCTAAATTTTAAAAAAAAAACACTGTTTTCATTCCAATCTTGTTTATGCAAAGGTTCTGAAGATTAGAACTGGCAGGTTATTTCTAACCCTTGCCTTCTCTCCCACCTTCCCTGAGTTCCTCTCGCACCTGGGAGTCTACAAGTGACAACCTGCTATTTTCTGAAACTGTACAGTAGCAATTTGAACAGCAAGCACTGAGCCTGGTGTAGACTGTCCAAAAAATATACCTGAAACCCACCATGTGTGGGTAAACAAAGACACTGGTTGACATCAAGAGTGTTTATAGAGAGAAAACATGCTCAATTTAATTTCAGTACAGACACTCCCATTTCAAAGGGAAAGGTTTAAATATCTTGCTTAACTCTGTGACTATGATAAAGTCTCTTGATTTTCCATGAGTCTGAAGTAGGAAATTTCATATTCTGATGAAGTTTCCTAAAAATTGACTATAACTATGAATTCTTCTTTTGTAATATCTCAATAAATATAAATATGCCACATTTAACAGGAAGTCATTTTAATACTTGTAGAAATACTCCAACTATAATAGTCTTTACATCTTTATGTTCATCTTCCCAACTACATCATTTCCCCGTCATCTCAGTTATTTTGCTCCCATGAATATATAAGATTTAAATGAAAATCCAAATCATCATTCAAAGTACTCATTTTAGGAACAAAACTAATATTACGGCCTTGAATGTAACCTTATTGGGAAAAGGCTCTTAACAGATGTGATTAGACTGGGGATTTTGTGATAGGGAGATTCCTGGAACACCCAGTGGACCCTATATGCCATCACAAGTATCCTTATGAGGGAGAGACAGAGGGAGATGGCACACACACACAACAGGAGAAGACAATGTGATGGGAGGCTGAGACTGGAGTGATGGAGGACACAACTCAAAGAATGCCAGCAGCCCCTAGAAGCTGGACGACAAAAGAGATGAATTCTCTCTTAAAATACTGGGAGGGAGCACAGCCTTGCTGAGACCTTGATTTCAGCTCAGGAACACTGTTTTCAAACTTCTGTTCTCCCACTGTGTGAGAGAAGAAAAAAAAATCTGTTGTTTTAAGCCAATAAGTGTGTAGTAATTGGTTGCAGCAGCCTCAGAAAACTAACATTTAATCAGTCCCACCTCAGAAAAACCCTGGATTTTCAAGTTGTATTAATCAACGTGGGGGACAAACACCTGAGAAAAATGATGATTCTACTTCAGTGTGCTGAGGTGTCTGAGGAGCATATTTGAAAGGAGTAGAAAAAAGAAGTGTGTTTAAAGTGTGTAAGCCAAGAAAACTGCCCAGTCCAAAGGGCAAATGTAAAATACCCTTAAAATCTTTCAAAAAATAATTTGAATAATTATGAAGAACATTTAAGCACTTTTACTACTCTGTTCAGTAATTCCACTGCTAGGAATCAATACTAAGAAGACATGCCAAAATAAGATCAATTGTTACAAAGATGTGCCCAATGGCATGATATTACATACACGATCAAAAACTAGACACAATCTAGACATCCAAGTATAGAAGAAGCAAGCAAATCACAGTGTGTCTCCCTGGCTGAATGTCTTATACACCTATCAAAAACAATGTTTACAAAGATTTTGGAGCTAAAAGAAAAAAAAAACACACCTTTGTGCTATAATATTACATGGAAAAAGCAACATATAAAGAATAAATCCATTATTGTCTTTCTTATTTTAACTGCCTAGAAAAAATACCAGAAAGACATATGCACATTATAGCTGATTTTTTCTTTCTTTCAACACTTTTAACAGTTTTACTAAAATGCCCCAGATATTCTAACCAGAGGCTGTGGGGCAGTATAATGGGGGCAGCTGGCAGCTACAAATGCTCTAGTTTTCTGGGTAATTGCAAGACAGAAGAATAACATCTTACCAGCCAAAACTCCCAAATGCCTTCAAATATACTGCATTATCTACAATGACTGAATATCTGTGAGTCATGCAGGAATAGATACTATTATCACCTATTTACACTGGGAGCACCCAAGGCACAAGAAGTTTTGGAGTCCACTCAAGGTCATCCTACACAAGCAGGAAGAACTGGGACAAAAGCCAAGCCATGTGATTCCAACCTGGGGCTTCAATCCACCTCCCTGTGGTAATGGTACAGCAAGGAGCCAGGCTTAGCTGGGGAGTGGGCAGCTCTTCTTATCAGCAAGCTTCTGAAAGGCAAGGTCAAGGCTCCAAACCTACTCCAATTGCCTGACTAGCAAGCAAAACCTATCATGCAAACCTGTCTCAGACTTCCTTCCCTATGATACTTTCAGATTCATGTATAAGCCAAGGTATAAACCAATTAGTCCTTTTTATGAATATTCCTTACTACACATAATCAGAAATACTGCAGGAGATATTCAACCTTTCAAATCAACATCCTCTATTTACTTACTTGTGATTCAGTGTATTGTTTATATTAATTTATTGGCCCAAGCCCCTCCTTATGATAGAGTTTTAGTTTTGGCATTTAACCATTTTATAAAATATTTTACTATTCTAAGACCCAAATATATTCTGAAACACTTGGATATAGCTGTAATTTTATTTGTAGGGACAAAAAAAAAACTAACTCTCACAAAATTCCAGAAGCTTCACCTTTAAACAAAAATGTATTTAAAAAATTATACAGTGTTTTTTTCCCTCAAAAATTTATATTTTCATTTAGGATGTTAAAAATAATTTGGCATTTGATATTTGTAAATACATTCTAAAAAACTCTATTTTTTCTAATTAATTCTAGTTTTTAAAATAATTTTTTATTAATTTTGAGCTTCAGAAGTTCCTAAAATTAGAGCATAATCAAAGAAATTATATAATTAACTGGTGAAGAAATGGATCATGGTCAAATTGTAGTTAATTTTCAACTTTCAGATTTGGATTCAACAATCTCAAGGCATCAAAAAAAAATCACCTCTCAAGTGTTAATTAAAAACTTCATTCCCAAACTTTCCTCTTTCTATACTGGAACAGATGTTTTGAAAATCAAGCCTAGATTTAACTGTCTAAAATCATGTATACTCATGGGCAATGCACACATGCACAGACAAATATATCACGAATTTGAGAAGTCACATCAACTTAAACACAGCAACAAGAGAATAAATAATTTTTTCAAACCCTTAATGAAAGATATTATTCATTTTTATCCTTTGAGTTGGTATTAGAAAAATATATTTTTTACAAATCCCCAAAGAGCTTTTAACCAGGACTACGTCATTGAATGAAAAATAAATCTCTGGAAGTAGAAAGTTTTTACTGCTATCCTGCTAGTTACATCTAAAAGGTGATACTGGTGAGAGTTGTCACAAAGAACATACTGAAAGATATATTTGTGTCCCCAATAGAATGGAAGTCCACTACCAACCAAAAGCTCTCTAGAACAAACTACATATAGCTGCAAATATCCATCCCTCTTACGATTTGTGTTTGTATAACATTTTAGCACTAAATAAAGCATATAGTACAAAACTTTTGAATATTTTAGAATGTTCTAAAAATGATTCCTAATAACCGAACACAAACAAAACAAAGGCTTAGGAAAAATTTCACATATTAACTGTGTGTATATACATAGGGCACATTTTTTATAACCCTTCAAAGATGACAGATGTCAAGTATCTCAAACATAAGAGTATTTATTAAGGATTGTTTTGAAGTACCATATTTCAAATTTAACCAATGGATGCCTCTAAGAACCCCAAATCAAAATAGTTTTCCTTGATTCAATTTCTCCATGGAGTAACTCTTGAAAGAACCTTAATATATAATTTAACAATAGAGCTGACATGCAGCAGGCTAAAGTTTCTTCAGGAATTGATTTTTAAAATTAATGAATATGTTTGTCTAAAATCTCCATATTTGTTTAAAAAATAGAAACGAAACATTTCAATTTTCTCATAGACAATAAATCAAAGAAAATTGATGGCAGCTACATAAACAGTTCACTGACAGCATCTGTTGTATATGACACAGTGATCTCTAATGCAGAGCATTTAGCCTATTCACCTCTTTGCTGCCATTTTTGAATAAACATGTTTTAAAGCACCATTAATCTAAGCAATGCGAGACATTTTCCTTTCAAGAACAAACACATTTTAGACTTTGGACTAGCTATACAACTGTAAAACCCAGCAGGAAAAAAGAATTTTGTGATACTTGTTTACATTAAAAGTTGAACATGATCCTACCAAGTCTCTCCCATACAAAGGTGCATTGAGGACCTTGGGACATCTATATTCACTATTTTCTTTTATTAGTCTTCTCTATCATGGTACTTGCAGAGTAAGTTTTGACTAATACTCAGAGAACTCAAAAGGGGAAATTACAAGCTTCATCATGAATTTTAAAACAATTTTGAGACTCCAATAATGATGAAAGGAATTTACTTTAATCATACAACCATTTTAAGGAGTAGGCTAAAATGTGAAAGAAGAACAAAAAAGAAAAATAATTGGTATAAAGAGCACACTCTCTCAGTATCCAGTGACCAAGATTACCATGTTTGAAGAACTATAATAATTTTACTTTCCTCAAATAATTCCAAAATAACCAAAAGTCAAATAAACAACTCTTAGAAATATCAAAAGATATGTCAAGGAAACTACATATCAAATTTTATAAATACCCTTTTAACTGTTCTTTGGGGGCCAATACACAAAATAGAATATTGTCAAAAAGGAAATCCTTAAAAAGTTAATCCTTTAAAATAAAATATAGGGCAAATGTAGACCAAGATCAGGAATCACAACATTGGACTATATGGAAATGTGGTAACTAGGGCCTTCTCTCTTCTCTCCCCACACTTGCCCCCATAATGGCTAAGTTTGTTAGGGAAAATAGGTGGGGAAAGAAAGTATAAATGCTTAGTGTTGAAGAAAAGCTGGCCTGTGCCAATACATTGGAGAAACTGTTCAAGAACAGTTTATCTATGTGAAAACGTAACCCCTGGAATGTTGCCAAGGTCACAGAGACCCCAGGCAATCTCTGACACACAGTGACTAACATTTGTGTATTTGTTAAGAGAACCTGGGCAGTAATCTACTTTTATATTATGCATCTCCCTGCAAACAAGTTGGAAAAAGAAAATGCAAGTTAGTTGTGTTGTTGTTTTTTTTTTTTTTTAACAGTACTTCATTTCACTACCCTTTTTATGGATTTACAAAAATATTAGCAGTACCCTGCTCATGAGATACATGTGATTCCTTTCAAGGTGGGAGTCAGCAGCACTGTTTTTAAGTGAAATACGAGAGCAACATTACAATTTCCAAATTCAATTTCAATAACTACGTTAACATGACAAGGTTCTCAAGAACTGCCAAGGACAACAAAAGTGAACTGTTTACCTTGAGTAGCACATTTCACTGTGAGACTCAGATTTTGTACCTCAGCCCGCTTTATGATGGTATCCATTTCAGATTCTGCCACACAGCAATGGACTCTCTCCACCATTCTTGCCTTGTTTTGAGATTAATACCTCCCATTTACATTCTGCCTTCTACTGGTAGCTCTCAGAATGCCATTTTACAGGAATGGAAAGGCACCAAGAAATTTTGCCTGAAGTCATGTCAGACTCCAGCCGTAAAACAAGCGTACCCAGTTCCTGAGCACCAAATAAAGAACATTTCTTTCTCACTGATTAGAGAAATCTAATTTCAATTTCTGTTTATACAAGAAAGAATCAGTTGTTCTTTATCAGCATGATACCAAAATGTATTTCCTGAATTTATGAAATAAAAAAAAGAAGAATGAGAAGTCTGATTTTTATCTAAGAACATATGCATTTATTTCTTCTTCGGAAGCCCACACACAACATGGTGAAGAGTCCACTTCACACAAATTTCCTATTCAAATATTTAAAAGGCATGGGGGTAAGCCTCATTAAGAAGGTCTGAAATGGCCCATTACTATAGACAGAGAGGGCCTGTCCTGGGATTGACTATAAACACTAAGTGCAAAGTCTAAAGCCAAAAGAGAATATTGGGCTTGCAAATTTTCCTCTTTGAGAAGGTAAAAATATTTTTTCTGTCATCTGTGGATATTCTGACTCATAATTTTTCATACTTACATGTTTTCAATTCATTTATATTACAGAGGAAGACTTTTCTTTTAAGCACATCACATTGTTATATTTTTTGGTAAATTAGAAACATTACACACAGAAAAAATTAAAATTATTCTTATAATCATTAATAACACTTAAAACTTAATTGGATTCCATCGTGCTAAAATATTTCTAACATCCTCACTGTAATCTTACAGGACTAATATTCCCACTTTACAGATGAAGAAACTGTTCAGGACATAAAACCACTCATAAGGAACTCTAAAGTTCATTATTCCACTCTTTCTGAACAAAAGTACAATGTACACTATTGACAAAATGCACCAAAATATAAAAACTTGACTAAGTTCACATAATAATTTTTAAGACTTTCAACAACCTATCCATGCTCTCTCCTTCCCCCTGAACAAATCCACATGCATCTTTCAAGGTCTAGTTTAAGAATCATGTCTCCTCTCCATACCGACATAATTACTTCTTTATTGAGTTACAGAATTTCACTGTGAGTTATGATTAAAGGTTATCTTTTCTCTTTGACCTCAATTCCCAGTCAGTAGCTAGTGTACATTCAATAAACCCTCATGTTCAACAAAAGCTTGTTAAAAAATAATGCATATGCAAATAAAACATCTCAACAATGAGATTAAAAAATCTCAAGTCCTTTAATTATGAATTCAAGACAAACCTTATATTAAAGCTTCTCACACTTTGATACACATATAAATCATGAAAATTTTATTAAAAGGTAGACTACATTCAGGAGGTCTGAGGTGGGACCTGAAATTCTGTATTTTATAAGCTCTCAGGTGATGACACTGAAATTGGTTACCAGACCACCTTCTGGATAGAAGAGACTTAAATCTACTGGGATATGGGTACCAGACTTATTTAATTGTTTAGAAAGTTGTTACATTCCTCTTAGATGTTAACTTCCATTTAGACCTGGCACCAAACCTCAAGTTATTAAACTTAATAACTAAGAGCAATTACATGTTTATGTGAATTTCCCTAAATGAGACAATAAGCTTTTTTGAAAAGTACCATTTTTAATGAGGTTTGTATATTCAATCCCAAGAGGCAAGACAGTGCTTTATATGTAGGGGGAACTCAACTTAATATTAGGCAAGTAAATAAAAATGAAGGACTTGACAGTAAAATCTATCATTGATTTTTCTCTTTGTTAGGTCCTTGGCATGGTGCCTCAATACAGGAGAGCCTGTGTAAATAAATGCTGAATGAACAAACAAGCAAGCCATTCTTTGTCTGGAAATCATAAGGTTTTAATCACCCCAATCAATGCCTATTTCTGGTATTTGATCACTATTCTAACAGATTTCATAAGCCCTAGATACAAATGAACCTGCAATGCTAGATGGAGGGCACAACCTCTTTGATACTCTATTATTAAAAGTATTTTTGGTACTCTATTATTAAAAGTAGTTTTGAAATTATCTCTTTCCCCCACCCCATCAAATACTACATACTCTTTCATTCCAACATTTCCCTTTTGCTGTGCCAAGGATGAAATTCATGGCCACTACCGCTGTGTCTTAAGCTCAGGATGACTGCTATTTCAAAAACCACTAGTATCAGAAATACCATTGTTAACCATATGGTGGAAGCCACTATAATAAGTTATTAAGTATCAGGTCCTTAGCTTTTCGAGCACAGGAATGTTACTAAATTGGGAAGAAATCCATTAAACTTTGCATTTATTCCCTAAATATACCAGGCTATTGTTAACAGAATCCACTCCTCTTATTTGCAGAGGAATGTTTATCATAATATCTGAAGTGTGGTGACTGTTCCATTGAACCAAGTCTTACTGCCTTATCGCTACACATCTAATAATAAGATTCAAGTGGCATGTAGACAGGGAAAGTGCAGAAGATATTAAGTTACCAAGCGTGTTAAGTCATCAAGTGCTAAATGAATCAAATATTAAGCATCTACTACACACATTTTGTACCTTATGGTCCTAGAAGGAATATACAGATGAATATCCTAATAAAGCTTTGAGAAAATTCAGACAACAAATTGTACCAAAAACAGAAAAGGATAAAAACAGTTCTTTATTATTTTTAAGCTTCATTTTTAGATAAAGTTTTGGGGATACATAACGAACTCTAAAAGATGCAATATTTGCCCTTTCCTTTAAAATTTTATGCCCTGGACAGAACTGTGTCCCCCTCAAATGCATATGTTAAAGCCCTAACCACCAAGGTGAGGGTACCTGGAGATGGAACACTGAGAGGTAATCAGGTTCAGATGATGTCATGAGGGTGGAGTCAAGAGAAGGGGATTACTGCCCTCTAGAAGAAGAAACACCACAGAATATGCTCTGCCTCTCAACCCTGTGGGCACACAAAAAGCAGGTGGCAATCTGCAAGCTAGGAAGAAAGTCTTCACCAAAAGCCAACCAGTACCTTGTTTTTCTAGGACTGTGAGGAAATTCATTTCTGCTGTTTAAACTTCCCACTCTGTGGTATATTGTTATATCAACCCAAGACAATTAAGACAACTTCTTTTTTATATCTTTATAGAAGAATTACTCTAAGGCATAATTATGTTCATGTAGTTTAAACTGTCATGAATATATTTTTATGATATGTTAAGAAGTTTAGAAGTGGATATAGTAAATAAATATTCATACTTCAACTGCCAGTTGTTCATACAAATGCAAAAAAGAGGGAAAAAACTCTTCATTTATTTTAACAAGTAACTAAGAAATATACTTTGGGGGTGGGGGAGTTACCTCATTAGCAATAAGTGCAGACATGTAGACATTCCCTTACACAAAACCTCTTTCAGCAGCATCAGAAAGAGAATGCTTTTTGCATGTGTCACTTCTCAGGTCCAAGTCTCTAGCACGCTTCTTGTTATATGCAATTAGCTCCATGCCAAGATTTAGTACATTTCATAATAAATCCCTTGACCGCATTAACTGGAGGCTTGGCAAAGTTGGAAAGGCTCTATTCACGAAGGCAGAAAACAAGCCACAGGACTTATCCCAGAGCAAAATGCACTGCTAGATGCCAACACACCACAAATTCCAACAGCCTGCACTGCTCTCCCTTCATCCCTCCCCCTCTATTTGGGGTGGAGCAGAGGGCAGAAAAATACAACCTGCCACAGGACGGTGATTAAAGAGTATATAAGGGTGAAAAAAGCTACAGATATTTGGTTTGTTTACTTCTTCCTCCTAAATCTTGTTCCTAGCTTATTCCCATGACCTAACCTCCAAACCCACCCATCCCACAGAAAACTAAAGTCACTTCATAGATGAGGGGCAGAGTTTCCCCTCATTTAAACAGTAACCATCTGTTGCTCTGAGGAAGACTGGGGCTCCTTCTCAGGTCTCCTATTTGGGACCATGAAAGCCATGGTATAATATGGTGATTCTCTCTGGAAGGATTCTCTGCAAAACCGCGGGAGAAACAAAAAGAGCAGACAGATTAAGATTTTAATCTTAATGTATTCACTTTGCTAATTAGCGCCTCTATTTCTTCATCTGGGAAATGCAGATAGCATAAAGTTGTCGCAAAGCTTAGAAATATTTGGCTCAGAATGCCTATCACATATAATGTCAATTCATTATAGATATTTTAGGTTATGGTGTATTATATACTATAATTTTAAATTTTTACACAATTTTGCAAAAAGTTCCACAATTTAATCACAGGCAAATTTAAACAAAAATATAGAAAGAAAAGAAATAAAATATCATCATTAAAAGTCAATTATGTTCCCTTTGAGATAATACATCACGGACATCATCACTCTACTACTTATAGTAAAAATTCATTAGGAACAGGTGAAATTTGGTTGCCATACAAGAGGCTTGTGGTACTGATATACCAAAAGAACATTATAGATTTATTTTTGGTTGGGGCTCTAGTATACTATTAAAACAAGAAAAAATAAGACTCCTGAAACTATATCTTATTTACCAAAAAAAAAAAAAGCCATCTAAATTTAGAATTATGTTCCACTATGTTAATCAGTGTCTAGACCCTCTGACAAAACACCTGAGAAAAACAACTTAAAGGAGAAAGGAGTTATTTTGGCTCACACTTTCAGACGTTTCAGTCCACGGTCAGCAAGCTCCATTGCTTTTAGGCCTGTGGCAAGGCAGTCACATCGTGGCAAGGGACAGGTCAGAGAAAAGCTACTGAAGTCATGGCTTACCTCATGGCAGCCAGGAGGAGCAGACAGAGAGATAAGGAAGGAGGGACAGGGAAGGAGAGGACAGGACAAGACATATCCTTCTAGTGCACATCCTCAGTGACCTATTTCCTCCAAGTAGGTCCCACTTCCTACAATTTCGACACCTCCCAATAATGCCATCAAATTATAAATCTGTCAGTGGTGTAGTCCAGCAATGAGGTTAGAGCCCATGATCCAATCACCTTCCCAAAGGCCCACCTACTGATGCACTGAGGACCTAGCATTCTACACAGGAGCCTTTGAGGGACTCCAAATCCAAATCATAACCTCCACAGAATTTTAAATGTTTTAATGCTGGCAAAGTGTCTCAAGTGTAATGGTGACTGAACCTAGGGGCAAAGCTGAGTCCCCAATCCTTTTTATTTTGAGACAGGGTCTCACTAAGTTGCTGAAGTTGGCCTCGATCTCGCTATCTTCCTACCTCAGCCTCCCGAGTCACTGGGATTACAGGTATGTGTGATGACACTCAGCAAAAGACGATTTTTCTAAATAAAGTCATATTGCAAGGAGTATACACAGAAGGAGAGGGGAAGTTTGAGACATTTTTGGAATTGATCAGCCACAATCTATAGGAATGAAGCTTATGTCTACAGTAGATATTTTATGATATATCTTTTTATTTGTGTCTGAAAATTCCATCACATCTAAATAAGTCCATGTAAAATTTCTTAACTTCCCTGGGGCAGTCATAACTCTTACCCCATTCGATGGGATCTTCCAGTTAACTAACTTGAGGCCAATTTTTTTTTTAATCAAAAGCAGACAGACTAGTAGGAAGCTCATAAAGACTTTATCCCAAGGGCAATGGAAATCTATTAAAGGCTTTTAATTGAAAAAGTTGTATCATTACTTTTGAATCCTTAGAGGAACATTCTGACTTTGAGACAGATAGTAGGCTGGAATCAGAAAAAAAAATATTTTGTAGGTTGTAGGTTTTAGCAATATTTTTGCCCAAATATGATACTGTCCTAGAATAGGGTAATGACAGTGGAAATGCATGAGAACAGACCAATTTAGGGGATGTTTAGGGTTGGAACTGCCTACACTGTTAAATGTATAACACACCTCTTACGTAGCAAATATTCTTATCGGTTGTAGGTAATTCTACTCATGGAAGTTTTAGCTTAAAATAAAAGAGATATGAATTTTTAAAAATCACATGTTCCTTAAAGGATGATTGAAAGTCATTTGCTTTATCCTATCGTAAATCACAAATATATCCCATTTGTTGACATTACGTCTACACAGAATGTGGAATGGAGTCATATACATCTGGCCTTGCCCATGTTTACTAAGCTATCAGAGTTTTTCTACATTGTGAATACAAATGCTCTAAGCAGTGCAGTTACTCTCTTATTTTGTCACAGTCCAAACTATTCCCTATCATTTTGCTCCCACCCACCCTTCTCCATCAGCCCTCTGGATTAGATAAATTGAAATTTCCAGTCTCTCACTTAAAGAAACAGTCACAAATTTAAGCTTTGCACAATCATGACAATCAGGAGAAGATTACTTACTTGCAAATGAAAAAATTCAAGCCAACTATGCCTCCTATATTCTGTACTTTAATTATTTCCTCTATGTATTGACCAGACCTCTATAAAGAATCCTCTGGCTAGAATCTACTTTTTGATTAAGTATATTAAATGAAATGTTTGTGAAATTTACTAAGGATTATGTAATTTTACCATAAGTAATTATATGATATTTATAATGTGACATCACATGAATTAAGGAATATATCATGTTATAATGCCCACTACTATGAGATTGATATGTTTATATAATACATTCATTAATACATATATAAGATTATGAAATATATTCCATTTGGATAAAAAGTTACTTTATTAATAAGCTGCTTGTTTTATATAAAATCTTAAATAGTTTGTAAAAATAGAAGAAAGATGTAAACCACAAATAAATGAGCAGGTATGTCAATAATTAAGAAACCCTTGGGGAATGAGCAATCACAGTAGTATCTTATTAGTAACAAACAAAAGTTGTAGACCAGAAAATGTACATATATACAAATTTGGTATGTGGTTCATTGTTCACAGACATCCTCTTCCAAAAAGCTTCCTTGAATGCATAATCACCTAGTGAAAGACAAGTCTCTGGGCTGGAATCCAGCTGATAACACTCCCTCGGCAGTGTAATAAAGGAGGTAAACTCAGTTACATTTCAGTGCTTCTCTGGGATGCCAACAGGAAGGGCAGAGAAGGAGAAAGAACCCTGAACTGAGAATTGGGTACAGCCTGAAAACTCACAGAAATTTCCAGTCTCTCACTTAGAGAAACAGTCACAAACTTAAGCTTTACACAATCATGACAATCAGGAGAAGATTACTTACAAAGGAAAAAATTCAAGCCAACTATGCATCCTATATTCTGGACTTTAATTATTTCCTCTATGTATTGACCAGACCTCAATAAAGAATCCTCTAGCTAGAAGCTAATTTTTGAATAAGTATATTAAATGAAATGGGAACTCACAGAAGAGAAGAAAGAAAAGACAAGACAGAGCAAAAAGATCTCAATGTTTCTCATATTTCTCCTGGGGCCAGTTCTTACACTACTTATAAGCAACTTTAAGGGTAAGTTTTCCATTTAATTTGTACTGCCAACAAAATTACAGCAATGAAAATATTTTATAAACATGACATCAGATAAATGGTCTTAGAAAATCCAATTTCAGAGAAATTAGGAAAACTACCCCATTCACAATGCCTCAAAAAAAAAAAAAATACTTGGGAATCAATCTAACAAGAGAGGTGAAAGACCTCTACAATGAAAACTACAGAACACTATAGAAAGAAAGTGCAGAAGACCTTAGAAGATGAAAAGATCTCCCACATTCTTGGATACACAGAATTAATATTGTCAAAATGGCCATACTATCAAAAGCACTATACAGATTTAATGCAATTCTTATCAAGGTTCCAATGACATTCTTCATAAAAATTTGAAAAAGCAGTCATGAAATCCATTTGGAAAATTAAGAGGCCCAGAATAAAATAAGAGCCAAAGCAATCCTCAGTGAGAAAAGTGAAGCAGAAGGCATCACAGTACCAGGCCTTAAACTATACTACAGAGCTATAGTAACAAAAACAGCATGGTATTGGCACCAAAAGAGACATAAAGACCAATGGTACAGAACAGAAGACACAGAGAAAAACCCACATAAATTATCTCATACAAGACAAAGGTGCCATAAACACACATGGGAGAAAAGAAAGCCTCTTCAACAAATGGTGCTGGGAAAACTGGAAATCCATATATAACAAAATGAAATTAGACACCTGTCTCTCTTTTGAGCCTGCACAACACTCAGCTTAAAGTGGATCAGGACATAGGCATTAACCAGAAACGCTGTGCCTATTAGAAGAAAAAGTAGCCCCAAATCTCCATGATATCGGTTTAGGAACCAAATTCCTCAACAAGACTCTGAAAGCACAAAAAGTAAAATCAAGAATCAATAAATGAAATGGCATCAAACTAAAAAGCTTCTTCACAGCAAAGGAAACAATCAAGAACATGAACAGAAAGCCTGAAAAACGGGAAAAAAATCTTTGCCACTTGCACCTCAGATAGACCATTAATCTCCACAATACATAAAGAGCTCAAAAAACTTAACACCAAAAAACAAATAACCCAATCAATAATTGGGCAAAGGAACTCGACAGACACTTCACAGAAGAAGAAATACAAACAGTCAACAAATATATGAAAAAAAATATTCAGCATCACTAGCAATTAGACAATTGAAAACTAAAACTACACTGAGATTTCATCACACTCCAGTCAGAATGGCAGTTATCAAGAATACAAGCAACAATAAATTTTGGTGAAGATGTTGGGGAAAGGTTCACTCATACATTGCTGGTGGGGCTGCAAATTAGTGCAACCACTCTGGAAAACAGTATGGAAATTCCTCAGAAAACTTGGAATAGAACCAACATTTGTCCCAGTTATTCCACTCCTCAGTGTATATATATATATAATTTTAAGTCCCAAAGGACTTAAAATTAGCATACTACAATAATGGGTCCACATCAATGTTTATAGCAGCTCAATTTACAATAGCTAAACTATAGAACCAGCCTAAATGCCCTTCAGTCAATGAAATGAATAAAGAAAATGTGATATATATACAACAATGGAATATTACTCAGTCCTAAAGAAGAATAAAATTATGGCATTTGCTGATAAATGGAGATGGAACTGGAGACTATTATGCTGTGAAATAAGTGAAATAAGCCAATCCCCAAAAATCAAAGGCTGAATGTTCTCTCTGATATGTGGATGCTAAACACAATAAGTGGAGTAGGGAATAGAAGTTCATTGGATTAGACAAAGGGGAATTAAGGGAAGGGAGGGTGGATTGGAACAGGAAAAACAGTAGAATGAATCAGACATAACTCTCCCATGTTCATATATGAATACATGACTAGTGTAATTCCACATCACATAAAACAAAACAAAAAATGGGAAACTATATTCTATGTATGTATGATGTCAAAATACATTCTACTGTCATGTATAACTACAAATAATAAAAAAATTTTAAAAATTTAATTCACCTTTACCTCATGACCTTGGAGGAGATGTGAAGACCCTATATGAAAACCACATACACCATTATCTTTCATAAATACTACAAGTCAGACTCACCTAAACTCAAATCTCAACTGTACCAATTCTAGCTGGGTTATTCTGGACCAGATAAATAAAAACTGTGCTGCTGATATTCCTCATTTATAAAAAGAAGACTACAAACTTTGCTCTCCATTACAGAGTCAACAACCAGATGAAATATGCACCAAGTGATTTTAGCACAGTACCTGACAAGTACAGTGCAAATGTAACTACACATTATTGTGGGATAGAAAGGCAAAACGGCAATTCTTCATCAAAATATTTGTATCTCTACTCATAATGCCACCCCTAAGCTAAGCTCCAACAAGGAAAGTACTTGTTTCCATGAGATATTTATATATATATATATATATCTGTTTTCCTATACCTGTTTCAATAGGAAATCAAAATGTATGTGGTGCAAGAATTGATAGACACAAATGACTATCATGTTTCCCTTTGCATGCTATTAAAAAGATCCTCCTCCATGGGAAAGAGACAAGTTTTTTAAAAAACTGAACAACCCACAGAAAGATGTCACCCTCTTCCATCCTTCATTTAAGAAAAACGAGTGAGGAAGAGGAACTCAAGAGCCTTTTTATACAAATAGTTCCAAGCCTGACTATCCATCAGATTCACTAGACAGCTTTACAATAATAGACAATCCTGAGTCTAGAATGGAGTCATTTTTCAGAGAAGGGAAGCAGCATTTTTCAAAGCCTCCATGTTTAATAAGGTGCACAACCACAGGTGGGACACTGTCTTACCTTTACAGGAAGTTGCCTACCTTCCTTTTGCTTAAGGCCTACTCCAGGATATCTCCACCTGCTTCACCAAGATGACTTTCAGACCTGGAAGACACCCTGGCCATCATCTAAAGTGAAATCAACAGCTTATTGTACTGCTGACCTAAAGGTGACCTACACAAGGCAAAATACTTCCCTAGGCCCCACAACTCTGGGACCCTGAAGAAAGCAATATCTCAGAGTGGGAACATGTGATGGAACAAACCACTTACACCCTGAGCCAGGAAGCAAAATTATGGAGGAAAAGCAGGATCCCACAATCCCCAACCATCTAAGGAGTTCCCTTAAGTCTCCACATCCTAAAAGCCCACAGCACATCCCACTATTACCACCTTGGAAACCAAACCTTCAACACATGGACCTTTGGGGTTCTCATCCAAACCACAACACCAAGTCAGCACGGTTTTGAAGCACAGTAGCACAATGCAGCAGCCAAAGTGAAAACTTAAGTTTTAAAATTTTAGCTTCAGTTTTGAATGTTCCTAGCACAAAGAAATAATGTTTGAGGTAATATATATGCAAATTACCCTAATCTGATCATTATACCTTGTATATATGTACTGACAAATCACATTTTAACCCATAAGTTACAGACCATTATATGTCCATTAAAATTTTTTTAACTTTTAAAAATATTTTTAAAACTAAAACATAAATTTACCCTCCAAACCACAACCCAGGGGGAAAACGAATTCTATTTAAGCCCCCAAAGGAGGAACACCAATACTCTCAACTGCATTATTTCTGCAATCTTAAAATTATGCCACCATCTTTTAATGGGCATTTTTAAGTAAGCAATAAAATCTTTCATAAATATGGAAAAGTAACCCTCTGAGAACTTTATTGAGTATTTTGAAAATGATTTAGGCTGAGGTTGGGCTCAGTGGTAGAGCACATTCCTGGCATGCATGTGAGGCACTGGGTTTGATCCTCAGCACCACATAAAAATAAAAATAAATAAAATAAAGGTATTGTGTCCATCTACAACTAAAGAAAATATTTAAAAAATGATATAGAGTATAAAAAAAGTTTAAAATTTCACTGTAGTAAATTAAAGTCAAATACATTAACAAGTATGATTTTTATTCTTCCTACATTTGCTCATTTGTTATGAGAAAAGATATGAGAAAAAATAAGTACATCTTCCTATGATTATTGTGAACCAGTTCACCCTGCAATGTCCACATGGAACAAGTGTCAAACAACCCTTTCCTGACCTTTTCTTGCTTATTTCCTTCTTACTGAAAATGAACTGACACAATCTCACTGAAATACCTGGGGGAAAAAATTCTTATTCATTTTTTGGGTTGCATTAGGATTTCCTTTATTGTCTAATTCCTAAAAGCAGATCAAGCCAAGCACTCTAATCTGACTCGTGAATTCTCTGACATTCAGAATCTCAAGAGCTGTTCAGATATATTCCTTGTTCTTTTAGTGTCCCACATTGAAGTGGTGTTTGTTCATGAAAGAGGTAGTGGATTGAAAACTGAAATTTAGGTCTGAAACCATTTAAAAGCCTTCTTAGTTCCTCCCTCTGTTAGAGACAGGGTTCAGTGTGGTGACACCATGGATGCAAAAAGAACAAAAAAAACAAGGGAGCATGCTTTCATCAGAGATTGCATTACAAAAAAAAACAATTAAAATCTAATAAGTAAACAATTACTGACATCCCTTTTGTGAGCCTTTACCTAGAGCAATATGGAACAAGTTTGAAAATGACACAGCCCTCTTGGGAAGGTTTTCAGCCCTCTTTGGTCTCCTAAACTTTCTAATGAAAAGAACTTCTGAGCAATGTCCTGCCTCTATAGCTAGTCACATAGAATATGTGAACAACTTCACTCCAATGAGTATTTGATTCACATCCCTACATATGTCATTTTCCAAGAAAAATGAAGTGACTTCTTTTCATAGAAAGTGCAATTAATCTTGTGATTTTTCAAATATTCGAAAAAATATAAAATGATGAATAATTCCCAGAGCCCTTTTTTAAGTAGAAAATATGTTCAATTACTAATCAAAAGGTGAAAAATAGATATTGGTTTATTTAATATTACCTTCACCTTTCAATATAACAATTTTAATCTTTAAAAAAAAACATGGACAGAACTGTGGAGATCAAATAGTCAATACATTGTAACTCTCACAGAAATTATTTTTTTTAGAGGGGAGGGGAGGGGATACCAGGGACTGAACCCAGGGGCACTTAACCACTGGGCCACATCCCCAGCCCCTTTTTATTTTTTATTTTGAGACAGGTCTCTCACCAAGTTGCTTAGGGCCTTGCTAAGTTGCTGACGCTGGCTTTGAACTTGCAATCCTCTGGTCTCAGCCCACCAAGCCAGTGGGATTACAGGTGTGTGGCACTATGCCCCACTATTTTTAGACATTTGCTTTTTAATGAAAACAAACCAAGTGGCCATTTAAGAACTATTCGTGAAATATAGAAATCTACCTAAAAGTAAAATTTGGCAAAAAGTCTACATTTGTACCTCAACCCATGAGTTGATGTGTGATAATGCAGGGTCTTCTGCCACAGGGTCACTGCTCAAACCCTGGTACAGATTTTCAGTACAGCACAGCAGTAAAGAGCAGGAGGTATCAACTTAATTCTGGCCCTACCCCTTACTGCCCATGTAACCTGAGTCAAGTTTCTTAACCTTCCCAATGTGTCAATTTTAACTTCTTTAAAACAGGAATGGAAACAAAACTGTCCTTACCAATGTGCTGTGAAAAAGATATATGGGTGAAGCCTTCTTTACAGTGCTTCAAGAACTGTAGCACTCTATACAAAACAGCCACACCACGGGACAGAATGGCTAGAAGAGTGTCTCCTAGTGAACAGTCACCAATGCACAGGGCAGCCTTCACAAAGGTGGGCCTGGAGTCCACACAACCCATTTCACATTTTCCTCCAAACTCAACAAAGCCAACTAGAACTATCATCATGAAAAGGGTAATAGATTGATTTGCTTGAAAACAGCACAGTTTTGTAATCTAGTTTGCATTAACCTGAAAATGATATCATCAATATTTGAGAAAGGTTATTACTAAGTGTGTAAATGTTTGAGGAATAGTCTAAGTGTGTAAGCCAACATTTCAAATGAAAGCCACAAGCTACTTGCTCATTACACAGCAAATCCACATCCACTTTGCCGTGTTGATTTATACCTATTTCTTATCTTCTGTGTTCTTAGTGATAATTAAAGGAACAATTGTTCATTCTATTACTGTATAAATACATTATCTTTCTTTTGATTTCAGTATGCCACAAAGTCAAAATGTCAAAGCATAATAATGATGCCTACCAAACATCCCAATTTCTTTAATAATTTCTATGACCTTACCTTTATCAGCAAGGCACGAAACGACTTTCTCTTCCTCTCACATCTAAGAAAGAGTAAGCTGAACTCCACCTTGTCAACAAAAAGAAAAAATATATATTTGTTTTTATCTATTGGCTTGAGGAAAATCTGGATTATCACTTACCAGTTCAAACGCAGAACTGATGGTATACAAAATTGAACTGAAAAATATACACATATCATAGCACCTTAAAGTTCTCACTTTTGAGCTCCAAACTTATAAATAAGAGAACAGATACTATCCAATATAACAAAACAGACATCATATTAAGTTTTTCTTGCAGGTTTCCAAAAAGAAGCAAATACTAAGTCTAAGCAGACTTGGCACTGTGGGGATTTTATTTAATACAAGAGTTTTATTCAAATAAAAGAACAGCCATAGATTTGGAGAGTAAATATATAAACTAGATGTTACTCCAAAATATTTTTCTCACTCAGTTTACTTACTAAAATATAGAAAACAAAAAAATAAACACATCAGATTTCTATAACCTTATGTTAATACTCTCATCACCAATACCTTATTTCAATAAATTATTTAAACCATAATTCAATCTTAATTAGGTATGAAATAGTTTTTCTGTATTTTTCAAAAGGTAAATGTGAAACTGGAATAAAGTTCAAAAAGCAGTAGGGCTATGCAGTAAAGCTGATGTCAAAAATAAGATTATAACTGTAAACACTCTCCATTCTCTTGCTTTCAGGTTGTCAAACAAATTAATATCTGCATTAAACTGCTAAAGTTAAATAATATTGATATAACATTAAAACAATACAAAATCTATTGCATATACAGTTCAAAATAATAATGAGATTTTTGCCAGAAAACAACTGCATTTAACCCAAAATCAGAAGAGACTTTGGATTCATGAAGAGAACATTTTAATAACTTGAAAAACAAAAGTACATATATAATGCTAAGTATGAAATTAATAGGTTCATTTATTTACCCTGTGTTGTAAAGAACACTGAAGTTTAAGAGCATTGGCATCACAATGGTGTAGCCAACATAGGTCACAGCTCGCCACAAGAGCATCATACTGAAATGCTTCCTACAGGGGCATCTTGCCTGAAAGGTCTACAGGAGACAGATTCACCTAGAAATGTGGACTTGACACATAGGAGATATGTAATTAGGATCAAGGAATTAAAAATTGTATCTCATCTGGGCCTTAGATGAGTTCCGAACCTCCTATGTTTCAATTTCCTCATTTGTAAAGTCATGATATTTTGAGAAAAGTTGTGATATTCAATGAGGACATTATAAATGTTACCACCAGGATGATTAATGCGGTGTATTAGATATTTTTAACATTTAATTTAAATCAAAATCTATTTATTCATTATAAAGTATTGCAAGAAATTTTGATTTTGAGATTATCCAAAGATAAAACTTTCAAAAAGAATATTATTTTCTTTATTTTATATTCTTTCACAACAATTTCTTTTTCAAAGAGGGACTACTTATGACTCTCAGAATTCAGAAACAAACTGCATTTTGAACATGAGAAGCTAGCAATCTTCTCCAAAATGAAGAAAAGACAGAGTATGTGACTTAGACCCAGGCCCCAAATCTCTTTCAGACATTTTCCTATCAACTTAGACTCATGAGAGCATACACGTTTGGATTACCAGCCAAAACCTGATGTCAATCAAATCTGAAGGACAGCAGGACTGTTAAACTGTTAGGTCAAAGACTGTTTGAACCCAGGAATCTTTTCAGGGTAGACAACCTGCTGAAGTCATAGTTCTTACTAAAAAGCTCTCAGTTTGCAGAGATGACCACTTGCTCCCAAATGATAATATACCTCAACCCCTAAGGGAGAGAATGATCATAGTCCTAGGACTGACATGAGGTCAAAAGCAATACAATTGGCAGGCATGGTGGTGCATGCCTGTAATCCCAGAGGATTGGGAGGCTAAGGCAAGAGGATCATGAGTTCAAAGTTGGCCTCAGCAACTTAGCAAGGCTATAAGCAACTTAACAAGACCTTGTCTCTAAATAAAATATAAAAAAGGGCTGGGGATGAGGACGGGGTTGTGGCTCAGTGGTAGAGTACATGTCTAGCATGTGTGAGGCACTGGGTTTGATCCTTAGCACCACATAAAGATATTGTGTCCATCTACAACCTACAACTAAAAAATATTTAAAAAAAAAAAAGGCAGGGGGTGGTGTTGGAGCATGTGACTCAGTGGTTGAGTGGCCCTGGGTTCAATCCCCAGTTAAAAAAGAAAAAAGAAAAAAAGACAATACAATTTCTATGGCAATTTATAGGATTATATCATAAAAGAACATGTCTAACAAGAACCATGCTGGTGTAAAATCAGGAATTTAAAAAATACATAATTCAGGGGACTTCAAATCACTAACAATCTGGGTTTGATATCAGCTAATGAGGAGGAACTCCATCAGTACACAATCTGAGCATAAGAATACATAATCTGGCTGTCCATTCACAAACCTCCATATGTTTGCATATTTTAAAATCTGCAATATTCTCTTCAATTAGAGGAATCAGCAAAAAGCAATGATATACTGTACTCATGTTTCCTCTCATTCATCATGACTTTGGTAGATGTTCAACAACACATTCCTTATGAAGTAAGACTTTTAAATGTACTATGTTCTTTATATGTAGAAACTAGATCATTAATTTAAAGAGAGAGAGAGAGAGAGAGAGAGAGAGAGAGAGAGAGAGAGAGAGAGAAGTTTATCTGAAATGGCTTAAGCAGTCAAGCAAGTTTAACTCCTATGCAGGTTTTTATCATCTTACTTCAAGTAGTTTTGAAAACTCTTTTAAATCTCTAAGGGTTCTACTTTTTATCATGTAAAGATTGCTGACACTGTAGTTTGCTTAATTTGCTCATTTTTAATGAAAATTAATTTTTACTACTCAGCTGTGTTTCATTAATTCCATTACATATGAAGTATGGATTTTATATTATTCAACTTCCCTGGAAGATCAGCCAGCTGAGCACTTATTTGGCCCTTCACCCAAGAATTGAACTCATAAATTCAGTGCAAAAGTGGCCTGGAACATTAATTTATCTGCTATTTTCTAAATAACTATTGTGAGCCAGACATTGCAATAAGCCCAGAAGACAACCATGAATAAGCTATATATGGTATTTGTGTTTAAAAGGCAATGCTCCAAATAGCCAAAACAATTCTGAAAAAAAAAGAATAACAAGACTAAAGAATTCACCCACTCTAATGATTTCAAAACACTTTAAAGCTATAGTAATCAAAACGGTGTGGTACTGGCATAAAGACAGACGTAGAGACCAAGGGAACAGAATAGGGACCACAAAAATAAACTCTTTTTTCTATGATCAAAGACTCTTCCACAAAGAGAATAAGATTATTCAGTGTGGAAAGGACCATCTCTTCAACAAATGGTTATGGAAAAGTAGATAACCACCTGCAAAGAAGGAACTTTGACTCTTACCTAACACCACCTACGAAAATTAATTCAAATGGATTGATGACCTAAAGACCTGACACTATAAGATTCCCAGAAGAAAACCTAGAGGAAAAGATTTCTGGCATAAAATTTGACAACTGTTTCTTGAAAATGACACCCAAAGCATAGGTAGGCAACAAGAGCAAAATTAGACAAATAAGATGGGACCACACCAAACTTCATCCACAGCATGAAAGCCAAGCTAAGGAATAGGAGAAAACACCTCCAAATTATATATCAAATTGGTTCATAAAGAATCACAATTTACAAGAAATAACCTGATTAAAAAATGGGCAAAGAACACCTGTAAACATTTCTCTACAAATGATACACAAATGGCCTGTAAACACAAAAAGATGCTCCCCATCTCTCATTGCTATAGGTCAGACCTTGAATGTCCCCTGAAAGCCTGGGAGTTAAATACTATATCTCCAGGGTGGTGCTACTGGAGCTCTTGGACCCTTTGAGAGGAAGGGCCCATGTAGAAGGTTCATAAGCCACTACCTCACCACACACCCAAAGTAATAGGACCATGAGCTGGACCTCCAATACTGTGACCCAAAATAAGCCTTTCCTCTGTTTATGCTTATTGTCTGGATATCTTGTTGTAGTGATGGAAAGCTAAACATTAATCACTACAGAAATGCAAATAAAAGCCACAGTGAGATATCACCTTACATCCAATTATTATGCCTACATCAAAAAGAAAAAAAAGAGGACCGGGATTGTAACTTAGTAGGAGAGCACAGAGTTAGCACATCAAAAGACCTGGGTCTGACCCTTAGCAGGAAAAAATTTAAAAAAAATAAAAATAAAATACCAAAGAAAAGACCAAGGGATATGGAGAAATCAGAGACCTTATACACTGTTGGTAGAAATTTAAAATAATACAGATACTATTAAAACACTGTATGGTAGTTCCTCAAAAAGATGAAAAGAGAATTAGCATATGATCCAGCAATCTCCCTTCTAGGTATATATCCCAGATTTCAAGGATCAATGTCCAAGAATTGGAAGCAAGACCTTGAAGATTTATTTGTACAGTCATGTTCATAGCAGTATTATTCAAAATAACCAAGAGGTGGAAGTAATCCAAATGCCCACTGAAGGATGAACAGATAAATGAAACATGGTAATAAACAACGGAATATTACTCAGTCTTGAAAAAAGGAGATATAGTCACATAATGCTACTGAAATAAACCAGTCGTAAAAAGATAAATACTGTATACACCTAAAGTAGTCAAACTCTAAGAAAAGGGAAGAAGAAAGGCGGTTGCCAGGGCCTGCGGGTGGGGATGGGAAATGCGCAGCTGTGGTTTAATGTGTACAGAGTTTCAGGTTTGCAAGATGCTGAGGGCCATTATCAAGTAGGTATGACACATCGTAATCCTTGCCAGTGTACCCCATGTTAAATGGACTTGCCTTGGAAATTTGCTGCGACCTTGCTTGTGTGCTTTAGTAAGATGACCCTGCTCAAGGTGATCGAGGGTGGATCCAGGTTTGAGGAAGTATCCTGCAGGTTTGAGGAAGTATCCCGGTCCTTGGGTTTAAGGCGTTTCCCGGTTTAAGAATATGGGTTTTAGGGAAGTTGAGGTTGAAGATTATTGCTGCTGGGATTAGGGTGTTCCTGCGGCTTGTTGAGTTCGGCGTGAGAGTAAAATGGGATTTGGAAAAAGCCTCGTGGAGTAGGATTTGGGATCGGACATATTGGAATTGCCCCTGAACGTGTGTGGAGGCTGGTGTGAGATCGGGAATAAAGAATTGCTGTTTGAACCTACAAAGCTGTGTGGTGGCTCGTGATTCTGTGCCAAGCCGAGACATTGGCACTTGGCTTTCGGCAGCAAGATCAAAAAGTTCTAGAGATTCACTACAAAGCAATGTGACTATTCTTATTACTACTGAACTATACACTTTAAAATGATTAAAATGATAAATTTTGTTATGTGTTTTCTACCACTTTTTTTTTAAAGGTGATAAGGCATAGGTAACATACTGGAAGTTATAAAGTGAGAATTCATAGCCTCTAAGTAGAGATAAAATTTAGAAAAGCGGGGTAGAAAGTTCAGGTGGAAGACTGAATCTACAAAAAGTCATTTGGAGGAAAACAGCAAAGTTTAAGCTAACAGGCAAATAACAGAAGTGTAGCCCAGATAAAACTGGAAGAGCAGGTTGAGGTTCACTGCGTAAGGTGGTCAGTACTCAAGGGAGAGTCTCTGAAGTGACAAAACAAGCAAAGCTCTGACCCCGCAGACCAGAAGGAGAGAGAAAGAAGTCAAAAACATCTGCTTCAGACTTCTCAACGGTGACCCAACAAGTCAGCATTAAGGCAGGAAAAATTCAGGAGGAGTATTTCTCGATACAGTCCAGGAGCACATGAGGGTGGCCTGGGATCCCCCCTCCCCAGGCAACCAGATCAGCTGGATTTCTCATAAATGAAGACGCGTCCAGGAAAAACCTTTCAAGTCCAGTGTGGACTTTTACTACCTTTGAAACATAGAAAACTGAAATATCTTCTCTTGAAACTTCTTAGAAGCAGATTACCTCTGACATCCTACACATTTAAAGATTGGGTTTCATGCTCCAAGAAAGCATCATATAAGTCATTGGGGAATTGCTGGCCATTTTTTATTGATGAATGTTTATGGGGAAATGTGCTAAATACTTGAAATTGTTTTTTAAAAAAAGGTAAATCTAAAATATCACCAAAATCTAGTAGATTCAATTCTTACTATTTATGAAAGATAAAGGAAAATTTTCTAATGTCCCATCTCAGATGGTTAAAAAAACTCATATAACACTACTTTAACTGAAGGACAGAATTAGCACTTTTATATTTCAGATGAATAGTTGAAACGGTCACTAAATAGGTAATAATCATACGGAAAGTATAAACTGTATTGCTTATGAGTTCAAAAAATAACCTTGAACCATCTCTTCATACTTTTACAGGATACTTAAAATTACAATTTAGACTTGAGAGCTCTGTCTACAAATATTGAAATTTACTTAAATTATCATATTTACTAAATCCCAAACCCTATTCTAGAACTTTGCCTTCAGAGCTGCTGGAAGCTACAACGTTTCAAAAGCGCCCTTTCGAGGTCACGGAGGCTGCCACAGGGCCAGTAAGAGAAAGCAGACCTCTCTGCCAGCATGTCAATTACCCAGCCCCTGGGCACTCGCTCACAGAGCGCCACAGCTTAAAATCATTATGAAGATAGCATTAGGACAATTAAACAAATTACTCGGAATCAAGAGTACTTAAAATCTATTCCTAACCTCAATAAAAGGTACCGTAAGGCAACCTCAGAAATTGAGGTAAATTACAGAAAAGTGTTACAACATGAGTAAGCATTCATTTGTTTTCCTCTTGCAATTTAAAATTTTTTGTACATTCTAGAATCAGATCTTGGAGTATTTCAGCAATGTATACAAACTAAGGAAGGCCCAAAAGTATTTCAGTAATGCAGGAACCCTCAAAATAGCTTGTGTATATAGATAGTAAATAAAGTTCAAAATTCTTGGCTATTCAGTATCTTTACTGAAGCAAATCAATACTTTTTTTTATAAGTGCTTACTTCAGATTATTTTTTTTAAATAATGAAATGTTAAAGATCCTACTCTCTTGCATAAGATTATAAGTAACAGAGATCATTATTAAAATCTGGAAATCAGAAAGGAATGAAAAAGAGTCTGAGGTAAACTTACCATGTTTTTTAAATAAAAATAAATAAACCCATGGAATACAGAAGATTCCCTTCTCTTTTAGTAAAGATTTAGAGGGGTGGGGGGGAGAAAAACATGTGAGCACTTTGTAAATCAAGAAACATGATACAGACAAAATATTAGCAACCTTGAATGTATAAAATACTTACAGGTAAAGTTAGGAAGTAAATGTAAAGCCTTAAAATAGCAGGAGGGATTAACAACAGCTCCAAGTTCCAAAAGTGTTCATATTTTTACCATATCAAGACTAATAGCTTGCCTCACAAAGGATGTACACATTAGCTAGGTAATCTTCATAAGATGCACATGTTAAAAAAAAAAAAAGAAAAGAAGGAAGAAAGAAAGAAGCAGAGCTGTGAAAAGCCAGGTCTTTGAGCCAGAGAGTTCCTGGGTACGAATTCTCTGTTTGATCTTGGGCTAGCTGCTTAACTTCCCTAATTCTTGGATTCCTCATCTGTAAAATGCAGACAATGCCTAAGACAACATGTATGGAGCATTAGATATTTCTGGGGTTGTCGGGAATCAGAATCTTATTTACATATAAGAGTCTAAAACTAAGCAACAGAGCACACACCTAAGCTCTGGAGGTGCTCAACTCCTTGTCTAAGGCTATTTACACAGCTCACATCTGCCTTTCAAGAGCCTACCACAAGGCACCTTCCCATGCTGATATGTGAAATCCCAAACCCAAACTCACATTAACCATTGTATCATCTTTGCTTCCAAACTCATGACAGAGTCCAACACCAGACTCTGAATAATGCTGGAGCAATTATCATTTCATGGTACTAATAGAGTATAATTTGTGCCAGAAGACTATTAAATCCACAGATAATGCAAAAGTCCCATTGTAACCAAAAATTTCAGGCTGACTCTAGCACATACCAAAAAAAAAAAAAAGTCAAATTAAATGATGGAACACTAAATCATTTCTTATTATTCCCCATTCTCCATTCCCAAAGGTATAATGAAATGAGCACAATGACTGCGGAAAATAAAAGCTAAGGATTCTGTTATTCCAAAGCTGATAACTTAAATTTGACAGTTTCTATTATAGCTGTAATTCCATAACCCTCACACAGTAAAGAGAATAACCAAGTAAAGATGTTCTCCACCACAAGTGTTAAAACTGTAGATTCTTTTTAACTGAAACATTCCAAAGAAATCTTAGCTGGAAACAGAAAGAAGGGGAAATATTTCACTGAGAGCTACAATAGTACGATACTCCACAGACACAGTGATGAACCAGCACGTGACTGCAAAGGCCCTCGAAAGCCAAAACTTACTCTTCAAGATGGCATTCCAAGCTTTAGTAGAAGGAAAATCACAAAACATAGCCAAATATGGCACTAAGTTCACATTGCAAATAATATGGATTTTTAGATAGATCAGAGTTTATGAAAATAGAATTTTAAAAGGCTACTTAGGAAACCAAAACCAATTTTTCTTAAAATATAAATTTCTCTAGAAATTTCTTCTCTAAATTTTAAACCTATGAACTTCAGCCTCATCAAGCTTGATTTATTCAATCTGAAAGATACTTGTTATGCTGCATATAAGTACTAACCAGACCTCAAAGGGGAAAGTGGTTGGTATTCCTGCTCCTTACAACCACTCAATTGCACATCTTTAGAAAAAAATTAAGGCCAAGTATAGATGGAACATGAACCATTTTATAAAAACTAAATTTTTAAAAGAACTCTTTACATGATCTCAAGGAAAAATAACAAATTAGAATGAAAACTATGAAAAGCATACATACTTAGAAATACACATTTTATTTTAGAATGAATAGGAGTATTTCAAAAGTCGAGTATTTCAAAGTCGAGCAGGTCTTTGGACCCTATATAAGGCAGATGAACATGCTTCTAATTCAGTCAAAACTTAAAGAAGAAAAATACATACTATCTGTTAAAGTATAGCCCATATGCAAAAGAATATTAAAAATACATGCTATCTGAGTAACATAAACTTAGACAAAGTAGGTTAGACTAACAGGCTGGCCATATACACTTAAAGTCTGTATTTGATCATTTAAGAAGAGCCTCGAAGAAAAAAAACGAAAAGAAACTACAGCAGATGATCTGGAAGAAATTTTAGTAATACACGAAAAAAAAAAAAGTCTGACTTTCTTCTGATGCTAAGTAATACAGAGGAAAAAACACTGAACAAAAAAAAGTATAAAATTATTTTCATACAATATATGAGTAATAATTCTAATTTTCAAAGATCAAGGAGTTTTCATCTTTTACAATATAAAAAGAGTAAAATTCCCCAATTATCTAGCAAGTAGAACACAAATTATCATTCCTCCTTTTAAAAGTGTGTATATATGTGTCTGTATGTGTGTGTGTGTGTGTGTGTGTGTGTGTGTGTGTGTGTGTATAAGGTGGTAAGAACTTAAGTGCAGGGTTTTTATTTTTTGTATATGTATTTTAGAAAAATTTAAGATATAGTCTTCGATTTTTTTATTTTTAAATTTTAATTTGTTATATATGATAGCAGGATGCATTACAATTCATATTACACATATAGAGCATAATTTTTCATATCTCTTGTTGTACACAAAGTAGAGTCACATCATTTCTGTCTTCATACATGTAATTAGGGTAATGATGTCCATCTCACCTATGCCCCCTCTACCCCTCCCTCCCCTATGCCCTATCTAGAGTTCATCTACTCCTCCCATGCCCCGCCCCCAACCACATTATGAATCAGCATCCTTAAATCAGAGAAAACATTCACCATTTGGTTTTTTGGGATTGGCTTACTTCACTTAGTATTCTCCAACTCCATCCATTTACCTGCAAATGCCATGATTCTATTCTCTTTTAATGCTGAATAATATTCCATTATGTATATATACACCATATTTTCTTTATCCATTCATACTGAAGGGCATCCATATCCATACTGAAGGGCACCTAGGTTGGTTCCACAGTTTAGCTATAGTGCTGCGATAAACATTGATGTGGCTGTGTATTTTTTTAACCCTGTTCCAAGTACTCTAACATCTTCTGAATGATGACTCTGCATCTACTTACCACGGAGCAAACAAGCAGCGAGTGCTGCACCAGGAATTAGAGGTTACAGAAGAAATTACAGTGGGACATTCAGTCTTTCCTGCCTCAGTCTACTAATTTGGGAATCTCAGATAAAATATATGTTACAATGTGAATTGGCTGATTATAAATCCTCATCCTCCTATCTCATGCCTTTGATTAATAAGGCAAATACATTATTCTAAATTCCAAAGTGTTCATGTTCCAAGGTTCTTTTCCCTCTGCTTCTTTTCTTGATACCAAGGTTTGGCATTTGCCTACCCCCGGCCTAGCATGGCCTTTCCCTCAGATCTAACCAAGTCCTGCTAATCCCCCAACACTGGAAATAAAGGACACTTCTTGGCCCCATCCAGGGAAATATGATCCCATTTAATCTCCCCAAAACTAACTCCTGTACCAATGGGGGAATTCCCCCTTTTTTGCTGACTTAAGGAAGTGAACTGTGATTTTTAATCTATAGCTAAAACTAAATTTCAACAATAATTATTTAAATGATAAATACTTATTGAATGTCAATCACATTTTGAAATTTCTGAAAAATCATGTTCTCCCAAGGGTTCACAAATGACTATTTCCGTTCCAGAAAAACAAAATTCACGCCACCCAGGGGCACTCCACAATTTTTTGTTTTGGCATTAAATAAAATAAAAAAGAGAACAAAAATAACAAAACAATGATAACTCAAACTAGAGAGTCGGGCAAAAAAACTAAACTGAGGTACTCCAGGTAAAAACTGAGATGATATTGAACTGGTATTCCATGATAGGCATAAAAAGGAAGAAAAAGAATCTAGAATTAAGATACTGCATGCGGCAAGATCTATGCCTGGATTTCTGGTTTAATTGTGTATCTGGTGCTGTCACTCACAGGGATGTTATTCATAGGTGATAATGTAAAGGAACACTGAGACTGATGATGAATTTAAAATTGAATACACTTAAATCGAGAAGTCCATGAACCCCCCAAAATATTTCAACCTTTTAATAAGGGTCAAGGAGGAGATATGCTATATATGCATCTTTTAGAGGCAAGCTTGTGAAATCCAGAGAAGGATAAATCCTGCTAAAGTGAAAGACAAAGCAGTTTCTCGGAACCTCAGAGAACATAAATATTTAGGAAGAAGAAAGAAGAGCCAGCAAAGACACAAGAGAAAGAAGAGTCATGTAAGTAAAAAGAGGGGAAGTAAGATAATGTAAACAGAAGACATCATTCATTTAACTAATATTTATTGTGTGTTCAATATGGGGCTCCATTTGGTACAGAGGAGGCACATGCCTGAAATAAGAGTCCACAGGACCTGGCAAGTCAGTGGACATTAGTGACTTGGTGAAAGCATTTCCAGCCAGAGATTACAGTGAAATAAACAATGAATGGGTGGTAAGGAACACAGTGTTCTTCCAGACAGAGATTGGGAGCTGCAGTTAGAGGCTGACATTGGACCAAGGAAGGGTTTTGGTAAGGGCAAAAAGATTTTAAGAAAGGAGCCAGCAGAAACGAGGGGGTGGGGGAAAGAAAGAGGAAGGAAGAGAAGAGGGAAGAAGGAAAGAGAGAAAATGATAGAGTAAGAGTATTGTTGGGGGCATGTAATCTTTATACCTTGCAAGGAGAGACGGCAGCATGAATTTATGAGAATGGGGGGCGGGGGATACCAGTATGGGCAGAAGAAAGATGGCCATTTTTGATGACATGTATTTTCTCATAGAGGGAAGGGAAATGGTCATCCTCTGAAAAAAGACAGAGATATATTGAATGTAGAGAGCTTAAGAAGATGACAGTAATATGACCCCTATGAGAAATGGGAGAGGAATCAGACTGGGGACAAACAGAAGATTTGCTCAGCTGCGATTAGTGCCTAAAACACTAGAGACCAAGAATTTATAGCATCACCTATTGATGACCTGTGCATTCACCTCACTGCCAAAGATTTACACCTAAGCATACACTTCATGATGGGTACTCATTTTTTCAGCAGGTTATACAATAAGTGGTCTTTTATATTCATGCTATATATTTGAAAACTTCTAACACAAATCAGAAAAAGAAAAATATTTTACATGCTTAATAAGACCATTACACTGCTCTACTGTCATCTCCAAAAAAAAAAAAAAATTTTTATCAGTCTTGTCATTCAGTGCATGTTGCTCTTCCTCCCTCTTAGCAAGTGAATAAATGAAAAAGATGAGATTTCTGGGCTACAGATGTTGGACCCCACCTTGAAGGCAACTGGAACTGTTGAATGGTTTTAAGTAAAAACTGGTATGAAGAGATTTACATTTTGAACTAGGTACTATATTCTCAGATTCATTTTAATAAAACTAACATTTTACATTTTCCTGAATCTAGAATAAATAAAAATTGAATATTAAAATATCATAAATATATTGCATTGAAGTATACCATTTGTAAACTATAAAACAAAGCTTCTATTTACCACTAAACTATTAAAAATATTTTTTCAGGTAATTCAAAAACTATTTGAGAAGAAAAGAAGTTTAAGATGTCTTCTATCTTGGTCTTCACTGCTATATGAAATATGATTAAAATAAACTTGATTAAAAGGCAATCAAGGAAGTTTGATCTTTTGTTGACTTTTAGCCTATAGTACTAATTTATTTCCAAATCATAAATAAAGTATCTTGAGTTTGAACCCCTTTAACAAATGCAATGATGTAATACAACCAAGTTTTCTTTATAGTCACAAAATTCAAAGAAATGATCACTTTAAATACAATTTAAGTATTTTAATATTAATTTTTGAATCTTATCAAAAGAGCCTTTTGTAAAAGAAATATAAAACAAAACCATATGGTGTACAACCAGAGGTATGAAAAATTGTGCTCTCTATGTGTATTATGAATTGTAATGCATTCTGTTGTCATATATAACAAATTAAAATTTAAAAAAATATGGCCCAGAAAGAGTAGCTAACAAACATTTCCTTTCTAAGGAATTCAGGTTACCCTAACACCCAAACTGACTTACCAATCTTCTCTCCATCTCCCCACCCCACAAAAACTCTTCAGAATATTAACTTGATTTTGATTCTTTTAATAATTGGAGGGTTTTTTTAAATTCTGATCTTTATCCTGACCTCCCTTTGCCTGCCACCAACAATCTCCACTTGCCATGAAAAAGACACAAAAATAAATGATAAAGGTTAGAATCTGTTCTGGGTTCCAGCACGGAGAATGGCCTTCTGAAGACTAGACTCCAGGAATTACAATGGGCATGCTTGGGCCACAAACCACTGTTTCTTTGCACTATATATTCCTTGTATTGTACCCACTCAGAATTCTTATACCTCAGTACATAACCTGACAGACATTTTTTTTCCCTTTTGTTTTATTAATATCAAAATGAGACCAATTAAAACCTATGATAATTAAAGAAACAAATAAGCAATTCATCATATATAGTAGAATCTATCTTCCATTACCTTTAATCTCACTGCCAGACACTAGCTACCGGTGTACTGAACACTATTCTGTCTCATGACCACACATTATTGGGTAATTATTTAATTAAATATAACTTCCAACGGGCAAGAATAAAATATCTCTTGCATTCAAAGATGATGTGTGATTATTTAAATACAGTTTCAGGAATGCACCACAAGAGCAACTCTGAACTGTGCAGAAGATTCAAAAAGATATCTGCCTCTATTTGTATAATTAACACTATTTCTGAAATAAGTTTGAGTCTGGTTCCTATCACAAATGATTCCAAGTAAATAAAACACAGCCACATTGTCGCCTAGAACTTAAGAAAAAGCATATCATAAAATTTTATCCACAAGAAAAGTCCATTCTAAAACATACTATGTCAAAATGAAACATTAAAGGAAAATATACAACCTAAATTAGAAACCAAATGGCAATTGCAAACTAAATACAGAGTGCTACTATTTTCTTCAACTTTTACTTTATACAGACTGAAGATCTCAGATTTTTAGTGGAAAATAAATTCCTAGTACTGCTATTCCCCATTCTGTATTGCTACAGTGTCCACTGCCTCACATTAGTCCTTCTGCCAACCACCACTGACTGGTATCCTCAGGAGCCATAGGTAGCCTAAAGAACCTGGAGAACTTTCTAGAGGCACTTCTTCCATTAAACACACTCTCTTAAACTAAAATCTTTCATTAAGAAACTTGTTTTTTTTTAAAAAAAGAAGAAACTTGTTTCCAAAATATATATTTGAATTTAGACTCTCTCACAAGTCATCATAACTTTTTATTTTTATTTTTTTCAAGGTTTTTTAGGTGTTGGTAGACAGATACTACATGGCAAATAGCAAGCATTACATAATGTTAACTACTGTTGTTACTATTATTATGTCCATTAAAATGTACAGTTTCCTCATAATTAAAGATTGATAAGCAGTAAATACAAATTCCTCACCACCTGGATAAAATGCATAGGACAATCATAGTTTATTCAAACAATGTTCAGGTAATATACAATGTGAAACAACCTGATTGTTATAATAATCTATTAATAAAATTCACAACTGAAATTATTGTTCAATTACATGTATAATATATATATATATGTATATACATAGCATAATTCTATTCTGACCTAAATCTCTTTTGAAAAATGAATTAGCAACAAGCATAATTTGTTTATAGGAAAAATCTTTTTCCTATGATAAGGACCATTTAGGGATACATAAAAGATAATTTCTGCGTCTACACTCAAAAAACTTACAATCTAGTTTGGTGATATGCGTTTTGTATACTTACTAAAGAATATGCCTTTACTTTGATTGATATAAGAAAATGGTGGAATAGGAGGGTCCATCTGGCCTTTCAAGAATAGAATTTAGACAGCTGAAGCAGGGTACTGGATGTTCTAGCAACTCACAGAGTATGGATGGCATATAGCAAGGGAAGAGTTTATGTTTGGTCAATAGAAATAAAAACATCATACTGGGTCAGGAACAACTTTTGGGTGAAACAGGTAATGTCGAGTTCTAATTAGCCTTCAAAGACACTCAGAGTTTATATGCACACCACACAATGCTATAAGTACTTTGTGTGTATTACCACATTTAATCCTCACAACAGTTCTGGAAGGCAAGGTGATATTACTGCAATTTTCCACCTCAGGAAACTGATACACAAAGGGGTTAAAAAATTTACCCTAGTAAGCAGCAGAACTAGGACTAAAATTCAGTTAAGCTGCAGCATCCTTTATCTTAATCACTCTCTACAACTCTCATGACATAGACAAAAACATACATATACACACACATATAAAGGCCTAAAGAATGGAATGGAGTGGGAAAGACATAAATGCCAACTTTTAGGTGGACTTTATTCCAAGAACTTCATGTAAGATGGATGGACAGCAGAAACACCTAGAATCAAGAAGATCAGATTGGCCAAGTTCCAAAGCAGGTTTTATCATTATAAAACAGTATTTACTATCCTATATTCTTACTGCTTTAATATAGGGAAAGAGCAAATTCGTACAGAAACTTAAAAAAATTATATGTCACACCTATATCTTCTTTCAAAAATAAAAGAAAAATAATATATCTGGTTACAGAGACTGAGACAAACAAATTCAATTAAAGAATATGAAGTGAATCCTTCTGCCTTGATTTTTTAATTTTATGGATTTAACCACACTCCTCATATAAAAACTGCTTTTTTAAGTGTAGGTATTGAAAATTAAGTGAGAAATAGCAATTGTTGTCAAGAGCTTCCTTCTGTGAGTTTATTATCTGATTCTATAGCATCTAAGGACTGTTTTGGAAACAGCATTAACTCAACATCATAATGATACTCATGTATCTCTAAATGCTCCTATAGTCACAATTTTTGCTCTTCAAGTTTGTAGTGTATATCATTTAATTTTCATCCTTAATTTCCTATCAGAGGATCAGAGAATGTCCCATTAACAACAACAAAAAGAAAGAGAAAATCAGGACACAAAATGCAGAAACAGTATTGTTAATTTGTTATATCCTTTCAACCCTCAACCTCTCCCCTCATCTGCAGTACATCCACCCAACTGAGGAAAATGTTAAGAAATCATCTGTGAAGGAAGAATTAGACAGAAAAATGGCCTCCCTTATTCCGATGAGGAAGATTCTCCCTGGAGGTAGAATTTCAAATCAACAACAAATAGAAATAGATAAAAACCACCAAAATTTTGCTGATCATGATGCAAATGAGTAACTGAGCTCCTGGAGACCCCAAAAGAGGAAGATTTTTAATGAAATGAAATGAAAATGTTTTGCTTTTGAAATCTTTACTACATCATCCTTTAGTCATCCATATCAAATTAAGCGATTTGTGCACAATCTGGGTCAAAATAACTCAAAAATATTTTGTTGTCTTCATGGATTTCTCAAATATTATGTACTTAGTTATTACTGCATATTAACACTTAAAAAAAAAAAGCTTCATCACTGAATGTTGCTTGTAAGGTCCGTCCCGTCATCTCTATGCCACCTGGTTTGAGATCTGGCTGCAAACCTGCCACACTACACTGATCAAAGAGTTCAAAGAAATCAAGAATACAGGAGCTGACCATATGAGGATTTCAGTACTTTCTATCTTTGTTCTAAAAATAAATATGTGCAAGAAGATCTTCTGAATTGATGTCTTACCTAATAAATTAACATGGGGGAAACACTATGATACTTTACACACTCCAGTACATTTTAAGGCTGGTTTGCTTCTACAGCATCCAAATATTCCCTGTAGGAAGGGTATTAATCTTGTGTGCTGTGGTTTTCAGTTTAAATCACAAAAAAATTAATTTGGATAACTGAAAAGATATAAAGTTATGTTTTTAAAAAGAATTATTGATTAGAACATGTATTTCTTTTTATTTCACTTTACAAGTTACCATGACTACTCCCCAATCTAACATAAGGACTAGCCTCTTGCAGCTTAATTCTCTCACCTCCCAACCCAATTTTCTCTAGATAGACTGATGGGACCACAGTTCAAATTCTTCAAAAAAAAAACAAGGATCTAAATTACTTCCAGATTTGCCTGTTAGTCTAAAATTCTTACATTAATGAAATAACATGATTATAGCAACAGTAAGCTATGTTGACATGATTATCTATTAACATAGTTGCAAAAAGAACGTAGTCTTTTCTAAAAAAAAATTAAAAAGAAAACAGAACAACAAAATGAACAAAAATTCCTTTGGACTTCATCTCATCTGTGAATAATTAGAAGAATTTACATTGATTTGGAAGAAATGGACAAAAGCTGAGGAGATAGGATTACAGTGTCTTTCACTTTGATATATTAAAAATTAAGAAAATGAAGAAGTCACAAAGCTTAAACACACATATATGTGGACACATCCACATTCCAACATCAACAGTAACTAACCTTCCAATTCTATTTTTCTTACACAAATAAGAAAGGTTGTATTCAGTTCTTTGATTAAAGCAAAATAAATGAAAAGCAACAACTAGTTCCACTAAGGTTATGATAACACTTCAATTTTTTGCTCTATTTGAATTCATTATTCACAGTTCATGAGGAGCTAGTTCTATATGCATCATTAAAGATTTAGTCAAATCTCTCTCACCATATTTTAAAATAAATGCCTAATTAAAAATTCTGTAATAGGAAGAAATTATCATATGAATTCCATCAGGAGGATGGTTCCATTTAAATACACTAATGACTATTAAGTTTTAAAACCAGTTTCCCAAATTTCCAAATATATATTTGCTGTGTTTTTAATAATAATAAAAGTATTGCATTTTTTGAAGAAATGACTAATGAAGAAAATTTAGGAGTTACATACAAACAAAAATAATTTCATTATTCAGAGATGATTTTTAAATTATTTTGTGTATTTACTTCCATTTTATCTACTTTTCTTTAATATAACACTGTTTCTCAAACTCATATAATCTGGGAGGTGATATATTAATATCTCTTCCACTAAAATGTTTTCTGTGGTAACAAATGGTATAAAAAGGTTTTTAAAAAAGTGAACAGACATCTTTTATGATTTTTTTCAAATAATAAGAAATGACATGGAAAGTCATAATAAACTTGGGTAGCAAGCAGCTTCCCAAATTTATTTCCCACTAAGTATATTTTCCTTGTTACTCTCTTAACAGCCATCTTGGGAAACACAGACACCACATATATTATAATATTTCCTTATCTTTAAATTTTTTCAAAACCATGACTATTTGAAGGCTACAAAGTATTACTACATTTAAATGTCTCAGAGTTTGCTGTATGTTTTCCAAATTATTATACCGATATGATTCATTTAAGATAAAGTGCTTTTTTATATAAATAAATTACTTAATTAAATAAAATGTTATCCAACAGCCTAAATAACTATTCGTTTCCATCAGTACTTTTTCACTGACCTTATGCCAAAAAAAAATGTGTTATTGTTGCCTAATATTTGTTAACTTGGGGCAAAAGAGACAATGAGACAATCAATCACCTTTATTTTCATTTCATTTCTTTGTATAAGAATGTACATATATAACTATATGACTGGTGTGATTCTACACCACGTACATTCAGGAAGAAGAAGAAATTATACTCCATTACATATGATGTATCAAAGTGCATTCTACCATATAACTAATTAAAACAGATAAAATAATTTTTAAAAAAAGAATAAGGCTATATTTTTTTCATATCACTTCAGTTCTCTTTCCTTCACATTTATTACCTTTTATCTCCTGATGTTTCTCTCAAATACAAGAAGCTTCTCAAGTTAGTTCTTCACATCATTTAGTTTTTCAAAAGAGGAATTCTTTCTTGCCTTCTCTAGACAGACTCCTCTTTGACTTCCCCTCTTAGTCTTCGTGTTACTTGAATCTTTCCTAATTTTTATTAAAATACAAGTTTATTTTCTTCCTGGAGCTCTCTGCTGCAGTTTCATAGGTCTCACATCTTCAACCTTTGCTATGTTAAACTGTTCTCTAAATGTTCTTCTAGTTACAATAAAGACTTTCAAAAAATATACTTGGGCACCTTCAGGATGATTGGCACTCACTCTGAAGCACAGAACTTTTGAATAGGTCCCAAGTTGCCAGGATCTTTCTACTGGTTCTTCCATCAGAGAGTTTGGCCTGGTCCATTGTGCCTTGGAAGATTATTGAAACACTTTTTCAATCCTGTAGCAAGAATGCAAATATTGTCAAAGAGTTCTTAGCCCAATTCTCACTGACGGGGCAGCATTAATTTGAACCTGTCTCCTGGACTACAAAGGAACCTCCTCCATTTGCATATTGCTAGATTGAAAAAGATCACCGAAGATGAACATGCCAACTTTTCAGTTCTCTGTAACCACCTTCAGCCCTTTACCTGAAGAGACCTCTGTCTATCAGGATGCCACAGTCAGCTGCTCTGCCTCTCCCAGAACTTCAGGTACTTGCTTTCTCTGAATTTCTGGTGCTGGATGGATGTAGACAGAGGTAAGAAGAGAACATGGACACAGGAAACAGGAGGCCAGAAGAAGCCACAATGATTATAGTATTCTAGCTTCCACAGAAAAAAAAAGGACATCCACACAGCAGCTGGAAGGCTGCCCAGATTTTTAACTGTTCAAAATCATGGGTCTCCAGCAAGAGTATATGTTACAAAGGAAAAAACCACATTTCCTACACTGGACTAACTGGGTTATTGGTTTCATGAGACAACCTGTTTTTCCCAATGCAGTTCTTAGAAGCAGAAGAAACACATCAAATTTCTATCAATTGCCAATCCTTTCCACCGTTATTGTGAGTTTGATGGTTTTTGTTTTATTTCATTTGAGTTTTTTCCTCCTAGGTCATCAGTGGTCTTTTGGCAGAAAATCTGGAAGAGATCATGTCAAATGCTATTTTCTCTGAGTTTTATTTAAATGGGAAATAATAACTATGTATTTATGGGGTACATATGATGTTTTGATACATCTATACATTGTGGAAAGACCAAATCAGATCCTTCTAAATGATACAACTAAGTTGAAATTGGATTACTGCCAAGCACAAGAACTCTTCTGACCCACTCACATAACTTTCTTTCAAATAAATGTATTAATGCACATGCAGGAGACTAGAAGGCAATATTTATCTAGAAGTCACGAGTATCACCAAGGGCAACACAGTGATAGCTGGTGCCAAAAGAACTGAGAAACAGGCTTTCCCATTAGCTGAAGTGGACAGGTAATTAACAAAAAATAAGCACTAAGCTCTGCCTTCTGAGTTTTATTATTCATACAGTTTTTGTTAAGTACACACACATGACAGTGTTTTTGCATTTGCTATCATTCTAGACCACACAGGAAGGCTAAGTTCACTTGCTTATCACTGATGAGCATCATGATGTTGGCAAGTTCCAAGTACTTGGCCCCCCGATCAATGTCTCTTAAATAACACCAAGCAGAATTTCTGTGCATAATTCATTTTATATCTCATATTAGCTGGCTAGCTGGCTGGCTGGCTGGCTGACAGGCTGGCTCGAAAGAAAGAAAAGTGGGAAAGTAAGAGGAATTATAGATAAGTTATACTATCAGAAGAGATGGGAGGCCTTTCCTTAATGTCTATGCTATCTAGCAATTTACAGTGACAATCCACCTCTGAAGAGTCACAGGAAAAGCACTACAATCAGAGCAACTGCAGAAAAACCTGGGTGTAAATCCTGGCTCTGCTACTTAGTAGTTGTGTGAAAATAAGCAAGACAATCAACCTCTCTATGGCTCCGATTTCCCTGGTGTGAAATAAAGATATCAGAAATCCCTACTTCATCAGATGGCTATTGGGCATTAAAAAATCAGAGAAGTCAGGTAAAAATAACTGTCTGATGAGTGCCTTTAACCGTTATCATCCCACATGCATTTTAAAATAAAACATTCTCAATGGGAACTGGAATTCAGTTCAAAGAACATGAAAGTAGCTTTTTGGTAATCACCCATAATCATTTGTTAATGACTAATAATTTGCTTAAAAATTCATTTTACACCTAGATTATTATGTTCACATATACAATATGTCATAGGCATATTCTGAGATTAAGAAAAGCAAATCTTTTGTTCCTCTCATATTTAAGATTATGAAAATTTGGTTAAACTACAGAAGAGTTGGGGAGAACTACTGATGATTTACAAACAACCTTAGCTTAAAAGCTTAACCTGGAGCAAAGGTTCTCAATGGAATCATTCTGAATTGACCTCCTGAATACCACATTTTGGGCTTGCACAGTGACTACATGGCTGAGAATAGGCTTCTGAATTTCTCCTATTATATGGGAGAGTCCCAAATAACTTTCTTGAGTGGATCACAACTTTTTTTAAGAGAAAAAAAAATGTTTATGCTTATCTAAGTCTAAACTTTTATTCCATTGTTAAGATTATTAATATACACTGAATTTTCCAAGAAAGCAATAATTATGTAAATAGTACTCATTTCTGAGTCACTGATAGAACAAACCTTTTTTAGCCTCCATTTAGCTATGGTGTTCATAATGATGCTACACATGTACACGTGTCTAGCTACACCACTACTGGTGCAGTCATGCCCATATATTTCCATATAAAAATTTATATGATTCTTGAAAATGTGTTAAATTTTTTTATAAAAAATAGCTTTCATGCAAATTTTGCTTTATATTATACTAGGAATACAGTAGAGTATTATGTCAACTGTTTATCATTTCATAATACTTGTGTTGTTATGAATGCATTTAGGGGTTTAAAGGAATAGAGTGCTATCAAGAATAGAGAGCTTCATAGTATTTCTCAAATAAATGAAGGCAGCCCAGAGGAAATGCAAATAACTTAATTACTTTCCTTCAATTATAGATGGAAGAAAAAAATGTAAGTATAACTTGCAGTAAAAAGAATTTAGATTAGGCATTTAGAATAGCATCCCAAAGAAAAACACTATAAATCACAAGAATGAGCAATTTCTAATTCACATTTCTATGCCATTTAAGAATAAGATAAGCAAATTTCTTAAAAATTAAATTGAACTGTAAATTGGGAAAACTCTGTAACTATTCATTAAATGTTTAAAATTTCAAAATGCTATGTTCATTCACATTCTTCAGTAAGAGTTTTAGTGCATTTACAATGATTTGGAGGAACAGGATCGAGTGTGAAATATGTTTCGAATGCTGTAGTTTGAGGTTGGCATGTGCTACTAGTCTAACCCTGACTTTCTCCTTCTCCCCCCCAAAAAAAAACAGGAAGAGAGAGAGAGAGAGAGAGAGAGAGAGAGAGAGAGAGAGAGAGAGAGAGAGAGAGAGAGAAAAGAGGGAGAGAAATGCTGGCCCTGAAAACAGCAAAGCTTAGTTTGAATAGCTCTTAATCCAAACACAATAAAAGTGACTGTATTTTAAATATATGAATTTAGCATTACCCATTCATCACATTAAGGGTAATATAAGCAACAAAGTAACCTATACAGTCTCTGTGCATATATCATGGAACTATTATAAAACTACTAGAGTCTTTCATCAAAAATTTTAATGTTGGAGAAAAAGTAGCTCAAACATTGATACATATTGTAAATAAAGTTCAGTTAAGTAATTTGTGTCTTTAGCTTTCCAAATGTATATAGTTACTCAATAAGTTAAAATTTCTATAGGTAGCAGTCTCACATATCTGACGGATCTATAGGTCAAGCTTTGAACTGGCATGAGTCTTTCCCAAGGGAACTTCTTATTTTTATGCCATGAATGCATTGTTATAAAAATTTAGGAAAGTATAATTTTTGAATAATAAATATTTGCTCACTATTAATAAGCCAGAAACATACTATTTCCAAAAAAAATCAATATTTTTGACCAGGATAGTATAATCAGTGGTATCAATCTGGATTTACAATTCCCTAGGAATCTGGGAACTCTAGACTAGGGACTATGAATCCACAATATATTAGGTTCTAAAAACAAACTGTGGCTATTAAGAGCAAACCCATTTTTCACAAACTGACTTTGGATTTTAAACCTCCTAATATTTCTTTGTCTAAATCCTGGAATTTTTCCTGTAGCTGAAATTCCACACACACATGGACTCCATATCCCCTAAAGAAATGCCCTTTCCAGATGAGTTCCTAAGAACAGAACTATGTTTCTTCGAAGTCAGCAAGCTATTTATAAAACCTACAGTAGCCCCCAAGGGAAGATCAATTGGCAAGTATAAAATAAATTTATATATAATCTAGTAGTTGCTCTGCTTTTGTTAAAGAGAAGAAATAAGACAATGATAATCAAAAAGTAAAGTTCATGGAAAGTGATAATTTTAATATGAGTGTCTGCCATTGGGGCAAGAAAATGCTACTGATTAATTTTCATGACCCTGTAAAATACTTGAATCCTCTACTGAACTGGCAAGCATGTAAATGGAAAGAAACCAATCATTTCATTGCCATTACTGCCAATTTTAACTAGGAAAAGCAACACTTAAAATGTAATAATCTCTTAGTTTTATTAAGATTAACCATTTATATAGGTTCTTTGATATATAAATGGTTGATATTGAATATATGATTAAATTTCTATCATTGCTTAAAACTAAACATAAAGTAAGCTCCATACGTGTGTGAATAGTACATTTTTTCCTATATATAAAAGTTATTAATTGAATAACTTTTCTTCCAAATATCCATTTAAACCCACAGATCATATTCAAAATGCTATTCACCTGATGTGGATGGGAAGATTGGCCATAAGGAACCAGCCATGCTAGTATCCCAGCTAAATACTGTCCCTCCCTGTACCTCATCCACCTGCAGTGAACACACTCATTTTGTATTTGTAAGAAATGGATAGAAATAGATAAAGAGGGGGAAATAGTTTCACTTTCAGCATGAGAAACCTGAATGATATATATATCTTACTATATCTTTTCCACTACACATGACTTGCACTCCTTGGGGGCTCACCTCCACGCAACAAACACTGATAACATATTATGAGCCAGACACTGTGCCAGGAATGGGGGATGAGAAGATGTACAGAACAAGGTCCTCACACAGAGGTTTACAGCGAGGTTTATGACATAGTTTGAGTAAATAAAATATTTTTGCATATACGTGTGTGTAAGTTCATATTTTATTTGTGTAGTGCTTATTAAGTGCCAAGTACCAATATAACAGCTTTACAATCAACTGAATATAGACTCGTTTGTTTCCATAAATAGAGAATTCAAATCCTCATTCAATAATTAAATAGAAAATGACAACTGTTACAGTTTGAATATGAGATGTACCCAAAAAGTTCATGAGACACAATGTTCAGAGGTGGAATGATGAGATTATTAGAGCTGTGATCTAAACTCTGGATTAATCCATTTGATGGGTTAATAATTTGAAAAGATCATTCTAATGGGTAGTGAATGTGGGCAGATATAACTGGAGGAAGTAGGTCACTAGGGACATGCCTTTATTTTTATCCGTGTTTCCTGGCTGCCATGAACTGAAAGCCTTTTCCCCCCACGCCCTTTAGCCGTGATGGTCTGCCTCATCTTGGCCCACCATGAACTGAGACTTCTGAATCTTTAACTCCAAAATAAACTTCTCCTTCTCCAATATTCTTGTCAGGTATCTTGGTCACTACTACAAAAAGCTAACCAACACAGAGAGGAACAGAATAAATATTACAAGTAAAAATTAGTAGCCATATAAATTAGAAGATGTATTCAAAGAATATCAGTTACTGGAATGGGGAAAACAAATTAATTTAGCTAATTATACTAATTTTATATAAAGAATAAAAGAGGGCTGGGGATACAGCTCAGTTGGTAGAATGCTTGCCTCACATGCACAAGGCCCTGGGTTCAATCCTCAGTACCACAAAAAAAAAAAAAAAAGACATGTTCCAATACTAATAGTGAATACTTCCCCAAACTAAAATCTATTGCCATTGAACTCTATTTATATATATATGAATATATACACATATATAAATATTTATATATGAGTATATATATATTTATATATACATATATTTATTTTAGTTGTAGGTGGACATAATATCTTTATTTTTATGTGGCACCGAGGATCGGACCCAGTGCCTCACACCTGGCAAGCAAGCACCCTACCACAAAGCCACAACCCCTGCCCCTGAACACTATTAAGATACATGGTATCCATATTGATGTTCTGCAAATTTTGAATGAGAAGTATATTTTTAAACACGTGATTTAAAGAAATTTTAAGTTAAACATTTTTTAACTCTAAAGTCTAGCAAGCTATAAATCATTCAAAATTATCTTCTCCATCAGACATTTATAAAAACTAATGAAATGGTTTTTATACTCAACCTATTTTTCTCATCAAAATTCAATTTGGGAGCTGGGGTTGTAGTTCAGTGGTAGAGCACTTGCCTTCCATGTGTGAGGCACTGGGTTCGATTCTCAGCACCACATGTAAATAAATAAAGATCTATCAACAGCTAAAAACATATATTTAAAAAAATTACTTTGTGCTGGGGATGTGGCTCAAGAGGTAACACACTCACCTGGCATGCACAGTGCTCTGGGTTCGATCCGCAACACCATATAAAAATAAAATAAAGATATTGTGTCCACTTAAAACTAAAAATATTTTTTTAAAAATTACTTAAATTTGGAAATCTGGCACAACTGTCTGTGAGAACGTTAACCTTCACAGCCTGAACTTTACACTCTTACCAGAGCTTATATGATACTCATCAACCCTATAAAGATCTTCCCCTCATCAGCAGGAGGACAACACATTCTCTGATTTAGACAAAAGTCTATGAATTTCCAGTGAAAACAGGAGCACCTCTTTTTTTTTATCTAATAAATATTTGTGAGCAGCTTCTACAAATAGTTCACATTTAAAAAGTACATTCCAGTCATCACACTGGCCACACCTAGGCAAGTAAAGGCTATTTACTGCCCCTCAGGAAAATAGATAGAATAAATGCAAGTATGTTCAAAGGAAGGAAGGAAAGTCACCCAAGGAGAAAAAGACAGAGTTAAAATATAAGAACAATCTTCGATGTCTGTTTCGAATAAATGGGTAGGAATGTCAGGTATGGAACTAAACTCCAGGTAGTAGGGATTGGCCTTGGAGAGGAGAGGCACACTCAGAGATACCTGAGGCAGAGGTCAAACTTAAGTTGCCCAATAGATTCATGCATAGAATGAAGGACAGCTTTTGGATCAGAAAAAGACTGTCTTATTTTTATGAACTGCTAACTGAAATTTAGCACTTCTTTTAATTATAAATATAAGCAACAAGTCACAGAACTGTTTACCCAATGCTGGTGACCTTGTCACCAGTGGAAATCACATTTTCATATCATATCTCAGTTGTTATCTTAATTATTTACATTACTACTTTGAAATTAAGGCAGTCATGAGATCTGTCGGTGGTTTATTGTTTTAACACATAATAAAGACTCATACATTGCACCTTTTATATTTTGAAAGCTGTATTTCATTGATTGGTTTCTTTTATAATACTATAGGACACAGAGACTAACCCACAAAATTACAATTATCTTATACTAGACAAAGGTACCAAAAACATGCACTGGAAAAAAGATAACATCTTCAACAAATGGTGCTGGGAAAACTGGAAATCCATATGCAACAAAATGAATTATACTGCTATAAACAGGGTTTAAGTGATTAAACCCTTATCTCTCACCATGCAGAAAACTTAACTCAAAATGTACCAAGGATCTAGGAATTAAACCAGAGACTCTGTGTCTAATAGAAGAAAAAGAAGGCCCTAATCTTTATCATGTAGAATTAGGCCTCAACTTCCTTAATAAGACTCCTATAGCACAAGAATTAAAATCAAGAATCAATACACGGGATGGAATCAAACTAAAAAGTTTCTTCTCAGCAAAAGAAACAATCTGTGAGGTGAACAGAGAGCCCACATCCTGGGAGCAAATTTTTACCTCTCATGCATCAGATAGAGCACTAATCTCTAGGTTATATAAAGAACTCAAAAAGCTAAGCACTGAAAAAAAAAAAACAAGTTATTCAATCAACAAATGGGCCAAGGATCTGAACAGACACTTCTCAGAAGAGGACATATAGTCAATAAACAAATATATGAAAAAATGTTCATCTTCACTAGCAATTAGAGAAATGCAAATCAAAACTACTCTAAGATTTCATTTCACTCCAGTCAGAATGGCAGCTATTATGAAGACAAACAACAATAGTTTTGGCAAAGATGTGGGGGGAAAGGTACACTCATACATTGCTGGTGGGACTGCAAATTGGTACAGCCAGTATGGAAAGCAGTATGGAGATTCCTTGGAAATCTGGGAATGGAACCACCATTTGATCCAGCTATCCCTCTCCTCGGACTATACCCAAAGGACTTAAAAACAGCATACTACAGGGACACAGCCACATCAATGTTTATAGCAGCACAATTCACAATAGCTAAACTGTGGAGCCAATCTAGATGCCCTTCAGTGGATGAATGGTTAAAAAAAAATGTGACATATATACACAATGGAATATTACTCAGCAATAAAAGAGAATAAAATCATGGTATTTGCAGGTAAATGGATGGCGTTGGAGAAGATAATGCTAAGTGAAGTTAGCCAATCCCAAAAAAACAAATGCTGAATATTTTCTCTGAATATAAGGAGGCTGACTCATAGTAGGGTAGGGAGGAGGAGCATAGGAGGATTAGATGAATTCTAGATAGGGAAGAGGGGTAGGAGGGAAAGGGGGGAGACAGGGGATTAGCAAGGATGGTGGAATGTGATGGACATTATTATCCAAAATACATATATGAAGACTCAAATTGGGTGGCAACATACTTTATATATGAACAGAGATTTGAAAAATTGTGGCATATATGTGTAATAAGAATTGTAATGCAAAAAAAACTAAAGTACATGTATAAAGGCATGAATTGGCGTGAACATACTGTATATTACAAAGATAAGAAAAATTGGACTCTAAATGTGTAATAAGAATTGTAATGCATTCCGCTGTCGTGCATTTAAAAAAATAAAATCAATAAAACTAAAAAAAAAATAAAAAATATTTTAAAAAAGAAGCAAAGAGAGGGAAGGCAGACATCAGAGGGCTACCTTCTATGTGCTGTCAGTTTTGTCTGAAGGACTGGAACAAACTGAGTCAGAATATAATACATGTTAGGAGAGACATCAGCTACTCTAAAAAGCTAATGATGGCTAGATTTTTCATTTTATTTGTAAAAGTGCCTTCTCTCCCAGTGCTCAATTACCTCTCATTTCCACACCTTTCAGTCCTCTGTTTAGGATAGCTCACAAAAATTGACACAAAAAAAGTACACACACACCACAAAAAAACCAACAACTCCAATTATGCCTATCACACCTACTTACCAACCTATATCTGTGTCCACGAACAGATCTCCTTCCTCCTTACTGGACAATCTGTGCACAGTAGACCACTCCTTTTTGTACTAGATCCCATCTCCTCCCTCCAATGTGAGCCCAGCACTGCAGCAGGTCCCCGTCTCTCATGCTCTCTACCAGATCATTACCATGCTGTTTTGACTTTAATTTTTAAAAAGAAAATCATGTTGCTGAACTTTAAACAGGACCTAACTGGAGTTATCAATTCCTCCTCCTTGAAATACTTTCACGACATGACAAGGAGGTCAGCATGCCTGGAGTGAATACTCCCAGAGGAAAGTAGTAGGACACAGGTGATCCTTCCTCCTCTACTCAATTCCAAACCACGGAGTGCTCCGAGCTCAGTCTTCATATTGCTCTTCTATCTGTGCTCACTTCCTACACAGACTTCATTCAGTCTGGTGGCTTCAGGTAACTTACATACTAACAGAACCCAAATTCTAATCTCCAGCCAAGCTCCTCCCTGAACTCCAGCCTCATAGATCCATTTTAATTGGCATCTCCATGTGTCTAAAAATGAACCCACTTCTTCACCTCTCAACCTCCTCAAATCCCATCCCGTAAGTGGGAACTGCATCTTTTGTTGTGGAAAAATCCTTAGAAATATTCTTAATGCCTCTCTCTCTCTCTCACTCATCACCCACGGCCAATTCAATTCCTTTCTGTTTCTCTCTGAAATATAGCCTGAATTTTACCTTTCCTCATCAGCTCCTCCTCTGCACCAGGGTCCCACCTGGGATGCTTCAGTAGTCTCTAGCTGGTCTAACTTCTTCTACCCTTATTCCTAACATTCCTCCCCATGAAGAATCCAGAACAGGCTCTATAAAGTCAATGACAACTCTTGTTATTCATTTGGTTCAAACGTTTCAATGAGTTTCTTAAATCACTAAAGATAAAACTAAAGTTCTTCCAATTGCCTATAAGACCAATCATGATCTAACTGCCTGTCACCTCTCTGAATTCATTATTTTCCTCTTGGATCATACCACACCAGGCATACCGTGGCCAGTCTTCAAGCACATTGACCACATGCTGCCATGGTCATCTGCATTTGTTCATTCTGCTAGGAAGGTCTCCTCACAACACAAAATAAACTGTACTCCAAACCTAACACATGAAAATCACTGCAGTGATTAATTTTTCACAAGAACTTTTTTTCCCTTTTTATACTTCTCTGAATAAAAAGTATCCCAGTTGGACACTTTGGGGGATTAATTATGAAAAATTATTACATGAAACGGTTCAATGAATTTTAATTCCCCTCCTAAAAATGGCTTTCAAAGAGTAGATGAAAGAGCTTAGTTAAAATATAGTTTCCCTTTTTCTAATTCCTAACAGAATCCTAAGATTATCACAGACTAGAATTGCATTTATTTACACACACTTCAACTATATTAAACCAGGTATTTTTCATGGTTGCTTCCACAGCAATTCACAGTACACTTTTAATATTCTTGATAACTTAAGAAAGATTAACTTTGAATCCTGGGGGGGGATTTATTCCAAATTCCTCCCCTATACATCTTGATCTTCTGTTAAGCCAAAATAATAACACTTATTGACTTAATATTTCTTCTTAAAGGATTACAAGTGAATAAGACTAGACACTAATATTCATGCTTATACATAGACAGAATTTTAATTAAAAACAAGTTCTACATAGTTTAAACATAAGCTATAAAAGGTAGAAACTTCAAATTATGAATAAATCCAATAGGAGTTGCTCTAAGATCTCAAAGTGATTTTTCTTAAAATAAAAATTTCCTTGGTTTCACCTTTTCTAATACACAATTTATTTCAAACTATCTAAAAATTCAGCAATTTAACTGAACTCAACTTATTTTTAAAAATGTAAATTTAACCTAGGAAAAAAAACTTCATATAACTTTCTTTCCCAAGTGCTCTTCACATTATGTAATTAAATCCTCTATGAAATAGGTCATCTGTGATATATTATTTTACAAAATTCTAATTATCAACATTGTTTTTAATTACTTTTTCATTTTGTACAAATTTATGAAGGCATAATTTATATACAATAACTGTACAGATACAAAGCATGTAAATTGAGAATTTCTAACATCTGTATACACCTGTGACCATCAGTACAATAAATGTAATGAACATATCTGTCACTATCAAGTATTTCCTCACGATTCTTCATGATCCCTCTCATTTATAAGTGGTCAACGACCCAATAGTCTCCGAATTATACAATCTATGCACTTTGTAGGCCAGTTTGGAATTGTTTCTACTCACTGTGGGTTGTGCTTCCTTAATTCTTTACGTGCCTAGGAATTTTGTTGTTTTAACCAGACACTAACTTAAATGCAGGATATTTGTTGAATTCCTAAAAGTAGTCTTGTGCCTTATTCTGTGATGCAATTAAGTTATTTAGACCCATTTAGATCCTTTCAGGTCTCTTTTTTCCCCTTTTTTCTTTTTAATTTAATTTTATTGGCTCTTCTTAGTTATACATGACAGTAGAATCCATTTTGATAAAATTACATAAGCATAGGATATATCTTATTCTAATTAGGACCCCATTCTTGTGGGTGGGCACAATGGTGAGGTTCACTCAGGTATTTTCATATGTGTACACCGGAAAATCATGTTAGATTTATTCTGCTGTCTTTCCTATTCCTATACCCTCTTCCTTTCTTTCATTACCCTTTGTCTAATCTACTGAACTTCTCTTCTTCCCCTGCACCCCCCATTTATTGTGGTTTAGCTTCCACATGTAATTTTTTTTATCATTCTTAGTATTAATATTCTATTTGGCTCACTTTCTAGTTGGAAAGAGAAATCTTACAAAAAGCAGAACCAGAACAAGCAGCACCAGTATTAATCTAATTGCTCCTCCTCTTTCCTCTGGATTTTCCTTGGAGAAGGACACAGGTGAAGACATGGCTGCTGTGTTCTGGCTCACTATTATGCTCTCAGTCACATTCATCAATCTTACCAATTTGCCATACTGATTAGTGAAAAACATGACTCACTGAGAATTACCCAGCGATCAATATGAAACTGATTTGGAAACCAGAGCCACTAGTTGTTTCCTTTTTCAGCAAGTCTTTCTTCCCCAGAGCAAAATCCTGTATCAAATTTGACTGCCTATGTCCCAGACTGTGTGAAATGCAGAGGAAGAGACAAAGAGAACAGGAGAGACATGGTCTTCTGCATCAAGCTCCATCATACAGTACATGTCCCTCTGGCATAGAGATGGGCTCATGTGGGGAACAGAATTGCGTCCTCCTGCCTGCTCTCAGATTATGTAATCTTAAGTAGAGAAGGAAATCTGAAGTAAGTCATCTACTTATAACTACTAGATACTCAGATAAACAGGCAACTAACTCACTGGCCCCAGTCCTAAAACCCCAGTGTTCAACCTTCCCCTTGAAGCACTCTGAACCTTCCCAATCAATCTATTTTCCTTAAGATTAATTTTGTTTCTTATGTCTATCATAGAGGGAGTTGGGGTTAGGGGAGGGCCAAAAAAGAGCAAGCCACAAAGAAAGAAAAATAAAAGTAGACAGTTCATACTAAAAACATGATTCAAAACAGAAAGGTTACACTGTTGAAAGTTTTTGGACTTTGGGGTTTTTTTGTTTTGTTTTGTTTTGTTTTTAGTGTTTTTGTGGATGACAAGAACATGATCTACACTTAGCAAATTCCAGGTATACATTATTTACTTTAGTCACCATGCTAGACGTTTGATCTGGAGAACTTAAAACTGAAAATTTGTACCCTCTGACCAACATCTGCCCGTTTCCCCCAGCCCCTGATAAACACCATCCTATTCTTTGTTTCTCTAAATTCAATCTTAAAAGTACATTTACCATTTCTCCTATGTTTCTGGTTTAGTGCTGCAGCTCCAACTCATCCTTATTATTCCTACAAAAAAACAGGGAATGCCTTATTGAACTGGAGCATGGTGTAACTAACAACTCAAAGGAAAGTCGATGCAGGTGAGCTGCATCTCAGTGAGGGGAGAGGAAATTTTCTAAAGCCTTCCATGGGTTGACACTTACCAGAACAAAAACAAACAAACAAAAATCCATTCCCACACTTCTTCTAAATGGAATAGTGTTTCCAAAAACCATTTCTAAAAGTTTCTAATTTAATTTACCATTTGACGGGACTAAATATATAAAACAACCACCAAAGGATAAATATCAAAACTCACTGTGCTGATTGGCTAAAAATAAAACTTCTCTAAAAATGCTGCGTTTTAGGGCCAACATAAGGACAAGGATAAAAGAATGCCAGCTCCATTATGTTGTTATGTTATCGCTGAAGAATGGAACCATTACCATTCATTTGAAGTTAGACACCTGAAAGGAACCTGGGCAGAAGAAACACATCAAAGACCCAGCGAAGCATGACTTCAAAAGGCACTGCACAGATGTGCTTCTGGGAAACAGCCTGCTCTGATGCCAAAGCTCAAACGCAGGCTGGCTGTCCACCTTCCAACAGGGAAAGCCCAAGAAACGTATCACCGCAAGCCATGCTGACGATGCACTCCCACACAATTATCTGGCAAAGGTTTACTTCTCATGAACAGAATAAACAGGAATGCACCATGTGTAGTTAAGGTCATGGATCTCAGACTCAGGTGGCCTAGGTTCTCCAGTGGCTACTTAATAGATAAACAGCTTGCCCAAAGTCACTTAATTGGATCTGGATTTTTAATGTTAATTTTAAAGTATTAAACCTGATTATGAACACTGAAACAGTGCTGAAAGAGAGTTAATTTCTGTTCCTGCTTAAAAATAACTAAAAAAGTTTTTCTTTAGGACCCACATCTCATGGGAAATCTGGGTATTGGAGTAAATGAATAATTGTTTTCTAAGATCAGTGTGTGTGTGTGTGTGTGTGTGTGTGTGTAAGATGAAAATATCATTAGATTTTTAAAAGGTATTGAACAGTACAGTGAGGCATTTTTATTAATGAAGATAAATAGATTTATTTGCTCTTAACTATTTTTCATCTAAAATTACCTCAGAGGAAACCTGGGGTTAAGAGTTCAATTCTAGTTTTAAATTGTCCCACAGCACAATTACAGCTCCTAAACACATTCTCAGACTAAATTTAATGACCTTGGGTACAAAGCACATTAAAAAATAAAGTATCCTCAGATGTTTTTACTGTGGCTATTAATATCTAAGAACTAGTTAATTGCTACGACTTCACAGAGTTGTAAATAAAAGTGAATTGTAGATAACCCACTCTTAAAATGGGCAACATTTATGAAAATCATGGTTTTCTAGAAACTATATGATATAATATTTATAAAATATCTTTCAGTGTTCAATGTATTTTAAACACCAAATGTGTATTTAAACAATTGAGTAGGTGAAGATTGTGTAAGACTTATTTACACTGACCTCCTGGTACCAAGTAATATCTGAAATCATGGTTAAACAACAGATTTGTACCATTCATTTTACTGAAATATTTAAAAGGAATTCTTGATTTAGACTAAAATGTATTTCAGAATATATTTAAAATTATAATTAATATTTAAAAAATAAAACAAGAGATGTAAAAAAAAAAAAAGGCAAAAGATTTTACTTCAAGATACTTATCCAAATCCGTGGTGGTGTTCATCCCCCCTCCCCTGGTACTATGGGGAACTTGGACTATACCATCCCCACCTTCCTAATAAGCCCTATTTCCCCCAAGGGCAGAGTCATCCAGGGAACAGAACTCCATCCCTGGGCCCTTGCATGGATTTTGCAGTCTAGCTGAAGTCTGATCAGACCAAGTCTCAGGACCCTTGACTCCCTAGACTTCCTGGTCCAATGCACTTGGCTCTTCCTCTGCATAATATACCAAGAAGGTATGAGACAAAGAGGACTTCCCATGTGGAGAGTAACAAACATGAAGCAGGACAGAGTAGAGACAACCTCAGAAAACCAGCTGGATCTCAAGGGCATCCTGAGCCTCTGGGCCAAACTTTGTCTGACCTGCTACTGTTGCACTTTCCAATTCTGTAAGCCAGTGCATTTCTTTAAAAGAGTTTGAAATGCATTTTATGTAATGTCACAGATATTCTTGAGAAAAATGTTGAAAGAAAAACATAGCTTGAGGCAAGGAGCAAAGATATTCTTATCCACAGATCTCTTCTATAACTCAAGTGAATGCAGCTCTCTCTCCACATACCATCCTTCCTCCTCTCCCCCTCTACTCCTTCGTGCTTGACATCAAGAATTCCCATCAATCGACATCCATCTCTTTCTGTAGGAATTAGCTTAAAACTTCCATGACTCTCTCTGTAGCAAGTCAGCCTCGTATCCCCCTACCAAAATCCAAAGGAAGCGGCAGCTCTCCTTTGGTGACATTTCTTGTCAACTATATTCTATAGTCCTCTGTCACTAGCCATCTCTTAGTGTGAATTAATGTTATTATCAAAAATGAAAATTGAACACAAATAATAAGAATTCTATTGTTTTATGAACAATTTGGATTTTTTATGAAATTTTAATCTTTCCTCATAAAAAGCTGTATTTGTAATTGTAAACACAGTTTAAAGTTTTTCTAGACTTAGAAAGCCTACATTGAGACACAAATCTTCCTTTTTATCAGTCCTCCACTCCCCTTCTTAGTTTCAGAAAAAGTTCTCCTTTCTCCAATCAAGACCAAGCTCTCCATCCATACTGCCCCAGTTAGTCTCCTATATTCTGAATTTTTTCATTCTTCTGAATCCCCTTTTACAACTTAAAGCATTAAGTCTCTCCTTTAACAATTTTTTTAAAGCCCATATGACATAATCTATCCCAGCTCCCATCCAGTTTTTCTGTTTAGACAAAGTAGATTATTAAAATCAATGTAACCTGATTTTTAACTTTATGTAACGTAGCTACTAAAATTTTAAATCATAATTGTGTCTTGTATTATATGTCTGCTGCACAGCTCTGGTGTGACTTCTCTTTCCCTGGATTCCTGGCAGACCCACAGACACAGATCTCCTCAGTGCCCTTGCTGTCAAAACCACTGCTCCCTCTTCCTCTTCCAAGGTTGGGTTCCACAATGCCTTGCTCCACCTGCTATCTTCCCCCCACTCTCATAAGACTGTCTGCTCTCCACTATTTGAGACATCATACAATTCACTAACTTTTACCAAAGCACCCACAAAACCTGACTGTAGATAAGCCTTTAAAGTAGACTTAAGAAAACAATTTTTAAGAAATTTGTAGATATGTCAATAAGCAGTATTTTTACAATAATTTTTTTACACATAAAACAGAAAACAAATACTCACAAAAGGTCTTGCTCAATAATAGGCTTATCCAAGTAATAGAAAGCTGAGGACCTGGACAAGTGCTGGTCTTTTTTCCACCTTTCCAAAAAGGGGAATCACAAAAAGCATGATGCCACGTCTTTGCAATGCACCCTGCCTTAGGATTCTGCAATGCCAAGAATATTCCTAAATAATCTAACCTTTACACTCCACTTAAAATCCAATCAGTAAAGGCACTTGGTTTTTCAGACAGAAAAATATAATCCAAAATGCATTATTCTATATAAATATCACCTTTCTTCCACACCCAATGTGCCTTGCTTCTGATTTTAAAAACTGAGTATAAAAACGCTTTTCTAGCCATAAGAACAATTTCACTGAGAAATGAATACTAAATCACTTTCTATATTTGGAAAAAAAATGTGTACCTGCTAATTATCATGTTGTTCATATCAAGAAGAAAAAGAAATGGCATAAGTTACAATTTTTTTTAAAAAATCATCATTACATTTGTGGTTTTTAAGAAAAGAGGATTAGCAGCTAAGCAGATGAGGTGCTAGGTCAGAGTACCCAAGATAGGTTTAGCTCTGCATCTCTGGGCAAGATATTTATCCCCTCTTAGTGACTATTCTTAATTTTTGAAGCTCAAATAAATTAAGGTGATAAAAGGTTTTAAAAAGTACTTAGCACAAAGGGCAAAGTACTATCCAAAAACAACAATAAATCCAGTCAAGATATAAATTGATTAAAATATTTCCAAATGATCACAAATGCCTATTTTCTATATATAAACTCCTTAAAAAATAATTAACCAACAATTTACAAGAAGCAATCAATATAAATATTTCAAAAAAATCCTAACAAGTGGGTTTGAAGTAAATTTAAAAAATGCTGAACTGCTCCCATAATAAGAGAAATGAAAAATAAAATATCAAATAGATAATATTTTATTCTTTACCAGCTTTGCAAAATTTAAGTTTCATAATGTTCAAGGTAAGCATATAGGGTACAGGGAATCAGGCACTCCTACCCATCATTCATGGGCATAGAAATGATACATACTCTGTGATGTACAACTTCACCCTCTGTCCTGTGGAAATGTTCCCACAGACCTATCCACTCAAGTCTACAAATAGCAAGCAGTTGGAAAAAAACAAGTAAATTCCACTATATTCACCCTGCTACTATATGCAACAAAGATGCAGCTTTATATGTAATAAGATGGAAAGACTACCAAGTACAATAAGTAAAAGCTAGATACACAACTGCATTTAGATACTCAAGCATGTGTTTAAACACAAGAATTCTACACATACATACTATATCTGGACAGATAACAAAAACCTGGTGCCAGCAATTATCTCTAGGAAAGACATGTGAGCAGATGCAAGACAAAAGGAGAAAGAGAGCTCACTATTGCAGCTTTTAAGTTTCATAGCATGTGCCTTAAAATCTACTTACCCAGTAAAACTGAGTAAACACCTTTTATTCTGGTTGCACAGAGCTTGTATGAGAGTATGTTTGCATGCTGAAACACCACATGCAAAAGAGTTATTTTTAAAATAATGTCCTTCAGCTCATCCAGCAATAATTTTCTTTAGGTAGCTTATAGAGAGAAGACTTCCCACAAAGATTAGAATACCAAAAAACATTACTGAAAATTATATCATTTACAGATATTCCATCACTATCATTACCAGATTAACTATCATCAGTGGAAATGGGATTAATCCTAAGTAGCTGGTGATCTCACTTTTGAAAAAATTTAGCATGGTTTCGAGATAGAATCTTTAAATAATTGAGTTTTACAAAATTAATAGGTAATATTTTCAAAATAAATTTGAAGCTAAAATATATTATTGCATATTTCAAGCCACATTTATTACCAAAAAGATTGTTGCTATGACAGTTTTAAAATGCTTTGCCAACTGATACAATTTATTACAATCTTGACCACTTGTTAACTTTACCATAAGGTCATTCAATTTATAAAAGGCATTCCTTTAAGAAAATAATTTCAAACAAAATGTTAACATGTATAAGGAATGACTTTGTAGTTGAAGATTTGTATCCATAGTGTTATCAAAAAGGTCAATAAATCATGTCTTATAGTTTTTTAATTACTGTAAGGATAACCCACACTGTTCAATGGAAAATTAGAACTCTCTCTGTTGATACAACCAACAATGACTCACAATCAAAAGTTTGTATGTCTGTTTCTATTTTGCCAGAGTGGGATTGAACCCTGGGGTAATCTACTACTGAGCTACATCCCCAGCCCTTTTGGGATATTTGACACACATTAATATTTGCAGTTTCTGGGCACTTTAAATGATATACCACTGGGTATTATGATGCATATCTATAATCCCAGCTGTTGTTGTTTTCCTATTTGGGGGCAGGGTCTCACCAAGGGGCACAAGCTGACCTTGAACTGACTATCCTCCTGCCTCAGCCTCCTAAATAGCTGGGATTACAGACACGCATCACTATACCCAGTTGTATATCTTTTAAAGGGCCCAGAAAGTGCAAATGTTAATGAGTATCAAATATTCCAAAATTTAAATAGACTACTTCTTACACACACACACACACACACACACAAAAAAAAAAAAAGCACAAACTAGCCAGGTGTGGTGACACACACCTGTAATCCCAGTGGCTCTGGCAGCTGAGGCAGGAGGATTGCAAGTTCAAAGCCAGCCTCAGCAATAGTGATGCACTAAGCAACTCAGTGAGACCCTGTCTCTAATAAAATACAAAATAGGGCTGGGGATGTAGCTCAGTGGTTGAGTGTTCCAGAGTTCAATTCCCAGTACCCCTCAAAAAAAAAAAAAAAAAAAAAGCCAGCACAGACTACACAATATTCAGATTCCTTTGAGATTTTAGTGATAGACTCATTATTTTTTTGACTTCTTTTAGTTGTCAATGGATCCTTATTTTATTTATTTATATGCAGTGCTGAGAATGGACCCCAGTTCCCTATACATGCTAGGCAAGTGCTCTACCACTGAACTACGACTTCAGCTCAATGGACTCATTCTTAAGAACTGGATTCCTTCAGTGAGGAAAAAGTCTGTACCCTTTATTATTTGGCACTGCTCTTTCCATCTCAGAGTAAGATGCGGAAAGCTGCTACTGCTTGTGCTAGTGACGCTGAACTTGCTGTTCTGGATAACCAGTGATCCAGAAAGTATAAAACACTCGCATTCTGGTGAACCATTTTATTGGTTCTGGTTCATAAGGCTCTAACTATAGAGTTTCGTTTTCTATGCCAAACCTTCATCTTCCAGTGGAACAGGAGTTTAAATGTCTTTGAATAGGCTTCATTTTGATCAGTTTTTCACCGCCTATGTCAAAGATGTAGGCGGTGTCACAGAAGAATCTTAAAAGTTTAGAAGGGGAAAAGACTCCCCTGGCTTTTGAAATCAAAGAGGAGGTAAAGAGGAACAAGAGAAATGTTTGCAAGTATGCAAGAGCATGGAGGGAAGAAGAAAGGAGAAACAAGAAGGGTTGGAAAGAAAGTAGAACAAATATAAAAAGAAAGGGGAGAGGAAAAAAACAAGGAAGATAAGCACATGCTGAAAGTACAACCTAACAGAACTGATCTGTCCCCCAAACAAATCTGTACTTGTAATGCTAGTTCAGGAGCCTTGGCATCCAACTTGTCCCAGTTCTCAGTGGCTTCCTACAGGCAATAGCCTCAGGGTACTCACCTGCAGATGTGCTCCTCCACACAACTGTGCCTCTGCAGCCAGGAAAGATGTTCAAAGTAGAGAGATGTAAATACCCAGGGATAATGGGAGAGGACTGGCAATGTTCATACAGTGATTAGCATATTTCAAGTTCTGTAATACTTCTAATCTGTTTAGCACAATACACAAATATTAAAAATTCACTGAATCAACCAAGCAATACACTACACTCTGTATGGGTCATTCTCAAGTATAACTGCATCTAATGAAGAATCTACTTTCTACTTTCAAGAATAACAAAATAATCCAACCTCATGTGTAAGGATTATCTGGTACCTGTACAATAATCCCTAAATATGCATATGATCCAAGTTTACAAAAGGCAATTCATTTACTCACAATTCACTCTTTATCCCTCACTCAAATATTTATTCTGTGCCTACTGTGTGCTAACAGCAACTCTGGGTCCATAAAACACTCTGTTGTAGAAAGATAACAGATGACCTAATGGTATAATGACACTGTTGAAATGCTACCTGGACGTTAGCTGGTAACATGGGGACAGTATCTGGTCTGGGCAGGGAGGGCAATGTTGACAGCTGGTAGGAACACCAGGGAAGGGTGTGCTAAGGATGTGAACCTGAGCTCAAATCTGCTTCAGAAAACAGTCAAGGAAGGAGGATGAAGCATTAACAAAGGAAGTACAAAAGCCCCCCGAAATGGAAAGAATCTTGAAAGGTTCAGAGGAAAAAAAAGAGAAGCATGAGCAGTGGCCAGATACAGGGAGGCTATTTTATGACCTTGTTAAGAATATTGTTCTTCATTTTAAGAGTAATGAAAGGCTATTGAAGGTCAAAAAGAAACATGGCAATTACTAACATTTACCGATCATCTATGAGCCAGTTCCTATTCTAGGAACTTGGCAACAATTAACCTTTTTAATCATAACAACTCAATGAAGTAGGTACTATTTATAACTGTATTTTAAAAACAACGAAACTGAAATGCATAAAAAGTTCAATGACTTGCTCAATTTGCAAGCAGTGGGGATCTGACCCAGGAGTATGGCCACAATATCTATATTCCCTCTTTTTACATGACCAGCCTGATGGAACAAGTAGGGCAGCCACCCCTTTGATCAAATAAACCTTCCTCTGTGGACCCTTGGGGACTCCAGTTAAACTTCAGTAATAATAGTGTCTGAAGTAGACGATATACATTTAGCAATAAATATTTTAAAAAACAATACATATTTATTAACAACCATCTCTATTTCAGACTTTGTGGCAGTTTATAGAGGTATATTTTCCCAAGAGTAACAACTACTGAAAGAGTTTTAAAGGGAAGGAGAAAGAATTTTAAACTATATACTATGTAATGTCAAATCTTACCTATGGTGCTGATAATTAGTAGGTAGTTAATGAAAGTCACTCAAAAATATATTAAATACTGAAATTTTAAAATAAAGATTTGCTTTTATTGTCATAAATGGCTTATTTGTCAAATAAAATTATATTTACAAATGCAAAACATTGAAGCACTTAAATATAAACACATATATGGAAAGAATTCTATAATTTCACATTGTGTTAACACATTAACTTCCCTTTTTAAGTTAAAAAAGTTCTAATAACATCTCTAATATTATGTTTCCTAAATTTGGAATTTTCCCTTTTAAAACTAACCGAATGAATAATTTATTTTTTACTTTGAGAGAAATTCATTCTAAGAAATATATGCAAGTGTTAATATAACATTTTTTTCTTATGATGGCCCCCAAATATTACTTATCAAAACATGTTTAAAATAACCACACACCATATACTTATTTTATTAAATTTCCTTTCCAATTTATTAAATTCAGCATAATTATGGTCTTTGGTTTTTCTCAAACTCTTTTCTACAAAGATGCCATGAATTTTATCCTACATGATGCCTTCCAACTAAGTACTATTTTTCCTTCTCAATTTTAGAAATGTAATATCCCCCACAATATTTTACAAGACAATCACTGTGTAAAAAAATAAACTGACTCTGTCACATCAAAAATATTTTATTCTACATTATCTCTGAAAAACCCCTCCTAATCCCCAAGGTCTAGATTACACGTCCTCCTTTTCTGTTGGCACCTTGAGCTTCCTTACCAGAATACTTTCTCTTGAGCAAACAGCTGCTCCATACTATACTTTGCTATGTGCTGTAGATGTGTGCTACTGTGCCGTTTATGTTTACTAATGTATATCCTGCACTTAGCATAGTGCCTACCAAGCCCCAATACACTGCTGAAATAATTTCCTAAGAGCAGTAGCATAAGGAACTATGACCTACTGGAATAAATTGGTAGAGTTAGGAAGCTTAAAGAAAAAGGTAAAATCATACTATTTTGTGTAAATTAAAATCCTGAAAAACTTTACTGATTCATTAATTGTAAAGTATGCATTTCTTTGACTTAAGGAAGTATAAATTAGGAGTATAGTCAGGGTGTAGTATGTGAGATAAGATATGTAATCTAAAGGTAATGGAATTCAACTTTTACTAAATCATAAATCATAAACCTTTTTCATTCTACCACACATTTTCTATTTGGCAAGGTGCTTTCTTTTACTTTTTTTTTTTGATGATCTCTCTCTCTCTCTCTCTCTCTCTCTCTCTCTCTCTCTCTCTCACACACACACACACACACACACACACACACACACACACACCTCAGCACAAAAACTTGAGATCTAAATATCACTACTCAGAATAGAATGCCTTTCTTTTAAAAGCATATAATATTTTAAATTCATTAGATCTGTAATTTCCAAACTATGTTCCAGGAAACCCTGGTAAGCCATTCTTACACATATCAAAATCACCTGGAAGGCTTGTTAAACACTCAGCTGGACCACACCTTCAGAGATTCCAATTCAGTACGTTTGCACTGGAACCCATGTGGTGCTGATGCTGCTGGTTCCTAGGCCACACTCTGAAGACAAGTGCCCTACTATGCTGTTAACAGAACTTGTAGAGGGGGGAAATCCATTCTGGAGTGTGTATTGGAAATTGCTGCATAAAAATTTCATTATACACATTAGCATATGAAATACTCTAAAAAGCTTTGCAACAAATTAACATGCCTTAAATTGCTTATCAGACAAAATTATGTGACCCTGAAATCTTTTAATCAAAGAGCAGTTATATCTTACCAAGCCCTATAGAACACATTTGAAAAAAAATTTTACTTTTAACTCTTTAAGCTTTATTCCTCTTTTTTCCTTAAAATGCATTTCAATAAAAAATAATTTTGTCCATAGAAATAATCTAACTTCTTACTATATGACAGCACCTTAATTTCAGATCAGGCAGTTTACCCATCACATGTATCATTCCCTACAATACTAAATTTTGTAGCTTGGGTGTGAAGTAACTATCAAAATTACACAGTGCTTCAATCCAATTAATTAGAAATTATTCATAATCTAACACAATTTTAATTTGAATGTCTGGAAGCCACAAATTGATATTTATTTGCTCACATTTACTCATGAAATGCTAGAGTAAACAGAATGAGATACCTTAAGTTTGTTCAGGCCAAAACATTTTCTCAGGGGTGATCTTATCTGATGTTTACAAACACCGGGTGTGAAGCTGACAGGGCAACACTGCTCTCTCCTACCATGAGTTGTTTAACTGAAAAAAGGAACAGCAGAGTGAGTCACCTATTCACTGGAGCTAGGTGATGACATGTCTTCTGACTCACACTCCAGTCACCTCTCCATCCCACGGAACTGCCTCCATGACAACTCTATACTCCTCCTGTTCATTTTATGGAGCGACATTTCTTGTTCTCCTCCCCTTTAACCACAAAAGTTGCATGAGAAAATAAATGCACATTATAAATCTTTCATATCATAGTACAGAAAGATGCTTCCAAATACTCCTATATTAGAAGATAAGCCCTGCTGGCTGTCCTAAGAGCAAGAATTAATTACAAGAAGAATAAAAAGACTAGTTAATTCTGAACAAACGCATCAGTGAATATTTAATAGAATTTTAAAAGTAAGTTGAGGGGCTGAGGATGTGGCTCAAGCGGTAGTGTGCTCGCCTGGCATGTGTGAGGCACTGGGTTCGAACTTACTTTAAAAAAAAAATAAAGATTTTTTTTTTTTCTTAAGTAAGTTGAGAGAAGAGGTAATCTTCCTGTTCAAGGGTCTAACCCAGCATCTGGTATAATATAGCTATTCCACGTATTTACTGAATCTATGATGGAATGACTGAGACAGCAATTTGAAAACAGGATAGAAGCATAAATAATATGCTTGAGAAACAGAGCTTAATTCTTCATATACACTTAATTTTCAAAGGATGATATGGACCTTATATCATAATCATACTATCTAATGTCAAAGACAAAGGAATCATCACTTAATATTCTTACTCTGCAAAGGGAGGAGCTTTGCCACTCTAGTCTCAACCAACTGTATCAGAGAAACAGGGATTAGGAATGAGGAAAAGAGAACTACTACTACACAGAATGCCATTTTGGGAACAGTATTCCTTTAATGAGCCAAATTAAATTATATTTCATATTAGAAAAATTACTTCCTTAACATCCTACAGATTTCTTTTTAGAATTCAGTATTTGGAACTTATTTTTATAATTATATTTGTAAAATATTAAGTTGCATTTTTAATCATAAATTTTAATTAAAGAATTTACATCTGTTTGGCAGTTACTATATTTTAATGTCTACATTTTATTGGCAAAAAAAATTGTTACTCTTAGAAATGTAGGATTTTTTACTGAAATTAATATGACTAACAGAAATCTACTGATTTCAGTTTCAACAATTTAATATCTTAAGTATATATTTACCTTTTCTTGTGGTTAGGCAGAATGAAATTTTTCCTAAATTACTAATAACAGAGATTTCTGACAGGAGGGAGAGTAGCAATTATGCATCTGTTTCCATTTTTTTATTATTGTACAGAACTTTCCAGATGTTCCTGCTTGGTTGGTATTCCCCAAAGAATACATTTACTAGATTCTGTTTATAATCACTTTAAGAATGGTGACAGTAATTGAATAGAAAGAAAAAAACAATATGTATGTCCATGATATAATTTTTTAATATTATAAGGAAATCTAAAATCTGCAAGCACATACCAACTCCTTCCAAAAATGTTTAAACAAATGAAAGTAAGAAAAGCACAGTGGAAGAGAGAACAGAGTGGGCAGGAAGTCAATCTGGAAGCAGTCTGGCCCCCAGTGAGCTTTTAAGCAAGTTGAAAGAAGACCCCAGTGCTGCAGGTGTGCAAATGTCTGCTCCTGACAGAGGAATAACATCTGCAACATTCCCCAACCCTTGCTGAACCCTTAACCTTTTTCACAAGCTATCAGCCCACTACCAACAGAGCACAGCCAAAACCCTCTTGGTCTAACATCTCTAGTTCATGTTTAAAGAAGTAACGTTTCATTTACTCTTCACTCTGTATCTCCAAAAATCTAAGTTCTATATTTGGTACTATTCTGTCAATTTGTTTATTTTTGACTGGCCATATCAAATAAAAAGAAATAAAACACAAATTCATATTCTTCTCATGAAATTATTATAAAATTCCTCCCCCTCCCCAAATAAAAACCATTCACATTTTGTTCTGGTAATCAATGGCATGGAGAAAAAAAAAAGCAATATCCTTAATGCAAAAAATTAAATAAAATAAAAAGTTATTGTATGCCTGGCTCCAACACTCTGAAAAACCTGAAAAAATAAATCCTTTGTCATGTTTTTTTTCAATTCTGTACAAATATAATGTGTATTTTTTATGTGCTTTAATTTTCTCATAAACCTATCTTCATTCACATGCAATGAATTCCATTTTGTTTCCACATTGTGTAAATAAAACATCTTGATATTTGTACATAGGCAGAATTTGCCTATTATAGTAGCCACTCAGATGCTGGGGAATGTATCAGTTTCAATACATCTGACAAGTCTAAGCCAGTCATTGTCATCCATTTCTCTTCTGAGTGATGTAAGTTTAGGGAAACCAAAGTGCCCCAGTTCTTGCCAAGAAAACAAGTCTGCTGTGAGAAGTCTGCTGTGAGACTTCTGGGAAAAGTTTCCTCCATTTGAAGAAAGAAGCATAATACAAGATGTCACTGTTCCCCCCTGGAAATGTCCTTGGATCTGGAGGCAATGTCTGATGTTAACAACCAGAGAATGGGGACAACATGCAATGTCAGGGACTAGAAATATACCTTCCCCCCCGATACCCCCTCCAAAAAAAATCTTGAGTCTGCAATGACATTATTGAGCCTCATCAATCACCCCTGGCACCCAAACTATTGGGACATCTATTGAAGAGGATTATATACTCCTTTATTTGTTCAGGTCATTGTGATTGGAATTTTCCGTTTATACCCCAAATCATTCTAACACAGCAATGAACAAAATGTCCATTTAAATTGGTTAATAAACTGACAAGGATTCCAGTCACGTGGATAATTTTTAGACAATTTATAACAAAAATTTTGCAGAAAAAAGAAACTGGACAGTAATTTTAATATCATATAGAAATTTACTACATTCACAGACCAAAATTAAAATTTTACCTAATATAAAAATGTTTCTATTCAAAAATGTACCAGCAAAGTTCTCCCACTGATTTCTTCATTTAACAAGGAAGTTTTTTTGTGTGTGTGAATCAAACATTTCAAATAGGGTTTGTTTCTTTTTTCATAAGTCATTGCTTTCATACTCTCAGTCTCTAAATGCCAAATAGACAGTTAAAAAAAAATGTACTGATTTTATAATTTGTTTATTCTAATGAGATCTTTACAAAATATCTAGGATGTTTAAAAACCAATCAGTTCAAACATTATGTGGATACACTATGTTGGTTCTGCATTTGGGGAGAAACCATAAAGTGGTTTCACAGGTGATTAAGATACTTATTCTGGATATTAATGCTCTATATGTGTAATAAGAATTGCAATGCATCCCGCTGTCATATATAAATAAAAAATAAACAATTTTTTTAAAAAGGTACTTATTCTATTCATATGCCCACAGTCTAGTAAAGAAATCATACTGAAAAGACAATCACCATACAATATAATTAGTAGCACCACAGAGAGATGTACCAGTACAAAGGGAGTACTTGGTCAACTAAGGAATTTGTGGGGAAGTAAAAGTTAAGAAATCCTTTCTGGTGAGGAAGATTCCCTTAGCTCTCACCTCAGTAGATGTATGGAAAAGGGTTGGCAATGAACAGACTAATTAGAATTATTTGGTAAATCAATACATCAAAATTCGAATGAAAATGGTTTAAACTTTTAAACACTGACCCGGCTGCTCAATTAAACATTTAATTTTATTTCACTACAATGCTAAAGAAAATTTGCTTTAAATTCCAAAAACTAAAAGGTTGCTATCATCAATTAGTTTTCAATCTGTGGGCTGCTCTGATAGGCACAACCAACCTGTTTTGGGCCATATCTCAGGCAGATGATAGCCCTGGGAAGTAAATGTAAAAATCACTATTTGGCCATAGAGATAGGCTGAGCTGCGTGCGCAGCACAGGATTACAGTGTGTAATCCTGGCGCACATGCGTACTCTCCCCGCCCCGCTTTTTAATTCAAACTGTGAACACTGTTTCCTTCTCTGCTAGGTGTTTCCCAGAACCACCTAGCATCTAGGAGAACCTAACTGGTTCTCCAAGATGGGGGCAGAGCTCCCCAAAGCACAGATCCAAAAATCAGTTTTCACCTACAGTTCACACATGACCATGCATGGAACCTGGCAGCCCACCAGGAGAGAAGTGAGTACAAGAAGGAAAACCATTTTCCATTAAGTCAGTTCTCTCAGCAGCCCCTCAACAGCAAAGAACCCCTTTCCTTGGCTCACTCCACTCTAGCTTTAAGCAGAATTTTGAGAACTGGCTTTGTCTCAGAATTCTGTAAGCACTTCTCTTGCTCCTTGGTAAGGCTAATTTAGGATATGAGCTGAGCAAGGGCACCACAACCTCAATAACAAATGGTTTCAAAAGATTCCAACTAAGCATTTAAAAGTGTTTCTGGTTAATAGGAAAGTTAATACTACAGCATAAACAGTGGCTGCCTGTGGGAATGCTGCCAAACATTGATACCAAATATTAACTTGAAAACATTTTTTTCCCCATCATTGATACTTTTTAACCAGGAGTCAAAAATATATCTAAAGCACACATTTTAGGAATAGCCATTTCCCATTCAAGTGTAATCATCACTCAATGACTGGCTGGAAAAAAAAAAAATCACCATAACTTCATGTGGGAAGAACAGAGTATTACACTAAATATACCTCAGTGAGCTTTGCCCTGGTTCAGTAAGTAGATAAGAGGTAACACTGCTCCTCAGGGGACTAACAAGGGGCTGGCAGGTCCCCATATGCCTCGGTTGGAGTGCATCCTAGGAATGCACCCAAATGACTCACCTAAGGACTAAGGCTAAAATGGTGACATTTAAATAAGCCCTAGAGACTCCTCTCAGGCCAAAGCTATTCAGTCAATGCTATCACATTTAGGTGCATTTAAGAGATGACTATCTCCAGCACCCAGGGACTTAGGGTAACATCTAGTCTCACCTGAAGAGGACAGGAAAGAGAGATGGCTATCTATCTCCTATTCTTCCCTATATTTCCTTCTCTTCAACTCTGTCCATTTTTGTTCTCATTCTTTCTTTGCTGTTTTCCACTTTCCTCCTTTCCTTTCAATGTATAATCCATGCACATCCAACCACAGTAAAATATATCCAACGTGTTAGGAAGCTCTGGACAGCAAATATTAGAAAGGGTCTCTACTTTCTAGAAAGTCGTGCTCCAAGTTTAAAAAAAAAAAAAAACCACAGATATAATGAGTGCTCTAGTTAGAATATTTGTTCCCTACAAAATTCTCGTTGAATTTTAGTTGCCAAGGTGGTGGTGTGTTAGGAAGTGGAGCCTGTGGGAGATGAGTAATGCTATTACAAAAGAGTGAGTTTGGCCACCTTTTGTCTGTTTACTCTTACACATCTGCGATGTAATGGCAAGAAGGCCCCAGACAGACACTGGCACCTTGATCCTGGACTTTGCAGCCTCCAGAACTGTGAGCCAATAAATTTCTGTCCTTTATAAATTATCCAGCCACAGGTACTCTGTTATAGCAACACAAATAGTACTAAGACAATAAGAAATCACCACACAGTAAAGTAAGTGTGACACACAGCTATGTACTAGCATTAGAAATATCCCATTAACTATAGGAGGGGGAAAGGAAAAACTGGAAGATTCATTAGGAAGCAAAAGATATGAATTTATCAAAAGCAACCAATTTTTTTCTTTAAAAACTAGCTACTGACAAAAGCTACTGACCCAGGCTACAAAGCAAGAAACATCTATAAACCTTGTCTTTATTAAACATAAAATTAACTCCATACAACTTTTAGCATTTGTATCACATTCTATAGAACTAAAAAAAATACAATTCATAATTTAGACTGGACATATATAGAATATTTCATCCATCAATGACTGAATACACATTCTTCTCAGCAGTACAATGATCACTTTCTAAAACAGACCATATCTTGGGCCACAAAGTAACTCTTAATAAATATAAAAAAAAAAAAAGAGAGAGAGAGATAATGTCTTGCATTCTATCACATTATAATGGAAGAAAATTAGAAATCAGCAATAAAATAAAAAATAGAAGCTATTCTAACACATGAAAACTAAATAATATGCTATTGAATGACCAAAAATAGCAGAAGAAATAAAGGATGAAATAAAAAAATATTTAGAGGTAAATGAGAATAGCGATACAACATATCAAAACCTCTGGGACACTGGGAAGGCTGTTCTAAGAGGAAAGTTCATTGCATTGAGATCATTACTTAAAAGAACAGAAAGTCAAAAAAATTCAAAGAAAAAGAATCAATAAAACAAAAAGTTGGTTCTTTGAAAAATTAAATAAAACTGATGGAGCTGGGTTTGTGGCTCAGTGGTAGAAAGCTTGCCTAGCATGTGTGAGGCACAGGGTTTGATTTTCAGCACCACATAAAAATAAGTAAATAGAGGCCCACCAACAACTAATAAATTTTTTTAAAAAAAGGAAATATCAAATTTTTTTTTTTTTCATAATTTATTTTTTTTCTTTTTTTCTTTTTTTTATTGGTTGTTGAAAACATTACAAAGCTCATGACATATCATATCCTCATAATATTGGTTTATCTTTGGTTGTATCCAACCAAAGATAATTTTTTTTAATTCTAAAAACTAATTTTACTCCATTTGTGTACAATATGTCAAAATGTATTCTACTGTCATGTATAACTAATTAGAACAAATTTTTTTAAAAAACTAAAAAAAAAAGGAAATATCATCACAGACACTACTGAAATAGACAACAATCAGAAACTATTTTGAAAATGGATACTCCAATAAATAGAAAATCTTGAAGACATCAACAAATTTATAAAGACATATGACTTACACAAAATTGAATGAGAAGGACATAAAAAATTTAAACAGATCAATTTCAAGCAATTAAGATGCCATCAAAAGCTTACCAACAAAGAAAAGCCCAGGACCAGACAGATGCTCAGCCAAGACCTACCAGACCATCAATGAAGAACTAATTATTCCATGAAATAGAAAAGAAAGGAACACTTCCAAACTCATTCTATGAATCTATTAACACACCCTGATACCAAAACCAGAATCACATGATTATCTCAACAGCTGCAGAAAAAGCATTTGACAAAATACAGCATTCACGTTCAAAACACTAGAAAACCTAGGAATAGTAGGAACACACCTCAACACTATAAAAGCTATATGTTAAACTCAAAGCCAACATCATTCTAAATGGAGAAAAACTGAAGGCCTTCCCTCTAAAAATTTGAACAAGACAAGGATGCCCTCTTTCACCATCTCTATTCAATATAGTCCTGGAAACTCTAGCTAGAACTATTAGACAGAAGAAAGAAACTAAAAGGATCTGAAAAGGAAAAGAAGAACTCAAACTATTTGTATTTGCCATCGACATGATCCTATATTTAGAAAACCTAAAAAACTCCACCAGAAAACTTCTAGAACACATTTATTCTCATACATATATATTGCTGGCACAAATCCAACAAATAGGAGTTCAAGAAATGTTTTATGAAACTGAATTTAATAGATTATATGCTCTGATGTTTTACTGAACTCTTATTAATTTTGATTCATAATCTTGCATGAATTCTGTTTGGAATTAGAGGTTAGGTTTAAATAAAGGAAAATAAACATAAATTTAAATGACACATATGTGTATATGTGTATATACATCTATATGTATACAACATATGTACTGTAGCTACATCCTAACTAAAAGTATTTTCTGATGAACTCTAACAATATTAAATTTTTTTGCTAGTGTTAAACTTTAAAAAAATCTAAATAAAACTGACCTCTCAAGTGCATACTCATGCACACTAGCTATAGAATACATGCTTTCAATTAGTAGGTTGCAACACCTTTTGGCTTTATTTTCACCACAATTTTCAAGGGCAATAAATTTAATTTCAAAAGAAAGTAGCTATAGATTATGGAACTGAGTATAGCTGTGTAACACATAAATAAGTCTCAGCCAGCTTTAGAGCATATTAAAGAGAGTTGTGAAATATATGTGTAAACATGAAATTCTGAAGTGTTAATCCAGTGACACTTAAGTATTGGTTCCAGTTTATAAACAGATGCTTTTAAAGTTTCTAGGCAAAATCTGAGGAATAGTAAGGGGGTACCCTGTCCCAGCTGGTAAGAGTTAAAGCACACTTCGAGCTCTAATGATCTCTCCTAGAGTCCATTATTCTAATTATTGTGAATACTATATTTTTGAAAACTCTAATTTTAGCAACATGTTATATGGTTAAAGTTAGCACTAAAACTAACATGAGTCCAGTTTTTTTCCCCCAACCAGTTTAAATGTACATCTTTTTAATTTATGAAGTTTCTGAGTATCCATTAAATATGTATGTATTTTTGTTAACATCTGTAAGAATTGAAAACATGAAAACATATCGATATTTCAGACTTCATTATTTTTATTTTACAACCTGAGGTACAATTGCTCTCTGAGAATAAGTTAGTGTCCTTCTTAAAAGTCCTGATCTCTTTTAACTTCTCAGAGAAAAGGCTTCTGTTGTTGCAAATCATTACCACATTTTTTATGAGGAAAACCCTGTCTTAAAAACGGGGTATTAGGCAGTTCAAAAACACTTATTCAGGGAACATTCTGCATAGTCCTGGGAATAACCAAGAAGCCAAGCACACACACACACACACACACACACACACACCCTGCTTCTCAGCACACAGTGGAAGCGATGCCTGCTTCCACTGACAGACTGCTTGGGAATCTGCAGCTATGTAAGGCTCTCCCGGGAAGTTAAGATTTTTGTGGATGGCTTCTATTCTGGTAGCCATATTTGATTCATTTAACAACAACTTTTTTTGTGTGTGAAAAATAAACCATGAACTTTGGCATCAGATCACCCCAAATGAAAATTCTCCACAGTCAAGGTCTAGCACCCTAGGAAAATTCCTCCTCATTCTCTTCCACAGGTACATACTGAAGGTTTCAATGGGCCTGTGGAATGAGGTATGGGAAGAATACACTGAACGAGATGCACAACCGGCTCCAAGGATCTTACAGTTTTGTGGATAGAGCTGGTAATAAATGCAGGCAAATTCCATCCAGGTGCTACTCCCCAATCATGAGAAGCTGGAGAGGGCTGGAGGGAAGGAGCAGGGGAGAACACACACTCAGGATGACAGACTGTTTTAGGAACTGCTCGTTTTGGCAGGAAAGCTCTCTTCTAACAACAAATGAGTAAAATGTTTTCAAGCCAACATTTCAAAAAACATGTCTGCTGGGCACATTGAGCTACACTCTTAAGGTACTAGACCAACTGTGTCCAAGTGCACAGCCCTGGGTGAGCTCCTTGCTCAAAGGTTTGTTTCTTACCCTGAAGCAGATACTCACATATTCTCACAAAACCCCTGTCAGCATGTACTTGAAAATCTCAAGAGTGTCCAGATTAGAGTGAAAGGTCACAACCAATGCTATATTTGTGAGGGACTGAAGAAGGGTCTCAAATCTAAGTCCTCAGGGAGGAGAGAGAAGAACTTGTTTACACACACACACAGAGTAAGCAGCTGTTTAAGTGATGTGACTAGAGGGGTGATGAAAGGGCCCCAGACTAAAAATACTTCCACTGGCTGTGCCCCAGTGCCTGAAATTCCCACACAGCTCCTTCTTTGGAGCTCACACTGATGCTCTCCTAAAACGCAGCTGGTATTAGAATAGGTAGCTCCTAAGCAATCACCAACCATAATATTTTAGCTTGAATTGCTTTAGTTTGTTGGCCATGTGTATGGCTTAACAGGGCTCTGGGAGAAAGGGATGCCACAAGAGAGGTGGTAAAGGTGAATGAGGGTTAATAAAAGTCTGAGCACTCAAGTTTTACCACTTCAAAGAAAAAAAAAAAAAAGGAAGTATTAGAGCCCTCGATGAGAAGCCTGCAAAAGCACTAACAAGTAAACGTTCTGACCCAAACCTAAACCTGGAAAAGAAAACCAAACAGCCTTGAGAAAGTCTAGAGACTACATGGAGAACTCTTTTCTATAAAGATTCACTTATTCATCTGCTTCCCCAAATCAGTCTAGATAGATAAAAAAATTTCTTCAAGTAAGAATACGACATATTTTTAAGTTATGTACAATTGTAAACAAATATATGGGAAGTGGCAACGGCTCAATGGTAGAACATTTGCTGACACACAATATCTTGATTAAAATTCAGGAGCATTTTAAGACAAAATTCTTAGAACTTCTACTAGAATGTATGACCTATAAGAGCATTTCTACCTGTGCTGTTCACTTCCGTGTTCACTATGTCCCTGGCACACTGTAAGTACTCAGTTACACAGGCAGGAAGATAAATGCTGAGAATATACCCACAAGGCACAACTCTACCTCATACTAACAGTGTAATCCGAAGCAAGACATTCAGCTTCTTTGTACCTGTTTCCTCTTGTACTTATCCCATATATTTGTCATGAAAATTAAGTTAGATACCTAAGGTACTTAGAAGAAACCCTGGCACAAAGTTATCAGTCTATTAATATTTTACATTATTATTTGTTGAATAAATGAGGAGTCCCAGAAGGCTGAGCTAAAATAGAGTGCAGACATTCCCCAACCTAATGAGGGTTGGACTCAGGAATTTTCCACTTTGCAAAGTTTTACAGGCTTATCAAGGTATTAAACGCATTTTCAATGTATGGTATCCCCAGATCACAATGGATTGATCAGAATGTAACCTCAACGTAAGTCAAGGAGCCCTGAAAAGCACACGTATAAAGAGCCCTACAAAGTAATATACAAGACAGAACACAAAGGGCAGCACTGCTTCATCTCAGAAAAACCCCAGGGCACATGTTCTCAAACCTAGATGAGCAAGACAATCATCATTTGGGGGAGAAGGGGAACCGAGTACCCCACCCCACTTCAGATTTTAACTTTATATTAAAGTTCCCCAAGTGGTCCTATTGTGAAGTAATGGTTAAGAACCATTTATCTAGAGTGATGGTTTCTAATCTCTTCCACCCCAACACAGTTAAGGCACATACACACTCCATCAGTACAAGACACTCTGCTGAAAGGGGCTGAAAGAGGAACATAGGGCCATGGGAAAGGTTCTCTTTCTCTGCATGTCTTGATGGCTTTTCTGAGGAGCATCTATCTCTCATCACCACCGCCCTAACCCTGAAGCAAACAACAGACACCATCTCCCATCCTCACAGCAACCCTGAAAGCAGAGGAAACTTTAAATGTATTTAGCAGCCACTAGGACACAGGCACTGATCAATCAGAATGACACCAGCTAGAAGCAACGGAAGGATATGGCTAATTATCAGCCCTGCCTTCAAGGGAGGGGTTCCCAATTCTTATTTTGCAGATGAGGAAGAGAAAGCTGAGGCCTGAGGCTAACAGGCCAGAGGCCACACGCCTAGAAAACAACAGATCCAGAATCTGGACCAAAGAACATAAAATGGAAATTTCTTAAACTATGAAGGAAAAAATAACCCCAGGTATTTTTTAAAGCTTCGGCGTCTACAGGGCTTTGTGGCACACGATTGTAATCCCAGCAATTCAGGAGGCTGAGGTGAGAGTATCATTAAATTTGAGGACAGCGTGGGCACAATTTAGCAAAAGCCTGATTCAAAATAGAAAATACAAAGGACTGGGGACTTAACTGAGTGGCAGAGTGTCCCTGGGTTCAATTCCAAGTACTAGGGGGAAAAAATTGTTCAGTGTCTGAAAACAAATTTTCTAGAAATGCTATGGCACATTCTTCTCACAACTAAACTTCTTATAACAGCCAAGAATTCTCAAAAAGAGGAAATTACCATCTGACATAGTCCATTTGTGCTGCTCTAACAAAATACCTGAGTCTGGGTATTTTATAAACAACAGAAATTTATTGCTCACAGTCTGGAGGCTGAGAAGTCCTAGACCAAGGCACTGGCAACAGGGTCAATGTCAGGTGAGGGTTGCTCTCTGCTTCAAGGTGGCACCTTATTCCTGGGTCGTGTAGATGAGACAAACACTGTATAGCAGGAGAGTCTTCGTATGAATCAAGACAGCAAAGAATGAACCCACTCTCTCAAGCCCTTTTATGGCCCTTTGCCCTCATGGTGCAAATACCTGCTTGAAAGCCCTACTTTTCTTAATGCTATCACATTGGCCATTGAGTTTCAACTCATGAATTTTAGGGCACACGTTCAGACCACCCCACAATCTTTACATAGACAGACACACAAAAAATATTATTTTCATCATACTTTTACAAATAAAGACTTTAATAAGAACTGGATTACTTCATTTTTCTTGATAATAGAGATTTTTTTAGGTTACAGTACAATAACTCCTGTAAAATTAGCTTTTTAGAAGACAGAGTACCAAACAATGCAATAGCTAGACTTCTTATTAAGAGGCATTTTATAGCTTCTTTTTTTGTATTTATTTCTAAAGAAAAACAGCCTTAGCTACTATAAAACAATAGCATAGCAAAGAATAAAGGTCAACAATTTAGAAATGCAGTCCCTGATGTAAGATGGTTCCACTAACCACTGTTCAACTTTATGATGTAGTGAACACTGTATGCATTAATTAGAAAGGATACTTGAACTTTGAACTTTGATCTTTTCCCAGGCCAGCAAGAGACAGTACAATAATCTCTCACAATGTGAGAGCAGCAAAGCACAGCTCCCAGTCAGCCACACCATCACAAGGGTAAACCACCCACACTCTACAGCCTACTGTGTTGGAAGATTAGAATTTCAGTAGCTTAGGTGTATTAAATGCATTTGCAACTTAAAATATTCTTGACACAGTAAGTTTATCAGGCCATAACCCTTTCATAATTCTAGGCACATCTGCAGTAATTTAGATCCACACTTCATATTTTATACTAAACAGATAAAGTTCCGTTCAAATAGTTCAAATCATATAAATACTGCCATAAAACAGAACTATTTATCAAATATATAAAGATATTGTAATGAATCCTATATTTCTTAAACATAATAACTAAAAGAACAGAAAAGCAACAAACCAGGGAACTACACAAGCCAAAATAACAAAAAAAGAGCCATAATGTGGACTGCATTCTATGAAAATATATATTAATTACTTAGAAAAAAATATGAACTCTGAAATGTTAACTCATAAAAAATGAAAATATGAGCAAGCATCCAAATTGTTCAATATAACTCATCATGCTATTAGCCAAAAGCACAGATAGGAAAAACTGGACGTAAAAACTATTTTGTAAAATGTCAGAAACTATGCTATTTTCATACATGCCTCTTTCATTCCTTAACAATAAATACACGAGCCCAGCTATAGAATTGTTCATACTTTACAGAGTAGACCAGGAAACCAATGCTGAGCGTAGGTAAGTAACATTCCAAGATCACACATTCAGCCAGATGTGATATGGATTTTGAACCAAGTCAGCCCAATTTCAGCACTCACGTTTTTCATCCCAATGTCCCCTCGACTCAGCAAAATAATAAATATTACTGATATACCAACTTATCAGCATATTACCGACATATCCCAAGTTAGCAAAATAAAAATATATATTACCAGTAGTGACTATACATAATTAATAAGAGGGTGTGCTGCAATTTTGGAAGAAATTTGGCAAAATGTTTCCACAGCAAAAAACATATACTCCTTTTCCTACTAATTCTACTTTTAAAAATTTAACATCAGAAAATTAGTAAAATAATGGGAGTCATATGCCAGGAAATATGCATACTTCATAATAGTATATGACAGCATTGTTTATTATTTAGGAAGTTCAAATATCCACCAGAGATATGTACCAAGTAATTTTTGTTACATTAAAATAGATAAGGAGGAGCCGGGGTTTTAGCTCAGTGGTAGAGCGCTCGCCTCGCACATGTGAGGCACTGGATTCGATCCTCAGCACCATATAAAAATAAATTAAATAGACAAATAAATAAATAGATAGATAAGGATCATGACCATCCTGCAACATTGAAAATGACAAAACAATAGCCTAAATAGCAAATAGGACTGAGAGATTAATTTTTAAAAAGACAGAGAAAGAGAACTTGTCATTAATTTCAGGGGGTAGAATTCAAAGTAATTTTTTAAAATTTAGTTTCCCATGAATGCTGTTAATCAGTGTGGTAAGTATACTCCAGTCAGACAAATGTACCTTAAAATTATATACCATGGGGCTGGGGCTCAGTGGTAGAGCACTTGCCTAGCATGTGTGAGGCACTAGGTTCGATCCTCAGCACCACATACAAATAGATAAAATAAAGGTATTGTGTTCATCTACAACTAAATATATATAATATATATATATATGTATAATATATATATATATCATACATATTTATAAGAAATTATATGATAATAGATTCAAATTGAATAATAATATATGCAAAGTGCCCAGAATAAGTTTTGATATATAGTAAACAATTAATAGCCAATAGAAACAACTAACATTTATGCTTACTGTCTGTACCCAAAACTGCTCTAAGCACATTATCTCCATTGACTTATTTAATTCTTGCAATGATCTATATTTGTATTATCTCTAGTTTATTATTAAGGAAAATGAGAGACAGGGAATAGTAAGTAATTGGCCTAAGTTCACTAGCTAATAAATTGCAGACCCAGGATGTGTTCAGAACCCATGCTCTTTAACACAAAGTCATTCTGCTCCTTGGCACTCAATATGTGGCCCTTCCAAAAATTTGTTGCTAAAAAGCAAAAAACAGGTAAACATATTAAGTGTAATGTGTATTATGAAAATAACACATCATGCATTCAGGAAAGCTTTCTGAACCTCAAATTGAGCCACCTTTTAAGTACTCCTTTAATACTGATAAAAAGAATCTGTTAAAAATAATTTTAAGATAACATGAATAAAATAGAAGAGTGACAGAGAAGAATGCTTTTATAGAAAGTGTGTTCTTGTCATACCCTTATTTATGTTGAAATGTTACCTTTTTTAAGTACTTACGAATAGATACTTGAGTTATTTGCTACCGGTTTTAAATTAATTCTATATTATTCTTCAAATATAATCACAACATACGCACTCTTACTCTGACCGTCAGACTCCTACATACAACTGCCTACCTGGATATTCCACCTGGCACATCTCCCAGACGCAGCAACCAAAGAGGACAAAACTGAACTCCTCTTATTTCCACCCACGTTTTTGCTTTCCCCATCTTGACATCGTTAATTGTCTCCATCCCTCCAGTTGTGTAGACCAAACACCTTGGTGTCATCCTTGACTCCTGTATCTCACACCACATATCCAATCTGTCAGCACCCAGAATCTGGATTTCATCACTTCTCATCACCAACACCCCCGGCCTGGTCTGGGTCCTCACTGAACTGCTGAGGGAGCCTCTTCGTTGCCTCCTTGCATGGGCCACGGTAGGCTACTCTCAACACAGGAGCTAAAGCTATGATTTCAAAACCAACATGATGTCACATCTCTACTAAAAAAAAAAAAAAAAAAAAAAACTTAACATCCCATTTAATTCAGAGAAAGTGCCAGGATCTTGACAACAGCCGGACAGGATTCCAGTGATGTGCCCTCTGCCTCCTGGCCGACCTTACCTACACCCCCTCAATCACAGCGCCATCCCTGCTGTTCCTCACATCTCAGTGGTGGCCACTGCTGTTCCTCTCCAGGGCCAAGGCATCCACACAGCTTGTTTCCCCACTACCTTCAGGTTCTCCTCTCATGTCACTTTCTCTTTAATCCCCTCTATGTGACACCGGGGCCATAAGTTGGCACTTGTCCCTTCCCCTGCTTTATTTCTTGTTTATCTGATACACTATTGTCTCCCTTAACAGAATATAAACTCCATGCAGGCAACAGTTTTCTAATTTGTCTTTATGACCTAGATCATTTCTGAGCACATTTGGGTGTTCTATAAATATTTAATTAACTAATGAATAAACGAGTTAGAATAATGGTTAAAATCACTACGTGAGATCAAGCCAGAGTAAAATGGCAAATGTTGTCACAATAAGAAACATCAAAGGTGGTGACAACTTTCTTGTGCATTTTAACTTTTATGTTTTCCTGGGCTTGGCACATGGCGCAGTCCATAAATTATATTTAAAATAAACTTCTTGTAGTTTGGGTCAAATACATTACCCAATAGTACATGTTATTTTTTCAATTTCTCATGACAAAAAAAAAAAAGTTCAAAAATGAACTCATCACCATGTTTTAGCAATTTTACTTGTTAGCGAGTGCTCTCTCTCCCTCACGCATTTTCTGCTGGTATCTCCAGGGACTGCCCTCAATCCCCCCTTCCCTGCTTCTGTTCTTTTCAACATGAACACATCATTTGCACAGCTAATAGGGCAATCTTTCTGAAGTACAGATCTTATTATCTCATGCCCAAATTAAGATCTTCCATAGCTTCCCAGGTACCTACAGGGAAAAAAAAAAATCCAAAAGTGCTTAGTACTGGCTGTAAAATGAGCTCAGCCTACTGAGATAGGTACCCATCCCACCATCTCCACCCCCAAATCTTCTACTTTACAGAATTCCAATTATGCATGCACTTTTGTTCATATTGTTCTTTGCCTTGATTACCCTCTTTTTCATTCCCGGCAAAACTCTGCTGATTTTTCAGGACCAAAAAATATGTTATCTTTTTGTGAAAACTTAACAGAGTTTCCTCACAAACACTAGCCTCCTTCACTCCTCCCTCCGTCATGGTATGGACTCCGTGTTAGACTCCATCTGTTAGGAGCTTCTTTCCCCCCAAGTGGCTTCATGTTCTGGAGAACTAGGGATGAGGTGTGAATTCATCACACAGCAAGGTGATGCTCAGTAAGTGCTTCTTTAATGAAAGATAACATGAAGTAGTGTCCCCTTGGCAAGCAGACCACCTAAGCTGGAAAAAGGAAAGCTGCAAATGTCCCCTAGATAGTGTTTCTATCATTTCGACAGCACAAGTTTTCAAACTGTAAAAGTTAAATACTTTTAAGCTTTTAGCAACACAAGGACTCTATGAGGACCTTTACATCTCCAAACCTATAAATTCTATGAAAAAATAAATTTCCACATCTCTGAATATGGTAAAACTGTGTTTATATGGAAACGCTGGCACTGTATTTTAGGAGAAAACTTTTTTTTTTTTTTGGCACTCATCCACAGAGAGCAATAAATCATTTCCTTCTGCAAATGAATGTTATTGTGGGTGGGCCTTTTATACAAAGAAAATATTTGGATTCGAAGGTTCTCTCCTTGGTATTTGAAGTTGTCATGACCAAGATATCAAAGCTTAGCAGTTCTTAAACTAGAATTTTGTACCCAAGCTTTCAATACATGGCTCATGTTTTAAAGGAGCTATCAGTTCTCTTAATAAACATCCTAAGCAGGACTATGATAATCATATTGGAGTCATCTTATTCACAAGCCAAGAGTGACTTAAGACTGGTTGCAGCTGATTACCTATACTGTGACACAGAGGAAAATTGCCATCGTACTCCCTTGCAGTCAGGTGAGGACCTATGCCTGAGTTCTGGCCAACAGGATGTGCACAAAAGTACATGCAGCACCTCCAGGCCCAGACCATGAGAACCTCCATGGTCCCATTTCCCTGCTCTTTCTTTCTTTTCAATGGGTTTAATGCACATCAGCACCAAAGAAGATGGTGGAACCATAATATGAAATTGGTCTGGGTCCTTGAAACACACACTAATCAGACAACCATCTATTGTTTTGGAATTTATGTGAATAAGAAATTAACTTCTATCACTTCTAATGGTTAAGCAACACACATTTAGTGATACTGTGCTATGCAACAGACAGTATTATGATTAGATGTATTAACTGAACTATTTGAGAACTTTAATTCATTAGTATTTATTCATTTATGTATTATGCTTCCTTTTGTGCCTTTATCATAACACCTTTTTCTTAGTTCCAATTTCATAGAGAATCATGTAAACATCAAGATTTTCCTTATACCTAGAACATCTTCAGTTCAATATTCATAACATTGCAATATGATATGTATGTGTGTGTATATATATATATTTCATATTTATAACTACTAATAAAGATTCTTGACACTTCTTTAAAGAATCATACAAATTAACCAGCATCAATTAATTACCTACTGTGTACCAGACACTAAGGTAGCTACCCAACTCACAAGGGTTAAATACACATGCATCCCAGTAAGGTTTCAACGAGGCATATTTGTTCCTCTGGCTTTACATGAATTCAACAGCCTCAAGAAACACAGGTTAGGTTATGCCTTATACAAACAAAGAATGAAGTATGAAATACATTTTAGATATTTGGAGAATATAAATTTAATTTGGCTCTACTTGGTCATATAAAATACAGATCAAATGGCATTTGCCTTCTGTGTAATAAAACATTTCATGAGGGTTTAATTCCCAATCTTCCTGTATTCTGCTCTTCAGAAAATATCTCCAATTCACTGTAAGATCCCATTCACAAAGCAAATTTATTCCTTCTCTCCTTGCAGTGATTTTTCCCCGGGGGGGTCAGGTACTGGGGATTAGACTCAGAGGCACTCAACCACTGAGCCACATCCACAGCCTTATTTTGTATTTTATTTAGAGACAGGGTCTCACTGAGTTGCTCAGAACCTCGCTTTTCCTGAGGCTGGCTTTGAACTAGTGATCCTCCTGCTTCAGCCTCCTGAGCTGTTGGGATTACAGGCGTGCATTACCGCACTTGGCCTTGCACTGATTTTTATTTATTTATTTTAGTTGTCAACGGACCTTTATTTTATTTATTTATATGTGGTGCTGAGAATCGAGCCCAGGGCCTCACACATGCCAGGCAAGTGCTCTATGGCTGAGCCCCAGCCCCAGTCCAACACTAATTTTTTAATTCCAAAAAATGATTAGACATTCCTCTAAGAGACAAGAACAAAAATGATCAACTATTGGTAATATTTGGTTACACAAGTTGTACATCCTAATCTGAGATTTTCAAAATCTATGCAAATATTCCAAAATTTAAAAAAGAATTCCCTAATCTGAAATACTTATAGTCCTTCATATAAGAGATATTCAACCTGCACACCTATTTATATTGTGTAAATTGGATGTTTTTCACATTTCCACGTTGCTTAGTCTCCTAAGTTTATCAAATAAACATGGCATTCATCAAAGACAGTATATGGCCAACAGGTGCTAAACATATTACACCAAGTCTCTAACAACACAAAACAATAAAAATACTTTGATGGGCTAGAAAACAAACAATGCCAACCCTTAAATGCAAAGAAAATACCCCTCCAAAAGCTGTAATCCTGTGTAACACTCTTCCCTTTGAGAATTTCATTTTAAAGTATAAAATAAAGAAAAAGGTCTGCCTGTTGGATCTTAGTCTGTGGCCAATCTGTTTAGGGTCAAAAAAGCTATAAATTATACCTCTTGCATTGTGGTTTTAGACAAATGCTGAATAACTGTGAGGTGGCACTGACCTGCATACATACTTTCTTTTAGGAACTCAGACTCTATAGAGTGAAATCACAGCTGCTGCCCAAGTCCCACCCTCTCCTCAGGAAAATGCTGCTGCTTCTTTTTCAAATATTGAACACTGGCAGAGACTAGATAGATGCGTTGCTTTATGCAAAACTCCCTACAGTAGAAAGCTACAGAAAGCTAATTGGTATTCCTGAGTCCTTCAGATTTGTGGCCACTATTTCTGAAGAGTAAAACAAATGAGTTCTAGAAAGAAGATGATAAAAAACACAGGGGCTGGAGTCGTGGCTCAGTGGTAGAGCACTTGCCTGGCATGTGTGAGGCCCTGGGTTTGATCCTCAGCACCACATATAAATTATATAAAACAAAAGATCCATTTACAACTGAAAAAAAACAATATTAAAAAAAATACAAAAAGTTGGTTGGGGAGAAGCTACATATACAGTATATACAAAAGGAAGAGGGAAATACATGAATGCAAAAGTCATCACTTAGGAGAATATTTACTACTAGAGAATAAAAGAGCTGTGCATGTTTGTTGTTTGCACTCTCCAACTTACAGTCAGCATGATCCTCAGAGAAGGCAAAGTGGCATCATCTGAATCTGTATACATTTCACACAGAAATAGTAACTTCATTTGTAAGTAAGCTTGTGTTTATTTTATTGAGATTATATAATTTTGTTAAAATGGAAGAAATCAGAGTATGCTAATTTCAGCACTTGATCATTTACAATATTCTAAAATTACAGTCTAACAGAGGCAAAACAAGAAACTGTTCAATGGGCACAGTTTTATATAATGTTCTACCTATATACAAGTATTCAAATAACAAGCATCTATTAGGCTCCCTTCATGTACCTTACATGCTACCTTAAAATATAAGTATCAGAAAAGTATGTCAAAATACACTCTACTGTCATGTATATCTAAAAACAATAAAAACAACAAAGAATGAGTAACATTTGAGCTCACACCACATTAAAAACAAAAAGTACAATGACCAAAAGCATGTCATATTTATAAAGGTTCAACTGTAAGAATAATCAAAGAAATGCAAAAAAAACTCAGTTTTTTAAAATGAGCAATTTTTTGTAAGTAAAAGAAAAGTCAATGATGAAATAAAACAGAAACTCTTATATACGGCCAATGTTGACAAAAATAAGCACAATCCCTTCAGATAGTACTTCTGAAACTGAAAAGTCAATGATGAAATAAAACATAAATTCTTAACATACTGCCAGTCTTGACAACAATAAGCACAATCCCTTCAGATAGTACTTCTGAAACTGCATAGCAAGAGCCTTATAATGTATATATTTCTTTGAACCATTAAAATTCTTCTTTTGCTAACTATCTTAAAGCAAAATCATGACCATATAAAAAGCTGTTATGCTTCAAATTGCCCACCTCAGCATGACTAATTAAAAAAAAAAAAATCCTACAATCAAACTAAACATCTAGCAGTGTGGGAGTGCCTAAGTAAATTATTGTACAAATAAAGCAAGACATGATATCACATAATCACTAAAATTATAATTATATAATTTTGAATATATTATAGTAATACAATGATTATGATTAATCTAAAATATGCATAGAGAAAAGGATGAAAACTAAAATATCTAAGTGGTGGTTTTCTTTGGGTAATGGGGTCATGGATAATTTTTCTTGTCTAAATTTCTCTAAACTCAAATTTTCGGTATTAGGAATATTATGTCTTTCAATTAGAAAAAAATGTATTAAGTATACCAAAATATGAAAAAAAAATTAAAAGAACATTAAGAACAAATGTGGCATTCTCTCAACAATTGTAAATAATTGCAAAATAGCAACCTGCAATTGACGAATATTACAAGTGCATTGCACTTAAAAAAATTTTTCTTAACTTCTCATTACTCTTCACTATTTAAAGTGCCAAAGAAATATAAAAATTCAGTTAAAAATAATGTTGGATCCAGATTAAATTTACAATAGTCCCTCCTTATTCACTGTTTTATTTTCAAGATAACCATGGTCTAAAAAATACTAAGTGGGAAATTGTGAGAATAATTCATAAATTTTAAATTGTGTGCTGCTTTGAGAAGTGTGATGAAATCTCATGCCATCCCACTCTGTCTCACCCAGGACATGAATCATCCTTTTGTTCAGTGTATTCACAGTTTATACTCTACCCTCCCTTTAGTCACCTAGTGATGGTCTTCAGATTAGTTGTCATGGTATTGGTATCACATTGTTTATGTTGGAATGATCCTTGTTCTGCTTAATAATGGTTCCAAAGTGTAAGAATACTGACGCTGGTAACCAGAAAGAGAAGCTGAAAAGTATTTCTTTAATATGAAAATTCTCAACTTACTAAGAAAAATAGTCATTTTGGCCACAGTACATAGCTAAGATAGAAAGACATAGAATTTAAACACTCTCTATCTGCAGTTTCAGTTACCCTCTCAGGCTGCTAGAACTCCTGCCCCATGGATAAGGGGTGGGGGGGGGGGCTTCTGTACATTCTATCCTCTACAGTTTACGAAACATCACTATTGTTCTCTTCAGTGTCTCAGGTGTGGCTGACACATTCATGGGATTTACTATCACATTTCACTACTTCAAGTTAAATTAAATCATTATTAATTACTGAAGAATGATCCATTTCATTAGTTAACATTCACAATCTTTATCTCACATACCTGTCCTGCCCCACTTCTAGTTTTTTCATTCAAGAATTATGACACAGGCAAATTTATATATAAATAACAGAATTTTTACATCAAATGTGAAAATTTTAATATAGATTACTTCCATTCTAATTATTTTCATAAATAAATAACTAGCAATCCCCCAATATTTATTATTCATTATGAGCTTATTTAGTAATAATGTCTTTTATATGAAAAAGGAATAAGAGTTACTAATAATGTAAATTCAAAATGAATGACAGTTGCCAGATTCATCAAATAAGAATATGAGACAATCAGTTAAATCTGAATTTCAGATAAACAGTGAATAATTTCTTCCTATAAGTATATCCCACATAATATTTGGGACATACTCATATTATTTAACTGGGTGTCTGTTATTTTACCTAGAAGCTCTGAATGTAATGAAGGAAGTAACTACCACACTAGAAACATAATTAACTCATTTATTTACATTCTGACCTACAACACAGTAACATAATACAGAGGGAAAGTGAGGAAGGAATTACCAGAGACTAGTGCAACAACCTCCTTGGGAGCTGTGCTAAGCAGTTGACATATCAAAAGACCCACTTCATCCTCACCGAACCTGGGAAGTGAGGCCATGCTCTCATTTTACCACAGCTTTATACCACTGAGGAACAGTCTTTGAGAGCCTGAATAACTCGTTTCAAGTTCAGCAGCCAAGAGTCTGCCAAACAATGGGAACTACAAAGTCCATCACCTCGCCAACCAAGTGATACTGTTCAGACCCCAGTCCTGATGGAAGGCACATTGATTTGGGGCCTGACGTGGAGAAATTAACTGTCAGCACTGACTGAATCCCCTGAATATCTTGGGGTGCCTTGACTCAGCCTAAGTTCTACACACATTCCTTCATGACCAACCTTATACATTAAGAAAAAAAGTCCCTTTAAAATAAAAAGAGGCCAGTTTTTCATCAATCAAGTAAACTGAACTACACTTACAAGTCATCTCACAAAATGTATTGCTTCAAAAAGAATTTGTTGACTTGCACTGGAACCCAAAATATATGGTTTACTGCTAATCTCCAGGCAATGAAAACATCAAACAAATGTACTGTACAGGAACTGGGAACTTTTAAATTGTATGGAAAACATTCCTCTGTTACAGTGTTACTATTGGCTACAATTTTCTAAATCTATATTTATTCACTCATATTCTTCATCCTATAAATAACTTTTTAGCTGCTACTATGTTTCAGGATGTGCAAATTTTAATATAAAAACATAAAAAACCTAGGACAAAACAGAACAGATTTAGCCATTCCCAGGTTAAAAGCTAAGTTTTGCAGGCACTTCACAGAAGAATAACTATATGAAAAAATGTTCCACCCTCTCTAGCAATTAGAGAAGTGAAAATTAAAACTACACTGAGATTTCATCTCCAATTCAGTCAGAACGGCAATTATCAAGACTAGAAGCAACAGTAAATGTTGGTGAGGATGTGGAGGAAAAGGTATGCTCACACATTGTTGCTGGGACTGCAAAATGGTTCACCACTCTGGAAAGCAGTATGGAGATTTCAAGGAAAACTTGGAATGGAACTATCATTTGACCCAGTTATCCCACTCCTTGGCATATACCCAAAGGACTCAAAATCAGCATATTACACTGATGAAGTCACGTCAATATGTATAGCAGCTCAATTCACAATAGCTAAACTATGTAACCAACCTAGATGCCCTTCAATAGATGAATGGATAAAGAAAATGTGGTACATAAACACAGTGGAATATTACTCAGCCTTAGAGAATGAAATTATGGTATTTACCAGTAAATGGATGGAACTGGAGACTCTCATGCTAAATGAAATAAGCCAATCCCAAAAAGACAAAGGCCAAATGTGCTCTATGATAAGCAGATGCTGATTCACTTTAAGGGGCTGGGGGGCACAGGGAAGAATAGAAGTTCACTGGATTAGAAAAATGGGAATAAAAGGGGGATGGAAACAGGAATAGGAAAGACAATAGAATGAATGGGACATTACTATCCTATATGCATATATGATTACACAACCAATTTAACTCCACATAGTGCACAACCACAAAAATGGGAAGTTGGGGCTGGAGTTGTAGCTCAGTGATAGAATGCTTCCCTAGCATGTGTGAGGCACTGGGTTGGATCTTCAGCACCACATGAAAAAATTAATAAAATAAAGGCACTGTATACATCTAGAATTAAAACAAAATATTTCTTAAAAGGATTTTTTTTAAAAAAGAAAGTTATATTCCATGTATGTATAATATGTCAAAATACACTCTACTGTCATGTATATCTAAAAATAATTTTTTTTAGAAAGCTAAATTTTGGCCACAATCTCCATCCACACTGTCTTCCCACTTTTCACACTCCTCCCCCTGGTCATTCTCCCATCCCCATCAGAACTACATAACTGTTCTGGGACTTTGATATTTAAAAATCCATTTCAAGTTTGGCATGGGGGCACATGCCTGTGATCCCAGAAACTTGGGAATCTGAGGCAGGAGGATTACAATTTCCAAGTCAGCCTTAGCAACTTAGTGGACCTAGATGTTTCAAAATAAAAAATAAAAAGGACTGGGGATATAGCTCAGTGGTAAAGCACTCTAGGTTCAATCCCCAGTACCAAAAAAAGTAAATAAAACTCACTGCCAGTTTAAGGAGCAAGAGTGTAAGTAAGATTTATATTTGCACCGGGCTCTGTGGTGCATGCTTATAATCCCAGTAGCTCAGAAGGCTGATGCAGGAGGATCACGAGTCCAAAGGCAGTCTCAGCAGCTTAGTGAAGTCCTAAGCACCTCATGAGACCTGTCTCTAAATAAAATATTTAGAAAAAGGGCTGGGGATGTGGGCCCTGTAGTTAAGTGTTCCTGGGTTCAATCCCTGGTACCAAAAATAAGTCAGTAAATAAATGAATAGATTTATATTTGCATTATAAATTCAGTTCCCAGTGGCTCCAGAACTCAATCCATTACAATTAAGAGACAAAAGTCTTCTGCAACAAAGCCACAGCTCTTCAACCACAAAACTCTCTTCCTTTCATTACAAATCAGAAATCAAGGCTATTTCTTCACATTTGTCAATTTTGCAAATATACTTCCTTTCAATGAATTAAACAATTTCATAGAGACAATGGGGGTTATTTAACAACCATAATGAGTATTTAAACAAAAATCAGATTCCTTTTATTATTTCAGTGTAATATATTATCAAAAAATGCTACTTAAGTGCTATTGATCAGTTTACCAATAGAGGTAAAATTATATTTTAGAGCTCATTACAGGATCCTAAAATTATTAAACTTGTTTGGCTTCATTTCTGTGCTTCCACATATGGTACAGAAAGGCACTGGCTTCATTTCTCCTAGTTCTAATATGCTTTTTCAGTTAGATACTTCTAAGACTTACTACATCCCTCTTACAGGTACAACATATTCATTTTGTAGATTACAGAAGGACTCTTAAATCAGTATGAATAGTTAGTACATTAGTTCAGACAAGTATATATCCTAGCCATTTCTGTTTATAATGAATTCCAGAATTATGGAAAAATAAATATTATTAATATTTTACTCTCCATCTGCAGAAAGCTGATGCAGAAGAGTTCCCAAGTGAGTTAGTGTGCCTGCAGCCAAGAGAAACACTACAATCTCACATTTAATCAGAAGAGAAAACTCTAATTGGATCTAACAAAAGGCTCGCTGCTTGGGCATGTGTGTTACAAAATAGTTTCCACATCACATAAAGTTACTTTACCAAAAAATAGGTCCCAAAGAAAATTATTTCTATCCAGAGTTCAGCTCAAGGTAAACACTGGGTGAACAGGTTTGATCTATACATTTACTTTGAAAAATTCCTTCATTATAGCCTGCTAATAGTCCTTGGCAAGAAAGCATCACCACGCAAGTTATATGAACAGCCATTCAAATTTCTGACTCCTCCTTGATTTTAGGCTTTGACTGACATGCCCATGACCCTGCCCTGAAAGCACAGTCATAGTTAAAAACTGTTTTCCACTAGAAATCAGCCAATTTTTACGTTTTTTTTTTAACTTACTGATCAAGAGTTAATTGTAGGACTTTTCAGAAGCTTCAATAAGTATTCATTGTGACTCTCTAAAAGCCAGAGAGATAATCTGTTTGGTCATAGATTCCTTTTTGGAAAGAATCATTTTAAACTACCATTAACTCTTCCTATAGAAAACAGTTTGGAAAATCTAGTTCAAAGAAATTAGGCAACTGTACAAACACTTTTTTTTTGAGAGAGAGAGAGAGAGAGAGAGAGAGAGAGAGAGAGAGAGAGAATTTTCAATATTTATTGTTTAGTTCTCGGCGGACACAACATCTTTGTTGGTATGTGGTGCTGAGGGTCGAACCCGGGCCGCACGCATGCCAGGCGAGCGCGCTACCGCTGAGCCACATCCCCAGCCCCTGTATTATGGAATATTGACCCAGGTTTTACCTTTTGAGTTTTTAAGCCATGACCTCTTCCATGAGAGTCCATCTTGGGGAAATGAGATTCACCACAGAAGAAATGTATTCACACGTACAAAGTCCAAGACAAAAGAAATATTCATCTTCTGATACTCAGGAAATAAGAATCTGCTTCAAAACCAGAGCTTTCATATTGTTATTATCTTCAAAAAAGGTTGCATAAAGCCCTCTGTTCTTTCTTTCCCATCCCTGTTGAGTTAAAATTTAAAGTCCTACATAAGGAAGACGTGAAAGGAAGAGGAAGTAGGCAATTCCTCTGGAAGAATTGTGGGAAGGAAGGGAAGAGGGGAAGAAAATACACAAGCAGCCACAGGTCCATCCTCCACTTCTCAAGAGTCCACTCGGCTCACTAGCCAAGTGACATTTGAGAGTCTTGAGTACTTGTAACAACTTGAGAGAGGCCAAGTCAAAGTAAAGCAGTGCAGCCAGGTGCAGGAGACACTGAGGTTCCACTTCCTGCATAGTGACAGATTACTGTGAGGGCAAACTGAACACAGCCACACCTACAAAACCGGCAAGGATGTTCATCAGGGGGAGACCACTGCCATCAACTGAAACAGCTCTAGAACAAAGCCTGCAGGGCAGCTGTGTTCAGGAGTTGCAGCCAGATGTTGGAGGGGCCTATGGTCCAGTAGGAGCCAAGGAGGAGCCTGGAATCATCAGGGGGGAAATGAAAAAGAACAAACCACGAGGTCATCGTTTCCGAGTGTCAACACTGGAGACTGATAGAGCACTACGCAATTAGGGACAGGTAATGCCCCAGAGACAAGGACAAGGGACAGTGGGCACAAGATTAATAAATCTGCAAACCCCACCCAGCACAGCCACTACCCCATCTTGTAGAAGTGCTAGGAAAAAGGGCGAGATATTGAGAGATGTTTCCTAGAAAGTGGTAGTTTTACTCAAAGATACTGTTTAAATTACAGATTCTACCTACTTTTAATCCAGATTGATTTAGGGGTTATTTTTTTTTTCCTGTTGAACAATGAGAAAAAAATGAGCCTTATCAGAAAGTCCAGATCAGACACAAAATAAAGCTCAAATTTCTCTGTGCATCCAAGTTGTAACATAATTTGGGATTCCTCAAAAACATTTTCCTTTAGTGCTATCAAGACTTCCACTAAGATCCTCAATGTGGTATCAGTTCTAGGTCTTTGCTCCTGTTCTCTATTCAGCACATGTACCACCCCTCACATTCAGCTCAAATTCCATTTTCACCTTTCTCTATTTTTTACCTCTGTCATCTTTCTCTTCAGTGACCTCCTTGGACAAAAGTAACTTAAGGTTAGATTGGACTTTGGGAGTTTCCCTGAGTCAGAGCCTTTGCTTCATTGCTGGGGAAACGTGGAAGCTCCTGGGCCAGCCTAGGGGGGGCCCTCAGCAGCCCTGCGGCCCCTCACCATTGGTCCTGCTGCCACACTCCGAGACCAGGCTACCCTCAACACACTGTGTGGTTCAGCCAGAAGCAATGACCAAAGAAAGCAGGAGGCCAAACACATCCAGTATACTCCATTTCTGCAGAACCCATCTCAATACAATTATGGAAGATAACTACCACACATAACCAAACACAAACACCTCCCACCCCAGGGGGAGTAGTCCTCCCTGCTAAAAACCAGAAAAATAATTTTCCAATGCTTAGCCAACATGCTTTGATATATATTCACTCATTAGTAATTATGAAATAACAGAATCCTATAATCAGAATTTTAAAAGTTTGACTTACATAGTAGAAAGTTTCACAACAGAGGGGCTGGGGTTGTGGCTCAGGGGTAGAATGCCTGCCTAGCACGTGCAAGGTCCTAGGTTCGATCCTCAGTGCCACATTTAAAAAATAGATTAAATAAAGGTATTGTGTCCAACGACAAATAAAAATAAATATTATTTTTTCACAATGGAGAAAATATATTATTTAAAACCCGAGTCAGTTGTCATTAACTCTTAGTTCTGTCAAATATCATCTTTATTTAATCCATAAATTCATTTTATCTGCTGCTCAGCAAAATAGGGTAAAAGAATAATGGGGAAAGTATTTTGCCTCATTTTCTTCTCTCATATTTGTATGCAAAAAAAAATTTTTTTGATCAATAATGTAAAAGTATCTTTCAATTCCCAAATTTTTTTTATAAATAATTTAAAATTATCTTCCAGTTCTCTATCATTGAGAAAAACAGTTACACAGACTTAGTTCAAGTCCAATACTTATTATTGGCTGGATGATGTAAATTTCTAAAGTCTCAGGGTTTTTGTTAATACTTAGAAAACAAGGATAAGGAGCTGGGCTTGTGGCTCAGTGGTAGACCACTTGCCTAGGATGTGTGAAGCACTGGTTTCGATCCTCAGCATCACATATAAATAAATAAAGGTCCATTGACAACTAAAAAAATTTTTTTAAAAAAAGGAAAAGAAGATAATAGTACTACTAATTCTTGAAGCTACGATGACAAAAGGAACTGATATATTTAGACCACACAGTACCATATCTAACATGATGCAAATGTGGTAAGTAAAGGGATCTTCCAGAAGGTACCATAGGAACACAGGGGGCAAACTTAATGATGGGTGATGATCAGTCATGAGATAATGACTCCAGGTTGAGAGGAGAAAGGAGGAGGTAAAGAATTCCAGGAACTGGAGTTGTTCCACGCACAGGGAAAAAGCTAGGAAGGCTGAGTCTCGGTCCCACAAGGCATAGGAAGACAATTTTCAATTCCATGGCACTCAGCTGACCTCCATTCTTACTATCACGTACCTCTCTGCTCTAGGTCTAAGTCTTTTCACACCCTCTGCCCGGTATACACTGTAAAATTCCTCCTACTCCTGCAAGCCTGCTCTAACTCATCTATCTACATCCACCTTCTCTTTGCTTGATTTCCTGTAAAGCCTCCAAAGTGATGAAAAAGAACTGCATTTGGCTGTACCGTGTTTTACATTGCTCTCAGTATACTTGTTTTCATACAAATCCTGTTCACACAAGTTGTAATTCTTCAAGAGCAGCAATTATATGAAAAAATAAGAGTTAAAAAATACAGCCAATTAATTTTTAAATAATTGTTTTAGAGATTTAAAAAGGCATTTTTTTTTGGGGGGGGGGGAATCCTCAACCCAGTTCAGAAGGCAAAATGTCCAAATTGGATCCTTTCTATTTTACACCTGAGGACACCAAACTCCAAAGATGGAAAGGACCGGCCCGAAGTCATACTACTAATGAGTGGCAGAGGCAAACACAATAGCAGGCAGGGCAAAAGCAACTCTCTCCTTCACAGCTGCCCCTTTACTTGAGAAGAAAGCTTGGCTACTTAGTAGTCCCTGACTTATGCACCAAAAGGTCGTTCACTAACCAAAGAAAATAGTAAAACAAACTAAAAGACCTCAAAACAGTTGTGCTTCCCACCACAAGTAAATATCTAAATAATCCTTAAAGAAAATGTCTATAATTGGGTTATTTAACAATACCTGAAACAGCAGAAAAATAAATCATCTTCTACACACTCTTCAAACATAAGCTCTGAACTAATGCAAAATCTCACATATGAATCTAAAAGCTCTTCTTGCACAAAGCATCTCTGATTATAAGTTTGTAAACCTTGCCAAAAGAGCAATTCCTGACTTAGTCTAGCCTGTGTAGGCCCTGATAATAGTCTGGAATTTCTTTCTGTAGACACAGCAATGAAAGAACATCTTTTGCTAACGAGGGCAAAGAGGCAAATGAGAGAAATATGGGGTCATCCTGCAGCCCCATTTAACCGAGAACAGATTTCAGCCACAAATATTACACTATTCTGATTGAATTCCATTTAGAAAAGTGATACTGAAACTCAAATGCACTCAAACAAGGGGGGAAATCACGAATTAAAAACCCAGTCATTTTAAATTACATGAAAATGCAATTCTTCTCTTTCAAAAAAAAAAACCACAACCTGACTCTCCCTTCCTGCTTTTCCAGAGAGTCTGAGGAAGTTCTCAATGAACTCTTTCCCTGGAGTCTGAAGAATGGGTAGGCATTACTACCCAGTGCAGTAGGTGTGAATTCTACTCAGCATGCAAAGATAGAATCTTTTCAGCCACCAAGAGAAAAAGTCCTCATCCAGTATAAAAGGGCAGGGGGGAGGGCTATACTCAAAAATTACACTCTGCTAGTACACTAAGAAAACCAGCATTATTCTTCTTTTGCTTCAAACTGACTAGAAGGGAAAGCTTCAGGGGTCTCAGAGAAACACACACCTAAACACTCTGGGATGCTCAACGAGATGGTACAACACCACCAAGACACAGATAAACCAAATATCTTGCTGAGGCTACTGCTCCTCTTCTACTTTGCTCTCTGCATGCTGCCTTCCAGAAGAACAGTATGGATGAACAGATTCTCAGGACAAATTAATTAATCTATTTAAGACACAGCAGTGGGTGGGAACTGCAAAAAAGAAACCTTCAGAACCTATAATTCTGAGGACTCAGGGTAAATCCCACTCTGCACCTCTCAACCTCTCACACCGTCAACACCTCAGGTCATCAGCACCCTGATCACACACTCCGATCTGCAGCACTGGCCTGACTGGCAGATGTCACAAATTACCACTGAGGTCAGAGGCAGCTGAACCTGCCAAAGGTCTGTCAATAAGTAAAAACATAAGTGAAGGGGGCTCCTGCTTGGCTTCTGAGATAATGTCTGTGGGAACAAGAAAATACTTTGGGGAAGGCTTGTTATGATTTCATTTTGGTGTGTGAGTGGAGAGGGTTGTTTGTTTTTTACTGGTGCATAATACTTACACAAAAGAGTGGGTTTCATGGTAGCATATTCTTCATGCACACAATATTCACTAATCAATTTCATTCTCTAGGACCTCCCACGCCCAATGTGGCAGTTCCATATCTGAGAGTGGGGCACCCTGTAGGACCATGGTAGGCGACTTTATGTCTCTTTATACTAAGGCATTCCAGAGCTGTGGGACACATTTAATTGAGAATGGTAGCAACCCCTTCTAAAACTCTCAACAGCCAACACCAATTTTTGCCAGAATTGTGTTCTTATGAGAAATAATTCTACAGCAGAGATGCTACTGTGTAATATAAACAATTTTAGGATTATAAACTCTTATCAAAGGAAGGGGAAATCAAAGTATATAACATACTCTGCTTAAGAGTGCTTATGCTGGCAATAGTCTGCCTGGATTTAAATACTTCCACCACTCATTAAATTTGATCCTACTTAAAAGATTAAAATTAGATAAATAAAGTAATAATCACAATTGCAATATGTGATAAACAAAATAACTGGTGCATCTTAAGTATCAAATAAAATGCTACCTATTATGATAAAAAAGCAATGCAATTATATAAGCAGAGCTATTTCCTAGCATCACTTCAACAAACTCATCCTCTAACCACTGAGGAAAACAGTCAAATGGCTCAAGTATTGCTCTTTGACAGCTGCATCAATGGTTCTGGGTTTAAAGCTATTTGCTAGTTTATTGCATGACAGTGTTTTCCAAACATGCTTAAGAATAAGAATCATCTGGAACACGTGTTAAAAAATACAAATCCATGGGCTCCACCCCAACCTTACCCAATCAGAATGTCTTCAGAAAGGACTTAGAAATGTGCTTCTAATACCCCACCACACACACTACATCCAGGAAAGCCTTGTCATTAGGCAGATCTCGGGAACACTGCGTAGTCCAGGCCCCTAGGACATGATCCCACTGCAATCTTAATTGCCAAGCACAAGCTGGGCACAATTTTTGCCTCAATAGCTCCCAAACCCTTCAGTATTCATATTTAAAATGTAGTTAAGGGCTGGGGATGTGGCTTAAGCGGTGGCGCGCTCGCCTGGCATGTGTGCAGCCCAGGTTCGATCCTCAGTACCACATACAAAGATGTTGTCCTCCGAAAACTAAAAAAAAAAAAAAAAAAAAATATATATATATATATATATATATATATATATATATATTAAAAATTCTCTCTCTCTCTCACTCTCTTTAAAAAATAAATAAATAAATAAAATGTAGTTAAATCATTCCTTTTGTAATAACACATCTACCACATACCACTTCAGCTTATCCAAGAGACACTTAAGGAACGAGTATGTATGTGTACACACACACACACCACACACACACACAAGTCCCCCTATCATTTTAAGTAAATCTCTATTCTGAAAATAAAGGTTTCACTAAATTATATTTCTTACATACATCTCTCTTGAGTTCTGAGTACTCCTAAAGAAGGCAAGTTATTTAAAACCTTCAACACAACACTATTAATATTTAAATAAACAAGCAGACCCTATTAATCTTGATACAATTACAGATCAGAAATTCAAAAATTACTTTGGAGGTGATTTTTGATGTTGCTTCCCTATAATCCACACAACTGTGATTGATATTGGAAATGTAATCAATGGAAATTTGGTGAAGCCCAACAAAGGCAGAGGAGCAAAACACAGAACCAAGAGCACATAAAGAATACCCTCTTCTGCCAAAACTTCTGTTACCTTAAAGTCTGCCTTTAAGGAGATTTAAAAACAATGAAGAGATGTGTTTAAATGTCACTTATTCCATTTATTCAGTCCTGTCTTGACCAAAAACTTAACTTTTTGGTTATCCAGGCTACTCAAAAGCAGGATGAAGCCATAAACACTTGCCACAACTCTGCAATTTTACCAAACCTACTGTCCAACAGAATGGAGCCAAACTACTTTTACAAATACTACTGTTACAAACTACTGTTACAAATATACTGTTACAAGTATTACTAAGCACATCTGCAGATGAAGTGTTTTTGTTTTTATTTTTATTTTTTTTGTGGGGCAGGGCCATACTGGGGATTCAACCCAGGGGCATTAGCCATGTTCCCAACCCTTTCTAGTTTTTATTTTGAGTCAGGGTCTCAAATAATTTCTTAGGGCCTAAATTACAGAAGCTATCCTCTAACTTAACCATCACCTGCCTCAGCCTCCTGATTTACTGGGATTATAGGCACAAGCCACTACATCCAGCAAAATGGCATTTCTGAAGCCTCATGTAAACTTACCTAATTTACTGACCACCTTCAAATATGCCAAGTAATAATAATACCATTTTTTAAAATGCCATAGGAGTATGACTGCACATATGGTATGACGCTACATCATATACAGAAAAATGGAAAGTTGTGCTGCAGTTGTATACAATGCATCAAAATGCATTCTACTGTCACATATACCTAATTTAAATAAATAAATAAATAAATAAATAAGGAGAAAATTGATCTTTTGAGGAAAAAGAAAGTCTCTTCACAGGCCTTTTCCCACTGCTTTTCATTTTAAATAATGTCATTGGGGATCTAGTGTTATTGTGTTATTATAATGTAATTTGAAATGGGAAATTTAGCAATAAACCTACATTTTGAGGCTCAGTTTAGTTCAAGTGTTATTGAGCACCATATTGTATAAGGTCCTAGGGATATAATTAAGATATCCTCTCTCCTATGGAGTTCTTATAGTGCACTAGTAGAATAAAAAAAAATAGTTTCAGGATGGAATAAAACCAGTAATAGACGTGCACATGTTTATCTAAGTACTTTCTGGTTCACAAATGTATTTATATGAAAGAATACTTATAGAAATGAGCGTTTGCATTGTGGTATTTTTCTTGCCATTTGTTCATTATAAGGCAAAAACTACATGAAAAAGGAAATTTTAAAAGAATGCAGAGATAGACCAGTTCTTAGAACTTGACATTTTCAACATTCATTTTCTATGAATGGTTGGTAGAAGGTGAAGATTGTAGGTATTGTTTTTCTTACACTTGATTACAGTAATATCTTTTTAGACCTCTCTTGGCGAGTCTCAGAGTAATTCATGCCTTAGATTTCCGACAGTTATTTACAGTTTCAATTATAAATGATTAGGCTTTTTTACCTCAGGATTTTGTGAAACATTGAAATGACACCACCATTTTAGCTTTCATACCTAATAATGAGAAGACACTTTCGCACCTTCAATTTATGTTAGGCATAATGTTTCTAGTTAAAAAAATCACTGTAATTTTATCTGTTTATGATTACATATACTTTCTCCAAGTGTCATTAAAACATGGGTTAAGGTTACATTTATCATCACAAGATGATTGTAAAACAGTGATTCAATGTCAAGCATGCAATCAGGATTTAACTTAATTGAATAATTGAGCATCAACACCTTGTTACTTACATTTCAATTCAGTAGAAACTGTGCCTAGCAGTTTTCTACTGCGTTTATTAATATTTAGAGAGATGCCATGAGTTTTAAAAGTAAAGACATTCACATGTTGCCATCATTATTCATGTATCCTATTAGATGTCTTTGGAAATTAGAAAAAAATGAAAGAAGAAAAAATGTGTAAATACCTTTACAAAATTTCTTTCTTCTAAAATAAATAAATAAAAATAAATGTGATAGGATGGGCTGGGGTTGGGGCCAGGGCTCAGTGGTAGAGCACTTGCCTGGCATGCTATGAGGCACTGGGTTCTATCCTCAGCACCACATAAAAATAAAATAAAGATACTGTGTCCACCTACAACCAAAAATATATATATATTTAAAAAATGTGATAGAAATCTACAAAACAAAATTCAAACAGCAAAGTCTGAGGCTATTCTATATCTCTGCAGTCATATTAATGTACCAGGTATGGTATAATATTTTGCTTCCTTTAAATATTAACCTAGAGCTAAACTATTTTTGGAAATGAGTTTCAGTAAGAGATTTGCTATACATCCTTCCATACAAAAGGTTATAACACATGTTCCCTTTTCTGGAACTATTTAAATAATGCTGTTGCTTCATGATAGTAATTATTTTATGCAGAATCCATTGATTGTTGTTTTGGGTAATTCTCAAGTAAGTTTTATGTATCTATGGTTGTTTAATGAACATTATTTAAAGAAGAAAGTTGTTATTTTCAGGATGCTTTCATAATCGATTCTGTTTCAAAATTCTTATGTAACTAGCTAAAAATTACATTTTTACAGTATCTTCTCAATTAACCTAAAGAAGTCAGATGAAGTGGTACAATCTTGTAATTCCAGTGACTTGGGAAACTGATCCTTGGGAATCTGAGGCAGGAGAATTACAGTTTAAGGCCATCTGAGGCAACTTAGCAAGATCCTGTCTCAAAATTAAAAATTTAAAGGGCTGAGGGTGTAGCTTAGTTGTAGAACACCCCTGGGTTCAATCCCCACTACCACAGGGTAGTAGGGGAAGGAGTCAATTAACCTAAAGAATGTTTAATTGGAAAATTCAACTCTAACACAGCCAAGGACTGAAAAGCAAATTAAACAAAGCTACCAAAGCAATAAAAGATGTCAGATAACACATACACTGAGGCTGAGACACTTGAGTCTCTTGGCATCAGATTAAAGCACTTATTTTGGGCATAAATCTGATTTTTTTTTCCCAAGGACTCAAAGCAGTAGAAGCAGCAAAAAGTAAGAGTGTGAGTGTGAGAGTGTGTGTGTGTACGCGTGTACACATGGGGCAGGGGAGGGAGAGAAAGGGAGGTAATGAGATATGTACGTTGTATTTCAAAAATAAAAGAGGGTGATAAAAATGAAATAAAGAAGGGGACTCAGTATGGGCCAAAAACAAAAAGAAATACTGCAGCCATATACTAGCTGACAAAAATCAAAGCCACAGAACAGACAAAAGAACGGAGCCCCAAGAACACTCCGAGTAGGGACAAATTGGCACATGTACATCAGAGATCCTTATGAGAGTTTTTAAAGGTATATCCATAACAACGACTGAGTGAGTAATCAAGAGACTGAATTATGTCCAATACAACCTGTTGTATGAGGCAAGAAAATATACATTTAAAGCAATCTTACAAGTAAAGTTTAAATATTTAATGGTCAGAAAGGTAAAGCTGAATATCTGAAAAATTATCTTGATTTGAATATTCCATTATTTAAATATGACAGATAAATGAGGAACAACTTGGTTTGGGGTTCTTCAAGAATTTACACATCTTTTACAATAGATTGTAAATCACCTAAGTGCCAAGTAATGAAAGACTTAGGCCACTGATCAAAGGAGGAAAGGATAGTTTAACAATAATGAGCAAATATGGGATTACAAAATTAAGTTTTATTCATTTCAGAAGATAAATGGGGGGTGGGGAAGAGTGGGGGAATTAGATTGAGGAGGGAGTGGGAGAAGAGAGAAAAAGGAGAGAGAAAGAGTAGGAAAGTTAAATGTTAGAGAATCAAATTATTAAAACAGGTGAGACCTCATCCAAGCTGATTTTGGTTAGCTCTTCCTACCATATTGACTTTGGAATAAAAGGCATTTCACAATACAAAACTGAAGTGGTGGCCAATAGGAAAGTACTCAGTAATTGATAACTCTCTTTTTTTCCTGTGTCTTGAATGTTCTCTCTGGTACCATTCCAAAAAGGTCTGCTTTGATTTCTTTTATGTTTGTGCTTTGTTGATAACATTTATAATGTGTTTAATAAATCAGCAACTATTAATAACCTAAAAAAAAGATGTTGTATCCACTGAAAACTAAAAAATAAATATTAAAAAAAATTATCTCACTCTTAAAAAAAAAAAAAGATTAGGATTTTGCCACTCAAATCTCATTTTTTTTCCATTTCTCCTAAAATCTCAGTTTACCAAGCTGCTCCAGTTTCTCACTAAAGGATAGCTTTTCCAATTTTAATAGCACAAAGGAGGCTGCTATGCTCCATCTGGAATAACATATACCCCTTCCAGAGGACACTCCACTCTTCTATCCAGATGCTTCTAGGTATTGGGAAACATGATGAGACCCATGAAACCTGTGACCAGGAGCTCAAGTGTAAAACAGATTCAAGGAAACACCATGTGGGCTACCACACTTATATTATAGGGGAGGAAAAACTGCTTTTCCTTCTACTTCTCTGAGTTCTCAAGAAGCTGGGATCCTGTACCAAAAGACTAACAGGAGAAAAGAACACAGATTGATTTTACATGGCACAGGAGCCACTGCATAAGGAACTAAAGAGGCTAATCATTGCTAAACCTGAGCATTTTGATGTTAGGCTTGGTGAACAGTCAAAATTTGCACAAAAATGTGATAGGACAAGGTGAGCTATGTGTAACAAACTGGGAGAATCTTAGTAAAGCCTATTCATTTGGTTTCCTCTCAACATCTTTACCTCCCTCCATCTTCAGAGGCAGGGATGTTCTCCTCTGTTGGGGAGGTGTGGTCGTCTAACATAAGGGTCTTATAACCTACTTGAAGAAAAAGGTTGAGAAAGATCAGAAAGTCACCTGGCCACTTCACAAATCCCTTCAGTTTAAAATATTCAAGGTATCATATTTTGGGTAATGTGTCCTGATATTTTAGTTGATTCATTAGGCAATCAGTGGATTACACTCTCAGAGGGTTTTGGATCTCTTTAGGCAAGGAAATTAAAACTTCTACCTATTATTTGTGTATGTATGTATGTGTATATATGTATATATGTGTGTGTGTGTGTATATATATATCAGTTCTGGCAAAGAAACTAAATTGCCTCTTTCAAAGACATCCAAGATAACTCATCTGCCATCAGGTGGCTGGCCAGACTCTATAAAGTGGCATCATATCCAGGGCTCAATGTCACCCCCAGCTGCAGAAACAGCTAGAGATGAATAACCCAGTTTTTAAAATAAGCAAAGGATCTGAATAGACATTTCTCCAGAGAAGTCATATTAATGGCCAATAAACACATGAAAAGATTCTTGACAACATTAGACATCAGGAAGATGAAAGTCAGTATCATAAGAAACTACAGATTTTCCTATATCTTGAGTATATTCCTGTAAATTTAATGAAATTATTTATCAGTGATAATGATCAGTATTTGTAAAAAGCAAAAACTATTTTTTTTCCCTTTTTTATAGCAATGGAGTTTTATCCAGTCATAAAGAAGAGTGAAATTATGTCATTTTTAGGAAAATGGTTAGAACTGAACAGCATTATATTAAGCAAAATAAGCCAGACTGAGAAATTTGAGGGGAATATGTTTTCTCTCATAGATGGAAGTTAGAAAAAGCAGGGAGAAAGGTATCTTATGAAAGCAGAAGAGAGAGCTATTTTTCTTTCTTTTTCCTGTTGTAAATAAAAAAATTTTAAAAATCCACTTCCTCAAAACTACTTAAACTTTTGGGTCTTTCACACTGTTCTGTTTTTTAGATTTTTTTTTAGTTTTTTGGGTTTTGTGGGGTGCTTATTCTCTTGAGTCTTATAGAGATTTCACAGCTGTAACTATATTATTTATTAACAAATTTATCTACAAACAAATAAAATTAAATATATACTCTTTCAATAGAATTATAAATTAGAATGACTTGACTGGAAAGCAATGTGTTGCCACATATGAAAGTTTTCATATAAGTATTCCTAAAACAAAACAGATAAAAATCACTTCGGCATTATTTATGATAAAAATGTACACAATGTCTTCCAGACATTAATTAAAATAATATTTTAAGCATATTTAATATCATGAGGAAAAATTTCTAGCAAAAAAACAAAACACAAAATCAAGGTGGTAATTTCCCACTTTTGCTAACATTTGAAAGAATGCATGAGAAAACATTAAAGGACCACCAAATTGGTAAAAAGCAACAGGCTCCAAGTGGTACACTGTCAAGTGGTTTGTTTGTTTTCTCTTTCTTGACCTCTTCCCCTTTAAGAAGTTTCCACTAAACTTGTACTCATTTAATAATCTTGCAGAAGCAAGACATAGTGATAAATTAATGCATCCTGGACTTTAAGGTATTACAAGTTTTGTTTTCCATCAATTCGGCAATGTAATACAAAATTTAAATTTAAATTTTTTTCTCCAGATTTCACTAAATAATTTTAAATGAATGAGGTACCAAAATTAATTTCCAAAACAAAAAATAAAAGTCAATTAAAGAGCTACATTTTCTAAAGAACCTTCTGAGATCATTAAGGCAAAGAAATTAGAGAGAGAGAGAGAGAATATGAAAATGAATTAAAGTACTTCATGTTTATCAGTTCAGTAAGCAAAATAATACCAGAATTTGCCTAGAGTTAGTTTTCACTTCCTAAAGGAGAAATCAAGACAGGGAGAGAGGAAAGGAGGCACAATTGTCCTCAGCAAGAAAGCTATTTAATACTTCCAAAGACTTTTCTGTCTTTCTTCCATATAGATAATATATAAATTATTAAAATGATTTTTAAAGCAATCTTCACCTAGCCAGACGCAGTGGTACACACCCATAATTCCAGGTACTCAGGAAGCTGAGGCAGGAGGATACAGATTCCAGGCCTGGCTAAGCAACTTAGCAAGGCCCCATCTCAAAAAATAAAAAGGACTAAGGATAGAGCTCAGCAGTAGAGCACTCCTGGGTTCAATCCCTAGTACTGAAAACAAAAACACAAACCTATGCCTCAAAATTATTTTAATACACTGGGAATAGGTGAGGAGTTAAAAACAAAAGTTTCAAAAGGGAAACTTTCAGACTTTCAAAGAAAAAGGCTTAATTTCCAGTTGTAGTAATAATATTTAAAACAGATGTCTATCTACTTTCAAATCCAAACTGGATCATGGCTTACACAGTTTAATAAAACTTTAATTAAGTCTCCACAACAGTGTAAACTGATCATGTCATGCAACTAAATACTGGCTTAATATTAGCATCTCTTCAAGGCCCAGTAATGCTAAAGTTAACCAGACTTTTCATAATTCACCCAAGAGAAAATGTCATTCAAATTAATAAAAATATACAATTCAGCTTCTTATTTCATTACATAAACTTTTCTTGAGAAGCAAGCATTTGAAATAGACATGGAAGAATCCAAAATTGAATAAGCAGGGAAGGAAGCAACTTTCTATGTAAAAAGTTCTTGAACATCTGTGAGCTAAAAATGTTTGCAGTTGGAAACATTTTGTAAAAAAAATAATTACTTAATCAATTGACTTCATAAATTTTCTTCTTCTATTTTAGTAAGAAAATCTTATGTAGTAACCCAGTAGAAAGAGTGTCAAAGCCACATAAAGATATTTAAAACAAAAGAGGAAACATTTATTGAACTTTTACTATGTGCTAGGTAGTACTCCAGGTACTTAATTCCTACAGCATCCTTATTGAATAGGTATTATTATTTTTACTTTAGAGGTGGAAGAGCCAGAATACAAATCCTAGCATCAACTTTCAAAGTCTGATATAACTTCAGCCAAAACAAAAAAAAATAATCTTTCCTATTCCATATCTGAAACAATGCATTTAAAAAAAAATTTAGTTGTAGTTGAACACAATACCTTTATTTTATTTATTTATTTTTATGTGGGGCTGAGGATCGAATCCAGAGCCTTGCACATGCTTAGCAAGCTACAACCCCAGTCCCTCTGAGAATGCATTTTTAAAACAAATATTACCAATGATACATTTTTTAATCCTAAGGTTCTTCACATATTTTCAAAATTAAAATTTCTAAAATTACAAGAAATCAAGGTTATAATCACATTAAAATCAGTCAACACTGACCAAGCATCTTTTGGACTTCATTTTCCATACTGTGAAAAACAGAAACAGGTTTTGGTATTCAATACAGCTCAAACTGAAAGGATGGATGTACTTTAACATTGAAGACGCTAGTAATTACAAATTGATAGAGTGCAGAGTACATAAGAACAGGAGGGGTGGAGACAATGGGAGGGACTGAGTCCAATACAATGTGATTAACACACTATTTTCTAAAAGTGAATTATGAATTGGGCAAGTAAGAAGAATAGAAGCACTATAAAAACACATGAATAATATTGGACATTTGGGCATAAGTTATCGGATTATTTTGTTCCTTTTCAATCCACCTGCCAAGAAAACAGTCCACAAAAAGAGAGCCACCTTCTTCTGGTTCCCATTTTCTCATTCTAATTTAAAAGTTTTAGTATCATGAACTCTAACCCATTTGCTGTGAATAAAAACATTTTTAGTGTTTCCTAAGAATTCCAATTTTTCTCCCCTCTTATATAAAAGCAAAAAATATTCATGCAAATTTGCACCTCACTTTATGAGAGGCTTCCCACCTTCCATTAAAGCAAATGCTCTAGGATGAATTTTTAGGGACTCTGATGATCTATCTTCTCATTACATTTCAGTTAAATTGATAAGGGTAATTTTCCCATTGGCACGTATTGACATACTGTAAGGAAAGGTTGAACATTAGCATGCTGGGACTAAAAACTTGGTATGGATAATCTAGAAAACACTACTGAGATCCCCACATATATAAAAATAATAAAGTTGACTACTGTATGAAAATATAGTCTCTTCAGAGGAAATTATCCATAGATTTGAAAACATTAAGATATCAAGTTTCCTAGACATTTAAACTCCAGGGGCTGGAGTTGCGGCTCACGTGGTAGTGCTTACCTGGCAAGCTCAAGGCACTAGGTTCAATTCTCAGCACCACATGGAAATAAAAAATAAAGATACTGTGTCTACCTACAACTAAAAAATATGTGTATGGGGGCTGGGGTTGTGGCTCAGTGGTAGAGCACTTGCCTAGCATGCATGAGGCACTGGGTTCGATTCTGAGCACCACATACAAATAAGTAAAATAAAGGTCCATCAACAACTTAAAAATATTTTTTTAAAAAAAATGTGTATGTGTGTGTGTGTGTTGTGTGTGTAAAGATATCAGAACATTTAACCAGTCCTACAATAATATGAAAAAAGAATATTAGGAAAAGAACCAAATGGGTATTAACTTCTGAAAAAAGGAAGCCAGTTTAAGTGCACAACATTTAAACCTAGGTCAATCTTTGTCTTTGTTTTAAAAAGAACACTTAGCATGCAGACACAAAGGGATAAAAGGAACAGACAAGGCACCTAAAGGTAAGTCATCCCTTACAAATTAGTGAAAAGGTACAATCATAGAAACTAATTTATTATATTGGGGCAAGTCAAGTTGCACATATTTTGTCTCTCAAAAATTAGCCATTGTCATCCAATTCAATCAACATGAAACTGAATCAAATTCTGAACAAATTTTTTTAATATTTATTTATTTATGTATCTTTAGTTTTAGGTGGATACATTAGTTCATTTTTACGAAGTGCCGAGGATCGAACCCAGTGCCTCATGCATGCTAGGCGAGCACTGGACCACTGAGCCTCCACCCCAGCCCCCTGAACAAAATATTTTTAACAATTGCTTTAAAGTTCTTAGAAAATAATTCCAAGAGAGGAGTATAATACTGATTGACAAAATTATTTCCCATTAACCAAAATTCTTTGCTAACCTCAAGGAGAGAGTTTATCTATAAGAAGGTATCTGTAAGGGGTAAAGAGTGTAATTATTTGATTTGTAAGTATCAGACTCTTATAAAGAAGCATAAAATCTTAGAGTTGATTAGGTTTGATAGGGACCTAAGTTATCAACCCTCACTTTGGTATCTGAAATTCCCCAAACTGCCGGAATAAAAAAGATACAATGATCAAACAGTTCAAGATGGCTTGCCCTAAAAGAAACAACAGCCATTCTGCAATTTTTAGCAAGCTATGATTTGCCCATTCAGGTTACAGAATCATAGTATTTCAGAGCCAGCATGGCTAAGAGGGTCTGGCTGACCTCATTTTCAGTGGTCAACCTGAGGTTCAGAACCAATTATGACCTTTCCTGCCTCCCAGTCCTGTGTTCTTTAACATGCTACCTGACTTCCTCCCGTGGAAGAGCAGAGGTAAAGGAAGCTAAAGTAAGAATGAATGCATTAAAACCTGTTACTCTATAACATCCATTATTGTGATGAGAAATTACAAAAGAAATTGGAATTATTTGAACTGAGAAATGAGAACACAAAGAAGATCTGAATTATATGAGATTATGAAAGTTAAAGTAAAAAATAATCAACTAGTCCTTCCTTATTATATGGTTTCATAATAAAATTATAAAGGGTCATTCGATGATTTAAATGGCAGGTAAAATTAAAACAAATAAAAGGAAATACCCTTGACAAGCATAACAAGCCTCCAGAATACACAAGGTCGCAGAACAGAGGTCACATCGTTAAATCCAGTAACATGATTTCAAAATAAGCTAGACCATTAGTGAAGCAAATATCTGATTATTTATGTTCGACATGAATATAATTTTCCATAATGGAAAAATTATATTTTGGAATATAAGGAGTCAGTAGGAAGCTTTCTATTTGTTACAAATTATAACTTGGTATGTTTCTATAATATTTATACTCCTTTGGAAAATCAACTGTTGGTTATTCAATTACCAAAAAAAGGTTTTGATTTGACATATACATGGTATCTTTAATTATTTTTTCTAGTGCTGGGGATAGAACCCAAGTCTTCACATATGATAAGAAAGTATTCTAACACTAAGCTACATCCCTCACCCAATATTACATATTTTAAATATTAAAATAAAAATATTACAAAGCAAAACAGCCATTTTACTTTTAATGCGGAAATCCATTAAACCTTGCTTTCAGGCTGGAGTTGTGTGGCTCATTGGTAGAGTGCTCACCCAGCACTGGGTTGGATCCTTAGTGCCACATAAAAATAAATAAATAAAATAAAGGTATTGTGTCCATCTATAAATAAACAAATAAATAGATAAATAAATAGATTTATTTTAAAAAAAAACTTGCTTTCCCCATAGCACCACATGCATGTTTAATCCAGTCATTTTGGAAAACAAAAATTTATTTTTTAATTCAGTAACTCTGCCTCAGCTAAACTCTGCTGCCATAGTAAAAATGCCCCTCTGCATTTTTCTCTGCAAAATGTTAACAGTACTGTACTTAAAACAAAGGGAGGTTTCTTTCTGGAAAAGACATGGGGAGATAGGAAGCAAAGTGACTGACAATGACAGTTTTGACAGGTTGCAAGCCAGCCTGGAAGATGCTACAGTGATTTCATTTCCATTCCCTCTGGTACACTCTGACAGTCCTACTACAAAAGATGATCTACCATCATTCAAATACCACATAAAATCTGTAAAAGTTACAAGATGAAAAACTCTCCCTAAAGGTTTTATTGTTTTTTTAGTACATTATCTTCTGGTCCCATTCCACAACGCAACATCAACCTTTGTGAAGCCACACATGTAGGTGATAAGTCATGATGCTTCCTTCAAAATAAGTTTAAAAATGTAATTTCAGATAAACCAATTAAATGACTTTTTCTTTGTCTGGCACTCCTGTATTCTTATAGAATTACTTGAGCTATCTAATTTCCCAAATTTATAAATGTCATAGCTAACCCATATTAAATGCCCCTCATACACCACACACACTCTCACCCTTGTCCCACCCGGGAAATGAAATTTGAGGTGACTCCGTGTGTAAGGGGCTGGCGGCAAAACAAAGCTATGAAAGAGAAAAGGGTGAAGAAACCATAAGACACAGGAAGTAATTTTAGAAAGTGGGGATGGGACTGCTCTTCAACCTTAGGGGTAGAGCTTCCACACTGGAAAGAGAGTGAGAGCCTGTGTTTGCTTTACTTATATGTGGGAAGCATCAAATGTTTTCCATAGAATGTTCTTTTGCCAAATAAGGTACGAGGTGGGCTGTCCAGTTTCCAAGGGGTTACGCCCCACTCCAAAGCTAAGAGAGCAGTCTCCCTAGCAGAGCCAAGACAGAGGTCACGTGCATTGTGCAATCCTTTGACTGGAAGGAGCCACAAAATAGCTCAAATAATAGCTCAAATAAGCTCAAATAATTCACGGGTGGCATCCCACAACACACAACACGTGGGTCAAATGTAAAAGTAAGTTTTAATAAAGATGTGATAATTTTCCTCTATTAAAAAAAAAATTACTGCTAGTATTCCCTGTATAGGAACATTATAGAATGTTACATGAGCAGGGTGGGTGGGGGGACCATATCATTTTAGGTTCAAAATAAATTTTTCCAAGATTTTAAACATTTTCTTTCTTCACCCATCATTTATCTCAGAATATGATCAACAAGTCTTTTTGGGGGGGGGTGGGGCGAGGAGGTGGGCTGTAGCTCTATCACACAGCTAGTTGTATTCCCAGTTTTGTTTTTACTTTTTATATTTTAAGACAGGGTCTCGGGCTGGGGATGTGGCTCAAGCGGTAGCGCACTCCCCTGGCATGTGTGCGGCCCGGGTTCGATCCTCAGCACCACATACAAAAAAACAAAAGATGTTGTGTCCGCCGATAACTAAAAAATAAATATTAAAATTCTCTCTCTCTCTCTCCCTCTCTCTCTCTCTCTTTAAAAAAAAAAAAAAAAAAGACAGGGTCTCCTAAATTTCGAGGCTTACCTTGAACTTGAGATCCTCCTGCCTCAGCCTCCTGAGTGGCCGAGGTGTGTACCACCATATCCAACCCCAGGTCTCTTTCCTGATCACTCCTTACTCTGTTCTCTAATAGCACCTTCCACACACAATTACTATCTCATGCAGTTCTTGATGCATAAGTCTCTTCCTTGCCTCTGCATGTTTCCAAGCTCAGGACCACATGGCTGAGTGCCAAAGAGCTCTGCATCATCAGTAACCAACCAACATGGGCTCTAGCAAGCGTCTCCAACACCTACACAGATTTAGCAGCAGAGGTTCCTACATGACTGTCCAGGGCCACCACCTACTGAACCTCAATGTGCCTTAAATTCCTTCAACTGTAAAATGATAAGATCATACTTAGTGTCTTCAATGGGATGGGCTTAGCATAGTGCCTGAAATGTAGGAAAGATAAACACTATAGCCTCTTTTTTTTTCCTGGTTATATATAATTGCATTTTGACCATTCATATTAATGCTGAGTTTCACCTCTTTTATCCAGTCTTTGAAGTTTCCCTAATTCAGTGCTATAATTGCTTTTTAAAAATCTGGCAAATTTGTGAGATCTTTATGTGCTAAAGCATAAGATCACTGAAGAATTTAGCAAACATAATCATGGAGGGGAGGTAGCTTTGATTCTTTTCAGAGATAATCACCTCTTGGCAAATTAAAAATTGTTGAGTCTCAAGGGAGAAATCAGTCAATATAATCCACTTGGTTTTTTTAACAGCCCTTGACAAGGAACTACCACAAAAGTTTAAGAACTGAATCATCATAGGATTAGATGAACCTTTACTGGAGAAACAAAGACAGTGAAAAAAAAAAAAAAAAGGCATGACTTTGGCAGGAAAACCACAAATAGGGAAGGTGCTGGAAGTGGTCTTATTTAACATCTTTTAAAATGATGCAGAAGAGGAAATGTAGATTAAATTTTCCAGGTCTGCAAAAGATACTAAGTTTTTCCACTATGTGAAATGCCAAGTCAGTGGGATAACCTACAAGATTTCCAAAACTTTATGAGTTACTAGGGGGAAAACTCAAATAAGACTCAAATTGGAAAGCTATAGGGTTACTGTACTTCTCAGGATAATGAGCCTTAGTTATCATAAAAAGGGGCTTAAAAGTCACCTCTGGGATGCTGCATTAATATGTTCCTGCAGCCAAAAGAGCTAACAATGGCACGAACATCACTTAAGAACAGAAAATGTGATTCTCATCTTATTTAAAACCAGAGTTCAGCCTGGGGATGTAGCTCAATGGTACAGCGCTTGACTCACATAGGCAAGACTCTGCATTCAATCCCAGAAAAAAACAACAACAACAACAACAAAAAAGCAAAAGCAACAACAATGGAGTTCATCATTATTTGAGATGCTACATGCATGCAGCTCTGGTCTAACCCAGGCTAGCTACTCCAAAAATATCTGCTTCTTAATGGGAAAAAAAAAAAATTACAACTCTGCTTTCACCAAAAAGGAGAAGGGAGAAAAAATAAAACAGAAACTCAGGAAAATCCAAGCAAATAAAATGATCCATGGACCTCAGGACAACCATATGAAGAAAAACAAAGGTCAGCTTGCTTTCCATGTAGAAATGTAAAGTTTACAATGAAACCCAACAGATGTAAGGAGTGCACGTGCTGTACAAGATGGACAGTGCCCAGAGGCAAAGACACAGCTGAGGCACTGCTGCAGTACTTCAACTAAATATTCACTTCAGTTGACCAACAAAATATAAAGCCAAGAAATCAAACAACCTTAAAAGTATTAATCACTTCCAAGAATGGAGCACAGATTTCATTAATGGCAGACTTCTGAGGTTTAGATTAAGGAAAACAGATTTTAAGAAGAGAGAATACTAATTTTTTAAAAGTGAAATAATGGAACACCAATCTACTCTTCCCTAACATATCCCCTAATACATCACCTAAAGACAGAATAATAGACTGAATCAACTTGACACTTCATAAATGTTCTCAACATGTTCTCGAAAATGTTCTCTCATTTTCTTTTCCATATTCAGTCTATTTATGCTTTTATTCACCTGTAAATTTAAACATCTTTCCCTTTAGAACAGGACTTGATTATCTCTTTGACACGCTTTGATTTACAGTATGGAATCAAATTCATTCACATCACATAAATATTTAATAATTCCATTTGTAAGAAAGACATTGTTCATAAGCTAAAGATGTAAAATATTATTGTTGAACTGCATTATACCTTCCAAGTTTAAGAAACATGAGCCAAAAAAGAAATTTATAGCTAAATCAAGGTTCATGCTAGTAAGTTTGAAGAAAAATGTTTAAGAATGCAAAATAACAGCTTTCAAACCAAAAGAATAAATGCATGAAATTTCAAATAAAATGAGAGCTAAAAAGGTTTTCATGAAAACCTGTACTACATAATTATAAATTTTTACATATCAAAGAGATTATGTAAAAGAATGAAAATTACAGATACAAATAATATCTAGAAAATATTTAATATAATGTATGTTCATTCCATTGTTAGTTTTTTTGGCCATGGAATGCTTTTCTTTAAATGTTTAAAACATGGGCAATTCATAAAAACATTTGGAGTGAAATTACAAGTGATTTCATCACAAAATTAACATCTTGATGTTATTTGTTTATAACATTAAAATATTTTAATATTATGCCTATAAAATGCCAAATCATCATTCCAAATTATGCTACTTTAGTCAGAGCTCTGGTCAGTCACAGAGTAGTACAGCTAGTAAGGGAACACTTTGGGTGTTCACAACAGAAATTAGTACACTTCAATTCTTGATGTCCCAGAGAAAAGGAGTCACAGAAAACAGCATTTTCAAATCAAGTGCAAAAGTGATAGAGACAAAGAGAAGATTATGAGAAGTTGGATGGGGGTAGTTGGAAGGTAGATAGTAAAAAAGAATGCAAGTGAGCATTTATATATTCTAGGATTTACATGGAAAACAGAAGCAATTCTGAGATTCAGATTGAGGCACAGAAAGCAAAGTGTTTTTTTGGTTTGTTTGTTTGTTTAAGAAGATTAGTTTTTTGTTTAAACTGTTAAATCAGAAGTATTCAAGAAATAAAGTCCTTTAGTCTTTGTGCCAAGCATATAAAATGTATCCCATACTACTCATCACAAAAGAAAGTCTTACAGCTAAAAAACTTGAAAATATTGAGTTTTTCAAGCACAATTTCATTTCCTTATGGCTTTGTAAAACAACAGACTGCAATTTAAAAAGAATGCAGAAAATATAGTGCATCAAATCTTCAACAGGTCTAAAATAAAGAATATTCCAAGGCAATACAATACGTCCATGAAAAATTTTGGATTATCTACCATTTTTCCAAACAACATCTCTTGCATCTATCAGTTAAGGTGCTAAAAGCTAAATATATAAAACCTTTTTTGGATGAAATTAATTTTTATATGACTGTTTATCTCATCTTTAACATATTACACAGAATGTTAAAATGTTGAAACTCAATTTTATTGTTAAAGAATTAAAAATTTATTATACCATTTATATTCAAAGAGGAAGCATACATTATTTCATAAATATGCATAATTGTGGAGTAGGAAATGCCTAATTTTCCTACAAAAATCACAAGGGTTGGATGACCGAAGCAAGGAGTGAATCAGGTCCATTGAGAATTACTAAGAAAAACATAATCAAACATAAATGCCACAGAATACAAAGATCATTTTCCTAATTGGTTCCAGAAACAGCTCGTAGGTAAATTTCCCTGAAAAGCTAATTTAATTCAATTAAACAGTGTAGTATGGTTTTCCTCTTCAGAGAGGGTTAAAATATTTTCATTTGCTACAGATGTTTAAAAAAAAAAAAAGTACTTACAGGAGTGACTGAAAGGAAGATTCAAAGTTGTTGATTAAGGACTTTCTAATAAAAATGGCTTATTCAGCAGGTATATTTTAACCACTTCAGCATCTATCATTTATGAAGAACACAAAGTAAAAACTTGCAACAATTAGCATATTTAAAGTCTTTACACTATGCACTGTCACATCGATTCAATATCATTTCCTTCTGAAAATTACATCAGACATTTAGAGACCATTTTATTACCTATATGAATATATGAGAATTCTACCTCCACCATGCAATGGAGGGAAGAGATTTACCACTTAAAAATTAAATAGTCGATTAAATTTATGTAGGAATAATTCAGGTTCCCATGAATACCTTTTCCTAGTTAATCTCAACATTATATAAGTTCAATCAAGCCACTCAAGATGAGTAAGTAATGCCTCCAAAACAACCTGGTCTGGACTGTGCTGAGTCCATCTGGCTGTTGGCTTGAACACTGGAATGACTCATAAAAATGAAGCAACCTGAGGTCACCTACTCCAGGTCTTTTCAACAGAATTGCCAACTGCTTACCAGGTGGTTCCAATTTCCGAGAACACTTTAAATGAGGGAGAAACTTATTCTACGTACACCATTTTATTTTCATATTGTCTCTGGCTTCAGAATTTAGTAAGGAAGGAAGGAAGCTCTTTTGAAATGTAGATTACCAATCATACGAAAGCCATAAATCACTGCATGTTTTGGATTGAGAATATTTTTATCAACAAAGTCAAGTGAAAAGGGACACAAAATATTATACTCCCGATTTTGTAAAGGAAAGAAGACCCAAAATGTTAACAGTGGCTATTCCTGAATGGTAAGAGTAAGTGATTTTGTGAGAGTTCCCTACGTTTCCCAAATTTACTCCAATGAATATGTATTCTTTACAGTTAGAAAATAACAATCAGTACCTTTATAGAAAATATCATACCCTGCAAATCCTGAGCTCATGAGCAGCAGAGATCCATGTACAGTGGCTGGATTCTTTCTCCAGATGAAGAAGAAAAGCATGCACTTTTATCTTTGAAAGGAAAAAGTTAAAAAAAAAAAAAAAAAAACAAGAACTGGGTAGGTTCCTTCTCAAAATATAACTGGTGTAAGAATAAGTCTTGGCGATAGAAATGGTCTCTCCCCTTCAGGAGATAACAAACCAGTGGAAAAGTTGAGTCAATTATCTGAACCATCTTTTCCCCCAACGTGTATTTAGAGAAGCATCAGTCCAGTGATCACGCAGGGGAAAACACAAGTCCCACAGTCAAATACTCTTTTTGAGAACTGTCATAATCCCTGACAGCATAATAAAAGCTCAGAAGAGTTTGCAGTGTAAGCGTATCAACAATTCTTAGGCATGATTGGCCATTTATTAACTCACTTATCAGACACTTCCTTAGGTTTACCATGAGCCTGCCATTGGTCTCAACTGTTTACAAACACTGAGGACTGTCATCTTCAAACAGCCCTCTGAGGGAAACACTATTATTCTCATTCCCATTTTATAGAGAATGAAGCAGGGAACAGAAGGTTCATGAACTTTCCCAAGACCTCAGAGCCAGGGAGAGACAGCTTACACTCCAACCCAGTCACCTACAACGCCCCTCAGTTTGCAGTTGGCTGTGGGGTCTCTCCTGGGCTGCCCACTTCCACAGAAGGCCCTTTCCATGGGGCTCACTGAGAAAGCAGAGGCAACCAAGTAAAACACTTATGTGGAAATGGCTTATCTGGATTAGTCAAATGGCTCATTACCACAAACCCCAATTTTTCACTTAATATGTGATAACTAGCAATGGTGTTAGTCCTAAAATAACTCCAGAGTGTAATGATTAAATAAGAGATTTGATTAAACTGTCATTTAATTTTATTAGACATCATAATTCAAAGGAATTTTGATGAAATAAAAATCTGTATGACACAATTTCTATACCTGCATTCAAAAAGTCTACTAATATCCGGAGATTATTTGTGTGGTATCATTTTAGGTCATTTTAACTTTCTTCTTTTTTTGAAAACCTAAAAAAAAATTAATTTTTTTAAAATCTGGCAGGGAAAGGAGGATCCTTGTGATTTGTATTAGATCATACTTAAATGTTTCAAAATGCATCTGTTGATGTGATATTACCAATACATGATGACATGAAAAACGCAAGTCACAAAATATATATGATCTCTTTTGTGTAAAAGTACAGAATGCAAAAGAAAATTCTTAAGGGATATATATGTAGATATACACTATTAATTTTAGTTTATACCATTACAATGGTATAAAGCAACTTATTTTCTTAAGGTTTATTTGCAATTTCTAATTTTCCTGCAAGATTTATTCTATGTGTCATAGGGAAAAGCTTTTAAAGTCTATATATTAAAAGCCTGCATTAAAGATATAGGTTAATAGATAATGCCCATTCCTGAGTTGCTTGTAATCTGAACCAAATGATAATCCTACCTATTTCTCTCTTCTACTGCACCCTATTTTCTTTTTAGCTCTAAACAAAAATCTGACTGTAAACATTATGTTTGTGTATTTCCTGTTTACTATGCCCAAAAAGGGCATTTCAAATAAGGACAAAGATCTGCCTTTTTGTATCCACACTGCCTAGTCTTAAACAGTGCCTCTATAATATGCACTGTATAAATGGATAAATGAAAGAGTGAATGAAACAGTATCCATGTAGAAGATATACAGCCTAGCCAGTAAAAAGATTAAACCAACAAACTGACTGAAAAAGTACCTACATAATAACAACTTTGAGTTCAGACCACTGTCTCATCAATAAAAACACACAATTTGGAAAGGAAAGCAGATTTCCAACAGAGCTAAGAGAAGCCAACTGCTCCAATCCAAGAAGACTCCAAAAAGAAAGAGGCTTTATGAAGCTCAATCAACAAAAAATGGAGCCTTAACTGTTTTAGCTCCTGATAAACTGAGGAGAGTTTATTTATAAACAACAAGTTAATAAGTTGTGGGCAAAAGAACTATAAGGATCAGCTCGTAAAAGCAAAGGAGCTATTCTAGGGATGACTGGAATCTGAAGAAGAAATTTACAGAGAGGCTATCTTGAGAGGGACAGTGACATTCGGTGCAGGGACACAGGCAGCACAAGTTGATCTAGCAGAAAAGGAGTCAAAAGAATGAACATCTTCTCTCCCCCACCCTCCCTCTACTCTGCCAGGCTTCCCCGTGCGTGACCTGTGCTATGTGGTAATCCAGGTGGTTCATCAGGTTATCTTCCTGGGAAGAAAGCGTAAGAAAGATTGATTCAGAGAAGACCTAGAGAGGCAACCAGAGATACCTGACATGGAAGCCAATGGGAATAATGCACCGAGTTTTGGCAAAATGGAGTAAGGGGGAAAGGGAGATGATAAAGACACAGAAAGGATTCTTAACTAGCTGAAGCATCAAAGGATACAGTAGAGCCAGGTGTGATGTTGTACTCCTGTCATCTCAGCTACTCTGAAGGCTGAGGCAGGAAGACTGCAAGTTGGAAGCCAGCTTGGGCAATTCAACAAGGCTGTCTCAAAATTTAAAAAATAAATAAATAAAAAGGGCTGAGTATGTTGTTCAGTGGTAGCGTGCTCCTGAATTAAATCTCCAGTATAACAGGGGATTGGGGCAATGGAAGGAAATTACTATATACAAAAAAAAAAAGAGAGAGAGAGATGATGGCCCAATGTTTGCAACCCCATTAGAATGCTGTACTACATTCTGCAATTAGAGGAAGGATTGTAGGAAAATCCCCCACCATGTAGGTGATTATGGCTACATGTGTACTGGACAATCAAATAGTAGCTTGTTTCCAGAAAAAGAATTGAAGATAATTTATCATTTATAGACGGTTATAAAGTGTATTACTTAGATAAAACTCAAGATTTCTATCAAAAGATTAATTTAGACAAAGGCACCATCATTACAGACTTCCTTGGAATCATTTCAGATTCATTAATCATCAAATTAACCAGTGACAAATGTTTCTGTACTTGCTTAAGTCCCTATCTATCTAACTACTATAAAAATGACTAAAACATTACCTTAAGAAAGCCAGGCACAAGAAGCATTTAACAGATACACATTAAAATATCTTTTTTCCTTCAACCAATTAGTAAATACAATCTCCAGAAAAATCATTTCCAAATTTACTACTTAAAATCTTTTAAAGCTGCAGCTATATATTTGTTGAAAGACATGAAAAATAAAACCAACTAAATTAAACATCTAACAGTATCCCACAATATTTATTGCATGCCTACTCTAAACTGGCACTCTCCGTGGGCTGACATTCAACAGTGGTAATATCCAGACCTAAACATGTGAACTTGACAGGGAAGTCTTCAAGAAGCATCCAAGCTTTTCAAAGCTGAGGGTTTACACAATAAAGACAATCAAGGAATTCTCCCTTGCTACTTTCCTTTGTGCTCAGACACAAACCTTACCGAAAATCCAGTGGAAAGACACTACTTAAGTTAGCCCTCTAGGCCACTTTTCTCAAAGAGCCCAGCACTGCAGTGTAGTGCAGGGATCATCCCTAGCCCTAAGAACTTAACCACAGCACTTCTCAGGACATTCTGCAGGCTCTCCCAGAAAGAAGTTTACAGTCCAGGAGGTATCTGAAGGAAGATAAGAAAGTTAAGTCTGGGAACTTTAAGAAGATGCTGAGGTCTAACATTTAAAAGTAAAAACAACTAATGAACCATTGAGTTGCTGCAATGTAGATCAGGTTGGGGGTGGGGAGGGTGATTCAACTCAATGAACCTCCTATTCAGTGATAAGAACAATGTCTGATCAATCTCTCCAGGTTCCACCCTTGGCCAAACTCCCAGCTGCATCATTTCCATAGCCTCCCACATCATTTCACTTCAGACACTCTTGCTCACACCAGACAGACAGACATGCCAAGTCATCTTTCTTCACTTCTCTGTTTCAATCCTCCAGGGTATTCAATAAAATGTACTGTGAGTTAAATGCATACTTCCCATCCTAGGGCCTGGCTGCCTCTGACATCATTCCAGCCATGTGCCTTAACTGCCAGAGTCCAACCACCCCAGCCAGCTTATGTGCAGCTGCTTCTGCCAGGAAGTTCCCCTAGATCTTCATGGGCTGGTGCTTTTGCTATTTAGGAACGTCTTTAGAGAGGTTTTCCTTACCACCTTATGTACTTTAAAGCAGACCTGTCATTTGCAGTCATATATCCTGATTTTCTTAATGGCAATTTTCACTTTTGGAAATTATCTTACTCATATGGTTGGTTGTAGTTCACTGTTTCCACTCTCGAGAATTTAAGTTCAATGACATCCAGGACCCTGTGTCACTTAAAGATGCAATCTTTCTACTGCATATAATGGTAACTACTGAAGAGTACTCAAATATTTTAGTAAAAATGAATGTAACCAGGATATAAGCAAATAGCCTAAGAATCATGAAAACAAATTATTGTCTTCTGGAAATTATACATTATCTTTTTTTGCCTTACACATATGAACTTAAAAAGAGAATGTTTTTCTTATCCACTCCTAAATCTTCATATATTTCTTTCTCCAATCTCTATCCCTAAAAAGTTTTATTTTCCCACAATTTTAACTATTAATTCAATGGAAATGAATTTAAAATCTACATTTCTAATCTTGGCCACTCTCTTCCCTGAATTCTGGCTTACCTCAACATATCACAACACTTTTATTTCAATTTCCACAATCACATCTAATTTAGCATGTGGAAACCTGAACTAATCCTCTCTTAGTCAAAATCAATCTCTCCTATTTTTTTAAAAGCTTTAAAAAAATTTTTTTTAGATGTTGATGTGTCTTTATTAATTTATTTATATGCATTGCTGAGAATTGAACTCAGTGCCTCATACATGCTAGGCAAGCGCTCTACCACTGAGCCACATCCCCAGCTCTCTCCTTCTACTCTTAATGTTTACCAACCAGCCACCAAAACCCATATTCATTTATTTTTTAAATATTTTTTTAGTTGAGATGAACACAATATCTTTATTTATTTATTTTTATGTGGTGCTGAGGATTGAGCCCAGTGCCTCACATGTGCGAGGCAAGTGCTCTACTGCTGAGCTACAGCCCCAGCCCCCAAAATCCATATTTAAAAGCTAACTATATTTGATTATGAAATTCAAAAACTGGAAAATAGATTGGAGAACATCAAGTGATATAGTTATCAAGCTTTCTTAAGGTTTTTAGGTTTTCTTCAAATAAGTTTACAAGGAAGACTGATATGTAAGGGTCATAAATTTGAAGTTGTTCCTAAGTAAAATTAATGGTCTCTAGGGGGAAAAAAAACTTTAAAACCAGCCACTAATCTGATATGAACTTTTTTCTCTTCTCTCTACCTGCCTTCAACCCACATATAGAAAGCCATAGAGGAAAATAGTTAAGTTCAAAGAACTTTTCAAGTAGAAATAATTCTTCTGCCCAAGATGACACAGCACCCAGAACAATATCTAGCACATAAATGATGCAACTTCAAGTCAATGTTCTGAAAGATAAATATTACCTTCATGCATATGTATCACAAGTGATTATCAGTTACCACAATTGATAAATTTCACTCATGGCTTTTATTGATTAGAATGAAATCTTTAGAGTTCATATTTTAATTGTTAGCTTCTAATTATAGACCGATTCACCCATTTAGAGTGAAGTGAAAGACAGCAATGAGAAGTACTGGTATGGTGAAGGAGCACAAGGACTTGATTCCACAGCTACTGTGGCTTCCATGTATTTCTGAGCATGGTTTTCAAACTCTTCAGCCCTCATCCTCTTCATTTTCAATATTAATGTGTGGCAAGAAGCTCTGGAAAACTCTTTTATGTCTAAGTTGATGACCTGCTGGTATTGCATGCTAATATATTTCCCTTGACCTATTTCACGTACCAAGAATCAGAATTACAAGACAAATTGAAAGAGAACCTTAAACAGAACCAAGTGCCCTTCAAGGACTTTTTGTCTATCATATGTCAAGCACTGTGCTGAGCATCTGAAGTTCAAGAAAAAAAAAAAATAGAAAAAAAAAAAAAAGAAGAACACTAGCTCACTTTAATTAGATAATAGTCCCAAAGAGAAGAACTAGGCAAGTAGTTAATACTACAGAAGTGAGCACCCAGAAACATGAAAGATGATGGGGACTTATAAAAACTAGAAAAGGTTTTACTAGGTTGGAGATAGCTGACAAAAAAATAAGTGGTGCTGAGGAAGAGTGGGGAGAGTTGCTATACCTACCAAAAGCTAACCACATTTTAAACTGCCTCATATTTTTAAACAAATAATTATAAAATCAGCATTTACTGTAATAAAATACTTTATCAGGCTGTCTCACAGAGTTTTCAAAGTTTATGAGGGAAAAATTAAGTCGATTTCCTTTTAATAAATATTATTTAATGACTGGAACATTTTGAGACACATATATGAACACACCATGAGTAGTAGCACGTCACTCAGTGTCAATCTAACAGGGAGATTTGGACAACCCTGCCTGGACTAAATGCTGGGCAGCACCTGGCAGACAAGGTGGCAAAGTCCCTATAAATAGTGATGATTCAATAACATGACATAAATCAAGATTTTTAACTCACCAAAAACTAACATTTTGATTTAAAATCACAAATCAGTGCCGTTAAAATTCATCAGCATCCCCTAGCACATGAGTAATGAGATCATATCAACTTATATCATGTGACCAAAAGGAAAAGGTGGTTTTCTAAATGGTAATTCAGATTGGACAAATAACACACTGTATCAAGTTTTGTAGCCTTAGGCCATATTTTGCTAAAAACAAAGGTACATTATGCATGTCTAAAGAAAACAGTGAAAATCACAGCAATTAATTTCCCAGCTATGTTTCCCATAAAAACCATCACTACTGATTTGCTTACCACACAAACTTTTTTGCATGCACAATGATCTAAGTGTGTAATAACTTGCATATTTCACTAAGATGTAATATCCTTCAAAACATCCTTATAATGAGAGTTTTCCAAAGAAATTATTGATCCCGGGAATGTCTCATGCTTTAAAAAATCACTGACAAATCCTTTCCTATTTTCTTTGCAGTTAGAAATAATTCTTCTTGATCACTAGAGTGTAAAGAGGTATAAAAGTACAAAGACAGAATATTTTCTTAAATACAAATGTCCCAGTTGACACAAGGTATTTCCCATAACTTTTCCCAAACAATTATTAGGAAAGTTGTCACTGGGGTCCTAAAAATATATGTAAGAAAACAGATTAGCTGGCATTAGTTGAGTACAGCAAAAGATTTCCATTAAGTGCTTTTTTCAAATTATTTTCAAACACTCTTCAGATGAACCCTCTCATTCCTGGTGGAACCTTTTGTGATTCCTTCCAGAATTCAAGAACCTTTTCTCAGGTGGTTCTGCTTCAACACAGATATGTCTGGAACATTCTCTTTATATGTTGGAGGCAATTAAACTGCTGGCTTCTTCTGTTTTCTTTCACTGGCACGTTTGTGGTTGCTCACAGTCACTGACCTCACCTTGGTGGAAGGTGACTAAGAGCAGTTCCTAATAACTCAAGCAAACTCAGCGTTCCACTTCAGGACAAACACCAAGGACCCAGTCCTCAGCTGCAAAGGCGGGGCTCTAAAGGAATAGGACCCCCACCACACCACGCAACCTTCGGAGGTCTTAGCTAGTTTCTGACATCCTATCACTGCAAGGGACAGATGGAAATTGCGTGGACAGACACAGAGATGGACAGAGATGGGCGCAGCCAGGAACAGAAGGAGGGAAGGAGAGCAGTGAGACAAGGAACAGAAAGCCTCCAAAGAGAGACACCAAGAGGCTAGGGGAGACAGTGAAGGAGAAAAGAGGGACACACTGGTTGAGACTGAAAAGCAGAGCTGGGCTGCAAGAAGGGGAGATCGATGGACAGGGAGAGAGGGAAAACACAGAAATAAAGAAAAAAGAGGGAGGAAGTGGAGACGGAGCGAGAAGCCAGAGACAGGGTAAGAGACAACAGAAGCAGTGACCTAGCTTCAGGACCCGCCGCAGAGGACCTTCTCCCTCTGCGAGCTGCGTCTCGGGATGAGGCAGGTGGCTCCGCACCCAGTTAGGTGCCTGCGGGTGCTGCCTCCTCCCGCCCTGCTTCCCGGGCCAGCAGGGCTCCCTCCCATTTCCCGGATTCCGCGACTGCACTTTACTCTCGCCCCATCCCTCCGCGTGCAGTTCCAGACTCCCCGCCTCGGCGCGTCCCTCCTTCCCCAGTTCCACCAGCACGTGTCCCGCCCGCCGCTGCCCGCTCCCAGCTGCTCGCCGGCGCAGGCACGAGGCCTCGGGGTCCCGGCAGAGCGCCTGTTCACAAAGCCCCGGCGGCCACCGCCTGACCCCCTCCCCGCCGCCGCCCCAGGGCCGCGCCGCCCGCTCCAGTCCCCTGCTTCCCGCGCTCGGTCTCGCCCGGGTCAACGGCCGCCGAGCGCCGCACAGGGCTCCAGCCCGCCCCGCTAACGCCGGTCCAGCCGCCCCCTGGAGCTCGGCTGCCCGACCCCCAGCGCGGGGATGCGGCCCCGCCACGCCCTCCCTACCGCGTGCGCCTTACCCGCCGCTGCGCTCCCGCACTCGGGTCCTCCACGCCGCCGTCCCGCACCGTCCGGCGCGCCCTGCACGCCCTGCCGCCTCCGCGGGCCGCGCCGTCAACTTCTGGCCGCCACGGCCGCTCCGCCGCCGCCGCCGCCGCGGGACTTTTTTTTTTTTTTTTTCCTTCTCGCTCCTCGGCTGCCTCTGGAATTTTTTTTTCACTTGCCCTCTCCAGCTCCCACTAGTGATTGGAGACTGAGAGCCAAGTACTTAGCGGAGGGATTACACTTCTCGACGCACTTGGAGCTGCCCCAGCGCCGCCGCCTGTGTGAGGAGCGGCGGGCGGACTGGCGCGGCCGCGCTGCCCGCTGCGGGTCAGCCGTGTGGGGCTGGGGCGGGCGCCCAGAGCCTCGTCCGCTTCTCAGAGCATCACCTGGACTTCAGTCCTGGATCCTCCCCTGGTCAAGTTCAGGAGAGGTGTCCAGGAATCTTTTAGGCTAGAGGAACAAAGATTAAAAGTGCACCGTTGGCTGAGAACTGCAAGGGGCCCCCAGACCAGGCAGAGTGCAGTGGATTTCAACTTTCCAGGGCCAGGGACACTTTGGAGAAGTTACTAAAATGTTGGTTACACACCTCGTAAAAAAACATAGACGCACACATCACACTCTGCCTGCAGTTGCCGGTGGGGATTTCAGAAACCTTGAAGCCTCTTGTAGGACCTCTTAGGGAAATGAAATAGTTTCTTTCTACAGGTATTTTAAAACTGTAAACAAACGAAAACTAAAGAAGAAAAAAAAGATTCTTTTCCATTTGCTTCTGATGAAATTGTACAATTAGTGGTGTTGACTTTGGAAAAGCATATAACATCTCTACTTTGCGGTCTCCTTGCTAAGTCTTTTAGGTGTTGAAACACTTCAAGGGGTAAATAGAAGTAAGGGAGTTCAGAGTCTTTCAGAAGGTTTGGAGCAAATAGTTAACCTCTTTAGCATCAGCCATTTTGCCAACTCCATTTCCCAGGGAGATATCGCATGACTTCCAAATAGCTTTTCCTCCTAATGCCTTTCAGCTGCCCATCCTTCGCATAATTTATTTCCTCCTTTGGTAAAATTTTCTGCTTCCGAATAGATTGATAAGCTCTCTCTGGTCACCATCAGGTTTGGGGTTGAAGTAATTTAACACAATTTCACTCTGAAGTAGCTTTCCTCCTCTTTTCTTCATATTTCGATGATCTAGTCAATTATCACCCTGCTTTATTTTAACTCTTTATTTTCTCCAAGTACTCCTATTGAATCTTCTAAAATTAGACATTAAATATAATCTTTTCACTTGTCAATAAGAAAACTGAGCCTTGTTGATGTGTAAAATGTGAACATATTTTTCTCATAGAGGCAACATTAGTGTTAGGGCTGTTGACCCAGTGACAAGTCCTTGCTTCCCCAATGTTGAAGAATAACACCAGAGAAGCACGCTGAGGCCAGGTCAGAGTGGAAAATTAGAAATTTAATAAAGGACAGCAGAAAAGACTTCTCCCGGAGGAAGAAGGGGACCCAAGAGATGGAATCCATGGAAGTGTGGTTGTCTCTCCATTTTATCGTTTTCTGTTTTGGAATGTAGAGGGGAAGGCGAGAGGGGTGGGATACAGGTGGGCCAAAGAAGTAATCTGGGCACTTCCGAGTCAGCATCTTCAAGTTTGCTGTTCATTAACATTTCTTTGGTATGAGCCATCTTCAAATCTTTTGGGGGCTGTTTCCTGGACTTCATTAACATTCTGAGAGTTGGGAATTCATTCTCAACATCGCCTCCATTTTAGATTTCACTGGATATTAGACCCAATTTACCTAACTACACTGACTACCTAATTTTAAATCTGGCTTCATTAGAGTCCCCAGGAAAATCTGTTTGCCCCATAATGTATCTGCATTATGGTTCCTGATGCGAGATTAGAACAGGTTCAATAGAAATTTTCTGAAATATGTAAGTGTTCTTGTTCTAAGTTCCAAGTGCTAGTACTCATCTTATTGCCCCAAGAATTCCAAGGTAGAATTCATTAATTTTACTTTAACCTCATGTCCTCCCTGATAGCCCAACTCCCACTCCTTCCCCCTTTCCACCTCTTCTTTCAAAACTTTAAAGTATCCAGCCACCTAAATTAACTTCCACCTGGTCCTGAATCAAATTCATCATCATTTCCATCATCCTACATTAACTGCGTTTAAAAAGCAAAGAAATATAATTGGCTCTCTCCCATTTGCTATGTGAATTAATAAAGTTTATTTTTCAGATGCACATTCGCCCTTGGAATTTCAGTCCTCTCAAACTGCAATGAAATAAATTGGACATTATAGGATATTTTAAACATTCAAATCAGAGGAAAACAATTTATAGGTCTTCAGAAATAGAAGGGAGAAAAAGCACAGTGGGTGGAAGAGAAGGGCATAGGGGAGGCTCCATAAAGTAACCTGTGTTTGAGGGGTGCCTCAGAAATAGCATTCCCTGAAGTAGGAGTGGGGAGTCTAGAGACCAAGCCAAGTCACAATCAGCACTTACTGAAAGCTGTGGCTTACCAGGCACTGATTTTGAAATTTAAATCCTGTCCATTCCTTCTTGAAACCCATATGAGATAAGATATTTTAATAATTAGGACATTTTATGAGAAGTACGTTAATGAATGAGCACACGACTTGGCACACAGAAAAAGGAACTCTTCTGCCTGAGATGTCAGGAAAAACTTCATAGAGCGTGTTTTACAAGGATCCTGAAAAATCTTAAGACCTCAAAGGAGGCTTAAATTTTTTTTTTTTTTAAAAAAGGATAAACGTTAAGGAGAACATTTTCCCAGGCACACTAAAACCATTTGGCAAATTCCAAATTCACATACACAGAATTCTGGCAGACAAGGAAAAAAAAAAGCACCATGGTGCATGAAGAATACAGTGTTCGGGGAATGGCTGGTAGTTCCAGGCTGCTGCCCACATGATGAGAAGGTACAGCAGATGGGCTCTTAGCAAAGCAGGTGTTCAGAAAGTACCTTCTTGGATATGTTAAGGAGAGAGTCTTTCCCTTTTCAGGTGAAGGTGAAGTATTGGGAGATTTTTAAACCAGAGAGTTAAAAGGGGTGGATTAGGATTTTCAGATCCTTTAGAGGTACCCAGAGAAGGAGAAATTGAAGCACACAATGAGTTAAGAGCATTGTGTAAAGAATGAAGATCAAACAAGACAATGGCAGGCCTACAAGATCACCAGCAGCTTTGAAAGATGCTCAAGGGACTGGTAGGTACTGACTTCCAGCTTTGCAGCCTGGGATGGCTGTGCTTTTAAGGGCAACAGAGATCACTGGGGAAGGAATATTTTGAAGAGGGGGAGGGACTTCATTTGGTGTCACCCCAAATTTTAACAAAGGCACAATCTCTTTTCTCCTTCCAATTGTAAATGAAGACACCGGGATTCTATAGGCAAAGACTGTGAAATTAGTTGCAGGTATATTTCCCATTAACATGAACATTTTCCCAGGCACACTAGAACTGAACCATTTGGGGAATTCACATATGCAGATGTTGGACAAACCTGGGAAGAAAAGACTATGGTGAACTTCCTTCTGGGCTTTCAACCTCCCCTGCTCCTACTTCCTCTCCACTAATACCTTCTATTCTACCACCTTCCCTTTTCCACCCCCCCCCATTTTTTTTTAAAACAAAAAAGGTTGACAGCCATTAATATTTCATCATAAATCAAGGCATACTATCATAAGTAACATCCTAGAGTGTGTGCTTTCAAATTATTTGTCTTTATGGAATAAAAGGCTGACTCTTGTGAGTTTTAGGAATCAGGTGAAAAATATTTCAGCAGAAGAAAGAGTTCATTTTCTTGTCTCTTTGTTTATTCTGCTGTGTTTGTCTCACTGCCTGTCAAAATGCCTTGACTTTATACAGACCAGATAAGAGGTTCAACTTCTCAGGAACTGGAATATCTAAATCCTCACTTATTAATATGAGAATGTATAACTGCTGGTGAAATGTGTAGCTTCTATAACAAAAGCCACATTTATTGAGTGATAAATCATGTTCCAGGCACATTACTAAGTGTATCACATTCATTCTCAAGCTGAGGTCTCATAGAATATATTATTTTATTTCCCCATTTTACAAATAAACCAAGGCACAAAAAAGTTAGATAACATTCCCAAGGCTATGCCAGAAATTAGAAGGGGCAGGATTTGAGCCCAGACAGCCTGGCCACAGCACCTCAGTCTTGATCAATGTGATAAAATACCCAGATAGAATATTTTAAGTATCCAATGAACACTAAACAAAAATACCCAAAGTCCCTGAATCTAAGATAATATGTGAGTTTGATTCTGAAAAAAGATGAAAAAGCATGGTACGTGAGTCCACTATATCTTGTTTACACTTTTCCTGAAGTCCTAGGGCAGAAGCTGATGATGCCAGGGACTTGGGAAGCAATGGGGACAGTGGTTTTTAGGATATCCCTCTCTGGGCCAGTGTTTAATATTCTTGACTAGGACCTCAGCCAAGTTGTAAGATCCTGTTTTTTTGTTTTGTTTTGTTTTAATATTTTTTAGTTGTTGATGGACCTTTATGTTATTTATTTGTATATGGTGCTGAGAATCGAACCCAGTGCCTCACACATGCTAGGCAAGCGCTCTACCACTGAGCCACAACCCCAGCCCTAGTTGTAAGCTTCTTGAGGATCCTTCTCTGTCTTTTACTACTCTCCTCTGGTGGTTTATTTACTTAATCACTTTTGCTAGCTAGAAATGTGTGCTTTTAGTTCAAAATATTTTTCATGTTTTGTAACAAACTGCATCAGAAGGTAGTGAGATTCTCATCCCCGGAGTACATAGCCTAGGTTAAGATAGAATATTATGGGAAGAGTTCCTACATAGGATTGAAGAAAAGGATTAAAAAATCTCTAAGACCCTTCTCCACTTTATAATTCTGTATTTCACATCCTTGATATATTTTAAGTAATAACTTGAATGAAAATATAAATATATTTATTTCATTTATATAATACTAATGTTAATTATATTAGTATGATTATTACCTTTAATAAATACTAATATGAATAAGTATATTTCTGATGATTCACTCTGGTATAATATGTCAAAGACAATCTCAAAATTAAAATACACTCCAAGGAGGGTGTGGCAGTACACACTTGTAATTCTAGCTCCTAGTAATGCTGAGACTGGAAGATCACAAGTTCAAGGCCAGACTGGGCAAATTAGCAAGATCCTATCTCAAAAAATAATTAATTAGTTAAGCACATCAAACTACTCCCAAACATTCTAAAACTTCTCTATTTTCTGCTGACCTTATTTGATTTTATATAAAACAATTGTAACTGCATATGGGAAAATAACAGATTTTCTAGTTCTACAATGAATTATTTTTGTCTAATATGTAAGTTAAAGGAAAACAGAGCCAGGTACAGTGGTGCACACCTGTAATGCCAGCAACTCAGAAGGCTAAGACAGGAAGATCTCAAGTTTGAGGCCAGCTTCAGCAACTTAGGGAGGCTCTAATCAACTTAGTGAGACACTGTCTCAAAATAAGAAAAAAAATTTAAAAAGAGCTGGGGATGTGGCTCAGTGGTTAAGAACCACTGGATCCAATCCCTGATACAAAAAGAGAGACAGAGAGAGAGAAAAAGAAAAATAGAATTCTTCAGTTTAAACAGAAACAAAATCATGAGACATGAAAAAAAATATGAAGTAGAAATGCTAAAATTATTTTACTTTCTTTTGGCATCAACATTGTTCCAATTTTTCTTAGTAAAAGCAGATATAAAATCCACCTATTTATATGCTGCCAAATTATGTAAGACCTGACACAAATTAATCTCTGTGAAATCACATTTGAATACAATGTGATTTCAATACTACCTTTTTTCAATTGTTTTAAATCTCTGAACACTAAGCATCTTTTTTTTTTCTGAAACATCCCTAACCATACACCTACATAATTCCTAAAACTGGCAAATTGGGAAAAATTTGGTAACAAAACTTATAAAAGTAATTCTTACATCTGTTTCTTTAGAGTCTCATGTTCCTGATGACTTTTTCCTTCTAAAATGATTTGCCAACCTTGGAACTTCTCAGTGTTTTCCCTGACTCCCAGTATATTTACAGTGTGTGCCTCAGGAAGAAATATACAGCAACTATTTCCTTCTGTACCCAAAAGAAAGCACGGAAGTTAGAGAACAAAAACGCAAGAAGAGTAGGTCCGTGATTAAACTATGTGGAAAGGATAAATTTTAAATCTTTTTTTTTAAAAGTAAAAACCTATTCTCTCCATCATACTTTCTTAAAGTAATTGTTTGAAAGTAGAAATGTAGCCTCTGCTCCAGAGATTGTGTATTATGTAAATTCAAACAGCTTTAACACACTATTGGTGGTGTCAAAATAATATTGAAATAAATACATTAAAGGAAGACATTTAGGAGTTCCTTGTGGGCATTCCTAATCATAAAAACAGCCTATTCTTTGAAAAGATACATTGTGAAGACATTCATACCAATTTCCATGTCACAAAATCACTGAAGAGATTATGTCTAGGGCATCTGCCTCATACATAATAATTGCTAAGCACATTTTGCTATTGAATTAAGACAGACTGTCACAGTTACATTGGAATCATGAAACAGAATTTCACAAACATCCATAGATTCCCAACTGTATTGTCCACCCACAAGGAGTTTTTTGAAACAACTGATCTCCTACAAATTGATTGTGTAGGCAGCAAGAAATGTGGAATAGGTTTAATATATTTATAAAAATTAAAGAATTTTTAAATTAAAAAAATATATATACACAGAGAAGAAAAATGGTCAGGGAATTCAATGGCCAAATACAAAATGGCACCATACCAACCTGAGCAGTAATTTGAGTTGGGTTAGGGTTAGACAGCGCCCAGATGATGGCAGTTTATTTGTTTTTTGTTTTTTTTATTTTGAGATTTTTTTTATTGGTTGTTCAAAACATTACAAAGCTCTTGACATATCATATTTCATACATTAGATTCAAGTGGGTTATGAACTCCCATTTTTACCCCAAATACAGATTGCAGAATCACATCGGTTACACATCCACATTTTTACATAATGCCATACTAGTAACTGTTGTATTCTGCTACCTTTCCTATCCTCTACTATCCCCCCTCCCCTCCCCTCCCATCTTCTCTCTCTACCCCGATGATGGCAGTTTAGACAAGCAGGGCAGTTATTGTCTTGGGGATAGGAAGAGGGCTGGTCAAATTTCTTTATTCTTCACTCAGGAATTCAGACTATCATCTCCAAGTGGTAGAAAATGGTCATCAAATCATCATACTGCTTGCTGAGTTATGTTATCAGATTTTCAGAATCATTTAAAAAATATATATATATATATTTAATTTTTAGTTTTAAGTAAACACAATATCTTTATTTTTATTTTTATGGGGTGCTGAGGATCAAACCTCATGCATACTAGGCAAACACTCTACCACTGAGCCTCAACCCCAGCCCAGATTTTCAGAACTTTTATCTGAGCACAAAGTATTCCAAGATATTTTCTGATGCAAATGAAAGCTCCTGAAAGACATAAATGCAAAATTAGTGGTCTGGCACCTTGGCCTGTAATGATGGATTTGATAGACATATGGGGACAAATAGTGCAATGTGACAATATCAATTTCTACCACTGCTGTATCTCCCATGGTGTGCTCTTAAGGCAGAATAAGGATTGACTGACCCTTCTCAAACACATTCCCATTATGGATAAAAAACAAATTTGGGATGAACTGGAATAATAACTAAACAATAATAATATGATGGAAATCATGTCTGTGTTTTGTTCATTGCTTACTGTGTGCCAGGTACGAAGCATTTACTTTGTTACCTCATTTAACCATAGATTCTATTAATACAATCATCTTACAGAAAAAGGAAATGACATTTCAATAAATTAAGTAGTTTACCAAGAGGTAGCACACAACTGAGTGGGGATTTAAATACGGGGGTTTTTAGGGTATAGAGCTCACATTGCTAGCCATAGCAGCCCCCTAGACCTGAGTCCAGCCACACAGACTAACCCATGGAATGACTAATGTGCTTCTAACCAGATCTATCGTTTTTCTCCTTTTGCTGTTAGTGATAGATGTTTCTACCGCAGACATACCTTAGAACATTGTTTTATTGTGCCACAGAAAAGATAAACAGTTAATGATTGAAGATGGTTTATAATCTGTTTCACTCCCTTAAAGGTACGTCACTGGTTTGTTTGTTTTTTTGTTTTGTTTTTGTTGTTGTTGTTGTTATTGTTTTTGGTACTGGGGATTGGACCCAGGGGTACTTAACCACTGAGTCACATCCCCAAACCCTTTTTTAATATCCTATTTAGAAACACAGTCTCATTGATTTGCTTAGGGTCTTGCTAAATTGCTGAGGCTGGCTTTGAACTCAAATCCTCCTGCCTCAACCTCCCAAGCCCCTGGGATTATAGGCGTGGGCTACGGTGCCTGGATCTTCACTGTTTTTAACAATGATTAACACAATACAGACAGTGAACTGTTACTATTAATGATAAAGCTATTGTGCAGTTATATTACAGACATTTCTTATCATTTCTTTTCTTATTAAAGATAGTTTTTATGCTTGACTGAAAATCCAACATAAAGAGAGAAATTCCAGTATATTTACAGTGTATGCCTCAAGAAGAAACGCACAGCAACCATGAGGAAATATTTTAACTTAACATCTTCCTTTCCTTCTGTTGAAGGTTTTAAGCGTTGAAATTGTATTGAATTTTAGGCTCTATTTTTCTCTTTTACCAGTTTCTGAACTCTTTGAAATTGGGGTTATATCTATGCATGTTTATGTCTCCAGCACTTAGTACACTATATGCTAATGACCAATGTTAATCAACATTAAACATATTTAATGAATATATGAATCATATTACCTATATTGATAACATGTAGGTCAAAATCAAGGAATAAATAAAAGTAAATCATGTGAATACTTTAATATGAATCTGGAAATAAGGAGAGATGATTCTTCACACACCAAGCATTCACCCTGCATTATTTCATGAACATGGAAATGCAGGTATCTATTTTACATACTCATGTTATATTCTTTATATTTTATGCCCAGAAGTGGGGTTGCTGGACCCTATGGTATTCTATTTTTAATGTTTTGAGGAACGTCCAGACTAATTTCCATAAGGGCTATACTTAATTTACATTCCCATCAGCAGCACACACATACAAGGGTTACCACATCTTCCCCCAAACTTCTAGTCTTTATCTTTTTTATCATAGCTATTCCAACAGCTGTGAGGTGATATCTCTTTGTGGTTTTCATTTGCAATTTCTTGATTAGTGATGCTCAGCATTTTTTTTATATACCTGTTAGATATTTTATGTCTTCTTTTTAAAAAATGTCTACTTAGGACCTTTACTCAACTTTTAATTGAGTTATTTGTTTTCTTACTATTACATTACATGTTTTAGATATTATTCCTTTTATCAGATGTATGGTTTGTAAATATTTTCTCTAATTTTGTAGATTGTCTTTTAACTCTTTTGTTTCCTTTGCTGTGGACAAGTTTTTGGTTTTCTTGATATTTTTAGTTGTGAGTGGATACAATATCTTTATTTTAGTTATTTATTTTTATGTGGTACTGAGGATTGAACCCTGTGTCTCATATATGCTAGGCAAATGCTGTACCACTGAGCCACAAACTTGTCCCAAGTTTTTGGTTTAATGTAGTGTCATTTGTTTATTTTTAAGCTGCCTATACTTTGGGGGTCATATCTAAAAAACTTTTGCCCAGGGGCTAGGGTTGTAGCTCAGTGGTAGAGCACTCGCCTACTACGAGTGAGGCACTGGGTTTGATCCTTAGCACATAAAAATAAACAAAGATATAATGACCATCTACAAGTACAAAAAATATTTTTTAAAATATTGCCCAGATCAATATCACAGAGCTTCCCTCCTATCTTCTCTTCTTCTTCTCTTTTTTCTTCTGTAGCTGGGGCTTGACCCAGGAGTGGTTCACCGCTGAGCTACAACTTTTTTTTTTTTTTAATTTTGAGACAGAGTCTTGCTAAATTGCTAATACTGATCTCTTTCTATTCGCCTGCCTCGGTGATTACAGGCGTATGCCATTACACCATTACACCCAGCTCACCTGTTTTCTTCCAGCAAATTTAAGTTTCAGGTCTTTTTTAAAAATAAATTTTATTTTTAGTTGTAGTTGGACATAATGCCTTTATTTTTATGTGGTGCTGAGGTTCGAACCCAGGGCCTCACACATGCTAGGTGAGTGCTCTACCACTGAGCCATAACCCCAGCCCCAGTTTCAGGTCTTATGTCTAAGACTTTAATCCATTTTGAGTTTATTCATTATGTGCTGTTAGGTACAATTTCATTTTTCTGCCTAGACATCCAGTATTGCCAACTCCATTTATTGAAGAGACTCTCTTCTCCCATCACATCTTCTTGACATCTTTACCAAAATCAATTGACTATAAATGCATGCACTTATTTCTGGGCTTTTAATGGCTTTCAAATCATTGAACAGAATGTTTCACGTGAATTATTATTATAACTCATTATAATCTCAAAATTACCAATATTCATAATTTCTACATTTAGGACCTTAGCAACTTTGTGTTGCTATTCATGAAGGCAGATAGCATAGAGGTAACCAAGGCAATAACCCAACTATTGTTTTATGGCTGGTGTTTTTGTTTTAATGATCTTTCCTCTCCAGGATGACTTCCCCTTGGGAGTATGGTAGAGGGAGAAGTCAAGGTTAGGAATCCAATTACCTACAAGCTTTACTATCTATTGTAACAAAAAGGCACGTACCTCAGAATTCCTTGCCATTCTATTTTATCACTTTACTTTGCAATTAAGAAATAACTGAAAGCATTACTTCAGCATGCATATGGGAAAGTAGATTTCTGATTTACAAATTCCCAAGTTTTATTATGCTTTTTTAAAGGAGAAACTGCTTATATATGACCAGACTGAACTATTTTCCACCATATACCGTGTATATCCTGTAGGTCCTGGAACAGTAGCAGTTGAAAAGTCCTAATATCAAGATTTCCATTTCTCTAAAACTAACGGCCAGGGGATTATTACAGTCCTGATTCTAATTTATATAATATAGACCTGCATGTATATCACAGACTTGGAAATGAAAGAAGAGTCATACCATTGAATTCTCCATAGCCTACCTATGTAGTTCTTCACCAAACAGCAATGCACAGGACTTTTTCTTAATGTCTTGTTTGCTTTTGTTTTCTTGTAAAGCGAGATCTTACCAAATCCTTGAGTCAGGATCTGTTCTGTTGCAAGTCGTCTGGGTGTTCCTGTGAAGGTAGAAAACTAATGACTGCAGCAAGAAAAAGAGTTGGATGTGTCATGAATTATGACTCTGTTTATACTCCTATTTTAACCTTAATCATTTGTTTAAACAAAAAACTCTGCATCTCAGTCTCCACATTTGTGTGTGGATTATAAGCATCTCGATTTCACTCAGGCTCAGTCAACACTTGCATTTGTTGATCCTCTTAGTCAAGGACTAAACTCTTGCATTAACAAATAATTACCCTTCCAATGCAAATACAAATGGAACTGTGATTCATAAACTTTCCAACTAACACCTCTGGCCTCATCTACTAACATTTTTGTTTGATCTTAAGTAAAACTTAATGACAGGCTGATCATTTATTTAAAACTTTCTCCTTTATCTCTCAAAGGCTTATTTTTTCCTAATGTTTGGTTTAGGTGGTTGATACTGTTGATTTTACCTTTAAAATGTTTTTGTACCCCCACCTGGGGCACAGTAATATAACCACTACACTAGATTGTGTTCTAGATCATGTAATTTTCTCCTCTTTTTTTTTTTTTTTGCTCCCTCACACATTGATGGATAAGATTAGGATTTACTTGAAAGCATGGCATATTCATTCACTTTGGTTTTCCTGGGGAAACCAGTGTATTTTCATAGAAAACACAATACTAACTCTCCCTTTCTTTATACCACATCTGGATTACAGCCTCCTTGTGAATGAGTACCATAATTGCTTCATTCCCTGGACTTTATCAGAAATCGTGAGCAAGCAGAACTGTTAAATGCATCTCTCACAATAATCAAGTCCAACAGGATAACCAGCAAGAATTTGCAAAGTCAATTTTTCTCATTCTCTAATAACAACAATTTATTCCCATACTTATTACTTGGTAACTTTGAATCCTTTTAAGAAGTCAGTTATATTATACTGTAATGTCACAAAACAGAAAAAAAAAAAACCCTCAGAATTTCTAGGTATCATTTTACCTTGGTAAGTCTGCCTGAAAGATGAATAAAAGAGTGTGATTAATGAGTCTAATGATCTAAGCTGAAGAATATTGAATTCCAAGTAAATTTTCATGCGAAGTCTTTGCCAATTAACTAGATAGAGAACACATTTAATTGATTATCTGGATGTTAAAGATTTTCCCAGTTACAGGCCTTTGCCCTGGTAATGGTGTGCCAAGTCCTAAGAGAGCAGCAAGCGTTAGATTCTATCACACTGTGGGTACTTAAATCACACTTTAAAGGACAGAAAAGTTGTTCTGGAGACAGTGACAGCTGAGCTGAGAATACATGCCCAGAAGTCAGAAGAGCATCCTATAGTCGGGTCGCTTGAGGTAGCCCTGGGTGGCTGAAGCAGGGGAAGTACAAGAGAAACCTGTGAAAACAGAGAAATGCAGAGTTATTAAGAACCAGACCACAAAGGGCACAAAGAGGTGGACTCTACTGGAATCTGAACCAGGTTGTCTGGGTTCAAGTCCTGGTCAGACTCCCACAAGCTGTGTCTTGATAACTGTAGGGGTGCTGAATCATTCTATTATCAACCAGGCTCACCTGGGAATTGTATTTCACATTCTCTTTCCATGAATAGGTCTCTGTTAGCAATGGCCAAATAAGAAAATTGTACAAAATTTAGAAGGTTGATGTGAAGCAGTGGGCACCACTATCGGAAATCATCACATTTGAGTAAAGAACAGACACAGGGGTACCTGGAGGATCCTGGCTTCTCACTCTACTCTGTTCCACTTCCAACTCTTCTCAACTCTGCCTCCTCTGACCAGGAGCAGCCCTGGAATCACCAACAGATGCTTGACTACAGATCCACAGAGGCAAAGACTTCCTTAGACTTACCTGCCAGCAACCTCACAGTTCCACTTGGTGGCTAGATCTGCTTGACTTTTTGTATTGACTGGCTGTGACCTCTCCAATTTTCTCTGTAGGCCTTCCTTCCCTCATAACTCCTAATGCTATAAATATATGCATGCTGTAATAAATTCTTTATCTCCTACCTCACAGTGGATCTGTTTCCCTGACAAATCAGACATACTGCTTAGCCTCTCTGTGCCTCAGTTTCTTTATGATAGAAGAGGACAACAATGGTTATACAAGTATCCAATTTATGGGATTGTCTTGAGGAAATAATACAAGCTAACTAAATGACATCTATTTCAAGAGTTCATACTTTATCTATTTACATATTTATATATATGTATATATTTGTATATATTTACTATATGAGAAGTTTAATTGAGAAATTTTGAATTTTAAAACATTTGTATTAATTCACTCCAAAGTAGCAATAAACGTTCACATATTGACATAAATTACACATTTTATGAAAAATAACTTTTCCAAAACAAAAAAAAAGATCAAAACAATATTGTTTTTCTATTTTATAAATTTTTAATATCTGGCTTACTGGAAGACAGTTGGAGTCCCATACCTGTTACTCCATTCAATCTATTGTGATACCATACATCACAAAGCCTCTGGAAAACTCTACAGTATGCTCATAAGTATGTGATTGCAAAAATGACAAAGAACACCTCAGACTTACTATGAAAACAATTTTGACTTTGCAGATCCCCAGAAAAGTTCTCGGAGAACCCAGGACTGCTGTACCACACTTTGAAAACCACTGTTATTCATGAAGTCATAAGGGCTGATGGTTGAGGTTGGAGCATAAATTCTCATCTTTAGGGAATGAATACAGGGCAGTGGGTGACTGGGATTTACAGTGACTGAAGCACACACCATGAAAAAGCAATTCAGAAACAAAGATACACAGCTGGCCACTAAGTATACAAAAGAGTACATTCTTTCTAGTAATCAAATTAAGATGAGACATTTTATGTAACAAACTGTCAAATAAATGTAATACTATTAATTGCTAAAATATATTCAGTGCCTGCTATGTGCCAGACTTTTCTTAAAATTTTAAATGTGTCAACTATTTATATAACCCTCTCAACAATCCTAAGCAGCAGTTTCTATTGATTGTACAGATGTGGAGCCTGGGGTGTGGAGACAGCTAGTAAGTGATAGATACACATTTCAAACTGAGTCAGGCTCCCTCCAAAACCCACACCCTCCCATACTTTGCTATACAATCTTTGCAATTAAAACAATAGATTTACAGAATACATAATTATAAACAATTAACAACATTATATTTATAAATGTGTGTATCATAAATACCAAGTGATAATAATATTGTTAAGAGCATGAGAACATGAGTGTTTATGAGCACAGATCAATATATAAATTTGTCCAACCTTTCTGGAGAATATTTTGGTGATCCAAAATAATAAGCTTGAAATTTTTCATGCCTTTTTAGTCTAGCAATTCTGTTTATATTAATGATATATAGTGTATTAATTTTTTTATTAATTTTTAGTAATTAATCTTAAAAGTAATTAGAAATAGTCAAATATTTACATGGCAATGATCACAATTTACCATGTGTATACTATTGCCTCTGGCAATAGGTATTAAAGACTGGTTGGAAGTATGTTTAAGGAAGCAATCAGACACACAGTTTCCATCCCCAACACCACTTATCTATTTAACTCTTTCTTCCTTACTATTGTGAAAAAGAAAAAATAAAGTAAAATAAAAACAGAAATTCATCCTGAGAAAAGGGCAAAAACAACAAATAATCTATAAACTAGGGCAAAGGACAGTTAGCATCAGGGTCCCAAATAAATGTTCACATTCTGAGTGCAGAGACATCCCATCGCCTTCTCCCACGCAGGTTTCTAGTGCTGGCCCTGTGGCCTGTATTCTCTGGGAAAGACACTGAAGAGCTGAATGCTTTGGCAATTTACCCTACCTTGGGAAACTGTTCTGTCTCATCCTGAAAATGGGGATAATAGTAACTACTTAGAAATTTTTGGTGATTGTATGGATATTAGCATAGTGCCTTCAATGTAAATGATTAACTGAATAATTAATTTTTAGAAAATTTTTGCTATATTTGTTTTTATAATAGAGTGAAACTCAGTAATTTCTCCACTTATAAATTCATATTTGCTTCACCTAATTAAGAATAAGCTTCATGCGTGTAAGGTAGATGGACTCTTTGTTATTTTATCTCCAATATTTCAGATAGTATCTGACCTTAGGAGTATAAGAGTATTTGTTTACTACTGAATGAGTAAATGCTTATCTGATGATTAAATATCCATGGGGCCAGTATCAGGTAGTTGAAAGACAAAGGAACCAGAATATACAGTTCTAAATTCTAGGTTAAAGAAATCAACCCAACCTCTCTGGACCTCAGTTTTGTTTTCTGTTAACTGTAAAGTTGAACTGAGATTTCTAAAGCCTTTTCCAGAAACAACCTCTAGCATCTGATAGCTTGCTTTGCTCAAATTGAGTGGGCAAGCTGAATAAACTGAATGTTAGGCTGAGAAAAGAAAAGACAACAATATAATTCTGTTGCTTAAAAACAAATCAAAAATAGGAGAGATGCCAACAAACCAGAAATCCAGCACAAAAACATCACTTTTCCCAATATAAGTTTAAAAAATTATATCTATAATCCTATTACTATAAATCTGAAAGATCCAATGTAGGATATTATCTATTTATTAGCATGAGACAAAATACAAAAAGGAATTAATATTCTAGAAAACCAAGTTAGGTTGCTCTTGCATAATACTTTTAAGATTTTTTTTCTCATTCTTGATTTTTATCTTTTGTTTTTTAAAGAGAAGGGGTCCTACTTTGTTGCCAGGGCTGCCTCTGATAACTGGGCTTAAGTGATTCTCCTGCTGCTGCTTTGGGCTCCCAAATAGCTGAGGCTACAGGTGTGTGCCAACATGTCTGTCTTCATAGTTGATTCTTTTAATTAGAAACCATTTTGTACTTCCAAATGGGATGGGATGATTTCAAATCATATTTTTTATAGTCATAATACATGGTAAAGTTAATTTTTAGAGGTTGACAGTTTTAAGAAAATAAACATGCATATTTACTTATTGAAATCACTTTACCTCCAACCCTTGGAAAACAAAAGATAAAAGCAGCAGAAGGAATCTTCTTGTGCCAGACTTTTATAATAATGTGGATTTCTGCCTCTGTTAATGTGGTTGATTGTGCCTATTTTGAACTGTAAAACAATATGCTGTTTCCTGTCCATTGCGCTTTATGGATATGGCCAATATGACTTTGCTATTGAGGCTCAATTTCCTAGAAAATGTAGTAAGTCATGTTTAAAATTAAAATTAAAACTTACTCTAAGTATTCTCAGAATAACAGAAGCACCAGAGAGGAAACAGTAAATCAATTAAAGAAACACTGAGCCTAAGTTGTTACATTATCTTGGTTGAGCTGGAAACTTAATCGTTCTGCAATGGATGGCCTAATTTACTACTAGAATCCTTTGTTAGTGATAGAAAACATTTCTCTTGGTCCCATAGTGATTAAATATATTATAGAAAGCTTCTTTTTTTATTTCTCCAAGAGCTCAAGCTATTTTTAAATCAACGTTACTGAAGAATAATTTTCATATAATTTTTTTCATTTAAGTGCCTAATGCAATTAATTTTGACAAATGTATAAAGTAGGTTTAAGTATCATCACAATCATATTATAGAGCATTTCTAGAAATCATTTTTTAAAATATCCATTATTTTTCAGTTAAATATTTTGAGAATATTTTGTAACACCATATTCAATATATGAATATAATACATGAATGAAACAGGCTCTGGTCTCTAGTTCTTGTGTGTTAAAGAACTTAGTCCGAACCAAGACAGGAAGGATAATGAGCCCAGCAAGACCTGGGGCTAGAAGACTAACTTAGATTACACAGTTCCAGAAATCCACAGGAAAGGAAACTGGAAGGATATTAACATGTTTTAATGCCTACCTTGTGGCACTCTATGTATATGCATTCTCTAAATTACATATTTTATTAAATAATGTGTGGCAGTATAGAATAATAGCCAAATGCTAAAGCTGCATTTGGCTATTATTAAATTCTTAACTCTGCCACTCACTGATTTTGAAATCTCGAACAAGTGTCCACAATCTCTATGCTTAGTTTGAAACTCATAAGAGTTCTTCCCTCACAGGTCTGGTATAAATAAATGAGTTTGTAGGGGTGAAGCTCTGAGAAGAGTGTCTAGATGTAGGAAGAACTCAATAACTGTCAACTACTGATTTTCATTAATCCTTATGACAGCCCCATGTGAACGTGTATTTAGCCTCAATTCACAGATGGCAAAACTGAAGTACATATTTAAATACCTTGTAGGGTCGTGCAGTCAGCAAGTTGCAAATTTTAATTTAAAAATAGTTCTGTCAAACCCCACATATTGGTTGATTAAGTATCAGTGAAAAGGGGGCAAGGAGAGTGTTTTAGTCAGCTTTTTTGGCTGCTGTGACTGAAAGACCCAACCAGAACAAATGTAGAGGAGGAAAAGTTGATTTCAAACGTCTCGATCCATAGATAGAAGACTCCATTCCTCAGGGCTCAAGGTAAGGCTGAACATCACGGAGGAAGGGGGTGGCAGAGGGAAGCAGCTCACATGGTGATCAGAAAGCAGAGAAAGAGAGAGAGACTCTACTCACCAGATACAAATATATACCCCAAAGCCATGGCCCCAATGCCCACCTCCTCCAGCCACACCCCAGCCTTCAGTTACCACTCAATTAATCCCATTAGGTTATTAATTCACTGGTTGAGTTAAGGCTCTCATAACCCAATCATTTCTTCTCTGAACCTCCTTGCATTGTCTCACAGGTGAGCTTTTGGGGGACACCTCACATCCAAACCATAACAGACAGTCATGAATCTGTTCATCTTCCATTCTTCCTTGAAATCTTCTCCTTTTCCCTTCCTAGCACCTCTAAAATCCCTAACTGTCATGATGTTATGGAGCACCATCCACATCACACCTGAGGACCAAGGCACCTCTCTTCTCTCCCCTCTCGCATTCTGGAGTTAAAATTTAATAATTCTGCTGCTTACGGCTCACAACTTCAACCTCCTCTGAATGACTGTGGGTCAAAGGTAACGGCCACACCCAAGGTGATAGGAGCTTTAAGATCTGCTTACATCTGATCACCAGTTACAGTGGGGTTTTAGAAGGCTGTAGGCCCCCTTGCTTCAATCTGAGACAATTCTGAAGGACCAGCAGACCTTACTGTGGGATTAGCTGAGGTATCAGTTGCAACTGATTTCTCTCCTCTCCCCAGTCATGCTTTTCTCTCTTCCTTACAGGTGTAGCTCTAGAAGACAGTCCCAAGAAATCTGCTACACACACACACACACACACACACACACACGCTTCTATCACAGGGTCTTCCCAGGAAACCCCACCCAGGACTTGGTCCTCTAAGAGGTCCTGGAAAGCCACTCTCTATAGTGGAGCTTTGGAAGGGGGGGTTAACTGGGGGGGGGGTACCAGAAGTGCCTGGCTGGCTGCAGCAGCACAACTGTTCACCAGCAATGATGGAGCATAAGAGACTGGTGGGAGTGACTGTGTAAAGGCTGCTCTTGTCACAGGCATTTGAGAAACCTAGAGGAGATACTGGCTATGAAGACCATGGAATTGGATGTGTGTTGCTGGGTTTATTGATACATTTGAAAAGACAGTGGTTATTCATCACCGACATAAAAGATGCAAGTTGAAGACTGTCCTTGGAAAAATGTAAAGGAGGTACATGTGCAGCTAGAGGGCAGGAAAAATGCGGGATCAGAAGGATCAGACATCAGACTTAATCGTAAAAGAAGTGAAGTCTGGACTTTGCACTCTCACGTCTAGCACATCTACTTGATTCCAAGTGTTTTAGTCAGCTTTTTCATTGTGGTGACCAAAAGACCTGACAAGAACATCTTAGAGTAGAAAATATTCATTTTGGCTCCCAGTTTCAGAGGTTCAGTCCATGCTTGGCTCACTCCATAGCTCTGGGCCTGTGGTGGGGCAGAACGTCATGGTGGAAGGATATGGCAAAGGAAAGCAGCTCAGGACATGGCACCAGGAAGCAGGGAAATTCCACTCACCAGAGACTAAATGTAAACCCCAAAGGTATGCCCCAATGACCTGCCTCATCCAGGGACACCCTACCTGCCTATAGTTAATCCATATCAATGGATTAATCTACTGATAAGGTTACATTTCTCATAATCGATAAGAATTTCACATCTGAAATTCCTGCATGGTCCCACATATGAGTTTTGGGGAAATATCTCACATCTAAGCACCACAGCCCTGGGTGGGAATGATTGAGATTTGGGATGAGGACATTAGGGTCAATGCCTTCAAGAATTTTGAAATTTCAGATTCTGTTGAAGACTTAGAGCCTATAGAAGGGACCCACTCCTCTCTGTTGAAGGCTTAGCCTCCTAACTTTCCCTAAAGATGAAGCAGAAATCTTTCTGCCTTGCAGGAAACATACATTCCAAAGGATGGAAATAATCCCTATAAAAGTTCAGGAGCCTGTAGCATTAAGGATACCCACCTCTAAAATAAAAGACAACTTGATGCATGTCATATGTGACACCACAAAGAAAGAAGAACAACACTTTATCAGCCTTTTCAGATTTGGGGACAATTTACCAGTCACCATCTTCCTGTCTTATAATAGATGCCATATGATACTCCAGTTTGGATCCGAAAGTTAAACAAATTGATCCTAAAATTAAATTAAATTGATAACTTGTTTAAAAATACTCAAGGAGTTCTAATTGATGTGAAAAGGAAACTAATTTATAATAAATTTGTGTGTGTGTGTGTGTGTGTGTGTGTAAATTCTTTGGTTCAACTATATTTAAAGACTGAATTGGAAGATGGCAGACAGATCTAGGCAGCAACCTTCAACTCCTCCACAGCCCAGAAATGAAGCAGTGAAAGAAGAGCTGACCGGAGAGATGGGTGGCAGAGTAAATGCTCCCAAACTCAACATCACCAGACAGTCGGAGATTTGGAGAGACATGAATTTTGGTTACTGGAGCAGAAAATAAGAACAGAATTCCTTGACCCCAGAACTCTCACCAGGGTCAGGGCAGAGAGGCAGGGGAATAACAAAGAGAGAAAAGAGGGAGAGGAAAAGCCCTGGGCTTACTTGCTTAACAACAGTCGGAAAGAACAGCAGACCAAGATAAAATGGGACGGGAGCAGCAAAGACAGTGAAGGAGAACAGAGTTTAGCCCAAATTGTAGGCTGGAAACTGTGCTGGGCAGGGACCATTTTGTAAAGTCTAAAACTAGCCAGACTCCCTAGGAGAAATGTCATCAATACAGCTGCTCCCCACCTACAGACAGTAGCAAGCAAAACCATAGGGAATGCCTCTGAAATGGGTTGTTTCAGAAATCTGTCTAGAAGAAACTTGGAGAGGGATGGCTATTAGCTGAGGACTATTGGACCATCCTCTGATTCCCCGCATACCCCCCACCGCCCACAGCAGACAAGGGGAGTGGGGTGGAGCTGACCCTAGAGTTAATCACTCTAGAGGAGTGCTAAGCCCAACCCAGGGCTCTCCATAGCCCCTGCAGGAGTCAACCACACTCTACCCAAGTCATGGGGATGGGTAAAAGCCCAGTGATCTACACCAGCCATATGCAGGCTTTTGTGCCACAGGCCACCCACCCGTAGCCTATATTCAGAGGACCCACTTGAAGACAGCCACCAAGCTCTATGCTGCTGTATAAAAGCCCCTGCCAAAGGAAGGAGGTGTTTAGATCCCATAGTAGTTCACAATAGTCCTGAGCCCTGCATGCTGACCCCCTATACTCCCCCTACAAAATGTGCAGCAGACACAGCACCCTTCAAGCACATAGGCTTGGACTCCTGGGGATAAATAAGAACCCACTGGTGAGAAATCCATAGCAACCAAGGAAGTAGCTCCTGTGCCCCAGCACCTCTAGGCGGGCCTCCAGGGGCAAGTTGCAGAGTTTCTGGTTAACTCAACTCTCATTTCCACACATAGACCCACAGAGGACGATTTCTGAAGATAATCCCAAGCAGACAGCAAAGAACCTTAGTGCATACGCAATGACAGTATACCTCACAAAAGGGCTTACAGAGGAGCATCCTACAGCCACCAGCCACCAGAAGACTTTTAGAACTAACTGATCAACAAAATTGTCAAAGTAGCAGGACACAAAATCAACATTAATCAATCACTTTTCTACACTTCAATAATAAGTCTGCTGAAACAGAAATCAGGGAAAGTATTTGATTCACAATGACCTTAAAAAGTACTTGGGAATAAATCTAACAAGGAGGTAAAAGATCTGTACAGTGAAAACTCTAAAATACTGAAGAAATTCATTGAAGAAGACCTTAAAAGATAGAAAGACATCCCATGTTCTTGGTTAGAATTAATAGCGTCAAAATAGCTATAACTACCCAAAGCACTATACAGATTCAATGTAATCCCCATCAAAATATCAATGTCATTCTTCACAGAACTAGAGGAAACACTCCTAAAATTCATTTGGAACAATAAGAGACCTAGAATAGCCAAAGTAATCCTGAGTAAAAAGAGCAATGCAGGAGGCATCAAAATACCTTATCAATCACAATCATACTACAAAGCTATATATAGTAACAATCAGCATGGCATTGGTATCAAAATAGACATGAAGACCAATGGACTAGAATAGAAGACACAGAGGCAAACCCACATACCTATAGTCATCTGATACTTGACAAAGGTGTCAAAAACCCATTTTGGAGAAAAGATAGCCTTTTAAACAAATAGTGCTAGGAAAACTGGATTTCTATATGTAGAAGAATGAAACTAGATCCCTATCTCTCTCACTGTGCAAGTCAAATCAAAGATTTAGGAATTAGACCAGAAACTTTGCAACTGCTAGAAGAAAACATAGGGTGAACACTCCATCATATTGCTGCAGGTACCAACTTGCTTAACAAGATCTCTAAAGCTCAAGAAATAAAACCAAGAATCAATAATGGAGATAGCATCAAATTAAAAACTTATATACAGCAAAGGAAACAACAAAAAGTATTAAGAGAGAGCCTACAGAATGGGAGAAAAAATTTTTCCAGCTACTCCTCTGGTAGGGGATTAATATTCAGAATATATAGAGAATATATGAAAAACTTAACAACAAAAAAATAACCTGGTCTGGGCTTATAGCTCAGCGGAAGAGTACTTGCCTCACATGTGTTTGATTCTCAGTATCACCTGAGTTAGATCTAATGTAGGTTAGATCCTCAGTGCCATGTAATAAAAAAATGTTAAAAATTTTAAAAAAATAACCTAATCATAAATGGGCAAAAGAACTAAATAGACATTTCTCAAAAGAAGAAACACAAATGGCTAATAAATATATGAAAAAATATTCAACATCCCTAGCAATCAGGGAAATGCAAATCAAAACTACATGGAAATTTCATCTCACTCCAGTTAGAATAGCAATAATCAAGAATACAAACAATAGTAAATGCTGGTGAGGATGTGGGGAGAAAGGTACACTCATACATTGTTGATGGAATTGAAAGTTAGTACAACCACTTTGAACAGCAGTGTAGTTATTCCTCAAAAGACTAGGAATGGAACCACCATATGACCCAGGGGTCCACCCCTTAGTATTTATCCCAAAGAGTTAAAATCAGCATATTATAATGTCACAAGTACAAAAATGTTTATAGAAGCACAATTCAAAAGAACAAAGTTATGGAAGCAGCCCAGCTGCCTATCAACAGCTGAACAGATAAAGAAAATGTGATGCATATACACAATGGAGTCTTGCTCAGCCATAAAGAAGAATGAAATTATAGCATTTGCAGATAAATGGATGGGACTGGAGAAGATCATGCTAAGTGAAATAAGCCACACTCAAAGTCAAAGATTGAATGTTTTCTCTCATATGAGGAAGCTAGATCAAAATAAGGGGGGAAATGGGGTGTATCCCATAGTGATAGAAGGGAGATTAATGTAGTAGAGGAAGGGAATAGAGGGAGAGGGACAGGAAAAGGGAAGACCAAATTATGCTATGTGCATTTATAAATATACCACAGTGAATTTCATTTTCGTGTACAAATAGATAGCACCAATGAATGAATGAATGAACGAATGACTAGTAGAGTAGAGGAAGAGGAACAGGGTAAGGGAGAAGGGGTGGGAAGAGGAAGACCAAAATGGAGCAAATCATATTCCATGCTTTATAATTGTATCAAATGAACCTAGCTGTTATGTATAACTATAATGCACTAATAAAAACATTTAAAATAAGAAAAAGTACATAAGTGACACTATGGTTGTGACTCAGTGGTAGAGCACTTGCCTAGCATGTGTGAGGCACTGGGTTTGATTCTCAGCACCACATATAAATACATAAAATACAGATCCCTTGACAACTAAAAATACATCAGACACTAGAAAGGCAATATGTCAATCAATGGAAGGGTAACTGATGCGATTCAGCAATCTGTATACGGGGTAAAATTGGGAGTTCATAACCCACTTGAACCAAACCGTGTAATACGATGTATTAAGAACTATGTAATATTTTGAAAGACCAATAATAAAAAATAAAAAAAAATTAAAAAAAATATTTAATAAAAAAGAAGTACATAATGAGATTCTCAAACCAATATCTCTACCAATTGTGAAAATCACAATGTAGTTGGATATATTGGATATATATATATATGTGTGTGTGTGTGTGTATATATATATATATATATATACATATATATATATATATATAATTATATTATTCAAGTATCATGGATGCTGTTCTCAATTGCATAATTTTCCAAAATGATGATCAGCACTTGGTAAAGTTCCAGACATTAACAGGGCAATTATTAATTGGGTTATTACATTGTTAGAAAAAAAATAATGTATATTTAAACTGAAAAATCCTCTGTTTATATATAAAATTAAGTCAAATTTAAATAAGTTTTTATCTACATGAATATACAGCATGATAGTCAAAAGTCACGTGCAAAGATAATTCCTTATTGTACATAAATGTCCCTTCATTATAGGATATGAAATGCCAACATCATTTTAATCATTGTGATAAAAAATGCCCTCCTTTGAAGCAATACCTGCCTTAATGAGAATCATAGCTCTACTATGTTTGAATTTCTTTTGTTTCCTTTGCATGCTTTTTCACCCTAGTTCCTCGGGATTCCTGCTGTCTGCTAGTAAACACAAATCCATATCTCTAAGGCAGATACCTTCTTAATCCTTAGACTTTCACTTTCAATTTCAATTTTTCTGAAGGATATCAAGCCTGAATATACCTCTCATACCACAAATTCAACATGTCTAAATTACTCTGCTCACTTTTAACCAAATCTTCTTCTGTTTCCATTGTCTTAAACTGCAATGCTATCATTTACTTACTCATGCAAGCTAGCATCCTAGGAACATTTTTGTCTTCTCCCTGGTCCCCTCACACCAATCACTAAAACCTTCCAATTTTACCTTTTTTTTTCTTTATTTTAATTAGGCATATAGACAACAGAGTGCATTTTGATTCTTTGTACACAATTGCAACACAACCTTACATTTCTATGGCTGTACACAATGTAGCCTCGCACCATGTGTGCACTCACACATTCAATCAACAAATATATTTTAAAATGTTCAAGATCTCTAGTAATTAGATAAATGCAAATCAAAACTACTTTAATATTTCCTCTCATGCCAGTCACAATGGCAGTTTTCAAGAATATAGACAACAGTAAGTTTTGGCGAGAATGTGGGGGAAGAGGCACACTCATTCATTGCTGGTGGGACTGCAAATTGGTGCAACCAATCTGGAAAGCAGTATGGAGATTCCTTAGAAACTTGGAATAGAACCACCATTTGACCCAGCTATCCCACTCCTCAGTCTATACCCAAAGGACTTAAAATCAGCATACTATAGCAATGCAGCTGCATCAATGTTCATAGCAGGTCGATTCACAATTCACAACTGTGGAAGGAACCTAGATGCCCATCAATAGATGAATGGATACAGAAACTGTAGTATATATACACAATGGAATATTACTCAGCATTAAAAGAGAATAAAATTATGGCATTTGTAGGGTAAATGGATAGAGTTGAAGAATATCATGCTAAGTGAAGTAAAACAATTCCAAAAAACCAAAGGCTGAATGTTCTCTCTGATAAGTGGATGCTGATCCATAATGGAGGCGGGGGGGGACATGGGAAAAATGCAGGAACTTTGATGGGGCAAAAGGGGAGGGAGGTGTGGGGAGGGGACATGTTGGTAGGAAAGATGGTGGAATAAGATGGACATCATTACCCGATTTACTGTTTGTTTGTTTGTTTGTTTGTTTTATTCTGTAACCATTACACAAGTTCAGGTCCTCAGACAGAAAAGAGCCACCTCACAGCGAGAGTGAAGTGCATGGATTATAGATGCGATCATGTTATCCTCCCAGTGTAAACTCTTCAGCTGGAATCCTGCTCCATCTGTGTTACTAAACAATACTTTGTGAGTGTCCCCATCATTGCTTATATTACAATGTATTATCATGATAAATTATTACTTATGCCCCTTAAGCTATAAGCTCTCTGGTGTCAGAGATTGTGTATTACTTGTCTCCGTATCCCCAGCACTTAGCAGAACCCTGGACATGGCATAGACAGTAAAAGAAGTTTACTGAGTGAATGAAATATTCATAAGAAACTACAGTATAGTTGAATAACTTAATGTGACAGAAGTAAGGAATTGTTTGATTACAGTAGTTGCCCCTTATCCATGGAGCATATGTTCTAAGATGTTTTGTTCACAGTACCAAACCTTATTTATGTGTGTGTGTGTGTGTGTGTGTGTGTTTGTGTGTGTGTGTGTGTGTATAAGTATATATATATACATATATGTATATATAATATATGTATATATATACTATATTTTTCCTATACATACCTAACTAGGGTAAGGTTTAATTTATAAATTAGACATTGTAAAATATTAACAATAATAACTAATAACAAATAGAAGAATTATAATATGATAATAAAACTATTTAAACTTCTGAATTCATTGTTTCAGGAATTTTCCACTTAAACTTTTCTGGAGGTCCAGCAACCTGCCGAGTGAGAGAACAGCTATGTGCGCCTGCAGGGAATGCAGACAGGATCCACAAGAAGGACAGGGCTGGCGGCTTGCTGAAGGGCAGGCCCGTCCCCTCCCCCAGTGTCTGCAAGGTAGGCGGGACCCTGACCACTGGCGGATGGCCCCAGCAGCCTGCTGAGGGGTGGAACCGGCCCCTCCCCCAGTGCCTGAAAGCTAAGCGAACCTTCGACCCATCGGGAGGTTAGGCCCAGCAACCTGCGGAGTGACAGAGGTGCCCCTCGTGCCTGCTGGGTAGGCGGACCTTTGACCGACCAGCAGAGCAGACCTAGGGCCTGCCAGCGTAGTAGACGGATCACACAAATTGGAGGAGGATCACAGCCACTACCTGCCCTGCAAGGTGATCTTTCAACCATACAAGAGCAATATAAATAAATAGAGGGAAAATTTCAAAAACACAACAGTTTCACCAAGCAGAAAGAAATGCCAGCAGTATGAAAAGACAAGGAAAGAAAGGACCACAGGCAATGCAGGTCAACTCAACTTTAGAAGAGGTAATAGGTGCAACAGATGGAATGTCAGATAGAGAGGTCAGGATATACATGCTTCAGATGATCTGGAGTCTCAAGGAAGACATGAGACAGCAAAATCAGATAATGAAAGACCACATTGACAAACAAATCCAGGAAGTAAAAGATCAATTTCACAGGGAGATAGAGGTAATAAAAAAACAAACAAATAGAAATCCTAGAAATGCAGGAAACAATAAACCAACTTAAAAACTCAATTGAGAATACTACCAGCAGAGTAGATCACCTAGAAGAGAGAACATCAGACAATGAAGACAAAGTATTTCAACTGGAAAAGAACATAGACAGCTCAGCAAGTCTGCTAAGAAACCATGAGCAGAACATCCAAGAATTATGGGACAATACCAAAGACCAAATTTAAGAGTCATTGGGATACAGGAAGGCACAGAGCTCCATACCAAAGGAATAAACAGTCTATTCAGTGAAATAATACGAGAAAACTTCCCAGACTTGAAGAATGAGACAGAATCCCAAATCCTAGAAGCCTACAGGACGCCGAATGTGCAAAATCATAGGAGATCCACACCTAGACACATTATAATGAAGATGTCCAACATACAGAATAAGGAGAGAATTTTAAAAGCTGCAAGAGAAAGAAAGCAGATTACATTTAGGGGTAAACCAATCAGGATAACAGCTGATCTCTCAACACAGACTCTGAAAGCTAGAAGATCCTGGAATAACATATTTCAAACACTGAAAGAAAATGGGTTCCAACCAAGAATCGTGTATCCGGCGAAATTAAGCTTCAGGATAGAAGATGAAATTAAAACATTCCACGATAAACAAAAGTTAAAAGAATTCGCAGCTAGAAAACCATCTCTTCAAAAAATCCTTGGCAAAACATTACAGGAAGAGGAAATGGAAAATAACATTGAAAACCAACAATGGGAGGTAGGACAGTAAAGGGGGGAAAGTAGTCAAATAGGATAACAAATCAGGTTTAGTAACATCAATAAACAAATATGGATAGAAGAACAAACCATATCTCAATAATAACCCTAAATGTTAATGGCTTAAACTCACCAATTAAGAGACACAGGCTAGTAGAATGGATCACAAAACAAGACCCAACAATATGCTGCCTACAGGAGACTCATCTGATAGGAAAAGATATTCATAGACTGAAGGTGAAAGGTTGGGAAAAATCATACCACTCATATGGACTGCGGAAACAAGCAGGAGTGTCCATACTCATATCCAATAAAATAGATTTCAAGCCAAAGTTAATCAAAAGGGATAAAGAAGGACACTTCATACTGCTCAAGGGAACCATACACCAACAAGACATAACAATCATAAATATATATGCCCCAAATAATGGTGCAGCTGTGTTCATCAAGCAAACTCTTCTCAAGTTCAAGAGTCTAATAGACCACCATACAATAATCATGGGAGACTTCAACTCACCTCTCTCACCACTCGACAGATCTACCAAACAAAAGTTAAATAAGGAAACTATAGAACTCAACAACACAATCAACAACCTAGACTTAATTGACATATATAGACTATACCACCCAACATCAAGTAGTTACACTTTTTTCTCAGCAGCACATGGAACCTTCTCAAAAATAGACCATATATTATGTCATAGGGCAACTCTTAGACAATATAAAGGGGTAGAGATAATACCATGCATCTTATCTGATCATAATGGAATGAAACTGAAAATCAATGATAAAAGAAGGAAGGAAAAATCAAGCATCACTTGGAGAATGAACAATAGGTTGCTGAATGATCAATGGGTTTTAGAACACATCAAGAAGGAAATTAAAAACTTCCTAGAGTCAAATGAAAACACAGACACAACATATCGGAATCTATGGGACACATTGAAAGCAGTTCTAAGAGGAAAATTCATTGCTTGGAGTTCAATCCTCAAAAAAAGAAAAAAACAACAAATAAATGATCTCATACTTCATCTCAAAATCCTAGAAAAAGAAGAGCAAAACAACAGCAAAAGAAGTAGAAGGCAAGAAATAATTAAAATTAGAGCTGAAATTAATGAAATTGAAACAAAAGAAACAATTGAAAAAATTGACAAAACTAAAAGTTGGTTCTTTGAAAAAATAAATAAAATTGACAGACCCTTAGCCATGCTAACGAAGAGAAGAAGAGAGAGAACCCAAATTACTAGCATACGGGATGAAAAAGGCAATATCACAACAGACACTTCAGAAATACAGAAGATAATCAGAAATTATTTTGAATCCTTATACTCCAATAAAATAGAAGATAGTGAAGGCATAGATAAATTCCTTAAGTCTTATGATCTGCCCAGATTGAGTCAGGAGGATATAGACAACCTAAACAGACCAATAACAATAGAGGAAATAGAAGAAATCATCAAAAGATTACCAACTAAGAAAAGCCCAGGACCGGATGGGTATACAGCAGAGTTTTACAAAACCTTTAAAGAGGAACTAACACCAATACTTTTCAAGCTATTTCAGGAAATAGAAAAAGAGGGAGAACTTCCAAATTCATTCTACGAAGCCAACATCACCCTGATTCCAAAACCAGACAAAGACACTTCAAAGAAAGAAAACTACAGACCAATATCTCTAATGAACCTTGACGCAAAAATCCTCAATAAAATTCTGGCGAATCGGATTCAAATACACATCAAAAAAATTATACACCATGATCAAGTAGGATTCATCCATGGGATGCAAGGCTGTTTCAATATACGGAAATCAATTAATGTTATTCACCACATCAATAGACTTAAAAATAAGAACCATATGATCATCTCGATAGATGCAGAAAAAGCATTCGACAAAGTACAGCATCCCTTTATGTTCAAAACTCTAGAAAAATTAGGGATAACAGGATCATACCTCAACATTGTAAAAGCAATCTATGATAAGCCACAGGCCAGCATCATTCTGAATGGAGAAAAATTGAAGGCATTCCCTCTAAGATCTGGTACAAGACAGGGATGCCCTCTCTCACCACTTCTGTTCAACATAGTCCTCAAAACACTGGCCAGAGCAATTAGACAGACGAAAGAAATTAAAGGCATAAAAATAGGAAAAGAAGAACTTAAATTATCACTATTTGCAGATGATATGATTCTATACCTAGCAGACCCAAAAGGGTCTACAAAGAAGCTATTAGAGCTAATAAATGAATTCAGCAAAGTGGCAGGATATAAGATCAACACGAATAAATCAAAGGCATTCCTGTATATCAGCGACAAACCCTCTGAAACGGAAATGAGGACAATTACTCCATTCACAATATCCCCCCAAAAAATAAAATACTTGGGAATCAACCTAACAAAAGAGGTGAAAGATTTATACAATGAAAATTACAGAACCCTAAAGAAAGATATAGAAGAAGACCTTAGAAGATGGAAAAATATACCCTGCTCATGGATAGGCAGAACTAACATCATCAAAATGGCGATATTACCAAAAGTTCTCTATAAGTTCAATGCAATGCCAATCAAAATCCCAACAGAATTTCTTGTAGAAATAGATAAAAGAATCATGAAATTCATATGGAATAATAAAAGACCCAGAATAGCAAAAACAATACTAAGCAGGAAGTGTGAATCAGGTGATATAGAGATACCAGACTTCAAACTATACTACAGAGCAATAGTAACAAAAACAGCATGGTACTGGTACCAAAACAGGCGGGTGGACCAATGGTACAGAATAGAGGACACAGTAACCAATCCACAAAACTACAACTATCTTATATTTGATAAAGGGGCTAAAAGCATGCAATGGAGGAAGGATAGCATCTTCAACAAATGGTGCTGGGAAAACTGGAAATCCATCTGCATCAAAATGAATCTGAATCCCTATCTCTCGCCATGTACAAAAGTTAACTCAAAATGGATCAAGGAGCTTGATATTAAATCAGAGACACGGCATCTGATAGAAGAAAAAGTTGGCTATGATCTACATACTGTGGGATCAGGCTCCAAATTCCTCAATAGGACACCCATAGCGCAAGAGTTAACAACTAGAATCAACAAATGGGACTTACTCAAACTAAAAAGTTTTTTCTCAGCAAAAGAAACAATAAGAGAGATAAACAGGGAGCCTACATCCTGGGAACAAATCTTTACTCCAAACACTTCAGATAGAGCCCTAATAACCAGAATATATAAAGAACTCAAAAAATTAGACAATAAGGTAACAAATAACCCAATCAATAAATGGGCAAAGGACCTGAACAGACACTTCTCAGAAGAGGACATACAATCAATCAATAAGTACATGAAAAAATGCTCACCATCGCTAGCAGTCAGAGAAATGCAAATCAAAACCACCCTAAGATACCATCTCACTCCAGTAAGATTGGCAGCCATTAGGAAGTCAAACAACAATAAGTGCTGGAGAGGATGCGGGGGAAAAGGGCACTCTTGTTCATTGCTGGTGGGACTGCAAATTGGTGCAGCCAATTTGGAAAGCAGTATGGAGATTTCTTGGAAAGCTGGGAATGGAACCACCATTTGACCCAGCTATTCCCCTTCTCGGTCTATTCCCCAAAGTCCTAATAAGAGCATGCTACAGGGACACTGCTACATCGATGTTCATAGCAGCACAATTCACTATAGCAAGATTGTGGAATCAGCCTAGATGCCCTTCAATAGATGAATGGATAAAAAAAATGTGGCATTTATACACAATGGAGTATTACTCTGCATTAAAAAATGACAAAATCATAGAATTTGGAGGGAAATGGATGGCATTAGAGCAGATTATGCTAAGTGAAGCTAGTCAATCTTTAAAAAACAAATACCAAATGACTCCTTTGATATAAGGGGAGGAAACAAGGACAGGGTAGGGACGAAGAGCTTGAGACGAAGATTTACATTAACAGGGTTGAGAGGTGGGAGGGAAAGGAAGTGAGAAGGGAAATCGCATGGTAATGGGGTGATCCTCAGGGTTATACAAAATGACATATAAGAGGAAAGGAGGGGTAAGACAAGATAATACAAATGGAAGAAATGATTTATAGTAGAAGGGGTAGAGAGAGAAAAGGGGAGGGGAGGGGAGGGGAGGGGAGGGGGGATAGTAGAGAATAGGACAGACAGCAGAATACATCAGACACTAGAAAGGCAATATGTCAATCAATGGAAGGGTAACTGATGTGATTCAGCAATCTGTATACGGGGTAAAATTGGGAGTTCATAACCCACTTGAATCAAACTGTGAAATATGATGTATTAAGTACTATGTAATGTTTTGAATGACCAACAATAAATAAATAAATAAATAAATAAATAAATAAACTTTTCTGACCACGGTTGACTATGAATACATAGAACTATGGATGCACAACTGCAGATAAGTTGGGGGTACCATATGACAAATGCAGATTTGGGTGTCAATTTTATATGTGCTCAAGGAAATGGCTTACTGTCACTTTTTAAAATTATTTCAGAACAAAATAGATATTTAAATAAACTTAATACATTGCTGATTTTAAATGAACACAATAAAAAATCCTAGTCAGATTGCTCAATGAATTCATTTCCCCTCTTTGAACACAAAAATGATTAAACAACAACAATAAAACATCTTTTAACCAGAAGAGGGAAGTGGGTTCTCTGATGTCCTTTTCCTGATTGATTTTAAAATCATCATTAAATACCAACCATGCCAATCAATGTTCCAGAAAATAGAGGAGGGTGAGTATGACGTCTAAGGTATGGTCTTTCCCTGGGAAGGCCAAAGTCTGAAAGGAGGATGCAGGTAAACAGAAACCACCACACAGTGGCATAAGAAACAAAGAAGCTATGTACAGAGCACCAGGGAAATGCAGAGAGAGCTGCAGATATGTACCTTTTGGGGAGAGGTGTGGAGCAGGTTTCTTAGACAAAGTTACTCTTGAATTAGGTCGAGTTATTCTACCAGTCAGTGTCAGCAAGACTACACCATGGTAACAAGCCCCACCATAGTCTCTGTTGACTTAGCAACTTAGCACAAGCACAGAGTTCATACTTAACTCACATTACATATAGGATTCTGGATAGCAAAAGACTATAAATCAATGTAGTCCCCAGAAGGCCCAGGTGACAGACTTTATCTAGGTAGAATCCTCTTGCAAAAGAGAACTCAGCAACTCTTATTCCTCTAGAAACTTCTGCCAGGACATTTCTACCAGATGCATAGCATATCTACTTGCTACATCTTGGAGAAAGCAAGTCACATGACCACATCTCATTTAAAATGGGGTAGTGCAGGGGGAACTTCAGCCCAATTCCCCCCCACCCCCCAAAAATGGAGAAATGGATCATTTGTAAACAGCCCCAAAGATTGCTTTTTATTAAGGACAAATGAGACTATTCAACATAAAGAAGAAAAGGGAGAGTCTTCTATGCAGAAGGAACAGCAGGCATGATGGCACAGAAGTGTGATGTTTGATGCCTATAGGCAATGGCAGTTAGTTTAGTGTTGGCTGGGGCACAGAGCCTGAGATATTAGAAAATAGTTGGAAAGGTAGGTTGGGGTCACACTGGTAAGGACCGTGTTACAAGTTGAGGAGTTTAGACTTTTGAGTATCAATAACAGAAAGCACTTTAACAAAGCTTTCAATCAATCCAGTCTCTGTATCCCATTGTAAATTGCAAGGTATTAAATTAGTAGAGACCAGTTAGAATCACTATGACTTAAAAAGAAACCATGTAGGAGAGTGAAAGACCTTTTTATCCTCATAAACCACATCTGCAGACTTCCGGGGTGCAGGACGTTGGGCAACTGGGTATGGGGATGCAGATCAGCCACTGGCTATAAGCTTTGGGATGTTTCCGTCTTTGGAAACAACAGGCTACTTTGTATGTTATTCCATATCAGACTAGAAAACCACAGTGCTCCCTGTGGCTTAAGGGTAACCAGGATTTTGCTTTAAAATTAAAAGTATATTACTTATGTTAAAGATGCCCTGGGGACCATTAGGTATTCCATCATTTACAGCAAACCAAGCAGAACTCTAAAAATTATTCAAATTCCTCTAGAGGATGCATTGGGCCATCTCATATTGTCCATTCAATGCCGGTTTATTAGGAATTTTTGTAGGGATTGTATATCAAACTCAAAGCTTTTTGCATGCACTCATCAGACAGAGAAAGGGTCTACATAAATTTTTAAAAACATAGAAATAATGAACTTTCCAAAAGACATTGATCAGTGAGCTCAGATTAACTCCACTCTGACACTAATACCACATGTGGGCATTTTTTTTTCCTCTGTGGTAAACCAAGTTCAATAAATAAAGAAACAAGCATGGATGCCAAAACCCATTTACTCACTTATTCAAATTCTAGCAAGTTTCTTTGCTAGATTCCCAATTTGAAATCATACATAACAGGCATGTTGGGTCTCTAGGAGTTGATCAAAAGCTTCTCTTGGGCATGCAGATTTGGGCATAGGAGAAGGCAGAAAGCAGTCTATCTTCTTGAATTTTGGTCTCACTGCAGTTGTGACAAGGCCATGTGCATTGAGAGGCAATATGCAGAAGTCGATGCTTATGTTTTCAAGAGGGACAGGACATAAAGGAAACCATGTTGGAGAGGACAAGGGCACTCTCCCCGCCTTTCTACACTAGCCACACATCATCAGGAGTCTTATATAGCCTCACCGGCAGCCATGTATAGGAAAGCAAAAGGTTATAACATGTGGTCCCACATGCCTGTGTCACCAGTGACACAGGAGGCTGAGGCAAGAAGGTCACCAGTTGAAATCCAGTTGAAAACTGGATAACTTAGTGAAATTCTGTCTCAAAATAAAAAGAATTAAAAAGGCTAGGATGTAGCTCAGGGATGGAGCACTTACTGGGTATGTTCAAGGCCCTGGGTTCAATCCCCAGTACCCAAACAAAACAAAACAAGCCTAGAAAAGCAGAAGGCTGCACACTTGGCAGGGATACTAAAGAAATTATCATTGCCAGATTGAGCCCCTACGCAGTTTCAAATCAGCCAGATGCATAGCACATCTACTTGCTACATCTTGCAGAAAGCAAGTCACATTAAAAAGAAGAGCTAAAGTAGGGACTCTGGTGGGGACTGTGGCAGACCTGCTTTCCAGCACAGAGAAGACATTCCTTTCAAAGGACCAGAAATACCTGGGTGGGATATTAAGGTGATCTCAAAGTCCTGCTGGTAGAAAAAGGAATGAGAGTTATTGCTGTTGGCGTAACTGTTCAGGGGTCTTAGAGGAACTTAGGTTATAATTTATTCAAAAGCAATTATTGAACATCTAATGTCTCAGAGTACGGTTCTATATTTTGAAAAGTGTTTTCAAGAAATAACTAAAAAATTAATCCACTTTTCCCTAGAAGCTTTGCTTGTAGTCAAAGATTCCCCTCTCTACAGCATCCCGTCCTCTGCTTCCCCTATTTTGAATAACAGCCGTGTATGGAGATATGCATGCACAAGGTTTCTCTTGCTCTAGTCATATTCTCATTTAAACAGAAATACTAAATAAATACTAAAATCCCCATGGGTGCTCTTTTTTCCTGACTCTACATCCAGCATAAGTGATAAAACAGAAAAGGTTTTCTCACTTTCCTTCCAAATTCCAAGTGGTATTAAAAAAGAAAAGGTTTCAATAAAATTGGCGGTGTGGCCAGTTTGGGTAGAGGCATGATCTTTTATGTTCCCATATATTGCCTGCCTCTTATTTTTTCTAGCTACTCACTGTTGCTGACAAAAAGGAGATGCTGAGAATCCAGGACTTACGCAGATAGATATTTTTTTACTCTCGAAACGTCTTTCAAGTATTAAGGTCATCTCCTTTCGGGTGGCATCTCCTCTCAAATCTTCTTGTTTGGGCTGGGGTTGTGGCTCAGCGGTGGAGTGCTCACCTAGCTGGTGTGAGGTCCTGGGTTCGAACCTCAGCACCACATGTAAATAAATAAAATGAAGGTATTGTGTCCACCTATAACTAAAAAAAAATTTTTTTAAATCTTCTTATTTTGCCTTTGGACTTGATCTCCTACTATAACTAAATCTCTGAAAATATCTCACAGAAATGAACCACCTTCCACATACGTAAAAATCTCCATCTTGAAGTCCAGTTAAGTTCTACAAACGAACACAATATAAAATCAAGGGGAAAAAATTAAGAATGTGCCAGAAAAGTCAACTTTCCCCCCTTAAGATCCAAATATTCCAGGTTCATAGTACACATAAAATCTTTTATACTATTGCATTGGAAAGGATATTTCCAGTGATCCACCCATCATTTTTTTTGTTGTTGTTGTTTTTTGGCTTTAGCCTTTAGATATCTTAATACCCTGGATCATGCTTCACATGCTCATTCTCACCCTGTACATGAAACTCTTAAGCTCCAAGTGACAGGTTTTTGTTTTAGGAAAAGAAGTTCACAGCTTAACAAAATAAATTCATTTCCTCATAGAGATTAAAGTTGGATGCCTGCCCCTCCCTCCCCAGGACTCAGTCTCCAGACTGAGCTAATGTTCACACAGCATTCACCTGGTCCTCAGACAAAAGTTACACCAGAAGGCCTTTGTTAAATGTCCTTTCAGAGGTGATAAATGAGAAAGCACTTTAACAGAAATTGATTTAAGCAAAACTTTTAAAGTTTTTTCACACATCGTTCTCCGTACTGATGTAAAGTCCAGGTTGACAACTAAGAAAGTACAGTGGCATTTTAGAAGCAAAAATATTTCTTACTCTATCATTTACAAAAGATGATATTGAGAATTGAGATTTGCATTAAAATTAAAGTATTTGTGTGAACAATGGGCTGCATATATGGTCTCAGTATTTAGTAGGCTACACCATCTAGGTTTGTGTAAGTACACTCTCTGATGTTCCTACAATGACACAATAGTCCAGAAAAACATGCTTCAAGACGTCCCATGGTTAACCTACAGATGACTGATTCTGCTTGATCTGCTGATCACATGGGACTCTTTCAGAATGGGTTCTAAGCCATTAGTAAGCTTTCCATTTTTGTCATATTAGAATCCGTTTACCTTTATAAAAATTATTTAATTCATGTACTTATTTAGATAACTATGCATCTTTTTTAGGTGAATGAATTGGTATGATTTTAAGATAGTAGAATTCATTTTTAATTACTAGATAATGGTATGGTTTGAATATGTAGTATCCCCCAAAAACTCATGTGTGAGACAATCCAAGAATTTTCAGAGGTGAAGTGATATAAGAAAGGTCACCTAATCAGTGGGTTAAGCCATTGATAGGGATTAACTGGGTGGTAACTGTTGGCAGGTAGGTTGTGGCTGAAGGAGTAGATCAATGGCGGCATGCCTTCAAGGTTTATAGTTTGTCCCTGGTGAGCAATGCTCTGTGTTTCCAGGTTGTTGTGTTCTGAGCTGCCTTACTCTACCACGCCCTTCTACAGTGATGTTCTACCTCGCCTGGGGCCCAGAGCTATGGACTTGTTCAACCACGCACTCAACCTCTAAAACCATGAACCGAAATATAAAGAACACATTTTGATATGTGTTTGTGATTCTGCCACTCTTTTTGTTTAAACTTATCTGACATCTGGAAAAATAATCTCTCTGTTTCAAATTTTCTGATAGAAAAGCAATTATATTTTAAATGTTTCAGTTATATCTCCCACAAAATTTGGGAATATAAAACCAAGTTCTTTTGTTTTTTGAGACAGAGCCAGGATAGATTGCTGAGGCTGGCCTTAAGCATCCAGAGTTGCTGGCGTTATAGGCATGCAAACCCATGACTGGCTAAACCCAAGCTCTTGCTGCTTAACTTATCACCAGGCAGTGATTCAATGAAAAACTAAATATGGCAATATCAAACCCAAATAATAGAGGTGGAAAACAGTGACTATGTATCTGGCTTCAACTGTGCTAACCACATGAACAGCCATACCATTTATGATTCAACTGAATGGTAAGTTTAATACAAAAAAGAAACACTGTGGCATAGCAGTTAAAACAGTCACGTTGCTTTACAGGATTATTCATATTTACATAAGTCAAGGGTCCCCAAACTTTAATTACAGACTCTTTCTTTAACCAATAAATGACAACATTTTTCAATCTTAAAAGAACATAAAACGAGTGATAATAGCCTGGCTTAGACAGCATAAAAATAATAATTTATATAGTTCTATTCTAATAGAAAACTCGTGAATAGGCTGTTGTATTGTTATGTACACTGGCATAAATACACTTGTATATTTAATGGAACATGAATGCCAGGATCCAAGTGGCAAGTTTTAGCAGGTGAAGGATAAATGGCTAAGTTCATGGTTTATCACATCTCGCTTTACAGGAAATGAAAGTGGTGGTGGAGGTAAGAAGTTGTAAATACGGTCAAGGGCAACGGATGCTTATAAGTACATACTCAACTTTTCTGGCTAACATCTTACACACTTGCCTATATTATTAAAAATAAACCACTTCTATAGACAATTTTGTGTTAATTCAGTGATATAGCCCTATCCTTACTGAAGAGGTGGCCAGAGACAAGGCAAACAGGTACAAAACCCCCAGCTTAATCTTTAAAAATGTGTATAGAATATTTTTTAAGGAAGCAAATTTTTATTATTCCCAGGTATATGTAATAAATTCAAAATTACCAGATAGACAGGGTTATTCTTTAGTGATATGAATAGAAAGAAAAATCAAACTTGCTTTAATGAATTGAAGAAGACAAATTGGTACTTCAGTGTTGTTCATGCGGTGGCCTTTGAATAGGGCCACCCAGTAGGGTTGCTCTCAGGTTATGGCCTATATCAGGGTGTCTAGCTTAGGAGTCTGCGGTGGGATGAGGGTCTAAACTCCAGCTGGCACTGCTCTTACCAAGCCATATTCCTCAGTGGGAAACTTTCTGCCCAGAGGAAGGGGCTCCTTTTTCTAATTTTCACAAAGTCATCCTTTGGACTAGCAGAGTCCCTGTTTTCAAAAGAATGCTCAGTGTTCCCTAGGGCTCTGGGAAATAAAAACTAGTATACACTACAGTAGGATTATGAATTAATACAAATTCAGAAATAGGCATAAGAAACCTTCACGTGTTCAGTATCCTATAGTCCTCCGAGTCCCATCTTTAGGAATTTGTTTTAAAATTAGTAATTGTGGTAGTTTTTAACATGTGCCTTATTTTAACACCTTCCTTCAAAAGATAGAGCCCAATTCTTGAATGTGGACCAGACTTAATGAGGATTCACTCCTGGTGGATGCAGCCTGGCGGAAGTGCTGCTAAATGAATTCCAAAGCTAAACCATTAAAGGAACAGCTTCTGTTTGGCTTTCTCTCTGAGATCACTCACTCTGGAGGGAAGCCAGCTGCCATGTTATATGAAAACTCTAGAAGTCTTGGTGAGGCCCATATGGGAGGGATGGAGGCCTCCTGCCAGGAACCAACAGCACTCACTTGCTAGCCATGAGATCAGGCCTTTAGCCTCTAACAAGACTTCAGATAACCAGAGGACCAGCTGACATCTTCACTACACCGTCACAAGAGAGCCCAAGTCTGAACTATGCATCATCTCTATTAATTCCTTACCCATGGGAAATACAAGAAGAATAGATGCTTACTGTTGTGTTAAGCCATTAATCATGGGGCAATTTGCTAATGCAATAGATAAGGGGGTCTGGATTGTAGCTCAGTGTTAATAAAGCACTTGCCAAACATGTGTGAGGCATTGGGTTCAATCCTCAGCATCACATAAAAAATAAATAAATAAAATAAAGGTATTGTATCCACTTAGGTTTTTTTTTTTTTAAATTACCTATTTTTTTTAAACAAATAGACAATGAATACAGATATGTAGAAAACCTTGACTTCATGGACATTTATTGCACTATTGTCTACAATGGTAAAGAGTAAGAAAAATGTAAACATTTCAAACTGGAAATTGATGACTATACTTAAGATGAAATAAGAGGTAGAGACACTAAAATGATAATCTAATAAGATTGTTAACATAGAAACTAATATTAAGTGAAAAGTAATTCATGAACAATTAGGTATAATGTAATGCTATCATATAAAATATGCCTAAAATTTCTTTTATTTAAAAAAAAAGATTAGGAGACTAAAATAGTATGTTAGCAGCAATTTTCTATGGGTGGGATAGTGTTATTTTTTCTCCTCCTGCTGTTCTATATTTTCCAAACTTTCTACTTACTTCATTATCCAGATTAAAAATAATAATAATAAAAAGCTAGGCATGGTGGAACATACCTATAATCCCAGCAACTCTGGAGGTTGAGGTAGGAGGATCACAAATTCGAGGACAGCCTCAACAATTTAACAAGGTCCTAAGCAACTTAGCGTGACCCTGCCTCAAATTAAAAAATAAAAAGGCCTAGGGATATAGCTCAGTGCAAAGTATCCCTGGGTACAATCCTTAATATTGGGAAAAAAAAAAAAAAAAGAAGGCCAAGTCAGGAGGATCACAAGTTCAAAGCCAGCATAGGCAACATAAAAAATTGGGGTGGAAAGTCAAGTTAAATAGAGTAACAGCATGCCAATAGCCCTGATATTTGGGTTCCTTCTGCAGTTTTCTAGACGTGAACTTGCCCCTCATGTTTAATAATTCTAATAAGATGTAAACTTATTGTTCCTGAAAACAACCCAATCATTCTTTAGTCAGCCTTAACTGAGAGAAAGTTGTTCTTTTAGATGAGCTGACAGTATTTTTTTCACATTTCCCTTCAAAGCCTAAGTGGGAACAAACTCTATGTCTAAAACAGTTTTTGAAGAATTGAAGAAAATTTCATCTCTCTCACTGTACATATAAAGCTCCTATCCACAAAGCACAAGATCTTACTAAATTTTGGTGGCTTCTTTATATTATCAGCAAATTCAAAATTTACCATCAAATGTATTTGATTCTTTTCTTTGCCTGATTTTGACACAAAAAATGACCCCCAACTTCCACTTAATAATAAAGATAATAAAGATGATTGCTATTTCTACAGCACATTTTAAAAAAAACCATTGGACACAAGTACTTTAGTAATTTAAAAGTATTTAATATTTAGTAAGATGGCTTCTAGGAATCTGCATTTTAACAACATTCTTTTCAAATTATCCTAGACCTCAAATTACACCTTTTTTTTTTTTTTTTTTTTTTTTGGCAGTACTTGGGATTAAACCCAAGGCCTGAGTCATGCTAGACAAGCTTTCTACTTGTCCATCCTTAGCTCTCAAATTACAACTGAACAATACCGTTTTCCAGATTTTGTAAAAGCTACACATCCTTGCCTCCGAAAAACACTCATACTCATAAACTTCACATACAATATTAAGGGTTTTTTAGACCTTCTTAGACCCACCAATTGTCCTATAGACTGATGGTTCATGGCTCTCCACTTGAGAGCTCCTAATTATTGGCATAACTTACTGTTTTTTTGTACAAATCAATTCAGTTTTTCCAATCTATTCCATATCATAACACACCGAAGACCATCACTGTTATGAGGCTAAGAAAGGACAAAGGACAGGGAATTCCAGCTTTCCAGCATTGAACAAACTGCTGGAAGGGACCAATATCATTTTCCACGTGTAAGCTATTTGTGGCATGCTTGTAGGGCTCCATATTTGGGAAGCATTGGAATAAAGGAGACTCTTAAAAACATAGAGCCCAAATACATATATTTTAAATATATGTCTGAAATGATATCATGTTAACTTGTGCAGTGATAAAGGGTGTCTAGTTGACTAGTTAAATTCAGGACACACAATACATAAAAGAATAGATACACTCTTAAATGACCCTCAGTGGGGCATAACTACTCCAACAAGTGTGAAGCAGTTAGTTATCTTCATTCAGCAAACATTGACTGGTGCCTGTTATACAGCAGATATTGTTAAGTGCTTAGTAAACTTCTCAAAGTCATGGATTTTTCCACTCTTTATTATTATTATTATTATTATTATTATTATACATATACAGGGCTGGGGATATAGCTCAGTTGGTAGAGTGCTTGCCTCACATGCACAGGCCCTGGGTTCAATCCCCAACACCACAAAAAGTACATGTGTGTGTGTGTGTGTGTGTGTGTGTGTGTGTGTGTATATATATATATGATTTTTTGTGGTGCTGGGATGCAATCCAAGGCATATATATATATATATATATATATATATATATATATATATTTTTTTTTTTTTTTTGTGGTTATGGGATGCAATGCAAGGCCTTATGTACAAGCACAGCACTCTGTCACCAAGCTACATCCCCAGCTTCACTCTTGGCATTTGACAGAGTTTTTGTTGTTATTGTTGCTGTTATTTTTGAGAAATGAATAAGATGACAAAGAAGGAGAATGATGGACATGTTTATATGAGATGGGGGAAGTTTGTAAACAGAGGTCTGGACAAATTGGTATTATCTCTTAGTAGCCTCATTATGCTATTTACCTACATATGTATAATAGACTCAAAAAGACTAGGAGACATTGATCTAAAGACTGGATAAGGTTGAAACAAAGACTCAATTGCATTCTGTATGCAGGGGCTGTTCAAAAAGATTCACCTATATTAACTGACTTTATCTTACTAGTTACCCCTTAAGAAAAGTACTTCACAGTCCAGGAAACTAACATTATAGAAGCTAAATAACCCTCCCCAGTCACCTATGGAGCAAGCGACAGAGACCTGAAGTCAGTGAGCTTGGCTTCGGAGTTTGTACCTTTATCCACTCTGCTTCAGCCGCGTCTCGTAGTTCTTAGAAACATGAAAGCCAACAAAGAGAAAAGTTCATCGAGCACCAAATAAGGAAAGAGACATACTCTCCTGCAATGAGAAATAGCTGATTCTGGAATGAAGCAATACTGAAAGACATGACTTGGCTCAAAATCCAGTCCTTGGATTTCCAGAAACCATGGTGACAGGTTCACAAAAATTTGCGAATTCTCACAGAAACTTCCAAATTTGGGGGGGAAATGAAATGAATTCGTTTTTGTTACCTTAGTCCCCTTCTGACTAAGGAATAATAAAGGGCTCAAGGGGAGAGATGGGTGAAACAGAAAGCAATCCAAGGCCCAAGAGCGCTCCCTGGCATGGATGGTACAGAGATCTAATTAGTTGGCATAAAATCTTGCACAGGATAGGTAATGAAATCTCAAGGAAAAAGTGCAGAACCCCAGGTCATCTAACACAGCCTGCACACGACTCCTGTTCCTCATCATTCCCTTAAGGTACAAATAAAAAGCTTAAGAACATATAAAACATATAGCTACAGAGGGGATGTGAAAACAATGACAGCAACAACTAGATTTCAGATGTGACCCGAAGAGAGTTGAGCAATCACTCCCACATCGTCACAGCAAACAGACAACGAGGAGTCACCCAGGCCTGAACAAGACATAAAAGAAACAGCACAGCAACTCCTCAACAAGGTGGGAGGCAAAGACCACCCACCAACAAAACAAACCAAAGGAATGGGAACAAACCACCCAAAGAACAGAACCATTCAAGCCAGGAAAAGACACAGCCAGGCCAGGGTAATGACACACGTCTGTGATCCCAGCAGCTCAGAAGGCTGAGGCAGTAGGACCACTAGTTAAAAGCCAGCCTTAGCAACTTAGTGAGACCCTGTATCAAAAAATTACAAGAACCGAGGATGTGCTTCAGTGCTAAAGCACCCCTTATAAGTTCAATCCCCTGTACCAGACACCAAAAACAACAAAAATTTTAAAAAGTACAATCAAGACACAGGAGATTCCTCCTGAAGGCATCAAACCTAAAAATAAAACGGAGTTTAAAGATGTGATTATACAACAAACAATAAAAGAAATGTGATAGCCAGGCATGGTAGAACATATCCAGTGAGCCAGGAGGCTGATTCAGGAGGATGACAAGTGTGAGGCCAGCCTGGGAAACTTAGTTGAGACCCTGTTTTAACTCAGCCAAGTTCAACAAGACCTTCAAAGAAGAATTAACACCAATCCTCTTCAAATAATTCCATAGAATAGGAAAGGAGGGAACCCTTCCAAATTCATTCTAAGAGGCTAGTATCACCCTGATACCAAAACCAGACAAAGACACATCAAGGAAAGAAAACTTCAGACCAATATCTCTGATGAACATAGATGCAAAAATTCTTAATAAAATCCTGGAAAACTACATACATACACATATTCAAAAGATAGTGCATCATGATTGAGTGGGCTTCATGCCAGGGATGCAAGGTTGGTTCAACATACAGAAATCAATAAATGTAATTCATATTAGACTTAAAGACTTAAAGACAAGAACCACATGATTATCTCAATAGATGCAGAAAAAGCATTTGACAAAATTCAGCATCTCTTCATGTTCAAAACACCAGAAAAACTACGGATAGTAGGAACATACCTCAACGTTGTAAAAGGTATATATGTTAAACCCAGACCAACATCATTCTAAATGGAAAAAAATGAAAGCATTCCCCCTAAAATCTGGAACAAGACAGGGATGACCTCTTTCACCACTTCTATTCAACACAATCCTTGAGACCCTAGCCAGAGAAATTAGATAAAAGAAAGAAATTAAAAGGATACAAACAGGAAAAGAAGAGCTCAAACTACCCCTATTTGCCAATGACATGATTCTATGTTCAGAAGACCCAAAAACTCCACCAAAAAGCTGCTTGAACTCATAAACAAATTTGGCAAAGTATCAGGATATAAAATTAACACCCATAAATTAATTACACTCCTATACATCAACGACAAATCAGCTGAAAGAGAAATGAGGAAAACCATTTCATTCATGAGAGCCTCAAAAAAATAAAATAAAATACCTGGACATCAATCAAACAAAAGAGGTGAAAAACTTCTACAATGAAAACTACAGAACTCATTCCTTGGCTCATTCATTCAACAAGTGTATGTTGGGCATTAATGAGCCTCTGGGTTTGTTCTCTCCTCTTTTTCTAGTAACAAAATCTATATTGTCCCCTGGAGAAAAATCCCCTCTCTCCTTCCCCACTCACAGTATACTTGGCTCTATTAGACTAATGTTTTTTCCTGCACATGACCTAGGATTGATCCATTATTTTTTATTTTTTATCTTTTTGGACATAATGATTGGTTTAAGGATGGCACATGCCCAAATACAGACCCATGTTGTCCATATCATGTTCAAACACAAGAATGGGATCAAAATTATAATGGATTGCACTCCAGGTATGTAAATTTAACCTACTGTCATGTACATCTAAAATATACAAAATACACCCTACTGTTAAAACAACAAGTTAAAAAAGTTACAAAAACATTACAAAATGGGCTAGAGATACAGCTTAATGGTAAACAGCACCTCTGGATTCAATCTCCAATAGCACACGCATAAAAGGAGGGGTTGGAGTTGTGGCTCAGTGGTAGAATGCTCACCTGGTAGGCATGAGGCACTGGGTTCCATCCTCAGCACCACATAAATATAAAATGAAGATATTGTGTCCACCTAAAACTAAAAAATAAATATAAAAAAAGTAAAAACAGAAAAAGAAAAGGAATGTGACAGTTAAAATGAAACAAAGTTAAGAGGTCAAGAATACAAATAAAATCAAACCAAAATAAGGATAATCAAGGCCTCTGAAACCAAGAACGCACAAAAAGAATTGAAGACATTTTCAATTGTAATGTATGCAAGAAAATTCCCTTAAAATAAAGAGGAAAACTGCAATTGCAGGATAACAACTGTATTTTAGTAGAATTTGATACAAAAAATCTTTAACTTGATACACACCCCAATTAAGATATTGAACTTCAGGTTACAGACAATAAATGAATAAATAAAATGCAAATTTTCTACTTGAAAATCAGTTTAGACTCAATCTAATTTACAGAAAAGTGTAATGGTCATCAGTGAAGCCAGGTTCACCAGGTTCTGAGGGAAAGGCAAGCATGACCCACAATTATTATAGCCAGCCAAGATGTTCAAATATAAATGCAACAGGTAGTATTCTCAAAAATAAGGAACTGAGGGCTGGGGATGTGGCTCAAGTGGTAGCATGCTCGCCTGGCATGCGTGCGGCCCGGGTTCGATCCTCAGCACCACATACAAACAAAGATGTTGTGTCCGCCGAAAACTAAAAAATAAATATTAAAAAATTCTCTTTCTCTCTTCTCTTCTCTCTCTCAAAAAAATAAAAATAAAAATAAATAAGGAACTGATGAATAAGGCCCTATGAGGCCTTCCAGAGAAAAAGAAAAAGAAAAAAAGAATTTAAGTCCAGCCCTTAAGAGTCCAATGAAAATACAGAATACAGAAATAGGGGATCTGTGATAAAACCTAATGGTAGCACCGAGTGAGTTCAAATATAGACTTAATAAGAACAGGAATGTGTTCTATAGAACAGAATATAAATGTTATAAGCCTGAGCAATATAAAAACAATAATATAAATAATAAAAACCCAGATGTGAGGGAAGCAAAAAGAGGTATTATAAGGGTACTCATGTCCCATTATTGTAAAAAGGATCAAATTCTATTGTTTAAAAGAAATTTTATAAAATGTCTTATGGCAAGCCAATTTTAAATAGCTATTTTAAGAACTGAGGGTATAGCTCAGTGGTAGTGTTTGCCTAGCATGTTCAAGGCCTGAGGTCTGATCCCCAGCAATGCAAAAAATTTAAAAATATATATTTAAAAATTATATTTTAGCCTAAATATTTGTTGAAGGAAATAATATATCCTGATTTGTATTTGTGTGTATGTATGTATTTGTAACTTGTATGTGTAACTCCATATGTATGTGTGTACATATTCAATTATGTGTGTATATGTATGTATGTGTAATTTGTATGTGTGTATGTATGTGTAACTCCATATGTGTGTGTGTACATATTCAATATGTGTGTGTATGTATGTATGTGTAATTTGTATGTGTGTACGTATGTATGTTACTCCATATGTGTGTGTGCGTACATATTCAATTATTTGTTCTTTTCTACTTCAGCTATTTTTTACTCATGTTCAAATAAAAATTTTCTATGCTTTTACATTAAAAGCAGGACTTAAAGAATGATCCCTATTTTATGAAAGTAGTTTCATTTATCTAGTTATTTCTACATTTAAATAGAAATAATACACAGACAGATCTTTCAATTCATGCTCATCTAATGTTAATGACGGTATTTTGGGGTGTGCGATTTGAGACTCTTTTTTTTTCCTTCTCATGATTATATTGTTATCCATCATTCAAATTATTTATTTTATTTTTGCGATACTAGGGATTGAACATAGCAATGCTCTACCACTGAGCTAGACTTCTTTATGTTTCATTTTATGACAGGGGCTCACTACCTTGCCCAGGCTGGCCTAAAACTTGCCATCCTCCTGCCTTAGCCTCCCATGTTGCTGGAATTACAACCATGTGATATCATGCTGCCTGGCTATTGTTGGAATTTGCTATAATCAATATGCATAATTTAAAAAATTGTTTTTTAGTTGTAGATGGGCATGATACCTTTATTTTTATTTATTTTATTTTTTATGGTGTTGAGGATAAAAACCAGTGCCTCACCCATGCCAAGTGAGCACTGTACCGCTGAGCTACAACCCCAGCCCCAATATGCATAATTTTTAAAGAACGAAGAATGATTAAGCTGAAGAAAGGAAGGAATGAATAAAGGAAGGAAACATTAAAAACGGTTAGTACTGGATGGTAGATGTGTGAAATAATACATTCTGTTAAATCAAGACTCTTGATGTTCAAGGTTTATTTAGCTGTAATGGATGCTAGCCAGGAAAGGGCCAAGTCCTGGAACACATTCCCATGGCTATGTGCTGGCAGAGCCAGACTACGGCTGGAAATATGTACACTAGATCTAGAGCTAAGAGCACTTTTTAAATAAAAATTTGGGGAAGAAAGGCATAGCTGTTTGAAGTGAACCTACATTGGCTATCCAAGAGGAGAAAGATTGGGGATGGGGGGCAGTTCACATGGAGAATTAACTGTTGTTTCTGGATTGGTTGGAATTCTAAGCAGGATGCAGTGGCACCAGGGATTGGCCACCTGGGATCGGAGTCAAGGTTTTAACTTAACATTCAGGCATGTGGAGTCCTTCTTTTGTTGATTTGTCTTTAACTGTTGACTCTCTCTCTTATCTCTTCCCTCCTCCATCCTCTGACCCTTGTAGTTAAATTGAGGACATCTCAGAAATTTTCTTATCACTTCTTTGTGTACTTTTGTCCCTTTTACATTTCTAATAAATGAAAAGTTTTTACTTTTTAGGTTGAAACTGAGGTTCTTTCACTCACACTCAAAATCAGAGGATAATGTGCAAAAATTTGCTAGTTGCCATTAACTAATTATATTTTAGAATGTCAGGGATTGAAGACCTTTTCATTTAGTTGTCATGTTCTGTGTCCTCTATATTGTTACTATGTGACAAGGTAGTTGCCTCTGCTCTAATCACCACCATGGCATCCACAAATACCTCTAGAAACTACTGAAATCTGATCCGAGAGAATTCTTGCCTTCCTGGATACCCAATAAGACAATGAAACCTCAGATTCCTTGGTAGTTTGCCCTGAGTCAATAGACCAATGCAAACTAGCGAGAACATGTTTCTCTTATTACCTTAAAAACTAGGACATAAATAAACCAACTTACCAAACAAGAATTGAAGTCTCATGAGAATTTCTGCTTCCGCCGTCGGGTTTGGGATTGAGAATCAACAAAAGGTATTGAGAAGATCAGGTTCAGGTTTTCTTCCTCCATTCTCTGTTCCTGGAATATCATCACAAAAGGTGCTGCTATGAAAACGATCATTAAAAAAAAAACAACTTATTTTTTGTTTTAGGTGGACATAATATCTTTATTTATTTATTTTTATGTGTTGCTGAGGATCGAACCCAGTGCCTCGTGCATGCCAGGCCAGCATGCTACCACTTGAGCCACATCCCCAGCCCTGAAAATGATCATTTTTATATATGCTTGAAAATAATCACCAGGCAGAGGAATAATCCTGAAGCTACTGTTTCATCTCTAAGTGGAGAGTCACAAAATCAGAACACAGACTGAATGAACTGCTTCTGGCTTCCTGACTTCTATCTCTTCTTGAATATTCTTTGGGTTGTTCACATTCCTGCACACCTGCTGAGGTTGTCATCTTGGTGCTGTGCTAGTACTCACAGGTTTGGCAACGATAGGGGAAGAGCCATAAGGTGGCTTATTCGTTCTTCAAAAAAAAAAAAAAAAAAAAAAAAACCAAAAACCTATCAACAATAAATTCATACTTCAATTTGGTTGTGAAGATAACAATTTACCTTCAGGCAAAAGTACTTTTGCTTACTAAAAATTGATCATTTGATGGCATGGTCTTCTCTGGTATTGAATAGTTGATAATTACAGGTACATAATCAGCACTGTTATGATCAGAGAAGTGAAACTGGGGCAAAAATATTCCATTTTATTTCCTACTACATGTAGGTGCCTTTTTCACACAACTGTCCTCTTATGTGTTTAGTAGCAGTTGGTCACTGCCCAAGAATAGAAATAGTCGGGGCTGGGGTTGTGGTTCAGTGATAGAGCGCCTGCTGAGCATGTGTGAGGCACTGGGTTAGATTCTCAGCACCATATAAAATAAATAAATAAATAAATAAAATAAATAAAGATATGAAAAAAAAAGAATAGAAATTGTCTTCCCAAATGTATAAAGAGAAAATAAATTGTATTTCAAAGACCCATGTCTTGAGAATCAGTGGAGACCCTCTGAAGAATGGATGTCAGATTAAATGAGAGTAAAATGTGGTAGTTATTCCCTTAGCTCACTTAGAAGTGGAAAAGATGAGAAATCACTCATTCCTTGGCTCATTCACTCAACAAATATATGTTGGGCACTAATAAGCCTCTGGGTTTGTTCTCTCCTCTTTTTCTAGTAACAGCACCTATATTTTCCCCTAGGGAACAATTCCCTCTCTCCTTTCCCACTCAAAGTATACTTGGCTCTATTAGACTAATGTTCTTTCCTGACACATGACCTAGGACTGATCCATTTTTTTTTATCTTCTTGGACATAATGATTGGTTCAAGGATGGCACAGGCCCAAATACAGACCCATGAGACCAACTGTGGACTTATACTGGAAATCTTGGGAAAGAGAAGACTTTTCCCAGTGGATTCACTAAGTTGAAAAGATGTAAGTCTGAAGCCACCAATAGCCATTTTTCTACTTTACTTTCAATCAGTTGGCAACTGAGATCTCCTGAGTTTGCAAAATCAGGGTCTTCGCCAGCTTCAAGGGATCACAATTGATCTTTTAGGTAGTAGTTGTCAACATTGCACATTAGAATCACCTAGGAGACATATACAAAAAACAAATCTGATGCCCACATTGTACCCCAGAACAATTTCATCCAGAATATCTGAAGGTAAGTCCTGGGTATCTGTAGCTTTTAAAACTCACAGATAACTTCAAGGTGCAGTGTTGTCTGAGACATGCTGGCCTATGTCAATCATGGCAATGCCTTTTCTTTTGTTAGTTATAGGTCTGGGACAGGCACATGACCAGGTGCAGCTAACAGGTCTAGAGCCAGTTCTAGCCAAAGGGATGTTAGAGATAGCTTATTGGTTTTGAAAAACAAGAGACTGAGCCTCATGAGGCAAAGGCCTCTTACCACCACCCTCTCTTCCTACTTGGAATCAGTTCAGGGAAAAGTGGTAATAGCAAAATTGCCACCATGAGACTACAAACAAGCCTTAATAACATTAAGAGATGCAGGATACAGAGGGGAAAAGGACCAGATCCTTGGTGACATTGCTCTTTCTTTATGAAACCTGCAACTGCCTACCTTCTCTTTTCTTATTGAGATAATCAAATGTCTTAATTGTTTAAGACTCAGCTAGTGGGTACTTGTTACTTCCTCTTGAAAGTGTTTCAAACAAATAACTGCCTGATAACATATTTTAAAAAATAGGTTTTAAAAGGGAAATATGTCTTAAAAATGGGCAAAAAGGTCTTAGGAAGGGAAGGTGGGAGGGGAGGGGAGGGGGATAGTAGGGGATAGGAAAGGTAGCAGATTACAACAGTCACTAATATGCCATTGTATAAAAATGTGAGTATGTAACAGATGTGATTCTGCTATCTGTATTTGGGGTAGAAATGGGAGTTCAAAACCCAATGGAGTCAAATGTATGAAAGATGATTTATCAAAAGCTCTGTAATGTTTGGAACAATCAATAAAAAAAAAGGTCTTAGGACACAGTACTCATATAAATCAAATGTTTGACACAAAAAAAGGTAGAAATGAGAAACAAATAGGGAAAATTTGTGACATGCAACACTAAGAAACATGAAAACATTTATGCAAGAGGATAGAATCACCAAAGCAGTTCTTTCTTGACTCTTGCTTTTACTTCCGATATCTCTGACTTTCTTGGCTCCACATGATCTGCCCATTTCTTATCCTTAGTTCTAAGAATATTCAAATTTGAAGTAGACTATAGGAACTTGAGAAATCTGAGCTAAAATCTGCCTCCCTCTTGGATGAATTCAAGTACTGAAGAACTTCCCTTATTTAGCTGAAGCTGGAGCTCGTGCCCACATCTTCCTAGGTGTGACAAGTATATTTCTATGACTCTCCAATTTTTTTTTACTCTTTAACAAATAATATATATATATATATATATATATATATATATATATATATATATATTTCCAACATGCTCATCTTGGGTTCTGTTACTAGGAATTCACCTTCTGCAACATCTCATTTCTTATTGCATTTCTAATATTCACTATCTAGATTATCAGTCTAAGTTCTTGCCACAAATTTCAAAGATCAGAGATTTGACCCTATCTGCAAGCTAATATATTAGACTTTCTCAGTTTCACACATGCTAGTGAAAGAATAAGATTTTTTTAGTTAGAAATAAAAGAGTTTGGTCAATAGCTATGGCCAGAGTATTGGCATTTTCTTTCATTATTTCTTCAAGTCCCAATTCCCAAAGAGCAATGCAAGGAGAGGCAGGGAAGATAGGCTGTCAGAGTTGGTTGCTTAGCCAAAGACAAACCTTGACTAGGGGAAATCATCTAAACTGATTCATATAATGGCCAAATCATTAATATGTTTGGGTTTTGTGGTGCTGGTGATTGAACCCAGGGCCTTGTGCATGCAAAGCAATCACTCTACCCACTGAGCTCTAGCTCCAGCCCTTGCCAAATCATTTATAATGCCATAATTTTACTCTCTTTTAATGCTGATTAATATTTCATTATGTATATACCACATCTTCTTTATCCATTGAAGGACATTTAGGTTGGTTCCATAGTTCAGCTATCATTTGCGTTAATATAGTATGCTGATTTTAAGTCCTTTGGGTATAGACTGAGGAGTGGAATAGCTGGGTCAAATGGTGGTTCCATTCCAAGTTTTCTAAGGAACCTCCATACTGCTTTCCAGATTGGTTGCACCATTTGCAGTCAGCAATGAATGAGTGTGCCTTTTCTCCTTGCCAAAACTTATTGTTGTTTGTATGCATAATAGATGCCATTCTGACTGCAGTGAGATGAAATCTTAGAATAGTTTTGTTTTGCATTTCTCTAATTGCTAGAGATGTAGAGCATTTTTTCATATATTTGTTGATTGAATATACATCTTCTTCTGAGAAGTGTCTGTTCAGCTCCTTAACCCATTTATTGATTGGGTTATTTGTTTTTTGGTGTTTAGTTTTTTGAGTTATTTTTATATCCCCGAGATTAGTGCTCTATCTGATGTGCATACGGCAAAAATTTGCTCCCAAAATGTAGGTTCTCGGGACTGCAAATTGGTGCAGCCAATTGGGACTGCAAATTGGTTCAGCCAATTTGGAAAGCAGTATGGAGATTTCTTGGAAAGCTGAGAATGGAACCACCATTTGACCCAGCTATTCCCCTTCTCGGTCTATTCCCTAAAGACCTAAAAAGAGCATGCTACAGGAACACTGCTACATGGATGTTCATAGCAGCACAATTCACAATAGCAAGACTGTGGAACCAACCTAGATGCCCTTCAATAGATGAATGGATAAAAAAAAACGTGGCATTTATACACAATGGAGTATTACTCTGCATTAAAAAATGACAAAATCATAGAATTTGGAGGGAAATGGATGGCATTAGAGCAGATTATGCTAAGTGAAGCCAGCCAATCCCTAAAAAACAAATGCCAAATGTCTTCTTTGATATAAGGAGAGTAACTAAGAACAGAGTAGGGATGAAGAGCATGAGAAGAAGATTAACATTAAACAGGGATGAGAGGTGGGAGGGAAAGCAAGAGAGAAGGGAAATTGCATGGAAATGGAAGGATACCCTCAGGGCTATACAAAATTACATACAAGAGGAAGTGAGGGGAAAGGGAAAAATAATACAAGGGGAAGAAATAAATTACAGTAGAGGGGGTAGAGAGAGAAGAGGGGAGGGGAGGGGAGGGGAGGGGGGATAGTAGAGGATAGGAAAGGCAGCAGATTACAACAGACACTAGTATGGCAATATGTAAATCAATGGAAGTGTAACTGATGTGATTCTGCAATTTGTATACGGGGTTAAAATGGGAGTTCATAACCCACTTGAATCAAAGTGTGAAATATGATATGTCAAGAACTATGTAATGTTTTGAACAACCAACAATAAAAAAAAATGTAGGTTCTCTCTTAACCTCATTGATTTTTTTTTATTTTGCTGAGAAGAAGCTTTTTAGTTTGCACCCATCCCATTTATTAACTCTTGATTTTATTTCTTGTGCTTTAGGAGTCTTGTTAAAGAAGTAGGGGCCTAATCTGACATGATGAAGATTTAGGCCTACTTTTTCTTCTATGAGATGCAGGGTTTCTGGTCTAATTCCTAGGTCCTTGATCCACTTTGAGTTGAGTTTTTGCAGGTAAATGGATGGAGTTGTAGAATATCATGCTAAACAAAGTAAGCCAATCCCAAAAAACCAAAGGCTGAATGTTCTCTCTGGTAAGTGAAGATTGATCCATAATTGGGGGGGGGCATGGGAAAAAATTTCCTCCTATAGAGGAGGAACTTTGATTGGGAAAAGGGGAGGGAGGGTGTGGAGGGAGTATGGGCACAGAAAAGATGGTGGAATGAGATGGACATCATTATCCTAGGTATATGTATGACTGCACATATAGTGCGACTCTATATCATGTACAACCTGAGAAATGAAAAGTTGTGCTGCAAATGTGTACAATGAATCCAAATGCATTCTGTTGTCACATACACCTAATTAAAACACACTAATTAGTTAATTAAAAAATAATTTATAATGACTGCTAAGCATGTCAGCCCTTGGCTAAAGAGGTAGGCACCATCTCTGTCTTCCAAGACTGTTTCCTCTGTAGAGGGATATCCAGAAAAGATAGTCTATAACAAAAGCCATCAGTACCTCTGCTTTTTTTTTGAAAGACATGAAGAAATATGAAGGACCTATAGAGGATTGTCTCCTGAAACCCACTACAAATCACATATTCAAATATTTATCTTTTCTTTTACTTTAATCAATACTATACCACCTCTCACACTTTTATAATACTCAAATCCTTACAGAATGAAGTTCTGTGTTCTGGCTCCACTCACTTCTTTGACTTCAATTTCTCCCACTTTCTCTCTCATTCAATAGACTCCAGACTCCTGCACTTCCTTCTGCCTTCTAGTATGTAAGCTTGCAGAACTCACAAAAGCTGCCATATTTTCAAAGTACTTATGCAACCCCTTCCCTGCTTTCTATTCCATGACTCCTGCCCTAGATAAAGTCATTGCTTACTATCTGAATTGTTAAAAATATTATATCAGAATTAAAGGGATCATGAACAGGAAAAGAAAAACTCAAATTATCACTAGTTGCTGACAACATGATTCTATATTTAGAAGAGCCAAAAACTTTCACCAGAAAACTTGAAAACTCATATATGAATTCAGCAGAGTAGCAAATTAAAAATCAACATCCTTATATCAAACATGTTGCTATTCATCAGTGATGAATCTACTGAAAGAGAAATTAGGAAAACTACCCCATTCACAATAGCTTCAAAAAAAAAAAAAACCCAGAACTCAATTTAACAAAAGAGGTAAATTACGTCTACAATGAAAATTACAGAACATTATAGAAAGAAATTAAAGAAGACCATAGGAGACCTCCCATGCTTCTGGATAGGCAGAATTAATATTATCAAAGTGGCCATCCTACCAAAAGGGTTACACAGATTTAATGTAATTCCAATTAAAATCCCAATGACATTCTTCATAGAACTAGAAGAAGCAATCATGAAATTCATTTGGAAAAATAAAAAAACCCAGAATAGCCAAAGCAATCCTTAGCAAGCAGAGTGAAAAGCAGGAGAAATCACAATACCAGATCTTAAACTATGCTACAGAGCCATAGTAACAAAGATGGCTTGGTATTTATTGGCAACAAAACTGACATGTAGACCAATAGTACAGAATAGAAGACACAGAGACAAACCCACATAAATGCAGTTCTCTCATACTAGACAAGGGCTCCAAAAACATTCACTGGAGAAAAGATAACCTATTCAATAATGGGAAAACTGGAAATCAACATGCAACAAAATGAAATGAAACCCCTATCTCTCACCCTGCACGAAACTCAACTCAAAGTGGATCAAAGACTTAGGCACTAGAACAAAAACCCTGTGCCTATTAGAAGAAAAAGTAGGCCCAAGTCTTTACCATGTCAGCTTAGGATCTGACCTCCTTAACAAGACTCCTAAAGTGCAAGAAGTAAAATCAAGAATCAACAAATGGGATGGATTCAAACTAAAAAGCTTCTTCTCAGCAAAGAAATTTTTTAAAAATTTTATTTATAGCAGCTCAATTCACAATAACATGAAGGGAGAGCCTATAGAATGGGAGAAAATCTTTACCACATGCACCTCAGACAGAGCATTAATCTCCAGAATATAAAAAGAACTCAGAAAACTTATCACCAAAAAAACAAATAACCCAATCAATAAATAAGCTAAGGAACTGAACAGACACTTCTCAGAAGAAGTAATACAATCAATCAACAAATATATGAAAAAATGTCCAACATCATTAGCAATTAGAGAAATGCAAAACAAAACTACTCTAAGATTTCATCTCATCCCAGAATGGCAATTATTAAGAATACAAACAACAATAAATGTTGTTGAGGATGTGGGGGAAAAGATACACTCATACATTGCTGGTGGGAATGCAAATTGGTGCAACCATTGTGGAAAGTGATATGGAGATTCCTCAGAAAACCTGGAATGGAGCCACCATTGGACCCTGCTATCCCACTTCTCGATTTATACCCAAGGGATTTAAAATCAGCAAATTATAGTAATGTAGCCACATCAATATTTATAGCAGCTCAATTCACAATAGCTAAACTATGGAACCAATCTAGGTGCCCTTCAACAGATGAATGGATAAAAAAAATGTGATAAATATAAACACACACACACACACACACACACACACACACGGTGAAGTATTACTCAGCCTTAAAGAAGAATGAAATTATGGCCTTTGCAGGTAAATGGATGGAGCTGGAGAATTTCATGCTAAGTGAAATAAGCCAATCCCCCAAAAACAAAAACTGAATGTTTTCTCTGATATCGGATGTTAATTGACAATGGGTGTAGGACTAGGGAAGAATAGAGTTCATTTAGATTAGGTGGAGGAGAGTGAAGGGAGGGGAGGGGGCATAGGAGTAGGAAGGATAGCAGAATGAATCAGACATTATTATCCTATGTACATATATAACTATAAGATGGGTGGGATTCTACATATGTACAACCATAAGAATGAGAAATTATACTCTATTATATACGATGTATCAAAGTGCATTCTACTATCATGTATAATTAATTAAAACAAATTAAAAGAATTTCTTTCAAACTGTTTTCTCAGTCTCCAGTCATCCCCATTTCTACATTACTGACAAACACTTTGTAAAATACTGACCCACCATGTAACTCTCTAACTTAAAAATCACACTGGCTCCCTGCTACCCAAAAAGGTCAAATTTAACCTGATTCACATTCAACCTTTCTTTTCCATGCACCAAAGTAACTCATCCCTACACTACCATCCATTTTCCTACTTCTGTGCCTTTGTTCAAACAAACTCTTACCAGATAAGTACTATTCTCTGCTTGGAAAATTTCTTCTTGTTCTCTAGGAATCAGGTCTAGAATCTTCTCTGAGACGAGCCCTTATTCATTCAAGGAGAAACTTTTCTTCTACCCCTCTACCATTATTACATATTCATAGTTTGTTTGCATGATCTTTGGTCAAAATAGAACGTGAGCCCAATGCACTCAGGAAATAAGCATTGTTTATTCAGTTTTAACATTTCTAGACTTCAGTAGACTGCCTATTGAAAAAAAAAATACAGGGCTTAATACAGAAATGAGTGCAGGCAGTTGAGTCCACCTTAATAAAAGTCCAGTAGGTACTTTTTGTTTTACATTCCTCACCTATGGCCATATGGTTACAGTATTTCAGAGTTAAAAGGCTCTTTAGAAGCCATTAGTACAATTGCTTTTATGAGTATAAAAATGAAGGCCCCAAATGGCTAAGTGTAAAGCTAACCCTCCCTGAGAACTCAATGGATGTTTGTTTGGAAAATGAATACTAATTTATTCACTGCTTACTGAATGCCAGTCACTGCTAAATGTTACCTATTTATTTCATTTCTCCCATGACCTTATAAATCAGGAACATTTTATTCACTTCACACAGCGTTTTATCGGTTACACCAACTGAACTCTGCGATCTGAAATAATGCCATAGGTTCAAGTTATTGGGCCTTTTCATGCCCCCTGGCACCTTCTCCTTCAGCCAGTTCCTGGCTGCCATGTAGAGGAAAAGGTTTTATTGCCTCCTTAACACCTTCTGGTTACTCTAGGCTCTTAATTTCTCTCCCCCAGGGCTGTTCCTGACTTAGAGGCTACAGCTCAGAGCCTCTGTGCACTTTCTGCTTTTATCAAAATGGTGGCAAATCACTGAGTGGAGCTCTCCCCACTCTCATCCAGAGCCACTTCCTCCAGGAAAACAATCCTTACCATCGGGACTCTGGTTTCTTAAAGGGACAATATCCTTTTTCTTGCTATTTTATCTATATTTTAAGTATACTTTCTCCCACATTATGTCAATCAAGTCTGGATAATTCACTTATTTTAACAAGCATCATCTGATTGAATCGATTCTGATTTATTTTATGCCATATTACTCCCGTGCCATGTTTTGGGGTTTGTTTGTTTGTTTGTTTGTTTTTCTGAGATATCTTTTCCTTCTGTGAAAACTCCTCTTCTGGTTCCTTTCAGTGAGGTTCATTCCAATGTGGCAGGAGGAGTTCAAGGTTAATCCCACCTGAGCTCTGTATGTGCAGCAGTGATTTGGGGCACTTTGTTCACCAGGATGTGTTCAATGACCAGAGAGTCTACAACTAACTCCTTAAGCACAGCATTACTCTGCATTTTTAATTACGTTTCATCAAAAATTCGGCACATTTGGGCTGGGGTTGTGACTCAGTGGTAGAGCGCGTGCCTAGCATGCCTGAGGCACTTGGTTCCATTTTCAGCACCACATATAAATAAATAAAATATAGGAGCATCAACAACTAAAAAATAAAAAAATAAATAAAAAGAAATTCAGCATTCTTTTTGGGCTACCAACTCTGTGTCCAGTCATGCTTTATGTCCTGGGCACACCTACCAACTCCAGCATTGTAATGCCTGAAGGGCTGGCACTGGTTGCTTCTTCAAAGTAACGTGTTTCAGATACTTGATGGCTTTTTGGAAATGCATAACCTTGATGACTTGGGAAGGTTCATGAGTGTTCTTTCTTTTAGAGTGCTGGGGGTTGAACCCAGGGCCTCTCTTCTCACCACCCTTTCTAGCCATTTGGTCCACCATTGAGCTACACCCTCCACCCCTCATTGGTGTTCTTTTTGGAGGGTGATACTAAAGATTGAATCCAGGGGTGCTCCATCACTGAGCTGCACTCCGAGCACTTTTTTTAATTGTGATTTTGAGACAGGAACAGGTTGGTCTCAAATTTGCAACCCTCCTGACATAGCCTTGCTGGAATTACCAGTGCTTGGGTCGCTATGCCCAGCTTTGTGGTATTTTTAAAGAGAACACAAACTGGGCATGATGGTTTATACCTGTAATCTTATTTACTGGGGAGGCTGAGGCAGCAGAATTACAAAGTTGAGGTCAGCCTGGGCAACTTAGTGAGACCCTGTCTCAAAATAAAAAGGGCTGTGGATGTAGGTCTGTTGTAGAGTGCTTGCCTAGCATATGCAAGGCCCTGGGTTCAATTCCCAGTATATCCCCTACTTCATATGCAAAAAGAGTGAACACAGAGATTTGAACATCTTGATTTACATAATTTTGTGGGGGTTTCTGGGTCTAGAGAGCAGTGAATCATTTTCACAATCACAGGTCATATACAGAGAGAGATATATAGGTCTTTAATTGTCACAAAATAGTTTTAATTTTCCAAGTTTCTATATAACTTTTTTTATGGAACTTAATGAAGCTACAGAAGTTGCCACTAAGAAATTAGATACAAGTTGGAAGCAAATAACTACAGAAAGCCTTAGTAATTCAATCTGGATTTCCATAATCCAACTTTCATTGTTTTTAGTAAAAATATTGTTTTCTGTAACATGGGTATCATTATCACTACCTTGATTAAGTATTGATTAAGAAATGATAGAGTTCTTAATAAATGAAAAAGACCGAGACAAAAAGAAAATCACCATTTGCCAAACTTTGCTTAAGGCAAGAACATACAATGAGAAAAAAACTTTATTTGTGTTATCTGAAAGTATCTCCTTCCCTAATGATTTCTAATAACAAAAGGGAAAAGAGTAACTTCACGGTGAAGAAGCCTGGCAGACAGCACATTAGCCAAATGAACAAATTTTGCATTAGAAAATCTGTTGATTTTATTTAAACTTTGATATGATACGCATGGCCCCAAATGCATAATCTCAAACTAATCTTGCAAAACTCCAGATGAATGGAAATTGGAGCACATTCTATAAAATGACTGATAATACTCTTCAAAAATCCAGGTCATGAAAGGCAAGGAAGGCCTGGGGAATCTAAGAATTATGACAATTAGTACAATGTGGAATCCCAGATTTGATGTTATAGGAGAACAGAGTGAGAAATGAGTGAACTTGAATAAGATCTGCAGTTAACAATATTTTATGAATATTAGTCCTGCCTTTGATTGTGTTGTTGTGGTTCTATCAGATGTTAATTTGAGGTGAAGGTGAGTGAGAGATATTCAGGAACTCTACCATTTGAGCAACTTTTCTGTAAATTTAAATTATTTCAAAATGATTAAATGAATTAAAAGAAATCAAGAGATTGCAATAAAAGAAGATCTCTGAGCTATTTCTCCTCTTCAATTTATTCCTGGCAAGACAAAAAACCGGATTCATGCTTCACACTTTCATTTCTGTACAAGGCAAAAATAAATAGGTAAATTATTTCCTATGTTAGGAGTTCATGATACACTTCTGTCCTCAACATATCACTGGTAAATCCAACTCT